>NC_069780.1:104277500-106677500 GCF_027406575.1 Nycticebus coucang | reverse complement strand
AAAACTGCAGATGCTGGCATAGATGTGGCGAGAAGGGAACACTTTTACACTGCTGGTGGGACTGCAAACTAGTACAACCTTTCTGGAAAGAAGTATGGATAAACCTCAAAGCACTCAAGCTAGACCTCCCGTTTGATCCTCCAATCCCATTACTGGGCATCTACGCAGAAGGAAAAAAATCCTTTTATCATAAGGACACTTGTACTAGACTGTTTATTGCAGCTCAATTTACAATCGCCAAAATGTGGAAACAGCCTAAATGCCCACCAACCCAGGAATGGATTAACAAGCTGTGGTATATGTATACCATGGAATACTATTCAGCCATTAAAAAAATGGAGACTTTACATCCTTTGTATTAACCTGGATGGAAGTGGAAGACATTATTTTTAGTAAAACGTCACAAGAATGGAGAAGCATGAATCCTATGTACTCAATTTTGATATGAGTACAATTAATGACAATTAAGTTTATGGGGGGGAAGCAGAAAGAGGGACGGAGGGTGAGGGGTTGGGCCTTAGTGTGTGTCACACTTTTTGGGGGCAAGAATATGATTGCAAGAGGGACTTTACCTAACAATTGCAATCAGTGTAACCTGGCTTATTATACCCTCAATGAATCCCCAACAATAAAAAACAAAAAAACCCCCAAAAAACAAATATGAAGTGTCCATCCTTTACCTTAATTATTTTGGCTGGTTTAAATCCTATTGCGTCTGCGAATAGTATTGCAATGCCTGCTTTTTTCTGCTTTACATTTGCCTGGAATATAGATGAACATCCCTTCACCTTGAGTCTATATTTGTCTTTTAATGTGAGATGCAATTCTTGTATGCAGCAGATATCTGGCTTGCGTTTTTGTATCCAGTCAGCGAACCTGTGCCTCTTTAGAGGACAGTTGAAACCATTCACATCAATTGAGAATATTGATAAGCCTTTTTGAGAGTTCAGTGGACCTTTTTAATCCTTTTGTGACTGTGGAAGTTGGAATTTGATCAAAATTTTCTTGGTGAGTTTACTTTTGTGGTGGAGGATTATGTTGGTCTTTATGGAGGATAGGTCTGAGAATATCCTGGAGAGCTGGTTTAGTTATGGCAAATTTCTTCAACATGTGAATGTCATTGAAGTATTTAATTTCTCCGTCATAAATGAAACTCAGTTTAGCTGGGTATAAGATCCTGGGTTGAAAGTTATTTTGTTTTAGGAGATTAAAAGTCGATGACCATCCTCTTCTAGCTTGAAAGGTTTCAGCAGAGAGATCTGCAGTTATTCTAATATTCTTCCCCTTGTAGGTAATGGTTTTCTTTCATCTGGTAGCTTTCAGAATTTTCTCCTTCATATTAACTTTAGTGAAATTGATTGTGATGTGTCTGGGGGATGTCTTATTTGGGTTGAGTCGTGCTGGAGTTCTGAAACTGTCTGCTGTCTGAATTTCAGAATCTCTTGGCATGTCTGGAAAGTTCTCTTTCATAATCTCATGGAGAAGAGACTCTGTGCCTTGTGAAGCCACTTTGTCACTTTCGGGGATTCCTATAAGACGAATATTTGTTTTCTTCGAATTATCATAGAGCTCTCTGAGAGAGTGATCTGTTTTTGCCCTCCATTTCTCATCCTCTTTGAGATTTTGGGAGCATTCGAGAACTGTGTCTTCGATGTCAGAAATCCTTTCTTCTGCTTGTTCCATTCTGTTACTGAGGGATTCTACTGTGTTTCTCAGATCTTTGAGGGCTGCAACTTCTTGTCTCAATGTGTCAAAATCTTTGGTCATTTGGTCTTTGAATTTGTTAAATTCTTGAGATATCTTTTGGGTTACTGCTTAGAGTTCTAATTCAATCTTATTTGCTATCCAGATTCTGAATTCAATTTCTGACATCTCAGTTATTTGTTTGTGCATGGGATCTTGTGCTGTGTCTGCCCCATTGATCCTTGGGGGAGTTGATGTACTCTGATTATTCATATTTCCAGAGTTTTTCTGTTGATTTCACCTCATGATTGTTTTTCACCATTGCCTCTGGCTATCCTCAGAGTTGGGGAGGTGTCTCTCCAAGATTAGATCCCAGCGGGATTACTCTATTGTTACTTGATCTTTGTAGGGAGTGACCCTGTGTAGTTCCTCTGGGGCTGTTCCAGCTAGGAAGTTCTGGTTGTGGAAGCAGCTCTGGCATGTGACACACCCGGATCCGGCAACAGGGTGGGAGGTGGTGCGCATGGTTCTGGGAGTGCCTGGCACCCAGTGACTTTGGCACAGAGAGTCCAAGGCTCCAGCAGTCTCTGGCCAGGAGAAGGGCTCTGCACAGAGGCAGAGAGGGCTCCAGAGGGCACGCACCTACCAGTATCCCTGGCCAGACGAGTGGGCCATTGTGGAGGCTTGGAGGACACAGGAGGGAGGATGCAGGGGTGCACGGCTCCTGCAGTTCCTGGTCAGGGCATGCGGAGTCCTGGTTGGTGCAGGGTCATGGCAGAGATCTTATGGAGGTCCGGGCAGCGCCAAGCCCTCGAATTTGAGGTTGCTATGAATTGTGACACCACAGCACTCTACCAGGGCAACAGCCCAAGCCTCCAGTGTGTCAAAACCATCTCACTCTGCCCCTAAGGGTTAAGGCTGTAAGGCAGCTCAATCCCTGCCTTTAGGCTGCTCAGTCACTAGGTTACTAGGTCCTGCCTGATCCTTGCTCTGGGTCCCTGAGGGCGGAGCTTGCCAGGGCAGTTCTCTCACACAATGGCTCCCTGCAGCCCAGCTCAGTGGTTCTGTCTGGGGCCTCAGACAATGCCCCAAATTCTCCGCACTCCTGCTCAAGCTCTCCCCAATGCAGTTCAACTGAGTGCCAAGTCCAAAAACACTGAAACAGTTCACAGGTAAGGCCTTTCCGATTTGCAGTCTCACTGCTGCTTGTACTTACGGTTGCCAGCGTGATTAGGTTGATCGAATACACACAACCACTTGCCAGTTTCCCGCTGTTTTTGTCCTCCTCGTGGGGTTCAGAAGTCCCTTGCTGACTCCCTGTATCCTCAAAGGGATGATTATAGGCAGATCCCACCAGCCAGAGATGTCTGGAGTCTTATCTCCCTAGACTCACCATTCCCAGTTGCAGGGAAGCTGTTCCTTTTTTTATTTTTGAGACAGAGGCTTACTTTGTCACCCCTGGTAGAGAGCCATGGTGTCATGGCTCATAGCAACTTCAGACTCAAGTGATTCTCTTGCCTCAGTCTCCCGAGTAGCTGGGACTACAGGTGCCCACCACAACACCCAGATATTTTTAGAGACAGTGGTCTTGCTCTAGCTAAGGCTGGTCTCAAACTCGTGAGCTTAGGTGATCCACCTCCCTTGGCCTCCCAGAGTGCTGGGATTGCAGGCGTGAGCCACCATGCCCGGCCTAGCTCACAGCAACTTTAGTCTCTTGGGCTCAAGTGATTGTTTTGCCTGGGACAGCAGGAGGATTACAGGCACCCGCCATGACACCCAGGTAGTTTTTTTCTCGTGTCTTTCTTGGGGTGAACACCAGGAAAGCATTATCATTCAAAGATTCTTTTAATCATCTAGTCCATAACATTGCCAGTAATCAGAACAGATTTGAAACTCATGAGCCATGTGCAAAGAACAGATATCTTGCTTCACTGAGAAAGCAGACAATTTTGTGAAATATTGGCCATTTATCTGTCAAAGTGGGCCATTATACATTGAACCACAGTAATAAGCCACCATGTGCCTCCAATTCTTTTCATTTATGCTTTAATGTTTTTTTCCCCATATCTGGTTTGAGGCTGATCCAAATTATGCTATATTTAAATTCACTTTTGAAACAAGTAGGTACATGAAAATATGAATCAGAAAAATACAATTAGAATAAAATTAGAATGCATAGCTAGGCCAAATGCATTTTTTATATTTAAGAAATACCCATCATTGAGAAAACAATGAGGAAGCAGTGGATGGAAAAGAACATAGATTATCTTTCTCTCTCCACCATCTCACCCTCATGGTGCTGGGTGGCTTCTAATGCAGCCCACATGAACACTATTCTATTATTGCATTTAGAGCCCATTATTCTGTGCAGAGCATTCAAAATGCTGAGGGTTTTTCATAATGTGTTGGAATAAGTATAGAGTTGATTATCAGAAGACTTGTGTTCTAATTCTTATTCTTTATTCCATGACATATAAATGATGTAATCCTAGATGAGTCATTAAATCTTTCTGAATCCTGACTGCCTCACCTCCTGAAAAATAAGAATAATAAACATTTTCTTGTTTCCTCTGTTACAAAGTTGTAATAAGCAGCAAGTAATGTATGTGAAAGCATACTGCAGGATGAAAAGCACCACACAGGGTTATTATTTATGCTTCAGTGCATGCATTGAACACGATCTGTGTAATCTCTATTTTCAGAAACGAACCCTCCATCATGTTGACATTTGCTAATTTTAAATCTTGCTGCAAATGAATGGCTCAGATTGGAACACCTGCTATCATCATTTTTAAAAGTAAATGACTATCATTTGATTTATGAGAACATTTTATCTTAACAAGTTCAGTTCAGCATTTATTAGCATGTATTAGCCTGAAATTCCCTTAACAGAAAATCATATTTGTTTTCTCAGATATCAGAGTAGTAACTACATTATTCTCAAACACTATACTTAGTAAGAATTGCTGAACTAAGTGATTCCCATTATTCTCTTAGGAGTACCTTAAAGGTTATAAGACTTGAAAATAAAGAAAGAACTATAGTATGGCTCAGGAGAATGCAAACTTCATGGCATAATATTTCTGTATTATGTAATACGTTCTGTATTGTGTAGATAACTGTATTTCTTCCTGGTAATAATCTTATTTAAATCCCTTATTTCTTATTGCATATTTTTAAAAATTATAAAACAGGAAATAGCATAGAAGGATTTCCAAAAATGAACATGAATGCCAGAACACAAACACAAAATTAACGTTCACTTTTTAAAAAAGTTACATTAGGCATTGAACAAAAGCTTGCAAAACCATGACAGAGCTCATGTTCACTGTCACCCAGAGAACATTTAGAAAGCATGGGTTTTGAGAGGGAGGGAGAAGAGAGGAATATTTGTTGTCTTTACAGTATAATTGGATAGCAAGGTATAGGCATGGAAAAGATTATTCGGTACTGTGTGATTCTTGGCAAAATAAGCCATCTAACTTAAAATTCTACATTTGTTTGGGAAAGTTAAGTATCATTTAATGTCATTTAACGAAGACAGGTGGATAAATGCTCAGTTGAAGATATTCATGATTTGAACAGAAGGAAGTTTTCAGAGTGGGCAAACCACAAAAGCACACTTGGCATCAGAAATGAAAAAGATTTAGAAAGTCCTATTCTTTAAAAATTGAATTGTTACTTGCTCCGTACCTAAACTGCATGGTTTTATATGTCTGAAATACAATTGTGCTAAATGAGGAAAATTTAAAGATCCACTGGAAATATTCATTATCTTTCTAGCCTTTAAGGGGAACTAAATGTCACCTACTCATTTTTTTGTATTTTAAACCTATTTAAAAGAAGACCATGAGAGGGCGGAGCATGATGGCAGACAGGACTGACGTGTAGCCCACCTCTCCCAAGCCACCAGGTGAGAGGAAAGGTGGTCTGGACCTACCCTGTGTGTGGATTATTGGAGTGGACAGACAGCTGGAGATGCCCAGCAAACTGGCGGTTTGCTATATATGAGGGGTAATTTAAAATCACCCCTGTTGTAGAGATTCTGTAGACTCTGTTGTAGAGATTCTGTAGACTCTGTTGTAGAGATTCTTCCCTGCTCGGCCATGCCAGCCAGCAGGCCCCTCCCCCACGGAGGTCAGCAGCTTGTAAATGCTGACAAAATCCAATTGACAAGTAATTAATCCTGAACTGAGGGAGGCATCTGAAAGGAGAGCCACTCAAAACCACAGGGAGCTGGGCAAACTGTTGGACAATTGAAGGGAAGGGATCATGCCCAGGAAACAGACATTTTGAACTACCCAAAAGGGGGGGCACCTTTCCCCCAGGTGTTGGAGGGGGCTGGTGGTTCAGGCTGCGCAGCAAACTGCGGATGCCCATCCAAAACTCTGAACCATAAAACTCAGAATAAATCCCCCGAGCGCTCCAACCACGGGAACCAGCTTGAAACCTAGGACCCGGCTTTGGCTTCTGGAGCCGCGAAGCAACTGAAGCTGCGGACAGCCTTTGGCTGCTGAAGCCCTGGGAACCAGCTATAGGAGATACCGCGCGAACTCAACACCACTCCCCTTATGGCCGATTGCAGTTGCCAGTTTGCGGGGGAACCTGGGAACAGAGTGGAGGGACTTAGGAAGCGTGGACACCTGCACTGAGTGGGAAGGTCGGTCACAAGTGCTGTCTGGAAAAGAACAGCAGAGGTTGCACAATTCTTAGGCGACAAACTTTTACGGAAACTCCAAAATGGCGATGGCCATGGAAGGTGGTTACCATGGTAACGGTATAAACTGTAAACCAGGCATAAGTCTCGAAACCACTCACAGCACCACCTGGTGTCCAGAAAGTATATTGCAGTATGAATATATTCCTACGAAAGTTGATCACTACAGCAGACATATAGATATTTATAGGTATATTTCTACAACAAGAATATTTTTGCAGTTGGTGCCTTCTTTTTGTTTTGTTTTGTTTTTGGTTTTCGTGTGTTTTTTTTTTGCTGTTGTTTTCTTTTTGTCTGATTTTTCCTCACCATTTTCTTAGAGGAGATTTTGATAATTTTTTATTATTACATTTTATATAGATATTTTTTTATTTCTATGTCTTATAATTTTAATTTCTTCTTTCTTCTCACTTAACATTTCTTCTAACACCACTTTTTTCTCTCTTTTTTCCCTTCTTTCAATTATTTTATGATTATCACTATTTTTATTGCAGTTGTTCTTATATTGCTGTTGTCGTGGCTATTGCTTGTATGTTTATGTGTTTCCGTCTGTCTCTGTATCTATGGACCCATGTGCCTGGTAACCTTTGTATCTGTTTATTTGTTCATTTGGTCTCAATGAGCTTGGTGATATGACCTGCAACCCAGAGCTCCTAACACCCCCCTCCACTCTCACTCCGTGATCTGGAGACCTGCCCCCTCAGGAGTCCAGATTCTTGGGTGAACTCTCAAGAGGTGTAGACAGGACCTGGACTGTAGCTGGCCAGTGCTGACTCTGTAGCAAAGGAGAGAGAAGACAACGGTCGGCTGAGAGGGAATTACACTGGAGCTGTGGTGCCCCGAGGTGCAGAGCAATAGCCATCTTCAGCAATAACAAGGCCCACCCCAGGTATCCCACAGCCTCTCCTCCTGTCTTCCTGGGCAACCAGATGAGGCCGAGCATCTTCTCAGATGGCAACCACCATGGAACAGACATGGGACTGAAAAACAGGCCCTGTGAGTAAAGGGTTTTCCTGAGATGGTACTGACCTGGGTGGAACACAGGGACTAGAAAACACACCCGCAGAGCCAGGAAACTCCTAGGGTGGGGCTGATCCAGAGAACCGCTCTACTGAGCCTAAGATGCACCTGGCCCTTAGGGGATCACCAGCCTACAGACAAAGGAGGCCAAGAGGCTACAGCTGACAACTGATCATGCTGCGAATAAAAACCCGCAGGACTAAAGACAGGGCCTGAGATACAGGTGCTGGGAACTCAAATCAGCCTCTCTTCTGCAGAGGAATCTGGCAAGGTCAGAAACAAACTCCCACAGGGTTGTTCCCTTCACCCAGTAACATAAACTAAGGGTGGGGCTGGAACTGAGTGACCACCTCCAGCCTCCATCAAGTGCCCGAGGTTGACAGGCCACACCACTCCCTGCTGGATAAAGACAGAGAATAGCGGCCTAGTGGAGCAGACACAGACTGCCCTGTGACTTAGGCAGGTGCAAACCCCTGGAATATCTGCTTACTGCAGACAACTGACTGTGTCACAGCCCTGTGGGGCTAGCAGCAACTGGGTGTGACAGAGCTACAAGGTGGGGAAGGAGGCATCAATCTTCCCAGACTGATCTATTTACTGGTGGCTCTTCCTGACTCCACGCAGCACTGGAGCAAGCCATTTTAGAGCAGTCACCAGACCCCTGTGATCCAGTTCCCAGGGACCTCTTGAACTCTCCCACCCCAGGCAGCTGCTGACTGAGACAATTGACTTGGACCTTTTGAACTGAGTCACTCGCCTGGGGACTATCCAGGTGGTGCCCTGGGTGTGTGGTTGTAGGAAGGTTAGATTTTCCTTTTCCATTTGTTGCCTGTGGTGGTTGGGGTGACTTAATTGCTGGTATTTCTCCACAGCTGAGACTTCAACCCAGAGTAACTGTTTCACTAGGGTCACATAGAAACCAGCTGAAAACAAGTCAGAACCACTTAGCCCCTCTACACCAAACAGGGCCCCAGTTTCTCAGGCAAGAGCACTGTATGGGTCCTTGACAAAACACCAGGGGAAAATCAAAGGGAGTAAAACAATCATGGGGTGGAATCAGTGGAAAAACTCTGGTAACATGAATAACCAGAATAGATCAACCCCCCAAGGAAAGATGTGGCAGATGTAATTGAAGATCCCATTCACAAACAACTGGCTGAGATGTCAGAAATTGAATTCAGAATTTGGATGGCAAACAAGATTAACAAAATGGAATTATGAATTCATGGAGAAATTCAAAAGCTGTCTCAAGAATTTAACGAATTTAAAGACAAAACCACCAAAGACTTAGACACACTGAAACAAGATTTTGCAGCCCTCAAAGATATGAAAAATACAGTGGAATCCCTTAGCAACAGAATGGACCAAGCAGAGGAAAGGATCTCTGATATCGAAGATAAAGCCTTTGAAAAATCCCAAACTCTCAAAGAGGAAGAGAAATGGAGAGCAAAAATGGATCACTCACTCAGAGAGCTCTGGGATAACTCGAAGAAGGCAAATATCCGTCTCATAGGAATTCCTGAAACAGATGAAGTGGCCTCACTGGGCACAGAGGCCCTTCTGCATGAAATTATGAAAGAGAATTTTCCAGACATGCCTAGAGAACCTGAAATTCAGATAGCAGATAGCTTCAGAACCCCAGCACGACTCAACCCCAATAAGACATCCCCCAGGCATATTGTAATTAACCTCACCAAAGTTAATATGAAGGAGAAAATTCTCAAAGCGGCCAGGTGAAAGAAATCTATTTCCTTCAAAGGGAAGAACATTAGAATGACTGCAGATCTCTCTGCTGAAACTTTTCAAGCCAGAAGAGGGTGGTCATCAACGTTTAATCTCCTCAAGCAAAATAACTTTCCACCCCAGATCTTGTACCCTGCTAAACTGAGTTTCATTTATGATGGAGAAATTAAATACTTTAATGACATACATATGCTAAAGAAATTTGCCATAACCAAACCAGCTCTTCAGGATATTCTCAGACCTATCCTCCATAATAACCAACCCAATCCTCTACTACAAAAGTAAACTCACTCAGAAACTTCTGATCAAACTCCAACTTCAACAATGGCAAAAGGATTAAAAATGCCCACTGGACTTTTGAAAAACTCAATACCCAAAATTTCACCAAACTTATCAATACTTTCCATTACTGTGAATGGCTTAAACTGCCCTCTGAAGAGACATAGGTTAGCTGACTGGATACAAAAACTCAGGCCAGACATTTGTTGCATACAAGAGTCACATCTTAACATAAAAGACAAATACAGACTCAGGGTGAAACGATGGTCATCCATATTTCAGGCAAATGGTAACCAGAAAAAAGCAGGAGTTGCAATTTTATTTGCGGACACAATAGGCTTTAAACCAACAAAAGTAAGGAAGGACAAAAATGGTCACTTCATATTTGTTAAGGATAAGACTCAATATGATGAGATTTCAATTATTAATATCTATGCACCCAACCAGAATGCACCTCAATTTATAAGAGAAACTCTAACAGACATGAGCAACTTGATTTCCTCCAACTCTATAATAGTCGGAGATTTTAACACTCCTTTGGCAGTTATGGATCGATCCTCCAACAAAAAGCTGAGTAAAGAAATTCTAGATTTAAATCTAACCATCCAGCATTTAGATTTAGCAGACATCTACAGAACATTTCATCCCAACAAAACTGAACACACATACTTCTCATCAGCCCACGGAACTTACTCCAGAATCGATCACATCTTAGGTCACAAGTCTAACCTCAGCAAATTTAAAGGAATAGAAATTATTCCATGCATCTTCTCGGACCATCATGGAATAAAACTTGAGATGAGTAACAACAGGAATCTGCATACACGTACAAAAACATGGAAGTTAAATAACCTGATGCTGAATGATAGCTGGGTCAGAGATGAGATCAAGAAGGAAATTGCCAAATTTCTGGAACAAAACAACAATGAAGACACGAACTATCAGAACCTCTGGGACACAGCAAAGGCAGTTCTAAGAGGGAAATTTATAGCACTGCAAGCCTTCCTCAGGAGAACGGAAAGAGAGGAAGTAACCAACTTAATGGGACATCTCAAGAGAAAGGAAATGGAAGAACACTCCAACCCCAAATCCAGAAAAAGAAAAGAAATAACCAAAATCAG
Organism: Nycticebus coucang; assembly: GCF_027406575.1. Lineage (NCBI taxonomy): Eukaryota > Metazoa > Chordata > Mammalia > Primates > Lorisidae > Nycticebus > Nycticebus coucang. Next base: position 106,666,937 of record NC_069780.1, on the reverse strand, counting down.
AGTAGAACTAAATGAAATTGAAAACAAAAGAATAATACAACAGATCAATAAATCAAAAAGCTGTTTTTTTGGAAAGGTAAAAAAAATAGATAAACCTTTGGCCAACCGAATCAGGAAAAAAAGAGTAAAATCTCTAATCTCATCAATCAGAAATAACAAAGACGAAATAACAACAGACTCCTCAGAAATCCAAAAAATCCTTAATGAATATTACAAGAAACTTTACTCTCAGAAATACAAAAATCTGAAGGAAATCGGCCGTTACTTGGAAGCATGTCACCTTCCAAGACTTAATCAAAAACAAGTGGAAATGTTGAACAGGCCCATATCAAGTTCAGAAATATCATCAACCATACAAAATCTCCCCAAAAAGAAAAGCCCGGGACCAGGTGGTTTCACGTCAGAATTCTACCAAACCTTTAAACAGGAATTAGTACCTATACTACTCCACCTGTTCCAAAAGGTAGAAACAGGAGGAAGACTACCCAACACATTCTTTTTTTTTTTTTTATTGATGGGGATTCATTGAGGGTACAATAAGCCAGTTACACTGATTGCAATAGTTAGGTAAAGTCCCTCTCGCAATCATGTCTTGCCCCCATAAAGTGTGACACACATTAAGGCCCCACCCCCCCGTCTCCATCCCTCTTTCTGCTTCCCCCCCCATAACCTTAATTGTCATTAATTGTCCTCATATCAAGATTGAGTACATAGGATTCATGCTTCTCCATTCTTGTGATGCTTTACTAAGAATAATGTCTTCCACTTCCATCCAGGTTAATACGAAGGATGTAAAGTCTCCATTTTTTTTAATGGCTGAATAGTATTCCGTGGTATACATATACCACAGCTTGTTAATCCATTTCTGGGTTGGTGGGCATTTATGCTGTTTCCACATTTTGACGATTGTAAATTGAGCTGCAATAAACAGTCTAGTACAAGTGTCCTTATGATAAAAGGATTCTTTTCCTTCTGGGTAGATGCCCAGTAATGGGATTGCAGGATCAAATGGGAGGTCTAGCTTGAGTGCTTTGAGGTTTCTCCATACTTCCTTCCAGAAAGGTTGTACTAGTTTGCAGTCCCACCAGCAGTGTAAAAGTGTTCCCTTCTCTCCACATCCACGCCAGCATCTGCAGTTTTGAGATTTTGTGATGTGGGCCATTCTCACTGGGGTTAGATGATATCTCAGGGTTGTTTTGATTTGCATTTCTCTAATATATAGAGATGATGAACAGTTCTTCATGTGTTTGTTAGCCATTCGTCTGTCATCTTTAGAGAAAGTTCTATTCATGTCTCTTGCCCATTGATATATGGGATTGTTGGCTTTTTTCATGTGGATTAATTTGAGTTCTCTATAGATCCTAGTTATCAAGCTTTCGTCTGATTGAAAATATGCAAATATCCTTTCCCATTGTGTAGGTTGTCTCTTTGCTTTGGTTATTGTCTCCTTAGCTGTACAGAAGCTTTTCAGTTTAATGAAGTAATATTTGTTTATTTGTGTTGTTGTTGCAATTGCCATGGCAGTCTTCTTCATGAAGTCTTCCCCCAGGCCAATATCTTTCCTATGCTTTCTTTGAGGATTTTTATTGTTTCATGCCTTAAATTTAAGTCCTTTATCCATCTTGAATCAATTTTTGTGAGTGGGGAAAGGTGTGGGTCCAGTTTCAGTCTTTTACATGTAGACATCCACTTCTCCCAACACCATTTATTGAATAGGGAGTCTTACCCCCAAGGTAAGTTCTTGTTTGGTTTATCAAAGATTAGGTGGTTGTAAGCTGTTAGTTTCATTTCTTGGTTTTCAATTTGATTCCAAGTGTCTATGGCTCTGTTTTTGTGCCAGTACCATGCTGTCTTGACCACTATGGCTTTGTAGTACAGACTAAAATCTGGTATGCTGATGCCACCAGCTTTATTTTTATTACTAAGAACTGCCTTAGCTATATGGGGTTTTTTCCGGTTCCATACAAAACACAGAATCATTTTTTCCAAATCTTGAAAGTACGATGTAGGTACTTTGATAGGAATGGCATTGAATAGTTAGATTGCTTTGAGAAGTATAGACATTTTAAGAATGTTGATTCTTCCCATCCATGAGCATGGTATGTTCTTCCATTTGTTAATATCCTCTGCTATTTCCTTTCTGAGGAGTTCATAGTTTTCTTTATAGAGGTCCTTCACCTCGTTTGTTAGGTATATTCCTAAGTATTTCATTTTCTTTGAAACTATGGTGAAGGGAGTTGTGTCCTTAATTAGCTTCTCATCTTGACTGTTATTGGTGTATACAAAGGCTACTGACTTGTGGACATTGATTTTATATCCTGAAACATTATTTTTTGATGACTTGTAGGAGTCTTGTGGTTGAGTCTCTGGGGTTCTCTAAGTATAAGATCATGGCATCAGCAAAGAGGGAGAGTTTGACCTCCTCTGCTCCCATTTGGATTCCCTTTATTTCCTTGTCTTGCCTAATTGTATTGGGTAGAACTTCCAGCACTATGTTGAATAGTAAAGGCGACAAAGGAACCTTGTCTGGTTCCAGTTCTAAGAGGAAAAGCTTTCAGTTTTACTCCACTCAGTAAAATATTGGCTGTGGGTTTGTCATAGATAGCTTCAATCAGTTTTAGAAATGTGCCACCTATGCTTATACTCTTCAGTGTTCTAATTAGAAAAGGATGCTTTTTCTGCGTCTATTGAGAGGATCATGTGATCTTTATTTTTGCCTCTGTTAATATGGTGGATAACGTTTATGGACTTGCGTATGTTAAACCAGCCTTGCATCCCTGGGATGAAGCCTACTTGATCATAATGAATGACTTTTTTGATGATAAGCTGTAATCTATTGGCTAGGATTTTGTTGAGAATTTTTACATCTATATTCATGAGTGAGATTGGTCTGAAATTCTCCTTTTTGTTTGGGTCTTTTCCTGGTTTTGGTATCAGGGTGATGTTTGCTTCATAGAATGTGTTGGGGAAGATTCCTTCTTCCTCAATTTTTTGGAATAATTTCTGCAGTACAGGAATAAACTCTTCCTTGAAGGTTTGATAGAATTCTGGAGTGAAGCCATCTGGGCCAGGGCATTTTTTAGTTGGAAGCTTTTTTATTGTTTCTTTGATCTCAGTGCTTGAAATTGGTCTGTTCAGGAGGTCTATTTGTTCCTGGATAAGTCTAGGGAGAGAGTGTGATTCCCAATATTGATCCATTTCCTTCACATTGTGAAATTTCTGGGCATAGAGTTTCTGGTAGTATTCAGAGATGATCTCTTGTATCTCTGTGGGATCAGTTGTTATTTCCCCTTTATCATTTCTGATTGAGGTTACTAGAGATTTTACTTTTCTATTCCTCGTTTGTCTGGCCAATGGTTTATCTATTTAATTTATTTTTTCAAAAAACCAACTGCTTGTTTCATTAATTTTCTGAATGATTCTTTTGTTTTCAATTTCATTGATCTCTGATTTGATTTTGGGTATTTCTTTTGTTCTACTGAGTTTAGGCTTAGATTGTTCTTCTTTTTCCAATTCCATAAGATCTCTTGTGAGATTGTTGATGTGCTCTCTTTCTGTTTTTTGAATGTAGGCATCTAAAGCGATGAATTTTCCTCTCAACACTGCTTTTGCATTATCCCACAGGTTTTGGTAGCTTGTGTCTTCATTGTTGTTATGCTCAAGGAAGTTAATGATTTCCTGTTTTATTTCTTCCTGCACCCATCTGTTATTTAACTGAAGATTGTTTAATTTCCATGCCTTTGTGTGGGGTCGAGCATTTTTGTTAGAGTTGAGTTCCACCTTTTGTGCCTTATGGTCTGAGAAGATACAAGGTAAAATTTAAATTCTTTTGATTCTGTTGATATTTGTTTTGTGTCCCAGGATATGACAAATTTTGGAGAATGTTCCATGGCGTGATGAGCAGAATGTATATTCTTCATCTTTGGGGTGGAGTGTTCTATATGCGTCTATCAAGCACAGTTGTTCTAGGGTCTCATTTAAATCTCTTATATCTTTGTTTAATTTCCGTTTAGAGGATCTGTCCAGCTCTGTAAGAGGAGTGTTAAAGTCCCCTGTTATGATGGTATTATCAGATATCATATTGCTCAGACTGAGTAAGATCTGCTTCAAGAATCTGGGAGCATTTAAATTGGGTGCATAAATATTTAGAATTGAAATGTCTTCTTGTTGTATTTTCCCCTTGACCAATAAAAAGTGACCATCTTTGTCTTTTTTGACTTTAATTGCTTTAAATCCACATGTATCTGAAAATAAGATTGCAACTCCTCTTTTCTTCTGAATTCCATTTGCCTGAAAAATTGTGTTCCAACCCTTGACTTGGAGCTTTAATTTGTCTTTTGAAGCCAGGTGTGTTTCCTGCAGACAGCAAATGGATGGCTTGTGTTTTTTAATCCAGTCAGCCAATCTATGTCTGTTCAGTGGGGCATTCACGCCATTAACATTTATTGAGATAATTGATAAGTGTGGTAATATTCTATTCGTCTTATTTGGTGAGAGTCCATTGCTTAGTTTGATCTTTTGCATCAGTGTGGAGGTTAGGTTCTGTCCTTTGCTTTCTGAGTTCTTACTTTGCTGCTGATCCATTGTGGTGGTCAGTGTGCAGAACAGGTTGAAGTATTTTTTGTAGAGCTGGTCTTGTTGTGGCGAATTTCTTCAATATTTGTATATCTGTAAATGATTTGATTTCTCCGTCAATTTTCAAGCTTAGCTTAGCAGGGTACAGAATATTGGGCTGGAAATTGTTCTGTTTAAGTAGATTAAAGGTAGATGACCATTGTCTTCTTGCTTGGAAAGTTTCATTAGAGAAGTCTGCGGTCACTCTGATGGATTTGCCCCTGTAGGTCAACTGGCGCTTACTCCTGGCAGCTTGCAGAATCTTTTCTTTTGTCTTGACTTTGGACAGGTTCATCACAATGTGTCTTGGAGTAGCTTGGTTAGAGTTGAGGCGACCTGGGGTCCGATATCTCTCTGAAAGCAGTGTGTCAGAATCTTTGGTGATATTTGGGAAATTTTCTTTTATAATATTCTCTAGTATGGCTTCCATTCCTCTGGGGCATTCTTCTTCCCCTTCTGGAATTCCTATAATTTGTGTGTTGGAACGCTTCATAAAGTCCCATAATTCTGACAGTGAACGTTCTGCTTTCTCTCTCTTCTTTTCTGCCTCTTTTACTGTCTGAGTTATCTCAAGAACTTTGTCTTCTCCCTCTGAAATTCTTTCTTCTGCATGGTCTAACCTGTTGCTGATACTTTCCATTGCATCTTTAAGTTCCCTAATCGCCTGTTTCATTTCCTTCAGCTCTGCTATATCCTTTTTATATTCTTCATTTTGTTCATCTCTTATTTGATTCTGTTTTTGGATTTCCTTTTGGTTATTTTCCACTTTATTAGCCATTTCCTTCATTGTTTCCATCATTTCTTTCATTGTTTTCAACATGTGTATTCTAAATTCCCTTTCTGTCATTCCTAACATTTCTTTACAGGTGGAATCACCTGCAGTAGCTACCTCATGGTCCCTTGGTAGGGTTGTTCTAGACTGGTTCTTCATGTTGCCTGGAGTTTTCTGCTGATTCTTCCTTATGAGTGATTTCTTTTATCTGTTTCCTTGACCTAATTTTCCTTTCACTTCCTCTTGCTCTTTAAGTTCTTGTGCCTGTGGACTAAGGGTTACAGGACTAGAAGGTTGAGAAGGTTGAAGAGCAAAAAAGGGATGAAAGAAAGGAGGACCGAGTGATAAGAAAAAAAGAAAGATATAGAAAGGAGAGGGGGTGGGTATAAGGAATATTGACCAAAAGAAGGGAGGCACAGAAAGAGGGAGATAGGACAATATAGATGTATAGTAGGGTACTTTGGCACAACCTTAAAAAATCCCACCTTCTGGGGGTGTCCATTTGGGTGGTTCCCTTGAGGTCAGCAGCTCTTTGCTAACCTGATCAGACACAGTACCCCACCTCCACCAAGTAGAGAGGAAAGACAAAAATGCTATACATCAAACCAAAACAAGGAAACAGAAAACTTTATGGGGATAAAATTGGGTGAAAAACCAAATGATAGCGGTAGAAACAGTAGCAAAAATGAAGTTCTAGTTAGTAAAAAAGGCAGCAATGGGAAATTATAATTAAACTAGAAAAATTGAGAAAGAAAAAGCAATCTGTATGCAAAAGATTGAAATTAAAAAACAAAAGAACATCCACAACGTCAAAATAAACAAAAAAAAACAATCAAACAAAAAATAAAAGAAAAAAATACACAACCAAAAACATAGCAGTTTGTATATGTTATTGAATATTGTCTGGGCAACACGTGGTCTTCTGGGGTATGAGATGTTAATCACAGTTCTGATATGACTGGAGGCTGCTGATTTCTCAAACCACAGCAGGTAGACACCCTAAATCTCTCTTCAGCCCACTTAAAAGGCAGTTTGAACTTGTAAACTTGCTGAGCAGAAGCTTTCCCAGCTTTCTCACTGGAATCACTGCTGAAGTGGCTATCCACTTACTCAGTGTGCCAAAACCGGTCTCACTCTGCCCCTGAGGGTTAGGGCTACAAGGCAGCTCAGATCCCCCCCTTAGGCTACTTGGTTGCTGGGTTACCAGCTCCCACCCGTTTCTAGCTCTGAGACCCTGAGGGCGGAGCTTGCCGGGGGAGATCACTGACAATGGTTCCGTGTGATCCACCGCCAAACACTATTAGTTCCGTCTGGCTTAGCGGCTCAGACTGGGTCCCTAGACAACGGCCAAAGTTCTCCGCACTCCCGCTCAGGCCCTTCCCAAGGCAGTACAACTCAGTGCCAAGTCCAAGGACACCAAAACAGTTCACAGGTAAGGCCTTTCTGGTTTGCAGTCTTGCTGCTACTGAACTTACAGTTGTGGGCAGGTTTAGACGGATTGAACACACGCGACCACTTGCCGGTTTTCCACTGTTTTAGTCCTCCTCTTGGGGTCTAGAAGTCTCTCGCTGACTCCCTGTATCCTCATAGGAGTGATGATAGGCAGATCCCACCAGCCAGAGATGCCTGGAGTCCTATCTCCCCAGACTCACGGTGCCCAGATGCAAGGAAGCTGTTACTCGGCCGCCATCTTGCTCCGCCTCCCCTACCCAACACATTCTATGAAGCATACATCACCCTGATCCCCAAACCAGGAAAAGACCCAACAAGAAAAGAAAATTATAGACCAATATCACTAATGAATATAGATGAAAAATATTCAACAAGATTCTAACAAACAGAATCCAGCAACATATCAAGCAAATCATACATCATGACCAAGTTGGTTTTATCCCAGGGTCTCAAGGCTGGTTCAATATACGTAAATCTATAAATGCAATTCAGTACATAAACAAATTAAAAAACAAAGACCATATGATTCTCTCAATCGATGCAGAAAAAGCTTTTGCTAACATCCAACATCCATTCATGATCAGAACACTTAACAAAATTGGAATACAAGGGACATTTCTTTTTTATATATATATATATTTTTTTTTTATTTGTGGTTTTTGGCCGGGGCTGGGTTTGAACCCGCCACCTCCGGCATATGGGACCGGCGCCCTACTCCTTGAGCCACAGGCGCCGCCCAACAAGGGACATTTCTTAAACTGATAGAGGCCATCTGCAGCAAACCCACAGCCAATATCATATTGAATGGAGTTAAATTGGAATCATTTCCACTTAGATCTGGAACCAGACAAGGCTGCCCATTGTCTCCATTGCTCTTTAACATCGTAATGGAAGTTTTAGCCACCGCAATTAGGGAAGAAAAGGCGATCAAGGGTATCCACATAGGGTCAGAAGAGATCAAACTTTTGCTCTTCGCAGATGATATGATTGTGTATCTGGAAAATACTAGGGACTCTACTACAAAACTCTTAGAAGTGAGCAAGGAATACAGCAGTGTCTCAGGTTACAAAATCAACATTCATAAATTGGTAGCCTTTATATATACCAACAATAGTCAAGTTGAAAAAACAGATAAGGTCTCTATCCCATTCACAGTAGTGCCAAAGAAGATGAAATACTTGGGAGTTTATCTAAGAAAGGACGTGAAAGATCTATATAAAGAGAAGTATGAAACTCTAAGGAAAGAGATAGCTGAGAATGTTAACAAATGGAAAAATATACCATGCTCATGGTTAGGAAGAATCAACATTGTTAAAATGTCCATACTACCCAAAGCAATATTGGGTAGTATTGGATTCAACGCAATCCCCATTAAACCTCCACTGTCATACTTTAAAGATCTTGAAAAAATAATACTTCGTTTTATACAGAATCAGAAAAAACCTCGAATAGTCAAGACATTACTCAAAAATAAAAACAAGCAGGAGGAATCATGCTACCAGACCTCAGACTATACTACAAATCGATAGTGATCAAAACCGCATGGTACTGGCACAAAAACAGAGAAGTAGATATCTGGAACAGAATAGAGAACCAAGAGATGAATCCAGCTACTTACCATTATTTGATCTTTGACAAGCCAATTAAAAACATTCAATGGGGAAAAGATTCCCTATTTAACAAATGGTGCTGAGTGAACTGGCTGGCGACCTGTAGAAGACTGAACCTGGACCCACACCTTTCACCATTAACTAAGATAGACTCTCACTGGATTAAAGATTTAAAGTTAAGACATGAAACTATAAAAATTCTAGAAGAAAGTGCAGGGAAAACTCTTGAAGAAATTGGCCTGGGTGAATATTTTATGAGGAGGACCCCCCTGGGCAATTGAAGCAGCATCAACAACACACTACTGGGACCTGATCAAACTAAAAAGCTTCTGCACAGCCAAGAACACAGTAAGTAAAGCAAGCAAACAGCACTCAGAATGGGAGAAGATATTTGCAGTTTATGTCTCTGACAAAGGTTTAATAACCAGAATCCACAGAGAACTCAAACGTATTAGCAAGAAAAGGACAAGTGATCCCATCTCAGGCTTGGTAGGGGACTTGAGAGAAAATTCTCTGAAGAAGACAGGTGCACAGCCTACAGACATATGAAAAAATGCTCATCATCCTCAATCATCAGAGAAATGCAAATCAAAACTACTTTGAGATATCATCTAACTCCAGGAAGATTAGCTCACATCACAAAATCCCAAGACCAGAGATGTTGGTGGGGATGTGGAGAAAAGGGAACACTTCTACACTGCTGGTGTGAATGCAAACTAATACTTTCCTTTTGGAAAGATGTTTGGAGAACACTTAGGGATCTAAAAATAGACCTGCCATTCAATCCTACAATTCCTCTACTAGGTATATATCCAGAAGACCAAAAATCACATTATAACAAAGATGTTTGTACCAGAATGTTTATTGCAGCCCATTTCACAATTGCTAAGTCATAGAAGAAGCCCAAGTGCCCATCAACCCACAAATGGATTAATAAATTGTGGTACACCATGGAATATTATGCAGCCTTAAAAAGATGGAGATTTTACCTCTTTCGTGTTTACATGGAGCTGGAACATATTCTTTTCAGCAAAGTATCTCAAGAATGGAAGAAAAAATATCCAATGAACTCAGCCCTACTATGAAACCAAGTTACAGCTTTCATATGAAACCTGTATAGCCCAATTTTAGCCCAAGAATATGGGGAAAGGGGATAGGGAGGGGAGAGGGAATGGTGGCGGGGGAGGGTAATTGGCAGGACCACACCTATGGTGCATCTTACAAGGGTACATGTGAAATTTACTAAATGTAGAATATAAATATCTTAACACAATAACTACGAAAATGCCGTGAAGGCTATGTTAACCAGTTTGATTAAAATATTTCAAATTGTATATAAAACCAGAAAATTGTACCCCATGATTGCATTAATGTACCCAGCTATGATTTAATAATAATAATAAAAAAAAGAACAAAATGCAAGTAGAGCATAAGGTTAACTGGAGATGGAACTTAGGTAGCATTTTGTCACAACCAAATGAAACGCACAGTGCAGGCCTCTCAAGGATCATGCCCTTGTTCTTTCTCAGAGAAGCTATTTTGTTAAATGTGCTGTTAGACGGATCTCTGTGTGTGTGTCCCCAGAATACTGTTTTGACATTGAATGTGTGTTAAAAATGTAATAAAAGGCTTCAGAACACAAGTCCCAGAGTTTTTTATGAATAACTTGCTATTTTTTTGGGAAGGTAACAAGACAGACAGAGCAAAATTGACAAGGTATTTCTGAACTGTTGACTATCCAAGATAGTGAGGAACCCAAACTTACAGAGATGACAAGTTGGTCCCAGCAAAGTTGATGACAATTTGTATTTCTCCATATAAATTGATAAATGCAGGTCTTTCATCATTCACTGAACTTTCTAGAATTGAAAATCACTGAATTAAGGACAAAGAAATACAAAGTGAGGTACCTTCCTAGGAAAGTTTCTTGCATTTGAACTCTGAGAGTTGAAACTCTCTCTAGGGCTTATTAGGAAGTTTTAAAACTGATCCTGCTTCCTTTATCACAACCCTATTCCCCTTGTTTATAAAAGACCACAAGCTGGGGGTGGGGTGGGGTGGGGTGGTAGACAGAGGGTCAAAAGAAGGACTTCATTTAGATCATGAGTTTTCAGTGCATGGTAATGCCCCTCCCTTTCATTTTGGGGCAGGAAAAGAGGGGCTCAGCCATTTCCCAGTCAAGGCGCAGGCAGTGTGCAGATGGCACACCTGTCCAGGGCAACCGAGGAGGGGCTAGTGAAGGGATGATTCACAAAGATGTGACTGGCTAAGAGAAGGCAACCAGGCGTGGAGAAGCATTTGGCTGTATCAGCAGTGGGAAGCTGCAACCATTAGCCCGAGGGGGCAGGCCATGGATTGCAACCACTGGAATCCATGGCCCAATAGTGAAGGGTTCAAAGAAATAAACACCACTGCATCTTTCTCTAATCTCTGACCTCCTCCTCTTAGCCAAATCCAAAGAGAGCCAGGTGAGCAAAAGAGCCCAGCTGACACAGTGTTTCCAGGTCAGTACTCTGGGGGCCCAGAGAGAGGGAGGAGCTGGGAATGGATGCAGAGAGGCAAGCAACAGCAAGTGTGCAGCATGCCGAGGTGGGGGACATTCCAGTGGAATCATCCAGGAGGACTGCAGGGATCTGGGAGAAGGAGAGGAGGAGTGGGATCCTATTCCCTGGCTAGAATCTTACTGAGCTGCCATGCTGGTGGCCCAGCCCCCTCCTAATTCCTGGACTAAACCCAGGGTGATGCTGGTGAGGCAGAGAGGAAGGACATTAAATTGAGTAGAATGTCGATATATTACTGAAGTGTTAAGCTCTATTGAGTTGGACTTTTTCTTAATAAAAAGTGAATGGGAAGCTTTAGGACCTATTTAGGGTGCCATTAAGGGGGATAAGAAATGGTCATTCAACAGAACATGGTTGTGGTCAATGGTTGTAAAAAAGCAAAATCGTTACATGTCTGTTCTCCACAGAGTTAAGGCTTTCTGATAAACTAGTTACACAGGAGAACTTGGGAATAATAACACAAGTGTACAATTTATGCAAGGAAGGACGACATGTAAGTACCTGCTCTGTGGCATGTGGCAAACACTCCAGAGGTATGAACTGCAGATTCTCAGTTCAGATTTGTTGGCTGAAAGATCAGGACCAACAAATTCTTTGCTTCAAATCCTATGATGACATTATTCCTAAATTAAGAATACTTCCTTTCTTTTCTTCAAGAAGTCCTAAGGTCAAATTGCCCTTGAGTATAGAAATTACTATGAAACATCTAGTTTTTGACCTTCACTATTAGGGAACTTGACACCACTTTACTATTTGTATTTTGCCACGTGTCTTGCTGTAATGTGTTATTGACTGGTGACCAACAATTGGCTTACCTTTGAGTGGAAGAGCCAGGCTTTTTTTTCTCCTTCAGAGGCCTGTCTGTGTTCTTGAAAGGCTCCCTCCCAATGCAGGGTAAGCTCCTTGGGGTTCACTGGGACCCTTCACTGGGTACCCTGGTTGGTATTTTGTTCATGTGGGTCCATGGATGTACTTACACTGCAATAACACATTGTCACTCTTAGAGAAAAAATAGCCGTGGAATTCTCAATTATTTTACCTGGGCTGCCAGAAAGCGGAGCAGGGGTCCTCAAACTTTTTAAACAGGGGGCCAGTTCACTGTCCCTCAGACCATTGGAGGGCTGGAATATAGTTTAAAAAAAAAAACAAAACTATGAACAAATTCCTATGCACACTGCACGTATCTTAGTTAGAAGTAAAAAAACAAAATGGGAACAAATATAATCACACTGCTGCATGTGGCCTGTGGGCCGTAGTTTGAGGACCCCTGCACAAGTAAGGCATATAAAGGTGTCTTTGGTAGAAAAGCAGTCTTTTTGCAGTTACTTGCCTCTTAAATAGATATGAAGGAATTGATCCAGGCTCTCTTGTGGTAGAAAGCTCTATTAAATTCCTTTTATTCCTGCACTCCGTTCAATTCCTTTTCGGTATGAAAGCAAAGAGGTGTCTGGTGTCAGAATTGTTCCTGGGGGTCTCTTCATGCAGCAATGCCTCTTCCCTTAATATCTCCTAAATCCACGGTGATAACCAAATTAGTGGGATTAAAAGCTCAAAGACCCTCCATTGGGGAATACTGCAGAGCTTACAAAAACGTTACAAATGTCTTCAGAAAATATCAATGGATTCTTTTACAGAGGTGCTAAGAACAAATATACTATTTTGTGTATCCTTGAGCTACTTGAAAATAATCTGGCAACATCCTTTAGTGGGGTCCTTAAACATCATTTTTGTTTCTATCATAGCAATTTACATCTGCACAGACACATTTTCCTTTGAAAAATAGGTCAAGATCATATTAACATTCCTTTTGACCACCACTGTTCGTTTGACTCCCCTCACTGCCTTTCATGGAGGCGACAGTGTCGGGAATCTGCATTAGCACAGAAGCTAAGACTTAACACGCATTCTCTACGGCAGTGATTCTCATCTGGGGTGTGGTAGCATGCTGGTGTGCCTTGAAAAATTTTTAAAGATCATTAAATTATTTTCAAAAGAAGTTCAGAGCACAGTAAGTATATCCTTTTAATTTATTCTTTTTTTTTTTGGATCAGCATAATTTAAGTGTGCCCTGCAAGTTTAACTGTAGGTTCAAGTGTGCTGTGAGATAAAGATGGTTGAAAGCTACTGCTCTACACAGATCCTTATGGGACAATTTTCTTGTCATTCAGCACTCTCAGTTCATCTGCCCCTTTTTTAGTTCTCTGAGTACTTTTGCAATTGAGAATTTTCTTTCCTCTATGAATTCTGACCTGACCTGAGGGTGCTCTTATCACCGGTTAACATTAATCCTCCTTCTCTTTGGGATAATTATCCTTCATGTTTCTTGTCACCTGATGACTCTCACCCTTAATTTGCCTCTTATATAGTTCCAGCCTTAGACTATAACTGTTACAGGCATTTATTTATTTATTTGAGACAGAGTCTCACTTTGTCACCCTGGGTCGAGTACTGTGGTGTCACAGCTCACAGCAACCTCAAACTCTTGGGCTCAAGTGATTCTCTTGCCTCAGCTGCCCAAGTAGCTTACTACAGGTGCCCACCACAACACCAGGCTATTTTTTAGAGATGGGGTCTCGATCTTGCTTGGGCTGGTCTTGAACCAGAGATCTCAGACAATCTACCCGCCTTGGCCTTCTGGAGTGTTAGGATTACAGGTGTGAGCCATTGAGCCTGGCCTATTTATTTTCAGGACAGAGTTTTACTCTGTCGTCCTGGGTAGACTGTTGTGGCATCATAGCTCATGGCAACCTAAAATTCTTGGGCTTAAGTGATCCTTCTGCTTCAATTTTTCTTTTTTTTAGTAGAGATGGGGTCTTGCTCTTGCTCAGGCTAGTCTCCTACTCCTGAGCTCAAGGGATCCACCTGCCTCAGCCTCCCAGAGTGCTGGAATTATAGGTATGAGCCATCGTGCCTGGTGTGTTATTGGCTTTTAAACAAGTTCTTTAAAAACCTCCTTTCCATGTGGGGAATTGAATACAAAGCCCACTCCCCCCACCTGGCCATGGTGCCCTTGTGTGACAGCTGAGTGGAGAGCAGCTGAGCCCAGCTCATGCCAGCACTGCCCAGTGATGGGGCCGCAGGGGATACCCAGAACCCCACATTCCAAAAGGAAAGTAGGTGCACTCTCTGAGTATGTCCTTGTTCACATTTCACAGTAAGAAGATGCCGCACTCAGAAGTGCAGTGGAGCGGGAGACAAACGCCAAGACTCCCATCTCCTGAGATGTTACTGTCTGGCTTTTGCTTCCTCTGCCTAGAAGAGACGTGGCTTTTAGAAAATGAATTTCACCGTATCTGAGGTTGCTGCCATCCAATCTCCCCAAATGTTATCTTTCCTTTTATTTTTTATCTCTTATTTTTTATTTTTATAAAAATATACAAAGCTATTAAGAGGCAATTGTTTTCACTGTGATGCTGAAAACAGTTGTAAGGTAATTTTAAGTGTGGGTCCAGTACTCCCCCGAAGAGAGCTTTCTTTCTTCTGAAATCTAGCAATCTTCCTGACTGCAATTTTTATTTTTATTTTTTTAAACTTTACTCAAATTAATATGAAGGTACACTATTTAGGTTACATTGTTCTCACTTCCAGGGTTAAATTCCATTTGTAGAAGAGCCCCTCACCCCGGGGGTGTGTTACACACCCTCACAATGTGCACCTCAGGTGAGATCCCGCCTCCTGCCCTCCTCCCTTCTGCCAAATGTCCTCTCCCCTTCCCCTCCCACTTCCCTCTATCCCGAACTGGACTATATCAGTGTTTTATTGTTCTTATGAGCATGTAATTGTTTATATATTGATTTCATATTAGTATGGAGTACATTGGATATTTATTTTTCCATTCTTGTGATACTTTACTAAGAACCAAATGTTATCTTTCCCAGCAACAAGGATCTGCTGCACTCGGAGCCTGTTGAAGGCAGAGAATTTGCTCTCAGACATTTGAGTCAGAATGAAGACATGTCCTCCTACATGGGGAGTCCCGGGTTCTGAAATCACACTGCTGACAACCCACTGGGCAGGCAGGCAGATGTCTGAAGCCAATGCCTCGGGACCCCAGATAGGGTCATGGAGTTCTGTATCTGTGGAGATTAGTCCAACCTTGTGTAACGAAATTGCTTTGTAGAGATAGCCCGACACCTAAATAGAAAACAAAGTAGATTCCTCTAGAGGAGAAGGCAAAAAACTTTATGATATCATGACTAGTTAATAAGAAATAAGAGTATTTCTTTTCCCGAATCTTTTTTCTGGTTTTGGGGAATTTCACTGTCCCTTGATTTTTCACCGCCCCATTTAGTTGGGGCTATGTTAAAGGTGGGCTATTCTGGGAACTTGTGCCTCAGAGGGGGTATTGGGAAGGGATAGGGCACAAATTATGAACACAGTTCTAACATAATTCTGCTTGCTAATTTCAGTGTCTCACATCTTGACTCTCTCGGACTTTAGATTTCAATTCCCTTGACCCTGAGTTTCACATTCTTCTTTGTAGTATCTCTTTCCTCGTGTGCCTGTCTTCTCAACCTGCCAGCCTCTTAGTCTAAAGCCCCAGCCATGCTTATTTCCCACCAAGCAATCACATTTTTTTTTTATTTTTTTTATTAAATCATAGCTGTGTACATTGATATGATCATGGGGCATCATTCACTAGCTTCACAGACCGTTTACCAAGTTTCACATCAAGCAATCACATTCTAACCTCTGTGCTATTTGTTTTGTTTGAGCCTATATGGATCCCAGGACGTCTCTGGTCCACAGCAGAGGGCTGTTTTCTCCCTTAGACAAGTGCTTATGATCTTAACTTTTCACTTAACTCACTTCCTAGCTGTGACCCTGCAAATCTATAGTGTGAGCATTCACCATTTTGCTAAGCCTGTTTATTTTTGGTCTACTTGTAGTTCTGGTTTATTTGGATAATTGTGGAAGTCCTGGGACCATAGGGAGGAAAAATCAGCCCTGGAGAACTCTTCCCTTATCACCACATAAATAACAGGGATTTTCTTTTTTCCTCAAGAAAAATAAAGACACAAAGGGAGAAACCAGGTTCTTACACTTTCTGCTGTCCTGTGATATTTTCGCCTCTTGTTCCAAGTATTCTGTTTCCGGTATAGAACATGATTACTCCACATTGCAAGGGAATATTGAGGCCTGCCAATATCACAATTAGATTAGTCATGCTGTGAGGAAGACAGGAACATCTGTATTTAAAAACACTTCCATTAAAAAAAAAAAAAAAAAAAAACACTTCCATTAAATGTGGAGTTAAAGATGTGTGAAAATGGATATTTCTCTTTAAGGATTAGGTTTGCAGCAAACTGGATATCCCCTGAGAGTGGTTAATATCCCCCAAATATTAGAATCTTTGTCTCAGCTTTGCTTAAAGCCACAAAAGATGCAGAACAAAGCCAAGTATCTCACCTTACTTCAATTCAGCTTATGTCGAAGAATGAAATGCTGCAGAGTATAATTATAAAACCATTTAATTGTATTCCTTTGTTTCTCCACTTAAACAATGTTTAGCGTCATCCATAACTTTCTGGGCCCATAACCTTTAAGATTATTTACCAGGGGCAGTATTTCTCTTGCTGCCCATCTTGGGACACTCCAGAGTCTCTTAATGGGAGGAGTAACTGACAACAGTCCCTTCCAAATGTTCCTAAGTTGCTTATGCCCCTGGTATCTGTCTGCCCACAGAGAGACCTCATCACCCACGCTGGTCTCCCTTCTCCAGTCACCCTGGTGGGGAGCTTGGGCTCCAGGTGTGTCTGCCCACAGAGAGACCTCATCACCCCACGCTGGTCGCCCTTCTCCAGTCACCCTGGTGGGGAGCTTGGGCTCCAGGTGTGTCTGCCCACAGAGAGACCTCATCACCCCACGCTGGTCGCCCTTCTCCAGTTACCCTGGTGGGGAGCTTGGGTTCCAGGTCTGTCTACCTGCATCATTTTCTGGAAGGAGGAAACTCCAGTCTTTTTCATTCCTTTTGCTCTTCACTCTCTGATGAATCTCCCTGTCTCCCTGTCCCAGGCACATTTAATGTTTTCCTGTTTCTGGGGGGTATATTTCCCAGCCTTCCTTGCAACTAGATTGAAACCACATGGCTGGCCTTGAAATGTCAGGTGAAGTAATTTGAACACTTCCAAGCCTGCCCCTGTGTTATCTTTTTATCTCTCTTCCTCACAGTGGTGACCTGAAGGCCTTGGTTAAAATATAAGTTGCCCCCAAAAGACGCCCTCCCAAACCCCTGAATCCTGGAGGCTTTGTTTGGATGGACTGGCATTTCCACCAACACACACTTTCTGTATTGTCACTCAAATTTTGGGTTTGCTTCTGTGGCAGCCAGGCTAATGCAGTGAACCTCTTTAACCCTAATCCTTTTATACTTTTTAGGCAGATAATGGGCTAAGGGTGCAAAATTGTTTGTCACCACCTCTTTTCAAAGTACTGAGGTTCTACTAAGTCCTTCCTCTGAAATGTAGAAATAGTCATCACAAATTGGCATTCTCTGTTGCTGTGAACTGGTCCACTTACGCTGTCTTTGTTTCTTGTATCTCAGATAATGCCAGATATATTATGATGAAACCAGCAGAAAGCCTGTTGATATTAACTTGACTAAATAGATGAGAAGGGGAAAAAGAGTAAAATAAATGAAATATATTTGTGACAAAGTATCTCTTATCTTTCAGGTACCATAACACATATTTCACAAATGTATTTTCACCTATTCCCCACAGCAACATTTAGAAGAAGTTATCACAAATTTTCAAATGAAGAAACTGAAATTTAAGGATGTCAAATTAAAAAAAATTGGTTTAAGGTCAATCAGATGAAAGTAATAGAGGCAAACTTCAAACTCTGGGTGGCTCTTACTCCAGTGCTCATGTTTTGTTCAATTATACTGTACTTAACTGTAAAGGCACAGTTGATTTGAACTGGTGCTTATTGGTAGAAGACAGTATACAGCTTCTTCAAAATATGAACATGCCATTAAAACAGGTGCCCTGTGGGATGGGATAAGCAGCAAGCTCTCAGATGTCTGCGATATACATCCTCTGATAGACAGAAATGACATAAACACGCACAATGTCGGTGTAGAAAAAAATGAGAAAAAGTTTTTTCAAAGAAGAAAGTATTAGAATCAGCAGGAGAAGACACTCACAAAAATACATACAAAACATTTAGAAATGATAAAATTGCTAATCAGTCTTCAGTAAACTCAGCAGGCAATGAGTTCCAGAGAACTACTAATGAATTATTAAACCGAAATGCAGCTCTAGATTAAGATAAAAAGGAGCTAGAAAACAACATTTCTAAGTTATAGGAAACAAATGTGACAATCAGCAACTTTGAAAATATTGTGAGGATGTTAATGGGGTGCGATCTGCCCCAATGTGTTTCTGCATCAATTACGCATTTTAAAGTAAACTTAAAGAGGTTCCTAATTAAGTTCCTCCCGCAGCTGTCAGAGGACCTTTTCCTTTATTTAGTACCAAGTTTAAAGCCTGTGATAAAACATCCATGATTGCAGACACCAAGTGAAAGAGCAAATGCATTAAAGATGTGCCCAGGATTCTAAACCCAATTCAGGTAGCTTTGGAGTAGAGTTGTCTGTAACACCTCAAACCGCACAGTTTGGAAGTTTTCACTATCTTTCTCTCCTTTTCTTAGTTCCACATGGACATGTATCTGTAGATATGCAAGCCAATTGTCAATGAGTTTAATAGTATGAAATTATTAAACTGCTGTAAAGGCTTATTACCTCTGTTCTGTACCACCAGAACAGAGAGGCTATCCGTCAAATAAGCCTCGGTGCTGATTGAGGGAGATAGCACTCTTGAGGTCCTGACTTTGCTTCTTATTTATTTAATTAATTTTTAATTTATTTTATTTTTTTGAGACAAAGTCTCACTTTGTTACCCTGAATAGAGCGCCATGACATCATCATAGCTCACAGCAACCTCCAACTCCTGGGCTTAACTGCTCCTCTGGCCTCAGCCTCCTGAGTAGCAGGGACTACAGGTGCCCACCACAATTCCCTGCTAGTTTTTCTATTTTTAGTAGAGACAGGGTCTTGCTCTTGCTCAGGCTGGTCTTGAACTCCTGAACGCAATGGAGCTCTTGCCTCGGCCTCCTAAGTTGCCAGGATTACAGGTGTGAGCCACGGCACCCACAGTCCTGACTTTAAAGAGAGCAAAAAGTTGTATCTCAATTACAATTTCTCCCATAATATTTCCAGAGCTATAGTTCTGAATTCAGACTCCAGAGCTTTACTTTACACTCTGGGAATGAGAACATGATAAGCAGGAAATCAAACGAGCCTTTCTGAAAGAAAGATAGGGGGAAGAAGGAGGTAAGAGGAGTTTGCCAGAACCCTGAAAGGGCAGAAGGCGGGTTTGGGGAACACCCAGCTATGTTTTGGTCAGAGAAAACCCTGATACATTGAAGGAGAATCTGAGAGTGTCTGGAATAGCACTCTGGACACTCATTCAAGTTTGATAACTTGTCACCTGCAGAAGAACGGTATTAGAGGGTGAAAGAGGTGTGTTGATGAATGAATGGTGCTAATCTCCTACAAGGTGGAGAGAGGTGGAAGGAAACCCAGGGATCCTCCGGGGGCCAGTTGCACACTCTGCTGGTAGGACTGATAGGTGGACACCTCAAGCCTGGGGAGATCTCCAGTGTGGACTTCATGACCAGAGAAGCTGATGCTTCAACCAGGGGACAGCAAAGACTTGGAGGACAGCACATGAGTGGTGGGAAAATAAGATGCTGTCTTGTGAAAATTAAATGAAAATGAAGAGGGTCTGGGGAAAGAGTTATGAAAGATTGAGCACCTTCCCTAAAGAGGATGAGTTTTTCTATTTTTAACTGGCAAGACCCAGTGGCTTTGTGGCACCCTGCTGGAACCACCACTGCCTAACAGAGGGAGCCGTTGGGCACAGAGAATTTTGTCTAAGAATGAAAACTCTTTCCCTGTCCTGTAGAAGCCCAGGGGAATGTAAACAAGGGCTGCTTGGTAAATATGATGCTCCTGGCTCTATTTTTCCACTGTTTCTAGGATGTCAACAATTTTCCTTATGATCCAAGATAGTGGCATTTGTATTTCAAAAAGAAGGTTGAAAAAAAGGAAAGAAGAGGAATGCACAGGCCATGTCTCAGATCTCCTTTAAGGGAGGCTCAGAAGCTGCCCAAAGCTCAGCCTCTCATGGTCCACTAGCCAGAAGGGAGTCTCATGGCCACATTCAGCTTCCAAGGATGCTGGGTGCTACAGATTTTATTTTGGATTATGCCGAGCAACTAATATCTGCTATTTCAGAAAAAAAGAGGGAATGTTGGGAGAAAATTAGGAACATTGCCATGGGGTCCCGTGTGTACAAGTAAGATGCTGCAAAGAAGACGGTGATGACAACGGATAGCCCCTGATGAGCCATTAGCATTTCAGAGTTCCTCACCAATTGTCTGTAGCTAGACTGCAACTGCTAGCTCATGACATAGAAATTTTCCTGTTTTTCTTTGTTACTGTAGATATTTCAAAAAAGGATTAGGAGAGAAGTGCCCAGTTCTTCTTTCCAAATAGCCCTCAAAATCTTTAGGTTTTGGTTCTTTAAGAATTACGTACATAGGCCAGGCGCGGTGGCTCACGCCTATATTCTCAGCACTCTGGGAGGCTGAGGTGGGAGGATCACCTGAGCTCATGAGTTCGAGACCAGTCTGACAAGAGCGAGACCCTGTCTCTAAAAATTAGCTGGGCATTGTGGTGGACACCTGTAGTCTCAGATACTTGGGAGTCTGAGGCAAGAGAATCACTTGTGCCCAGGAATTTGAGGTTGCAATGAGCTATGACTCCATAGCATTCTACCCAGGGTGACAGAGTAAGACTCTGTCTCAGAAAAAAAAAAGAATTACATATACAGAGGAAAGAGACCATTTAGTGTCACAATTGCAGCTTTGACTTGTTTTGGGATTTTGGTTGGTCTTTAATGATGCCTTTCAGGCTTGTTGTTCCCCTCAGCCTTAAAGCAAACTAAGTTTTTAAATTTTTTGAGACAGAGTCTCATTGTCACCCTGGGTAGAGTGCAGTGGTATTATCATAGCTCACAACAACCTCAAACTCTTGGGTTCACACAATCCTCCTGTCTCAGCCTACCGAGAAGCTGAGATAGTAGCATCTGCCTGATTAGTTTTTTCATTTTTAGTTGAAATGGGGTCTTACTCTTGTGGCTTTAAGCAAAGCTGAGGCAGAAAGAGATTCTAATATTTGGGGGTATTAACCACTCTCAGGGGATATCCAGTTTGCTGCAAACCTAATCCTTAAAAAGAAATATCCTTTTTAACACATCTTTAACTCCACATTTAATGGAGGTGTTTTTAAATACAGATGTTCCTGTCTTCCTCATAGCATGACTAATCTAATTGTGATATTGGCAACCCTTAATATTCCCTCGCAATGTGGAGTAATTATATTCTATACCGGAAACAGAATACTTGGAACAAGAGGTGAAAATACACAGGACAGCAGAAATTGTAAGAACCTGGTTTTTCTCTTTGTGTCTTTATTTTTCTTCAGAAAAAAAAATCCCTGTTATTTATGTGGTGATAAGGTAAGAGTTCTCTAGGGATGATTTTTTTTCCTTCCTATGGTCCCAGGGCTTCCACAATTATTCACAATTATCCAAATAAACCAGAACTACAAGTAGACCAAAAATAAGCAGACTCAGCAAACTGGTGAATACTGACTGTATTTTTCTTTTTTTTCTTTTTGAGACAGAGTTTTCCTATGTTCCCTTGGCTAGAGTGCTGAGGCATCATCATGGCTCACAGGAACCTCAAACTCTTAGGCTAAAGAGGTCCTCCTGCCTCAGCCTCCCAAGTAGCTGGGGTTATCGGCACCCACCACCATGCCTGGTTAGTTCTTCTGTTTTTAGTGAGACAGGGTCTCACTCTTGCTCAGGCTGGTCTTGAACTCCTGAGCTCAAGTGATCCACCCTCCTCAGCATCCCAGAGTGCTGGGATCACAGGCCTGAGCCACTGCACCTGGCCTTCAACTACTGATTAATTTTCCTTCTCTTCTCCCCTGAAATTCCCCTGAGAGTGGTATTTGTTTTTGTCCTCTACAACCTATTTCCCATTCTTTTTTATCTAGAGGCACTAGACTTTTTAAAAATAATTTTATTGAGGCAAAACTTTATAACTTTTAATAATTTAAAATGTCTTATGACTTTATTGGTGACAAAAAGTATCAGCCACTTCAAGTGTGTTGGTGATATTTTTAGTAAACTGACCAGTTGTGTAGCTATAAGTCAGTTTTAGAATATTTACATCCTCTCAATAATACCCCTTGTGCCTCCTTACTGTTAATTTGTGTTTGCCCCTCGCCTCACCCCGGGCAACCACTAATTCACTTTCACACACATGGACTCACGTGTTATATGGTCTGTGTCTGTCTTCTGTTACTGAGCATGATAGTTTTTTTGGTTTAATCCTTGTCACAGCCTGTGTCACTACTTCATTCCTATCAATTGCCAGATAATAACCCATTGTATGGATACTGCCCTTGACCATTCGTTAGTTGGTGGACATTTAAGTTGTTTCCAATTTTTGGACAAATATTAAATTGTAGTGGTAAATTCCTTAGTTCAGAAGCCAGTTTCTCTCTCCCTCTCACTCTCTTTTCTCCCCCAGCACTGCCAGGGCAGAAGTTGAGAAGTCATGAGTTTTAAATCAAAATCTATTAAAAAGAATATTTTAGGCTAGGTGTGGTGGCTCACACCTGTAATCCCAGAACTCTGGAAGGCTGAGGCAGGAGGATCCCTTGAGCTCAGGTGTTCAAGACCAGACTGAGCAAGAACGAGACACCGTTTCTACTAAATATAGAAAAACTAGCTGGATGTGGTAGCAGGCACATGTAGTCCCAGCTACTTGGGAGGCTGAAGCAAGAGGATCACTTGAGCCCAGGAGTTTGAGGATGCTGTGAGCTATGACACCAAGATACTTTACTCAGGGCTACAGAGTAAGACTCTGTGGAAAAAAAAAAAGAAAAGAAAAAGAGTATTTCTATGGGCCATTAGTAAAATGTTCTTACCTGAAAGGGAGTATAGTTATAATTAATAATGTTTACTGGCTTGTATCTGAGTGAACTTTAGGGGATCTGAATGACATGGATCTATTGCAGGAACATTCATTATTGTTAAAACAGCTATCACAAGAATATTCAGAGTTAATCTGTGCTCCATTGAAACAATCAAATGTAAAGTTCTCTGCCAAAATAGATATTCAGACCTAGATTTGCACAGTCCCTGTGGGTGTCTGAGTCTCACTGTATCGAATTTCTCCTGCTGTGAACAGGAAGAACTGCCTCCTTTTTGTTCCCACCTGCCACTTTTCATTGACAACATGAACTCAAGCAAGTGTAAGGCTAATAATTTTTATGCATGAGCCACTGCAGTTTTTTATTTGTTTGTATCCATTATTTTGGCTTGGATGTGTTCTGAATGATGTGGGGACACAAGATTCAATTTGTCTGTTATTGGGAAGGATGAGCCTATTACCCAGTCCCATGCTGGAGGCATGCAACGATGCCGGCCTTTGCTCTGTTCTCATTTTATATTAAATTACTTTCTGGGCTTGTGATAATAGTTTATCTCTCCCCCTTAATTGGTTAATATGTAAACTCATGAGTGATTTGTGCTAAAATGCTTTTCTTCCACATAGAAAATAGCATTTGGGGGAGAATATTTTATCATGGAGCAAAAAACAGATGCATTTCATTTTACATGCAGGTGCACAACCAGTAAATTAAATATGAAGATAAATGAGAAGAACAGGACGATAAATGTAGGGGGTTCTTGATTTGAATATATCTGAAGAATACTGCTTGGAGACATATTTATGGGTATCTAGATATTGATCTGAAAAATACAATCTGTTCTTACTTGTAGTGTTTTTATATCATGCTGTGTCCTAAAAGATTCCCATCTGTCATTTCCTTATTGAGTCGCCTTAAGGGAAGGGGATGTGTGATGGGCAATGTGCCCACTAATGCACTAGGAGTTACTGGGAAATCACATACCTTAGGACATGCACAATGTGTTATGTTTTCCATCGGTCTGCTTCTCCCTACCTGGCCATTCAATCAGAAGCTAGAGAAGTACCCTATGCCTTATAGCTTCTAACTAAATACTCCAGAGAGACACCGTGGAGGAGGTCGCTTTGCATATCTGCACTGTTTAATATGGCAACTGGCACTTGAAACGTGCCTAGTTTGAGGGAGTAGATTTGTAATTTTATTTGATTTTAGTGGAATGGAATTTAAGTAGACGCACATCCGGAGCAGCCTCTTCCAAGACATTGTTCAACCTCAGTTATCACCAGAAATCTCTGCCTTCCATTTCCCCCTTCAAATGTCCCCACACTGCTCTCAATAATTCATTGCCATAGTCATGACTTCAGACCTTGAATAGGCAGGTGACACTGCCTGGCAAACCCACCATCTGTCCTTAATTTTTTTTTTCTTTCTCTCTAAAGGTGACGCTTTACACTTCCTTTATTATTCAATTTTCAGCATACCTGGGCCTGGTGTGGTGGCCGACCCCTGTAACCCTAGCACTCTGGGAGGCAGAGGCAGGTGGATTGCTTGAGCTCATGAGTTCAAGACCAGCCTCAGCAAGAGTCAGACCCCATCTCTAAAAAAATAGCTGGGCGTTGTGGCGGGTACCTATTGTCCCAGCTACTTGGGAGGATGAAGCCAGAGAATTGCTTGAGCCCAAGAGTTTGAGGTTGTTAAGAGCTATGATGCCACAGCACTCTACTGGGGGTAGGAAAGTGAGACTGTGTTTCAAAAAAGAAAAAAAAATTTTTCAGCATACTCCTTTACTGTCATCTTTCCTCATTCTTTCCTGAGTGAACAGAAGCAATTACAAATACGTTCTTCCCTGTATTCCCACCATTACTGGTGTATTTGTATGTGCATGAATATTTTGCTTATACTCACTCATGCTTCATATTCTCTTCAGACCGGTAAACTATTTTGATCTTGAAAAGTTTCTTTTTTTCTTGCATCATTAACTTCTTACTCTCTGCTGGATCAATTTTACTGGTGTAGAGCAAACAACCCCATAAAAAAAGTGGGCAAAAAAACATCAACAGAAGATTTTCAAAAGAAGGTAGGCTAATGGCCCATAAGCAAATGAAAAAGTGCTCAAAGTCTCCAATCCAGGGAAATGCACGTCAAAACCACAATGAGATATCATCCCCTATCTCCAGTAAGAGTGGCTTTGATCCAAATGGCCCCAAACAATAGACGCTGGCATAAAAGAAGAGAGAAAGAAGCACTCATCCACTCCTTGTGGGGCTGTAAACTAGTACAAGCTCTATGGAAAGTTATATGGAGACACCACAAAGAACTAAAAGTGGACCTACATTTGACCCACCCATCCCACTATTGGGCATTGACCCAGAGAGGAAACAAAGTCATTTTTTCAAAAAGATGTGTGTATTCAAATGTTTATTATGGTACAATTCACAATTGAAAAGATGCAGAACCAATCCAACTACCCATCAATACCTGAGTGGATTAGTAAAACATGATATCTGTATACCATGGAGTACTACTCAGGTATTTAAAAAAAAATGGTGAACTTGTTGTAACAACCTGGATGGAACTGGAGACCATTTTTCTAAGTGAAGTATTGCAGGAATGGAAAAGCAAACACCACATGGACTCGCTATTAAACTGAAAGGAATTGGTCAATACCCAGGCGCACATTTGGTAGTAAAGCTCAGTGGAGAGCTAGCAGGTGGGAGGGAGGGGTAAATTCATATGCTTATCCCACTGATGGGCATACAAATAACTTTGACTCAAACTGCACAAGAGCAATGCACGTAACTAACCCCCATAACTCCCATAATATTCTTTTTTTCTTTTTCATTTTTTTTATTAAATCATAACTGTATACATTGATATGATCATGGGGCGTCATACAGTCACTTCATAGACCATTTGACACATTTTCATCACAATGGTTAACATAGCCCTCCTGGCATTATCTCAGTTACTGTGCCAAAACATTTACATTCTACATTTACCAAGTTTCGCAAATACCCCTGTAAGATGCACCACAGGTATGATCCCACCGATCCCCCTCTCTCTACCCACCACCCCCCTCCCACCCCTCCCTTTCCCACTTCCCCCTATTGTTAGGTTGTAACTGGGTTATAGCTTTCATGTCAGAGCCCCAAATTAGTTTCATAGTAGGGCTGAGTACATTGAATACTTTTTCTTCCATTCTTGAGATACTTTACTAAGAAGAATATGTTCCAGCTCCATCCATGTAAACATGAAAGAGGTAAAGTCTCCATCTTTCTTTAAGGCTGCGTAATATTCCATGGTGTACATATACCACAATTTATTAATCCATTCGTGGATCGATGGGCACTTGGGCTTTTTCCATGACTTAGCAATTATGAATTGGGCTGCAACAAACATTCTGGTACAAACATCTTTGTCATGTTGTGATTTTTGGTCTTCTGGGTATACGCCCAGCAGAGGAATTACAGGATTGAATGGCAGACCTATTTTTAGATCTCTAAGTGTTCTCCATATATCTTTCCAAAAGGAATGTATTAATTTGCATTCCCACCAGCAGTGTAGAAGTGTTCCCTTTTCTCCACATCCACGCCAACATCTCTGGTCTTGAGATTTTGTGATATAGGCTAGTCTCACTGGAGTTAGATGATATCTCAAAGTAGTTTTGATTTGCATTTCTCTGATGATTAAAGATGATGAGCATTTTTTTCATATGTCTGAAGGCCGTGCGCCTGTCTTCTTCAGAGAAGTTTCTCTTCAAATCCCTTGCCCAGCCTGCGATGGGATCCCTTGTTTTTTTCTTGCTGATGCGTTTGAGTTCTCTGTGGATTCTGGTTATTAAACCTTTGTCAGAGATATACCCTGAAAATATCTTCTCCCATTCTGAGGGCTGTTTGTTTGCTTTACTTACTGTGTTCTTGGCTGTGCAGAAGCTTTTTAGTTTGATCAAGTCCCAGTAGTGTATTTTTGAAGCTGCTTCAATTGTCTGGGGGGTTCTCCTCATAAAATACTCGCCCAGACCAATTTCTTCAAGGGTTTTCCCTGCACTCTCCTCTAGTATTTTTATAGTTTCATGTCTTAAGTTTAAATCTTTAATCCAATGAGAGTCTATCTTAGTTAATGGTGAAAGGTGTGGGTCCAATTTCAGTCTTCTGCAGGTGGCCAGCCTGTTCAGCCAGCACCATTTGTTAAATAGGGAATCTTTTCCCCACTGAATGTTTTTAATTGGCTTGTCAAAAATCAAATAGCGGTAAGTAGCTGGATTCATCTCTTGGTTCTCTATTCTATTCCAGATATCTACTTCTCTGTTTTTGTGCCAGTACCATGCTGTTTTGATCACTATCGATTTGTAGTAAAGTCTGAGGTCTGGTAGTGTGATTCCTCCTGCTTTGTTTTTATTTCTGAGTAATGTCTTGGCTATTCGAGGCTTTTTCTGATTCCATATAAAACGAAGTATTGTTTTTTCAAGATCTTTAAAATATGACAGTGGAGCTTTAATAGGGAGTGCGTTGAAATTATATATTGCTTTGGGTAGTATGGACATTTTGATAATGTTGATTCTTCCCAGCCATGAGCATGGTATGTTTTTCCATTTGTTAACATTTTCAGCTATTTCTTTCTTAGAGTTTCATAGTTCTCTTTATAGAGATCTTTCACGTCTTTTGTTAGGTAAATTCCCAAATATTTCATCTTCTTTGGCACTACTGTGAATGGGATAGAGTCCATAACTGCTTTTTCAACTTGACTGTTGTTGGTGTATATAAAGGCTACTGATTTATGGATGTTGATTTTGTAATCTGAGATGCTGCTGTATTCCTTGATCACTTCTAGGAGTTTTGTAGTAGAGTCCCTAGTGTTTTACAGACACACAATCATATCATCTGCGAAGAGTGAAAGTTTGATCTCTTCTGACCCTATATGGATACCCTTGATCGCCTTTTCTTCCCTAATTGCGGTGGCTAAAACTTCCATTACAATGTTGAAAAGCAATGGAGACAATGGGCTGCCTTGTCTGGTTCCTGATCTGAGTGGAAATGATTCCAATTTAACTCCATTCAATATGATATTGGCTGTGGGTTTGCTGTAGATGACCTCTATCAGTTTAAGAAAAGTCCCTTCTAGACCAATTTTCTTGAGTGTTCTGATCATGAAGGGATACTGGATATTATCAAAAGCTTTTTCTGCATCAATTGAGAGAATCATATGGTCTTTGTTTTTTAATTTGTCTGTGTGCTGGATTACATTTATAGATTTACGTATATTGAACCAGCCTTGAGACCCTGGGATAAAACCAATTTGGTCATGATGTATAATTTGTTTGATGTGTTGCTGGATTCTGTTTGTTAGGATCTTGTTGAATATTTTTGCATGTACATTCATTAGTGATATTGGTCTATAATTTTCTTTTCTTGTTGGGTCTTTTCCTGGTTTGGGGATCAGGGTGATGTTTGCTTCATAGAACGTGTTGGGTAGTCTTCTTTCTTTTTCTACCTTTTGGAACAGGTTGAGTAATATAGGTACTAATCCCTCTTTAAAAGTTTGGTAGAATTCTGACCTAAAACCATCTGGTCCTGGGCTTTTCTTTTTAGGGAGGTTTTGTATGGTTGATGCTATTTCTGAGCTTGATATGGGTCAGTTCAACATTTCCACTTGATTCTGGCTAAGTCTTGGAAGGTGGCGTGCTTCCAAGTATCGGTCAATTTTCTTCAGATTTTCATATTTCTGAGAATAAAGTTTCTTGTAATATTCATTAAGGATTTTTTTGATTTCTGACGAGTCTGTTGTTATTTCGTCTTTGTTGTTTCTGATTGATGATATTAGAGATTTTACTCTTTTTTTTCTGATTAGGTTGGCCAGAGGTTTATCTATTTTGTTGACCTTTTCAAAAAACCAGCTTTTTGATTTATTGATCTGTTGTATTATTCTTTTGTTTTCAATTTCATTTAATTCTGCTCTAATTTTGGTTATTTCTTTTCTTCTACTGGGTTTGGGGTTGGAATGTTCTTCCTTTTCCAGTTGCTTGAGATGTCCCATTAAGTTGTTAACTTCCTCTCTTTTCCGTTCACTTGAGGAAGGCTTGCAGTGCTATAAGTTTCCCTCTTAGAACTGCCTTTGCGGTGTCCCAGAGGTTCTGATAGTTTGTGTCTTCATTGTCGTTTTATTCCAAAAAATTGGGGATTTCTTTCTTAATCTCATGTCTGACCCAGCTATCATTCAGCATAAGGTTATTTAACTTCCATGTTTTTGTATGTGTATGCAGATTCCTGTTGTTACACAATTCAAGTTTTATTCCATGATGGTCTGAGAAGATGCAAGGAATAATTTATATTCCTTTAAATTTACTGAGGTTATACTTGTGACCTAAAATGTGGTCAATTTTGGAGTAAATTCCATGGGCTGGTGAGAAGTATGTGTATTCAGTTTTGTTGGGAAGAAATGTTCTGTATATGTCTGCTAACTCTAAATATTGGATGGTTAGGTTTAAATCTAAGATTTCTTTGCTCAGCTTCTTGCTGGAGGATCGATCCAACACTGCCAAAGGAGTGTTGAAATCTCTGACGATTATGGAGCTGAAGGAAATCAAGTTACTCATGTCTGTTAGAGTTTCTCTTATAAATTGAGGTGCATTCTGGTTCGGTGCATAGATATTAATAATTGAGATCTCGTCATATTGAGCATTACCCTTAACAAATATGAAGTGACCATTCTTGTCCTTCCTTACTTTTGATGGTTTAAAGCCTACCATATCTGCAAATAAAATTGCAACATCTGCTTTTTTCTGATTACCATTTGCCTGAAATATGGATGACCATCCTTTCACCCTGAGTCTGTATTTGTCTTTTAAGTTGAGATGTGACTCTCGTATGCAACAAATATCTGGCTTGAGTTTTTGTATCCAGTCAGCTAACCTATGCCTCTTTAGAGGATGGTTTAAGCCATTCACATTAAAGGAGACTATTGATAAGTCTGGTGGAATTTTGGGTATCGAGTTTTTCCAAGGTCCAGTGGACATTTTTAATCCTTTCGCCAGTGTGGAAGGTGGAGTTTGATCCGAAGTTTCTGAGTGAGTTTACTTTTGTGGTATAGGATTGGGTTGGTCATTGTGGAGGATAGTCTGAGAATATCCTGAAGAGCTGGTTTACTTATGGCAAATTTCTTCAACATATGAATGTCATTGAAGTATTTAATTTCTCCATCATAAATGAAACTCAGTTTAGCTGGATACAAGATCCTGGTTTGAAAGTTATTTTGCTTGAGGAGATTAAACGTCAGTGACCACCCTCTTCTGGCTTGAAAACTTTCAGCAGAGACATCTGCTGTTATTCTAATATTCTTTCCTTTGTACATAATAGTTTCCTTTTGCCGGGCTGCTTTGAGAATCTTCTCTTTCATGTTAACTTTAGTGAAGCTAATTATGATATGCCTGGGGGATGACTTATTGGTGTTGAATTGTGCTGGTGTTCTGAAGCTGTCTGCTATCTGAATTTCAGATTCTCTAGGCATGTCTGGAAAATTTTCTTTCATAATTTCATGCAGAAGGGCCTCTGTGCCCTTCGAGGCCACTTCATCATTCTCCGAAATCCCAATTACTTGTATATTGCTTTTCTTCAAATTATCTGAGAGTTCGTTGAGTGAGTGATTTGTTTTTGCTCTCCATTTCTCTTCCTCTTTGAGAGATTGCGAACTTTCGAAGACTTTATCTTCAATGTCAGAAATCCTTTCTTCCGCTTGCTCCATTCTGTTGCTGAGAGATTCTACTGTATTTTTCATATCTCTGAGGGCTGTGAATTCTTGCTTCAGTGTGTCTAAGTCTTTGGTGGTTTTGTCTTTAAATTCATTAAATTCTTGAGACAACTTTTGAATTTCTCCTCGAATTCCTAATTCCATTTTATTAATCTTGTCTGCAATCCAAATTCTGAATTTGATTTCTGACATCTCAGCCAGTTGTTTATGAATGGGATCTCCACTCACATCTGCCATATCTTTTCTTGGGGGGGTTGATCTATTCTGGTTATTCATGTTACCAGAGTTTTTCCTCTGATTCCACCCCATGGTTATTTTACTGCCTTTGATTTTTCCCCTGGGGCTTTATTGAGGGCCCGTACAGTGTTGTGGCCTGAGAAACTAGGGCCCTGTCTTGTGTGGTGGGGCTAAGTGGTTCTGTCTTTTTTTCATCTGGTTTCTGTTTGATCCTATTGTAACATTTACTCTGGCTTGAAGTCTCAGCTGTGTGGAAAAACCAGCTATTAAGTCCCCCTGCCTGCCCATCTCTGGCACCAGTTGGAAAAGGAAAATCAAACCTTCTTACAACCGCATACCCAGGGCACCGCCTGAAAAGTCCTCAGTCTATTAGTTCAGTTCAAAAGGTCCAAATAGATTGTCTCAATCAGCACCTGTCTCGGGTGGGAGAGTTCAAGAAGTCTCTGGGAACTGGATCACAGGTGTCTGGTGACTCTTCTGATATGGCTTATCCAGTGCTGCATGGAGTCAGGAGGAGCCACCTAGCAAATAGATCAGTCTGGGAAGGTTGATGTCTCCTTCCCCACTTTGCCCCTCTGTCAGACCCAGTCACTGGTATCTCTGCAGATGGCTAACCCAGTTGCCTGTAGTGAACAGATACTCCAGGGGTTTGCACCTGCCTGAGTTGCAAGGAAGTCTGCCAGGCCCCTTGCAGTCTGGTGCTATCTAGCAGGAGGAGATGGGGCCTGACATCTTTGAGTGCTTGATGCAGGTGGTGGGTTGGAGGTGTTCACTCAGGCTTAGCCCCATCCCTGATTGATGTTGCTAACAGAACAGAACAGAACAAACAGAACAGACAACTTTGTGGGGTTCTGTCTCTGTTTCTGCTAAAATCGCCTACAGAAGATGGGCTGTTCTGAGTTCAAACGTCTTTGCTGCTGGAGGTTTGTGTCTGATTACCTTTCTGTGTCGGTCCTTCCCTGCAAGCTTCCCGGGTTTGTGAGCAGCGTCAGGCAAATCCTTTGCTCACTGGTGGCCTCCTCTGGTTGCCCAGGGAGACAGGGGGTGTGGCTTCAGAATATCCAGAAGTGAGCCGTTTTGCTGTTAAAGTAAAAACAGCTTTTGATTTGCCTCCAGGAACTGCTGCTCTGGTGTGGGCACCCAGCCAAAACTTTTCTCCTCTGTCTCGCACCCCAGAGTCAGCACTGAGTGGCTGCAGTTTATGCTCTGTCCACACCCCTCCAGAGATCTCCCAAGAATCCGGACTCCTGGGGGGCAGGCCACCAGACCCCCGAGTGAGAGTGAGGGGAAGCTAGAGTTTCATTCAGTTTTATGCCTGGCCGTATTGTTGCCTGGGGAGGGCTGCTGCACCACACCGCAGGGAAGTGCTGCGAAGGTGTGACTCTCCCTCAGCCGAGTGCCCTCTCCTTGAGTGCCCTGTCCTCACTCGCGTGTCTCAGAGTCAGCGCTGACCAGTCACGGCTCGGGCACTGTGCACTCCCCTCGAGAAATCACCCAAGGATCCATACTCCTGAGGGACAGGCCCCCGACCCCGAGTGAGAGTGAGGAGGGAGTGCTGAGAGCTCAGTGGGGAAGCTAGAGCTTCATTCAGTTTTATGCCTGGCCGTATTGATGCATGGGGAGGGCTGCTGCACCGCACTGCAGGGCAGTGCCACTGAGGCACGACTCCCCCTCATCCCGGTGCCTCAGAGTCAACGCTGACCAGTTGCAGCTCGGGGACTGTCCACTCCCCTTGAGAAATCACCCAAGAATCCGAACTCCTGGGGGACAGGCCTCCAGACCTCAGTGACCGGGAGGGGAGTGTTGGGGATTCAGAGTTGTCGGCAAAGGATTTTTAAAGTTTTATACAGTTTTATGCCTGGCAGGAGAACACCATGGCACCCTAGTAGGGGAGGTAGGTCCAGTTTTTAGAAGATCTCTCCCGTGGAGTGTAGTGGGAGGGCCTTTAATTTCTGCCCATTTGTTTAATTGTGGGGCTCTTTAGCTGGTCTCAGGGGGGAGGGGGACTCCCATCTGCTTGGTGGTGGATTTTGTGCCTTTTGTTTGCATCCTTGTGATCACAGCTTGCCTCAGTGGTGTTGATGTGCGTTCTTCAAACTTCTCTCTTGGTGTGGCTCAAATCCACCAGGATACCTACTAAATTCCTGTCCCTTAACTCTCCTTCTGGACGGGAGCCTCTGTTGAAAGCTGGCTTCAGTCCGCCATCTTGTCTCTCCCCCTCCCATAATATTCTTAAATAAAAAATAAAAATTTAAAACAATTGAGTAACTGAAGGAATAAAAAATCTGACAGTAACTGTTGAAAGATAAAGTTGAGGCAATCTTCAGTAAATCCCAAATGACACAGTGATATTAATTACAAAGAAGTGGAACAGGGAAATTCTAATATATGAAAAATAAGGTTCCTGAGAAGAAAAGAAATAGAAAAGCAGAGGAAAGTAAGTTATCAAATATATAGAATGGAATGACTTGAGTTTCCAGGTTTAAAGGGCTCACCAACAGTTTCAGACATCAGGTAAAAACATATCCATACAAGGGACTTAAGTATGACTTTTTGGAAAACTAGAAAAGATATGATTCTTCACATTTCCAAGAAAATACACATTTTTACATAAATGACTGAGAATCATGACAGCATCCAATTTCTGATTTAGAGCAGGGGTGGGAAACTCTGGCCTATTTGAATATCATCTGTGGCTACTTTTTTGCTAAAATCAAAGCATTGAGAACTTTTGACAGAGAACATACAGCCTGGAAAATTTAAAATATGTACCATCTGGCTCTTTACTGGTAAAGTTTGCCAACATCTGCTTTAGAGATTCATTCACATTAGAAGCAATACATTAACTACTTCAAAATCCTAAAAGAAAAGTATTTCCAACTTAGAATTATACAGTCGAAAAAACAAATAAAATTTGGGAGTGAAATAAAGATGTATTTGATGTAAAAATCTCTAAGAAATTTACTTCTAAACATCATCATTGTTTATTTATATTCTTACTTTCCATTTTTACAGGAGAGGTGTACATTTAAATGATCAGATGCTGGCCTTGAAGAGGAAAATCTAGGATTCATTTTTCCCCCTTTGAGAGTCTTCCAGCTTATTCCATGGAAGGACAGATTTTCCTTCCAGGGATCAGCTCCATAAAAACAGAAGTTATGAAATTATCCTTAGTTTTACAATGATATGTTAAAAACGTTAAAATTTTGCAATCAAAAAAGGCATGAAAGACTATTATCTAGCAGGATTAAGTCCTGGGACACAAAGATCAGAGCTGGCAGAGAAAGCCGCCAGTGGAGGCAGAGAGCCTTTCTGGGGGACAGTTTTCCCCCTCCTGTCAGTGAAGATGTTGATGAAGACATAAGTGGGATTGTTCCTGCTGAGTAATTTTTTTCAACTAAAAAGAAATACCTTTGACTATCAGCTTTGCTAGAAACACAGGTGGGCAGTGCTCATTCTCAGTGCAGGGCATTTTTAAAAAAATAGAAACTGGGGGTAGGGGGAGGGAACAAAAAGGAACAGTTTAAAAGTCATACCAGGTTCATTTGTAGTTCCTCACAGTGATGATGGGGCCTTCACAGGCACACATGAGATGTGCCTCCCCTCAAACTTTCAAAAAAATAATTTAAAGAGGTTCATTTCTTTTTTTATGTGTGTAATTTTTGATAACATAAAATAAAATAAAAGCACAGCGGGCCAGAGACTTTCTCCTCCATAGGGCCTGCTTACAAGGCTGGGAACTTGCATCTCAGGAGGGTCCCACCCGTAAGAGGGGGGCCCATGCCTGGATTGTTCCTGCGACAGGACCACCTGGTTTATGCTGGACACCTGCCTTCCCTTTTTGGGAATTGGAGAGTGTTTGTACACAGCAGATAAAGAGTACCCAGGTGACCTGCTCAATAAAAATCTGGGTGCTGAGTCTCTAGGAAGCTTCCTCGGAAGACAGTCGGCATATGTCACACTCATTGCTGGGGGAATTAAGCACGTTGTCTGTATCCCCAACTCGAAGACTGGGATTCCAAAGCCCACTGTGTTGTCATCTGAGTCCATGGTGACAGAGGTCCCGGGCACAGGAGATCTGAGTCAGGATGGCAGGGACTGACTGACAAATGTGGTGTCTTCTCCCCTCTATAAGGAGAGGATTTGACAAGTTTCTGCCTCGTTTTCCCCAGACTTCACCCTGTGTGGTGTTTCCCTTTCCCGACGTGGCTCCGCCGTGATAGATCCCAGCGCTAAGCGCCACCAAGTGCAGGGGGCCTCCAAGCCAATGGGTTAAACACAGTATACTGACATTTCATCTGTTTCTTTCTACTTATTGTGACTTCTAGAAGACCCACCATGCCAGAGATGCTCATCCCTTTGTACTGATGGTGGTGCTCAGATGCTTGGGGACTGCTGGTGCTTCATCTGGGAGGCTGGGATCTCACTTTCTATCCGGTGCATGTGTGAGGTTGATGGCTGGGACCCAGCTCGGCCCCAGCTCTGGGTTCTCACCTGACAAGCCCTGGGTGGCAGTCGTGAGTCCTGAAGATTTTCTGGACAGGGGTGGCTGGCCTTCCTTGTCCCCAGGCTCACTCCAGGCCCTCCATGGTCCTGGGAGCAGCCCACTGAAGGTGGTAGCTGAGCTGGACTGGGCCTGGGGCTTCGGGTGCATCCCAGGCCATCTTGCGGGACAGCACCTTAGGGTCCCCAGTGCAGATAGAAGAAGGGTGTGTCAGGTGGTGGGGGGTGGATGCTGAGGGGTGTGGACTTGAAAGCCCTCTGTGTTGTCATCTGAGTCGTGGCTGACAGGTGGGAGGCGTGTCCCTGGCCCTGCCATGGCCCAGTGACCTGCACTGATGTCACTGGAGCTGCTGCCCCGCCTTGAGGTGCCCCATCACAGCGACGCCAGGTGCAGGCCTCACATTGGGTGCTGAGTGCCATGCCTGGGAGGATCAGCTGACCTTGCTTCTTCAGACAGGAGGAGGCATTACTCAAAGGACAAGACAGGGCTCGTCCACCGCTGTGGAGTGTGGGCAGTGAAGGCAACGTCAGTTTGGGTGGCTGCCGTGGCCTGAGTTACAGGGTTTCCCTCCATAGGGCGAGGATCCGCGGGGCTGGGGCTGCTGGGGGCCAGCAGTGTCTCCCCCCCATCCACTCTGCTCTGGGCTGGGCTTGGGGCCAGGTGCTGCAGGCTGCAGTGGGGGACTCGGGTGCCCATCTCTGCACTGGGATAGCCAGGGTTTGTGGGCGATTTCCTACAGCTTTGCTGGGCACTGGGGCACAGCAGTTGTGGGCCATTTTTCTGAGGTCCTGCCCCAGAGGTGGCCCTGCTCCTCCCTGGCCATGATGCCCCGGGCACAAGAGGCCTGGGCCCGGCTTCACGTCATGGCAGTTTTAATTTCCTTTAAACATTAATTGAGGACCTCTGGAAGAGCTGCTCCATGACCCAACCAGCAATCGGCACCCGCCCAGACCCTGGTAAGAACTGCGCTGTGACCCATCCACACCTCCAGGCCACTGCATGCCATGACCAGGAGCTCTGGGAGCAGTGCAAACCCATTTCCTCCCTCCTGTACATTCCCTCCACACCCTCCTGCTTGTCTGGCCAGGGACTTTGGTAGCTGCATACCCTCTGGAGACCTCACTGCCTCTGTGTGGAGCCCTTCTCCTGGCCAGAGACTGCTGGAGCCTTGGGCCCTCTGTGCCAAAGTCAGTGGGCACCAGGCACTCCCAGAACCGTGTGCACCAGCCCTCACCCTGTTGCTGGATCCGGGTGTGTTACACTCTGGAGCTGGTCCCACAACCAGAACTCCCTGGCTGGGGCAGCCCCAGAGGAACTCCACAGGGTCACTCCCTACAAAGATCTAGCAACAATAGAGTGATCCTGCTGGGGTCTAATCTTGTAGAGACACCTCCTCAAGTCTGAGGATGGCCAGAGGCAATGGTGAAAAACAATCATGAGGTGAAATCAATGAAAATACTCTGGCAATATGAATAATCAGAGTAGATCAACTCCCCCAAGTAACAATGGGGCAGACACAGCACAAGTTCCCATGCACAAATAGCTGAGATGTAAGAAATCGAATTCAGAATCTGGATAGCAAATAAGATCAAATTAGAATTCCAAGCAGTAACCCAAAAGATGTCTCAAGAATTCAACAAATTCAAAGACCAAATGACCAAAGATTTTGACATATTGAGACAAGAAGTTGCAGACCTCAAAGATCTTAGAAACACAGTAGAATCCCTCAGTAACAGATTGGAGCAAGCAGAAGAAAGGATTTCTGACATTGAAGACAAAGCTTTCGAACGCTCCCAAACTCTCAAAGAGGAAGAGAAATGAAGGGCAAAAACAGATCACTCTCTCAGACAGCTCTGGCATAATTCTAAGAAAACCAATATTCATCTTATAAGGATCTCCGAAAGTGAGGAAGTGGCTTCACAAGGCACAGAGTCTCTTCTCCATGAGATTATGAAAGAGAACTTTCCAGACATGCCAAGAGATTCTGAAATTCAGATAGGAGACAGTTTCAGAACTCCAGCATGAATCAACCAAAATAAGACATCCCCCAGACACATCATAATCAATTTCACTAAAGTTACTATAAAGGAGAAAATTCTGAAAGCAGCCAGATGAAGGAAAACCATCTTAGGGGAAGAATATTAGAATAACTGCAGATCTCTCTGCTGAAACCTTTCAAGCTAGAAGAGGATGATCATCGACTTTTAATCTCCTAAAACAAAATAACATTCAACCATTCGATCCTGTGCCCAGCTAAACTGAGTTTCATTTATGATGGAGAAATTAAATACTTCAACGACATTCACATGTTGAAGAAATTTGCTACAACTAAACCAGCTGTCCAGGATGTTCTCAGATCTATCCTCTATAAAGACCAGAGTAATCCTCCACCACAAAAGTAAACCCACCCAGAAAAGTTTGATCAAATTCCAACTTCCACAGTCGCAAAAGGATTAAAAATGTCCACCAGACTCTCGAAAGGCTTGTCAATATTCTCAATTAATATGAATGGTTTAAATTGTCCTCTAAAGAGGCACAGGTTGGCTGACTGGATACAAAAGCTCAAGCCAGATATCTGCTGCATACAAGAATTACATCTTACATTAGAAGACAAATATAGACTCAAGGTGAAGGGATGGTCATCTATATTTCAGGCAAATGGAAAGCAGAAAAAAGCAGGAGTTGCAATCCTATTTGCAGATGCAACTGAAATTAGGAAAAATGAGGATGGACTCTTTATATTTATTAAAGGGAATACTCAATATGATGAGACTTCAATTATTAATATTTATGCACACAACCAGAATGCACCTCAATTTATAAGAGAAACTCTAACAGACATGAGCAACTTGATTTCCTCCAGTTCCATAGTAGTTGGAGATTTTAACACCCCTTTAGCAGTGCTGGATAGAGCCTCCAAAAAGAAGCCAAGGAAAGAAATTTTAGATTTAAACTCAACCATTCAACATCTGGATGTAACAGACATCTACAGAACATTTCATCCCAACAAAACTGAATACACATACTTCTCATCAGTCCATGGAACATACTCCAAAATTGACCACATCCTAGACCACAAATCTAACCTCAGCAAATTTAAAAAAATAGAAATTATTTCTTGCATCTTCTCAGACCATGATGGAATAAAAGTTGAACTCAATAACAACAGGAACCTGCATACCCATACAAAAATATGGAAGCTAAATAACCTTATGCTGGAGGATAGATGGGTTATAAATAAGATTAAAAAGGAAATCACCAAATTTTTGGAACAAAACAACAAAGAAGACACAAATTATCAGAACCTCTGGGATACTGTAAAGGCAGTCCTAAGAGGGAAATTTATAGCACCTGCAAGCCTTCCTCAAGAAAACAAAAAGAGAGGAAGTTAATAACTTAATGGGACATCTCAAGCAAATGGAGAAGGAAGAACATTCCATCCCCAAACCCAGCAGAAGAAAAGAAATAACCAAAATCAGAGCAGAATTAAATGAAATTGAAAACAAAAGAATTATACAACAGATCAATAAATCCAAAAGTTGGTTTTTTGAAAAGATCAATAAAATAGATAAACCTTTGGCCAACCTAACAAGAGAGAAAAAAAAGAGTAAAATCTCTAATTTCATCAATCAGAAATGCTAAAGATGAAATAACAACAGATTCCTCAGAAATTAGAAGAATCCTTAATGAATATTACAAGAAAATTTACTCTCAGAAATATGAAAATCTGAAAGAAATCGACCAATACTTGGAAGTATGCCACCTACCAAGACTTAGCCAGAGCAAAGTGGAAATATCGAACAGGTTAATATCAATTTCTGAAATAGCATCAATTATACAAAATCTCCCTAAAAAGAAAAGCCCAGGACCAGATGGCTTTATGTCAGAATTCTACTAAACCTTTAAAGAAGAACTAGTACCTATATTACTAAACCTCTTCCAAAATATAGAAAAAGAAGGAATACTACCCAACACATTCTACGAAGCAAACATCACCTTGAGCCCTAAATCTTGGAAAGACCCAATAAGAAAAGAAAATTATAGGCCAATGTTACTAATGAATATTGATGCAAAAATACTCAATAAGATCCTAACAGAATCCAACAACAAATCAGAAAAATTATACACCACGAACAAGTGGGATTTATCCCCGGGTCTTAAGGCTGGTTCATATACATAAATCTATAAATGTAATTCAGCACATAAACAAACTAAAAAATAATGACCATATGATTCTCTCAATTGATGCAGAAAAATCTTTTGATAATATTCAGAACATATTGTGATCAGAATATTTAAGAAAATTGGTATAGAGGGGCATTTCTTAAACTAATAGAGGCCATCTACAGCAAACCCACAGCCAATATCATATTGAATGGAGTTAAATTGAAATCATTTCCACTTAGATCAGGAACCAGGCAAGGTTGCCCATTGTCTCCATTGGTCTTTAACATTGTAATAGAAGTTTTAGCCATTGCAATTAGGGAAGAAAAGGCAATCAAGTGTATCCATATAGGATCAGAAGAGATCAAACTTTCCTCTTTGCAGATGATATGATCGTATATCTGGAAAGCACTAGGGATTCTACTACAAAATTTTTAGAAGTGATCAAGGAATACAGCAATGTCTGTGGCTACAAAATCCACACCCATAAATCTGTAGCCTTTATATATACCAACAATAAAAAAGCCAAAAAAACAGTCAAGGACTCTATTCCTTTCACAGTAGTGCCAAAGATGAAATATTTGGGAGTATACCTAACAAAGAACATGAAAGATATCTATAAAGAGAACTATAAAACTCTAAGAAAAGAAATAGCTGAAGATGTTAACAAATGGAAAAACATACCATGTTCATGGCTGGGAAGAATCAACATTGTTAAAATGTCTATGCTACCCAAAGCAATATATAATTTTAATGCAATGCCTATTCAAGCTCCAATGTCATATTTTAAAGACCTTGAAAAAATAATACTTCGTTTTATATGGAATCAGAAAAAAGCTTAAATAGACAAAACATTACTCAGCAATAAAAACAAAGCAGGAGGAATCATGCTACCAGACCTGAGACTGTACTGTAAATTGATAGTGATCAAAACAGCCTGATACAAAAAACAAATAACAACAACAAAAAACAGCATGGTACTGGCACAAAAACAGAAGTAGATGTCTGGAACAGAATAGAGAACCAAGAGATGGATACAGCCACTTACCATTATTTGATCTTTGACAAGCCAATTAAAAACATTCAGTGGGTGGATTCATCTCTTGGTTCTCTATTCTGTTCCAGATATCTACTTCTCTGTTTTTGTGCCAATACCATGCTGTTTTGATCACTATCGATTTGTAGTAAAGTCTGAGGTCTGGTAGTATGATTCCTCCTGTTTTGTTTTTATTTCTGAGTCATCTCTTGGCTATTCAAGATTTTTTCTGATTCCATGTAAAACGAAGTATTATATTTTCAAGATCTTTAAAGCATGAGAGTGGAGCTTTAACAGGTATTGCATTAAAATTGAGTATTTCTTTGGGTAGTATGGACATTTTAACAATGTTGATTCTTCCCAGCCATGAGCATGGTATGTTTTTCCATTTGTTAACATTTTCAGCTATTTCTTTTCTTAGTGTTTCATAGTTCTCTTCATAGAGGTCTTTCACATCCTTTGTTAGATAAACTCCCAAATATTTCATTTTTTTTGGCACTACTGTGAATGGAATAGAGTCCTTAAGTGTTTTTTCAGCTTGACTATTGTTGGTATATATAAACACCACCAATTTATGAATGTTGATTTTGTAACCTGAGATGCTGCTGTATTCCTTGATCACTTCTAAGAGTTTTGTAGTGGAATCCCTGATGTTTTCCAGGTATACAATCGTATCATCTGTGAAGAGTGAAAGTTTGATCTCTTCTGACCCTATATGGATACCCTTGATTACCTTGTCTTCCCTAATTGCCATGGCTAAAACTTCCATTACAATGTTAAAGAGCAGTGGAGACTGTGGGCAACTTTGTCTGGTTCCTGATCTGAGTGGAAATGATTTGAATTTAACTTCTTTCAATACAATATTGGCTGTGGGTTTGCTGCAGATGGCCTCTATCAGTTTAAGAAATGTCCCTTCTAGACCAATTTTCTTAAGTCTTCTGATCTTGAAGGGATGCTGGATATTATCAAAAGCTTTTTCTGCATCAATTGAGAGAATCATATGGTCTTTGTTTTTTAATTTGTTTATGTGCTGAATTATGCTTATAGATTTATGTATATTGAACCAGCCTTGAGAGCCTTGGATAAAACTGACTTGGTTATGATGTATAATTTGTTTGATGTGTTGCTGGATTCTGTTTGTTAGGATCTTGTTGAATATTTTTGCATATATATTCATTAGTGATATTGGTCTATAGTTTTGTTTTTTTGTTGGGTCTTTTCCTGGTTTGAGGACCAGGGTGATGTTGCTTCTTGAACATGTTTGGTAGTTTTCCTTCTTTTTCTACACTTTGGAACAGGTTGAGTAATATTGGTACTAGTTCCTCTTAAAGGTTTGGTAGAATTCTGACATGAAGCCATCTGGTTTCGGGCTTTTCTTTTTTGGGAGATTTCATATGGTTGATGGTATTTCAGAACTTGATATTGCCCTGTTCAACATTTTCACTTCACTCTGGCTAAATCTTGGAAGGTGACGTTCTTCTAGGTATTGGTCAATTTCCTTCAGATTTTCGTATTTCTGAGAATAAAGTTTCTTGTAATATTCATTATGGATTTTTTTTAATTTGTGGGGAGTCTGTTGTTATTTCATCTTTGTCATTTCTGTTGATGAGATTAGAGATTTCACTCTTTTTTTCCTGATTAGGTTAGCCAAAGGTTTATCTATTTTATTGACCTTTTCAAAAAACCAACTTTTTGATTTATTGATCTGTTGTATAATTCTTTTGTTTTCAATTTAATTTAATTCTGCTCTAATTTTGGATATTTCTTTTCTTTTACTGGGTCTGGGGTTGGAATGTTTTTCCTTTCCCAGTTGCTTGAGATGTCCCATTAAGTTGTTAACTTCCTCTCTTTCCGTTCTCTTGAGGAAGGCTTGCAATGCTATAAATTTCCCTCTTAGGGCCTTTGTGGTATGCCAGAGGTTCTGATAATTTGTGTCTTCATTGTCATTTTGTTCCAAAAATTTGACAGTTTTCTTCTTAATCTCATCTCTGACCCAGCTATCATTCAGCATAAGGTTATTTAACTTCCATGTTTTTGTATGCGTATGCAGATTCCTGTTGTTACTGAGTTCAACTTTTATTCCATGGTGGTCTGAGAAGATGCAAAGAATAATTTCTATTCCTTTAAATTTACTGAGGTTGGACTTGTGACCTAAGATGTGATCGATTTTGGAGTATGCTCCGTGGGCTCATGAGAAGTATGCATATTCAGTTTTGTTGGGATGAAATGTTCTGTACATATCTGCGAAATCCAAATGTTGGATGGTTATGTTTAAATCTGAAATTTTTTTGCTCAGGTTCTTATTGGAGGATCTGTCCCACACTGCCAAAGGAGTGTTGAAATCTCCAACTATTATGGAGCTGGAGGAAATCAAGTTGCTCATATCTGTTAGAGTTTCTCTTATAAATTGTGGTGCATTCTGGTTGGGTGCATAAATATTAATAATTGAAATCTTATCACATTGAGTATAACCCTTAACAAATATGAAGTGACCATTCTTATCCTTCCTTACTTTTTTGGTTTAAAGCCTATTGTATCTGCAAATAAAGTTGCAACACCTGCTTTTTTCTGATTACCATCATTTGCCTGAAATATGGATGACCATCCTTTCACCCTGAGTTATATTTGCCTTTTAAGGTAAGATGTGACTCTTGTATGCAGCACATATCTGGCCTGAGTTTTTGTATCCAGTCAGCTAACCTGTGCCTCTTTAGAGGACAGTTTAAGCTGTTCACATTAATGGAGAATATTGATAAGTCTGGTAAAATTTTGGGTATAGAGTTTTTCAAAAGTCCAGTGGATATTTTTATTCCTTTTGCCACTGTGGAAGTTGGAGTTTGATCAAAAGTTTCTGCATGAGTTTACTTTTGTGGTAGAGGTATGGGCTGGTCATTATGGAGGATAGTTCTGAGAATATCCTGGAGAACTGGTTTGGTTATGGCAAATTTCTTCAACATTTAATTTCTCCATCATAAATGAAACTCAGTTTAGCTGGATACAGGATCTCGGGTTGAACGTTCTTTTGCTTTAGGAGATTAAAAGTCGATGACCACCCTCTTCTGGCTTGAAAAGTTTGAGCAGAGAGATCTGTAGTCATTCTAATATTCTTCCCTTTGTAGGTAATGGATTTCGTACA
The DNA here is from genome assembly GCF_027406575.1 of Nycticebus coucang. Classification (NCBI taxonomy): domain Eukaryota; kingdom Metazoa; phylum Chordata; class Mammalia; order Primates; family Lorisidae; genus Nycticebus; species Nycticebus coucang. The sequence continues at coordinate 106,623,035 of NC_069780.1, read as the reverse complement.
TCTTGCTGTTTTCAGAATGTTCTCCTTCATATTAACTTTAGTGAAGTTAATTATGATATGCCTGGGGGTTGTCTTATTTGGATTGAGTCATGCTGGGGTTCTGAAACTGTTTGCTATGTGGATTTCAGAATCTCTTGGCATGTCTGGAAAATTCTCTTTCACAATTTCATGGAGAAAGACCTCTGTGCCTTGTGAGCCACTTTATCACTTTCAGGGGTTCCAATGCAGCAGATATTAGCCTTCTTTGAATTATCCCAGAGCTCCCCAAGAGAATGATCTTTTTTTTCTCTCCATTTCTCTTCCTCTTTGAGAGTTTGGGAGCATTCAAAGGCTTTGCCTTCAATGTCAGTAATCCTTTCTTCTGCTTGCTCCACTCTGTTACTGAGGGATTCAGTTAATTATGATATGCATGGGGGATGTCTTATTTGGATTGTGTCATGGTGTGTTTCTGAAACTGTCTACTATCTGGATTTCAGAATCTCTTGGCATGTCTGGAACATTCTCTTTCATAATTTCATGGAGAAGTACCTCTGTGCCTTGTGAGGCCACTTCTTCACTTTTAGGGATCCCTATAAGATGAATATTGGTTTTCTTAGAATTATTTCAGAGCTTCTGAGAGACTGATGTGTTTTTGCCCTCCATTTCTCTTCCCCTTTGAGAGTTTGGGAGCATTCAAAGGCTTTGTCTTCAATGTCAGTAATCCTTTCTTCTGCTTGCTCCACTCTGTTACTGAGGGATTCTACTGTATTTTTCAGATCTTTGAGGGTTGCAAATTCTTGCTTCAGTGTATCAAAATCTTTGGTGGTTTTGTCTTTAAATTCATTAAATTCTTGAGACAACTTTTGAATTGCTCCTGAAATTTTTAATTACAAATTTTCCTCTATCCTATCAATCTTGTTTGCAATCCAAATTCTGAATTCAATTTCTGACATCTTGTCCAGCAGTTTATGAATGGGATCTTCAGTTACATCTGCCATATCTTTCCTTGGGGCAGTCGATCTATTTTGGTTATTCATGTTACCAGAGTTTTTCCGCTGATTCCACCACATGATTGTTTTACACAGTTTGATTTTTCCCCTGGAGCTTTGTTGAGGACCCATAAAGTGCTATGGCCTGAGAAACTGGGGACGTGTTTGGTGTGGTGGGGCTAAGTGGTTCGTCTTGTTTTCAGCTGGTCTCTGTTTGATCCTAGTGAAACAGTTACTCTAGGTTGAAGTCTCTACCCCTCCTGAGGTTCCTGGCTGATGGCTCTATAACAAAGGACAGATTAATAAAGGTGAGCATAACAAATTTACTTGACACCAGAAGTGCCAGAAATGACATCACAAAACAGGGAAAGTGACACATTTTATGCTTAGATTTGATAAAGAGCGCATACTTATATAGAAGTTATGATCTGGTCAAAAGAGTCTCATTTGATGGTAATGAATGGGTGGAGGGGAGCTCAGCCAGGTCAGATTCTTGATGGCGTTACTGTATTCATTTCCTCCAGTACAGGGGAGGACACCTGTCACAGGAGGGCTTGTGACCTGCTTTCATGGGTGTAGGGCACGGATTATTTTTAGGACCAGCTCACACTGAAAGGTGGAGAAGGTCAGAGCATGGCTTTTCTGCTTCTGCTGTTTTCCCAGTTTCCAAGATGTCATACTTCTGGGTTGCATATCCTGTACCCTGCCACTGTTGACATGCAGATGATAGAGCAGAAAAAGAAAATAGAAAACCCCAAAATAGACCTGCACATACATGGCCAGTTGCTTTTCAGCAGAGGTGTCCAGACAAATTAATGAGAAAAAAAAACATTTTTTCACACAAAGTGTTGGAACAATCCAATGTCTGTGTGCAGCAATATGAACCCAACTGTTACTTTACATCTCATTTGCAAATTAACTCAAAATTAATCAAAGCTCTAAATTTAACAGCTAAAATTATAAAAGTTCTAAAGGAAAGCATAGGATAAAATCATAGTGAACTTGTAATAGTAAAACAAATTTAAGCAAGACATGAAAACCATGCTGTTTAAAAGTGATGAATTCATTTTAATAATAAGGGGATCATAATTCTACAATACATTATTTTTGTACATGAAGAGTTGGTGATTTCTCTATGAATTTCTGCCACTTGGTAATTCCAGAAAAGAAAAAGTGAATAAATCCAGTAAATTTTCTTTTATTTAATGCTTAAATGTGCAATTATTTATAGTGGATGGAATATTCTGACATGAAAATCATTTTGTATTCCTAATTTTGAGAAATATAGCAATATGCTTTTCAAAACAACATATTTGTGTAACTTACAAAGTGGGATCCGAGATTCCACTTCCTTGCCCAAGTTTATTTATTTTTTTTTTGTAGAGACAGAGTCTCACATACCGCCCTCAGGTAGAGTGCCGTGGCATCACACAGCTCACAGCAACCTCTAACTCTTGGGCTTACATGATTCTCTTGCCTCAGCCTCCCGAGCAGCTGGGACTACAGGCGCCTGCCACAACGCCCGGCTATTTTTTTGTTGCAATTTGGCCGGGGCTGGGTTTGAACCCGCCACCCTCGGCATATGGGGCCGGCGCCCTACTCACTGAGCCACAGGCGCCGCCCACCCAAGTTTATTTTTTATAGCGAGTCACAGAGAGCACAGTGTGGTCTCTGCGATAGGCATATGACTGCATGACATTCAATTAAAGCATTGCAAGTTTGAATTAATGACTTAAAAAAATTTTACTTCTTAGGGAAAATAATAAAGAACCCTACCCAAATATTTAGTGGTTCTCAACCTTCCTAATACCTCTCTTAGCATCCTGGGGAACAGCAACCCTGCCTTCCATTACCCATAGTCAATCCTTTTCTTGTGCCTACTTTCCCTCACATAATTGATACCCAGTATTCTCTGTTTGTTTAGATGCTGACTGCTGACTTCCTAACTAGAATGCAAGTTGCTGAATCTTTTACATTTTATTTGAGAGTGTCATTGATAGACACAAATTAATATTATTAAAAATTTTTATTTACAATAGTGTCTGGATTTTGGTAGAAATGTAATAAAACATAACTAGGCAATTACTGAGATACAGCAACTTGTTATCCCTACTGCTGGTTAATTGTGAGGAGCTATCTTAGACTCAGTGGCTCAAAAGAAAAGTCAGAAAGACTTGTATTTATCTCCCTATTCTATGTTCCAGAGCCCTGTTATGATGTAATACTTATCCTAGGATAGTGACTTATTGTTAGCAGCCTTAGACATGGACACTTCTAAGTCTCATTAACATTGACATCATCCAGAATTGCCAACTTTGTTTGGACATCATTTCTGGTAACATACCCCACTTAATTCTCATTTAAAGCATGCTTCATTGTCTTCATGTCAAATCTTCCTGTAAGTTTAGGGTTAAAAGGAAACTCTCAAAATTAAAAAAAAATTAGCTCAATGTTCCAAAAATAGGAAAATAGAAACAATGTAAATGTATCAATGAGGGCACAGATAAATAATGACATATCCATCCAGTGGAATTTAATGTAGCCATTAAAATTGCAATTTAAATATACGGTATTAACATTAAAAAATTCCAAACTAACCTAAGTGCAAAAACATGTGAGAAATATGCACACTGAAGTCCAAGGATGTAATTCACATCAGGTAAGGACAAAAAGGAAAAGGAAAAAAAACACTTGAAGAGAACTGCCCAGCTGAGGATTAACTGAAGTTGAATAGAGTGCAAATCAAATACTCAGAATTTTCATTGTATTGAAAAAGAAGTCGAATTACATCCACAGTTCTAGGCTAAAGTGAAGAGCTGGAACTGATCATTAAAAGTGGACTGCAAAATAATTTAAGTCATCTTCTAAATGTCACCAAGGCAACAAATATTTTGCATTGAATTAGACAAAAGGACATCTCATTAGCACTCAGTTAACTGTTTGAATCAATTTCCACCCTATTGCTGTGTAAAATAATTAGCTGTGTTTATAAAATGTATAATAAGGTTGGATAAAAGTTATTTCTCATTATGTTTAAAGTTTGGGGGCAAGAGTCCCCCATTCTGTAGAGGACATGTGAAAACTCCCATGTACTAACTCTTTTTGATTTTAGATCCAGTAGATTGATAACAGCATTATTTCTACTATTACTCAGCTTTAATATTGGGTGTCTGCTTAGTGCACACCCTAGACTCAGCTTCTACCTCTGTGGATGTGGAACAGTGATTTTTTTTTTTTTTGAGACAGAGTCTCACTGAGCCACAGGTGCTGCCAATCTTTTTTTTTTTATTGTTGGGGATTCATTGAGGGTACAATTAGCCAGGTTACATTGTTTGCAATTGTTAGGCAATGTCCCTCTTGCAATCATGTCTTGTCCCCATAAAGTGTGACACACACCAAAGCCCCACCGCCTCCCTCCATCCCTCTTTCTGCTTTTCCTCCCCCCATAACCTTAATTGTCATTAATTGTCCTCATATCAAAATTGAGTACATAGGATTCATGCTTCTCCATTCTTGTGATGCTTTGCTAAGAATAATGTCTTCCACTTCCATCCAGGTTAATACGAAGGATGTAAAGTCTCTATTTTTTTTAATAGCTGAATAGTATTCCATGGTATACATATACCACAGCTTGTTAATCCATTCCTGGGTTGGTGGGCATTTAGGCTGTTTCCACATTTTGGCGATTGTAAATTGAGCTGCAATAAACAGTCTAGTACAAGTGTCCTTAAGATAAAAGGATATTTTTTCCTTCTGGGTAGATGCCCAGTAATGGGATTGCAGGATCAAATGGGAGGTCTAGCTTGAGTGCTTTGAGGTTTCTCCATATTTCCTTCCGGAAAGGTTGTACTGGTTTGCAGTCCCACCAGCAGTGTAGTGTTCCCTTCTCACCACATCCACGCCAGCATCTGCAGTTTTGAGATTTTTCTGATGTGGGCCATTCTCACTGGGGTTAGATGATATCTCAGGGTGGTTTTGATTTGCATTTCTCTAATATATAGAGATGATGAACATTTTTTCATGTGTTTGTTAGCGATTTGTCTGTCATCTTTAGAGAAGGTTCTATTCATGTCTCTTGCCCATTGATACATGGGATTGTTGGCTTTTTTCATGTGGATTAATTTGAGTTCTCTATAGATCTTAGTTATCAAGCTTTCATCTGATTGAATATGCAAATATCCTTCCCCATTGTGTAGGTTGTCTCTTTGCTTTGGTTATTGTCTCCTTAGCTGTACAGAAGCTTTTCAGTTTAATGAAGTAATATTTGTTTATTTGTGTTGTTGTTGCAATTGCCATGGCAGTCTTCTTCATGAAGTCTTTCCCCAGGCCAATATCTTCCAGTGTTTTTCCTATGCTTTCTTGGAGGATTTTTATTGTTTCATGCCTTAAATTTAAGTCCTTTATCCATCTTGAATCAATTTTTGTGAGTGGGGAAAGGTGTGGGTCCAGTTTCAGTCTTTTACATGTAGACATCCAGTTCTCCCAACACCATTTATTGAATAGGGAGTCTTTCCCCCAACGTATGTTCTTGTTTGGTTTATCGAAATTAGGTGGTTTTAAGATGTTAGTTTCATTTCTTGGTTTTCAATACTATTCCAAGTGTCTATGGCTCTGTTTTTGTGCCAGTACCATGCTGTCTTGACCACTATGGCTTTGTAGTACAGACTAAGATCTGGTATGCTGATGCCCCCACCTTTATTTTTATTACTAAGAACTGCCTTAGCTATACGGGGTTTTTTCCGGTTCCATACAAAATGCAGAATCATTTTTTCCAAATCTTGAAAGTACCATGTTGGTATTTTGATAGGAATGGCATTGAATAGGTAGATTGCTTTGGGAAGTATAGACATTTTAACAATGTTGATTCTTCCCATCCATGAGCATGGTATATTCTTCCATTTGTTAATATCCTCTGCTATTTCCTTTCTGAGGATTTCATAGTTTTCTTTATAGAGGTCCTTCACCTCCTTCATTAGGTATATTCCTAGGTATTTCATTTTCTTTGAAACTATGGTGAAGGGAGTTGTGTCCTTAATTAGCTTCTCATCTTGACTGTTATTGGTGTACACAAAGGCTACTGACTTGTGGACATTGATTTTATATCCTGAAACATTACTGTATTTTTTGATGACTTCTGGGAGTCTTGTGGTTGAGTCTTTGGGGTTCTCTAAGTATAAGATCATGTCATCAGCAAAGAGGGAGAGTTTGACCTCCTCTGCTCCCATTTGGATTCCCTTTATTTCCTTGTCTTGCCTCATTGTATTGGCTAGAACTTCCAGCACTACGTTGAATAGTAAAGGTGACAGAGGACAACCTTGTCTGGTTCCAGTTCTAAGAGGAAAAGCTTTCAGCTTTACTCTATTCAGTAAAATATTGGCTGTGGGTTTGTCATAGATAGCTTCAATCAGTTTTAGAAATGTGCCACCTATGCCTAAACTCTTCAGTGTTATAATAAGAAAAGGATGCTGGATTTTATCAAATGCTTTTTCTGCATCTATTGAGAGGATTATGTGATCTTTATTTTTGCCTCTGTTAATATGGTGGATAACGTTTATGAACTTGCGTATGTTAAACCAGCCTTGCATCCCTGGGATGAAGCCTACTTGATCATGATGAATGACTTTTGTGATGATAAGCTGTAATTTATGGGCTAGGATTTTGTTGAGAATTTTTGCATCTATATTCATGAGTGAGATTGGTCTGAAATTCTCCTTTTTGTTTGGGTCTTTTCCTGGTTTTGGTATCATGGTGATGTTTGCTTCATAGAATGTGTTGGGGAAGATTCCTTCTTCCTGAATTTTTTGGAATAATTTCTGCAGTACAGGAATAAGCTCTTCCTTGAAGGTTTGATAGAATTGTGGAGTGAAGCTATCTGGACCAGGGCATTTTTTGGTTGGAAGATTTTTTTATTGTTTCTTTGAAATTGGTCTGTTCAGGAGGTCTATTTCTTCCTGGCTGAGTCTAGGGAGAGGGTGTGATTCCAAATATTGATCCATTTCCTTCACATTGTCAAATTTCTGGGCATAACGTTTCTGTTAGTATTCAGAGATGATCTCTTGTATCTCTGTGGGATCAGTTGTTATTTCCCCTTTATCATTTCTGATTGAGGTTACTAGAGATTTTACTTTTCTATTCCTCGTTAGTCTGGCCAATGGTTTATCTATTTTATTTATTTTTTCAAAAAACCAACTGCTTGTTTCATTAATTTTCTGAATGATTCTTTTGTTTTCAATGTCATTGATCTCTGATTTGATTTTGGATATTTCTTTTCTTCTACTGAATTTAGGCTTAGATTGTTCTTCTTTTTCCAATTCCATAAGATCTCTTGTGAGATTGTTGATGTGCTCTCTTTCTGTTTTTCGAATGTAGGCATCTAAAGCGATGAATTTTCCTCTCAACACTGCTTTTGCAGTATCCCACAGGTTTTGGTAGCTTGTGTCTTCATTGTTGTTATGCTGAAGGAAGTTAATGATTTCCTGTTTTATTTCTTCCTGCACCCATCTGTTATTCAACAGAAGATTGTTTAATTTCCATGCTTTTCTGTGGGGTCGAGCATTTTTGTTAGAGTTGAGTTCCCCCTTTAGTGCCTTACGGTCTGAGAAGATACAAGGTAAAATTTCAATTCTTTTGATTCTGTTGATATCTGTTTTGTGTCCCAGGATATTATCAAGTTTGGAGAATGTTCCATGCGGTGATGAGAAGAAGGTATATTATTTATCTTTGGGATGGAGTGTTCTATATGCGTCTATCAAGCACAGTTGTTCTAGGGTCTCATTTAAATCTCTTATATCTTTGTTTAATTTCTGTTCAGAGGATCTGTCCAGCTCTGTAAGAGGAGTGTTAAAGTCCCCTGTTATTATGATATTATCAGATATCATATTGCTCAGACTGAGTAAGGTCTGTTTCAAGAATCTGGGAGCATTTAAATTGGGTGCATAGATATTTAGAATTGAAACATCTTCTTGTTGTATTTTTCCCTTGACCAATATAAAGTGACAATCTTTGCCTTTTTTGACTTTAGTTGCTTTAAATCCACATGTATCTGAAAATAAGATTGCAACTCCTCTTTTCTTCTGAATTCCATTTGCCTGAAAAATTGTCTTCCAACCCTTGACTCAGAGCTTTAATTTGTCTTTTGAAGCCAGGTGTGTTTCTTGCAGACAGCAAATGGATGGCTTGTGGTTTTTTTTTTTTTTTTTTTTGTAGAGACAGATTCTCACTGTACCGCCCTTGGATTGAGTGCCGTGGTGTCACACGGCTCACAGCAACCTTTGACTCTTGGTCTTACGCGATTCTCTTGCCTCAGCCTCCCGAGAAGCTGGGACTACAGGCGCCCGCCACAATGGCCGGCTATTTTTCTGTTGCAGTTTGGCTAGGGCTGGGCTTGAACCCATCACCCTCGGTATATGGGGCCAGCGCCCGACTCACTGAGACACAGGCGCCGCCTGGCTTGTGTTTTTCAATCCCGTCAGCCAATATATGTCTCTTCAGTGGGGAATTCAAGCCATTAACATTTATTGAGATAATTGATTAGTGTGGTAGTATTCTATTCGTCATATTTGGTGAGAGTCCATTGCTTAGTTTTATCATTTGCATCCGTGTGGAGGTTAGGTTCTGTCCTTTAATTTCTGAGTTCTTACTTTGCTGCTGATCCATTGTGGTGGTCAGTGTGCAGAACAGGTTGAAGTATTTTCTGTAGAGCTGGTCTTGTTGTGGCGAATTTCTTCAATGTTTGTATATCTGTAAATGATTTGATTTCTCCATCAATTTTTAAGCTTAGCTTAGCAGGGTACAGAATTCTGGGCTGGAAATTGTTCTGTTTAAGTAGATTAAAGGTAGATGACCATTCTCTTCTTGCTTGGAAAGTTTCATTAGAGAAGTCTGCGGTCTCTCTGATTGATTTGCCCCTGTAGGTCAACTGGCACTTACTCCTGGCAGCTTGCAGAATCTTTTCTTTTGTGTTGCCTTTGGACAGGTTCATCACAATGTGTCTTGGAGAAGCTTGGTTAGAGTTGAGGCTAACTGGGGTGCGATATCCCTCTGAAAGCAGTGTGTCAGAATCTTTGGTGATATTTGGGAAATTTTTTTTTATGATATTCTCTAGTATGGCTTCCATTCCTCTGGGGCATTCTTCTTCCCCTCTGGAATTCCTATAACTCATTTGTTGGAACGCTTCATAAAGTCCCATAATTCTGACAGTGAACGTTCTGCTTTCTCTCTCTTCTTTTCTGCCTCTTTTACTATGTGAGTTATCTCAAGAACTTTGTCTTCTACCTGTGAAATTCTTTCTTCTGCATGGTCTCACCTGTTGCTGATACTTTCCATTGCATCTTTAAGTTCCCTAATTGACTGTTTCAGTTCCTTCAGCTCTGCTACATCCTTTTTATATTCTTCATATTGTTCATCTCTTATTTGATTCTGTTTTTGGATTTCCTTTTGGTTATTTTCCACTTTATTAGCAATTTCCTTCATTATTTCCATCATTTCTTCCATTGTTTTCATCATGTGTATTCTAAATTCCGTTTCTGTCATTTCTAACATTTCTTTATAGGTGGAATTATCTGCAGTAGCTACCTCCCGTTCCATTGGCGGGGTTGTTCTGGACTGTTTCTTCTTGTTGCCTGCAGTTTTCTGCTGATTCTTCCTCATGAGTGATTTCTTTTATCTGTTTCCTTGGCCTAATTTTCCTTTCACTTCCTCTTGCTCTTTAAGTTCTCGTGCCTGTGGACTAAGGGTTACAGGACCAGAAGTGTGAGAAGGTTCAAGAGCAAAAAAGGAATGAAAGTAAGGAGGACTGAGTGACAAGAGAAGAGAAAAATAGTGAAAGGAGAGGGGGTGGTTAAAAGGAATATTGACAAAAAGAAGAGAGGCACAGAAAGAGGGAGACAGAGCAATATAGGTGTACAGTAGGGTATTGTGACACAACCTTAAAAAAACCCCACCTTCTGGGGGTGCCCAGTTGGGTGGTTCCCTAGAGGTCAGCAGCTCTTTGCTAACCTGATCAGACACAGTACCCCACCTCCACCAAGTAGAGAGGAAAGACAAAAATGGTATCAATCAAACCAAAACAAGCAAACAGAAAGCTTTACAGGATAAAATTGGGTGGAAAACCAAATAGTAGTGGTTGAAACACTAGCAAAATGAAGTTCTAATTATTGAAAAAGGCAGCAATGGGAAATTATAATTAAACTAGAAAAATTGGGAAAGAAAAATGATCTGTATGGAAAAAGTTGAACTTAAAAATCAAAACAAGATCAACAACATCAAAATAAACAAAAAAACCAAACAAACAAACAAACAAAAAAAACCACACACACACACAACCAAAAATAAAGCAGTATGTATATGTTATTGAATATTGTCTGGGCAACATGTGGTCTTCTGGGGTATGAGATGTTAATCACAGTTGTGATATGACTGGAGGCTTTGATTTCTCAAACCCCAGCAGGTAGACCCCCTAAATCTCTCTTCAGCCTACTTAAAAGGCACTTTGAACTTGTTCATTTGCTGAGCAGAAGCTTTTCCAGGAAAGTGCTTGTTGCTGGAATCACTGCTGAAGTGGCTATCCACTTACGCAGTGTGCCAAAACTGGTCTCACTCTGCCCCTGAGGGTTAGGGCTGCAAGGTGGCTCATATCCCATCCTTAGGCTACTTGGTCGCTGGGTTACCAGCTCCCACCCAATTCTAGCTCTGTGACCCTGTGGGCAGAGCTTGCCGGGGCAGATCACTCACAATGGCTCCCTGTGACCCACAGCCAAACACTATTAGCTCCGTCTGCATCAGCGGCTCAGACTGGGGCCCTAGACAACGGCCAAAGTTCTCCGCACTCCCACTCAGGCCCTCCCCAAGGCAGTTCAACTGAGCGCCAAGTTCAAGACACTAAAACAGTTCACAGGTAAGGTCTTTCTGGTTTGCAGTGTTGCTGCTACTGAACTTACAGTTGCAGGTGGGTTTAGACGGATTAAACACACGCTACCCCTTGCCGGTTTTCCACTGTTTTAGTCCTCCTCTTGGGGTCCAGACATCTCTCGCTGACTCCTTGTATCCTCGCAGGGGTGATGATAGGCAGATCCCACCAACCAGAGATGCCTGGAGTCCTATCTCCCCAGACTCAGGGCACCCAGATGCAAGGAAGCTGTTACTCGGCCGCCATCTTGCTCTGCCTCCCGTGATGAATGACTTTTTTGATGATAAACTGTAATCTATTGGCTAGGATTTTGTTGAGAATTTTTGCATCTATATTCATGAGTGAGATTGGTCTGAAATTCTCCTTTTTGGTTGGTTCATTTCCTGGTTTTGGTATCAGGGTGATGTTTGCTTCATAGAGTGTGTTGGGGAGTATTCCTTCTTCCTCAATTTTTTGGAATAATTTCTGCAGTACAGGAATAAGCTCTTCCTTGAAGGTTTGATAGAATTCTGCTGTGAAGCCATCTGGACCAGGGCATTTTTTGGTTGGAAGATTTTTTATTGTTTCTTTGATCTCAGTGCTTGAAATTGGTCTGTTCAGGAGCTCTATTTCTTCCTGGCTGAGTCTAGGGAGAGGGTGTAATTCCAAGTATTGATCCATTTCCTTCACATTGTCAAATTCTGGGCATAGAGTTTCTGGTAGTATTCAGAGATGATCTTTTGTATCTCTGTGGGATCAGTTATTATTTCCCCTTTATGATTTCTGATTGAGGTTACTAGAGATTTTACTTTTCTATTTCTCGTTAGTCTTGCCAATGGTATATCTATTTTATTTATTTTTTCAGAAAACCAACTTCTTGTTTCATTAATTTTGTGAATGATTCTTTTGTTATCAGTTTCATTGATCTCTGATTTGATTTTGGATATTCCTTTTCTTTAACTGAGTTTAGGCTTAGATTGTTCTTCTTTTTCCAATTCGATAAAATGGCTTGTGAGATTGTTGATGTGCTGTCTGTCTGTTTTTCGAATGTAGGCATCTAAAGCAATCAAAACTGCTTTTGCAGTATCCCACATATTTTGGTAGCTTGTGTCTTCATTGTTGTTATGCTCAAGGAAGTTAATGTTTTCCTGTTTTATTTCTTCCTGCACCCAGCTGTTATTTAACAGAAGATTGTTTAATTTCCATGCCTTTGTGTGGGGTCAAGCATTTTTGTTAGAGTTGAGTTCTACCTTTAGTGCCTTATGGTCTGAGAAGATAAAAGGTATAATTTCAATTCTTTTGATTCTGTTGATATTTGTTTTGTGTCCCAGGATCTGATCAGTTTTGGGGTGATGAGAAGAATGGGGTGATGAGAAGAATGTGTATTCTTTATCTTTGGGATGGTGTGCTCTATATGCATCTATAAAGCACAGTTGTTCTAGGGTCTCATTTAAATCTCTTATTTCTTTGTTTAATTTCTGTTTAGAGGATCTGTCCAGCTCTGTAAGAGGAGTGTTAAAGTCCCCTGTTATTATGGTATTATCAGATATCATATTGCTCAGATTGAGTAAGGTCTGCTTCAAGAATCTGGGAGCATTTAAATTGGGTGCATAAATATTTAGAATTGAAATGTCTTCTTGTTGTATTTTTCCCTTGACCAATATAAAGTGACCATCTTTGTCTTTTTTGACACTAGTTGCTTTAAATCCACATGTATCTGAAAATAAGATTGCAACTCCTCTTTTCTTCTGAATGCCATTTGCCTGAAAATTTGTCTTGCAACCCTTGACTCAGAGCTGTAATTTGTCTTTTCAAGCCAGGTGTGTTACTTGCAGACAGCAAATGGTTGGCTTGTGTTTTTTAATCCAGTCAGCCAATCTATGACTCTTCAGTGGGGAATTCAAGCCATTAACATTTATTGGGATAATTAATAAGTATGGTAGTATTCTATTCATCTTATTTTGTGAGAGTCCATTGCTTAGTTTTATCTTTTGCATCAGTGTGGAGGTTAGGTTCTGTCCTTTAATTTCTGACTTCTTACTTTCCTGGTGATCCATTGTGGTGGTCAGTGTGCAGAACTGGTTGAAGTATTTCCTGTAGAGCTGCTCTTGTTGTGGTGAATTTTCTCAATGTTTGTATATCTGTAAATGATTTGATTTCTCCGTCAATTTTGAAGCTTAGCTTAGCAGGGTACAGAATTCTGGGCTGGAAATTTTCCTGTTTAAGTAGATTAAAGGTAGATGACCATTGTCTTCTTGCTTGGAAAATTTCATTAGAGAAGTCTGCAGTTACTCTGATGGATTTGCCCCTGTAGGTCAACTGGTGCTTACTCCTGGCAGCTTGCAGAATCTTTTCTTTTGTCTTGACTTTGGAGAGGTTCATCACAATGTGTCTTGGAGAATTTTGTTTAGAGTTGAGGTGATCTTGGGCCGATATCACTCTGAAAGCAGTGTGTCAGAATCTTTGGTGATATTTGGGAAATTTTCTTTTAATATATTCTCTAGTATGGCTTCCATTTTCCTGGGGCATTCTTCTTCCCCTTCTGGGATTCGTATAACTCGTATGTTGGAACGCTTCTAAAGTCCCATAATTGTGAGAGTGAACGTTCAACTTTCTCTGTCTTCTTTTCTGCCTCTTTTACTATCTGAGTTATCTCAAGAACTTTGTCTTCTACCTGTGAAATTCTTTCTTCTGCATGGTCTTACCTGTTGCTGATACTTTCCATTGCATCTTTAAGTTCCCTAATTGACTGTTTCAGTTCCTCCAGCTCTGCTATATCCTTTTTATATTCTTCATATCATTCATCTCTTATTTCATTCTGTTTTTGGATTTCCTCTTGGTTATTTTCCACTTTATTAACAGTTTCTTTCATTGTTTCCATCATTTCCTTCATTGTTTTTATCATGTGTATTCTAAATTCCCTTTCTTTAATTCCTAACATTTCTTTATAGGTGGAAACCTCAGCAGTAGCTACCTCATGGTCCCTTGGCGGGGTTGTTCTGGACTGTTTCTTCATGTTGCCTGGAGTTTTCTGCTGATTCTTCCTCATGAGTGGTTTCTTTTATCTGTTTCCTTGCCCTAAGTTTCCTTTCACTTCCTCTTGCTTTTTAAGTTCTCATGCCTGTGGACTAAGGGTTAGATGAGTCCTTTTGGTATAGGACCAGAAGTGTGTGAAGGTTGAAGAGCAAGAAAGGGATTAAAGAAAGCAGGACTGAGTGAAAAGAAAAATAAAATAGAGAAAGGAAAGGGGGTGGGTAAAAGGAATATTGACAAAAAGAAGAGAGGCATAGAAAGAGGGAGACAGAGCAATATAGGTGTACAGTAGGGTACTTTGACACAACCTTAAAAAATAAACCACCTTCTGGGGGTGCCCAGTTGAGTGGTTCCATTTAGGTCAGCAGCTCTTTGCTAACCTGATCAGACACAGTACCCCACCACCACCAAGTAGAGAGGAAAGAGAAAAATGCTATAAATCAGACCAAAACAAGGAAACTGAAAACTTTATGAGATAATATTGGGTGAAAAACCAAATAATAGCGGTAGAAACACTAGCAAAAATGAAGTTGTAGTTATTAAAAAAGGCAGCACTGGGAAATTATAATTAAACTAGATAAATTGAGAACGAAAAGGTCTGTATGGAAAAGGGTGAAATTAAAATACAAAACAACATCAACAACATCAAAATACACAAAAAAATTACTAAACCAAAAAAGAAAACAGAACAAAACAAAAGAAAAAAAACAAAACACAACCCAAAACAAAGCAGAATTTATGTTATTGAATATTGTCTGGGCACCATGTTGTCTTGTAGGGTATGAGATGTTAATCACAGTTGTGATATGACTGGAGGCTGCTGATTTTTCAAACCCCAGCAGGTAGACACCCTAAATCTCTCTTCAGCCCACTTAAAAGGCACTTTGAACTTGTTCATTTGCTGAGCAGAAGCTTTTCCAGGAAAGTGCTTGTCGCTGGAATCACTGCTGAAGTGGCTATCCACTTACCCAGTGTGCCAAAACCAGTTTCTCTCTGCCCCTGAGGATTAGGGCTGCAAGGCGGCTCAGATCCCACCCTTAGGCTACTTGGTCGCTGGGTTACCAGCTCCCACCCGATTCTAGCTCTGTGACCCTGAGGACAGAGCTTGCTGGGGCAGATCGCTCACAATGGCTCCCTGTGGCCCACAGCCAAACACTGTTAGCTCCGTCTGGCTCAGCGGCTCTGACTGGGGCCCTAGACAATGGCCAAAGTTCTCCGCATTGCCGCTCAGGCTCTCCCCAAGGCAGTTCAACTGAGTGCCAAGTCCATGGACACCAAAACAGTTCACAGTTAAGGCCTTTCTGGTTTGCAGTTTCGGTGCTACTGAACTTACAGTTGCGGGAGGGTTTAGACCGATTGAGCACATGCGACCACTTGCAGGTTTTCCACTGTTTTAGTCCTCCTCTTGCGGTCCAGAAGTCTCTCACTGACTCTCTGTATCCTCACAGGGGTTATGATAGGCAGATCCCACCAGCTAGAGATGCCTGGAGTCCTATCTCCCCGGACTCATGGTGCCCAGATGCAAGGAAGCTGTTACTCAGCCGCCATCTTGCTATCCTCTCCTATTTTTTTTTTATTAAATCATAGCTGTGTACATTAGTGTGATCATGGTGCACCATACACTTGGTTCATAGACCATTTGACACATTTTCATCACTCTAGTTAACATAGCTTACATGGCATTTTCTTAGTTATTTTGCTAAGACCTTTACATTCCACATTTACTAGGATTCACATATACCCTTGTAAGATGCACCGCAGGTTTAATCCCATTAATCACCCTCCCTCCACCTACCTCTCCCCTCCCTCCCCTCCCTTTCCCCCTTCTCCGTATTCTTAGGTTGTAACTGGGTTATAGTTTTCATGTGGAGGTCCTACATTAGTTTCATAATAAGGGTGAGTACATTGAGTACTTTTTCTTCCATTCTTGAGACACTTTACTAAGAAGAATATGTTCCAGCTTCATCCATGTAAACATGAAAGAGGTAAAGTCTCCATCTTTTTTTAAGGCTGCATAGTATTCCGTGGTGTACATATACCACAATTTATTAATCCATTCGTGGATCGATGGGCATTTGGGCTTTTTCCATGACAGTCATGGAAAAAGCCCGGTTATGTTTTGTTTCAGTTGTCACCCAGGCCAAGTTTGGACCTGCCTGCCTTGGTGTAGGCCTGTACCCTACCACTGAGCTATGGGAGCGCCAGAGCGATGATTTTAATCAGGTGAAATTGAAAAGCCAAAGGGGAAAAAGTAAAGTTAAATGTATCGATAAGTTGTGTGATGTCTAAAGACACCAAAAAGTTTATTTACTATAAAACTGAATGTTCCCAGAGAGTTTCAATTATCGGCATACTTCATAACATACAGAATTGTGTGAAGAATATGAGTTTGTAAGCCCTGCGACCAAATGATCAGATTTTTTTTTTTCTGGAAAATTATGGCCTCCTTTGTCAAGTTCAAATGCTTAGTTGTAATTTAGTTGTAACACTCAAGCCACATTTGACTTCTGCAGTTAAAAGAAGTGCTCAACCGTGACTTGTATCTATCTGTTTTTTGTTGGTATACAAGGTGGACATAAAGTTCATGTGTAATTTAAAGTAGTTTAACAAAGTAAATTGCACACATACTTTATGGACATATTGAGAGTCTCACACCTTTTATACTTTTATTCCTTTCTTAATATGTGCACTAAGTTCTTGGTACCCTCCCTGCGTCTGTGTGTGTGTATTTTCTCTTGCTTTCTTCCTCTTGTAATAATTATAATATAGTAACATATAAAGTCACATAATTTTTCTTATCAGAAATTAATATATTGTGTTGTGAAAAGAGGGGGATATAGGTCAGCTAATTTTTGCATGAATAAAGTTAAATGTAGCATTTAAATATATAAAAGAGAAACGCATTTTTCTTTTTCTAGAGACGTGAAGATCTCTTGTGGGTGAATCATACAACTTCATCATCAGCGTTGTTTGTCATGAGAGATAATACTGACACTTGTAGCTGGTATTTATACAATGCACCATTTGTGCTAACCCCTTCCAGAGACATAGAAGCACGTGACACATTATAATATAGGTGGGCAATTTGTAAAAACCCACAACTTTACAGCAAATGAAATATTGTTAGTGTAGAGCAGAGTTTTTCAACCTTTTTATAACCTCACTGCACACTTGAACCTATAGTTAATCTTCCACACCACACTGAAATTATGTTGATAAAAAAAAGTTAAAAAAAGAATATACTTACTGTTCTTTGATCTTCTTTCAAAAGTAATTTAACTAATGATCTTTAAAAATTTTGTGGCATTGGGCTGCGCCTGTGGCTCAGTGAGTAGGGAACTGGCCCCATATACTGAGGGTGGCGGCTTCAAACCTAGCCCTGGCCAAAGTACAACAACAAAAAAAATAGCCAGGAGTTGTGGTGGGCACCTGTAGTCCCAGCTAGTTGGGAAGCTGAGGAAAGAGAATCGATAAGCCCAAGAGCTGGAGGTTGCTGTGAGCTGTGATGCCACAGCACTCTACTGAGGGTGACAAAGTGACACTCTGCCTGTTAAAAAAAAAAAATGTTGTGACACACCAAGATGGAGACTTTACATCTTTTACACTTAACCTGGATGGAGTTGAAATACATTCTTCTTAGTAAAGTATCTCAAGAATGGAAAAATAAATATCCAATGTACTCCATGCTAATATGAAATCAATATATAAACAATTACATGTTCATAAAAAAAATAACACTATTATAGTCCATTTTGGGTATAGAAGGAAGCAGAAGGGGGGAGGGGAAGGACGTATAGCAGAAAGAGAGGGCAAGAGGAGGAATCTCACCTGATGTGCACATTGTAAAGGTGTATAACACACTCCCTGTTTGAGGGGCTCTTCTACAAATGAAACTTTACCCTGAAAGTGAGAAGAACGCAACCTAAAAATTGTATCATATTAATTTGAATAATGTTAAAATAATGTTAAAATAAAAAAATAAAATAATGTTAAAATAATATTAAAATAATATTTTAATAATGTTAAAATAATATTAAAATAATATTTTAATAATGTTAAAATAAAAATATCCAAATACCCTCTCAAAATGAAATAATATGATTTATAATTAAAAGAAAATTTTGTTTTTAATGCAATCCCTATTCAAGCTCCACTGTCATACTTTAAAGATCTTGAAAAAATAATACTTTGTTTTATATGGAATCAGAAAAAACCTCAAATAGCCAAAGACATTACTCAGAAATAAAAACAAAGCAGGAGGAATCACGCTACCAGACCTCAGACTATACTATAAATTGATAGTGATCAAAACAGCATGGTACTGGCACAAAAACAGAGAGGTAGATGTATGGAACAGAATAGAGAACCAAGAGATAAACCCAGCTACTTACTGTTATTTGATCTTTGACAAGCCAATTAAAAACATTCAATGGGGAAAAGATTCCCTATTGAACAAATGGTGCTGGGTGAATTGACTGGCAACCTAAAGAAGACTGAAAATGGACCCACACCTTTCACCATTAACTAAGATAGACTCTCACTGGATTAAAGATTTAAACTTAAGACATAAAACTATAAAAATACTAGAAGAAAGTGCAGGGAAAACTCTTGAAGAAATCGGTCTGGGTGAATATTTTATGAGGAGGACCCCTCAGGCAATTGAAGCAGCTTCAAAAATACACTACTGGGACCTGATCAAACTAAAAAGCTTCTGCACAACCAAGAACACAGTAAGTAAAGCAAGCAAACAGCCCTCAGAATGGGAGAAGATATTTGCAGGTTATGTCTCTGACAAAGGTTTAATAACCAGAATCCAATATTAGCAAGAAAAGAACAAGTGATCCCATTGCAGGGTGGGCAAGGGACTTGAAGAGAAACTTCCCTGAAGAAGACAGGTGCATGGCCTACAGATATGTGAAAAAATGCTCATCATCCTTAATCATCAGAGAAATGCAAATCAAAACTACTTGAGATATCATCTAACTCCAGTAAGATTAGGCCATATCACAAAATCCCATGATCAGAGATGTTGGTGTGTCGATGTGGAGAAAAGGGAACACTTCTACACTGCTGGTGGGAATGAAAACTAATACATTCCTTCTGGAAAGATGTTTGGAGAACGCTTAGAGATCTAAAAATATATTTTCCATTCAATCCTATAATTCCTCTACTAGGCATATACCCAGAAGACCAAAAATCACATCATAACAAAGATATTAGTACCAGAATGTTTATTGCAGCCCAATTCATAATTGCTAAATCATGGAAAAAGCCCAAGTGCCCATCGATCCACAAATGGACTAATAAACTGTGGTATATGTACACCATGGAATATTATGAAGCCTTAAAGAAAGATGGAAACTTTACCTCTTTCATGTTTACATGGATGGAGCTGGAACATACTCTTCTTAGTAAAGTATCTCAAGAATGGAAGAAAAAGTATTCAATGTACTCAGCCCTACTATGAAACTAATTTATAGCTTTCATATAAAAGCTATAAACCAATTATAACCTAAGAATATGGGGAAGGGGGAGAGGGAGGGGAGGGACAGAGAAGGATGGGCAGAGGGAGGGTGATTGGTGGTATTACACCTATGGTGCATCTTACAAGGGTACATGTGAAACTTAGTAAATGTAGAATATAAATGTCTTAACACAATAACTAAGAAAATGCCAGGAAGGCTATGTTAACCACTATGATGAAAATATGTCAAATGGTATATAAAACCAGTTTATGATGCCCCATTATTGCATTAATGTACACAGCTATGATTTAATAATAAAAAATTAAAAAAAGAAATAAAAGAAAAATTTGTGGCACTCCTAAGATCCGCTCCCTGCACAGAGCTGAAAATCACTGCTCTAGACTCTGTACCCATAGGACAGTGGTTACGGCCCCAGCCACATACATGGAAGCTAGCAGGTTGGAACCTGGGCCAGCTAAATAACAATGACAAGTGCAACAAAAAGTAGCTGGGCGTTGTGGCAGGCACCTGTAGTCCCAGCTACTTGAGAGGCTGAGGCAAAAGAATCGCTGAAGCCCAAGAGTTTGAGGTTGCTGTGAGCTGTGATGCCATGGCACTCTACCCAGGGCGATAGCTTGAGACTTTGTCTCGAAAAGAAAAAAAAAGAAAGAAAATTACTGCTCTAGACATTAGTTGCTTTCACAATTGTAAGAGGACAAGACCAATTCATATTGCAAATAGTAATTAACCTTTAATTTCAGTTTGTAGTAACCAAGTAATCAATCAGAGGTGGTTTTGGAAGTAAGATGAGGGGGTAGCCAGCTTCCAGAGGCTCTCCAGGGTCACATTTTGGCATTGAATCATGCCTTTTTCCTGCACGGGAGCTGCACCTGCTGGCTTGCTTCTAACACATACACAAAGAAAAAGACAAAGTGATGACATGGCACTGCCACGCTTAGTTCACAAAATGCTGGCTTTGGTCGTTCTGGCATTCTCTATTTTTTTTTCTCAGCTTATACACTTGGTTGAAAAAAGAAGAAAAGCTCTCATGTTGGAGACACTCATGGCACAAGAAACTGAGCATGGCTCCAGCAAAAGTCAGAAGAACGAAGGCTCACACACGCACCAAACGCTCAGGATCTCCTGAGCCCTGGGAACAAATGCTTGAGTGAGGTTGGAAGTAGGATCTTTCCCATCAACCCTCGAGGTAAGACCAAAACCCCAGCCACATTTTGATGGCAGCCTCGAGAGAGACTCTGCCGCAGTGCAGCCAGGTAAGCTGTGTCCACTCTGGACCTATAGAAACCAAGAGGTAATAAACATTGGTTTGAGGTTATGAGCTTGTTGCAGTGATAGGTCACAAATACAGATGGAAACAGGTGGCGTCTAGAAGGCTGGACCTGATGGGGATGGACAGGGTGAGGAAGAGCATTCATTAATGATGGATCAGCATGAACAAAGGCAAGCCCTAAAATGAGAGTGTTCCATGAAATACTGAGAGAAAAGCACAGATACTAGCAATAACGTAAATACCAATAATGGCTGACACTTAGTTGAATGACACTATGCATTTTACAGCTTGCTAAGCATTTTATCAGCATTATCTCATTTGATGCTTATAATAACTGTGGGAAAAAGGTACTTATTATTTTACTTGTAGATGAGTAAACTGGGGATTTATTCATTCATTCTGAGAGTTTTCATCTGGAAAGACCATAAATACAGTGTTTATTCTAGTACCAGCACAAATACCTTGGTGACAATATTTATTCAACTATTATATAGATATGATTCAATTATGTTGATAATAGTTTTGTGATCATGTAAATATCTCTCCATCAAAAAGTAGGTACTTAGAATTATTAATACTTTAATAATGAACACTACAGGCAATTTAGAGATTTTAAACTGATTCTCAGATGGGATTAACAGAAATTAAGCAGTTGCTTCACACTCTTTTTCCATCAAGGTACTCTTTCTGCTTGTATATATTCAACTCTATATAGAAAATAGGAAACAGACATGAGTTTTAGAATGATACTATGTGGGGAGTATCAAGTGGTTGCTTTCAATGGGTTTTCATCTTTCATTTGGTCATAGTGGCTCACTGCCTGCTACGTCTAAACAAAATCAATATGTTTTTTAATTGGATAGAAGCCAACGCTGAAAAGCAAATGTGTATGAAGGCATTGAAGAGACCAGAGTGGAATCATGGGTCTCTTTCAGCAATTTAAGAATTCTAAGTCGGGCAGCGCCTGTGGCTCAGTGGGTAAGGCGCCAGCCCCATATAACGGGGGGTGGTGAGTTCAAGCCCAGCCCCAGTCAAACTACAACAACAAAAAAAATAGCTGGGCATTGTGGTGGGCACCTGTCGTCCCAGCTACTTGGGAGGCTGAGGCAAGGGAGGTTGCTGTGAGCTGTGCCACAGCACTCTACTGAGGGTAATAAAGTGAGACTGTCTCAAAAAAAAAAAAAAAAGAATTCTAAGTCACAGTGAAAACACAGTTTAGATTTTGCATTGCATGATAATTATAGCGATAATAAAGTTTTCTTTGATGTAACCACATCAGATTGTGTAAAAAAAAAAATCAACCCATTGTACCCCACATATGCATAAATGTATTCATGATCCATGTGTATTTGATGTAAAACAAAAAACAAACAAACAAACAAACAAACAAACAAAAAAAAACAAGAAACCTGAGCTTGGAGCCCGAAATTGGAGGTGGAGCACTTTTAAGTGATATGGTGAAAATTTTGAGTTTTAACTATGAGTAGCTTAAGTAGAGCAGATAAAGATGACTGCAATTGCTTTGAATAAGGAACTATGAGTTCAGGAGTGTAGGTGGTTTGGACATTTATTTTTACTTTTTAAAAGCTAATAATAAAGATGCTTGAAATTATGGCAAAAGGTGGATGTAGAGGAAGATTTAAAAAAATTAAAATGCCTGCAGGAGCATTCCCTATTCACTTTCTGAAACAAATCCTTCCCATCATCCTATTATCAACTTATGCATGATGGGGCCTTGATTGCAGAGAGTTGCTCAGACTTGAGAAATGTGGAAGGCTTATCTTGTTACTTCATGAGCTTGTTAGGATTAGCTTGTTTATTATCCAGCAAATGGTAGGGACATTAAAAGGAAAGTTAAGTTGGATTATTTATCACAGAGCAATTGGGAGGTAATCCTTTAAGATTATGAAATACTTGGCAATATCTTCTCATTTTCCTATGAGGTGTTGCAAATATATTTATGTCTTTGTGTGAGGAAAAAAAGAAGTTATAAGGAAAAAAGAATATTAAGTTTTCAAAATAAAACATCCACATTTTGTTCTTGCACTCACTCCGTCATTCATCATTAAACTAATCAGTCAGCAGCTGAACATGAAGAGACACACATCAACCTTTCTTCACACATGGAAAGAGTTGACGGTTACATAAATATTACATAAAATCAAGGGATTTAGAAGAAATAAATATGTTTCATGCTTAATAAAAAGGCACTTGGGTGATTGAGCTTTGTCAAGTGAAAAACAATGAAAGCCTCTGCTTGTGAAAGCTGATTATCTCATACAAGTCTGGAGAAATTTTATTTTTCCCTATTTCTGATAAGTTCATTGAGACACTTTTGGAGATTTGGTTAGTGGAGATTTGTCTCCTTGGTGTCCTCTAAGCATGTCCCACGAGCACACACGGTTGCCACAGAGCGAGAGAAGGTTTACACTGTACCCAGGAAATGGTTCCTCCAGAGCAGGACACAAGTGTCTCCTTCCAATGACCATGATCTTTCTCTGGCCATTGGCATTTAATTCCAGTTGGTTTCTCAACTCTCCTTTGGAAGAATCTCTAACTCTGTGCTAAGGTGAAGTGAATAGAGGAAATTGTTGAGACTGACTGTTTCCATCGGGGACTCCAGCTCTCCTGTTTCTGTGTCTAGCCGCTTAGAGGGGTAAACCTTGTATTATAAAATGATTTTTGTAAACAGCACATCACACGCTGCGAGATGCACAGGTGTCTTTTGGGGATTCCTTTCCCTGCAGCTCTCCTCATGCTGGCCCTGAAGGAGAGACAGTTTCCTTCCTCCTCTAAACTCCCTGCCCACCAGCCCCCATTGTGGCTGTGCCCTACTGATCCCACAGTCACTCTCCTCATCTTCCTACACCCTTAATTCCTAGGCACTGCCCTTCTTTCCAGAACAACTTTAGCTTAGTTCTGGATGACTCTGAAATACATGTAGATAGTTTTTCCAACAACTTGAACACTGAGAGCCTTCAATGCTTCTTCTCCCATTCTTCTTATTCTTACCTGACTTCAGCCAGGCATTTCCATGGTGATATCATGGACCTGGTCATTATTACCCATAACTGCAGTCTCTCCCTTGCCCAAGTTTTACCCCTCCCACTCTAATCTGCTGCTCCAAAGTTTTCCAGCGGCTCCTTCTATTATCTTGACTCTGAAAATCTTTTAACACCACCAAGACCCGTAATTCACTTATTCTGCAAGCTTTTCATTGTTCTTTAATCTCTTTATGTTTTACCTTTTTTTAAGACAATCTCATTCTCAAGCCCATTTTCTGTTTACCCCCAGACTCGCTGCTCTCTAGGGTTATGAAAAGGACTAAATCAGATCTACTCACCCTGGGTAGAGTGCTGT
Organism: Nycticebus coucang; assembly: GCF_027406575.1. Lineage (NCBI taxonomy): Eukaryota > Metazoa > Chordata > Mammalia > Primates > Lorisidae > Nycticebus > Nycticebus coucang. The sequence goes on along the minus strand of NC_069780.1, from coordinate 106,599,032 downwards.
GGCATCATAGCTCACAGCAACCTCAAACTCCTGGGTTTAAGTGATCTTCCTGCCTCAGCCACCTGAGTAGCTGGGACTACAGGTGCCACCATGCTTGGCTAGTTTTTCTATTTTTAGTAGAGATGGGCTCTCACTCTTGCTAAATTCTGGTCTGAAATTCCTGAGCTCAGAGGATCCTCCCTCCTTAGCTTCCCAGAGTGCTGGGATTACAGGTGTGAGCCATCACACCTGGCCTTATGTTTTCTTTTCTTACTGAACATAAATTCTGTGGGTAATCACTCCAGTCCCCTCCTTGCTCTCTCCTGCCAACCCCCTGTTTGATTACCCTTGGGCGGCAGAGCCTCAGCCCTTTCCTGCTCTGTAGCATTCACACTGCTGGTGGTGGCTGAAAGAAAAGCAGGCAGATGCTCTGGGCATCCCACACCGACTCTGACTGCTGCCCGGCCACCACTATCCATTTCCCCAAGCCGTTCTTTGTCTACTTTTCTGAATTAATATCTCATGCCTTCTGTCTCTTCTTAAACTACTGAAATGTCCTTACCTGTATTTCAGATTGTTTTGTTCAACTTTCAGTGGGAAAATCAAAGCAAAGAGAAAAGAACTTCCACAGACTGCTGCCATAACACCCACCATCCCATAGCACCTGTGTCCTGACATGGTGCCTCCATGCCTGGGATCGAAACTAGTGGCTCCTGATTTCACATGACACTGACTTCTCTAACTCTGGAAGCTTTTCTCTTTTTATTCTCACTCTGTTGTTGCTTGGGTATCAGCAAGAATAATCTTTAAAATTGTAAACTATCTCCCCTTGCCGACAACTCATCCTCTTCTTTATTTCTAATACTTACCACCTTGTAATACATGATGTAACTTGCTCATTTGTTACAATTACTTCTATTGCCTATTTTGCTAGAAAGTAACTGCTATGGGCAGAAATCCACCTGTTTTATTCCTTTTTGTGCCCTAAATGTCTAGAACCATGGCCACCCGTGTAAAACAGGCCATAAGTACTTTCCATCAAGCCCATCCCTTGTTGTTCAAAATGTTCAAAATTCCCTTCTAAGAAGGGAAAGAAGGGAATTATTATAATACAGGAATATATTGCCGCTTTGCTGATATTTTAAAAGAAAATCCTTCCTTTCTTACACTTATTTCACCTAGTCTAAGAACTAGATTTCTTATTCATTTTCTTTATAGGGATGGCAACATAATTTATACTTATGAATATTATTGAGGCAAAGGGCTCTCTGCTATGACATACTCAAAGCATCCTTCAAGAGCCACTTCACCAGGAAAACCCTTAATAGCGCTTGCATCTTTTGCTCCTATACCCTACAACCTATACATGATCTGTTGGGAGAGAATTGACCTTGAAAGGCGGATTTATTCTCTTATAGATTGAAAACTATGTGGTAAAAGCCATGTTCTTTGGAAAAGCAATAATTTGAAGAATATAGGCCACTGAAGTTGTAAAAATCAGAGACTAACCAGTTTTATGTGATTATTTTTGCCCAGTAAAAAATGTGTAAAATCTTTAAAAAATGTGTAGATGTTCTTGTTTTTAAAATAATGATTTGATGATACAGCTCAATTTCAGATATTAAAATAAGCTCTAAGCTCTCGTTTTAATTAGGCCATGAATGTAGAGGGGGTTAATCTTCTGTTACCACGAGGCCATCTCTGCATGTCACTTCTCTTATTCTTTCATTCCCAGCTATGTAAAACATTTTGTAAACAGTTAGTTTTCAAGCAAGTGTCTTTACAATTTCTTTATCTCTGAATCTCCTTTCCCCAAAGACTCTAAAGTGCCCTAGTTTCGTGAGTCATGATTGAGGCAATGATGTTAGCTGCTCATAGGATGATATTATTAGTTGCTTTAAAAATATATATTATTGGTAATTTAGCTAATGTGTGCTGGTGAGAATAACCCATCTTGAAGAAAATAAAACCTTTGTGATAATAACTCAGAGAGAGTATTATCTCTTTTTAAAAACTACTCCCTTAAGCTTATCATTCATTAACTCCCATAAGTTCAAAGTATGGACTCCCAAGAGTCCATTCACCCTTTAACATATTTTCCCAAAGCGCTATTAGTATTTTCTGATTATGCAGCAGAATCTAAAACCTGCCTTTATTGGTCTCTGTGTGAGGCAAGCTATATCCAGACACACCCCTGTCACAGCTGAAGTGTTTTCTGGATTCTTAGGCTGTGCAAGACAGGACCAGGGCCTCTCTGTCACAGGCACTTTTTCAGGCAACTTTGCACACACGGATTCGTCACCACCTGCAAGGTCATGGCGTCAGAACAAAGAAGGACCAAGGCCGCGTGCGCTCCTGCTGCAGCCTCCTGACTCCGAGGTGTCTCTTCTTCCAGTCATGGTCACGGAGTCGCCAGCCCCGGGCTCCCGACAGCTTTCTCCATTCCCGAGAGCCGGTCTAGGCCTCGGCCCTGCTCCGTTGCCGAGAGCCGGTCTGGGCCTCGTGCTCGCTTGGTTCCAAGCCCAGCTTTTGCAGCCTTCCTCGTCCTCCCCTGCTCACCTTCACGGGCGGGACAGAGCTTGGTAATAAAATATTCTTTTCTTTCTTTTTCAAAGGCAAGGAGTAGACTCAGAGGATCAGAGTTCTGAACTTTTTTTTCCCTAAAGGACTTTGATTCAAACGTTCCTTAAGGTGCCTTCAGTGGAATAACGATCAGCCGAAAGCTTTCTTATCCCTGAAACTCTGTTTTTTCTCCTGGAGACGCTTCTGGAGAAGCCTAGTTTTTTGTTTACCCCAGACTTGCCGCTCTGTAGGGTCATGAACAGTACTAAATCAGAAACAATTACAACACTGGAAGCTATTAGGTGTCCAGTTAATAAGAGTTTTCTTTCCTGGTAAAAATAAGATTTAAAATGTGTGAAGTAAGTTACCGGATGCAGCCCCTTGCAAACCCCCTGCTATGTCAGCCATTTAGCACCACCCTTTCTAGGCAGGGATGGGTGAGGCATAAAAATACAGGGAGCTGCATAAATTGGTATTTTGGTTTCTTTTAAAATACATATTATTAGTCATTTAGCTATGCACGATTAAAATAACCCATCTCGAAGGAAAAAAATACAATACAGGGTGTTCATAAGTTCGTGTGCAACTTAAAATGGTTTACTACTAATTTTCTGAGGCTGGAACAAGAGTGGAATCTGGAAATGTTACTCCTAAAGGGAGTCTGGGCAAAGGTTGCCTGGTAACTCAGGAGTGACACAGGTGGTCTCATATCCACATGTCGATTTAAAAATGAGCTTTGTCAAATAGCCGGGCGTTGTGGCGGGCGCCTGTAGTCCCAGCTGCTCTGGAGGCTGAGGCAAGAGAATCGCGTAAGCCCAAGAGTTAGAGGTTGCTGTGAGCTGTGTGACGCCACGGCACTCTACCCGAGGGCGGTACAGTGAGACTCTGTCTCTACAAAAACAAAACAAAACAAAACAAAAAAATGAGCTTTGTCATTAAGTTTGTCTAAGATTTTCTTTTCTTTTGTTGAGACATAGCCTCAAGCTGTCTCCTTGGGTAGAGTGCTGTGGTATCACAGTTCACAGCAACTTCCAACTACTGGGCTTAGTGATTCTCTTGCCTCAGCCTCCCAAGTAGCTGGGACTACAGGAGCCTGCCACAACACCAAGGTATTTTTTTGGTTGTAGTTGTCACTGTTGTTTGGCAGGCCCAGGCTGAATTCCAATCTGCTAACTCTGGTGTATGTGGCTGGTGCCCTACCCACTGAGCTACAGGCGCCAAGTCAAAATTTTCTTTTCTTTCTTTCTTTTTTATTATTAAATCATAGCTGTGTACATTAATGCAATCATGGGGCACCATACACTGGTTTTATAGACCATTTGACATATTTTCATCACACTGGTTCACATAGCCTTCCTGGCATTTTCTTAGTTATTGTGTTAAGACATTTATATTCTACATTTAGTAAGTTTCACATGTACCCTTGTAAGATAGGCCTTAGGTGTGGTTCCACGAATTACCCTCCCTTTGCCCATCCTCCACCCTCTCCTTGCATATAGCTTCATATGACAGCCAAAAATTAGTTTCATAGTAGGGCTGAGTACATTGGATATTTTTTCTTCCATTCTTGAGATACTTTACTAGGAAGAATATGTTCCAGCTCCATCCATGTAAACATGAAAGAGGTAAAGTCTCCATCTTTCTTTAAGGCTTCATAAGATTCCATGGTGTACATATAACACAAGTTATTAATCCATTCGTGGGTCGATGGGCAATTGGGCTTCTTCCATGATTTAGCAATTATGAATTGGGCTGCAATAAACATTCTGGTACAAATATCTTTGTTATAAGGTGATTTTTGGTCTTCTGGGTATATACCTAGTAGAGGAATTGTAGGATGGAATGGCAGGTCTATTTTTAGATCTCTAAGTGTTCTCCAAACATCTTTCCAAAAGGAATGTATTAATTTGCATTCCCACCAGCACTGTAGAAGTGTTCCCTTTTCTCTACATTCAGACCAACATCTCTGGTCTTGGGATTTTGTGATATGGGCTAATCTTACTGGAGTTAGATGATATCTCAAAGTAGTTTTGATTTGCATTTCTCTGATGATTAAGGATGATGAGCATTTTTTCATATGTCTGTAGGCCATGTGCCTGTCTTCTTCAGAGAAGTTTCTCTTCAAGTCCCTTGCCCAGCCTGAGAAGGGATCACTTGTTCTTTTCTTGCTAATACATTTGAGTTCTCTCTGGATTCTGGTTATTAAACTTTTGTCAGGGACATAACCTGCAAATATCTTCTCCCATTCTGAGGGCTGTTTGCTTGCTTTACTTACTGTGTTCTTGGCTGTGCAGAAGCTTTTTAGTTTGATCAGGTCCCAGTAGTGTATTTTTGAAGCTGCTTCAATTGCCTGAGGGGTCCTCCTCATAAAATATTCTCCCAGATCGATATCTTCAAGAGTTTTTCCCACACTTTCTTCTAGTATTTTTGTAGTTTCATGTCTTAAGTTTAAAGGTTTAATTCAGTGAGAGTCTATCTTAATGGTGAAAGGTGTGGGTCCAGTTTCATTTTTCTATAGGTTGCCAGTCAATTTACCTAGCACCATTTGTTAAATAGGGAATCTTTTCACCACTGAATGTTTTTAATTGGCTTGTCAAAGATCAAATAATGGTAAGTAGCTGGGTTTATCTATTGGTTCTCTACTCTGTTCCATACATCTACCTCTCTGTTTTTGTGCCAGTACCATGCTGTTTTGATCACTATCAATTTATAGTATAGTTTGAGGTAACATGATTCCTCCTGCTTTGTTTTTATTTCTGAGGAATGTCTTGGCTATTCAAGGTTTTTTCTGATTTCGTATAAAATGAAGTATTTTCTTTTTGAGATCTTTAAAGTATGACAGTGGAGCTTTAATAGGGATTGCATTAAAATTGTATATTGCTTTGGGTAGTATGGACATTTTAACAATGTTGATTCTTCCCAGCCAGGAGCATGGTATGTTTTTTCCATTTGTTAACATTTTCAGCTATTTCTTCTCTTAGATTTCCATAGTTCTCTTTATCGAGATCTTTCATGCCCTTTGTTAGATAAACTCCGAAATATTTCATCCTCTTTGGCACTACTGTCAATGTAATAGAGTCCTTGACTGTTTTTCAGATTGACTATTGTTGGTATATATAAAGGCTACCAATTTATGAACGTTGATTTTGTAATCTGAGATGCTGCTGTATTCCTTGATCACTTCTATGAGTTTTGTAGTAGAATCTCTGGTGTTTTCCAGATATACAATCATATCATCTGTGAAGAGTGAAAGATTGATCTCTTCTGATCCCATATGGATACCTTTGATAGCCTTTTCTTCCCTAATTGTGATGACTATAACCTCCATTACAATGTTAAAGAGCAGTGGAGACAATGGGCAACCTTGTCTGGTTCCTGATCTGAGTGGAAATGATTTCAATTTAACTCCATTCCATACAATATTGGCTGTGGGTTTGCGGTGGAAGCCGTCTATCAGTTTAAGATATGTCCCTTCTATACCAATTTTCTTAAGTGCTCTGATCATGAAGGGATGCTGGATATTATCAAAAGCTTTTTCTGCATTAATTGAGAGAATCATATGGTCTTTGTTTTTTAATTTGTTTATGTGCTGAATTATATTTATAGATGTACATGTATTGAACCAGCCTTGATACCCTGGGATAAAACCGACTTAGTCGTGATGTATAATTTGTTTGATGTGTAGCTGGATTCTGTTTGTTAGGATCTTGTTGAATATTTTTGCATCAATATTCATTAGTGATATTGGTCTATAATTTTCTTTTCTTATTGGGTCTTTTCCTGGTTTGGGGATCAAGGTTATGTTTGCTTCATAGAGTGTGTTGGGTAGTATTCGTTCATTTTCTATATTTTGGAAAAGATTGAGTAATATAGGTACTCGTTCCGCTTTAAGGTTTGGTAGAAATCTGATGTGAAGCCATGTGGTCCAGGGCTTTCCTTTTTTAGGGAGATTTTGTATATTTGATGCTATTTTAGAACTTGATATAGACCTGTTCAACATTTCCACTTGATTCTGGCTAAGTTTTGGAAGGTGATGTGCTTCCAAGTATTGGTCAATTTCCTTCAGATTATCATATTTCTGAGAATAACATTTCTTGTAATATTCATTAGGATTTTTTGAATTTCCGAGGAGTCTGTTGTTATTTTGTCTTCGTCATTTCTGTTGATGAGATTAGAGATTTTACTCTTTTTTTCCTAGTTAGGTTAGCCAAGGGTTTAACTATTTTATTGACCTTTTCAAAAAACCAACTTTTTGATTTATTGATCTGTTGTATAATCCTTTTGTTTTCAATTTCATTTAATTCTGCTCTAACTTTGGTTATTTCTTTTCTTCTACTGGGTTTGGGGTTGGAATGTTCTTCCTTTTCCAGTTGCTTGAGATGTCCCATTAAGTTGTTAACTTCCTCTCTTCCATTCTCTTGAGGAAGGCTTGCAGTGCTATAAATTTCCCTCTTGGACTGCCTTTGTGGTATCCCAGAGTTGTGATAATTTGTGTCTTCATTGTCGTTTTATTCCAAAAATTTTGCAATTTCCTTCTTAATCTCATCTCTGACCCAGCAATCATTCAGCATAAGGTTATTTACCTTCCATGTTTTTGTATGGGTATGTAGATTCCTGTTGTTACTGAGTTCAACTTTTATTCCATTGTGGTCTGAGAAGATGCAAGGAATCTATTCTATTCCTTTAAATTTACTGAGGTTAGACTTGTGACCTAAGTTGTGATCGATTTTGGAGTATATTCCATGGGCTGATGAGAAGAATGTGTAATCAGTTTGTTGCAATGAAATGTTCTGTAGATGTCTGTTAAATCCAAATGTTGAATGGTTAAGTTTAAATCTAAAATTTCTTTGCTCAGCTTCTTATTGAAGGATCTATCCAACACTGCCAAAGGAGTGTTAAAATCTCCGACTATTATGGAGCTGGAGGAAATCAAGTTGCTCATGTCTGTTAGCATTTCTGTTATAAATTAAAGCGCATTGTGGTTGGGTGCATAAATATATATATTTTTTATTGTTGGGAATTCATTGAGGGTACAATAAGCCAGGTTACACTGATTGCAATTGTTAGGTAAAGTCCCTCTTGCAATCATGTCTTGCCCCCATAAAGTGTGACACACACCAAGGCCCCACCCCCTCCCTCCATCCCTCTTTCTGCTTTTCCTCCCTCCCATAACCTTAATTGTCATTAATTGTCCTCATATCAAAATTCAGTACATAGGATTCATGCTTCTCCATTCTTGTGATGCTTTACTAAGAATAATGTCTTCCACTTCCATCCAGGTTAATACGAAGGATGTAAAGTCTCCATTTTTTTAAATAGCTGAATAGTATTCTATGGTATACATATACCACAGCTTGTTAATCCATCCATGGGTTGGTGGGCATTTAGGCTGTTTCCACATTTTGGTGATTATAATTGAGCTGCAATAAACAGTCTAGTACAAGTGTCCTTATGATAAAAGGATTTTTTTCCTTCTGGGTAGATGCCCAGTAATGGGATTGCAGGATCAAATGGGAGGTCTAGCTTGAGTGCTTTGAGGTTTCTCTATACTTCCTTCCAGAAAGGTAGTACTAGTTTGCAGTCTCACAAGCAGTGTAAAAGTGTTCCATTGTCTCCAAATCCACACCAGCATCTGCAGTTTTGAGATTTTGTGATGCGGGCCATTCTCACTGGGGTTAGATGACATCTCAGGGTTGTTTTGATTTGCATTTCTCTAATATATAGAGATGATGAACATTTTTTCATGTGTTTGTTAGCCATTCGTCTGTCATCTTTAGAGAAGGTTCTATTCATGTCTCTTGCCCATTGATATATGGGATTGTTGGCTTTTTTCATGTGGATTAATTTGAGTTCTCTATAGATCCTAGTTATCAAGCTTTTGTCTGATTGATAATATGCAAATATCCTTTCCCATTGTGTAGGTTTTCTCTTTGCTTTGGTTATTGTCTCCTTAGCTGTACAGAAGCTTTTCAGTTTAATGAAGTCCCATTTGTTTATTTTTTTTGTTGTTGCAATTGCCATGGCAGTCTTCTTCATGAAGTCTTCTCCAGGCCATTATCTTCCAGTGTTTTTCCTATGCTTTCTTTGAGGATTTTTATTGTTTCATGCCTTAAATTTAAGTCCTCTATGCATCTTGAATCAATTTTTGTGAGTGGGGAAAGGTGTGGGTCCAGTTTCAGTCTTTTACATGTAGACATCCAGTTCTCTCAATACCATTTATTGAATAGGGATTCTTTACCCCAAGGTATGTTCTTGTTTGGTTTATCAAAGTTTAGGTGGCTGTAAGATGTTAGTTTAATTTCTTGGTTTTCAATTCGATTCCAAGCGTCTATGTCTCTGTTTTTGTGCCAGTACCATGCTGTCTTGAGCACTATGGCTTTGTAGTACAGACTAAAATCTGGTATGCTGATGCCCCCAGCTTTATTTTTATTACTAAGAACTGCCTTAGCTATACGGGGTTTTTTCCGGTTCCATACAAAACACAGAATCATTTTCTCCAAATCTTGAAAGTACGATGTTGGTATTTTGATAGGAATGGCATTGAATAGGTAGATTGCTTTGGGAAGTATGGACATTTTAACAATGTTAATTCTTCCAATCCATGAGCATGGTATGTTCTTCCATTTGTTAATATTCTCTGCTATTTCCTTTCTGAGGATTTCATAATTTTCTTTTTATTTATTTATTTATTTATTTTTTTTAAATTTTTTTATTAAATCATAACTGTATACAATGATATGATTATGGGGCATCATACACTCACTTCATAAACCATTTGACACATTTTTATCACAGTGGTTAACATAGCCTTTCCGGCGTTATCTCAGTTACTGTGCCAAAACATTTACATTCTACATTTACCAAGTTTCGCAAATACCCCTATAATATGCACCACAGGTGTGATCCCACCGATCCCCCTCCCTCTACCCACCCCCCCCTTTCCCACTTCCCCCTATTGTTAAGTTGTAGCTGGGTTATAGCTTTCATGTGAGACTCCCAAATTAGTTTCATAGTAGGGCTGTGTACATTGGGTATTTTTTCTTCCATTCTTGGGATACTTTACTAAGAGGAATATGTTCCAGCTCCATCCATGTAAACATGAAGGAGGTAAAGTCTCCATCTTTCTTTAAGGCTGCATAGTATTCCATGGTATACATATACCACAATTTATTAATCCATTCGTGGATCGATGGACACTTGGGCTTTTTCCATGACTTAGCTATTATGAATTGGGCTGCAATAAACATTCTGGTACAAATATCTTTGTTATGTTGTGATTTTTGGTCTTCTGGGTATATGCCCAGCAGAGGAATTACAGGATTGAATAGCAGATCTATTTTTAGATCTCTGAGTGTTCTCCATATATCTTTCCAAAAGGAATGTATTAATTTGCATTCCCACCAGCAGTGCAGAAGTGTTCCCTTTTCTCCGCATCCACGCCAGCATCTCTGGTCTTGAGATTTTGTGATATAGGCTAGTCTCATTGGAGTTAGATGATATCTCAAAGTAGTTTTGATTTGCATTTCTCTGATGATTAAAGATGATGAGCATTTTTTCATATGTCTGAAGGCCTTGCGCCTGTCTTCTTCAGAGAAGTTTCTCTTCAAATCCCTTGCCCAGCCTGCGATGGGATCCCTTGTTTTTTTCTTCTTTATAGAGGTCCTTCACCTCCTTCATTAGGGATATTCCTAGGTATTTCATTTTCTTTGAAACTATGGTGAAGGGAGTTGTGTCCTTAATTAGCTTCTCATCTTGACTGTTATTGGTGTACACAAAGGCTACTGACTTGTGGACATTGATTTTATATCCTGAAACATTACTGTATTTTTTATTACTTCTAGGAGTCTTGTGGTTGAGTCTTTGGGGTTCTCTAAGTATAAGATCATGTCTTATAAAAGGGGGGAGAGTTTGACCTCCTCTGCTCCCATTTGGATTCCCTTTATTTCTTTGTCTTGCCTGATTGTATTGGCTAGAACTTCCAGCACTATGTTGAATAGTAAAGGTGACAGAGGACAACCTTGTCTGGTTCCAGTTCTAAGAGGAAAAGCTTTCAATTTTACTCCATTCAGTAAAATATTAGCTGTGGTTTTGTCATAGATAGCTTCAATAAGTTTTAGAAATGTGCCACCTATGCCTATAGTCTTCAGTGTTGTAATTGGAATAGGATGCTGGATTTTATCAAATGCTTTTTCTGCATCTATTTGAGAGGATCATGTGGTCTTTATTTTTGCCTCTGTTAATATGGTGGATAACGTTTGTGGACTTGCTTATATTAAACCAGCCTTGCATCCTTGGGATGAAGCCTACTTGATCATGCTGAATGACTTTTTTGATGATAAGCTGTAATCTACTGGCTAGGGTTTTGTTGAGAATTTTTACATCTATATTCATGAGTGAGATTGGTCTGAAATTCTCCTTTTTGTTTGGGTCTTTTCCTGGTTTTGGTATCAGGGTCATGTTTGCTTCATAGAATGTGTTGGGGAAGATTCCTTCTTCCTCAATTTTTTGGAATAATTTCTGCAGTATAGGAATAAGCTCTTCCTTGAAGGTTTGGTAGAATTCTGGAGTGAAGCCATCTGGACCAGGGCATTTTTTTGGTTTGAAGATTTTTTATTGTTTCTTTCATCTCAGTGCTTGAAATTGGTCTGTTCAGGAGCTCTATTTCTTCCGGCCTAAGTCTAGGGAGAGGGTGTGATTTCAAATATTTATCCATTTCCTTCACATTGTCAAATTTTTGGGCGTTGAGTTTCTGGTAGTATTCAGAGATGATCTCTTGTATCTCTGTGGGATAAGTTATTATTTCCCCTTTATCATTTCTGATTCAGGTTACTAGAGATTTTACCTTTCTATTTCTTGTTAATCTGGCCAATAGTTTATCTATTTCATTTATTTTTTCAAAAGACCAACTGCTTGTTTCATTAATTTTCTGAATGATACTTTTGCTTTCAATTTCATTAATCTCTGATTTGAGATATTTGGATATTTCTTTTCTTCTACTGAGTTTAGGCTTAGATTGTTCTTCTTTTTCCAATTCCATAAGATGGCTTGTGAGATTGTTGATGCGCTCTCTTTCTGTTTTTCGAATGTAGGCATCTTAAGCAATCAATTTTCCTCTCAAAACTGCTTTCGCAGTATCCCACAGGTTTTGGTAGCTTGTGTGTTCATTGTTGTTATGCTCAAGGAAGTTAATGATTTCCTGTTTTATTTCTTCCTGCACCCATCCATTATTCAACAGAAGATTGTTTAATTTCCATGCCTTTGTGTGGGGTTGAGCGTTTTTGTTAGAGTTGATTTCCACCTTTAGTGCCTTATGGTCTGAGAAGATACAAGGTAAAATTTCAATTCTTTTGATTCTTTTGATATTTGCTTTGTGTCCCAGGATATGATCAATTTTGGAGAATGTTCCATGGGGTGATGAGTCGAATGTATATTGTTTATCTTTGGGATGGAGTGTTCTATATGCGTCTATCAAGCACAGTTTTTCTAGGGTCTCATTTAAATCTCTTATATCTTTGTTTAGTTTCTGTTTAGAGTATCTGTCCAGCTCTGTAGGAGGAGTGTTAAAGTCCCCTTTATTATGGCATTATCAGATATCCTATTGCTCAGACTGAGTAAGGTCAGTATCAAGAAAATGGGAGCATTTAAATTGGGTGCATAAATATTTAGAATTGACACATCTTCTTGTTGTATTTTTCCCTCAACCAATATAAAGTGACCATGTTTGTCCTTTTTGACTTTAGTTGCTTTAAATCCACATAAATCTGAAAATAAGATTGCAACTCCTCTTTTCTTGTGAATGCCATTTGCCTGAAAATCTGTCTTCCAACCCTTGACTCGGAGCTTTAGTTTGTCTTTTGAAGCCAGGTGTGTTTCTTGCAGACAGGAAATGGATGGCTTGTGTTTTTTAATCCAGTCATCCAATCTATGTCTCTTCAGTGGGGATTTCAAGTCATTAACATTTATTGAGATAATTGATAAGTGTGGTAGTATTCTATTCGTCTTATTTTGTGAGAGTCCATTGCTTAGTTTTATCTTTTGCATCAGTGTGGAGGTTAGGTTCTGTCCTTTAATTTCTGAGTTCTTACTTTGCTGCTGATCCATTGTGGTGGTAGTGTTCAGAATAGGGTGAAGTATTTCCTGTAGAGCTGGTCTTGTTGTGGCGAATTTCCTCAATGTTTGTATATCCGTAAATGATTTGATTTCTCCGTCAATTTTTAAGCTTAGCTTAGCAGGGTACAGAATTCTGGGCTGGAAATTGTTCTGTTTAAGTAAATTAAACGTAGATGACCATTGTCTTCTTCGTTGGAAAGTTTCATTAGAGAAGTCTGCGGTCACTCTGATGGATTTGCCCCTTTAGGTCACCTGGCACTTACTTCTGGCACCTTGCAGAATCTTTTCTTTTGTGTTGAGTTTGGACAGGTTCGTCACAATGTGTCTTGGAGAAGCTCGGTTAGAGTTGAGGCTAACTGGGGTCCGATATCCCCCTGAAGGCAGTGTGTCAGAATCTTTGGTGATCTTTGGGAAATTTTCTTTTATAATACTCTCTATTATGGCTTCCATTCCTCTGGGCCATTCTTCTTCCCCTTCTGGGATTCCTATAACTCGTATGTTGGAATGCTTCATAAAGTCCCATAATTGTGAGAGTGAATGTTGTGCTATCTCTCTCCTCTTTTCTGCCTCTTTTACTATCTGATTTATCTCAAGAACTTTGTCTTCTACCTGTGAAATTCTTTCTTCTGCATGGTCTAACCTGTTGCTGATACTTTCCATTGCATCTTTAAGTTCCCTAATTGACTGTTTCAGTTCCTTCAGCTCTGCTATATCCTTTTTATATTCTTCATATCATTCATCTCTTATTTGATTCTGTTTTTGGATTTCCTTTTGGTTATTTTCCACTTTATTAGCAGTTTCTTTCATTGTTTCCATCATTTCTTTCATTGTTTCCATCATTTTCTTCACTGTTTTCATCATGTGTATTCTAAATTCCCTTTCTGTCATTCCTAACATTTCTTTATAGGTGGAATCCTGTGCGGTAGCTACCTCATGTTCCCTGGGCGGCGTTGTTCATTACTGGTTCTTCATGTTGCCTTGGGTTTTCTGCTGATTCTTCCTCATGAGTGATATCTGTTATCTGTTTCCTTGCCCTAAGTTTTCTTTCAGTTCCTCTTGCTCTTTAAGTTCTCGTGCCTGTGGACTAAGGGTTAGATGAGTCCTTTTGGTACAGGACCAGAAGGGTGAGAAGGTTGAAGAACAAGAAAGGGATGAAAGAAAGGAGGACCGAGTGAAAAGCAAAGAAAGAGAGAAAGGAGGGGGGGGTGGGTAAAAGGAATATTGACAAAGATAAGAGAGGCACAGAAAGAGGGAGACAGAGCAATATAGGTGTACAGTGGGGTACTTTGACACAACCCTAAAAAAAAAAACACCTTCTGGAGATGTCCATTTGGGTGGTTCCCTTGAGGTCAGCAGCTCTTTGCTCATCTGATGTGACACAGTACCCCACCTCCACCAAGTAGAGAGGAAAGACAAAAATGGTCTAAATGAAACCAAAACAAGCAAACAGAAAACTTTATGGGATAAAATTGGGTGAAAAACCAGATAATAGTGGTAGAAACCCTAGCAAAAATGAAGTTCTGTTTATTAAAAAAGGCAGCAATGGGAAATTACAATTAAACTAGAAAAATTGTGAAAGAAAAAAGATCTGTATGGAAAAGGTTGAAATTAAAAAACAAAACAACATCAACAACATCAAAATAAACAAAAAAACAACAAAACCAAAAGAAAAAAAAAGTACAACCAAAAACAAAGCAGTATGTTTATTTTGTTGAATATTGTCTGGGCCTCACGTGGTCTTCTTGTGTATGAGATGTTAATCACAGTTCTTATATGACTGGAGGCTGCTGATTTCTCAAACCCCAGCAAGTAGACTCCCTAAATCTCTCTTCAACCCATATAAAAGGCACTTTGAACTTGTAAACTTGCTGAGCAGAACCTTTCCCAGGAAAGTGCTTGTCACTGGAATCACTGCTGAAGTGGCTATCCACTAACCCAGTGTGCCACAACCAGTTTCAGTCTGACCCTGAGAGTTAGGGCTGCAAGGCGACTCAGACCCCACCCTTAGGCTACTCAGTAGCTGGGTTACCCGCTCCCACCCGATTCTAGCTCTGCCACCCTGAGGACGGAGCTTGCTAGGGCAGATGCCTCACAATGGCTCCCTGTGGCCCACAGCCAAACACTATTAGGTCCGTCTTGCTCAGCATTTCAGACTGTGGCCCTAGACAACAGCCAAAGTTCTCGGTATTCCTGCTCAGGCTCTCCCCAAGACAGTTCAACTGAGTGCCAAGTCCAAAGGCACCAAAACAGTTCATAGGTAAGGTCTTTCTGGTTTGCAGTCTTGCTGCTACTGAACTTACAATTGCGGGCGGGTTTAGACCGATTAAACACACATGACCACTTGCCGGTTTTTCACTGTTTTAGTCCTCTTGCAGTCCAGAAGTCTCTCGCTGGCTCTCTGTATCCTCATAGGGGTGATGATAGGCAGATCCACCAGCCAGAAATGCCTGGAGTCTTATCTCCCCAGACTCACGGTGCCCTGATCCAAGGAAGCTGTTACTCGGCCGCCATCTTGCTCTCCACTCTATGATTTCTGGGTGCATAAATATTAATAATTGAAATCTCATCATATTTAGTATTACCCTTAACAAATATGAAGTGACCATTCTTATCTTTCTTTTCTATTGTTGGTTTAAAGCGTATTGTATCTGCCAATAGAATTGCAACACCTGCTTTTTTCTGATTTCCATTTGCTTGAAACATGGACGACCATCCCTTCACCCTGAGTCTATATTTATCTTTTATGGTAAGATGAGATTCTTGTTTGCAGCAAATATCTGGCCTTAGTTTTTGTATCCAGTCAGCCAACCTGTGCCACTTTAGAGGACAATTTAAGCCATTCACATTAATGGAGAATATTGATAAGCCTGGTAGAATTTTGGGTATTGAGTTTTTTAAAAGTCCAGTGGACATTTTTAATCTTTTTGCCACTGTGGAAGTAGGAGTTTGATGAAAAGTTTCTGAATGAGTTCACTTTTGTGGTAGAGGATTGCACTGGTCATTATGGAGGATAGGTCTGAGAATATCCTGGAGAGCTGGTTTAGTTATGGCAAATTTTTTCAACATGTGAATGTCATGAAAATATTTAATTTCTCCATCATAAAGGAAACTCAGTTTAGCTGGATACAGGATCCTGGGTTGAAAGTTATTTTGTTTTAGGGGATTAAAAGTTGATGACCACCCTCTTCTTGTTTGAAAGTTTTCAGCAGAGAGATCTGCAGTCATTCTAATATTCTTCCCTTTGTAGGTTATGGTTTTCTTATCCCTGGCTGCTTTCATAATTTTCTCCTTTATATTAACTTTAGTGAAGCTAATTATGATGTGCTTGGGGGATGTCTTATGTGGGTTGAGTCATGCTGGGGTTCTTACACTCTCTGCTATCTGAATTTCAGAATCTCTTGGCATGTCTGTAAAATTCTCTTTCATAATTTCATGGAGAAGCACCTCTGTGCCTTACAAAGGCACTTCATCACCTTCAGGGATTTCAATGAGGCGGATATTAGACTTCTTCGAATTATCCCAGAGCTGTCTGAGAGAATGATCCATTTTTGCTCTTCATTTCTCTTCCTCTTTGAGAGTTTGGGAGCTTTCAAAAGCTTTGCCTTTAATATCAGAAATCCTTTCTTCTGCTTGTTCCACTCTTTTAGTTAGGGATTCTACTGTATTTTTCAGATCTTTGAGGGCTACAACTTGTTTGAATGTGTGAAAATCTTTGGTGATTTTGTCTTTAAATTCATCGAATTCTTGAGACAACTTTTGAAATGCTCCCAGAATTTCTAAGTCCAATTTTCTTCTTTCTATTAATCTTGTTTGCAATCCAAATTCTGAATTCGATTTCTGACATCTTGGCCATCTATTTATGAATGGGATCTTAAGTCATGTCTGCCATATCTTTCCTTTGGGGCAGTTGATCTATTCTGGTTATTCATGTTACTGGAGTTTTCCCACTGATTCTGCCCCATGATTATTTTATACCATTTGACGAGATGAGCAGATAAAGAGAAGTTGGGTTGGGTGCTCCAGGAGTAGTGATTAACCATCCCTTTTACCAAAAGCTGGGACTGGTGTCTGTACCTTTTCCCCTGGAGCTTTGCCAAGGACCCATACAGTGCTATGGCCTGAGAAACTGGGAACCTGCTTAGTGTAGTGGGGCTAAGTGGTTCTGTCTTGTTTTCAGCTGGTCTCTGTCCTACCCTAGTGAATCAGTTACTCTGGGTTGAAGTCTCAGGTGTGGAGAAATACCAGCAATTAAGTCACCCTGCCCCCCCCCACAAGCAACAATTGGAAAAGGAAAATCAAACCTTCCCACAACTATCACCCAGGGTACCACTTGGATAGTCCTTGGGCATTTGGCCCAGTTCAGGAGGTCCAAATCAATTGTCTCAGTCAGCCCCTGTCTCAGGTGGGAGAGTTCAAAAGGTCTCTGGCAACTAGATGGCAGGGGTCTGTTGGCAACTCAAATATGACTCACTCTGGTGCTCCGTAAGGTCAGGAGGACCCACCCAGCAAATGGATTAGTCTTGGAAGGTTGATGCCTCCTTCCCCACCTTGCACCTCTGTTACACCCAGTCACTCATCACCCTGTAGGGCTGTGACCATGTTGCCTCCAATGAGCAGATACTCTAGGGGTTTGCACCTGCCTGAATCACAGGGAGAGCTATGTCTCCTCAGCCAGGCTGCTGCTCTCTGCCACTATCTGGCAGTGGGAGGTGAGGCCTGACATCCTTGGGTGGTTAATGGAGGCTAGGGTGGTTCACTCAGTTTCAGCCCTGCCCCTGATTGATGTTGCTGACAGAACAGAACAACTTTGCAGAATTTGTTTCTGTCCTGACTATATTCCCCTGCAGAACAGATGCTGTTTGAGTTCACAGAACCTGCGACTCAGGCCCTGTCTGTGCCGCTGCCTGGTTTTAGCTGCAGTTTGTATTGGGGCAGCATGGTTAACTGTCAGTTCCAACCTCTTCCTGCTGTCCTTTGTCTCAGCTAGTGTTCCCCTGAGGGCCAGGTACATCTTAGGTTCAGTAAAGTGGTCCTCTGGGTCAGCCCTCCCCTGGGAATCTGCCCACTCTGCACGTGTGTTTTCTAGTCCCTGCACTCAGACCAGGCCGGTACCACCTCAGGCAAACCCTTTACTCATGGGGCCTGCATTTACATCCCAGATCTGTTCCGCCAGTGGCTGCCACCAGAGATGTCCAGCCTCCTCTTGGTGCCCAGAGAGACAGGGGGTGTGACTCCGGAATATCCAAGGGTGAGCCCTATTGTTGCCAAAAATGGCTGCTTCTCTGTGCCTCGGGGCACTGCTGCTCCTGTGTGGTTCCCTCTCAGCTGACTGTCCTCTCCTTACTCCCCTGCCACAGAATCAGCACTGAGTAGTAGCAGTCCATGCCCTGTCCACACCTCTTAAGAAAATACCCAAGAATCTGGACTCCTGGGGGACAGGCCTCCAGACCTTGGAGTGAGAGTGGAGGGGAGTGCTGGGAGTTCAGAATTGCAGGTAGAGAATATATACAGTTTTATACAGTTTTATGCCTGGCAGAAGAGTGCCATGGCACCCTAGAAGGGGAAGTGGGTCTAGTTTTCAGAGGGTCTCTCCCATGGGATAAAACGGGAGGAATTTTGAACTCTACTTGCTTGTTTGTATGAAGTACTGTGAGCCAGTCTGATGAAGGAGGGGACTCCTGTCTGCTTGGCAATGGATTTTGTACCTTTTGTTTGTATCCCTGGGGTCTCAGCTCACCTCAGCAGGGTTGATGTGCATTTTTCTTTTTATTTTTTTTTAATTTTTTTATCAAATCATAACTGTATACAATGATATGATTATGGGGCATCATACACTCACTTCGTAAACCATTTGACACATTTTTATCACAGTGGTTAACATAGCCTTTCCGGCGTTATCTCAGTTACTGTGCCAAAACATTTACATTCTACATTTACCAAGTTTCACAAATACCCCTGTAATATGCACCACAGGTGTGATCCCACCGATTCCCCTCCCTCTACCCACCCCCCCCTTCCCACTTCCCCCTATTGTTAAGTTGTAGCTGGGTTATAGCTTTCATGTGAGAGCCCCAAATTAGTTTCATAGTAGGGCTGTGTACATTGGGTATTTTTTCTTCCATTCTTGGGATACTTTACTAAGAAGAATATGTTCCAGCTCCATCCATGTAAACATGAAAGAGGTAAAGTCTCCATCTTTCTTTAAGGCTGCATAGTATTCCATGGTATACATATACCACAATTTATTAATCCATTCGTGGATCGATGGGCACTTGGGCTTTTTCCATGACTTAGCTATTATGAATTGGGCTGCAATAAACATTCTGGTACAAATATCTTTGTTATGTTGTGATTTTTGGTCTTCTGGGTATATGCCCAGCAGAGGAATTACAGGATTGAATGGCAGATCTATTTTTAGATCTCTGAGTGTTCTCCATATATCTTTCCAAAAGGAATGTATTAATTTGCATTCCCACCAGCAGTGCAGAAGTGTTCCCTTTTCTCCGCATCCACGCCAACATCTCTGGTCTTGAGATTTTGTGATATAGGCTAGTCTCATTGGAGTTAGATGATATCTCAAAGTAGTTTTGATTTGCATTTCTCTGATGATTAAAGATGATGAGCATTTTTTCATATGTCTGAAGGCCGTGCGCCTGTCTTCTTCAGAGAAGTTTCTCTTCAAATCCCTTGCCCAGCCTGCGATGGGATCCCTTGTTTTTTTCTTGCTGATGCGTTTGAGTTCTCTGTGGATTCTGGTTATTAAACCTTTGTCAGAGTTATACCCTGCAAATATCTTCTCCCATTCTGAGGGCTGTCTGCTTGCTCTGCTTACTGTGTTCTTAGCTGTGCAGAGGCTTTTTAGTTTGATCAAGTCCCAGTAGTGTATTTTTGAAGCTGCTTCAATTGCCCGGGGGGTTCTCCTCATGAAATGCTCACCCAGACCAATTTCTTCAAGGGTTTTCCCTGCATTCTCCTCTAGTATTTTTATAGTTTCATGTCTTATGTTTAAATCTTTAATCCAATGAGAGTCTATCTTAGTTAATGGTGAAAGGTGTGGGTCCAATTTCAGTCTTCTGCAGGTTGCCAGCCAGTTCACCCAGCACCATTTGTTAAATAGGGAATCTTTTCCCCACTGAATGTTTTTAATTGGCTTGTCAAAAATCAAATAGCGGTAAGTAGCTGGATTCATCTCTTGGTTCTCTATTCTATTCCAGATATCTAATTCTCTGTTTTTGTGCCAATACCATGCTGTTTTGATCACTATCGATTTGTAGTAAACTCTGAGGTCTGGTAGTGTGATTCCTCCTGTTTTGTTTTTATTTCTGAGTAATGTCTTGGCTATTCGAGGTTTTTTCTGATTCCATATAAAACGAAGTAATGTTTTTTCAAGATCTTTAAAATACGACAGTGGAGCTTTAATAGGGAGTGCGTTGAAATTATATATTGCTTTGGGTAGTATGGACATTTTGATAATGTTGATTCTTCCTAGCCATGAGCATGGTATGTTTTTCCATTTGTTAACATTTTCAGCTATTTCTTTTCTTAGAGTTTCATAGTTCTGTTTATAGAGATCTTTCACGTCTTTTGTTAGGTAAATTCCCAAATATTTCATCTTCTTTGGCACTACTGTGAATGGGATGGAGTCCTTAACTGCTTTTTCAATTTGACTGTTGTTGGTGTATATAAAGGCTACCGATTTATGTATGTTGATTTTGTAAATTGAGACGCTGCTGTATTCCTTAATCACTTCTAGGAGTTTTGTAGTAGAGTCCCTAGTGTTTTCCAGATACACAATCATATCATCTGCGAAGAGCGAGAGTTTGATCTCTTCTGACTCTATATGGATACCCTTGATCGCCTTTTCGTCCCTAATTGCGGTGGCTAAAACTTCCATTACAATGTTGAAAAGCAATGGAGACAATGGGCAGCCTTGTCTGGTTCCTGACCTGAGTGGAAATGATTCCAATTTAACTCCATTCAATATGATATTGGCTGTGGGTTTGCTGTAGATAGTCTCTATCAGTTTAAGAAAAGTCCCTTCTAGACCAATTTTCTTGAGTGTTCTGATCATGAAGGGATGCTGGATATTATCAAAAGCTTTTTCTGCATCAATCGAGAGAATCATATGGTCTTTGTTTTTTAATTTGTTTATGTGCTGAATTACATTTATAGATTTACGTATATTGAACCAGCCTTGAGACCCTGGGATAAAACCAACTTGGACATGATGTATAATTTGTTTGATGTGTTGCTGGATTCTGTTTGTTAGGATCTTGTTGAATATTTTTGCATCTATATTCATTAGTGATATTGGTCTATAATTTTCTTTTCTTGTTGGGTCTTTTCCTGATTTGGGGATCAGGGTGATGTTTGCTTCATAGAACGTGTTGGGTAGTCTTTCTTCTTTTTCTACATTTTGGAACAGGTTGAGTAATATAGGTACTAATTCCTCTTTAAAGGTTTGGTAGAATTCTGACGTGAAACCATCTGGTCCCGGGCTTTTCTTTTTAGGGAGGTTTTGTATAGTTTATGCTATTTCTGAACTTGATATGGGTCTGTTCAACATTTCCACTTGATTCTGGTTAAGTCTTGGAAGGTGGCGTGCTTCCAAGTATCGGTCTATTTCCTTCAGATTTTCATATTTCTGAGAATAAAGTTTCTTGTAATATTCATTAGGGATTTTTTGGATTTCTGATGAGTCTGTGGTTACTTCGTCTTTGTTGTTTCTGATTGATGATATTAGAGATTTTACTCTTTTTTTCCTGATTAGGTTGGCCAGAGGTTTATCTATTTTATTGACCTTTTCAAAAAACCAGCTTTTTGATTTATTGATCTGTTGTATTATTCTTTTGTTTTCAATTTCATTTAATTCTGCTCTAATTTTGGTTATTTCTTTTCTTCTACTGGGTTTGGGGTTGGAATGTTCTTCCTTTTCCAGTTGCGTGAGATGTTCCATTAAGTTGTTAACTTCCTCTCTTTCCGTTCTCTTGAGGAAGGCTTGCAGTGCTATAAATTTCCCTCTTAGAACTGCCTTTGCAGTGTCCCAGAGGTTCTGATAGTTTGTGTCTTCATTGTCATTTTGTTCCAAAAAATTGGTGATTTCTTTCTTAATCTCATCTCTGACCCAGCTATCATTCAGCATAAGGTTATTTAACTTCCATGTTTTTGTATGGGTATGCAGATTCCTGTTGTTACTCAATTCAAGTTTTATTCCATGATGGTCCGAGAAGATGCATGGAATAATTTCTATTCCTTTAAATTTACTGAGGTTAGACTTGTGACCTAAAATGTGATCAATTTTGGAGTAAGTTCCGTGGGCTGACGAGAAGTATGTGTATTCAGTTTTGTTGGGATGAAATGTTCTGTAGATGTCTGCTAAATCTAAATATTGGATGGTTAGGTTTAAATCTAAGATTTCTTTGCTCAGCTTCTTTCTGGAGGATCGATCCAACACTGCCAAGGGAGTGTTGAAATCTCCAACTATTATGGAGCTGGAGGAAATCAAGTTACTCATGTCTGTTAGAGTTTCTCTTATAAATTGAGGTGCATTCTGGTTGGGTGCATAGATTTTAATAATTGAGATCTCGTCATATTGAGTATTACCCTTAACAAATATGAAGTGACCATTCTTGTCCTTCCTTACTTTTGATGGTTTAAAGCCTACTGTATCTGCAAATAAAATTGCAACACCTGCTTTTTTCTGATTACCATTTGCCTGAAATATGGATGACCATCCTTTCACCCTGAGTCTGTATTTGTCTTTTAAGTTGACATGTGACTCTTGTATGCAACAAATATCTGGCTTAAGTTTTTGTATCCAGTCAGCTAACCTATGTCTCTTTAGAGGACAGTTTAAG
This sequence comes from Nycticebus coucang, assembly GCF_027406575.1. Classification (NCBI taxonomy): domain Eukaryota; kingdom Metazoa; phylum Chordata; class Mammalia; order Primates; family Lorisidae; genus Nycticebus; species Nycticebus coucang. The sequence goes on along the minus strand of NC_069780.1, from coordinate 106,576,524 downwards.
CCATTCACATTGATGGAGAGTATTGATAAGTCTGGTGGAATTTTGGGTATCGAGTTTTTCAAAGGTCCAGTGGACATTTTTAATCCTTTCGCCAGTGTGGAAGTTGGAGTTTGATCCGAAGTTTCTGAGTGAGTTTACTTTTGTGGTATAGGATTGGGTTGGTCATTGTGGAGGATAGGTCTGAGAACATCCTGAAGAGCTGGTTTACTTATGGCAAATTTTTTCAACATATGAATGTCATTGAAGTATTTAATTTCTCCATCATAGATGAAACTCAGTTTAGCTGGATACAAGATCCTGGGTTGAAAGTTTTTTTGCTTTAGGAGATTAAAAGTTGATGACCAGCCTCTTCTTGCTTGAAAAGTTTCATCAGAGAGATCTGCAGTTATTCTAATATTCTTACCTTTGTACGTTATAGTTTTCTTTCGCCGGGCTGCTTTGAGAATCTTCTCTTTCATGTTAACTTTAGTGAAGCTAATTATGATATGTCTGGGAGATGGCTTATTGGGGTTGAATTGTGCTGGGGTTCTGAAGCTGTCTGCTATCTGAATTTCAGATTCTCTAGGCATGTCTGGAAAATTTTCTTTCATAATTTCATGTAGAAGGGCCTCTGTGCCCTTGGCAGCTACTTCATCAGTCTCCGAAATTCCTATAACCCTTATGTTGTTTTTTTTCGAATTATCTGAGAGCTCTCTGAGTGAGTGATCCGTTTTTGCTCTCCATTTCTCTTCCTCTTTGAGAGATTGGGAGCGTTCGAAGACTTTATCTTCAATGTCAGAAATCCTTTCTTCTGCTTGCTCCATTCTGTTACTGAGGGATTCTACTGTATTTTTCATATCTTTGAGGGCTGTAAGTTCTTGTTTCAGTGTGTCTAAGTCTTTGGTGGTTTTGTCTTTAAATTCGTTAAATTCTTGAGACAGTTTTTGAATTTCTCCTCGAATTCCTAATTCCATTTTATTAATCTTGTCTGCTAACCAAATTCTGAATTCGACTTCTGACATCTCAGCCAGTTGTTTATGAATGGGATCTTCAATCACATCTGCCGTATCTTTTCTTGGGGGGGTTGATGTATTCTGGTTATTCATGTTACCAGAGTTTTTCCGCTGATTCCGCCCCATGGTTTACTCCCTTTGGTTTTTCCCCTGGGGTTTTATCGAGGGCCCGTACAGTGTTGTGGCCTGAGAAACTGTTGCCCTCTCTGGTGTGGTGGAGCAAAGTGGTTCTGTCTTATTTTCAGCCGGTTTCTGTTCGATCCTATTGCAACTTCTACTCTGGCTTGAAGTCTCAGCTGTGTGGAAAAATCAGCAATTAAGTCACCCCGCCTGCCCACCTCTGGCCCCAGTTGGAAAAGGAGAATCAAACCTTCCTACAATCACACACCCAGGGCACCGCCTGAAAAGTCCTCAGTCTATTAGCCCAGTTCAAAAGGTCTGAATCAACTGTCTCAATCGGCACTTGTCTCGGGTGGAAGGGTTCAAGAGGTCTCTGGGAACTGGATCACAGGGGCCTGGTGACTCCTCTGACACAGCTCACCCCAGTGCAGTGTGGAGTCAGGAGGAGCCACCCAGCAAACAGAGCAGTCTGGGAAGGTTGATGTCTCCTTCCCCACTTTGCCCCTCCATCGGACCCAGTCACTGGTATCTCTGCAGATGGCTAACCCAGTTGCCTGCAGAGAACAGACACTCCAGGGGTTTGCACCTGCCTGAATCGCAAGGAAGTCTGCCAGGCCCCCGCAGACTGCCGCTATCTAGCAGGAGGAGATGGGGCCTGACATCTTTGAGTGTTTGATGCAGGTGATGGGAAGGAGGTGTTCACTCAGGCTTAGCCCCGTCCCTGATGGATGCTGCTAACAGAACAGAACAGAACAGACAACTTTGTGAGGTTCTGTCTCTGTTCCTGTCGTCGCCTACAGGAGACGGGCTGTTTTGAGTTCAAACGTCTTTGCTGTTGGAGAATTGCATCTGAACACCTCTCTGGGTTGGCCCCGCCCTGGAGGCTTCCGGGTTTGTGAGCCGTGTCACCGGTGGCCTCCTCTGGTTGCCCAGGGAGACAGGGGGTGTGGCCTCAGAATATCCAGAAGTGAGCGTTCTGCCCTTAAAGAAAAAACGGCTGTTGATCTACCTCCAGGGAACTGCTGCTCTGGTGTGGGCACTCAGGCGACCCTTTTCTCCTCTGTCCCGTGCCCCAGAGTCAGCACTGAGCGGCCGCAGTTTGTGCTGGGTCCACACCCCTTAAGAGATCCCCCAAGAATCAGAACTCTTGGGGGATGGGCCCCCAGACCCCGATTGGGAGTGGGGCGGGGGGAAGCTAGAGTTTCTTTTTTTTTTTTTTTTTTTTGGCCGGGGCTAGGTTTGAACCCGCCACCTCCGGCATATGGGACTGGCGCCCTACTCCTTGAGCCACAGGTGCCGCCCGAAGCTAGAGTTTCATTCAGTTTTACGCAACACTATGGTCCGGGGAGGGCTCCTGCACTGCACCGCAGGGAAGTGCCGCCAAGGCTTGATTTCCCCTCAGCAGAGTGCCCTCTCCTCGCTCATGTGTCCCGGAGTCAGCGCTGACCTGACGCAGCTCAGGCACTGTGCACTCCCCTCGAGAAATCACCCAAGGATCCGAACTCCGGGGGGATAGGCCCTCAGACCCCGAGTGAGAGTCGGGGTTCTCAGCTCTCAGCGGGGAGGCCAGAGTCTTATTCAGTCTTGGGCTCCCTATGCCCGGGGAGGGTTGGTGCACTGCACCGCAGGGAAGTGCCGCCAAGGCTTGATTTCCCCTCAGCAGAGTGCCCTCTCCTCGCTCACGTATCCCAGAGTCGGCGCTGATCTGACGCAGCTCAGGCACTGTGCACTCCCCTCGAGAAATCACCCAAGGAGCCGAACTCCTGGGGGATAGGCCCTCAGACCCCGAGTGAGAGTAGGGGCTCTCAGCTCTCAGCGGGGAGGCCAGAGTCTTATTCAGTCTTGGGCCCCGTATGCCCGGGGAGGGTTGGTGCACTGCACCGCAGGGAAGTGCCGCGAGGCGTGACTCCCCCTCAGCCCGGTGCCCTCTCCTCACTCGGCGCACCTCAGAGTCAATGCTGACCAGTCGCAACTCGGGGACTGTCCACTCCCCTTGAGAAATCACCCACGGATCCGAAGTCCTGGGGGACAGGCCTCCAGACCTCAGTGGGCGGGAGGGGAGCGCCGGGGATTCAGGGTTGCCGGCAAAGGATTCCCAAAGTTTTATTCAGCCCTATGTCCGGCAGGAGAACGCCACGGCACCCCAGTAGGGGAGGTAGGTCCAGTTTTTAGAAGGTCTCTCCCGTGGAGTGTAGTGGGAGGGCCTTTAATTTCTGCCCGCTTGTTCAATTTTGGGGCTCTAGAGCCGGTCTCATGGGGGAGGGGGACTCCCGTCCGCTTGGTGGTGGATTTTGTACCTTTTGTTTGCGTCCTTCTGATCACAACTTGCCTCAGCGGTGTTGATGTGCGTTCTTCAGCCTTCTCTCTTGGTGAGGCTCAAGGCCACCAGGATACTTACTAAATTCCTATCCCTTAACTCTCCTTCTGGACGGGAGCCTTTGTTGAAAGCTGGCTTCAGTCCGCCATCTTGTCTTCCCGACATGATGTGCATTTTTCAACCTTCTCTCTTGGCTCAGCTCTCATCTACCAGGTTACTTGCTAAACTTATGTCCTTTAACTCTCCTTCTGGATGGTAGCCTCTGTGGGAAGCTTGCTTCAGTCAGCCATCTTGCCTGGTCCTCCCGATTTTCTTATATTATCAGTAAAAGGGGTCACTTTGATGCTGCTTCCAAAATCTCACTATTCAGAGGAGGAACCTAGACAAGTTTGGAGGTTACAAAAAGGCCAAGAAAGAAGAACAAGATTACGGATCAGTGTCAGGCATTCAATTAACACTTGTTGAGAGAAAAAAAGAAAGAAATGAGAGAGAGAGAAAGAAGGGAATGAGGGAATAAGTACTTGTCATGGGGAGAGGAAGTTCTCCTGCCTCCCCTTCCACTTGTCTGAAGGCTGAGGCAGGTGGAACCTTGGAGCTCAGGAGTTTGAGACCAGCCTGAGCAAGTGTGAGACCCCGTCTCTACTAAAAACAGAAAAACTAGCCAGGTGTGGTGGTGGGGGCCTGTAGTCCCAGCTACTCAGGAGGCTGAGGCAGGAGGATTGCTTGAGCCCAGGTATTTGAGGTTTCTGCTAGTTGTGATGATGACAGGACACTCTACCCAGGTGACAGAGTGAGTGAGAACTTGTCTCAAAAACAAACAAACAAACAAACAAACAAACAAAAAACAGGGAGCAGCAGGAATAGAAAGCAAAAGTGAATCGGCACAGGCTTTAGCATAAAAAGGGAAGTTTATTTAAGGATAGGGAGGTGGAAGTGGTTCTCTCTGGCAAGGCAGTGTGCAGGTACACCCTTGTCCTCTGCTTTTGAAATAGCTGGTGTAACTTTCTCATTGGTTTTGCTGCATCTCCAGGCACCTTAGCCCTTTTCTGTCGGTCACTGGTCGCCTAGGTTACTTCATACCCACATTCTCTCCGTAGTGCCCACCCAGCATCCACACATGGAAACTGCTTTGTGCAGGACACGCTCAGTCAGTTGAGTCAGAGTATCCCACAAGCTTTCCACCACCACTCCAGAAGTGAGGCAGGCTGCCCTCCCATGCCCTTGAAGCCCCTTTCTTTGTCTCTAGACAGTATAGCTCTCCAAACTTTGTGAAAAAGCCTTAACATGGCAGTGCTGCCTTTGACTGTCTTCCCTCTCTTATTCTTTTTCCATGATTTATTTTTATCCTCTCATTTCAATGAGGTTTGACAAGGGGCAGGGGGGAAAACAGGTGCTCTTTCTGCTGTCTTGAATGCAAAGTTAATTTGTTCTAAATGATGTCTGAAACTTGGAAATGGAACACTTTTAGATGTGTTTTAAAAAACACTTTCTCATTTTATCACGAGAAAAATGAAACATATCTATTTCTGATATGGACAGAGGAACTTATTCATAGCTTGTTTTACTGACGTCCTTGTGCGTGTGGGTGGTGGGAGGCAGGGATGTGTTCTCACTGCACATTCCTTTGTGGTGAAGCTTCTGATATGGGGACAACTTGCTCAAACCCCCTCTGGTTTACCAGATTTCCTGCTTCTAACCAGCTGTGGTAGAGATGTTGGCAGTTCAGACTTGACCCAGTTGAATCTTGATTTAAATTAGACCCTACAAACCTCTATTTTTTTTTAACCTGCAACAAATTTCTGTGTCAAACTGTAGTGAGCTTTAGTGTGAATCTGAGAGGAGCAAGGGATGATGTGTATGCCTGGGTGACAGAAGCCTACAGAAAGAAAGCTGTGTGTCTGCAAGCAACAGAAGGTCCTAGTAGCATTTCTATTTCTGGTTTTGGAGTGTCTAGTCACTTGCAAGGTTGATTCCCACTCATATTCTTCCTGCACTTTATCTTCCTAGCCAAGAACATCTCCTTACTAAAGTAGCAGCATATTTTTTGTCACATGTAACTGAAAGTTTTCTGTTTTTTTTTGAGACACAGTCTCCCTCTGTCCCCAGGCTAGAGTGCTGTGGTGTCACAGCTCACAGCAACCTCAGACTCCTGGGCTTGAGAAATCCTCCTGCCTCAGCCCCCCAGAAGCTGGGCCACAGGTGCCAAATATTTTCTGACTTTAACCACAGCCTCTGAAAAACATGCACAATTTTTTTCCTATGTGTGTCATTTATTTATTTATTACTTACTCTTAAATTATTTATTCATATGCTGGGCACAGTGGCTCACACCTGTAATCTCAGGACTCTGGGAGGCTGAGGCAGGCAGATGGCTTGCTTGACCTCAGGAGTTTGAGACTAGCCTGAACAAGACCAAGACCCTGTCTCTACCAAAAATAGAAAAACTAGCCAAGTGTGGTGGTGGGTGCCTGTAGTCCCAGCTACTCAGGAGGCTGAGGCAGGAGGATGGTTTGAGCCTAGGATTTGAGTTTGCTGTGAATTGTAATGACAGCATTGTATTCTACTCAGGGTGACTGAGTGAGACTCTGTCTCAAAAAAAAAATATTTATTCATAAACAATTCCAAATCTCCTGTCCATATCCACTCCCTTAATATCCAAATGCAGAAGAGATTTCACAAAATCACTGAATGGTTCAAGTTGTAGAAGTGACACACATAGGAAAAAGAAATTGTTCTCTTCTTAGTTTAAGTTATCTTTTTATTAAGACAACTAATTTTCAAGTTATTCCATGTAGTTGAGATACAGCATCATCACCTGAAGTTTGCTAAAGATAATTAGAAAAAAAAACAAAAAACCAAAAACAAAACCCTCTTGTACATAGTAGACTTGTACTGCTGTGATTTTTCTGGACTCCTCATGGAGAACATGATGGGTCCATGTCAAACTTTCCTTCAACACTGAGCTGTTCTGTTAAATCTCTTATAAAATAATGGAATCAATTATCCAAGTTGTTGAGCAGGTGCTAGCCTGGATTTTCTAAAAATAAATCATGTCAGACTAATCTAATTTTTTTGATGAAGTAACCAAGTTAATTTATAAAAGGCATAATTTATCTTGATTTCAGCAATGCTATTGATGAAGCATCTCTCAAAAAGCTTGTAAGTCCCAACAACCTGGCATTAGCACAGGATTGCTAAAATATATGACCAATGAGCAAACCAGAGGAGGTAATAACACACACACAATAATTATTTAGAGCAGGGCTGATAAGCAGGGTTCCCATGGGCTCAGAATTGGGGAATATGTTAAAAAAGATACATCACTCATTGAGCAGCAGAGTCCCATGGGACCAGCAGTGCAGTCTGCTGATGACTTGTGGATGGTAGTTTGAGATCAGAGGAAGAGGAGGCAACAGGGCTGAGTAAACAAGGAGATTCCCCCCAAACACAAGCAGAATTAGAATTTGGAGTTTCAGTTTGAAGGTGCAGTGCCTGAGCATGATATCTCTGAGGCAGAGGCAGGTGGTTGTGGCCCCACGGGATCCTACTGCCCACTGCACAAGGAAGACCCAGTGCCCAGAGATGGGCAGCTTATTCCATGGCATGCTAGGTGGGGAGAAGGGAGCAATCCTATAAATCCCTGCCTTCCTGAAAATTGGGGGAGCAGGGCTGTTAAAGACAGTTTGATGGGCTGAGGATTAGACAGTCAGGGTCTACTCTCAGAGATCAGAGTTTCCCTGCAGATAACTCATAGGAATAGAAGTCCAAAAGTCTTTCGTGGTGTGGGGAGCACTCAAGCCTATGGGGCAGGTTGTGGGATGGTGAGTCTTGGTTTTAGTCTGGTCTGCCCATGAGCCCTCAGAACCTCAAATCTTTTGTCTTATCGAAAACCCACCATTTCTTGGAAACAACCTAAAAGTTCAACTAGTTAGTTAAGGGAGAGAACCCTTAAAAACAGGCTGGGGATACTGAAATTTGTTCACAGAGCTGGTTACACACCTCTTTTTATCTCTAAGGGTCACTCACAGTGACATATGAGATTTACCCTCTCGTTTCCATTCCAGGAAATTTCAGAGCCTTCTGAAAGAAGTAAAGTTGGGCATGAGCCTTCTGCACCTTGTTATGTGGAGTGTGGACATCAGAGTGGTAGTGTGGTACCACCTGTCACTTGGGAACTGGAAAGAGTACCTGTGTACAACCTGACAGGGAGGGGAGATGGATCTGCAGTTGTTCTGGAGACAGGCTCACAGAGAAAACTGAACTTTGATGTCACATGGTCAGAAATTGGTAGAGCACATTTTATTTCAAGCATTAATATATTTTTTCCTGTATGTACAATATTCCCATTGCCAGATCAAGGAATCCATCCACCTGTCACCTGAGCCAGTCAACAGAGAAGCATATGAGAGATCAACAGTTTCACTCTTATTTATAGAAAAGCAGCAATTCTGGAGAGCAGTGAGGGTAACTCCTCAAAGAACTGCTCTGCCCTCCTCTTTTCTTTTGTTACTTTTTGTTCTCACAGTGAAAGTAAACTTCAGTAAGGTTATTACTTATCATAGTACATGGGAAACAGATTTCCCTTTACAGGTTACCCGGTGTCCTCTTATCTTTAAGTGGTGATACTGTCAGAGCGTTTCTCCTCTAGACTAAATTTATATTTAGTGAGCACTTCACTGGGTGCACAGAGCACCCTGGGGCCTTGGCTCATACAAGAGTCCAGTTCCCCAACTTATCTATGACAGCAGCCTTGGAAGTGAATGAAAAAATCTACAGATGTCAGCACCTGGGCTCACCCGGCCTTGTTAGGGCCTGACCAGAAGTGCCCTGCAGAAAATGGCCATTCAGATGAATAGTGGATGGTAACACTTCAAGGATTTATGTAAAAGAGGACAAGAAATGGGGGAGGAGCAAGATGAGAACAGAGTAACAGCTTCTTTGCAACTGGGCTCCATGAGATTGGGAAGAGAAGACTCCAGGCACCTCTGTGGACTCTGCCCAGAAACATCCCCTTGGGGATACAGGGAGACAGACAGTGAGAGACTTCTGGACCTCAAGAAGAGGACAAAAGCAGTGGGCAATTGACAAATAGTTGCGTTTGGTGTGAGGACAGGGTAGCCACAGCTGTAGCCTCAACAGCAGTGAGATTGCAGACAGGGAAGGCCTTCCCTGAAGGTTGTTTTGTTTTTTTTGGACTTGGGCACTCAGTTGAATTACCTTGTGAGAACTTGTGCAAGAGTGCAGGTGACCTTAAGCCATGTCCAGGGTCTGGGACTGAGCCGCTGGGCCTGGATGGAGCTATCGTTGTTTGGCTGTGGGCTACCTGCAGCCATTGTGGGAGAGCTGCCCTGCAGGCTCCATCCTCAGGGTTGCAGAGGGAGGTCTGGGCTGGGAGAACTTGGGCAAGTGAACTAGTGACTGTGAGCAGTGCCAAAGGCTGGGACTGAGACACCAGGGAAGAACAGAACTTTGAGTGTTCAGCAGTGGGAGAGCTGCCTTGCAGCCTCAGCCCTCAGGAGCATAGAATGAAGCCAGTTTTGGTGCACCTGATAAGCAGGCAGACACTTCAGGAGAGATCCCAATGACAGTGCTTTCCTGGGAAAACCTCTGCTTAGCCAAGGTTAATGGTTTAAAGTGCCTTTTAAGCAGGCTGAGGAGAGACTTAGGCTCTCAACCCTGGGGTTTGAGGGCAAAGAAGCCAGCAGAGACCTCCATTCTCCATCTTAAACAGTTGCATCAGCATTGTGATTAACATCTCATACCCCAGAAGATCACCTGTTGCCAAGAAAATAGTCAATAAGATATATATATATATATATATATATATATATATATATATATATATATATATACTGTTTTGTTTTCTGGTTTTTTTTTTTTTTTTTAATTTCAACTTTTTGAGATATCATCTAACCCCAGTAAGGGTGGCTCACATAACAAAATCCCAAAAGTACAGATGTTGGTGTGGATGTGGAGAAAAGGGAACACTTCTGCACTGCTGGTGGGACTGTAAGCTAATATGTCCCTTGTGGAAAGAAGTATGGAGAATACTCAGAGATCTAAAAGTAGATCTGCTGTTTGATCCTGCAATTCCTCTTCTAGGAGTATATCCAAAAGATCAAAAATCACTTTATAGCAAATATATTTGTGCCAGATTGTTCATTGCAGCTCAATTCATAATAGCCAAGTCATGGAAGAAGCCCAAGCATCCATTGACCCATGAATGTATTAATAAATTGTGGTATATGTGTACCATGGAATATTATGCAGCCTTAAAAAAGATGGAGACTTTAACCTCTTTTGTGTTCATATGGATGGAGCTGGAACATAACCTACTTAGTAAAGTATATCAAGAATGGAGGGAAAAATATCCAATTTACTCAGTACTATTATGAAACCAATTTACAATCACTCACACTTTCATATGAAGAGTAGATCACAACTATGGTCCAAGATGAAGAGAGGGGATGAGAGGGGAGTGGGTATGTCAGATGGAGGGAGGGTGAATGGTGGGATCACACCTGTGGTGCATATTGCAAGGATATATGTCAGATCTATGAAGTATAGAGTATAAAAGTCTTAGCACAATAATTAAGTAAATGAGGTGAGGGATATATTAACCAGTAAGATGTAAGCATTCCAAATTGTGTATGAAATTGGCAGGTTGTACCCCATAAATGCATTAATGTATACATGATCTATCTCTTTATGATTTAATTAAAAAATAATTTCGATTGCAAGAGGGACTTTGCCTAACAATTGCAATCAGTGTAACCTGGCTTATTGTACCCTCAATGAATCCCCAACAATAAAAAAAAATAATAATAATTTCAACTTTTTCCCCTTAAATTTTTCACTTTTATTTCATTTTTTTAGTGTAAATATAATTTGCCATTGTTGCCTTCTTTAATAATGAGAACTTCATTTTTTATAGTTTTTCTGCCCCTGTTATTTGGTTTCCCCCCTAATTTTACCCTGTAAGGTTTTCTGTTTATTTGTCGTGGTGTGGTTTATACTATTTTTGTTTTTCCTCTCTAACTGGTGGATGTGGGGTACCGTGTCTGCTCAGGTTGGCAAAGAGCTACTTACCTCAAGGGAACAACCCAACCCAGTACCCAAGAGGGTGAGTTTTTTTAAGGTGTAGGTCAAGGTATCATGCTGTACACCTTTATTCCTCCTTTCTCTCTCTTTCTGTGCCCTTCTTCTTTTGGTCAATATTCCCTTTTACTCACTCCCTCTCCTTTCTCTCTCTCTCTCTTTTTAAATCTTTTCCCTCTACTTGCTCTTCAATCTTTTTTGTCCTTTTAGTCCTATACCAAAAGGATGCATCAAAGTCATAGGTCAGAGGCATGGTAAGTTAAAGAGCAAGAGGAAATGGAAGGAAAATTAGGGCAATGAAACAGATAAAAGAAAACACTCATGAGGAAGAAACAGCAGAAAAATCCTGGCAACATGAAAAAACTGCAGAGCAACCTTCCCAAGGAACCGTGAGATAGCTACTGCAGAGAATTCCACCTATAAAGAAATTTTAGAAATGACAGAAGAGGAATTATTTATTTATTTATTTATTTATTTTTTATTAAATCATAGCTGTGTACATTAATGTGATCATGGGGCACCATACACTGGTTTTATAGACCGTTTGACACATTTTCATCACACTGGTTAACATAGCCTTCCTGGCATTTTCTTAGTTATTGTGTTAAGACATTTATATTCTACATTTAGTAAGTTTCACATGTACCATTGTAAGATGCACCTCAGGTGTAATCCCACCAATCACCCTCCGTCCGCTGACCTCTCCCCTCCCTCCACTCCCTTTCCCCTTATTTTGGGTTATAACGGGGTTATAGCTTTCATGTGAAAGCCATAAATTAGTTTCATAGTAGGACTGAGTACATTGGATTCTTTTTATTCCATTCTTGAGATACTTTACTAAGAAGAATATGTTCCAGCTCCATCCATGTAAACATGAAAGAGGTAAAGTCTCCATCTTTCTTTAAGGCTTCATAATATTCCATGGTGTACATATACCACAATTTATTAATCCATTTGTGGATCGATGGGCACTTGGGCTTTTCCCATGACTTAGCAATTATGAATTGGGCTGCAATAAACATTCTGGTACAAATATCTTTGTTCTAATGTGATTTTTGGTCTGGGTAAATGCCTAGTAGAGGGATTACAGGATTGAATGGCAGATCTATTTTTAAATCTCTAAGTGTTCTCCAAACATCTTTCCAAAAGGAATGTATTAATTGGCATACCCACCGGCAGTGTAGAAGTGTTCCCTTTACTCCACATCCACACCAACATCTCAGATTTTGGGATTTTGTGATATAGGCTAATCTTACTGGAGTTAGATGATATCTCAAAGTAGTTTTGATTTGCATTTCTCTGATGATTAAAGAGCACTTTTTCATATAGGCCGTGCACCTGTCTTCTTCAGAGAAGTTTCTCTTCAAGTCCCTTGTCCAGCCTGCGATGGGATCACTTGCTCTTTTCTTGCTTATATGTTTGAGTTCTCTGTGGATTCTGATTATTAAACCTTTGTCAGAGACATAACCTGAAAATATCTTCTCCCATTCTGAGGGCTGTTTGCTTGCTTTACTTACTGTGTTCTTGATTATGCCGAAGCTTTTTAGTTTGATCAGGTCCCAGTTGTGTATTTTTTTTTGGCCAGGGCTGGGTTTGAACCTACCACCTCCGGCATATGGGACCGGCGCCCTACTCCTTGAGCCACAGGCGCTGCCCCCATTAGTGTATTTTGGAAGCTGCTTCAATTGCCCAGGGGGTCCTCCTCATTAAATATTTGCCCAGACCGATTTCTTCAAGGGTTTTGTCTGCACTCTCTTCTACTATTTTTATAGTTTCATGTCTTAAGTTTAAATCTTTAATCCAGTGAGAGTCTATCTTAGTTAATGGTGAAAGATGTGGGTCCAGTATCAGTCTTCTACAGGTTGCCCCCCAGTTCACCCACCACCATTTGTTAAATAGGGAATCTTTTCCCCACTGAATGTTTTTAATTGGCTTGTCAAAGATCAAATAATGGTAAGTAGCTGGATTCATCTCTTGGTTCTCTATTCTGTTCCAGACATCTACTTCTGTTTTTGTTCGAGTAACATGCTGTTTTGATCACAATTGATTTGTAGTATAGTCTGAGGTCTGGTAGCGTGATTCCTCCTGCTTTGTTTTTACTTCTGAGTAATGTCTTGGCTATTTGAGGTTTTTTCTGATTCCATATAAAACAATGTATTGTTTTTTCAAGATCTTTAAAGTATGACAGTGGAGCTTTAATAGAGATTGCATTAAAATTATATATTTCTTTGGGTAGTATGGACCTTTTAACAAAGTTGATTCTTCCAAGCCATGAGCATGATATATTTTTCCATTTGTTAACATTTTCAGCTATTTCTTTTCTTAGAGTTTCATAGTTCTCTTTATAGAGATCATTACCGGCCTCTGTTAGATAAACTCTCAAATATTTCATCTTCTTTGGCACTACTATGAATGGAACAAAGTCCTTAAATGTTTTTTCAGCTTGAGTATTGTTGGTACATATGAAGGCTACCGATTTATGAATTTAGATTTTGTAACCTGAGATGCTGCCATATTCCTTGATCAATTCTAAGAGTTTTGTAGTAGATTCCCTGGTGTTGTCCAGATATATAATCATATTGTCTGTGAAGAGCGAAAGTTTGATGTCTTCTGACCCTATATGTATACCCTTGTTCACCTTTTGTTCCCTAATTGTGGTGGCTAAAACTTCCAGTACAACGTTAAAAAGCAATGGAGACAATAGGCAGCCTTGTCTGGTTCCTGATCTGAGTGGAAATGATTTCAATTTAACTCCATTCAATACGATATTGGCTGTGGGTTTGCTGTAGATGGCCTTTATCAGTTTAAGAAATGTCCCTTCTTTACCAATTTTTTTAAGTGTTCTGATCATGAAGGGATGCTGTATATTATCAAAAGGTTTTTCTGCATCAATTGAGAGAATCATATGGTCTTTGTTTTTTAATTGTTTTTTATTTATTTATTTATTTATTTTTATTAAACCATAGCTGTGTACATTAGTATGATGATGGGGCACCATACACTTGGTTCATAGATCGTTCGACACATTTTCATCACGTTAGTTAACATAGATTTTGTAGCATTTTCTTAGTTATTTTGCTAAGACATTTACATTCCACATTTACTAGGATTCACATATACCCTTGTAAGATGCACCGCAGGTGTAATCCCATTAATCCTGCTCCTTCCCCCTCCTTCACCACTCCCTCCCTTCCCTTTTCCCTTTCACCCTATTCTTAGGTTGTAACTGGGTTATAACTTTCATGTGAAGGTCCTACATTAGTTTCATAATAAGGGTGAGTACATTGGGTACTTTTTCTTCCATTCTTGAGACACTTTACTAAGAAGAATATGTTCCAGCTCCATCCATGTAAACATGAATGAGGTAAAGTCTCCATCTTTCTTTAAGGCTGCATAATATTCCATGGTGTACATATACCACAATTTAATAATCCATTCGTGGATCGATGGGCACTTGGGCTTTTTCCATGACGTAGCAATTATGAATGGGTCTGCAATAAATATTCTGATACAAATATCTTTGTTATGGTGTGATTTTTGGTCTTCTGGGTATATGCCCAGTAGAGGGATTGCAGGATTGAATGGCAGATCTATTTTTAAATCTCTAAGTGTTCTCCAAACATCTTTCCAAAAGGAATGTATTAATTTGCATTCCCACCAGCAGTGCAAAAGTGTTCCCTTTTCTCCACATCCACGCCAACATCTCTGGTCTTGGGATTTTGTGATATAGGCTAGTCTCAGTGGAGTTAGATGATATCTCAAAGTAGTTTTGATTTGCATTTCTCTGATGATTAAAGATGATGAGCATTTTTTCATATGTCTGAAGGCTGTGCACCTGTCTTCTTCAGAGAAGTTTCTCTTCAAGTCTCTTGCCCAGCCTGCCATGGGATCCCTTGTTCTTTTCTTGCTAATGCGTTTGAGCTCTCTGTGGATTCTGGTTATTAAACCTTTCTTGGAGACATAATCTGCAAATATCTTCTCCCATTCTGAGGGCTGTTTACTTGCTTTACTTACTGTGTTCTTGGCTGTGCAGAGGCTTTTTAGTTTGATCAAGACCCAATAGTGTATTTTTGAAGCAGCTTTAATTGCCCAGGGGGTCCTTCTCTAAAAAGCTCGCCCAACCCAATTTCTTCAAGGGTTTTCCCTGCACTCTCTTCTAGTATTTTTATAGTTTCATGTCTTAGATTTAAATCTTTAATCCAGTGAGAGTCTATCTTGGTTGATGGTGAGAGGTGTGGGTCCAGTTTCAGTCTTCTACAGGTTGCCAGCCAGTTCACCCAGCACCATTTGTTAAATAGGGAATCTTTTCCCCACTGGATGTTTTTAATTGGTTGTCAAAGATTAAATAACGATAAGTAGCTGGATTCATCTCTTGGTTCTCTATTCTGTTCCAGATATCTACTTCTCTGTTTTTGTGCCAGTACCATGCTGTTTTGATCACTATCGATTTGTAGTATAGTCTGAGATCTGGTAGCGTGATTCCTCCTGCTTTGTATTTATTTTTGAGTAATGTCTTGGCTATTCGAGGTTTTTTCTGATTCCATATAAAACGAAGCATTATTTTTTTCAAGATCTTTAAAATATGACAGTGGAGCTTTAATGGGGATTGCATTGAAATTATATATTGCTGGGCAGGTGGAGCAAGATGGCAGCCGAGTACAGCTTCCTTGCATCTGGGCACCGTGAGTCTGGGGATATAGGACTCCAGGCATCTCTGGCTGGTGGGATCTGCCTATCAGCACCCCTGAGAGGATACAGGGAGTCAGCGAGAGACTTCAGGACCCCAAGAGGAGGACTAAAACAGTGGAAAACCGGCAAGTGGTCGCGTGTATTCCATCCGTCTAAACCTGCCCGCAACTTTCACAGGCACGAGAACTTAAAGAGCAAGAGGAAGTGAAAGGAAAATTAGGGCAAGGAAACAGATAAAAGAAATCACTCATGAGGAAGAATCAGCAGAAAACTCCAGGCAACATGAAGAACCAGTCCAGAACAACCCCGCCAAGGGAACATGAGGTAGCTAGTTCAGAGGATTCCACCTATACAGAAATGTTAGGAATGACAGAAAGGGAATTTAGAATACACATGATGAAAACAATGAAAGAAATGATGGAAACAATGAAGGAAACTGCTAACAAAGTGGAAATTAACAAAAAGGAAATTCAAAAACAGAATCAAATAAGAGATGAACGATATGAAGAATATAAAAAGGATATAGCAGAGCTGAAGGAAATGAAACAGTCAATCAGGGAACTTAAAGATGCAATGGAAAGTATCAGCAACAGGTTAGACCATGCAGAAGAAAGAATTTCAGAGGTAGAAGACAAAGTTTTTGAGATAACTCAGATAGTAAAAGAGGCAGAAAAGAAGAGAGAGAAAGCAGAATGTTCACTGTCAGAATTATGGGACTTTATGAAGTGTTCCAACATACGAGTTATAGGAATTCCAGAAGGGTAAGAAGAAAGCCCCAGCGGAATGGAAGCCTTACTAGAGAATATTATAAAAGAAAATTTCCCAAATATCACCAAAGATTCTGACACACTGTTTTCAGAGGGCTATCAGACCCCAGGTCGCCTCAACTCTAACAGAGCTTCTCCAAGACACATTGTGATGAACCTGTCCAAAGTCAAGACAAAAGAAAAGATTCTGCAAGCTGCCAGGAGTAAGCGCCAGTGGACCTACAGGGGCAAATCCATCAGAGTGACCGCAGACTTCTCTAATGAAAATTTCCAAGCAAGAAAACAATGGTCATCTACCTTTAATCTACTTAAACAGAACAATTTCCAGCCCAGAGCTGTTCAAAATTGACAGAGAAATCAAATCATTTACGGAGATACAAACATTGAGGAAATTCGCCACAACAAGATCAGCTCTACAGAAAATACTTCAACCTGTTCTGCACACTGACCACCACAATGGATGAGTAGCAAAGTAAGAACTCAGAATTTAAAGGACAGAACCAAACCTCCACACTGATGCAAAAGATAAAAGTAAGCAATGGACTCTCACCAAATAAGATGAATAGAATACTACCACACTTATCAATTATCTCAATAAATGTTAATGGCTTGAATTCCCCACTGAAGAGACATAGATTGGTTGACTGGATTAAAAAACACAAGCCACCCATTTGCTGTCTGCAAGAAACACACCTGGCTTCAAAAGACAAATTAAAGCTCCGAGTCAAGGTTGGAAGACAACTTTTCAGGCAAATGCAATTCAGAAGAAAAGAGGGGTTGCAATCTTATTTTCAGATACATGTGGATTTAAAGCAACTAAAGTCAAAAAAGACAAAGATGGTCACTTTATATTGGTCAAGGGAAAAATACAACAAGAAGACATTTCAATTCTAAATATCTATGCACCCAATTTCCCAATTTAAATGCTCTCAGATTCTTGAAACAGACCTTACTCAGTCTGAGCAATATGATATCTGATAATACCATAATAACAGGGGACCTTAGCACCCCTCTTACAGAGCTGGACAGATCCTCTAAACAGAAATTAAACAAGGATATAAGAGACTTAAATGAGACCCTAGAACAAATATGCTTGATAGACGCATATAGAACACTCCATCCCAAAGATAAAGAATATACATTCTTCTCATCACCCCATGGAACATTCTCCAAAATTGATCACAGCCTGGGACACAAAACAGATATCAACAGAATCAAAAGAATTGAAATTTTACCTTGTATGTTCTCAGACCATAAGGCACTAAAGGTGGAACTCAACTCTAACAAAAATGCTGGACCCCACCCAAAGGCATGGAAACTAAACAATCTTCTGTTGAATAACAGATGGGTGCAGGAAGAAATAAAACAGGAAATCATTAACTTCCTTCAGCATAACAACAATGAAGACACAAGCTACCAAAACCTGTGGGATACTGCAAAAGCAGTGTTGAGAGGAAAATTCATCGCTTTAGATGCCTACATTCGAAAAACAGAAAGAGAGCACATCAACAGTCTCACAAGAGATCTTATGGAATTGGAAAAAGAAGAACAATCTAAGCCTAAACTCAGTAGAAGAAAAGAAATATCCAAAATCAAATCAGAGATCAATGAAACTGAAAACAAAAGAATCATTCAGAAAATTAATGAAACAAGTTTTTTGAAAAAATAAATAAAATAGATAAACCATTGGCCAGACTAACGAGGAATAGAAAAGTAAAATCTTTAGTAACCTCAATCAGAAATGATAAAGGGGAAATAACAACTGATCCCACAGAGATACAAGAGATCATCTCTGAATACTACCAAAAACTCTATGCCCAGAAATTTGACAATGTGAAAGAAATGGATAAATATTTGGAATCACACCCTCTCCCTAGACTCAGGAAGGAAGAAATAGAGCTCCAGAACAGACCAATTTCCAGCACTGAGATCAAAGAAACAATAAAAAAATCTTCCCACCAAAAAATGCCCTGGTCCAGATGGCTTCACTCCAGAATTCTATCAAACCTTCAAGGAAGAGCTTATTCCTGTACTGCAGAAATTATTCCAAAAAATTCAGGAAGAAGGAATCTTCCCCAACACATTCTATGAAGCAAAAATCACTCTGATACCAAAACCAGGAAAAGACCCAAACAAAAAGGAGAATTTCAGACCAATCTCACTCATGAAGCTAGATGCAAAAATTCTCAACAAAATCCTAGCCAATAGATTACACCTTATCATCAAAAAAGTAATTCATCATGATCAAGTAGGCTTCATCCCAGGGATGCAAGGCTGGTTTAACATACACAAGTCTATAAACGTTATCAAACATATCAACAGAGGGAAAAATAACGATAACATGATCCTCTCAATAGATGCAGAAAAAGCATTTGATAAAATCCAGCATCCTTTTCTAATTAGAACACTGAAGATTATAGGGATAGGTGGCACATTTCTAAAACTGATTGAAGGAGGGGAGACAAGATGGTGGACTGAAGCCAGCTTTCAACAAAGGCTCCTGTCCAGAAGGAGAGTTAAGGGACAGGAATTTAGTAAGTATCCTGGTGGACTTGAGCCTCACCAAGAGAGAAGGCTGAAGAACGCACATCAACACCGCTGAGGCAAGTTGTGATCAGAAGGACGCAAACAAAAGGTACAAAATCCACCACCAAGTGGATGGGAGTCCCCCTCCCCCATGAGACCAGCTCAAGAGCCCCACAATTGAACAAGCGAGCAGAAATTAAAGGCCCTCCCACTACACTCCACGGGAGAGACCTTCTAAAAACTGGACCTACCTCCCCTACTGGGTTGCCGTGGCGTTCTCCTGCCGGACATAGGGCTGAATAAAACTTTGGGAATACTTTGCCGGCAACCCTGAATCTCCGGCGCTCCCCTCCTGCCCACTGAGGTCTGGAGGCCTGTCCCCCAGGACTTCGGATCCTTGGGTGATTTCTCAAGGGGAGTGGACAGTCCCCGATTTGCGACTGGTCAGCATTGACTCTGAGGCGCGCGAGTGAGGAGAGGGCACCGGGCTGAGAGGGAGTCACGCCTCGTGGCACTTCCCTGTGGTGCAGTGCACCAACCCTCCCCAGGCATACGGGGCCCAAGACTGAATAAGACTCTGGCCTCCCCGCTGAGAGCTGAGAACCCCTACTCTCACTCAGGGTCTGAGGGCCTATCCCCCAGGAGTTCGGCTCCTTGGGTGATTTCTCGAGGGGAGTGCACAGTACCTGAGCTGCGTCAGGTCAGCGCTGACTCTGGGATACGTGAGCGAGGAGAGGGCACTCTGCTGAGGGGAAATCAAGCCTTGGCGGCACTTCCCTGTGGTGCAGTGCAGGAGCCCTCCCCAGACTGTAGTATTGCGTAAAAGTGAAGGAAACTCTAGCTTCCCCCCCCACTCCCAATCGGGGTCTGGGGGCCCATCCCCCAAGAGTTCTGATTCTTGGGGAATCTCTTAAGGGGTGTGGACCCAGCACAAACTGCGGCTGCTCAGTGCTGACTCTGGGGCGCGGGACAGAGGAGAAAAGGGTCGCCTGAGTGCCCACACCAGAGCAGCAGTTCTCTGGAGGTAGATCAACAGCCGTTTTTTTCTTTAACGGCAGAACGCTCACTTCTGGGTATTCTGAGGCCACACCCCCTGTCTCCCTGGGCAACCAGAGGAGGCCACCGGCGACACGGCTCACAAACCCGGAAGCCTCCAGGGCGGGGCCGACCCAGAGAGGTGTTCAGACGCAATTCTCCAACAGCAAAGACGTTTGAACTCAAAACAGCCCGATATCTGTAGGCGACGACAGGAACAGAGACAGAACCTCACAAAATTGTCTGTTCTGTTCTGTTCTGTTAGCAGCATCCATCAGGGACGGGGCTAAGCCTGAGTGAACACCTCCTTCCCATCACCTGCATCAAACACTCAAAGATGTCAGGCCCCATCTCCTTCTGCTAAATAGCGGCAGTCTGCGGGGGCCTGGCAGACTTCCTTGCGATTCAGGCAGGTGCAACCCCCTGGAGTGTCTGTTCACTGCAGGCAACTGGGTTAGCCATCTGCAGAGATACCAGTGACTGGGTCTGACGGAGGGGCAAAGTGGGGAAGGAGACGTCAACCTTCCCAGACTGCTATGTTTGCTGGGTGGCTCCTCCTGACTCCACGCTGCACTGGGGTGAGCTGTGTCAGAGGAGTCACCAGGCCCCTGTGATCCAGTTCCCAGAGACCTCTTGAAACCTTCCACCTGAGACAAGTGCCGATTGAGACAGTTGGTTCGGACCTTTTGAACTGGGCTAATAGACTGAGGACTTTTCAGGCGGTGCCCTGGGTGTGCGACTGTAGGAAGGTTTGATTCTCCTTTTCCAACTGGGGCCAGAGGTGGGCAGGCGGGGTGACTTAATTGCTGATTTTTCCACACAGCTGAGACTTCAAGCCAGAGTAGAAGTTGCAATAGGATCAAACAGAAACCAGCTGAAAACAAGACAGAACCACTTTGCTCCACCACGCCAGACAGGGTCCCAGTTTCTCAGGCCACAACACTGTACTGGCCCTCGATAAAACCCCAGGGGAAAAACAAAGGGGAGTAAACCATGGGGCGGAATCAGCGGAAAAACTCTGGTAACATGAATAACCAGAATAGATCAACCCCCCCAAGAAAAGATACGGCAGATGTGATTGAAGATCCCATTCATACACAACTGGCTGAGATGTCAGAAGTCGAATTCAGAATTTGGGAATTCGAGGAGAAATTCAAAAATTGTCTCAAGAATTTAACGAATTTAAAGACAAAACCACCAAAGACTTAGACACACTGAAACAAGAACTTACAGCCCTCAAAGATATGAAAAATACAGTAGAATCCCTCAGTAACAGAATGGAGCAAGCAGAAGAAAGTATTTCTGACATTGAAGATAAAGTCTTCGAACGCTCCCAATCTCTCAAAGAGGAAGAGAAATGGAGAGCAAAAACGGATCACTCACTCAGAGAACTCTCAGATAATTCGAAAAAAAACAACATAAGGGTTATAGGAATTTCGGAGAACGATGAAGTGGCTGCCAAGGGCACATAGGCCCTTCTACATGAAATTATGAAAGAAAATTTTCCAGACATGCCTAGAGAATCTGAAATTCAGATA
This sequence comes from Nycticebus coucang, assembly GCF_027406575.1. Lineage (NCBI taxonomy): Eukaryota > Metazoa > Chordata > Mammalia > Primates > Lorisidae > Nycticebus > Nycticebus coucang. The sequence goes on along the minus strand of NC_069780.1, from coordinate 106,555,442 downwards.
GCAGACAGCTTCAGAACCCCAGCACGATTCAACCCCAATAAGCCATCTCCCAGACATATCATAATTAGCTTCACTAAAGTTAACATGAAAGAGAAGATTCTCAAAGCAGCCCGGCGAAAGAAAACTATAACATACAAAGGTAAGAATATTAGAATAACTGCAGATCTCTCTGCTGAAACTTTTCAAGCAAGAAGAGGCTGGTCATCAACTTTTAATCTCCTAAAGCAAAAAAACTTTCAACCCAGGATCTTGTATCCAGCTAAACTGAGTTTCATCTATGATGGAGAAATTTAATACTTCAATGACATTCATATGTTGAAAAAATTTGCCATAAGTAAACCAGCTCTTCAGGATGTTCTCAGACCTATCCTCCACAATGACCAACCCAATCCTATACCACAAAAGTAAACTCAATCAGAAACTTCAGATCAATCTCCAACTTCCACACTGGCGAAAGGATTAAAAATGTCCACTGGACCTTTGAAAAACTCGATACCCAAAATTCCACCAGACTTATCAATACTGTCCATCAATGTGAATGGCTTAAACTGTCCTCTAAAGAGGCATAGGGTAGCTGACTGGATACAAAAACTCAAGCCAGATATTTGTTGCATACAAGAGTCACATGTCAACTTAAAAGACAAATACAGACTCAGGGTGAAAGGATGGTCATCCATATTTCAGGCAAATGGTAATCAGAAAAAAGCAGGTGTTGCAATTTTATTTGCAGATACAGTAGGCTTTAAACCATCAAAAGTAAGGAAGGACAAGAATGGTCACTTCATATTTGTTAAGGGTAATACTCAATATGACGAGATCACAATTATTAATATCTATGCACCCAACCAGAATGCACCTCAATTTATAAGAGAAACTCTAACAGACATGAGTAACTTGATTTCCTCCAGCTCCATAATCGTTGGAGATTTCAACACTCCCTTGGCAGTGTTGGATCAATCCTCCAGAAAGAAGCTGAGCAAAGAAATCTTAGATTTAAACCTAACCATCCAATATTTAGATTTAGCAGACATCTACAGAACATTTCATCCCAACAAAACTGAATACACATACTTCTCCATCAGCCCACGGAACTTACTCCAAAATTGATCACATATTAGGTCACAAGTCTAACCTCAGTAAATTTAAAGGAATAGAAATTATTCCATGCATCTTCTCGCACCATCATGGAATAAAATTTCAATTGAGTAACAACAGGAATCTGCATACCCATACAAAAACATGGAAGTTAAATAACCTTATGCTGAATGATAGCTGGGTCAGAAATGAGATTAAGAAAGAAATCACCAATTTTTTGGAACAAAACGACAATGAAGACACAAACTATCAGAACCTCTGGGACACTGCAAAGGCAGTTCTAAGAGGGAAATTTATAGCACTGCAAGCCTTCCTCAAGAGAACGGAAAGAGAGGAAGTTAACAACTTAATGGTACATCTCACGCAACTGGAAAAGGAAGAATATTCCAACCCCAAACCAAGTAGAAGAAAAGAAATAACCAAAATTAGAGCAGAATTAAATGAAATTGAAAACAAAAGAATAATACAACAGATCAATAAATCAAAAAGCTGGTTTTTTGAAAAGGTCAATAAAATAGATAAACCTCTGGCCAACCTAATCAGGAAAAAAAGAGTAAAATCTCTAATATCATCAATCAGAAACAACAAAGACGAAGTAATCACAGACTCATCAGAAATCCAAAAAATCCCTAATGAATATTACAAGAAACTTTATTCTCAGAAATATGAAAATCTGAAGGAAATAGACCGATACTTGGAAGCACGCCACCTTCCAAGACTTAACCAGAATCAAGTGGAAATGTTGAACAGACCCATATCAAGTTCAGAAATAGCATAAACTATACAAAACCTCCCTAAAAAGAAAAGCCCGGGACCAGATGGTTTCACGTCAGAATTCTACCAAACCTTTAAAGAGGAATTAGTACCTATATTACTCAACCTGTTCCAAAATGTAGAAAAAGAAGAAAGACTACCCAACACGTTCTATGAAGCAAACATCACCCTGATCCCCAAACCAGGAAAAGACCCAACAAGAAAAGAAAATTATAGACCAATATCACTAATGAATATAGATGCAAAAATATTCAACAAGATCCTAACAAACAGAATCCAGCAACACATCAAACAAATTATACATCATGTCCAAGTTGGTTTTATCCCAGGGTCTCAAGGCTGGTTCAATATACGTAAATCTATAAATGTAATTCAGCACATAAACAAATTAAAAAACAAAGACCATATGATTCTCTCAATTGATGCAGAAAAAGCTTTTGATAATATCCAGCATCCCTTCATGATCAGAACACTCAAGAAAATTGGTCTAGAAGGGACTTTTCTTAAACTGATAGAGGCTATCTACAGCAAACCCACAGCCAATATCATATTGAATGGAGTTAAATTGGAATCATTTCCACTCAGGTCAGGAACCAGACAAGGCTGCCCATTGTCTCCATTGCTTTTCAACATTGTAATGGAAGTTTTAGCCACCGCAATTAGGGACGAAAAGGCGATCAAGGGTATCCATATAGAGTCAGAAGAGATCAAACTCTCGCTCTTCGCAGATGATATGATTGTGTATCTGGAAAACACTAGGGACTCTACTACAAAACTCCTAGAAGTGATTAAGGAATACAGCAGCGTCTCAATTTACAAAATCAACATACATAAATCGGTAGCCTTTATATACACCAGCAACAGTCAAATTGAAAAAGCAGTTAAGGACTCCATCCCATTCACAGTAGTGCCAAAGAAGATGAAATATTTGGGAATTTACCTGACAAAAGACGTGAAAGATCTCTATAAAGAGAACTATGAAACTCTAAGAAAAGAAATAGCTGAAAATGTTAACAAATGGAAAAACATACCATGCTCATGGCTAGGAAGAATCAACATTATCAAAATGTCCATACTACCCAAAGCAATATATAATTTCAACGCACTCCCTATTAAAGCTCCACTGTCGTATTTTAAAGATCTTGAAAAAACATTACTTTGTTTTATATGGAATCAGAAAAAACCTCGAATAGCCAAGACATTACTCGGAAATAAAAACAAAATAGGAGGAATCACACTACCAGACCTCAGAGTTTACTACAAATCGATAGTGATCAAAACAGCATGGTATTGGCACAAAAACAGAGAGGTAGATATCTGGAACAGAATAGAGAACCAAGAGATGACCAGCTACTTACCACTATTTGATTTTTGACAAGCCAATTAAAAACATTCAGTGGGGAAAAGATTCCCTATTTAACAAATGGTGCTGGGTGAACTGGCTGGCAACCTGCAGAAGACTGAAATTGGACCCACACCTTTCACCATTAACTAAGATAGACTCTCATTGGATTAAAGATTTAAACTTAAGACATGAAACTATAAAAATACTGGAGGAGAATGAAGGGAAAACCCTTGAAGAAATTGGTCTGAGTGAGTATTTCATGAGGAGAACCCCCCGGGCAATTGAAGCAGCTTCAAAAATACACTACTGGGACTTGATCAAACTAAAAAGCTTCTGCACAGCTAAGAACACAGTAAGCAGAGCAAGCAGACAGCCCTGAGAATGGGAGAAGATATTTGCAGGGTATATCTCTGACAAAGGTTTAATAACCAGAATCCACAGAGAACTCAAACGCATCAGCAAGAAAAAAACAAGGGATCCCATCGCAGGCTGGGCAAGGAATTTGAAGAGAAACTTCTCTGAAGAAGACAGGCGCACGGCCTTCAGACATATGAAAAAATGCTCATCATCTTTAATCATCAGAGAAATGCAAATCAAAACTACTTTGAGATATCATCTAACTCCAATGAGACTAGCCTATATCACAAAATCTCAAGACCAGAGATGTTGGCGTGGATGCAGAGAAAGGGAACACTTCTGCACTGCTGGTGGGAATGCAAATTAATACATTCCTTTTGGAAAGATATATGGAGAACACTCAGAGATCTAAAAACAGATTTGCCATTCAATCCTGTAATTCCTCTGCTGGGCATATACCCAGAAGACCAAAAATCACAACATAACAAAGATATTTGTACCAGAATGTTTATTGCAGCCCAATTCATAATAGCTAAGTCATGGAAAAAGCCCAAGTGCCCATCGATCCACGAATGGATTAATAAATTGTGGTATATGTATACCATGGAATACTATGCAGCCTTAAAGAAAGATGGAGACTTTACCTCTTTCATGTTTACATGGATGGAGCTGGAACCTATTCTTCTTAGTAAAGTATCCCAAGAATGGAAGAAAAAGTACCCAATGTACACAGCCCTACTATGCAACTATTTTGGGACTCTCACATGAAAGCTATAACCCAGCTACAACTTAACAATAGGGGGAAGTGGGAAAGGGGGAGGTGGGTAGAGGGAGGGGAATCGGTGGCATCACACCTGTGGTGCATATTACAGGGGTATTTGCGAAACTTGGTAAATGTAGAATGTAAATGTTTTGGCACAGTAACTGAGATAATGCCGGAAAGGCTATGTTAACCACTGTGATAAAAATGTGTCAAATGGTTTATGAAGTGAGTGTATGATGCCCCATAATCATATCATTGTATACAGTTATGATTTAATAAAAAAAAAACTCAAAAAAAAAAATTAAACTGATTGAAGCTATCTATGACAAACCCACAGCCAATATTTTACTGAATGGAGTAAAACTTAAAGCTTTTCCTCTTAGAACTGGAACCAGACAAGGTTGTCCTCTGTCACTTTTACTATTCAACGTAGTGCTGGAAGTTCTAGCCAAAACAATCAGGCAAGACAAGGAAATAAAGGGAATCCAAATGGGAGCAGAGGAGGTCAAACTCTCCCTGTTTGCTGACGACATGATCTTATACTTAGAGAACCCCAAAGACTCAAACACAAGACTCCTACAAGTCATCAAAATATACAGTAATATTTCAGGATATAAAATCAATGTCAACAAGTCAGTAGCCTTTGTATACACCAATAACAGTCAAGATGAGAAGCTAATTAAGGACACAACTCCCTTCACCATAGTTTCCAAGAAAATGAAATACCTAGGAATATACCTAACGAAGGAGGTGAAGGACCTCTATAAAGAAAACTATGAAATCCTCAGAAAGGAAATAGCAGAGGATATTAAGAAATGGAATAACATACCATGCTCATGTATGGGAACAATCAACATTGTTAAAATGTCTATACTTCCCAAAGCAATCTACCTATTCAACGCCATTCCTATCAAAATACCAACATCGTACTTTCAAGATTTGGAAAAAGGGATTCTGCGTTTTGTATGGAACCGGAAAAAACCCTGTATAGCTAAGGCAGTTCTCTGTAACGAGAATAAAGCTGGGGGCATCAGCAAACCAGATTTTAGTCTGTACTACAAAGCCATAGTGCTCAAGACAGCATGGTACTGGCACAAAAACAGAGACATAGACACTTGGAATCGAATTGAAAACCAAAAAATGAAACTAACATTTTACAACCACCTAATCTTTGATAAACCAAACAAGAACATACCTTGGGGGAAAGACTCCCTATTCAATAAATTGTGTTGGGAGAACTGGGTGTCTACATGTAAAAGACTGAAACTGGACCCACACCTTTCCCCACTCACAAAAACTGATTCAAGATGGATAAAGGACTTAAACTTAAGGCATGAAACAATAAAAATCCTCAAAGAAAGCATAGGAAAAACACTGGAAGATATTGGCCTGGGGAAAGACTTCATGAAGAAGACTGCCATGGCAATTGCAACAACAACAAAAATAAACAAATGGGACTTCATTAAACTGAAAAGCTTCTGTACAGCTAAGGAGATAATAACCAAAGCAAAGAGACAACCTACACAATGGGAAAGGACATTTGCATATTTTCAATCAGACAAAAGCTTGATAACTAGGATCTATAGAGAACTCAAATTAATCCACATGAAAAAAGCCACAATCCCATATATCAATGGGCAAGAGACATGAATAGAACTTTCTCTATAGATGACAGACGAATGGCTAACAAACACATGAAAAAATGTTCATCATCTCTATATATTGGAGAAATGCAAATCAACAACCCTGAGATATAATCTAACCCCAGTGAGAATGGCCCACATCACAAAATCTCAAAACTGCAGATGCTGGCGTGGATGTGGAGAGAAGGGAACACTTTTACACTGCTGGTGGGACTGCAAACTAGTACAACCTTTCTGGAAGGGAGTATGGAGAAACCTCAAAGCACTCAAGCTAGACCTCCCATTTGATCCTGCAATCCCATTACTGGGCATCTACCCAGAAGGAAAGAAATCCTTTTATCATAAGGACACTTGTACTAGACTGTTTATTAGAGCTCAATTTACAATCGCCAAAATGTGGAAACAGCCTAAATGCCCACCAACCCAGGAATGGATTAATAAGCTGTTGTATATGTATACCATGGAATACTATTCAGCCATTAAAAAAAATGGAGACTTTACATCCTTCGTATTAACCGGGATGGACGTGGAAGACATTATTCTTAGTAAAGCATCACAAGAATGGAGAAGCATGAATCCTATGTACTCAATTTTGATATGAGGACAATTAATGACAATTGTGGTTATAGTGGGGGAAACAGAAGTTGGTTGGGCCTTGGTGTGTCTCACACTTTATGGGGGCAAGACATGATTGCAAGTGGGGCTTTACCTAGCAATTGCAATGAGTGTAACCTGGCTTATTGTACCCTCAATGAATCCCCAACAATAAAGAAAAAAGATATATATATATAAAAAAAAGAAATTATATATTGCTTTGGGTAGTATGTACATTTTAACAATGTTGATTCTTCCCAACCATGAGCATGGTATATTTTTCCATTTGTTAACGTTCTCAGCTATCTCTTTTCTTAGAGTTTCATAGTTCTCTTTATATAGATCTTTCACGTCCTTTGTTAGATAAACTCCCAAGTATTTCATCTTCTTTGGCACTACTGTGAATGGGATAGAGTCCTTAACTGTTTTTTCAACTTGACTATTGTTGGTATATATAAAGGCTACCGATTTATGAATGTTGATTTTGTAACCTGAGACACTGCTGTATTCCTTAATCGCTTCTAAGAGTTTTGTAGTAGAGTCCCTAGTATTTTCCAGATATACAGTCATATCATCTGCGAAGAGCGAATGTTTGATCTCTTCTGACCCTATGTGGATACCCTTGATCGCCTTTTCTTCCCTAATTGCGGTGGCTAAAACTTCCATTACAATGTTAAAGAGCAATGGAGACAATGGGCAGCCTTGTCTGGTTCCAGATCTAAGTGGAAATGATTCCAATTTAACTCCATTCAATATGATATTGGCTGTGAGCTTGCTGTAGATTGCCTCTATCAGTTTAAGAAATGTCCCTTGTATTCCAATTTTGTTAAGTGTTCTGATCATGAATGGATGTTGGATGTTAGCAAAAGCTTTTTCTGCATCGATTGAGAGAATCATATGGTCTTTGTTTTTTAATTTGTTTATGTGCTGGATTACATTTATAGATATATGTATATTGAACCAGCCTTGAGACCCTGGGATAAAACCGACTTGGTCATGATTTAGGATTTGTTTGATATGTTGCTGGATTCTGTTTGTTAGAATCTTGTTGAATATTTTTGCATGTATATTCATTAGTGACATTGGTCTATAATTTTCTTTTCTTGTTGGGTCTTCTCCTGGTTTGGGGATCAGGGTGATGTTTGCTTCGTAGAATGTGTTGGGTAGTCTTCCTTCTGTTTCTACCTTTTGGAACAGGTTGAGTAGTATTGGTACTGATTCCTCTTTAAAGGTTTGGTAGAATTCTGACGTGAAACCATCTGGTCCTGAGCTTTTCTTTTTGGGGAGAGTTTGTATGGTTTATGATATTTCTGAACTTGATATGGGCCTGTTCAACATTTCCACTTGTTTTTGATTAAGTCTTGGAAGGTGACATGCTTCCAAGTAACGGTCGATTTCCTTCAGATTTTCTTATTTCTGAGAGTCAAGTTTCTTGTAATATTCATTAAGGATTTTTTTTGATTTCTGAGGAGTCTGTTGTTATTTCGTCTTTGTTATTTCTGATTGATGATTAGAGATTTTACTCTTCTTTTTCCTGATTAGGTTGGCCAAAGGTTTATCTATTTTGTTGACCTTTTCAAAAAACCAGGTTTTTGATTTATTGATCTGTTGTATTATTCTTTTGTTTTCAATTTCATTTAGTTCTGCTCTGATTTTGGTTATTTCTTTTCTTTTACTGGATTTGGGGTTGGAGTGTTCTTCCATTTCCAGTCTCTTGAGATGTCCCATTAAGTTGCTTACTTCCTCTCTTTCTGTTCTCCTGAGGAAGGCTTGCAGTGCTATAAATTTCCCTCTTAGAACTGCCTTGGCTGTGTCCCAGAGGTTCTGATAGTTTGTGTCTTCATTGTCGTTTTGTTCCAGAAATTTGGCAATTTCCTTCTTGATCTCATCTCTGACCCAGCTATCATTCAGCATAAGGTTATTTAACTTCCATGTTTTTGTATGTGTATGCAGATTTCTGTTGTTACTCATCTCAAGTTTTATTCCATGATGGTCTGAGAAGATGCATGGAATAATTTCTATTGCTTTAAATTTGCTGAGGTTAGACTTGTGCCGTATGTTGTGATCGATTCTGGAGTAAGTTCTGTGGGCTGATGAGAAGTATGTGTATTCAAATTTGTTGGGGTGAAATGTTCTGTAGATGTCTGGTAAATCTAAATGCTGGATGGTTAGATTTAAATTTGGAATTTCTTTACTCAGCTTTTTGTTGGAGGATCGATCCATCACTGCCAAAGGAGTGTTAAAATCTCCGACTATTATAGAGTTGGAGGAAATCAAGTTGCTCATGTCTGTTAGAGTTTCTCTTATAAACTGAGATGCATTCTGGTTGGGTGCATAGATATTAATAATTGAAATCTCATCATATTGAGTCTTACCCTTAACAAATATGAAGTGACCATTATTGTCCTTCCTTACTTTTGTTGGTTAAAAGCCTATTGTGTCTGCAAATAAAAGTGCAACTCCTGCTTTTTTCTGGTTACCATTTGCCTGAAATATTGATGACCATCGTTTTACCCTGAGTCTGTATTTGTCTTTTAAGTTAAGATGTGACTCTTGTATGCAACAAATGTCTGGCCTGAGTTTTTGTATCCAGTCAGCTAACCTATGTCTTTTTAGAGGGCAGTTTAAGCCATTCACATTAATGGAGAGTATTTATAAGTTCGGTGAAATTTGGGGTATTGAGTTTTTCAAAAGTCCAGTGGGCATTTTTAATCCTTTTGCCATTGTGGAAGTTGGAGTTTGATCAGAAGTTTCTGAGTGAGTTTACTTTTGTAGTAGAGGATTGGGTTGGTTATTATGGAGGATAGGTCTGAGAATATCCTGAAGAGCTGGTTTGGTTATGGCAAATTTCTTTAGCATATGTATGTCATTAAAGTGTTCAATTTCTCCGTCGTAAATGAAACTCAGTTTAGCTGGGTACAAGATCCGGGGTTGAAAGTTATTTTGCTTGAGGAGATTAAATGTTGATGACCACCCTCTTGTGGCTTGAAAATTTCAGCAGAGAGATCTGCAGTCATTCTAATGTTCTTCCCTTTGAAGGTAATAGATTTCTTTCGACTGGCTGCTTTGAGAATTTTCTCGTTCATATTAACTTTAGTGAAGTTAATTATATATGCCTGGGGGATGTCTTATTGGGGTTGAGTCATGCTGGGGTTCTGAAGCTATCTGCTATCTGAATTTCAGGTTCTGTAGGCATGTCTGGAAAATTCTCTTTCATAATTTCATGCAGAAGGGCCTCTGTGCCCAGTGAGGCCACTTCATCTGTTTCAGGAATTCCTATGAGATGGATATTTGCCTTCTTCGAGTTATCCCAGAGCTCTCTGAGTGAGTGATCCATTTTTGCTCTCCATTTCTCTTTGAGAGTTTGGGAGCATTCAAAGGCTTTATTTTCGATGTCGGAGATCCTTTCTTCTTCTTGGTCCATTCTGTTGCTAAGGGATTCCACTGTATTTTTCATATCTTTGAGGGCTGCAATTCTTGTTTCAGTGTGTCTGAGTTTTTCGTGGTTTTGTCTTTAAATTCGTTAAATTCTTGAGACAGCTTTTGAATTTCTCCACGAATTCCTAATTCCATTTTGTTAATCTTGTTTGCCATCCAAATTCTGAATTCGATTTCTGACTTTTCAGCCAGTTGTTTGTGAATGGGATCTTCAATTACATCTGCCGTATCTTTCCTTGGGGGGGTTGATCTATTCTGGTTTTTGATGTTACCAGAGTTTTTCCACTGATTCCACCCCATGATTGTTTTACTCCCTTTGTTTTTCCTCTGGTGTTTTGTCGAGGACCCGTACAGTGCTGTGGCCTGAGAAACTGGGGCCCTGTTTAGTGTAGAGGGGCGAAGTGGTTCTGACTTATTTTCAGCTGGTTTCTATGTGACCCTAGTGAAACCCTTACTGTGGGTTGAAGTCTCAGCTGTGGAGAAATACCAGCAATTAAGTCACCCCACCCACCACAGGCAACAAATGGAAAATAAAAATCAAACCTTCCTACAACCACACACCCAGGGCACCACCTGGATAGTCCCCAGTTGAGTGACTCAGTTCAAAAGGTCCAAGTCAATTGTGGTAGAAATATACCTATAAATATCTATATGTCTGCTGTAGGGATCAACTTTCGTAGGAATATATTCATACTGCAATATACTTTTTGGACACCAGGTGGGGCTGTGAGTGGTTTCGAGACTTATGCCTGGTTTACAGTTTATACCGTTACCATGGTAACCACTTTCCATGGCCATCGCCAAATTGGAGTTTCTGTAAAAGTTTGTCGCCTAAGAATTGTGCAACCTCCGCTGTTCTTTTCCGGACAGCACTTGTGACCGACCTGCCCACTCAGTGCAGGTGTCCACGCTTCCTAAGTCCCTCCACTCTGTTCCCAGGTTCCCCCACAAACTTTCGACTGCAATAGGCCATAAGGGGAGTGGTGTTGAGTTTGCGCGGTTTCTCCTGTAGCTGGTTCCCGGGGCTTCATCAGCCAAAGCCTGTCCGCGGCTTCAGCTGCTTCGCAGCTCCAGAAGCCAAAGCCGGATCCTAGGCTTCAAGCCGGTTCCTGTGGTTGGAGCGCTCGAGGGATTTATTCTGAGTTTTATGGTTCAGAGTTTTGGATGGGCGTCCGCCAGTTCGCTGCGCAGCCTGAACCGCCAGCCCCCTCCAACACCTGGGGGAAACGTGCCCGCCGTTTTGGATAGTTCAAAATGTCTGTTTCCCGGGCAGGATCCCTGCCCTTCAATTGTCCAACAGTTTGCCCAGCTCCCTGTGGTTTTGAGTGGCTCTCCTTTTGGATGCCTCCCTCAATTCAGGATTAATTACTTGTCAATTGGATTTTGTCAGCATTTACAAGCTGCTGACCTCCGTGGGGGAGGGGCCTGCTGGCCGGCATGGCCAAGCAGGGAAGAATCTCTACAACAGAGTCTGTGATTTTAAATTACCCCTCATATATAGCAAACCGCCAGTTTGCTGGCCGTCTCCAGCTGTCTGTCCACTCCAATAATCCACACACAGGCAAGGTCCAGACCGCCTTTCCTCTCACCTGGTGGCTTGGGAGAGGTGGGCTACACGTCTGTCCTGTCCACCATCATGCTCCGCCCCTGTTCTATCTGTTTTTTAATTTGTTTATGTGCTGAATTATACTTAAAGATTTACGGATATTGAACCAGCCTTGAGATCCTGCGATAAAACAGACTTGGTCATGATGTATAATTTGTTTGATGTGTTGCTGGATTCTGTTTGTTAGGATCTTGTTGAATATTTTTGCATCTATATTCATTAGTGATATTGGTCTATAATTTTCTTTTTTTGTTGGGTCTTTTCCTGGTTTGGGGATCAGGGTGATGTTTGCTTCATAGAGCATGTAGGGGAGTCTTCCTCCTTTTTCTACATTTTGGAACAGGTTGAGTTATATAGGCACTAATTTCTCTTTAAAAGTTTGGTAGAATTCTGACGTGGAGCCATCTGCTCCCGGGCTTTTCTTTTTAGGGAGATTTTTGTATGGTTGATGCTTTTTCATAACTTGATATGGGCCTGTTCAACATTTCCACTTGATTCTGGCTAAGTCTTGGAAGGTGATGTGTTTCCAAGTATTGGTGAATTTCCTTGAGATTATCATATTTCTGAAAATAAATTTTCTTGTTATATTCATTAAGGATTTTTTTAATTTCTGAGGAGTCTGTTGTTATTTCATCTTTGTCATTTCTGATTGATGAGACTAGAGATTTTACTTTTTTTTTTTCTGGTTAGGTTAGCCAAAGTTTTATCTATTTTATTGACCTTTTCAAAAAACCAACTTTTTGATTAATTGATCTGTTGTATAATTCTTTTGTTTTCAATTTCATTTAATTGTGCTCTAATTTTGGTTATTTCTTTTCTTCTACTGGGTTTGGGGATGGAATGCTGTTCCTTTTCCAGTTGCTTGAGATGTCCCATTAAGTTGTTAACTTCCTCTCTTTGCATTCTCTTGAGGAAGGTTTGCAGTGCTATAAATTTCCCTCTTAGAACTGCCTTTGCGGTCTCCCAGAGGTTCTGATAATTCATGTCTTCATTGTCGTTTTGTTCCAAAAATTTGGCAATTTCCTTCTTAATCTCATCTCTGACCCAGCAATCATTCAGCATAAGGTTATTTAACTTCCATGTTTTTGTATGTGTATGCAGAATCCTGTTGTTACTGAGTTCAACTTTTATTCCCTGGTTGTCTGAGAAGATATGAGGAATAATTTTTATTCCTTTAAATTTACTGAGGTTAGACTTGTGACCTAAGATGTGATTGATTTTGGAGTATGTTCCGTTGGCTGATGAGAAGTATGTGTATTAAGGTTTGTTGGGATGAAATGTTCTGTAGATGTCTACTAAATCCAAGTGTTTGATGGTTAGGTTTAAATCTGAAATTTCTTTGCTCAGCTTTTTATTGGAGGATCGATGCAACACTGCCAAAGTAGTGTTGAAATCTCTAACTATTATGGAGCTGGAGGAAATCAAGTTGCTCATGTCTGTTAGAGTTTCTCTTATAAATTGAGGTGCATTCTGGTTGGGGCATAGATATTAATAACTGAAATCTCATCATATTGAGTATTACCCTTAACAAATATGAAGTGACCATTCTTATTTTTCCTTACTTTTGTTGGTTTAAAGCCTACTGTATCTGCAAATAAAATTGCAACACCTGCTTTTTTTGGGATTACCATTTACCTGAAATATGGATGATCATCCTTTCAACCTGTGTCTATATTTGTCATTTAAGTTAAGATGTGACTCTTGATTTCAGCAAATATCTAGCCTCAGTTTTTATATCCAGTCAGCTAACCTATGCCTCTTTAGAGGACAGTTTAAGCCGTTCACATTAATGGAGAATATTGATAAGTCTGGTAAAATTTTGGGTATAGAGTTTTTCAAATGTCCAGTGGACATTTTTAATCCTTTTGCCACTGTGGAAGTTGGAGTTTGATCAAAAGTATCTGAGCCGGTTTACTTTTGTGGTAGAGGATTGGGCTGGCCATTATGGAGGATAGGTCTGAGAATATCCTGAAGAACTGGTTTGGTTATGGCAAATTTCTTCAACATATGAATGTCATTAAAGTATTTAATTTTTCCATCATAAATGAAACTCAGTTTAGCTGTATACAGGATCTGGGCTTGAAAGTTATTTTGCTTTAGGAGATTAAAATTCGATGACCACCCTCTTCTGGCTTGAAAAGTTTCAGCAGAGAGAACTGCATTTATTCTAATATTCTTCCCTTTGTAGGTATCGGATTTTTTTCATCTGGCTGCTTTCAGAATTTTCTTCTTCATATTAACTCTAGTGAAGTTAATTATGATATGCCTGGGGGATGTGTTATTGGGATTGAGTCATGCTGCAGTTCGGAAACTGTCTGCTATCTTATTTTCAGAATGTCTAGGCATGTCTGCAAAATTCTCTTTCATAATTTGATGGAGAAGGGCCTCTGTGCCTAGCCAGGCTACTTCATCAGTTTCAGGGATTCCAGTGAGGTGGATATTAGCCTTCTTCGAATTATCCCATAGCTCTCTGAGAGAATGATCCATTGTTGCTCTCCATTTCTCTTCCTCTTTGAGAGTTTGGGATCGTTCGAAGGCTTTGTCTTCCGTGTCAGTAATCCTTTCTTCTGCTTCCTCCACTCTGTTACTGAGGTATTCTACTGCATTTTTCAGATATTTGAGGGCTGCAAATTCTTGCTTCAGTGGGTCAAAATCTTTGGTGGTTTTGTCTTTAAATTCGTTAAATTCTTGAGACAACTTTTGACTTTTACTTCGAATTTCTAATTCCGACTTTTGAGCTGCTGCTCGAATTTCTAATTTAAAATTTTCTCCCATTTTATTAATCTTGTTTGAAATCCAGATTCTGAATTCAATTTCTAACATCTTGGCCAGCTCTTTATGATTGAGATCTTCAGTTACATCTGCCATATCTTTCCTTGAGGGGGGGGGTTGATCTATTCTGGTTATTCATATTACCAGAGTTTTCCCACTGATTCCATCCCATGATTGTTTTACACCGTTTGATTTTTCATCTGGAGCTTTGTTGAGGACTCATACAGTGCTATGGCCTGAGATACTGGGGATGTGTTTGGTGTGGTGGGGCTAAGTGGTTCTGTCTTGTTTTTAGCTGGTTTCTGTTTGACCCTAGTGAAACAGTTACTCTGGGTTGAAGTCTCAGCTGTAGAGAAATACCAGCAATTAAGTCACCCCGCCCCCCACAGGCAACAATTGGAAGAGAAAAATCAAACCTTCCTACAACCACACAGCCAGGGCACCACCCGAATAGTCCTTGGTGATTGGCTCAGTTCAAAAATTCCAAATCAATTATCTCAGTCAGCACCTGTCTCAGGTAGGAGAGTTTAAAAGGTCTCTGGCAACTGGATCACAGGGGCCTGTTACTACTCTGATATGGCTTTCTCCAGTGCTGTGTGGAGTCAGGAATAGCCACCCAGGAAATAGATCAGTCTGGGAAGGTTTACGCCTCCTTCCCCACCTTGCACCTCTGTCACACCCAGTCACTGATAGCCCTGCAGGGCTGTGAACCAGTTGCCTCTAGTGAACAGATACTCCAGGGGTTTGCACCTGCCTGAATCACAAGGAGATTTATTTCTGCTCAGCCAGGCCTCTGCACTCTGTGTCTATCTAGCAGGGGGAGGTGAGGCCCCCAACCTTGGGCCCTTGATGGAGGCTGAGGTGTGTTCACTCAGTTCCAGCCCCGCCCCGATTGATGTTACTGACAGAACAGTACAGAACAACTTTGTGGGAATTTGTTTCTGTCCCTGCTAAATTCTCCTGAAGAAGATAAGCTGTTTTGAGTTCCAGAGCCTGTGCCTCAGGCCCTGTATTCAATCCTGCAGGTTTGTGTTTGGTTACCTGGCAGTTCTAGCCTCCTATCTTCCTTTGTCTATAGGCTGACGATCCCCTGAGGGATGGGTGCATCTTAGGCTCAGTAAAGTGGTCCTCTGGGTCAGCTCTGCCCTGGGAACTTCCCGTGTCTGCGAGTGCGTTTCTTGCCCCTGCACTCCACCCAGGTCAGTACCGCCTCAGGCAAACCCTTTACTCATGAGGCCTGTGTTTCCATCCCACATTTGTTCTGTGGTGGTTGCTACTTGAGTAGATACCCGGCCTCCTCTGACTGCCCAGGGATACAGGGTGTGTGGCTTCAGAATTTCTGAGAGTGAGCCCTACTGTTGCTAAAAGATGGCTGTTGCTCTGCGCTTTAGGGCGCTGCAGCTCTGGTGTGGTTCCCTCTCAGCCAAATGTGCTCTCCTCACTCCCATGCTCCAGAGTCAGCACTGACCAGCTGCAGTTTAGGCACTGTCCACACCCCTCGAGAAATCACCCAAGAATCTGGACTCCTGGTGGACAGGCCTCCAGACCTCAGAGTGAGAGTGGAGGGTAGTTCTGGGAGCTCAGAGTTGCAGGTAGAGAATATATACAGTTTTATACCGTTTTATGCCTGACAGGAGAATGCCGTGGCACCCTAGTAGGGGAGGTAGGTCCAGTTTTTAGAGGGTCTCTCCCGTGGAGTGCAGTGGGAGGACCTTTGAACTCTGCTCGTTTGTTTGTGGGGCATTCTGGGCTGTTCCCATGGGGGAGAGGACTCCTGTCCACTTGGTGCTGGATTTTGTATCTTTTGTTTGTATCCTTGGGGTGGCAGCTGGCCTCAGTGGGGTTGATGTGCGTTCTTCAACCTTCTCTCTTGGTGCAGCCCAAATCCACCAGGTTACTTGGTAAATTTCTGTCCTTTAGCTCTCCTGGACAGGCGCCTCTGTGGAAAGTTGGCATCAGTCAGCCATCTTGTCTCCACCCCCCTACAGAAGAGGGATTTAAAATACAGATGATGAAAACAATGAAAGAAATTGCTGATAAAGTGGAAAAGAACCAAAAGGAAATCCAAAAACAGAATCAAATAAGAGATGAATGATATGAAGAATACAGAAAGGATATAGCAGACCTAAAGGAATTGAAGCAGTCAGTTAGGGATCATAAAGATGTAATAGAAAGTATCAACAACAGGTTAGATCATGCAGAAGAAAAAAATCTCAGAGGTAGAGGACAAAGCTCTTGAGATAACTCAGATAGTCGAAGAGGCAGAAAAAAAGAGAAAGCGGTACATCCACTGAAAGAACTATGGGACTTTTTGAAGTGTTCAAACATATGAGTTATAGGTATACCAGAAGGGGAAGAATGCCCCAGAGGAATGGAAGCCATACTAGAGAATGTTATAATCGAAAATTGCCCAGGTATCACCAAAGATTCTGATATTCTCCTTTCAGAGGGATATCAGACCCTAGGTCATCTTGACTCTAATAGAGCTTCTCCAAGACACATTGTGATGAACCTGTCCAAAGTCAAGACCAAAGAAAAGATTCTGCAAGCTTCTGGGAGTAAGTGTCAAACGACCTACAGGGGCAAATCAATCAGGGTGACTGCAGGCTTCTCTGATGAAACTTTTCAAGCCAGAATACAATGGTCATCTACCCTTAATATACTTAAACAGAACAATTTATAGCCCC
Organism: Nycticebus coucang; assembly: GCF_027406575.1. Taxonomy (NCBI): domain Eukaryota; kingdom Metazoa; phylum Chordata; class Mammalia; order Primates; family Lorisidae; genus Nycticebus; species Nycticebus coucang. The sequence continues at coordinate 106,538,368 of NC_069780.1, read as the reverse complement.
TAATTCTATCTCTTGCTAAGCTAAGCTTTAAAATTGACAGATAAATAAAATCTTTTACTGATATGAAAACATTGAGGAAATTCACCACAAGACCAGCACTACAGGAAATACTTTGACCTGTTCTACACACTGACCATCACAATGGACCACCAGCAAAGTAAGCACCTAGAAATTAAAGGACTGAACCTAGCTTCCACAATGATGCAAAAGACAAAAACTAAGTAATAGACTTTCACAAAATAAGATGACTAGAATGCTACCACACTTATCAATTATCTCAATAAATGTTAATGGCTTGAGTTCCCCACTGAAGAGGCATAGACTGGCTGATTGGATTAAAAAACACAAGCCATACATTTGCTGTCTACAGGAAACACATCTAGCCTCAAAAGACAAAACTCAGAACTAAAACTTAAAACTCAGAGTTAAAGGTTTAAAGACAATTTTTTAGGCAAACAGAATTTGGAAGAAAAGAGGGATTGCAATCTTATTTTCAGATATACATGTGGATTTAATGCATCTAAAGTCAAAAAAGACAAATATGGACACTTCATATTGGTCAAGGGAAAAATACAACAAGAATGCATTTCAATTCTAAATATTTATGCACCCAACTTAAATGCTCCCAGATTCCTGAAACAGATCTTAATTAGTCTGAACAATATGATATACCCTATAATAGGGAACTTTAACACTCCTCTTACAGAAGTGGATATATCCTTTAAACAGAAATTAAACAAAGATATAAGGGACTTAAATGAAACCCTAGAACAACTGTGCTTGATAGATTTATATAGAACACTCCATCCCAAAGCTAAAGAATATACATTCTTCTCATCGCTCAATGGAACATTCTCCAAAATTGATCATATCTTAGGACATAAAACAAACCTCAACAGAATTAAAAGAATTGAAATGTTACCTTGTTTCTTCTCAGACTTCAAGGCATTAAAGGTGGAACTCAACTCCAACAAAAATGTTCAACTCCACAGAAAGGCATGGAAATTAAACAAACTTATGCTGAATGACAGTTGGGTGCAGGAAGAAATAAAAGAGGAAATCAGTAACTTCCTTGAACATAACAACAATGAGGACACAAGCTACCAAAACTCGTGGGATACAGCAAAAGCAGTCCTGAGATGAAAATTTATTGCTTTAGATGTCTACATTTGAAAAACAGAAAAAGAGCACAACAACCAACTCACAAGCCATCTTATGGAATTGGAAAAAGAAGAACAATCAAAGCCTAAACCCAGCAGAAGAAAAGAAATATCCAAAAATGAATCAGAGATTAATGAAATTGAAAACAAAAGAAGCATTTAAAAAATTAATGAAACAAGGAATTGGTTTTTTGAACAAATAAATAAAATAGATAAACCTTAGATCAGACTAACTAGAAATAAAAAAGTACAATATCTAATAGCCTCAACTAGAAATGATAAAGGGGAAATAACAACTGATGCCACTGAGATACAAAAGATCATCTCTGAATACTACCAGAAACTCTATGCCCAGAAATTTGATAATATGAAGCAAATGGATCAATATTTGGAATCATACCTTCTTCCTCCCTTGACTTAGCTGGGAAGAAATAGAGCTCCTGAACAGACCAATTCCAAATACTGAGATCAAAGAAACAATAAAAAATCTCCCAACTGAACAATGCCCTGGTCCAGATGGCTTCACACCAGAATTCTATCAAATCTTCAAGGAAGAGCTTATTCCCATACTGCAGAAATTATTCCAAAAAATTGAGGAGAAAGGAATCTTCCCCAACACATTTTATCAAACAAGTATCAACCTGATACCAAAACTAGGAAAAGACCCAACTAAAAAGGAGAATTTTAGACCAATTTTACTAATGAATATAGATGCAAAAATTCTTAACAAAATCCTAGCCTATAGATTACAGCTTATCATCAAAAAGTCAATCATGATCAAGTAGGGTTCATCCCAGGGGTGCAAGGCTGGTTTAGCATATGCAAGTCCATAAACATTATTCACTGTATCAACAGAAGCAAAAACAAAGACCATATGATCCTTTCAATAGACACAGGAAAAGCATTCAATAAAATCCAGCATCCTTTTCTAATTAGAACACTGAGGAGTATAGGCATAGGTGGCACATTTCTTAAACTGTTTGGAGCTATCTATGACAAACCCACAGCTAATATTTTACTGAATGGAGTAAAACTGAAAGCTTTTCCACTTAGAACTGGAACCAGACAAGTTGTCCTTTGTCACCTTTACTATTCTACATAGTGCTGGAAGTTCTAGCCAATACAATTAGGCAAGACAAGGAAATAAAGGGAATCCAAATGGGAGCAAAGGAGGTCAAACTCTCCCTGTTTGATGACGATATGATCTTATACTTAGAGAACACCAGAGTTTCAACCACAAGATTCCTGGAAGTCATAAAAAAATACAGTAATGTCTCAGGATATAAAATCAAAGTCCACAAGTCAGTTGCCTTTGTATATGCCAATAACTGCTAAGATGAAAGGCTAATTAAGAACACAACCTCCTTCAGCATAGCTTCAGAGAAAATGAAATACCTAAGAATATACCTAATAAAAGAGGTGAAGGATCTCTATAAAGAGAATTATGAAACTCTAAGGAAAGAAATAGCAGAGGAGGCTTGGAGCCTGTTGCTCAGTGGCTATGGCATCAACCACACACACCAGAGCTGGTGGGTTTGCCTGGTCTCACAAAAATGAGACTATAACCAAAAAATAGCCAGGCATTGTGGTGGGCACCTGTAGTCCTAGCTACTTGGGAGGCTGAGGCAAGAGAATTGCTTAAGCCCAAGAGTTGGAGGTTGCTGTGACTTGTGATCCCATGGCACTTTACCTAGGGTGACAGCTTGATACTCTGTCTTAAAAAAAATAAAAGAAAGATTGAAACAACAGAGGCCTTTAACAAATAGAACATACCACGCTCATTTCTGGGAAGAATCAACATTGTTGATCAACATTATTAAAATGTCTATACTTCTCAAAGCAATCTACAGATTCAATGCCATCCCTATTAAAATACCAACATCATACTTTAAAGACATGGAGAAAATAATTCTTTGTTTTGTATGGAACCAGATAGAACCCCATATAGCTAAGGCAGTTCTTAGTAATAAAAACAAAGCTGGGAACATCAGCATACCAGACCTTAGGCTACACTACATAGCCTTAGTGGTCAAAACACATGGTACTGGCACAAAAATAAAGACTACACATTTTTAATCAATAGAAAACCCGAAAATGAAAATAACATCTTACAGCCACCTAATCCTTGATAAATCAAACAAGAAAATACACTGGGGGAAAGACTCCCTAGTCAATAAATGGTGCTGGGAGAACTGGATATCCACATGTAAAAGACTGAAACTGGACCCACACCTTTCCCCACTCACAAAAATTGATTCAAGATGGAGAAAAGACCTACATTTAAGGCATGAAATGATAAAAATCCCCAAAGAAAGCATAGGAAAAACACCGGAAGATATTGGCCCAGGGAAAGACTTTATGATGAAGACTTCCTTGGCAATTGCAACAATAACAAATATAAACAAATGGGACTTAAGTAAACTGAAAAGTTTCTGTACAGCTGAGGAGACAACAACCAAAGCAAATGGACAACCTACACAATGGGAAAGGATATTTGCATATTTTGAATCTGGCAAAAGCTTGATAAGTAGGATTTATAGAGAACTTAAATCAATCCCATGAAAAAAACCAACAATCCCATAAATCAATGGGGAAGAGAGATGAACAGAACCTTCTCTAAAGAAGACAGACAAATGGCTAGCAAACATGAAAAAATTCTTGTCATCCCTAATTATTAGAGAAATGCAAATCAAAACCGCCCTGAGATATCATCTAACCCTAGTGAGAATAGCCCACATCACAAAATCTCAAAACTGAAGATGCTGGCATGGATGTGGAGAGAAAGGAACACTTTTACACTGCTGATGGGACTGCAAACTAAACCTTTCTGAAAGGAAGTATGGAGAACCTCAAAGAACACAAGCTAGATCTCCCATTTGATCCTGCAATCCCTTTACTGGGCATCTACCCAGAAAGAAAAAAGTCCTTTTACCATAAGGACACTTGCAATAGACTATTTATCAAAGCTCAATTTACAATCACCAAAATGTGGAAACAGCCTAAAAATGCCCACCAACCCAGGAATGGATTAAGAAGTTGTGGTATATGTACACCATGGAATACTATTCTGCCATTAAAAAGATGGAGACTTTACATCCTTTGTATTAACCTGGATGGAAGTGGAAGACATTATTCTTTGAAAAGCATCACAAGAATGAAGAAGCAAGAATCCTATGGACCCCATTCTGATATGAGGACAATTAATGACCTAGTGCATGGTGGGGGTTGGGGGAAGTGGAGAGCAGAGAGAGAGAGAGAAGGAGGGAGGAGCTGGGGGAAGGGAAGAATAGAGATAGGGAAGGAGGGAGGGAGTGGGGGGGTCACGGTGTGTGACACACGTTTTGGGGGTGGGACATGATTAAAAGAGGGACTTTACCTAACAAATGAAATCAATGTAACCTGGTTCTTTGTGCCCTCAATGAATCCCCAAGAATAAAAAAAAAGCAGGACAAGAGGAAGCTTCAGATGGCTGTGTTCTGCAGTTCCTGAGTCCTACAAAAGGCCCCCCAGGTGACATAGAATGATGTGATCATGCAGCTGAAGGCATATCCACCAGTGAAGGGGCATTCTAGAATCAGAACACAGCATAAGGGAAGTCTGGCGTGATTGTCATGTTCCAGGAGGGGCACAAGTGAGCTTGTTCAGTCCTGTGTAGTGGACACCTCCTGGGCAGAACAACTTGGTCCTGTTTTTTATGGTTACTTTGTATCCCCAGGACCACAGCTCAGAGATATGGAGGGGGTAAAAATGTATAAGATAATCAAGTTATTTCTTAGTGAACTTTGTTTTGAATCAAGAAAAATGATGCATCTGTTTTATAAATTTTCATAACCAATGTTATATTTGGTTCTAAATATTGGGTGTAATACAGGCATTTCAAATTGGTGAATGATGCTGAACGTGACTGTAGAATTTATTCAGAAATCAGAATAATTATTTTGTAAAGAAGGATTTAAAAGTGAAGAAAGTTATGTCTGAAAATACATCTTAAATTAGGCTGAAGAGTTATGATTGCATCTGACTATTATAAAGGGATAGTAAATAAAGACTGAATATTCCCAACCTAAAGAGGGAAAAAACTGAGGCAAATTCAATATGAGTAGAGTTTATTTAAGCCTGTCTTGATGATTACAACCCAGAAGGATTCTAGTTGTCTTAAATATATGCTGATTAGCAGCATTTACAAGTGGATTTTTAAGGGAAATCAAGAGTTGTTTGCTAAGACTTTGCATTAAAATAACATAAGCTATGAATTGGGGAATTTGTTTCACAAATTTGTGAAGCAAATTCTGAGAGGAGAGAGGGACTGAAGTCCCATGCTCATGTCCCCTTTGGGCCTGTAAATTTTGCGTAGCTCTGGCTGCTCTGAGCTATGTTTATTTATTTTATTTATTTATTTTTTTTCTCACATAAATTGGATTTAATTTTTTTTATTCTTTTTTTTTATTAAATCATAACTGTATACATTGATATGATCATGGGGCATCATACACTCGCTTCATAAACCATTTGACACATTTTTAACACAGTGGTTAACATAGCCTTTCTGGCGTTATCTCAGTTACTGTGCCAAAACATTGACATTCTACATGAGCTATGTTTATTTCCTTAGTATAAAGAGGAAAGAAAAGCTATCCTGGGAATGTGAACCCTGGGATAATGATAGCTTCAATTCCTTAATTGTGGGACTAAGGGTAAAGCCAGGATAAAGCCTGGCATCAGCTCCAAAGTGTAAATTTATAAATTGGAAAACATTACAAAACTCTTCTAACTCTGTGTAAGAGTGGTCAGTCTTTATAGTGAAATAATAGAGGAATTATTAACTCATAGTTTTCCAGTAAGGACTAAAATCAATCTTGTTCTGCTTAGCAGATTTACTAGCAGTGTTATTCATAATGGCCGCAAAGTGGAAACAACCCAAATAATGTCCATCAGTTAATGAATAAATAAACAATTATCCATACAATGTAATCTTTTTCTGTTGTAACAAATAATGAAGAACTGATATGTGCTGTGATACTGGTGGACCTTGGAAACAGTATGCTAAATGTAGAAAGGCAGATACAAACGATTATATGTATTGTGTGATTTCATTTATATGAAATATCCAGCCAAGAAGATCCAGACAGAACACTGCGCAGGGCTTGCTATGGGCTAGAAGGAGGTGAATTTAGGGAGTGAATTTATTTGTGATGATGAAAAGATGCTGGAGTTAGATAGCAGTGACAGTCATACAACATTCTGAACATAATAAAAATCTCTGATTGTCCATGTAAAGGTAGTGTAATATGCACCTGTTGTATGATCATTTCACTAGCAATCTAGGTAGCTATCAATAGGCAAAAGGATAACTACTGTGGTTTTCTATTAAACAGGACTGCCTGACAATAAAAGGAATGAACTATTATACATGCTACAAGGTGGGTGAATCTCAAAATAATTATGCTGACTCAATGAAGACATATAAAAAGAAAGAAATACTTAGCATTTCACATATATAAAATCCTAAAAGTAAATATTCTACAGTGATGGAAAAGTTTTAGTGGCTATAAGAAGACAGGGGTAGAAAGTGGGAGGGGGGATTATATAGCAGCAAAGGGCAGATGTTTAGGTGACATATATGTTTGTGATCTTGATAATGGTCACAGATTTATGGATAAGCACACACACACATAAACTTATCAAATTGTATACCTTAACAACTTTGGTGTCTTGTATGCCAGTTAAACTCAATAAATGTGGCTTAGGGAAAAAAAGTGAAAGAATGAAAAGACATGTATGAGGTCTTAGTTCCAAAGACAAATCACACATTTGTTTTGAATTTGAATATTCTTACTAGCAGCCTTGTTGGGCATTGCACCTCAACGTGGAGCCCATCCATGTGTGTTTTGAGAAAGAAGTCTGGGTAGAATTATTGACTTGGCAATGAGTACTTTCCTAACCGAGACTTGCATTCACTTGTAAGTTTTTATTGGTTGTAACTGGATGCAAACAGGCCAGTGTTAATCGGTAGGTGTCTCTAATTGAAAACAAACTATAGTTGATGTTATGGATATTGGAAGAGATAAATAAAGCATATCAGGAAATACTTCTCCATGGGGCCTCACGGCTTATCCCTGATAGTCATTAAATCTTAACAGGTGAAGGTGACCTACTTGTTCCAACTGACAGGTAGTTAGAAATATCCTGGAAGTTGTGGATGAGGTCAGCCTTTTTTAGAAGAAGGTAAAGTATTCCTATGGCTCCAGCACTTTTTCAATTTAATAAATTAAGAACTTTGAAAAAGAAATTCAATTAGTTCAAAATTGGATTGCTGTAATGAAATTCAGGTCAAAAGAACAGTTACAGTCTTTCAAAAAACCCCGGATTTCTATAGTGAAATGAAAACATGATGGATTGAAAGTTTAATGGATGCTTTCTGGAGTCAAAGCCTCCAATTTTGCGACTATTGAGATATGATAGAAAATGCTTGGCAGACTGAATATGATTTTGTGCTCTTGGAGCATAGTTAATCATAAATATCTTTCTGACTTAATTAAGAGTTTAACTTTTTAGGTTGCTCTGTAATTATTATTGACTTGGATATCTTTGTAAACTTTTTTATAAATAGTGTTTAAAAAAAATGGAAACGGTTATTTTCAGAGAAGTTGCTATAATAGTCTTATAAATAGCAATAATAATATTTTTACAGTGTTTCAAATTATATTTTTATAAAGTGTTTCAAATAAGAATATTTTTATAAAGTATTTGAAATATTTTTATAGTGTTTCAAATAATAATGTCTTTTATAAATAGTGTTTCAAATAAATAGCTATGATATTTTTATACATAGTATGTAAAAGAAATGAAAACAGTTATTTTCAAATAAATAGCTATACTATTATTGTGATTGATCTGTAGTAAATTTTTGTTGGTTATCAGGTAGTCACTTTAAACTGAAATTACAATCTCCTACTCCATCAGATTTATTTAGCATAAGTGCTTAGTGTTTCCTTGTAGATAGGCTGCACTTCATACTTTTACATGCAATATCTTGTTGGGGTTTTTTAAAAGGTTGAAGATAGTGATGGTTTGTATGTGAACCACTTGTACAAACACCTGCTTAGCAACTCCTCCAGCCAGATCCCCTAGTAACATCGCTCTTCCTTGCGATTTAGCGGCTACACGGGAGCCATGTCTGAGTCTATGTATTTTGGCCCAGCTGATAGGAGAGGGGCCATTCAGTGCGAAAGGAGAAGTGTCCCAGCTGCCCAGTCCCCCTCATGTCTTCCTGTTGCTGCGTCCCCTCCCCCGCGTCCCGCTTCTGTGGGGCTCAAACGCCCTCTCAGATCTGTGAGCTGCCATCGAGGGGAGCTTGGGAAGGAATCAGGCAGCTCCCCTGGATGCCACTGTTCTGTATATTGGGACAATCTCCTGCAACCGTTGCCTTCTCATAGCCCCTGGACATTCTCTCTGGAACATTCCCTCCACGTGGTTTTGTCTCCAGGGAAACATCTGGAAGGGACACTGGAGGGCTTTCCTAGGCCACTTTCTCCCTGAGAATGTTTAGGGTGCAGAGAACTCTTTCAAAGTTTGAATACGCACCATTTGTCAAAGACCACGCATGAGATTATATTACTTGTATGACTTCCTCTGGGGGCGGGGGTCGGGGGGTGGGGGGGGTGGGGGGGAGGGAAGAATGACTTCAGGTCTGTTGATTTTGGGCATTTATTTCTATATATGGTAAAAAGGCTGAAGTTCTTGGGAAGACAATTTTTAAGCGTAAAGAATTGTCTCCTGCTTGTGGGCCAGTTCTCCAGTTCTTCCTTTCCATGGCAACTTAGCAAGGAGAAGCATCCGAAAGAGCAGGCCTATGGGAAGGCAGCGTTCTTCAGAACGTGAGGACAGCTGTCTTACAGGCCCTGATGACCCTGAGATTTCTTTGCCTGCTTCAGTTTTAGTCCTAAACTACTTATTTTGTATCTCAGATTGAGTGAGAGCTCTTGAGTGAGAAAATGAGACTGACTTTTTTCTTTTTCTTTTTTTTTTTTGAGACAGACTCTCTGTCACCCTGAGTAGAGTACCATGGTGTCACAGCTCACAGCTACCTCAAGCTCCTGGGCTCAAGAGATCCTCCTGCCTCAGCCTCCCGAGTAGGTGGGACTACTGGGGCCTGCTACCACACCTGGCTAGTTTTTCTATTTTTAGTAGAGACAAGGTCTGGCTCTTTCTCAGGCTGGTCTTGAACTCCTGAGCATAAACCATCCACCTGGCTTGACCTCCCAGAGTGCTGGGATTACAGGTATGAGCCACTGTGTCCAGCCACCACTACTTTAAAAGTTAGTAATTGTTGGCTTGGAGCCTGTAGCACAGTGGTTATGGCCCTGGCCACATACACTGAGGCTGGTGGGTTCGAACCTGGCAGGGGTCAGCTAATGCAATAGTGACAACTGCAACAATAACAAAAAAAAAAAATAGCCAGGCATTGTGGCAGGCACCTGTAGTCCCAGCTACTTGGGAGGCTGAGGCAAGAGAATCACTTAAGCCCAAGAGTTGGAGGTCGCTGTGAGCTGTGATGCTCTACTGAGGGTGACATAGTGAGACTCTGTCTCAAAAAAAAAAAAAAAAAGAAAAGATAAGTTAGTAATTGTTATCAAATTATTTTATCTATACTATGCAAAGTAGCTTCCTTAATTTTCTTGGTGAATGGTCTGGGCATTTGACAGCAAATACTATTTAATGAAGAAGGAAAGATGTACATATAGTATGGCTGCCTGTGAACTTATATTAAAACTTGCTAGAAATTACATGAGGAGCTAAAATCACCAGTATCTTCTAAGAAAATATATTATTGATAAGTGCGCATCAGGGGGCATGCATGGAAGAGTCTCTTCCTAATGATACAAATATTAATAAGGTTAAGTGGGGCATAGTATAGTAATTTGTAGATTACACATGGGATTGCAGAAGTGCTGGTGTTTATTCTAATGAAACATTGACCCTCAGAATATGATATAGCTGGTTCTAACCATTGAATCATTATGTAAACAAGGAAATGTAATACCAAAGAATTGATAGTCTTTTACTTCCTTATAAATTACTCCTGGAAATAGCCGAGCAATGGGAAGTCTATCATATAAAATTGGTACCTCATCACATTTGTATGTTAACACTGTTGCAAACTCCAGGCCAGAAGGGTACTTAGTGAATGCAACTGGGCAATCGCATCTGCAAATTTAATGTTAGGAGGTGGTGAGAACGGCCAGCTGCAGATTTGAAGCTGACCTGTGGCAATAGCAGCAGGTGGGCCCTCAGGCCATCGCTGAAGGAATAGTTGTTTCTGTTGCACAAGGGATTGAAGAAGACAGGTCAATTAAGACATAATTAATTTTCTCTCATTGTTAAGCATACAAATCAAATAATCTCCATGGCATGTATAAAGGCATTTTTAACATTTTTTATAATCTTGATAACAATCAGAGAAACTAATCCCATTTTTTTTTTCTGTGTCTCTGAACTGCCTCCAGAACCCAGGATGAAATTTCTCTCAAAGTGGGAGCTTTTTCTTGGAAAATGGCAATGACAAAGCATTAAAGTAGCATACCGAATTTCCTAGATTGTTAATGAGAAGGAATGATGTAATTTGATTTTCTTGTTTTGGAAAGGAATTTCTTCTGCTGTGACTGGCTGAAGGCTTCTGGAACTGTTGAGCCTCACAGCCCATCCAAGTCCATGAACTTGTCACGGTTGTTGAAGAAAGTTAAATGATATCAGAATTAACTGTGTTTAGGTTTCAAGAAAGGTCAAGGGTAAAATTATGGTTAATATTAACTATTTTTAAATTTTCTTAGGGTTCTTTGATATTTTTCTCTATGTTACATTATGTTGTGGTTATAGCAGCAAAAATGTGCAGGAAAAGAAGACCATGTGAGATGCTTATGGAAAAGTAAACTTATTCTGTAGTGAGCCTGAAATGAGAGAGTCTTGAGTTTCTTCATCGTTCTGGAGGCAGAGAAAGGGAGTGGAAAGGGCAGTCCATGAAGTACTTTGGAGAAAAATAAAGGTTATGAATGAAAAACTTTTCTCTGTCTTAGAATTCAGTTCAAAATCTGTGCACCAATATAGACCTTCCGTCATTGCCAAATGATACTTTTCTGTGGTTATTTTTCCCTTTTTAATCATATAAATGAGCATTGTATAAAATTAGTGAGACTGGAGCACCAATTGTGAAACTTCCTATGTTATTATGTATCAAGGGAAAGTTCACATAAATCACAAATTAAAACTTCACATAGAAACTTTTGTTTTGAGACAGGAAAAAAATGTTGTCTTGTTTACTATGTCACCTTCAGTAGGGTGCAGTGGTATCACAGCTCACAGCAACCTCAAACTCTTGGGCTTAAGTGATTCTCTTGCCTTAGCCTCCCAAGTAGCTGGGACTACAGGCGCTCGCCACAACACCAGGCTAGTTTTTTGTTGCGGTTGTCGTTTTTTAGCTGGCCCAGGCTGGGTTCTAACCTGCCAGCCTTGGTGTATGTAGCTGGCACCATAACCACTGTGTACGGGGCACTGAGCCACATAGAGACATTTTAACAACAAATTTTCTCTGTTAAGTAAAAATATTTGGCAATTTATTAAATGCTGAGAATTTGAAGAGGAGGAAATAGAATTTTCTTTTCCTAGTAAGGTTACAACATTTAATGAAGCAAATCCTGTGTTCTAAAAATGAGATATGGCTCCACCCATTATCTATGGTGCATCTTAGAATGGGTACAGGTGATTGCACTAATGTACACAGCTATGATTTAACAATAAAAAAAATAAATTAAAAAATAAATAAAAATAAAAATGAGATAATTTTTACTTGGCTAACTTCTTCCTAACAATCATGATTAAAAATATAGGGCAATTTCTTTCTTTATTAGATAAATCTAAAATTAAGAAACTTATAAAAGAATTGCCTTTGTTAAATAATATCCAGTGCGTAGTGTTAAATAATATCCAGTGCTGAGAAAACTCACTCTGAAATCATAGGTGATGAAAAGCTTTGTTGTCAGAAAACACAGCTTTAGAAAAAAGGGATGGTAGCCGGGCGTTGTGGCGGGCGCCTGTAGTCCCAGCTGCTCGGGAGGCTGAGGCAGGAGAATCGCGTAAGCCCAAGAGTTAAGAGGTTGCTGTGAGCCGTGTGACGCCACGGCACTCTACCCGAGGGCGGTACAGTGAGACTCTGTCTCTACAAAAAAAAAAAAAAAAAAAAAAAAAGAAAAAAGGGATGGATTATTCGCCTCTGAAGGATCTGAGTCATGTGGGTCACCTTGATACAGAAAAGCATATTCTATTTTCAACACAGACACAGAGATTCAGATGAGAACTTTTTTTTTTTCCAATACAATATTCGACATACATCTTAACTGTGACTTTTCCAAAGGAAATAAGACTTGAGTATTATTCTAGCTTTGGTGGTAGTCAGATTATGATGTTCTTAACATAATCTAAAAAAACTAAAAAGTCCTGATAGACTATGGGCACATAACAGACAGACACATAAATAATGGTTTCCACAGACCACACTGTGGCTGAAAGATTAATTCTTCTTCTTTTGAGGGTTACCATTTTCTCAGCAATGACTCTAACCCTAACCCTGGCTCCACTAGACTCCTCCTATCTCCTAAACAAAATGGAGGAGATAGCCAATTTTTAAACCGGGGCCACTTCATGAACCAGTCCCCCCCTTTCCCTGACCCCGCATCCCCTTCAGTGCCACCCACCTCTTTAATAAGGCCCATCCACTGGGGCCTTTCTGAGAATTCCCAGTAATCCTGTGCCAGCAAGTCAGGAAATTACATCCCAACTTGGTCTGACTACAATGTGTTCTTTGCAGTCCTTACAGCAACTTTAGTTGTTGCACCAAACTTAAATACATAACAAAACTCTCTCTCCATATATATATAGTGTGTATGTGTGTGTGTGTAATTAAACTCAAGAATAGTAATCTTTTTAACTTTAGATATTTATAAAAACTCATCAATGCAAACCTTGACAAAGGAGTCTTAATAGTTTTGGCACAAATTGTAATTGGTATTGTAATTTTCAAGGGAACATTTAGAAGATTTGTTTATAGAATATCTGGAATGAGATTTGTTTTTATTTTATTTCAGATTAATATGAGGGTACAAATGTTTAGGTTATATTGGAGATTGTTCTTCTTAGTAAAGTATCACAAGAATGGAAAAGGAAGTATCCAATGTACTCAATGCTAAAATGAAGCCAGTAGATAAACTAATACACGCCTGCACAAGAGAAAGACTCAATTCAAGTTGGAGAGAGGGAGCTGCGTGCTTCCTTTTACTGGGCACAACGTAAGGGTACACGGCACACCTCCTGGGTGGGGGATACAACTACAAGAGGGGCTTTACCTAACAAATGCAGACGTGACCTAATCATTTGTACCCTCACATTAAACTGAAATAAAAAAACCAAGATGAGCAAATGTGAAAGACAAGATAAAACTTTGGGTGGATGACAGTACTTTCCTGGATAATTATTTCTCAACTTGAGTGTCCTCCAATTTTTTATTACTTTCTTTGTGTGGGCACACACAGAAATAAAATAAAATAAAGTAGGGCTTTAGCTAGTTCTTCTGTGAAGGACAATTTAGAGCCCAGAACAGACTTCTTTGATGGCACATGACATATTGACCACAAAAGCCAAATAGCAAAAAAGAATTTTTTTTTGTCTTTTGACTTTGGTTATTATAATTCAGCCAGCAGTATGCTTATGTGAGTCCAACTCCCGCCAGCTCCTCCTGTGTATAACCACACTTCTTTCTATCTTTCTCTCCTATGGAGGCATTCATTTTCTTCTCTTCCATAGTTTTCTTCTTAAGTAATGTTTGGTATTTTAAAATTAATGTTCTCAGCGGCTTTTCCTCAAGGAAAACGTCATGGAAAGGAATGCAAACTATTTCCAATGAAAGTTGTGGGAGAGTGAAAGCTTTAAAGAAAATGACATTTTCTACATTTCATCAGGGGACGTTCTAACAGTGTTTGATATTTAAAGTGTTGAAACACATGTTTCCCCAAATTCTGTGAGTTCTCAAACCAAATGACCTTGTTGTGGCCTAATAGAATAGTAGGCAGCTCAGAGGCCCATATCTAAACTTGATTGAGAGAAGGAAATGAACAAAACAAAAACACTCAAAAGGCAAGGATAACAGATAATGGTACTCATTCATCCAACGAATGTGCTATTATGTGTGCACTGTGTGATAGCTGCTCTCCTAAGTTCTGAAGATAAAATGGTCAGCTCTGGCCACAGACTCAGTTTATAGATGTGAGAGAAGAGAGATTATGCAATCTTCCTTCCTTCTCTTTCTTTCTTTCTTTCTTTCTTTCTTTCTTTCTTTCTTTCTTTCTTTCTTTCTTTCTTTCTTTCCTTCCTTCCTTCCTTCCTTCCTTCCTTCCTTCCTTCCTTCCTTCCTTCCTTCCTTCCTTCCTTCCTTCCTTCCTTCCTTCCTTCCTTCCTTCCTTCCTTCCTTCCTTCCTTCCTTCCTTCCTTCCTTCCTTCCTTCCTTCCTTCCTTCCTTCCTTCCTTCCTTCCTTCCTTCCTTCCTTCCTTCCTTCCTTCCTTCCTTCCTTCCTTCCTTCCTTCCTTCCTTCCTTCCTTCCTTCCTTCCTTCCTTCCTTCCTTCCTTACTTCTTTCTTCTTTCACAGAGTCTCACTCTGTCACTCTGGGTACAGTGCTGTGGCATCACAGCTCACAGCAACCTCAAACTCTTGGGCTCAAGCAAGCCTACTGCCTCAGCCTCCTGAGTAGCTGGGACTACAGGTGCCCACCAACATGCCCAGCTAGTTTTTCTATTTTTAGCAGAGACAGGGTCTTACTCTTGCCCAGGCTGGTCTTGACCTCTTGAGCTCAAGCAATCCACCTGCCTCAGCCTCCCAGAGTGCTGGGATTACAGGCGTGAGCCACTGTGCCCAGCTATACAATTTCTTTCTGAGTTTTTCTTTGAGTCAGAAGGTAGGTCACTGCAGTTTCTAGAAGGAAATGCATTTTGGTTGAGATGATGTATGGATGAAGCTAATTCTTTCTGGGATCTCAGTAAATGACTGACAGTGTGCAAAGTACTTTCTATATATTGTATAATTTAATTCTCTCAAAAATCTGGAGTGGCAAGTTGTACAATTATCTCTTTTCCAGTGAGAAAACTGGGCCTTGTGGAGATTAAGTGACTGACTTAAGATCCCAGAGCCCGTTCAAGGCCAGCAGGTTTCTAGTTCATGTTAACGTTACGTCCACTTGATCTTACCTTCTCACACCGAGGAGGCATTATGTTTAATGAATCTTGAAAAATACAAGTGATTTTTTTCTTTCATAATAGTTCGATGCATGTTAATATAAATATCCTCTCATATAAATAACTCTGAGACGCATGTTCATAATGTGAAAATAATATTTTGAAAAGGCACTATGTAATCTTTGACACATCAGAATAAATGCTTCTCTCTAAGTTATTCTTTTTTCCAGAACATGTCTCAGGATGGGTAAATAAAAACAGATTGAGGTGAGTATTTGAGTCTGATGTTCTTGTCAGAATGGGCATCCCTCTTCCTACACTGATGAGGAGGGTATTCTGATTGTCCCTAATCACCTCCCGCAAGAATGTCCACACACTGACAAAGCATCAGATGCTTTAGTCAACAAGAAAAGTGAAGATTAACATGGTAGGGAAAGGCAAGCCACGTGTTCCCTGCCTCACATGCAAAACAACTAGTTTTATTTGCTCAGCAACTCCCATTTAAACTAGTCTTTTTTGATATTTTCAGCTTTTCATCTTATGCCTTGGGCTGAGAGAGTGTGTGTGCATGTGTGTGCCTGCATACTGACATACAATTTATTTACTTTGCTAAGTACTTACTCTTTTGCTTCCGATTTCATTCCTTTTTATTGCTTTAATTATTAGTATAATGTGAAAGTTCTACTTGAGGCATTTGGCAACAATTTCTATAGGGAATAGTAGAAGGCAGACTGTGTCATTTAGGATCTTTTTAGCTTTAATAAATGAAAACAAAACCAACTCCCAATGGCTTAAATAATGAGACATAACATAATGTACAAATACAGAAGTTTTAAGGTGGTACAAGAGTTTGAAAAGTCATTCATTCATTGTCTAAATAATGTTGTTAAGGGTTCTGGCTCCTCCCACCCCCATCTCCTCTTTGTCAGCCTCTGGCTCTTCCCTAGTCCCACATTGTCACAAGTGGTCTGTAGTCCTTCTAAGGCATCATACGTGGAATGACAGTGTTTCCTGTCTGTGTAACTCTTTCAGTAAGAGGTATATATAGTCATTCTTTTTTTTTTTAAAGATGAGAAAGTTGACTGTGGTGCCCTTAGCTGTGCAGAAGCTTTTTAGCTTGGTCAAATAGCAAGGGGGAGGGGAGAGGAGGGAGGGAAGGAGGAGGAGCGAGGGTGACTGGTGGGATCTCACCTGATGTGCACAGTGTGAGGGTGGTCAGCACGCCCCCTGGTGGGCAGGACCTCACCTGATGTGCACAGTGTGAGGGTGGTCAGCACGCCCCCTGGGTGACGGGCTCAACTATGACTTAAACTTTACCTTAGAAATGAAAATAATGTAACCTAAATATTTATACCCTCATATTAATTAGAAGAAAAAAAAGATGAGAAAATTGATGCTCACCCAGCATCACATGAGGTAAACTTGGGGAGACTGGAATGGGATTCTGCATTTTCAGAGACTCCCCTATCCCTTTCCTGGTGGCAAAGGAATGTTTTAAGTAATGCCACAGGCCTCTGCAGTGAGACACAATGCTCTGGGTAGAGTTTCTGTGGTGTCATCATAGCTCACAGCAACCTCAAACTCCTGAGCTCAGTGAGCCTCCCGCCTTGGCCTCCCAGAATGCTGAGATCACAAGCGTGAGCCACCTTGCCAGCCCAAAGTCACTCTTTCCAAAGAAATTCTTCTGTGCAGGTTCCTGGGGCAGGATGTGAGCCTGTCTTTTGGAGTCACCATTCAGTCTACAACATAGAGTTTGGCCATATTTCAATGTTTGCTGTTTATGAACTTCCCAGGAATGGCTGTGTGCATCACTCCCATTCCTCCCTTCCTGGCTGGAGGCAGAGTGGCTAATGAGGAGCTAATGACCCCCGCCCAAAGAGAGTAGCAGGGAAAGGAGGGATTAGATCATCTTGTCTACAGTCATAACGGCCACCTTTCATCTTCACCTCTAAACCTCTCTCAGAACTTGGTGTAAGGGGAATGGAAATCTATTTCTTTAATTTAGAATGTGGAGTAAACTTATCTTGAGCCTGGGGAAATAAATTCTGATGGGTTTGTGGAAATCCCAACTCATGTTATTAAATGAATTTCATGCCTTCTTGTTTAATGAAGGCATCACCAGTGAGCATCCACTTGCTTGCCAGCCTGCAGGCACCGTTCCCCTGCTTCACTGACGGACTGCCTGTCACATCATTTACTTTAATCATTTCTTAGTATTAAAAAAAAGATGAAAGGAAAAGGAAAACTAGTTAATTTTAAATATAGAAGATACTTTTTCTTTGAGTAGAATTTAATTTAAAATAAAAATGTGAAACAGCCTTTAAGTAAAATGCTAAGATAGGAGGAACATGGAGTCAGTGTGGAAGAAATGTAGATGGTGACCTTGAATGCTGGCTAGTGGCTCTGAGCATCTCCTCTGAGGAACTGTAGGTCTCCAGCCCTCAAATGTTTCCAAAGGCCGTATTGATTATTATGGCTTAAGGCACAGAATGGAGCAAAGAGAGGATGCAATCTGGAAGGCCACACCCATGAGATCACAAGGCAAGAGAAAGGACTCGATGTGCCTTCCCTTCTAGAACAAACCCCCCAATTGAGAGGAAGTGATTCATACATTCTTACTTTTTCTAGCCTTTGAGCTCTAGAATGTAAGCTTTGGTGTCTAACCTCTGGTACAACTGGTGTTAGTGGCCACTCTTTAAAAATTCATCAAAAATTCATTCTTTACAGTCTTTTGTATCAACCTGGATGGATTTGAAACACATTCTTCTCAGTAAAGTATCACAAGAATGGAAAAGCAAGTATCCAATGTACTCAGTACTAATGTGAAGCCAGAAGATGAACTAACACTTACTTTCTTCTTCCTAATGTTGGAAGCATTTACATTACATGGTCTTAGAATGGAGAGCTGTACAAAAAGCTGTGGGCAGAGAAAATGTTATTCTCCACAAATACCGTCTATTCTTTTTATCCTAGTCCCATCTATTCAGGAAGGTAACCAATACCATTAGTTTCTGATTTAACCTCTCTCTTGTTTTCTTCCCTTTTTTTCTAAATGAGCAGATACATATATTTTCTGATTTTTCCATTTTTCTTACACAAAGTCATGGAATAAAGTAGAGACTTCTTGCTTTTCCATCTGAGTAAGTACTCCAGCAATCACCCTGCAGGGGTCCGTGGGGTCTTCTTTGCTCTGTGTGCAGCTGTATTCCTTTGTGCAGATGTACTGTGGTTTATTTAGCCACTTTCTCTTCAAAATTTCGGCAGATGGTTTCTGATGTCTTGACACTATGAACAATGTCTCAGTAATAACTTTACATTTGTGTTTTCCTACTGTGAGGTGTGTACTTGTAGGGTGCAGTCACATTTGCTGGCACTCTGTGTTACAAAAGGAAATTCACGTGTCGAAACAACTGAAGAGAAGAGAATCACTCCGAGTAAAATGTACCCGCACCTTCCACCCTGTTCCTACCCTGCACTTTCACTTCTGAAAGTCGCTCTCTTTTAATCATTTCTGGTTTCTATTCTG
The DNA here is from genome assembly GCF_027406575.1 of Nycticebus coucang. Lineage (NCBI taxonomy): Eukaryota > Metazoa > Chordata > Mammalia > Primates > Lorisidae > Nycticebus > Nycticebus coucang. The sequence continues at coordinate 106,519,406 of NC_069780.1, read as the reverse complement.
GTTTTCACATTTCCAGATAACGCGAATTATATGAATTTCTGGGGCTTTAGGGTGATAATTAATCACATCTCTCATTCCTTCTTTGTGTTTAGACAAAACTGAGACACAGTGTAAGAATCAAAGCCTGGTGATTAATATATCAACTTTACTACCATTCAAGCTGAATTGAATAACTCAGATTAGGCGAGTGTCTCTAATTAGATTTCTCAGAGCCTCCCTCTCAGTTCAGACATCGGAACAACCCACCTGCGGAGGGGATGTTTGAGCTACAGAGAAAAAAAAACATCTAGAATCACTGTCTTGTATATATGTGCAGCACATTTAATATACAGGATTTCTTAAAGTTCCTGGGGAATTTAAACTATTTTTTTAAAATTGCATAGGAACATTATGGACACTCTATAATCCTTAAATTTGTTCTGAATTCTGGAATATTTATCTCATAAATGTTTAAAAATTCCAGGGAAAAAGTGTGAGGAAGATAAATTTAAAGATACTTTGAAGATACCTTTATTTGTAGACATTTACTTGATGTGTGAGTTTTTGAAGCAGCAAAACAGAGGTGTCTTGTATTTGTACTTTAATGAGTAATCAGTCGTTGTCTGTAAATGGTGTGGTGTCCTTATCACTCATCCAACTCTTAGGTGCAAGGTTATAGATTAAACAAAAATGTCTGTATGCACAAATTAATAGAGTAAAATATAAATTTAAAATTGTCATTAAAAATACTGTCTGTATAGTCTGGAGTTTTTAACTAGGATTAATCTTTAAATGTTTAAGGACATAAATTAAATCAGCATGCATTTTTTATTCCTGGCTCAACCCATGTTTAGACAAGCAAATGGGGAAGGGAATAGTTATGAGATAAATTATATGTCTTTGCTTTGTTGCAGGCTATTTGTCACTATAGCATATTGAAATTAAAAGGTCATCTTTGATATCATTCTGCACATTGTATTTTTTTTCTTTTTTTCTTTTTATTTTTTATTAAATCACAGCCGTGTACGTTGATATGATCATGGGGCATCATACACTAGCTTCACGGACCGTTCGACACCCTTTCATCACACTGGTTAACGTAGCCTTCCTGGCATTCTCTCAGTTACTGTGCCAAGACACATTCCACATTTACCAAGTTTCACATATACCCTTGTAAGATGCACCACAGGTGTAATCCCACCAATCCCCCTCCCTCTACCCCCCTCCCCCCTCCCTCCCCTCCCTTTCCCCCTTCCCCTTATTCTTAGGTTGTAACTGGGTTATAGCTTTCATGTGAAAGCCCTAAATTAGTTTCATAGTAGGGCTGAGTACATTGGGTACACATTGTATTTTCTTAAAAAACAAACACACTTTAGAGCATCTATTTTTGAAATATTTAATGTGGGCTTCCATAGCATTTGGTCATATGTTAGATGGAGCTTGTTAAGTTCAAAAATAATGGTTGAAAACAATGCTGTGGCAAGAGAGATTGTGGCATTTACTTTCCTTTCTTTTAAGTCTTTTTTTAAAGAGGCAAATCCTGTGCGTATGTGCAATAACTTGAATCCATGATAATTTAGGGGCAGAGACATCAAAAATGGAATAATTAAGGAATTCGATATTTCTAGTTCTACTTTGTTTGATGTTCAGCTGACTTTCAGGGTATAAGTATCTATTTGGTAACATGTAATATTTATATATGGTAAACAGATTTATTGGGGATAAGCAGAGGTAACATCTGTAAAAGTGGGTGGTACATACTATTTTAAATACCTTGATTTCTTCTTCACCATTATTTATGAGGAGAACCTGACATCTTCTGCTCTCAGAGGTTTAGTGGAATCCCTTGAACAGCTGCATAGGCATACAGAACAAAGAGGGGTGCAGCTTAGGAAAGGAGTGAGGAATGGACAGAGTCTTTAATCAGAACGATAAGCCAGGTGAGATGCTTAAGAAGAACAAAAGAAAAGAGTAGTTCTTGCCAGTTAACTTGAACTTAAATGAACCTGCTTTAGGAACTCTTGGCTTCACAAGGAAGGTCGCCTGCATCTTGTGAGCTGTGCTGCGTGGTGCCTGACGTGGGTGAGGTGGTCAGGGTGAAAGCAGCGGGGCTGTCTGAAGGATACATTTACAGGGTGATATGTGTCCCACCACAGCCCTGCTGATGTCTTGGCACACATAACAAGGTTTAGTCACTTAGGAACATTACCCATTCCTTTTTTTTAATTTTTAAATTTTTTTATTGTTGGGGATTCATTGAGTGTACAATAAGCCAGGTTAAACTGACTGCAATTGTTAGGTAAAGTCCCTCTTGCAATCATGTCTTGCCCCCATAAAGTGTGAGACACGCCAAGGCCCCACCACCCTTCCTCTGTCCCTTTTTCTGCTTTTCCTCCCCCCCATAACCTTAATTGTCATTAATTGTCCTCATATCAAAATTGAGTACATAGGATTCATGCTTCTCCATTCTTGTGATGCTTTACTAAGAATAATGTCTTCCACTTCCATCCAGGTTAATACGAAGGATGTGAAGTGTCCATTTTTTTAAATAGCTGAATAGTATTCCATGGTGTACATATACCACAGCTTGTTAAACCATTCCTGGGTTGGTGGACATTTAGGTTGTTTCCACATTTTGGCGATTGTAAATTGAGCTGCAATAAACAGTCTAGTACAAGTGTCCTTATGATAAAAGGATTTTTTTCCTTCTGGGTAGATGCCCAGTAATGGGATTGCAGGATCAAATGGGAGGTCTAGCTTGAGTGCTTTGAGGTTTCTCCATACTTCCTTCCAGAAAGGTTGTACTAGTTTGCAGTCCCACCAGCAGTGTAAAAGTGTTCCCTTCTCTCCACATTCACGCCAGCATCTGCAGTTTTGAGATTTTGTGATGTGGGCCATTCTCACTGGGGTTAGAAGATATCTCAGGGTTGTTTTGATTTGCATTTCTCTAATATAAAGAGATGATGAACACTTTTTTATGTGTTTGTTAGCCATTCGTCTGTCATCTTTAGAGAAAGTTCTATTCATGTCTCTTGCCCATTGATATATGGGATTGTTGGCTTTTTTCATGTGGATTAATTTGAGTTCTCTATAGATCCTAGTTATCAAGCTTTTGTCTGATTGAAAATATGCAAATATCCTTTCCCATTGTGTAGGTTGTCTCTTTGCTTTGGTTATTGTCTCCTTCGCTGTACAGAAGCTTTTCAGTTTAATGAAGTCCCATTTGTTTATTTTTGTTGTTGCAATTGCCATGGCAGTCTTCTTCATGAAGTCTTTCCCCAGGCCAATATCTTCCAGTGTTTTTCCTATGCTTTCTTTGAGGATTTTTATTGTTTCATGCCTTACATTTAAGTCCTTTATCCATCTTGAATCAATTTTTGTGAGTGGGGAAAGGTGTGGGTCCAGTTTCAGTCTTTTACATGTAGACATCCAGTTCTCCCAACACCATTTATTGAATAGGGAGTCTTGCCCCCAAGGTATGTTCTTGTTTGGTTTATCAAAGATTAGGTGGTTGTAAAATGTTAGTTTCATTTTTTGGTTTTCAATTCGATTCCAAGTGTCTATGTCTCTGTTTTTGTGCCAGTACCATGCTGTCTTGAGCACTATGGCTTTGTAGTACAGACTAAAATCTGGTATGCTGATGGCCCCAGCTTTATTTTTGTTACAAAGAACTGCCTTAGCTATACGGTTTTTTTTTCCGGTTCCATACAAAACACAGAATCATTTTTTCCAAATCTTGAAAGTACGAGGTTGTTATTTTGATAGGAATGGCATTGAATAGTTAGATTGCTTTGGGAAGTATAGACATTTTAACAATGTTGATTCTTCCCGTCCATGAGCATGGTATGTTCTTCCATTTGTTAATATCCTCTGCTATTTCCTTTCTGAGGATTTCATAGTTTTCTTTATAGAGGTCCTTCACCTCCTTCGTTAGGTATATTCCTAGGTATTTCATTTTCTTTGAAACTATGGTGAAGGGAGTTGTGTCTTTAATTAGCTTCTCATCTTGACTGTTATGGGTGTATACAAAGGCTACTGACTTGTGGACATTGATTTTATACCCTGAAATATTACTGTATATTTTGATGACTTGTAGGAGTCTTGTGGTTGAGTCTTTGGGGTTCTCTAAGTATAAGATCATGTCATCAGCAAGGAGGGAGAGTTTGACCTCCTCTGCTCCCATTTGGATTCCCTTTATTTCCTTGTCTTGCCTGATTGTATTGGCTAGAACTTCCAGCACTATGTTGAATAGTAAAGGTGACAGAGGACAACCTTGTCTGGTTCCAGTTCTAAGAGGAAAAGCTTTCAGTTTTAGTCCATTCAGTAAAATACTGGCTGCGGGTTTGTCATAGATAGCTTCAATCAGTTTTAGAAATGTGCCACCTATGCCTATACTCTTAAGTGTTCTAATTAGAAAAGGATGCTGGATTTTATCAAATGCTTTTTCTGCATCTATCGAGAGGATCATGTGATCTTTATTTTTGCCTCTGTTAATATGGTGGATAACGTTTATGGACTTGCGTATGTGAAACCAGCCTTGCATCCCTGGGATGAAGCCTACTTGATCATGATGAATGAATTTTGTGATGATAAGCTGTAATCTATGGGCTAGGATTTTGTTGAGAATTTTTGCATCTATATTCATGAGTGAGATTGGTCTGAAATTCTCCTTTTTGTTTGGGTCTTTTCCTGGTTTTGGTACCGGGGTGATTTTGCTTCATAGAATGTGTTGGGGAGGATTACTTCTTCCTCAATTTTTTGGAATAATTTCTACATTACAGGAATAAGCTCTTCCTTGAAGGTTTGATAGAATTCTGGAGTGAAGCCATCTGGACCAGGGCATTTTTTGGTTTGAAGATTTTTTATTGTTTCTTTGATCTCAGTGCTTGAAATTGGTCTGTTCAGGAGCACTATTTCTTCCTGGCTAAGTCTAGGGAGAGGGTGTGAGTCCAAATATTGATCCATTTCCTTCACATTGTCAAATTTCTGGGCATAGAGTTTCTGGTAGTATTCAGAGATGATCTCTTGTATCTCTGTGGGATCAGTAGTTATTTCCCCTTTATCATTTCTGATTGAGGTTACTAGAGATTTTACTTTTCTATTTCTTGTTAGTCTGGCCAATGGTTTATCTATTTTATTAATTTTTTCAAAAAACCAAGTCCTTGTTTCATTAATTTTCTGAATGATTCTCTTGTTTTCAATTCCATTAATCTCTGATTTGATTTTGGATATTTCTTTTCTTCTGCTGAGTTTAGGCTTAGATTGTTCTTCTTTTTCCAATTCCTTAAGATGGCTTGTGAGATTGTTGATGTGCTCTCTTTCTGTTATTCGAGTGTAGGCATCTAAAGCGATGAATTTTCCTCTCAAAACTGCTTTTGCAGTATGCCACTCGTTTTGGTAGCTGTGTCTTCATTGTTGTTATGCTCAAGGAAGTTAATGATTTCCTGTTTTATTTCTTCCTGCACCCATCTGTTATTCAACAGAAGATTGTTTAATTTCCATGCCTTTGTGTGGGGTCGAGCATTTTGTTAGAGTTGAGTTCCACCTTTAGTGCCTTATGGTCTGAGAAGATACAAGGTAAAATTTCAAGTCTTTAGATTCTGTTGATATTTGTTTTGTGTCTCAGGATATGATCAATTTTGGAGAATGTTCCATGGGCTGATGAGAAGAATGTATATTCTTTATCTTTGGGATGGAGTGTTCTATATGAGTCTATCAAGCACAGTTGTTCTAGGGTCTCTTTAAATCTCTTATATCTTTGTTTAATTTCTGTTTAGAGGATCTGTTCAGCTCTGTAAGAGGAGTGTTAAAATCCCCTGTTATTATGGTATTATCAGATATCATATTGCTCAGACTGAGTAAGGTCTGTTTCAAGAATCTGCGAGCATTTAGATTGGGTGCATAAATATTTAGAATTGAAACATCTTCTTGTTGTATTTTTCTGTTGACCAATATAAAGTGACCTTCTTTGTCTTTTTTGACTTTAGTTGCTTTAAATCCACATGAATCAGAAAATAAGATTGCAACTCCTCTTTTCTTCTGAATGCCATTTGCCTGAAATTTGTCTTCCAACCCTTGACTCGGAGCTTTAATTTGTCTTTTGAAGCCAGGTGTGTTTCTTGCAGACAGCAAATGGATGGCTTGTGTTTTTTAATCCAGTCAGCCAATCTATGTCTCTTCAGTGGGGAATTGAAGCTACTAACATTTATTGAGATAATTAATAAGTGTGGTAGTATTCTATTCATCTTATTTTGTTAGAGTCCATTGCTTAGTTTTATCTTTTGCATCAGTGTGGAGGTGAGGTTCTGTCCTTTAATTTCTGAGTTCTTACTTTGCTGTTGATCCTTTGTGGTGGTCAATGTGCAGAACAGGTTGAAGTATTTCCTGTAGAGCTGGTCTTCTTGTGGTGAATTTTCTCAATGTTTGTATATCCGTAAATGATTTGATTTCTCCATCAATTTTGAAGCTTAGCTTAGCAGGGTACGGAATTCTGGGCTGGAAATTTTTCTGTTTATGTAGATTAAAGGTAGATGACCATTGTCTTCTTGCTTAGAAAGTTTCATTAGAGAAGTCTGCGGTCACTCTGATGGATTTGCCCCTGTAGGTCAACTGGCGCTTACTCCTGGCTGCTTGAAAACGTTTTTCTTTTGTCTTGACTTTGGACAGGTTCATCACAATGTGTCTTGGAGAAGCTCAGTTAGAGTTGAGGTGATCTGGGGTCGGATATCCCTCTGAAAGCAGTGTGTCAGAATCTTTGGTGATATTTGGAAAATTTTCTTTTATAATGTCCTCTAACATGGCTTCCATTCCTCTGGGGCATTCTTCTTCCCCTTCTGGAATTCCTATAACTCATATGTAGGAATGAGTTATGAGTTATGAAGCATTTGGACAGGTTCATCACAATGTGTCTTGGAGAAGCTCAGTTAGAGTTGAGGTGATCTGGGGTCGGATATCCCTCTGAAAGCAGTGTGTCACAATCTTTGGTGATATTTGGAAAATTTTCTTTTATAATGTTCTCTAACATGGCTTCCATTCCTCTGGGGCATTCTTCTTCCCCTTCTGGAATTCCTATAACTCATATGTAGGAATGAGTTATGAGTTATGAAGCATAAAGTCCCATAATTGTGACAGTGAACATTCTGCTTTCTCTCTCTTCTTTTCTGCCTCTTTTACTATCTGAGTTATCTCAAGAACTTTGTCTTCTACGTCTGAAATCCTTTCTTCTTCATGGTCTCACCTGTTGCTGATACTTTCCATTGCATCTTTAAGTTCCCTGATTGTTTCATTTCCTTCAGCTCTGCTATATCCTTTTTATATTCTTCATATCATTCATCTCTTATTTGATTCTGTTTTTGAATTTCCTTTTGGTTATTTTCCACTTTATTAGCAGTTTCCTTCATTATTTCCATCATTTCTTTGATTGTTTTCATCATGTGCATTCTAAATTCTCTTTCTGTCCTTCCTAACATTTCTTTATAGGTGGAATCATCTGCAGTAGCTACCTCATCGTCCCTTGGCAGGGTTGTTCTGGACTGGTTCTTCATGTTGCCTAGAGTTTTCTGCTGATTCGTCCTCATGGGTGATTTCTTTTATCTGTTTCCTTGCCCTAATTTTCCTTTCACTTCCTCTTGCTTTTTAAGTTCTCATTCCTGTGGACTAAGGGTTAGATGAGTCCTTTTGCTACAGGCCAAGAAGGGTGAGAAGATTGAAGAGCAAAAAAGGGATGAAAGAAAGGAGGACTGAGTGAAAAGAAAAAAAAATAGAGAAAGGAGAGGAGGTGGGTAAAAGGAATATTGACAAAAAGAAGAGAGGCACAGAATGAGGGAGACAGAGCAATATAGGTGTACAGTAGGGTACTTTGGCACAACCTTTAAAAAAACCACCTTCAGGGGGTGTCCAGTTGGGTGGGTCCCTTGAGGTCAGCTGCTCTTTGCTAACCTGATCAGACACAGTACCCCACCTCCACCAAGTAGAGAGGAAAGACAAAAATGCTATAAATCAAACCAAAACAAGCATACAGACAACTTTACAGGATAAAATTGTGTGAAAAACCAACTAATAGCCATAGAAACACTAGCAAAAATGAAGTTCTATTTATTAAAATAGGCAGCAATGGGAAATTGTAATTAAACTAGAAAAATTGAGAAAGAAAAAAGATCTGTACGAAAAAGGTTGAAATTAAAAAACAAAACAACATCAACAACATCAAAATAAACAAAAAAACAACCAAAGCAAAAAACAAAAACAAAAACAGAAAAACAGAAAAAGCTAAACAACCAAAAACAAAGCAGTATGTATATGTTGTTGAATATTGTTTGGGCAACACGTGGTCTTCTGGGATATGAGATGTTAATCACAGTTCTGATACAACTGGAGGCTGCTGATTTCTCAAACCCCAGCAGGTAGACACCCTAAATCTCTCTTCAGCCCACTTAAAAGGCACTTTGAAGTTGTAAACTTGCTGAGCAGAAGCTTTCCCAGGAAAATGCTTGTTGCTGGAATCACTGCTGAAGTGGCTATACACTTACCCAGTGTGCCAAAACTGGTCTCATTCTGCCCCTGAGGGTTAGGGCTGCAAGGAGGCTCAGACCCCACCCTTAGGCTACTTGGTCAGTGGGTTACCAGCTCCCACCCGACTCTAGCTCTGCGCCCTTGACAGCAGAGCTTGCCAGGGCAGATTGCTCACAATGGCTCCCTGTGGCCCACAGCCAAAGACTATTAGCTCCGTCTGGCTCATCGGCTCAGACCGGGGCCCTAGACAATGACCAAAGTTCTCCACATTCCCACTCAGGCTGTCCCCAAGGCAGTTCAACTGAGTGCCAAGTCCAAAGACACCAAAACAGTTCACAGGTAAGGCCTTTCCGGTTTGCAGTCTCGCTGCTACTGAACTTAAGGTTGCGGGCGGGTTTAGACCGATTGAACACACGCGACTACTTGCCGGTTTTCCACTGTTCTAGTCCTCCTCTTGGTGTCCAGAAGTCTCTCGCTGACTCCCTGTATCCTCGCAGGGGTGATGATAGGCAGATCCCACCAGCCAGAGATGCCTGGAGTCCTACCTCCCCGGACTCACGGTGCCCAGATGCAAGGAAGCTGTTACTCGGCCTCCATCTTTCTCTCCTCCCCATTACCCATTCCTTATGAGAGTTTACTAACGATGAGGGCAATTCTTTTTTTTTTTTTTTGAGACAGAGTCTCACTCTTCACGCTGGGTAGAGTGCAGTGGCATCATAGCTCACAGCAACCTCAAACTCTTGGGTTCAAGAGATGCTTGTGCCTCAGCCTCCCAAGTAGCTGGGACTACAGGTGTCTGCCACCTGACTGGTTATTTTGGAGATAGGGTCTTGTTCTTGCTCAGGCTAGTCTCAAACTCCTGAGTTTGAGCAATCAACACTCCTCAGCCTCCCAGGATGAGGGTAATTCTTAGAGACTGAAAAAGAGCAAATGTATAACTTGTCTATGGAAAAGGGAGGCTGGACAAAAGTGAGGGCATCCTTTTAAACTTGGCTATATGTTGCATATTACTTCAATAGTTCATCAGAGCTGACAAGTTCTGCCAACTTCAGTGGGCTTTCTTTCATAGGAGAGAGACTGTTCTGGGAAATAAAGGGTAAGGTGGAAAAAGTAATATGATTGCACCCTACTGAGGCTAAAGATTTTATTTCACAGTGTGCTTATCGGAACTTTGTAGAAATATGGTTTTGCTCTAAGAGCTCTTAGGGTAAAGTAGAAATGAGTGACAAGAGCACAAAATAAGAAATATGATTCTCTAAACGATTTAAACAATAAGGGATTAAGATAATTTAGTATATACTTTTGGTGGTGGCATTGTTTATTTGTTGTATTAGTTAAAGATTTAGATGAAAGAGGCATCTGATCATTAAATATAAGAATACTACTAAATGGTGGCAAATTTTGTGAGTTATAAATAAAAGATGTAAGTGTAGGCAAATCTCCTTAATAAAATAAATTTAGCAAATAATAATGTCAGTAAAATTGAGGGGCGGAGCAAGATGGTGGCCGAGTAACAGCTTCCTTGCATCTGGGCACCATGAGTCTGGGGAGATAGGATTCCAGGCATCTCTGGCTGGTGGGATCTGCCTATCATCACCCCTGCAAGGATACAGGGAGCCAGCGAGAGACTTCTGGACCCCAAGAGGAGGACTAAAACAGTGGAAAACCGGCAAGTGGTTGCGTGTGTTCAATCCGTCTAAACCCGCCCGCAACTGTAAGTTCGGTAGCAGCGAGACTGCAAACCAGAAAGGCCTTACCTGTGAACTGTTTTGGTGTCTTTGGACTTGGCACTCAGTTGAACTGCCTTGGGGAGAGCCTGAGTGGGAGTGCGGAGAACTTTGGCCATTGTCTAGAGCCCCAGTCTGAGCCACTGAGCCAGACAGAGCTAATAGTGTTTGGCTGTGGGTCACAGGGAGCCATTGTGAGCGATCTGCCCTGGCAAGCTCCGCCCTCAGGGTCGCAGAGCTAGAATTGGGTGGGAGCTGGTAACCCAGCAACCAAGTAGCCTAAGGGTGGGGTCTGAGCCGCCTTGCAGCCCTAACCCTCAGGGGCAGAGTGAGACCGGTTTTGGCACACTGGGTAAGTGGATAGCCACTTCAGCAGAGATTCCAGCGACAAGCACTTTCCTGGGAAAGTTTCTGCTCAGCAAGTGAACAAGTTCAAAGTGCCTTTTAATTGGGCTGAAGAGAGATTTAGGGTGTCTACCTGCTGGGGTTTGAGAAATCAGCAGGCTCCAGTCATATCAGAACTGTGATTAACATCTCATACTCCAGAAGACCACGTGTTGCCCGGACAATATTCAATAACATATACATACCTTCTTGTTTTTGGTTGTGATTTTTTTGGGGGGGGGGGTTTGGTTGTTCTTTTAGTTTATTTTGATGTTGTTTATGTTGTTTTTTTTTTTAAGTTCAAACTTTTCCATACAGATCTTTTTCTTTCTCATTTTTTCTAGTTTAATTATAATTTCCCATTGCTGCCTTTTTCAATAATTAGAACTTCATTTTTACTAGTGTTTCTACGGCTATTAGTTGGTTTTTCACAACATTTTATCCCATAAAGTTTTCTGTTTGCTTGTTTTGGTTTGATTTATAGCATTTTTGTCTTTCCTCTCTTCTTGGTGGAGGTGGGGTACTGTGTCTGATCAGGTTAGCAAAGAGCTGCTGACTTCAAGGGAACCACCCAACTGGGCACCCCCAGAGGGTGGGGCTTCTTTAAGGTTGTGTCAAAGTACCCTACTGTACACCTATATTGCTCTGTATCCCTCTTTCTGTGCCTCTCTTCTTTTTGTCAATATTCCTTTTAACCACCCCCTCTCCTTTCACTACTTTTTTCTTCTCTTGTCACTCAGTCCTCCTTTCTTTCATCCCTTTTTTGCTGTTCAACCTTTTCACCCTTCTGGTCCTCTAACCCTTAGTCCACAGGCATCAGAACTTAAAGAGCAAGAGGAAGTGAAAGGAAAATTAGGACAAGGAAACAGATAAAACCCATGAGGAAGAATCAGCAGAAAACTTCAGGCAACATGAAGAACCAGTCCAGAACAACCCCGCCAAGGGACCATGAGGTAGCTACTGCAGATGATTCCACCTATAAAGAAACGTTAGGAATGACAGAAAGGGAATTTAGAATACACATGTTGAAAACAATGAAAGAAATGATGGAAACAATGAAGGAAAGTGCTAATAAAGTGGAAAATAACCAAAAGGAAATCCAAAAAGAGAATGAAATAAGAGATGAATGATATGAAGAATATAAAAAGGATATAGCAGAGCTGAAGGAACTGAAACAGTCAATTAGGGAACTTAAAGATGTAATGGAAAGTATGAACAACAGGTTAGACCATGCAGAAGAAAGAATTTCAGAGGTAGAAGACAAAGTTCTTGAGATAACTCAGACAGTAAAAGAGGCAGGAAAGAAGAGAGAGAAAGCGGAACGTTCACTGTCAGAATTATAGGACTTTATGAAGCGTTCCTACATACGAGTTATAGGAATTCCAGAAGGGGAAGAAGAATGCCCCAGAGGAATGGAAGCCATACTAGAGAATATTATAAAAGAAAATTCCCCAAATATCACCAAAGATTCTGACACACTGCTTTCAGAGGGATATCGGACCCCAGGTCGCCTCAACTCTAACTGAGCTTCTCCAAGACACATTGTGATGAACCTGTCCAAAGTCAAGACAAAAGAAAAGATTCTGCAAGCTGCCAGGAGTAAGCGCCAGTTGACTTACAGAGGCAAATCCATCAGAGTGACCGCAGTCTTCTCTAATGAAATTTTCCTACAAGAAGACAATGGTCATCTACCTTTAATCTACTTAAACAGAACAATTTCCAGCCCAGAATTCTGTAACCTGCTAAGATAAGCTTCAAAATTGACGGAGAAATCAAATCATTTACGGATATACAAACATTGAGGATATTCACCACAACAAGTCCAGCTCTACAGGAAATACTTCAACCTGTTCTGCACACTGACCACCACAATGGATCAACAGCAAAGTAAGAACTCAGAAATTAAAGGACAGAACCTAACCTCCACACTGATGCAAAAGATAAAACTAAGCAATGGACTCTCACCAAATAAGATGAATAGAATACTAACACACTTATCAATTATCTCAAAAAATGTTAATGGCTTGAATTCCCCACTGAGGAAACATAGCTTGGCTGAGTGCATTAAAAAACACAAGCCATCTATTTGCTGTCTGCAAGAAACACACCTGGCTTCAAAAGACAAATTAAAGCTCTGAGTCAAGGGTTGGAAGACAATTTTTCAGGCAAATGGAATTCAAAAAAAAAGAGGAGTAGCAATCTTATTTTCAGATACATGTGGATTTAAAGCAACTAAAGTCAAAAAAGACAAAGATGGTCACTTTATATTGGTCAAGGTAAAAATACAACATGAAGATGTTTCAATTCTAAGTATTTATGCAACCAATTTAAATGCTCCCAGGTTCTTGAAACAGACCTTACTCATTCTGAGCAATATGATATCTGATAATACCATAATAACAGGGGATTTTAACACTCTTCTTACAGAGCTGGACAGATCCTCTAAACAGAAATTGAACAAAGATATAAGAGATTTCAAGAGACCCTAGAACAACTGTGCTTGATAGACTCATATAGAACACTCCATCCCAAAGATAAAGAACATAAATTCTTCTCATTACCCCATGGAACATTCTCCAAAATTGATCATATCCTGGGACACAAAACAAATATCAACAGAATCAAAAGAATTGAAATTTTACCTTGTATCTTCTCAGACCATAAGGCACTAAAGGTGGAACTCAACTCTAACAAAAGTGCTCGACCGCACACAAAGGCATGGAAATTAAACAATCTTCTGTTGAATAACAGATGGGTGCAGAAAGAAATAAAACAGGAAATCATTAACTTCCTTGAGCATAACAACAATGAAGACAGAAGCTACGAAAACCTGTGGCATACTGCAAAAGCAGTTTTGAGAGGAAAATTCATCGCTTCAGATGCCTACATTCGAAAAACAGAAAGAGAGCGCATTAACAATCTCACAGCAGATCTTATGGAATTGGAAAAAGAAGAACAATCTAAGCCTAAACTCAGTAGAAGAAAAGAAATCTGCAAAATCAAATCAGAGATCAATGACATGGAAAACAATAGAATCATCCAGAAAATTAATGAAACAAGGAGTTGGTTTTTTGAAAAAATAAATAAAATAGATAAAACATTGGCCAGACTAACGAGGAATAGAAAAGTAATATCTCTAGTAACCTCAGTCAGAAATGATAGAGAGGAAATAACAACTGATCCCACAGAGATACAAGAGATCATCTCTGAATACTACCAGAGACTTTACGCCCAAAAATTTGACAATGTGAATGAAATGGATCAATATTTGGAATCACACCCTCTCCCTAGACTCAGCCAGGAAGAAATAGAGCTCCTGAACAGACCAATTTCAAGCCCTGAGATCAAAGAAACAATAAAAAAGCTTCCAACCAAAAAATGCCCTGGTCCAGATGGCTTCACTCCAGAATTCTATCAAACCTTCAAGGAAGAGCTTATTCTTGTACTGCAGAAATTATTCCAAAAAATTGAGGAGGAAGGAATCTTCCGCAACACATTCTATGAAGCAAACATCACGCTGATACCAAAACCAGGAAAAGACCCAAACAAAAAGGAGAATTTTAGACCAATCTCACTCATGAATATAGATGCAAAAATTCTCAACAAAATCCTAGCCCATAGATTACAGCTTATCATCAAAAAAGTCATTCATCATGATCAAGCAGGCTTCATCCCAGGGATGCAAGGCTGGTTTAACATACTCAAGTCCATAAACGTTATCCACCATATTAAGAGAGGCAAAAATAAAGATCACATAATCCTCTCAATAGATGCAGAAAAAGCATTTGATAAAATCCAGCATCCTTTTCTAATTAGAACACTTAAGAGTATAGGCATAGGTGGCACATTTCTTAAACTGATTGAAGCTATCTATGACAAACCCACAGCCAATATTTTACTGAATGGAGTAAAACTGAAAGCTTTTCCTCTTAGAACTGGAACCAGACAAGGTTGTCCTCTGTCACCTTTACTATTCAACGTAGTGCTGGAAGTTCTAGCCAATACAATCAGGCAAGACAAGGAAATAAAGGGACTCCAAATGGGAGCAGAGGAGATCAAACTCTCCCTCTTTGCTGATGACATGATCTTATACTTAGAGAACCCCAAAGACTCAACCACAAGACTCCTACAAGTCATCAAAAAATACAGTAATGTTTCAGTATATAAAATCAATGTCCACAAGTCAGTAGCCTTTGTATACACCCATAACAGTCAAGATGAGAAGCTATTTAAGGACACAACTCCCTTCACCATAGTTTCAAAGAAAATGAAATACCTAGGAATATACCTAACGAAGGAGGTGAAGGACCTCTATAAAGAAAACTATGAAATCCTCAGAAAGGAAATAGCAGAGGATATTAACTAATGGAATAACATACCATGCTCATGGACGGGAAGAATCAACATTGTTAAAATGTCTATACTTCCCAAAACAATCTACCTATTCAATGCCATTCCTATCAAAATACCAACATCGTATTTTCAAGATTTGGAAAAAATGATTCTGCGTTTTGTATGGAACCGGAAAAAAAAACCGTATAGCTAAGGCAGTTCTTTGTAACAAAAATAAAGCTGGGGCCATCAGCATACCAGATTTTAGTCTGTACTACAAAGCCATAGTGCTCAAGACAGCATGGTATTGGCACAAAAACAGAGACATAGACACTTGGAATCGAATTGAAAATGAAGAAATGAAACTAACATCTTACAACCACCTAATCTTTGATAAACTAAACAAGAACATACCTTAGGGGTAAGACTTCCTATTCAATAAATGGTGTTGGGAGAACTGGATGTCTACATGTAAAAGACTGAAAGTGGACCCACACCTTTCCCCACTCACAAAAATTGATTCAAGATGGATAAAGGAGTTAAATTTAAGGTATGAAACAATAAAAATCCTCAAGGAAAGCATAGGAAAAACACTGGAAGATATTGGCCTGGGGAAAGACTTCATGAAGAAGACTGCCATGGCAATTACAACAACAACAAAAATAAACAAATGGGACTTCATTAAACTGAAATGTTTCTGTACAGCTAAGGAGACAATAACCAAAGTAAAGAGACAACCTACTCAATGGGAAAGGATATTTGCATATTTTCAATCAGACTAAAGGTTGATAACTAGGATCTATAGAGAACTCAAATTAATCCACATGAAGAAAGCCCACAATCCCATATATTAATGGGCAAGAGACATCTTTCTCTAAAGATGACAGATGAATGGCTAACAAACACATGAAAAATGTTCATCATCTCTTTATATTAGAGAAATGGAAATCAAAACCACCCTGAGACATCATCTAACCCCAGTGAGAATGGCCCACATCACAAAATCTCAAAACTGCAGATGCTGGCGTGGATGTGGAGAGAAGGGAACACTTTTACACTGCTGGTTGGACTGCAAACTAGTACAACCTTTCTGGAAGGAAGTATGGAGAAACCTCAAAGCACTCTAGCTAGACTTCCCATTTGATCCTGCAATCCCTTTACTGGGCATCTACCCAGAAGGAAAAGAATCCTTTTATCATAAGGACACTTGTACTAGACTGTTTATTGCAGCTCAATTTACAATCGCCAAAATGTGGAAACAGCCTAAATGCCCACCAACCCAGGAATGGATTAACAAGCTGTGGTGTATGTATACCATGGAATACTATTCAGCCATTAAAAAAAATGGAGACTTTACATCCTTCATATTAACCTGGATGGAAGTGGAAGACATTATTCTTAGTAAAGCATCACAAGAATGGAGAAGCATGAATCCTATATACTCAATTTTGATATGAGGACAATTAATGACAATTAAGGTTATGGGGGGGAAGAAGAAAGAGGGATGGAGGGAGGGGGTGGGGCCTTAGTGTGTGTCACACTTTATGGTGGCAAGACATCATTGCAAGAGGGACTTTACCTAACAATTGCAATCAGTGTATCCTGGCTTATTGTACCCTCAATGAATCCCCAACAATAAAAAAAAAAATAATGTCAATAAAATTATCTTTGGAGAAGTCAGGCAGGAAATAATAGAATATCAAATATTCTATTATTAATATCTATCCAAATGTGGATAAGTGAAATATTAGAAATTAAATAATGGTCTAAAAAAAAAGTAGGAACCCTAAATCTCAGGATGGATCATCCAGCTCCCTCTCCCACCAGTAAGCTTTCTGAAACTAATATATCAGAAAGAACTCTACTTAGATGAAAGAAACTCTACAAAAGATGTTTTGCAAAAGGCAGAATATATTCATTTTACTAGACGTTCAATTTTAGCTTGGTGACTTATTGGGAGTGCAAAAAACTTGGAAAGGGCTCTGAATGCAGAAAGAGAAAGAAATGAAAAATAGTTCAATAGAAGAAATCTTCACTCAGAACAAAGTCAGTGGGACTAAGTGAATGCGTAAAGTGACATAGCACTGACTTTTTTTTTAAATTTTTATTTTTTTATTAAATCATTGCTGCGTACATTAGTATGATCATGGGGCACCATACACTTTGTTCATAGACCGTTTGACACATTTTCGTCATGCTAGTTAACATAGCTTTTGTGGCATTTTCTTAGTTATTTTGCTAAGACCTTTACTTTCCACATTTACTCAGATTCACATATGCCCTTGTAAGATGCACCGCTGGTGTAATCCCATTAATCCCTCTCCCTCCACCTACCTCCCCCTTCCCTCCCCTCCCTTTCCCCCTTCTCCCTATTCTTAGGTTGTAACTGGGTTATAGCTTTCATGTGGAGGTCCTACATTAGTTTCATAATAAGGGTGAGTACATTGGGTACTTTTTCTTCCATTCTTGAGACACTTTACTAAGAAGAATATGTTCTAGTTCCATCCATGTAAACATGAAAGAGGTAAAGTCTCCATCTTTTTTTAAGGCTGCATAATACTCCATGGCAACTCTTCCTGGTCTCTAAAAGAAGCCAATGTGATTTCAAAAGTAGCAGACATGGCTGTGGGGTTCTGTTTGGAATTCACAGTTTCCTAATTTGCCAGAGCAACCCCCAATGACTCACAGGGACTCTCTGGGGTGAAGCACAGATAGAAAATGAAGTCACCTCATGTTTCCTGAGGAATGAACCGGAAAAGCCAGAAACCAAGATTGTACTCTCCCTCCCTCAGAAGACATCCAGCCATTCTCTTTTTTTTTACTCTTCTTGGCTTTTCTCTGGTTTATCTGCTTTACACCTAGGCTGCATCTTGGACGGGTGCAGGTGAAGTTTACTAAGTGTAGAATATAAGGGTTTGAACACAATAACTAGAAAATGCCATGAAGGCTATGTAAACCAGTTCGGTGAAAATATTTCAGACTGTATATGGAACCAGCACATTGTACCTCATGATTGCATTATTGTACACAGCTATGATTTAATAAAAAAAATTTCTCTCACTTTAAAAAAACTTCCTCTGTTTCCCTGGCCCTTGTCTCTGCATCCTAACATTTTTATTTATTTATT
Source organism: Nycticebus coucang (assembly GCF_027406575.1). Lineage (NCBI taxonomy): Eukaryota > Metazoa > Chordata > Mammalia > Primates > Lorisidae > Nycticebus > Nycticebus coucang. The sequence continues at coordinate 106,501,346 of NC_069780.1, read as the reverse complement.
TATATTTTTTTATTACAGAATCATAGCTGTGTACATTTATGCGATCATGGGGCACCATACACTGGATTTATAGACCGTTTGACACATTTTCATCACACTGGTTAACATAGCCTTCCTGGCATTTTTTTTAGTTATTGTGTTAAGACATTTACATTCTACATTTACTAAGTTTCACACGTACCATTGTAAGATGCACCACAGGTGTAATCCCACCAATCATCCTCCCTCGTCCCATCCTCCTCCTCCCTCACCCTCACCCACTTCCCCCATTCTTAGGTTATAACTGGGTTATAGCTTTCATGTGAAAGCCATAAATTAGTTTCATAGTAGGGCTGAGATCATCGGATACTTTTTCTTCCATTCTTGAGATACTTTACTAAGAAGAATATGTTCCAGCTCCATCTATGTAAACACGGAAGACGTAAAGTTTCCATCTTTCTTTAAGGCTGAATAATATTCTTTTTTTCATTTATTTTTATTTACTTATTTTTTTCATTAAATGATAGCTGTGTACATTGATATATTCATGGGGCATCATTCACTAGCTTCACAGACCATTTACCAAGTTTCACATATACCCTTGTAAGATGCACTGCTGGTGTAATCCCACCAATCCCCTTCCCTCTACCCACGTCCCCCCACTCTCCCCTCCCTTTTCCCCTTCCCCTATTCTTAGGTTGTAACTGGGTTATAGCTTTCATGCGAAAACCCTTAATTAGTTTCATAGTAGGGCTGAATACATTGGGTACTTTTTCTTCCATTCTTGAGATACTTTACTAAGAAGAATATGTTCCAGCTCCATCCATGTAAACATGAAAGAGGTAAAGTCTCCATTTTTCTTTAAGGCTGCATAATATTCCATGGTGTACATATACCACAATTTATTAATCCATTCGTGGATCGATGGGCACTTGGGCTTCTTCCATGACTTAGCAATTATGAATTGAGCTGCAATAAACATTCTGGTACAAATATCTTTGTTATGATGTGATTTTTGGTCTTCTGGGTATATGCCCAGCAGAGGGATTACAGGATTGAATGGCAGATCTATTTTTAGATCTCTAAGTGTTCTCCATATCTCTTTCCAAAAGGAATGTATTAATTTGCATTCCCACCAGCAGTGCAAAAGTGTTCCCTTTTCTCCACATCTGCGCCAACATCTCTGGTCTTGGGATTTTGTGATATAGGCTGGTCTCACTGGAGTTAGATGGTATCTCAAAGTAGATTTGATTTGCATTTCTCTGATGATTAAGGATGATGAGCATTTTTTCATATGTCTGAAGGTGGCGTGCCTGTCTTCTTCAGAGAAGTTTCTCTTCAAATCCCTTGCCCAGCCTGCAATGGGATCCCTTGTTCTATTCTTGCTAATGTATTTGAGTTCTCTGTGGATTCTGGTTATTAAACCTTTGTCAGAGACATAACCTGCAAATATCTTCTCCCATTCTGAGGGCTGTTTGCTTGCTTTACTTACTGTGTTCTTGGCTGTGCAGAAGCTTTTTAGTTTGATCAAGTCCTAGTAGTGTATGTTAGAAGCTGCTTTAATTGCCCGGGGGGTCCTCCTCGTAAAATACTCACTCAGACGGATTTCTTCAAGGGTTTTCCCTGCACTCTCTTCTAGTATCTTTATAGTTTCATGTCTTAAGTTTAAATCTTTGATCCAGTGAGAGTCTATCTTAGTTAATGGTGAAAGATGTGGGTCCAGTTTCAGTCTTCTACATGTTGCCAGCCAGTTCACCCAGCACCATTTGGTAAATAGGGAATCTTTTCCCCACTGAATGTTTTTAATTGGCTTGTCAAAGATTAAATAACGGTAAGTAGCTGGGTTCATCTCTTGGTTCTCTATTCTGTTCCAGACATCTACTTCTCTGTTTTTGTGCCAATTCCATGCTGGTTTGATCACTATTGATTTGTAGTATAGTCTGAGGTCTGGTAGCGTAATTCCTCCTGGTTTTTTTTTGTTGTTGTTTCTGAGTAATGTCTTGGCTATTCGAGGTTTTTTCTGATTCCATATAAAATGAAGTATTGTTTTTTCAAGATCTTTAAAGTATAACAGTGGAGCTTTAATAGGGATTGCATTCAAATTATATATTGCTTAGGGTAATATGGACATTTTAACAATGTTGATTCTTCCCAGCCATGAGCATGGTATGTTTTTCCATTTGTTAATATTTTAAGCTATTTCTTTTCTTAGAGTTTCATAGTTCTCTTTATAGAAATCTTTCACGTCCTTTGTTAGATAAATTCCCAAATATTTCATCTTCTTTGTCACTACTGTGAATGGGATAGAGTCTTTAACTGTTTTTTCAACTTGACTATTGTTGGTATATATAAGGCTACTGATTTATGAATTTAGATTTTGTAACCTGAGACGCTGCTGTATTCCTTGATCACTTGTAAGAGTTTGGTAGTACAGTCCCTAGTGTTTTCCAGATATACAATCATATCATCTGCGAAGAGAGAAAGTTTGAACTCTTTTGAACCTATGTGCATACCCTTGATTGCCATTTCTTCCCTAATTGCAGTGGCTGAAACTTCCATTACAATGTTAAAAAGCAATGAAGACAATGGGCAGCCGTGTCTGGTTCCTGATCTGAGTGGAAATGATTCCAGTTTAACTCTATTCAAGATGATATTGGCTGTGGGTTTGCTGTAGATGGTCTCTATCAGTTTAAGAAATGTCCCTTCTATACCGATTTTCTTAAGTGCTCTTATCATGAAGTGATGCTGGATATTATCACAAGCTTTTTCTGCATCGTTTGAGAGAATCATATTGTCTTTGTTTTTAATTTGTTTATGTGCTGGATTACATTTATAGATTAACATATATTGAACCAGCCTTGAGATCCTGGGATAAAACAGACTTGGTCATGATGTATAATTTTTTTGATGTGTTGCTGGATTCTGTTTGTTAGGATCTTGTTGAATATTTTTGCATCTATATTCATTAGTGATATTGGTCTATAATTTTCTTTTCTTGTTGGGTCGTTTCCTGGTTTGGGGATCAGGGTGATGTTTGCTTCATAGAACGTGTTAGGTAGTCTTCCTTCTTTTTCTACCTTTTGGAGCAGGTTGAGTAATATAGATACTAATTCCTCTTTAAAAGTTTTGTAGAATTATGACATGAAACCATGTGGTCCCGGGCTTTTCTTTTTAGGGAGGTTTTGTATGGTTGATGCTTTTTCATAACTTGATATGGGCCTGTTCAATATTTCCACTTGATTCTGGCTAAGTCTTGGAAGGTGACGCTTTCAAGTATTGGTCAATTTCCTTCAGATTTTCATATTTCTGAGAATACAGTTTCTTGTAATATTCATTAAGGATTTTTTTGATTTCTGACGAGTCTGTTGTTATTTCGTCTTTGTTGTTTCTGATTGATGAGATTCGAGATTTTACTCTTTTTTTCCTGATTATGTTGGCCAAATGTTTATCTATTTTATTGACCTTTTTGAAAAACCAGCGTTTTGATTTATTGATCTGTTGTATTATTCTTTTGTTTTCAATTTCATTTAATTCTGCTCTAATTTTGGTTATTTCTTTTCTTCTACTGGGTTTGGGGTTGGAATGTTCTTCCTTTTCCAGTTGCTTGAGATGTCCCATTAAGTTGTTAACTTCCTCTCTTTCCATTCTTTTGAGGAAGGCTTGCAGTGCTATAAATTTCCCTCTTACAACTGCCTTTGCAGTGTCCCAGAGGTTCTGATAGTTCGTGTCTTCATTGTTCTTTTGTTCCAAAAATTTGGCGACTTCTTTCTTAATCTCTTCTCTGACCCAGCTATCATTCAGTATAAGGTTATTTAACTTCCATGTTTTTGTATGAGTATGCAGATTCCTGTTGTTACTCAGCTCAAGTTTTATTCCATGGTGGTCCAAGAAGATGCATGGAATAATTTCCATTCCTTTAAATTTACTGAGGTTAGACTTGTGACTTAAGATGTGATCAATTTTGGAGTGAGTTCCGTGGGCTGATGAGAAGTATGTGTATTCAGTTTTGTTGGGATGAAATGTTCTGTAGATGTCTGCTAAATCCAAATGTTGGATGGTTAGGTTGAAATCTAAGATTTCTTTGCTCAGCTTCTCGTTGGAGGATTGATCCAACATGCCAAAGGAATGTTGAAATCTCCCACTGTTATGGAGCTGGAGGAAATCAAGTTACTCATGTCTGTTAGAGTTTCTCTTATAAATTGAGGTGTATTCTGGTTGGGTGCATAGATATTCATAATTGAAATCTCATCATATTGAGTGTTACCCTTAACAAATATGAAGTGACCATTCTTGTCCTTCCTTACTTTTGATGGTTTAAAGCGTATTGTATATGCCAATAAACTTGCAACACCTGCTTTTTTCTGATTACCATTTGCCTGAAATATGGATGACCATCATTTCACCCTGAGTCTGTATTTGTCTTTTAAGTTAAGATGTGATTCTTGTATGCAATGGATATCTGGCCTGATTTTTTGTATCCTGTCAGCTTACCTATGCCTCTTTAGAGGACAGTTTAAGCCATTCACATTAATGGAGAATATTGATAAGTCTTGTGAAGTTTTGGGTATCGAGTTTTTCAAAAGTCCAGTGGGCATTTTTAATCCTTTTGCTAGTGTGGAAATTGGAGTTTGATCCGAAGTTTCTGAGTGAGTTTACTTTTGTGGTATAGGATTGGGTTGGTCATTATGGAAGATAGGTCTGAGAATATCCTGAAGAGCTGGTTTGGTTATGGCAAATTTCTTCAACATATGAATGTCATTAAAGTATTTAATTTCTCCATCATAAAGGAAACTCAGTTTAGCTGGATACAAGATCTGGGGTTGAAATTTATTTTGCTTGAGGAGATTAAAAGTCGGTGACCACCCTCTTCTGGCTTGAAAAGTTTCAGCAGAGAGATCTGAAGTCATTCTAATATTCTTCCCTTTTCTTTCTCCTGGCAGCTTTGAGAATATTCTCCTTCATATTAACTTTAGTGAAGTTAATTGTGATATGCCTGGGGAATGTCTCATTGGGGTTGAGTTGTGCTGGGGTTCTGAAGCTGTCCACTATCTGAATTTCAGGTTCTCTAGGCATGTCTGGAAAATTCTCTTTCATAATTTCATGCAGAAGGGCCTTTGTGCCCAGCGAGGCCACTTCATCTGTTTCTGGAACTCCTGTGATTCGGATATTTGCCTTCTTCCAATTATCCCAGAGCTCTCTGAGAGAATGATCCATTTTTGCTCTCCATTTTTCTTCCTCTTTGAGAGTTTGGGAGCATTCAAAGGCTTTATCTTCGATGTCTGAAATCCTTTCTTCTGCTTCCTCCATTCTGTTGCTGAGGGATTCTACTGTATTTTTCATATCTTTGAGGGCTGCAAATTCTTGCTTCAGTGTGTCTAAGTCTTTGGTGGTTTTGTCTTTAAATTCGTTAAATTCTTGAGACAACTTTTGAATTTCTCCTGGAATTCTTAATTCCACTTTGTTAATCTTGTCTGCAGTCCAAATTCTGAATTCGATTTCTGACATCTCAGCCAGTTGTTTATGAATTGGATCTTCAATTGCATCTGCCATATCTTTCCTTGGGGGTGTTGATGTATTCTGGTTATTCATGTTAGCAGAGTTTTCCCGCTGATTCTGCCCCATGGTTGTTTTACTGCCTCTGATTTTTTCCCCTGGGGCTTTGTCGAGCACCTGTACAGTGTTGTGGCCTGAGAAACTGGGGCCCTGTCTGCTGTGGTGGGGCTAAGTGGTTCTGTCTGGTTTTCAGCTGGTTTCTGTTCTACCCTAGTGAAATAGATAGTCTGGATTGAAGTCTCAGCTGTGGAGAAATATCAGCAATTAAGTCACCCCACCCCCCCACTGGCAAACAATTGGAAAAGAAAAATCAAACCTTCCTACCACCGTGCACCCAGGCCAGGGCACCACCTGATTTGTCCTCAGGTGATTGGTTCAATCCAAAAAGTCCAAATCAATTGTCTCAGTCTGCACCTGTCTCGGGTGAGAGAGTTTAAGAGGTCTCTGGGAACTGGATCACAGGGGTCTGGTGTCTACTCTCGTGTGACTTGCTTCAGTGCTGCGTGTAGTCAGGAGGAGCCACCCAGACAATAGATCAGTCTGGGAAGGTTGATGCCTCCTTCTCCGCCTTGCACCGCTGTCACACCCAGTCACTGATAGCCCTGCAGTTGGCTGACCCAGTTGCCTGTAGTGAATCGGTACTCCAGGAGTTTGCACCTGCCTGAATCACAAAGAAGTCTGCCAGGCCGCTGTGGTCTGCCTCTCTTTAGCAGGAGGAGGTGAGGCCTGACCACTTTGGGTGCTTGATGAAGGTTGGGGGGTTTTCACTCAGGTTCAGTCTTGCCCCTGATTAATGTTACTGACAGAACAGAACAGAACAACTCTGCAGTTCCCCTGCAGAAGAGAAGCTGAATTCAGTTCCAAATCAGCTTGTCTTTGCCCTTGTATTGTCTATAGGCTGACGATCCCCGGAGGGCCAGGTGCATCTTAGGTTTAGTAAAGTGGACCTCTGGGTCAGTCCCACCCTGGGAATTTTCCCGGTTTGCAAGTTGGAGTTGCCTCAGGCAAATCCTATACTCAGAGTCTCTGGTTGCCCAGGGAGACCGGGGGTGTGGCTTCAGATTATTGGTTAGTAAGCCGTATTGCTAGCAAAAGAGGGCTGCTGTTTTATGGCTCAGGCAACCGCTGCTCTGGTGTAGCTCCCCTTCAGCCAACCGTCCTCTCTCCGCTCCCGTACCCCAGAGTCTGCACCAACCGGCTGCAGCCCAGAACTGTCTATACCCCTCGAGCAATCGAGCAATCGCCCAAGAGTCTTGATCCCTGGGGCACAGGCCTCCAGATCTTGGAGCGAGAGCAGAGTGGAGTGCGGGGAGTGCTGGGAGCCTGGGGTTGCGGGCAGAGAACACACAGAGTTTTACACAGTTTTGTGCCTGGCCATATTGTCACCAAAAGATGGCTGTCCCACTGTGCGTCAGGGAACTGCCACTCCAGTGTGGTCCCCTCTCCGCTGACTGGGACTGGCCTCCAGACCTCAGTGTGAGTAAAGGGGAGCGCTGGGAGCTCAGAATTCCAGGTAGAGACTATATACAGTTTATACAGTTTTATGCCTGGCAGGAGGACGCCGTGGCACCCTAGTAGGGGAGGTAGGTCCAGTTTTTAGAGGGTCTCTCCCATGGAGTATAGCGGGAGGAACTTTGAACTCTGCTCGATTGTTTGTGGGGCACCCTGAGCCATTATCATGGGGGTGGGGACTCCTGTCCTCTTGCTGATGGATTTTGTACCTTTTGTTTGTATCCTTGTGGTCGCAGCTCAACTCAGCAGGTTGACGTGCGTTCTTCAACATTCTATCTTAGTGTAGCTCAAATCCACCAGGTTACTTGCTGAATTTTTGTCCCTTAATTCTCCTACTGGATGGGAGCGTCTGTGGAAAGCTGGCTTCAGTTAGCCATCTTCTCTCCTCCCTGCTAGGCTGCATAATATTCCATGATGTACACATACCACAATTTATTAATTCATTCATGGATTGATGGGCACTTGGGCTTTTTCCATGACTTAGCAATTATGAATTGGGGCGCAATAAACATTCTGGTACAAATATCTTTGTTATGATATGATTTTTGGTTTTCCGGGTATATACCTAGTAGAGGAATTATAGGATTGAATGGCCTATCTATTTTCAGATCTCTAAGTGTTCTCCAAACATCTTTCCAAAAGGAATGTATTAATTTGCATTCCCACCAGCAGTGTAGAAGTGTTCCCTTTTCTCTACATCCATGCCAACATCTCTGATCTTGAGATTTTGTGATATGGGCTAATCTTATTGGAGTTAGATGATATCTCAAAGTAGTTGTGATTTGCATTTCTCTGATGATTAAAGATTATGAGCATTTTTTCATATGTCTGTAGGCCGTGCATGTGTTTTCTTCAGAGAAGTTTACCTTACCCAGCCTGCGATGGGATCACTTGTTCTTTTCTTGCTTATATGTTTGAGTTCTCTGTGGATTCTGGTTATTAAACCTTTGTCAGAGACATAACCTGCAAATATCTTCTCCCATTCTGAGGGCTGTTTGCTTGCTTTACTTACTGTGTTCTTGGCTATGCAGAAGCTTTTTAGTTTGATCAGGTCCCAGTAGTGTATTTTTGAAGCTGCTTCAATTGCCCAGGGGGTCCTCCTTATTAAATATTTGCCCAGACCGATTTCTTCAAGGGTTTTGTCTGCACTCTCTTCTAGTATTTTTATAGTTTCATGTCTTAAGTTTAAATATTTAAACTTTCCAGTGAAAGGTGTGGGTCCAGTTTTAGTCTTCTACCAGTTGCTAGCCAGTTCACCCAGCATCATTTGTTCAATAGGGTATCTTTTCCCCACTGAATGTTTTTTTTTTTTTTTTGTAGAGACAGAGTTTCACTTTATGGCCCTCGGTAGAGTGCCGTAGCGTCACACAGCTCACAGCAACGTCCAACTCCTGGACTTAGGCGATTCTCCTGCCTCAGCCTCCCGAGTAGCTGGGACTACAGGCACCCGCCACAACGCCCAGCTATTTTGTTGTTGCAGTTTTGGCCGGGGCTGGGTTTGAACCCACCACCACCCTCGGTATATGGGGCCGGTGCCCTGCTCACTGAGCCACAGGCGCCACCCCCCCCACTAAATGTTTTTAATTGGCTTGTCAAAGATTAAATAACGGTAAGTAGCTGTATTCATCTCTTGGTTCTCTATTCTGTTCTGGACATCTACTTCTCTGTTTTTGTGCCAGTACCATGCTGTTTTTATCACTATCGATTTGTAGTATAGTCTGAGGTCTGGTAGCATAATTCTTCCTGCTTCGTTTTTATTTCTGAGTAATGTCTTAGCTATTCGAGGGTTTTTCTGATTCCATATAAAATGAGGTATTATTTTTTCAAGATCTTTAAAGTATGACAGTGGAGCTTTAATAGGGATTGCATTAAAATTGTATTTTGCTTTGGGTAGTATGGACATTTTAACAATGTTGATTCTTCCCAGCCATGAGCATGGTATGTTTTTCCATTTGTTAACATTTTCAGCTATTTCTTTTCTTAGAGTTTCATAGTTCTCTTTATAGAGATCTTTCACATCCCTTTTTTTATAAACTCCCAAATATTTCATCTTCTTTGGCACTATTGTGAATGATATAGAGTCCTTAACTGTTTTCTTTTTTTAGCTTGACTATTGTTGGTATACATAAAGGCTACTGATTTATGAATGTTGATTTTGTCACCTGAGATGCTACTGTATTCCTTGATCATTTCTAAGATTTTTGTAGTGGAATCCCTGGTGTTTTCCAGGTATACAATCATATAATCTGCAAAGAGTGAAAGTTCGATCTTTTCTGACCCTATATGAATACCCTTGATCGCCTTTTCTTTCCTAATTGTGATGGGGAAAACTTCCATTACAATTTTAAAGAGCAGTGAAGACAATTGGCAGCCTTGTCTGGTTCCTGATCTGAGTGGAAATGATTTCAATTTAACTCCATTCAATACGATATTGGGTGTGGGTTTGCTGTAGATGGCCTGTATCAGTTTAAGAAATGTCCCTTCTATACCCATTTTCTTAAGTGTTGTGATCATGAAGGGATGCTGGATATTATGAAAAGGTTTTTCTGCATCAATTGAGAGAATCATATGGTTTCTGTTTTTTAATTTGTTTATGTGCTGAATTATACTTATAAATTTACATATATTGAAGCAGCCTTGTTACCCTGGGATAAAACCAACTTGGTTATGATGTATAATTTGTTTGATGTGCTGCTAGATTCTGTTTGTTAGGATCTTGTTGAATACTTTTGCATCTATATTCATTAGTGATATTGGTCTATAATTTTCTTTTCTTGTTGGGTCTTTTCCTGGTTTGGGGATCAGGGTGATGTTTGCTTCATAGAACGTGTTGGGTAGTCTTCCTTCTTTTTCTATGTTTTGGAACAGGTTGAGTAATATAGGTACTAATTGCTCTTTAAAAGTTGGTAGAATTCTGATGTGAAGCCATCTGGTCCTGTGCTTTCCTTCTTAGAGAGGTTTTGTATGGTTGATGCTATTTCATAACTTGATATGGGCCTGTTCAACATTTCCACTTGATTCTGGCTAAGTCTTGGAAGGTGATGTGTTTCCAAGTTTGGTCTATTTCCTTCAGATTTTCATATTTCTGAGAATAAAGTTTCTTGTAATATTCATTAAGGATTTTTGAATTTCTGAGAAGTCTTCATCTTTGTTGTTTCTGATGGCGAGATTAGAGATTTTACTCTTTTTTCCCTGGTTAGGTTAGCCAAAGATTTATCTATTTTTATTGACCTTTTTAAAAAAGCAACTTTTTGATTTATTGATCTGTTGTCGAATTCTTTTGTTTTCAATATCATTTAATTGTGCTCTAGTTTTGGTTATTTCTTTTCTTCTACTGGGTTTGGGGTTATAATGTTCTTCCATTTCCAGTTGCTTGAGATGTCCCATTAATTTGTTAACTTCCTCTCTTTCCGTTCTCTTGAGGAAGGCTTGCAGTGCTATAAATTTCCTTCTTAGAACTGCCTTTGCAGTATCCCAGAGGTTCTGAATATTCATGTCTTCATTGTCGTTTTGTTCCAAAAATTTGGCAATTTCCTTCTTAGTCTCATCTCTGACCTAGCTATCATTTAGCATAAGGTTATTTAACTTCCATGGTTTTGTATGCGTATGCAGATTCCTGTTGTTACTGGAGTTCAACTTTTATTCCATGGTGGTCTGAGAAGATGTATGGAATAATTTCTATTCTTTCAAATTTACTGAGGGTAGACTTGTGACCTAAGATGTGATCGATTTTGGAGTAGGTTCTGTGGGCTGATGAGAAGTATGTGTATTCCGTTTTGTTGGGATGAAATGTTCTGTAGATGTCTGCTAAATCCAAATGTTGGATGGTTAGTTTTAAGTCTGAAATTTCTGTGCTCAGCTTTTTGTTGGAAGATCGATGCAACACTGCCAAAGGAGTGTTGAAATCTCCAACTATCATGGAGCTGGAGGAAATCAAGTTGCTCATGTCTGTTAGAGTTTCTCTTATAAATTGAGGTGCATTCTGGTTGGTTGCATAGATATTAATTCAAATCTCAACATATTGACTATTACCCTTAACAAATATGAAGTGAGCATTCTTATTTTTCCTTGCTTTTGTTGGTTTGAAGCCTATTGTATCTGCAAATAAAATTGCAACACCTGCTTTTTTCTGATTACCATTTGCCTGAAATATGGATGACCATCTTTTCACCCTGAGTCTGTATTTGTCTTTTAAGTTAGATGTGACTGTTGTATGCAGTTTTTGTATCCAGTCAGCTAACCTAAGCGTCTTTAGAGGACAGTTTAAGCCATTCACATTAATGGAGATTATTGATAAGTCTGGTGAAGTTTTGGGTATCGAGTTTTTCAAAAGTCCAGTGGGTATTTTTAATCCTTTTGCCAGTGTGGAAATTGGAGTTTGATCCAAAGTTTCTGAGTGAGTTTACTTTTGTGGTGGAGGATTCGGCTGGTCATTATGGAGGATAGGTCTGAGAATATCCTGAAGAGCTGGTTTGATTATACCAAATATCTTCAAGATATGAATGTGATTAAAGTATTTAATTTCTCCATCATAAATGAAACTCAGTTTAGCTGGATACAGGAGCTGGGGTTGAAAGTTATTTGGCTTGAAAAGTTTCAGCAGAGCGATCTGCAGTCATTCTAATATTCTTCCATTTGTAGGTAATGGAATTCTTCCGTCTAGCTGCTTTCAGAATTTTCTCCTTTATATTAACTTTAGTGAAGTTAATTATAATATTTTTGGGGGTTGTCTTATTCGAATTGAGTCATGCTGTGTTTCTGATACTGTGTGCTATCTGGATTTCAGAGTCTCTTGGCATGACTGGAAAACTCTCTTTCATAATTTCATGGAGAAGGGCCTCAGTGCCTTGTGAGGCCACTTCATCACTTTCAGGGAATCCAATTAGGCAGATATTTGTCTTCTTCGAATTATCCCAGATTTCTCTGAGAGAATGATCTGTTTTTGCTCTCCATTTCTCTTCCTCTTTGAGAGTTTTGGAGCATTCAATGGCTTTGTCTTTAATGTCGGAAATCCTTTCTTCTGCTTGCTCTACTCTGTTTCTGAGGGATTCTACTGTATTTTTCAGATCTTTGAGGACTGCAAATTCTTGCTTCAGTGGATCAAAATCTTTGGTGGTTTTGTCTTTAAATTCGTTAAATTCTTGAGACAACTTGAATTTCTCCTCGAATTTCTAATTCTGACCTTTGAATTGCTCTTTGAATTTCTAATTCCAAATTTTCCTCCATTCTATTAATCATGTTTGCAATCCATGTGATTTCTGACATCTCAGCCAGCTGTTTATGAATGGGATCTTCAGTTACATCTGCCATATCTTTCCTGGGGTGGGGGCGGTGTGTTTTATTGATTCTGATTATTCATGTTACCAGAGTTTTTGCACTGATTCCACCCCATGATTGTTTTACACCATTTGATTTTTCACCTGGAGCTTTGTTGAGGACCCGTACAGTGCTATAGCTTGAGAAACTGGGACCTGCTTGGTGTGGTGGGGCTAAGTGGTTCTGTCTTGTTTTCAGCTGGTCTCTGTTAGACCCTAGTGAAAAACTTACTCTGGGTTGAAGTCTCAGCTGTGGAGAAATACCAGCAATTATGTCACCCCGCCCCCCACAGGCAACAATTGTAAAAGAAAAATCAAATCTTCCTGTAGCTGCACATCCAGGGCACCACTTGAAATGTCCTTGGGTGATTGGCTCAGTTCAAAAGGTCCAAATCAATTGTCAGAGTCAGCACCTGTCTCAGGTGGGAGAGTTTCAAAGGTCTCTGGCAACTGGATCGCAGGGGTCTGGTGACAACTCAGATATGGCTTGCTCTGGGGCTCCGTGAAGTCAAGAGGAACCACACAGCAAATAGATTAGTCTGGGAAGGTTGAAGCCTCCTTCCCCACCTTGCACCTCTGTCACACCCAGTCACTGATAGCCCTGCAGTTGGCTGACTCTTTTGCATGTAGTGAACAGATACTCCAGGGGTTTGCACCTGCCTGAATCACAAGGAAATCTATTTCTGCTCAGCCAGGCCGCTGTACTCTGCCTCTATCTGGCAGGGGAGGTGAGGCCTGACAACCTCGGGTGCTTGATGGAGGCTGGAGGGTGTTCACTCAGTTCCAGCCCTGCCCCTGATTGATGTTACTGACAGAACAGAACAGAACAGAATAAGTTTGTAGGAATTAGTTTCTGTTCCTGCTAAATTCCCCTGCAGCAGAGAAGCTGTTTTGAGTTCCCAAGCCTGTGCTTCAGGCCCTGTCTTTGCTCCTGTAGGTGTGTATTCGTTTAGCTGTCAGTTGTAGCCTCCTGCCTTCCTTTGTCTATAGGCTGATGATCCCCTGAGGGCCAGGTGCATCTTAGGCTCAGTAAAGCGGTCCTGTGGGTCAGCCCCACCCTGGGAACTTCCCAGCTCTGTGTGTGTGTTTCTAGTCCCCGAGCTCCACCCAGGATAGTACTGCCTCAGGCACACCCTTTACTGACGGGGCCTGCGTTTCTGTCCCAGATCTGTTCCGCAGTGGTTGCCACCTGAGAAGATGACCGGCCTCCTCTTCTGGCCCCGAGAGACAGGAGTGTGGCTTTGGAATATCTGGGAGTGAGCCCTATTGTTGCCAAAAAATGGCTGTTTGTCTGCGCCTTGGGGCACTGGCACTCCTGTGTGGTTCCCTCTCACCAAATCATCCTCTTCTCACTCTCATACCACAGAATCAGCACTGACCAGCTGCAGTCTAGGCCCTGTCCATACCCCTCGAGAAATCACCCAAGAATCTGGACTTCTGGTGGACAGGCCTCCAGACCTCAGTGTGAGAGTAGAGGAGAGTGCTGGGAGCTCAGAGTTGCATGTAGAGAATATATACAGTTTTATACAGTTTTATGCCTGGCAGGAGAACGCCATGGTACCCTAGTATGGGAGGTAGGTCCAGTTTTTAGAGGGTCTGTCCCATGGAGTGTAGTGGGAGGACTCTGCTCATTTGTTTTTGGGGCACTCTAAGCCATTCTCATGGGGGAGGGGACTCCCGTCTGTTTGGTGATGGATTTTGTACCTTTTGTTTGTATCCTTGGGGTCGCAGCTCACCTCAGAGGGTTTGATGTGCATTCTTCAACCTTCTCTCTTGGTGCAGCTCTAATCCACCAGGTTACTTGCTAAATTTCTGTCCTTGAACTCTCCTTCTGGATGAGAGCCTCTGTGGAAAGCTGGCTTCAGTCAGCCATCTTCTAACACACTGTCCTGAGGGATTAGGCTATGACAGTGTCTGCGTCCTCCACACCCACTACTGTCTGAGCTGCCTTCCTCCTGTGGGACTTCATTCTGAGAAAGATGAGACAAAGGTAGAGAAGCAGGATTTTCACAGCAGATTCCATGATGGTCACCAGAGCCACCTTGGCCATGGGCCCTTATTTCCTTGAGGAAAAGTGGGATGAGGCTGATTCACCTGTGAAACCACAATCCTGTGTCCTTCTTCTTATTGAGACGTGGACATGGGTTACCCAGGTCTTCCATGTCACAAACCAGCATGGGAAGGGGAGCGAACCACAGTGGACTTGGTGGAGAATGAAGGAAATACAGCACAAGAGAAGAGATGGAAACAAAGGATGGGATTGAGAGAGCTGACTGAGCCCTTTGGAGCCAGCACCAAAAGCCCTAACATTTTGAGTGTAGGGTTCTCTGCTCACTTTGTACCTCCTAACTGAGTTGATGAAGGCAGAGAATCTTGCTAGTTTTTGGTTCAAATTATCTGGCTCTGGGGAAGTTACCTTTCTGGTTTCCGTTACTAGTCACCAGCATACGATGCTGGCTCTGTATTTTCCAGATACTACATTCAGCAAACTCTGGTTAAAAGGCAAAGGACCAATGTACAAGTGGAGAGCAGCAGGGAGGGCCCATTTATATTTATTAAACTCTGTAATTGAGCCTCTCCCCCTCAAAGGGTGAAGGGTCTTCACACATTTGAAACCTGCAAACTGCCACACAAAGATGACCACTATTTGGTGGGGAAGAGACGTGAATGAATCCTGATTAAATGGTGAACAGCAGCGACAGGGCGGCCAGTGCTAATGGAGAAAGGGGGTCATGAGAAGTTCTCTCCCCAGCTTAGAAGGGGTGTGTCAACTGAGAGCCTCTGGCCAGGGTACTCCTTGCTGCCGCTGGAAAGGCCTCCCTGGAAGTCCACAGGCATGAGAACTTAAAGAGCAAGAGGAAGTGAAAGGAAAATTAGGGCAAGGAAACAGATAAAAGAAATCACTCATGAGGAAGAATCAGCAGAAAACTCCAGGCAACATGAAGAACCAGTCCAGAACAACCCCGCCAAGGGACCATGAGGTAGCTACTGCAGAGGATTCCACCTATACAGAAATGTTAGGAATGACAGAAAGGGAATTTAGAATACACATGTTGAAAACAATGAAAGAAATGATGGAAACAATGAAGGAAACTGCTAATAAAGTGGAAAATAACCAAAAGGAAATTCAAAAACAGAATCAAATCAGAGATGAACGATATGAAGAATATAAAAAGGACATAGCAGAGCTGAAGGAAATGAAACAGTCAATCAGGGAACTTAAAGATGCAATGGAAAGTATCAGCAACAGGTTAGACCATGCAGAAGAAAGAATTTCAGAGGTAAAAGACAAAGTTCATGAGATAACTCAGATAGTAAAAGAGGCAGAAAAGAAGAGAGAGAAAGCAGAACGTTCACTGTCAGAATTATGGGACTTTATGAAGCGTTCCAACATACGAGTTATAGGAATTCCATAAGGGGAAGAAGAATGCCCCAGAGGAATGGAAGCCATACTAGAGAATATTATAAAAGAAAATTTCCCAAATATCACCAAAGATTCTGACACACTGCTTTCAGAGGGATATCGGACCCCAGGTCGCCTCAACTCTAACTGAGCTTCTCCAAGACACATTGTGATGAACCTGTCCAAAGTCAAGACAAAAGAAAAGATTCTGCAAGCTGCCAGGAGTAAGTGCCAGTTGACCTACAGGGGCAAATCCATCAGAATGACCGCAGACTTCTCTAATGAAACTTTCTAAGCAAGGAGACAATGGTCATCTACCTTTAATCTACTTAAACAGAACAATTGCCAGCCCAGAATTCTGTACCCTGCTAAGCTAAGCTTCAAAATTGAAGGAGAAATCAAATCATTTACGGATATACAAACATTGAGGAAATTCGCCACAACAAGACCAGCTCTACAGAAAATACTTCAACCTGTTCTGCATACTGACCACCACAATGGATCAGCAGCAAAGTAAGAGCTCAGAAATTAAAGGACAGAAACTAACCTCCACACTGATGCAAAAGATAAAACTAAGCAATGGACTCTCACAAAATAAGATGAATAGAATACTACCACACTTATCAATTATCTCAATAAATGTTAATGGCTTGAATTCCCCACTGAAGAGACACAGATTGGCTGACTGTATTAAAAAACACAAGCCATCCATCTGCTGTCTGCAAGAAACACACCTGGCTTCAAAAGACAAATTAAAGCTCCAAGTCAAAGGTTGGAAGACTGTTTTTCAGGCAAATGGAATTCAGAAGAAAAGAGGAGTTGCAAACTTATTTTGCGATACATGTGGATTTAAAGCAACTAAAGTCAAAAAAGACAAAGATGGTCACTTTATATTGGTCAAGGGAAAAATACAACAAGAAGACATTTCAATTCTAAATATCTATGCACCCAATTTAAATGCACCCAGATTCCTGAAACAGACCTTACTCAGTCTGAGCAATATGATATCTGATAATACCATAATAACGGGGGACCTTAAAACTCCTCTTACAGAGCTGGACAGATCCTCTAAACAGAAATTAAACAAGGATATAAGAGATTTAAATGAGACCCTAGAACTACTGTGCTTGATAGACGCATATAGAACACTCCATCCCAAAGATAAAGAATATACATTCTTCTCATCATCCCATGGAACATTCTTCAAAATTGATCATAGCCTGAGACACAAAACAAATATCAACAGAATCAAAAGAATTTAAATTTTACCTTGTATCTTCTCAGACCATAAGGCACTAAAGGTGGAACTCAACTCTAACAAAAATGCTTGACCCCACCCAAAGGCATGGAAAATAAACAATCTTCTGTTGAATAACAGATGGGTGCAGGAAGAAATAAAACAGGAAATCATTAACTTCCTTCAGCATAACAACAATGAAGACACAAGCTACCAAAACCTGTGGGATACTGCAAAAGCAGTTTTGAGAGGAAAATTCATCGCTTTAGATGCCTACATTCGAAAAACAGAAAGAGAGCACATCAACAATCTCACAAGAGATCTTATGGAATTGGAAAAAGAAGAACAATCTAAGCCTAAACTCAGTAGAAGAAAAGAAATCTCCAAAATCAAATCAGAGATCAATGAAATTGAAAACAACAGAATAATTCAGAAAATTAATGAATCAAGGAGTTGGTTTTGTGAAAAAATAAATAAAATAGATAAACCATTGGCCAGACTAACGAGGAATAGAAAAGTAAAATCTCTAGTAACCTCAATCAGAAATGATAAAGGGGAAATGACAACTGATCCCACAGAGATGCAAGAGATCATCTCTGAATACTACCAGAAACTCTATGCCCAGAAATTTGACAATGTGAAAGAAATGGATCAATATTTGGAATCACACCCTCTCCCTAGACTCAGCCAGGAAGAAAGAGAGCTCCTGAACAGACCAATTTCAAGCACTGAGATCAAAGAAACAATAAAAAATCTTCAAACCAAAAAATGCCCTGGTCCAGATGGCTTCACTTCAGAATTCTATCAAACCTTGAAGGAAGCGCTTATTCCTGTACTGCAGAAATTATTCCAAAAAATTCAGGAAGAAGGAATCTTCCCCAACACATCCTATGAAGCAAACATCACCCTGATACCAAAACCAGGAAAAGACCCAAACAAAAAGGAGAATTTCAAACCAATCTCACTCATGAATGTAGACGCAAAAATTCTCAACAAAATCCTAGCCAATAGATTACAGCTTATCATCAAAAAAGTCATTCATCATGATCAAGTAGGCTTCATCCCAGGGATGCAAGGCTGGTTTAACATACGCAAGTCTATAAACGTTATCCACCATATTAACAGAGGCAAAAATAAAGATCACATGATCCTCTCAATACATGCAGAAAAAGCATTTGATAAAATCCAGCATCCTTTTCTAATTAGAACACTGAAGAGTATAGGCATAGGTGGCACATTTCTAAAACTGATTGAAGCTATCTATGACAAACCCACAGCCAATATTTTACTGAATGGAGTAAAACTGAAAGCTTTTCCTCTTAGAACTGGAACCAGACAAGGTTGTCCTCTGTCACCTTTACTATTCAACGTAGTGCTGGAAGTTCTAGCCAATACAATTAGGCAAGACAAGGAAATAAAGGGAATCCAAATGGGAGCAGAGGAGGTCAAACTCTCCCTCTTTGCTGACGACATGATCTTATACTTAGAGAACCCCAAAGACTCAACCACAAGACTCCTAGAAGTCATCAAAAAATACAGTAATGTTTCAGGATATAAAATCAATGTCCACAAGTCAGTAGCCTTTGTGTACACCAATAACAGTCAAGATGAGAAGCTAATTAAGGACACAACTCCCTTCACCATAGTTTCAAAGAAAATGAAATACCTAGGAGTATACCTAACAAAGGAGGTGAAGGACCTCTATAAAGAAAACTATGAAATCCTCAGAAAGGAAATAGCAGAGGATATTAACAAATGGAAGAACATACCATGCTCATGGATGGGAAGAATCAACATTGTTAAAATGTCTATACTTCCCAAAGCAATCTACCTATTCAATGCCATTCCTATCAAAATACCAACATCATACTTTCAAGATTTGGAAAAAATGATTCTGCATTTTGTATGGAACCGGAAAAAACCCCATATAGCTAAGGCAGTTCTCTGTAACAAAAATAAAGCTGGGGGCATCAGCATACCAGATTTTAGTCTGTACTACAAAGCCATAGCGCTCAAGACAGCATGGTACTGGCACAAAAACAGAGACAGAGACACTTGGAATCGAATTGAAAACCAAGAAATGAAACTCACATTTTACAACCACCTAATCTTTGATAAACCAAACAAGAACATACCTTGGGGGAAAGACTCCCTATTCAATAAATGGTGTTGGGAGAACTGGATGTCTACATGTAAAAGACTGAAACTGGACCCACACCTTTCCCCACTCACAAAAATTGATTCAAGATGGATAAAGGATTTAAATTTAAGGCATGAAACAATAAAAATCCTCAAGGAAAGCATAGGAAAAACACTGGAAGATATTGGCCTGGGGAAAGACTTCATGAAGAAGACTGCCATGGCAATTGCAACAACAACAAAAATAAACAAATGGGACTTCATTAAACTGAAAAGCTTCTGTACAGCTAAGGAGTCAATAACCAAAGCAAAGAGACAACCTGTACAATGGGAGAAGATATTTGCATATTTTCAATCAGACAAAAGCTTGATAAGTAGGATCTATAGAGAACTCAAATTAATCCACATGAAAAAAGCCAACAATCCCTTATATAAATGGACAAGAGACATGAATAGAACTTTCTCTAAAGATGACAGACGAATGGCTAACAAACACATGAAAAAACATTCATCATCTCTATATATTCGAGAAATGCAAATCAAAACAACCCTGAGATATCATCTAACCCCAGTGAGAATGGCCCACATCACAAAATCTCAAAACTGCAGATGCTGGCATGGATGTGGAGAGAAGGGAACACTTTTACACTGCTGGTGGGACTGCATACTAGTACAACCTTTCTGGAAGGAAGTATGGAGAAACCTCAAAGCACTCAAGCTAGACCTCCCATTTGATCCTGCAATCCCATTACTGGGCATCTACCCAGAGGGAAAGAAATCCTTTTATCATAAGGACACTTGTACTAGACTGTTTATTGCAGCTCAATTTACAATCGCCAAAATGTGGAAACAGCCTAAATGCCCACCAACCCAGGAATGGATTAACAAGCTGTGGTATATGTATACCATGGAATACTATTCAGCCATTAAAAAAATGGAGACTTCACATCCTTCGTATTAACCTGGATGGACGTGGAAGACATTAGTCTTAGTAAAGCATCACAAGAATGGAGAAGCATGAATCCTATGTACTCAATCTTGATATGAGGACAATTAATGACAATTATGGTTATGGGGCGGAACAGAAAGAGGGAAGGAGGGAGGTTGGTGGGGCCTTTGTGTGTGTCACACTTTATGGGGGCAAGACATGATTGCAAGAGGGACTTTACCTAACAATTGCAATCAGTGTAACCTGGCTTATTGTACCCTCAATGAATCCCCCCCCCCAAAAAAAAATGGTGAACAGCAGCAATGGGGCAGGCCTCGGCATCCTCAAGCAGAAGGCTGAAATATCCTGTGGGTTTGGGAATACGTTTTTATTCCTCTGTACTCAGCAATCTGAATTCCATACACATTAAAGGAAGCACAGCATGAGAATCCAAGGAAAACCAATCCATTAAGATAGGATATTTTAATTTCCAGCAGTCTACTCATTTTCCCTAAGAGATAAATAGGTTTCTGCATCTTACTTTGTGGACTCTAAAACACAAACTGGCTTTAACTAAAATTTTTACTGTCTTTACATTATGTTTTAGAAATAAGAAAGCATGATCTCTTTCCACATAAATGTCAAATGGTAGCACATGTACTTTTAATCAGCACGTACAGAAAGTCTAATACAATTGTCAAAGGCCCACATGAATGAAGCAGTTTCTTCAGATGGGAGCCTGAAAAGAGGAAATTAAAACTCATCCAGTGGGCTAATAAAATTAAATTATAAGCTGATACAAGGGCTGCCTCCATTTCGGATGTTCTAACGGTCACTTGTAATCTATCTGTACAATGTAAGAGAGATGACTGGGCACCCCATGTGCATGTGCCTCACCAAGAAGGGGATAAATAACTGAAGTGCTGCCTTTGGGATTCCGAGTCCTTGGGGCCCCGGGCAGCCCAGCTGTCACTGTGGTGGATGGAATAACCACAATGCCAGGTCCCACACAGATAGTTTCTTCCATCCCCTCTACTTCGAGTTAGTGAACGTTGTGTCGTCGGTAGTTTGGGTGACTTTTCTAAATAACCTACATTATTGGATATGGCAGCCAAACTCACCTCCATCCACACATATTTAAAAGATGATCGTGACAAAGTTAAAAGAGCATTCATTATTCTGTGATGACCCATGCCACGTTAAATCAGGGCAAAAGGAGTGGAAAGTATCATCTGAGGTATCTGATTCACGCCCATAGTGAGGAAGGACCAGCTGATACACTTTCTTTCCCAGCACTTTGTCCAATTGAGCTTGTCACTTTTAGTTCATGTTACTTGATGAAGGTTCCCAAAGTCTGCTGGGGAGTAGATTCTGGCTTTATATACTTCATAGTGGAGACTAGTCTGGCACAATTTAGCTAAATTAATTGTGTATGTCCCACAAAATGCAGCAAGTCATCTCCTGGATATACAACGTATATCCCAAATAAATTATTTTACAGGTGCACAAAGGGACCTGCAAGAGAATATTCACCACAGTTAATTTGTCAGTGTCCGAGGCAGGTAGGGTGTCCATCTGTGGGTGAGCTGGTGGTTTCCACCACAGAATATTCTGAAGCAGTTAAAAGCAACCAGCTACATAAACCCACAGTGACATAAATGAGCCCTAGACATAAATGGTTGAACGAAAAAAGGAAGCATGAGATAGATAATACTATTTAGATGAATCGAATCCACACTGATATACAAATAAAATGGTACGATTTGCAAGAACACCCCCAAACAGAAAGGTAGATATTAAACACTTTAGAACGGTTGCTGACAGTGATGGAGAGGGCTGTGTGGAGAAAGAGTACGACAGGAAGAATAATGTGTGGATTAACAAATACATTACAAAGTAGGGTTGTTTGTGTGAAGCTTTGCCTATTCTCAGAAAGTCAAACACAAAACACAAAACAACAACCTCCCCACCCCCCGTTCTCACCAACTTAGCCAGTTCTTCTGAGCCCCCTGTTGTGCAGGCACACGGAATTGTCTTTTGTGCTATGTCAGTTAAAATATTGTTCATTCTTTTATTTTTATTTGAGACTCCAATGTGTAGACATTCTTTGAGTTGTTTGCTTAGAGTCTTAGTGCTGTGGTGTCATAGCTCACAGCAACCTCAAACTTTTTGGCTCAAGTGATCCTCCTGTCTCAGCCTCCCAAGTAGCTGAACCACAGGCACCCACCACCATGTCCAGCTATTCTTTGAGCTTTTTTTTTTTTTTTAATTGTTTCAGGTTCATTGAGGCTACAAAGAATTAGGTTACACTTTGTTAGGTAAAGTTCCTCTTATAGCTGTGTCCCACCCCCGAGAGGTGTGTAATACACTGTGACCCTCATCCCTGCTCTCCTTCCCTCACCCCCAATCTTGAATTGATTTCAGTTTTTTGCTTATGTGGGTATGCACTAGATCGTCTACTGGTTTCATATTAGCATTGAGTACATTGGATTCTTGCTTCTCCATTCTTGTGATACTTTACTAAGGAGAATGTGTTCCACCTCATTCAGGTTAATACAAAAAAATCAATTTATCATAAGGACATTTGCACTAGACTGTTTAATGCATCTCCTTTTGCAATCACCAAAATGTGGAAACAACCTAAATGCCCACCAAGCCAGGGATGGATTAACAAGCTATAGTATATGTAAATGGAATACTATTCAGCCACTAAAAAAGATGGAGACTTTACATTCTTTGGGTTTTTTAATCAGCTTCCTTGTTAGTGTTCTAGTTGGGCTTGGACTCTCATCTGATATTTTCTGATTCAGACAGAGGAAAAGGAGAAAGAAGGGTTGTCTGGCAGTCAGGCTAGAAGGTGTAGCTGCCTTTGCAGGTTTTGAGATTGTGGAGCAGACTGCCTTGGAGGTTCTTTTTGTTCTCTGACATTGCATCTGAGTCCTTTCTAAGATTAGGGAACTCCAAAGTTGCCTTGTGGGCACAAAGGAGCCTGACCCCAAGACCAGTCTCCCGTTCCACCCTCACCTATGTCCAAATGCATCTATGTCACTTTTTTCTTCTTCTTTATCCTTTGCTCATACATCTAAATATTGTTTTAAGATCCACAAGTCTTTCCCAAAATTATAAAGTTCTAAAATTCTAATTTGTTAGGGCCAGCACAGTTGTTCCGTTTCTTACTTTTTTGGTTAGCAGGACATGGCTTTTCTTTATTGAGTTTTAATGATTGCTCCTCTTCGGTTTTGTCAGACTAATTTAAGTTCTTCAACCAGTTTTCATGTCCTTGCATATTAGATCTCCTATTGTTCAGTTTCATTTCCAATGGACTATGTTTAAACTCTGTCTTGAAATAATCTTGCATTTTTTATTGATGACTCCCTTTTGTGAAATTAAGTTCATATGGTGTGGGCTGGCTTTCAGGGCAGCCTGTTTAAGCAGCTACTAGCCGGGTTTATTGTCTTCTGCCTTTATTCCATCCCCAAACAGGTGCACTCCAATTCTGTTTAAAAGAGATCAAGAACGTCTTCAAACAAGACTCCCTTCTGTAGGAGCCCTAACACTATGATATATGAGACAACTTTTCATCTTTAAAAGTAAAAATAATCCCCTCACCATCACCTTAAAACCCTATTTTTGTCAGCACAAACTCTCCAAGAGTTACATTGCAGTTCTGAGTAGCTTTATTCTCTTCCATTACTCCCTTTGTTCCCCTGGTGTATCTTGCTGCGTCCTGATCCCACTCTAGGGACATGCTACCAGGTCACCTGCTTCCTAAATTCACCCTTTCAACCCTTTATGAGCAAGAAGGGCATAACAAAGGGAAATCATTTCATAGTTTTGCTGCCTAATCTTAACACCTTATTTTTCAAAGTTTTTTTTCTTTTTTATTTATTTATTTATTTATTTTTTATTAAATCATAGCTGTGTACATTAGTATGATCATCGGGCACCATATACTTGGTTCATAGACCATTTGACACATTTTCATCACACTAGTTAACATAGTTTTTGTGGCATTTTCTTAGTTATTTTGCTAAGACCTTTACATTCCACATTTACTAGGATTCACATATACCCTTGTAAGATGCACCACAGATGTAATCCCATTAATCCCCCTCCCTCCCCCTCCCTCCCCACTCCCTCCCCTCCCTTTCCCCCTTCTCCCTAAAAATGCCACCACTTCTTTAAGGAACGGGCTCTCAAACAGCAGCCCTTAAGCACTTGCCAATTAAATCCCGGCTATCTCTTGTAATGTTTTTCAGCTTCGTTTGAAGAAAGATTTTGCCGTGTCTCAGATCTGTTAAATTGCACTCTTTACATTGCAATGTACACCACAAGGGGTTTGTGACCTCCAAATACATTTTTTGAGATGAATTTTCATGGCATGTATGACTTCAATTTAAAATTTGTCAGTCTTTTCCCCCTGCACAAGAAAGAGGGCAGAAAGGGTATCCCGTTTTCTGAAAAGAAAGCTATATATAACACACAGTGCAGTTTTACAGCCCCTTGAAGCTTATGGAAAATACAGATATCTCATAACTAGGATTATGATTTTATGATTGAGTAGAAGAAGATATAAGACCACCTCATCAGGTGAGAGCCTGCCAAACTTTCGTGTGGGCATGTAGTTGTTTACATATTGGTTTCATATTTGTATTGAGTATACTGGATACTTTTTTTTCCCATTCTTGAGATACTTTACCAAGAAGAGTGTGTTTTGAGGGTGCCCCCTAGGAGAAGGGCTCACTACAACTTGAACTTTACCTATTTTACCTTAGAAATGAAAACAATGTAACCTAAACATTTGTACCCTTGTATTAATCTGAAATTAAAAAAACAAAAGTCTGGAGACATAGTATGTTCCCAACTATCTAATAATCTCATTCATTCATATATTAAAAAAAGAGTGACTCATCAATCATGTTTGATTTATTTTTGTATATGCAATTTTTGTATCAATGTGTTGATTCATTCTCAAAAACACACCAGAAACTGTTATTTGAATTTTAGCTTCCTGGGTATATTGAATTAACTCCTGTCCATTTCTGGGACATATTTATCAAAGAACTTAATTACATTTTTAATTAAAAATTTTAATTGAGATGATTGAATTGTTTTGATATGTGGAATATAAGCTTCAGAATTTAAGTTGTGATACCCTGTACATAGGTTTTGGAGAAATGTACCATTCTACATGCTGATCAAATTCCAATTAGAGCAACACATATATTTTAACAGTCTATGAGGCTCTATAGGGGTCTTATGAATAATATTATTTCCTCATTTAACTTGATATATTCCCAGCGGAACAGAACATTGATGTAACACAAATAAACTTTAAAATTGCCAGTGATTTAATCTAACACAAGTTTATTTGGTATTTGCATACACAGATTGTATTATATATAATTAACTTCCCTAGTTGGGTATTTTCAGCTCCCTAATTTCTTCTGCCTTGTTCAAAAGTTCAGTCACATTTGACAGCACCAATCTGGCATTTAAATGTGATGAACATGGACACCCACTCACTCCTGAAATAGTGTATACAATTTGACATATACAAGGAGACCACCCATGTCCTGTCTGCTGTTCCCTCTACCACTGACCCCTGGGTCAGTGGTCCTAAGGCTGAACATACATCTTTGTTCTGATTAATTTTCATGTAAAAAAAAGATGAATAACCTTATTTTAAATGTTTTTTGTTGTTATTGTTCCTAGAAAACCCAGTAGACAATTTGTTGTTTGTTTTGATTATATTCAATGAATCCATATAGGATTGGAATTCACTCCAAATGCTGGTTAAAAAAAGAAGAAAAGGAGATTTCAATGGCTCCAGTCTAAGTAGTTTTTATTACATGCTGCCTCTGCATGTTGTAGCTCCTGATTTCATTATAAATCCATTAAGTTGCTCTATAAAATGTTTGCTAAAAATACCAAATACAGCCAATCTCACTCTCTCTCCCTAATTGCATGTTTTTCACTGATACACATGGCTTCAACTTCAGGTTGAGTCAAGTTGGACATTTTTGGTTTCTATTTTGTGTATTGAGAAGAAACTAGGCTATTTATTTTTTTGAGGGATGTTTTCAGGCAGCATTATTACTGCTGTCTTCATTTCCAGAAACGTGAATTCTAAGGGGCATGTATTATCAGTGAGGGTTCCCATTTACATATTGTTCCCACGTGGCACCAGAAGATATAAATATTTTGTTTTCTTAGCTTGTTCTATGATAAGAATAAGAGTTATTTTCATGTCAACAACTACTAACCCACAATTTTAGACAAGACTGAGAATTTTGGTAAATTAAGGGGTAGATATATTAACTACATTCTGTTAAAATCTGTTTGATGCAAATGAATATCCAGGTTTTCAAGTTCACCAACTGCTTTGATGGCTGTTAGGAAAGCAGAAAAGAAAATGCAAATAATTCAGGTATTCAGGCCAAAACTCTGTACCAAACTGGAGTTTGAGCTAATTGCAATCTCTAAGAATCATAATAATACTGGGGACCCACAGGCCAGGTATTAGTGTTAAACAGTGATTTTCAACCCGTGTGCCATGGCTCACTGTGCTGTGAGAGGATCATAGGTGTGCTGTGAAAAATTTTCAAGATCATTAATTAAATTATTTTTTAAAGAAGTTCAAAGCACAGTAAGTATATTCTTTTTTAAACTCTTTTTTCTGATGAACATAATTTAAGTGTGCCATGGAAGTTTAACTATAGCTTCAAGTGTGCCATCAGATAAAAAAGGTTAGAAAACACAGGTGTTAAAGTTTCATTTTCACTCAGAAGTTCACAATTCTTTCTTCTTTTTTTGAGACACAGTCTCAAGCTTTTGCCCTGGGTAGAGTGCCGTGGCATCACAGATCACAGCAATTTCCAACTCATGGGCTTAAGCAATTCTTTTGCCTCAGCCTCCCAAGTAGCTGGGACTACAGATGCCTGCCACAATGCCTGATATTTTTTTGTTGCAGTTGTCATTGTTGTTTTAGCTGACCCAGGCCGGGTTCAAACCCGCCAGCTCTGATGTATGAGGCTGGCGCCCTACCCACTGAGCTACAGGTGCTGTCCAGAAGTTCACAATTCAATAAACAGACAACCAGAGCAAGGACAGCCATAGAGTCTCAACAAAATATCGAGAGTAATTGATTTTTAGTTACATGTGGCAATGTTTTAGTAATCAATGTCATAGTTTGCCTGAAACTGTCCGAGTTTTATCACTGACAGTCCCACATCCTTGGAAACCCCTCAGACCCATGCAAATTGAAATGGTTGGTATTCCTATAATAAAATAATTAAATTTAATTAAACTAATCTATTCATTGTATTTAAATTTATGCAAGTGTATTTTTAGATAAATACAAATATCAGATGCATATTAATTTTTAAGTATTTGTACAGCCATCAATTTTTTTCAAATAATCTTTTATTCAGAAGAAATTTTTTAACAAAAAAATTGGGGCATTAAACAAATAAATACGAAATTGTAACTAAAATAGACTTGTAAAACACTTTATGTAGTAAAATAACAAATACTAATGAAGACTTGACTGGGTTCAAAACCCTTTGGTAGGCTCCAAAAGAGTAATATAAATAAAATGCAAATCTTTTTCTCTGGGAGCTTACAGGTCCAGGTTTCTGAGTTTCTAAGGAAACAGCTTTGCAATTTTAATATTCAGAGTAGATAATTAATTGTATAGTTACCTATGCATTTATAAAATCTATAACTAGTCAGAGTTAGCAAAGATTGGTGGCTTTCTTTTTGTTAGAAATACAGTGAAATGATAAATTTTGGTATTCTTTGTCTTAAATAAAATAAACTTATTCTTTGAGAAGCAAGAGTTATGTGGATCAACTACTGATTTTCTTTTTTTTTTTTTTTTTTTTTAATTTTTTTATTAAATCATAAGTGTATACAATGATATGATTATGGGGCATCATACACTCACTTCATAAACCATTTGACACATTTTTATCCCAGTGGTTAACATAGCCTTTCCGGCGTTATCTCAGTTACTGTGCCAAAACATTTATATTCTACATTTACCAAGTTTCGCAAATACCCCTGTAATATGCACCACAGGTGTGATCCCACCGATTCCCCTCCCTCCACCCACCCCCCCCCTTTCCCACTTCCCCCTATTGTTAAGTTGTAGTTGGGTTATAGCTTTCATGTGAGAGTCCCAAATTAGTTTCATAGTAGGGCTGTGTACATTGGATATTTTTTCTTCCATTCTTGGGATACTTTACTAAGAAGAATATGTTCCAGCTCCATCCATGTAAACATGAAAGAGGTAAAGTCTCCATCTTTCTTTAAGGCTGCATAGTATTCCATGGTATACATATACCACAATTTATTAATCCATTCGTGGATCGATGGGCACTTCGGCTTTTTCCATGACTTAGCAATTATGAATTGGGCTGCAATAAACATTCTGGTACAAATATCTTTGTTATGTTGTGATTTTTGGTCTTCTGGGTATATGCCCAGCAGAGGAATTACAGGATTGAATGGCAGATCTATTTTTAGATCTCTGAGTGTTCTCCATATATCCCTCCAAAAGGAATGTATTAATTTGCATTCCCACCAGCAGTGCAGAAGTGTTCCCTTTTCTCCGCATCCACGCCAACATCTCTGGTCTTGAGATTTTGTGATATAGGCTAGTCTCATTGGAGTTAGATGATATCTCAAAGTAGTTTTGATTTGCATTTCTCTGATGATTAAAGATGATGAGCATTTTTTCATATGTCTGAAGGCCGTGCGCCTGTCTTCTTCAGAGAAGTTTCTCTTCAAATCCCTTGCCCAGCCTGCGATGGGATCCCTTGTTTTTTTCTTGCTGATGCGTTTGAGTTCTCTGTGGATTCTGGTTATTAAACCTTTGTCAGAGTTATACCCTGCAAATATTTTCTCCCATTCTGAGGGCTGTCTGCTTGCTCTGCTTACTGTGTTCTTAGCTGTGCAGAAGCTTTTTAGTTTGATCAAGTCCCAGTAGTGTATTTTTGAAGCTGCTTCAATTGCCCGGGGGGTTCTCCTCATGAAATACTCACCCAGACCAATTTCTTCAAGGGTTTTCCCTGCATTCTCCTCTAGTATTTTTATAGTTTCATGTCTTAAGTTTAAATCTTTAATCCAATGAGAGTCTATCTTAGTTAATGGTGAAAGGTGTGGGTCTAATTTCAGTCTTCTGCAGGTTGCCAGCCAGTTCACCCAGCACCATTTGTTAAATAGGGAATCTTTTCCCCACTGAATGTTTTTAATTGGCTTGTCAAAAATCAAATAGCGGTAAGTAGCTGGATTCATCTCTTGGTTCTCTATTCTATTCCAGATATCTACTTCTCTGTTTTTGTGCCAATACCATGCTGTTTTGATCACTATCGATTTGTAGTAAAGTCTGAGGTCTGGTAGTGTGATTCCTCCTGTTTTGTTTTTATTTCTGAGTAATGTCTTGGCTATTCGAGGTTTTTTCTGATTCCATATAAAACGAAGTAATGTTTTTTCAAGATCTTTAAAATATGACAGTGGAGCTTTAATAGGGAGTGCGTTGAAAGTATATATTGCTTTGGGTAGTATGGACATTTTGATAATGTTGATTCTTCCTAGCCATGAGCATGGTATGTTTTTCCATTTGTTAACATTTTCAGCTATTTCTTTTCTTAGAGTTTCATAGTTCTCTTTATAGAGATCTTTCACGTCTTTTGTTAGGTAAATTCCCAAATATTTCATCTTCTTTGGCACTACTGTGAATGGGATAGAGTCCTTAACTGCTTTTTCAATTTGACTGTTGTTGGTGTATATAAAGGCTACCGATTTATGAATGTTGATTTTGTAACCTGAGACGCTGCTGTATTCCTTGATCACTTCTAGGAGTTTTGTAGTAGAGTCCCTAGTGTTTTCCAGATACACAATCATATCATCTGCGAAGAGCGAGAGTTTGATCTCTTCTGACCCTATATGGATACCCTTGATCGCCTTTTCTTCCCTAATTGCGGTGGCTAAAACTTCCATTACAATGTTGAAAAGCAATGGAGACAATGGGCAGCCTTGTCTGGTTCCTGATCTGAGTGGAAATGATTCCAATTTAACTCCATTCACTATGATATTGGCTGTGGGTTTGCTGTAGATAGCCTCTATCAGTTTAAGAAAAGTCCCTTCTAGACCAATTTTCTTGAGTGTTCTGATCATGAAGGGATGCTGGATATTATCAAAAGCTTTTTCTGCATCAATTGAGAGAATCATATGGTCTTTGTTTTTTAATTTGTTTATGTGCTGAATTACATTTATAGATTTACGTATATTGAACCAGCCTTGAGACCCTGGGATAAAACCAACTTGGTCATGATGTATAATTTGTTTGATGTGTTGCTGGATTCTGTTTGTTAGGATCTTGTTGAATATTTTTGCATCTATATTCATTAGTGATATTGGTCTATAATTTTCTTTTCTTGTTGGGTCTTTTCCTGGTTTGGGGATCAGGGTGATATTTGCTTCATAGAACGTGTTGGGTAGTCTTCCTTCTTTTTCTACATTTTGGAACAGGTTGAGTAATATAGGTACTAATTCCTCTTTAAAGGTTTGGTAGAATTCTGACGTGAAACCATCTGGTCCCGGGCTTTTCTTTTTAGGGAGGTTTTGTATAGTTGATGCTATTTCTGAACTTGTTATGGGTCTGTTCAACATTTCCACTTGATTCTGGTTAAGTCTTGGAAGGTGGCGTGCTTCCAAGTACCGGTCTATTTCCTTCAGATTTTCATATTTCTGAGAATAAAGTTTCTTGTAATATTCATTAAGGATTTTTTGGATTTCTGATGAGTCTGTGGTTATTTTGTCTTTGTTGTTTCTGATTGATGATATTAGAGATTTTACTCTTTTTTTCCTGATTAGGTTGGCCAAAGGTTTATCTATTTTATTGACCTTTTCAAAAAACCAGCTTTTTGATTTATTGATCTGTTGTATTATTCTTTTGTTTTCAATTTCATTTAATTCTGCTCTAATTTTGGTTATTTCTTTTCTTCTACTGGGTTTGGGGTTGGAATGTTCTTCCTTTTCCAGTTGCGTGAGATGTCCCATTAAGTTGTTAACTTCCTCTCTTTCCGTTCTCTTGAGGAAGGCTTGCAGTGCTATAAATTTCCCTCTTAGAACTGCCTTTGCAGTGTCCCAGAGGTTCTGATAGCTTGTGTCTTCATTGTCATTTTGTTCCAAAAAATTGGTGATTTCTTTCTTAATCTCATCTCTGACCCAGCTATCATTCAGCATAAGGTTATTTAACTTCCATGTTTTTGTATGGGTATGCAGATTCCTGTTGTTACTCAATTCAAGTTTTATTCCATGATGGTCCGAGAAGATGCATGGAATAATTTCTATTCCTTTAAATTTACTGAGGTTAGACTTGTGACCTAAAATGTGATCAATTTTGGAGTAAGTTCCGTGGGCTGATGAGAAGTATGTGTATTCAGTTTTGTTGGGATGAAATGTTCTGTAGATGTCTGCTAAATCTAAATACTGGATGGTTAGGTTTAAATCTAAGATTTCTTTGCTCAGCTTCTTTCTGGAGGATCGATCCAACACTGCCAAGGGAGTGTTGAAATCTCCAACGATTATGGAGCTGGAGGAAATCAAGTTACTCATGTCTGTTAGAGTTTCTCTTATAAATTGAGGTGCATTCTGGTTGGGTGCATAGATATTAATAATTGAGATCTCGTCATATTGAGTATTACCCTTAACAAATATGAAGTGACCATTCTTGTCCTTCCTTACTTTTGATGGTTTAAAGCCTACTGTATCTGCAAATAAAATTGCAACACCTGCTTTTTTCTGATTACCATTTGCCTGAAATATGGATGACCATCCTTTCACCCTGAGTCTGTATTTGTCTTTTAAGTTGAGATGTGACTCTTGTATGCAACAAATATCTGGCTTAAGTTTTTGTATCCAGTCAGCTAACCTATGCCTCTTTAGAGGACAGTTTAAGCCATTCACATTGATGGAGAGTAAGGATAAGTCTGGTGGAATTTTGGGTATCGAGTTTTTCAAAGGTCCAGTGGACATTTTTAATCCTTTCGCCAGTGTGGAAGTTGGAGTTTGATCCGAAGTTTCTGAGTGAGTTTACTTTTGTGGTATAGGATTGGGTTGGTCATTGTGGAGGATAGGTCTGAGAACATCCTGAAGAGCTGGTTTACTTATGGCAAATTTTTTCAACATATGAATGTCATTGAAGTATTTAATTTCTCCATCATAGATGAAACTCAGTTTAGCTGGATACAAGATCCTGGGTTGAAAGTTTTTTTGCTTTAGGAGATTAAAAGTTGATGACCAGCCTCTTCTTGCTTGAAAAGTTTCAGCAGAGAGATCTGCAGTTATTCTAATATTCTTACCTTTGTACGTTATAGTTTTCTTTCGCCGGGCTGCTTTGAGAATCTTCTCTTTCATGTTAACTTTAGTGAAGCTAATTATGATATGTCTGGGAGATGGCTTTTTGGGGTTGAATCGTGCTGGGGTTCTGAAGCTGTCTGCTATCTGAATTTCAGATTCTCTAGGCATGTCTGGAAAATTTTCTTTCATAATTTCATGTAGAAGGGCCTCTGTGCCCTTGGCTGCCACATCATCAGCCTCCGAAATTCCTATAACCCTTATGTTATGTTTTTTCGAATTATCTGAGAGCTCTCTGAGTGAGTGATCCGTTTTTGCTCTCCATTTCTCTTCCTCTTTGAGAGATTGGGAGCGTTCGAAGACTTTATCTTCAATGTCAGAAATCCTTTCTTCTGCTTGCTCCATTCTGTTACTGAGGGATTCTACTGTATTTTTCATATCTTTGAGGGCTGTAAGTTCTTGTTTCAGTGTGTCTAAGTCTTTGGTGGTTTTGTCTTTAAATTCGTTAAATTCTTGAGACAACTTTTGAATTGCTCCTCGAATTCCTAATTCCATTTTATTAATCTTGTCTACAAACCAAATTCTGAATTCGACTTCTGACATCTCAGCCAGTTGTTTATGAATGGGATCTTCAATCACATCTGCCGTATCTTTTCTTGGGGGGGTTGATCTATTCTGGTTATTCATGTTACCAGAGTTTTTCCGCTGATTCCGCCCCATGGTTTACTCCCTTTGGTTTTTCCCCTGGGGTTTTATCGAGGGCCCGTACAGTGTTGTGGCCTGAGAAACTGGGGCCCTGTCTGGTGTGGTGGAGCAAAGTGGTTCTGTCTTGTTTTCAGCTGGTTTCTGTTCGATCCTATTGCAACTTCTACTCTGGCTTGAAGTCTCAGCTGTGTGAAAAAATCAGCAATTAAGTCACCCCGCCTGCCCACCTCTGGCCCCAGTTGGAAAAGGAGAATCAAACCTTCCTACAATCGCACACCCAGGGCACCACCTGAAAAGTCCTCAGTCTATTAGCCCAGTTCAAAAGGTCCGAATCAACTGTCTCAATCGGCACTTGTCTCAGGTGGAAGGGTTCAAGAGGTCTCTGGGAACTGGATCACAGGGGCCTGGTGACTCCTCTGAGACAGCTCACCCCAGTGCAGCGTGGAATCAGGAGGAGCCACCCCGCAAACAGAGCAGTCTGGGAAGGTTGACGTCTCCTTCCCCACTTTGCCCCTCCGTCGGACCCAGTCACTGGTATCTCTGCAGATGGCTAACCCAGTTGCCTGCAGTGAACAGACACTCCAGGGGTTTGCACCTGCCTGAATCGCGAGGAAGTCTGCCAGGCCCCCGCAGACTGCCGCTATCTAGCAGGAGGAGATGGGGCCTGACATCTTTGAGTGTTTGATGCAGGTGATGGGAAGGAGGTGTTCACTCAGGCTTAGCCCCGTCCCTGATGGATGCTGCTAACAGAACAGAACAGAACAGACAACTTTGTGAGGTTCTGTCTCTGTTCCTGTCATCGCCTACAGGAGACGGGCTGTTTTGAGTTCAAACGTCTTTGCTGCTGGAGAATTGCGTCTGAACACCTCTCTGGGTCGGCCCCGCCCTGGAGGCTTCTGGGTTTGTGAGCCACCGGTGGCCTCCTCTGGTTGCCCAGGGAGACAGGGGGTGTGGCCTCAGAATATCCAGAAGTGAGCGTTCTGCCGTTAAAGAAAAAACGGCTGTTGATCTACCTCCAGGGAACTGCTGCTCTGGTGTGGGCACTCAGGCGACCCTTTTCTCCTCTGTCCCGCGCCCCAGAGTCAGCACTGAGCGGCTGCAGTTTGTGCTGGGTCCACACCCCTTAAGAGATCCCCCAAGAATCAGAACTCTTGGGGGATGGGCCCCCAGACCCGGATTGGGAGTGGGGCGGGGGGAAGCTAGAGTTTCATTCAGTTTCACGCAATACTACGGTCCGGGGAGGGCTCCTGCACTGCACCGCAGGGAAGTGCCGCCAAGGCTTGATTTCCCCTCAGCGGAGTGCCCTCTCCTTGCTCACGTGTCCCAGAGTCAGCGCTGACCTGACGCAGCTCAGGCACTGTGCACTCCCCTCGAGAAATCACCCAAGGAGCCGAACTCCGGAGGGATAGTCCCTCAGACCCCGAGTGAGAGTAGGGGCTCTCAGCTCTCAGCGGGGAGGCCAGAGTCTTATTCAGTCTTGTGCCCGGGGAGGGCTCCTGCACTGCACCGCAGGGAAGTGCCGCCAAGGCTTGATTTCCCCTCAGCGGAGTGCCCTCTCCTCGCTCACGTATCCCAGAGTCAGCGCTGACCTGACGCAGCTCAGGCACTGTGCACTCCCCTCGAGAAATCACCCAAGGAGCCGAACTCCTGGGGGATAGGCCCTCAGACCCCGAGTGAGAGTAGGGGTTCTCAGCTCTCAGCGGGGAGGCCAGAGTCTTATTCAGTCTTGGGCCCCGTATGCCCGGGGAGGGTTGGTGCACTGCACCGCAGGGAAGTGCCGCGAGGCGTGACTCCCCCTCAGCCTGGTGCCCTCTCCTCACTCGGCGCGCCTCAGAGTCAATGCTGACCAGACGCAACTCGGGGACTGTCCACTCCCCTTGAGAAATCACCCAAGGATCCGAAGTCCTGGGGGACAGGCCTCCAGACCTCAGTGGGCGGGAGGGGAGCGCCGGGGATTCAGGGTTGCCGGCAAAGGATTCCCAAAGTTTTATTCAGCCCTATGTCCGGCAGGAGAACGCCACGGCACCCCAGTAGGGGAGGTAGGTCCAGTTTTTAGAAGGTCTTTCCCGTGGAGTGTAGTGGGAGGGCCTTTAATTTCTGCCCGCTTGTTAAATTGTGGGGCTCCAGAGCCGGTCTCATGGGGGAGGGGGACTCCCGTCCGCTTGGTGGTGGATTTTGTACCTTTTGTTTGCGTCCTTGTGATCACAACTTGCCTCAGCGGTGTTGATGTGCGTTCTTCAGCCTTCTCTCTTGGTGAGGCTCAAGTCCACCAGGATACTTACTAAATTCCTGTCCCTTAACTCTCCTTCTGGACGGGAGCCTTTGTTGAAAGCTGGCTTCAGTCCGCCATCTTGTCTCCCTCTCTCTACTGATTTTCAAAAGTAACGAATACTTATGTTTTTGTATGCATGAATTAGGTACACCCCGTCAAAGAAAAAAATTCAAAAAAACCCATGAGAAGTACATAAATGTCTCCTGAAAAAAAAATTACCTATAACATTGGTCATTGTCTTGTTATAAGATATTTGGTTCTTGGATGGTACCATGTCTTGCAAATAGTGATAAAAAGTTTGGCTTGATTCTAGATTGACCCAAATAAACCATTTTTTGCACATAATATAAAAATTATATTGAAAATATAATATAGTATTATATTATATTTTTTACTATAGCTTCAAGTATGCCATCAGATAAAAAAGGTTAGAAAACACAGGTGTTAAAGTTTCATTTTCACTGAGAAGTGGAAATTTATTATATAGCTATAATAAAAAATAATATAAAAAATATAAAATTATAAAAATATAAAAATTTTATATTGGCAAAAAGTGACCATATTTTGTAACTCTAGTGTTAAAACAAAAAGGCACACATTAATAAAGTAAGTTTAGGATTTTCTATTGCAACCAGAATGGTATTTGTGAGGAAGGAAAAATAATTCTTTTACTTCTTAGTGATCCTGAGAAAGCAGCAGCAGCTGCAGAGGAACTCCTCTTCCAAAGACAGAACAAACTACACTGAGCTGAAATAACCTTGAAAAGCAAAAGAAAAAAAGACTGTAACGAATAACAATACCCTGCTTTCTAGCATCTGTAGCCACAACTATGTAGCTGAAATTGAACTGAAGAAAAAAGGCATAAAAAAGTTTGGAGAAAAACTTTCCCCAGAACTCAGCATTTCACCCTTGAGGAACCTGAGTTCTTGCCAGTAATTAAAGGTTCCGTCCGCTATATTGTTGGTGTAAGTGTCAGGAAAGTGTTAAGGTTTTAGAGGTTAATAACATTTGCTTGTTTGTTAGGCAAAATTTCCTTTCAAAACCCATGACTTTCCTCTTTTTGGATACTGGTATATATTCCCCATAACACTTATGAATCACAATTGAGATTTTTTTTTCTTTCATTTACAAAATAGCTAAAGAGAAGAAGGCCTGAAACCTTTTCAATAATGGGATAAACATTGGAAGTGGGAAGTGTCTAGTCAGCAGAAGGTGCATTTGCATATTATAAGAATTTCTGTAAAGTAGTACTTGCCGATCTGAGAGTGAATGAAGATCAAAGCAAGTTTCTCAAAGTGAGAGAAGTGATATTGAGGCAGGTGATTTCCTATTAGTAGTCTCCTGAGTTGGACGGAGCTGACTCAAGAATTAGTATGGGAAGTAACAAATAGGCTGCCCTATATTTGTACAGAGCTAGGGTAAATCAACTGGGTTAAAGGGTATTTTAATAATCAGAAGCATACACATATGTATATACGCATATGTATATTAATTAGCTTCATTATTGCAAAGACAGACAAAATTATCTATTGCTGGTTGTTACCTATAAAAACACAACACAGTATCTACCACATTGCATGTTATCCCTCAGCAGATAAACTATACTGACAGTAAATTAAAGAAGTCAATATAGTTTCTGCATTAAAAATTGATTAAATAATTTAGAATCCAGTATAATGACTTAAATTCCACAGAGCACAGCTTGACTTAATACAAATAAATGAACAAAATAGAGAGATGCTTAAGTGACAGCTCCATGCCCCAAAGGCAAATGGATGTCGATGATATTTTTAATGATCATCGCAGATGGAAATTAATAGCTTCCCATAGAACACCATTCCTTGTTAATCATAAGGGAGCCAACAAATATTTTGAGCTTATTTAAACTCCCTCTTGGGGGCATTTGAAGCTCCTATAATTTTACTGGTATTTTGGGAAGATGGAATACAACTGTTTTGTGTTCTCATTATGGTTAATTCTGTATGTATTTGAAAGATTTTGCAATCTTTCGTGTTACATTCTACAGTTGGGGTAAGTAGATGGGTACAATGTGAAGACATGAAATAGCTTCCATCCTCTTTACTGCTTTTGTCATCTTTTTTACAACTCTGTTTAACCTCCACAGAGCTCTGTTAAACATAAAAGAAACATAATGCTCATCAGCCTGGCCGGGCCATATGGTTATTATTATTAAATCTGGGTAATAGGCACACGCATGTTCATTTTACCTCTCTTACTTTTGTATAGAAGGTCAGACAATCAAGTTTGCTTCATGGTTTTTATACAGCCTGTGAACTTAGATTGGTTTTCATATTTTTAAATGGCTGTGAATGAAAATCAAAAAGATACTATTTCATGACATATGAAAAATACATGTAATTCAAATTTCAGAGTTCATAAATAAATTTTTATTGGAACAACAACAACAACAACATAAGTTTGAGGCCAGGCATG
Source organism: Nycticebus coucang (assembly GCF_027406575.1). Lineage (NCBI taxonomy): Eukaryota > Metazoa > Chordata > Mammalia > Primates > Lorisidae > Nycticebus > Nycticebus coucang. The sequence goes on along the minus strand of NC_069780.1, from coordinate 106,463,483 downwards.
GTGGCTCATGCCTGTAAACTCAGCTCTCTGGGAGGCAAGAGAGCTGAGGATTGGTTGGGCTCAGAAGTTTGAGATCAGCCTGAGGAAGAGTGAGACACGGTCTCTACTAAAAATAGAAAAATTAGCTGGTGTTGTGGCAGGTGCCAAATAGTTTAGGTATTTGGGAGGCTGAGGCAGGAGGATCACTTGAACCCAAGAATGTGAGGTTGCTGTGAGCTATGATGACACTGTGGCACTCTATCCAGGGTGACAGAGTGAGACTCTGTCTTTAAAAAAAAAAAAAAAACAAAACAAGAAAAAAAGAAAAAAGTTCGAAAGCTCATCCTAGAAAAAGTGCTACAAAACTCATTACTGAATGTCACTATGGTCACGTTCAAGCTGCTCCTATTAAGGAAGCTATGCACCGGTGTCAGTGCCTGGTCCCCTCTTCAAAGCACTTAATCTTTACTATAATAGAGCTATGAGATAACAACTTTCATGGATAAGACAGAACAAGAGTTCCAAAATTGCTGACCTGTATTCTTGCTGGCATCCACTTGCCACTTGTCTTCTCAAGATACACATCTGGAATTACTCCTTTTCATACTTTTATCATTAATATTGATAATCTTTAATCAAAATTCCTGTTGACTTTCAAATATCTTGTAGCATCTTCCATGTTAAAAACAGAAACAGTAATGAAACTTGAAACAAATATCTACACCCACATTCCCTACTCCCCACCCAACGTCTCCCCACCACATTCCCTACACCCCCACTCGATGTCTCCACACCACATTCCCTATTCCCCCACCCTGATGTCTCCACACCACATTCCCAACTCCCCAACCCTGATGTCTGCACACCGCATTCCCTACTCCCCCACCCTGATATCTCCACACCACATTCCTACTCCCCCACCTGACATCTCCACACCACATTCCCTATTCCCCCACCCTGATGTCTCCACACCACATTCCCTACTCCCCAACCCTGATGTCTGCACACCACATTCCCTACTCCCCACCCAATGTCTCCACACCACATTCCTTACTCCCCCACTCCGATGTCTCCACTTGCTTTCATACCTAAATTTGTTGTTACTTAAAATCCCTAATTCTCCTTTCATAGGCCCCATCTATAATTCAAATAATTTTATTTGGTTTCCATCTCTACCACTTTACTAAAATTGCTTTTGTCAATATCTTCATGTTACCCAATATGCAACCTCTTTTGCATTTATCTTATTCAAACCATTAGAGCACTCCACAAAGGAATGCTCACTCTCTCCATCTTGAAACATTTAGTTTTCCTTTTCGAATTTCTGAACTCTCAGTTTTCCTACTATCTTATTATTCACATTTTAGTATTATTTTTCTTCTCTTCTCATTTATAAATTTTGGCTTTTCTCATATATTCTGATTCAGTTGATTAGTCTCATGTCTTTAAGAATAACTGATCAGATTGTGAAATCAGGCTGAAAGGAATCAAACATCTTACTCTCAAAATTTACTAATAATTTTAAGAATACATGTCACTTCATTTGAGTTTGCCTTAAGCAATGGCAGGCAGAACAGATGCATTATAATGGAAACATTTCCTTAGGTAACTGTTCTCTCTCCCACAAATTTGTCAGGAGAGCCACTGTAAACAGGTTTACAAGGAGGTTTGCCAGGGGACCACCTCCTTCCCCCCCTCAAGGAGTATGCTCTCATAAAAGGAGAAATGACTGCAAAACTGCTACTAGTCCTTTCTTCCCAAACTGGAATAGGTATGTCAATATATATGTATATATATATGTGTGTGTGTGTATATATATATATACATATATATAAATATATATTTGTATATTTATTTATTTTTTATTTTTGGCAGTTTTTGTCTGGGGCTGGGTTTGAACCCACCACCTCCAGCATATGGGGCTGGCGCCTTACTCCTCTGAGCCACAGGTGCCGCCCTGATATTGATATATTGATGTTGCCGTCTCCCAGATTTAAATTTAACTCTGTATGCCCAATGCCCTGTTTCTCTGCTTGCTTATAGGGTAGGCACTGTCCTACCTGACTTTTTAAAGTAAGTTAAGACACAGCCTAAATCCTCTTTTCTTCCTCATGAACACGGTATATGAGAGATTCCAGGAGAAAATTAGACACTAACACATTACTTTAAACATGCACATTTAATTAATCATGGAAATGCTCTGAGCAGGCAGTATAGTAGCCACTAAGTCTGGCAGGAAACTTTGGTATGAAAGGCAAATGGATTTACACTTGTTTATTTATCTTCATCATGTTTACATTAGGTCTGTGTGCTTGCCATTGCTTTATCACATTATTTTTATTATGTGAGTAAACTTGAATGCTTATTCCATCGTCATTTATTCCACAGTCAATTATACCTGGAACCAGTAAATAACCTCCAGCCATGAGCCTGCAAAATCAAACAGATATCTATTTCCAAAATATAATTGTGAAATAGCCATCTAATAAGGCTTATTAGATGTTACCATTCCAAAAGAAAGAAAGAGTCAAGAAGAAAGGGGTCTAAGTAAGTCTCAAAGCTAGCAGTGTGAGCAATATTAATTTTTAAAATTTTCTTCTTTTCTAAGAAAAAATATTAGCAAAAGCATTAACAGCAGATTTTTTTTTTTAAGTAGAATAAAATGTCTGCATCTGCATTGGGAATAGCTATGGTTTTATAGCAAGAGGGTACTTAGTAACACGGGAGACAGGTTTAGTATTAAGTCTTCAGAATAATTAAATTGGCTCCATGTCCAGCCTGTGAACACAGTGGCCAGGGGTTAGACCCTCCAAGGTCTCTGGCAGCCTCATCCCCATGGTTTTCATGGGCTTAACCCCTGTCCCTCTCAGGTGTCAGTGTGAAGTGTCTGAGGAATGGCAAACACCACATGTACTCACTAAAAATTGGGAGCTAAATGATGGGCTTCATACAGGCACAAAGAGATATAAGAACGTTGGGGCTGAGTGCAGTGGCTCGCACCTGTAATCCCAGCACTCTGGGAGGCTGGGACAGGAGGATCCCTTGAGCTCAGGAGTTGGACACCAGCCTGAGCAAGTTTTTAGTTTTTCTACTAAAGATAGAAAACCTAGCCGGGTGTTGTGGAGGGCACCTATAGTCCAGCTACTCAGAAGGCTAAGGCAAGAGGATCACTTGAGCCCCTGAGTTTGAGGCTGTGTGAGCTATGAGGCTATGGCACTCTGGGAGGATCCCTTGAGTTCAGGAGTTTGAAGTTGCTGTGAGCTGTGATGCCACAGCACTCTAGCCAGGGGGATAGAGTAAGATCCTGTCTCAAAAAAATTAAAAATAAAAGAGAGCGATATAAAGGACTTTGAAAACCAAGAAGGAAGGAAGGTGAAGGGGAGGAATAAAAACTTGCCTATGGTTACAATGAACACCATTCAGGTGATGGGCACACGGAAAACCCCGACTTAAGCATTAGAAAAGGTATTCATGTAATAAAAGCATTTGCACTTTCTTAATATTTCTGAAATTAAAAATGAAAGGAATTGGACGGTATGAGTAATTCAGCTTTAATAAGACAAATTTATTTTTTATTATTGTTGAGGAATCATTGAGGGTACAAAGACCCAGGTTACATTGCTTGCATTTGTTAGGTAAAGTCCCTCTAATAATAGTGTCCCACCCCTAAGAGGTGTACCATACTGGTACCATACTGTACCTCCCCCTCCTCCCTCCTTCCTTCTCTCCTGCCCCATTTCCCCACCCCCCATTATGTACTAGCATCAATTGTCCTCATATCAGAATTGAGTACATTGAATTCTTGCTTCTCCATGCTTGTGATACTTTACTAAGAAGAATATGTTTTAGCTTCATCCAGGTTAATACAAAAGATGTAAAGTCACTATCTTTTTTAATGGCTGAATAGTATTCCATGGTATACATATACCACAGCTTGTTAATCCATTCCTGGGTTATTAGGCTGTGGGAATTTAGGCTGTTTCCACAGTTTGGCAATTGTAAATTGAGCTGCAATAAACAGCCTAGTGCAAATGTCCTCATGATAAAATGATTTTTTCCTTCTGGATAAATACCTAATAAGAGAAATTTCACCAGCTGTTCTCTTCCCTTTCTGAGTTCAGACTTCTGATTTGCTGTTTCCTTGTTCCTCCTGGTGGTCTGATTGCAAGTCAAGAATTATCTTAGAGGCTATTAAAAATAAAATGCAAGTCTTAAATGATGAGTCTTGCATCATTTAAATCTGATCATTTTGCAGTTCCCAATGTAAACAGGGGGAAACTGTCGGTTTGGTTATTGATCTGAAGTGCCTGGTGGTCTTGAAAAGGTTGAAAGCAAATGCTAGGGCCTCAGGAGGTTAAACACCCACAGATAACATCTGAGCTAAAACGCTGTAGAATAGGACTCACTTCAGTTATATGTAACTTGGAACATATAACCATACCAGTTTCAGTGTAAAATAAATGATTCCTTACTTCTAACATTTAAAAGAAATGAAGGCTTGTCTTCAATTAAGGTCAGATAATATTAGAAGTAAAAAGTTGAATTACAGTTAGTATTATTATTTTCAACTCTATTACCATCTATTACGACTAGCTTTGGATGTGTGCACAACTAAGGGCAAGCCTCACAGCTCGTCTTCCCACTGGACCTGACTAGCTCAATATGTTACAGATTTTATCCTCACAGGAAATGTCTCTTACTTTCAAGTTGTAATTAATTTATCCTGTAATGATAGTTTGTTCTGTAAAATCAGCTAATCCTCCCAAATCCTCACAACCACTGGTGATGAGACAGAAAGATGAAGTTAACAATTTAAAACAATTTAAAAATGGGCTTTCATTCAAAATTTGATTATTGTAACTTCATTTACTTATTTTGCCACAGGTTTATTTGTTCTACAAAAAAAAAAAAAAAAAAAGTAAAAAGAGAAAGTCTATGCCTAAGGATTTGATGAAAGTGGGAAGCTCATTAGAGGGCCAATTATTGTTGATCTGTTGACAGCTTTGTGACAGTGCCAATGTGTCACTTTCTCCACACAGACAAGTTCTGTTTAACAAGCCCTTATAGCAGCAGTTAAACTATTCGATTATTTTTAAAGTGTTTGACCTCTTTCCTTATACCCTGCAGGGGAAAAACTTAACATTTAACTAACTGTGAGGAATTCTTGCTGAGGGTGAAAATATTCTATTTCCCTACCTACTTGTGTGTTTAGGTAGGTAAACACACAAGGTTGAAATATTCTAGTTTAGATTTAGTAGCTATGAGAAAAGTATAGTTTTTTTTCTTGATTCCAGGCATTCCTTATAAAGATTATTAAATATATTAAATATTCTCAGTTGCAGTTCCTGTTACTGCTATACACAGTTATCTTTCAGCCATTAAAAAAGATGGAGACTTTACATCTTTTGTATTAACCTGGATGGAGGTGGTATCACAAATATGGAGAAGCAAGAATTCAATGTACTCAATAGTAATATGAAGCCAGTAGACCATCTAATACACTCCCACACCAGGGAAAACTCAATTCAATTCAAGGTGTGGGGGAGATGTAATGAGATAGTGGGAAGAGGGGAGGAGGGAGAGGGCTGGGGTCACAGTGCATGACACACCTCTTGTGGGAGGGACTTTACCTAACAAATGCAAACAGTGTAACCTAATTTTTTTTTATATGTTCACTGTAACCTAATTCTTTGTATCCTCAATGAACCTGAAATAATAGATTAAAAAATTTTTGATTTGTTCCTCTTCTGACATTTCTCTTTTCTCTATATAGATCTGAGTTCTGACTCAGATACTTTTTTTTCTTCTCTTAAGATTTTCTTTTAACATTTAGGTGTTTACCTAGCTGGGCATTCTCTCAGCTTTGCAGATTGGAGGTCTAGTGTTTGCCATTAGTTTTGTGAAATAGCTGGCATTACACCTTAAAACATATCTACCACCTGCTTGGTTTCTCTTTCATCCTTCCAGTGTGCCAATTATGTGTGTGTCACAAATTTGAAATTGTCTCTCAATTCTTTGATGCTCTGCTTGCTCTCTCTCTCTCTTTTTTTTTTTTTTAACTCCTTTTTCTCTTTGCATTTCAGTTTGGGAAGTTTCTGTTGACATATCTTCAAGCTCTCTGGTTCCTCCCTTTGCCACCTTCAATCTCCTGATGAGCACATTGAAAGCATCCTTTCTTTCTGTTACAGTGTTCTTGATTTCTAGAATTTCGGTTTGGTTTTTTAAATCAGAGTCTCTGCTCTCATTGCCCATCTACCTGTGCGTGCGTATTGTCTACTTTTTCCACTAGAACCCTTAAATTGTTAAATATAGTTATTTAAAATTTCTTCTCTCATAATTCCAGCATCTGCACCAGCTGAGTCTAATTCCAATGCTTGATTTGTCTCTTCTTTATTTTTTCTAGCTGTGTAATTATTTTTTCTTTGTAGAAAGCTGACAGGTGTGTTGAGTCACAGAAATTGAGGAAAAGGTCTTTAGTGTGGAATTCAAGGTAATCTGCCTAGAGGTTGGGCTGCGTCTAATGTTTGCTGTATGGTAAGTGCCATTCTCTTCCAGTTCTTCCAGTGTTCTTGTATTTGCCTCCTTAAATCTGTATGTATCAGCTCAAACCCACTGATGTGCTGGTGCCCTGGTGATGGGGTGGACAGCATCACTAAATCTCAATCTCTCAGTGAGCTCATGTCCTTGATCTGTGACCATGCATTAATTTTCTTTTTTTTTTTTAATTTTTTTATTAAATCATAAATGTATACAATGATATGATTATGGGGTATCATACACTCACTTCATAAACCATTTGACACATTTTTATCCCAGTGGTTAACATAGCCTTTCCGGCGTTAGCTCAGTTACTGTGCCAAAACATTTATATTCTACATTTACCAAGTTTCACAAATACCCCTGTAATATGCACCACAGGTGTGATCCCACCGATTCCCCTCCCTCTACCCACCCCCCCCTTTCCCACTTCCCCCTATTGTTAAGTTGTAGTTGGGTTATAGCTTTCATGTGAGAGTCCTAAATTAGTTTCATAGTAGGGCTGTGTACATTGGATATTTTTTCTTCCATTCTTGGGATACTTTACTAAGAAGAATATGTTCCAGCTCCATCCATGTAAACATGAAAGAGGTAAAGTCTCCATCTTTCTTTAAGGCTGCATAGTATTCCATGGTATACATATACCAGACAGCCCTCAGAATGGGAGAAGATATTTGCAGGGTATAACTCTGACAAAGGTTTAATAACCAGAATCCACAGAGAACTCAAACGCATCAGCAAGAAAAAAACAAGGGATCCCATCGCAGGCTGGGCAAGGGATTTGAAGAGAAACTTCTCTGAAGAAGACAGGCTCACGGCCTTCAGACATATGAAAAAATGCTCATCATCTTTAATCATCAGAGAAATGCAAATCAAAACTACTTTGAGATATCATCTAACTCCAATGAGACTAGCCTATATCACAAAATCTCAAGACCAGAGATGTTGGCGTGGATGCGGAGAAAAGGGAACACTTCTGCACTGCTGGTGGGAATGCAAATTAATACATTCCTTTTGGAGGGATATATGGAGAACACTCAGAGATCTAAAAATAGATCTGCCATTCAATCCTGTAATTCCTCTGCTGGGCATATACCCAGAAGACCAAAAATCACAACATAACAAAGATATTTGTACCAGAATGTTTATTGCAGCCCAATTCATAATTGCTAAGTCATGGAAAAAGCCGAAGTGCCCATCGAACCATGCATTAATTTTCTTTGTAGCTATTTCCAAACACATATGCTGAACTTTTAATATGAGTTACTGGATTTTCATTTCTAGGAGTATAGCTTGTTCTTGAAAGTTGTTTGTTTTTAGTTATGTTTAAAGCCTCTTTTATCTCTTGAAAAATGTTTAAAATGCATTTGGAAGCATATCTTTTTATAGTAAATTCAAAACTGAAGTCTTCACGGGCCGGTTTCTGCTCTTTGTTTTTGCTTTTTCTTGCTTGTAATTTGTTCGTGTATTTGTTGTAACTTTTTAAGTATTAGTTGCTTTTTAAAAAAAGAACTTTATATTTGTAAATTTTTTTAGACCTTAAGATAGGTTCTTCCAGAGAGGATTTCCTTTTTTGTTATCCAGTGCCTGTGAGTCTTGGCACTTTAAATTTTAGGCTCAATTATTGATTTTACATTTTTTCTTATTAACCAGGCACTGTGGATTGGGCCTGAACACTCACATGATGGGTTCTGATTGTTAATTTCCTGGGAGGATTGCTCATCCTCTCTCCTCCCCTTCCCCTCATACAGGTATGAGGACTTGAGACAGATTTTTTTTAATCTTTTTTTTTTTCTTAAATTTCGGATTGATCTAAGGGTACATATGTTATGTTTAGGATACATTGTTTTCATGTGTAGGGTCAGCTTACAGCTGATCCCTTCGCCCAGGGGGTGTGCGGAGCGCCCTCACACTGTGCACATCAGGAGAGATCCCGCCCACCAGGGGGCGTGCTGACCACCCTCACACTGTGCACAACAGGGGAGATCCCGTCAATCACTCCCCCTCTCCCAGACTATACTTGTGTTTTTCTTTCCTGTGAGTTTCTACTTGTTTATCTATTGGTTTCATATTAGTATTGAGTACATTGGATACTTTTTCCCCATTCTTGAGATACTTTACTAAGAAGAATGTTCTTTAACTCCATGCAGGTAAACACAAAAGATGTAAAGTCTTCATCTTTTCTTATGACCAAGTACTCCATGGCGTACATATACTGCAGTTTGTTAAGCCATTCATGTGTTGATGGCCACTTGGGTTGCTTCCATAACTTGGTGATTGTGAATAGAGCTGCAATAAGCATTGTAGTGCAAATGTGACAGATTTTTATTATTCACTCAGTTATCATGTTTACCGGGCATGAAGCTCTTTCATTCCTGTTTCACTCTCATACTAAGAGTGAAACTCTTGTTTGCCTTTTGCTTTATGTCAGAAATCAACATCTTCAACTCTCCATTTTGAGAGGGATTCGGGCTTTCTATTCTAATCCTCGCAAAGCTCTGGAACTTTAAATTCAATGTCGGCATCAGCGCCCATTTACCCATCCCCACCTTTAATTTTGCTTAACTCTTAGGTATTTTTTCTTTCTCAACAGCTCCTGGATACATTTACAAAGATATATTTGTGTTTTATCTACCAATTTAGTTAGGGGACTTAGCTTATTGGTCATAGTGCTGACAAAAGTAGTAACATTGAGTCTCTGTTGGCTGAAATTCTGACCTCACACCAGAATCATTACTGACTTTTTGCACCTGATAATTTTGAGAAGTCAGGCTAACCTGCCCATTTTCTCAAAGCAATAAATTGGATAATAATGGTAATCCCTCCAAAATCTTCTAAGTGCTTTGCAGGGATTAAGTCTAAAGGCTTTCCAAGATAAGCTCCCTAGAAAATTGGCCTCGAGCTCGATTTCCAGTTTAATTTCCTCCTACCCTGTACACTTGGCCATCCAGGCAGTTCCCTTAGGGCGCTGTGATTTTTTTGTCTTTTGTCTCTAAGGAGTTGTGCAGACTCCTCTCTGATAAGAAAGACTGCTCTGTCCTACATTTCTTCTCTTCGATCTCGACGCCTGTCTTCTGCCTACAGATTTGCTCCCCCAAATCCATTCTTCACAATGCAGCCAGAACAGTCTTTGAAATATGCAAATCGATTATGTCAGCCTCCCTGGGAAATTCCTTCAATAGCAGTTAGTTCCCTTTTTTTATTAAGTCATATATACAGAGATTATGAATACACTTATACCTTTGTGGGATTCGATGTGCTGATTATTTGTACCAATGGGAGTGCTTACATTCTACTAATTAACATAGCTTTCACCTCATATATTTAATCACAGTGTTAAGACATTTGTGTTCAATACTTGATAGATTTGACTTGTACCCTTTCAATATGCTCCATAGGTGTGGCAGTGAGTTGCTTTAAGGGATAGAATTCAAATTCCTTAATATGGCTTCTTTGCAATACTCCTTCATCTTTCTGGGCTCATCTCTCTGCCTCACAGTTTGCAGAGTCCTTCCAGCCCCATTTAGGTGCTGTTTCTTGTATCTTTTTTTTTTTTTTTTTCCAGTTTTTGGACAGGGATGGGTTTGAACTCACCACCTCTGGCATGTGGGCCGCAACCTACAGCTTTGAGCCACATGCACCACCCTGTTTCTTGTATCTTATATGGTCTCCACTTCCTCATCCCACCTCACATATCCCATGCATGGGAATCATCATTCCTCAGATCTGGGATTGCCAAATGAAGCAGAGCATCCATTTAAATTTTATGTAAATATCAAATCTTTGTTTTTAGTATAAGTATGTCCCAAATATTCTGTGACACATTTAGTTTATACTAAAAATTATCTGTTGTTTTCAAATTTAAATGGACTTCCTGTATTTTCATTTGCTAAACTTACCAAACATACTCAGATTACAACTAACTCTTCTCTTAGAACTGGGTCAATGAGTTCTCTTAACACGCCTTACTTTGTTGCACAAAGTACAGTATGCTATTAATAAAAAGTTGTTATCTGTTTCTCTAAGCAGAGTTTCCTCTGGGGACAGACAGGCTGTGTATTGGTCACCATACAGTCCTCAGCAATTATTAAATGGCACTCGGTGCTTGAATAAATGGATGGGTGATGGAGAGACGAATGAATGAATGGGCCTGTTAGGACTCCTATCAAACACTTCCTCAGTGAGACCTTCCCTTATATCTTCCCAGGAAAAACTATTTGGTAATCATCTCTGTTTCTTAGTGACACCATTGATGTATTTCTTTCATAGCTCTTGAACATACTCTGTGCTCTCCATAGAAGAAAGTGTTTAGCTAGCTGAACGTAAATAAAATATGCAATTACTGACAAAGGATATACTTTTTTATTATATTGTGATAAATGGTGCCTGCCACATCACCTGTTATGAAATTTGCTTAAATTTGGGTACCTTATTTTAAGAGAGAGACAAACTAAAAATTATCCAGACAAAAGAGTCCAAGGTAATAACAGTAGCTAATGATATTGGCCAAGTAGTGTGTTACATAATTTAACTGCATAATCTCCACTAAATTTTGGAATGACCTGAAGAAGTGGGAGCTACTATCTCTGTGTTCACATACTAAAGATGTAAAATTAAGGTTAAAAAATGTTCCCAAGGTCCTATATGTAATACATATTGGGAAACATGAAAGTTTCCATTTGATTGTTAACCAAGCCCCTGTTGTTTAAAATACCTCACATGACATGATACAAGAAATGGAGAAAGAAAAGGGTTTATTACCATGAAAAGAAAAATAGTGAATGTGATCAGCAGTTTGTATTATCAGAAGGTTTGTGTGTTTTCAGAGAGCAGACTCAGGTCTATAAAATACACAGTTGGCTACACAGAGAGGAAATTTTCTAACAACTAAAGTTATTGAGGGCAAATAATTTATCTAGATTTGGAATAATTGGATTTGAAAAGTGACAAGTCTGAGACCCCAACACAAAGCCAATTCACATCCAGGGTGTTGAAGCAGCCAGTGAAAGAGAGTGAGAGAGAGGAGGCAGCTAGAAAAGGAGAGTCAGGGAGAGGAGGCAGCCAGAGAAGGGGAGTGAGAAAGAGGAGGCAGCCAGAGAAGGAGATTGAGGGAGAGGAGGCAGCCAGAGAAGGAGATTGAGGGAGAGGAGGCAGCCAGAGAAGGAGATTGAGGGAGAGGAGGCAGCCAGAGAAGGAGATTGAGGGAGAGGAGGCAGCCAGAGAAGGGGAGTGAGGGAGAGGAGGCAGCCAGAGAAGGGGAGTGAAGGAGAGGAGGCAGCCAGAGGAGAGTGAGGGAGAGGAGGCAGCCAGAGAAGGAGATTGAGGGAGAGGAGGCAGCCAGAGAAGGAGAGTGAGGGAGAGGAGGCAGCCGGAGAAGGAGAGTGAGGGAGAGGAGGCAGCCAGAGAAGGAGATTGAGGGAGAGGAGGCAGCCAGAGAAGGAGAGTGAGGGAGGGGAGGCAGCCAGAGAAGGAGAGTGAGGGAGGGGAGGCAGCCAGAGAAGGAGAGTGAGGGAGGGGAGGCAGCCAGAGAAGGGGAGTGAGGGAGGGGAGGCAGCCAGAGAAGGGGAGTGAGGGAGGGGAGGCAGCCAGAGAAGGAGAGTGAGGGAGAGGAGGCAGCCAGAGAAGGGGAGTGAGGGAGAGGAGGCAGCCAGAGAAGGGGAGTGAGGGAGAGGAGGCAGCCAGAGGAGAGTGAGGGAGAGGAGGCAGCCAGAGAAGGAGATTGAGGGAGAGGAGGCAGCCAGAGAAGGGGAGTGAAGGAGAGGAGGCAGCCAGAGAAGGGGAGTGAGGGAGAGGAGGCAGCCAGAGAAGGAGAGTGAGGGAGAGGAGGCAGCCAGAGAAGGGGAGTGAGGGAGAGGAGGCAGCCAGAGAAGGAGAGTGAGGGAGAGGAGGCAGCCAGAGAAGGAGAGTGAGGGAGGGGAGGCAGCCAGAGAAGGGGAGTGAAGGAGGGGAGGCAGCCAGAGAAGGGGAGTGAGGGAGAGGAGGCAGCCAGAGAAGGAGAGTGAGGGAGAGGAGGCAGCCAGAGAAGGGGAGTGAGGGAGAGGAGGCAGCCAGAGAAGGGGAGTGAGGGAGAGGAGGCAGCCAGAGAAGGGGAGTGAGGGAGAGGAGGCAGCCAGAGAAGGGGAGTGAGGGAGAGGAGACAGCCAGAGAAGGGGAGTGAAGGAGAGGAGGCAGCCAGAGAAGGGGAGTGAGGGAGAGGAGGCAGCCAGAGAAGGAGAGTGAGGGAGAGGAGGCAGCCAGAGAAGGAGAGTGAGGGAGAGGAGGCAGCCAGAGAAGGGGAGTGAGGGAGAGGAGGCAGCCAGAGAAGGGGAGTGAGGGAGAGGAGGCAGCCAGAGAAGGGGAGTGAGGGAGAGGAGGCAGCCAGAGAAGGGGAGTGAGGGAGAGGAGACAGCCAGAGAAGGGGAGTGAGGGAGAGGAGGCAGCCAGAGAAGGAGAGTGAGGGAGAGGAGGCAGCCAGAGAAGGAGAGTGAGGGAGAGGAGGCAGCCAGAGAAGGGGAGTGAGGGAGAGGAGGCAGCCAGAGAAGGGGAGTGAGGGAGAGGAGACAGCCAGAGAAGGGGAGTGAGGGAGAGGAGGCAGCCAGAGAAGGGGAGTGAGGGAGAGGAGGCAGCCAGAGAAGGAGAGTGAGGGAGAGGAGGCAGCCAGAGAAGGGGAGTGAGGGAGAGGAGGCAGCCAGAGAAGGGGAGTGAGGGAGAGGAGGCAGCCAGAGAAGGGGAGTGAGGGAGAGGAGGCAGCCAGAGAAGGGGAGTGAGGGAGAGGAGGCAGCCAGAGAAGGAGAGTGAGGGAGAGGAGGCAGCCAGAGAAGGAGAGTGAGGGAGAGGAGGCAGCCAGAGAAGGGGAGTGAGGGAGAGGAGGCAGCCAGAGAAGGGGAGTCAGGGAGAGGAGGCAGCCAGAGAAGGAGAGTGAGGGAGAGGAGGCAGCCAGAGAAGGAGATTGAGGGAGAGGAGGCAGCCAGAGAAGGGGAGTGAGGGAGAGGAGGCAGCCAGAGAAGGGGAGTGAGGGAGAGGAGGCAGCCAGAGAAGGGGAGTGAGGGAGAGGAGGCAGCCAGAGAAGGAGAGTGAGAGAGAGGAGGCAGCCAGAGAAGGGGAGTGAGGGAGAGGAGGCAGCCAGAGGAGAGTGAGGGTGAGGAGGCAGCCAGAGAAGGAGAGTGAGGGAGAGGAGGCAGCCAGAGAAGGAGAGTGAGGGAGGGGAGGCAGCCAGAGAAGGAGAGTGAGGGAGGGGAGGCAGCCAGAGAAGGAGAGTGAGGGAGGGGAGGCAGCCAGAGAAGGAGAGTGAGGGAGGGGAGGCAGCCAGAGAAGGAGAGTGAGGGAGGGGAGGCAGCCAGAGAAGGGGAGTGAGGGAGGGGAGGCAGCCAGAGAAGGGGAGTGAGGGAGGGGAGGCAGCCAGAGAAGGGGAGTGAGGGAGGGGAGGCAGCCAGAGAAGGGGAGTGAGGGAGAGGAGGCAGCCAGAGAAGGGGAGTGAGGGAGAGGAGGCAGCCAGAGAAGGGGAGTGAGGGAGAGGAGGCAGCCAGAGAAGGAGAGTGAGGGAGAGGAGGCAGCCAGAGAAGGGGAGTGAGGGAGAGGAGGCAGCCAGAGAAGGGGAGTGAGGGAGAGGAGGCAGCCAGAGAAGGGGAGTGAGGGAGAGGAGGCAGCCAGAGAAGGGGAGTGAGGGAGAGGAGGCAGCCAGAGAAGGGGAGTGAGGGAGGGGAGGCAGCCAGAGAAGGGGAGTGAGGGAGGGGAGGCAGCCAGAGAAGGGGAGTGAGGGAGGGGAGGCAGCCAGAGAAGGGGAGTGAGGGAGGGGAGGCAGCCAGAGAAGGAGAGTGAGGGAGGGGAGGCAGCCAGAGAAGGAGAGTGAGGGAGGGGAGGCAGCCAGAGAAGGAGAGTGAGGGAGGGGAGGCAGCCAGAGAAGGAGAGTGAGGGAGGGGAGGCAGCCAGAGAAGGAGAGTGAGGGAGGGGAGGCAGCCAGAGAAGGAGAGTGAGGGAGGGGAGGCAGCCAGAGAAGGAGAGTGAGGGAGGGGAGGCAGCCAGAGAAGGAGAGTGAGGGAGGGGAGGCAGCCAGAGAAGGAGAGTGAGGGAGAGGAGGCAGCCAGAGAAGGAGAGTGAGGGAGAGGAGGCAGCCAGAGAAGGAGAGTGAGGGAGGGGAGGCAGCCAGAGAAGGGGAGTGAGGGAGAGGAGGCAGCCAGAGGAGAGTGAGGGAGAGGAGGCAGCCAGAGAAGGAGAGTGAGGGAGAGGAGGCAGCCAGAGAAGGGGAGTGAGGGAGAGGAGGCAGCCAGAGAAGGGGAGTGAGGGAGAGGAGGCAGCCAGAGAAGGAGAGTGAGGGAGGGGAGGCAGCCAGAGAAGGAGTGTGAGGGAGGGGAGGCAGCCAGAGAAGGAGAGTGAGGGAGAGGAGGCAGCCAGAGAAGGAGAGTGAGGGAGGGGAGGCAGCCAGAGAAGGAGAGTGAGGGAGGGGAGGCAGCCAGAGAAGGAGATTGAGGGAGGGGAGGCAGCCAGAGAAGGAGAGTGAGGGAGAGGAGGCAGCCAGAGAAGGGGAGTGAAGGAGAGGAGGCAGCCAGAGGAGAGTGAGGGAGAGGAGGCAGCCAGAGAAGGAGAGTGAAGGAGAGGAGGCAGCCAGAGAAGGGGAGTGAGGGAGAGGAGGCAGCCAGAGAAGGGGAGTGAGGGAGAGGAGGCAGCCAGAGAAGGAGAGTGAGGGAGGGGAGGCAGCCAGAGAAGGGGAGTGAGGGAGGGGAGGCAGCCAGAGAAAGGGAAAGATGGAGAGGAGGCAGCCAGAGAAGGGGAGTCAGGGAGAGGAGGCAGCCAGAGAAGGAGAGTGAGGGAGGGGAGGCAGCCAGAGAAAGGGAAAGATGGAGAGGAGGCAGCCAGAAAAGGGGAGTGAGGGAGAGGAAGCAGCCAGAGAAGGGAAGTGAGGGAGAGGAGGCAGCCAGAAAAGGAGAGTGAGGGAGAGGAGGCAGCCAGAGATGGAGAGTGAGGAAGAGGAGGCAGGCAGAGAAGGAGAGTGAGGGGGGGGAGGCAGCCAGAGACAAAGAGTGAGGGAGATGAGGCAGCCAGAGAAGGAAATTGATGGAGAGGAGGCAGCCAGAGAAAGGGAATGATGGAGAGGAGGCAGGCAGAAAAGGGGAGTGAGGGAGAGGAGGCAGCCAGAGAAAAAGAGAGAGGGAGAGGAGGCAGTCAGAGACAAAGAGTGAGGGAGATGAGGCAGCCAGAGAAGGAAATTGATGGAGAGGAGGCAGCCAGAGAAAGGGAATGATGGAGAGGTGGCCGCCAGAAAAGGGGAGTGAGGGAGAGGAGGCAGCCAGAGAAAAAGAGAGAGGGAGAGGAGGCATCCAGAGAGAAAGAGTGAAGGATGTGAGGCAGCCAGAGAAGGAAATTGAGGGAGAGGAGGCAGCCAGAGAAAGGGAAAGATGGAGAGGATGCAGCCAGAAAAGGGGAGTGAGGGAGAGGAGGCAGCCAGAGAAAGGGAAAGATGGAGAGGATGCAGCCAGAAAAGGGGAGTGAGGGAGAGGAGGCAGCCAGTAAAGGATATAGAGGGAGAGGAGGCAGCCAGTGGAGGAGGGTGAGGGAGTGCTGGCCGCCAGAGAATCAAGTGAGGGAGAGGAGGCAGCTGCATGAGGAGAGTGAGGGAGAGGAGGCAGTAAGAAGGAGACGGAAGGAGAGGAGGCAGCCAGAGGAGGAGAATGAGGGAGAGGAGGCAGCTGGATTAGGAGAGTGAGGGAGAGGAGTGAGCAAGGAGAGTGAAGGAGAGGAGGCAGCCAGAGGAGGAGAGTGAGGGAGAGGAGGCAGCTGGCCATTTCCCAGTAACAGATGATAGTGCCAAGATTTACAGGTGGAGAATGCTGAGGTATTTTGTAGTGTATCAATGTGCGATAAAATGATCATATTGTATATTGAGTTCCCTTGGTGTAACTTCGGACATCTTTGTTGCTTTCTATGGAACTGTTACTGTCTGTGAAATCATGAAATTTGAAAGCTGTATATTTAATCTCTGAGGTTAGAACTTTAATAGTTTTCATTGAACATTTTATATCAGTCTTTTTAGTAAGCACCCCAAAAGTTCCCCTTCCAATGCAAAGCAGGGCACCTGTTGTTTGGGTAAAACTTGGAAGTAGCCACTTACTTTATTGAAGAGGTTTTGTTATCGGTTGAGTAGGATGATGGCACATCTGTGTTTCTGTACAGCTGTTTTTTGTTGATGGAGGTCTGTCTTCACAGCCTTGTCTGATGAAGCAAAATAATAAAGAATTTCTTTTGTGGATTAACTTAATTTAATTTACTTTTTTATTTTATTTTATTTTATTTTATTTTTTTTTAAATTTTTTTATTAAATCATAACTGTATACAATGATATGATTATGGGGCATCATACACTCACTTCATAAACCATTTGACACATTTTTATCACAGTGGTTAACATAGCCTTTCCGGGGTTATCTCAGTTACTGTGCCAAAACATTTATATTCTACATTTACCAAGTTTCGCAAATACCCCTGTAATATGCACCACAGGTGTGATCCCACCGATTCCCCTCCCTCTACCCACCCCCCCCCTTTCCCACTTCCCCCTGTTGTTAAGTTGTAGCTGGGTTATAGCTTTCATGTGAGAGTCCCAAATTAGTTTCATAGTAGGGCTGTGTACATTGGGTATTTTTTCTTCCATTCTTGGGATACTTTACTAAGAAGAATATGTTCCAGCTCCATCCATGTAAACATGAAAGAGGTAAAGTCTCCATCTTTCTTTAAGGCTGCATAGTATTCCATGGTATACATATACCACAATTTATTAATCCATTCGTGGATCGATGGGCACTTCGGCTTTTTCCATGACTTAGCAATTATGAATTGGGCTGCAATAAACATTCTGGTACAAATATCTTTGTTATGTTGTGATTTTTGGTCTTCTGGGTATATGCCCAGCAGAGGAATTACAGGATTGAATGACAGATCTATTTTTAGATCTCTGAGTGTTCTCCATATATCTTTCCAAAAGGAATGTATTAATTTCCATTCCCACCAGCAGTGCAGAAGTGTCCCCTTTTCTCCGCATCCACGCCAACATCTCTGGTCTAGAGATTTTGTGATATAGGCTAGTCTCATTGGAGTTAGATGATATCTCAAAGTAGTTTTGATTTGCATTTCTCTGATGATTAAAGATGATGAGCATTTTTTCATATGTCTGAAGGCCGTGCGCCTGTCTTCTTCAGAGAAGTTTCTCTTCAAATCCCTTGCCCAGCCTGCGATGGGATCCCTTGTTTTTTTCTTGCTGATGCGTTTGAGTTCTCTGTGGATTCTGGTTATTAAACCTTTGTCAGAGTTATACCCTGCAAATATCTTCTCCCATTCTGAGGGCTGTCTGCTTGCTCTGCTTACTGTGTTGTTAGCTGTGCAGAAGCTTTTTAGTTTGATCAAGTCCCAGTAGTGTATTTTTGAAGCTGCTTCAATTGCCCGGGGGGTTCTCCTCATGAAATACTCACCCAGACCAATTTCTTCAAGGGTTTTCCCTGCATTCTCCTCTAGTATTTTTATAGTTTCATGTCTTAAGTTTAAATCTTTAATCCAATGAGAGTCTATCTTAGTTAATGGTGAAAGGTGTGGGTCCAATTTCAGTCTTCTGCAGGTTGCCAGCCAGTTCACCCAGCACCATTTGTTAAATAGGGAATCTTTTCCCCACTGAATGTTTTTAATTGGCTTGTCAAAAATCAAATAGCGGTAAGTAGCTGGATTCATCTCTTGGTTCTCTATTCTATTCCAGATATCTACTTCTCTGTTTTTGTGCCAATACCATGCTGTTTTGATCACTATCGATTTGTAGTAAAGTCTGAGGTCTGGTAGTGTGATTCCTCCTGTTTTGTTTTTATTTCTGAGTAATGTCTTGGCTATTCGAGGTTTTTTCTGATTCCATATAAAACGAAGTAATGTTTTTTCAAGATCTTTAAAATATGACAGTGGAGCTTTAATAGGGAGTGCGTTGAAATTATATATTGCTTTGGGTAGTATGGACATTTTGATAATGTTGATTCTTCCTAGCCATGAGCATGGTATGTTTTTCCATTTGTTAACATTTTCAGCTATTTCTTTTCTTAGAGTTTCATAGTTCTCTTTATAGAGATCTTTCACGTCTTTTGTTAGGTAAATTCCCAAATATTTCATATTCTTTGGCACTACTGTGAATGGGATAGAGTCCTTAACTGTTTTTTCAGTTTGACTGTTGTTGGTGTATATAAAGGCTACCGATTTATGAATGTTGATTTTGTAACCTGAGACGCTGCTGTATTCCTTGATCACTTCTAGGAGTTTTGTAGTAGAGTCCCTAGTGTTTTCCAGATACACAATCATATCATCTGCGAAGAGCGAGAGTTTGATCTCTTCTGACCCTATATGGATACCCTTGATCGCCTTTTCTTCCCTAATTGCGGTGGCTAAAACTTCCATTACAATGTTGAAAAGCAATGGAGACAATGGGCAGCCTTGTCTGGTTCCTGATCTGAGTGGAAATGATTCCAATTTAACTCCATTCAATATGATATTGGCTGTGGGTTTGCTGTAGATAGCCTCTATCAGTTTAAGAAAAGTCCCTTCTAGACCAATTTTCTTGAGTGTTCTGATCATGAAGGGATGCTGGATATTATCAAAAGCTTTTTCTGCATCAATTGAGAGAATCATATGGTCTTTGTTTTTTAATTTGTTTATGTGCTGAATTACATTTATAGATTTACGTATATTGAACCAGCCTTGAGACCCTGGGATAAAACCAACTTGGACATGATGTATAATTTGTTTGATGTGTTGCTGGATTCTGTTTGTTAGGATCTTGTTGAATATTTTTGCATCTATATTCATTAGTGATATTGGTCTATAATTTTCTTTTCTTGTTGGGTCTTTTCCTGGTTTGGGGATCAGGGTGATATATGCTTCATAGAACGTGTTGGGTAGTCTTCCTTCTTTTTCTACATTTTGGAACAGGTTGAGTAATATAGGTACTAATTCCTCTTTAAAGGTTTGGTAGAATTCTGACGTGAAACCATCTGGTCCCGGGCTTTTCTTTTTAGGGAGGTTTTGTATAGTTGATGCTATTTCTGAACTTGATATGGGTCTGTTCAACATTTCCACTTGATTCTGGTTAAGTCTTGGAAGGTGGCGTGCTTCCAAGTATCGGTCTATTTCCTTCAGATTTTCATATTTCTGAGAATAAAGTTTCTTGTAATATTCATTAAGGATTTTTGGATTTCTGATGAGTCTGTGGTTATTTTGTCTTTGTTGTTTCTGATTGATGATATTAGAGATTTTACTCTTTTTTTCCTGATTAGGTTGGCCAAAGGTTTATCTATTTTATTGACCTTTTCAAAAAACCAGCTTTTTGATTTATTGATCTGTTGTATTATTCTTTTGTTTTCAATTTCATTTAATTCTGCTCTAATTTTGGTTATTTCTTTTCTTCTACTGGGTTTGGGGTTGGAATGTTCTTCCTTTTCCAGTTGCGTGAGATGTCCCATTAAGTTGTTAACTTCCTCTCTTTCCGTTCTCTTGAGGAAGGCTTGCAGTGCTATAAATTTCCCTCTTAGAACTGCCTTTGCAGTGTCCCAGAGGTTCTGATAGCTTGTGTCTTCATTGTCATTTTGTTCCAAAAAATTGGTGATTTCTTTCTTAATCTCATCCCTGACCCAGCTATCATTCAGCATAAGGTTATTTAACTTCCATGTTTTTGTATGGGTATGCAGATTCCTGTTGTTACTCAATTCAAGTTTTATTCCATGATGGTCCGAGAAGATGCATGGAATAATTTCTATTCCTTTAAATTTACTGAGGTTAGACTTGTGACCTAAAATGTGATCAATTTTGGAGTAAGTTCCGTGGGCTGATGAGAAGTATGTGTATTCAGTTTTGTTGGGATGAAATGTTCTGTAGATGTCTGCTAAATCTAAATATTGGATGGTTAGGTTTAAATCTAAGATTTCTTTGCTCAGCTTCTTTCTGGAGGATCGATCCAACACTGCCAAGGGAGTGTTGTAATCTCCAACGATTATGGAGCTAGAGGAAATCAAGTTACTCATGTCTGTTAGAGTTTCTCTTATAAATTGAGGTGCATTCTGGTTGGGTGCATAGATATTAAAAATTGAGATCTCGTGATATTGAGTATTACCCTTAACAAATATGAAGTGACCATTCTTGTCCTTCCTTACTTTTGATGGTTTAAAGCCTACTGTATCTGCAAATAAAATTGCAACACCTGCTTTTTTCTGATTACCATTTGCCTGAAATATGGATGACCATCCTTTCACCCTGAGTCTGTATTTGTCTTTTAAGTTGAGATGTGACTCTTGTATGCAACAAATATCTGGCTTAAGTTTTTGTATCCAGTCAGCTAACCTATGCCTCTTTAGAGGACAGTTTAAGCCATTCACATTGATGGAGAGTAAGGATAAGTCTGGTGGAATTTTGGGTATCGAGTTTTTCAAAGGTCCAGTGGACATTTTTAATCCTTTCGCCAGTGTGGAAGTTGGAGTTTGATCCGAAGTTTCTGATTGAGTTTACTTTTGTGGTATAGGATTGGGTTGGTCATTGTGGAGGATAGGTCTGAGAACATCCTGAAGAGCTGGTTTACTTATGGCAAATTTTTTCAACATATGAATGTCATTGAAGTATTTAATTTCTCCATCATAGATGAAACTCAGTTTAGCTGGATACAAGATCCTGGGTTGAAAGTTTTTTTGCTTTAGGAGATTAAAAGTTGATGACCAGCCTCTTATTGCTTGAAAAGTTTCAGCAGAGAGATCTGCAGTTATTCTAATATTCTTACCTTTGTACGTTATAGTTTTCTTTCACCAGGCTGCTTTGAGAATCTTCTCTTTCATGTTAACTTTAGTGAAGCTAATTATGATATGTCTGGGAGATGGCTTATTGGGGTTGAATCGTGCTGGGGTCCTGAAGCTGTCTGCTATCTGAATTTCAGATTCTCTAGGCATGTCTGGAAAATTTTCTTTCATAATTTCATGTAGAAGGGCCTCTGTGCCCTTGGCTGCCACTTCATCAGTCTCCGAAATTCCTATAACTCTTATGTTATTTTTTTTCGAATTATCTGAGAGCTCTCTGAGTGAGTGATCCGTTTTTGCTCTCCATTTCTCTTCCTCTTTGAGAGATTGGGAGCGTTCGAAGACTTTATCTTCAATGTCAGAAATCCTTTCTTCTGCTTGCTCCATTCTGTTACTGAGGGATTCTACTGTATTTTTCATATCTTTGAGGGCTGTAAGTTCTTGTTTCAGTGTGTCTAAGTCTTTGGTGGTTTTGTCTTTAAATTCGTTAAATTCTTGAGACAGTTTTTGAATTTCTCCTCGAATTCCTAATTCCATTTTATTAATCTTGTCTGCAAACCAAATTCTGAATTCGACTTCTGACATCTCAGCCAGTTGTTTATGAATGGGATCTTCAATCACATCTGCCATATCTTTTCTTGGGGGGGTTGATCTATTCTGGTTATTCATGTTACCAGAGTTTTTCCGCTGATTCCGCCCCATGGTTTACTCCCTTTGGTTTTTCCCCTGGGGTTTTATCGAGGGCCCGTACAGTGTTGTGGCCTGAGAAACTGGGGCCCTGTCTGGTGTGGTGGAGCAAAGTGGTTCTGTCTTGTTTTCAGCTGGTTTCTGTTCGATCCTATTGCAACTTCTACTCTGGCTTGAAGTCTCAGCTGTGTGGAAAAATCAGCAATTAAGTCACCCCGCCTGCCCACCTCTGGCCCCAGTTGGAAAAGGAGAATCAAACCTTCCTACAATCGCACACCCAGGGCACCACCTGAAAAGTCCTCAGTCTATTAGCCCTGTTCAAAAGGTCCGAATCAACTGTCTCAATCGGCACTTGTCTCGGGTGGAAGGGTTCAAGAGGTCTCTGGGAACTGGATCACAGGGGCCTGGTGACTCCTCTGAGACAGCTCACCCCAATGCAGCGTGGAGTCAGGAGGAGCCACCCTGCAAACAGAGCAGTCTGGGAAGGTTGACGTCTCCTTCCCCACTTTGCCCCTCCGTCGGACCCAGTCACTGGTATCTCTGCAGATGGCTAACCCAGTTGCCTGCAGTGAACAGACACTCCAGGGGTTTGCACCTGCCTGAATCGCGAGGAAGTCTGCCAGGCCCCCGCAGACTGCCGCTATCTAGCAGGAGGAGATGGGGCCTGACATCTTTGAGTGTTTGATGCAGGTGATGGGAAGGAGGTGTTCACTCAGGCTTAGCCCCGTCCCTGATGGATGCTGCTAACAGAACAGAACAGACAACTTTGTGAGGTTCTGTCTCTGTTCCTGTCGTCGCCTACAGGAGACGGGCTGTTTTGAGTTCAAACGTCTTTGCTGCTGGAGAATTGCGTCTGAACACCTCTCTGGGTCGGCCCCGCCCTGGAGGCTTCCGGGTTTGTGAGCCGCGTCACAGGTGGCCTCCTCTGGTTGCCCAGGGAGACAGGGGGTGTGGCCTCAGAATATCCATAAGTGAGCGTTCTGCCGTTAAAGAAAAAACGGCTGTTGATCTACCTCCAGGGAACTGCTGCTCTGGTGTGGGCACTCAGGCGACCCTTTTCTCCTCTGTCCCGTGCCCCAGAGTCAGCATTGAGCGGCCGCAGTTTGTGCTGGGTCCACACCCCTTAAGAGATCCCCCAAGAATCAGAACTCTTGGGGGATGGGCCCCCAGACCCGGATTGGGAGTGGGGCGCGGGGAAGCTAGAGTTTCATTCAGTTTCACGCAATACTACGGTCCGGGGAGGGCTCCTACACTGCACCGCAGGGAAGTGCCGCCAAGGCTTGATTTCCCCTCAGCAGAGTGCCCTCTCCTCGCTCACGTGTCCCAGAGTCAGCGCTGACCTGACGCAGCTCAGACACTGTGCACTCCCCTCGAGAAATCACCCAAGGAGCCGAACTCCCGGGGGATAGGCCCTCAGACCCCGAGTGAGAGTAGGGGTTCTCAGCTCTCAGCGGGGAGGCCAGAGTCTGATTCAGTCTTGGGCCCCCTATGCCTGGGGAGGGTTGGTGCACTGCACCGCAGGGAAGTGCCGCGAGGCGTGACTCCCCCTCAGCCCGTTGCCCTCTCCTCACTCGCGCGCCTCAGAGTCAATGCTGACCAGTCGCAACTCGGGGACTGTCCACTGCCCTTGAGAAATCACCCAAGGATCCGAAGTCCTGGGGGACAGGCCTCCAGACCTCAGTGGGCAGGAGGGGAGCGCCGGGGATTCAGGGTTGCTGGCAAAGGATTCCCAAAGTTTTATTCAGCCCTATGTCCGGCAGGAGAACGCCACGGCACCCCAGTAGGGGAGGTAGGTCCAGTTTTTAGAAGGTCTCTCCCATGGAGTGTAGTGGGAGGGGCTTTAATTTCTGCCCGCTTGTTCAATTGTGGGGCTCCAGAGCCGGTCTCATGGGGGAGGGGGACTCCCGTCCGCTTGGTGGTGGATTTTGTACCTTTTGTTTGCGTCCTTGTGATCACAACTTGCCTCAGCGGTGTTGATGTGCGTTCTTCAGCCTTCTCTCTTGGTGAGGCTCAAGTCCACCAGGATACTTACTAAATTCCTGTCCCTTAACTCTCCTTCTGGACGGGAGCCTTTGTTGAAAGCTGGCTTCAGTCCGCCATCTTGTCTCCCCTCTCTAATTTACTTTTTGAGACAGAATCTCACTCTGTCACCCTGGCTAGAGAGCTGTGGCATCATCATAGCTCACAGCAACCTCAACTCCTGGGCTCAAGTGATCCTCCTGCCTCAGCCTCCTGAGTAGCTGGAGTACAGGTGCTCACCACCACACCCAGATAGTTTTTCTATTTTTAGTAGAGGTGGGGTGTGACTCTTGCTCAGGCTGGTCTCCAATTCCTGAGCTAAAGCAATCTGCCTGCCTCAGCCTCTCAGATTGCAGGTATTACAGGTGTGAACCATTGTGCCTGGCTTTTTGAAGGTGGAGTTTAGATTTCACTTTTCATTGAAGAGTTGTTTGCTTTGTTTGTTGGTGTCTGAAAATTTGCGGGCCAGAGCTATAGAGTGGTGTCCTGGAAAGCCGCAGCAGGAAGATCCAGGTTAACAGCTGAAGTTGAGCTCGTATACGGCCCAGAGGTACTGGTGCTTGAGGGTCAACTGAGTGAAGGAGACTTTGAGGGATGCAGTATTGTTTGAATATTACATTCTGTTGTCACTGTGCTTTTGGAGCTCCTGGATGACAGTGTGCGTTTGTGCCCTGATTATGGACAGTAAATTCCCATGAGGAGGAAAACCCAGATGGTCTCAGGCATTGAAACCTAGTTCTGAGGTGTGGTTTCCCAGATAGCACTCCTGTGGGTTGGATTGAACAGGTCCCTTTCTCAGAGGGGCACTATGGAGGCTGAAGGAGGGAGGCTGTGTGCTAAACAGCCGAGTGTGGAGGTATTACCTCCAGGAGGATTGGCTGGAGCCTGTGGGGTTGAGAGCAGCCACATGCCCTGTGCCTTCTAAGATGTGCTGTGCTTCTCCCATGTGAATTAACATGATCTGTGAGACAGTCTAATTAGAAGTCACAAAATACTTCCTCCTGTGTTGGGTAGGAGAACTAAGGAAAGGGTCAGGCCCATTCTAGGATATGATGATGGAAAGCAGGTAGTAGCAACTCTCTGATGAACTCCTCCTTCCCATCCTAGGCAGGGTGCCAGCTGTCAGTGTCACTGTCACACAGGGGCACAGAGAAGAGGAGGAAAGACTCACAGAAGGAAAATGTAAGGGCACAGACTAATACAGAAAACCCAGAAAAGTCACCTGCATCATGAAATACGGGGCAGGAGAGGGTCTTGTGGCCATAAGATGCTGCCCTGAAGAAATTCCATTTATCATCAATGCAATTTATTGACAGTTTGTTCCAAGCCTTAATTTTCTACCTGAAAAGCAATACTTTAAAAATCAAATGCTGAGCAGTTCATGCTGACTTTCTGACATTCATATGCTTGACTTCAGTTAATTAGTAGGATGTAAGTACTCCAATTTGTACAAATAATCAACACATTGAATCCTACAAAGGCATAAATGTATTCATGATCTATGTATATATAACTTAATAAAAAAAATAAAAAATAAAGTATTGCTAATGGATGGCTACAAAGGGAAATCAGATAAAAAAATAGTGTTTTGAAATGTACCCTTGCATTGTGTACATTAGGTGAGATCCCACCAAATACCCTCCCTCCATGTGCCTCACACTGTATATCAAATCATCATATTGTACCCCATAAATGTATATGGTTAGGATTTAATACAAATTAAGAAAAAAATAGTGCTAAGGCATAGAATAGAAAGAAAAATTTTGACTTAATTTGTTTTTGTTTGGTAAATAGCAGTGCAGAATTTCTCATTAGACATTAATAGATACAAATTGTTTTTACTCAATTTCATTATTTAAATAGGCTTGGTGACTCACATTTGTAATCCTAGCACTCTGGGAGGTGGAGGAAGATGGATCCTTTGAGCTCAGGAATTGGAGACCAGCTTGAGCAAGAGTGAGACCCTGTCTCTCCTAAAAATAGAAAAACTAGCCAGGCCTGGTGGCAGGTGCCTGTAGTCCTGGCTACTTGGGAGGCTGAGGCAGGAGGATCTCTTAAGCCCAGAAGTTTGAGGTTTCTGTGAGGTATGATGACACCACAGCACTCTATCCAGGGTGACAGAGTCTAAAACATAATAAATAAGTAAAACCACAAGCAAACACCACTCACTATATTCTGAGGAGAGAAATGAGAATCCCTCTTACTTCAAATAATTAGTGGGTCTAACTTTCCCATCACCATTGTTTCTTCTCGAAATGGGGTACCACTAATGCCTAATTTATAGGGTTGTCATGAAGAAAGAGATGCCTGGCACACAGTGGGATCTAAGCCTTTGGGAATCAAACAACGTGAGTTTCATCAATAAACATTAGCAAGAAGAAAAGGAACAAGATGGATCTCTAGGGGGAAATGTGAAGGTTTTACAAAATTAAAAGGCCTGGAAGATAAGAAATCTAAATTGATATTATCAGTGTTGGACAAAGCACATATAATCAAATAAATTGTCAGGAGACCTTCATAAGAAGGCAGTCTTGTGAAGAAAGACAGACAGTTTCACAAATACATATGAGGTGAGAAGACAGGAAAGGAAGGGTATAAGCCCCCAGGGAGAGGCTGAATGAACTCAATGACAGAAGAGGCAAATGCAGTGAGAAAAATGAATAACTTAATTTGGTTTTGTGCCTGCTGGGGAGAGCTCAGAGCATTTTGCCAGAAGTGAGAAGTTCCCCAGAGGGGGCCTGCAGACTTCTGAAATGTAAGAACTAGAAAATCATTTACATGGATAACATCTCATCACCATGAAAGCTCAGCACCTCTTACTTGTTCTATTGGGGCAAAATGTCCTTAAAAGGATTTCAGGTGTGAAAGCTACTATGCATCTGAGAGAACCAGACCAACGCCATCTTAGGGGTTCAGCCATTTTGTTTAAAACTGATGAGTCACCGTGAGTCGCTGGTTTCCACCTTGAGTTATCGGCTTCCAATCAGAAACTGCCTTCTGGATTGGGCCATATGGCAGGCCCAGTGGCAGCCAATCCAGAAGCAGTCCCTTTGTTTAAATTGTATATGCCCACTTTGCTGTGCTACACTATAAAACACCCCTGTTACAGAGCTCTGGGCTCCTGGTTTGGATCCGTTGTAGCGGAGTCCCCGGGAGCCCAAGCTCAATCTTGCAATAAAATGGCTCTTTTGCTTTTGCATCGGAATCGGCTCCCTGGTGGTCTTGGGGGACTTCGTGATCTGGGCATAACACATCGATAGCCCTGGAAATAATTAATAGCCATTGGCTACATACCTGCACATGACAATTATGGCGAATATTCAGAAGTCAAGAAAATGTTTTATACTCACAAATGTGCACCACAACGTGACTTAGAGAGGAGTATAGGAAATTGTGTGAAAATACAAAATGATGGGAATGGTTAACCACATTATACAATGTATCTGAGGAACTATTTTATAAACACAACCATGACAATATTAATAAATACTATCAGTGAATGCATATGGTATAATATTAGATACAAGAACATTACATGGCTAGAACAATTAATATTAGGAAGGATGAAGTAACCAAAGAAAAAAACAGATCATAACAAAATGTTAAAAATTATTTTCCCCGGGTATTAAATCTATAGATTATTTTCATATTCTTTATTCTTTTCCGAATTCTTTATAATATGTTCTTTTTAATTTGCGTATGACTATTGAATAGGAAATTACATTGTGTAAATAAGGACACATATAAAGATTTAAAAATCAACTCATTCTATAAAACTCATAAATAAGCATTCTGGGTGGCTGAGGCAGGAGGATCACTTGAGCCCAGGAGTTTGAGACCAGCCTGAGTAAAGCAAGACTCCATCTCTAGTAAAGAAAGAAAAACTAGCTGGGTGTGGTGGCAGGTGCCTGTAGTCCCAGCTACTCAGGAGGCTGAGGCAGGAGGATCGCTTTAGCCCATGGCTGTGAGCTGTGATGACTCCATGGCACTCTAGTTGTCACCCTAGGTGACAGAGTGATACTCTGTCTCAAAAAAAAAAAAAAGGCCAGTTAAACTCTTAAGTAATGAATAGAATTCTCTCCCTTAAATATATGAGTACAATGAAATATAAAATGGCTACTAGAGAACAGAAACCCAGCCGGGAATGGTGGCGGGCACCTGCAGTTCCAGCTATAGTTGTTGTGTAGCCATGGCACTCTACCCAAACACAGTGAGACTGTCACAAACAAACAAAACTTATAATAAAAAAATTCCATTGCCCTGCCTGTTTTGCTCTCCCAGGACAGTAATTTTTCAAAATTTTAATACTTTCTCCTGATACTTACCTCTACATTTCTGGATAACTACCATTTTATGTTTTTAAGGGATAATTTATTAATTTATTCATAAGGGAAACAGGTTGGCTTTTCTTGTGCCTGTGCCCCCAGGACACAAGAAAATATTTTCTCTCTCTGCTCTCTCAATAAGGTTATTTCATATATTTAGATTGAATGAATATTTCATATTTACCTGGAGTGGAGTCAATATCCATAAATCAGTAGCCTTAAACTTTACAAGGCCACAGATTAGTTGAGAATTTAATGAAGTTTCAGCTTCTTTCCCAGAAAAACAAAAGTGAGTGTATAGAAACAGACATCACTCTAGGAAAAACAGTCTTCCAGGTCTGGTTATCATTCCCAGAGAAAGAAGTGACTGGTGATTCCTTAGATTCAGTTTGAGATTTTTTTTTCTACTGCTTTTTTATATTCACTTGAGATTTTTGTTGTGGTGGTAAAATGATATTCAAGTCATCCTTAGGGTGGCTAAGTTCTATTCTCCAATTTTATCATAGCCTTTTTGGAATTGTGTCATATGGTATATGCTTTCTCTCTTTCTTTTTTATTCCAGATTGATATAAGGGTACAAACCATTAGATTACAATGTTTGCAATTGTTATGTAAAGTCCCTGTTGTAGTTGTGTCCTACACCCAGGAGGTATGCCATGTGCCCTTACATTGTGCCCATTAGGTGGGAGCTCACCAATTCCCTCCCTCTTCCCTTATCCCCTCCTTGCTTTTCCTTCCTCCTTCCCCCCAACTTGAATTGAATTGAGTTTTTCTCGTGTGTGGGTGTGTATTAGTTCATCTATTGGCTTCATATTAGTGTTGAGTATATTGGATACTACCTTTTCCATTCTTGTGATACTTTACTAAGAAGAGTGTGTTTCAGCTCTACCCAGATAAATACAAAAGATGTAAAATCTCCATCTTTTTTATGGCTGAGTAGTACTCCCTGGTGTACATATACCACAGTTTGTTAATCCATTCAGGGAGGTAGATGGGCACTTGGGTTGATTCCACACCCTGGCAATTTTGAGTGGAGTTGTGATAATCAGTGCACATGTCCTTATAATAAAATGACATTTTTTTTCTTCTGGATAGATGCCTAGTAATGGGATTGCGAGATCAAATGGAAGGTTTAATTTGAGTTCTTTGAGATTTCTCCATCCTTCTTTCCAACTAGGCTGTACTGGTTTGCAGTCCCACCAGCAGTGTAAAAGTGTTCCCCTCTCTCCACAGCTGTGCCAGCATCTGAAGCTTTGGACTTTGTGTATATGCTTTCTTTAAATAAATGTAATGACATTTATGCTACCTATGTTTTAATTTGGGGGCAATAGAGCCTGCTGAGTTGGAGCAAGATCCCTACGAAATGGTAGGATGAAAGGTGCTAACCCTCTATAGCATAGTTGAACCATTCTGCCTTTCCTAGATAATTTAAATTAAATAAAGGGAGCAATACTGCTTTTAAACCTCCAGAAAGAGCTGACAGGTGAGTAAACAACTTTTTTATGGGACAAATTGTCTTTCATAAAATTTTATAAAGATTTTGGAATAACAAATTTTCTTTATTTCTCCTTTTTTGAATAAGAGTGAGAGGCAAACATACTTTAGTCTGTTTCAAGATGAGAGATGAAATGTGATGTGAAGAGTGTGTCTGGACAGTGGAAATCTGTTTCACAGGGTGTTTCCCACAGCCCTGAGGGAAAGGACAGAGGGAAAAATGAGCTCAAGATCAATGCCAAGATTCCAGTCCGTGTAGGTGAATTAAAGATTTGATCTGGACATCTCAGGTTGACCAGTGGTGTTTTAGATAGCTCTTGGGTCTCGGGAGCCAGAAATCATTTACGGCAAACTCAACTGAGGTCAAAGTTCAACCTCCATGATAAAGAGAGGCACAAATGCTGCTGCATCAAATCTATTTAAGAATATTAAAAGTTATCTGAGTTTAAAGATTGATATCATGTGTAAGGGTGATGTACAGAATCACACAGATAAATTAACATGATCCAAAATGTCACTGCTCTGATTCAAGGTCTCGATACAGGATGTGGGCTATGCTTTGTGACAAATTTGATATGAGAAAAGTAAAAAGATGCTGGTAAACAAGCAAGGTCATAAGGTGATATTATCTTTTTAGAAGTTAAATGTGTAAATGGTGTGGCTTCTCTATGACTCTGTATTTTTTTCTGTGTTTGTGTCTTTGTGTGCTCTTCCTCTCTCCTTATATCTGTCTCTATATTTAGATAGATGGCTAGGAGTAAATCCTGTAGCTACTCAGAGTCGTTCCTGTATTTTTCCTTGAATATTTCCATACCTGTACCAGTTGTTGCATACTGATTTATATGTGGTTTAAAAACTGACATAGGGCTGGGCATGGTGGTTTGCATCTGCAATCGCGGATTGCTCTGGGAGGCCAAGGCAGGTGGATCCTTTGAGCTCAGGAGTTTGAGATCAGCCTGAGCAAGCCTGATCACCCTGTCTCTACTAAAAATAGCTGGTCATGGTGATGGGAGTCTGTTGTTCCAGCTACTTGGGAGGCTGAGGCAGGAGGATCATTTGAGCCCAGGAGTTTGAGGTTGCCGTGAGCTGTGATGATGCCATAGCACTCTACCCAGGGTGATGGAGCAAGATTCTGTCTGAAAAACAAATGAAACAAACAAAACAAAACAAAAAAATAGATATAGCAGTTTCACGAATTAAAATGAGCTCATTCCTGGTCTTTGAAGAAAGTAATAGGTGTTTAAATATCCCAATGAGTTTATCTACCGCCATTTCCTTCTATATACATCTTAAAGTTGTGGTGACAGAAAATCATGTTGGGCTCAGCATGTAGCATCCCCTACAACAGCAGGGATTATGTAGGAACAGTAGAAGAAAATGCTGTAGGAATGCTATCTGTGATGGCTGTAATTCTCATGAAGAGTTATCTACTATGACATGGGCTCAGAAGACAGCACAGACAGGTGACTGGAATCTCCTTCCTGGAGGGAGATCAACAGCTGTATCAATAATTGATCCAGGGTGATTAGTACTGGCCTTCCCTTCACATGTCACACACAGTCTTGGATAAGAACTATGATTATAAATAAATAAAATTAAATAATAAGACAAAGTAAAACCAAGGAGCAACTGCTTTAAAATCCCACACTTTGTATTTATCAGAACAGTTTTCCAGTCAGTCCCCTTCAATGAACCTTATTATTCAGAATTTCCTAATGAGCATTTGAACTGAATAATGTTTTATCAGAAAGTCTAGGAAAATTACTCCTACAGTAAGAGGCACTTTTCTATTTATTAATGGTTTTGTTTCAATTTAAAGCTCTTTGCCAGAAAGAAGGTATTTGCCATTTAGTTAAACTTTTTCAGTTCAAACATTTATATGCATATTGATTTCTTTATGGTGTTGCCAAGTAACAATCAATTTGACTAGCGTTTAAAAATGTTTAAAAGAAAATTAGCTTAGCATATATTGAAACTAACTTTATTTGAAACAAGCATGGAAATGTCCCCATATTTCAGATATAATTGCCCTAAAGATGCATTGGGATAGATAGGTATTATCAGAGGGAAATTTTCTGTATAATTTCAGAGAGTAACATACATGTACTTGCTTCTAAATACCTTCACCCTATATGTGTCTCAAATATCTGAGACTGACCATGTTCCAAGCCAGTTCCATGATCCCTACCCTAAATCTATGATTATGTCTCTTCCTTTGACTCAAGTAGGGGGAACAATCTCTATCCTTCAAGAGAACAAGGGATGGTCTTCAATTATTCCGTCTTCCCTCTTACCTAGACAAAATAAATCATCAAGTAACACAGACTTTGCTGTCCCACTAGCTTCTAAATTTATCCTTTTCCTTTAGTATCACTGCATTTTCCTCCCCAACCCAGGCCCTCATCTGTCCCAGGTAATAATTTCAGCTGCGTGCCAAGCATTTTCCCTGATCTGTGATTTCTTCTTCCTTCAATCAAATGCATTATGACAGTTCCTTTTCTAAAATGCAACTTTGACCTGTTAGTATCTTGTAGCAACCTATGTAACAGGATAAGTATCAACCTATGTAATAATATATGTAGCAACCTATGTAACAACACATGTAGTGATCTATGTAGCAACCTATGCAGCAAGATGTGTAGGAACCTAGACAGCAGGCTGGCAGAGACAAAGTGGCAGTCACTGGACCTTAATGATCAGACTTTGGCAGTTGGAAATTGATCAGCTGTGGACTCCGGTGAAGGGGGCGGGGCTCGGGGGAGGGGCGTATGTCCTCAATAAATAGCAGCTGAGGAGGTTTCATGGGCCTTTTCCCCAAATGGGAAGGCCCACCTCCTGCAAGCTTCCAGCTTACAATCCATTGTCCAGCCTGCTTCCTTGGTGAGGGCACCGACAGTATCTTGCTTTCAGCCTCTCAGTGACCTCCTCACGTCCACAGAATCAAATCAAGTTCCTTAACAGAGCATGCCAGACCCTGCGATAGGAGCCCTGCTTTCCTGGCCAGGCATGTCCTTCTGTCTGGCTGGTATTTTGCGTCTTGCAGCATTGGGCGATGCTCACTCCCCTTCTTCCTGCCAAGAACAGACACTGTCTTTTCTCTCTTTGGCAGACTGCCTCTCCTTGATTGCCTGTTAAACCAATAATATACAGTCTCTAAAATCCAATTTAAATTATGCAAATCAGTTAAAACACCGACAGAGTTCTCTCTCCCACGATGCTTTCTTTTGCCCAGAATTAGCCCATTTTACTCCTCATATTCTGTTCTTTGCTATTTGGTTAGTTCAAATGTGCTTCTTTGATTTCATTTAATATGTTTTAATTGTTATTTGTAGACCCACTTTCCTTAAAAGAAAGTGCAAGCTTCCCTGTGGACGGAAACACGTCTTTTATTTTTGAGATTTGCGTTCAGTTCCATCAGCTGCCATCTGTCTCCTGAATTTTTTTCTGCACCTAATTCTAAAGCCCACCTGTTGGTACTGGCTTCCATGTTTGGTTCCCCCAGTCTCCCATTTCAGAGGGTCTACTTTGAGGCCATTTGAAACAACAGGTTAGAGTGGGCAAACTCTTTAAACAAGTAACACCCGATTGTAAAGCACAATTACAGAGAGAATTAGAAACACTCACAGATGCCACAGTTACTCCCTGAGAGTGTGTGGCTGGCACTGCTGACCATACATGTAATCACGGCGGCAGGAGGAAGGGAACATCAGCTGGCTTATGTCATCACGCTTCCTGTGAATTTTCCTTCCACCGTGATAAATACTATAAATACCATTTTATTAACTTCCTCTTAGACTATTAGTCATAAAATTTGTCTGTAAACCAGATGGCACAAATTGACTCTCACTGCACCCATTGGTGCAACTTATAGTTTTGTGAAAACCATCCCAAGTTTTGTTCCTAATCTCTCATCATCAGACTAGAATGATCCCTGTCACACCTTTCCCCCCTGTCTAAAAATTCTGTTAAATATAATCTTTTTGCCCATGGTGGATCAGGTAGCTTGACCATCCTTTATGCTTCTCATGACTTAGAAATGGTCTGAAACTCTGGTTTATTCCACAATTTGGGATTGATTCATTATCTTTCTGATGCAGAAGTGAGGCTGGTTATCTATTTAGTGTTTTCAGTATCAAAATGTGAATGTTACTATGTGTATGCCAGTTGTGGCAAGCAAGTTATGAAATATGGACATGGATATAAAATCCTAAGGAGTTAAGGCAGTCAGCACTGATGAGGCTTCTCAATGCAGTGAGGACAGGAACTGCTCTGGCTCTGGCCTAGATACCTGCTCACTCACATTTTGATAGATTGCCAGGATACGGACAGGTCCTCATGCATTTGTTTTGTGAGTGTGCAACATATTGTTTGGGGGGCTCCTCAGATAAACATGGCCTGACTTTTCTTCATAATCTGTGTCTTCAGTAAAACATATTTTGTATCATTTTATGACCAACATTCACAAACGAATCAATGGTGGGTTTTGTACTCACTTGCACTCAGCTCTGGGGCCCTGGTGTTGATATGAAAGTTGCAACTCAAAAATTGTTTTTTTTAATTGGGCCAGAATGTCACTTTGTCACCCTCTGTAGAGTGCTGTGGTATCAGCACAAATTGACTCTCACTGCACCCATTGGTGCAACAGCTCATAGCAACCTCAAACTCTTGGGCTTAAGGGCTTCTCTTGCCTCAACCTCCCTAGTAGCTAGGACTACAGGTGCCCCCCCACAATGCCTGGCTGTTTTGTTGTTGTTGTTGCTTGTTTATTTAGCAGGCCTGGGCGGGGTTCAAACCCACCAACCCTGGTGTATGTGGCCAGTGCCCTAACCACTGAGCTACAGACTCAACAATTCTTTAAAAAGCCATGTCAGTTCCTTGGATGCAGTTCCACTGTCTCACACAGGCATTCTAGTTTGTCAATGCTCCTTTTAAAAATTTGGCTTAAAATCCAAGACAGAATATTCTGTGGAAGAGTTGGAGGACTCACTGCCAGCTTTTTCATTGTTCTTGCTGTCGAGCACACCTTCATATCAATGCATTCTGAGATGACAGCAGCCTTCATGGTCACCACCTGCTACATTTGATGACTTGCTGAGCTGAGAAGGAACAGAATGACTGGGAAATTTTTTGGATATGTTCTACCACTAATGCACATTTCTCTTATGCTATAATTTTTCTGTGGTCTAATGTAACATTTAAAATTATTCATTTTTTTTTTTTTTTTTGGTTTTTGGGGCTGGGTTTGAACCCACCACCTCCGGCATATGGGACCGGCGCCCTACTCCTTGAGCCACAGGCACCGCCCTAAAATTATTCATTTTTAAAAATGTAATGTTATTATTATTATTTTTGAGATAAAGCCTGTTACTCTGGCTAGAGTGCTGTGGAATCATCATAGCTCACAGTAACCTCAAACCCCTGGGCTCAAGTGATCCTTCTGGTTTTGCCTTCCAAGTAGCTGGGAGTACAAGTGCCCAACACCATGACCAGCCAGTTTTTCTATTTTTAGTAAAGATGGGATCTTGCTCATGCTTAGGCTGGTCTTGAACTCCTGAGCTCAAGGGATTCACCTGCCTTGGCTTCCCAGTGTGCAGGGATTACAGGTGTGAGCCACCATACTCAGCTAAAATTATTATTTAATTTTTTTCTTTTTCTTTTTTTTTAGTAGCCTAATAAAGAACTTTCTTTTTTTCTTTATTAAAACATAGCTGTGTACATTGATATACTCATGGGGCATCATTCACTAGCTTCACAGACCATTTACCAAGTTTCACATATACCCTTGTAAGATGCACTGCTGGTGTAATCCCACCAACCCCCTTCCCTCTACCCACCTCCCCCCACCCTCCCCTCCCTTTCCCCCTTCCCCCTATTCTTAGGGTGTAACTGGGTTATAGCTTTCATGTGAAAACCCTAAATTGGTTTCATAGGAGGGCTGAGTACATTGGGTACTTTTTCTTCCATTCTTGAGATACTTTACTAAGAAGATGTTCCAGCTCCATCCATGTAAACATGAAAGAGGTAAAGTCTCCATCTTTCTTTAAGGCTGCATAATATTCCATGGTGTACATATACCACAATTTATTAATCCATTCGTGGATCGATGGGCACTTGGGCTTCTTCCATGACTTAGCAATTATGAATTGGGCTGCAATAAACATTCTGGTATAAATATCTTTGTTATGATGTGATTTTTGGTCTTCTGGGTATATGTCCAGTAGAGGGATTACAGGATTGAATGGCAGATCTATTTTTAGATCTCTAACTGTTCTTCAAACATCTTTCCAAAAGGAATGTGTTAATTTGCATTCCCACCAGCAGTGCAAAAGTGTTCCCTTTTCTCCACATCCGCGCCAACATCTCTGGTCTTGGGATTTTGTGATATAGGCTAGTCTCACTGGAGTTAGATGGTATCTCAAAGTAGTTTTGATTTGCATTTCTCTGATGATTAAGAATGATGAGCATTTTTTTCATATGTCTGAAGGCCGCGCGCCTGTCTTCTTCAGAGAAATTTCTCTTCAAATCCCTTGCCCAGCCTGCGATGGGATCCCTTGTTCTATTCTTGCTAATGCGTTTGAGTTCTCTGTGGATTCTGGTTATTAAACCTTTGTTGGAGACGTAACCTGCAAATATCTTCTCCCATTCTGAGGGCTGTTTGCTTGCTTTACTTACTGTGTTCTTGGCTGTGCAGAAGCTTTTTAGTTTAATCAAGTCCCAGTAGTCTATTTTTGAAGCTGCTTCAATTGCCCGGGGGGTCCTCCTCATAAAATACTCGCCCAGACCGATTTCTTCAAGGGTTTTCCCTGCACTCTCCTCTAGTATTTTTACAGTTTCATGTCTTAAATATAAATCTTTGATCCAGTGAGAGTCTATCTTGTTAATGGTGAAAGGTGTGGGTCCAGTTTCAGTCTTCTACAGGTTGCCAGCCAGTTCACCCAGCACCATTTGTTAAATAGGGAATCTTTTCCCCACTGAATGTTTTTAATTGGCTTGTCAAAGATTAAATAATGGTAAGTAGCTGGATTCATCTCTTGGTTCTCTACTCTCTTCCAGACCTCTACTTCTCTGTTTTTGTGCCAATACCATGCTGTTTTGATCACTATCGATTTGTACTATAGTCTGAGGTCTGGTAGCATAATTCCTCCTGCTTTGTTTTTATTTCTGAGTAATGTTTTGACTATTCGAGGATTTTTCTGATTCCATACAAAATGAAGAATTTTTTTAAAGTATGACAGTGGAGCTTTGATAGGGATTGCATTGAAATTATATATTGCTTTGGGTAGTATGGACATTTTAACAATGTTGATTCTTCCCAGCCATTAGCATGGTTTGTTTTTCCATTTGTTAATATTTTAAGCTATTTCTTTTCTTAGAGTTTCGTAGTTCTCTTTATAGAGATCTTTCACGTCCTTTGTTAGATAAATTCCCAAATATTTCATCTTCTTTGGCACTACTGTGAATAGGATAGAGTCCTTAACTGTTTTTTCAACTTGACTGTTGTTGGTATATATAAAAGCTACAGATTTATGAATGTTGATTTTGTAACCTGAGATGCTGCTGTATTCCTTGATCACTTCTAAGAGTTTTGTAGTACAGTCCCTAGTGTTTTCCAGATATACTATCATATCATCTGCGGAGAGAGAAAGTTTGATCTCTTCTGACCCTATGTGGATACCCTTGATTGCCTTTTCTTCCCTAATTGCTGTGGCTAAAATTTCCATTACAATGTTAAAAAGCAATGGAGACAATGGGCATCCTTGTCTGGTTCCTGATCTGAGTGGAAATGATTCCAATTTAACTCCATTCAATATGATATTGGTTGTGGGTTTGCTGTAGAAGGTCTCTATCAGTTTAAGAAATGTCCCTTCTATACCGATTTTCTTAAGTGTTCTGATCTTGAAAGGATGCTGGATATTATCAAAAGCTTTTTCTGCATCAATTGAGAGAATCATGTGGTCTTTGTTTTTTAATTTGTTTATGTGCTGGATTACATTTATAGATTTATGTATATTGAACCAGCCTTGAGACCCTGGGATAAAACCAACTTGGTCATGATGTATAATTTGTTTGATGTGTTGCTGGATTCTGTTTGTTAGGATCGTGTTGAATATTTTTGCATGTATATTCATTAGTGATATTGGTCTATAATTTTCTTTTCTTGTTGGGTCTTTCCTGGTTTGGGGATCAGGGTGATGTTTGCTTCATAGAACGTGTTAGGTAGTCTTCCTTCTTTTTCTACCTTTTGGAACAGGTTGAGTAATATAGGTACTAATTCCTCTTTAAAAGTTTGGTAGAATTCTGATGTGAAGCCATCTGGTCCCGAGCTTTTCTTTTTAGGGAGGTTTTGTATGGTTGATGCTATTTCGGAACTTGATATGGGCCTGTTCAACATTTCCACTTGATTCTGGTTAAGTCTTGGAAGGTGACGTGTTTCCAAGTATTGGTCAATTTCCTTCATATTTTCATATTTCTGAGAATACAGTTTCTTGTAATATTCATTAAGGATTTTTTTGATTTCTGAGGAATCTGTTGTTATTTCATCTTTGTTGTTTCTGATTGATGAGATTTGAGATTTTACTCTTTTTTTCCTGATTAGGTTGGCCAAAGGTTTATCTATTTTATTGACCTTTTCGGAAAACCAGCTTTTTGATTAATTGATCTGTTGTCTAATTCTTTTGTTTTCAATTTCATTTAATTCTGCTCTAATTTTGGTTATTTCTTTTCTTCTACTGGGTTTGGGGTTGGAATGTTCTTCCTTTTCCAGTTGCTTGAGATGTCCCATTAAGTTGTTAACTTCTTCTCTTTCCATTCTTTTGAGGAAGGCTTGCAGTGCTATAAATTTCCCTCTTAGAACTGCCTTTGCAGTGTCCCAGAGGTTCTGATAGTTCGTGTCTTCATTGTTCTTTTGTTCCAAAAAGTTGGCAACTTCTTTCTTAATCTCTTCTCTGACCCAGCTATCATTCAGTATAAGGTTATTTAACTTCCATGTTTTTGTATGAGTATGCAGATTCCTGTTGTTACTCAGCTCAAGTTTTATTCCATGGTGGTCTGAGAAGATGCATGGAATAATTTCCATTCCTTTAAATTTACTGAGGTTAGACTTGTGACCTAAGATTTGATCGATTTTGGAGTAAGTTCCATGGGCTGATGAGAAGTATGTGTATTCAGTTTTGTTGGGATGAAATGTTCTGTAGATGTCTGCTAAATCCA
The DNA here is from genome assembly GCF_027406575.1 of Nycticebus coucang. Taxonomy (NCBI): domain Eukaryota; kingdom Metazoa; phylum Chordata; class Mammalia; order Primates; family Lorisidae; genus Nycticebus; species Nycticebus coucang. Next base: position 106,424,458 of record NC_069780.1, on the reverse strand, counting down.
AATGTTGGATGGTTAGGTTTAAATCTAAGATTTCTTTGCTCAGCTTCTTGTTGGAGGATCGATCCAACACTGCCAAAGGAGTGTTGAAATCTCCGACTATTATGGAGCTGGAGGAAATCAAGTTGCTCATGTCTGTTAGAGTTTCTCTTATAAATTGAGGTGCATTCTGGTTGGGTGCATAGATATTAATAATTGAGATCTCATCATATTGAGTATTACCCGTAGCAAATATGAAGTGACCATTCTTGTGCTTTCTTACTTTTGTTGGTTTAAAGTGTATTGTATCTGCAAATAAAATTGCAACACCTGCTTTTTTCTGATTACCATTTGCCTGAAATATGGATGACCATCCTTTCACCCTGAGTCTGTATTTGTGTTTTAAAGTAAGATGTGACTCTTGTATGCAACAAATATCTGGCCTGAGTTTTTGTATCCATTCAGCTAACCTGTGCCTCTTTATAGGACAGTTTAAGCTGTTTACATTAATGAAGAATATTGATAAGTCTGGTGAAGTTTTGGGTATCAAATTTTTCGCAAGTCCAGTGGGCATTTTTAATCCTTTCGCCAGTGTGGAAATTGGAGTTTGATCCGAAGTTTCTGAGTGAGTTTACCTTGTGGTATAGGATTGGGTTGGTCATTATGGAGGATAGGTCTGAGAATATCCTGAAGAGCTGGTTTGGTTATGGCAAATTTCTTCAACATCGGAATGTCATTAAAGTATTTAATTTCTCCATCATAAATGTAACTCAGTTTAGCTGGATACTAGATCCGGGGTTGAAAGTTATTTTGCTTTAGGAGATTAAAAGTCGGTGACCACCCTCTTCTGGTTTAAAAAGTTTCAGCAGAGAGATCTACAGTCATTCTAATATTGTTGCCTTTGAAGGTAATGGTTTTCTTTCTCCTGGCAGCTTTGAGTATTTTCTCCTTCATATTAAGTTTAGTGAAGTTAATTATGATATGCATGGGGGATGTTTTATTGGATTTGAGTCATAATGGGGTTCTGAAGCTGTCTGCTATTTGAATTTCAGAATCTCTAGGCATGTCTGGAAAATTCTCTTTCCTAATTTCATGCAGAAGGGCCTCTGCGCCCAGCGAGGCCACTTCATCTGTTTCTGGAACTCCAATGTTTCAGATATTCACCTTCTTCCAATTATCCCAGAGGTCTCGGAGAGAATGATCCATTTTTGCTCTCCATTTCTCTTCCTCTTTGAGAGTTTGGAAGCGTTCAAAGGCTTTATCTTCAATGTCAGAAATCCTTTCCTCTGCTTGCTCCATTCTGTTGCTGAGGGATTCTACTGTATTTTTCATATCTTTGAGGGCTGCAAATTCTTGCTTCAGTGTGTCTAAGTCTTTGGTGGTTTTGTCTTTAAATTCGTTAAATTCTTGAGACAACTTCTGAATTTCTCCTCGAATTCCTAATTCCACTTTGTTAATCTTGTCTGCAATCCAAATTCTGAATTCAATTTCTGACATCTCAGCCAGTTGTTTATGAATGGGATCTTCAATTGCATCTGCCATATCTTTACTTGGGAAGGGTTGATCTATTCTGGTTATTCATGTTACCAGAATTTTTCCACCCCCTGGTTGTTTTACTCCCTTTTATTTTTTCCCTGGGGCTTTGTCGAGGGCCTGTATAGTGCTGTGGCCTGAGAAACTGGGACCCTGTCTGGTGTGGTGGGGATAAGTGGTTCTGTCTTGTTTTCAGCTGGTTTCTGTTCCACGCTAGGAAAACATATACTCTGTATTGAAGTCTCAGCTGTGGAGAAATATCAGCAATCAAGTCACCCCACCCCCCACCAGCAAATAATTGGAAAAGAAAAATCAAACCTTCCTACCACCATGTACCCAGGGCACCACCTGATTTGTCCTCAGGTGATTGGCTCAGTTCATAACGTCCAAATCAGTTGTCTCAGTCTGAACTTGTCTCAGGTGAGAGAGTTTAAGAGGTCTCTGGGAACTGGATCACAGGTTTCTGGTGACTACTCTGGTGTGGCTTGCTCCAGTGCTGTGTGGAGTCAGGAGGAGCCACCCAGCCAATAGATCAGTCTGGGAAGGTTGATGCCTCCTTCCCCACCTTGCACCACTGTCACACCCAGTCACTGATAGCCCTGCAGTTGGCTGACCTGGTTGCCTGTAGTAAATTGGTACTCCAGGAGTTTGCACCTGCCTGAATCACAAGGAAGTCTGCCAGGCCACTGCGCAGGAGGAGGTGAGGCCTGACAACCTTGGGCACTTGATGAAGGTTGGGGGGTTTTCACTCAGGTCCAGTCTCGCCCCTGATTGATGTTACTGACAGAACAGAACAGAACAACTCTGAGGTTCCCCTGCAGAAGAGAAGCTGAATTGAGTTCCAAATCAGCTTGTCTTTGCTCTTGTATTGTCTATAGGCTGATGATCCCCTGAGGGCCAGGTCCATCTTAGGTTTAGTAAAGGTGACCTCTGGGTCAGCCCTGCCCTGGGAGTATCCCCGGTTTGCAAGTTGGAGTTGCCTCAGTCAAATCCTATACTCAGGGTCTCTGGTTGCCCAGGGCGACAGGGGGTGTGGCTTCAGAATATTCGGTATTGAGCCATATTGCTAGCAAAAGAGGGCTGCTGTTTCATGGCTCAGGCAGCCGCTGCTCCGGTGTAACTCCCTTCCGGCCAACCATCCTCTCTCCGCTCCCGTACCCCAGCATCTGCACTGACTGGCTGCAGCCCAGCACTGTCTACACCCCTCAAGCAATGGCCAAGAGTCTGGACCCCTGGGGGACAGGCCTCCAGACCTTGGAGTGAGAGCAGAGGGGAGCACGGGGAGCACTGGGAGCCTGGGATTGCGGGCCGAGAACACACACAGCTTCACACAGTTTTATCCCTGGACGTATTGTCACCAAAAGACGGCTGTCACACTGTGCCTCAGGGAAGTGCCACTCCGATGCGATCCCCTCTCTGCCGACTGGGACTGGCCTCCAGACCTCAGTGTGAGTGAAGGGGAGTGCTGGGAGCTCAGAATTCCAGGTAGAGACTATATACAGTTTATACAGTTTTATGCCTGGCAGGAGGACGCTGTGGCACCCTAGTAGGGGAGGTAAATCCAGTTTTTAGAGGGTCTCTCCCATGGAGTGTAGTAGGAGGACCTTTGAACTCTGCCTGATTGTTTGTGGGGCACTCTGAACTGTTCTCATGGGGGATGGGGCTCCCATCTGCTTGGTGATGGATTTTGTACCTTTTGTTTCTATCCTTGTGGTCGTAGCTCGCCTCAGCGGGGTTGACGTGCATTCTTCAACCTTCTCTCTTAGAGCAGCTCAAATCCACCAGGTTACTTGCTGAATTTTTGTCCTTTAACTCTCCTACTGGACGGGAGCCTCTGTGGAAAGCTGGCTTCAGTCAGCCATCTTCTCTCATCCCCCTTAATTTTTTTCTTGTTGTTAGATTTAAGCTTATCTTTTCACTTCTCCAGATTTATCTTAATGTATGTATTAGTTTAGTTGATTATGGAAATGTGTAGAAGGGCGTGGTGAGTAGGCTGATCCTTCCGTTAAGGCAGCAGATGACATAGGTCAACTCTCTTTTTGAAATAGCAGATGACATACGTCAACTCTTTTTGTTTTTATTTTAATTTTTTTTTGTTGTTGTTGGGGATTCATTGAGGGTACAATAAGTCAGGTTACACTCATTGTAATTGTTAGGTAAAGTCCCTCTTGCATTCATGACTTGCCCCCATAAAGTGTGACACACACCAAGGCCCCACCTCCCTCCCTCCTTCCCTCTTTCTGCTTCCCCCACCCATAACCATAATTGTCATTAATTGTCCTCATATCAAAATTGAGTACATAGGATTTATGCTTCTCCATTCTTGTGATGCTTTACTAAGAATAATGTCTTCCACATCCATCCAGGTTAATACGAAGGATGTAAAGTCTCCATTTTTTTAAATGGCTGAATAGTATTCCACGGTATACATACACCACAGGTTGTAAATCCATTCCTGGGTTGGTGGGCATTTAGGCTGCTTCCACATTTTGGCGATTGTAAACTGAGCTGCAATAAACAGTCTAGTACAAGTGTCCTTATGATAAAAGGATTTCTTTCCTTCTGGGTAGATGCCCAGTAATGGGATTGCAGGATCAAATGGGAGGTCTAGCTTGAGTGCTTTGAGGTTTCTCCATACTTCCTTCCAGAAAGGTTGTACTAGTTTGCAGTCCCACCAGCAGTGTAAAAGTGTTCCCTTCTCTCCACATCCACGCCAGCATCTGCAGTTTTGAGATTTTGTGATGTGGGCCATTCTCACTGGGGTTAGATGATATCTCAGGGTTGTTTTGATGTGCATTTCTCTAATATATAGAGATGATGAACATTTTTTCATGTGTTTGTTAGCCATTTGTCGGTCGTCTTTAGAGAAAGTTCCATTCATGTCCCTTGCCCATTGATATATGGGATTGTTGGCTTTTTTCATGTGGATTAATTTAGTTCTCTATAGATCCTACTTATCAAGCTTTTGTCTGATTGAAAATATGCAAATATCCTTTCCCATTGTGTAGGTTGTCTCTTTGCTTTGGTTATTGTCTCCTTAGCTGTACAGAAGCTTTTCAGTTTAATGAAGTCCCATTTGTTTATTTTTGTTGCTGTTGCAATTGCCATGGCAGTCTTCTTCATGAAGTCTTTCCCCAGGCCAATATCTTCCAGTGTTTTTCCTATGCTTTCTTTGAGGATTTTTATTGTTTCATGCCTTACATTTAAGTCCATTATCCATCTTGAATCAATTTTTGTGAGTGGGAAAGGTGTGGGTCCAGTTTCACTCTTTTACATGTAGACATCCAGTTCTCCCAACACCATTTATTGAATAGGGAGTCTTTCCCCCAAGGTATGTTCTTGTTTGGTTTATCGAAGATTAGGTGGTTGTAAAATGTTAGTTTCATTTCTTGGTTTTCAATTCGATTCCAAGTGTCTATGTCTCTGTTTTTGTGCCAGTACCATGCTGTCTTGAGCACTATGGCTTTGTAGTACAGACTAAAGTCTGGTATGCAGATGCCCCCAGCTTTATTTTTGTTACAGAGAACTGCCTTAGCTATACGGTTTTTTTTCTGGTTCCATACAAAACGCAGAATCATTTTCTCCAAATCTTGAAAGTACAATGTTGGTATTTTGATAGGAATGGCATTGAATAGGTAGATTGCTTTGGGAAGTATAGACATTTTAACAATGTTGATTCTTCCCATCCATGAGCATGGCATGTTCTTCCATTTGTTAATATCCTCTGCTATTTCCTTTCTGAGGAGTTCATAGTTTTCTTTATAAAGGTCCTTCACCTCCTTCATTAGGTATATTCCTAGGTATTTCATTTTCTTTGAAACTATGGTGAAGGGAGTTGTGTCCTTAATTAGCTTCTCATCTTGACTGTTATTGGTGTACACAAAGGCTACTGACTTGTGGACATTGATTTTATATCCTGAAACATTACTGTATTTTTTGATGACTTCTAGGAGTCTTGTGGTTGAGTCTTTGGGGTTCTCTAAGTATAAGATCATGTCGTCAGCAAAGAGGGAGAGTTTGACCTCCTCTGCTCCCATTTGGATTCCCTTTATTTCCTTGTCTTGCCTAATTGTATTGGCTAGAACTTCCAGCACTACGTTGAATAGTAAAGGTGACAGAGGACAACCTTGTCTGGTTCCAGTTCTAAGAGGAAAAGCTTTCAGTTTTACACCATTCAGCAAAATATTGGCTGTGGGTTTGTCATAGATAGCTTCCATCAGTTTTAGAAATGTGCTACCTATGCCTATACTCTTCAGTGTTCTAATTAGAAAAGGATGCTGGATTTTATCAAATGCTTTTTCTGCATGTATTGAGAGGATCATGCGATCTTTATTTTTGCCTCTGTTAATATGGTGGATAACGTTTATGGACTTGCGTATGTTAAACCAGCCTTGCATCCCTGGGATGAAGCCTACTTGATCATGATGAATGACTTTTTTGATGATAAGCTGTAATCTATTGGCTAGGATTTTGTTGAGAATTGTTGCATCTATATTCATGAGTGAGATTGGTCTGAAATTCTCCTTTTTGTTTGGGTCTTTTCCTGGTTTTGGTATCAGGGTGATGTTTGCTTCATAGGATGTGTTGGGGAAGATTCCTTCTTCCTCAATTTTTTGGAATAATTTCTGCAGTACAGGAATAAGCTCTTTCTTATTAAAGGTTTGATAGAATTCTGGAGTGAAGCCATCTGGACCAGGGCATTTTTTGGTTTGAAGCTTTTTTATTGTTTCTTTGATCTCAGTGCTTGAAATTGGTCTGTTCAGGAGCTCTCTTTCTTCCTGGCTGAGTCTAGGGAGATGGTGTCATTCCAAATATTGATCCATTTCTTTCACATTGTCAAATTTCTGGGCATAGAGTTTCTGGTAGTATTCAGAGATTATCTCTTGTATCTCTGGGGGATCAGTTGTTATTTCCCCTTTATCGTTTCTGATTGAGGTTACTAGAGATTTTACTTTTCTATTCCTGGTTAGTCTGGCCAATAGTTTATCTATTTTATTTATTTTTTCAAAAAACCAACTCCTTGTTTCATTAATTTTCTGAATGATTCTTTTGTTTTCAATTTCATTGATCTTGATTTGATTTTGGATATTTCTTTTCTTCTACTGAGTTTAGGCTTAGATTGTTCTTCTTTTTCCAATTCCATAAAATCTCTTGTGAGATTGTTGATGGGCTCTCTTTCAGTTTTTCGAATGTAGGCATGTAAAGCAACGAATTTTCCTCTCAAAACTGCTTTTGCAGTATCCCACAGGTTTTGGTAGCTTGTGTCTTCATTGTTGTTATGCTCAAGGAAGTTAATGATTTCCTGTTTTATTTCTTCCTGCACCCATCTGTTCTTCAATAGAAGATTGTTTAATTTCCATGCCTTTGGGTGGGGTCAAGCATTTTTGTTAGAGTTGAGTTCCACCTTTATTGCCTTATGGTCTGAGAAGATACAAGGTAAAATTTCAATTCTTTTGATTCTGTTGATATTTGTTTTGTGTCCCAGGCTATGATCAATTTTGGAGAATGTTCCATGGGGTGATGAGAAGAATGTATATTCTTTATCTTTGGGATGGAGTGTTCTATATGCGTCTATCAAGCATAGTTGTTCTAGGGTCTCATTTAAGTCTCTTATATCCTTGTTTAATTTCTGTTTAGAGGATCTGTCCAGCTCTGTAAGAGGGGTGCTAAGGTCCCCTGTTATTATGGTATTATCAGATATCATATTGCTCAGACTGAGTAAGGTCTGTTTCAAGAATCTGAGAGCATTTAAATTGGGAAATTGGGTGCATAGATATTTAGAATTGAAATGTCTTCTTGTTGTATTTTTCCCTTGACCAATATAAAGTGACCATCTTTGTCTTTTTTGACTTTAGTTGCTTTAAATCCACATGTATCTGAAAATAAGATTGCAACTCCTCTTTTCTTCTGAATTGCATTTGCCTGAAAAATTGTCTTCCAACCTTGACTCGGAGCTTTAATTTGTCTTTTGAAGCCAGGTGTGTTTCTTGCAGACAGCAAATGGATGGCTTGTGTTTTTTAATCCAGTCAACCAATCTATGTCTCTTCAGTGGGGAATTCAAGCCATTAACATTTATTGAGATAATTGATAAGTGTGGTAGTATTCTATTCGTCTTATTTGGTGAGAGTCCATTGCTTACTTTTATCTTTTGCATCAGTGTGGAGGTTTGGTTCTGTCCTTTAAATTCTGAGTTCTTACTTTGCTACTCATCCATTGTGGTGGTCAGTGTGCAGAACAGGTTGAAGTATTTTCTGTAGAGCTGATCTTGTTGTGGCGAATTTCCTCAATGTTTGTATATCCGTAAATGATTTGATTTCTCTGTCAATTTTGAACAGCTCTGGGCTGGAAATTGTTCTGTTTAAGTAGATTAAAGGTAGATGACCATTGTTTTCTTGCTTGGAAAGTTTCATTAGAGAAGTCTGAGATCACTCTGATGGATTTGTCCTGTAGGTCAACTGGTGCTTACTCCTGGCAGTTTGCAGAATCCTTTCTTTTGTCTGACTTTGGACAGGTTCATCATAATGTGTCTTGAAGAAGTTCGGTTAGAGTTGAGGTGACCTGGGGTCCGATATCCCTCTGAAAGCAGTGTGTCAGAATCTTTGGTGATATTTGGGAAATTTTCTTTTATAATATTCTCTAGTATGGCTTCCATTCCTCTGGGGCATTCTTCTTCCCCTTCTGGAATTCCTATAACTCGTATGTTGGAACACTTCCCAATGTCCCATGATTCTGACAGTGAACGTTGCACTTTCTCTCTGTTCTTTTCTGCCTCTTTTACTGTCTGAGTTATCTCAAAAACTTCGTCTTCTACCTCTGAAATTCTTTCTTCTGCATGGTCTAACCTGTTGCTGATACTTTCCATTGCATCTTTAAGTTCCCTAATTGACTCTTTCAATTCCTTCAGCTCTGCTATATCCTTTTTATATTCTTCATTTCGTCCATCTCTTATTTGATTCTGTTTTTGGATTTCCTTTTGGTCATTTTCCACTTTATTAGCAGTTTCCTTCATTGTTTCCATCATTTCTTTCATTGTTTTCAACATGTGTATTCTAAATTCCCTTTCTGTCATTCCTAACATTTCTGTATAGGTGGAATCCTCTGCAGTAGCTTCCTCATGGTCCCTTGGCAGGGTTGTTCTGGACTGGTTCTTCATGTTGCCTGGAGTTTTCTGCTGATTCTTCCTCACGAGTGATTTCTTTTATCTGTTTCCTTGCCCTAATTTTCCTTTCACTTTCTCTTGCTCTTTAAATTCTCATGCCTGTGGACTAAGGGTTACAGGACCAGCAGGGTGAGAAGGTTGAAGAGCAAAAAAGGGATGAAAGAAAGGAGGACTGTGTATTAAGAAAAAAAAATCCCTTGCCCAGCCTGCGATGGGATCCCTTGTTTTTTTCTTGCTGATGCGTTTGAGTTCTCTGTGCATATTACAGGGGTATTTGCGAAACTTGGTAAATGTAGAATGTAAATGTTTTGGCACAGTAACTGAGATAACGCCGGAAAGGCTATGTTAACCACTGTGATAAAAATGTGTCAAATGGTTTATGAAGTGAGTATATGATGCCCCATAATCATATCATTGTATACAGTTATGATTTAATAAAAAAATTAAAAAAAAAAAAAAAAAAAGAAAAAAAAAAGAAAAATAGGGAAAGAAGAGGGGGTGGGTAAAAGGAATATTGACAAAAAGAAGAGAGGCACAGAAAGAGGGAGACAGGGCAATGTAGGTGTACAGTAGGGTACTTTGATACAACGTTAAAAAAAAAACACCTTCTGGGGGTGCCCATTTGGGTGGTTCCCTTGAGGTCAGCAGCTCTTTGCTAACCTCATCAGACACAGTACCCCACCTCCACCAAGTAGAGAGGAAAGACAAAAATGCTATAAATCAAACCAAAACAAGCAAACAGAAAACTTTACGGGATAAAATTGGGTTGAAAACCAAATAATAGTGGTAGAAACACTAACAAAAATGAAGTTCTAATTATTGAAATAGGCAGCAATGGGAAATTTTAATTAAACTACAAAAATTGAGAAAGAAAAAGGATCTGTATGGAAAAGGTTGAACTTGAAAAACAAAACAACATCAACAACCTCAAAATAAACGAAAAAAACAACCAAACACCCCCAAAAAAAATCACAACCAAAAACAAAGCAGTATGTATATGTTGTTGAATATAGTCTGGGCAACACGTGGTCTTCTGGGGTATGAGATGTTAATCACAGTTCTATACGATTGGAGGCTGCTAGTTTCTCAAACCCCAGCAGGTAGACACCCTAAATCTCTCTTCAGCCCATTTAAAAGGCACTTTGAACTTGTTCACTTGCTGAGCAGAAGCTTTCCCAGGGAAGCGCTTGTTGCTGGAATCACTGCTGAAGTGGCTATCCACTTCCCTGTGTGCCAAAACTAGTCTCCCTCTGCCCCCAAGGGTTAGGGCTGTAAGGTGGCTCAGACCCCGCCCTTAGGCTACTTGGTCACTGGGTTACCAGCTCCCACCCAATTCTAGCTCTGTGACCCTGAGGGTGGAGCTTGCAGGGGCAGATCGCTCACAACAGCTGCCTGTGACCCAGAGCCAAGCACTATTAGCTCCGTCTGGCTCAGCGGCTCAGAGTGGGGCCCTAGACAAATGCCAAAGTTCTCCTCACTCCTGCTCAGTCTCTCCCCAAGGCAGTTCAGCTGAGTGCCAAGTCCAAAGACACCAAAACAGTTCACAGGTAAGGCCTTTCTGGTTTGCAGTCTCGTTGCTACTGAACTTACAGTTGCGAGCGGGTTTAGACGAATTGAACACACACGACCACTTGCCGGTTTTCCACTGTTTTAGTCCTCCTCTTCAGGCCAGAAGTCTCTTGGTGACTCCCTGTATCCTCTAAGGGGTGATGATAGGCAGATCCCACCAGCCAGAGATGCCTGGAGTCCTATCTCCCCAGACTCACGGTGCCCAGATGCAAGGAAGCTGTTACTCGGCTGCCATCTTGCTCCACCTCCTCAGTCAACTCTTTTTGAAACTGTAGCATTTTCCTCTTGCTCAGAAAATTTTTATCTGGCTGGGGATGGGTAAAAGCATGGAAAGATGGTCCTCTCTCTGAAAAACCTGGCCCCACTCTTTGTTCCCCTGTGATTTGAAGGCATCCCTGGAACCTGGCCTGGCTTTCATGCCATCCACTGTAGGTTCTTCTCACAACTTTAACTATAAGAATATATATTAATTTTTCTAAATGCAATTAAAAGAAGACTCATGCCCCTCTTGGTGCCCTTTTCAAAGAGTGTCCGCTCTGGATCTCGATCATCAGAATGCAGTGGGCTCCTTTCTTCACAGTTTCTCTGTCTTGGCCTCCATTTTTCATGATAAGTGCTGACATTCTGGGTCAGATACTTCTGGAAGGGCTTTTATAATTAAAATAGGGTTGTATTCTTAGAAATTCAGAATCCACTGTGAAAATCAGAATCTACTCTAAAAATCCTCTTCTGCCAAGGTGTGCAAGAAACCCAAGTGCCCATCAATCCATGAATGGATTAACAAACTGTGGTACATGTACACCATGGATACTATTCAGCCATAAGAGAAGATGGAGACTTTACATCTTTTGTATCTACCTAGATGGAGTGAAACATATTCTTTTTAGTAAAGTATCACAAGAGTGGAGAAGCAAGTATCCAGTGTACTCAGTAGTAATATGAAACCAATAGGTAAATAACTACATGCCCACACAAAACAAAAAACACAAGTATAGTCTAGTGATGGGTAGGGGAGGAGGGAGGAGGGCGGATGATTTGTGGGATCTCCCCTGATGTGCACGGTGTGAGGGTGTTCAGCACACCACCCTGGGTGAAAGGCTTAGCTACAACTTGAACTTCACCGTAGAATTGGAAACAATGTAACCTAAACATTTGCACCCTCCTATCAATCTAAAATTTAAAAATATACATTTTCCTCCTAAAAAATATCTTCTTCTGTGCCTTTTCCTTTTAGAAATATTCTTGTTACCAGACACGATGGCCTGTGCAACTCTCATGGAAGACATTGGAGATGTATGAGAGTTGTCTTTAAACTCGGCCAGATCTAAACTCACTGGAATTTTCTGAAATTGAGACTTTCATGAATGAAAGTCCATCTCATTTAAGCACCTTAAATATCTCACAAGATCATAGCTACATCCTCAAGATAGCTGAATCCTGAGTCTACACTGGAATTTTTAATTAGTGTCTTAAATTAGTTTAATGAGAGAGTTGGTTGCAGTAAGTTTACACGCTGTGCACAATCCCCATCTCTGAGAGACTTGGAACTTAAAGTGACATAAACAAAAATTTGTGTGTGCAGAAAGCATCATTTTCTTGTGATTAAAAAAGTAAATTCTAGAGTGACTTGATTTCACAGAGTGGTTAAAACTATTTTAATTAATTCAGAGTTGTACGCCATTTTGACTGGAGGTGCTTCCAAGTTTTGGGGTACGTTTTTATCCCACAGCATTGCTGGGAAGGTATCATCTTATTTGGAAAACCTAGAATGGACCATGATGTCTTGTTCCCCTCTGGTTTTTCGGCCATGAAATGCCTCTCTAGGGGGTCTCCTGTTCCAGGGCTGTAGTCACACTCGAGGCTTAACCCAGCAAGGGCCAAGCTCAGGTGCTCATTGGCTGCATTCAGAATCCAGGGCCTCATCTAGCCCACCTGCCTTTCAACAGACTCCTTCACTCTTTGTGCCTCTGTGTGGTCCCACCTTTCTGTGACATTCTGTGGCTGGAGAAACTCCATGAGACTATTTCTGCACATTCACTGTGTTTCTCTCAAGAGCAGGAGAAACATTCTGCCCGGGGTCTCCTGTTTCTTGGATTTTACCTGGAAAGAAGATATAGCTGCTTTCTATGCCAGGTTCCCCCACCCCCACCCCCTCTCTTGCCCTCTGGTAATATCCTGCTGATGTCACCTTTATTTTCTCTGGACTATGATGCAGATGTGAGGCCCTGTAGGACCCCCATAATGCACTCATTTTTTCCCCTTCTTTCCTGATGCTTTTCTTATTTCTACACTTCTGGGATGGGGAAACTTTGTCTTGTATCTGGATCTTGGGGGTTGCTCTCCTTGTCATAATGTAAATCTGTCACTCAAATTCTTAAGTTATTCTTATCCTCCTGAGACTCAGGCTTTTGAATTTCAAAAGTCGAGAACAGATATTTTTCCTTTATCTTCTTTCTGATGTATCAACACTTTTTTGTGGGAAAAACAAAAATAATGCCCTAGAGTTTGTCTAAACCCACTGGCTAATGTGTCAAAATATTGTTCCATTACAGATGTATTTGAGCACACATAGGTACACACATATGTATGTGGGTATATACATAACCTTGCAGAATTGAGATGAGGTCTCCCAATCCTACCAAAAACATAACATGACTTAAATAAGTTGCTGAGATCCTTAAAGGTGTAATATTGCAGGATCGATGCCAAATTAGTTCACAAGTTGCCATCACTTGATAACCCATGTGTGGTGTTTCCCATTTCACTTTGAGATACTAAAGATGATAACATTTTAAAGTATCAAATTAAATGACTCTGAGACAATGTATCATTTTTAGAATGAGAAATCTGTTTTCTTTTTCACAAATTCTTCTTTCACCCCCTGGTAATACACAGAAATTGTAAGAACACACATAGGTTTTATGAAACATTCCTACTTAACACCAATCACTGTGTTACCTGTTAGAGGGCATAGTGAATTCGCTGTACCCCTAAAAGCTAGTTACCCCAAACAGAAGACTTCTGTGAACTTCTCTACTGCTCTTATTTTCTTTCAGAGTTGTTTTTGCCATCATTGCCTAATTACCCCACTGCCTTGTATGCACAGTTGTTCAGGTGGTCTCAAGGACATTCCCTTCCTCTGCCACTGGTCTGGAGCTAATACACGACACAGTCTGGTCATCCATATCAAGATAGAAGGTTCAATAGGAGTAGAAATGATCATTTCCTCCCATTTTCTCTTAGTCTGGGCTGTTGCAAATGAGTCAAATGACTGGCTCTTTTCCATTCACATATATCGAGTCATTTGCCATGGCACAGCTGTAATGCCTACAAACTTTGCCACAGAGAATTTGTTACCATAGCATGCTGTGATCAGAGCCATCTGTCCCTATATGAATTTTCCAGAGAAAACACTCTCATCTCCATTTCCACTGCAAAGCTTCAGTGAATTTTCTTTCTGCAAGATTCATCATTTTATCAAGTGACTGATATATCCACTGGGCAAAGTACAGAGGACAGTACCAGCATCCCTATAACTGCCACGATGGTTTATGTTATGGAAAAAGATCATGTAGTCGGACCAATAAGAATTAGAGCTAAATTCTCATGATGACGTCTTAGTAAAGGTGTCAGTGAGAAGTAAACTTCTCTAAAACCAAACCAAGGACAGGGAAACTGGTGAGAAAGGGGCCTTGCTTTTGATATCAAAGAACGTTAGAACTGAGTCATGCAATGTGACTGTGGGGTGGGGCAATGCTTTGAGATTTATCACTCAGTGTGCATATTTCAATGTTACCAAGGAAGATGTCTTGCCCTGGTCAAGCTGCAGTCCAAGAAGAATCACCAATGTTTCATTAACCAGCTGTGCCTATGCCTGGATAAAGCCTTATGATTGGGGAGCAGTGCTTGATGCTCCCTTCTTCTTTACCAATACTGGGTAGAACTAGTAGTGTCTCCGTTCTTTTCAGTATCTGAGAAGATCTCAATTTGATCAGCTGCAAGTTCAGGCAATTAAGTTTGCAAACTCATCCTAGAGAAAGTGCTACATACCACATTGCTGAATATCACTGGGGTCACCTTGAGGTCCTCTCCTTGGGAAGTTATGCACCAATGCTAGCACCTACCCCACCCTTCAAAGCAATTTTGGAACTCTTTTTCCGAAATGGCCATCAGAGCTGTCATCATGGGAGGTCTACAATTTCATGCACTCCTGCTGGAGAAAATGTTACACACCTCATTGTTCAGTGTCACTTTGGTCACTTGCGGAGCACACCCCTTTGCTGTCTGGTGACCATAGTGATGCTCAGCAATGAGGTATGTAGCACTTTTTCTAGGATGAGTCAGCCAACTTGATTGTCCAAACCCGTGTGTTGGGACAAGAAAGGCTTGCAGTGAGCTATTTGTCTTTACCCTAATTTCTCAAACTATTTTATGAGACATCAGAGAGAATCTAAGAGTAACTGTTCCTTGTGGAACTGCACTGGAGCTCACTGGGCACAGCCTCCTTTTCTGGAGCAAGATGCCAACTACTTTGTTCAGTTATACACTCTGTTTGTCATTGTTGTATAAGGTATCAGAAAATGTTGTTTTCAGACTTTACACCGCAGAAGTAAGGTGACATTAGACTATTTTTCATATTTAGCAATTTCATTTTGATAAGGTTTTTCATTTTTCATATTTAGCAATTTCATTCATCCTTCGATAAGGATGAATCAGCAACACTTTTCCAGATTTTTGCATTCGTTTATCTCATTTTATAGAAGAAAATTATCACTTTTACCTTAATGTATTCTAGAGAAAGAATTTAACTTCTTTACTTTTCAACATCTGGCCTTCTTTGTCATTATGGAAGAAGGTACCATTATGAAAAGCTTTCCAGGATTTTGAGTTTTTGTTAATTTTTAAGAAGACTACGTAACTTATGTCAACAAAATGTTCTGTTAACTCACTGCATTTAACTTGTAAAATGCAGTGAGTTAACAGAGCTGGCCTTGGTTCATTGTTTCTTAATAATTGGTATCTACTGATTATATACCACCATTAGGTAGATGTAATGAAAATCAATAAATATTATGTCCCCTTAATTGAGGATCATTACAGAATATGGTGAGATATGCACTTAAGTCATTTATATTGTAAGCTTACAGTGCAGTAATAATATTTAATCCTAGGTTTCATATACTACATTAATTCTGTGTTATTATTTTATAAATGTATATGTGGTATATATAAATATGAAATATATACTTATTCTTAGTAACATTTATGCTACTAATAACATCATGTTAGCATATTGCAATGTATTTATTCAGCTGATTTTATAGTATTATAAATAAGAAAAAAAGGGAAAATCATTTCAATAACTTCATAATAGACGGCAAGCACTATTTTACAAGACAAAAATACAACTCTTTTATCTGAATTCAAAGCTCACATACTTTGCCAAGTGAGTGATGAGAAAGAAAGAGACAAAATTCTTGCTTAAATGCTGTATCCTTAATCACAGAACGACCATTTCAGTGATCATTCAACATAATTGTACCAATACTTTCTTGCAGTGAAATAAAGTCTTTTCTAGCAACTTGGGTGGAGCCAGAGGCCATTTTTGAGGTAACCTATGAGTACACGTGGCCATATAAACTAGAATAATCAACCTGAAGGCTCAATGTGTGGAGGCTGGGAGGCATGAGGGATAAAAAATTGACATATTTAAGCCCAAGCTGTATCACTGTATAATATATCCATGTAACAAAAAAACACTTGTACCCCTAAATCTATTGAAAAAAAATTCTTTTTTTGTGGGTTTTGGCTGGGGCTGGGTTTGAACCTGCCACCACCAGCATATGGGACCGGCGCCCTACCACTTTGAGCCACAGGCGCCGCCCATCTATTGAAATTTTAAAAAAGGTGCAGGTGTGCTGGTTCACTCTTATAATCCTAGCACTCTGGGAAGCAGAGGCAGGTGGATTGCCTGAGCTCAGGAGTTAGAGATCAGCCTAAGCAAAAGCAAGACCCTATCTCTACTAAAAATAGAAAAAGTGGCTGAGCATGGTGGTGGCCACCTGTAGTTCCAGCTACTCAGGGGGCTGAGGCAGGAGGATCACTTGAGCCCAGAAGTTTGAGGTTGCTGTGAGCTATGATGCCACAGTACTCAACCCCAGGGTGACTGAGTGAGACTCTGTCTCAAAATAAATAAATAAACAAATAAATAAAACAAAAATAAAAAAAACACAAATCACATTACCCAGAAAATGCTACTTCCAGGAATATTACATAAGACATTCTGCAACTATGTATTGATATAATGATATGTTTTAAATTATATTCTTTGTAGAATTTGTACATTAAAAAATTGGGAACACTCCTTGAAAAAAATACACTCTTCAGAGAGTAATCTTTTGTCTAAATGGAATTAGATTTATTTACCAAATCACTAAATATGTGCAAAACCAAATTAGAAAAACTTCTGATTCTATCTACAATTCCAAACCCTCGTCTAATGTTTTCAAAATTGTTATAAATCACAGTGATACTTTGATAGTCAAAAATTCCTTTACTTGATAGCATTCTGAATATAATAAATAAATATAATAACTTGACATATGATATTCTTTTTTTTTTTACAAAGAAAGCATCTTTTATTATTTCTTTTCTTTTTCTTTTTTTTCCTTTTATTAAGTCATATACACATAGATCATGAATACATTTATACATTTGTGGGATACAATGTATTGATTTTTAATACAATTTGGAATGCTTACATCAAACTAATTAATATAGCTTTCACCTCGTTTATGTAATTATTGTGCTAAGACATTTATGTTCTATACTTGATATATTTGACTTATACCCTTGCAATATGCTTCATAGGTGTGGTCCCACCATATACCCTCCCTCTGTCAAACGTCCTCCTTCCCCTCCCACCCTCTTCTTTGTCCCTCCTTCATCCTGGGCTAGAGTTATGATTTATCTTTCATAAGAAAGTGGGAGTAATTATAAATTGGTTTCATAAAAGTACTGAGGTACCTTGGATACTTTTTCTTCCATTCTTGAGATATTTTACTAAGAAGAATATGTTCCATTTCCATCCATGTAAACATAAAGGAGTTAAAGTCTCCATCTTTTTTTAAGGCTGCATAGTATTCGATGATATACATATACCACAATTTATTATCATTTATTTATTGTCCATTCATGGGTCAATGGGTACTTGGGATTTTTCCATGAGTTGGCAATTATGGATTGAGCTGCAATGAAAAATCTGGTGCAAGTATTTTTGTTGCAAAGTGATTTTTGGTCTTTTGGATATACACCTACTAGAGGAATTGCAGGATCAAACGGCAGGTCTAATTTTAGATCCCTGAGTGTTCTCCAACTTCTTTCCAAAAGGAACGTACTACCTTGCATTCCCACCAAAAGTGCAGAAGTGTTCCATTTTCTCCACATCCACGCCAACATCTGTAGTTTTGGGATTTTGTGATGTGGGGTAATCTTACTGGAGTTAGATGATATCTCAAAGTTGTTTTGATTTGCATTTCTCTGATGATTAAAGATGATGAGCATCTTTTTATATGTCTGTAGAACATGCCTGTCTTCTTCAGAGAAGTTTCTGTTCAAGTCTCTTGCCCACAATGAGTTGGGATCACTTGTTATTTTCTTATTAATAAGTTTGAGGTTTTTGTGGATTTTGGTTATCAAACCTTTGTCAGAAACATAACCTGCAAATATCTTCTCCTATTCTGAGGGCTGTCTACTTGCTTTACTTACCGTGTTCTTGGCAGTGCAGAAGCTTTTTAGTTTGATAAGATCTCAGTAATGTATTTTTGGAATTGCTTCAATTGCCTGGGGAGTCCTCCTCATAAAGTATTCTCCCAGGCCAATTTCTTCAAGTGTTTCCCCTGCACTCTCTTCAAGAATCTTTATAGTTTCATATCTTAAGTTTAAAGTTTTTATCCAGTGAGAGTCAATTTTTATTAGAGGTGAAAGGTGTGGGTCCAGTTTCAGTCTTATCAAAGTTGCCAGCCAATTCACCCAGCACCATTTGTTAAATAGAGATTTTTCCTCCCAATTTATATTTTTGATATAATATATTTCTATCTTATCAAAATCAAATGACAATAAGTGTCTGGGTTCATCTCTTGATTCTCAATTCTGTTCAATACATCTACCTCTCTGTTTTGTGCCAGTACCAGGCTGTTTTAATCACTATAGCTTTATAGTTTAGTCTCAGGTCTGGTAGCATTATTCCTCCTGATTAGCTTTTATTTCTGAGTAATGTCTTGGCTATTTGAGGTTTTTTCTGTTTCTATATAAAATGAAGTACTAATTTTTCCAGATCTTTAAAGTATGACAGAGGTGCTTTAATAGGGATTGCATTAAACCTGTAGATTGCTTTGGGTAGTATGGAAATTTTAATAATGTTGATTCTTCCCAGCCATGAGCATGGTATGTGTTTCCATTTGTTAACATCTTCAGCTATTTCTTTTCTCAGAGTTTCATAGTTCCCTTTATAGAGATCTTTCACATCCTTTGTTAGGTACATGCCCAGATATTTCATCTTCTTTGGGACTGCTCTAAAAGGAATAGAGTCCTTGGCTGTTTTTTCAGCTTGACTATTGTTGGTATATATAAATGCTACTGATTTGTTAGTACTGATTTTGTATCCTGAGATGCTGCTGTATTCCTTGATCACTTCTAAATGTTTTGTAGTTGAGTCCCTGGGGTTTTCCAGGTATACAATCATCATCTGAGAAAAGTGAAAGTTTGATCTACTCTGAGCCTATGTGGATACCCTTTATTGATTCCTCTTGCCTAATTATGATGGGTAAAGACTTCCATTACAATGTTAAAAAGCAGTGGAGACAATGGGAAACATCGCCTGGTTCCTGATCTGAATAAAAATGTTTTTCAATTTTACTCCAATCCCAATATTGTCTGTGGGTTTGCTGTAGATGGCCTCTATCAGTTTGAGAAATGTCTCTTCTATACCTATTTTCTTAAGTGTTCTGATCATTAAAGGATGCTGGATATTATCAAAATCTTTTTCTGCATCAATTGAGAGAATCATATGGTCTTTGTTTTTTATTTTGTTTATATGATGTATTATGTTTATAGATTTACATATATTGAACCAGTCTTGAGACCCTGGGATAAAACCCACTGGGTCATGGTGTATAATTTGTTTGATGTGTTGGTGGATTCTGTTTGCTGGGATCTTATTGAGTATTTTTGCATCAATATTTATTCGAGATATTGGTCTATAATTTTCTTTTCTTGTTCGGTCTTTTCCTGGTTTGGGGATCAGGGTGATATTTGATTCAGACAATGTGTTGGGAAGTATTCCTTCTTTTTCTGTGTTTTGAAAAAGTTTAAGTAATATAGGTACTTGTTCCTCTTTAAAGGTTTGGTAGAATTCTGATGTGAAGCCATCTGGTCCCAGAGTCTTCTATTTTGGGAGATTTCGTATAGTTGATTCTATTTCAGTACTTGATATAAGTTGGTGTGCTCCCAAGTATTGGTAAATTTCTTTCAGATTTTCATATTTCTGAGAATAAAGATTTTTGTAGTATTCATTAAGCATTTTTTAAATTTCTGCGGTGTCTGTTGTTATTTCACCTTTGTCATTTCTGATTGATGATATTATGGGCTTTAATTTTCTATTTTTGGTTAGGTTGGCCAAAAGGTATATCAATTTTGTTTTATTTTTCATAAACCAACTTTTGATCATTGATATTTTGAATACATCTTTTGTTTTTGATTTCATTTGATTCTGCTCTAATTTTATTTCTTTTCTTCTGCTGGGTTTGGGGTTGGAATTTTCTTCCTTTTCCAGTTTCTTAATATGTCCCATTAAGTTGTTGACTTCCTCTCTCTCTGTTCTCTTGAGGAAGGTTCATAGTGATATAAATTTCCCTCTTAGGACTACCTTTGCAGTATTCCACAGGTTCTGATAATTTGCATTTTCATTATTGTTTTGTTCCAAAAATTTGGCAATTTCCTTCTTAATCTCATCTATGACTCAGCTATCATCTAGCATAAGGTTATTTAGTTTCCATGTCTTTGTATGAGTATGCAGATACCTGTTATTGGTGAGTTCAACTTTTATTGCATGATGATTTGAGAAAATACAAGGAATAAATTTTTTTTTTAATTGTTGGGGATTCATTGAGGGTACAATAAGCCAGGTTACACTGATTGCAATTGTTAGGTAAAGTCCCTCTTGCAATCATGTCTTGCCCCCATAAAGTGTGACACACACCAAGGCCACACCCCCCTCCCTCCGTCCCTCTTTCTGCTCCCCCCCATAACCTTAATTGTCATTAATTGTCCTCATATCAAAATTGAGTACATAGGATTCATGCTTCTCCATTCTTGTGATGCTTTACTAAGAATAATGTCTTCAACTTCCATCCAGGTTAATACGAAGGATGTAAAGTCACCACTTTTGTAATGGCTGAATAGTATTCCATATGAATATGTATACCACAGCTTGTTAATCCATTCCTGGGTTGGTGGGCATTTAGGCTGCTTCCACATTTTGGCGATTGTAAATTGAGCTGCAATAAACAGTCTAGTACAAGTGTCCTTATGATAAAAGGATTTCTTTCCTTCTGGGTAGATGCCCAGTAATGGGATTGCAGGATCAAATGGGAGGTCTAGCTTGAGTGCTTTGAGGTTTCTCCATACTTCCTTCCAGAAAGGTTGTACTAGTTTGCAGTCCCACCAGCAGTGTAAAAGTGTTCCCTTCTCTCCACATCCACGCCAGCATCAGCAGTTTTGAGATTTTGTGATGTGGGCCATTCTCACTGGGGTTAGATGATATCTCAGGGTTGTTTTGATTTGCATTTCTCTAATATATAGAGATGATGAACATTTTTTCATGTATTTATTAGCCATTCGTCTGTCGTCTTTAGAGGAAGTTCTACTCATGTCTCTTGCCCATTGATATATGGGATTGTTGGCTTTTTCATGTGGATTAATTTGAGTTCTCTATAGATGCTGGTTATCAAGCTTTTGTCTGATTGAAAATATGCAAATATCCTTTCCCATTGTGTAGGTTGTCTCTTTGCTTTGGTTATTGTCTCCTTAGCTGTACAGAAGCTTTTCAGTTTAATGAAGTCCCATTTGTTTATTTTTGTTGTTGTTGCAATTGCCATGGCAGTTTTCTTCATGAAGTCTTTCCCCAGGCCAATATCTTCCAGTGTTTTTCCTATGCTTTTTTTGAGGGTTTTTATTGTTTCATGCCTTAAATTTAAGTCCTTTATCCATCTTGAATCAATTTTTGTGAGTGGGGAAAGGTGTGGGTCCAGTTTCAGTCTTTTACATGTAGACATCCAGTTCTCCCAGCACCATTTATTGAATAGGGAGTCTTTAGCCCAAGGTATGTTCTTGTTTGGTTTATCAAAGATTAGGTGGTTGTAAGATCTTAGTTTAATTTCTTGGTTTTCAATTCGATTCCAAGTGCCTATGTCTCTGTTTTTGTGCCAGTATGATGCTGTCTTGACCACTATGGCTTTGTAGTACCGACTAAAATCTGGTATGCTGATGCCCCCACCTTTATTTTTATTACTAAGAACAGCCTTAGCTATATGGGTTTTTTTCCGGTTCCATACAAAACGCAGAATCATTTTTTCCAAATCTTGAAAGTACGATGTTTGTATTTTGATAGGAATGGCATTGAATAGGTAGATTGCTTTGGGAAGTGTAGACATTTTAACAATGTTGATTCTTCCCATCCATGAGCATGGTATGTTCTTCCATTTGTTAATATCCTCTGCTATTTCCTTTCTGAGGATTTCATAGTTTTCTTTATAGAGGTGCTTCGCCTCCTTTGTTACGTATATTCCTAGGTATTTCATTTTCTTTGAAACTATGGTGAAGGGAATTGTGTCCTTAATTAGCTTCTCATCTTGACTGTTATTGGTGTATACAAAGGCTACTGACTTGTGGACATTGATTTTATATCCTGAAACATTACTGTATTTTTTGATGACTTGTAGGAGTCTTGTGGTTGAGTCTTTGGGGTTCTCTAAGTATAAGATCATGTCGTCAGCAAAGAGGGAGAGTTTGACCTCCTCTGCTCCCATTTGGATTCCCTTTATTTCCTTGTCTTGCCTATTAGTATTGGCTAGAACTTCCAGCACTACGTTGAATAGTAAAGGTGACAGAGGACAACCTTGTCTGGTTCCAGTTCTAAGAGGAAAAGCTTTCAGTTTTAGTCCATTCAGTAAAATATTGGCTGTGGGTTTGTCATAGTTAGCTTCCATCAGTTTTAGAAATGTGCCACCTATGCCTATACTCTTCAGTGTTCTAATTAGAAAAGGATGCTGGATTTTATCAAATGCTTTTTCTGTATCTATCGAGAGGATCATGTGATCTTTATTTTTGCCTCTGTTAATGTGGTGGATAACGTTTATGGACTTGAGTATGTTAAACCAGCCTTGCATCCCTGGGATGAAGCCTACTTGATCATGATGAATGACTTTTTTGATGATAAGCTGTAATCTATTGGCTAGGATTTTGTTGAGAATTTTTGCATCTATGTTCATGAGTGAGATTGGTCTGACAATTTCCTTTTTGTTTGGGTCTTTTCCTGGTTTTGGTATCAGGGTGATGTTTGCTTCATAGGATGTGTTGGGGAAGATTCCTTCTTCCTCAATTTTTTGGAATAATTTCTGCAGTACAGGAATAAGCTCTTCCTTGAAGGTTTGATAGAATTCTGGAGTGAAGCCATCTGGACTAGGGCATTTTTTGGTTGGAAGATTTTTTATTGTTTCTTTGATCTCAGTGCTTGAAATTGGTCTGTTCAGGAGCTCTATTTCTTCCTGGCTGAGTCTAGGGAGAGGGTGATTCCAAATATTTATCCATTTCCTTCACATTGTCAAATTTCTGGGCATAGAGTTTCTGGTGGTTTACAGAGATGATCTCTTTTATCTCTGTGGGATCAGTTGTTATTTCCCCTTTATCATTTCTGATTGAGGTTACTAGAGATTTTACTTTTCTATTCCTAGTTAGTCTGGCCAATGGTTTATCTATTTTATTTATTTTTTCAAAAAACCAACTCCTTGTTTCATTAATTTTCTGAATGATTCTTTTGTTTTCAATTTCATTGATCTCTGATTTGATTTTGGATATTTCTTTTCTTCTACTAAGTTTAGGCTTAGGTTGTTCTTCTTTTTCCAATTCCATAAGATCTCTTGTGAGATTGTTGATGCGCTCTCTGTTTTTGCAATGTAGGCATCTAAAGCAATGAATTTTCCTCTCAAAACTGCTTTTGCAGTATCGCACAGGTTTTGGTCGCTTGTGTCTTCATTGTTGTCATGCTCAAGGAAGTTAATGATTTCCTGTTTTATTTCTTCCTGCACCCATCTGTTATTCAGCAGAAGATTGTTTAATTTCCATGCCTTTGTGTGGGGTCGGGCATTTTTGTTAGAGTTGATTTCCACCTTTAGTGCCTTATGGTCTGAGAAGATACAAGGTAAAATTTCAATTCTTTTGATTCTGTTGATATTTGTTTTGTGTCCCAGGCTATGATCAATTTTGGAGAATGTTCCGTGAGATGATGAGAAGAATGTATATTCTTTATCTTTGGGATGGAGTGTTCTATATGCGTCTATCAAGCACACTTGTTCTAGGGTCTCATTTAAATCTCTTATATCTTTGTTTAATTTCTGTTTAGAGGATCTGTCTATCTCTGTAAGAGGAGTGTTAATGTCTCCTGTAATTATGTTTTTATCAGATATCATATTGCTCAGACTGAGTATGGTCTGTTTCAAGAATCTGGGAGCATTTGAATTGGGTGCATAAATATTTAGAATTGAAATGTCTTCTTGTTGTATTTTTTCCTTGACCAATATAAAGTGACCATCTTTGCCTTTTTTGACTTTAGTTGCTTTAAATCCACATGTATCTGAAAATAAGGTTGCAACTCCTCTTTTCTTCTGAATTCCATTTGCCTGAAAAATTGTTTTCCAACCCTTGATTCAGAGCTGTAATTTGTCTTTTGAAGCCAGGTGTGTTTCTTGCAGACAGAAATTGATGGCTTGTGTTTTTTAATCCAGTCAGCCAATCTATGTCTCTTCAGTGGGGAAATAAAGCCATTAACATTTATTGAGATAATTGATAAGTGTGGTAGTATTCTATTCGTCTTAGTTTGTGAGAGTCCATTGCTTAGTTTTATCAGTGTGGAGGTTAGGTTCTGTCCTTTAATTTCTGAGTTCTTACTTTGCTCCTGATCTATTGTGGTGGTCAGTGTGCAGAACAGGTTGAAGTATTTCCTGTAGAGCTTGTCTTGTTGTGGCGAATTTCCTCAATGTTTGTATATCCATAAATGATTTGATTTTTCCGTCAATTTGTAAGCTTAGCTTAGCAGGGTACAGAATTCTGAGCTGGAAATAGTTCTGTTTAAGTAGATTAAAGATAGATTACCATTGTCTTCTTGTTTGGAAAGTTTCATTAGAGAAGTCTGCAGTTACTCTGACGGATTTGTCCCTGTAGGTCAACTGGCGCTTACTCCTGGCAGCTTGCAGAATCTTTTCTTTTGTCTTGACTTTGGACAGGTTCATCACAATGTGTCTTGGAGAAGCTCGGTTAGAGTTGAGGCGACCTGGGGTTCGATATCCCCCTGAAAGCACCCTGTCAGAATCTTTGGGGATATTTGGGAAATTTTCTTTTATAATATTCTCTAGTATGGCTTCCATTCCTCTGGGGCATTCTTCTTCCCTTTCTGGGATTCCTATAACTCGTATGTTGGAATGCTTCATAAAGTCCCATAATTCTGACAGTGAACGTTCTGCTTTCTCTTTCTTCTTTTCTGCCTCTTTCACTATCTGAGTTATCTCATGAACTTTGTCTTCTACCTCTGAAATTCTTTCTTCTGCATGGTCTAACCTGTTGCTGATACTTTCCATTGCATCTTTAAGTTCCCTAATTGACTGTTTCAGTTCCTTCAGCTCTGCTATATCCTTTTTATATTCTTCATATCGGTCATCTCCTATTTGATTCTGTTTTTGGATTTCATTTTGGTTATTTTCCACTTTATTAGCAGTTTCCTTCATTGTTTCCATCATTTCTTTCATTGTTTTCAACATGTGTATTCTAAATTCCCTTTCTGTCATTCCTAACATTTCTTTATAGGTGGAATCATCTGCAGTAGCTACCTCATGGTCCCTTGGCGGGGTTGTTCTGGACTGGTTCTTCATGTTGCCTGGAGTTTTCTGCTGATTCTTCCTCATGAGTGATTTCTTTTATGTTTCTCTGCCCTAATTTTCCTGTCATTTCCTCTTGCTCTTTAAGTTCTCGTGCCTGTGGACTAAGAGTTACAGGACCAGAAGTGTGAAAAGGTTGTAAAGCAAAACAGGGTTGAAAGAAAGGAGGACCGAGTGATAAGAAAAAAAAATAGAGAAAGGAGAGGGGGTGGGTAAAAGGAATATTGACAAAAAGAAGAGAGGCACTGAAAGAGGGAGACAGAGCAATATTGGTGAACAGTAGGGTACTTTGACCCAATCTTAAAAAAAACCCACCTTCTGGGGGTGCCCAGTTGGGTGGTTCCCTTGAGGTTAGCAGCTCTTTGCTAACCTGATCAGACACAGTACCCCACTTCCACCAATTAGAGAGGAATGACAAAAATGGTATAAATCTTACCAAAAGAAGCAAACAGAAAACTTTATGGGATAAAATTTGGTGAAAAACCGAATAATAGCGGTAGAAACACTGGCAAAAGTGAAGTTCTAGATATTGAAAAAGGCAGCAATCGGAAATTATAATTAAACTAGAAAAATTGAGAAAGAAAAAAGATCTGTATGGAAAAGGTTGAAAGTAAAAAAACAAAACATCAACAATATCAAAATATACAAATAACTCCAGCCAAACCAAAAAAAAATAGAAAAAAATACCAAAAAAAACACAACCAAAAACAAAGCAGTATGTTTATTTTATTGAATATTGTCTGGGCAGCACGTGGTCTTCTGGGGTATGAGATGTTAATCACAGTTGCGATACGACTGGAGGCTGCTGATTTCTCAAACCCCAGAAGGTAGACACCCTAAATCTCTCTTCAGCCCACTTAATAGGCACTTTGAACTTGTAAACTTGCTGAGCAGAAGCTTTCCCAGGATAGTGCTTGTCGCTGGAATCACTGCTGAAGTGGCTATCCACTTACCCTGTGTGCCAAAACTGGTCTCACTCTGCCCCTGAGGTTTAGGGCTGCAAGGCGGCTCAGACCCCACCCTTAGGCTACTTGGTCGCTGGGTTACCAGCTCCCACCCGATTCTAGCTCTGCGACCCTGAGGGCATAGCTTGCCAGGGCAGATCGCTCACAATGGCTCTCTGTGACCCACAGACAAACACTATTAGCTCCGTCTGGCTCAGGAGCTCAGACTGAGGCCCTAGACAACGGCCAAAGTTCTCTGCACTCCCGCTCAGGCTCTCCCCAGGGCAGTTCAACTGAGTTCCTCGTCCAAAGACACCAAAACAGTTCACAGGTAAGGCCTTTCTGGTTTGTAATCTTGTTGCTACTGAACTTACAGTTGTGGGCGGGTTTAGATGGATTGAACACACGTGACGACTTGTCATTTTTCCACTGTTTTAGTCCTCCTCTTGGGGTCCAGAAGTCTCTCGCTGACTCCCTGTATCCTCACAGGGGTTATGATAGGCAGATCCCACCAGCCAGAGACGCCTGGAGTCCTATCTCCCCAGACTCACGGTGCCCAGATGCAAGGAAGCTGTTACTCGGCCACCATCTTGCTCCACCTCCCCCTTTCAAATGTTCTTAAACACAAGAATCCAGTGATGTTTCTTACAAAGAAAATTGTGTTAATAAGCATCATTGAAGTATAAGTTGTAGTGCCATTGGTCATGACTTCTTACTTCTAGTCTCACTGCCATTTAAATCCATGCTTCACATTGCAGCCAGACTCATCTTGGTAATCGGAATAATTTCTATACTTTTAAATTTGCTGAGGTTAGACTTGTGACCTAAGATGTGATCAATTTTGGAGGATGTTCCATGGGCTGATGAGAAGAATGTGTGTTCAGTTTTGTTAAGATGAAATGTTCTGTAGCTGTCTGTTTAATCCAATTGTTGAATGGTTAGTTTTAAGTCTAAAATTTCTTTGCTTAGTTTCTTATTGGGGGATCTATACAACACTGCCAAAGGGGTTTTAAAATCTCTGATTATTATGGTGCTGGAGTATATCAAGTTGCTCATGTCTGATAGGGTGTTTCATTGAGGTACATTCTGGTTGTTCACATAAATGTTAATAATTGACATCTCATCAACTGTTTCCTTTAACAAATATAAAGTGACTGTCCTTATCTTTCCTTACTTTTGTTGGGTTAAAGCCTATTGTGTCTGCAAATAAAATGGCAACACCTGCTTTTTTTCTGATTTCTATTTGCCTGAATTATAGCTGTCCATCCCTTCACCCTGAGTCTATATTTATCCTTTAAGTTAAGATGAGATGCTTGTATTCAGTAGATATCTGGCCTGAGTTTTTGTATCCAGTCAGCCAACCTGTGCCTCTTTAGAGGATAATTTAAGCCATTCACATTAATTGAGAGTATCGATAAGCCTGGTAGTATTTTGGGTGTCGAGTTGTTTGAAAGTCCAGTGGACATTTTTAATCCTTTCACCACTGTGGAAGTTGGGATTTGATCAAAAGTTTCTGAGTGAGTTTACTTTGGTGGTAGAGCATTGTAGTGGTCATTGTGGAGGATGGATCTGAGAATATCCTGGAGAGCTGGTTTAGTTATGGCAAATTTATTCAACATTGGAGATGGGAAATTAAAGTAATTTCTCAATCATAAATGAAATTCGGTTTAGCTGTATACAGGATCGTGGGTTGAATGTTGTTTTCTTTTAAGAGGTTAAAGTTATAGGACCATCCTCTTCTGGCTTGAAAAGTTTCAGCTGAGAGATCTGCAGTCATTCTCATATTCTTCCCCTTGTAGGTTATGGTTTTCTTGCGTCTGGCTGCTTGCAGAATTTTCTCTGTCATATTAACTTTGGCAAACGTATGTGTTTGGGAGAGGCTTTATTTGGATTCAGTCATTCTGGGGTTCTGAAACTGTTTACTATCTGAATTTCAGTATCTCTTGCCATGTTTGGGAAGTTCTCCTCGATTATCTCTTGAGTAGAGCATCTGGGCCTTTCAGAACATCCTCTTCACGTTCAGGAATTCCTATAAGGTGAATGTTTGCTATTTTTGAGTTGTCCCAGAGCTCTCTGAGACAATTGTCCATTTTGCTCTACATTTATCTTCCCCTTGGAGTGTTTGGGAGCATTCAAAACTTTGTCTTCAATGTCAGAGATCTTTTCTTCTGCCTGCTCCATTCTGTTACTGAGTGATTCTACTGTTTTTCTCATATCTTGGAGGGCTGCAAATTCTTTTCTCAATGTGTCAAAATCTTTGGTGATTTTGTCTTTGAATTCATTGAATTCTTGAGACAACCAGACAACCTTTGAATTATTCCTGGAATTTTTAATTCCAACTTTACTTCCATTCTGTTAATCTTATTTGCCATCCAAATTCTAAACTCAATTTCTGACATCTCAGCCATTTGTTTATGAAAGGATCTTCTGGTGTATCTCTTTTATCATTCTTTAGGGGAGTTGATCTACTGTGATTATTCATGTTGCCAGAGTTTTTCTGCTGATTCTGCCCCATGATTGTTTTTCACCATTTGGCTAGATGAACATGTAAGTTGAAGTTGGATTGGGGCTCTTGGAGTTGTAATTAACCAGCCCTTTTCCAAAGAGCTGGGACTGGTCATTGCAGCTTTTTCCCTACAGCTTTGCAAACCCATACAGTACTACAGCTTGAGACTGTGGGGACCTGCTTCATGTGGTGGAGCTAGGTGGCTCTGTCTTGTATTCAGCTGGTCTCTGTCTAATCCTAGTGAATCAGTGACTCTGGGTTGAAGTCACAGCTATGGAGAAATACAAACAACTAAGACACCCTTCCCCCTATGGGCAACAACTGGAAGAGGAAAATCTTACCTTCCCATGACAACACAACCAGGATAACACCTTGGAGGGTCCTTGGATGATTGGCCCAGGTCAAGAGTTCTAAACCAATTGTACCAGTCAGCACCAACTCTAAAATGGGAGAATTCAAAAGGTCTCCAGCAACTAGATATGGGAATCTACTGGTAGCTCAAGTGTGGCTTGCTCCAGTGCTCCATGAAGTCAGAAAGGCCTGCCCAGCAAATGAGTTAGTCCAGGGAGGTTGATGCCTCCTTCCCCACCTTGAACCTGTGTCACACCCAGTCACTCTAACACCTCCGGGGCTGTGTGCCATTTCCCTCCAATGAGCAAATGCACCAGGGGTTTAACCTGCCGGAGTTACAGGGAGATCAATGCCTCCTTGGCCAGTCCACCACACTCTGCCACCAGCCAGCAGGGGGAGCTGAAGCCTGACTACCTCAGGTGCTCAGTGGAAGGTGGGCAGTGTCACTCATTTTAGCCCTGCCCCGGGCTGATGCTGCTGCCACTTACATTCTCATGGAACTTGAGTTTCTATCCTGGCTGTGTTCCACCATGGGCCAGGCATGTTTTGAGTTCACAGAAGCTGTGACTCAGCCCCACCCTGTGCTGCTGCCATGCCTATTCTCATAGTTGGCATCTCTGTCTCTGTTGCACTCTGTGTTGGAGTAGGCACAATTAGAGCTCACAAAGGGCTCTCAGTTCCTGCCCCACCCTGGGCTGATGCTGCTGCCATGTGTACTTTTGTCCTGGATATGCTCCACTGGGGCCAGGTGCATCTTGGGCTCACAAAAGCAGCAATTCTGACTCAGCCCCACCCTGGGGATATGCTGCCGCGATCCTGTGCTCACAAGGCCTGCATTTCCGTCCCAGAACTGCTCCACCCATGGCTTTCCCCAAAGTAGAGACCGGCTTCCTCTCGTTGCTAAGAGAGATGGGAAGTGTTTCTCCAAAATACCAGCAGGGGTGTGATTCCCTACTATTGCTGCTGCTGCCACCACTGCGCTTTGTTGCAGGGCACTGTTTCTCCCTTTCCCTTTTGGCTCCCTCACTCCACAGTCCCTGCTTTATACCCATGCTGGTGATTCAGCCCATACTTGTAGCAGCCCCTGCCTTGCCCATACCTCTTGAGAAATTGCCCAAGAATCCGGCCTCCCCCGAGGACAGGTTTCCAGACCTTGGGGAGGGAGTGAAAGGGAGTGCGTGGAGTTCAGAATTGTAGGTAGAATATATGTTCAGTTTTATGTCTGGCAGAAGAATACCAAGGCACACAAGTGGGTTCTCTTTGGGGAAGGATATCCGGTTTTTAGTGGTTCTCTCTTGTGGGATAAAATAAGAGGAGATCTGAACTCTGCTCACTTGTTTGTAGAAAGTACACTGTGATCCATTCTCGGGAGGGGACTCCTATCTGCTTGTCTATGGGTTTTGTACCTATTATTTGTTTCCCTGGGGTCACCTCAGCTCACCTCAGCAGGGGTGATGTGCGTTCTTCAATCTTTTCTCTTGGCTCAGCTCCAAACCATCAGCTTACTTGATAAACTTCTGTCCTTTAACTCTCTTTCTGGATGGGAGCCTCTGTGGAAAGCTGGCTCCAGTCAGCCATCTTGCCTTCTCCCCCTCCATATGATATTCTATACAAAATTAAGTAATTCATAGTTGTGTGGTAAAGAGATGAATTCAATTCAGAAATATTAAGACCTGGCTTGCTGCCTGTAGCTCAGTGGCTAGGGCACCAGCCATATACACCAGGGCTGGTGGGTTTGAACCCAGCCCTGGCCTGCCAAACAACAATGACAACTACAACCAAAAAATAGCCGGGTGTCATGGCAGGCACCTGTAGTCCCAGATGCTTGGGAGGCAAGAGAATTTCTTAAGCCCAAGAGTTTGATGTTGCTGTGAGCTGTGATGCCAGAGCACTCTACTGAGGGTGATGTAGTGAGACTCTGTCTCAAAAAAAAGAAAGAAATATTAAAACCTGCAAGTTCCAATCACATACCAACTACCAAGTATTAAAAAGGTTAATTAGAAAATTTCATGGTAAAACTACTGAAGCCGTGGACTGGCATTGGCTGCTGAAGCCCCGGGAACCAGCTACAGGAGATACCGCACGAACTCAACACCACTCCCCTTATGGCCGATTGCAGTCGCCAGTTTACGGAGGAACCTGGGAACAGAGTGGAGGGACTTAGGAAGCGTGGACACCTGCACTGAGTGGGAAGGTCGGTCACAAGTGCTGTCCGGAAAAGAACAGCCGAGGTTGCACAATTCTTAGGGGACAAACTTTTATGGAAATTCCAAAATGGTGGAAGGTGGTTACCATGGTAACGGTATAAACTGTGAACCAGATATAAGTCTCGAAACCACTCACAGTGCCACCTGGTGTCCAGAAAGTATATTGCAGTATGAATATATTCCTACGAAAGTTGATCCCAACGCAGACATATAGATATTTATAGGTAAATTTCTACCATTAGAGTATTTTTGCAGTGGGTGCCTTTTTTTTTTGTTTGTTTGTTTTTTGGTTTTCGTGGTTTTTTTTTTCTGTTGTTTTCTTCTTTTTTTATTTTGTTTATTTATTTATTTATTTTTTTTATTGTTGGGGATTCATTGAGGGTACAATAAGTCAGTTACACTGATTACAATTGTTAGCTAAAGTCCCTCTTGCAATCATGTCTTGCCCCCATAAAGTGTGACACACACTAAGGCCCCACCACCCTCCCTCCATCCCTCTTTCTGCTCTCCCCCCATAACCTTAATGGTCATTAATTGTCCTCATATCAAGATTGAGTACATAGGATTCATGCTTTTCCATTCTTGTGATGCTTTACTAAGAATAATGTCTTCCACTTCCATCCAGGTTAATACGAAGGATGTAAAGTCTCCATTTTTTTTAATGGTTGAATAGTATTCCATGGTATACATATACCACAGTTTGTTAATCCATTCCTGGGTTGGTGGGCATTTAGGCTGTTTCCACATTTTGGTGATTGTAAATTGAGCTGCAATAAACAGTCTAGTACAAGTATCCTTATGATAAAAGGATTTTTTTCCTTCTGGGTAGATGCCCAGTAATGGGATTGCAGGATCGAATGGGAGGTCTAGGTTGAGTGCTTTGAGGTTTCTCCATACTTCCTTCCAGAAGGGTTGTACTAGTTTGCAGTCCCACCAGCAGTGTAAAAGTGTTCCCTTCTCTCCACATCCACGCCAGCATCTGCAGTTTTGAGATTTTGTGATGTGGGCCATTCTCACTGGGGTTAGATGATATCTCAGGGATGTTTTGATTTGCATTTCTCTAATATATAGAGATGATGAACATTTTCTCATGTGTTTGTTAGCCATTCGTCTGTCATCTTTAGAGAAAGTTCTATTCATGTCTCTTGCCCATTGATATAAGGGATTGTTGGCTTTTTTCATGTGGATTAATTTGAGTTCTCTATAGATCATAGTTATCAAGCTTTTGTCTGATTGAAAATATGCAAATATCCTTTCCCATTGTGTAGGTTGTCTCTTTGCTTTGGTTATTGTGTCCTTAGCTGTACAGAAGCTTTTTAGTTTAATGAAGTCCCATTTGTTTATTTTTGTTGTTGTTGCAATTGCCATGGCAGTCTTCTTCATGAAGTCTTCCCCCAGGCCAATATCTTCCAGTGTTTTTCCTAGGCTTTCTTTGAGGATTTTTATTGTTTCATGCCTTAAATTTAAGTCCTCTATGCATCTTGAATCAATTTTTGTGAGTGGGGAAAGGTGTGGGTCCAGTTTCAGTCTTTTACATGTAGACATCCAGTTCTCCCAACACCATTTATTGAATAGGGAGTCTTTCCCCCAAGGTAAGTTCTTGTTTGGTTTATCAAAGATTAGGTGGTTGTAAGATGTTAGTTTCATTTCTTGGTGTTCAATTCGATTCCAAGTGTCTATGTCTCTGTTTTTGTGCCAGTATGATGCTGTCTTGAGCACTATGGCTTTGTAGTACAGACTAAAATCTGGTATGCTGATGCCCCCAGCTTTATTTTTGTTACTAAGAACTGCCTTAGCTATGCGGGTTTTTTCCGGTTCCATACAAAACGCAGAATCATTTTTTCCAAATCTTGAAAGTACGATGTAGGTACTTTGATAGGAATGGCATTGAATAGGTAGATTGCTTTGGGAAGTATAGACATTTTAACAATGTTGATTCTTTCCATCCATGAGCATGGTATGTTCTTCCATTTGTTAATATCCTCTGCTATTTCCTTTCTGAGGATTTCATAGTTTTCTTTATAGAGGTCCTTTGACTCCTTCGTAAGGTATATTCCTAGGTATTTCATTTTCTTTGAAACTATGGTGAAGGGAGTTGTGTCCTTAATTAGCTTCTCATCTTGACTGTTATTGGTGTATACAAAGGCTACTGACTTGTGGACATTGATTTTATATCCTGAAACATTACTGTATTTTTTGATGACTTCTAGGAGTCTTGTGGTTGAGTCTTTGGGGTTCTCTAAACCCCAAAGACTAGAAGTATTTTTTGATGACTTCTAGGAGTCTTGTGGTTGAGTCTCTTGGGTTCTCATGATCTAAGTATAAGATCATGTTGTCAGCAAAGAGGGAGAGTTTGACCTCCTCTGCTCCCATTTGGATTCCCTTTATTTCCTTGTCTTGCCTAATTGTATAGGCTAGAACTTCCAGCACTATGTTGAATAGTAAAGGTGACAGAGGACAACCTTGTCTGGTTCCAGTTCTAAGAGGAAAAGCTTTCAGTTTTACTCCATTCAGTAAAATATTGGCTGTGGGTTTGTCATAGATAGCTTCCATCAGTTTTAGAAATGTGCCACCTATGCCTATACTCTTCAGTGTTCTAATTAGAAAAGGATGCTGGATTTTATCAAATGCTTTTTCTGCATCTATTGAGAGGATCATGTGATCTTTATTTTTGCCTCTGTTAATATGGTGGATAACGTTTATGGACTTGAGTATGTTAAACCAGGCTTGCATCACTGGGATGAAGCCTACTTGATCATGATGAATGACTTTTTTGATGATAAGCTGTAATCTATTGGCTAGGATTTTGTTGAGAATTTTTGCATCTATATTCATGAGTGAGGTTGGTCTGAAATTCTCCTTTTTGTTTGGGTCTTTTCCTCGTTTTGGTATCAGGGTGATGTTTGCTTCGTAGAATGTGTTGGGGAAGATTCCTTCTTCCTCAGTTTTTTGGAATAATTTCTACAGTACAGGAATAAGCTCTTCCTTGAAGGTTTGATAGAATTCTGAAGTGAAGCCATCTGGACCAGGGCATTTTTTGGTTGGAAGATTTTTTATTGTTTCTTAGATCTCAGTGCTTGAAATTGGTCTGTTCAGGAGCTCTATTTCTTCCTGACTAAGTCTAGGGAGAGGGTGTGATTCCAAATATTGATCCATTTCCTTCACAGTGTCAAATTTCTGGGCATAGAGTTTCTGGTAGTATTCAGAGATGATCTCTTGTATCTCTGTGGGATCAGTTGTTATTTCCCCTTTATTGTTTCTTATTGAGGTTACTAGAGATTTTACTTTTCTATTTCCAGTTAGTCTGGCCAATGGTTTATCTATTTTATTTATTTTTTCAAGAAACCAACTCCTTGTTTCATTAATTTTCTGAATGATTCTTTTGTTTTCAATGTCATTGATCTCTGATTTGATTTTGGATATTTCTTTTCTTCTACTGAGTTTAGGCTTAGATTGTTCTTCTTTTTCCAATTCCATAAGATCTCTTGTGAGATTGTTGATGTGCTCTCTTTCTGTTTTTCGAATGTAGGCATCTAAAGTGATGAATTTTCCTCTCAAAACTGCTTTTGCAGTATCCCACAGGTTTTGGTAGCTTGTGTCTTCATTGTTGTTATGCTGAAGGAAGTTAATGATTTCCTGTTTTATTTCTTCCTGCACCCATCTGTTATTCAACAGAAGATTGTTTAATTTCCATGCCGTTGGGTGGGGTCGAGCATTTTTGTTAGAGTTGAGTTCCACCTTTAGTGCCTTATGGTCTGAAAAGATACAAGGTAAAATTTAAATTCTTTTGATTCTGTTGATATTTGTTTTGTGTCCCAGGGTATGATCAATTTTGGAGAATGTTCCATGGGGTGATGAGAAGAATGTATATTCTTTGTCTTTGGAGTGGAGTGTTCTGTATGCATCTATCAAGCATAGTTGTTCTAGGGTCTCATTTAAATCTCTTATATCTTTGTTTAATTTCTGTTTAGAGGATCTGTCCATCTCTGTAAGAGGTGTGTTAAAGTCCCCTGTTATGATGGTATTATCAGATATCATATTGCTCAGACAGAGTAAGGTCTGCTTCAAGAATATGGGAGCATTTAAATTGGGTGCATAAATATTTAGAATTGAAATGTCTTCTTGTTGTAGTTTTCCCTTGACCAATATAAAGTGACCATCTTTGTCTTTTTTGACTTTAGTTGCTTTAAATCCACATGTATCTGAAAATAAGATTGCAACCCCTCTTTTCTTCTGAATTCCATTTGCCTGAAAAATTGTCTTCCAACCCTTGACTCAGAGCTTTAATTTGTCTTTTGAAGCCAGGTGTGTTTCTTGCAGACAGCAAATGGATGGCTTGTGTTTTTCAATCCAGTCAGCCAATCTATGT
Organism: Nycticebus coucang; assembly: GCF_027406575.1. Lineage (NCBI taxonomy): Eukaryota > Metazoa > Chordata > Mammalia > Primates > Lorisidae > Nycticebus > Nycticebus coucang. The sequence continues at coordinate 106,388,637 of NC_069780.1, read as the reverse complement.
CTCTTCAGTGGGGAATTCAAGCCATTAACATTTATGGAGATAATTGATAAGTGTGGTAGTATTCTATTCGTCTTATTTGGTGAGAGTCCATTGCTTACTTTTATCTTTTGCATCAGTGTGGAGGTTAGGTTCTGTCCTTTGATTTCTGAGTCCTTACTTTGCTGCTGATCCATTGTGGTGGTCAGTGTGCAGAACAGGTTGAAGTATTTCCTGTAGAGCTGGTCTTGTTGTGGCGAATATCCTCAATGTTTGTATATCCGTAAATGATTTGAATTCTCTGTCAATTTTGAAGCTTAGCTTAGCAGGGTACAGAATTCTGGGCTGAAAATTGTTCTGTTTAAGTAGATTAAAGGTAGATGACCATTGTCTTCTTGCTTGGAAAGTTTCATTAGAGAAGTCTGCGGTCACTCTGATGGATTTGCCCCTGTAGGTCAACTGGTGCTTACTCCTGGCAGCTTGCAGAATCTTTTCTTTTGTCTTGACTTTGGACAGGTTCATCACAATGTGTCTTGGAGAAGCTCAGTTAGAGTTGAAGTGACCTGGGGTCTGATATTCCTCTGAAAGCAGTGTGTCAGAATCTTTGGTGTTGTTTGGGAAATTTTCTTTTATAATATTCTCTAGTATGGCTTCCATTCCTCTGGGGCATTCTTCTTCCCCTTCTGGAATTCCTATAACTCGTGTGTTGGAACGCTTCATAAAGTCCCATAATTCTGACAGTGAACGTTCTGCTTTCTGTCTCTTCTTTTCTGCCTCTTTTACTATCTGAGTTATCTCAAAAACTTTGTCTTCTACCTCTGAAATTTTTTCTTCTGCATCGTCTAACCTGTTGCTGATACTTTCCATTGCATCTTTAAATTCCCTGATTGACTGTTTCATTTCCTTCAGCTCTGCTATATCCTTTTTATATTCTTCATATCTTTCATCTCTGATTTGATTCTGTTTTTGGATTTCCTTTTGGTTATTTTCCACTTTATTAGCAGTTTCCTTCATTGTTTCCATCATTTCTTTCATTGTTTTCAACATGTGTATTCTAAATTCCCTTTCTGTCATTCCTAACATTTCTGTATAGGTGGAATCCTCTGCAGTAGCTACCTCATCGTCCCTTGGTGGGGTTGTTCTGGACTGGTTCTTCATGTTGCCTGGAGTTTTCTGCTGATTCTTCCTCATGAGTGATTTCTTTTATCTGTTTCCTTGTCCTAATTTTCCTGTCACTTCCTCTTGCTCTTTAAGTTCTTGTGCCTGTGGAGTAAGGGTTACAGGACCAGAAGGGTGAGAAGGTTGAGGAGCAAAGAAGGTATGAAAGAAAGGAGGACCAAGTGATTAGAAAAAAAGAAAGATAGAGAAAGGAGAGGGGGTGGGTATAAGGAATATTTTCAAAAAGAAGAGAGGTACAGAAAGAGGGAGACAGGGCAATATAGGTGTATAGTAGCGTACTTTGACACAACCTTAAAAAACCCCACCTTCTGGGGGTGCCCAGTTGGGTGGTTCCCTTGAGGTCAGCAGCTCTTTGCTAACCTTATCAGACACAGTACCCCACCTCCACCAAGTAGAGAGGAAAGACAAAAGTGCTATAAATCAAACCAAAACAAGGAAACAGAAAACTTTACAGGGATACAATTTGGTGAAAAACCAAATGATAGCGGTAGAAACACTAGCAAAAATGAAGTTGTAGTTATTAAAAAAGGCAGCATAGGGAAAGTATAATTGAACTAGAAAAATTGAGGAAGAAAAAGGGATCTGTATGGAAAAGATTGAAATTAAAAAACAAAAGAACATCAACAACGTCAAAATAAACAAACAAACAAAAAAACCAACCAAACAAAAAAAGAGAAAAAATACACAACCAAAAACAAAGCAGTTTGTATATGTTATTGAATATTGTCTGGGCAACATGTGGTCTTCTGGGGTATGAGATGTTAGTTACAGTTCTGATACGACTGGAGGCTGCTGATTTCTCAAACCCCAGCTGGTAGACTCCCTAAATCTCTCTTCAGCCCACTTAAAAGGCACTTCGAACTTGTAAACTTGCTGAGCAGAAGCTTTCCCAGCTTTCTCGCTGGAATCACTGCTGAAGTGGCTATCCACTTACCCAGTGTGCCAAAACCGGTCTCACTCTGCCCCTGGTTGTTAGGGCTGCAAGGCGGCTCAGACCCCACCCTTAGGCTACTTGGTTGCTGGGTTACAAGCTCCCACCCGTTACTAGCTCTGCGACCCTGAGGGCGGAGCTTGCCGGGGCAGATCACTGACAATGGTTCCGTGTGAACCACCGCCAAACACTATTAGCTCCGTCTGGCTCAGCGGCTCAGACTGGGGCCCTAGACAACGGCCAAAGTTCTCCGCACTCCTGCTCAGGCCTTCCCCAGGGCAGTTCAACTCAGTGCCAAGTCCAAGGACATCAAAACAGTTCACAGGTAAGGCCTTTCTGGTTTGCAGTCTCGCTGCTACTGAACTTACAGTTGTGGGCGGGTTTAGACGGATTGAACACTTGCGACCACTTGCCGGTTTTCCACTGTTTTAGTCCTCCTCTTGGGGTCCAGAAGTCTCTCGCTGACTCCCTGTATCCTCATAGGAGTGACACTAGGCAGTTCCCACCAGCCAGAGATGCCTGGAGTCCTATCTCCCCAGATTCACGGTGCCCTGATGCAAGGAAGCTGTTACTCGGCTGCCATCTTGCTCCGCCTCCTGTCTTAAGTTTTCTTTCTGTTGTTTTCTTTTTGTCTGATTTTTCCTCACCATTTTCTTAGAGGAGATTTTGATAATTTTTTATTATTACATTTTATATAGTTATATTTTTTATTTCTATGTACTCTAATTTTAATTTCTTCTTTCTTCTCACTTAACATTCCTTCTAACACCACTTTTCTCTCTCTTTTTTCCCCCTTCTTTCAATTATTTTACGATCATCACTATTTTTATTGCAGTTGTTCTTATATTGCTGTTGTTGTGGCTATTGCTTGTATGTTTATGTGTTTCCATCTGTCTCTGTATCTATGGGCCCATGTGCCTGGTAACCTTTGTATCTGTTGATTTGTTCATTTGGTCTCAATGAGCTTGGTGTTACGACCTGCAATCCTGAGCTCCTAACACCCCCTCCACTCTCACTCCGTGATCTGGAGACCTGCCCCCTCAGGAGTCCAGATTCTTGGGTGAATTCTCAAGAGGTGTAGACAGGACCTGGACTGCAGCTGGCCAGTGCTGACTCTGTAGCAAAGGAGCAAGAAGACAACGGTCGGCTGAGAGGGAATTACACTGGAGTGGTGGTGCCCCGAGGTGCAGAGCAACAGATGTCTTCAGCAATAACAAGGCCCACCCCAGATATCCCATAGCCTCTCCTCCAGTTTTCCTGGGCAACCAGATGAGGCCGAGCATCTTCTCAGATGGCAACCACCATGGAACAGACCTGGGACTGAAACACAGTCCCTGTGAGTAAAGGGTTTTCCTGAGACGGTACCGACCTGGGTGGAACATGGGGACTAGAAAACACACCCGCAGAGCCAGGAAACTCCTAGGGTGGGGCTGATCCAGAGAACTGCTCTACTGAGCCTAAGACACACCTGGCCCTTAGGGGATCACCAGCCCATAGACAAAGGAGACCAAGAGGCTACAGCCAACAACTGATCGTGCTGCGAATACAAACCCACAGGACTAAAGACAGGGCCTGAGACTCAGATTCTTGGAACTCAAATCAGCCTCTCCTCTGCAGAGGAATCTGGCAAGGTCAGAAACAAACTCCCACAGGGTTGTTTCCTTCACCCAGTAACATAAACTAAGGGTGGGGCTGGAACTGAGTGAACACCTCCAGCCTCCATCAAGTGCCCGATGTTGACAGGCCACACCACTCCCTACTGGATAAAGACAGAGAATAGCGGCCTAGTCGAGCAGACACAGACTACCCTGTGACTTAGGCAGGTGCAAACCCCTGGAGTATCTGCTTACTGCAGACAACTGACTGGGTCACAGCCTTGTAGGGCTAGCAGCGACTGGGTTTGACAGAGCTGCAAGGTGGGGAAGGAGGCATCAATCTTCCCAGACTGATCTATTTACTGGTGGCTCTTCCTGACTCCACGCAGCACTGGAGCAAGCCATTTTAGAGCAGTCACCAGACCCCTGTGATCCAGTTCCCAGGGACCTCTTGAACTCTTTCACCCGAGGCAGCTGCTGACTGAGACAATTGACTTGGACCTTTTGAACTGAGTCACTCACCTGGGGACTATCCAGGTGGTGCCCTGGGTGTGTGGTTGTAGGAAGGTTGGATTTTCATTTTCCATTTGTTGCCTGCGGTGGGTGGGGTGACTTAATTGCTGGCATTTCTCCACAGCTGAGACTTCAACCCAGAGTAACTGTTTCACTAGGGTCAGATAGAAACCAGCTGAAAACAAATCAGAACTACGTAGCTCCTCTACACCAAACAGGGCCCCAGTTTCTCAGGCCACAGCACTGTACACGTCCTCAACAAAACACCAGAGGAAAATCAAAAGGAATAAAACAATCATGGGGCGTAATCAGCGGAAAAACTCTGGTAACATGAATAACCAGAATAGATCAACACCCCAAGGAAAGATACGGTAGATGTAATTGAAGATCCCATTCACAAACAACTGGCTGAGATGTCAGAAATCGAATTCAGAATTTGGATGGCAAACAAGATAAACAAAATGGAATTAGGAATTTGTGGAGAATTTCAAAAGCTGTCTCAAGAATTTAACGAATTTAAGGACAAAACCATGAAAGACTTAGACACACTGAAACAAGAATTTGCAGTCCTCAAAGATATGAAAAATACAGTAGAATCCCTTAGCAACAGAATGGACCAAGCAGAAGAAAGGATCTCTGACATCGAAGATAAAGCCTTTGAATGCTCCCAATCTCTCAAAGAGGAAGAGAAATGGAGAGCAAAAATGAATCACTCACTCAGAGAGCTCTGGGATAACTCGAAGAAGGCAAATATCCGTCTCATAGGAATTCCTGAAACAGATGAAGTGGCCTCACTGGGCGCAGAGGCCCTTCTGCATGAAATTATGAAAGAGAATTTTCCAGATATGCCTAGAGAACCTGAAATTCAGATAGCAGATAGCTTCAGAACCCCAGCACGACTCAACCCCAATAAGACATCCCCCAGGCATATCATAATTAAATTCACTAAAGTTAATATGAAGGAGAAAATTCTCAAAGTGGCCCGGCAAAAGAAATCTATTACCTTCAAAGGGAAGAACATTAGAATGACTGCAGATCTCTCTGCTGAAACTTTTCAAGAAAGAAGAGGGTGGTCATCACCTTTAATCTCCTCAAGCAAAATAACTTTCAACCCCAGATCTTGTACCCAGCTAAACTGAGTTTCATTTACGATGGAGAAATTAAATACTTTAATGACATACATATGCTAAAGAAATTTGCCATGACCAAACCAGCTCTTCAGGATATTCTCAGACCTATCCTCCATAATAAACAACTCAATCCTCTACTACAAAAGTAAACTCACTCAGAAACTTCTGATCAAACTCCAACTTCCACAATGGCAAAAGGATTAAAAATGCCCACTGGACTTAAAAAAACTCAATACCCGAGCAAGGGTGCTGCTGTCTCCCTGCGGTGAGCCTCGCTGCGCGGTGCCTCCATTTCTCACCAGAGGACAGAGTTTGGGCATTTACACAGAACACACACAAAAATACATGCACAAAAGAGGCGGAGCAAGATGGCAGCCGAGTAACAGCTTCCTTGGCTCTGGGCACCGTGAGTCTGGGGAGATAGGACTCCAGGCATCTCTGGCTGGTGGGATCTGCCTATCATCACTCCTATGAGGATACAGGGAGTCAGCGAGAGACTTCTGGACTCCAAGAGGAGGACTAAAACAGTGTAAAACCGGCTAGTGGTCGCGTGTGTTCAATCCGTCTAAACCCGCCCACAACTGTAAGTTCAGTAGCAGCGAGACTGCAAACCAGAAAGGCCTTACCTGCGAACTGTTTTGGTGTCCTTGGACTTGGCACTGAGTTGAACTGCCTTGGGGAGGGCCTGAGCGGGAGTGCGGAGAACTTTGGCTGTTGTCTAGGGCCCTAGTCTGAGCCGCTGAGCCAGACGGAACTAATAGTGTTTGGCGGTGGGTCACACAGAACCATTGTCAGTGATCTGCCCCGGCAAGCTCCGCCCTCAGGGTCGCAGAGCTAGAAACGGGTGGGAGCTGGTAACCCAGCAACCAAGTAGCCGCCGTGCAGCCCTAACCCTCAGGGGCAGAGTGAGACCGGTTTTGGCACACTGGGTAAGTGGATAGCCACTTCAGCAGTGATTCCAGCGAGAAAGCTGGGAAAGCTTCTGCTCAGCAAGTTTACAAGTTCAAAGTGCCTTTTAAGTGGGCTGAAGAGAGATTTAGGGTGTCTACCTGCTGGGATTTGAGAAATCAGCAGCCTCCAGTCGTATCAGAACTGTGATTATCATCTCATACTCCAGAAGACCACGTGTTGCCCAGACAATATTCAATAACATATACAAACTGCTTTGTTTTTGTTTGTGTATTTTTTTCTTTTTTTTTTTTTTGGTTGTTTTTTTTGTTTATTTTGATGTTGTTGATGTTCTTTTGTTTTTTAATTTCAATCTTTTGCATACAGATCCCTTTTTCTTTCTCAATTTTTCTAGTTTAATTATAATTTCCCATTGCTGCCTTTTTTAATAACCAGAAATTCATTTCTGCTAGTGTTTGTACCGCTATCATTTGGTTTTTCACCCAATTTTATCCCTGTAAAGTTTTCTGTTTGCTTGTTTTGGTTGATGTATAGCATTTTTGTCTTTTCTCTCTACTTGCTGGAGGTGGGGTACTGTGTCTGATCAGGTTAGCAAAGAGCTGCTGACCTCAAGGGAACCACCCAACTGGGCACCCCCAGAAGGTGGGTTTTTTTTAAAGTTGCGTCAAAGTACCCTACTGTACATCTATATTGCCCTGTCTCCCTCTTTCTGTGCCTCTCTTCTTTTTGTCTATATTCCTTATACCCACCCTCTCTCGTTTCTCTATCTTTCTCTTTTTTTCTTATCACTTGGTCCTCCTTTCTTTCATTCCTTTTTTACTCTTCAACCTTCTCACCCTTCTGGTCCTGTAACCCTTACTCCACAGGCACGAGAACTTAAAGAGCAAGAGGAAATGAAAGGAAAATTAGGGCAAGGAAACAGATAAAAGAAATCACTCATGAGGAAGAATCAGCAGTAATATCCAGGCAACATGAAGAACCAGTCTAGAACAACCCCACCAATGGAACATGAGGTAGCTACTGCAGATGATTCCACCTGTAAACAAATGTTAGGAATGACAGAAAGGGAGTTTAGAATACACATGTTGAAAACAATGAAAGAAATGATGGAAACAATGAAGGAAATTGGTAATAAAGTGGAAAATAACCAAAATAAAATCCAAAAACAGAATCAAATAAGAGATGAATGATATGAAGAATATAAAAAGGATATAGCAGACCTGAAGAAACTGAAACAGTCAATTAGGGAACTTAAAGATTCAATGGAAAGTATAAGCAACAGGTTAGACCATGCAGAAGAAAGAATTTCAGAGGTAGAAGACAAAGTTCTTGAGATAACTCAGACAGTAAAAGATGCAGAAAAGAAGAGAGAGAGCGCAGAATGTTCACTGTCAGAATTATGGGACTTTATGAAGCGTTCCAACGTACGAGTTATAGGAATTCCATAAGGGGAAGAAGAATGCCCCAGAGGAATGGAAGCCATACTAGAGAATATTATAAAAGAAAATTTCCCAAACATCACCAAAGATTCTGACACACAGCTTTCAGAGGGATATCGGACCCCAGGTCACCTCAACTCTAACCGAGCTTCTCCAAGACACATTGTGATGAACCTGTCCAAAGTCAAGACAAAAGAAAAGATTCTGCAAGCTGCCAGTAGTAAGCGCCAGTTGAACTACAGGGGCAAATCCATCAGAGTGACCGCAGACTTCTCTAATGAAACTTTCCAAGCAAGAAGACAATGGTCATCTACCTTTAATCTACTTAAATAGAACAATTTTCAGCCCAGAATTCTGTACCCTGCTAAGCTAAGCTTCAAAATTGACGGAGAAATCAAATCATTTACGGATATACAAACATTGAGGAAATTCGAAACAACAAGACCAGCTCTACAGGAAATACTTCAACCTGTTCTGCACACTGACCACCACAATGGATCAGCAGCAAAGTAAGGACTCAGAAATCAAAGGACAGAACCTAACATCCACACTGATGCAAAAGATAAAACTAAGCAATGGACTCTCACAAAAATAAGACAAATAGAATACTACCACACTTATCAATTATCTCCATAAATGTTTATGGCTTGAATTCCCCACATAAAAGACATAGATTGGGTGACTGGATTAAAAAACACAAGCCATCCATTTGCTGTCTGCAGGAAACGCACCTTGCTTCAAAAGACAAATTAAAGGTCCGAGTCAAAGGTTGGAAGACAATTTTTCAGGCAAATGGAATTCAGAAGAAAAGAGGGGTTGCAATCTTATTTTCAGATACATGTGGATTTAAAGCAACTAAAGTCAAAAAAGACAAAGATGGTCACTTTATATTGGTCAAGGGAAAACTACAACAAGAAGACATTTCCATTGTAAATATTTATGCACCCAGTTAAATGCTCCCAGATTCTTGAAGCAGACCTTACTCAGTCTGAGCAATATGATATCTGATAATACCATAATAACAGGGGACTTTAACGCTCCTCTTACAGAGATGGAGAATCCTCTGAACAGAAATTAAACAAAGATATAAGTGATTTAAATGAGACCCTAGAACAACTATGCTTGAGAGACGCATATGGAACACTCCACCCCAAAGATAAAGAATATACATTCTTCTCATCACCCCATGGAACATTCTCCAAAATTGATCATATCCTGGGACACAAAACAAATATCAACAGAATCAAAAGAATTGAAATTTTACCTTGTATCTTCTCAGACCATAAGGCACTAAAGGTGGAACTCAAGTCTAACAAAAATGCTCAACCCCACCCAAAGGCATGGAAATTCAACAATCTTCTGTTGAAGAACAGATGGGTGCAGGAGGAAATAAAACAGGAAATCATTAACTTCCGTCAGCATAACAACAATGAAGACACAAGCTACCAAAACCTGTGGGATACTGCAAAAGCAGTTTTGAGAGGAAAATTCATCGCTTTAGATGCCTACATTTGAAAAACAGAAAGAGAGCACATCAACAATCTCACAAGAGATCCTATGGAATTGGAAAAAGAAGAACAATCTAAGCCTAAAATCAGTAGAAGAAAAGAAATATCCAAAATCAAATCAGAGATCAATGACATGGAAAACAAAAGAATCATGCTGAAAATTAATGAAACAAGGAGTTGGTTTTTTGAAAAACTAAATAAAATAGATAAACATTGGCCAGACGAACTAGAAATAGAAAAGTAAAATCTCTAATAACCTCAATCAGAAACGATAAAGGGGAAATAACAACTGATCCCACAGAGATACAAGAGACCATCTCTGAATACTACCAGAAACTCTATGCCCAGAAATTTGATAATGTGAAGGAAATGGATCAATATTTGGAATCACACCCTCTCCCTAGACTTAGCTAGGAAGAAATAGACCTTCTGAACAGACCAATTTCAAGCACTGAGATCAAAGAATCAATAAAAAATCTTCCAACCAAAAAATGCCCTGGTCCAGATGGCTTCACTCCAGAATTCTATCAAACCTTGAAGGAAGCGCTTATTCCTGTACTGCAGAAATTATTCCAAAAAACTGAGGAAGAAGGAATCTTCCCCAACACATTCTATGAAGAAAACATCACCCTCATACCAAAACCAGGAAAAGACCCAAACAAAAAGGAGAATTTCAGACCAATCTCACTCATGAATATAGACGCAAAAATTCTCAACAAAATCCTAGCCAATAGATTACAGCTTATCATCAAAAAAGTCATTCATCATGATCAAGTAGGCTTCATCCCAGGGATGCAAGGCTGGTTTAACATTCGCAAGTCCATAAACGTTATCCACCATATTAACAGAGGCAAAAATAAAGATCACATGATCCTCTCAATAGATGCAGAAAAAGCATTTGATAAAATCCAGCATCCTTTTCTAATTAGAACACTGAAGAGTATAGGCATAGGTGGCACATTTCCAAAACTGATTGAAGCTATCCATGACAAACCCACAACCAATATTTTACTGAATGGAGTAAAACTGAAAGCTTTTCCTCTTAGAACTGGAACCAGACAAGGTTGTCCTTTGTCACCTTTACTATTCAACATAGTGCTGGAAGTTCTTGCCAATACAATGAGGCAAGTCAAGGAAATAAAGGGAATCCAAATGGGAGCAGAGGAGGTCAAACTCTCCCTCTTTAATGACGACATGATCTTATACTTAGAGAACCCCAAACACTCAACCACAAGACTCCTAGAGGTCATCAAAAAATACAGTAATGTTTCAGGATATAAAATCAATGTCCACAAGTCAGTAGCCTTTGTATACACCAATCACAGTCAAGATGAGAAGCTAATTAAGGACAGAACTCCCTTCATTATAGTTTCAAAGAAAATGAAATACCTAGGAATATACCTAACGAAGGAGGTGAAGGACCTCTATAAGAAAACTATGAAATCCTCAGAAAGGAAATAGCAGAGGATATTAACAAATGGAAGAACATACCACGCTCATGGATGGGAAGAATCAACATTGTTAAAATGTCTATACTTCCCAAAGCAATCTACCTATTCAATTCCATTCCTATCAAAGTACCTACATCGTACTTTCAAGATTTGGAAAGAATGATTCTGCGTATTGCATGGAACCGGAAAAAACCCCATATAGCTAAGGCAGTTCTTAGTAATAAAAATAAAGCTGGGGGCATCAGTATACCAGATTTTAGTCTGTACTACAAAGCCATAGTCTCAAGACAGCATGGTATTTGCATAAAAACAGAGACATAGACACTTGGAATCGAATTGAAAACCAATAAATGAAACTAGCATCTTACAACCACCTAATCTTTGATAAACCAAACAAAACTTACCTTGGGGGAAAGACTCCCTATTCAATAAATGGTGTTGGGAGAAGTGGATGTCTACATGTAAAAGACTGAAACTGGACCACACCTTTCTCCACTCACAAAAATTGATTCTAGATGGATAAAGGGTTTAAATTTAAGGCATGAAACAATAAAAATTCTCAAAGAAAGCATAGGAAAAACACTGGAAGATATTGGCCTGGGGGAAGACATCATGAAGAAGACTGCCATGGCAATTGCAACAACAACAAAAATAAACAAATGGGACTTCATTAAACTGAAAAGCTTCTGTACAGCTAAGGACACAATAGCCAAAGCAAAGAGACAACCTACACAATGGGAAAGGATATTTGCATATTTTCAATTAGACAAAAGCTTGATAACTAGGATCTATAGAGAACTCAAATTAACCCACATGAAAAAAGCCAACAATCCATATATCATTGGGCAAGAGACATGAATAGAACTTTCTCTAAAGACGATAGACGAATGGCTAACAAACACATGAAAAAATGTTCATCATCTCTATATATTAGAGAAATGCAAATCAAAACAACCCTGAGATATCATCTAACCCCAGTGAGAATGGCCACAACACAAAATCTCAAAACTGCAGATGCTGGCGTGGATGTGGAGAGAAGGGAACACTTTTACACTGCTGGTGGGACTGGAAACTAGTACTACCTTTCTGGAAGGAAATATGGAGAAACCTCAAAGCACTCAAGCTAGATCTCCCATTTGATCCTGCAATCCCATTACTGGGCATCTACCCAGAAGGAAAAAAATCCTTTTATCATAAGGGCACTTGTACTAGACTGTTTATTGCAGCTCAATTTACAATCGCCAAAATGTGGAAACAGCCTAAATGCCCACCAACCCAGGAATGGATTAACAAGCTGTGGTATATGTATACCATGGAATACTATTCAGCCATTAAAAGAAATGGAGACTTTACATCCTTCGTATTAACCTGGATGGAAGTGGAAGACATTATTCTCAGTAAAGCATCACAAGAATGGAGAAGCATGAATCCTATGTACTCAATCTTGATATGAGGACAATTAATGACAATTAAGGTTATGGGAGGGAGCAGAAAGAGGGATGGAGGGCGGGGGGTGGGGCCTTAGTGTGTATCACACTTTATGGGGGCAAGACATGATTGCAAGAGGGACTTTACCTAACAATTGCAATCAGTGTAACTGGCTTATTGTACCCTCAATGAATCCCCAACAATAAAAAAAAAAAAATTTAAATACTCAATACCCCAAATTTCACCAAACTTATCAATACTCTCCATTAATGTGAATGGCTTAAACTGCCCTCTAAAGAGACTTAGGTTAGCTGACTGGATACAAAAACTCAGGCCAGACATTTGTTGCATACAAGAGTCACATCTTAACTTGAAAGACAAATACAGACTCAGGGTGAACGGATGGTCATCCATATTTCAAGCAAATGGTAACCAGAAAAAAGCAGGTTTTACAATTTTATTTGCGGATACAATAGGCTTTAAACCAACAAAAGTAAGGAAGGACAAAAATGGTCACTTCATATTTGTTAAGCGTCAGACTCAATATGATGAGATTTCAATTATTAATATCTATGCACCCAACCAGAATGCACCTCAATTTATAAGAGAAACTCTAACAGACATGAGCAACTGGATTTCCTCCAACTCTGTAATAGTCAGAGATTTTAACACTCCTTTGGCAGTGATGGATCGATCCTCCAACAAAAAGCTGAGTAAAGAAATTCTAGATTTAAATCTAACCATCCAGCATTTAGATTTAGCAGACATCTACAGAACATTTCATCCCAACAAAACTGAACACACATACTTCTCATCAGCCCACAGAACTTACTTAATTGATCACATCTTAGGTCACAAGTCTAACCTCAGCAAATTTAAAGGCATAGAAATTATTCCATGCATCTTCTCGGACCATCATGGAATAAAACTTGAGATGAGTAACAACAGGAATCTGCATACACATACAAAAACATGGAAGTTAAATAACCTTATGCTGAATGATAGCTGGGTCAGAGATGAGATCAAGAAGGATATTGCCAAATTTCTGGAAAAAAACCGCAATGAAGACACGAACTATCAGAACCTCTGGGACACAGCAAAGGCAGTTCTAAGAGGGAAATTTATAGCACTGCAAGCCTTCCTCAGGAGAACGGAAAGAGAGGAAGTAAGCAACTTAATGGGACATCTCAAGAGACTGGAAATGGAAGAACAATCCAACCCCAAATCCAGTAAAAGAAAAGAAATAACCAAAATCAGAGCAGAACTAAATGAAATTGAAAACAAAAGAATAATACAACAGATCAATAAATCAAAAAGCTGGTTTTTTGAAAAGGTCAACAAAATAGATAAACCTTTGGCCAACCTAATCAGGAAAAAAAGAGTAAAATTTCTAATCTCATCAATCAGAAATAACAAAGACGAAATAACAACAGACTCCTCAGAAATCAAAAAAATCCTTAATGAATATTACAAGAAACTTTACTCTCAGAAATATGAAAATCTGAAGGAAATCGACCGTTACTTGGAAGCACGTCACCTTCCAAGACTTAATCAAAAGCAAGTGGAAATGTTGAACAGGCCCATATCAAGTTCAGAAATATCATAAACCATACAAAATCTCCCCCAAAAGAAAGGCCCGGGACCAGATGGTTTCACGTCAGAATTCTACCAAACCTTTAAAGAGGAATTAGTACCTATAGTTCTCAACCTGTTCCAAGAGGTAGAAAAAGAAGGAAGACTACCCAACACATTCTATGAAGCAAACATCACCCTGATCCCCAAACCAGGAAAAGACCCAACAAGAAAAGAAAATTATAGACCAATATCACTAATGAATATAGACGCAAAAATATTCAACAAGATTCTAACAAACAGAATCCAGCAACATATCAAACATATCCTACATCATGACCAAGTCAGTTTTATCCCAGGGTCTCAAGGCTGGTTCAAAATACGTAAATCTATAAATGTAATCCAGCACATAAACAAATTAAAAAACAAAGACCATATGATTCTCTCAATCGATGCAGAAAAAGCTTTTGCTAACATCCAACATCCATTCATGATCAGCACACTTAAAAAAATTGGTATAGAAGGGACATTTCTTAAACTGATAGAGGCAGTCTACAGCAAGCTCAGAGCCAATATCATAGTGAATGGAGTTAAATTGGAATCATTTCCACTTAGATCTGGAACCAGACAAGGCTGCTCATTGTCTCCATTGCTCTTTAACATTGTAATGGAAGTTTTAGCCACCGCAATTAGGGAAGAAAAGGCCATCAAGGGCATCCACATAGGGTCAGAAGAGATCAAACTGTCGCTCTTTGCAGATGATATGATTGTATATCTGGAAAATACTAGGTACTCTACTACAAAACTCTTAGAAGTGATTAAGGAATACAGCAGTGTCTCAGGTTACAAAATCAACATTGAGAAATCTGTAGCCTTTATATGTACCAACAATAGTCAAGTTGAAAAAACAATTAAGGACTCTATCCCATTCACAGTAGTGCCAAAGAAGATGAAATACTTGGGAGTTTATCTAACAAAGGACGTGAAAGATCTATATAAAGAGAACTATGAAACTCTAAGAAAAGAGATAGCTGAGAATGTTAACAAATGGAAAAATATACCATGCTAATGGTTGGGAAGAATCAACATTGTTAAAATGTCCATATTACCCAAAGCAATATATAATTTCAACGCAATCCCCATTAAAGCTGCACTGTCATACTTTAAAGTTCTTGAAAAAATAATACTTCGTTTTATATGGAATCAGAACGAATAGCCAAGACATTACTCAAAAATAAAAACAAAGCAGGAGGAATCACGCTACCAGACCTCAGACTATACTACAAATCAATAGTGATCAAAACAGCATGGTACTGGCACAAAAACAGAGAAGTAGATGTCTGGAACAGAATAGAGAACCAAGAGATGAATCCAGCTAATTACCATTATTTAATCTTTGACAAACCAATTAAAAACATTCAGTGGGGAAAAGATTCCCTATTTAACAAATGGTGCTGGGTGAACTGGCTGGCAACCTGTAGGAGACTGAAACTGGACCCACACCTCTCACCATTAACCAAGATAGACTCTCATTGGATTAAAGATTTAAACCTAAGACATGAAACTATAAAAATACTAGAAGAGAGTGTAGGGAAAACCCTTGAAGAAATTGGGTTGGGCGAGTTTCTTATGAGAAGGACCCCCCGGGCAATTGAAGCTGCTTCAAAAATGCACTATGGGACTTGATCAAACTAAAAAGCTTCTGCACAGCCAAGAACACAGTAAGTAAAGCACGCAAATAGCCCTCAGAATGGGAAAAGATATTTGCAGGTTATGTCTTCGACAAAGGTTTAAGAACCAGAATGCACAGAGAACTCAAACGCATTAGCAAGAAAAGAACAAGGGATCCCATCGCAGGCTGGGCAAGGGTCTTGAAGAGAAACTTCTCTGAAGAAGACAGGTGCACGGCCTTCAGACATATGAAAAAATGCTCATCATCTTTAATCATCAGAGAAATGCAAATCAAAACTACTTTGAGATATCATCTAACTCCAGTGAGACTAGCCTATATCACAAAATCCCAAGACCAAAGATGTTGGCATGGATGTGGAGTAAAGGGAACACTTTTGCACTGCTGGTGGGAATGCAAATGAATACATTCCTTTTGGAAAGAGATATGGAGAACACTTAGAGATCTAAAAATAGATCTGCCATTCAATCCTGTAATCCCCCTACTGGGCATATACCCAGAAGACCAAAAATCACACCATAACAAAGATATTTGTATCAGAATATTTATTGCAGCCCTATTCATAATTGCTAAGTCATGGAAAAAGCCCAAATGCCCATCAATCCATGAATGGATTAATAAATTGTGGTATATGTACACCATGGAATATTATGCAGCCTTAAAGAAAGATGGAGACTTTACCTTTTTCATGTTTACATGGATGGAGCTGGAACATATTCTTCTTAGTAAAGTGTCTCAAGAATGGAAGAAAAAGTACCCAATGTACTCACCCTTATTATGAAACTAATGTAGGACCTTCACATGAAAGCTATAACCCAGGTACAACCTAAGAATAGGGAGAAAGGGGAAAGGGAGGGGAGGGAGGGGGGAAGGAGAGGGAATGAGGGGGATTAATAGGATTACACCTGCGGTGCATCTTACAAGGGTATATGTGAATCCTAGTAAATGTGGATTGTAAAGGTCTTAGCAAAATAACTAAGAAAATGCTACAAAAGCTATGTTAACTAATGTGATGAAAATGTGTCAAACGATCTATGAGCCAAGTGTATGATGCCCCACGATCATACTAATGTACACAGATATGGTTTAATAAAAAAAAAAAAAAAAAAGAAAAAAAAGAAAATTTCATGGTAAAAAGAACCCATTCTACAAAGAAGGCTGTTCTAGTTTAGTCTCAAAATATTAAAATATTTTTATTAAAAATTCTTATAATGGTGGCACACCTCCTGTGTGTGGGACACAACTGCAACAGAGACTTTACCTGACAAACAAAAACATTGTAACCTGTTTGGTCCCTCATATTAATCTGAAATAAAACATTCTTATAATAGTAACTAAATCTTTAACCTCTGACTGGAAAAATATTTCCTCTGCTTTTAAATAAAAAGTGAAAATTACCTCCTTTATATCTCTGTGTTAGATACCACTGAGCTACACTGGTTTCATGGAAAGAATGGAGACAATCCCTACCCAAAAATAAAAGCCAAACAAACAGACAGAAAACCTTAATGGTATATATACCAACTTTACTTCAATTTTTTTTTTTGCAAGAAAATGAGATGCTGTATTCTGAAAACAAAAATTAATTAAGAAAAATTAATACATCTTTTCAGATCAAGAAAATTGTTTTCAATGCAGGTGATTTGTAAAGTCTCCTATTTTTAGCACACCAAGTAGATGCCATCACCCTTTTCAAGATTTTAGTGAGCATTTTCCAACAGGAATTCTTAGTCATCATTCCCCATCCCTTGCTCCCAGACGCCTAGACTGTAAAATTTGATTCTAGCCTGTCAACCATTAAGCAGCAGTAATTATTTCTGAAGTAGTGAAGGTGAAGTGTGACAGCCATTTCATATCAAATGACCTTTTCCAAGCTTTGTAAAACTTTCAGATTTTTTTCTTTCTCTACTTACAGGCAAATCAGAGAGAAAAGAAAGCTAGGGAAAGCAGAACCTATGTTTTTGTTCTGTGCTATTTATTCCCCATCAAACTATTCTTTTACAATTATACTTGGCAACAATAAGCAAAAACTAAAACAACCAGTTGTGTTTTTCCAGCCTCTTTAATCGTGATTGCAATTTGTGATTGTCCTTAATGAGACCATTATTCTGAGTTTCTTTAAAAGAACAACTACTACAAAACCCTGTAGTTTGGATACAATGTAATTATTGAAGAGAAATCCTATAAATTGTGGAGAGTAGCACATCTCTGCCACAGTGTGGCTTTAATTTCCATTATGTTAATGGCTAACCTTGGCGGGTCCATTTATTTACATTCTGAATGTTAACCAAGCAAGTAAAATGTTAAAAATTCTGGTCTTTAAATGTTTAAATTTAGAAACAATGTTGCATTTTTTTGTTACTTAAATAAAGGTACTTTGTATGATTAGACCAGGTATTTCTCAGAGTGGGTAATTAGACATTACGACCAATCGCTTGAGCTTATGTTAAAAATGAATGTTTCTGGGTTCTAGGATTCAAATCGCAAACTGGGAAGTCAAAGGGAGTGTAGGCCTTGACATTTTTGATGCGACTTACACTTCTATCCCTTCCTGTGATACAAACATATACTACAATTTGGAGATATCCATCGAGAGACAACCCAGAAGTCAAGCTTCACTAGCTCAAATCACGCCAGATCAATTTGACTTCCTTTTAAATCAAAAGGATCTGCTTTATAAATGGTGATAATATGGTTTCAATTTTTCTAAGTATAATTTTTTTAAAAAATGTATGCTAGAAGTGTAATAAGTGGATTGTTATGATCTGAGTGTTTGTGTCTTCTCCAAATTTATATGGTGAAATCCTGACCCCCAAGGTGATGTTATTGGGAAGTAGGGACATGGTGATTAGGTCTTGAATGAGATTAGTTCTGTTACTGAAAAGGCTCTTTTCCTCTGGTGAACCAGGGAGGCCCCTCCATCCCTGGCATTAAATATCCCAGCACCTTGATTTTAGGCTTCTCGGACTTCAGAACTGTGAGAACTAAATTTCTATTGTTCATAAGCCACCCAGTTTAAGGTATTTTGTCATAGCAGCCCATGAGGACTAGGATATGAGTCCTACCTGTGGAATCTAGACCATCACCCTATCCTCTAGACCAATGATTTTCAACCTGTGTGCATGCAGGAAACGATCTTAGGTTTGCCATGAAAATGTTTAAAGACATCAATTAAATTATATTCAAAAGAAATTCAAAGCACAGGACATAAATTCTTTTTTTTTTTTGATCAGCATAATTTAAGTGTGCTATGGAAGTTCAACTGTAGGTTCAAGAGTGCCATGAGATTAAAAGGTTGAAAAACACTGGTCTGGAATAGTTTTATATCCCCCCAGGAAGGGCATAGTACATAGAGTGCATGTGGAATATTGATATCTAGGACATAGTGAGTGATCCCGACACACAGTTCTTTCCAGGACTTAGATAATTATTAGTTTTTTTTTTTTTTTTTTTTTCTGAGTGTGATGAGAAGCTGTAAGTTCATTTTAATAGGAAAAGTAGGGTACAGGCTTACGCTTTAGGAAGACTGTTTTGGTTTTACAGAGACCAGACTGAGTTTGTAAAGACTGCAGGCAGTGAACGCTTAGGCAAAGAGAGATGTAGCCCTGGTTTGGCTAATGTGGAAGAATCCAGCTGGAAAAAGTAGGGGATTCTGCATGTATTCTTTTTTAAATTTCAGATTGTTCAGATGGTAGAAATGTTTAGGTTACATTGTTTTCATTTGTAAAGTGAAGTTCAAGTTGTAGCTGAGCCCTTCACCCAGGGGGCGTGCTGAGCACCCTCACACTGTGCACATCAGGTGAGGTCCTGCCCACCAGGGGGCGTGCTGACCACCCTCACACTGTGCACCAGGTGAGATCCCATCCACCAGGGGCGTGCTGAACACCCTCACACTGTGCACATCAGGTGAGATCCCGCCCACCAGGGGACGTGCTGACCACCCTCACACAGTGCACCAGGTGAGATCCCATCCACCAGGGGGCGTGCTGACCACCCTCACACTGTGCACATCAGGTGAGATCCCGCCCACCAGGGGGCGTGCTGACCACCCTCACACTGTGCACCAGGTGAGATCCCATCCACCAGGGGCGTGCTGAACACCCTCACACTGTGCACATCAGGTGAGATCCCGCCCACCAGGGGACGTGCTGACCACCCTCACACAGTGCACCAGGTGAGATCCCATCCACCAGGGGGCGTGCTGACCACCCTCACACTGTGCACATCAGGTGAGATCCCGCCCACCAGGGGGCATGCTGACCACCCTCACACTGTGCACATCAGGTGAGATCCCGCCCACCAGGGGGCATGCTGATTACCCTCACACTGTGCAAATCAGGTGAGGTCCTGCCCATCAGAGGGTGTGCTGAACACCCTCACATTGTGCAGATCAGGTGACATCCTACCAATTTTCTTTTCTTCTCCCCTTTCCTCTCCCTTCCCCCTCACTAGACTATACTTGTGTTGTTCTTTCATGCGGGTGTGTAGTTGTTTATCGATTGATTTCATGTTAGTATTGAGTACCTTAGATACTTTTTCCCATTCTTTTACTAAGAAAAATGTGTTTCATTCCATCTAGGTTGATACAAAAGATATAAACTCTCTATCTTTTTTTATGGCTGAATAGTTCTCCCTGGTGTACATATACCACAGTTTATTAATCCATTCCTGGGTTGATGGGCACTTGGGTTGCTTCCACGTCTTGGCAATTGTAAATTGAGCTGCAATAAACAATCTAGTGCAAAGGTCCTGTGATAAAATATTTTTTTTCTTCTGGGTAGATACCTAGTAATGGGATTACAGGATCAAATGGAAGGTCAACTTTTAGTTCTTAGAGAATTCTCCATACATGGATTCTGCATATATTTTGAAGATCCAGATGACAGAGCTATATTCAGGATGTATGAAGAAAAAAAAGACAAATTTGAAAAAATTATCAAGTTTTTGATAAAAGACCAAACAAACAGCATTTATGGACATGTGAAGTCCTGTAGGTTGGAGTGTTAGGAGAACTCTTTTACTGGTGTGGAAAGAGCAGGGACTTGAGAGTTCTGTCATGGACATGTTAAGTTTGGTGTCCTCATCACCTAGATCAGGCCTGCAGCCTTCTTCTGCCCACGAGTCAAGTCTGCTTACTGGTTGTCTCTGCATGGCCATAAGCTAAGAAGGGTCTTTGTGCTTTTAAATGGTTGAAAAATAAATAGTATTTTGTGGCATGTGTCATTTACTCAGAATTAAAATTTCTGCATCTGTCAGCAGTCGCAACTCGGTTATTTATGTTTCATTCATGGCTGTTTTTGTGCCACGAGAGTGGAGTTGAGGATTTGTGACTGAGTGTGGGGCTCACAGAATGGCAGATGTTTATTTCACCATCTACAGAAAACTTTCCTAAGTCCCAATCTTGATGGTCTATCTGATTTATTATGAAATCAGTGCCTTAAACAAGAGTAGATTCCTTGGGGTGAGAATAAATTTCTGTCAGGCCAAGGGAAAAGGTGATCTTTCATAAAGACATTGTTTGAATTCCCTTATGGGCATGGCTGGGTGACATAGCTCACACCTGTAATCCAAACACTCTGGCAGCCGAGGCAGGAGGATCCTTGAGCTCAGGAGTTCCAGACCAGCCTGAGCAAGAGCAAGACCCCATCTCTACTAAAAATAGGAAGACTAGCCAGGTGCGGTGGTGGACATCTGTAGTCCCAGTCATGAGGCTGAGGCAGAAGGATCATGTGAGACTAGGAATTTGGAGTTGCTGTGAGCTGTGATACCACGGCACTCCACCTAGGGTGACAGAGTGAGACTCTGTCTCAAAAAAAAAAAAAAAAAAGAATTCCTCAATGTCGGTGTATGTTACTCAAAGAAGTGCAGTCCTGGTCAGGGAAGGCCATGCAGTGTTTAGCACACTGTTGTTGTGTGGTCCATCCCTGAGGTCATGTTGGATCATCAGAAGTGGGTTATAGCGGCTCAGTGCCTATAGCATAGTGGTTACAGCGCCAGCCACATACACCAAGGGTGGTGGGTTTGAACCTGGCCTGGGCCAGCTAAACAACAATGACAACAGCAACAAAAAATAGCTGGGCATTGTGGCGGGTGCCTGTAGTTCCAGCTACTCGGGAGGCTGAAGCAAGAGAATAGTTTAAGCCAAAGAAATTGAGCTTGCTGTGAGGTGTGATGCCATGGCACTCTACTGAGGGTGACAAAGTGAGACTCTGTCTCAAAAGAAAAAAAAAAAAGAAGTCAGTTATAGCAAGGCTTTTCTCCCATTCTCCCATCCTGGGACCTGCCAAGCACAAAGGATAAATTCAATTCTTTTTCTTCACTGCATTGTCAGTTCATCTCCTTGTAACACCTAATGAGAATGAGGGGGTTCAGCTTATTTGCTTTTAGAAGACAGTGTGGTGATGTTATGATAATAATTATAACCATAATCACAATCATAACAAACAAACTTCATTGCTCAAAACTAGATAATGTTAATAGTTTGGAAGAATAGTTTGGGAATAGTTTGGGAGACTGAAGAATGATGTGTATGAGCAGAAAGGTCAGTATTTAAGGATGCAGTTGGGTGCAGCAACATCTAATTTCTTTTGAATTTATTTTCATATTACTTTTAGGTACTTGCCAATTTGCAAATACTGAATTGCTTTATTACACACATGAGAAACTTTAAGATATATTCAGCAGGTGAAAAGACATCTTCTTTAAAATCTTTATGCTTAGTGGAGCTTTCTACCCCCGCCCCTTCTGTAAAAAGAGACACAGGGAAGAGGAACGATCCATCCTGGGCTGGAAGCTGATGCCTGTGGAGCTCTTCTGACAGTGGCAAAGTCTCCTCAAAAGCTGCCTAAGTGAGTTAGATCCTGTCTTTATAAAAATGTGTCAGGGCTTTTTCTGTGACAGGTGAAATCCTCCTAAGTTATTTTTAACTGTAGACCATAATTTCTGTGAAATTTATGCTATTGAACCTGCTTCCCACTACTTAAGCAAGTAAGATTAAAAAAAAAAAAACAAAGGATGCCACTTGCCTTTTGGATATTTGATGATGTGCAGTAAGAGAGGAAAAGTACACAAACACACATCACTACACTCTTCCTTCCAACGTCATATTAGCAATATTACATAAGATGTGATACTACCAAATACCTGAAAAGTAATAAACTGCAAAATGCAAGGGAAGAAAGACTCAAGTCTCTGTGATTTAACGAGTAGGCAGACTTTATGATTATAATTTACATATAATGTTGTGTGGTTCACATTGTTATTATATTACCCTCATCAGAAGCACCATCATTACTATTCATTAAGCCACCCTATGGGCATGAAGCTTTGCCAGTTATAATGCAAATTAATATTTTTGTCTTTGCTTACCTATTTTAATAATGCCTTAGCTTTTAATTTTGACACAAGCAAAATGTTATTAACATTTAATAATTGATAATCCCACCAGTATCATCTCATAATTTGGCCAGTGTATGTCACAGAAGTCAGGAGTTCGACTATCAAAATAGAATGCCACATAAACATTCAATAAACCTTAGAGCCTGTGTGTACAGGTGATTGGACTGTTAATTTTACAGGTCACTTGCTGGAGCATGAATAGCATACATTTGGAATCTTTCTGAGAGAAGGAAATTAAAAAAAAATCACATCAACTTTAATAAAAATCTTCATTTTCTGTATTTTTTTGTAGCATTTCAAAATCTTTTGATTAATTATTTATGTGACCTGCAATGAAATTTTCAAAATGTAAGCCAGGATTCCAGTTTAGCATTCATTTTCAAATTACCACAGCTTTATCCATTTCTTAACATGTGAAGAGAATTTGAGAAGTCAGGATGGAACATGCCATGATCTTTTATAATGAAATTGTCCCGGTGGTTGAAGCAGGACTCTGCTAGCTAAGTGCCAAGCTTGCCACTCATCCAGGCTCGGTCAGTGCGTCTCCTTGCCCCACTCTGGTTGCACCTGCTGAGTGATACTGCGGGCCAGGATTCTTCAGGAAAGCCATGTTCACTCTACAGTTGCAGTTTAGATGGAATATGGCTGGCAGGGGGTCAAGGGGTCCCTTATGGCCCCACTCTTGTGTCCCTAAACCTGTACACCCATTCACAGTCAAAAACTGCATTCCTCAGGGTGGCGCCTGTGGCTCAACGAGTAGGGTGCCGGTCCCATATGCCGGAGGTGGTGGGTTCAAACCCAGCCCCGGCCAAAAAACCAAAAAAAAAAAAAAAAAAAACTGCATTCCTCTTCTCTCAATGTGGTCCTATTCTGATGGGAGGGCAATCCTTTCTCTTATTTCCTTTGTATTTTTTAGTATTGCAGTGGAAACTGCTGAAGGCAGAGATTTAGTTTTGCTTCTTTGTGAGTGATTTCAATGGAATCATGCACTGAGTAGTCACTTTGTGAGTAACATTCTTTCCTTCCCTCAACATCATACATCATGAGATCTTCCCATTACAGCTGAATAGAGCTATCATTTACTCATGTTTATCCAATTCCCTCTTCAACTCACTCCAGTCTGTCTTTGTCTGTTATATTTTACCTAGATTGCTCAGTCAATGTTGCCCATGACCTTCAACAATTATTGGGCTGTTTCTCTTCTTAATTTAAAACACTACACTCTAAACAACACCCTGGCCACCTCTTCCCTCCACTTGCACATTGTCCAGCCTTCACATAGACAATGTGTCCACAGCTCCTAAGAGAGTGAGTGTGCAGATCACTGAATGTTGTGGCATCTCAGAGTAAGTACACATGTGCATGTTTGTGTAAGTACATACAAGTAGTGTACAAATCCAGCTACTCCGAGATATTATAGGGGGGGCCTTCTGCTGAGTCATCAGATAGCCTTGTCAAAAATTTTAAATAAAAATTTGGTCATTCTTCTTAAAATGGATAGTAGAGAAAAAAAGGTAAAAATTGAATCAGTTCTTCTTTTAAAATTTCAGATTAATATGAGGGTACAAATGCTTGGGTTACTCTGTTTTCATCTCTAAGGTAAAGTTCAAGGTGTAGTTGAGCCCTTCCCCCAGGGGGCGTGCTGAGCACCCTCACACTGTGCACGTTAGGTGAGACCAGCCAGTCCCACTCCCTCCTTTCCCTCCTGCTCCGTCCTCTCTCCTCCTCTCACCCCTCTTTCCCCTCTCCCTTGATATGCTGTATTTGTGTTTTTCTCTCATGTAGGCATGTAGTTGTTTATAGAGGGTGTCTGTATTTAAATTTAAAATTGCACACGAACTTTATGGCCACACTGTAATTGCATGTTGATTCTCACTGGATAAAAGATTTAAATTTAAGACATAAGACAGTAAAAATTCTAGAAGAGAGTGTGGGGAAAATGTTTGACAAAATTGGCCTGGGAAAAGACTTTATGACGAAGACCCTCCTGGCAATTGCAGTTTATCTTTTACAAATAGGCAATCTCTGGTCACTGGCTCAGTGAAATTTCAGTTTAGACATGAGAGGATGAAAGACTTCAGGGATATGAATATTTTTAAACATGTTCACTATTCTGGAACTTCTTATGTTTTTCATTGTAGTAGAAAACTGATCATTTGGGAGAGGCATTAAATGGAATAAAATTCCTTCTTTTATTGTGAAGGGAGATCTCCTTCCTTAATTTCCTCAGATGTTAGACTATCTCTTAAGTCTTATCTTATGTACTAAAGCACACTTTTTTGAATTATCCAAAAGGGTCCTGTTCTTTTTCTCATTTTAGTTATTAGCCTGGAAATTGCCACCATTCTGGGATTTCGGTGACATTTTTGTGTTATAACTCACCCCGAGAGCCAATTTACTGATTAGTGGCGAGTGAGTGGAGAGTAAAGAAACCATGAAGTCAGATGGTCTTTACCTCAGGCTTGGGGCCGGTGCCAGGGACTATCACTTATGTGGAAGAGCTACATGCCACGTTCTACAGCCATGCTCACCTCTAAAAAATTAGGCAAAATCACCACTTTTCTTTGAATTACCTAGATAAATTTCCTTTTTAAAAAGGCACACTGGGTACATTAATTATCCTTATAGCTGTTTAATATTCTTCTTTTTGTTAGATAAGTTGAAAAGAAATTTTTTTCTACTTAAGGCTGTTGCACCATGTGTAAATCGGGTACTGCTGAGAGAATGCCACATCTAAAACCATCCCCCAGATTTCCTGTGTCCTTGGATCCCATGGCTGACAATGAGGGTGCTTTCAAAGGCTGACACACCATGCAAACGCAGGAAGATGGTGACTCTGTGTGATGACTCTGCACATCGGGGCCCTGCAATGGCTGCCGATGTGCTGCACTAAACGTGTCATGAAGTCTTGTGTCCCACCTCACCATGGCTTTTAGTACCCTCTGAAGATGGCATGTCAGCCACACAGCCAGAAAGACATGGTGTGTGTCCACTGCCTCATTGTTTTTTGTTTTGCTTTGCTTTTTGGGACAGAGTCTTACTCTATCACTCTGAATAGAGTGCCCTGGTGTCATAGCTCACAGCAACCTTGGACTCCTGGGCTTAAGAAATCCTCCTGCCTCAGCCTCCCAAGTAGCTGGGCTGACAGGTGCCCACCACAACACCTAGCTAGTTTTTCTATTTTTAGTAGAGATGGAGTCTCACTCTTGCTCAGGCTGGTCTTAAACTCCTGAGCTCAAGAGGTCCTCCTACCTTGGCCTTCCAGAGTGTGGGGATTACAGGCATGAGCCACTGTGCCCAGCCCTCACATGCCTTATATTTGTCAGCTCAAATCTGACTTAAAGAAGTGATGGTCCAGCACCCACCCCTGGGAGGTTGTAGGAATTATTGATTGATACAGTCCGCACATGGGAAAGCAGACTGAAAAATGTGTCCTTCCAAAAAACACTAGTGCAAAGACCGTGTCCTCTGTGAGAGTAAGCTGATAAGCCATCAAAAGACAGAAAAAAATATAAAGGCCGACCAAGACCTCAATACATGGAAACCAAGGAACCTCAGGGCTTTGCCTGCCCTCCCGCCAGCTTTGTGCCGTGGCGACTCTGAGCAGGCCAGCGAGCGTGTTAGTCCATGGACTGAGAGTCTGCACTTACAAACATAGTCGGCACGTATGTGAGAAGTGACAGAGTAGATAGAAAGATAAATTTCCTTATTTCCTCGTGGCATTACAAGGTGGTATTTTCTTCAAGGTTTTATAGGGTTGAGGGTCAGTACATCTGGGAAGCTGGATGTGGGGGTGACAACTGGGCGTCCACCTGACGTCCACTCTCCCCGCCTTCATGCATTAACGAATGCCCGTTTTATCTCTGGAGGTCATTGTGCCATTTAGACCAGTTTTGCATGTAGGCAAGACCCCATGAGTTTCAATCAGCCCTTTGTCTGTTCAGGCTGATATGAGAACACACCATAGACGGGGTGGCCTGCGAAGAACAGGGAGTCCTTCCTCTCAGCCATGCAGCTGGGGAGTCTGACGTCACCACGTCGGAAGAGTTGGTGTCTGGTTTCCAAGCACCTGTTTTTTTTCTTGGGGAGGGGGTAGCCACATATGGGAGAAAGCCTGAGGCATCTCTCTTGGGCCCCTTTATAAGGTCACTAAGACCATTTATTCACCTCCCAAGCATCACACTAGGAATAAAGATTTTGGGGGGACACCAACCCGCAGTTCTTGAGCAGATGTAATGGCGACAAGGTTACACGCTGGTGTGAGGGGCCGCATGTGGGAGTGTGTCCTTTTTGATCTTCTTCCCTTCCCCTATTCTGTTGTCTGAAGTGTGAATATGATATCTGGAGTCCCGGTGGCCAACATGGAAACACCTTTCAGTATAAGAAAGTCCCAAGCAGCAATGGTGGAGGAGCTGTGCGGGGGAGCCCAGCTCCCAGTCCTGCACTTTTGAGTAGAGGAACGAGCATAAGGCACCGATGTTTTGCAGTTCCCTTGTTCAGTAGGCAAATGTGATCCCAAATAATATATTTTGAAATAAAGAAATAGTGATGAGGCGGGGCCTGTGGCTCAGTGAGCAGGGCACCGGCCCCATATACCAAGGGTGGCGGGTTCAAACCCAGCCCCGGCCAAACTGCAACCAAAAAATAGCCGGGCGTTGTGGCAGGCGCCTGTAGTCCCAGCTACTCGGGAGGCTGAGGCAGGAGAATCGCCTAAGCCCAGGAGTTGGAGGTTGCTGTGAGCTGTGTGACGCCACGGCACTCTACCGAGGGCAATAAAGTGAAACTCTGTCTCTACAAAAAAAAAAAAAAAAAAAAAAAGAAATAGGGATGAATGCAAGGGACCAATTCTGGTTAGAGGGAGCACCATGACAATTGTATGATGTATTCATAGGATGAATTTTGCACTCATTTTAAGATCAGAAAGAGTAGTCAGGTAGTCCTATTTCCTGGTTTTTACAAATGACCGTTTAAAAAAATGTGTCCTTATATTAGATTGCTGATTGTCTATACATTTTTGCTCTAGGCTAATTATGTGGGGGAGAAGGAGGTGAGAGAGAGAGAGAGGGAGAGGGAGAGGGAGGGGGGAGCGAGGGAGAGGGGAAGAGAGAACGAGAGAGGGGGAGAAGAAAAGAGAGAGGGAGAGAGAGAGAGAGAGAGGGAGAGAGAGAGGGGGAGAGAGAGGAGGAGAGAGAGAGAGGGGGGAGTGAGGGAGAGGGTAAGAGAGAATGAGAGAGGGGAAGAAGAAAAGAGAGATGGAGAGAGAGAGGGAGAGAGAGAGGGAGAGAGAGGGAGAGAGAGAGGGAGAGAGAGAGGGGGAGAGAGGGGAGAGAGAGAAAGAAGGGGAGAGAGGGGGGAGAGAGAGAAAGAGAGGGAGGGGGGAGCGAGGGAGAGGGGAAGAGAGAATGAGAGAGGGGGAGAAGAAAAGAGAGAGGGGGAGAAACAGAGGGAGAGGGAGAGAGAGAAGAGAGCCAGCCTTATCCTTCCATACATGTTTTACGGCAAATTGTTAAATGACACTTTTTTAATGAAAAATTTTATTGTGAAATTAAAAATGTGCAGTAACTATTCCAAGGTCAATTAAGAAGCTACAACTCAATGTGCAGGGCTTAGATATTGGCTTTGTTCTTAATTAGTTATGTTCATAAATGATGATATTCTCACTCGTTTGAAGTAGATTCACAAAATAAGATTGTATTTCAGACTTTTTTAAATTATTTATTAATAATCATTCATTCTTCACTTTATTGGGTGTATAT
Organism: Nycticebus coucang; assembly: GCF_027406575.1. NCBI lineage: Eukaryota > Metazoa > Chordata > Mammalia > Primates > Lorisidae > Nycticebus > Nycticebus coucang. Next base: position 106,360,162 of record NC_069780.1, on the reverse strand, counting down.
GTGTGTAGCTGATGAGGTTTGCATTACTTTCTGCAGTTGCTTTTGTCACATATGCTGCTTCTAACTATATACATGCACATACTTAGTAGGTGTATAAGGATGCTTGAACCAGTGTGCGCTCTCTCTCTCTCTCTCTATGTCATTTCTCAAAGTCAGCTTTTCTTGGTGGCATCAGTTCCACTTGAGGAAAACAGGAGAGAATTTAATTCCCCCCAGTGCTTGCTATCATCTTTCCCACTTTACTCTGTAGCACTTGTCATGATTTAACAGGCTAAATGTTTTATGTGTACCTCCTCATTATTGCCTGAATCCCCACTAGACTTTACAACCCATGAACAGATCACATTTCCCCCCTCTTTTGTCCACCTGGAGTAAAATCTGGCACATTCTAAGCATTAACAGGTATTTGTTAAATGGTTAAACTCATTGCAGTCACTACTAAAAAATAGTTACTAATTGCAAAGCACTTTTAAAGAAATGTCATTTTAATCTCAAATCCCGTGAGCTACTTAAATTGTCCATTTTAATGGTGGCACCAGATGATAAGATTTTAGAAGGAGGCCATTTCTGGAGGTGACTATTATGCATGTAAAAATGTACCCTAACAAATAATTTGGGAAATATTAAAATATAAAGGTCAACTGAAAGAATCTATCAAGATGCCACCTTTCCTATGTTGACAGAAGAGAAGCCACATTCTGAAATAATTTAAAGAAGTTTAGTCTGAGCCAAATTGGAGAACCATGACCAGGAGTCACGGCCAAGAAGCCTTGAGCACGTGGACTAGTAGTAGTGGGGCTACTGTTTGGTTTCATACACACATAGTTGGAGACAGGGATTGCAGGTGAGGTCATAAATCAATACATGGAACATATACATTGGTTTGGCCGCAAAAGGTGGGACATCTGGAAGCCCACCTTTTGGGACCAAACCAATGTATATGTTCCATGTATTGATTTATGACCTCACCTGCAATCCCTGTTCCAGGTTCCAGGTGGGTTTAAAGATTCTTTAGCTGACAATTGGCTGAAAGAGTTAGGGTGTGTCTAAAAGACCAAGAGTCAGTGAAAAGAGATGTTTAAGATAAAGGGTCTGTTAAGGGGAGACAAAGTCCCCACAGACCTGAGAGGTTTGCTGTGTACTTTGAGAACCTGTAGGTGGGTCTTGCAGAGCCTGAGGCCTATTAGTGACTCACAGACGACACCTCCTACAGGGGAGGGGCTTGATGAGGCAGGTCTGATCTCCTTTATCATGGCCAGCAACTCAGTTTTAGGGATCCCCTTGGCCAAGAGAGGGTCCTCCTAAGATATTTATTTATTTATTTATTTATTTATTTATTTTTGAGACAGAGCCTCAAGCTGTCGCCCTGGGTAGAGTCCCGTGTCATTACAGCTCACAGCAACCTCTAACTCCTGGGCTCAAGCGATTCTCCTGCCTCCGCCTCCCAAGTAACTGGGACTATAGGCGCCTGCCACAATGCCCAGCTATTTTTTAGTTGCAGCCCTCATTGTTGTTTGGCGGCCTGGGATGGATTTGAACCTGCCAACACAGGTGTATGTGGCTGGCGCCTTAGCTGCTTGAGCCACAGGTGCTGAGCCAGATTTTATTTTAGTTCATACCTAAAATGTTGTCTTTAACTACTTCAGATAACAGATATGTCAGAGGAAAATGGTTATGATTTAGGAAGTCAGGAAAACTGAGGTCCTTGGCAGTTACTGACCGGTCTGAGCAGGTCCCGGGTTTTCTGCAGACAAAGGTGAAGGTAAAGAGCATATTTGGAGCCAGAAGACGCGATCGAGTTCTGACACTTAAGAATTTTATGACCTTGAAGAAATCACATTACATAGTCTCGATATTAATAATACACATTATGTGGTAAGTATGAATAAAACATGAACAAAATGTAGCAATGTTTGTTACTCATGTGCTGCGCTATTTCCATTACACAGCTCTGAGTGCTAGTTGCAGGATGTTTTCTGAGATGAAATTAGATAACTTCGTTGGGAAGAAGTTGCTGACAGACCTTTTGGCATATTATGATGTATGATTTGCTATCTAAAAAATGAACAAATCCTCTTCAGATTTTATTTTTGAGTTTTTTTTGTGGCTTAATTTTGGCTAATTTTAAATAAACAAAATGGCATACTATAAATCTTGTTAATTACTATTCTTTCAGAACTGTTTAGCATTTAACTTTTTGTTCATGTATAAGCACCTTTTATTATTTTGAAATAAGAAGGTTCCAAAAGGGTTCCAGTCATAAAAGATACAGATTACTTAAGCTGAGGGAGATAAGGACAAAGACTACATTTAATTTTGTTTCCCATGAAAATTTAGTTTCTTTTCTTTTTTTTACATATTATCTTTGTAGATTTAGGTGGTACATATGTAGATTTGTTACATGGAAATACTGGGTGATGGTAAAGTATTTGTTGTTTGTGTAACCTTGACCCAATTAGTATACATAGTATCTGTGTATCCAGAATCTACTGGATTCAGCAATTCAACTCAAACAATTCAACAAGAACAAAATAACCCCGTTAAAAAGTAGTAAAGGACATGAACAGACCTTTCTCTTTTCTGTTTTAAATTTCAGCTTCATACAAAGGCACAGATGATTAGGTTACATTGTTTGCGTTTGTTAGGTAGAGTCCCACTTGGCATTGTGCCCCTCCCCCAGGAGGATGCCATGTCCCCCACATGGTGCCTGTTAGGTGAAAGCTTATCAATCCCCCTCCCTGCTCTCCTCCCACCTCCCCTCCCCCACACACTTGAGTTTAATTGTTTTTTTTTTCTTGTGTGGGAATGTATTTGTTCATCTACTGGTTTCCTATTAGAATTGAGTGCATCGGTCAATAAACATATGAAAAAATGCTCATTGTCCATAATCATCAGAGAAATAGGAATCAAACACCCTGAGATATGGTCCACATCACAAAGTCCCAAAGCTGCAGATGCTGTTGTGGGTGTGGAGGGAAGGGAACACTTTTGCATTATTGGTGGGTCTGCAAATTAATTCAGCCTCTTTGAACAGACATTTTTCAAAAGAAGATATACCAATGGCCAAAAAAAATATGATAAAATGCCCAATATCACTGATTATCAGAGTAATGATAATTAAAAACACAATGAGATGCCACCTTACATTATTCAGAAAGATTATTATAAAAATTCAAGAAACCACAGATATTGGTGTGGATGCACTGCCAAGGGAACATTTATATACTCTTGGTGGAAATGTGAATTAGTACAACCTCTACAGAAATGGCATGGAGATTCCTCAGAGAACTGACGTTAGACCTACCACTTGATCCAGCAATCCACCGCAGTGTAACTACCCAGAGAGGGAAAAAACTTTCTATCAAAAAGACATGTTTATTGGGTGGTGCCTGTGGCTCAAAGCAGTAGGGTGCTGACACCATATGTCAGAGGTGGTGGGTTCAAACCCAGCCCCAGCCAAAACTGCAAAAAAAAAAAAAAAAAAAGATATGTTTATCACAGCACTACTCACAATAGAAATGACATGGAAATTTTACATTTTATAAAATCCAGTGAACATCTTGGGCTTAAGGAATGCCTTTCTTTTAGTGTACTTTGCCTTAAGGACAGATGTTGTCAGTAAATATTTTTGAGTCCTTGCTCACAGACTCTGTGCTGTATGTTAGGAATCTGGAGCTGAGGGAAGGAGTATTTCAGCTCCCTGACTTCAGGGTCTGTTTGGGGGATAAAATTACTCCCTCTGGGGTGGGACCTCTGACACAGTGCCCCCTCACAGCACAGCCATTGCTCCATCTGGGCTTTCTAGAGGATGTGGGTGTAAATATGAGTGCCTGTTCCACCATTGAAGGAGGATGAAGATGCTATTTCAGGCAGTGGCATTGTCAGGAAGAGCAATTGTCAAGAGCATAGAAAGGGGAGGGTTGAAATTGCTCAGGTAGCAGAAGGAGAGTTAAGGGACAGGAATTTAGTAAGTATCCTGGTGGATTTGAGCCACACCAAGAGAGAAGGTTGAAGAACACACATCAACACCGCTAAGGCAAGCTGTGATCACAAGGACGCAAACAAAAGGTACAAAATCCACCACCAAGTGGACGGGAGTCCCCCTCCCCCATGAGACCGGCTCAAGAGCCCCACAATTAAACAAACGGGCAGAAATTAAAGGCCCTCCCACTACACTCCACGGGAGAGACCTTCTAAAAACTGGACCTACCTCCCCTACTAGGGTGCCATGGCGTTCTCCTGCCAGGCATAAAGCTGTATAAAACTTTAAAAATCATTTGCCAGCAACCCTGAATCCCCAACACTCCCCTCCTGCTCACTGAGGTCTGGAGGCCTGTCCCCCAGGAGTTCGGATTCTTGGGTGATTTCTCGAGGGGAGTGCACAGTGCCCGAGCCACAACTGGTCAGCGCTGACTCTGAGGCATGCAAGTGAGGAGAGGGCACACGGCTGAGGGAGAGTCACACCTTGGCGGCACTTCCCTGCGGTGCAGTGCAGCAGCCCTCCCCGGGCAACAATACGGCCAGGCATAAAACTGAATGAAACTCTAGCTTCCCCCCACTCTCACTTGGGGGTCTGGGGGCCTGCCCCCCAGGAGTTCGGATTCTTGGGAGATCTCTCGAGGGGTGTGGACAGAGCATAAACTGCAGCCGCTCAGTGCTGACTCTGGGGTGCGAGACAGAGGAGAAAAGGGTCGGCTGGGTGCCCACACCAGAGTGGCAGTTCCTGGAGGTAAATCAACAGCCATTTTTTCTTTAACAGCAAAACGGCTCACTTCTGGATATTCAGCTGGGGAGAGGGTGTGATTCCAAATATTGATCCATTTCTTTCACATTGTGAAATTTCTGGGCATAGAGTTTCTGGTAGTATTCAGAGATGGGGTTTTTTCCGGTTCCATACAAAACGCAGAATCATTTTTTCCAAATCTTGAAAGTACGATGTTGGTATTTTGATAGGAATGGCATTGAATAGGTAGATTGTTTTGGGAAGTATAGACATTTTAACAATGTGGTATAGGAAAAAACCCCGCATAGCTAAGGCAGTTCTTAGTAACAAAAATAAAGCTGGGGGCATCAGCATACCAGATTTTAGTCTGTACTACAAAGCCATAGTGCTCAAGACAGCATCATACTGGCACAAAAACAGAGACAGAGACACTTGGAATCAAATTGAAAACCAAGAAATGAAACTAACATTGTACAACCACCTAATCTTCGATAAACCAAACAAGAACATACCTTGGGGGAAAGACTCTCTATTCAATAAATGGTGTTGGGATAACTGGATGTCTACATGTAAAAGACTGAAACTGGACCCACACCTTTCCCCACTCACAAAAATTGATTCAAGATGGATAAAGGACTTAAATGTAAGGCATGAAACAATAAAAATGCTCCAAGAAAGCATAGGAAAAACACTGGAAGATATTGGCCTGGGGAAAGACTTCATGAAGAAGACTGCCATGGCAATTGCAACAACAACAAAAATAAACAAATGGGACTTCATTAAACTGAAAAGCTTCTGTACAGCTAAGGAGACAATAACCAAAGCAAAGAGACAACCTACACAATGGGAAAGGATATTTGCATATTTTCAATCAGACAAAAGCTTGATAACTCGGATCTATAGAGAACTCAAATTAATCCACATGAAAAAAGCCAACAATCCCATATATCAATGGGCAAGAGACATGAATAGAACTTTCTCTAAAGATGACAGACGAATGGCTAACAAACACATGAGAAAATGTTCATCATCTCTATATATTAGAGAAATGCAAATCAAAACATCCCTGAGATATCATCTAACCCCAGTGAGAATGGCCCACATCACAAAATCTCAAAACTGCAGATGCTGGCGTGGATGTGGAGAGAAGGGAACACTTTTACACTGCTGGTGGGACTGCAAACTAGTACAACCTTTCTGGAAGGAAGTATGGAGAAACCTCAAAGCACTCAAGCTAGACCTTCCATTTGATCCTGCAATCCCATTACTGGGCATCTACCCAGAAGGAAAGAAATCCTTTTATCATAAGGACACTTGTACTAGACTGTTTATTGCAGCTCAATTTACAATCGCCAAAATGTGGAAACAGCCTAAATGCCCACCCACCCAGGCATGGATTAACAAGCTGTGGTATATGTATACCATGGAATACTATTGAGCCATTAAAAAAAATGGAGACTTTACATCCCTTGTGTTAACCTGAATGGACGTGGAAGACATTATTCTTAGTAAAGGATCACAAGAATGGAGAAGCATGAATCCTATGTACTCAATTTTGATATGAGGACAATTAATGACAATTATGGTTATGGGGGGGAAGCAGAGAGAAGGAAGGAGGGAGGGGGTTGTGGCCTTGGTGTGTGTCACACTTTATGGGGGCAAGAGATGATTGCAAGAGGGACTTTACCTAACAATTGCAATCAGTGTAACCTGGCTTATTGTACCCTCAATGAATCCCCAACGATAAAAAAAAAAAAGACAGTTTTAACAAAATCAAAAAAAAAAAAAAAAGAAAAAAAAAAGCATATTCTCAGACCTATCCTCCACAATGACCAACCCAATCCTATACCACAAAAGTAAACTCACTCAGAAACTTCGGATCAAACTCCAACTTCCATACTGGCGAAAGGATTAAAAATGTCCACTTGACCTTTGAAACACTCGATACCCAAAATTCCACCAGACATATCAATACTCTCCATTAATGTGAATGGCTTAAACTGTCCTCTAAAGAGGCATAGGTTAGCTGACAGGATACAAAACTCAAGCCAGATATTTGTTGCATACAAGAGTCATATCTCAACTTAAAAGACAAATACAGACTCAGGGTGAAAGGCTGGTCATCCATATTTCAGGCAAATGGTAATCAGAAAAAAGCAGGGGTTGCAATTTTATTTGCAGATACAGTAGGCTTTAAACCAACAAAAGTAAGGAAGGGCAAGAATGGTCACTTCATATTTGTTAAGGGTAATACTCAATATGATGAGATCTCAATTATTAATATCTATGCACCCAACCAGAATGCACCTCAATTTATAAGAGAAACTCTAACAGACATGAGTAACTTGATTTCCTCCAGCTCCATAATTGTCGGAGATTTCAACACTCCTTTGGCAATGTTGGATTGATCCTCCAGCAAGAAGCTGAACAAAGAAATCTTAGATTTAAACCTAACCATCCAATATTTAGATTTAGCAGACATCTACAGAACATTTCATCCCAACAAAACTGAATACATATACTTCTCATCAGCCCACGGAACTTACTCCAAAATTGACCATATTTTAGGTCACAAGTCTAACCTCAGTAAATTTAAAGGAACAGAAATTATTCCTTGTATCTTCTCGGACCATCATGGAATAAAACTTGAATTGAGTAACAACAGGAATCTGCATACTCATACAAAAACATGGAAGTTAAATAACCTTATGCTGAATGATAGCTGGGTCAGAGATGAGATTAAGGAAGACATCGCCAATTTTTTGGAACAAAACGACAATGAAGACACAAACTATCAGAACCTCTGGGACACCGCAAAGGCAGTTCTAAGAGGGAAATTTATAGCACTGCAAGCCTTCCTCAAGAGAACGGAAGGAGAGGAAGTTAACTTAATGGGACATCTCAAGCAACTGGAAAAGGAAGAACATTCCAACCCCAAACCCAGTAGAAGAAAAGAAATAACCAAAATTAGAGCAGAATTAAATGAAATTGAAAACAAAAGAATAATACAAGAGATCAATAAATCAAGAACCTGGTTTTTTGAACAGGCCAATAAAATAGATAAACCTCTGGCCAACCTAATCAGAAAAAAAAAAAAGAGTAAAATCTCTAATATCATCATCAGAAACAACAAAGACGAAATAACAACAGACTCGTCAGAAATCCAAAAAATCCTTAATGAAGATTACAAGAAACTTTATTCTAAGAAATACGAAAATCCGAAGGAAATTGACGGAAACTTGGAAGCACGCCACCTTCCAAGACTTAGCCAGAATCAAGTGGAAATGTTGAACAGACCCATATCAAGTTCAGAAATAGCATCAACTATACAGAACCTCCCTAAAAAGAAAAGCTTGGGACCAGATGGTTTCACTTCAGAATTCTACCAAACCTTTAAAGAGGAATTAGTACTTATATTACTCAACTTGTTCCAAAAGTTAGAAAAAGAAGGAAGACTACCCAACATGTTCTATGAAGCAAACATCACGCTGATCCCCAAACCAGGAAACCAACAAGAAAAGAAAATTATAGACCAATATCACTAATGAATATAGATGCAAAAATATTCAACAAGATCCTAACAAACAGAATCCAGCAACACATCAAACAAATTATACATCATGACCAAGTCGGTTTTATCCCAGGATCTCAAGGCTGGTTCAATATAAGTAAATCTATCAATGTAATCCTGCACATAAACAAATTAAAAAACAAAGACCATATGATTCTCTCAATCGATGCATAAAAAGCTTTTGATAATATCCAGCATCCTTTCATGATCAGAACACTTAAGAAAATCGGTATAGAAGGGACATTTCTTAAACTGATAGAGGCCATCTACAGCAAACCCACAGCCAATATCATATTGAATGGAGTTAAATTGGAATCATTTCCACTCAGATCAGGAACCAGACAAGGATGCCCATTGTCTCCCTTGCTTTTCAACATTGTAATGGAAGTTTTAGCCACTGCAATTGGGGAAGAAAAGGCGATCAAGGGTATCTATATAGGGTCAGAAGAGATCAAACTTTCGCTCTTTGCAGATGATATGAGTGTGTATTTGGAAAACACTAGGGACTCTACTACAAAACTCCTAGAAGTGATCAAGGAATACAGCAATGTCTCAGGTTACAAAATCAACATTCATAAATTGGTAGCCTTTATATACACCAACAACAGTCAAGTTGAAAAAGTAGTTAAGGACTCTATTCCACACCAACAACAGTCAAGTTGAAAAAGCAGTTAAGGACTCTATCCCATTCACAGTAGTGCCAAAGAAGATGAAATATTTGGGAATTTACCTAACAAAAGACATGAAAGATCTCTATAAAGAGAACTATGAAACTCTAAGAAAAGAAATAGCTGAAAATGTTAACAAATGGAAAAACATACCATTCTCATGGTTGGGAAGAATCAACATTATTAAAATGTCCATACTACCCAAAGCAATATATGATTTCAACGCACTCCCTATTAAATCTCCACTGTCATATTTTAAAGATCTTGAAAAAACAATACTTCGTTTTATATGGAATCAGAAAAAACCTCGAATAGACAAGACATTACTCAGAAATAAAAACAAAACAGGTGGAATCACACTACCAGACCTCAGACTTTACTACAAATCGATAGTGATCAAAACAGAGTGGTATTGGCACAAAAACAGAGAAGTAGATATCTGGAACAGAATAGAGAACCAAGAGATGAATCCAGCTACCTACTGTTATTTGATCTTTGACAAGCCAATTAAAAACATTCAGTGGGGAAAAGATTCCCTATTTAACAAATGGTGCTGGGTGAACTGGCTGGTAACCTGCAGAAGACTGAAATTGGACCCACATCTTTCACCATGAACTAAGATAGACTCTCATGGGATTAAAGATTTAAACTTAAGACATGAAACTATAAAAATGCTAGAGGAGAGTGCAGAGAAATCCCTTGAAGAAATTGGTCTGGGCGAGTATTTTATGAGGAGGACCCCCCGGGCAATTGAAGCAGCTTCAAAACTACACTACTGGGACTTGATCAAACTAAAAAGCTTCTGCACAGCCAAGAACACAGTAAGTAAAGCAAGAAAACAGCCCTCAGAATGGGAGAAGATATTTGCAGGGTATATTTCTGACAAAGGTTTAATAACCAGAATCCACAGAGAACTCAAACGCATCAGCAAGAATAAAACAAGGGATCCCATCGCAGGCTGGGCAAGGGATTTGAAGAGAAACTTCTCTGAAGAAGACAGGCGCATGTCCTTCAGACATATGAAAAAATGCTCATCATCTTTAATCATCAGAGAAATGCAAATCAAAACTACTTTGAGATGTCATCTAACTCCAGTGAGACTAGCCTATATCACAAAATATCAAGACCAGAGATTTTGTCATGGATGTGGAGAAAAGGGAACACTTCTGCACTGCTGGTGGGAATGCAAATTAATACATTCCTTTTGGAACGATATATGGAGAACACTCAGTGATCTAAAAATAGATTTGCCATTCAATCCTGTAATTCCTCTGCTGGGCATATACCCAGAAGACCAAAAATCACATCATAACAAAGATATTTGTACCAGAATGTTTATTGCCGCCCAATTCATAATTGCTAAGTCATGGAAAAAGCCCAAGTGCCCATCGATCCATGAATGGATTAATAAATTGTGGTATATGTACACCATGGAATATTATGCAGCCTTAAAGAAAGATGGAGACTTTACCTCTTTCATGTTTACATGGATGGAGCTGGAACATATTCTTAGTAAAGTGTCTCAAGAATGGAATAAAAGTACCCAATGTACTCAGCCCTACCATGAAAGTAATTTCGGGCTCTCACATGAAAGCTATAACCCAGTTACAACCTAACAATAGGGGGAAGTGGGAAAGGGAGGGGAGGGAGGGGGTGGTGGGTAGAGGGAGGGGGATTGGTGGGATCATACCTGTGGGGTATCTTACAGGGGTATTTGCGAAACTTGGTAAATGTAGAATGTAAATGTCTTGGCACAGTAACTGAGATAATGCCAGGAAGGCTATGCTAACCATTGTGATGAAAATGTGTGAAATGGTCTATGAAGTGAGTGTATGATGCCTCATGACCATATCAATGTATACAGTTATGATTTAATAAAAAAAAAATCGCTCAGGTACAACACAATGTGGGGAAACGGCACAGTGGCAGCTGGAATGACCATAAACTTCGTCCTTTTCAGGGGAGCTTTTTTATGGAATAGGCAAGCAATGACTCTGTTGTCATGATTCTCTAAAGTAGCCATTATGGAAGTTTATAGAATATTTTTTAAGTTATTCATTACACACAGCTTATCAGGTAGTGTTTTGTAGAATAACATCATGGAATCTGGAGGGACCTTAAAACAATTTGCCAACTCAACCACTCTCCTGGCCACATATTTAGAAAAATCATCTATATTTGAGGCTATGTTATGACATTTAACTCTTTAAGTCAAATTATCCTATAATAAGCAGAATACAGAGTATAGAATTTATTTTTCTTATTCTCATCCTGCTATTCCTAGTACAAATGCATAACCCCTTGCTATATCTCAGGTGCCTTTTTGTAAACAATATTATGTGTATTCTGTCGATTTAGGTGGATGTTTTATAAGTTTTAAAATTCATTTCCATTTATCAATAAATTTCCATTTATTATTCCATTTATACTTTTCAGAAGTATTTTCAGATTTCTGTTAACATCAAGCACAGTCACATTCTTCATGAACAAAACGCTGTCATCCATTCTAGTTTAGATTTCTGAACCTCTAGCATTCCCTGCACGGAGACCCAGGGCGGAAATGTCTCCTTGAAGAATTACCTGTTGGTAAAGGTCAGAAGAACAATTCTTGTAATTTCCCAGTCTTAAATTCCTTCTGCCATTTCTTTCATGACAATATGGATTTTCCTTTCTTTCTGAACATAAAAAATGTTCTTCAAAAATTTGCAGTGTGTTCTGTGCCCATTGCCTCACTCTTGGTGTGTGGTGAAAGGCATTTGTGAATGACTTCAAGGTAACAGCAAAGAGCAGAGAGTGATCCATCATCTACTCATCGAAGATCATAGAGTTTTTCTTGTTCTAGGTGTGGATGTTTTCTGTTACCAAGCTCTTGTTGAGACCTGTCATTCTCCGGGGGAGCAGTCTTTGATACATCTAATTAAGAACAAGGATTGTCTGTTGGGTGAACCTCTGCTAACTGATGTGGTTATGGAGTTAAAAGAATTCTGTGTATAAAGCTAAACATTTGGCCCACATCTGAAATAAAAAAAGAAAATAAATGTACTAAATGAAAACAAATTCTGTATATCAAACAATACAGAAAAATTATCTATGATCGTGAATTCTTCCTAATGCTGTGCAAAGTGGTGATTCTGCGAAGTGTGTATTTTGGAAGTGTGCCCCCCAACCTGGGGTACATGTTAAGAATTATGTCAATACCACATCACTGCTTAATGCAAATGATTCTTGAAATTTGATGTGAAAGAGCTACAATGACTGTGGTTTGGATCATTTCCTGGACATTAATGAAAGAGTGGGGTTAATGGCCCTCACTATTTTCACTTTTTAATGTTATTTATTCCAGAGAAGTGGTCTGAAGTGAAATCATTATTTCTTTGATTTCTAAATTTTTGTAGACTACTGATGTTTTCAGAAGAAAATAGTGTGTTTGGGAACCAAGATGGCTTATATTTTTTATTGAGCACCTTAAATAGTGATTTTTTAAAAGTCATTTTGTCTTTCCAGTGTCATGGAAGAGAGGGTCTTTGTAGAATGGCATATTCTATTTAGTTTTGTTCTGGGCATTCTCTTTCGTGTGCTGTTTGTACAGAGTGATGGGATTTTTGTTTGTTTGTTGTGTGCTGGAAACACTTGGTGATTTTTCTATTTGTTCCACGTTGAAATGCTTAATTTGACCAACCACACTACTTGTCAGAACTGTTGTAATTATTTTGTTGTGTAAATGAAAATAGCAGCTTTAAATTTTTCATCTGTCAGCTTCCCTTGGGAATGTGCAGGTAACAATGCTGACTTTGCAACTTGATTCAGGTCCTCCTGAGATGCTAAGGGTGTTCTTTGAAATCTTGTTGCAAAAGTCTTCCCGCACTGGCAAATATAAAACAATGTGTATTTTTTCTTTGTAAGTTATAATTAACACTAATTTCCTAAATTATAAAGAAATATAAAGAGAGAGCAACATTTGGAAATAATACCCAATTATTTACAATTAGGGAGCTGTCCTAGGAAGTCACCTACTTTTGTAGTCATCTTTGCTCTGGTCATAAGAACACTAATGTTACCAGTTATCATAGTAATTAATGTTACTAGTTATCATCATCAGCTATCTAGTAGTAACTAATGTTAGTTATCATCCTCAGGCATTAGGCATGCTGCAAATTGCAAGACTGTGGTATGATTCTACAGACTCCCGAGCAAGACTGCCCTCACTTGCATGCTGGCCACAAATCTTGGAGTCCCCTAGCTGCCCACATGCTTCTAATTAGCTACAAATTCAGAGGTTTCCCTAACTTCCAAATATTTGATACTTTACTAAAATGACTCACAGAACTGAGGAAAGTGCTCTATCAACAATTGCAGTTTCATCATAAATGACACAAATAAAGACAAGTCAAACAAAGACACTCACAGGATGAGGTGTCCCCCAGCCTAGCGGTTGCACTGAACCCTGGCATCCAGAGTCTTGATTGACGTTTCATTATGTAGGCACCACTGACTGCACCAGTGGTCTCAAGATTGAACTTAACTTCCAGTTTCCCTCATCTTTCTACTTTTGTCCTCAACCCATAGTCTGTCCTCAATCTCAAATCCATGCTAAAAATTTAGAAATAAGAAAAAAAATGGAAACAACTATACATGTACGTAGAGTGGCTTAATGGAAAATGTTCCCCAACTTTAAAATTACCGATTGATTTAGGATTAATTTTTCTCGTCGATTCTACTTGGCCTCTTGACTAGAGGATATCTTTATGAAGAGCCTTTGTTCTTATTAATTTATTATGTTCTGGTGTTTCTGGGAATGTTAGATTTATCATAATGGGAAGTAGAAAAATGGTTAAGGTAAGAGCACTTCACTAAATTAGTAGAAATCATTGCTTTCTAAAAATTAGTGGGATCATTGAATGTTAATAATCCCTCCTTCTGCATGATTAGTATGAGTAATAATGCTGTTAAAATACCCAGGCTCAATCTAATGAGATCATTGTTCTATGTGGTTGATAAAAAAAGATAGTAGGTTAAAAAAAAGTGTTTGCCAGGCTCCAGAGAGGAGTCCAACGGAGAAACATTTATATGAAACATATAAAAATATAAAAAATTCTTGCTGATGAACAATATGAAAAATAAGGTTATGCTTAGTTGCATTTTGTCAATTAATCTCTTCCTTACTATCAGATTTGGGGACTTCCTAACTGTCTTAAGATTTTTTTTTTTAAAAGTACAATAACAATTATTATCTTTTTTACATGTTAAACCAGTTTGGAATTAATAACGGCAATTTTTTTTGTTTTATACACTGTCTCTGTACAAATTATCTCATACACTTTATTGTCTAAAATATTGTGGAGAAAATAATTACTTAATAAAACAGAAAACTGCAGAATACAAATCAGTGTGGGAAAACATACTCACAGGCCTTTAATCATTTAATATGTGTGTTTCACTGAAAAAAATAAAACAAGGCAAGTGAAAATTGTCAGTTTTTGTGATATTGACCTGTTGACACAAAATAGTGGAGTGACTTGATGATGTGCTACATTTTTTCACTCTCAGCTTCTCTGAGAAATTTAAATCCCTTATAAATATTTGTAATTTAAATCACTTATAAATATTTGAAGAAAAATGCTTCAAGGTGTTTTTTGGGATTGAGTGTCCACTTCTATTCACTTTTAACCAGTAGCTGTCAGAACAGACATAAATCTTCCCAGGCATTGAACACATATGACTTTTAATGTCTTTGCTTTCACAAATTTCCTTTTTTTTCTAGAATACTTTCCTGTATCTCCACCTAATAAAGGTAAATTCATCCATCAAGATTCATGTTACTGCTTAAATAACTTAATCTTTCCATGCCTACTAAAGGCTAATTTTTCCTTGTTGATGTGTCTTTCTCTCATAAAATTGTTAATCCTTCACAAAATTATCTCTAAATATAATTTAGTTTAAATAAATTTGTTTTGTGTTTGTGTTTTTATCAATTTGTGTGTGGGGTGGCTGCAAAATAATCTAATTATCATATAAAAGAATGAATATTATAAGTAATCTTCAAAAGAAATATTAGTTAAGTCATACTTTAGAAAACCTGACAAAAAAGTTCTTCTATGAATCTAATATAGTTGAGGCATTATAGGATTGGCATAGAAATACATAAGCATATTAGTCATTAATATGTATCACAAACAAACACCAGCTACTTGGAGGCTGAGGCAGGAGGATGGCTTGAGCCCAGGAGTCTGAGGTTGCTGTGAGCTGTGACACCACGGCACTCTACCCAGGGGGCAGAGTGAGACTTTGTCTCAAAAAATGAGAATATCACAAACAAGATGATAATGCATGTTACACCTACCAACTATTTTTCTTTCAAAGTTGTGTAATTATGATATAGCAGAGGAACTGGAGAAAGGAGTTTTGTGGAGAATTCAACAACAAATCACCCTGATTTTTGCTGTCAAGTTGTGATGACGAATGATGGCGTTTTTCTCAGTTACTGACAGGGAGACCGAGGGTTGAGGAAATTGCAATAACGGGGAAGAAGCAGATCAGGGATTCAGAGCAAAGTCAAACCAATGTTAGTTTGCTTTGTAGTTTTTATAATGCATATAAAATAAAAAGAAAAAATTAAAAAAACCCTAAATGGGTGGCCAGGTGCGGTGGCTCATGACTGTAATCCTAGCACTCTGAGAGGCTGAGGCAGGTGGATCCCTTGTGCTCAGGAGTTCTAGACCAGCCTAAGCAAGTGCAGACCCTGTCTCTACTAAAAATAGAAAAACTAGCTGGGCATGGTGGCAGGTGCCATAGTCCTAGCTACTCCAGAGGCTGAGGCAGGAGGATCTCTTGAGCCCAGGAGTTTGAGGTTGCTGTGAGCTTTGACATCACAGCACTCTACCCAGGGTAACAGAGGGAGACTGTCTCAAAAACAAACAAACAAACAAACAAAAAAAACCCCCAAAACTCTAAATGCCTTTATGGAAATATTCAGTGTTTTATTTATTTTCTGGGACAAATTAATATGAAAAGAGAAAATTGGATTCTTTTTTTTACAATCCAGAAATCTATTTTCACCAGGTACTTTTCAAAGTTCTCTATTACTAGGCAACACCAGGGTGTCGTGAAAACACTTAACCAAGAGACAGAAAACCTATTTTCCTACTTTCTACACCTGTCTTGGGGACTGACTTGCTTTCCAGACCGAGGGTTGTCTCTGTTTATCTGTTTCTCATTTTATTCCAGTTTAAGACAAATAGGTTGTCTGAGGGTTCTTCCTTTATCAGTCTGATAGTCAGTGATGAGACTGACGGGGGTGTGGGGGTTACCAGCTCTCACATGGACTGCTGTACATCACAGGGGCACACTCCATGTCTCAGGCACATCAGTGATGGAGCTGCCACATTCAGCTCTGTTAATACTTGTCTCTAGGACAAGTGCACTCTGCGGGGTGGTGGGTGTATGTGATGGGACCCAACCTCACCCATGACATTGCAGATCTCTATGAAGCTATGCCCCAAAGTGGATTGGAAGCATATTTAATAACATCAAAGCATATTTAATCTTCAATTCTCAGGAAAAAAATCCTACTCAGTACAATACTGAGTCGCATAAAATGTGGTCGAATAAATTGTAGAGTTGTCTCTTGGAGAAATCTACCTAGATTGTAAGCTTGCAGAAAAAGGTGTGTTTTCTCTAGATTAAACTCTGAGCTTAAAGTTTGAATTTTCTAGCGTTGTTGAAACATGTTTTATTGTTATTGCATTAAATTGTGGATTTTAAAAAATGATAAGCAGCTTTACAACTTCAGTGACTTGGATTTTTAAAAAGCATGTTTTTTCTCATTACTTAGGGAGATGTCTAATATAAGGATTAGATGTCTTACAAATAAAAAATGCTTTGGCAATAAATATCACTGAGTTTAATCAAAGAGTGATTACAGGGAAACTTTATAGGTGGAAAATTCCCCAAACATTTGTAATACTCGGACTTGCCCTTGTTTAGATTTCCCTGTGACTAGCCTGATGATTTATAAAGCAGATCTTCATGAGAGAAGCAAAAAAACGTATGTTCTAAGTCCTTGGAATGGAATTTTAAAATAATTATTATTTGAAGTAAACATTTTTGGAGAATAAATAAGCACACTTGTGCTTTTCCCGTGTCCTGACAATAGGCCTGCCTTTCCACCTGCAGGTAGCATTTCCACCTACTGATAGTATAGAAAACTGGCCCTTCCCCGTGGGAGGCAGAATTGAGCTCTTCATAATACTAGTTCATTAACATTTGATGGTAAAATTCCTGATTTCTTAGTTGGGAAAAAGTACTCTGTTACTTTCTCAAAAATCTCATAAATGTGTGTTAAATCTGTGCTACCCACTCCTGTAGTCTGGCTTAATGTTTAAAGACATATGTTGAAACATATGGTCAATAATTTCATAGCAAATTACATGTTATAATTCACTGATACGGGAGAAGGTAAAAAACACACTATATATCACTTAACTGTAGAAATCCTTAAGAAAAAAAAGGAGCCTATTTTCCAGATCAGGTCAAATATTGATAATATGATCATGTAAAATATAGCCTAGGTAGTAAATTAAAGACTTTATAAATCAATGGCTTAAGCCATTTCCCATGGATTTTCTCAATCAATAGAAAATGATTTGTAGAAATATTTGAATTAAATCAATGTTCTATATTTGTATTGACATGAAAAACAACATCCCAGTAAGCTGTCATTTCCTGTAAATAATTCACCACATTACTTATTGAAACAATAATTCTTGAAGGCTCTTTCTTTCTTTCTCTCTTTCTCTCTTTCTTTCTTTTCTTGACAGAGTCTTACTCTGTCATCCTGGGTAGAGTACAGTAGCATCATAGCTCATAGCAACCTCACACTCCTGAACTCAAGCAATCTTCCTGCTTCAGCCTCCCAAGTACCTGGGACTATAGACACCTGCCACCCATGCCCGGCTAGTTTTTCTATTTTTAGTAGTGTTGGTGTCTCCCTGTTGCTCAGACTGGTCTTGAACTCCTGAGCTCAAGCCATCCACCCATCTCGGCCTCCCAGAGTGCTGGGAGTACAGGTGTGAGCCACTGTGCCTGCCTAATTCTTGAACTATTCTAAATAGTAGTTAATGTTTGATCCATTTAAAAACTTTATGTAATTTTAATCCTCAATATTGATTTGGGGGCAATTAAACTTGCTAGAAATTTAAAATTTAATTGCTATCATTAAAAATTACAGTGTTAAGTTTGTAATATTTTACACTCTCAGTAGACTGAGGCCAGAGGATTGAGCCCAGGAGTTTGAGTTGCTGTGAGCTAGACTGAGGCCACTGCACTGCATTCTAGCCTGGAGGACAGAGTGAGACTCTGTCTCACCCCTCCCCCCCACCAAACAAAACCAAAACCAAAACCAAAAAACATTAGTACCCACCATAATACCTGAATTAATCCTAAACAGACTCTTTTAAACAGTAAACAAATGAGCTGTCTTTCCTTCCTGGCGTTTCTTTTCTCTCGTGTATCTGTGAGTGTTTTTTCACATGTTTTTTTTGGCTGCCTACTGTGTCTCCCCTAACTAACACACCTGAATGCAGCTGCTTTCCCAGGCGGGGCTCTCTATGTGAGTGGCTAACTGACATACACACACTGGATACTGGTAGCACAAAAGTCACAAGGGTGTCTGCTGGGCACAGTCTTCTGTGAGGGGGACACCTGGACACAGGTCAGACGTTCAGGATAAAGCAGTGTTCTGTGACAGGCAAATTGTAAACCTCCACACCCAAATTCCTCAGATCCTGGTCAGGGCCGGGCTAGAGTTCAGACTACTCTCAGGAAGAAACCTTAGCCAGGGGTCCTCAAACTGCAGCCTCCGGGCCACACGAGGCGGTGTGATTGTATTTGTTCCCGTTTTGTTTTTTTACTTCAAAATAAGATATGTGCAGTATGCATAGGAATTTATTTATTTATTTATTTTTATTAAACCATAGCTGTGTACATTAGTATGATCATGGGGCACCATACACTTGGTTCATAGATCATTTGACACATTTTCATCACACTAGTTAACATAGCTTTTGTAGCATTTTCTTAGTTATTTTGCTAAGACCTTTACATTCCACATTTACTAGGATTCACATATACCCTTGTAAGATGCACCACAGGTGTATCCCATTAATCCCACTCCCTCCACCTCCCTCCCCCCTCCGTCCCCTCCCTTTCCCCCTTCTCCCTATTCTTAGGTTGTAACTGGGTTATAGCTTTCATGTGAAGGTCCTACGTTAGTTTCATAATAAGGGTGAGTACATTGGGTACTTTTTCTTCCATTCTTGAGACACTTTACTAAGAAGAATATGTTCCAGCTCCATCCATGTAAACATGAAAAAGGTAAAGTCTCCAACTTTCTTTAAGGCTGTATAATATTACATGGTGTATATATACCACAATTTATTAATCCATTCATGGATCGATGGGCACTTGGGCTTTTTCCGTGACTTAGCAATTATGAATAGGGCTGCAATAAATATTCTGATACAAATATCTTTGTTATGGTGTGATTTTTGGTCTTCTGGGTATATGCCCAGTAGAGGGATTACAGGATTGAATGGCAGATCTATTTTTAAATCTCTAAGTGTTCTCCATATCTCTTTCCAAAAGGAATGTATTCATTTGCATTCCCACCAGCAGTGCAAAAGTGTTCCCTTTTCTCCACATCCACGCCAACATCTCTGGTCTTGGGATTTTGTGATATAGGCTAGTCTCAGTGGAGTTAGATGATATCTCAAAGTAGTTTTGATTTGCATTTCTCTGATGATTAAAGATGATGAGCATTTTTTCATATGTCTGAAGGCCGTGTGCTTGTCTTCTTCAGAGAAGTTTCTCTTCAAATCCCTTGCCCAGCCTGCGATGGGATCCCTTGTTCTTTTCTTGCTAATGCGTTTGAGTTCTCTGTGGATCCTGGTTATTAAACCTTTGTCGAAGACATAACCTGCAAATATCTTCTCCCATTCTGAGGGCTGTTTTCTTGCTTTACTTACTGTGTTCTTGGCTGTGCAGAAGCTTTTTAGTTTATTACATAAAGCAATGAAATGAATGTAAGTACCAGTGTATCCCTGGGCAGTTCTGACATTAATCTTGATCGATCTACACTAACAAGAAAACTAGCCGGGCGTTGTGGCAGGCACCTGTAGTCCCAGCTGCTCAGGAGGCTGAGGCAAGAGAATCGCTTAAGCCCAGGAGTTGGAGGTTGCTGTGAGCTGTGTGAGGCCACGGCACTCTACAGAGGGCCATAAAAGTGAGACTCTGTCTCTACACACACACACACACACAAAAAGAAAAATAACCACTCCCACTAGCTTAATATTCTGAACACTAGAGTAATCACTTAACTTTAATGAATAGTGGGCTGTTACTATTGAAAATGATTATATGTTTTCCTCTTTAACGAGAGAAAAAAAGTTAATTCAATAATCAGATTAATCAATAAAATAAAAAGAACAGCCATTTGATTCATCTACATAAAATGACAAAGATAATTTTTTACTTCCACTATTTGTTTTGAAGTACAATATTCTAAAATGGCTATATACCTAAGTGATATAAACTAAAATATCAATCATCTCAGGACTAAGACCTTTACTCTCTCCAAACTTTTCCCCCCACTTCTTCACTGCTTATTAAACTTTCTATCAGAGGAAGGAAAGAAGATTAAGTGGCATGAAGTAACATTACAAAATCAATCATGTGAGTTACTTCCCCAGTTTCTATAAAAAATTAAAGAAACAGAGGATTAGAGATAATCCATGGGCTAGGTCTTCTCTAATTAGTACATACGTTGGATCATTGTAGACACCCTACAATTTCCTAGAAAATATCTATAGATAGATAGTATTATACATGTAATGGTTCATGAGATTTTATATGTAGAACAGAGATGAAATTAATTTGTTCCATACTAATTTAAGTCTCATTAATAACAGAAAATTACAATGTGGTTGTTAAGCAGGGCAACAATCTCTAGTTTTTCATCGATGCTGTTAGAAGTATGATTTTTGAGAATATCACTTTAAATATTTTCCCACAATAATAAAATGTTAACAAACTTGAACTGAAAATTTCTCCACCTTTTCAACCGAATGTTGAAACTTGATGAATATGGCCTGAAATAGAGAGTGTTTATTTGTGTTGTTCTCAGGATGAAAGAATTTGGAAAAACGGACAACAGGACATCAGTTTGGGGAAGGAAGGAAAATGTTGAAAATAAATATATCTTTTATCAATTCTTCCCTCAGTCTGTTATCAGAAACAATTAAGCTTATAGAATAGGAAAGAGAATAAAACTTGTTTATAAAATTAGTATCAACAGGTTAAGATCTTTGTGTCACATTGTTTTGAATATAATAATAATAAAAAAGAATTGAAGTTGACACAAAACTATAACAAAAAGGAAAAAACTAAAAATGCCAAGAAATCATGAGTGTCATGAAAATAACTCACCATTTTAATACTTTAAACTGTTTTAGTTGTTTTAACTGACAGATAAAATTGTATGTATTTACTATGTACAACATGGTGTTTTGAAGGGTATGTAAACTGTGAAATGTCCAAATCTAGCCAGTTAACATGTATTTCCTCACATAGTATCCATTTCATGATGACAACATTTTACTATCACTCTCTGAGTATTTGAACTCATAGATATTAAGACATTTGATGTGCTGCAGTCCATTGAAACTATTATTCTTTTCTTTTCTTTTTCTATATTTAGTAGAGACAGGGTCTGGCTGTTGCTCAGGCTGGTCTCCAATTCCTGGGCTTAAGCTATCCACCTGCCTTGGCCTCCAAAAGTGCTAGGATTACAGGCGTGAGCCCCTGTGCCCTGCCAAAACTATTATTCTTTTTGTTGGTCAAATTATTTTATGTTTGTCCAGTGAGAAGTTCTTTAAGTTAGATCTGCATTGCTTTTGACCTGATTTAAGTAATATTATATTGAAGCTGACATAATAAAGATAGCTTTGCGGTCTAATAAAACCGTGGTTTATCAGACTTCAAAGCTGAAGTCCTAGCTTTGTAGTCTAATAAAGAGTTCCAACTTCACCTACTATGTTTTCTGCCCCAGACCTAAAATCATCTCTTTCTTTCTTTTCTTTTTTTTTTTTTAAGAGATAAGAACTCATTTATTTGTTACTCAAAAACAATCCTTATTTTTGACTGGATTCAGACTTAGAAGTGGATGCTCTCAGAGAGGACAGCCTGCGTCTCTTGGCAATCTGTTCCTGGCGCTTTTTTTTTGGCCTCCTTCATTCTCTTGGCCAAAAGTTTAGCATATTCTGCAGCCTCTTCCTTATTTTTCTTAGTAAGCTGTTTCTTCAGAGCAATGCGCCGGCGTTTATGTTGTAAGACACGTGGAGTTACAAGATGCTGAATCTTGGGTGCTTTAGTCCTAGGTTTCTTATCTTCTTTGTTTAAGGACTTTCTCACAACATATTGGCGAACATCATCATCTTTAGACCGATTGAAGAGTTTGCGTATTCTGCTAGCTCTTTTAGGCCCCAGACGCTGAGGTACCGTAGTGTCAGTCAGTCCAGGGATATCCTTCTCTCCTTTTTTTTTAACAATAACCAAGTTGAGAACGCTCAGATTGGCATCCACATTACAACCCCAAACAGATTCGCGCTTCCTTTCTCCAGTTCTCCTTGGTCTGTAACAGGAATGCCCCTTACTCAGCAGCAGGCAGACTCGGCCATGGGTCAAGGCACCCTGCTTCATGGGGAAAGCTTGCTTGTCGTTTCCACCACTGATTTGGACCACATAACCCTTCCATTCTTTGGACCACATAACCCTTCCATTCTTCACCCAGCGCATCAGCAGCAACTTCTGTGGCCATTCACTTCTCATAGAAAGTACCAAGTTTGCGTTCATTGTCCACTTCAATGAGTTTCTGGCAGCCAGTGGCTGGGAAGGAGATATTCAGCTTCATCCTGAAGTATCTGAACGCCTCCTAGGCGCCACAGAGAAGAGAATCATCTGTTTCTTTATGCAGCTCTTACTATTTTAAATGAGAAGTGGAATTCATAAACCACAGTAATATTAAAATATCTCTGTCTCTCTTTATCTCCCTATGATTTTATATTGTGCATATATACTGACTGCTTCAAAATAATAATGCAAATATTGTCACGGCATTGTAATTACTGGCAACCATGAAGCTATTTTTCTACTCAGATTATTATTAAACTGCCTGTTTCAAACACCCATATTGTGATCCCCTCTGCTTGGTTTTGGATTTAACCCAGTTTCCAGTTAGATTTGTTTCATGTTGCTCCCAATGTTTAGGGTGTGTTTTGTCCCATGCTTTTTCATAATTAGTTGAAATAATTTTATATTTCTGAAGGAAAATTTGCAAAATAGAATATATGAGAAATATCTATTTTCTATCCTTTTTTTTTTTCTATTGTCTCTCCCTCTCTTAAAAGTAACCTTTTACTGGTCTTTTTCATTCTGTATTTTAATATAAGCAAACATGTATATAAACAGCATGCATGCACACATAGTGTACAAACAATTTGTTGATTTTTATGTTTATACATGTGCATTGATTTCCTCATCTGGGTAATTTAGTTTAACAATATATTCTGGAGAATAATTCATGCAAGCATATAGGCTATATCTCTTTATTTTTACAGCTAGGATTCAGTTTTATGGATGCAGCAGTTTTTCAAGCAGTCTTGTAATGACAAATAACACTTTGTGTTGTTCCGCATCTTTTATTAACATGAAGATCAACTTTAATTAATATTTTTGTGCACATGGCTTCTCTATTTTGATCAGTGATTCCTGGATAGAGAACCCTAGATGCTGCAGTGCTGGGTAAATTGTGAAGTCCATGAAATCAGAGATTTTATGATTCTGTGCTTACCAGGAATTGATTTCTTTCTTTTTTCTTTTTTTCGAACAGAGTGTCACTATGTCATCCTATGTACAGTGCTGTGGTGTCACAGCTAACAGCAACCTCAAACTCTTGGGCTTAAGAAATTTTCTTGCCTCCCAAGTAGCTGGGACTACAGGCGCCTGCCACAATGCCCAGCTTTTTTTTGTTGCAGTTGTCCTTGTTGTTTAGCAGACCTTTGCCGGGCTTGAACCTGCCAGCCTTGGTGTATGTGGCCGGTGTCCTAACCCCTGAGTATGGGTGCTGAGCCTGATTTCCTTTTTCTTGCTAAGTGATATTCTGCAAGTAATATTCTAGTGCAACAGTCTGTTTACCATTCACCTGTTGGTGTAAAGTGAATTTTTTCCTGGGATTTGGTGTGTATAACTAAAACTATTATAAATATTTACATACTAAGTTTTTGAACAGATGTACTTTTATTTATGTGGGTAAGTACTTGTCAGTGGGATGGCTGGATCAGATGGCGTGTATGGTTTAACTTTTTAAGAACCTGCCATGGTGTTTTCAAAGTTATTTTTCTATTTTTTGGAATAGTCTCACCAGCTTTGTATGGTGGTTTTAAAAATAAAAATAGGAATATTTAACCTGTCAAGTCTTCAGATGTTAATTTGTTTATTTTTACTATACAAATAATATTTTTTAATGTAGCGCCTCATCAGTCAACTTGAAATATTTTAATTTATTAATTTAACACAAGAATAAAAACAATATTAAATTTTCTTTTCAAAGTAGGCAGAAATTTTTAAGAATAAAAATGTAAGGTCTGTATTTCTCACATCTACAGCATTGAACAGAAGAAGAGGTTAAACTTTGCTTTCCTGACTGAGCCCTAGGTCACTCTCTCTCAAGGAGCGGTGGACTTCACCCCCATGTGTGGACTTTCTAAGTCACACCAATGCAGGGTCCACATATCACAATTTATGGTTCAGATGAACGGCAGTGAAGCCCTGGTCTGTCTTTCTAAAAATGTCTACTTATGATTTTGATGGGCACCTTAAATTAAGAATTGCAGGCCTATGCAGAAGAAAATAGTAAAAGGGGGAGAAAAAATGAGAAGCATATAAGAAAAAAATAAGACACTGAATAGAAGAACAAATGGTGAGGTGAATTGACTGTACAAAATGCATTATATAATAGTTGATGTGTAACCCTTAATTGTGCAAAACTCCTGCTGCAGTTGTAATTTTTTGATGTACTAACACTATTGCCATTAGTTACTTCCCAGCCCTGCAAGGTGGAATGACTTTGAAATTTACTCAGGTTAAGAAAACATTAAAGATAGGAAATAATACTTATGCTTAAATTGTGAAATGCATTAAAACCATTAAGAAATACTTTAAAAAGAATGAAAATTTTGGAAAATAAACACAGAAGGATAGTTGCGAAATGCTAAAAATGCACAGCAATAATCTTTTAAGGATAGCTCTGTGAGACATTAAAACAATTGTGTATTGGACAGTCATAAGAATGGAAAAATGTAAACCCAGAACAAACATAGATGTCTGGAAATTTAGTAAAGGTGGCATCTCAAAAAAATGAAATCAACAAAAGAAAACTAAATAAAAATAAAAGAACTTTTTGCACATGATTTGGGGAATCTGAGGAGATATATAAAAAATGTAGATGAAATTATATCCATTCATCACATTATATCCTAGTTAGATTTGAAGTAAATCATATTTTTAAGTATACAAGAGAATTTTGATTGTTAAGTAAATATACATAATTTATAGTCAATTAGGCTGAATTGGGCTTACTCTTCATTATAAATGTATGAGGAAGATCTCACATGAAAAATATTTCCTAACCTTTTGCCTATTGCAGTTTTCTGCAACCTTTTAACTTGAAGATCAATTTACCTGAATATAATTTTTAGCTAGTGCCCATCAATCCACAAATGTATTAATAAATTGTAGTATATGTACACCATGGAATATTATGCAGCCTTAAAGAAAGATGGAGACTTTACCTCTTTCATGTTTACTATCTCAAGAATGGAAGAAAAAGTATCCAATGTATTTCACCCTACTGTAAAACTAATTTATGGCTTTTCATATGAAAGCTATAAACCAATTATAACCTAAGAATATGGGGAAAGGGGAAAGGGAGGGGAGGAGAGGGGGGAGGATGGGTGGGGGAGGGTAACTGGTGGGACCACACCTCCCGTGCATCTTACAAGGGAACATGTAAAACTTACTAAATGTAGAATATAAATGTCTTAACACAATAACTAAGAAAATGCCAGGAAGGCTATGTTAAACAGTGATGAAAATATGTCAAATGGTATATAAAAACCAGTGTATGGTGCCCCATGATTGCCTTAATGTACACAGCTATGATTTAATAATAATAATGAAAATAAGACATTTTAATTTTAAATATTTATGCACCCAATTTTAATGCTTCAAGATTCTTGAAACAGACCTTGCTTATTCTGAGCAATATGATATCCTATAACACCATAATAACAGGGGACTTTAACACCTCTCCCTCAGAGCTGGACAGATCCTCTAAACAGAAATTAAACAAAGGTATTAGAGATTTAAATGAGACGCTAGAACAACTGTGCTTGATAGATATATATAGAACACTCCATCCCAAAGATAAAGAATATACATTCTTCTCATCATCCCATGGAACATTCTCCAAAATTGATCATATCCTAGGACACAAAACAAACCTCAACAGAATGAATAGAATTGAAATTCTACCTTGTATCTTCTCAGACCACAAGGCACTAAACTCAACTCCAACAAAAACGTTCAACCTCACACAAAGGCATGGAAGTTAAACAACCTTATGCTGAATGACGGTTGGGTGCAGGAAGAAATAAAAAAGGAAATCATTAACTTCCTTAAGCATAACAACAATGAAGATGCAAGCTACCAAAACCTATGGGAACAGCAGAAGCAGTCCTGAGAGGAAAACTTATTGCTTTAGAAGCCTACATTTGAAAAATAGAAAAAGAGCACATCAACAAACTCACAAGCCATCTGATGAAACTGGAAGAAGAAGAACAATCTAAGCCTAAACTCAGCAGAAGAAAAGAAATATCCAAAATTAAATCAGAGATTAATGAAATTGAATACAAAAGAATCATTCAGAAAATTAATGAAACAAGGAGTTGGTTTTTTGAAAAAATAAATAAAATAGATAAACCTTTGGCCAGAATAACTATAAATAAAAAAGTAAAATCGCTAGCAACCTCAATCAGAAATGATAAAGGGGAAATAACAACAGGTGCCACAGCAATACAAGAGATTATCTCTGAATACTACCAGAAACTTTACTCCCAGAAATTTGATGATGTGAAGGAAATAGATCAGTATTTGGAATAACACCCTCTTCCTAGACTTAGCCCAGATGAAATAGATCTCCTGAACAGTTCAATTTCAAGCACTGAGATCAAAGAAACAATAAAAAGTCTCCCAGCAAAAAAATGCCCTGGTCCGGATGGCTTCACACCAGAATTCTATCAAACCTTCAAGGAAGAGCTTATTCCCGTACTGCAGAAATTATTCCAAAAAATTGAGGAGGAAGGAATCTTCCCTAACATGTTCTATGAAGCAAACATCACCCTGATTCCAAAACCAGGAAAAGACCTATCTAAAAAGGAGAATTTCAGACTAATTTCACTAATGAATATAGACGCAAAAATTCTAAACAAAATCTTAGCAAATAGATTACAGCTTACATCAAAAAAATCATACATCATGATCAAGTAGGTTTCATCCCAGGAATTCAAGGCTGGTTTAATATATGCAAGTCTATAAATGTTAATTACCATATTAACAGAAGTAAAACCAAAGACTATATGAACCTCTCAATAGATGCAGAAAAAGCATTCAATAACATACAGCATCCTTTTCTAATTAGAAAACTGAGGAGTATAGGCACAGGTGGTACATGTCTTTATTATTATTATTATTGTTATTGTTGTTGGATCCATGGAGGGTACAATAAACCAGGTTACACTGATTGCATTTGTCAGGCAAAGTCCCTCTTGCAATTGTGTCTTGCCCCCAAAAGGTGTGGCACACACCAAGGCCCCACCCCCACTCCTTCCCTCTCTCTGCTCTTCCTTTCTCCACCCCTCCCTCCTTCTTTCTCTCTCTGCTCTCCCCTTCCCCCACCCTCACCATGTCCTTAATTGTCATTAATTGTCCTCATATCAAAATTGAGTACATAGGATTCATGTTTCTCCATTCTTGTGATGCTTTACTAAGAATAATGTCTTCCACTTCAATCCAGGTTAATAGAAAGGATGTAAAGTCTCCATTTTTTTTTAATGGCTGAATAGTATTCCATGGGATACATATACCACAGCTTGTTAATCTATTCCTGGGTTGGTGGGCATTTAGGCTGTTTCCACATTTTGGTGATTACAAATTGAGCTGCAATAAACAGTCTAGTGCAAGTGTCCTTACGATAAAAGGATTTTTTCCTCCTGGGTAAATGCCCAGTAAGGGGATTGCAGGATCAAATGGGAGGTCTAGCTTGAGTGCTTTGAGGGTTATCCATACTTCCTTCTAAAAAGGTTGTATTAGTTTGCAGTCCCATCAGGAGTGTAAAAGTGCTCCTTTCTCTCCACATCCACACCAGCATCTGCAGTTTCGAGATTTTGAGATGTGGGCCATTCTGACTGGGGTTAGATAGTATCTCAGGGTGGTTTTGATTTGCATTTCTCTAATAGATAGGGATGATGAACATTTTTTCATATGTTTGTTAGCCATTCATCTGTCTTCTTTAGAGATGGTTCTATTCATGTTTCTTGCTCATTGATATATGGGATTGTTGGCTTTTTTCATGTGGATTAATTTGAGTTCTCTATAGATCCTAGTTATCAAGCTTTTGTCTGATTGAAAATATGCAAATATCCTTTCCCATTGTGTAGGTTGTCTCTTTGCTTTGGTTATTGTCTCCTTAGCTGTACAGAAGCTTTTCAGTTTAATGAAGTCCCATTTGTTTATTTTTGTTGTTGCAATTACCATGGCAGTCTTCTTCATGAAGTCTTTCCCCAGGCCAATATCTTCCAGTGTTTTTCCTATGCTTTCTTTGAGGATTGTTATTGTTTCATGCCTTAAATTTAGGTCTTTTATCCATCTTGAATCAATTTTTGTGAGTGGAGAAAGATGCAGGTCCGGTTGCAGTCTTTTACATGTGGATATCCAGTTCTTCCAACAACATTTATTGAATAGGGAGTCTTTCCCTCAAGATATGTTCTTGTTTGGTTTATCAAAGATTAGGTGGTTGTAAGATGGTAGTTTCATTTCCTGGTTTTGTATTCAATTCAAAATGTGTATGTCTCTATTTTTGTGCCAGTACCATGCTGTCTTGATCACTATGGCTTTGTAGTACAGACTAAAATCTGGTATGCTGATGCCCCCAGCTTTATTTTTATTACTAAGAACTGCCTTAGCTATACGGTTTTTTTTTCTGGTTCCATACAAAATGCAGAATAATTTTTTCCAAATCTTGAAAGTACGATGTTTGTATTTTAATAGGAATGGCATTGAATAGGTAGATTGCTTTGGGAAGTACAGACATTTTAACTATGTTGATTCTTCCCATCCATGAGCATGGTATGTTCTTCCATTTGTTAATATCCTCTATTATTTCCTTTCTGAGGATTTCATAATTTTGTTTGTAGATGTCTTTCACCTCCTTTGTTAGGTATATTCCTAGGTATTTCATTTTCTTTGAAACTATGGTGAAGGGAGTTGTGTTTTTGATTAGCCTCTCATCTTGATTGTTTTTGGCATACACAAAGACTACTGAATTGTGGACATTGATTTTATATCCTGAGACATTACTGTATTTTATGATGACTTCCAGGAGTCTTGTGGTTGAGTCTTTGGGATTCTCTAAGTATAAGATTATGTCATCAGCAAAGAGGGAGAGTTTGACCTCCTCTGCTGTGATTTGGATGCCCTTTTTTTTCTTGTCTTGTCTAATTGAGTTGGCTATAACTTCCAGCACTATGTTGAATACCTCGTTTCCCTGAAAATAAGTCAGTGTCTTATTTTAAGGTGTGCTCCAAAGATGTGCTAGGTCTTATTTTCAGGGGACGTCTTATCTTTCCTGTAAGTAGGTCTTACTTTTGGAGGATGTCTTATTTTAGGGGAAACAGGGTAGTAATGGTGACAGAGGACAACCTTGTTTGGTTCCAGTTCTAAGAGGAAAAGCTATCAGTTTTACTCAATTCAGTAAAATATTAGCTGTGGGTTTGTTGTAGATAGCTTAAATCAGTTTCAGAAATGTGCCACCTATGCCTATACTCTTTAGTGTTCTAATTAGAAAAGAATGCTAGATTTTATCGAATGCTTTTTCTGCATCCATTGAGAGGATCATATGGTCTTTGTTTTTGCTTCTGTTAATATGGTGGATAACGTTTATGGACTTGTGTATGTTAAACCACTCTTGCATCACTGGGATGAAACCTACTTGATCATGATGCATGACTTTTTTGATGATAAGCTGTAATCTATTGGCTAGGATTTTGTGGAGAATTTTTACATCTATATTCACGAGTGAAATTTGTCTGAAATTCTTTTTGGTTGGGTCTTTTCCTGGTTTTGGTATCAGGGTGATGTTTGCTTCGTAGAACATGTTTCTGAAAATTCCTTCCTCCTCAATTTTTGGGAATAATTTCTGCAGTATAGGAATAAGCTTTTCCTTGAAGGTTTGATAGAATTCTGTTGTGAAGCCATCTGGACCAGGGCATTTTTTTTTCAGAAGATTTTTTATTGTTTCTTTAATCTCAGTGCTTAAAATTGGTTTGTTCAGGAGCTCTATTTCTTCCTGGCTAAGTCTAGGGAGAGGGTGTGATTCCAAGTATTGATCCATTTCTTTCACATCGTCAAATTTCTGTGTACAGCATTTCTGGTAGTATTCAGAGATCTCTTGTATCTCTGGGGCATGGGTTGTTATTTCCCCTTTACCATTTCTGATTGAGGTTACTAGAGATTTTACTTTTTTATTTATAGTTATTCTGGCCAAAGGTTTATCTATTTTATTTATTTTTTCAAAAAAAAAACTCCTTGTTTCATTAATTTTCTGAATAATTCTTTTGTATTCAATTTCATTAATCTCTGATATAATTTTGGATATTTCTTTTCTTCTGCTGCGTTTAGGCTTAGATTGTTCTTCTTCAGTTTCATCAGATGGCTTGCGAGGTTGTTGATGCACTCTCTTTCTGTTTTTTGAATGTAGGCATCTAAAGCAGTAAATTTTCCTCTCAAAACTGCTTTCACAGTATCCCACAGGTTTTGGTAGCTTGTGTCTTCATTGTTGTTATGCTTAGAAGTTAATGATTTCCTTTTTTATTTCTTTCTGCACCCAACTGTCATTCAGCATAAGGTTGTTTAATTTTCGTGCCTTTGTGCAAGGTTGAAGTTTTTGCTAGAGTTGAGTTCCACCTTTAGTGCCTTATGGTCTGAGAAGATACAAGATAAAATTTCAATTCTTTTGATTCTGTTGAGGTTTGTTTTGTGTCCTAGGATATGATCAATTTTAGAGAATGTTCCATGAGGTGATGAAAAGAATTTATATTCTTTATCTTTGGGATGGAGTGTTCTATATGTGTCTATCAAGCACAGTTGTTTAGGGTCTCACTTAAATGTCTTATATCCTTGTTTATTTTCTGTTTAGAGGATCTGTCCAGCTCTGTAAGAGGAGGGTTAAAGTCCCCTATTATTATGGTACTAGCGGATGTAATATTGCTCAAACTGAGGAAGGTCTGGTTCAAGACTCTGGGAGCACTTAAATTGAGTACATAAATATTTAGAATTGAAATGTCTTCTTGTTGTATTTTCCCTTGACCAATATAAAGCGACCATCTTTGTCTTTTTTGACATGAGTTAATTTACATGTATCTGAAAATAAGATTGCAACTCCGTTTTTCTTTCTTTCTTTTTTTGGTTTGTTTGTTTTTATTGTTAAATCATAGCTGTGTACATTAATGTGATCATGGGGGACGATACACTGGTTTTATAGATGGTTTGACACATTTTCATCATACTGGTTAACATAGCCTTCCTGGCATTTTCTTAGTTATTGTATTAAGACATTTATATTCTACATTTACTAAGTTTCACATGTACCCTTGTAATAGCACTGCAGGTGTAATCCCATGAATCACCCTCCCTCCGCTTATCCTCCCCCTCCCTTTCCTTCCTTTCCCCTTTCCCCATATTCTTAGGTTATTACTGGGTTATAGTTTTAATGTGAAAGCCATAAATTAGTTTCATAGTAGGGCTGAGTAAATTGGGTACTTTTTCTTCCATTCTTGAGATACTTTACTAAGAAGAATATGTTCCAGCTCCATCCATGTAAACATGAAAGAGGTAAAGTCTCTATCTTTCTTTAAGGGTACATAATATTCCATGGTGTACATATACCACAATTTATTAATCCTTTTGGGGATCGATGGTCACTTAGGCTTTTTCCATAACTTAGCAATTATGAATTGGGCTGCAATAAACATTCTGGTACAAATACCTTTGTTATAATGTGATTTTGGTCTTCTGGGTATATACCTAGTAGAGGAATTATAGGATTGAATGGAAGACCTATTTTTAGATCTCTAAGTGTTCTCCAAACATCTTTCCAAAAGGAATGTATTAATTTGAATTCCCACCAGCAGGGTAGAAGTGTTCCCTTTTCTCCACATCCACACCAACATTTCTGGTCTTGGGATTTTGTGATATGGGCTAATCTTACTGGAGTTAGATGATATCTCAAAGTAGTTTCAATTTGCCTTTCTCTGATGATTAAAGATGATGAACATTTTTTCATATGTCTGTATGCCATGCACCTGTCTTCTTCAGAGAATTTTCTCTTCAAGTCCCTTGCCCAGCCTGTGATGGGATCACTTGTTCTTTTCTTGCTTATGCGTTTGAGTTCTCTGTGAATTCTGGTTATTAAACCTTTGTCAGCAGTCTTCTTCATGAATGCTATTCAGCCAAAAAAAAAAAAAAAAAAAAAAAAAAGGAGACTTTACATCCTTCGTATTAACCTGGATGGAAGTGGAAGACATTATTCTTGGTAAAGCATCACAAGAATGGAGAAGCATGAATCCTATGTACTCAATTTTGATATGAGGACAATTAATGACAATTAAGGTTATGGGGGGGAAGCAGAAAGAGGGATGGAGGGAGGGGGGTGGGGCCTTGGTGTGTGTCACACTTTATGGGGGCAAGACATGATTGCAAGAGGGACTTTACCTGACAATTGCAATCAGTGTAACCTGGCTTATTGTACCCTCAATGAATCTGCAAAAACAAAAACAAAAACAAAAACAAAACAAAACAAAACAAAAAAAAAACGTTTGTCAGAGACATAACCTGCAAATATCTTCTCCCATTCTGAGGGCTGTTTGCTTGTTTTACTTACTGTGTTCTTGGCTGTGCAGAAGCTTTTTAGTTTGATCATGTCCCAGTAGTGTATTTTTGAAGCTGCTTCAATGGCCTGGGGGGTCATCCTCATAAAATACTCGCCCAGACCAGTTTCTTCAAGGGTTTTCCCTACACTCTCCTCTAGTATTTTTATAGTTTCATGTCTTAAGTTTAAATCTTTAATCCAGTGAAAGACTATCTTAGTTAGTCGTGAAAGGTGTGGGTCCAGTTTTGGTCTTCTACAGGTTGCCACCCAGTTCACCCAGCACCATTTGTTAAATAGGAATCTTTTCCCCACTGAATGTTTTTTATTGGCTTGTCAAAGATTAAATAACGGTAAGTAGCTGGATTCATCTCTTGGTTCTCTATTCTGTTCCAGACATCTACTTCTCTGCTTTTGTGCCAAAACCATGCTGTTTTGATCACTATCGATTTATAGTATAGTCTGAGGTCTGGTAGCATGATTCCTACTGCTTTGTTTTTATTTCTGAGTAATGTCTTGGCTATTGGAGTTTTTTTCTGATTCCATATAAAATGAAGTATTTTATTTTAAGATGTTTAAATTATGAGAGTGGAGCTTTAATAGGGATTGCATTAAAATTGTATATTGCTTTGGGTAGTATGGACATTTTAACAATGTTGATTCTTCCCAGCCACTGAGCATGGTATGTTTTTCCATTTGTTAATATTTTCAGCTTTTTCTTTTCTTAGAGTTTCATGATTCTCTTTATAGAGATCTTTCCAGTCCTTTGTTAGATAAACTCCCAAATATTTCATCTTCTTTGGCAGTACTGTGAATGGAATATGGTCCTTAACTGTTTTTTTCAGCTCGACTATTGTTGGTATATATAAAGGGTAACGATTTATGAATTTAGATTTTGTAACCTGAGACGCTGTTGTATTCCTTGATCCCTTCTAAGAGTTTTGTAGTAGAATCCCTGGTGTTGTCCATATATACAATCATATCATTTGCGAAGAGTGAAAGTTTGATCTCTTCTGATCCTATCTGGATACCCTTGATCACCTTTTCTTCCCTAATTGCAGTGGCTAAAACTTCCATTACAATGGTAAAGAGAAGTGGAGACAATGGGCAGCCTTGTCTAGTTACTGATCTTAGTGGAAATTATTTCAGTTTAACTCCATTCAATACGATATTGGTTGTGGGTTTGCTGTAGATGGCCTGTATCAGTTTAAGAAATGTCCCTTCTATACCAATTTTTTTAAGTGTTCTGATCATGAAGAGATGCTAGATATTATCAAAAGCTTTTTCTGCATCAATTGAGAGATTTATATAGTATTTGTTTTTTAATTTGCTTATGTGCTGGATTACATTTATAGATTTACATATATTGAACAAGTCTTAAGACCCTGGGATAAAACTGACGTGGTCATGATGCATAATTTGTTTGATGTGTTGCTGAATTCTGTTTATTAGGATCTTATTGAATATTTTTGCATCTATATTCATTAGTGATATTGGTCTATAATTTTCTTTTCTTGTTGGGTCTTTTCCTGGTTTGGGGATCAGGGTGATGTTTGCTTCATACAATGTGTTGGGTTGTCTTCCTTCTTTTTCTACATTTTGGAACAGGTTGAGTAATGTAGGTGCTAATTCCTCTTTAAACATTTGGTAGCATTCTGATGTGAAGACATCTGGTTCGGGGCTTTTCTTTTTAGGGAAATTTTGTATGGTTGATGCTATTTCAGAACTTGATATGGGCCTGTTCCACATTTGCACTTGATTCTGGCTAAGTTTTGGAAGGTGACATGCTTCCAAGTATTGGTCAATTTCCTCCAGATTTTCATATTTCTGAGAATAAATTTTCTTGTAATATTCATTAAGGATTTTTTGAAATTCTGAGGAGTCTGCTGTTATTTTATCTTTGTCATTTCTGATTGATGAGATTAGAGATTTTACTGTTTTTTCCTGGTTAGGTTAGTCAAAGGTTTATTTATTTTATTGACCTTTTCAAAAAACCATCTTTTTGATTTATTGATCTCTTGTATAATCCTTTTGTTTTCAATTTCATTTAATTCTGCTTTAATTTTGGTTATTTATTTTCTTCTACTGGGTTTGGGGTTGGAATGTTCTTCCTTTTCCAGTTGCTTGAGAAGTCTTATTAAGTTGTGAACTTCCTCTCTTACCATTCTCTTGAGGAAGGCTTGCAGTGTTATACATTTCCCCCTTAGGATTGCCTTTGCAGTATCCCAGAGGTTCTGATAATTCATGTCTTCATTGTCATTTTGTTCGAAAAATTTGGCAATTTCCTTCTTAATCTCATCTCTGACCCTGCTATCATTCCGCATAAGGTTATTTAACATCCATGTTTTTGTATGAGTATGCAGATTCCTATTGTTACTGCATTCAACTTTTATTCCATGGTGGTCCGAGAAGATGCAAGGAATAATTTCTATTTTTTTAAATTTATTGAGGTTAGACTTGTGACCTAAGATGTGATCAATTTTGGAGTATGTTTTGTGGGCTGATGAGAAGTATGTATATTCAGTTTTGTTAGGATGAAATGTTTTGTAGAAATCTGCTAAATCCAAATGTTGGATGGTTAGGTTTAAATCTAAAATTTCTTTGCTGAGCTTTTTTTTTTGTGTATGCCAGTATTATTTTATTACCATTACCAGTATTAGTATTATTTATAATTTTTATTTTTTATTAATTTTTAATCGTAGCTGTGTACATTAATGCGATCATGGGGCACCATACATTGGTTTTATAAACAGTTTGACACATTTTCATCACACTTGTTAATATGGCCTTCCTGGCATTTTCTTAGTTATTGTGTTAAGACTGTTATATTCTACATTTACTAAGTTTCACATGTATCCTTGTAAGATGCACTGCAGGTGTAGAACCATGTATCACCCTCCCTCTTTCCATCTTCCCCCCTCCATTCTCTCCCTCTCCCCTTCCCCAAATTCTTATGTTATAACTGGGTTATAGCTTTCATATGAAAGCCAGAAATTAGTTTCATTGTAGGTCTGAGTACATTGGACTTGCTCAGCTTCTTATTGGAGGATTGATCCAACACTGCCAAAGGATTGTTGAAATCTCCAACTATTATGGAGCTGGAGGAAATCAAGTTTCTCATGTCTGTTAGAGTTTCCCTTATAAATGGAGGTGCATTCTGGTTGGGTGCATAGATAATAATTGAAATCTCATCATATTGAGTATTACCCTTAAAAAATATGAAGTGACCATTCTTATCCTTCCTTACTTTTGTAGGCTTACAGCCTATTGTATCTGCAAATAGAATTGCAACACCTGCTTTTTTGTGATTACCATTTGCCTGAAATATGGATGACCATCTTTTCACCCTGAGTCTATATTTACCTTGTAAGGTAAGATGATATTCTTGTATGCAGCAAATATCTG
Organism: Nycticebus coucang; assembly: GCF_027406575.1. NCBI lineage: Eukaryota > Metazoa > Chordata > Mammalia > Primates > Lorisidae > Nycticebus > Nycticebus coucang. The sequence goes on along the minus strand of NC_069780.1, from coordinate 106,323,485 downwards.
GCCTGAGTTTTTGTATCCAGTCAGCCAACCTGTGCCTCTTTAGAGGACAGTTTAAGCTGTTCACATTAATGGAGAATATTAATAAGTCTGGTAAAATTTTGGGTATCGATTTTTTCAAAAGTCCAGTGGATATTTTTAATCTTTTTGCCAGTGTGGAAGTTGGAGTTTGATCAGAAGTTTCTGAATTAGTTTACTTTTGTGGTATAGTTTTGGGCTATTCATTATGGAGGATAGGTCTGAGAATATTCTGAAGAGCTGGTTTGGTTATGGCAAATTTCTTCTACATATGAATGTCATTAAAGTATTCAATTTCTCCATCATAAAGGAAACTCAGTTTAGTTGGATACAGGATCCAGGGTTGAAAGATATTTTGCTTTAGGAGATTAAAAGTCGATGACCACCCTCTTCTGGCTTGAAAAGTTTGAGCAGAGAGATCTGCAGTCATTCTAGCATTCTTCCCTTTGTAGGTATAGGATTTCTTACGTCTGGCTGCTTTCAGAGTTTTATCCTTCATATTATTTTTAGTGAAGTAAATTATGATATGCCTGGGAGATGTCTTATTGGAATTGAGTCATGCTGGGGTTCTGAAACTGTCTGCTACCTGAATTTCAGAATCTTTTGGAATGTCTGGAGAATTCTCTTTCATAATTTCATGGAGAAGGGCCTGTGTGCCTTGCGAGGCCACTTCATCACTTTCAGGGATTCCAATGAGGAATTATCCCAGAGCTCTCTGAGAGAATGATCCATTTTTGCTCTTGATTTCTCTTCCTCTTTGAGAGTTTGGGAGCATTCAAAGGCTTTGTCTTCAATTGCAGAAATCCTTTCTTCTGCTTGCTCCACTCTGTTACTGAGGGATTCTACTGTATTTTTCATATCTTTGAGGACTACAAGTTATTGCTTCAGTGTGTCAAAATCTTTGTCGGTTTTGCCTTTAAATTCGTTAAATTCTTGAGGCAAGTTTTGAATTGCTCCTCAAATTTTTAATTCCATTTTTTTCCCATTCTATTAATGTTGTTTGCAATCCAAATTCTGAATTCGATTTCTGACATCTCAGCCAGTTGTTTATGAATAGGATCTTCAGTTACATCTGCTACATCTTTCCTTGGGGGGGTTAATCTATTCTGGTTATTCATGTTACCAGAGTTTTTCCACTGATTCCACCCCATGATTGTTTTACACCATTTGATTTTTCCCCTGGAGCCCTGTTGGGGACCTGTACATTGCTATGGCCTGAGAAACTGGGGACTTGTTTGTGTGGTGGGGCTAAGTGGTTCTGTCTTGTTGTCAGCTGATCTCTATTCATCCCTAGTGAAACAATTTCTCTGGGTTGAAGTCTCAGCTGTGGAGAAATACCAGCAAGTAAGTCACCCTGTCCCCCACAGGCAACAATTGGAAATGGAAAATCAAACCTTCCTACAACCGCACGCCCAGGGCACCACCTAAATAGTCCTCAGGCGATTGGCTCAGTTCAAAAAGTCCAAATCAATTTTCTCAGTCAGAACCTGTCTCAGGTGGAAGACTCTAAAAGGTCTCTGGCAAGTGGATTGCAGGGGTCTGGTGACTGCTCAGATATGGCTTGCTCCGGTGTTCCGAGTTGTCATGAGGATCCACTCAGCAAATAGATCAGTCTGGGAAGGTTGATGCCTCCTTCCCCACCTTGTACCTCTATCAACCCAGTCACTGGTCACCCCGCAGGGCTGTGACTCAGTTGCCTGTAGTGAACAGATACTTCAGGGGATTGCACATGCCTGAATCACAAGGATATCTATTTCTGCTCAGCAGGCCACTGCACTCTGCCTCTATCTAGAATGGGGAGGTGAGGCCTGACAACCTCGGGCACTTGATGGAGTCCTGGGGGGTGTTCACTCAGTCCTAGCCCTGCCTCTGATTGATGTTACTGACAGAACAGAACAGAACAGCTTTGGAGGAATTTGTTTCTGTCCCTGCTAAATTCCCCTGCAGAAGAGAAGCTGTTTTGAATTCCCAGAGACTGTGCCTCAGGCCCTGTCTTTCTCCTGCAGGTTTATATTTGGTTAACTGTCAGTTCTTGCCACTTTTCTTCCTTTGTCTATAGGCTGACAATCCCCTGAGGGCTGGGTGCATCTTAGGCTCAGTAAAGTGGTCCTCTGGGAACTTCCTGTCTCTGTGTGTGCATTTCTAGTCTCCGCATTCCACCCAGGCCAGTACCGCCTCAGGCAAACCTCGGGGTCTGTGTTTCCATCCCAGATCTATTCCATGGTGGTTGCCACCTGAGTAGATGCCTGGCCTCCTCTGGTTGCCCAGGGAGACAGGAGATGTGGCTTTGGAATATCTGGGAGGGAGCCCTATTGTTGCCAAAAGACGGCTGCTGTTCTGTGCCTCGGGGCACCACTGCTCCAGCATTGTTCCCTCTCAGCTGACCATCATCTCCTCACTCCCGTGCCTTGGAGTCAGCACTGACCAGCTGCAGTTTAGGCTGTGTTCACACCCCTCGAGAAATCATCCATGAATCTGGACTCCTGGGGGACTGGACTCCAGACCTCAGAGTGAGAGTGGAGGGAAGTGCTCGGAGCTCAGAGTTGCAGGTAGAGAATATATACAGTTTTATGCCTGGCAGGAGAATGCCGTGGCACCCTAGTAGGGGAGGTAGGTCCAGTTTTTAGAGGGTCTGTCCCATGGAGTGTAGTGGGAGGACCTTTGAACTCTGCTCATTTGTTTGTGAGCCACTCTGAGCCATTCTCATGGGGGAGGGGACTCCTGTCTGCTTGGTGATGGATTTTATACCTTTTGTTTGTATCCTTGGGGTCACAGCTTGCCTCAGCGGGGTTGATGTGCATTCTTCAACCTTCTCTCTTGGTGCAGCCTTAATCAACCAGGGTACTTGCTAAATTTCTGTCCTTTAACTCTTTTTCTGGATAGGAGCCTCTGTGAAAAGCTGGCTTCAGTCAGCCATCTTGTCTCTATCCCCTCTACGTTTTTCTTCTGAATTCTATTTGCCTGTAAAATTGTCTTCCAACCCTTAATTCAGAGTTTTAATTTGTCTTTTGATTCCAGGTGTGTTTCCTGCAGACAGCAAATGGATGGCTTGTGTTTTTAATCCAGTCAGCCAATCTATGCCTCTTCAGTGGGGAATTCAAGCCATTAACATTTATCGAGATAATCGATAAGTGTGGTAGTATTCTATTCATCTTATTTTGTGAGAGTTCATTGCTTAGTTTCGTCTTTTGCATCAGTGTGGAAGTCAGGTTCTGTCCTTTAATTTCTGAGTTCTTACTTTGCTACTGATCTATTGTGATGGTCAGTGTGTAGAACAGGTTGAAGTATTTCCTATAGAGTTCGTCTTGTTGTGAATTTCCTCAATGTTTATATACCAGTAAATTATTTGATTTCTCCATCAATTTTCAAGCTTAGCTTAGCAGGATATAGAATTCTGGGCTAGAAAGTGTTCTGTTTAAATAGATTAAAGGTAGATGACCATTGTCTTCTTGCTTGGAAAGTTTCTGCAGTCACACTGATGGATTTGCCCCTATAGGTCAACTGGCACTTACTCCTGGCAGCTTGCAGAATCTTTTCTTTTGTCTTGACTTTGGACAGGTTCATCGCAATGTGTCTTGGAGAAGCTTGGTGAGAGTGGAGGCAACCTGGGGTCCGATATCCCTCTGAAAGGAGTATGTCAGAATCTTTGGTGATATTTGGGAAATTTTCATTTATAATATTCTCTAGTATGGCTTCCATTCCCCTGGGGCATTCTTCTCCCCCCTCTGGGATTCCTGTAACTCGTATATTTGAATGCTTCATAAAGTCCCATAATTCTGTCAGTAAACATTCTGCTTTCTCTATCTTCTTTTCTGCCTCTTTATCTGTCTTAGTTATCTCAAGAACTTTGTCCTCTACCTCCAAAATTCTTTCTTCTGCATGGTCTAATCTGTTGCTAATACTTTCTATTGCATCTTTAAGTTCCCTAATTGACTGCTTCAGTTCCTTCAGCTCTGGTATATCCTTTCTATATTCTTCATATCATTCATCTCTTATTTGATTCTGTTTTTGGATTTCGTTTTGGTGATTTTCCACTTTATCAGCAATTTCCTTTATTGTTCCCATCATTTCATTCATTGTTTTCATCATCTGTATGATGACAAACCCACAGCTAATATTTTACTGAATGGAGTAAAACTGAAAGCTTTCCCTCTTAGAACTGGAACCAAACAAGGTTGTCCTCTGTCACCATTACTATTCAACATAGTGCTGGAAGTTATAGCTAATTCAATTAGACAAGACAAGAAAATAAAGGGCATCCAAATCAGAGCAGAGGAGGTCAAACTCTCTTTGCTGATGATATGATCTTATACTTAGAGAACCCTAAAGACTCAGCCACAAGACTCTTGGAAGTCATTAAAAAATACAGTAATGTTTCAGGATATAAAATCAATGTCCACAAGTCAGTTGCTTTTGTATGTGTCAACAACAGCCAAGATGAGAGGTTAATTAAAGACACAACTTGCTTCACCATAGCTCCAAAGAAAATGAAATACTTAGGAACATACCTAACAAAAGAGGTGAAGGACTTCTATAAAGAAAATTATGAAACCTAAAGAAATGAAATGGCAGAAGACTTTAACAAATGGAAGAACATACCATGCTCATGGTTGGGAAGAATCAACATTGTTAAAATGTCTATAATTTCCAGAGCAATTTACCGATTCAATGCCATCCCTATTAAAATACCAACATCTTGTTTTCAAGACTTGGAAAAAATGATTCTGCATTTTGTATGGAACCAGAAAAAACTGCGTATAGCTAAGGCAGTTCTTAGTAATAAAAACAAAGACAGGGGTATCACCATACCAGATTTTAGGCTGTACTACAAGGCCATAGTGGTCAAGACAGCATGGTACTGGCACAAAAATAGAGACATAGACATTTGGAATTGAACAGAAAATCAGGAAATGAAACCAGTAACTTACAGCAAACCTAACAAGAACATCCTCTGGGGGAAAGACTCCTTATTCAATAAATGGTGCTGGGAGAATTGGATATCCACATGTAAAAGACTGAAACTGGACCTGCCCCTTTCTCCACTCACAAAAATTGATTCAAGATGGATAAAGGACTTAAATTTAAGGCATGAAACAATAAAAATCCTCAAGGAATGAATAGGAAAAACACTGGAAGATACCGGCCTTCTTCTTTATGAAGAAGACTGCCATGGCAATAGCAACAACAGCAACAATAAACAAATAGGATTTAGTTAAATAGGATTTAGTTAAATTGAAAAGCTTCTGTACAGTCAAGGAGACAACAACCAAAGCAAATAGACAACCTACCCAATAGGAAAGGATTTAGCATATTTTGAATCAGACAAAAGCTTAGTAACTATGATCTCTAGAGAACTTCAATTAATCCAGAAGAAAAAATCAACAATCTCATATATCAATGGGGAAGAGAGATGAATAGAATCTTCTCTAAAGATAACAGATGAATGGCTAGCAAACACATGAAAAATGCTCATCATCCCTAATGCAGATTAAAGAAATGTAGATTAAAACCACCCTGAGATATCATCTACCCCTGGCGAGAATGGCCTATATCACAAAATCTCAAAACTGCAGATGCTGGCGTGGATGTGGAGAGAAGGGAACACTTTTACACTGCTGGTGGGACTGCAAACTAATACAACCTTTTTGGAAAGAAGTATTGAGAAACCTCAAAGAACTCAACCTAGACCTCCTGTTTGATGCTGCAATCCCATTTCTGGGCATCTATCCAGAAGGAAAAAAAGGCTTATATTATAAAGATACTTGTACTAGGCTGTTTATCGCAGCCCAATTTACAATCGCAAAAATGTGGAAACAGCCTAAATGCCCTTCAACCCAAGAATGGATTGGCAAGCTGTGGTATATGTATACCATGGAATATTATTCCGCTATTTTTATAAAATGGAGATTTTGCAGCATCTGTACTAATGGAGGTGGAACACATTATCCTTAGTGAAACATCACAGGAATGGAGAAGTATGCATCCTATGTATTCAACTTTGATATGAGGACAATTAATGACAATCAATGACATGGTGGGGAATGGGGGAAGGGGTGAGCAGACAGAGAAAGAGGGAGGGGGTGAGGGTAAGGAAAAGAAAAAAAAGAAGAAGAAAGAAAATAGTGACTAATTCTCACATAAATTGGATTTGATTTTGACTAAAGTACATTACTTAAACATTAATTTTTACTTCAATTTATTAATATGTTGTTTAGGATACAGGATACTGCATCCTCATTTATAAGTGAATTATGTTTGTAATTTCCCCTTTATAATGATATTTTTTTCTAATTTTAATATCAGGTGTATCTAGATTAAGTAGAATGATTTTGAAGTATTTCTTTTTTTTCTATTGTCTATAAAATATGGCATGATCTATTTTTTGAAATTATCTTTTATCTTTATTTATAAATATTAGTTGTCTATTCTTTGATACTTTGGGAAAAAATAATAAGTAGTTAATTGATGACTATACTGAACCTCAGAGTCAAAGCATTCTATAGTAGACATACTCTTATTTGACAATGTGAATGTTACTTTCTTTGCATTACTTTTATTATTATTGCTTAGCAACTGTCTGATTTCTTTTCTGAATGTATTTGTCTTCATTAATTCTTAAACATTGTTATTGTTGTTAAAGTTTCAGTCTTTTTAATTTTGTGAAGGCAAAAAGTGGAAGCCTAATGAGCACATGTATATGTGAAAATAAAAAAAAAATAAAAAAGTAAAGTAAAATAAAACAAAATAAAATAAAATAAGCATAGCTCATAGCTGGGTATGGTGGTAGACACCTGTAATCTCAGCTACTTGGGAGGCTGAGGCAGGAGGATCACTGAGCCCAAGAGTGTGAGATTGCTGTGTGCTGTGACACTACAGCACTCTACCGAGGGTGACAGAGTGAGAATCTATCTCAAAAAATAATAATAAAATAAAATAAATAAATATTGCATCTCATTTTCCTGATAAGAAAGGAACAATCCCCTCCAAAGTTGGACATTTCTGTCACACTAAACACCCACAGACCAGGCAATGGCAGTGCATGGGCATTACCCTGTTTGGCTTCAGTAATTCACCATCCTGAGATGCTCTGAATTGTGGAAATAAAAAGGGTCCCCTTAAATTCAGTCTTGGGAACCCAAATTCAAATTCAAACTCCAAGGTATCTTTGACAATATCACCAAACGACATTGTTGAAGAGAGAGAACTTTCCTTTCTATTGTGGTGAAAACAGATTGATACTGTCCCTGAGAGGACAGCAGAGCTGGCCAGACCTCTGGCTGCTGTTTTCTTGCTGTTTCTGGATTCTTTCACAGCAAAGGAAAACACAATGGGGGTGAGGGAGACTGGGAGAGAGACATAGGCCTTTTCTGGTGCCACAAAGCATTTATCTGAATGCTGCTGCCTAAGCTCAACGGCAGAACTGGAACTCCCTTGAATGATTCTTAGATAGTTATTATACTGAATAACCCCCACAGCAGGTCAGTGTGAATAGGGGGAAGCTTGGCTACTCCTAACCTAGAAAGCTAAAAATATGTCAACTGGATGCCTCTCAAGTGTGCGATAGAAATGCATCCTCATTGCCACTAGTAATATTGTCCCTGACCTCAGAGTGTTATTGGAAAGAGACCCATTGAATGTTTTAATTTCCTCACAAACTGCTGATCATGATGATTCCGAGGTGCCAGATGGCAGCAGGAGTGATAAATGATGTTGACACCTCAGGAGAATCAAGCTACTAAAATTATATTATATTCAGCTGCAGTTTTAAAGCATGCAGTATAATTAAAAGCGTTATTCCATGGCCAAATGCTACACCTATTGGTAACAGAGTTAAATGAGGAGACTGCTGTGTGTATTTGTTTGGTTAGAAGGTATTCTTTTATGCTGCTCAAATACCATTCTAATGGAAGAATTTACCAGGTAGGGAGGATCTTACCTGTAAAATCTCAAGCATACCTGACACAGAGCCAGGAATTAGGAACACAGGAGGAAAGGGCATATTCTCTTCTCATTCACATGTAATAGAAAGGCAAATCATTATAAAACAACTTAATATGGCAAGAAACATTCTGAGATCGTTTCTCCCTGAATTAGTACTGTGGGACCATAATGTTCACATTGTTTAAAGATCGGCTTATTCTGATGAAAGCTCTTAACAAGCAGATTCTCATCTTTGAATGAATGAAACAATGTATTTTGTATGTTTACTTTTGTTTGGTGGGAAGCATGTATTTATTTATTTCATGTGGGGGGAGGGTGGAGTCCACTCTGTTGCCCTGGGTAGATAGAGTGCTGTGACATCATAGTAACTCACACCAATCTCCACTCCTGGGCTTAAGTGATCCTCCTCCCTCAGCTTCCTCAGTAGCTGGGACTATAGGTGCCCACCACCATGCCCAGCAAGGAGGCATATATTTGAATGCCAGTGCCCAGAGCTGCCCTGTTATTTAGCCCCTCTTCCAATACATGGACACAGAATTGATTTACCTTCCAAAACAGAGGGAGGGTATCCTCCATTTGCTTGGTGGATATCAAGTTGATGGATACAGGCAATATGGTTTTGTTACATGGCTCAGATAAGGTTCACAGTAGGGATAATTCCCAAGTGGTGTATTCCTGAACCATGGAGTGGGCTGGTTTTATCGTTGGGCAGTGGTGAGGCATCATCTGATGGAATCTTGCCATGGGGTGAGGCTCAGCCTGGGTGGACCCTGACGCACGGTGTCCTGCTGCGGGATGAAGCTCAGCCTGGGTGGACCCTGACACACGGCGTCCTGCCGCGAGGTGAGGCTCAGCCTGAGTGGACCCTGACACATGGCGTCTTGCTTTTTCCTCCACTAACCTATGTTCTCTGTGGACAGGGAGCTCATTGGTCTTTTCATTGTTGCATCGTCTGAGGCTGGTATGGTGCCCCTCATATCATGAATGTGCAGTAATTGTTGATCTAATGAATAAAGAGTTCAAGTCCTGAGCTCTATGTCTGTCTAGTGATCTGTGGCACCAGAATGACTGGCCTCTATCTGCTAACGAGGTAAGCCTCAGCTGTTTTCCATTCCTCATTGCCTCCATGACTTCGTTATGACAGCATTCTTGCCAACTTCAATCACTGAGGCAATAATGTTCCCCTGTTGTGAGACAGTTTATTCAATATTCTGACTCTGATTTTCACAGTGTTAAGTATCCCCTTAACTTTTAATATTTGAGCATTGTCTAAGGAAAAAAAAAAGACTAAAGATTTCATTTCTTCCAGGGGTGGGGAACTTGTGGCCTTCTGATTTCAAGATTGCTCATTTTTAACCACAGGAGGCAACATAAGCATCCTCATTCCCTACTACAACTCCCTTTTCTCAGACAGAATCTCACTCTGTCACCCTGGGTAGAGTGCTGTGGCATCATCATAGCTCACAGCAACCTCAAACTCCTGGGCTCAAGCCAGCCTCCTGAGTAGCTGGGACTGTAGGTAACTGACACCACACCTGGCTAGTTTTTCTGTTTTTTTTTTTTTTTTTTTTTTTTTTTTTTTAGTAGAGACAGGTGTCACTCTTGCTCAGTCTGATCTGGAACTCCTGAGCTCAAGGGATCCACCCACCTAAGCCTCCCAGAGTTCTGGGATTACAGGTGTGAGCCATGGTGCCCTGCTGTATGCCTTTTAATAAAAGCATTTGTTATATAAAATTTAGATTCAGTCTAAAGGCCACACTTACAGACCAGGAAGTCTGTAAGTTCTCTTAAGGTCACAGGTCCTCACCCCAGCGGGAATCCACAGAAAGTGGACAGATCTTTACTGACTCTACCATTAGTGGAAATGTAGAAATTAATAGATGACTTGATAATGCAAATAAAATAAAGCAATCATGCAAAACAGAAGAAGCTAAAAAAAAAAGTACTGCCACTGATGGTCATTTCTCTTTGCAGTTATCCAGTTTCTTACAAAGATGCCTGTTTTCCAAATTACAGAGCAGTTGCTATGGTGACACCTGCTTTATAAATCATGCACAAAGCCTGTCTTCATTTCCATGGTGCCCTGAAATAATATAATAAAGATTATCAAAGTGAAGTTGCAAAAGTCTGAAAAGGGGTCTGGTGAGAACAAAACAAGGAAGACATTAAACAGTCAAAGCGAAATTTCAAAAGATTCCGTGAAGAACTCATGAAGTATTTGTGGTAGCCTTAGGGTCATTCCATGATATTTTGGACAGCTTTCAGCATCTTCCTGAGAGATAAAATGTTGATGATTGATGATGAGCCGTTCATTGATGTCTGAGAGCGCTGACGGTTTACCTGTGTGATTTGGGAGTATTTTCTTTCATGACAGATGAGTGGGTTAGAATCTCTGGGTTAAAATTTCAAACACAGGACTTTCCTGGAGGGACTCAGCACTTTTCACATTCTCTTTGCACCTTTACCATTTTGGAACAATACATGGTCCATTTTTATTTCTTTAAAAATAAAAAAAAATGGTATTTCCCACTCTTTACAGTCAAAACTGTTCTGACTTACATGGTTAGAGACAGGCCACTCCCAGAAATTATGGATGTCACCACTTTGGAAGTGATACCCCCTTGTATGCACATCTGCTCTGGGACCATGTTTTTGTTTTTTTTCTCTCCACATTCCCAGAGAGAGCAAAGTTTCAGACTGCAGCAGTTAGATCCCTTCTGCTCTGTGAGGATGGGGAGCTTTGCAGAGGAGACCTCAGGAAATGAAGAGCAGGACTATTCGAGAACATTCATCAGATCGAGAGTCCGGCTTCGGCCTGGACAGTGCCTCTCTCTCAAGAGGCATTTTTATTTGGATGGTTCTATTTTCACTCTATTTCCCATCATCTGTCCACTCTATAGATAGGGCTTCTTAGACATTTGCAGACACCAGCAGGGTTGACCTAAGGCAAATTAGGATATCACAGATAGTTCAGAGATAAAAGGATTATAGTGGAATCTCCATAGCCAAACACCTCCGCACACTGTCTCCTTTTAAGTTGACCTAATTTTCATAGACTGGACGTGCACCACATGTGCGCATCAGTGCAAGATGCCTAGTCCCTTATGTCGCCACCTCTATGTGTCAACCATTTGTCACTGTCCCTTGGTGGTCAACTCACAAGGGTTCTGCTTTACTTCTGGGGATATTTGAGTATTTTCGAGCTCTATCCTTACCAACTGATGGCAAATTGCAAGAAAATTGAAATTTCATCTCCAAATTACAATGAAAGTATCCTGCAGACTCTTCCATGTAAGTGCAAAGTGGTTGGTCCTGATTTTCATCTTCCCAAGGGATCACATCTAGAAGGCATTAGCCGGATTAATAATAGGGTGTATCTGTCTCCCCTGGAGCTGCCACCACAGGAGTCACCGCCATGGTGTCAAGCATTGCAGGATCCAAGGTGACATCTCAGCATTTGTTCTGTAATAATCCACCATCAGGCTCCAGGATCCTAAGGACATATATATGTATATATATATATTTTTTTAACAGGACCATCCTGGGCTATTAAACTGTGACAGAGTGATACAGAACACTCCTGCCTGCTGCTGGGTCCTGAGTTAACAAACTGATGCTTTGGTAACCATGTGATAACCAGCTCTTCTCCACCTGTTGAGAGACACTTCCTTTGTTACACAGTTGATTGGAGGTTGGGTGATTTACTCTCATGTCTTAGCCGTGAGAAGCCCTGGGGGGTGTGGGGGGTGTGATGCTCCACACCGCAAGCATCCAAACTGTCACTGTCTATATAAATGTATTCGGCAGTAAGGACCATGGTTATGGCCACCTGAACGTCTGACCAGTATCCAAGAATCAAAAGAAAATATTTTATTGCTTAATCCCTCAAACTTTTGAATACAAAATAAACAGGAAAGGAAGAGAAGCCACAAGGTCACAATGCTTTAGATGGCATCCCAACATCAGCTACCCCTTCACTCTCTTCTCTACAGACTGCCTTTGTGCACCCCAAACGGTCCCATAGCTCTTTAGTCAGAGAAAGAAATTGTCCCGAAATTGCTACCCAAGGGAAGGGTGACTCCCAAGTGACTGGTTATTCACCTTGTGATCTTCAGATGATCCCCATCACCACCAAATTCCACTTTGGGCTAAGAAAACCAGTACCCCACTATATGTCCCTGTGGCTGGTATTCTTATTCCATGAATTTGGGCTCAGTGCCTGTAAATACCACCACAGGGAATAATTCAGATCCGAACCCACACATGCCCAGAAAAGAGATGCCAGGTCATGATTTTTAGGAGCCTATTATGTTATGGTTAGAAGGTGAGCTTTTCCCCGAAAATGGAATCTACTTTGTAGAAAACTAATTGTTCTCTGCTCCTGCCAATGTCTCCCTATTCACAGGAAAGTTTTCAATATTATATAAGAAATCACACATTATTTTAAAACAAAGAAATATAGTGGACACTGTTGCTTTTTAATACAGCATGTTGTGAAAAACAAATTACATCCATCATGTGCTGTAATAGTGCACATGTTTAAGACCTTTTTCGATGACCCATTCACATGAAAATTTAAATGAGTCCTTTAAAAAAATTCAACAAATACCACTTGTGTATATGCTCTGAGTTCTGAATTTATTAAGATATTATTTATAGCCTACTTGGGAAACATTCTATATACAAATTCTTACTGTAACATAAAATAAAGGTGAACATTACTATCATCCCTCCAATTTATACAATTTGATTAGGTTGTGCATTTCATGTGATAACTGAAATTAGTATTTTCAGCGTCTTTCTTGAAAACAAATCAAACCCAGCTGACAAAGCAACCTCTGCACACAGAGGCTTTGGGGAGAGATGGCCTGTGTCTGAGGCCCGCCGCACTGCTCTGGTGGCTGTGGTGTCTGACAGCTCTTCTAACCAGTGTGTTCTCTGCCTTTGTGTCTCCATCTGTAAAGTGAAGGCTGTAACCGTGCATACTTCCCTCACTACATAACACCTATGAAATGTGTGAAGCAGTGCCCATCCCCTGCAGCACTCAACTATGTTAGCCGTTGTCATTCTTATTATTATGTTAAAAAATCACCATAATGCCCACCGATTTTTAATTTTGCCTGTAACTTCCTCACAAGCCAAAACAAACACCTTGACGTGAGAACATTAATGACATAGAAGAACACGCACTTGAAGGGCCCTGGCCTTGCTAATCTTCTAACAAGTCCCTGTGATGTATTTTACAAACACGAGAGAGATACTGCAGCGCCAAGGGCAGCAGACCCTAAATCGGAAGGATCAGATGGTTCTACATACGACTCTGACTTTCTGAAAAGGCCAATCAGCCAGGACAAAGGCACTCCCTGATGAAGTCTTGTTTATATTTCAATGGAAAAGCCAGCAGGAGCATCCAGAGAAAAGTTGATGGGAATTAGCTTAGCATCTTATTCTTCATTTTTTCTCACCTGATAAATGAAAGCCTTGGATTCTGTCATTTCTCAAGTGCTTGTAATTTTAAAATACGTCTTAATAATCAAAAGCTACCATTAATTTAAGATCTTTGTGGTGGTTCCCTGTCACTGTGTAAGAAATTACTATAAATGTACTGGCTTAAATGTGATAAATGTTATTATCTTACAGTTCTGGAAATTGGAAACCCTAAAACCAAGCTATCAGCGGGAGTTGTGTTTCTCCTGGAGGCTCTGAGGAAGAATCCATTCTCACATCTTTTCCTCTTTCTAGAGGTTGCTTGGATTCGTGGCTGGTGGCCTGCTTTCATCCTTCATGCTCCAAACCTGCATGGGACACATTTCTCATATCAAACACAGGGATGCTTCCTTCTTGATGAGTGCCTGAGTAGTCCAGGATAATTGCCTTGTCTCCAGGTTAGCTGGGTAACAACCTTAATTCTGCCTGTCACCATAATTTCCCATTGCCTTATCCAAATGTAACATTTGGTCTTCTTCTGGGGCCATTACTCTGCCTATCGCAAGCTTTGACATGAAAAAAAGAATTTTTAAAAAACCAAACATTTTCATTTGTTTTTTAAAGTAGTGCAACTTAACTTATAACAAGAATAATAATTAGTACTAGTTGTGGTGATATCTTCATTTGTGTAATTATTCAGTGTCTTGTGTTATCAGAGCACATATAATAGATACTAGGAGGTCCTAATGAGTGCCTAAAAATTAAGACCCTTCCCATAGTGATCTCAAGGAATAAAAGCCTGTGTAGAGTCCACAGCTGTTAATGCAGTATGAATGCCCTTCATACTCACTGAATCCTCTACTCTTCTAATAATCTTCTGTTTATTAGTAATTCTTGGATATACTCCTGAAATTCAGTTTATAAATAAAATGTATACATGTCTGTATTGATTAAAAATCACATTTCTATTCTTCTGATATTTTACTAAGTAAGAATGTTCTTCAACTCCAACCAGGTTAATACATAAGATGTGAAATGTCCATCTTTTTGATGGCTGAGTAGTACTCCATGGCGTACATATACTACAGTCTGTTAATCCATTCATGGGTTGATGGGCACTTGGGTTGATTCCACATCTTGGCATTCGTGAATTGAGCTCAATCCAATGTACTCAATATCAATATGAAACCAGTAGATGAATAACTACACCGGAGAAAAACACAATTAAGTTCAAGTAGGAAGGGTGGGAAGAGAAACGGGAAGAGGGAAGGAAGGAGGGATTTGGGGAGGTCTCATTTAATGTGCACAATGTTATAGTTATAAAAACTAAAGAGAGACAAAAATTGGGGGAGGTGGGCATGTTAATTTCAGTGCTCTAGACTTAACAGAAGAAAGGTGGGTGTGAGAAAATGACGGGAAAGAGTGCACTTAGCAGATGCTAATTCAGATGCTGTTTTCAGCACAGGATGAAGGTTGGGAGGGTGAAGAGTGGGAGAGGAAGATGAAGGTCCTTGTCAGCAGGACACCCAAGGCATTCAGGACTGTGTGTGGGACAAACTGGGGTGGGGAACGCAGACAGTTCACAGCCAGACAATTAATGCAGGCTTACAACTTCGGGTGGTAATTGTGTGAGATATTTTCAGACCAGAAGGAAGATTTTACAAATGATTTGACATGATTAAGTTCCTGGAACAGTAAAAAGATTTAAGTAGTGAAGATTTCAAAGTGCTCAAAGAAGGGCCAGAGAGATATTTTGAGGATCCAAACAATGACATTCTTGAAAGAGAATAAAATGAAGTCGTAGTTCACTTTTGGAATCTGTGGAAAAAAAAAAAAAAAAAAAAAACTTGAAAAGTTCTGCACAGGAAAAAAAAAAAAAAGGAAACCTAAATCACTTTCATGATTGGAAAACTTTTTAGTATAAAATGAAAAAAGAGAAACCACAGTAAAACCATAGACAGTAAATGGAAAGTTTTCAGAAGATATATAGGACAGACATATTTTTAGGAGAAAAACCCTCTAGATATTTAATACAATAGGCAAAAATAATCCCTAGTGATAATAAAGGTCAATGTTCACTGAATGCTTTGTATGTGCCTCGTGCCTTAAATATAGTAACTTATTCTACTCCTTTACAACCTATCAGGTATTGTTATTTTCATTTTAAATGTGAGGAAACTGAGGCAAAAGGTGGAAAATAATTTCCCCTCAAATGCACAGCTAAAATTATCCAAGCTGAGGTTTGACAGCTGCCATTGTGACTTGAAGTCATGCCTTGACCATTTTGAAATAATTGCCTGTGTTCTTAAAAAGTCATCTCAACAAAGGGCTGTGCGTTATAAGTAAATACAATTCAATAAAGGCTTAAGATGTATCAGCCTCGTTAACTCTGAAATATCGCATTTAATTTTATGTCTACTCAATTGAATCAAGTGTTCTCTTCAATTGTAAAATCATAATCTGAGATTTACATGTGTTTCAGGTTTTATACCAAAGGCAGTACCTTGTCCACTCTTCGAAGCAATTTTGGAACTCTTTTTCTAAAATGGCCATCAGAACTGCCACTGTAGTACCCTTGATGTCCTGCATGTCATCAAAATGTCTTCCTTTCAAAATTTCCTTTATTGTCAGGTAAAGAAAAAAGTCACCGGGGGCAAGATCAGTTGAGTAGGGAGGGTGTTCCAATACAATTATTTGTTTACTAGCTAAAAACTCTCTCAATGACAGTGCTGTGTGAGTTGGTGCATTGTCGTAATGCAAGAGCCAGGAGTTGTTGGCCACAACTTTCAGTAAAGATTTTCTTCATGCTATGTATTTAGGTGTTTTGGGGGGTTGGTTTTCTTGGTTGGTTTGTTTTGTTTTCATCTGGCCCCCCCACTAAGGCTTATTTTATTTTTCAGATGCTTTGTGAAATCTGCTTAAATATAAGTTTAGAATTGTTATAAATGAAAAATAGAGTCTTTATTCAAATCTTAATAAGTAGAATTCATCATGTTATGATGATCACTTGTGGTACTTCATCTGTGAGCTTTGAATTATTTTTCATTCCAATTCTTTGCAGTACGTATTTGAAAATGTATTATCTCTCATTTTTAATTTTAATTATTTTATTCACAAGCCATCTTATCATTCACATTGCACATACTTAAACACATAATCATTAATTCATACCTTTCACTGAAAAATTACTTGAGTACTGTTATTTTCTGTCAGTAAAATATAGACACACATTGTACCCCATGACTGCATTAATGTACACAGCTATGATTCAATAAAAAAATTATGAAAAATGAAAGCCCCAATGTTAAGTGACAGGGAAAAAAAAGAAAAAAAATATAGACACAGTAGCAAGTCTAATTTGAATATACATGGCCATCTCAGTAAAGATTACAATTACAAAAACATTTTCAACCCATTATTATTTTTTTCTAACTTTTTTCTTTTTTTTATTGTTAAATCATAGCTGTGTACCTTAGTGCAATCGCCTGTACCCATTCTAAGATGCACCATAGATATGTGGCCCCACCCATTACCCTCCCTCCACCAAAACCTCCCCCCTCCCTTCCCCTTCCTTGGCCCTTTCCCCATAGTCTTGTGCTATAGTTGGGTTATAGTCTTCATGTGAAAGCTATTTTAATATGTGAGATCCAAGTAGGAATACACTGCTTTTCTTTTCCTTCGTATTTCTTTTTATGTTTAATAAAACTTATCAGTGGAAACACTAACTTTCTATTTTTCTATCTATTTCTATCTATTTAACTATTTTTCTTTGACGTGTAACTCTCATTTTGAAGTAGTGCATTCAAACCCAGGGCTTCAAAAATGATCACTGTAAATTATCTATGCAGCAAAAGCCACATAACAAGAGCCAACGGAACAGAACTCCAGGGCATCCGGGTAGGCGCTTCCGCAGACTGAGCAGGGTGAGCAGAGCAGCAGGTGGAGTTAAGAAATCTGAGAGCTCAGAGGCCCCCATTTAGGGACAGTGAGATGCAGTCATGAGCAGAAAGACCCTACTTAGCAATACAGTGTACAAAGGATTAGAAACAGATGCCGTCCAGAGAGAAGCAAAGTGCCATCCACAGGGTGATGGGGCTGCAGGTAACAGTCCACTGCAGGAGTAGCTGCGGCAAAACAGCACTTTCAGACACACACACACACACACACACACACACACACACACACAGTTCCTGAAGTGAAAGTACCTTATGTACTTACTCTGTTTCTCTGAAAATAAGACATCCTTCGAAAATAAGACCTACTTACAGGAAAGATAAGACATCCCTGAAAATAAGACCTAGCGCATCTTTGGGAGCACACCTTAAAATAAGACACTCTTATTTTTGGGGAAACAGGGTGGTAATTATGTATATTTATCTGCTGAGAAGTGTGTGCTGCACACAACTGATTATATCCCTGTGGCCTGTGCCCTCTGCATGGTCCTAGTAGTGTATTTTTTTTTTATTAAATCATAACTGTATACATTGATATGATCATGGGGCATCATACACTCGCTTCATAAACCATTTGACAGATTTTTATCACAGTGGTTAACATAGCCTTTCTGGCGTTATCTCAGTTACTGTGCCAAAACATTTACATTCTACATTTACAAAGTTTCGCAAATACCCCTGTAATATGCACCACAGGTGTGATCCCACCGATTGCCCTCCCTCTACAGACCACCCCCCTCCCTTTCCCACTTCCCCCTATTGTTAAGTTGTAGCTGGGTTATAGCTTTCATGTGAGAGTCCCAAATTAGTTTCATAATAGGGCTCTGTACATTGGGTACTTTTTCTTCCATTCTTGAGATACTTTACTAAGAAGAATATGTTCCAGCTCCATCCATGTAAACATGAAAGAGGTAAAGTCTCCATCTTTCTTTAAGGCTGCATAGTATTCCATGGTATACATATACCACAATTTATTAATCCATTCGTGGATCGATGGGCACTTGGGCTTTTTCCATGACTTAGCTATTATGAATTGGGCTGCAATAAACATTCTGGTACAAATATCTTTGTTATGGTGTGATTTTTGGTCTTCTGTGTATATGCCCAGCAGAGGAATTACAGGATTGAATGGCAGATCTATTTTTAGATCTCTGAGTGTTCTCCATATCTCTTTCCAAAAGGAATGTATTAATTTGCATTCCCACCAGCAGTGCAGAAGTGTTCCCTTTTCTCCGCATCCACGCCAACATCTCTGGTCTTGAGATTTTGTGATATAGGCTAGTCTCACTGGAGTTAGATGATATCTCAAAGTAGTTTTGATTTGCATTTCTCTGATGATTAAAGATGATGAGCATTTTTTCATATGTCTGAAGGCTGTGCGCCTGTCTTCTTCAGAGAAGTTTCCCTTCAAATCCCTTGCCCAGCCTGCGATGGGATCCCTTGTTTTTTTCTTGCTGATGCGTTTGAGTTCTCTGTGGATTCTGGTTATTAAACCTTTGTCAGAGATATACCCTGCAAATATCTTCTCCCATTCTGAGGGCTGTCTGCTTGCTTTGCTTACTGTGTTCTTAGCTGTGCAGAAGCTTTTTAGTTTGATCAAGTCCCAGTAGTGTATTTTTGAAGCTGCTTCAATAGCCCGGGGGGTTCTCCTCATGAAATACTCACCCAGACCAATTTCTTCAAGGGTTTTCCCTGCATTCTCCTCTAGTATTTTTATAGTTTCATGTTTTAAGTTTAAATCTTTAATCCAATGAGAGTCTATCTTAGTTAATGGTGAAAGGTGTGGGTCCAATTTCAGTCTTCTGCAGGTTGCCAGCCAGTTCACCCAGCACCATTTGTTAAATAGGGAATCTTTTCCCCACTGAATGTTTTTAATTGGCTTGTCAAAAATCAAATAGCGGTAAGTAGCTGGATTCATCTCTTGGTTCCTATTCTGTTCCAGATATCTACTTCTCTGTTTTTGTGCCAATACCATGCTGTTTTGATCACTATCGATTTGTAGTAAAGTCTGAGGTCTGGTAGTGTGATTCCTCCTGTTTTGTTTTTATTTCTGAGTAATGTCTTGGCTATTCGAGTTTTTTTCTGATTCCATATAAAACGAAGTAATGTTTTTTCAAGATCTTTAAAATATGACAGTGGAGCTTTAATAGGGAGGGCATTGAAATTATATATTGCTTTGGGTAGTATGGACATTTTGATAATGTTGATTCTTCCCAGCCATGAGCATGGTATGTTTTTCCATTTGTTAACATTTTCAGCTATTTCTTTTCTTAGAGTTTCATAGTTCTCTTTATAGAGATCTTTCACGTCTTTTGTTAGGTAAATTCCCAAATAGTTCATCTTCTTTGGCACTACTGTGAATGGGATAGAGTCCTTAACTGCTTTTTCAATTTGACTGTTGTTGGTGTATATAAAGGCTACCGATTTATGGATGTTGATTTTGTAATCTGAGATGCTGCTGTATTCCTTGATCACTTCTAGGAGTTTTGTAGTAGAGCCCCTAGTGTTTTCCAGATACACGATCGTATCATCTGCGAAGAGCAAAAGTTTGATCTCTTCTGACCCTATATGGATACCCTTGATCGCCTTTTCTTCCCTAATTGCGGTGGCTAAAACTTCCATTACAATGTTGAAAAGCAATGGAGACAATGGGCAGCCTTGTCTGGTTCCTGATCTGAGTGGAAATGATTCCAATTTAACTCCATTCAATATGATATTGGCTGTGGGTTTGCTGTAGATAGCCTCTATCAGTTTAAGAAAAGTCCCTTCTAGACCAATTTTCTTGAGTGTTCTGATCATGAAGGGATGCTGGATATTATCAAAAGCTTTTTCTGCATCAATTGAGAGAATCATATGGTCTTTGTTTTTTAATTTGTTTATGTGCTGAATTACATTTATAGATTTATGTATATTGAACCAGCCTTGAGACCCTGGGATAAAACCAACTTGGTCATGATGTATAATTTGTTTGATGTGTTGCTGGATTCTGTTTGTTAGGATCTTGTTGAATATTTTTGCATCTATATTCATTAGTGATATTGGTCTATAATTTTCTTTTCTTGTTGGGTCTTTTCCTGGTTTGGGGATCAGCGTGATGTTTGCTTCATAGAACGTGTTGGGTAGTCTTCCTTCTTTTTCTACATTTTGGAACAGGTTGAGTAATAGAGGTACTAATTCCTCTTTAAAGGTTTGGTAGAATTCTGACGTGAAACCGTCTGGTCACGGGCTTTTGTTTTTAGGGAGGTTTTGTATAGTTGATGCTATTTCTGAACTTGATATGGGTCTGTTCAACATTTCCACTTGATTCTGGTTAAGTCTTGGAAGGTGGCATGCTTCCAAGTATTGGTCTGTTTCCTTCAGATTTTCATATTTCTGAGAATAAAGTTTCTTGTAATATTCATTAAGGATTTTTTGGATTTCTGATGAGTCTTTGTTGTTTCTGATTGATGATATTAGAGATTTTACTCTTTTTTTCCTGATTAGGTTGGCTAGAGGTTTATCTATTTTATTGACCTTTTCAAAAAACCAGCTTTTTGATTTATTGATCTGTTGTATTATTCTTTTTTTTTCAATTTCATTTAGTTCTGCTCTAATTTTGGTTATTTCTTTTCTTCTACTGGGTTTGGGGTTGGAATGTTCTTCCTTTTCCAGTTGCGTGAGATGTCCCATTAAGTTGTTAACTTCCTCTCTTTCCGTTCTCTTGAGGAAGGCTTGCAGTGCTATAAATTTCCCTCTTAGAACTGCCTTTGCTGTGTCCCGGAGGTTCTGATATTTTGTGTCTTCATTGTCATTTTGTTCCAAAAAATTGGCGATTTCTTTCTTAATCTCATCTCTGACCTAGCTATCATTCAGCATAAGGTTATTTAACTTCCATGTTTTTGTATGGGTATGCAGATTCCTGTTGTTACTCAATTCAAGTTTTATTCCATGATGGTCCGAGAAGATGCATGGAATAATTTGTATTCCTTTAAATTTACTGAGGTTAGACTTGTGACCTAAAATGTGGTCAATTTTGTAGTAAGTTCCGTGGGCTGATGAGAAGTATGTGTATTCAGTTTTGTTAGGATGAAATGTTCTGTAGATGTCTGCTCAATCTAAATATTGGATGGTTAGGTTTAAATCTAAGATTTCTTTGCTCAGCTTCTTTCTGGAGGATCGCTCCAACACTGCCAAGGGAGTGTTGAAAACTCTGACGATTATGGAGCTGGAGGAAATCAAGTTACTCATGTCTGTTAGAGTTTCTCTTATGAATTGAGGTGCATTCTGGTTGGGTGCATAGATATTAATAATTGAGATCTCATCATGTTGAGTATTACCCTTAACAAATATGAAGTGACCATTCTTGTCCTTCCTTACTTTTGATGGTTTAAAGCCTACTGTATCTGCAAATAAAATTGCAACACCTGCTTTTTTCTGTTTACCATTTGCCTGAAATATGGATGACCATCCTTTCACCCTGAGTCTGTATTTGTCTTTTAAGTTGAGATGTGACTCTTGTATGCAACAAATATCTGGCTTGAGTTTTTGTATCCTGTCAGCTAACGTATGCCTCTTTAGAGGACAGTTTAAGCCATTCACATTGATGGAGAGTATTGATAAGTCTGGTGCAATTTTGGGTATTGAGTTTTTCAAAGGTCCAGTGGACATTTTTAATCCTTTTGCCAGTGTGGAAGTTGGAGTTTGATCCGAAGTTTCTGAGTGAGTTTACTTTTGTGGTATAGGATTGGGTTGGTCATTGTGGAGGATGGGTCTGAGAATATCCTGAAGAGCTGGTTTACTTTTGGCAAATTTTTTCAACATGTGAATGTCATTGAAGTATTTAATTTCTCCATCATAGATGAAACTCAGTTTAGCTGGATACAAGATCCTGGGTTGAATGTTTTTTTGCTTTAGGAGATTAAAAGTTGATGACTAGCCTCTTCTGGCTTGAAAAGTTTCAGCAGAGAGATCTGCAGTTATTCTAATATTCTTACGTTTGTACGTTATAGTTTTCTTTCGCCGTGCTGCTTTGAGAATCTTCTCTTTCATGTTAACTTTAGTGAAGCTAATTATGATATGTCTGGGGGATGACTTATTGGGGTTGAATCGTGCTGGGGTTCTGAAGCTGTCTGCTATCTGAATTTCAGATTCTCTAGGCATGTCTGGAAAATTTTCTTTCATAATTTCATGCAGAAGGGCCTCTGTGCCCCTGGAGGCCACTTCATTGTTCTCAGAAATCCCTATAATTCTTATGTTGCTTTTTTTTGAATTATCTGAGTGTTCGCTGAGTGAGTGATCCGTTTTTGCTCTCTATTTCTCTTCCTCTTTGAGCGATTGGGAGCGTTCGAAGACTTTATCTTCAATGTCAGAAATCCTTTCTTCTGCTTGCTCCATTCTGTTACTGAGGGGTTCTACTGTATTTTTCATATCTTTGAGGACTGTAAGTTCTTGCTTCAGTGTGTCTAAGTCTTTGGTGGTTTTGTCTTTAAATTCGTTAAATTCTTGAGACAATTTTTTAATTTCTCCTCAAATTCCTAATTCCATTTTATTAATCTTGTCTGCAATCCAAACTCTGAATTTGATTTCTGACATCTCAGCCAGTTGTTTATGAATGGGATCTTCAATCACATCTGCCATATCTTTTCTTGGGGGGGTTGATCTATTCTGGTTATTCATGTTACCAGAGTTTTTCCGCTGATTCCGCCCCATGGTTATTTTACTCCCTTTGGTTTTTCCCCTGGGGTTTTATCGAAGGGCCGTAGAGTGTCGTGGCCTGAGAAACTGGGGCCCTGTCTTGTGTGGTGGAGCAAAGTGGTTCTGTCTTGTTTTCAGCTGGTTTCTGTTCAATCCTATTGCAACTTTTACTCTGGCTTGAAGTCTCAGCTGTGTGGAAAAATCAGCAATTAAGTCACCCCACCTGCCCACCTCTGTCCCCAGTTGGAAAAGGAGAATCAAACCTTCCTACAACCGCACACCCAGGGCACACCTGAAAAGTCCTCAGTCTATTACCCCAGTTCAAAAGATCCAAATCAACTGTCTCAATCAGCACCTGTCTCGGGTGGGAGCGTTCAAGAGGTCTCTGGGAACTTTATCAGAGGGGCCTGGTGACTCCTCTGACACGGCTCGCCCCAGTGCAGCGTGGAGTCAGGAGGAGCCACCCAGCAAATGGAGCAGTCTAGGAAGGTTGATGTCTCCTTCCCCACTTTGCCCCTCCGTCGGACCCAGTCACTGGTATCTCTGCAGATGGCTAACCCAGTTGCCTGCAGTGAACAGACACTCCAGGGGTTTGCACCTGCCTGAATCGTAAGGAAGTCTGCCAGGCCCCCTCAGACTGCTGCTATCTAGCAGGAGGAGATGGGGCCTGACATCTTTGAGTGTTTGATGCAGGTGATGGGAAGGAGGTGTTCACTCAGGCTTAGCCCCATCCCTGATGGATGCTGCTAACAGAACAGACAACTTTGCGGGGTTCTGTCTCTGTTCCTGTCAAAATCGCCTACAGAAGACGGGCTGTTTTGAGTGCAAACGTCTTTGCTGTTGGAGGTTTGCGTCCGATCACCTCTCTGGGTCGGCCCCGCCCTGGAAACTTCCCGGGTTTGTGAGCAGTGTCAGGAAATCCCCCGCTCACCGGTGGCCTCCTCTGGTTGCCCAGGGAGATGGTGGTGTGGCCTCAGAATATGCAGAAGTGAGCGTTCTACCGTTAAAGAAAAAACGGCTGTTGATCTACCTCCAGGGAACTGCTGCTCTGGTGTGGGCACTCAGGCGACCCTTTTCTCTTTTGTCTCGCGCCCCAGAGTCAGCACTGAGCGGCCGCAGTTTGTGCTGGGTCCACACCCCTCAAGAGATCCCCCAAGAATCAGAACTCTTGGGGAATAGGCCCCCAGACCCCGATTGGGGGTGGGGGTGGGGAAGCTAGAGTTTCATTCAGTTTTACGCAACAATACGGCCTGGGGAGGGCTCCTGCACTGCACCGCAGGGAAGTGCTGCCAAGGCTTGATTTCCCCTCAGCAGAGTGCCCTCTCCTCACTCACGTGTCCCAGAGTCAGTGCTGACCTGACGCAGCTCAGGCACTGTGCACTCCCCTTGAGAAATCACCCAAGGATCCGAACTCTTGCGGGATAGGCCCTCAGACCCCGAGTGAGAGTAGGGGCTCTCAGCTCTCAGCAGGGAAGCTAGAGTCTTATTCAGTCTTGTGCCCCGTAATGTTGCCCGGGGAGGGTTGCTGCAGTGCACCGCAGGGAAGTGCCATGAGGCGTGACTCCCCCTCAGCCTGGTGCTCTCTCCTCACTCACGCGCCTCAGAGTCAATGCTGACCAGTCGCAACTCGGGGACTGTCCACTCCCCTTGAGAAATCACCCAAGGATCCGAACTCCTGCGGGACAGGCCTCCAGACCTCAGTGGACGGGAGGGGAGCTCCGGGAGGGTTGCCGGCAAAGGATTCCCAAAGTTTTATTCAGTTTTATGCCTGGCAGGAGAACGCCACGGCACCCCAGTAGGGGAGGTAGGTCCAGTTTTTAGAAGGTCTCTCCCATGGAGTGTAGTGGGAGGGCCTTTAATTTCTGCCCAGTGGTTTAATTGTGGGGCTCTTGAGCCGGTCTCATGGGGGAGGGGGACTCCCGTCCGCTTGGTGGTGGATTTTGTACCTTTTGTTTGCGTCCTTGTGATCACAGCTTGCCTCAGCGGTGTTGATGTGCCTTCTTCAACCTTCTCTCTTGGTGAGGCTCAAGTCCACCAGGATACTTACTAAATTCCTGTCCCTTAACTCTCCTTCTGGACGGGAGCCTCTGTTGAAAGCTGGCTTCAGTCTGCCATCTTGTCTCCCTCCCTAGTAGTGTATTTTTGATACTGCTTCAGTTGCCTGGGGAGTCCTCCTCATAAAATATTCTCCCAGGCCGATTCCTTCAAGAGTTTTCCCTGCACTTTCTTCTAGTATTTTTATAGTTTCATGTCTTAAGTTTAAATCTTTTATCCAGTGAGAGTCTATATTAGTTAGTGGTGAAAGGTGTGGGTCCAGTTTCAGTCTTCTACAGGTTGCTAGCCAGTTCACCCAGCACCATTTGTTAAATAGGGAATCTTTTCCCCACTGAATGTTTTTAATTGGCTTGTCAAAGATCAATTAACGGTAAATAGGTGGATTCATCTCTTGGTTCTCTATTCTGTTCCAGACATCCACTTCTCTGTTTTTGTGCCAGTACCATGCTGTTTTGATCACTATTGATTTATAGTACAGTCTCCCAGGTCTGGTAGTGTGATTCCTCCTACTTTACTTTTATTGCTAAGTAATGTTTTGGCTATTCGAGGTTTTTTATGATTCCATGTAAAACGAAGTATTATTTTTTTCAAGATCTTTCAAATATGACAATGGAGCTTTAATAGGAATTGCATTAAAATTATGTATTGCTTTGGGTAGTATAGACATTTTAACAATGTTGATTCTTCCCAGCCATGAGCATGGTATGTTTTTCCATTTGTTAACATCTTCAGCTATTTCTTTTGTTAAAGTTTCATAGTTCTCTTTATAGAGTTCTTTCACGTCCTTTGTTAGATAAACTCCTAAATATTTCATCTTCTTTGGCACTACTGTAAAGGAATAGAGTCCTTGACTGTTTTTTCGGCTTGGTTTTTGTTGGTATATATAAAGGCTACAGATTTATGGGTGTGGATTTTGTAGCCTGAGACATTACTATATTCTTTGATCATTTCTAAAAGTTTTTTACTAGAATCCCTAGTGTTTTCCAGATATACAATCATATCATCTGTGAAGAGTGAAAGTTTGATCTCTTCTGACCCTATGTGGATACCCTTGATTGCCTTTTCTTCCCTAATTGCAATGGTTAAAACTTCCATTACAATGTTAAAGACCAATGGAGACAATGGGCAACCTTGCCTTGTTCCTGATCTAAGCGGAAATGATTTCAATTTAACTCCATTCAGTACAATATTGGCTGTGGGTTTGCTGTAGATGGCCTCTATTAGTTTAAGAAATGTCCCTTCTATACCAATTTTCTTAAGTGTTCTGATCATGAAGAGATGCTGGATATAATCAAAGGCTTTTTCTGCATCAATTGAGAGAATCATATGGTCTTTATTTTTCACTTTGTTTATATGCTGAATTACATTTATAGATTCTTTTGTTTTTAATTTATTTTAATTCTGCTCTGATTTTGGTTATTTCTTCTCTTCTACTGGGTTTGGGGTTGGAATGTTCTTCTGTCTCCAGTTGCTTGAGATGTCCCATTAAGTTATTAACTTCCTCTCTTTCCATTTTCTTTTCTTTCTTTTTTTTTAAATCATAGCTGTGTACATTGATATAATCATGGGGCATCATTCACTAGCTTCACAGACCATTTACCAAGTTTCACATATACCCTTGCAAGATGCACCGCTGGTGTAAACCCACCAATCCCCTTCCCTCTACCACCTCCTCCCTTTCTCCCCTCCATTCCCCCTTCCCCCTATTCTTAGGTTGTAACTGGGTTATAGCTTTCATGTGAAAACCCTAAATTAGTTTCATAGTAGGGCTGAGTACATTGGGTACTTTTTCTTCCATTCTTGAGATACTTTACTAAGAAGAATATGTTCCAGCTCCATCCATGTAAACATGAAAGAGGTAAAGTCTCCATCTTTCTTTAAGGCTGCATAGTATTCCATGGTATACATATACCACAATTTATTAATCCATTCGTGGATCGATGGGCACTTGGGCTTCTTCCATGACTTAGCTATTATGAATTGGGCTGCAAGAAACATTCTGGTACAAATATCTTTGTTATGACGTGATTTTTGGTCTTCTGGGTATATGTCCAGTAGACGGATTACAGGATTGAATGGCAGATCTATTTTTAGATCTCTAAGTGTTCTCTATATCTCTTTCCAAAAGGAATGTATCAATTTGCATTCCCACCAGCAGTGCAAAAGTGTTCCCTTTTCTCCACATCCACGCCAACATCTCTGGTCTTGGGATTTTGTGATATAGGCTAGTCTCACTGGAGTTAGTTGGTATCTCAAAGTAGTTTTGATCTGCATTTCTCTGATGATTAAAGATGATGAGCATTTTTTCATATGTCTGAAGGCCGTGCGCCTGTCTTCTTCAGAGAAGTTTCTCTTCAAATCCCTTGCGCAGCCTGCGATGGGATCCCTTGTTTTTTTTTGCTAATGCGTTTGAGTTCCCTGTGGATTCTGGTTATTAAACCTTTGTTGGAGACATAACCTGCAAATATCTTCTCCCATTCTGAGGGCTGTTTGCTTGCTTTACTTACTGTGTTCTTGGCTGTGCAGAATACTTCTAGTTTGATCAAGTCCCAATAGTGTATTTTTGAAGCTGCTTCAATTACCCGGGGGGTCCTCTTCATAAAATACTCGCCCAGACAGATTTCTTCAAGGGTTTTCCCTGCACTCTCCTCTAGTATCTTTATAGTTTCATGTCTTAAGTTCAAATCTTTGATCCAGTGAGAGTCTATCTTAGTTAATGGTGAAACGTGGTGGTCCAGTTTCAGTCTCCTACAGGTTGCCAGCCAGTTCACTCAGCACCATTTGTTAAATAGGGAATCTTTTCCCCACTGAATGTTCTTAATTGGCTTGTAAAAGATTAAATAATGGTAAGTAGCTGTATTCATCTCTTGGTTCTCTATTCTGTTTCAGACATCTACTTCTCTGTTTTTTTGCCAATACCATGCTGTTTTGATCACTATAGATTTGTAGTATAGTCTGAGGTCTGTTAGCGTAATCCCTCCTGCTTTGTTTTTATTTCTGAGTAATGTCTTGGCTATTTGAGGTTTTTTCTGATTCCATATAAAATGAAGTATTTTTTTTCAAGATCTTTAAACTATGACAGTGGAGCTTTAATAGGGATTGCATTGAAATTATATATTGCTTTGGGTAGTATGGACATTTTAACAATGTTGATTCTTCCCAACCATGAGCATGGTATGTTTTTCCATTTGTTAACATTTTCAGCTATTTCTTTTCTTAGAGTTTCATAGTTCTCTTTATAGAGATCTTTCACATCCTTTGTTAGATAAATTCCCAAATATTTCATCTTCTTTGGCACTAATGTGAATGGGATAGAGTTCTTAACTACTTTCTCAACTTGACTATTTTTGGTGTATATAAAGGCTACCAATTTATGAATGTTGATTTTGTAACCTGAGATGCTGCTGTATTCCTTGATCACTTCTAAGAGTTTTGTAGTAGAGTCCCTAGTATTTTCCAGATATAGAATCATATCATCTGCGAAGAGCGATAGTTTGATCTCTTCTGACCGTATATGGATACCCTTGATTGCCTTTTCTTCCCTAATTGCGGTGGCTAAAACTTCCATTACAATGTTAAAAAGCAATGGAGACAATGGTCATCCTTGTCTGGTTCCTGATCTGAGTGGAAATGATTCCAATTTAACTCCATTCAATATGATATTGGCTGTGGGTTCGCTGTAGATGGTCTCTATCACTTTAAGAAATGTCCCTTCTGGACCAATTTTCTTAACTGTTCTGATCAAGAAGGGATGCTGGATATTATCAAAATCTTTTTCTGCATCAATTGAGAGAATCATATGGTCTTTGTTTTTTAATTTGTTTATGTGCTGGATTATATTTATAGATTTATGTATATTGAAGCAGCCTTGAGACCCTGGGATAAAACCGACTTGGTCATGATGTATTATGTGTTTGATGCGTTGCTGGATTCTGTTTGTCAGGATCTTGTTGAACATTTTTGCATCTATATTCATTAGTGATATTGGTCTATAATTTTCTTTTCTTGTTGGGTCTTTTCCTGGTTTGAGGATCAGCGTGATGTTTGCTTCACAGAACGTGTTAGGTAGTCTTCCTTCTTTTTCTACCTTTTGGAACAGGTTGCGTAATATAGGTACTAATTCCTCTTTAAAAGTTTGGTAGAGTTATGACGTGAAACCATCTGGTCCCGGGCTTTTCTTTTTAGGGAGGTTTTGTATGGTTTATGCTATTTCTGAGCTTGATATGGGTCAGTTCAAAATTTCCCCTTGATACTGGCTAAGTCTTGGAAGGTGACGTACTTCCAAGTATTGGTCAATTTCCTTCAGATTTTCATATTTTTGAGAATAAAGTTTCTTGTAATATTCATTAAGGATTTTTTTGATTGCTGAGGAGTCTGTTGTTATTTCGTCTTTGTTTTTTCTGATTGATGAGATTTGAGATTTTACTCTGTTTTTCCTGACTAGGTTGGCCAAAGTTTTATCTATTTTATTGACCTTTTTGAAAAACCAGCTTTTTGATTTATTGATCTGTTGTATTATTCTTTTATTTTCAATTTCATTTAATTCTGCTCTAATTTTGGTTATTTCTTTTCTTCTACTGGGTTTGGGGTTGGAATGTTCTTCCTTTTCTAGTTGCTTGAGATGTCCATTAAGTTGTTAACTTCTTCTCTTTCCGTTCTCTTGAGGAAGGCTTGCAGTGCCATAAATTTCCCTCTTAGAACTGCCTTTGCAGTGTCCCAGAGATTCTGATAGTTCATTGCTTCATTGTTGTTTTGTTCCAAAAAGTTGGCTATTTCTTTCTTAATCTCATCTCTGACCCAGCTATCATTCAGCATAAGGTTATTTAACTTCCATGTTTTTGTATGAGTATGCAGATTCCGGTTGTTACTCAGCTCAAGTTTTATTCCATGGTGGTCCGAGAAGATGCATGGAATAATTTCTATTCCTTTAAATTTACTGAGGTTAGACTTGTGACCTAAGATGTGATCGATTTTGCAGTAAGTTCCATGGGCTGATGAGAAGTATGTGTATTCAGTTTTGTTGGGATGAAATGTTCTGTAGATGTCTGCTAAATCCAAATGTTGGATGGTTAGGTTTAAATCTAAGATTTCTTTGCTCAGCTTCTTGTTGGAGGATCGATGCAACACTGCCAAAGGAGTGTTGAAATCTCTGACTATTATGGAGCTGGAGGAAATCAAGTTGCTCATGTCTGTTAGAGTTTCTCTTATAAATTGAGATGCATTCTGGTTGGGTGCATAGATATTAGTAATTGAGATCTCATCATATTGAGTATTACCCTTAACAAATATGAAGTGACCATTCTTGTCCTTCCTTCCTTTTGTTGGTTTAAAGCCTATTGTATCTGCAAATAAAATTGCAACCCCTGCTTTTTTCTGATTACCATTTGCCTTAAATATGGATGACCACCCTTTCACCCTGAGTGTGTATTTGTCTTTTAAGATGTGTCTCTTGTATGCAACAGATATCTGGCCTGAGTTTTTGTATCCAGTTAGCTAAGCTATGCCTCTTTAGAGGACAGTTTAAGCCGTTCACATTAATGGAGAATATTGATAAGTCTGGGGAAGTTTTGATAATCGAGTTTTTCAAAAATCCAGTGGGCATTTTTAATCCTTTCGCCAGTGTGGAAATTGGGGTTTGATCCGAAGTTTTTGAGTGAGTTTACTTTTGTGATGTAGGATTGGGTTGGTCATTATGGAGGATAGGTCTGAGAATATCCTGAAGAGGTGGTTTGGTTATGGCAAATTTCTTCAACATCTGAATGTCATTAAAGTATTTAATTTCTCCATCATAAATGAACTCAGTTTAGCTGGATACAAGATCTGGGGTTGAAAGTTATTTTGCTTTAGGAGATTAAAAGTCGGTGACCACCCTCTTCTGGCTTGAAAAGTTTCAGCAGAGAGGTCTGCAGTTATTCTAATATACATCCCTTTGAAGGTAATGGTTTTCTTTCTCCTGGTAGCTTTTAGGATTTTCTCCTTCATATTAACTTTAGTGAATTTAATTATGATATCCCTGGGGGATGTCTTTTTGGGGTTGAGTCGTGCTGGGGTTCTGAAGCTGTCTGCTATCTGAATTTCAGGATCTCTAGGCATGTCTGGAAAATTCTTTTTCATAATTTCATGCAGAAGGGTCTCTGTGCCCAGCGAGGCCACTTCATCTGTTTCTGGAACTCCTATGATTTGGATATTCACCTTCCTTGAATTATCCCAAAGCTCTCTGAGAGTATCATCCGTTTTTGCTCTCCATTTCTCTTCCTCTTTGAGAGTTTGGGAGTGTTCAAATGCTTTATCTTCGATGTCAGAAATCCTTTCTTCTGCTTGCGCCATTCTGTTGCTGAGGGATTCTACTGTATTTTTCATATCTTTGAGGGCTGTAAATTCTTGCTTCAGTGTGTCTAAGTCTTTGGTGGTTTTGTCTTTAAATTCGTTAAATTCTTGAGACAACTTTTGAATTTCTCCTCGAATTCCTAATTCCACTTTTTTAATCTTGTCTGCAGTTCAAATTCTGAATTCAATTTCTGATATCTCAACCAGGTGTTTATCAATGGGATCTACATTAGCATCTGCCATATCTTTCCTTGGGGGGTTTATCTATTCTGGTAATTCATGTTACCAGAGTTTTTCTGCTGATTGTGCCCCATGGTTGTTTTACTCCCTCTGATTTTTTCCCCTGGGGCTTTGTTGAGGGCCTGTACAGTGTTGTGGCCTGAGAAACTGGGGCTCTGTCTTGTGTGGTGGGGCTAAGTGGTTCTGTCTTGTTTTCAGCTGGTTTCTGTTCCACCCTAGTGAAACAGTTACTCTAGATTGAAGTCTCTGCTGTGGAGAAATATCAGCAATTAAGTCACCCCGCCTACCACTGGCAAACAATTGGAAAAGAAAAATCAAACCTTCCTACCACCGTGCACCCAGGACACCACCTGATTTGTCCTCAAGCAATTGGTTCTGTTCAAAAAGGTCCAAATCAATTGTCTTAGTCTGCACCTGTCTCAGGTGAGAGAGTTTAAGAGGTCTCTGGGAACTGGATCGCAGGGGTCTGGTGACTAATCTGGTGTGGCTTGCTCCAGTGCTGCATGGAGTCAGGAGAAGCCACCCAGCCAATAAATCAGTCTGGGAAGGTTGCTGCCTCCTTCCCCACCTTGCACCACTTCACACCCAGTCACTGATAGTCCTGCAGTTCGATCACCCAGTTGCCTGTAGTGAATCGGTACTCCAGGAGTTTACACCTGCCTTAATCACAAGGAAGTCTGCCAGGCCGCTGTGCTCTGCCTCTCTCTAGCAGGAGGAGGTGAGGCCTGACAACCTCGGGTGCTTGATGAAGGTTGGGGGGTTTTCACTCAGGTCCAGTCTCGCCCCTGATTGATGTTACTAACAGAACAGAACAGAACAACTCTGCGGTTCCCCTGCAGAAGAGAAGCTGAATTGAGTTCCAAATCAGCTTGTCTTTGCTCTTGTATTGTCTATAGGCTGACGATCCCCTGAGGGTCAGGTACATCTTAGGTTTAGTAAAGCGGGCCTCTCGGTCAGCCCTGCCCTGGGAGTTTCCCTGGTTTGCAAGTTGGAGTAGCCTAAGGCAAATCCTATACTCAGAGTCTCTGGTTGCCCAGGGAGACAGGGGATGTGGCTTCAGAATATTCAGTAGCAAGCTGTACTGCTAGCGAAAGAGGGCTGCTGTTTTATGGCTCAGGCAACCACTGCTCCGGTGTAGCTCCATTCCGGCCTACTGTCCTCTTTCTGCTCCCGTTCCCCAGAGTCTGCATGACCGGCTGCAGCCCAGCACTGTCTACACCCCTCGAGCAATGGCGCAAGAGTCTGGACCCCTGGGGGACAGGCCTCCAGACCTTGGAGCGAGAGCAGAGGAGAGTGCGGGGAGCGCTGGGGGCCTGGGGCTGCAGGGAGAGAACACACACACAGCTTTACACGGTTTTGTGCCTGGCTGTATTGTCACCAAAGGACGACTGCTGCACTGTGCCTTAGGGAACTGCCACTCCAGTGCGGTGCCCTCTCCGCCGACCCGTGACTGGCCTCCAGACCTTAGTGTGAGTAAATGGGAGTGTTGGGAGCTCAGAATTCCGGGTAGAGACTATATACAGTTTATACAGTTTTATGCCTGCCAGGAGGACGCTGTGGCACCCTAGTAGGGGAGATAGGTCCAGGTTTTAGAGGGTCTTTCCCGTGGAGTGTAGTGGTAGTACCTTTGAACTCTGCCCGATTGTTTGTGCAGCACTCTGAACCATTCTCATGCGGGAGGGGACTCCCGTCCGCTTGGTGATGGATTTTGTACCTTTTGTTTGTATCCTTGTGGTTGTAGCTCACCTCAGCGGGGTTGACGTGAGTTCTTCAACCTTCTCTCTTAGTGCAGCTCAAATCCACCAGGTTGCTTGCTGAATTTTTGTCTTTTAACACTCCTACTGGATGGGAGCCACTGTGGAAAGCTGGGTTCAGTCAGCCATCTAGTCTCTTCCCCCCTCTCTTTCCATTTTCTTTTTTTTTTTTAATTATTTATTTTTATTAAACCATAGCTGTGTACATTAGTATTATCGTGGGGCACCATACATTTGCTTCATAGACCTTTTGACATATTTTCATCACATTAGTTAACATAGCTTTTGTAGCATTTTCTTAGTTATTTTGCTAAGACCTTTACATTCCACATGTACTAGGATTCACATATATCCTTGTAAGATGCACCGCTGAAATTATTAAAATTTTTTTTTTATGATGTGAATCTTTATTTATTCATTTTTTTATTGTTGGGGATTCATTGAGGGTACAATAAGCCAGTTACATTGATTGCAATTGTTAGGTCAAGTCACTCTTGCAATCATGTCTTGCCCCCATAAAGTGTGACACACACCAAGGCCCCACCCCCCTCCCTCCCTCCCTCTTTCTGCTTCCCCCCCATAACCTTAATTGTCATTAATTGTCCTCATATCAAAATTGAGTACATAGGATTCATGCTTCTCCATTCTTGTGATGCTTTACTAAGAATACTGTCTTCCACTTCCATCCAGGTTAATATGAAGGATGTAAAGTCTCCATTTTTTGTAATGGCTGAATAGTATTCCATGGTATACATATACCACAGTTTGTTAATCCATTCCTGGGTTGGTGGGCATTTAGGCTGTTTCCACATTTTGGCGATTGTAAATTGAGCTGCAATAAATAGTCTAGTACAAGTGTCCTTATGATAAAAGGATTTTTTTCCTTCTGGGTAGATGCCCAGTAATGGGATTGCAGGATCAAATGGGAGGTCTAGCTTGAGTGCTTTGAGGTTTCTCCATATTTCCTTCCAGAAAGGTTGTACTAGTTTGCAGTCCCACCAGCAGTGTAAAAGTGTTCCCTTCTCTCCACATCCATGACAGGATCTGCAGTTTTGAGATTTTGTGATGTGGACCATTCTCGCTGGAGTTAGATGGTATCTCAGGGTGGTTTTGATTTACATTTCTCTAATAATTAGGGATAATGAGCATTTTTTTATATGTTTGTTAGCCACTCATCTGTCTTCTTTAGAGAAGGTTCTATTCATGTCTCCTGCCCATTGATATATGGGATTGTTGGCTTTTTTCATGTGGATTAATTTGAGTTCTCTATAGATCCTAGTTATCAAGCTTTTGTCTGATTGAAAATATGCAAATATCCTTTCCCATTGTGTAGGTTGTCTCTTTGCTTTGGTTATTGTCTCCTTAGCTGTACAGAAGCTTTTCAGTTTAATGAAGTCCCATCTGTTTATTTTTGCTGTTGTTGCAATTGCCATGGCAGTCTTCTTCATGAAGTCTTTCCCCAGGCCAATATCTTCCAGTGTTTTTCCTATGCTTTCTTGGAGCATTTTTATTGTTTCATGCCTTACATTTAAGTCCTTTATCCATCTTGAATCAATTTTTGTGAGTGGGGAAAGGTGTGGGTCCAGTTTCAGTCTTTTACATGTAGACATCCAGTTCTCCCAACACCATTTATTGAATAGGGAGTCTTTCCCCCAAGGTATGTTCTTGTTTGGTTTATCAAAGATTAGGTGGTTGTAAGATGTTAGTTTAATTTCTTGGTTTTCAATTCTATTCCAAGTGTCTATGTCTCTGTTTTTGTGCCAGTACCATGCTGTCTTGAGCACTATGGCTTTGTAGTACAGACTAAAATCTGGTATGCTGATGCCCCCAGCTTTATTTTTATTACTAAGAACTGCCTTAGCTATACGGGTTTTTTTCCGGTTCCATACAAAATGCAGAGTCATTTTTTCCAAATCTTGAAAGTACGATGTAGGTACTTTGATAGGAATGGCATTGAATAGTTAGATTGCTTTGGGAAGTATAGACATTTTAACAATGTTGATTCTTCCCATCCATGAGCATGGTATGTTCTTCCATTTGTTAATATCCTCTGCTCTTTCCTTTCTGAGGATTTCATGATTTTCTTTATAGAGGTCTTTCACCTCCTTCGTTAGGTATATTCCTAGGTATTTCATTTTCTTTGAAACTATGGTGAAGGTAGTTGTGTCCTTAATTAGCTTCTCATCTTGACTGTTATTGGTGTATGCAAAGGCTACTGACTTGTGGACATTGATTTTATATCCTGAAACATTACTGTATTTTTTGATAACCTCTAGGAGTCTTGTGGTTGAGTCTTTGGGGTTCTCTAAGTATAAGATCATGTCGTCAGCAAAGAGGGAGACTTTGACCTCCTCTGCTCCCATTTGGATTCCCTTTATTTCCTTGTCTTGCCTAATTGTATTGCCTAGAACTTCCAGCACTATGTTGAATAGTAAAGGTGACAGAGGACAACCTTGTCTGGTTCTAGTTCTAAGAGGAAAAGCTTTCAGTTTTACACCATTCAGTAAAATATTGGCTGTGGGTTTGTCATAGATAGCTTCAATCAGTTTTAGAAATGTGCCACGTATGCCTATACTCTTCAGTGTGCTAATTAGAAAAGGATGCTGGATTTTATCAAATGCTTTTTCTCAATCTATTGAGAGGATCATGTGATCTTTATTTTTGCCTCTGTTAATATGGTGGATTAGGTTTATTGACTTGCGTATTTTAAACCAGCCTTGCATCCCTGGGATGAAGCCTACTTGATCATGATGAATGGCTTTTTTGATGATAAACTGTAATCTATTGGCTAGGATTTTGTTGAGAATTTTTGCATCTATATTCATGAGTGAGATTGGTCTGAAATTCTCCTTTTTGTTTGGGTCTTTTCCTGGTTTTGGTATCAGGGTCATGTTTGCTTCATAGAATGTGTTGGGGAAGATTCCTTCTTCCTCAATTTTTTGGAATAATTTCTGCAGTACAGGAATAAGCTCTTCCTTGAAAGTTTGATAGAATTCTGGAGTGAAGCCATCTGGACCAGGGCATTTTTTGGTTGGAAGCTTTTTTATTGTTTCTTTGATCTCAGTGCTTGAAATTGGTCTGTTCAGGAGCTCTATTTCTTCCTGACTGAGTCTCGGGAGAGGGTGTGATTCCAAATATTGATCCATTTCCTTCACATTGTCAAATTTCTGGGCATAGAGTTTCTGGTAGTATTCAGAGATGATCTCTTGTATCTCTGTTGGATCAGTTGTTATTTCCCCTCTATCATTTCTGATTGAGGTTACTAGAGATTTTACTTTTCTATTCCTCGTTAGTCTGGCCAATGTTTTATCTATTTTATTTACTTTTTCAAAAAACCAACTCCTTGTTTCATTAATTTTCTGAATGATTCTTTTGTTTTCAATTTCATTGATCTCTGATTTGATTTTGGATATTTCTTTTCTTCTACTGAGTTTAGGCTTAGATTGCTCTTCTTTTTCCAATTCCATAAGATCTCTTGTGAGATTGTTGATGTGCTCTCTTTCTGTTTTTCGAATGTAGGCATCTAAAGCGATGAATTTTCCTCTCAAAACTGCTTTTGCAGTATCCCACAGGTTTTGGTAGCTTGTGTCTTCATTGTTGTTATGCTGACGGAAGTTAATGATTTCCTGTTTTATTTCTTCCTGCACCCATCTGTTATTCAACAGAAGATTGTTTAATTTCCATGCCTTTGGGTGGGATTGAGCATTTTTGTTAGAGTTGAGTTCCACCTTTAGTGCCTTATGGTCTGAGAAGATACAAGGTAAAATTTCAATTCTTTTGATTCTGTTGATATTTGTTTTGTGGCCCAGGATATGATCAATTTTGGACAACGTTCCATGGGGTGATGAGAAGAATGTATATTCTTTCTGTTTGGGATGGAGTGTTCTATATGCATCTATCAAGCACAGTTGTTCTAGGGTCTCATTTAAATCTCTTATATCCTTGTTTAATCTCTGTTTAGAGGATCTGTCCAGCTCTGTAAGAGGAGTGTTAAGGTCCCCTGTTATGATGGTATTATCAGATATCATATTGCTCAGACTGAGTAAGGCCTGCTTCAAGAATCTGGGAGCATTTAAATTGGTTGCATAAATATTTAGAATTGAAATGTCTTCTTGTTGTATTTTTCCCTTGACCAATATAAAGTGACCATCTTTGTCTTTTTTGACTTTAGTTGCTTTAAATCCACATGTATCTGAAAATAAGATTGCAACTCCTCTTTTCTTCTGAATTCTACTTGCCTGAAAAATTGTCTTCCAACCCTTGACTCGGAGCTTTAATTTGTCTTTTGAAGCCAGGTGTGTTTCTTGCAGACAGCAAATGGATGGCCTGTGTTTTTTAATCCAGTCAACCAATCTATGTCTCTTCAGTGGGGAATTCAAGCCATTAACATTTATTGAGATAATTGATAAGTGTGGTAGTATTCTATTCTTATTTTGTGAGAGTTCATTGCTTAGTTTTATCTTTTGCATCAGTGTGGAGGTTAGGTTCTGTCCTTTGATTTCTGAGTTCTTACTTTGCTGCTGATCCATTGTGGTGGACAGTGTGCAGAACAGGTTGAAGTATTTCCTGTAGAGCTGGTCTTGTTGTGGCGAATTTCCTCAATGTTTGTATATCCATAAATGATTTGATTTCTCTGTCAATTTTGAAGCTTAGCTTAGCAGGGTACAGAATTCTGGGCTGGAAATTGTTCTGTTTAAGTAGATTAAAGGTAGACGACCCTTGTCTTCTTGCTTGGAAAGTTTCATTAGAGAAGTCTGCGGTCACTCTGATGAATTTGCCCCTGTAAGTCAACTGGCGCTTACTCGTGGCAGCTTGCAGAATCTTTTCTTTTGTCTTGACTTTGGACAGGTTCATCACAATGTGTCTTGGAGAAGCTCGGTTAGAGTTGAGGCGACCTGGGGTCCGATATCCCTCTGAAAGCAGTGTGTCAGAATCTTTGGTGATGTTTGGGAAATTTTCTTTTATAATATTCTCTAGTATGGCTTCTATTCATCTGGGGCATTCTTCTTCCCCTTCTGGAATTCCTATAATTCATATGTTGGAACGCTTCATAAAGTCCCATAATTCTGACAGTGAACGTTCTGCTTTCTCTCTCTTCTTTTCTGCCTCTTTTACTATCTGAGTTATCTCAAAAACTTTGTTTTCTACCTCTGAAATTCTTTCTTGTGCGTGGTCTAACCTGTTGCTGATACTTTCCATTGCATCTTTAAGTTCCCTAATTGACTGTTTCAGTTCCTTCAGCTCTGCTATATCCTTTTTATATTCTTCATATCGTTCATCTCTTATTTGATTCTGTTTTTGGATTTCCTTTTGGTTATTTTCCACTTTATTAGCAATTTCCTTCATTGTTTCCATCATTTCTTTCATTGTTTTCAACATGTGTATTCTAAGTTCCCTTTCTGTCATTCCTAACATTTCTTTACAGGTGGAATCATCTGCAGTAGCTACCTCATGGTCCCTTGGTGGGTTGTTCTAGACTGGTTCTTCATGTTGCGTGGAGTTTTCTGCTGATTCTTCCTCATGAGTGATTTCTTTTATCTGTTTCCTTGCCCTAATTTTCCTTTCACTTCCTCTTGCTCTTTAAGTTCTCATGCCTGTGGACTAAGGGTTACAGGACCAGAAGGGTGAGAAGGTTGAAGAGCAAAAAAGGGTTGAAAGAAAGGAGGACTGAGTGATAAGAAAAAAAAGAAAGATAGAGAAAGGAGAGGGGGTGGGTATAAGGAACATTGACAAAAGGAAGAGTGGCACAGAAAGAGGGAGACAGGGCAATATAGGTGTACAGTAGGGTACTTTGACACAACCTTTAAAAAATCCCACCTTCTGGGGGTGCCCATTTGGGTGGTTCCCTTGAGGTCAGCAGCTCTTTGCTAACCTGATCAGGCACAGTACCCCACCTCCACCAAGTATAGAGGAAAGACAAAAATGCTATAGATCAAACCAAAACAAGGAAACAGAAAACTTTACGTGGATAACATTGGGTGGAAAACCAAATGATAGCGTGATAGCGGTAGAAACACTAGCAAAAATGAAGTTCTAGTTATTGAAAAAGGCAGCAATGGGAAATTGTAATTAAATTAGAAAAATTGTGAAAGAAAAAGGATCTGTATGGAAAAGATTGAAATTAAAAAGCAAAAGAGCATCAACAACACCAAAATAAACAAACAAACAAAAAAAAACAAACAAAAAAAAAAAAGAAAAAAAAACACAACCATAACTAAAGCAGTTTGTATCGAATATTGTCTGGGCAACACGTGGTCTTCTGGGGTATGAGATGTTAATGACAGTTTTGATACGACTGGAGGCTGCTGATTTCTCAAACCCCAGCAGGTAGACACCCTACATCTCTCTTCAGCCCACTTAAAAGGCACGTTGAACTTGTAAACTTGCTGAGCAGAAGCTTTTCCAGTAAAGTGCTTCTCGCTGGAATCACTGCTGAAGTGTCTATCCACTCATCCAGTGTGCCAAAACTGGTCTCACTCTGCCCCTTAGGGTTAGGGCTGCAAGTTGGCTCAGACCCCACCCTTAGGCTACTTGGTTGCTTGGTTACCAGCTACCACTGGTTTCTGCGACCCTAAGTGCGGAGCTTGCCGGGGCAGATCATTGACAATGGTTCCATGTGACCCACCGCCAAACACTATTTGCTCCGTCTGGCTCAGCGGCTCAGACTGGGGCCCTAGACAACGGCCAAAGTTCTCCGCACTCCCGCTCAGGCCCTCCCCAAGGCAGTTCAGCTCAGTGCCAAGTCCAAGGACACCAAAACAGTTCGCAGGTAAGGCCTTTCTGGTTTGCAGTCTCTCTGCTACTGAACTTACAGTTGCGGGCGGGTTTAGACGGATTGAACACATGTGACCACTTGCCGGTTTTCCACTGTTTTAGTCCTCCTCTTGGGGTCCAGAAGTCTCTTGCTGACTGCCTGTATCCTCATAGGAGTGATGATAGGCAGATCCCACCAGCCAGAGATGCCTGGAGTCCTATCTCCCCAGACTCACGGTGCCCAGATGCAAGGAAGCTGTTACTTGGACGCCATCTTGCTCCGCCTCTCTTTCCATTTTCTTGAGGAAGGCTTGCAGTGCTATAAATTTCCCTCTTAGGACTGCCTTTGCGGTATCCCATAGGTTCTGATAATTCGTGTCTTTATTGTTGTTTTGTTCCAAAAATTTGGTGATTTCCTTCTTGATCTTGTCTATAACTCATCTATTTTTCAGCGTAAGGTTGTTTAGCTACCATATTTTTGTATGGGCATGCGGATTTCTGTTGTTATTGAGTTTAAATTTTATTCCATGATTGTCTGAGAAGATGCAAGAAATAATTTCTATTTTTTCATATTTGCTGAGGTTAGATTTGTGGCCTAGGATGTGGTCGATTTTGGAGTGTGTTCTGTGGGCTGATGAGAAGAATGTGTATTCAGTTTTGTTGCGATAAAATGTTCTGTAGATGTCTGTCACGTCCTGATGTTGAATGGTTAAGTTTAAATCTAAAATTTCTTTGCTTAGCTTCTTTTTGGAGGATCTATCTAGCCCTGCTAAATGGGTGTTAAAATCTCCAATTACTATGGAGCTGGAGGAAATCAAGTTGCTCATGTCTGTTGGAGTTTCTCCTATAAATTGAGGTGTATTCTGTTTGGGTGCATAGATATTAATAATTGAAATCTCTAGCCGGGTGTTGTGGCAGGTGCCTGTAGTACCAGCTACTCGGGAGGCTGAGGCAAGAGAATCGCTTAAGCCCAGGAGTTGGAGGTTGCTGTGAGGTGTGTGAGCCCCCCACGGCACCGAGGGCCATAAAGTGAGACTCTGTCTCTAAAAAAAAAAATAATAATAATTGAAATCTCATCATATTGAGCATTACTTTAACAAATATGAAGTGTCCATCCTTATCCTACCTTATTTTGGTTGGTTTAAAGTCTATTGCATCTGCGAATAGGATTGCAATGCCTGCTTTTTTCTGCTTTCCAATTGCCTGAAGTATAGATGACCATCCCTTCACCTTGAGTCTATATTTGTCTTTTAATGTAAGATGAGATTCTTGTATGCAGCAGATATCTGGCTTGAGTTTTTGTATCCAGTCAGCCAACCTGTGCCTCTTTAGAGGACAATTTAAATCATTCACATTAATTGAGAATATTGATATGCCTTTTGATACTCCGGTGGACATTTTTATTCCTTTTGTGACTGTGGGAGTTGGAATTTGATCAAAATTTTCTGGGTGGGTTTACTTTTTGGTGGAGGATTACACTGGTCTTTAAGGAGGATAGGTTTGAGAATATCCAGGAGAGCTGGTTTAGTTATGGCAAATTTCTTCAACGTGTGAATGTTGTTAAAGTATTTAAGTTCTCCGTCATAAATGAAACTCAGTTTAGTTGGTACAGGATCCTGGGTTGAAAGTTATTTTGTTTTAGGAGATTAAAAGTCAATGATCATCCTCTTCTAGCTTGAAAGGTTTCAGCAGAGAGATCTGCAGTTATTCTAATATTCTTCCCCTTGTAGTTGATGGTTTTCTTTCATCTGGCTGCTTTCAGAATTTTCTCCGTCATATTAACTTTAGTAAAATTGATTATGATGTGTCTGGGGGATGTCTTATTTGGGTTAAGTCATGTTGGAGTTCTGAAACTGTCTGCTATCTGAATTTCAGAATCTCTTGGCATGCCTGGAAAGTTCTCTTTCATAATCTCATGGAGAAGAGACTCTGTGCCTTGTGAAGTCACTTTGTCACTTTCAGGGATCCCTATAAAATGAATACTATTATTATTTTTAATTATCCCAGAGCCTTCTGAGAGAGTGATCTGTTTTTGCCCTCCATTTCTCTTCCTCTTTGAGAGTTTGGGAGCGTTCGAAAGCTTTGTCTTCAGTGTCAGAAATCCTTTCTGATGCTTGCTCCATTCTGTTACTGAGGGATTCTACTGTGTTTCTGAAATCTTTGAGGGATGCAACTTCTTGTCTCAATGTGTCAAAATCTTTATTTTTTTGGTCTTTGAATTTGTTGAATTCTTGTGATATATTTTGGGTTACTGCTTGGAATTCTAATTCTATCTTATTTGCTAACCAGATTCTGATTTCGATTTCTGACATCTCAACTATTTGTTTGTGCATGGGATCTTGTGCTGTGTCTGCCCCATTGATCCTTGGGGGAGTTGATCTATTCTGATTATTCATATTGCCAGAGTTTTTCTGTTGATTTTACCTCGTGATTGTTTTTCACCATTGTCTCTGGCTGTCCTCAGAGTTGAGGAGGTATCTCTCCAAGATTACACCCCAGTGGGATCACTCTATTGTTGCTGGATCTTTGTAGGTAGTGACCCTGTGTAGTTCCTCTGGGGCTGCCCCAGCCAGGGAGTTCTGGTTGTGGAAGCAGCTCTGGAGTGTGACACACCCGGATCCAGCAACAGGGTGGGTGGTGGTACACATGGTTCTGGGAGTGCCAGGCACCTAGTGACTTTGGCACAGAGAGCCCAAACCTCCAGCAGTCTGTGGCCCAGAAAAGGGCTCTGTGCAGGGGCAGAGAGGGCTCTGGAGGGGAAGTGGCTACCAGAGTCCGTGGCCAGACAAGCGCTGGTGTGGAGACAGGGAGGGCATAGAAGGGAGGACGCGGGGCTGCGCTGCTCCTGCAGTTCCTGGTCAGGGTGTGTGGAGGCCTGGCAGGCACGGGTAGGGGGTCGAGGGGCAGCTCTTACCGAGGTCCAGGCGGGTGCCGATGGTGGTCGCGGTGCAGTTCTTATGGAGGTCTGGGCAGGCGCCGGTCATGGTCACAGCGCAGCTCTTAAGGAGGTCTCTGCGTGGTCAGTTTTAAAGAAGTAGGCATTCTCTTGGTGCCCACACCACAGGGGTTATGGTCCCAGCCACATACACCTAGGCTGGTGGGTTTCAGCCTGGCCTAGGCTAGCTGTAGTCCTACCTACACTGGAGGTTGAGGCATGAGTTTTGCTGGACCCCAGGAATTGGAGAGTACAGTCAGCTATGATCTTTCCATTGTATTCCAGCCTGGGCAATAGAGTAAGTTTCTATCTGATGGATGGGCAGGCAGGATGTGACACAGGGGCTAAAATTTCAAATTTCCTGTGGGTCACAAAGAGAACAGCCATGCATGTGGTTTTGCACAGTAGAATCCCAATTCTTGCCTGTTCCCACTCTCCCGTGCTCCCACTTTCAGTGATAAATGACATGACCATAATGGCAAAAGCCTTTCTTGGCGAGGATTGTCCTACTTCAATAAAACTTATGCAAGAGAAGGAGAAATCAACAGGTCAGCCAGGAAGCTTGACCTGTGTGGGTTGGTCACTTGGATTATAAACAACAAGAGGGTTCTGTTTTTGTTTTTTTTTTTTTTTCATTGTATCCAATGTACTCAGTACTACTGTGAAACCAATTTATAATCTCACTCACACTTGCATATGAAAAATGAAACACAACTTTAGCCTAGGAAGAAGGAGGGAAGGGGAGGGAGAGGAACTGAGAGGGATAGTAGGGCACTGTTATTTAAAAGAAAATAAGTTTTAAAAATATTGTGATAATGTGTATAATTTAAACATAAACAGACTCTCCAAATACTTATGGAAATGACAGGACCCTCCCTTGTTGTCTATTCTCAGCGCCTGCCACCCAGAGGCAACCAACTGACATTTTAGGAGAAGTCGTTGTTTGTTGTTGTTGTTTTAAGGTAATTGATTGTCTGATTTTTTTCAGTAGATATTTCCTAAGCATCTATCATACAACATTCCCTGTGGACCACGTAGCCTAATGGAATAACAGCTATGCATAGTTAACAGGCAAGTTAGATTATGTTAGAGGGCAAAAGTAGTGCAGAAAAAAACAGAGCAGGTGCACTCAAGGAAGTGGGATGGAGGATGGCATGCAATTAAAAATAAAAAGTTCCAGATGGGCCTCACTGCAAACATAATAGAAAAAGATTCTGGTGATAAAGGAATTAGCTGGCCATGGAGATGTATA
The DNA here is from genome assembly GCF_027406575.1 of Nycticebus coucang. Classification (NCBI taxonomy): domain Eukaryota; kingdom Metazoa; phylum Chordata; class Mammalia; order Primates; family Lorisidae; genus Nycticebus; species Nycticebus coucang. The sequence goes on along the minus strand of NC_069780.1, from coordinate 106,279,160 downwards.
ACACAATGTTCTCCTGAGCCAGTTAGCTTACAAGGGTCTCAGGTCCCAAGACCACATGTGGCCTTCCAGATCCCCAAGTACAGCTTTTCAACTGAATCCAAACTTCCTGGAATAAATCTCTTCATTGAAAGGATTTGTTCTGTAAAATTTAGATCCAGTCACAAGGCCATACTCAAGGATCTCTGTGTCTACTATATGACAGTAACATACAGCTTTAATTCCTATACCCCCAAAGTGCACTTGACCTGTACATCTCTATTTCTTTTTTGTTGTTTGTTTGTTTCATTGTTTTTTGGAGATAAAATCTCACTTTATTGCCCTTGGCAGTGTGCTGTGGCATCATATCTCACAGAAACCTGAAGCTCTTGGGCTCAAACGATTCTCTAGCCTCAGCCTGCCACAATGTCCAGCTATTTTTTAGAGATGAGGGTCTCACTCTGACTCAGGTTGGTCTCAAACCTGTGAGCTCAGGCAGTCCACCCGCCTCGGCCTCCCAGAGTGCTGGGATTACAGGCATGAGCCACCATGCCCAGCTGACCTTTACATATATTATATACCTCACAATGCATTGTTATTATTTTGTAGAAACAGCCAATTATCTTTCAAAAAGATTCACATGATGAGAAAAAAGAAAACCAATCTTTACATTTCTCTATATTGTAACATTTCCAGTGCTCTTCATTTCTTTGGATCCATCATGTATTTATCTTGAAACATTTTCCTTCTATCTGAAAGACTTCACATTTCTTGCAGTGTGAGACTGCTGGTGAGGAATTCCTTCAATTTTGGTGTCACTGAAAATGTCTTTGCTACACCTTCACTTTTAAAAGATGTGCCTGCCTGTTCTAAAAGTCTAGGTTTTAAAGTTTTTTTCCTTTAAAGGGTTGGTCTACCAACTCCTTTCTTGCCCAGTTTATAGCCCAGAATCTACTATCATATTCCTTTTTCTTTCTCTGCATGTAATATCTTTGTTTCCACAGCTGCTCCTACCAGTTTATTTTTATAACCTCTATTAAGAAAGTTGATTAGGCTATGCTTTGGAACAGTTTCCTTCATGTTTCCTGTGCTTGTGTCTTACTGAGTGTTAGGATTAGAATGTGACCCCCCCTCCCCCAATGGGCTGTGTTGGGAACTTGGTCCCTGAAGTGGCGGCACTAAAAGGTGGGGCCTTAGCAGGCAATTTGATAGTGAGGACTTCTCCATCACAAATGGATTAATTCTTTCATGGATTGATGACTTATCAGGGATGTGGAATTGTTGGCTGAATAAGAAGAGGAAGAGAGGCTGGAGCGAGCATGTTAGCCCACTGAGCCATCTTCTCACATCATGCCCTGCACCAGCTTGGGACTCGGCAGAGACTCGGTAGCCAGCTGAAAAGTCCAAGGGCACCTGGTACCCTGCCAGCTATGCCCTTGAACTTCTCAGAAACAAGGTCCATTTCTTTATACATCACCCAGTTTCAGGTGTTCTTTAATGAGCAACAGAAACATACAGTAAGACACTGAGCATCCTCATCTGTGGACTTACAGATTTCATCAAGTTTGGAAATTTCCAGCCACTACTTCTTCAAGCACTTTTTTCTGTTCGTCTTCTCTGCTGTCTTTTGGGGACCCAATTACCCATGAATTAGGCTACTTGAAGTCGTCTCATACCTTGGGGACTTTTCATTGTTGTATTTTCTTATTTTTTCCCCTAGGTGTTTCATTTTGGGGAGTTTCTGCTGCTATGCCTTACATCTCATTAACCTTCCCTGTCACAAAATCTGGTCTTCTTTCTTAACCAATACATATCTTATCTCAGTTCCCATCTCTATAATTTATTTAATTCTCTTTTATATATCTCTCTCTGTGTATATATATATTCTTTGTCTCTCACTTTGTCAATATATGGAATTCAGGTAAAATAACCACATTAAGGCTGGTTGCAGTGGCTCACAACTGTAATCCCAGCACTCTGAGATCCCAAGGCGGGAGGACTCCTTGAGCTCAGGAGTTCCAGACCAGCCCTGGCTAGAGTGAGAACCTATCTCACTAAAAACAGAAAACTAGTCTGGTGGTGGTGGGCACCTGTAGTTGCAGCTATTTGGGAGCTGAAGCAAGAGGATCACTTGACCCCAAGAGTTTGAGGTTGCCGTGAGCTGTGATGACACCACAGCACTCTACCCAGGGTGAAAATGAGACTCTATCTCAAAAGAGAGACAGAGATGATAGATAGATAGATAGATAGATAGATAGATAGATAGATAGATAGATAGATAGATAGATGAAGTTGCCTTGATTCCCTGGCTGCCTCTTAGCTCCCTCTTCTCAATGCCAGGTGGGAGACTGCTAGTTTTTGCTGCAGTCTCCCCTCCCTGTGCCATGGCTGGGAATCCCTCTGAGTGCAGCAGGTTGGAACAATGCGGGGGGGCGGCGCTCACTGTTTCTTTATTGACCCACGTCTAGTGTGTGCTGTGAACTCTTTGGTTTTATGTGTTTTGTTTGGGGTTGCTTAGTGTGTTCTCTGTCCTCCATCTTGGCTTCCACTGCTAGAAGATCATTGAGTGAGAGGTGATGAGATACTCCCCCAAATTGAGCCAGTCTGATCTTTATGGCTGAGGCGAGGATCTTTGGTTGGTTGGCAGTGGATTGTATAGCCACAGGCTACACTGTAACTTAATTTAAAGAACTCTCAGATCTCAAGTTCATTCCAGAGACACTGAATCCCTGAGAGTAAATAATATATTTACAGAACATCTACGATTGTGTGTTATTCCTTCCTTTTCTGTCTATGTAGGTATTTTGTCATCCCAATCTGCTAATCTAGATGCTATGCTCATACACTTATATAGTACTTTTATTTTTTAATTATAAAGGAAAGTTTATAATTCGCCCTCAACCCTTCATAGATAAAAGTCATGCTTTTATTCAGAGCTCTTTAGTGCAGTTTAAAATGCCACCTTGAATTTATTTGCAGGCTAGGCAGTTTTATGTAACCATCTTCATAACAGAGGTTAGAGAATCTGTTATAAATATTAAACCCCGAAGAAGAAAGTTTTGTTCTTGTTTTCTTCTTTTATACAAACAAATGCTGAAGAGCTAAGCCATTAAAAATTATTTCCAGGGGGCACCTGTGGCTCAAAGGGTGCCGGCCCCATGTACCGGAGGTGGCGGGTTCAAACCCAGCCCCAGCCAAAAACTGCAAAAAAAAAAAAAAGATTTTTCCTATTATAAACATAACATTAGAATAAATCAGATTTTGAGAAAAAAATACATATTAATTTCATATAGCAAAAAAGAAGAGGTAATTATCATAATAAGGTAAACCTAAATTTTTGTGACCATTTTACCACTTTGATGATTAGAAGGGAACTGTGTCATTGTTCATTGAAATTGGAAAACAATTACCCAGATGGACAATAATAACGTGAGGTTCACCAGAAATGCAGAAAGGATCCTGGAGAACCTGGGAGGCATTGTTCCCCACCTGAACCAGACTGGCCAAATCCAATATGGATGCGTGATTTTTAACTTAGCATTGCTTTGAGTTTTTATAGATCCATTTTAACTTTGCTTTGAGTTTTTATAGATCCATTCTATAAAATATTGGTAAGTACAATGCACAGGGATGTTTGAGTGGGAATAAGTTGATAAGTGTTATTATACTGAAGAGTTATTTTTCTTGTTAAGATTCATTTTCCTGGACCACCTGTTGTTGCTGGGACTCAAAGTGTACTCAGTTAATTATTGCTATATGGTTGAAGGAAAAGCCATGTCAGCTATTTAACAATGCCATTCTGGGTTTGAGGAAATACCAATTAAGTCACCTTCGTGTGAGGAAAAAACCCTGTTGCTGTTTCTTATTGCAGAGGGTGCAGAGTTGGGGGCAGATTAAAAAAATCTCCTCTGTGAATAGGATAGAGCTCAAACAATGCACTATAAACAAGAAAGAATCGAAAATGAACAAATCCATATTATGCTGCTTAAAGTTACTGTTCACTGCATTAGTAAGATACAAGTTCTATCAAAGCATCATTCACAGGGTGAGTGGGGTCGAGTATCCTGAATGTGAGAGCTCAGATAGGACAGCTGCAAAACAGTGATAGTGGGAGAGCTCGTGACAAACGCACTCATAAATTATTCTAAAGGAGTTTCTAACACCTTGAACTGGGACACTGGCGCTCTTAAATACTACTTCATTATCTTTTCTACCAAACTATGAAACTGTCTACATGTTAAGTTGCTGAGTCAATGAGAAAACAATTGATTTAAAATGGAAATTATTTCAAAGGGAAAAGCAACTTGGTAGGAAAAATAATTGTTGTCTTTCAATTCTGATAGTCTGCTGTTGATCACTGCTTCGCCATGGGAGGCTGTGGAAGGTTATTAACAGAGGTCATGGAGCGTCTCTTTGTTGGGGGATAATTTTCCATTGGACCGAGTTTATCTTTGTTGTTTTGCTTTTTCAATATCAGCTCCTGACAGGAAGTTGATGCCGGGAATATCGTTCAAATTGACTAGAGCTGGGAAGTGTGATCCTCAGCATTTTCCTAACGGCAGCCAACGACTGATGTTTGCGATGGGATTTTACTCAATAATTCCTATCTTTTGGACATGAAAATGTTGCTGATAAATGCCACATTTATTTTTCCAAACTTTGAAATTGTGTATCTAAGAGCTTTAGAATTACTTATAAGTAATTCTCAATGCATCCCTGGTTCCTTTAGCGTGTCTTTGGTGATTCGGTAGTAATATTAGAATGCAGAGACTCACCAACAAATTAATTCAAAAGCCAAAGTAAAATGCCATTTCTCCAAATGTCAACTGTGGTGATGCAAGGGAGTTAGTCTAAGATTTGCAAATATCTTAGAAGGTATAAGAACAATTTTGACTTGGCCCTGTCAAATATAACACCAAAACATAAATAACAGTTTTGTTTAAAGAGAAGCAAAAGTCTATGGAAAAAAGAGTAATTAAAAAATAAGAAAATATCAACATTAAAAGTTTCAGTAAATTTGCTAAAAAATATCTGACTTCCCCTCTTGTCATAACTTAAATATTCTATAAGCTGTCACTCTACTTTGTCCTAACCTGCAAAAAAAACGTGTAAAGAAATGTTCACTTTACGTACATGCTTTGGCAAACTTAATTTTGTCATAGTCTCATTTTTTTTTTTTTTTTTGTAGAGACAGAGTCTCACTTTACTGCCCTTGGTAGAGTGCCGTGGCGTCACACGGCTCACAGCAACCTCCAACTCTTGGGCTTACGTGATTCTCTTGCCTCAGCCTCCTGAGCAGCTGGGACTACAGGCGCCCGCCACAACGCCCAGCTATTGTTTTTTTGTTGCAGTTTGGCCGGGGCTGGGTTTGAACCCGCCACCCTTGGTATATGGGGCCGGCGCCCTACTCACTGAGCCACAGGCGCCGCCCGCATAGTCTCATTTTTATGACTTTAGACAAAAATTTATCTTGAGAGAATTCTGAAATGACAAAAAAAAAAAATCTCTGAAGCTATTTGAGATTAGTTGCTTTGGAAGTTTTAAATGTAGATGCTTTGATCATTGGCTTAAATAAATGTAAAATAAAGAAAGCATATTAAGTTGCCTTATCATTCCCTAAGGCTTTGTGTCTAGAGCTTAGTTACTTGAAAGAATAGAAATGAGAGAACAAAATGTTGAAAAATAATCCTGTAAGCTAGACCTGATTTCTTAACAAAATGACAGGGATGCCGTTGAGTGGGGAAAAAGCAATGTCTACGTCTCAAAGTGCCATATGTCTTCTGGGCTTTGGCCACCCTGGTTGTAAACACTTAAAAAAAATGTAAAGAGGGGCGGCGCCTGTGGCTCAGTGAGTAGGGCGCCGGCCCCATATGCCGAGGGTGGCGGGTTCAAACCCAGCCCCGGCCAAATTGCAACAAAAAAATAGCCGGGTGTTGTGGCAGGCGCCTGTAGTCCCAGCTGCTTGGGAGGCTGAGGCAAGAGAATCGCGTAAGCCCAAGAGTTAGAGGTTGCTGTGAGCTGTGTGATGCCACGGCACTCTACCCGAGGGCAGTACAGTGAGACTCTGTCTCTACAAAAAAAAAAAAAAAAAAATGTAAAGAGCTGCTATTTCAGCATGCTGTGGGTGGGGGAGACACCCCCACCTTTGGGCACATTGGAAGTTCTTGGTGGTGTTTGTGGCTTCACAGGGCTGTAGGTGTGGGTGGCGTGTCGGGTACGTGAGGTCCTGCCTGCCTGTTGTCAGTGGGACCTTATTCTGTGCTGTGTGAAGCAAGTGTGGTGTCCTCTGCACCAGCGTTGACAGTTCTGCCAGAAAGGTGCAGGAGAAAAACTCCGTTATGATTAATTACCTGAGACAGGCTTTGGACTTTGTTTTGCATGTAAATGAAAAAGATCCAAGAAAACTTTCAAGTATGAAAAACAAAGATCTCAGAAGTAGAGTCTTAGGGTTTAAATGGACCTGTCATTGGTTCTGTCACCTTGTATTTGGTACTCCTATTTGTAAAACTCTTGATGATAAATAACACGGTCAGGGTGTTGTAAAGAGAAAATGTGAAGACCCTAAAATAGTGCTTGGCAGACAACCGGCACTCTATAAATCTTAGCTGTTTCACTATTTTGTAAGAGAGATGTTAATATGTAAATCAGGGGAAAATGTACTTTGACTTCAAACTTTTTTGAATCTTATTTAACATTTAAAAATGCCATTTTACAATGCTATTTCATATTGGTAAAACAGTGGCTGTTTTTATTCACCAACAATACCCAATACCCAAATATATCTTTTTGTAAAAAAAATTCATTTAGGCAGCTAGCATTCCCTGTGGGATGCAAGGAATACCTGCTTCTCCCACAGCCCCAGACATTTATGAGTATTGACTCTAATTACACACAAATACCAATGGATGTTAAATAAAGCCAATCACTTGTGTACTAAACAGGAGGTGGATTAGCTCCATGAGAAGGACTCAATTCTGCCTGAAGAGAAAACAACAGCAAGAGGGGATGAGTGGCCTGGAGTTTTTATTCCGGTCGGGGGGTGGGGCATGGGTGGAGGAGTTCTGAACCATCTCAGTGTCCACCTGTGGCATGGGACAGAGGGTGCTTATGGGATCACCTGGGTACAGGGGAAGAGGAAGGTTGGCACTTTGAAAGCTGTTAGCTTTCTCCCTTTAAAAAGAGAATATTTTTTATTCTGGTATTTTTCTGTGGTCCTACCTCGAATTGCAAGCATCTTGCTACTTCGATATACTTCTTTTTTTTTGGAGACAGAGTCTCACTCCTCTAAGTAGATCTCTCAGGACTTTCGATATGTAACCTGAACAATAGGTTTGGGAGGGGGGGAGTTGAGGCAGTCTCACCCTGTCACCCTGATGGTGTCATAGCTCACAGCAACCTCAGTTCTCGGTCTCAAGCAATCCTCTTGCCTCAGCCTCCCGGGTAGCTGGAACTACAGGCAACTGCCACCACAACACTAGGCTAGTATTTCTATTTTTAGTAGAGACGGGGTCTCACTCTTGCTCAGCCTGGTTAAAAACACCTGAACTCAAGCCATCTACCCCCTCAGCCTCCTAGAGGGCTGGGACCATAGGCATGAGCCACCATGACTGGCTAGTTTACTTCTAATATAGTTATTTATTATTGTTTTAATATGTCCCTTAAATTGTATTTATGTCACCAGCTTTGTTTATGTTACTCATATCGGTGGGCATAAAATCTTTAACTTTCATTTTAAGATAGGACCCAGTTTTATAAAATATATGTTTTGATAAAGTGTCACAGTGCCTTATAGGTTTTAGGATTTCTTAATAAAAATTTGGGCTTTTCTCAGAAGGGGTAGGGAAAAGTTAGAGCAAAATTCACAGTTGATAAATGTTTATAATACAACCTGCCAAATGAAATTTAGCATCTCATTTTTTTATGTATCTGTGGTTGCTTACAATCAGATAGATTTTGGGCTAATACTATGTCCTTTACCATTCAGAGAAAAACTTTTACTGAGAAATCCGTGCTGAAATATAAAAAGAAAAGAAAAATGAAAAAAAGGAATAAAGAAAAGTTAGTATATACCAGATGGCTTCCATAAACCCAGCAAGTGATCCATGAGTTTGGAGGCTTTGGACTGGATTAACTGCCTTAAATTTTGTAATTAATTGCTTTAAGGAATTGATTTACAATGACTGAGAATGGCTGTGGAGCAACCCAGAGTCCTATCACAAATAACTCCAAAAAATACACACGTGGATAAACAAACTGCAGGACACAGGTGAGGAGAAGTGTGAATAAAGAAACCCATTTATTTCTCCTTGAAGAAATACAAAGTCTCTATAAGGGAGTTCCAAACAACAAATTCTGAGCTGGGGGCAGTGACTCACACCTGTAATCCCTGCTCTCTGGGAGGCCGAAGTAGGAGGATCCCTTGAGCTCAGGAGTTCCACATTAGTGTGAGTGTGAGCAAGAGCAAGACCCTGTCTCTATTTAAGAAAAAAGAAAAGAAAAAGAAAAACTAGCTGGGCATTGTAGTGAGCACCTGTAGACTCAGCTACTTGGGAGGCTGAGGCAGGAGGATTGCATGAGCCCAGGAGTTTGAGGTTGTTGTGAGCTATGATGATGCCACGGTACTCTACCCAGGGAAGGAAGGAAGAAAGGATGGAAAGAAGGGAAGAAGGAAGGAGCTAAACTCTGTGGTTTTATATTCAGCCTAAATCTGATTATAAACTTCAGTTGGTGGGGAGGTGGGAAAAAATGATGACATGTTTGCAGATGGCAGTTTTATGCTCACTGGGGTGGGGGTCCATTGAAGGGTACCAACACACTGTTCAGCCATATTCTTACCTGCCTCTGTAAAGGGTTGACATCACTTTAGTATGAATACTTAAGAGACATAAGGTTATGTTTAAGTGACTCAATATTCCCATATCTGCTCAATTTCATTGCTCCAGAAAAAGAATGTTATTTTGCAAGGAATTTGCATGACCCTCAAGAGGTTCTTCATTAACTAGGAAAGGCACAGGGTGGACATTCTGTAGGTTGGCATTCAGTTCTTTGTCATTTAAAAAAAGAATCTGTGTCTGTTAATTAAAAATAACTTGGATCTGGGTCTTTTATGATGACTCATTACCTAAATAAATAAAATAGTTGGTCCTTGAAAACACCCTATTCTTGCTGTTAATTTCAAGCCCTCACAAGGACTCAGGTGATTTGACAAAGAGGTGACAGTTCTGCAGAGCAATATAAAATAAAGCTTTAGAAGAGATGGATGCATAAACATAACTAAAAATGCTTTTAATCTCTGTCTCTGTTTGTTTCCTTAAGATCCAATTTCTGCAACCACTCAGCTCAATTATTCTCTGGTTTATCTACCTCCAAAGAGCCTTTAACTACCAAAATCTTTTGAATATTTTGCAAAGTATATGGAAAAGGTTGGGTACAGTGTTTAGGTTTAAAATAGCATCTTCTATCAATTCCTGGTAAAATTTCCTTAAAATTATGGTTACATTACTTTGGAGTAAGAAGATGCAGTAAGGGAGAGAGAGAGAGAAGAAAGAGAGACAGAGAAAGGAAAAAGAAAGGAGGGAGGGAGGGAAGGAGGACACGCCAGAAGGATATTCTAGGTCTAATTTTTTAACTTCAGCTACAATTTATGTAGAATTTCTAAAACATCAATGTAACTGTCCTGTGACAGAGAAATCCCAAAACTACAGATGTTGGTGTGGATGTGGAGAAAAGGGAACTCTTCTACACTGCTGGTGGGAATGCAAGCTAGTATGCTCCTTTTGGAAAGAAGCTTGGAGAAAACTTGGGAAACTAAAAATAGATCTGCTGTTCTTTCCTGCAATTACTCTACTAGGTGTATATCCAGAAGACCAAAAATCATTTTACAACAAAAAATTTTCACTGGAATGTTTATTGTAGCCCTATTCATAATTGCCAAGTCATGGAAGAAGCCCAAGTGCCCATCGATCCATGAAAGGATTAATAAACTGTGGTGTGAAGGCCAATTAGAATTGGCCAAATTAGTAACAGATAAAACTACTTCTTACACGTGAGTTGAGCCAGACCTGCCCTGGTGGTGCATGTGAGTTTGCTGCAGCCTGCTTCCTGCTTTCATCTTTGGTGGTCAAGGGGCATCCCTGGAGCTGGACAGCGAAGTCCACAGGCATGAGAACTTAAAGAGCAAGAGGAAGTGAAAAGAAAATTAGGTCAAGGAAACAGGTAAAAGAAATCACTCATGAGGAAGAATCAGCAGAAAACTCCAGGCAACATGAAGAACCAGTCCAGAACAACCCCGCCAAGGGACCATGAGGTAGCTACTACAGAGGATCCCACCTGTAAAGAAATGTTAGGAATGACAGAAAGTGAATTTAGAATACACACGATGAAAACAATGAAAGAAATGATGGAAACAATGAAGGAAACTGCTAATAAAGTGGAAAATAACCAAAAGGAAATCCAAAAACAGAATCAAATAAGAGATGAACGATATGAAGAATATAAAAAGGATATAGCAGAGCTGAAGGAACTGAAACAGTCAATTAGGGAACTTAAAGATGCAATGGAAAGTATCAGCAACAGGTTAGACCATGAAGAAGAAAGAATTTCAGAGGTAGAAGACAAAGTTTTTGAGATAACTCAGATAGTAAAAGAGGCAGAAAAGAAGAGAGAGAAAGCAGAACGTTCACTGTCAGAATTATAGGACTTTATGAAGTGTTCCAACGTACGAGTTATAGGAATTCCAGAAGGGGAAGAAGAATGCCCCAGAGGAATGGAAGCCATACTAGAGAATATTATAAAAGAAAATTTCCCAAATATCACCAAAGATTCTGACACACTGCTTTCAGAGGGATATCAGACCCCAGGTCGCCTCAACTCTAACCGAGCTTCTCCAAGACACATTGTGATGAACCTGTCCAAAGTCAAGACAAAAGAAAAGATTCTGCAAGCTGCCAGGAGTAAGTGCCAGTTGACCAACAGGGGCAAATCCATGAGAGTGACCGCAGACTTCTCTAATGAAACTTTCCAAGCAAGAAGACAATGGTCATCTACCTTTAATCTACTTAGACAGAACAATTTCCAGCCCAGAATTCTGTACCCTGCTAAGCTAAGCTTACAAATTGACAGAGAAATCAAATAATTTACGAATATACAAACATTGAGGAAATTCGCCACAACAAGACCAGCTCTACAGGAAATACTTCAACCTGTTCTGCATACTGACCACCACAATGGATCAGCAGCAAAGTAAGAACTCAGAAATTAAAGGACAGAACCTTACCTCCACACTGATGCAAAAGATAAAACTAAGCAATGGACTCTCACAAAATAAGATGAATAGAATACTACCACACTTATCAATTATCTCAATAAATGTTAATGGCTTGAATTCCCCACTGAAGAGACATAGATTGGCTGACTGGATTAAAAAACACAGGCCATCCATTTGCTGTCTGCAAGAAACACACCTGGCTTCAAAAGACAAATTAAAGCTCCGAGTCAAGGGTTGGAAGACAATTTTTCAGGCAAATGCAATTCAGAAGAAAAGAGGAGTTGCAATCTTATTTTCAGATTCATGTGGATTTAAAGCAACTAAAGTCAAAAAAGACAAAGATGGTCACTTTATATTGGTCAAGGGAAAAATACAACAAGAAGACATTTCAATTCTAAATATTTATGCAACCAATTTAAATGCTCCCAGATTCTTGAAGCGGACCTTACTCAGTCTGAGCAATATGATATCTGATAATACCATCATAACAGGGGACCTTAACACTCCTCTTACAGAGCTGGACAGATCCTCTAAACAGAGATTAAACAAGGATATAAGAGATTTAAATGAGACCCTAGAACAACTGTGCTTGATAGACGCATATAGAACACTCCATCCCAAAGATAAAGAATATACATTCTTCTCATCACCCCATGGAACATTCTCCAAACTTGTTCATATCCTGGGACACAAAACAAATATCAACAGAATCAAAAGAATTGAAATTTTACCTTGTATCTTCTCAGACCATAAGGCACTAAAGGTGGAACTCAACTCTAACAAAAATGCTCGACCCCACCCAAAGGCATGGAAATTAAACAATCTTCTATTGAATAACAGATGGGTGCAGGAAGAAATAAAACAGGAGGGAGGGAGACAAGATGGTGGACTGAAGCCAGCTTTCAACAGAGGCTCCCGTCCAGAAGGAGAGTTAAGGGACAGGAATTTAGTAAGTATCCTGGTGGACTTGAGCCACACCAAGAGAGAAGGTTGAAGAATGCACATCAACACCGCTGAGGCAAGCTGTGATCACAAGGACTCAAACAAAAGGTACAAAATCCACCACCAAGCGGACGGGAGTCTCCCTCCCCCATGAGACCAGCTCAAGAGCCCCACAATTAAACAAACGGGCAGAAATTAAAGGCCCTCCCACTACACTCCACGGGAGAGACCTTGTAAGAACTGGACCTACCTCCCCTATTGGGGTGCTGTGGCGTTCTCCTGCTGGGCATAAAACTGAATAAAACTTCAAAAATCCTTTGCCGGCAACCCTGAATCCCCAACATTCCCCTCCCGCCCACTGAGGTCTGGAAGCCTGTCCCCCAGGAGTTCGGATTCTTGAGTGATTTCTCAAAGGGAGTGGACAGTCCCCGAGTTGCGACTGGTCAGCATTGACTCTGAGGCACGTGAGTGAGGAGAGGGCACCGGGCTGAGGGGGAGTCACGCCTCGGCGGCACTTCCCTGTGGTGCGGTGCATCAATACGGCCAGGCATAAAACTGAATGAAACTCTAGCTTCCCCCCCACTCTCACTCGGGGTCTAGGGGCCTGTCCCCCAGGAGTTCGGATCCTTGGGTGATTTCTCGAGGGGAGCGCACAGTGCCCGAGCCACGACTGGTCAGCGCAGACTCTGAGACACGCGAGCGAGGAGAGGGCACCGGGCTGAGGGGGAGTCACACCTCGGCGGCACTTCCCTGCGGTGTGGTGCAGCAGCCCTTCCCCCGGGCAACATTACTACACAAAACTGAATAAAACTCTAGCTTCCCCGCTGAGCGCCCCTACTCTCACTCGGGGTCTGGAGGCCTATCCCCCAGGAGTTTGGATCCCTGGGTGATTTCTCGAGGGGAGTGCACAGTGCCTGAGCTGCGTCAGGTCAGCGCTGACTCTGAGACACGTGAGTGAGGAGAGGGCACTCCGCTGAGGGGAAATCAAGCCTTGGTGGCACTTCCCTGCGGTGCGGTGCAGCAGCCCTCCCTGGGCGGGCAACAGTACGGCCAGGCATAAAACTGAATGAAACTCTAGCTTCACCCCCACTCCCACTCGGGGTCTGGGGGCCTGTCCCCCAAGAGTTCGGATTCTTGGGGGATCTCTCGAGGGGTGTGGACCCAGCATAAATTGCGGATGCTCAGTGCTGACTCTGGGGCGCGAGACAGAGGAGAAAAGGGTCGGCTGAGTGCCCACACCAGAGCGGCAGTTCCCTGGAGGCAGAGCAACAGCCGTTTTGGCAGAATGGCTCACTTCTGGATATTCTGAGCCCACACCCCCTGTCTCCCTGGGCAACCAGAGGAGGCCACCGGTGAGCGGGGGATTTCCTTACACTGCTCACAAACCCGGGAAGCTTCCAGGGCGGGGCCGACCCAGAGAGGTGATCTGATGCAAGCCTTCAGCAGCAAAGAGGACACAAACCTCCAGCAGCAAAGATGTTTGAACTCAGAACAGCCCGTCACCTGTAGGCGATCTCGGCAGGAACAGAGAAAGAACCCCGCAAAGTTGTCTGTTCTGTTCTGTTCTGTTAACAGCACCCATCAGGGACGGGGCTAAGTCTGAGTGAACACCTCCTTCCCATCACCTGCATCAAGCACTCAAAGATGTCAGGCCCCATCTCCTTCTGCTAAATAGCGGCAGTCTGCGGGGGCCTGGCAGACTTCCTTGCGATTCAGGCAGGTGCAACCCCCTGGAGTGTCTGTTCACTGCAGGCAACTGGGTTAGCCATCTGCAGAGATACCAGTGACTGGGTCCGACGGAGGGGCAAAGTGAGGAAGGAGACGTCAAACTTCCCAGACTGCTTTGTTTGCTGGGCGGCTCCTCCTGACTCCACGCTGCACTGGGATGAGCCGTGTCAGAGGAGTCACCAGGCCCCTGTGATCCAGTTCCCAGAGACCTCTTGAACTCTCCCACCCGAGACAGGTGCCGACTGAGACAATTGATTTAGACCTTTTGAGCTTGGCTAATAGACTGAGGACTTTTCAGGCGGTGCCCTGGGTGTGCAGTTGTAGGAAGGTTTGATTCTCCTTTTCCAACTGGGGCCAGAGGTGGGCAGGTGGGGTGACTTAATTGCTGATTTTTCCACACAGCTGAGACTTCAAACCAGAGTAGACGTTGCAATAGGATTGAACAGAAACCAGCTGAAAAAAAGACGGAACCACTTAACTCCACCACACAAGACAGTGCCCAGTTTCTCAGGCCACAACACTGTACGGGCCCTTGATAAAGCCCCAGGGGAAAAATCAAAGGGAGTAAAATAACCATGGGGCGGAATCAGTGGAAAAACTCTGGTAACATGAATAACCAGAATAGATCAACCCCCCCCTCAAGAAAAGATACGGCAGATGTGATTGAAGATCCCATTCATAAACAACTGGCTGAGATGTCAGAAATCGAATTCAGAATTTGGATTGCAGACAAGATTAATAAAATGGAATTAGGAATTCGAGGAGAAATTCAAAAGTTGTCTCAAAAATTTAAGGAATTTAAAGACAAAACCACAAAAGACTTAGACACACTGAAGCAAGAATTTACAGCCCTCAAAGATATGAAAAATACAGTAGAATCCCTCAGCAACAGAATGGAGCAAGCAGAAGAAAGGATTTCTGACATTGAAGATAAAGTCTTCAAACGCTCCCAATCTCTCAAAGAGGAAGAGAAATGGAGAGCAAAAACGGATCACTCACTCAGAGAGCTCTCAGATAATTTGAAAAAAAGCAATTTATGAATTTTTGGGATTTCTGAGAATGATGAAGTGGCCTCCAAGGGCACAGAGGCCCTTCTGCATGAAATTATGAAAGAAAATTTTCCAGACATGCCTAGAGAATCTGAAATTCAGATAGCAGACAGCTTCAGAACCCCAGCACGATTCAACCCCAATAAGTCATCCCCCAGACATATCATAATTAGCTTCACTAAAGTTAACATGAAAGAGAAGATTCTCAAAGCAGCCTGGCGAAAGAAAAGTATTACGTACAAAGGTAAGAATATTAGAATAACTGCAGATCTCTCTGCTGAAACTTTTCAAGCCAGAAGAGAGTGGTCATCAACTTTTAATCTCCTAAAGCAAAATAACTTTCAACCCAGGATCTTGTATCCAGCTAAACTGAGTTTCATCTATGATGGAGAAATTAAATACTTCAATGATATTCATATGTTGAAAAAATTTGCCATAAGTAAACCAGCTCTTCAGGATATTCTCATACCTATCCTCCACAATGACCAACCCAATCGTATACCACAAAAGTAAACTCACTCAGAAACTTCGGATCAAACTCCAACTTCCACACTGGCAAAAGGATTAAAAATGTCCACTGGACCTTTGAAAAACTTGATACCCAAAATTCCACCAGACTTATCAATACTCTCCATCAATGTGAATGGCTTAAACTGTCCTCTAAAGAGGCATAGGTTAGTTGACTGGCTACAAAAACTCAAGCCATATATTTGTTGTATAAAAGAGTCACATCTTAACTTAAAAGACAAATACAGACTCAGGGTGAAAGGATGGTCATCCATATTTCAGGGAAATGGTAATCAGAAAAAAGCAGGTGTTGCAATTTTATTTGCAGATACAGTAGGCTTTAAACCAAAAAAAGTAAGGAAGGACAAAAATAGTCACTTCATATTTGTTAAGGGTAATACTCAACATGATGAGATCTCAATTATTAATATCTATGCACCCAACCAGAATGCACTTCAATTTATAAGAGAAACTCTAACGGACATGAGTAACTTGATTTCCTCCAGCTCCATAATCATTGGAGATTTCAACACTCCTTTGGCAGTGTTGGATCAATCCTCCAGCAAGAAGCTGAGCAAAGAAATCTTAGATTTAAACCTAACCATCCAATATTTAGATTTAGCAGACATCTACAGAACATTTCATCCCAACAAAACTGAATACACGTACTTCTCATCAGCCCACGGAACTTACTCCAGAATGGATCACATCTTAGGTCACAAGTCTAACTCAGTAAATTTAAAGGAATAGAAATTATTCCATGCATCTTCTCGGACCATCATGGAATAAAACTTGAATTGAGTAACAATAGGAATCTGCATACTCATACAAAAACATGGAAGTTAAATAACCTTATGCTGAATGATAGCTGGGTCAGAGATGAGATTAAGAAAGAAATCGCCAATTTTTTGGAACAAAACGACAATGAAGACAAACTATCAGAACCTCTGGGACACCGCAAAGGCAGTTCTAAGAGGGAAATTTATAGCACTGCAAGTCTCCCTCAAGAGAACGGAAAGAGAAGAAGTTAACAACTTAATGGGACATCTCAAGCAACTGGAAAAGGAAGAACATTCCAACCCCAAACCCAGTGGAAGAAAAGAAATAACCAAAATTAGAGCAGAATTAAATGAAATTGAAAACAAAAGAATAATACAACAGATCAATAAATCAAAAAGCTGTTTTTTTGAAAAGGTCAATAAAATAGATAAACCTCTGGCCCACCTAATAAGAAAAAAAAGAGTAAAATCTCTAATCTCATCAATCAGAAACAACAAATGCGAAATAACAACAGACTCATCAGAAATCCAAAAAATCCTTAATATTACAAGAAACTTTATTCTCAGAAATATGAAAATCTGAAGGAAATTGACCGTTACTTGGAAGCACGCCACCTTCCAAGACTTAACCAGAATCAAGTGGAAATTTTGAACAGACCCATATCAAGCTCAGAAATAGCATCAACTATACAAAACCTCCCTAAAAAGAAAAGCCCGGGACCAGATGGTTTCACGTCAGAATTCTACCAAACCTTTAAAGAGGAATTAGTACCTATATTACTCAACCTGTTTCAAAATGTAGAAAAAGAAGGAAGACTACCCAACACGTTCTATGAAGCAAACATCACCCTGATCCCCAAACCAGGAAAAGACCCAACAAGAAAAGAAAATTATAGACCAATATCACTAATGAATATAGATGCAAAAATATTCAACAAGATCCTAACAAACAGAATCCAGCAACACATCAAACAAATTATACATCATGACCAAGTTGGTTTTATCCCAGGGTCTCAAGGCTGGTTCAATATACATAAATCTATAAATGTAATTCAGCACATAAACAAATTAAAAAACAAAGACCATATGATTCTCTCAACTGATGCAGAAAAAGCTTTTGATAATATCCAGCATCCCTTCATGATCAGAACACTCAAGAAAATCGGTATAGAAGGGACATTTCTTAAATTGATAGAGGCCATCTACAGCAAACCCACAGCCAATATCATATTGAACGGAGTTAAATTGGAATCATTTCCACTCAGATCAGGAACCAGACAAGGCTGCGCATTGTCTCCATTGCTTTTCAACATTGTAATGGAAGTTTTAGCCACCGCAATTAGGGAAGAAAAGGCGATCAAGGATATCCATATAGGGTCAGAAAAGATCAAACTCTCGCTCTTCGCAGATGATATGATTGTGTATCTGGAAAACACTAGGGACTCTACTACAAAACTCCTAAAAGTGATCAAGGAATACAGCAGCGTCTCAGGTTACAAAATCCACATCCATAAATCGGTAGCCTTTATATACACCAACAACAGTCAAGTTGAAAAAGCAGTGAAGGACTCTATCCCATTCACATTAGTGCCAAAGAAGATGAAATATTTGGGAATTTACCTAACAAAAGACGTGAAAGAACTCTATAAAGAGAACTATGAAACTCTAAGAAAAGAAATAGCTGAAAATGTTAACAAATGGAAAAACATACCATGCTCACAGCTGGGAAGAATCAACATTGTCAAAATGTCCATACTACCCAAAGCAATATATAATTTCAACACACTCCCTATTAAAGTTCCACTGTCAAATTTAAAGATCTTGAAAAAACAATACTTCATTTTATATGGAATCAGAAAAAACCTCGAATAGCCAAGACATTACTCAGAAATAAAAACAAAACAGGAGGAATCACACTACCAGACCTCAGACTTTACTACAAATCGATAGTGATCAAAACAGCATGGTATTGGCACAAAAACAGAGAAGTAGATATCTGGAACAGAATAGAGAACCAAGAGATGAATGCAGCTACTTACCGCTATTTGATTTTTGACAAGCCAATTAAAAACATTCAGTGGGGAAAAGATTCCCTATTTAACAAATGGTGCTGGGTGAACTGTCTGGCAACCTGCAGAAGACTGAAATTGGACCCATACCTTTCACCATTAACTAAGATAGACTCTCATTGGATTAAAGATTTAAACTTAAGACATGAAACTATAAAAATACTAGAGGAGAATGCAGGGAAAACCCTTGAAGAAATTGGTCTGGGTGAGTATTTCATGAGGAGAACCCCCCGGGCAATTGAAGCAGCTTCAAAAGTACACTACTGGGACTTGATCAAACTAAAAAGCTTCTGCACAGCTAAGAACACTGTAAGTAAAGCAAGCAAACAGCCCTCAGAATGGGAGAAGATATTTGCAGGGTATATCTCTGACAAAGGTTTAATAACCAGAATCCACAGAGAACTCAAACGTATCAGCAAGAAAAAAACAAGGGATCCCATCGCAGGCTGGGCAAGGGATTTGAAGGGAAACTTCTCTGAAGAAGACAGGCGCACGGCCTTCAGACATATGAAAAAATGCTCATCATCTTTAATCATCAGAGAAATGCAAATCAAAACTACTTTGAGATATCATCTCACTCCAATGAGACTAGCCTATATCACAATATCTCAAGACCAGAGATGTTGGCGTGGATGCGGAGAAAAGGGAACACTTCTGCACTGCTGGTGGGAATGCAAATTAATACATTCCTTTTGGAAAAATATGTGGAGAACACTCAGAGATCTAAAAATAGATCTGCCATTCAATCCTGTAATCCCTCTGCTGGGCATACATCCAGAAGACCAAAAATCACAACATAACAAAGATATTTGTACCAGAATGTTTATTGCAGCCCAATTCATAATTGCTAAGTCATGGAAAAAGCCCAAGTGCCCATCGATCCATGAATGGATTAATAAATTGTGGTATATGCACACCGTGGAATACTATGCAGCCTTAAAGAAAGATGGAGACTTTACCTCTTTCATGTTTACATGGATGGAGCTGGAACATATTCTTCTTAGTAAAGTATCTCAAGAATGGAAGAAAAAGTACCCAATGTACTCAGCCCTACTATGAAAATAATTTGGGGCTCTCACATGAAAGCTATAACCGAGTTACAACCTAACAATAGAGGGAAGTGGGAAAGGGAGGGGGGGTGGTGGGTAGAGGGAGGGGGATCGGTGGGATCACACCTGTGGTGCATCTTACAGGGTTATTTGCGAAACTTGGTAAATGTAGAATGTAAAAGTTTTGGCACAGTAACTGAGATAACGCCGGAAAGACTATGTTAACCATTGTGATAAAAATGTGTCAATGGTGTATGAAGTGAGTGTATGATGCCCCATGATCATATCAATGTATACAGTTATGATTTAATAAAAAAAAATAAAACAGGAAATCATTAACTTCCTTGAGCATAACAACAATGAAGACACAAGCTACCAAAACCGGTGGGATATGGCAAAAGCAGTTCTGAGAGGAAAATTCATCGCTTTAGATGCCTACATTCGAAAAACAGAAAGAGAGCGCATCAACAATCTCACAGGAGATCTTCTGGAATTGGAAAAAGAAGAACAATCTAAGCCTAAACTCAGTAGAAGAAAAGAAATATCCAAAATCAAATCAGAGATCAATGAAATTGAAAACAAAAGAATCATTCAGAAAATTAATGAAACAAGGAGTTGGTTTTTTGAAAAAATAAATAAAATAGATAAACCATTGGCCAGACTAATGAGGAATAGAAAAGTAAAATCTCTAGTAACCTCAATCAGAAATGATAAAGGGGAAATAACAACTGATCCCACAGAGATACAAGGGATCATCTCTGAATACTACCAGAAAGTCTATGCCCATAAATTTGACAATGTGAAAGAAATGGATCAATATTTGGAATCACACCCTCTCCCTAGACTCAGCCAGGAAGAAATAGAGCTCCTGAACAGACCAATTTCAAGCACTCAGATCAAAGAACAAAAAATCTTCCCACCAAAAAATGCCCTGGTCCAGCTGGCTTCACTCCAGAATTCTATCAAACCTTGAAGGAAGAGCTTATTCCTGTACTGCAGAAATTATTCCAAAAAATTGAGGATGAAGGAATCTTCCCCAACACATTCTATGAAGCAAACATCAACCTGATACCAAAACCAGGAAAAGACCCAAACAAAAAGGAGAATTTCAGACCAATCTCACTCATGAATATACATGCAAAAATTCTCAACAAAATCCTAGCCAATAGATTACAGCTTATCATCAAAAAAGTCATTCATCATGATCAAGTAGGCTTCATCCCAGGGATGCAAGGCTGGTTTAACATATGCAAGTCCATAAACATTATCCACCATATTAACAGAGGCAAAAATAAAGATCACATGATCCTCTCAATTGATGCAGAAAAAGCATTTGATAAAATCCAGCATCCTTTTCTACTTAGAACGCTGAAGAGTATAGGCATAGGTGGCACATTTCTAAAACTAATTGAAGCTATCTATGACAAACCCACAGCCAATATTTTACTGAATGGAGTAAAACTGAAAGCTTTTCCTATTAAAACTGGAACCAGACAAGGTTGTCCTCTGTCACCTTTACTATTCAACATAGTGCTGGAAGTTCTAGCCAATACAATTAGGCAAGACAAGGAAATAAAGGGAATCCAACTGGGAGCAGAGGAAGTCAAACTCTACCTCTTTGCTGACGACATGATCTTATACTTAGAGAACCCCAAAGACTCAACCACAAGACTCCTAGAAATCATAAAAAATTACAGTAATGTTTCAGGATATAAAATCAATGTCCACAAGTCAGTAGCCTTTGTATACACCAATAACAGTCAAGATGAGAAGCTAATTAAGGACACAACTCCCTTCACCATAGTTTCAAAGAAAATGAAATACCTAGGAATATACCTAATGAAGGAGGTGAAGGACCTCTATAAAGAAAACTATGAAATCCTCAGAAAGGAAATAGCAGAGGATATTAACAAATGGAAGAACATACCATGCTCATGGATGGGAAGAATCAACATTGTTAAAATGTCTATACTTCCCAAAGCAATCTACCTATTCAATGCCATTCCTATCAAAATACAAACATCGTACTTTCAAGATTTGGAAAAAATTATTCTGCATTTTGTATGGAAGCGGAAAAAAACCCGTATAGCTAAGGCAGTTCTTAGTAATAAAAATAAAGCTGGGGGCATCAGCATACCAGATTTTAGTCTGTACTACAAAGCCATAGTGGTCAAGACAGCATGGTACTGGCACAAAAAAAAGAGACATAGACACTTGGAATCGAATTGAAAAGCAAGAAATGAAGCTAACATCTTACAACCACCTAATTTTTGATAAACTTTACAAGAACATACCTTGGGGGAAAGACTCCCTATTCAATAAATGGTGTTGGGAGAACTGGATGTCTACATGTAAAAGACTGAAAGTGGACCCACACCTTTCCCCACTCACAAAAATTGATTCAAGATGGATAAAGGACTTAAATTTAAGGCATGAAACAATAAAAACCCTCAAAGAAAGCATAGGAAAAACACTGGAAGATATTGGCCTGGGGGAAGACTTCATGAAGAAGACTGCCATGGCAATTGCAACAACAAAAATAAACAAATGGGACTTCATTAAACTGAAAAGCTTCTGTACAGCGAAGGAGACAATAACCAAAGCAAAGAGACAACCTACACAATGGGAAAGGATATTTGCATATTTTCAATCAGACAAAAGCTTGATAACTAGGATCTATAGAGAACTCAAATTAATCCACATGAAAAAAGCCAACAATCCCATATATGAATGGGCAAGAGACATGAATAGAACTTTCTCTAAAGATGAGAGACAAATGGCTAACAAACACATGAAAAAATGTTCATCATCTCTATATATTAGAGAAATGCAAATCAAAACAACCCTGAGATATCATCTAACCCCAGTGAGAATGGCCCACATCACAAAAACTCAAAACTACAGATGCTGGCATGGATGTGGAGAGAAGGGAACACTTTTACACTGCTGGTGGCACTGCAAACTAGTACAACCTTTCTGGAAGGAAGTATGGAGAAACCTCAAAGCGCTCAAGCTAGACCTCCCATTTGATCCTGTAATCCCATTACCTGTGCATCTACCCAGAAGGAAAAAAATCCTTTTATCATAAGGACACTTGTACTAGACTGTTTATTGCAGCTCAATTTACAATCGCCAAAATGTGGAAACAGCCTAAATGCCCACCAACCCAGGAATGGGTTAACAAGCTGTGGTATATGTATACCATGGAATACTATTCAGCCATTAAAGAAAATGGAGACTTTACATCCTTCGTATTAACCTGGATGGAAGTGGAAGACATTATTCTTAGTAAAGCATCACAAGAATGGAGAAGCATGAATCCTATGTACTCAATTTTGATATGAGGACAATTAATGACAATTAAGGTTATGGGGGGGGAAGCAGAAAGAGGGGCAGAGGGAGGGGGGTGGGGCCTTGGTGTGTGTCACACTTTATGGGGGCAAGACATGATTGCAAGAGGGACTTTACCTAACAATTGCAATCAGTGTAACCTGGCTTATTGTACCCTCAATGAATCCCCAACAATAAAAAAAAAAAGGAAAAAAATTAACAAAAAAAAACTGTGGTGTATGTACACCATGGAATACTATGTACATAAATCCGTGAAAAAGATGGAGACTTTATCTCTTACTGTTTACGTGGATGGAGCTGGAACATATTCTTCTTAGTAGAGTATTTCAGGAATGGAAGAAAAATTATCCAATGTACTCAGTACTATTATGAAACCAATATATAATCACAGACACTTTCATATGAAAGATAAAACCCAACTATAGCCCAGGATGAAGGAGGAAAGAGGAAGGTGAGGGGAAGGGAGCAGGGAGGCTGTTTGGAGCAAGGGTAATCAGTTGCACCTCACTATGGAGCATATTGCAAGGGTGCATGTCAAATCTACTAAGAGTAGAGCATAAATGTCTTAACACAATAAGTAAGTAAGTGAGGTGAAGGCTATGTTAACCAGTTTGATGTAAGCATTCCAAATTGTATATAAAATCAGCACATTGTACCCCATAAATACATTAATGTACACTTATGATTTAATAAAAATATTGTTAAGAGAAAAACTAAAATCAAAAATAAATCAAGCAACCCTGTATGTGTGGGTCTGTCTGTCTCAAAAAAAAAGAAAAAAAAAAAAAAGAAAAGAAAGAAAAGTCAAGAAGAGCAAACTCATGGTTTGATTTTTTATTAACACCATTATTAGTTGAGGTAATAGTTTTTCTATTAGAAAAATTTAAGAAAAGAATGATTAGAAGCCTGGGAGTGAGCAGGTGGGAAGATACTTTGTATTCAGTCTGGGTTAGACTAATCTGACAGGTGTGTACCACAGGAACTGGCTCACCATCTCTACAGTGTGTAACTGGCTTCAGGAGTGCATTTGCTTCCTCTGATACACATGAGAATTTGATTTACAGTATATCTGAAAATGCACCATGGCTATTTTCAAGAAGAGATGTTATGTTGAGAATAGGATTCTGGGTGGAAAAGTATGGCTAATTCTAACAATAATGATGAAGATATACAAGCCTCTGAGCCCTCCTGGAACAAAGGCCACAGCTAAGTAGGTCAACAGCTTCATGTGGACCGGCAATGTGAGTCATCCTGCTCCATTGTGTGTCATTGGAAACCAAATATAAATACAGAGTTGTAGTTATATGATTAAATATGAAATAATTATATAAATGTAAAACATTTACATTTTTATTTATTGCTGTAAATATAGCAATAATAACAACAAAATCATAAACATACAAACTTTTGCCATCTAATGAGGTGCTTACAAATTTAATCGACAATTGGAACCTAAGGGAAGATAAAGCTATAATTTTTTAAAATCCCATTCAGTAAAATATATCTGGAAGCAAGTTATTTATGCATTTAAGGTAACTTCAAAATTCTGCTTTCATGTGACAAACACATTTTAATCCAGGATATTTGTAAAAACTGTGAAAATCTAGATTAAGCACAAATAAATCTCCCGTTGTGACAATTTAGCAGGGGAGAATTTTTAATAAAGTATTTGATCAATAAAGTCAATTGCAAGAGTATTTTTTAAAAAGTGGGCTAGATTTTACTTATAGAGTGCTTTGAAATTAAGGAATGTTGGCAGAAACAGCTCAACTTTCATTGACATTTTAAAACTAGCCGAATACTCTGCAGTGAAATCAAGAAAATGTTTTGATTTCAAATGACAAAATACCTGGATTTAAAAGAAAATTGAATCTGTGGGAAAATGTTGTTGTATAAAACACTGATATGTTTCCATTCTGCTTTGGTTTGAAAGTTATAAAAGATGTCAGAAAGTTTCACGTTTTATTAAAACTCATTTGGAAGATACATAAAGCACAATCAAATTGTATTTTCTCTTTAAAAAAAAGTTTTTTTTTTTTACTTTTCTAAATTTCAGATTGAACAGAGGGTACAATTAGGTTACAATATTTGTGTGTGTCAGGAAGAGCCCCTGTTGTTGGGTATAGTATGAATCTGACAAAGTTTTGATAACTAGGATCTACAGAGAACTCAAATTCATCTACAAAAAAGAGCAAACGATCCCATTTATCACTGGGCAAGAGGCATGGACAGAACCTTCTCTGAGAAAGACAGAGGAATGGTTAACAAACGTGAAAAAATGCTCATCATCCCTGTCATCACAGAAATGCAAATCAAAACTACCCTGAGACATTACCTAACCCCAGGGAGATTGGCCCATATCACAAAGTCCCAAAGCTGCAGATGCTAGTGCAGATGTGGAGAGAGGGAACACTTTTACACTGCTGATGGGACTGCAAAGTAACACAACCTTTTTGGAAGGACGTATGGAGAATCCTCAAAGAACTCAAATTAGACCTTTCCATTTGAACCTGCAATCTCATTACTAGGCATCCACCCACAAGAATAAAAATCATTTTATCATAAGATCATTTGCATGAGATCGCTTATCAGAGCTTAATTTATAATCATCAAGATGTGGAAACAACCTAAATGCCCATTGACATTGCCCAATGGAGTAATAAACCGTAGTTATATATACACCATGGATACTGGTGTATATATTTTCTCTCATTCAACCATTACAAAGATGGAGACTTTACATCTTTTGTGTTAACCTGGGATGGAGTTGTAACATATTCTTCTTAGTAAAGTATCACAAGAATGGAAAAGTATCCAATGTACTCAATACTAATATGAAGCCAGCAGGCAAACGAATACACGCCCACACAAGAGAAAGATTCTATTCAATTCATGTTGGGGGAGGGGGAATGAGGGAGGGGCAGGGAAAGGCGGGAGGAGGAAGGAGGAGGGAGGGGGAGGGTGTCCTCCCACCAATGGCACAATGTAAGGATACATGGCACACCTCCTGCGGTCAGGACACAGCTACATTTTCTCTCTTTTTTAACACTTGCATATGAAGAGGGGAAGATTTTTCTCTGAATCTTCCTCTCAACCTGAGAACTTGCCACTAAGAGGAAGAATTTTACAAATACAGACTGATTGTATTATCAAGATGTGATTTGCCCTAATCAGGTTCTGGATTCCAGCAAAGAAGGATATATTGCCATTTGCAGGATAACACAACACAGCTTTCAAGTTCTTTAATGTATAAAAGAATTCTTATTTGAAAAGAACCAAGAGTGAAGTCTGAAATTATCTCATTTTAGTTAATGTGAAATCCCTACACACTTATTCCATTCGTTAACTAAAATTAATTATCTGTTCAGTGTTAAATCATTAAAGGGGTAAATTCATTCTTTATTTTTTGAGTAAGAAAAAAATCCTATTTGCAGGCATATGTAAAGCCTGTACAGAACTCAATAAGCTATACACATGTAAAATAAATTTGTAAATCTAGCTCGATATTTAGACTTGATGATATGACTTAGTAAGAAGTGTATTTCTTATCAAAGAGTTGTATAAAATTATTTCTTAAGCTATATTTTTATTCATTATTTTATTTAAATTATTTTATTAGTATATTATTTTCAACATTGTCGATACATTTTCAAGTGACAAATAATCTGAATTAAAATCAAATTTATATACACTAAATTAATTCCACCAGGCTCATCTTTAGAAAATTAAATACCATTTGGTTTACTACAGCTATTTTAAAAATTTGTTAAAACAAAAGGAAGATTAATTTTAGGAATGATCAGTGAATGCTTAACATGACTTTTGTTGTTGATGTGTTATTTACTTTTGTCCATAAATTATGATTAAAAGACATTTTTTATTTTACATAAAAAATCACCTCACCTACTATATTTCACATATCATACCTCATTAACTCACGAACACACTGTGATGAGGACTATAAAAAAATCACATAGCAGCAGAGTACAAATAGAAATTTGCTGTACCTACAATATTTATTTGACTAGAATTAATATCCTTGGCAGGGAGGAGAAGCACATGAAGAAGAGAATAAGCCTGCTAAAAATAAGCAGATCTACAGAAAAGATTTTTCTACTGTAACACCATTAGATTGTGGTAGAAAAAGCACTGAGCATATTAACTTGCCTTGACATGTAGATATTACAATTTTTTTTTTTTTTGGCAGTTTCTGGCCAGGGCTGGGTTTGAACCCACCACCTCCAGCATATGGGGCCGGCACCCTACTCCTTTGAGCCACAGGTGCTGCCCGATTTTACAATTTTTACTCACAGTTTCTCTGAGACCTGAATTCAACAGTTGATCCATGGTAAAATGTTTGAGGAAGTCTACTATAGAATTATGAGAGTGAATTATCTTTACAAAACATAGATAAGTCTGATAAAATAACACTGTGAAAAAGAAGTTGAAACCAAGAACTATCCATCATGTGTGTGTGATTCCACACTGTAGCAGCAGAATGTAAGGGTGGCCCTTGAAGGTGGTAGTGATTAGAAGGGTGTGTGAGGCATCTTCTGTGGGGTTAGTAATGTTCTACGCCTTTATCTTGTGTGGATTAATGCAGGTCTTCATTTGAGGAAGACACTCAAGTACACTTATGACTGTGCTGCATCAAAATTTACAGAAAAAGAAAACCACATCAAAACCAGACATGCATTTTGAAATAAAGTATTCAAGTAAAGTGATGTTTATTAAATGTAAATTTTTGGAGGAAGTTGTGAAAGTTACATGAAGATAAGAAAGGGTAAGAAGAAGTACTGGCAGGCAGTGATTTCACTGAATTATGAGCTGTTTCAGAAAGGGAGCTCTTTGATTCAAGGGAAAAATGCAAAGCCAGGCAGAGCAAAACAATGCAAACAAAATCCTTCAAGACTTAGCAATGAGCAAAAGCAATCAATATTTAATTTTTAAAAGCATACATGTTTATATTCCTAGTGGTCAAAAAAATAAGTAATGTGTGTTTAAGTTCTTTGGTCAACATGTAGAAAGACCAAGAGGCCTCCAGCTACCACGTAAATGACCTGCAGAGATTTCTAAATGTTAGATCTTAAAAAACGTGTCCATTTGTATAACTGGAGAGAGTATATATTAATTCCATAAATATTTTCATATTCTAATAATATTCTAATAATTTCATATTCAGGATTAATTTATTTCTGTTGCCCTGAAATATTGTCAGTGTGCATTTGTGCATGTGTGTTACCTGTTGTCACCTTTAGCAGATCAAACTCAGAGTGCAATGCATATGCCAAATGCTTTCCCACACCTGAAATCCTTCATGAAACTAGAGCTATGATCTTATTCTGCAACTTGGAGAATGATTATTGATCAATATGGTCTTAATTAACTTTAAAATCAGCTACATTACGTGTATGTGGCTATACATAAAATTGAAAGAAGCTGTATAGAATAATGAATCCTATTACACACAAGAAGAAGTTATTGTCAGCAAAAATATTCTCTTGTAAGCCCCCGGCCATCAATGTCCAACTTTGGCAGTCAAACAATACAGTGCCCATTATGCAGAGGCAGGCTCCTGAACTAAGAGTGTGAAGAATCCCTGGCAATAATTTATGAGCAAACATTCTTTTATGACTGCTTCAGATATCAGATCCTCAGACGGTAAGAAATAGATATAAACAATTTATTTTCCCCCATGCTTGTGCACAGAAATATCATAAAGTTACAGATCCTGGTGTAAGAAGAATCTTGTAAAGGTCAGCTCATTGTTTTATACAGTTTTTAGGAAGTGGCTGTAGAGAAAAATCTAGCAAATCTCTCGTTACTAGAAAAAAAACAGTGAAGTTGGAGAGTTTAACTTCCTTCCCAAGGGTGGTTTCGAGGGTAAATCTAGTGTAGGAATGAGGCAGGAAAGGGAGGTGGGGTGAACCTGAGCATGGCCATTTCAACTGACCTTTGACCCTAATCACCCTGGACAAGCAAATCGCCAGCAAGTTGCGGGCCCCTGACCGCCCAAAGGTGGATAAAACAGGACATTGGGTGCGTTAGAAACTGCTTGTGCTTACTATTCTGTAACAGCAGTTTGTGATTAACTTTTATGGCCTGACCACGGGACAGCGCTGGTCACCTATGGCTGTTTCCCATTGGAGCTTGTGACACACACAAAAAATGTACCCCAACCCCATTAGAGGTCCTTTCCTGCTCTGGAGAGGACACTACTCTGTCTGTGGGGTAGGATCTTTTGTCTACCTCTGCTCCATACACTTTGCTACCTCAAGTTGGCTCAGATTGGAATTCTTTTCCTATGTGAAGCCAAGAGCCCACTTAATAAGGTTCAGGGGTTTTCCTGCCATCACTGGGGCAGCGCCTGCATCAAATTGAGGTCTCGGGCCTTAATATTCTGGCCATACTCTAAACTATGTAAAGGTGCCTCTGCTACCACTATTTCAGAAAAATCTACTGTCAGTGGATATAAAGGCTGATCTTTTCTATTCACTTTAAGGAAATCATCATTAGTTGAATGGATAAACACATAGGGTAGATGGCTCACAGAGGGGTACTACTCAGATGAAAAGAAAGAGTCTCCTAACCCACAAAATAGCACAGATAAATCTCCGCAGCCGAAGTTGGCTAACTAAAAGACAAATACAGCAGAGTACATCAATGCCACTGTTTTTTTTTTTTTTTATTAATTTCTAGAAATGGAAATGGATCCTTAGTGACTAAAAGACCAGAGGTTGCCTGGTTACCAGGTTGGAGAGAATTAACTGCAGAGAGCCTAGAGGAAAGTCTTTGGAATCATGAAGGTGTTTAAATCTTTACTGAGTTGTCAATTATGCTGAAGTATGTGCTTGACAAAGCTCATCAGATAGTACACTTTGAATTTTAGGGAAATCAATTGTTAAATTCGCCTTTATAAGCTCTAAATTTTTGTCTAATACCTGTGAAATAATTTCAGAATTTTGATTGTTAGGGCCATAATAACAATACCTGGGTCCAAAATTTGTCAGGGGAAGGAGATTATAAACCTTTTCACGTACCTTATCATAGTACTAAAATACATAGTGTGTGGGGCTCACACGTCTACTGACATGTTCCAGGCAGCTGCTAACTCCTGGCTGGGCTGCCTTCGAAGGGTCCACAAAGACGATGGATAAAGCAGCTGAAAACACTTCACATTTAGTCTATATTTTTCCATATTTGGCTTGTGTGACTGGTTAAACTGTTGGTCTGATTCCATTTTGTACTTAATAACAAAGTACACTGCCATGTGCTTATTCCAATGGCCCTTTCAAATGGATTGGATTTATACTATCTCAATGAACCTATAGCAAGAGAGGAAAACAAGGGTCATTTTCTCTCAGATAAGATGTTAAAAATTATTTAAGCTGAAATGCATTTGAAGTTTGTTTTTCTGTCAATATGGAAGGATCTGTGTGTGGTGATAGGATAGGGACGCACTCGACTCACTTGAGGTGGCAGAAGTCACAGGGGGAAGTGTAATCAAAATTATCCTCCTGTCCTTCTCCACCTCTTTTTTTTTTTTTTTTTGCTTGAATACAGCTTCAATCAATAGTCTTGAAGCTCCAGATTATCTATCAAACTGAGAAAACCTGTCTCAGGCAGCTGGATTCTTTAATCAAATATTGACAAATAAGATCTTCTGGGTGATAAAAACGTATTTAAAACCCAGAGTGAGATTCTCACAATATCTATGCAAGTCAAGATGAAGCAGATATTACATAGAGTACACACGTATTATCTCTCAAGTTCCTGCTATTTCTAAATAACACACCTATAATTTATTATTGCTACTTTATTACGTATTTTAAGGTCAAACCTTTTTCCTTTTGCATAACTAAGATTTTTAATCTATATCTACAACTTGATTTAAATCCCAAGTATATAAACAGAAACAGTTTGTGGAAGTAATGTAGAATCATAGTTTTAATATAAGTAAATAATTATTAGTTGAGTATTGATAGAGCTTATATTTTTAAATTCCAGGTCTTGTGATGTTACTCCATGGAACCCCAGATTGCATTAAAAATTAGGTAACTAAATATACACTTTTTATAAGACAGATTTCAGGGAAATGAGACAACTTTGTTCACTTTGGAAATGCTTAGTATGTAAATACACCACTTACATTGCCCTGTGGCATCTCAGTACGTTTTACTGTGTCCCTGTATTTTTTGAACTTATGAGCAGATAAAGGAGGATGTTGTGTAACCACTGTGGGTAGGGATTCAACAGGAAAATGATGTTTTTAATACCATGTAGTATAACTCTATTTAGGATTTGAGGACAGTCATTTTTTCTTTAAAATATTGCCTATGAACTGCCACGGGAAGAACAGAATCACATCATATTCACTGTTTAACAGTGAAAGATTAACAAATTATTTAAATGTGTGATACACTGCAGGAAGGAAGGCAATAAAGTATCTGTCCATGCATCATGCTTGGCGGCAAGTCTGGACCCCTGGAAGACCGGAATCTTGGAGGTGGGCCTAGATACAAATCAGAGATTTATAATATGTAAGAGACCCGAAGTACACCTTGACCTTCTATGTTAATGTTGGAAGTGTCGGCCGATACCAGCACCATTTACCACCATCAAACCCTTATCACTTCAATAATTCTGACACTTCTTCCTCCTTTTTCCTTGTCTTCCAAAGGGAAATTTGAGAAAAGTGTCATTCAGGAACTGCGGAAGGCCAGGCATAGAGCCAAGCTTTCAACAGCAGCTCTTCCCTGAGGATGAGACGCCTCCACTCCCGCTGCCGGCAAGCCCTGCATTTTTTGGACTACACACTTCCAAAGCAGGAAAGACACACACAAAAAAATGAACCACAAGACTTTCTTGCATAACTATCGGTGCTCTCTAGCATCCCTGATTAATACAAAGAAGAGAAGGCGAATTTGTTAAATACCAGTGAAAGTAGAAAGTAGAATTTGTAAATACACAGTGATATTTTTTTCAGCAGGTGTACAACCCAGGAAACACAGTCTCTCCCACCCCACCCCTCTGGCATTTGCTCAGGAGAGAGAACTGAGTAACACAGACAGCTCTGAATGTTCCTGGTTTTTAAAATATTTTTGATAACCACGGAAGATAAACCCATATATGACTTTACTACAATTTGTATCTACCTACTTGGTATTTGAGGACTGCAAGATACAAGCCTTAAATATGAAAGAAAGTGCCTTTCACAATAGCAATAGTCCCAGCCATGAATTAAGTCTCCAAAGCAGCCAAACGGAGCTCCAGTCCGAGGAACGCCCTCATGATGGGTTAGTTTAGTAGGTAAATCACAACCCAGGCAGGAATGGAAATTGCTCTATCCATGCTCGTAGAAAAGGTCCTCTTACAATTCCGATTCTTAAGTACAAAGTAATACATTATTTTTTTCTTTTTTATGTTTTTATTTCAAAATATTAATTGAGCCAGTCCAGTTGTTTTTGTTGCATAAATGTCTTGTAAATGCTCAAGTCAGGGCTTTAATAGTGTTTATTGTGCCCAACAGCTAAGTGTTTAATCCCACGCCCACCCTCTCGCCCTCTCCCCTGGTTGGTTTGTCATGCCCTTTATACTGTTTTGTGACTGTGTCTTATGAATTAGCTCTTGCTTATTAGCGAGAACAAATGGTGTCTGGTTTTTCATTCTTGAGATACTTCGTTTAGGATAAGCGTCTCCAGTTCACTCAACATAGTTGCAGATGACATTATTTTGTTCCATTTTTGTGGCTGTAATGTGCACCATGCTACATATATACATACACATATCTATATCATATTTTCTTATCCACTCATAAATTATAAAGCACTGAGGTTGATTCCACATCTTTGCAATTGTCAATTGTGCTTTGATAAACACTTGAGCACAGGTATCTTTTTGATTAAATGACTTCATTTCCTTTGGGTAGATACCCAGCAGTGGGATTGCTGGATTTAAGGATAGGTCTACTTTTCTTTGAGGAAACTCCAGACTGTTTCCCACAGAGGTTATACTAATTTTCAGTTCCACCAACAGCCTATGTGTGCCCCCCTTCCCCCCCATTCATACCAGCATCTACCATTTTTGATTTTTTAGTCATGGCCATTCTGATAGTAAGGTTGTATTTCATTGTCATTTTAATTTGCATTTCCCTGGTGATTGAACATTTTGTTGAAATGTTCAACAAAAAAATGTTGAACATTTTTTTCATATGGTTTTTGGCTGTTTATCTATATTTTTTTGAGAAAACTATATCCATGTCATATGTCCACAGCAAGTGGGTTGGGTTATAGTGTAAGGGTGTTCCATTGTCAAATGCCTTCAATTTGCCATGTGACTTTATCAATACTTAAATACTTAAATTAAGATGGGGGCAACGTGCACTAACAGGAAGTGATGGCAACATAAGCTATGTTCACAGTAGTGTTGGTAATAATTGCCAAAACCTGGAAGCAACAGCCTTCAGTAAGTGAATGGCTGAATAAACTGTGGTTCATTCAGACCTTGATATATTATTCAGTAGAGCCATCAAGCTTCCAAAAGATATAGAGAAAACCATAAATATTAACTACTAACCGAAAAAAGCTAATTTAAAAAGACCATATACTGTATAATGTCAATTCTGTGGCTTTCTGGAAAAAACAAAACCATGGAGCCAACAGGGTCTACTTCTCAGAGAGAGAGAAGAAATCACGGCCATACGGTAGGTGTCTTAGCTCATTTTGTGCTATTATAAAGGAATACCCAAGGCTAGGTGAGCCATATACAAAGGAAGCCTAGTATGCTGGTGGCTCAGGATCTGGTGAGGGCAGCAGGAGGTTTCCACTGTTGCAAAGCACAGTGGGGGTGGAAATCACATGGTGAGAAAGGAAGGAGAGAGCAGCAGGGAGGGCCTAGCTCATTGTATAGCAATCAGCTTTTATGGAAACCAGCAGGGGAAGAACACCTGAAAAAGCACTAATCTAATAATGAGGGGCCCACCCTCAAAACACACACACACACATACACACACACACACACACACTTTCTATTCGGCCCCACCCTCAATTCTGGGGATTACATTTCAACATGAAGTTAGAAGGGAACAACCAACCAGGCCATCGTATGTGGTCTCTCCTGCATACAGAAATGCCATCAAAATGTCTTCACGCTGGGTCTTCATCCCTGCCAAGAAACAGTGAGTTCTCTGACAACCAAGGCACAGTGCTGGGCACCAGAAAATCCCAAATAGTTTAATTTCTCTGGACACCAGACAGCTTCCTGCTTATTTTACTCAAATGTATTTGAGCAGCTGGAAAATATTTTTCTTTGCAGTAGAGGAGAAGCTACCAAATTCAAATTATATTTCAATCTCAGTAAATATGAAGGGGTAGCAAATCTGCTTAAATAAATTCCAAGGCTTTCATAAATTTTGGCAATAAATATTAGAGAAAATAGAACAAATAGAAGTGATTCTGCTCTGCTACCAGAGTACAATGAAAGCCAGCATTTTAAAATATGTTGTGTATAGCAGATCAAACCTGATAGGAGCTGGAACAAGTTAGTATTTTATTTGGTGTTGCTTCGTACCAAGCCTTAGAGAAGGTTTGTGTTGTTTCTAGATTATATACCATCTGAAAAATATCACAAACTACTAGAATAATAAGGAAACTCAGCATTGAAAAAAGTAGGGATGACTGAGCCTCTTATTGTTTGTATTTTACTTTTCTTTGTCCTTAGAAAATGTTAAGGTGTGACATCTCTGAAAATTCATTGAAGATTATAGGCAGAATTTGACCCTTTACCTGAGAGATATTTCAAACCAGAAATGTGCCGCAACATGTCTATGATTTCTGCTGCCAAACCCACAATATCAAACTCCCTAAGAAACTTAGAATTCAATAAACATTAAGAACTATGATAAAGAGACAAAAATAGTACTTTTGACTAAGTTTTGAATATTTCTTAAATATTGCTTGTAAAAATATTAGTATTTCCCATATTCTCATTAATGCCTTAGTGAATCTCAGTAGCGTATTTGAAATTCTTAAGAACTCACTTTTCAGCTCAAATATTAATGCTCATTTCTGTGAGGTACAAATGACTCTTCAAAATGTCGCTGGAGTGAAGAAATAAAAAACAATTTGAAATATCCACACTTAATTCATCATAAATCAAAATGTTTTCTAACTAAAAGTGTCATGTAGCCTACAAGTCTCTGACATCTCATGAAGAAGGCACATTCTATTTATGTACTAAAATGGAAAGTTTTTCACAGTTTATATTCATTTGCATTGACATAATCATTATCCATAAACCATGCTTTTTGCTCTTCTCCATAAAGTTTTATGGAGCAAATTTCAAGAAATATTTGAAAACATTTAACAGCCTCTATTATATCTTCTGTGAATATCCCCTAATTGCAAATTAGGTGGTTAGTGGTTTGAAAGAGTTAATGTGCCTCCAAACCTCTCTTATTATCTGGGGATAATTGTAGGCATTGGGCTCATTGAGCAATTCATTGACCCTCCTCTACTAATACAGAAACTTCACATTTGTGCTTTCTTCTTCTTTTTTTTAAACATTCATTTTCTTTCATTTTTATTTTTTAAAATTGTCTGGATTCAGTTCAGCAATGTCAGCTTAACCAATTTTAGTGAGTCATAGCACAGGCTCACTTTAGGAATGTAAGTGTACTAATTTTGACTAAGGCTTTTTTCAAAAACCTTTGTCGAATAAAATAATTACATTAATACATGCTATACCATATCAACAACGCAAATACAAATAAATTATTTTTACAGAAATACTGCAGAGGTCATGATTATGACCTCGTAAATGTATTGCTATTTAAGAGGCCCAGTCATTTTATCTTATCCACTAATTATTCCCTGTAGGTTTCTCTGAAAAGATTGATGAAGTGCATGTATGTCACCAAAGACTGATCCTGTTTTAAATCCATAGACTTTGGTATTTATTGCTGAAGGCATCTTGCTTAATTAATGCCTGCCACTCTGCTTCCCTCCTGTTGTGATCAATTGGCTTGCGTACCTGTTGTCACTAACCCCTGTCGCGTCATTTTGTACAGTCAGCAGGGGAGTCATCTTAGCATAGTTATAAAAATCTGTTTTTCCTTTTCATCACATTTCACAGGAATTCAAAAGCAGGGCTACCCTTGGAGATGATCAACACAGGATCACGTTGTCCTTTGGGTCAATATCCTTTTCAGTAACCAGCCTCTACTCTAATCCTTCACTTAGTGCGATTTTCTCAGTGTATTTTTTCTTTAGTTTCCATTTGCAGATCTTGATTCATGTAATAGGGTGGCATGTATCTGAATCTCAACTATGGCCTGGGTTCAAATTCTTATCAACAGAAATGCAGTGTCTTGTGTTAATCAGGCGATACATGGTGCGATTCTTCTCAGACCTCTTGAATATTTTATGACCATAAAGATTTTGAGAATTGCCCATAAGGTGTAGGGTACCCATCTATGAGTCAGTCTCTAAATCATTCTAAAATCATCTATTTCAAAGCATAAACCTTTCTAAGGTGATTATATTGTTTTCAAGGTAATTAGAGCCCCTCTTCTTGGCCATTGTCAAATATTGTATCCAAAGAAATTTTAATTCTTTTATTTATCTTCTTTATAAAGCAATATATGACACAATTTTCTTTATTACCATACCTTAAAAGTCAGATTACAATCAATTTCACTTTAATTGACAGTTAAGACATTTAAAATGGTCACTAAACCCTAAAATGTTTATAAATGATAGAGAAATCAAAAATGATGGATAAAAAAATGTTTCCCAAATAGCAAGTGACAAAGTTCAAGGCAAACTATTATAGCAACTCAAAATTTATGTGTGTTGCAAAATTCTTCTTAAAAGCATCCCAGAGCCCAACTAAGGATACTTCATAGACTAAAACTAAAAAAAGATATTTTTGGACTAAACTAAAGCTTGGAAAAATGAAGACTCCTGAGAATGCTTTTTCCCTCAGTGTGTTTGCCAATGTGAAGAAATTTAAGATCTCTTAGATGCAGGAGTTCGAGGTTACAGGGAGCCCTGGTTGCACCACGGCACTCCAGCCTGGGCAACAGAGTGAGACTTGGTCTCAAAAACAAACAAAGGTGGGAGACCAAGAGGAGACTCCAATCTAGGAAAATGTGATAAGAGTGATAAGCATCGGAGGTGGGAGGGCACACCTGACGGCCGTTTACTGGTTCTTCTGGCTTGTACACATCGAACGTCAGACAGGAGTAGCACCCTCACCCCCACACACCTGTCAAAACCAAATATGTCTCCACACATTTCCACGTGTCTCCTGGAGGTAAAATCACCCCCGATTGAGAACCAATCTTTTATAAGAAAGATTATTCTTTCTTATAAAATTGGTAATGCAAACTACATAACTCAATAAAATCTTCTTAAAACCAGATAAAATTAAAATCTAAAGTTCTTGTATTTTCATGAAGGTATTGAGTTATGTTATTATCTTAGTTAATGCTGCAAATTCCATGTTAACCATGAGATAATTATAGTATAAAATATGTGATATAGAAGAAAGCCAAACGAAGGAAATAACAACACCCCCCCCAAAAATAGTACATTTGGCTGGAATATGTGTGTGGTTATATTAAATTTTGAATTCTCACAAAAAGTTTCTCACCCTCACAAAACAGAGTCCAATTTGATAAATGTTATGAGGATACTAAGTAGAACATAGCAAACATACAGAAATGTATAAGAATAAAAATATTGTTAACAGAGAACTAATTAAAAGCAAGTTTACTCATTTATAATTCGTATCAAACAATTGAAGTCAATATATATACAAGTTCCAACTATTAAAATACATATGATCATTCTAAATTTGTATTATTTAATAAAGTAGCACCTCTCCCCGTCTCTCTGGTTGAGTCAAATCAATTAGATGTATTAATGATAAGGTTAATGTTCAAACCTATGTGCCCGATGCTGCTTGCTGATATGAGCAGAGTTCATTTTATGTTTCTGATTTGCCCTTTCTTAATGAATGCAGGAGAATGTATCTGTAATGTGCCAAGATTTTGCCCTATATTTCAGAGACTAAAATTCTGCTTTAACTCAAGAACCAAGCAATTCCATTAAAATTCTATACTTGCCAAAAGGTTTTGATTAACATTTGACATCAATTTTGAGCTCTGAGGCATTTTAGTAGAGGCTACACAGGATTTAATATCTTGGAACACACACTTAAGTGTATTACCTAGGAAGGCACAGGTACCCTGCAGTGTGAAGAGTCATGTCCTAAAATATTAATTTGATTTAGTGCCTTGGAAGCAGTGTTAGAGAGCCTTGCTAATGAAAGAAGATGGGAGGGGCAAGTAAGATTCATTTGCTTTCCTGCCATATTATTTAATTACTATCATTGAGTCACCCAATTCACTGGATAACAATCAAATTCATCCATCTAATTGTAGTTATTTTATGTGATTTGTAGTTTGGCATTAGAATTCATGATGAGGCAATACATTCTCATCTGTCTCTAGCTCCATAAAAATGCGTCATCAATTAAAGATTCTAGATGCATTTTCTATGTGCAGTCATGTTTCTAAATAAACAGAATCCTTTTCAATAACAATTCATTGATGTTCATTTTTATTTTATTTTCAAGAATTATTGAATGACCTCATATAATAATTCATCTCAAAATAACCATATGTTTCATAAAAATCCATCTAAATTTCTTTAGGAAATGAAATGCTTGAGTTCTATTTATTCAGTGTAAATCAAAATTAATGTGATATATCTCTTGCTGTCCAAAGTTTTAAATTCTCTGAGGCATTAGGGACATTGAAAAATGAGAAGAGGTGAGACAACTGCTGTCTAGGAAAAAAAAAATCAAAAATAAAAGAAGAAAATGAAGCAATTCTTTATAAAAGAGCACGTTGTGTAATTTATTACTTTCAAAAAGTCATTTAGCTAAATACTAAAATGTTACAAAAATTTTTTTTTAAACATAACTGTTTCTTATGTGTCTTTTACCTACCAGTCACCTGGCTTCCCCCTCTGAAGATAAATATTCCTACTAGATTATTTTATATTTATCTTTCAAGAGATTTTTTTCCATGTAAACACAAAATTTTGTATTATGAGATGCCCAGCTAAATTTTTTCTATTTTTAGTGGAGACAGGATCTTGCTCTTGCTCGGGCTGGTCTGGAACTCCTGAGCTCAAGGATCCACCTTGGCCTCTCAGTGTGGTGGGATTACAGGGCTGAGCCACCGCACCTGGCCAAATTTTTGGTATCTTAACCCATACAGATATTACGGGCATAGCGGCGGCATACACTAATCATGGAGAGAGAAAGCACCAATTCCACCTAGGATCGTAGCAAAGATTCCAAGTGACCATTTCACCACCGCACCCTTTCTTTCTTCTAAAGTGTATCTCTTAGACCAGGAAAATGTTACACATGATAGAAGGTTGAGTAATTTCTGGTGGTTATCACCTTGAAGCATCATTTGCTGGTCTTTCTGCACATTTCCAAAGATCTGTCCACAAGCATCTTCCCCAGATTACCTGGACCCTGGATTTCCGATCTTGTTTACGCCAGTTTCCTGACAAACTAGTCAAAGTATGCACTCTGAGTCAGTACAGATTCATACTTCATGCCACCTCTGATGTGGGGGAAATAGGAAAAGGTATTGTGGCTTCTTCTCTCTCAATATTTTTTTAAATGCCTACTCATTGGGAAACCATCCTTCACTATTGTCTTTCAGGGACACTCCCGAGTGGAAATATAATTTGGCAGTAGTTACTGATGAACTACATTTTCCCTGATCTATCCATCAACCAGTAAAGTCCCTTTTCTCCTTTGCAAGGAAGAGAGCGCTGTTTTTGCAAAGTGGTCTGGGTGGCATTTAAAGTTTCATGGTTCGGAAGGGGGGAGGTGGGCGGAGGGAGGGGGATGGTGGGATTACACCTGTGGTTCATCTTACAAGGGTATATGTGAAACTTAGTAAATGTAGAATGTAAATGTATTAACACAATAACTAAGAAAATGCCAGGAAGGCTATGTTAACCACTGTGATGAAGATGTGTCAAACGGTCTATAAAACCAGTGTATGGTGCCCCATGATCGCATTAATGTACACAGCTATGATTTAATAAAAAAATAAAAAAAAATACACAAATCTACCAATCTAGACCTTTAATTTTGTTATAAAGTATCAGGGTCCTGATTTTGGTGTAAGACTTGCCCATTTAAATTTCTTTTGCAGAAATGATAGTTTTATAAATCTCTTTTAAAATGGTTTCTTTTTAATTTCTTTAAGTTAAAGGAATAACAAAAGGGTTTTTCCTTCATTCTCTAATATGAAAATTTTCTTTAAAAATCAAATGAAAATCCTGGGTTTCACAACATGCTTTAATTTGTTGGCTGCACTGGTCATGTTGCAGTGTTCCTGCAATGTTTTGAGTATCATCAGCAAAAGCCACAATATGTTTTATTATTATTGCAGTCAAAGACTTGATATCCCAGTTATTGCCTTCTCTTTACAAAAGGAAATTTAAACACAAATGAAAGCTTCACTAAATGTGAGGCCACCATCTATCAGTGGTTTTCACCATTCACTTTATCTGTCATGATGGGGTAACCATTGCCTCATATGTGTTAGAATCCCAGTCCAGAATCCCATGCTGAGGTCTGTTTGTAATCCCTGCTACCAAGGGTCTTAGCCAATGATCCCCAGAAAACAGACGGAGGCAAAGGCTTCTGTGTTCATGCTTTCTTGAATGCAATTCCAGAGATGCATCAGTGAAGGAAAGAGGGAAGCAATGAAGGGAGGGAGTAAAAGCAAATTAAAAAGAAAATACTAGATGCTGAGGAATCATAGACTTAGTCTATCCCTTGGCCACTGGGATTTTAACATACATAATGCAAGTGGAAACTTTAAATGTGCTTGTGGGCTTAGGCTTTTTTCTTGCTCATTAAGAGGCCTGCTGGCCCCAGATAAATAAGACAAACCTTATTTATCTGGTGTAGATCTAATCTAAATCCGTGGGCCACAGCCAACTCCACCTAAGGTTAGCGAGGGCAGGAGATGAAGGCTTGCCTGAGTCAAAACCAAATGGCGGCGGTTGTGAAGAACTGAATTTTCTGGGGGACAAGGCGGGTGGATTCCTTGAGCTCAGGAGCTCCAGACCAGCCTGAGCAAGAGCAAGACCCCCTACTCACCATCTCTACTAAAAATAGAAGAACTATCGGGACATAGTGTAGGCGCCTATGGTCCCAGCTACTCAGGAGTCTGAAACAGGAGGATCACTTGAGCTCAGAAGTTGGAGGTTGCCGTGAACTATGACATGACCTCACTCTACCCAGGTGGACAGAGTGAGACTTTGTCTCAATAAAAGAAAAAATACAAGGTGAAACTATGGAATTTCAGACTGTTCACTGATGGGAGAAGGAAAAAGTTATTTATCAGCTGACTCCTTCCTGTCATCCAAATCCCTGCTTCCTCCTGGAGCATCAACTCCCTTTACCTTCAGAGTAAATTCTGGCGACCCAAGCTTTTCTCCTTCCCCTCCACCATATTGTAGGAGCTACTGTATGGAGAGCAAACATATTTTTAAGAGCAAATGCAATTATACTGTCAACATAATCTTCTCTTTAAATATGGAGACAGTGATAGGAAGAGGAAGGACTTAAATTTTAGGCAGCATTTTTGACATGACTTGCATTGCTCAAAAACCAAAGGACAAATGTCCTCTACCTGTGGCTCTCTGGCTAGAGTCCCAGGGACAAGAAAAAAGAGCAAAGAAAACTTGAGACCGTGCTGACAGGGAATACAAATTGCATGATCACATGGTTAACAATTGTTCCTTGTAATGACCCGATGAATCAGATGTAGGAAAGTCATTTCAAAGCTGACCACAGAATCAATATTGACTTATTTCTGAAAGTTTTCAATGTCAAGTTATGAGAATTAATCTAGTGATTTTGTGGGGTTTTTTTCCAAGGTCTGCTTTTAGCAGCTTGATAATGAGCTATATCATGTATCATTACTTCTAAATAATTATGTGATTTGCAGTAGAATACATTTCTTGTTTTAACCAATGACTGAAAAATATCAAATTATATTTATATTTTTATTCACTTGATTAAAAATACCTATTTTATATCATAATCTCAAGTAAATAGAGAATTTCTAAGCTATATACCCCTAGGTATAAAACTTTTATTATTTTCCCTTTATGCTGATTTTATATGAGGGAAATTTAAGATTTAATTAAAACTACCATTAGATATTCTTGACAAACAGAAATGGTACAACAAAATTATAAATTAATGCAGGCAGGATAAATGAGAAGCCTTTTTTTCCCAAAACCCCTAAACATGAATAAATTTTCGTATGTCACATATTGAATCAAATTGAAGCAGAAACGTAACTTTGAGGATCATCAGACTGAAAACACTTTATGTTTTATGTTGGAAATAAGATTAAGGTCATTAGTGCTGATTTTACGAACACACATATATGTATTATGTGTATGTCTCCCCAAACCAGCTTTAAAGAGATGTCTATAGTTTGAAAGGGCTAGGTAAATTTTTAAAGCTAGTTTCTGGGGTCAATTTTAATTCAGAAATTCCTACTACCGAGGCAAACATTTCTTCTGAAAAATACAAAGATGAAGAAGCTGTTTTTTTGGAATTGCATTATTATTGACTATGCCCACTGTGTTTTGCAATAGATCGTTCTTTTGTATTTTAAAATAGTTCTGAAATGAGTGGTATATTCTTTTAGAATAACTCTTACAAAAAAACATATTCCCTGAGTATGTTAAAACTATACGCACAGAGACTTTGACAGCAAAATAAGATTTCCAGAGAACTAGTATGTAAAAAGGGACCTGGATTTTTTTAATCAGAGGAAATGAAGAATTTGTAAATACTTTGAAATTTTATAGTCACTTCCAAAGATATTTTTCTAAGTCTTTCCTTATTTCTTTATCCTTTTTTATTCTTTATTTCCTTAATTAAGTAGAAAGAGCCTTTGCTCTGCTCAAGGAATGCACAGTGAATACAAAATTTTAGTGAATTTTCTTAGTAAAATTAAGCTAGACAACTACACAAAATAGTAGGGCTCTATTTGTGTTGTGATTAAATTACTATGCAATATTTTCAATGTACTTGTGATTTAAGCAAAATCTAGGTCTGTTATAATCATCAGATACCCATCTACACATAACCAGGGCTAACTTAGCATGATTATGTAATAGAGAGAATGGCCTAGAAAAAAACGGTAAAACATATAGTTCCATCTCCCTAAAACTTCCCACTCTTTTTGAGAATTGAGACCTCCATCTCTGCCTCTGCCTGGTGAGGGCAGAGAAATGTCCTTTGTTGTCCAGGCTTTAAGAGATGGCTCAGCTGAACTGTCTGGAGCCCTGGCACCCAGCAGGTGGTGGTGGCCTCCTGGGTGGGCAAGGATTGCAGATGGCATGATTAGAATTTAAACAACAGTAGCCTAGAACTGAGGGCCTTTAAAAGTCTTCTATTTCTGCTTATCTACAGGAAGATGGCATTTAGAGACTGGAGTCTCTATCCTTCTCATTTGCCTTCTCCTCAAACCACTTGTTCTTATACTTTGGATGATGCCTTGAGGGCAAGTGCCAAGCTTTTGTTAATAATTACTTAGGAAGAGATCCATCAAAAACATATTATGCATAAAATATATTAATTATTATAGTACTAATAATTTAAAAATATGAAGTGTCACAAATATTTCATATGGTGGTATTATAAAATAAAATAAAATTTTCCAGTTTTAAGTTTTATGTTGATTACTTTTAACGTTTATTTATTTTTATTTTATTATTTTTTTAATTTATTATTAAATCATAGCTGTGTACAGTAATGTAATCATGGGGCACCATACACTGGTTTTACATACCATTTGTCATATTTTCCTCACACTAGTTAACATAGCCTTCCTGGCATTTTCTTAGTTATTATGTTAAGACATTTATATTCTACATTTAGTAAGTTTCACATGTACCCTTGTAAGATGCACTGCAGGTGTAATCCCAACAATCAGCCTCCCTCCACCCATCCTCTCCCCTCCCCTCCCTGTCCCCTTTCCCCATATTCTTAGGTTATAATTGGGTTATAGCTTTCATGTGAAAGCCATAAATTAGTTTCATAGTAGGGCTGAGTATATTGGATACTTTTTCTTCCATTCTTGAGATACTTTGCTAAGCAGAATATGTTCCAGCTCCATCCATGTAAACATGAAAGAGGTAAAGTCTCCATCTTTCTTTAAGGCTGCATAATATTCATGGTGTACATGTACCACAATTTATTAATCCATTCGTGGATTGATGGGCACTTGGGCTTTTTCCATGACTTAGCAATTATGAATAGGGCTGCAATAAACATTCTGGTACAAATATCTTTGTTATAATGTGATTTTTGGTCTTCTGGGTATATACCCAGTAGAGGAATTATAGGATTGAATGGCAGATCTATTTTGAGATCTCTAAGTGTTCTCCAAACATCTTTCCAAAAGGAATGTATTAATTTGCATTCCCACCAGCAATGTAGAAGTGTTCCCTTTTCTCTGCATCCACGCCAACATCTCTGGTCTTGGGATTTTGTGATATCGGCTAATCTTACTGGAGTTAGATGATATCTCAAAGTCGTTTTGATTTGCATTTCTCTGATGATTAAGGATGATGAGCTTTTTTTCATATGTCTGCAGGCCATGTGCCTGTCTTCTTCAGAGAAGTTTCTCTTCAAGTCCCTTGCCCAGCCTGAGATGGGATCACTTGTCCTTTTCTTGCTAATACATTTGAGTTCTCTGTGGATTCTGGTTATTAAACCTTTGTCGAGACATAACCTGCAAATATCTTCTCTCATTCTGAGGGCCGTCTGCTTGCTTTACTTACTGTGTTCTTGGCGATGCAGAAGCTTTTTAGTTTGATCAGGTCCCAGTAGTGTATTTTTGAAGCTGCTTCAATTGCCCGGGGGGAGGGGGGCCTCCTCATAAAATATTCTCCCAGACCAATATCTTCAAGAGTTTTCCCTGCACTCTCTTCTAGTATTTTTATAGTTTCATGTCTTAAGTTTAAATCTTTAATCCAGCGAGAGTCTATCTTAGTTAGTGGTGAAAGGTGTGGGTCC
The DNA here is from genome assembly GCF_027406575.1 of Nycticebus coucang. Lineage (NCBI taxonomy): Eukaryota > Metazoa > Chordata > Mammalia > Primates > Lorisidae > Nycticebus > Nycticebus coucang. Next base: position 106,234,295 of record NC_069780.1, on the reverse strand, counting down.
AGTTTCAGTCTTCTACAGGTTGCCAGCCAGTTCACCCAGCACCATTTGTTAAATAGGGAATCTTTTCCCCACTGAATGTTTTTAATTAGCTTGTCAAAGATCAAATAATGGTAAGTAGCTGGGTTCATTTCTTGGTTCTCTATTCTGTTCCATACATCTACCTCTCTGTTTTTGTGCCAGTACCATGCTGTTTTGATCACTATCAATTTATAGTATAGTCTGAGGTCTGGTACCATGATTCCTCCTGCTTTGTTTTTATTTCTGAGTAATGTCTTGGCTATTCAAATTTTTTTTTTTCTGATTCCATATAAAACGAAGTATTATTTTTTCAAGATATTTAAAGTATGACAGTGGAGCTTTAATAGGGATTGCATTAAAATTGTATATTGCTTTGGGTAGTATGGACATTTTGACAATGTTGATTCTTCCCAGCCATGAGCATGGTATGTTTTTCCATTTGTTAACATTGTCAGCTATTTCTTTTCTTAGAGTTTCATAGTTCTCTTTATAGAGATCTTTCACATACTATAGGTAAACTCCCAAATATTTCATCTTCTTTGGCACTACTGTGAAGGGAATAGAGTCCTTGACTGTTTTTTCAGCTTGACTATTGTTGCTATATATAAAGGCTACAGATTTATGAATGTTGATTTTGTAACCTGAGATGTAAGTTTTATGTTAAAAGAAAAAGCATTTGCAATTGCTTTAGTTTTATACAAGATAATACCATTTTAGGTATTCAAGTTTCTTAGAAAAATAGAAAACTAGAATCATGAAAATAGAAGCCCAGAATTTTATAAAAACTAAAGTCATTATGTATCTTTATATCCTTATGATTTTTTTTCTCAATGATACATTTTCCACATGGAAAAGTTTTAAATAGAATATGAGTTAATGTTATTATATTGAGCTGGTGTTTGTTTTAAGGGTATTTTTATTTTAATCTATTTCAAATTACACAGAACAAACAATTTGTAGAAATAATACTTTTGTAAAACTACGGTACACAACTTTCAGCATATAAATGAATACATTTGAGTACTGTCACATTCTCAGCAGGTATAACTCAAGGGTAAAATAACTTACAGCCTGCCTAATAACTTTCTGATTTGATGAAGAAATAGCATGTTCAAGACCTTGTAACGATAATCAAGGACAGTGTGCTGAGAGGAGAGGAATGAAACCATATAAATTAAGTTGCAAATCTTTTGCCCATAAATCATTTACACAATTTAGTGCTTAGTCAAAAAAGCTACATTTATTTTAAAGAAATAACACTCACATTTCATTCTTAATTAAGAAGATATTCTTCAAAGGTATAGAGAAACGAAACAAAGCAGAAAACTTTCATGGATTTAATTAGAAATTCTCAGCAACATATATACATCCTTGACCCAGGAAATGGATTTCTTCAGGCTTTCAGATTTGCCTACATCCCTTTCCTGAATACTTTGACTTTGTACTTTATAACCTGCCAGTTTAAAGGTTTTGGACAGGGTTTTCACATCTGTGCAAATTTCAGAAGCCTATATTTAGATAACGCTCTGGTTATTTCCCATAGTTTATAAATATTATTGAACTCTAATTGACTAGAAAATTGGATTAGCTCAGTAGAGTCCATGGAAAATACTGTGCAGAAATTATATGATATTCTTTTGATTTAAACATTTTTATATTCTAAAACTGTGTGGCTTATTGTTGTAAATTTATTGCAAGGAATTTCAATTTATCTAAATTCGTGTACATTTCTTCAATCTTAAACATCATCAATAGCAACCATTTTTATGAACATAAAATGTTTTTGTTTTAAGACAGATTAAGTGGCCATCATTTTCCACAGACATATATTAATGCATAGCAAGGTAAATTTTAGTATTATTTCTGGGTGGCGTATAATCAGTGTAACTCATGTTATCTTGACGTCATATGCAAGGGTCACATCAAGTATGTTATAACTCAAGGCAATTGAAAGTTAACAGCCTAATAAATATGTCACAATGACTAAAGAGCCATAAAGTTGATATAAATTTAATATGAGTGGCCATCCTTCTTAAATTCCTCCTTGTATGGGTAAAATTATTTTATCTTATTATTGCCATAATTTTGCATAACCTTAATATAGTAGCCAGCATGCATTATAATGCATATTATAATATATTATAAAAAAATCCCTAAAGAGAAGTGTATAATAGAAGGAATTACAGAATGTTCTTTAAAAACTAGTCAAGGATTTTGATATCTTTGAATGCTACCTCAAATACAGGTAATTACAGAGTTTAAAAAGAAATGTATGCACATTTTAAGAAAGGAAAAAAAAGTGTTGAAGTTGTGACCCTCAACATGTCTGAGCACTGCTGGCGACTGCAGGTCAAAGGTGACCTGAGTATTACAATCTCAACAAAGCAGTTTTTTTAAATTAATTAATTAATTAATTAATTTTTATTAAATCATAGCTGTGTACATTAGTATGATCATGGGGCACCATACACTTGGTTCATAGATCGTTTGACACATTTTCATCACACTAGTTAACATAGCTTTTGTAGCATTTTCTTAGTTATTTTGCTAAGAACTTTACATTCCACATTTACTAGGATTCACATATACCCTTGTAAGATGCACTGCAGGTGTAATCCCATTAATCCCCCTCCCTCCACCTCCCTCCCCCCTCCCTCCCCTCCCTTTCCCCCTTCTCCCTATTCTTAGGTTGTAACTGGGTTATAGATTTCATGTGAAGGTCCTACATTAGTTTCATAATAAGGGTGAGTACATTGGGTACTTTCTCTTCCATTCTTGAGACACTTTACTAAGAAGAATATGTTCCAGCTCCATCCATGTAAACATGAAAGAGATAAAGTCTCCACCTTTTTTTAAGGCTGCATAATATTCCATGGTGTACATATACCACAATTTATTAATCCATTCGTGGATCGATGGGCACTTGGGCTTTTTCCATGACTTAGCAATTATGAATAGGGCTGCAATAAATATTCTGATACAAATATCTTTGTTATGGTGTGATTTTTGGTCTTCTAGGTATATGCCCAGTAGGGGGATTACAGGATTGAATGGCAGATCTATTTTTAGATCTCTAAGTGTTCTCCAAACATCTTTCCAAAAGGAATGTATTAATTTGCATTCCCACCAGCAGTGCAAAAGTGTTCCCTTTTCTCCACATCCACGCCAACATCTCTGGTCTTGGGATTTTGTGACATAGGCTAGTCTCACTGGAGTTAGATGATATCTCAAAGTAGTTTTGATTTGCATTTCTCTGATGATTAAAGATGATGAGCATTTTTTCATATGTCTGAAGGCCGTGTGCCTGTCTTCTTCAGAGAAGTTTCTCTTCAAGTCCCTTGCCCAGCCTGCGATGGGATCCCTTGTTCTTTTCTTGCTAATGCGTTTGAGTTCTCTGTGGATTCTGGTTATTAAACCTTTGTCAGAGACATAACCTGCAAATATCTTCTCCCATTCTGAGGGCTGTCTGCTTGCTTTACTTACTGTGTTCTTGGCTGTGCAGAAGGTTTTTAGTTTGATCAAGTCCCAATAGTGTATTTTTGAAGCAGCTTCAATTGCCCGGGGGGGTCCTTCTCATAAAAAACTCGCCCAACCCAATTTCTTCAAGGGTTTTCCCTACACTCTCTTCTAGTATTTTTATAGTTTCATGTCTTAGGTTTAAATCTTTAACCCAGTGAGAGTCTATCTTGGTTAATGGTGAGAGGTGTGGGTCCAGTTTCAGTCTTCTACAGGTTGCCAGCCAGTTCACCCAGCACCATTTGTTAAATAGGGAATCTTTTCCCCACTGAATGTTTTTAATTGGTTTGTCAAAGATTAAATAACGGTAATTAGCTGGATTCATCTCTTGGTTCTCTATTCTGTTCCAGACATCTACTTCTCTGTTTTTGTGCCAGTACCATGGTGTTTTGATCACTATCGATTTGTAGTATAGTCTGAGGTCTGATAGCGTGATTCCTCCTGCTTTGTTTTTATTTTTGAGTAATGTCTTGACTATTCGAGGTTTTTTCCGATTCCATATAAAATGAAGTATTGTTTTTTTCAAGATCTTTAAAGTATGACAGTGGAGCTTTAATGGGGATTGCATTGAAATTATATATTGCTTTCGGTAGTACAGACATTTTAACAATGTTGATTCTTCCCAACCATGAGCATGGTATATATTTCCATTTGTTAACATTCTCAGCTATCTCTTTTCTTAGCGTTTCATAGTTCTCTTTATATAGATCTTTCACGTCCTTTGTTAGATAAACTCCCAAGTATTTCATCTTCTTTGGCACTACTGTGAATGGGATAGAGTCCTTAATTGTTTTTTCAACTTGACTATTTTTTGACCCGGCCCGCGGGTCAGTCGACAAGGATAGCTGGAGGAGGGGGTGAGAATGAAAAAGGGGCAAGGGGCGCGAAGAATGGAGACAACACAGGAGTCTGATCAAGTCTCGTTTATTGCAAAGTTCTTCCAGGGTATATAAGGGTAGGTGAAGGAGGAGGTTTACGTTAACAGGTATCCAAGCAACCTGGCCTTGGTATAGATAAGTTCCTGGCCTTGGCGGAGATAAGTTCCAACAGCAAGCTTCAAAGTTTCGCTCACGTGATTTATGAGAAGAGGCCTGGCGTTAGCAGGGAAATAGAAACTTAGGCCTAGCATTTGCAGGGAAATAGAAACTTAAGTCTGTTAGTACTGGAAATAGCACTTGGCCTACAAAATAGATGCTGTGGTGTCAGCCTTCCACAATTTTTGGTATATATAAAGGCTACCAATTTATGAATGTTGATTTTTTAACCTGAGACACTGCTGTATTCCTTGATCACTTCTAAGAGTTTTGTAGTGGAGTCCCTAGTATTTTCCAGGTATACAGTCATATCTTCTGCGAAGAGCAACAGTTTGATCTCTTCTGACCCTATGTGGATACCCTTGATCGCCTTTTCTTACCTAATTGTGGTGGCTAAAACTTCCATTACAATGTTAAAGAGCAATGGAGACAATGGGCATCCTTGTCTGGTTCCTGATCTGAGTGGAAATGATTCCAATTTAACTCCATTCAATATGATATTGGCTGTGGGTTTGCTGTAGATGGCCTCCATCAGTTTAAGAAATGTCCCTTCTATACCAATTTTCTTAAGTGTTCTGATCATGAAGGGATGTTGGATGTTATCAAAAGCTTTTTCTGCATCGATTGAGAGAATCATATGGTCTTTGGCTTTTAATTTGTTTGTGTGATGAATTACATTTATAGATTTACATATATTGAACCAGCCTTGAGACCCTGGGATAAAACCCTGGGTCATGATGTATGATTTGTTTGATATGTTGCTGGATTCTGTTTGTTAGAATCTTGTTGAATATTTTTGCATCTATATTCATTACTGATATTGGTCTATAGTTTTCCTTTCCTGTTGGATCTTTTCCTGGTTTGGAGATCAGAGTGATGTTTGCTTCATAGAACGTGTTGGGTAGTCTTCCTTCTTTTTCTACCTTTTGGAACAGGTTGAGTAATATAGGTACTAATTCCTCTTTAAAGGTTTGGTAGAATTCTGACGTAAAACCATGTCGTCCCGGGCTTTTCTTTTTGGGGAGATTTTGTATGGCTGATGTTATTTTTGAACTTGATATTGGACTGTTCAACATTTCCACTTGATTTTGGTTAAGTCTTGGAAGGTGACATGCTTCCAAGTAACGGTCAATTTCCTTCAGATTTTCGTATTTCTGAGAGTAAAGTTTCTTGTAATATTCATTAAGGATTTTTTTGATTTCTGAGGAGTCTGTTGTTATTTCGTTTTTGTTATTTCTGATTGATGAGATTAGAGATTTTACTCTTTTTTTCCTGATTAGGTTGGGCAAAGGTTTATCTATTTTGTTGACCTTTTCAAAAAACCAGCTTTTTGATTTATTGATCTGTTGTATTATTCTTTTGTTTTCAATTTCATTTAGTTCTGCTCTGATTTTGGTTATTTCTTTTCTTCTACTGGATTTGGGGTTGGATTGTTCTTCCATTTCCAGTCTCTTGAGATGTTCCATTAAGTTGCTTACTTCCTCTCTTTCCGTTCTCCTGAGGAAGGCTTGCAGTGCTATAAGTTTCCCTCTTAGAACTGCCTTTGCAGTGTCCCAGAGGTTCTGATAGTTCGTGTCTTCATTGTTGTTTTGTTCCAGAAATTTGGCAATTTCCTTCTTGATCTCATCTCTGACCCAGCTATCATTCAGCATAAGGTTATGTAACTTCATGTTTTCGTATGTGTATGCAGATTCCTGTTGTTACTCATCTCAAGATTTATTCCATGGTGGTCCGAGAAGATGCATGGAATAATTTCTATTCCTTTAAATTTACTGAGGTAAGACTTGTGACCTAAGATGTGATCGATTCTGGAGTAAGTTCTGTGGGCTGATGAGAAGTATGTGTATTCAGTTTTGTTGGGATGAAATGTTCTGTAGATATCTGCTAAATCTAAATGCTGGATGGTTAGATTTAAATCTAGAATTTCTTTACTCAGCTTTTTGTTGGAGGATCGATCCATCACTGCCAAAGGAGTGTTAAAATCTCCGACTATTATAGAGTTGGAGGAAATCAAATTGCTCATGTCTGTTAGAGTTTCTCTTATAAATTGAGGTGCATTCTGGTTGGGTGCATAGATATTAATAATTGAAATCTCATCATATTGAGTCTTATGCTTAACAAATATGAAGTGACCATTTTTGTCCTTCCTTACTTTTGTTGGTTTAAAGGCAAATATCCGCAAATAAAATTGCAACATCTGCTTTTTTCTGGTTACCATTTGCTTGAAATATGGATGACCATCCTTTCACCCTGAGTCTGTATTTGTCTTTTAAGTTAAGATGTGACTCTTGTAGGCAACAAATGTCTGGCCTGAGTTTTTGTATCCAGTCGGCTAACCTATGTCTCTTTAGAGGGCAGTTTAAGCCATTCACATTAATGGAGAGTATTGATAAGTTTGGTGAAATTTGGGGTATTGAGTTTTTTGAAAGTCCAGTGGGCATTTTTAATCCTTTTGCCATTGTTGAAGTTGGAGTTTGATCAGAAGTTTCTGAGTGAGTTTACTTTTGTAGTAGAGGATTGGGTTGGTTATTATGGAGGATAGGTCTGAGAATATCCTGAAGAGCTGGTTTGGTTATGGCAAAATTCTTTAGCATATGTATGTCATTAAAGTATTTAATTTCTCTGTCATAAATGAAACTCAGTTTAGCTGGGTACAAGATCCGGGGTTGAAAGTTATTTTGCTTGAGGAGATTAAATGTTGATGACCACCCTCTTCTGGCTTGAAAAGTTTCAGCAGAGATATCTGCAGTCATTCTAATGTTCTTCCCTTTGAAGGTAATAGATTTCTTTCGCCTGGCCGCTTTGAGAATTTTCTCCTTCATATTAACTTTGGGGAAGTTAATTATGATATGCCTGGGGGATGTCTTATTGGGGTTGGGTCGTGCTGGGGTTCTGAAGCTATCTGCTATCTGAATTTCAGGTTCTCTAGGCATGTCTGGAAAATTCTCTTTCATAATTTCATGCAGAAGGGCCTCTGCGCCCAGCGAGGCCACTTCATCTGTTTCAGGAAGTCCTATGAGTCGGATATTTGCCTTCTTCGAGTTATTCCCGAGCTCTCTGAGTGAGTGATCCATTTTTGCGCTCCATTTCTCTTCCTCTTTGAGAGTTTGGGAGCGTTCAAAGGCTTTATGTTTGATGTCGGAGATCCTCTCTTCTGCTTGTTCCATTCTGTTGCTAAGGGATTCAATTGTATTTTTCATATCTTTGAGGGCTGCAAATTCTTGTTTCAGTGTGTCTAAGTCTTTGGTGGTTTTGTCTTTAAATTCATTAAGTTCTTGAGACAGCTTTTGAATTTCTCCACGAATTCCTAATTCCATTTTGTTAATCTTGTTTGCCATCCAAATTCTGAATTTGATTTCTAACATCACAGCCAGTTGTTTGTGAATGGCATCTTCAATTACATCTGCTGTATCTTTCCTTGGGGGTGTTGATCTATTCTGGTTATTCATGTTACCAGAGTTTTTCCGCCCCATGATTGTTTTACTCCCTTTGATTTTCCTCTTTACCAGAGTTTTTCTGCCCCATGATTGTTTTACTCCCTTTGATTTTCCTCTGGTGTTTTTTCGAGGACCCGTACAGTGCTGTGGCCTGAGAAACTGGGGCCCTGTTTGGTGTAGAGGGGCTAAGTGGTTCTGTCTGGTTTTCAGCTGGTTTCTATGTGACCCTAGTGAAATAGTTACTCTGGGTTGAAATCTCAGCTGTGGAGAAATACCAGCAATTACGTCACCCCACCCACCACAGGCAACGAATGGAAAAGGAAAATCCAACCTTCCTACAACCGCACACCCAGGGCACCACCTGGATAGTCCCCAGGTGAGTGACTCAGTTCAAAAGGTCCAAGTCAATTGTCTCAGTCAGCAGCTGCCTCGGGTGGGAGAGTTCAAGAGGTCCCTGGGAACTGGATCACAGGGGTCTGGTGACTGCTCTAAAATGACTTGCTCCAGTGCTGCGTGGAGTCAGGAAGAGCCACCCAGTAACAGATCAGTCTGGGAAGATTGATGCCTCCTTCCCCACCTTGCAGCTGTGTCACACCCAGTCGCTGCTAGCCCCACAGGGCTATGACCCAGTCAGTTGTCTGCAGTAAGCAGATACTCCAGGGGTTTGCACCTGCCTAAGTCACAGAGTAGTCTGTGTCTGCTCGACTAGGCCACTATTCTCTGTCTTTATACAGCAGGAGGTGGTGTGGCCTGTCAACCTCAGGCACTTGATGGAGGCTGGAGGTGTTCACTCAGTTCCAGCCCCACCCTTAGTTTATGTTACTGGGTGAAGGGAACAACCCTGTGGGAGTTTGTTTCTGACCTTGCCAGATTCCTCTGCAGAGGAGAGGCTGATTTGAGTTCCCAGAACCTGTGCCTCAGGCCCTGTCTTCAGTCCTGCGGGTTTGTGTTCGCAGCACAATCAGTTGTTAGCTGTAGCCTCTTGGACTCCTTTGTCTATAGGCTGGTGATCCCTTAAGGGCCAGGTGCATCTTAGGCTCAGTAGAGCGGTCCTCTGGATCAGCCCCACCCTGGGAATTTCCCGGCTCTGTGGGTGTGTTTTCTAGTCCCCGTGTTCCACCCAGGTTGGTACTGTCTCAGGTAAACCCTTTACTCACGGGGCCTGTGTTTCAGTCCCAGGTCTGTTCCATGGTGGTTGCCATCTGAGAAGATGCTCGGCCTCATCTGGTTGCCCAGGAAGACAGGAGGAGAGGCTATGGGATATCTGGGGGTGGGCCTTGTTATTGCTGAAGACGGCTGTTGCTCTGCACCTCGGGGCACCACCGCTCCAGTGTAATTCCCTCTTAGCCGACCATTGTCTTCTCGCTCCTTTTCTACAGAGTCAGTACTGGCCAGCTTCAGTCCTGGTCCTGTCTACACCTCTCGAGAGTTCACCCAAGAATCTGGACTCCTGGGGGGGCAGGTCTCCAGATCACGGAGTGAGAGTGGAGGGGAGTGTTAGGAGCTCAGAGTTGCAGGTCGTAACACCAAGCTCATTGAGACCAAATGAGCAAATAAACAGATACAAGGGTTACCAGGCACATGGGCCCATAGATACAGAGACAGACGGAAACGCATAAACATACAGGCAACAGCCACGACAGCAGCAATATAAGAACAACTGCAATAAAAATAGTGATAATCATAAAATAATTGAAAGAAAGAAAAAAAAGAGAGGAAAAAGTGGTGTTAGAATTAATGTTAAATGAGAAGAAAGAAGAAATTAAAATTAGAAGACATAGAAATAAAAAATATATCTATATAAAAAGTAATAATAAAAAATGATCAAAATCTCCTCTAAGAAAATGGTGAGGAAAAAACAGACAAAAACAAAACCACAACAGCAACAAAAAAAAGCATGAAAACCAAAACCAAAACACAACAAAACAAAATGAAAAAAAGGCACCAACTACAACAATATTCTTGTGTGTAGAAATATACCTATAAATATCTATATGTCTGCTGTAGGAATCAACTTCCGTAGGAATATATTCATACTGCAATATACTTTCTGGACACCAGGTGGCGCTGTGAGTGGTTCTGAGACTTATACCTGATTTACAGTTTATACCGTTACCATGGTAACCACCTTCCAGGCCAATCACCATTTTGGAGTTTCTGTAAAAGTTTGTCGCCTAAGAATTGTGCAACCTCGGCTGTTCTTTTATAGACAGCACTTGCGGTCAACCTTCCCACTCAGTGCAGGTGTCCACACTTCTTAAGTCCCTCCACTCTGTTCCCAGGTTTCCCCGCAAACTGGCGACTGCAATCGGCCATAAGGGGAGCAGTGCTAATTTCGCGCGGTCGTTGGCGGGCTCGCGGCTCTATCTCCTGTAGCTGGTTCCCGCGGCTTCAGCAGCCAAAGCTGGTCCATGCCTTCAGTAGCTTCGTGGCTCCAGAAGCCAAAGCCGGGTCCTAGGCTTCAAGCCGGTTCCCGTGGTTGGAGCGCTCAGGGTCTTATTCTGAGTTTTATGGTTCAGAGTTTCCCTTTTGGATGGGCACCCGCCAGTTCGCGGCGCAGCCTGAACCGCCAGCCCCCTCCAATACCTGGGGGAAAGGTGCCCGCCCTTTTCGGTAGTTCAAAATGTCTGTTTCCCTGGCAGGATCCCTTCCCTTCAATTGTCCAACAGTTTTCCCAGCTCCCCATGGTTTTAAGTGGCTCTCCTTTCGGATGCCTCCCTCAGTGGATTAATTATTTGTCAATTGGATTTTGTCAGCATTTACAAGCTGCTGACCTCCGTGGGGGAGGGGCCTGCTGGCCGGCATGGCCGAGCAGGGAAGAATCTCTACAACAGAGTCTGTGATTTTTAAATTACCCCTCATATATAGCAAACCACCAGTTCACTGGGTGTCTCCAGCTGTGTGTCCACTCCAATAATCCATGCACAGGGAAGGTCCAGACTGCCTTTCCTCTCACCTGGTGGCTTGGGAGAGGTGGGCTACACGTCTGTCCTGTCCGCCATCATGCTCTGCCCAAGAAAGCAGTTTTTGAAGGGAGAATTTACCCCTGATAAAGATGCTGTGGACATCATTGAAATAATAGCCAAGGATCTAGAACGTTCCATAAACTTAGGCATAAAGTAATAGCAGGGTTTGAGAGAATTAACTACTATTTTTTAAAATTAAATCATAGCTGTGTACATTAATGCAATCATGGGGCACCATACACTGGTTTTATAGACTGTTTGATACATTTTCATCACACTGGTTAACATAGCCTTCCTGGCATTTTCTTAGTTATTGTGTTAAGGCATTTACATTCTACATTTACTAAGTTTCACGGGTGTAATCCCACCAATCACCTTCCCTCCGCCCACCTTCCTCCTCCCTCCCTTCCCTTTCCCTCTTCCCCCTATTCTTGGGTCATAACTGGGTTATAGCTTTCATGTGAAAGCCATAAATTAGTTTCATTGTAGGGCTGAGTATATTGGATACTTTTTCTTCCATTCTTGAAATACTTTACTAAGAAGAATATGTTCCAGCTCCATCCATGTAAACATGAAAGAGGTAAAGTCTCCATCTTTCTTTAAGGCTGCATAATATTCCATGGTGTACATATACCACCATTTATTAATACATTTGTGGATCGATGGGCACTTGGGCTTTTTCCATGACTTAGCAATTATGAATTGGGCTGCAATAAACATTCTGGTACAAATATCTTTGTTATGATGTGATTTTTGGTCTTCTGGGTATATACCTAGTAGAGGAATTATAGGATTGAATGGCAGATCTATTTTTAGATCTCTAAGTGTTCTCCAAACATCTTTCCAAAAGGAATGTATTAATTTGCATTCCCACCAGCAGTGTAGAAGTGTTCCCTTTTCTCCACATCCATGCCAACATCTCTGGTCTTGGGATTTTGTGATATGTGCTAATCTTACTGGTGTTAGATGATACCTCAAAGTAGTTTTGATTTGCATTTCTCTGATGATTAAAGATGATGAGCATTTTTTCATATGTCTGTAGGCCGTGCGCCTGTCTTCTTCAGAGAAGTTTCTCTTCAAGTCCCTTGCCCAGCCTGCGATAACCAGAATCCACAGAGAACTCAAACATATAAGCAAGAAAAAATTAACTACAAGTTTGAAAGAATTCCACTGGTCGGTAAAAATGTTACCTCATAGCCTCACCTGCTACTGAAAAATCTTTCATGAAAGGAAGACCCCCATCAATGTGGCACTATTTATTGTTCTCTTATTTTAAGAAATTGCCAATCTTAACAAACTGTGGTCTGTGTACACCATGGAATACTGCTCAGCCATAGAAAAGATGGAGACTTTACATCTTTTGTGTTTACCTGGATGGAGTTGAAACACATTCTTTTTAGTAAAGTATCACAAGAAGAGAAAAGCAAGTATCCAATGTACTCAATACTAATATAAAATCAATATATAAACAACTACACACCCACAAGAAAGGAAAAGCACAGCATATTCTAGTGATAGGAGGGAAAAGGAAGTAGCAGGGAGGGAGTGGAGGGCGGGATCTCACCTAACGTGTCCAGCGCCTCCCCCAGGTGAAGGGGTCAACTACAACATGAACTTTACCTTAGAAACACAAACGGAGTGACCCAAACATTTGTACCCTCATATCACTCTGAAATAAAAAGAAGAGGAGGAAGAGGAGGAAGGCGAGGAGGAGAAATAATTTCCAGGCTTCAGCAACCACCACTCTGCTGAGTCAGCGGCCATCAACAGTGGGGCAAGACCCTCTACCAGTAAAAGGATTTTGACACTCTGAAGGTGGAGGTGATTGTTAGCATTTTTTGGCAAAAAAGTATATTTTAATTAAGGTATGTGCATTATTCTTGCAGACATAATGGTATTGCACACATATTAGACAAGGATATTGTCCACATAACGTTCATATGCACTGAGACACTGAAAACTTTCTCGTTTTATCGTGATGACCTAGAGCTGAAGTAATAACATCTGTGACATGTGCTTGGAGTTTATGTGCGCAGTATAGCCACCCACTTTTGAGTATACGTGAAATTATGTACATGCTTGTGTGTTTGAAGGAGTATGCATTGGGTTTTGAAAGAGTGCAATTATAAGTTGAGAATATTGATGAGGGGTTTGCCTGAATGTTATTTTTCTAATGGCATCCTAAAATTTCTCTTCACTTGAACGTTCAGTAAAACTTTTGAAGTTTATTACAGACTGACTTACTTTGTCTTATTTGCAACTGTTGGTTGAATCATTCTGTGTAAATTTATTTGGGAGAATAACAACACCCAAGAGAAAAATAATTTTCTACAGACCTACACACACACACACGCGCACACACACACACACACACACACAAATACTCAGACCAAATATAAAGAAGGGAACTTTAAAAATGTTTCAGTATTTACAATGCCTGACTGTCTTTACTGCAGTCATTTTGTAGAAAAAAAAAAAAAGATTATTGACATTTGCAATACCAGCCAGCAGCAGGTATGTTTTAGTTATTAATAAATTTGACTACTTTTTAAATATTTTTCTTTCAATTGCAAAGGGTTAGTAACCAGAATCTACAGAGAACTCAAATTAATCAACAATAAAAGAGTAAACAATTCCACCAGCACTGCATTGTTGTTTTTTAACTTAAATAAATAAATAAAATAATTTATAAATAAAATAATTAAATCACAAAGCTGGTACTTTGAAAACATTATGATATTTAACCAGTTTATTTTGATACTTTACTGCAAATGATTCAGCTTTGTTATACTTAGAGCAGCATAATGCCAACAATAAACCCATGTTATATCTGTTTTAATGTTAATTGTACCAAGTTTCCGTGAAGTACACAGTTAGTATAGGAATGCTTAAGATGATAAACGACTTCCAAAATAGCATCCTTGGAAGAGAAAAACAAACACTGCATGATCTCACTTAAAAGTGGGAGCTGGATGAAGGGGCACGCAGAGTCATACAGAGTGTACAGTGGACAATGGTGACTCTGAAGGGCAGAGACTGGGAGGGGGCAAGGGACACAAATTTATCCATCGGGTACAATGTACCTGCTTCAGGTGATGGGTACACTAAAACCCCTGAATTCACTACTATGTGATTCATCCATTTAACAAAAAAACTATTTATAACCCTTAAATCTGCTGAAGTAATTAAATACATTATCAAATAAATAAATAGCTTACTTTAAATATATCTTCTACATGGCTTGGTGTCCGTAGCACTGTGGTTACAGTACGGGCCACATACACCAATGCTGGCGGGTTCAATCCTGGCCCGGGCCAGCTAAACAGCAATGACAACTACACCAAAAAAAATAGCCAGGTCTTGTGGCAGATGCCTGTAGTCCCAGCTACTTGGGAGGCTAAAGCAAGAGAATCGCTTAAACCCAGGAGTTTGAGGTTGCTGTCAGCTGTGACACCACAGCACTCTACTGAGGGCAATGTAGTGAGAGTCAGTCTCAAAAATAAAAAACAAATCTTCTACATACATCAAGATAACATGAGCCTGATCTGTGCAGAGTGCTCATCTTGGTTGATTTTGGTACATTTTTGATGCACATTGAAACATGTCTGCTTTCTCCCACTAAACCATGTTGTAAGCTGATGATTATGCTTACAAATTGCCTATTAACAAAAACCTGATGATCAAATAGGGCAAACAAAGTCATAAAATGACTTATCCAGTCTACTCAGAGGTTGGACTTTTGACCTCATTTACATTAATACTACTGTATATTACCAACAATTGCCCCCTTTTAAAACCTGGACTAATTTTTTGATCTTGGGTTAAAACCAGGCATAGCGTCAATGCTATAGGACAAAAAAGCATCTCTTATCCCCAGTGGCACGGGATATGATTCTTTGTGATGCACATCATCTTGGGGTCCAGTGAGGCAAATTATATCTTTTTCTCTTTTCTTTTCTTTCCTCTCTCTCTTTCCTTTTTTTTGAGACAGAATCTTACTATGTCAACCTGGGTAGAGTGCCATGGTGTCATTATAGCTCACAGCAACCTCAAACTCCTGGACTTGTGATCCTCCTGCCTCAGCTTCCTGAGAAACTGGAACTACCGCTGTTGCTCCTGGCTAGTTTTTCTATTTTTTCTTGCTCTTGCTCAGGCTGGTCTCAAACTTCTGAGCTCAAACGATCCACCTGGCTCGGCCTCCCAGAGCACTGGCTTACAGGCATAAGCCACTGGCTAAATTATATCTTTTAATTTATTCAAGCCTTAATTAATTAATCATTGGTTATGTATTTGCAAAGATTTCTTGGAGCCTCTTTGAGAAATACTATTTAAAACTGTATTATTTAAAATTGTTCTGATGCTTTTTATCTCTCTATAGTTTTACTCTAGAATTTCCAAAGACCCTTTCTGCTTCAATCCACTGTAGAAAATATATAGGGCCTATAAAAGCTGTCTGTAGTGATTCTCTAAAATGTGGACATACTTGAGTATTTACAAGGTTAATAGTAATTAGAGAAAGCAATATTATATCCAGATTTAAACTTTTCCTATTTTTCATTAACAATTATCTTTAAGTACTTGTTGTCTTTAACTATTAGCATCTGAAGGTTGTCACTAAACAAGTACAATGTTCCAGGTTTATTCACCTAATTTATCAGTTAATATTATTAAAGAATATTTTTAAAAATAGTCAAAAAATTATTTTCTGGGCAAGGAAAAACATAAAATTTAAAGCTAAAATGATAAATTCTTGGCATCACATTTTGTTCCTCAGAGAAAAACACTGGAGTGATTTTAACTAATTCACATTTTGATTTCGTAACTATACTATAGTCATGTCTCATTATTTTGTTTCTACTTACCTAAAATTAATGGATAAATCAATACAGTAACAGATGATTGAAATTACTTTGGAAATGTATTTGGGATAAAAAAAGCACACACATCAATGAAAAACTTAAGAGTAAACCAAAATTGCTGTTTATACTGATAAAAAAAGAAAAAGGAAAAAATCCATAGTTTTCTCATTTTAATAATTCCTCTCATAGTCCTATAAAATATATGTGCAGGAATTAATATTTGCTCTTTTTATTATAGGCTCACTTTATACAAGAAACTCTAAAATAGATTTTAGAGAAGTGACAAATTAGAGCTGTGATATATAGTCTGGAGGCTGACTCTGATTGTAACCCCATACGATTAAAAAGTTCAGCTTGAGATATTCACATGAAGCACTTACTGAAATTACTGTGGCTTTAAAAGATCTTTGTCCCTCCTGCTGTCTGGATAGCTTCCTGCCTCTTCTATGCTGGTTTAAAGTCCTTTATTGAGACATACTTCCCTACTATCCAATTCTCCTGCTTAAAGTGCACAATTCAACTGCTTTTAGTATATTCTCAGATCCTTTCATGTTTATATCTCTTCTTTCCCCTGCTCTTTTATTAGCCTTTGCCTGACCTACTTCTCCAGTAAAGAGAATTTTTGATGAGGGAGGTAATGATATGAAATGACCTGGCACTGGGATTGGTAAATTGCCACAAAGAACCAGTCCTCACGGAGCTGTATTCTAGTGCACCAGGGTGGCTGTTATCACTTCACTTTATTAAAACCCGTATTGGCTAAGGAATAGGAGTAATAAAAAGATGTCTTGAGGATAATAAGAAAATATCACCAGGTATGTTTGCCTCCAACAGACCTGGCATCCAAATCAAAAGCACCCAGGGGGAGTTGGAGTCTGTTATGTGTCAGCAGTGGTGATCCTCATAAAATTGAAATTCATAAACGTCTGCTCTAAATTTACCTACCATAATAATTTATGGGTTGTATAGTACTGAAGTTACAGCGTTTAACACTTTAGTGCCTCCCCTGACACCACACAGAAGCATGTATAATAAGAGAGGAAATAAATTAAGTTTTCTATTAATGAAACCATGTGTCCTTGGTACATAAAACAAATCAAAAGAAATTTTTGTGTCATGTGAACTAATCCATCATGTATGGGTAACTGATATCTCTACACATGCAAAGCCTTTGGAGAGTTTTGTAGCATAAGCATGCATTCTATCATATTCACTATTGTTTCGAAAACATCCCCCATCCCAAAGCTGCAGATGCTGGCTCAGATGTGGAGAGAAGGGAACACTGTTGTTGGTAGGACCGCAAACTATGGAAAAATCCTCAAAGAACTCAAATTAGACCTCCCATTTGATCCTGCAATCCCATTATTAGGCATCTACCCAGAAGAAAAGAAAGAGAATTTGCAAGTGTTAAATAAGTTAACATTATATTTATCTCCATTACTCATCAGTTATATACACTTTATAATAAAGAAACCCGCGTGGTGTTTATTTCTGTGACTGGAAGCCACATCCAATGCTTAGGTTTTCACACATGATCATCTAGAATTGAATCTTAATTACAGAGTTACCCTACTTTTAATAGGGTGTTTTTATTGTTTACAGGATAATGGAAAGTTAATTTGTTGGGACGATTAAAACTAACATGCATATTAATGACACATTTGGTTCTACTCACCATGGAGGTTTTCTCAAAGAGTAGAATGTGTGATTGAAACATTTTGCATAATGTTAATTTGTGAGATAAGTTGTGCATCTCATGGATAAACAAAGATGTCAGCGATCCTATTAGAGATCTAAATGATTCCCCTAGAAGGAAAAAAAAAACAACCCATCAAATCGTATCTTACGAACATGTGGAAATAATGCTATACGGAAAAATAAAACAACTACCACTAAACATTATTAGAAAGTATTTCAACAGCATGTTAAATAATGTTTACTAAACTAATGATATGTATTTACAGATTGCATCTCTACTGATTTCATTTCAGTAAAATAGTAGAACTAATTCAAGGCATCGGAACTTATCAATATGTAGACTGAATCTTCATGCCGCTGGCAGCTATTTGAAATTTGGCTCAGATATCTGGGATAAGGGACACTCAGGCTTTATTTTGCTGATACAATACCAGATAATAAATACACAAGACTTATGCTATACATCTCTTTTGCACTGATCTACTTCTAACTTATCTTGATATTTAAGATATATCTGGTAGCTGCTTAGAAAACTACCCTTAAGCTTCAAAACCATATAGAAGGAACAAAAATGCAAAAGGCATTTGAAATGCTAGCACCCAAATAAACACACACACACACACACAGAGACACACACATATACTCTGCTATTTCTGTTATACAGAGTTTTTGTTTTTGTTTTTTGTTCTTTTTTTGAGACAAAGCCTCTCTTTTTTACCCTGGGTACAGTACCTTGGCATCACAGCTCACAGCAACCTCAAACTCTTGGGCTCAAGGGATTCTCCTGCTTCAGCCTCCCAAGTAGCTGGGACTGCAGGAGCCCATCACCATTCCTGGCTAGTTTTCTATTGTTAGTAGAGATCAGGTCTCACTCTTCTTGCTCAGACTGGTCTCAAACTCCCAAGCTCAAGTGATTCTTGAACCTTGGTGCCCCAGAGTGCTGGGATTACAGGTGTGAGCCACAGTGCCCAGCTTGTTATATGGTTTCTTTTCTTTTACAAAAATCTTTCTTGTCAGGGAATGTCGGTAATTCTCCATTATTATACTGTTGTGATTTCTTGAAAATGAGATTGAAATCTTTTTTCCAAGAAAACATTATTTTAAGGTAATTCCCCTAAGTAATAAAATCAGTAATGAATGTAGGTTAGACGAAAAAGACATAACCTATTCTATTCTTAGGTAAACCATTCCTTCAAAATGTAGAAATAAGTTATAAGGCTGGGCACGGTGGCTCACGCCTGTAATCCCAGCACTGTGGGAGGCTGAGGAGGGAGAATTGCTTGAGATCAGATGTTTGAGACTTGCCTGAGCAAGAGTGAGACCCTGACTCATGAAAAACAAACAACCAAACAAACAAAAACCGGAAAAACCCAGCAGAGCACCACAGCGAAGGCCTGTAATCCCAGCAGCTTCCGGAGACCGAGGCAGTAGGATGCCACTGCAGTGCAGTGAGCTACGACACCACTGCAATCTGCTCAGGGGCATAGGGTGGGACTCTGTCTCAACAAAAAAAAAAAAGAAGAAGGAAGGAAGGAAGGAAGGAAGGGAGAAAGGGGGGAGGGGAAGAAGAAGGAGAAGGAGAAGGAGAAATAAGAACAGAGAAAGGAAAATACAGAGAAATCAAATGTATTATGATCAAGAGTCATATCTAATATAAAGTTGTAATAACTTACAAACAAGGCTTCTAGCAGCGTAAACTATACATATTTTTGCTGCCAGATAACTGGAAAGACATCCTATGTACTATGAATACTCTAATGTGAAGGGAATATACAGTTTTCAGAATTCACCTGAATTGGATTCACACACAAGTGTGTTTAATGTGGGTGTGGGACAGAGGCTATTCTCATAGGGTCTACATCAGGCTTGTCTTTCCTATCTTTTTCTCTATTTCAGGTTAATGTGAGGGTACAAACAAACGAGGTTACAGTGTTTGCATTTGTTAGGTCAGGTCCCTATTGCAGTTGTACCCCTCACCCAGGAGCTGTGCCAGGTACTCTTACATTGTGCCCATTTGAAGGGAGCTCACCCATCTCCTCCCTCCTTTCCCCTCCCCAACTTGAATTGAGTTTTTCTCTTATGAGGGCGTGTGTCAGCTCATCTACAGGCTTCATATTACTATTGAATATATTGGATACTTGCTTTTCCATTCTTGTGGTATTTTACTAAGAAGAATGTGTTTCAACTGCATCTAGGAAAACACCAAAGATACAAAGTTTCCATCTTCTTTATGGCTGAACAGTGTTCCATGGTATACATGTACCATAGTTTCCTCAAACCATTCCTGGGTTGGTCGGCACTTAAGTTGCTTCCACATCCTGGCGGTTGCAAATTGAGCTGAAATATCTTCTTGACATCCTCTTATAAGTGGGATATGTGCAATAGCTTGTCACTAGGCCCTGTCATTTCTTTGCTATTTTGGTGTTGGTAACAAAAAAAAAATACCCCTTAACTTGATCAACCCAGAACAAGCATTACTCTTCCCAGCAATAACACTACACATTGTGTCAATTAATTATTGACTGACTAAATAAACTCACTCTAGTTGCTGAGCTTGCAGCGAAGAACCCCAACTAGTCTGGACGCTGAAGAGTCTGCACCTGTGAGCTTTACTCACATGGAACTCTCTGGGCACCCGTGACCCTCTCTGCATGTGAGTTCCTCAAGGTCGGGGCATGTCCTACTTACTGCTGCAATTCACAGAGTTATCTGAGTAGACCATCACAAGCTGAGACATGTCAGAGTCAAAATTTCAGCTACCAGAATTTGCTGAGTTATGATGAAGAGTTTGTAACCTTTGAGAACCATTGACCAACCATAACTTCAAGAAATTCTTAATTACCATTCCTCCTCCAAAACGTTTAGACATCTTATAGCTACATTCATCCTTATTGTTGTTCAACTGGTGGACTTTCCTAAGACATGGTCACAAATTTTTGCTTTTGATACTTTGATACTTTTGATTTTATAATAGAAGCAAATTTTTGCTTTTGATACTTTGATACTTTTGATTTTATAATAGAAGCAATAAAATCTCATATTGAAAAGAGATGGGAGGGAAAGAACTTAGAAAACCAGACTTTTTGTTATAAAGGTAATATGGCAACTATTTTGGAGGAAAAAGTGATTCAGTTATTGTTGCCCATGAGAAGGAATAATTGCAAAAAATAATAGCATTTCACACAAACATCAGTAGACCCAGATTACTTATGCTTGCATATTTTATACATACACACAGATCACTCTAAGAGAATCTTAACATTTTATCTCGTATTTCCTAAGACCTAAACTACCTCAGGATAAAAGAGGAAAACACGTATCACCAGAAACTGACCATGTGCTGGAAGCCTGCTCTGAGCAGCTTGACTGCCTTGATGCATTGCTACAGAACACTCTTGCTGAGGGAATTCCTCCGAAATGCAGGGAACTACCCACAAGCTACCTGGCTGTTTAATGGTATTTGGATCCATATGTTAAAGAGCAGGAAAACATTTGGAAGAGTGCAAGGCTGTGATTTTTTCTTGTCCCCAGTCATCACATTGCAAATTATCTTTTCGAGAATACAAATTCTCCATACAGTATAGCTCAGACCTCCAATTTTCTTTTTTCTTTTGACAAAGATAAACCTGAATAACTCAATAGGGTGCTTCAATAAACTGTACCCTAACCATTTCTGACATCATCATCATCTTGGAGGCTTTTTTATTTTTATTTTTACTTATTTATTTTGAGACAGAGTCTCACTCTGTCACCCTGGGTAGAGAGCTGTGGTATCATCACAGCTCACAGCAACCTCAAACTCCTGGGCTCAAGGGAGTCTCCTGCCTCAGCCTCCCAAGTAGCTGGGACTACAGGTGTCTGTCACCACTCCTGGCTAGCTTTTCTATTTTTAGTAGAGATGGGGACTCACTCTTGCTCAGGCTGATTTTGAAGTCCTGAGCTCAGGCAATCCACCCACCTTGGCCTCCCAGAGTGCCGGGATTACAGCATTGAGCCACAGCGCGTGGCCCTTGGAGCCTTCTATACAATGAATATTCCCGGAACCCCTTCCAGACCCACAGAACCAAATCTCTTAAGTTTCTGAATTCAGTAAATGGGAATATAGAATTCTTCATCCTCATGCTTACCAGATGGCTCCAGGGACCAACCAAATTCGAGAACCACTGTTTCAGGGCACGGGGCAGATGGTCACCTGCAGAAAATATTTGGGCAGGGTTTTACTAAATATTTGCTTAGTTCATGGGTCCTTCCTACTTAAATGAAAAACAGAACAAAAAAATCTATCCTGTAATGGAAGTGACTGTACTTCTGCCATCACTGGAATAACTGCCAGACTTCCCCATTGCTTCACCTATTTAGGTGTTGACAATGGACCACAGGAGGCAGTGGGGGTCGTGGGGAGTTCTCTTGGAAAACATGTTTTCCATCCAATTTGGTATAGGACAAACTTGGATTGGATTCCCTTGGTTATTTTTATTTTAGCCTGGGGCTTTCAGGCTAAAAGAAACAGAGAACTATAGGTTATTGGAGTTGACTTACACACACAAAGGTAAGAAGACATGTAGGAAACTCCACCATTAGCCACCAACGTGCCACATCACACTGGAGCAATGCTTCTCTTCCTTCTAGAGAACTCAGTACTTTTCATTTGTATCAGCAACCCCAGTAACCCAGTGGCAAATACAAGGCTTCTGTTTTCTTTAAAATTTGTCATAATTAAGAAACAACTGACAAGCAGAGAAGAAAAATTCCTTCTTATTCCACAGAGTCGATGATTCTGTTTCAGTTTCACTGAGGCAATTGCTTCATCTGCTACCATCATTACTTTTTACCTTACATTTTATAAGCTCTTTATATATGGTGCCTTCATCTTCGTGAACTAAGATTTGATCCTATGGATATCAATTTGTTTCTAGTCTAAATGGAAATGATTGAATGGAAAGATATCACAGCTGGACCCCCATAACTCTGGCCTCCCCATGACGGTCTGTGGATGTCTCATGTGGGGAAGGGGCATTCTGAGGAAGCTAGAGGCAGCCACAAGCTCACCAGAGAAATCACTACTGGAAGATATTTTAAAAGGTTACTTGGCCGCGTTCTTTGGGGGAGAGAGATTATGTACTTAGAAAGTTACTAGTTTAAGTTTACCAGTGAAAGAAAAGGATTTGGGGAGAAGAGAGAGAGGGAGAGAGAGAGATTTTTCTTTTTTTTTCCTTTGATGTTAGAAACAATGATTTTCACCCAGGCATCTCATTGTATTAAAAAAAATTATTTAAAATCGAGTGAAGGTATGAATGCTATTCAGCCACTAAAAAAAAAGATGGAGACTTCACATCTTTTGTATTAACCTGGGTGGAGTTGAAGCACATTCTTCTTAGTAAAGTATCACAAGAATGGAAAAGCAAGTACCTAATGTATGCAGTACTAATATGAAGCCAGTGCACAATATAATACACGCCTGCATAAGGGAAAAACTCAATTCAATTCAACTGAGGGGGAGGCGGATCAGACGGAAGGAGGGGGCTTGGTGAGCTGTTGCATATGGGCATAATGTAAGGGTACACGGCACAACTCCTGGGTGCAGGGCTCAACTACAACTTGGACTTACCTAACAAACACAAACAATGTAACCTAATCATTTGTCCCCTCTTATTAGTCTAAACTTTAAAAAAGCGTGAAAATAAAAGTAGCCTGTTAGCTAGGCCGCAGTTGTGAGTTGATATTATTTAGCCTTTGTCTTCAGTGCCTTGGGTCCTAAATACCATTTTTTCCCAGCATCCCCTGAGGTTTAGAAGAGAGACTGGCGGGGGTGGGGGGCATCATATTGGCCTCTTTGGAATCTCAGCACTGTGTAGTAGATTGACAGTTCTCCCCATCATGCAGGTTGCTTCTGTCAAATGGCAACTATTGTCACAAGAAGAAATGTTCACAAATTCAGCACTTACAGTCTGACCCTATCATTTTGTACCTGGTCCCCAGTGAACTTTTATGGTGTGAGATTATTTCTGAGGAAGAGTTACAAAGAAAACAATAGTAATTTTCACAAAAGCCTGCTAAGAAAAGCATTATGTCTTAAATCCTATAAAACTGAGCTGTGATTCCTATAATACGCTGCTCAAATCTTCCAAAGACTAGGTGGGGGAAAGACAATTGTCAACAGGGTTGCATGGCGGTATTTAGCAGAGTATTGGTGCTTTACGTTCACTTACATCCAATGGCACTTTGCCTGTTTGTGAGAATACGGCTGTGTCATTACCTGCATAGGTGACAAACACAGGGCGTTTGTTTCTTGGAGAGGTTATTGGGGGAACATTCTCTTCTTCACCATAGAACAGGAACTTTTCTACACTACTGACTAAAAATGAGTATTACTTATTACTACCCAATGTACTTTTAACTTGCTTGTACTCTGCTTAAAAACAAGGGCTAAATTTTGTTCACTGTGATATATTTAATGCCAACTGGAGTGCCTTCCACAAGAGAGATTCACGATAGTTATCTACAACTAGGTAGATTAATAAATGATGGATGAATGAACGGATCAGAGAGGATTTAAAAAGACTTTTCTCTCTGTTACAAAACAGCTTGGCGCATGGTTTCTCAAACATGAATGTGTGTATGAATCACCTGCAAATCTTGTAACATCCAGCATGTCATTGATAGGCTTGAAGTGAAACCTGATTTACTTAATTTTTAACCTAAATGATGCCAATGATTTTTGTCTGTATGACACATTTTGAGAAGCAAATTTGAAAGTCACATTGCAGACAACAAATTTCCTACTACTGGACTTTTTTTTTTGCGGTTTTTGGCCGGGGCTGGATTTGAACCCATCACCTCCGGCATATGGGCATATGGGGCCGGTGCCCTACTCCTTTGAGCCACAGGTGCCGCCCTGGACTTCTTAAATAAGATGAATAATTTTTGACATTTGAAATGAATTCCAAAGGCTACTATATGATAAAAAATTTTAATGTATATATTCATTAATTAAAAACATAAATGTAGGGCGGCGCCTGTGGCTCAAAGGAGTAGGGCTCTGGCCCCATATGCTGGAGGTGATGGGTTGAAACCCAGCCCCAGCCAAAAACTGCAAACAAACAAACAAACAAACAAAAAAACCTCATTAATGTAGATAGCCCCTTGACATCCAACTTCACTTTTAAATTTATCTGCATATTATTTTTCAAAGGAACAAAATAATATACATATGTATGAAATATAACCTTTATTAAATCTGCAGAGAAAATACTACATGTTTTAAATCCTTTCAAGCAGTTGTACCAGGGAGGAACAGTGGGGGTCATTTGACAACCCAAAAGGCCAAAGTTGTTTTAATGATACAACTAAGATGTTTTTGCTGCCCCATCAAAAAAACAAACAAACACTAAAATGTCCTTTGCCTTTTTCATTGCATTGATAGTTGTACAATGTTGCAAAAGCAGTAATTCCTAAGGAAGACCCAGGGAAGAGGCACTAACTATGGTTTCAGTTTTAACGGCCATACACTGATGGTGCTCCACTGAAGGGTGCCCACGACAAAGTGACTCAAATTATGCTTGCTTTATTAAATCTTGACTTCAAGTGCATGTCTTTAAAACATTCTGTTGGATGAACAAGAGAATAGGCATGCAGCACTGCAGAACAGTGATGCATACCTCAAGGAAAAGCTCTTGTGCAATCACTTGAGTCAATGAGGAAAAGAAGTTGCTATTTTCATAAGAACAATTTAATTTATCTCAAGAGAATGAAAAAAACATAATTTTTCTGATTAGGGCACAGGCAGACATTTTCTTGAAAATGAATGAAATGTGTCTGTCACATCAAAGTAAACAATTGACAATGTTTGTGGCTAATGATTGAAGTGAAGCTTTCAAATCCGATTTGGAGAAAATTGTATCTGCCACTGTGAGCTTGCCAGCTTACCTGTCCCTGACACTTTCATGATGAGAAGAGTGGTGATAGTGAAAAATGAGATTTTTATCTTACTTTTATATAAGGAAATCTGTCAACATTTGGAAGGTGCAAATAACACACTAAACCAGTATTTTCTAAGGGACCGATGTATTATGTCAGGAAACTGTACATGGCAAAAGATCCATTGGCGAGAAAGAAAGACCAATGACTTTTAAGGTAGTAGCAAGGAATAAAAATTTCATTGATAGGGGCTTAAATTCTACCTTGTAATTAATATTTTCTAAAAGTACCTTTTGTTAAGAGATTGGGTATAAGATTAAAAATGTATAGTCTGTATTTTCAGTATGACTCACATGTTTCTATAATTCATGAAAATAAAATTATCAATTCAAATATTGCTCTTCCTACATTATTTTCTTTGAAGTGTATTTTGACTGAGTGGAATGTTGGAGTCTTTAAAGCAATTCTGCCTTTCTACTAGCAGCCACCCATGCACACATATATAGATATACACATACATACGTTTGATTTAAGCTATGTTATAGTGCATATTTACATATTTTTATATATAATTGCAAAATGTCCAGCAGCTGCCAAACTGCTCACACAGTTGTAGTTAATTTCCAGTCACTGTAAATGGATTTGCAACTGGAAAATGGTTGTTTATGTGGTGTGCCTTTATGTTTTATTACAATCACAGGTGTGCATGAATGAATTCTGTAAGAACTTAGATGTATTTCTGAATATGTAATAAAAGTGAGCAATTTATAAGGATTATATTAATGCTAAGTCAATAGTCCCACTAGTTAAGACTTTAATTTGCTTATTAATTCAGCTATACTATGGTTTAATATTAAACATATTCAAGTACTCACTGTTTCTGTTGTTAAATACATATACTCAAGTTCAAAATATGCCTGGATTTTCCAAGAATTGTCACACAGTTTTGTTTTTTCTTTTCCCTTTCTTTTCAATATTCCCATGGAGCAGATATTTCAGAATAGAAACAAAATATTGACATAAAATATCAGTAATGGTACATCAATTTCATTGGGCTGTTGTGAGGATTTAATGAGATGATACTTTAAAAGCACTTACAGTGCCTGTTCTATTCTACTCAATAGACATTATCCAATGCTATTAATAAATGACAATTACATTTTTAAATAAACACTAATTAATGTGGCATTTCCCTCATGGTGATTTAATTACTTTATTTTATATACATGATAATTTTTTAAATTAAGAAAACAACACATTTAGGCTCTTACTGTGTTAATGGGAAACTTAATTCTGCTTGATTACAATTCTAAAGAAATCCTAGATTCATTCCTCTTTACTACAAATGCTGTTTTTTTTCCTCCTCAAATCAATTGTTCACTGTGATACTATAACAGCTTTTAAGTTCTGCTTAGTTTTTAATTACTATTATCTGATTCATGATAATACTTAAAGTGAGATATTAAAACCTATAAATTGGGTTCCTACTCTTTTAATAGGAAATTTAAATACACAAGAATAGGATTAAAAGGGATTCTTGGATTTTTTTCATATGTTGTATATATATTTTTGGTATTGAAATAGCTTTTTGAAAAGAACATACAAGTATAAGTTTGTTTTGTATTAGAGAGAGGGAAGAGAGTGGGGGGAAGAGATGGAAAGGGGAGAGCAGAGAGCCGGGAGTGAGCCAGGGGAAGGCGGGGCTGTGGAGAGGAGGGAGCGAGAGGATGGAGCGGCATCCAAGGAAAGAGAGGAAAAGTGCCACCTGAAATAGCTGTACTTTTCTACTTAATTGAAAAGGAAGGACGATAGAGAATCTTTTGCTTTTATCTGTTTCAAATCCCTTTGTGCTGTCTTCTTTGGATCCCTCTCTCCCAACCCTCTCTCCAGAGAGGGCCCCCTGACTTTGATCAGAGAAGGGCTTTCTCCATCTCTCAGGATAAGGACATTTTACAGGGTTTATTCTTCAGGGACATAAGCGGTTTCAGTTTAATACTTAAGCTATCTAATCCAATTATATCTTAGCCAATGTTTGTACACTAGTCCCAATATCATTTAATTTAAAATACTATCCTCATTAATCTGAGATATCATGTTTTATGATAAACTAAATTTTCCCATGAATTTGTTCGGATACAATTCTCCATGGGCCTCTGCATTTTGTTTGTGTCTTAGGATAGAGACGCGAACTGCTTTTTGGTTTTGGAGAGCATTTTCAAGGATGTTTGAATAGTAAACACCTTTGGGAGACAGAAATATCTTCTTAGAGCAAAGGATGGGCGTGTTCACTGTCTGTCATGGTCGGTAAGCTCAGGGTTCCCCTCTTGTAGGCCAACCTCTTTTGAGAGTAGGTATCATGTGCCCATTTCCATGTTGCCTTGTGGGAATTGCAGCTTGAGGAACAGACTCATAGTAATGGGACCATGGCTACTTTTGCTACTGTGATAAATATATTATCTTTCACCTCCATCCCAGGAATATTCTATCTTCCACCAACATCAAAGACATGCAGCAGGATTTCATGTTAGCTTGCAAATAAGATAAAATCTCCAACATCTTGTCATTATTTACATTACTTGTGAACTTTGTTCACCATTTTACCAATTTTGTATAAATGGACAAGTACCGCTATTTGAACTTTAGGGGGTTTGTGGCAGGTTAGATACTCCATGTGTCCCCTTTCATGATTTTCATGGCTTTACTTTTTATTTTATTTTTTTCATATACTTAAACTTATCGAAGGTCAGGGGAAAATATTATTGATATTTTACTGAATTTTTAAAAAATTACAGTAATTATTGGGGATAATTTAGCTTTATGAAGTAGAATCCTTCTAACCAAGAACCTGCTATATAATTTTAATTATTTTCCCAATGTACAATTGCAACTTTCAGAGTATTTTAAGAGTTATCTTAAACCTATTCACTCCTTTTAAAAAATATCCCTACTATTTAATATGATTTTTAAATTTATATATTGTGTAGGCATTACCTTCTACTGAAATATCTTACTGATTATTATCTGTATATATGAAGAATATTGACTCTTCTTTTTTTTTTTTTTTGAGACAGAGTCTCAGGCTGTTGCCCCAGGTAGAATGCTGTGGCATCACAGCTCACAGCAACCTCAAACTCTTGGGCTTAAACCATTCTCTCGTCTCAGCCTCCCAAGTAGCTGGGACCACAGGCGCCCGCCACAACACCTGGCTATTTTTTAGTTGTAGTTGTCCTTGTTGTTTGGCAGGCTGGGCTGGGTCCGAACCTGCTAGCTCCGGGGTATGCGGCTGCTGCCCTAGCCTCTGAGCTATGGGCTCCGAGCCAAGAATATTGATTGTTATAGTTTTGAATTACAACGTTACCTTACTGAATTCTCTTATTGTTTGTAGTATTTTTAAATTGATCTTCTTGGGCTTTTAAGGCATACCACCATATCAGCTTCAATAGAGAAAGTTTTACATATTCTTTTACCAGTAATTTATCTTTAACTTTATTCTCTGCTATAGTTATCTTGGCAAATATTGCTTCCAAATTATCAAATAGTAATGGTGAAAGTAGGAATTCTTACCTTTCCCTCTCTCTAGTGAGAATGTCTCCTATTAAGCTTTCCTTTGAGATCAATATAGGAAATACAAAACGTTTTCATGTACATATATGATCAGGATGGCAAAACACAGATCTAGTTCTATTGAGCACTTATAGCACTAATACGTTTTAAATTTTGGTATCTGTGGGGATGAGTATTTCTCTAGCTTATAAATGTAACAAATTTCAATGGATTTCTATATGTCAAATAGTTTATATAGGTTGGTATTGCCTGAACTTCTAAAGTTTTGTGGAATTCCTCCGTATAGCTATGTAGAATTGTTCTTGTTTGGGGAGACCTTCCGACAACTTGACTGTCTTTGATGTACATTCTCCCGGATACAGTATTTTCTGAGTTCTTAGTTATGGTCAGTTTTTTAGTGGCTTTGATACATAAAAGCTTGCTTGGCCAGATGCCCAATTCTTGGTGCACATAGTCTTTCCTTGAGCATTTTTGAGATATAGATCCTTCTATATTACTTTACTGAAACTTCACTGAAGCATGATACCAACTCGGTTTTGTTTTTGTGGTGGTTTCTTTGAAAGTTAGTCTTTTGGTTGGTCGTTTTCCTGTGGGCCCAGAGGGTTTTGTTTTGCTTTTACTAATTGTACAGGTATTAAAGTATAACAATTTTCCTGGAGTGTGCTTTGGGTCTGGCTCTTTCCAGATAACTTTTTCCTTACAAGTGTGTTCTGACAGGGAACCCTCCTGTGTGCTCTTAGGGTTTTTGTCTTTCTGGTTGTGTGCTCTAACGAGATGTGTTGATTGGAGGCTTGCTTTTCCTCTAAGGAATGTACCCGCGGGGTGTGCTGCTTGGCTGGCTGTTCTATAAGCAGACACAGTGGAATTTGGGGACATCTAAAGTTGCAGTGTTCCTGGCACAACAGAGTCATAAATTTTAACCAAGCTAAGGGAAGGAACATACAACAAAAAGCTGTGAAGCTCAGCACAGATAACCCATGTGCTGTTTTCCTGACTCCAGAGACACCTGAAAACACCCATTTAAGAGAGAACCTGCTTGGCAGGGAGGGTGATGGGTGGGCCCTCACCTGACACGCACAATGTGAGGGTGGTCAGCACACCCCCGGGTTGGGCGGGATCTCACCTGATGTGCAGTGTGAGGGTGGTCAGCACGCCCCCTGGTGGGTGGGATCTCACCTAATGTGCACAGTGTGAGGGTGGTCAGCATGCCCCCTGGTGGGCAGGACCTCACCTGATGTGCACAGTGTGAGGGTGGTCAGCATGCCCCCTGATGGGCAGGACCTCACCTGATGTGCACAGTGTGAGGGTGGTCAGCACGCCCCCTGGTGGGTGGGATCTCACCTGATGTGCATGCACAGTGTGAGGGTGGTCAGCACGCCCCCTAGTGGGTGGGATCTCACCTGATGTGCACAGTGTGAAGGTGTTCAGCACACTCCCTGGTGGGCGGGATCTCACCTGATGTGCACAGTGTGAGGGTGGTCAGCACTCCCCTGGTGGGCGGGATCTCACCTGAAGTGCACAGTGTGAGGGTGGCTAGCACTCCCCTGGTGGGTGGGATCTCACCTGAAGTGCACAGTGTGAGGGTGGTTAGCATGCCCCCTGGTGGGTGGGATCTCACCTGATGTGCATGCACAGTGTGAGGGTGGTCAGCACGCCCCCTGGTGGGTGGGATCTCACCTGATGTGCACAGTGTGAGGGTGGTCAGCATGATCCCTGGTGGGCAGGATCTCACCTGATGTGCACAGTGTGAAGGTGTTCAGCACACTCCCTGGTGGGTGGGATCTCACCTGATGTGGGCAGTGTGAGGGTGGTTAGCACTCCCCTGGTGGGTGGGATCTCACCTGAAGTGCACAGTATGAGGGTGGTTAGCATGCCCCCTGGTGGGTGGGATCTAACCTGATGTGCACAGTGTGAGGGTGGTCAACACGCCCCCTGGTGGGTGGAATCTCTCCTGATGTGCACAGTGTGAAGGTGTTCAGCACACTCCCTGGTGGGCGAGATCTCACCTGATGTGCACAGTGTGAGGGTGGTCAGCATGTCCTCTGAGTGAAGGGCTCAACTTCAACTTGAACTTTACCTTAGAATGAAAAACAATGTAACCTAAACATTTGTACCCTCATATTAATCTGAAATTTACAGATTAAAAAACTCTGTAAGAATATAAAAAAAACTTTTGTCCACACGTTATCTCATAAACTGGGATCTACCATGGCTTAGCTTTTAGACAAGTTCTGGGTTGTTATCATTTTATAGGAGAGAATAATAAGCTTTGCTGAGATAAGATAATCTCTTATTTGGAAATGAGAGACTTCTGGAAAGTGGATAGGCAAACTGACCATTTTCTGTATTCTGCCAGGCACCTCTGTCTGTGTTTCTGCTGGTTTCTACACAAATTCTCAGAGAATGGCCAGTGGGTTCCTTTGACTCTTTGAGTTTTTCAAACAATTTGGCCCTCCTGTGCCTGACGTTGGTGCATCTAGTGCTACTGCTTGTGTTTATAATTTCTCTCTTTTTGATTACAGGAAAAAATTGAGCCAATATGTTAACTTATAACTTAGATCAGTGTAAATGATGGCTCAAAATCAATTATCTTATTACTATAATGTTTTCTTTTCCCCAAATGCATCTACTTTTTGCCAACAGAGGTGCCTCAACAAACTTGATCTACAGCTTATTCCTTCCTTCTCCATCAAGATAAGGCTCTTGTGAAATGATCCTTTCTATGTGTCTCAGCCACTATGAAGTTATTTTCAAAGTGAATTTCTGTGGAGGTTCAGAAGGACAATAGTAGCTCCTCTATGAATAGAACTAGAACTAGAACTAGAAATAGAACTCCATATTTATACTTCCCCGTCCCTTCTCAGAATATACCACTCCTTGAATATTCAATGATCAACCATATGCACAAACAAAATAAGGAGAAAAATTAATAATACCATGAAGGCATAATGATAACTGCCACTTCGCTTGAATATAAGAACCTAGAATCAGTAATGTTTAAATGGAAACCCAAGGTAAGTTGCAGCAGTAGACTGAATTCTGTCTCCCCAAAGATGTCCACGTCCTACTCCCTGGAACCTTATGAAAGATGTTATTGGAAAAGGGAATTAAAGGTAGAAGAAGGCATTAGACTTGCTAATCAGCTGACCTTACAACATTACCTAAGCAGACACATGCAGTAGCAAGGGTCTTACAGAGAACAGCGCAGAAGGGAAGGCAGCCAGAGAGATGTGATATGGAAGAAAAAAGCACAGAGAAACACAAGAGGGCTGGCTTGGAAGATGGGGCAAGAGAGCCAGAGCCAAGGAATGTGGCAGCCTTGAGGAATACACACAGGAGCACAGCCTGTGAAAACTTGCTTTGCATCAGACGGACCAGCATTGGACTTAACTTGAAGTGTTGTAAGATGAAATATTTGTGTTGGTTTGAGCCACTCCATTCCTGATAAGAGCAATAGCAAGCTGACAGTTAAAAATTCTGAATTAATGCTGAGCAAAACCATCTATCTTAGTAAATAATATTACCTTCTAGATTTGAATTATTTTAACTGTATCCAGAGATATTTTTCTTTATGAAAAGCCATGTTTTTAAATATTTGGTTTTGGTTGTCTTTAATCCTAATTATAATACTTTGAAAGTGGAAAAGCAATGCAATTATTGCAAATTTTTATTTCTTTATCTTAGTCAGAAGCTCTATTTTAGGTAAACTGAGATTTTTATGTTTTAGTATTTGGCTTTGGGTTCGAGTATATATATATCATATATATGTATATACACACTATATATATACACACAGACATACACTCATATATATGTATCAATGGCTACTATATAAAAACCAGATTTTATTTTTCACAAAAAATTTCAAAACTAGACAAAAACACAGTATCAAACCATATTTTTGAGAAAACGTAAAATGCACATTTAAACCTCAAGCAAAAATTGCATTTAGGTCAGTCAATGACAGGCAACACCACTTATGTAAGGAATTTAAATTATACCATTTTATTCTGGATTTTCAAATGTTGCTGGAAGCACAGAAGTGAAAATAACTTGTGAGTGTAAATGCTTTTTCTCACCTATGAGAACAAGACAAAAGAGAGAGAGGCAAAGGTATACTTCCCATTACTAATCTTCCCACAGAACTAAGCTCTCTAATTAGTGTTGTGATAACACTGAATGTAATGCAATATGTATTTCACAAAATTATATGAAATTCAAAAAAACTTAGACATTTTACTTTTCATAAAGCTGCACTTAAAAATTATAAGTCAAAAAATAAAATAAAATTGTAAGTCAAAAAGATAAAGGATAACTAGAGTATACTGAGAACTCACATTTATGTGATATTCATCTTTAATGGTATCTAATTCTACATATATTCTGTAGAACTGGCATCTATTTGTCACGTATTTTGTAATTTTTATGGTACAGTGATTAGAATTTACATGCTCTGCAGTTACTTGGCTCTGTTTTAATGCCTGTTTTCTTCATTTCTAAAATAATAAATATGGCTGTATTCTTATAAAACTTCATTTATAGACACTGAAATTTGAATTTCATACAAATTTCATGTGTCAAGGGATATTATTCTTCTTTTAATTTTTCCACCTTTTTTTTTTTTCTTTTGCAGTTTTTGGCCAGGGCTGCGTTTGAACACGCCATCTCTGGCGTATGGGGCCGGCGCCCAACTCCTTTGAGCCACAGGTGCTGGCATCCACCCATTTTTAAATGCATAAAAACCATTTTTATCTGGATTATCTGTATCTAAACAAGCAGTAGGCTAGGTTTGGCCTATAGGTCCTAAGTTGCCATGCCCTAACTCCAGATGTTAGGTTATCACATGTACAGTCTTAAAGAGTGCTAAGCTAATTGCTACTTTTTATCTTATTAGTAAGGAAATACATAAAATCTGAGGATATGAGTTCAGGTTATAAACAAGTAATCTATGATCAATGTGATTTATGAATCATCTCACCTGATGTTGATAAAATATGAACATCTAATGCTTTAGCTACCTGATCTTTATAGAGGATTTTATATGACGACTCTAATGGCTTAAATAACCTTTTGGTTTTTCAAGTTATAAAAAGACATTCTGTCCCTGCAAATATAAATTATACAAATTTACTGTGATTCTGTGGGACAACAATCTTTTCAGGTCACTCCCCTCAAAATTACAACTAATTAAAATGTGCCAAAGAAAGGATCAAAATTTATCACTGCTCATTAAACCTGTGAGACAGTGTTAATTAGATGTCAGGCTCAGTAACTCACATGAATGTTTGCTACCAGTCTAATTTTAAAGAAAAAGGAAAAGGAACTTTGGAATATTCTAGCTGGGATTCTATAGTTGTTAAAAACAAAAATCTGTAGCTTTAGGGAGACAGGACGTTTTCAGCTTTCTTATGGATATAATCATCCTCAAACATTGGCCTGAACAAATGAAACAAATTAGCAGGATGTTTGTTGACTCTTAACTTGAGTTTGTAAGTTTACAGCAACCCACAAGACAGGGCATTGAACAAGCCAGGTTCATCTGCAAAACTGAAGAATTTTAAGAGCAAATATATTTTATTTATATTTGTTTATTTATTTATTTTTGAAACTGAGTCTTACTATGTTGCCGTCAGTAGAGTGCTGTGGTGTCACAGCTCACAGCAACCTCTAACTCTTGGGTTCAAGTGATTCTCTTGCCTCAGCCTGCTGAGTAGCTGGTACTACAGGTGTCCCCCACAACACAGGGCTATTTTTATAAATGGGGTCTTGTTCTAGCTCAGGCTGATCTTGAACTCAAACTCATAAGCTCAGGAGATCCACCCACCTTGGCCCCCCAGAGTGCTAGGATTACAGGCATGAGCCACCTCACCCAGCCAAGAGCCAATATATTTTAAAGACCTTATCTTTCTTAAAATATTTTCAGGGTCATTGTATTGAGAAAAATAAATTGGCTGGACTTGGTGGCTCACACCTGTAATCCCAGCACTCTGGGGGGCCCAGGCAGGAGGCTCCCTTGAGTTCAGGAGTTTGAGATTGCTGTGAGCTCTGATGCTACAGCACTCTACCAAAGGTGACAGAGTGAGATTCAAGTTTCAAAAAAAAAAAAGAAAAAGAAGAAGAAAAATAAGTGTTTGAATCAAGGAAAAAGTGTTTTTTTCCCCATACAGGGTATATTTTATACACAAGTCATTATCAAATTTTCTATTCACTTTATATATGCACTCCATTATCAAATTCTTCCATAATAAGCATACTTTGCAGAATAACAAAGAATTTCATGAGTGAAGTAGAACAAACTTGCAGAAGCACTAGATGTGGTTGGGAGTAAGAAAGTCAGTAATAAGATCATAATCAAAGTATAAAAGTGTCTCCTTTTCCTTAGCTCCCCCCAAATAGGTGTAAAGTAATGTGCAGGAGGCATAAGGACTCTAGATGGTAGAATTCTTGGGATTTGGGCAGAAGGAATCATGAGTCTTCAGAATGCTGACTGAGCATTGCCCATCTGACCTCCCACGTCCGCATCGTAACTCCCTGGTCTTTTGTCTGTCTGGTCATCTTACAACCATATGTTTTGGAAATTTAGGTACTCTTCAATCATTTCACATTATATATGTATATCAAAATATCATTCTGCACCTCATAACTACTGTGCACAATTATTACATGACATCTAAAAATAAAATGGAAAAGAATACATTTAAAATAATGGACTAGGCCAAGTGCAGTAACTCATGCCTATAATCCTCTCATTCTAGGAGGCCAAGGCAGGTGGACTGCCTGAGTTCAGGAGTTCAAGACCAGTCTGAGCAAGAGGGAGAGCCTGTTTCTACTAAAAATAGAAAGACTAGTTGAGTGTTGAGGTGAGCACCTATAGTCCCAGCTATGTGGGAGGCTGAAGCAAGAGGATCTTTTGAGCACAGGGGTTTGATGTTGCTGTGAGATGTGACACCATGGCACTTTATCCAGGGTGACAGAGTGAGACTGTCTCAAAAAGAGTACAATACAATACAATACAATATAAATGCTTATTAACAAATAATAATGACATGAGAGCAAATACACCTGGAAAGGAGTCAAAACTCAAAGAATATATATTTAAATCCCTAATAGATAAGCAATCTCTGCTGGAGTCTTTTTAATCCTTCGAGGATATTGTGATCTGATTGCAAACTATTAAATCTGACTTCACCACAATAAACATCAAGGTAGTGAACACACAATATAATGAAATTTGGCAGCCGATTCTTTAAGGTTTTGCCTATAATTTTGAATTCACTGAAATTTCGATTCCAAATAATTTCCAAAAATCCAAGCTTCAGGACTCCGTCAAATGGGAATTAATCCTGGAGTCCTGGAACAAACTGGATTAGTTTAACCAATTCTGTTGCACAGCCATGGAAGATGGCTGCCATGGATGTAATCCAATGTTCTTCAATAGAACTTTCTTAGGTTAAATCTCAGTTAAACATTTCTAAGAGCATTTTCATGTATGCTGAAAATAGACTAACCCATTTCCAAACTTAAATCATTAACAACAACATAGTGAAAAAATCTTAGCTCAAATACCAGCTCAACCATTTACAAGATGTAGAACCTGCCTATCTAATCTGATGTAAGCTGGTGATAATAATACCTAAGCCAAAAGATAATGGAATCTGGTCCAAGGGTTATTTTGAAGATTAAATAAAACATGAAACAAAAAAAGAAATTTAGGTACTCTTTTTTTACTGTTCCACAATAGACCTCTTAAGAGAAATCTGTGGATGTGTTTTTAAATTTCCATCTTTCAATCAGGTGAAGTTTTTGTCACATTCATATAGTCACTCCCCAAAGAGCACAGCCCCATCATGTCCTGTCCATGAGCGGAGTGTGGGCTCATACTCCTGTGAGAATTTCTCTAACACAGCAGGGTTCTCACAGCTGAGCTTCACGGCCTCACCTAGATTTAGCATATTTTCCAGCAATCTGGATAATGTGGATTGTAGATATAGACAGTATAATATAGAAAGAGGGTCTTAGCACAATAACTAAAAAAACGCCAGGAAGGCTATGTCAACCAGTGTGATGAAAATGTGTCAAACGGTTTATGAAACTAGTGTATGTTGCCTCATGATCATATCAATGTACACCGCTATGATTTAATAAAAAAAAAAAAAAAGAAAGAGGGAAGCCAGCCATTCATTTGTTGAGGTTTTTATCTTGATTTTTTTCTCATATGTTTATGTAATTAAAAAAAAAAGTCTAACTTTCCAAATTATGGCTTTAGTTCATTTGTTTTTCTCACATACTAATTACTTTTTTTAAAAAAATGGCTTGAGCATATATTGTGGTCTAAGAAGCCATTAATTCTGCTTTTTACTTTCTTTTTTTTTTTTTTTGTAGAGACAGAGTCTCACTTTATGGCCCTCGGTAGAGTGCTGTGGCCTCACACAGCTCACAGCAACCTCCAACTCCTGGGCTCAAGCGATTCTCTTGCCTCAGCCTCCCGAGTAGCTGGGACTACAGGCGCCCGCCACAACGCCCGGCTATTTTTTGGTTGCAGTTTGGCCGGGGCCGGGCTTGAACCCTCTACCCTCAGTATATGGGGCCGGCGCCTTACCGACTGAGCCACAGGCGCCGCCCAATTCTGCTTTAAGATCTATTATCCTTTGTAATTTTATTTTCCCAAAGATGAACAAAAGGCAAGAAGCGATGTTAAATTGACAGCTGTGGGACTCTTTTTGTTGTTGCTAGTAAATTCTAGTGGCAACAAGTAGTTAGTTATCTAAGTTTTCTTTGGTTTCCATGGAATATCCACTATTAAACACATCTGTATTTTTGTTTGTTTGTTTTATTTTTAGGTTTCAGATCTGATGTTGGTTTTCTGGCCACACCTCTCCACTTAGTTATTCTTGGAGCAGCGTCAGCAGCTTGTCCAGGTCACCAGCAGACCTGGGAATAACGACAACCTTCAGGCTGCTGTTGAACTCAGGTTGAACAGCAGGCTAAACTCCTTTCCTCTTAAAACACTCCCATCTTAGCTGGACACCACCACCCTCCCGTGTGCACCTGCTCCATCATTCTCTCCTTCTGGGTCTACAGTCACAATTGCAGCTACTCATGAACCTCTGCAAAGTTTGGATGTCTCAGGACATGCCTGGTGTTGAGCATTTTTCTTTTAAGATCTTTACTTATGTCATCTCTTTCCCCATGGTTTTCATGCTAAAATTGCCTAATCAATTCTAAATGTGGATGTCCAACCCACCTTAATTTGAACCTCTCAGAATAGAATAACCTAAATGAAACCCATGATAGAGTTGGAGAACATTTTCTTTGGTAAGTATCACAAAAATGGAAAAGCATTTATCCAATGAATTCAATACTAACTTGAAGCCAGTAGATAAATAATTCACATTTCTTTTGTTTTCCTTATTTCTGAAAGTTGTCAAATTCACCCAGTTGTTTAAGCCCGAAACTGAAGAGTTGGCACAAATTGTTTTCCTTCCCTCATTATCCATATCTGAATCTTACTCCCCAAAAATCAATCCTGTAAATATTCTCCAAATAGACTTCTATCTCCCTAACTTGGAACAACATTGTTACTTCGCTGGATTCCTGTAATACCTTCCCACTGCAACAATTTCCTTATCTAGTAAAAAAATAAAAATAAAAAACATGAATATTCTGAAAAATTCAAAACTATAAAGAAAATAAATCAGTGGTCACCAGAAGTTAGCAGGGAGGGAAAGATAAACAGGCAAAGTACAAAGGTTCTAAGGCAGTGAAACCCTTCTCTCTGATATCAATACCAGAATGCAGCATGCACACCCTTACACATTTGTGAAAACTCTTGGAACACACCATACCAGGAGAAAACCCTAAAGTTAACTGTCAGCTTTGCTTGATGACATGGGAACAAATGCACCACACCAGAATGCTCCAAGCCTGGAATCTTGATGCACATGGAAACTCTGAGATCATAAATTCTTATTGTTATAAGATGCTAGTTTGGTAGTAATTCACTATGTAGCAATAGAAAACTCATACAGAGATTCAGAAAAGTTGTTCTAGTCTGATGCAAGTGATGAATGTGAAACTTTAATGTTCTGTGTAATTTTGGGAGGGGAATCAGAATGAAGTAATCCAGAAAAAAATGATGACATTGTCAAATAAATGGCGAGCATATCAGCACCCAATAGTCTTAACCTTGTTTAAACACCCGCCTCCCGAACACACACACCCCTGGAATGAATTCTGACTGGCACCCTCGTCTGATATCTTGGACTCAGCATCCTGTTCATTCTGTGGAGAGGTCATTGTGATGACATCACACCATCACCTCTTTCTTTCTTTCTTTTTTTTAATAAAATAGTAAATATTACAACTTTTCATGTGCCTTTGAAAAAGGTGAATGTGAATGTGACTACTGCCTTTAATCTGCAACTAGAATAGAAAAGTATGTATCAATCACTATTTTACAAGTACATAGAGACAATCTGTCGTCTGTGATTTCTTTTTTTTCCTATGTCTAAATCTTTTTTTTTTTTTTATTAAATCATAGCTGTGTACATTAATGCAATCATGGGGCACCATACACTGGTTTTATAGACCATTTGACATATTTTCATCACACTGGTTAACATAGCCTTCCTGGCATTTTCTTAGTTATTGTGTTAAGACATTTATATTCTACATTTAGTAAGTTTCACATGTACCCTTGTAAGATGCACCATAGGTGTGATCCCACCAATCACTCTCCCTCCGCCCATCCTCCCCTTCTTCTCCCCCTCCCCCATAGTCTTAGGTTATAACTGGGTTATAGCTTTCACATGAAAGCCATAAATTAGTTTCATCCTGTTTCTAACAGGGCTGTGCTTACAGCAAGGTGGGTAATCTACTCACTGTAGATCTAATTTGTGTTTTCAAGAAGAGAATGGAATTATTTCTTTTTCATTACTTCCAACATTATGCTGAGGATTCAGAGCTCAGGGCTCATTTATCTTAATTAAAGCTCATCTTAATCAAGATACTGTCTGTCAGACAACATTTTTTGAAAGACAGTTCTTAGTCTCATCATCATAACATCAGTCATGAGGGAAGAACCACCAGGGGTGTGTATTTGAAAGCACAGCTGGAAGTCAGAATGAGTCATCACTTCTAAAATCTCATACAACAAACCCTCATTTATTGAATAAAGCAAGGTAGTCAATTCAGATATTTGTAGCTTTGTTTCTTAGCTCTGTATTCAGAATCTGCACAAGTGATTATATATCAATATATAAATATATAAAATATGTATGTGAAAAATATATAGCATATGTGCATGAAAATACTATGTTAATTAAATATGTCTAAAAACTTCAGCAAAGTTAAGGCACCATTTCCCTATTTCTTAAACAAAAGAAATATAGATAGAAAAAATGGCATATAAATAATGTATTTATAACCATTTAAACTCTTAAAAATACCAAGTTACACCATTTGAATTTCAATTAATGCCCTACATGGTTCCCTTGGAGGATTTCATAGTCTAATATCATTAAAACCAACTGAATCCAGTCAACAAATGATCATACCCATCCTCTCAAATACTTCTTTCATGCAAGGCTATTTGTCTAGTGCCAACCCCCCCCCTCCAAAAAAACCCCCAAAAAACCCTAGAATTTAAATAGCCTTTATAAAAAGAAAAAGGTATATGGCTAGAGTTTATTTTATAATAAATGTCATTTATGGTGGCACAATCTGTTCAGAGACTTGCTTTTATAACATGCCATTTGAATATAATGTTATGATGGAGGCGAGCTATAGGACCCACCAAACTTTAATCATTAAGAGTGTATGAAAAAATGTTAACCATCTCTAATCATCAGAGAAATGCAAATCTAACACCCCCACCTCCCGAGATATCACCTAACCCAAGTGAGAATAGCCTACATCACAAAGTCCCAAAGCTGCAGATGCTGGCATGGATGTGGAGAGAAGGGAACACTTTTACATTGTTGGTGGGACTGCAAACTAATGCAGAGCCTCTGTGGAAAGAAGTATGGAGAATCCTCAAAGAGCTAAAAGTAGACCTTCCATTTGATCCCACAATCCCTTTACTACGTATCTATCCAGAAGAAAACAAAATCATTTTACTGTAAGGAAATTTGCACTAGAATGTTTTTTGCAGCTCAATTCACAGTCACCAAGATGTGGAATCAGTCTAAGTGCCCATCAACCCAGGAATAGATTAACAAAATGTGGTGTATTTACACCAAGGAATGCTATTCAGCCATAAAAAGATGGAAACTTTACATCTTTTGAGTTAACATGGACGGAGTTGAAACACATTCTTCTTAGTAAACCATCACAAGAATGGAAAAGCAAATATCCAATGTACTCACTACTAATATGAAACCAATAGATAAACAACTACACACCCCTATAAGAAAAAAACACAAGAATATCCAAGTGGGAATAAAAGTGTTATGCCCAGGAGTCTCTCAAAGACCATACCACCAGACAAATTAAATTTAAAGTGGAGTCTTTTTATTGAAGAGCCGACCAGCTGACCAGCCTCAGCATCCCAACATGGGGTTTCTGAGAGCAGCCCTGAGTGCTTAAGGGTTTGGGTTTTTAAGACTTGGTCTGTATCCTGCTTGGCACAAAGGCTGCCGAGGTGCATTCAGGTGGGTTAGCAAGTGTTGTACACAAGCAGAATTTTTCAGTTAGTTAGATATATATCTTTGTTTTAATAATTTTCCTACCTGGTATTTCTCAAATGTTAGTCTGGGGACAGTTGGCACTTCCCAGTCCATTTTTCAGGGAAGTTTATCAATAAAGAAGTCGGTGAGTATTTTCTCATCTATCTCGGGAGTGAACTAGACTTACTCCATTTTGTTGACAGCTTATGGGCCAGAAATTTGCCAGGAGTTAACTGCTATTTTTCCACTTTATCCTAGTCCTAACACTCCCCACTAGTTTTTTTTTTTGGAGACTGGGTCAAACCATTGACTCAGTGGTGGGTACACAGAGCACATTTCTCCTTTTCTTTTTTTAAAGTTTTTAATTAAGAAAAGTTTTGTGAAGAGTGTCCTCAGGTTTCAGCTGTGTGTTGACTAGCCAGCTCTCAGCATGTGGCTGGAGCAGGACATGTTGATCGTTTTAAAAGTTACCTTTGCTTTTTATGGAGCAGTGAAGGTTTTTTTTTAGCTAGCTGAGAGGAATTCAGGTGAGGGTTTCTTCTACTTTCACTGCTGTGCATGTGGTTAGGATGACAGTGTAAAGATTTTTTTTCCTTGGTTTGAGGGGGACTGGGTTCTGATTCTTCATTTAGACTTGATCTTTTTTTATTTTTTATAGAGAAATGATGTACAGATACAAAAGACTGAATAGAACATGGTTAATTAGTTAATGGTGATTTTAGCTTTGGCGTTTTTTGTCTGTTCAATTTAGTTTTTTTTTAAATAGTTTAAAAGGCTTGGCCAGGCCAGGGAAGCCTGGCATTAGAACTGTTCACAGTTTTTCTTTAGTTTCTTACAGGTTTTTGGTTAACAATATTTTTATTTAATTGGCCTCTTTTTTTTTGTAATTTTATATAACGGTTTGGTCAGTTTGTATGTTTTATACAGTTTTTTATAGAAATTCTCAGGGTTTTTATTTGGCTTCTGCATGATCTCAGCTACTTTGCATATGCTTGTGGGTTTTTTTGTCTCTTATATTGACAGAGATGAAGTCAAGGTTGGGTTTAGTGTAAGAGAATGAAACTATTTAGCAGTTATTTACAAATATTTAAAAGTTTTGGATTTTGAGGGTAAGGCTTACACAATGAGAACATTAGGACTGTTATTTATAAACTTAGTACAATTCTTAAGATAGTTGTTAGTTTTAAGAGTCTTTACAGAACTGATTCAAAGTTCTAGACAATTTAAGTGAATATTTCTGAACATCAGTTGGGGGTGGGGACATTTATGAGGCTGTGTTACAGTCATATTATTTACTGGGAAGTTTTTTTTAAGTTCTAATTTTTTTGAAGAATTTATATAGACATAGCAGATAATATTTAACATTGCACAATTTTTTTTAGTGTAGTAAACAGGCAACCTTTGTTGAGCCTTAAGGCTTTAGAGCAAATATAATTATTTTATATAATTTTATACTTTTTGGCCAGTCTCTTAATCTTATTTAATAGATTAGTTT
Source organism: Nycticebus coucang (assembly GCF_027406575.1). Taxonomy (NCBI): domain Eukaryota; kingdom Metazoa; phylum Chordata; class Mammalia; order Primates; family Lorisidae; genus Nycticebus; species Nycticebus coucang. Next base: position 106,191,126 of record NC_069780.1, on the reverse strand, counting down.
AATGAAATAGTTATGTCTCATTTTATGAGTTGACAATGCAGACAATGCTGGAATTTTATACAGATGAGCCACAGTCTCTTTTATCCTTGAATTATTTTTCTCTCTCCAATTTCTCTCTTTACTAAAGACAAATTATAAGCAGAACTAACTTAGTTATTAGAATAAACTGTATAGGCAGAGATAAGATGGCTGACTGAAGCCAGCTTTCCACAGAGGCTCCCGTCCAGAAGGAGAGTTAAAGGACAGAAATTTAGCAAGTAACCTGGTGGATTTGAGCTGCGCCAAGAGAGAAGGTTGAAGAACGCACATCAACCCTGCTGAGGTGAGCTGCGACCCCAAGGATACAAACAAAAGGTACAAAATCCATCACCAAGTGGACGGGAGTCCCCTCCTCCATGAGAACAGCTCGGAGTGCCCCATAAACAAACAAGCAGAGTTCAAAGGTCCTCCCACTACACTCCACGGAAGAGACCCTCTAAAAACTGGACATACCTCCCCTACAAGGGTGCAATGGCATTCTCCTGCCAGGCATAAAACGGTATAAAACTGTATATATTCTCTACCTGCAACTCTGAGCTCCCAGTGCTCACCTCTGCTGTCACTCTGAGGTCTGGAGGCCTGTCCCCCAGGAGTCCAGATTCTTGGGTGATTTCTTGAGGGGTGTGGACAGTGCCTAAACTGGAGCTGTTCAGTGCTGACTCTGGGGCATGGGAGCAAAGAGAGGATGGTTGCATATAAGAGTCACATCTTACCTTAAAAGACAAATATAGACTCAGGGTGAAAGGATAGTCATCCGTATTTCAGGCAAATGGTAATCAGAATAAAGCAGGTGTGCAATTTTATTTGCAGATACAATAGGCTTTAAACCGATAAAAGTAAGGAAGGATAAGAATGGTCACTTCATATTTGTTAAGGGTAATACTCAATATGATGAGATCTCAATTATTAATATCTATGCACCCAACCAGAATGCACCTCAATTTATAAGAGAAACTCTAACAGACATGAGCAACTTGATTTCCTCCAGCTCCATAATAGTTGTAGATTTCATCACTCCTTTGGCAGTGTTGGATTGATCCTCCAAAAAGAAGCTGAGCAAAGAAATTTTAGATTTAAACCTAACCATCCAACATTTGGATTTAGCAGACATCTACAGAACATTTCATCCCAACAAAACTGAATACGCATACTTCTCATCAGCTCACGGAACATACTCCAAAATCGATCACATCTTAGGTCATAAGTCTAACCTCAGTAAATTTAAAGGAATAGAAATTATTCCTTGCATCTTCTCAGACCACCATGCAATAAAAGTTGAGCTGAGTAACAACAGGCATCTGCATACTCATACAAAAACATGGAAGTTAAATTATCTTATGCTGAATGACAGCTCGGTCAGAGATGAGATTAAGAAGGAAATTGCCAAATTTTTGGAAGAAAACGACAATGAATACACAAATTATCAGAACCTCTGGGATACCATAAAGGCAGTTCTAAGAGGGAAATTTATAGCACTGCAAGCCTTCCTCAAGAGAATGGAAAGAGAGGAAGTTAACAACTTAATGGGACATCTCAAAAGCAACTGGAAAAGGAAGAACATTCCAACCCCAAACGCAGTAGAAGAAAAGAAATAACCAAAATTAGAGCAGAATTAAATGAAATTGAAAACAAAAGAATTATACAACAGATCAATAAATCAAAAAGTTGGTTTTTTGAAAAGGTCAATAAAATAGATAAACCTTTGGCTAACCTAACCAGGAAAAAAAGAGTAAAATCTCTAATCTCATCAATCAGAAACGACAAAGACAAAATAACAACAGACTCCTCAGATATTCAAAAAATCCTAATGAACATTACAAGAAACTTTATTCTCAGAAATATGAAAATCTGAAGGAAATTGACAAATACATGGAAGCATGTCATCTTCCAAGATATAGCCAGAATCAAGTGGAAATGTGGAACAGGCCCATATCAAGTTCTGAAAAAGCATCAACCGTACAAAACCTCCCTGAAAAGAAAAGCCTGGGACCAGCTGGCTTCACGTCAGAATTCTACGAAACCTTTAAAGAGGAATTAGTACCTATATTACTCAACCTGTTCCCAAATGTAGAAAAAGAAGGAAGACTACCCAACATGTTCTATGAAGTAAAAGCACCCTGATCCCCAAACCAGGAAAAGACCCAATAAGAAAAGAAAATTATAGACTAATATCACTAATGAATATAGATGCAAAAATATTCAACAAGATCCTAACAAACAGAATCCAGCAACACATCAAACAAATTATACATCATGACCAAGTCAGTTGTATCCCAGGGTCTCAAGGCTGGTTCAATATCTGTAAATCTGTAAGTATAATTCAGCACATAAACAAATTAAAAACCAAAGACCATATGATTCTCTCAATTGATGCAGAAAAAGCTTTTGATAATATACAGCATCCCTTCATGATCAGAACACTTAAGAAAATTGGTATAGAAGGGACATTTCTTAAACTGATAGAGGCCATCTACAGCAAACCCACAGCCAATATCGTATTGAATGGAGTTAAATTGAAATCATTTCCACTCACATCAGCAACCAAACAAGGCTGCCTATTGTCTCCATTGCTCTTTAACATTGTAATGGAAGTTTTAGCCACCGCAATTAGGGAAGAAAAGGCTATCAAGGGTATCCATATAGGGTCACACGTGATCTAACTTTTGCTCTTCACAGATGATATGATTGTATATCTGGAAAACACCAGGGATTCTACTACAAAACTCTTAGAAGTGATCAAGGAATACAGCAGCATCTCAGGTTACAAAATCAACATTCATAAATCGGTAGCCTTTATATATACCAACAATAGTCAAGCTGAAAAAACAGTTAAGGACTCTATTCCATTCACAGTACTGCCAAAGAAGATGAAATATTTGGGAGTTTATCTAACAAAGGACATGAAAGATCTCTATAAAGAGAACTATGAAACTCTAAGAAAAGAAATAGCTAAAAATGTTAACAAATGGAAAAACATACCATGCTCATGGCTGGGAAGAATCAACAGTGTTAAAATGTCCATACTGCCCAAAGCAATATATAATTTTAATGCAATCCCTATTAAAGCTCCATTGTCATACTTTCAAGATCTTGAAAAAACAATACTTTGTTTTATATGGAATCAGAAAAACCCTCGAATAGCCAAGACATTACTCAGAAATAAAAACGAAGCAGGAGGAATTACGCTACCAGACCTCAGACTATACTATGAATTGATAGTGATCAAAACAGCATGGTACTGGCACAAAAACAGAGAAGTAGATGTCTGGAACAGAATAGAGAACCAAGAGATGAATCCAGCTACTTACCGTTATTTGATCTTTGACAAGCCAATTAAAAACATTCAGTGGGGAAAAGATTCCCTATTTAACAAATGGTGCTGGGTGAACTGGCTGGTAACCTATAGAAGACTGAAACTGGACCTACACCTTTTACCATTAGCTAAGATAGATTCTCACTAGATTAAAGATTTAAACTTAAGACATGAAACTATGAGAGTACTAGAAGAGAGTGCAGGGAACACCCTTGAAGAAATCAGTCTGGGCGAGTATTTTATGAGGAGGATCCCCCGGGCAATTGAAGCAGCTTCAAAAATACACTACTGGGACCTGATCAACCTAAAAATCTTCTGCACAGCCAAGAACACAGTAAGTAAAGCAAGCAGACAGCCCTCAGAATGGGAGAAGATATTTGCAGGTTATGTCTCTGACAAAGGTTTAATAACCAGAATCCACAGAAAACTCATATGTATAAGCAAGAAAAGAACAAGTGATCCCATCGCAGGTTGGGCAAGGGACTTGAAGAGAAACTTCTCTGAAGAAGACAGGCATGCAGCCTACAGATATATGAAAAAATGCTCATCTTCTTTAATCATCAGAGAAATGCAAATGGAAGCTACCTTGAGATATCATCTAACTCCAGTAAGATTAGCCCATATCACAAAATTTCAAGACCAGAGATGTTGGCTTGGAAGAAGAACTCATGATTAATAGAGCAGAAGCACATACTATAATATATTATCTAGACAAACAATACAGGACATAAACTAACAAAAAATATATATAAATCTAAATTGGGCACCTAAGGCTGAGTCTCCCAGGATTCAGGTGTTCACACACGTCTCTGGGAGCTCCCAACAGGCTGATAGCTTGGCAACCCAGGGTTCCTGTTTCTGACAGGCCAATAGCCCGGGAGTCCAAGGTTCCTGTCTTATAGGTAAAACCCTTGAGGTTAGAAATCAAAGTCCCTTGTGTCCTGCCCTCTGTGCCCCAACTTCTCCAAGGCCCGAGGCCAATGCACCAGTTTCTCAGTGGCCATAGCATCCTATTGTCTTTGACAGCTGAAGCTCCCCACTAGTATTCCTCTGTTTCTAGCTATGGGTCACTCTACCAACACACGCCTCTGAGAGCTTCTGATAGGCCAATAGCCTGGCAACCCAGGATTCCTGTTCAAGGTTCCTGTCTCTTTAGCCTTCCCTCAGAGGTCCTTAAGAGCCCTACACAATTCACAACAAACAAATACAACAAACAATTATATATTTCCACAACAGTCCACAACAACAAATAAGCACAACAAAAAAATGAACACAACAAATAGTTACACTAAATGCCCGCAGACACTAGCTAAAAATAGATGTTTAAATGGCTTACCTCCAGAGGCAGACTCATAGGTGTCGTCAGCTGGTCTCCTGAGGGCTCAGGGTCCTCCAGGGGCCCTGGAATGTTTCCAGGAGGCACTTCCCCTCAGAGGGACCACATCCTGTTCCTCTCTTGGAGGCTGCCTGAGGATCATCAGTGTCAGGGTCTGGAGGATCTCACTGGGGCCTCCAAAATGCCCCAGTCTCTCAAAGACCATATGCCCAGGAGTCTCTCAAATACCATACTGCCAGACAAGTTAAATTTAAAAGGAGTCTTTTTATTGAAGAGCTAGCTAACTGCCTCAGTGTCCCAAAATGGGGTTTCTGAGAGCAGACCTGAGTGCTTAAGGGGTTGGGTTTTTAAGGCTTGGTCTGCATCCTGGTTGGCACACAGGCTGCCAAGGAGTATTCAGGTGGGCTAGCAAGCATTGTACACAAGCAGAATTTTGCAGTTAGTCATGTATCTTTGTCTTAATACTTTTCCTACCTGGTATTTCTCAAAGGTCAGTCCAGGGACAGTTGGTACTTCCTGGTCCATTTTTCAGGGGAGTTAGTCAATCAAGAAGTCAGTGAGTATTTTCTCATCTATCTTGGGAGTGAACTAGACTTAGTCTATTTTCTTGAGGGCTTGTGGCCTAGAAATTTGCCAGGAGCTTGCCAGGAGTGATATTTTTCCACTTTAGCCTACGCCTAACAAGTGGAAGGAGGGAAAGAGTAAAGGGGAGGAGAAAGCAGGAAGATGTTAACAATGTAACTTAATCTTTTATACCCTCATATCAATCTGAAATTTAAAAAAAAGTCTATGGAATTCTATCAAAAATAACCTGTGAACAATTTGTCTGTAACCAGACCAATTGACCCAAGCTCATTCACAATACTCCCTGTGGGACCAATCCTTTCACCATCTCTAACTATTAGAAATCTGTTCACAGAGACTGATGCTCAGACTGTGGGAAATGAAGAGCTGGTGAGTTAAAGTAAGGTGTCTCCTCCCTGCCTACACCACCTGTCACTGAGGTCACCATAGCAAGCAGCACTCTGCAGGGGAGGCCAGATGTCTGTGCCCACATTCCTGCATTTCCCAGAAGTAAAAGAAATAAAAGAACAGAGATGGAATAGAGAGGGTTGTAGAGAAATGATATTTGGCTGATGGCCTATTATTATGCAGAGGAGGACAGATTAAACAACAAATATAAGGAAGTCACCTTTTCACCCCAAAATAATTGAGTATGGTGACCCTTGAAAAAGAAAACACAGATAGACTCAAGTTAGTCTATCTAACATAAAAGCTTAGTAGATTCTATTCTTTTTACATCCAAAATAACGTTTAGCACAGACAGAGAGAAGCATTTAAAGAATAATCTACATGCAACAAAATATTTGAACCAGAAGATATTTTAGATGTTACTTTGTCTCAATCACTTATATTTCAGAATTTTGAAGCAGGCTCAGTGCCCTTTGTTCAGTGGTTATGGTGCCAGCCACATATACCAAGGCTGGCAGGTTCAAACCCAGCCCAGACCTGCTAAACAACAATGACAACTGCAACAAAAAAATAGCTGGATGCTGTGGTGGGTGCCTATAGTCCTAGCTACTTGGGAGGCTGAGGCCAGAGACTCTCTTAGACCCAAGAGTTTGAGGTTGCTGTGAGCTGTGACACCATGGCACTCTACCTAGAGCAACATAGTGAGACTCTGTCTCAAAAAAAAAAATAATAATAATTTTTAAAGCAGAAAGAAAATAAAAGGCTTGTCTCAATGTCATGACAATTAAAAGCACAACCGGGAACACAGCAAAGCACTTAGTTAAGAATTAGTGCTTTGGGCTTGGTGCTTGTAGCTCAGCAGCTAGGGTGCTGGCCACATATACCAGGGCTGGTAGGCTCAAACCCAGCCCTCTCCTGCCAAACAATGACGACTACAAAGAAAAAAAAAAAAAAAAAAAAGGAAAGAAATAGCCGAGCATTGTGTGGGCACCTGTAGTCCCAGTTGCTTGAGAATCTGAGGCCAGAGACTCTCTTAGGCCCAAGATTTTGAGGTTGCTGTGAGCTATGATGCCATAGCACTCTACGAGGGTGGCATAGTGAGACCCTGTCTCAAAAAAAAAAAAAAAGAATTAGTGCTTTGAATTTATTCAGACCTGTGTTTATATCCTATTTCGGCCACATACAAATGTATGACATTAGGTCAAATTACTTAAATTCACTGTCCTTCTCTTTTAGAGAAACAATGTACTAACCTATTAGAAATATCATGAATAATAAATGTAACTAATTAATAGGATTTAATGTTACGGTTTTGAAACATTTTGATGGCCAAAGATATTGGGTGGGTTAATTAAATAAAGATTTAGTTTAAGATTTGATTTTAATCAAACACTGTATACCTTGAATTTAATTCGATTAAATAAATTTTGATTAAGAGAGATCTGAAATAGAAAGAGGTCTGACATTTGTGTCTGCTTTACATATTTTCTATTTTACTTAATAAAATAGCCCTTTGCAAATTTACTAATAAAGAAATGGAATTTCAGAGCTAAAAAAAATCTTCCACAGTCTTACTGCTAATCATTGGAGGAATAAGCTGTAATTTCGTCTTTTTCCAATTCTCAAGTGTGATGTATCATCCTTCCCCTTGGTGGGATGAAGATAGCCAAAGGCACCATGGTGATTGTAGGTATCTAGCTGTTCTTTAATGCAAGAGAAACTCCCCAAATGCTCTGAGGGGTAGAGAGTTTACAAATTCCACCTGCTGTCCAAGTTTGCTTTGGATGGGCTATGAACAACCGTATCCTGCTATCCAAAACAATCATGATGGAGATGAAAAGTGAGTTCTACTACATAATTCTTACTATGCAACATTTAAGAAGACTCACATTTTTCCTATATAAATAAAAATACTGTCACAGAATTTTTTAAAAAATCATAAAGGCCACTGGTTTTGAAGCACAAATACTGACTTTTATATTGAACATAAAAGCAAATAGCATTGAATCATTAATCTGAAGGGAATTTCAAAATAACATTTAATTTCTCTTGCCTCAAGAAAGAACGTCACTGAAACCATTTCTGTGAGGTGCCAAGTGCCTTCAGAGTCATATTTCTTAAACTTTCCAAGTAGTTCAGAATTTTATTCCACCCAGTGATATAAAATATATTGTAATAGTGGCAGTCCCCAACCTTTTTGGTACCAGGGACCAGTCTCACGGAAGACAATTTTTCTACAGGTGATGGCATGATTTCAGGATGATTCAAGTGCATTACATTTTTTGTGCCTTTGTTTCTGTTATTACATTGTAACATATAGTGAAATGACTATACCATATACTACTATGCTATACTCACTATAATGCAGACACAGGTAACTGTCATTTGCCACTCACTGACAGGGTTTTGATAGGAGTCTGCAAGCTAGTGATTCATTATGGTCCCTTTGTGATCAAACCTCTCTGCTAATGATTATCTTCATTCTCATAGGAGTGTGAACCCTGCTGCAAACTGCGCATGGGAGAGATGGAAGCTGTGCTGTCTCTGGGAGAATCTAGTACCTGATGACCTCAAGTGGAGCTGAAGTGATGAAGCTAACCCTGAGGGGCAGCTGTAAATGCAGATGAAGCTTTGCTCACTCACCCTCTGCTGTGTGGTCTGGTTCCTAAGAAACCACAGCCAGGTAGATTTTTCCAGTGTGGGGGTTGGGGACGGCTGAAGTATAGGGATCTTGGTATGCAAACTCACATATGCAAGAGTGATATATTTTTTCCCCTCTAATTTATTTTTCATGCCCCACCCACAACCATTGCTGTCAGTAAATTTTCCCAGTTGTGAATTGATTACACTGGCATTTTAAGTTTGGGTTGGAATGTGATTCTTGGGCCACACATCTGAGCAGAAATTTGCCAAGGTGCTTATTTCATCAGTCGGCCTGACGTCCTTGGCCCCATGGTCCCCTGTGTGTACTTTGACTCAGCTACTTCGCTTTCTCACCTTGTCAGGATAGAGAGACACAGAAAGGGGACAGAAGAAAAAAGAAACTTTCCAATTTTTCCTACATCTTTCTGTGAAAAAAAATCACTGCTAAAATTAACCTAGGGTGTATTTGTCAGAAAGCATTGTAAAATAGGCGTGATATCCATACAGATAACTTTCCAACTCAATTTAGGAATGAATAATTTATATTTCTAAGTAAAGTTTAAAGTGCTTTATAGTACTTCTATTGGAAGTTTCAATTTAAAGTTATGATTCTCAAAGATGTAAAAGGTGAGTAAAACACTCTGCTGGGCAAATATACAAACACACAGCTTTTCTTTTTCCTTGTTGAAGACACAGTGGGGTTGAAAAAGGACATTATCCCATGATAATAGAATGTACCTACACTAATCAAGAAAGGACAGGGGCAGCGCCTGTGGCTCAAAGGAGAAGGGCCCCATATACTGGAGGTGGTGGGTTCGAACCCAGCCCCGGCTGAAAACTGCAAAAAAATAAAAAAGAAAGAAAGAAAGGACTGCAAGACAGACTGATTTTCAAAACATCAATCCTCATATCTATCAAAAAATATATATATAAGAATCCCATTAAAATCAGCTAAAGGTGCAATCACTATTATAGACATTTTAAACCATCTCTTGTGCTGGGGCCCCACATTCAAAGATCTATTGAAATATTTATCATGAAGTGAATAGTATTTTTATTTATTTTAGTTTCTGAAAGATTCCGACATTGTCACTGGGCTGGGTCGCACAGTTACAGCAAGTGCATTCTGTCTATTTCTACACTGCTATTGATATTTTTCTAGATATGGCTATTTTTGTCAGAAAAATTCCAGAGTCCTTAAAGTCAAATCCAGAAGATAGAAAAGCAACAGAGTGTATAAATGTCTCAAAGACAAAAAGAAATATAATTAGTTGTCTGGGATGTCTGGGCTAAAACAGACCCCTAGCACTAAATATTTGATAACTTATTGTAAAACAGAGTGAACAACAAAAGAATGCTTCCGTTTATATAGTAATAACTACATACTGAAGCTGATACATAGATTGAGGCAGTTCCTGTAACTTGGCAAGATGTTTTTTAGAAGCTATTTCCCTTTAGAACAGGATCTTATATTATAAGTAATGGGCATACAACAGAAGTTAATGAATGTTATTAGAACTATGTATCCCCTGTTTTAAGTAGCTCCAGGAAAAATAAAGGAAGGAAAGAAAAAAGGAAGGAGTGAAGGAAGGGCAGAAAAAAGGCAGAAAAAGAGAATGAAATGCTCCCCAACACCATGATATTTAATGAAATGTTTTATTTAAAGTGTTGAAATTTTCTTATGGATTAATATAGAGATTAATTAATTTATCATTTTAAAAATGGGGAAAATGAATTAACATCCAGAGGGAAAACATTAGTAAATCTCACTGTATTAAAACCTTGAGATCCATTGCACAGCAAGGCGACCATAAGTCCATAATAATGCAATGCATATTTCAAAATAAAAAAGTAAATTTCAGGTGTCACACCACAAAAAAGGATAAGTGGGTAAGGTGTTGTGTGTGTTAATTAGCTTGATTTAATGGCATACACATATCACATGATCACGTTGTATGATAAATTTTTTTTATTAAATCATAGTTATGTATAATAATGCATTCATGGGGTCCAATTTGCTGGTTTTATATGCAATTTGAAATACTTTCACCAAACTGGTTAACATAGCCTTCACCACACTTTCTTAATTATTGTGTTAAGGCATTTATACTCTATACTTAGTTGATTTGACATGTACCCTTGTAAAATGCACCATAGGTGTGATCCCACCATTTACCCTCCTCCCTCCACCCATCCGTCCCTCTTCCCTTCCCCCCCTCCTCTTTCCCCTTCATCTTGGGTTGTAGTTGGGTTATAGCTTTCATAACCCGAGCTTATACGAAGTTATAAGCTTCATATGGGTGCTTGTATATTGCTTTCATAGTAGAGTTGCTTAAATTTTTGCAACTACTTTTGTCAATTAAAAATGATATTCGTTGAAGTCAGAGCACCACACAGAACAAAATAAATAAATAATTCCAAAATTTAAAACATATTGTACTGTTCCTTAGTATGCAAATAAATGAACTGAGGTTTAATAATTTCAAAAATATACTGAATATGGCCATGATATAGAAACGTTTTCTCATTTTTATATCTTCTCTTGTTCAGACTTGGTTAATAATAACTGTTTTAACGTGGTCTACCTTTTCTTGCTCCTATATAATTTTTTTTGTTTGCATTTTTTTATGGTGGGTAGGGTGGATTTTAAGTACATGTGAATCTAATGAATGTTTTTAATTCTAATAAGTATGATTTTGTACTACTGTTTGCTTATATTTAATGCTTTCCTCTGACTCATAAACATCTTCAAGGAGGAAATAAGATTCCTGTTGGGGAGTTTATTATACCAAATGGTGAAAAGCAGCCTAAATCCAGGAGGTTGATACTTAGAATTTGTAAATGTTTTTAAAATAATATGCTTTTTAAAAAAACATTCAGTGTTATAACCCTAATTAACGTATTATAAAAATACGTCCTTTTTGTTTCTTTTCCCCATTTTAAGAAGTGGCAACTGGATTTAAGCTTAAATAAAGATGGAATGTAAACGTTATACAAGAATAACCACCATCTGATTCAACTTGTGGGATATTTTACTTTGTAATAACTTAAACATAGGCACAACTCGCTGTAATGCTCCAGCCTTCTCTTACTGTCAAGAGAAGCAGTTAGATAGCAAATTATCTGTTCTGTTGCAATATGGTCTGAGCAACCATGTAAACAAAGAAATCTGCTAATCAAAGGCAATTTCTCAGGCAACAGAGACAGCAATGAACCAAGAGTGTCTGAGGCTAAAATAAGCTTAACTTTGGAATGAAAATCCTTGCAGTTTCTTGAAGGAAAGCTGTGGGGATAATATGAAAGCTAACAGCCGTTTAAAAGTGGAAATGTTAGCAGAAATGCTATATTTCCCACTCTGGCAAAATACTTTTACAAACCCCATAATTAACTTTCTCTCTGGTAAAACTGTCTCATAACACGTAAGGAAATGATAAAACAGTAATCTCTGAGGTCCCAGAACAGAAGAGGATGTTACAGGCAAGTTTCTGACAGACTGAGCCTCCCGTGGCCAGCCAGGGCATCTTGCACTTGTACCTGGAGAGGGAGGTGGCACCTCCTAGGGGCTCTGACTGTCATCTGGCTCCCGTGGAGGATGCTGAAGACACAGCAGGAATGGGAGATCAGTAGGTAGGGGATAAGGACAGGGAGGCAACAGGAAACCCACAGGTGTGTGCTGTGTGTGTGTACAAAGATTACACACTGTAATGCTTCTCAGGGCCAAATTTTATGGGTTAGAAGTAGAATATGGGTTCTAAGATGACATTTTATCCAAAGGAGGGACCACTTGTAGTGGCCGCTAGTACCACTGTTAGCACATAGCACTGGTAGGGTGAGAAAGGATTTCAAACTAATAGCCTTCGACACTCACTAAACAAGACAAAGCCTAAACACATTGGCACCTGAAAGCTACTGGTTTCATTTTGTGTCAGAAATGAAATGCTACATCAATCCTATTTTTGAGGCCGGGCACAGTATCTTATCCTTGTAGTCCCAGCACTCTGGGAGGCCAAGGAGGGTGAATTGCTTGAGCTCATGAGTTTGAGACCAGTCTGAGCAAGAGCGATATCCTGTCTCTACTAAAAATAGAAAAACTAGCCAGGCATTTTGGGGAGTGCCTGTAGTCCCAGCTACTCGGGAGGCTAAAGCAGGAGGATCACTTAAGCCTGGGAGTTTGAAGTTGCTGTGAGCTATGACCTTATGGTACTCTGGGAGGATCCTTTGAGCTCAGGAGTTCAAAGCCAGCCTGAGCAAGAGCAAGACCCCATCTCCACATTTTTCTCTAGAAAAACTAGCCAGATACAGTGGTGCATGCCAGAAGTCTCAGATGCTTGGGAGGCTGAAGTAAGAAGATTGCTTGAGCACAGGAGTTTGAGGTTGCTGTAAGCTATGATGATGCTATAGCACTTCAGCCTGGGCAACGGAGTGAAACTCTGTCTCAAAAACAATACTCAAAATAATGTTTTAAAATATTGTATATATATATATATATACACACACACATATATATACATACACACATATGTATGCATTCCTAGTATATAATCAGTGCCATTATTTTTCAACTAATTATTAATATCATGACATATAATAGTGTGCATAATTATGTAGAGAGAGATGTTGAACCAGATATTGGAGTTAAGTTGTTATAAATTAAAATTAAAGTGTTAGAACTTAATTCTCATAGTAACCACAATAAATAGAACAGAATACATATTTTTTAACTTATGATGAATATTACATTTCAATTAACCTACTATCAGTTCAAACGGCATTTAACATCCCAATAAACCTCTTGTAAAATTAAAACATTATAAGTTGAACCACCGTAAGTTAGAGACGTTGGTATATACAAAAGTAATGATAAGGGAACTAACTAAAACATTTCACACACACAAAAAAATCAACTAAAAATACAAGAAAGTAATGCAGGGAAAGCTACAAGGTATATAAAAATAAATAGCAAAATAACATAGTAAGTTCCTCCTTATTAGTAATTACTTTAAATATTTTGTATTACATTCTCTAGTCAAACGTCAGAGATTGGAAGAATGGATGTTTTAAAAACTCCAACTGTATGCCATTAGAGACTCAATTTGAGCCAAAGACACAAATAGGGTGAAAGTGAAAATAAGAAAAAAGATATTCCATGCCAGTGGCAAGCATATGAGAGCAGGTAGGACTCTACTAAATCAGGTAGAAGAGACTTTCGGTCAAAAATATTATGAGAGAAAAGAAAGATCTTGTATATCAATAAGAAGTTGAATGCAGCAAAAAGGTATAACAATTAGAAGCATTTATGCGACCTAGTAACAGATCATAAAAATAGACAAACTGGTGGAAATGAAGAGAGTAATAAGCCATTCTACAGTAATATTGGAGACTTAAATATACCACTCTTAATGGTGGATACAACCACCAGACAGAAGGTAAGTTGAGGAAATGGAAAACGTGACCAACACAAGAAACCAACTCGATGTAACAAAGACACACATATAACTGTGTGTTTAAACATTCCAGCACCCAAGGACGATTCTGATAGTCTGTTATGAACAAATTAATTACTAGTTTCTATCTTTAATGATTCTAGGAGACATATTTTTGTCCTCAGAAGATGACTATAAGCTTTGATTAACACTATTTGAACACTATTTGTCTAAGAGTCACTAATCTGCTGATAATACTTTAAATTTTATTCAAATCTGAAAAACTTTTTAGGTTTGGTATGTAGCAATCATGCATGTCACCATGTCTCCACTTTATTCTTTAACTGTAAATCACAGTTTGGGGAATTTCACTCATGTTTAGGTACTTTTCTTATAATGCCAACCCAGTTACCCACCAGAACAATGCCAGACTGCTATGCCACGAGAGGATCTTAGGTGTGCCGTGAAATTTTCTAAAGATCATTAATTAAATTGTTTTAGAAAGAAGTCCAAAGCACAGCAAGTGTATTCTTTTATAAATATTTTTTCTTTTTGATCCACATAATTTAAGTGTGCCACAGAAGTTTAACTATAGGTTCAAGTGTGCCATGAGCTTAAAAATGTTGAAAACCAGTGATCTAGAGGATGTCATTGTTAAAATACAAATATCCTTCAATAATTCATATGCTATACTCACCACTTGTCTATTCATTCCTAGTTTTTATTCTAGCATAATCTGCTAGAATTGGAATCTAGCATAATCTGCTAGATTTGAACAGAAACTGTATCAGTGTTTCTATCAGCTGATAGGCACGATGTAATGCTGTTTGAATTTTGAATACTTCTCTGAGAACATGTTTTCAAATGGGGGAAAAGAAAGTGATGAGAAAGTCACTAGCAAATGAAAGTAAAAGGGCTTTTTTCCAAGGTGGTTTTGAGGAGAAATAAATGCAAATTATTAAAAATAGAGTATGAATGTTTTTAACACAACAGATAAATAAGTGAGGAGACGGTTCTGTTAATCAGTTAGATGTAAGAATTCCACAATGTATATAAAATCAGCACATTGTACCCCATAAATGCATTAATGTACACAGTTATGATTTAATGAAGAATTTAAAAAATAAAAATAAATGCACAGAACAGGAGAGCTGGAAGTGTAAAATGTTGGTCATATTTCTATAATCAGGTCCTCCCCAAAAGCTTCAAGTCCCAGCTAGAAAGCCCTGAGGTGTAGAAAAGTTCATGTACTCAATCTAAGTGTATTGTTAAAATATTTTACTACATATCACAATTTATAGGAGATTTGGATAAAGGAAGTCCCAGTTCTCTGGAATATCTTGAAGAAAACGCTCACAGCTCACAGCTCATGGCAGTTCTTTGGCAGAGAATTATCTAAGGAACCCAGTCTCTGAGAGCCAAAAGGGGCAGGCTGGGCGGCGCCTGTGGCTCAAGGAGTAGGGCGCTGGTCCCATATGCCGGAGGTGGCGGGTTCAAACCCAGGCCTGGCCAAAAAACACACACACACACAAAAAAGGGGGCAGGCCAATATACTCAGATGACTTTTTAACACAGAGAAAATGAATTCTAAGTGCTTAAAACCATCTAGAAACAAATGAGAAAAAGAATGGTAGAGACTAATATTAATCCACCCTGTTACCAGAAATTGATTAACAATCATATTACTGGAAGAGAGGTTCTCTCCATGTCTTAAACAATTTTAATAATACAACCTTATTTTCTGTAATGAGAAATTGTTTCCCCCCATGACTACTTCTTAGTATTATGCTTCATTATATGCTAACACTTTTGGGAGTACAGAGAAAATGCCCTCACCTCGATCAATTATTGTAATCAATAAGAAATTCATCACCTTTTAATCTATGGCTATAATCATTTCAATATTTCATCCTGTGGTTATTACTGTGGTTTCTGCAAATCATTGCAGTAATATATCTCGACCACAGTGTGTATAAAATAAGTGACTTTTGTCCTGGACATAATCTTATAAATTTTTTGTCTGGGTAAGGTGGGCTATTCCTGTAAAGCATGAAGAAATTTTTTTTTTTAATGAATTAGCTTTCAGCTTATCAGTGGTTCACAAAATATAGAGGGGACTAAGGTGGGAGAAGGGAGACACTCAGAACTTCAAGAAAAACTCAAACAGGGTTTGAAAAAGTATTTATTTGAACTACAGGAGCTAAAATTTAAAAATATGATTTAAAAAAATTTGTTTTATTAAACCATAGCTGTGTACATTGATATGATCATGGGGCATCATTCACTAGCTTCACAGACCGTTTACCAAGTTTCACATATACCCTTGTAAGATGCACCGCTGGTGTAATCCCACCAATCCCCTTCCCTCTACCCACCTCCCACCACCCTCCCCTCCCTTTCCCCCTTCCCCCTATTCTTAGGTTGTAACTGGGTTATAGCTTTCATGTGAAAACCCTGAATTAGTTTCATAGTAGGGCTGGGTACATTGGGTACTTTTTCTTCCATTCTTGAGATACTTTACTAAGAAGAAGATGTTCCAGCTCCATCCATGTAAACATGAAAGAGGTAAAGTCTCCACCTTTCTTTAGGGCTTGCATAATATTCCATGGTGTACATGTACCACAATTTATTAATCAATTTGCGGATCAATGGGCACTTGGGCTTCTTCTATGATTTAGCAATTATGAATTGAGCTGCAATAAACATTCTGGTACAAATATCTTTGTTATGATGTGCTTTTTGGTCTTCTGGGTATATGCCCGGTAGAGGGATTACAGGATTGAATGGCAGATCTATTTTTAGATCTCTACGTGTTCTCCATATCTCTTTCCAAAAGGAATGTATTAATTTGCATTCCCACCAGCAGGGCAAAAGTGTTTCCTTTTCTCCACATCTGCGCCAACATCTCTGGTCTTGGGATTTTGTGATACAAGCTAGTCTCACTGGAGTTAGATGGTATCTCAAAGTAGTTTTGATTTGCATTTCTCTGATGATTAAAGATGATGAGCATTTTTTCATATGTTTGAAGGCCACACGCCTATCTTCTTAAGAGAAGTTTCTCTTCAAATCCCTTGTTCAGCCTGCGATGGGATCCCTTGTTCTAGTCTTGCTAATGCGTTTGAGTTCTCTGTGGATTCTGGTTATTAAACCTTTGTCAGAGACATAACCTGCAAATATCTTCTCCCATTCTGAGGGCTGTTTGCTTGCTTTACTTACTGTGTTCTTGGCTGTGCAGAAGCTTTTTAGTTTGATCAAGTCCCAGTAGTGTATTTTTGAAGCTGCTTCAATTGCCCTGGGGTCCTCCTCATAAAATACTCACCCAGCCTGATTTCTTCAAGGGTTTTCCCTGCACTCTCCTGTAGTATTTTTATACTTTCATGTCTTAAGTTTAAATCTTTCATCCAGTGATAGTCTATCTTAGTTAATGGTGAAAGGTGTAGGTCCAGTTTCAGTCTTCTACAGGTTGCCAGCCAGTTCACCCAGCACCATTTGTTAAATAGGGAATCTTTTTCCCACTGAATGTTTTTAATTGGCTTGTCAAAGATTTAATAACAGTAAGTAGCTGGATTCATCTCTTGGTTCTCTATTCTTTTCCAGACATCTACTTCTCTGTTTTTGTGCCAATACCATGCTGTTTTGATCACTATGGATTTGTAGTATAGTCTGAGGTCTGGTAGCGTAATTCCTCCTGCTTTGTTTATATTTCTGAGTAATGTCTTGGCTATTCGAGGTTTTTTATGATTCCATATACAACGAAGTATTGTTTTTTCGAGATCTTGAAAGTATGACAGTGGAGCTTTAATAGGGATTGCATTGAAATTATATATTGCTTTGGGTAGTATAGACATTTTAACACTGTTGATTCTTCCCAGCCATGAGCATGGTATGTTTTTCCATTTGTTAATATTTTCAGCTATTTTTTTTCTTAGAGTTTCATAGTTCTCTTTATAGAGATCTTTCACGTCCTTTGTTAGATAAATTCCCAAATATTTCATCTTCTTTGGCACTACTGTGAATGGGATAGAGTCCTTAACTGTTTTTTCAACTTGGCTGTTGTTGGTGTATATAAAGGCTACCGATTTATGAATGTTGATTTTGTAACCTGAGATGCTGCTGTATTCCTTGATCACTTCTAATAGTTTTGTAGTAGAGTCCTTAGTGTTTTCCAGATATACTATCATATCATCCACGAAGAGTGAAAGTTTGATCTCTTCTGACCCTATATAGATACTCTTGCTTGCTTTTTCTTCCCTAATTGCAGTGGCTAAAACTTCCATTACAATGTTAAAAAGCAATGGAGACAATGGGCATCCTTGTCTGGTTCCTGATCTGAGTGGAAATGATTCCAATTTAACTCCATTCAATATGATATTGGCTGTGGGTTTGCTGTAGATGGTCTCTATAAGTTTAAGAAATGTCCCTTCTACCGAATTTCTTAATTGTTCTGATCATGAAGGGATGCTGGATATTATCAAAAGCTTTTTCTGCATCAATTGAGAGAATCATATGGTCTTTGTTTTTTAATTTGTTTATGTGCTGAATTACATTTATAGATTTACGTATATTGAACCAGCCTTAAGATCCTGGGATAAAACCGACTTGGTCATGATGTATAATTTGTTTGATGTGTTGCTGGATTCTGTTTGTTAGGATCTTGTTGAATATTTTTGCATCTATATTCATTAGTGATATTGGTCTATAATTTTTTTTTCTTGCTGGGTTTTTTGCTGGTTTGGGGATCAGGGTGATGTTTGCTTCATAGAACGTGTTGGGTAGTCTTCCTTCTTTGTCTACTTTTTGGAACAGGTTGAGTAATATAGGTACTAATTCCTCTTTAAAGGTTTGGTAGAATTCAGACGTGAAACCATCTGGTCCCGGGCTTTTCTTTTTAGGGAGGTTTTGTATGGTTGATGCTATTTCGGAACTTGATATGGGCCTGTTCAACATTTCTACTTGATTCTGGCTAAGTCTTGGAAGGTGACATGCTTCCAAGTATTTGTCAATTTCCTTCAGATTTTCATATTTCTGAGAATAAAGTTTCTTGTAATATTCATTAAGTATCTTTTGGATTTCTGAGGAGTCTGTTGTTATTTTGTCTTTGTGGTTTCTGATTGATGAGATTAGAGATTTTACTCTTTTTTTCCTGATTAGGTTGGTCAAAGGTTTATCTATTTTATTGACCTTTTCGAAAAAAAAGCTTTTTGATTTATTGATCTGTTGTATTATTCTTTTGTTTTCAATTTCATTTAATTCTGTTCTAATTTTGGTTATTTCTTTTCTTCTACTGGTTTTGGGGTTGGAATGTCCTTCCTTTTCCAGTTACTTGAGATGTCCTATTAAGTTGTTAACTTCCTTTCTTTCCATTCTCTTGAGGAAGGCTTGCAGTGCTATAAATTTCCCTCTTAGAACTGCCTTTGTGGTGTCCCAGAGATTCTGATAGTTCGTTTCTTCATTGTTGTTTTGTTGCAAAAAATTGGCGATTTCTTTCTTAATCTCATCTTTGACCCAGCTATCATTCAACATAAGGTTATTTAACTTCCATGTTTTTGTATTAGTATGCAGATTCCTGTTGTTACTCAGCTCAAGTTTTATTCCATGGTGGTCCGAGAAGATGCATGGAATAATTTCTATTCCTTTAAATTTACTGAGGTTAGACTTGTGACCTAAGATGTGATCGATTTTGGAGTAAGTTCCATGGGCTGATGAGAAGTATGTGTATTCAGTTTTGTTGGGATGAAATGTTCTGTAGATGTCTGCTAAATCCAAATGTTGGATGGTTAGGTTTAAGTCTAAGATTTCTTTGCTCAGCTTCTTGTTGGAGGATTGATCCAACACTGCCAAAGGAGTGTTGAAATCTCCCAGTATGATGGAGCTGGAGGAAATCAAGTTGCTCATGTTTGTTAGAGTTTCTCTTATAAATTGAGGTGTATTCTGGTTGGGTGCATAGATATTAATATTTGAGATATCATATTGAGTATTACCCTTAACAAATATGAAGTGACCATTCTTGTCCTTCCTTACTTTTGTTGGTTTAAAGCCTATTGTATCTGCAAATAAAATTGCAACCCCTGCTTTTTTCTGATTACCATTTGCCTGAAATATGGATGACCATTCTTTTACTCTGAGTCTGTATTTGTCTTTTAAGTTAAGATGAGACTCTTGTATGCAACAGATGTCTGGCCTGAGTTTTTGTATCCAGTCAGCTAACCTATGCCTCTTTAGAGGACAGTTTAAGCCGTTCACATTAATGGAGAATATTGATAAGTCTGGGGAAGTTTGGGGTATCGAGTTTTTCAAAAGTCCAGTGGGCATTTTTAATCCTTTCGCCAGTGTGGAAATTGGAGTTTGATCTGAAGTTTCTGAGTGAGTTTACTTTTGTGATATAGGATTGGGTTCGTCATTATGGAGGATAGGTCTGAGAATATCCTGAAGAGCTGGTTTGGTTATGGCAAATTTCTTCAACATCTGAATGTCATTAAAGTATTTAATTTCTCCATCAGAAATGAAACTCAGTTTAGCTGGATACAAGATCTGGGGTTGAAAGTTATTTTGCTTTAGGAGATTAAAAGTCGGTGACCACCATCTTCTGGCTTGAAAAGTTTCAGCAGAAAGATCTGCAGTCATTCTAATATTCTTCCCTTTGAAGGTAATGATTTCCTTTCTCCTGGCAGCTTTGAGGATTTTCTCCTTCATATTAACTTTAGTGTAAATTATGATATCCCTGGGGGATGTCTTATTGGGGTTGAGTCATGCTGGGGTTCTGAAGCTGTCCGTTATCTGAATTTCAGAATCTCTAGGCATGTCTGGAAAATTCTCTTTCATAATTTCATGCAGAAGGGCCTCTGTGCCCAGTGAGGCCACTTCATCTATTTCTGGAACTCCTATGATTTGGATATTTGCCTTCTTTGAATTATCCCAGAGCTCTCTGAGAGAATGATCCATTTTTGCTCTCCATTTCTCTTCCTCTTTGAGAGTTTGGGAGCGTTCAAAGGCTTTATCTTCAATGTCAGAAATCCTTTCTTCTGCTTGTTCCATTCTTTTGCTGAGGGATTCTACTGTATTTTTCATATCTTTGAGGGCTGCAAATTCTTGCTTCAGTGTGTCTGTCTTTGGTGGTTTTGTCTTTAAATTCGTTAAATTCTTGAGACAACTTTTGAATTTCTCCTCGAATTCCTAATTCCACTTTGTTAATCTTGTCTGCAATCCAAATTCTGAATTTGATTACTGACATCTCAGCCAGTTGTTTATGAATGGGATCTTCTTTTGCATCTGCCATATCTTTCCTTTGGGGTGGTTGATCTATTCTGGTTATTCATGTTACCAGAGTTTTTCCACTGATTCCGCCCCATGGTTATTTTACTCCCTCTGATTTTTTCCCCTGGGGCTTTGTCGAGGGCCTGTACAGTGTTGTGGCCTGAGAAACTGGGGCCCTGTCTGGTGTGGTGGGGCTAAGTGGTTCTGTCTTGTTTTCAGCTGGTTTCTGTTCCACCCTAGTGAAACAGATACTTTGGATTGAAGTCTCAGCTGTGGAGAAATATCAGCAATTAAGTCACCCCGCCCTCCACCGGCAAACAATTGGAAAAGAAAAATCAAACCTTCCTACCACCGTGCACCCAGGACACCACCTGATTTGTCCTCAAGCAATTGGTTCTGTTCAAAAAGGTCCAAATCAATTGTCTCAGTCTGCACCTGTCTTGGGTGAGAGAGTTTAAGAGGTCTCTGGGAACTGGATCGCAGGGGTCTGGTGACTACTCTGGTGTGGCTTGCTCCAGTGCTGCGTGGAGTCAGGAGGAGCCACCCAGCCTATAAATCAGTCTGGGAAAGTTGCTGCCTCCTTCCCCACCTTGCACCACTTCACACCCAGTCACTGATAGCCCTGCAGTTGGATGACCCAGTTGCCTGTAGTGAATTGGTACTCCAGGAGTTTGTACCTGCCTGAATCACAAGGAAGTCTGCCAGGCCGCTGCGCTCTGCCTCTCTCCAGCAGGAGGAGGTGAGGCCTGACAACCTCGGGCACTTGATGAAGGTTGAGGAGTTTTCACTCAGGTCCAGTCTCGCCCCTGATTAATGTTACTGACACAACAGAACAGAACAACTCTGCGGTTCCCCTGCAGAAGAGAAGCTGAATTGAGTTCCAAATCAGCTTGTCTTTGCTCTTGTATTGTCTATAGGCTGACGGTCCCCTGAGGGCCAGGTGTGTCTTAGGTTTAGTAAAGCTGACCTCTGGGTCAGCCCCGCCCTGGGAGTTTCCCTGGTTTGCAAGTTGGAATTACCTCAGGCAAACTCAGAGTATCTGGTTGCCCAGGGAGACAGGGGGTGTGGCTTCAGAATATTCGGTAGTGAGCCGTATTGCTAGCAAAAGAGGGCTGCTGCTTTATGGCTCAGGCAACCGCTGCTCCGGTGTAGCTCCCCTCCGGCCAACCGTCCTCTCTCTGCTCCCGTACCCCAGAGTCTGCAAGACTGGCTGCAGCCCAGCACTGTCTACACCCCTCAAGCAATCCCCCAAGAGTCTGGACCCCTGGGGGACAGGCCTCCAGACCTTGGAGTGAGAGCAGAGGGAAGTGTGGGGAGCACTGGGAGCCTGGGGTTGCAGGCAGAGAACACACACAGCTTTACACAGTTTTATGTCTGGCCGTATTGTCAGCAACAGATGGCTGTCACACTGTGTTTCAGGGAACTGCCACTCCGGTGCAGTCTCCTCTCCACAGACCGACCAGGACTGGCCTCCAGACCCCAGTGTGAGCGAAGGGGAGCGCTGGGAGCTCAGAATTCCAGGTAGAGATTATATACAGTTTATACAGTTTTATGCCTGGAAGGAAGACACTGTGGCACCGTAGTAGGGGAGGTAGGTCCAGTTTTTAGAGGGTCTCTCCTGTGGAGTGTAGTGGGAGGACCTTTGAACTCTGCCCGGTTGTTTATGGGGCACTCTGAGCCGTTCTCATGGGGGAGGAGACTCCCGTCCGCTTGGTGATGGATTTTGTACCTTTTGTTTGTATCCTTGTGTTTGCAGCTCACCTCAGTGGGGTTGACATGCATTCTACAACCTTCTCTCTTAGTGCAGCTCAAATCCACCAGGTTACTTGCTGAATTTTTGTCCTTTAACTCTCCTTCTGGACGGGAGCCTCTGTGGAAAGCTGGCTTCAGTCAGCCATCTTGTCTCCTCCCCCCTTTGACCATCTAAAAACATGATTTTTATTTGATGGATGGTTGGTATCACTCTAGTGCAGCGGTTCTCAACCTGAGGGTCACAACCCATAGGAACTGTATTAAAGGCTCGTGACACCAGGAAGGTTGTGAGTTTAGTGGGTAAGGTAGGTGCAGAATGTATGATTTCTCTAGAAGAATTAATGGTCAGTGGTGTGTCTGTATCATAATGTTGGACTTGAGTAGCTGCATAGAAGTCCACAAAGGGAAAAATCAGGTCCAGAAAATACTGACCTGTTCAGTCATTCTCTGGCAAGATTAAAAAATTTCACAATTCACCTTTCCCTGCATATTCCTGCGTTGTGTTTGCCCATCACCATGCTCTGCTCATAGCAGGTGCAGCAACAATTATTTCCTTTTGGAAGAGATACTATTGTCTGCTTTCATACCCATAGAAATCCAGTATCGAAGATCAGACTTGCCTAACCTTCATTTCATCTCACATTTTCAGTAAACAAGAAGAAAAGCTTTGATTTAGAAATTAAAACTGGAGAACATAAGAATATTTCAGAGAGGAATATTTCCTACCTCAATATGGTGATTTTATTCCCATTGTCTTACACCACCCTAGCCTGCCACTAAAACTTAGCAGAAGATTGGATGGTGTTGAAACACATACTTAGATCCTAATACCCCACCTGCCTTTTCAGATAGCAAATGGAACTGAAATCAAAAACCTTGGGCTCGTGTTCTGAGGAATGTCTTGAGAATTCTTCTCCGTGGGACCACAGAGCAGGGAGCCACACTTCCTGCATCCTTATTTTCTTGTTCTGTGTCAACGATACATTTTCACTTCTCCTCTGAAAGTCTTGACATAACCAAGTTTACATGTGACGTGCAGGTACAATTCAATAATCCTGAGGTATATCCATTTCCTCTGGACTGGGAGAAGAGAACAGCTCTGTGTGTGGGGAAAAAGTGTAATACCTATGTAATCTTCTTTTGTAACAAGATACTTCTCCTCTTACTCCAGGGGTGGGTGAGTGGGACTGGGATGGCCAAACCTACACCTCTGAGATTTGGTGGTCGTCATCACTGAACAAAAATGCCGTCCATCAGCCATTTGGAATATGGAGGATCAGCAATTATACTGCAAGATGAAGTGGGTCACTCACTTCACTCACTTTTTGTTTAGTTCCCAAAGAAAAAAAGGAACAAAAGGACACCCTGAAGCACAATTTCCAATAATTGTGGCCTTTCTGAGAAATTGGAACATTATAGTCCCACTACTGTAATCAGAAATAAAATGGATATTTTTAGTGTATGGTAAAATGGATATTTTTAGTGTATGGTAAAATGGATATTTTTAGTGTATGGCCACAGGCTGATTGTGAGGAAGGAAAGCAAGATTTCAAAGACTGCTGAGTTCTACCAGCACTGCCTTGCACTTTCAAATCTAAGAAAAATCTTTAGAGATAATTCAAAAATTATGTCAGCTATTTCTATCCACAAAGGCCACTGTTTGTTCAAAAGTGGAATCTTAAAATAAATCAATGTGCACTCTTCAGTTATATTTGCTTTCTGGTTGTTTGAAGTTATGAAGAATAAATCAATTTTTATAAAATAATTCATGAGATAGGCTAAAATTCTATTCTAAAAATGGATTCTGTATCTTATAGGGTATGTGTGTGTGTGTGTGTGTGTGTGTAAAAAAGAGGATATTTAAAAGTTAAAAGGGATAAAAATACCCTTTTCGAAACTTGGTATTTTATGTATCTGATAATGCCTGCCAGACAAATAGTTTGAAATGATCAATAATTCTTTATTGATCAAACTTTATCTAATTTTATTGATTTATCCATTAGAGTTTGCTTTCTCAACTATAATCATTTCTGAAAAATAAATCTACACTATGCCATAAAACTCAGGTTCAAAACATGCACTATAATATGGGGTATTTAAATGGCAAATTTTTCATCTATAAAAAAATCTGTCTGGCAATACTGTGTCATTTAAGATTTCCATGAGTGACATGCTAATTTTTGAAGAAGTACAAAGAGAAGCATTGCACTTCGAGCCCCACTGCAGGACATCCCCTATACCAAGACTCTAGGACCGTTGACCAGGATGCTTTGCTACATGGAGCAGGAGACTACTTTGTTTCCTTTGAATTTGGACCAATACTGGCTTACTTGAATTTCACACGATTTAAGGGACATGCACAGAATCATGGCAGAGGACATAAATAGAATTCCCATTCTCTTCTATAATTCTCAGATGTCTCAAAAACCAGGCACAAAGTAGCTAATATACTTGTATTTTAATCTCAGAGCAATTAAAAATAACCAGTTCATAGCTGGGCATTGTGGTAGGTGCCCATAGTCCCAGCTACTTGGGAGGCTGAGGCAGGAGTATTGCTTGAGCCCAGGAGTTGGAGGTTGCTGTGAGCTGTGACACCATGGCACTCTACCGAGGGTGACATACTGAGACTCTGTCTCAAAATAAATAAATAAATAAAAATAAAATAACCAACTCACAAAATATATTTTAATGAAAGATGCAGATAATGTAATACAATCAGGCTTCCACTGATTCTAATTCTACAGAGGGCAGGAAAAGGAGCACCAAGCTAAAGCTCTGAACTTCATAACTTAGGTTATTCAGAAATAATTTTAAGACACTTGGGTTCTAATTTAAAAATCATCATCAAGTAAATCCTTTCTAACATATTTTTAAATTGGAGTATGATATATACCATATATAATATATATATGTTATCTCTCTCTCTCTACATATCAGTGTTATCAGTGGAAAAAACCCAAACTCTGTAAAGTAATTTAAAGAGGTTTATTCTGAGCTGAGTACAAGTGATCATGGCCACTGTAAGAAGCCTTGAGTGAATGGTCTTGCTGTGATTAGGGTACAATTTGGCTTTGTGCATTTTAGGGAGACAAGAATTATACCTACAGTTATAAATTAATACATAGAATGTACATTGGTTTGGTCCTTTGTACATCAAAGGATGTTATAGGTTGTAGGTGGGAGTAAAGAGTCTTTGATTTTTGGATAAAGAAACAAAGCTTTGTCTAAAGGGCTGGAAAGCTTTAAGATAAGGAAATGTGTTACTCAGACACAAGCCACTGCCATATACCAAGACTCAAGTGATTTGTTGAGTAAATTGATGACCTGTAGATGTGGTTTAACCATTGTCTTACAAGGCCTTGGGCTTGTTCATGATTTTGTATCATCTTTGTTCCAAGAAAAAAAAAAAAGGGAGAGGGCATGACTGGCTGTGTCTGACTTCACTACTTCTCACAGTGGGCAACTCAGCTAAAGGTTTTCTTTTGGTGGCATCCCCTTGGCCAAGAGAGGACCCACTCAGTTAGCAGGAATTGGGGGGGAGGGCTTAAGATTTTATTTTAGTTCACAATGTGTTATCAAGAAGTAAATCATCCAGGTAGCCAGAAACCAAAGCAAGAGGAATATTTCAGTATTTATATCCCAGAACCTCTCTCAGTAATACCTCACCATATTTCCTGAATCACCAATATTATAACTTATAATTTCTACATAGGTATGGCCCTTTCTTTTATAAGACTATATTTTTGTACATAGAATTAGAATTGACTATTCCCGGGGCAAAATATAAAGGCTTTGGTCTTATTCAAGCAGTCACTGCCCAGACCAATATCCTGGATAGCTTTCCCAATGTTTTCTTCTAGTATTTTCATAGTTTCAGGTCTTAGTTAAGGTTTTTAATACATTTTACTTGATTTTTGAATATGCTGAGAAATAGGGGTCTAGTTTCATTCTTTTGTGTATGGATATCCAATTTTCCTAGCACTATTTATGAAAAATCTATCTTCTCCCTGATGTAAATTCTTGGCATTTTTATTGAAAATAGCTGTAAATGTGTGGATGTATTTCTGGTTGTTCTGTTCTGTCCCACAGTCTATTTGTCTGTTTTTATACTGGTTCCATGCTGTTTGGGTTGCAATAGCTCTATAGTATAATTTGAAGTCAGGTAGTGTGATTCCTCAAGCATTATTCTCTTTGCTCAGGATGGGCTTGTTTATTTGTGGTCTTTTGTGATTCCATAGAAATGTTAGAATTTTTATTTCTATCTCCATGAAGAATGTCATTGGTATTTTTATAGGGATTGCATTGAATCTGTAGATTGCTTCGGGTAACGGGCATATTTTAACAATATTGCCTCTTTCTATCTATAAACATGGAACATCTTTCCATTTTGTATCCTTTTCAGTTTCTTTCATCAATGTTTTGCATTCTTAATTGTAGGGATCTTTCACTTCTTTGGTTGGGCTTGGGGGTTGAGAGGATTATTTGGGTTAGGGGGGATTGCCCAGGTTGATGAAGAGATAATGTGTTAGAGTAAGGGAAACATTTATACCTTTATGTACTGATTGATTACATGGTTGCCTACAGCCATAAAGTGTCAAACTTTATGTTTAAATTTTATATTTTTACTGCATCTCAAATATATTCATTAAAATAAAATCCCTCTAGTTAGGAATAGCAAGTGATCAAGTCTAAGTTAACAGATCTGAATCCATTCCCTTTGCTATACTCACTGAGTTGTGAATGCCTACCATGAGTGACGGGAGCCTTGATTCTATGGAGGGAGAAGGCATGGAACTGATGATTTTAAAAAATGCCTTTCTACTGAAGAATCCCTCTAGAGATAGAAGAATCCTCAGCAGTTTAAAGCAGGAATCATTACCAGCAAATTACCTTAAAATTAGTTTACTAATTTGTCTGAAATATTGACAAAAGTTGACATGATCAGTAGAAAGTGACAAAATGTAGACCTTTCAAATTCTATGCCAAAGTGTGATGTATAATAGAAGGATAGGAAAATTTTGAATCATTTTTCTAGCAATATTTTCTCCTCCCAGCACTTCCACTTGACCTGTAAAATTATTAAAATCCAGTAATATTATAGGTTATAATTTCTTTCACGTTCCTTCCATTCCTGGTATAAAACCAATCTAAATACTACATTTTTCTCCTATGTGCCATGCTTTTGAAATGTCTAACAAAATCACATATTTTGAGGCATTAGCCCATTAGTAAATGTGAACGTCTAAGACATCTGCATCATTTTTTAAGCTGTTTAAGGGAAAGATTAAGCACCAAGGGAATAATGTTGTAAAGAAACTCATTATTACATTGAAGAGTAGATTAACCTTGTATTTTTTTTCTTTTGTTCCAGAGTAAAGTTTATCTGGTAAATAAGATTATCTCTACATTAATTTCTCATATCATACATATAGTTGCTTTAAATATTAAAGATAAAGGATGGAAAGATTAGCTTGTGGTGATAAGCCCAAAGTGAAAGTTCAACCTTAATAAAATATCACTTTCTCCATCACCTTAGAGTCCTCTGGGCCTCTTCAACCATCCAGTACACATGATTTGTAAACTCCCATTATTGTTAGAAGTGGCCTATTAACCAAGAACTCCTGGTTACAAACCAGTTACTTCTGATTTCCTTGTGCCAGAATACCTTAAGAAAAAAATACCTTCACAAGTTCCAAGTAAAGTATATAGCTTCTTAAAGATTAATGAGAAGTTTAAGAAATTGTATTCAGGATATTCAGTTTTAATATTAAAGAAGTGCTAAAAGCAAAGCCAGGCAAAGTTATTAAAATTCATGAAAGAAAAAACAGAGGGTGACCCAAGAGTACCATTTTGCTATAATACCCAGCAGTTCAGTCAGCTAGCTGTGACTATCCTGAGATTACTGTTCTGAGAGTCAAAATCACTTTCTCTCACTTCAGTCCATCCAAAATAGTGCAAGAAACTGCAAATTCATAACTACATGCTGAGAGAACTTATTAAATGTGTTTATGACTGAGTCTTATTGTATTTTTAAACATTTTTAGTTTGAGAGAATTGTAGGTTTACATGTTGTTCACTGCAGGAAATAATACAAAGAGGTGAACAAGTTTCCTCATTCCTCATGGGAATATCTTGCAAATTGCATGTATTGCAATATTACAACAGGATATGGATACGGATCAATCAAAATGTAGAACATTTCTTTCACATTCCTTCCATTCCCGGTGTAAGACCTTGTCCCTTACACCCTTTTGCCCCAAATCCCTCCTTAAACCCCAGCACCACTAACCCCTGCTCTATTTCTACAATTTTGTCATTTCAAGAATAACAAATGATTGATAATAATAATGATGATGATGAAAATTAATAATAATAAATGGAATAAAAAAGAATGTAATCTGTTGGGATCTGTGCTGTTCATGACCCTCTGAGATGTACACAGGTCGTGGTGTGAGGCGGTAATTTGTTTCCCGTCATTGCTGAGCATGGTACAATGGTATGAATATTCCACAGTGTATTTATTGATCCATTGAAAAACCTCTAGATTATCTCCAGTTTGGGCTATTATAAATAAATCTGCTATAAACTTCTGTGTACGAGTTTTTGTTTGGACATACGTCTTCATTTCTCTGGGAAAGATGCCCAAGAGTGCAGTTCCTGGGAGGTGTGGCAGTTATGTGCCTAGATTGTAAGAAGTGTCACCTAGATTTTTAGAGCAGGTGTGACGTTTTACGGTCCCAACATCAATGTCTGGGATCATGGACATGGGTCTATTTCTGCCTTCTCTGCTCTGTCCCATCCGTCTGTGTATCCTTCCCTCTACAAACCACACACTTTTGGTTAAAATAGCTGTGCAATAAGTCTGCAATTGGGTAGATCGTTTCCTCATTTTTCAAAAGCAACTTTTGCATTTTAGAACAATCTTTCATCAACACTTTGTAATTTTCGTAAGTGCTGTGCATCTTGTAACTTTTAAGTATTTCATTTTTTGAAGGGTTGTAAATTATGTTTTTGTTTCAACGTGCAATATTTCTTTTTAACACAAAGATAAAAAATGGATCTTTGATTATTTTGTAACCTGTGCCCTTGTTGAATTCACTATGTAACACTTTTTCTGGGATGCGTTCACAAGTTTAATTGTCACATCCTGTAGTTCTCTCATTTCTGGCCTCTGAAGTTTATTTCACTTTTGCTGCTCTGTATCATTGTGGTGTATTTCACCTTTTGCATCTTTAAGCCCTCTTCCAATACAATTTTTCTTTCAAATATTGTGACATTTTCTTTCATGTAAATTTGCTGATAACAACTTCTTTCCATTTTGAAAGAACATGTTCTTTTTCTTCCTACCTTAATTCTTGAAGGTTGTTTTTGCTGGCTATATACACTTACTATATACAGCAAAAATATTACTAAAAATAATATCCCATTATCTCTAATTTCATTTCAATTGAGAAAATCATCACCATTCTTATTATTGCTGTTTTTTAATAAACTCCTTTTTTTCTCTCTTAATGTATTTCTGAGTACATCATTTAATTTGATGGGCTTACCTGTGGTTTACTTTGTTTTTGTTTTTACTTTTTTCTTATCTTTTCATGCTTTTAGAGTTTTTTGAATCTGTGCCCTACCTTTTACAACTGGGAAATATGTTTGGCCACTGTCTTTCTAAATATTACGTCAATGTGACTTCCTTTGGTCTCTTCTTCTGTGATTTTCTTTATACATCTCTTTGAACTTTATATCACTTATGCCCCTCAGTTATTTTCTATATTTTATATTTTTCTGTATCTCTGAACTTCTCAACATTTCTTCTGATATGTTTTACAGCTCACTCATATTTTGCTACATAAAATACATATTTTACATATAAAATCTCTACCCACTGAACTTTATATTTCTAGAGTCCCCATTTGCTTGGCTTTTTATGTATTCTACTTACATGCCAACGTTATCAGACTTGCTTTATATGTCCATGAATATTTTAAAGTCTGTATCAAATTTTCTGGATCCACTTTGTGTCTGTTTCAATTACCCTTTATCTCTTTTGAGATTAAATTTTCATGTTTCCTCATATACCTTTTTTATTGCAATCTTGATATTATACATGAAAAAAAAACAGACATAATTTGAGGCCTACTACAGTGTTATTTGCCATTTCAGAGATGAACCTTGCTTTAAATGGAAAGGTAGAGGCACAAATAACCAAAATTATTTTAAACCACTAACGCCTGAGTCTTTAAAATTTACTTCTGGGTCACTCTTGACTTCTGTTATTGATGCTTTCTGGGCCACAGACCAAAGGTGATGGGGGAAGGTGGTTACCAAATGCTTTTCCCAGAAGGAGCCTAAGTTTCCAATTGCCTACCTAGGTCTACACATGTGTGCATTGTTCTGGTCCTGACTTGTGGATTTGGGGAGCCTCTCTGCAGAATGCGCTCTCTGGCCTCACCGAACACTCCCGTGAAATGTGCGCTGCGCCTCCTTGTTTCTGTTGGTCCCTGCTCCTTATCTTTCACTGCTTTGTTAACAGCTCTTCGATGTCTCAAACAGATCGGGTTTTTCCTTAATATTTTAAATACATTTTCTGAGTTACCTAGTCTATAAACACCAGGAGCAGAAACTGAAGTTAGTAAAAAATAAATTATTTGGAAATATGATCAGTGGACGCACATCTCGCTGCCCGGTTCTTCATTGAACCTCCAGGCATCTCAGGGAGGGGCGTTCTCCGCGCCCATTGCGGATGACTGCGGTGGATCCGGCTCTCACAGTGCTCAGCGTGGTGTCTCCATAGATGACAGTGTACCGGGAGCATAAAGCAGTCCACTGGTTCCAGCGCAGGCTCTGGAATCAGACGGACTGGGTGTTGGTGCTGGTAACCACCTGGACGATTTACATCATGTCTCCATGACTCGGAGTTCAACTGTCAAATAATGAAAATAATACATTCTTTTTAGAAAGTTCAAGTTAAATACTACACTCTTTACATTCTCAGGGGCCAAATGCCCCCCTCACCAGTCTTACATTATCTCCTTGGTTCTTTTATCTTATATATTATATCCTTTCCTGTGTTTTCTTCTGAATAACAGTAGTTTACTGTCAAGAATTAATCTGCCAGGCAAGAATTTGACACAGGTGCTTTTTTATGAATAATTTTACTCACAGGCCCACAAGTCAGACATGAAGAAATTGACCATCAGGTAGGTTAAGGGAGATATCTGAATTTTTCTCATCTTTTTTTTTTTCTTTCAGATTAATATGAGGTTGTGAGTGATTAGGTTTCAATGTTAGGTGAGATTCCTGTTGTAGTTGTGTTCTGCACCCAGGAGCTGTGCCATGTACCCTCACATTGTGCCATTAGGTGGGAGCTCACCCACTGCCCTCCTTTCTCCCCATCCCTCCTCTGCCAACTGGAATTAAATAGAGTCTTTCTTTGTGTGGGTGTGTATTAGTTGGTCCACTGGCTTCTGAATTCTTTTTATCTTAGTAAGAAAAGTGAAGATAGAGCACAGAGTGTGCAAAGATAAAACCCAAACAAAGGCGGAAATCACCAGTTTTGGCCGAATGCAATAAATACTCCAGAGGAGAAATAACATCGCCAATCACAAATACTGACAATAAAATGAAGAAAGAATAAAGAGAGGAAGAAGCTCAGGAGTAAAGGGTGGATTTAGCCAGGAAAGCTGATCTTTGTAAAGGTCTTAAAATAGCGACCACTTGGAGGAGTGATGATCAGTAGTACACATAAACTTTTGACTATGTCTAGATGTTTTAAGTGCTTTCATGGAATGACTCATGACTTTCCCAAGCCTCTCTTTATTCGGAGGGGAGAGAATTACACTTTTTCCACAAAGTAGTTCTCTTTCCCACAAAGTGCCAGTACATCCAGCAAGGGCACTCGGTGGCATGGCACCACACACACCCCCACGATTCCCAGCCACATTTTGATAAGTGCTACGTGCAACTTAAACTTTCTTAGTCTTCAGCTACAAAAAAGTTTAAGAAGGACCTACCAATGTTCAATAAATCATTATGGTTGTTTTTTCTTTCTACCTCCAAAATAGCCACTGCACACACACATCACCATCTGGCCTGATGGCCCCCACATCTGTGAGATCACAGCGTCCTTCACAAGCCCAACGCAGCAGCAGTGCTCACACCCTTTCTGCCTTCAACCTTGCTCTTTCTAATCTATTCTTCACACACACAAAGTAGACTGTGTCACGCTCTTGCTTAAAATGAATCAATGCCTTTTCATGGACCTATAATACAAACTAGTGCCTTAACTTATAAAAATGTCTTCTAAGACTTTCATTACAAGTGAATCTAGCTTCAACTCCTGAAATTCTGCCTTACACTATTTATTCCTGACACACTTGGCTTTTTCTGGACCTTCTAGTCAGTTGGGCTGGTATTTAGATGAGATGTATACTAATATATTCCATTCTTCCTCGAATATGCTTCACCAACATTCCTATGCCCCACAACCCTCACCATGGCTATCTCCCAGTCATACAGGGTTCACACAAAATATCTCATCACTCATGAAGCTTTTTCTGACCATGAATTTTCTTAGGCAATAAATTGTCTTTTGCACATGTATCCTCGTGTTTCTGCTATAACATAGCATGTTACCTTACCTAATATGTCTTTCTGATTCATCTGCCTGAACCCAGCAAATATCCTAGTGTTTGGTGCATGGGAGATAACAAAAATCAGATTGGTTACTAAATTGCTCTTTCATAGCAGTCCCAGAAGTTGCTCATGAACTTCATGTATTTAACCTGCTACTAAGAGACAGAGGATGCCTCTTCACTCACCCTCTGAATGTTTGTTCTCTGAATCATTTCCAGAGCATACTAGCATTTTAAAATTATAAAAACAAGTTTAAAGTATTTCTCATGACAACTATGAGGAAAGAGATAATAATACACATCAAAGTTTTAATTAATTTTCTGAGCAGCTTCTCCTATCTCTCCTCCTCCTTGTTTTTTTTTTTTTTTTTTTTTAGTTGACTTGCAAGGTCAGGTGTCAGGGCAACCTGGGAGTTTCAACTGAAATTCAAGGCAAAGAACGAGGTATCAGCATGCTCCTCAGCTTGGACTGTGCACCATCAGCATCACACCTGTGGGGCATTCTCAGGACCAGTCTGATGAATACGGGGATAAGGGGAAACCGGCACAGCACCCCAACTCAAAGAGCTCCCCCGCTA
Organism: Nycticebus coucang; assembly: GCF_027406575.1. Lineage (NCBI taxonomy): Eukaryota > Metazoa > Chordata > Mammalia > Primates > Lorisidae > Nycticebus > Nycticebus coucang. The sequence goes on along the minus strand of NC_069780.1, from coordinate 106,157,185 downwards.
GATTGGGACATGGACACGACCCCAGTCATTCCACCCAGGTACCTGCGATTTCCGACTGAGATGTGAAGTCTGAAATTGTAAAACACAGTTCCATGGTAACTTAGAACAGAGGACTGTAATCTCCACTCTCACGAGAAAGAAAAACTTGAACTGAAATTAGAATATAAAACTTAATTGAAGAACAGACACAAAACGTTCCAGGCAGAGGAGGAAACGCACCAAGACCCGGCCTCAGGAAGGGTTGCTGCAAAGCAGAGCAGAACAGAGGAGACCAGAAGACGCGGGAAGAGCCACCTGCTGGCTGCTCCCAGAGGTCTTGTTTTATCATGTTTGTCTGAGAGCACAGGGAGTGCGCCTGGTGGTACATTTTAAAGGCAGAGGCAACGTAATCAGATTTGCATTTTGAAACAGTGTTTCTATTTGTACATCTGACTCCATATCTAAAAAAATTATTACTGCTTAGCTCCTCACTTCGCCCCGCTGTAGTTCAGGAAGGCAAATTAAATTATTGTATAAACAAAGGGAAGGGTCAGATCCTAGGAGCCCCTCAGTGTTTCCCAGATCAGCAGGAAAGAGGCTGTAAAGAACTGAAATGAAGTCTTCTTTCTTAGGCTTCACGTACACGGACACTCAATTTTGTTTTGTTTGGGGTTGTTTGGCTTTTGGTTGTTGATGATGACAATGTTATGACTCCTTTGAGCACAGAATAAAACCTTTATTGTCAGGCGTACACAGTCGTATGATACTTTTTTTTTATTAAATCATAGCTGTGTACACTAATGCGATCATGGGGCACCATACACTCGTTTTATGGACTGTTTGACACATTTTTATCACACTAGTTAACATAGCCTTCCTGGCATTTTCTTAGTTATTGTGTTAAGATGTTTACGTTCTACATTTACTAAGTTTCACATATACACGTGTAAGATGCACCACAGGTGTAATCCCACCAATCATCCTCCCTCCACCTATCTCCCCCCTCCCTCCCCTTCATTTCCCCCTTCCCCCTATTCTTAGGTTATAACTGGGTTATAGATTCCATGTGAAAGCCATAAATTAGTTTCATAGTAGGGCTGAGTACATTGGATACTTTGTCTTCCATTCTTGAGATACTTTGCTAAGAAGAAGATGTTCCAGCTCCATCCATGTAAACATGAAAGAGGTAAAGTCTCCATCTTTCTTTATGGCTGCATAATATTCCATGGTGTATGTATACCACAATTTATTAATCCATTCGTGGATCGATGGGCACTTGGGCTTTTTCCATTACTTAACAATTATGAATTGGGCTGTAATAAACATTCTGGTACAAATATCTTTGTTATGATGTGATTTTTGGTCTTCTGGGTATATGCCTAGTAGAGGAATTACAAGATTGAATGGCAGATCTATTTTTAGATCTCTAAGTGTTCTCCAAACATCTTCCCAAAATGCATGTATAAATTTGCATTCCCACCAGCAGTGTAGAAGTGTTCCCATTTCTCCACATCCATGCCAACATCTCTGGTCTTGGGATTTTGTGATATGGGCTAATCTTACTGGAGTTAGATGATATCTCAAAGTTGTTTTGATTTGCCTTTCTCTGATGATTAAAGATGATGAACATTTTTTCATATATCTATAGGCCGTGCTCCTGTCTTCTTCAGAGCAGTTTCTCTTCAAGTCCCTTGCCCAACCTGCGATGGGATCACTTGTTCTTTTCTTGCTTATATGTTTGAGTTCTCTGTGAATTCTTGTTATTAAACCTTTGTCAGAAACATAACCTGCAAATATCTTCTTCCATTCCAATGGCTGTTTGCTTGCTTTACTTACTGTGTTCTTGGCTGTGCAGAAGCTTTTTAATTTGATCAGGTCCCAGTAGTGTATTTTTGAAGCTGCTTCAATTGCCTGGGGGGTCCTCCTCATAAAATACTCACCCAGACTGATTTCTTCAAGGGTTTTCCCTGCACTCTCTTCTAGTATTTTTATAGTTTTATATCTTAAGTTTAAATCTTTAATCCAGTGAGAGTCTATCTTTGTTAATGGTGAAAGGTGTGGGTCAAGTTTCAGTCTTTTACAGATCACCAGCCAGTTCACCCAGCACCATTTGTTAAATAGGGAATCTTTTCCCCACTGAATGTTTTTAATTGGCTTGTCGACGATCAAATAACAGTAAGTAGCTGGATTTATCTCTTGGTTCCCTATTCTGTTCCAGACATCTACTTCTCTGTTTTTGTGCCAGTACCAGGCTATTTTGATCATTTTAATTTATAGTATAGTCTGAGGTCTGGTAGCGTGATTCCTCCTGCTTTGTTTTTATTTCTGAGTAATGCCTTGGTTATTTGAGTTTTTTTCTGATTCCATATAAAACAAAGTATTATTTTTTCAAGATCTTTAAAGTATGAGAGTGGAGCTTTAACAGGGATTGCATTAAAATTGCATATTGCTTTGGGTAGAATGGACATTTTAACAATGTTGATTTTTCCCAGCCATGAGCATGGTATGTTTTTCCATTTGTTAACATTTTCAGCTATTTCTTTTCTTAGAGTTTCATAGTTCTCTTTATAGAGATCTTCCCCGTCCTTTGAGGTAAACTCCCAAGTATTTCATCTTCTTTGGCACTACTGTGAATGGAATAGAGTCCTTAACTGTTTTTTCAGCTTGACTATTGTTGGTATATATAAAGGCTACCAATTTATGAAGGTTGATTTTGTAACCTGAGATGCTGCTGTATTCCTTGATCACTTCTAAGAGTTTTGTAGTAGAATCCCTGGTGTTTTCCAGATATACAATCATATCATCTGTGAAGAGTGAAAGTTTGATCTCTTCTGACCCTATATGGATACCCTTGATTGCCTTTTCTTCCCTAATTGCAATGGCTAAAACTTCCATTACAATGTTAAAGAGCAGTGGAGACAATGGACAGCCTTGTCTGGTTCCTGATGTGAGTGGAAATGATTTCAATTTAACTCCATTCAATATGATATTGGCTGTGGGTTTGCTGTAGATGGCCTCTATCAGTTTAAGAAATGTCCCTTCTATACCAATTTTCTTAAGTGTTTTGATCATGAAAGTATGCTGGATATTATCAAAAGCTTTTTCTGTAGCAGTTGAGAGAATCATATGGTCTTTGGTTTTTAATTTGTTTATATGCTGAATTATACTTATAGATTGAACCAGCCTTGAGACCCTGGGATAAAACTGACTTGGTCATTATGTATAATTTCTTTGATGTGTTGCTGAATTCTGTTTTTTTTTAATCTTGTTGAATATTTTTGCATCTATATTCATTAGTGATATTCGTCTATAACTTTCTTTTCTTGTTGGGTCTTTTCCTGGTTGGGGGATCAGCGTGATGGTTGCTTCATTGAACGTTTGGGTAGTCTTCTTTCTTCTTCTACATTTTGGAACAGGTTGAGTAATATTGGTACTAATTTCTCTTTAAAGGTTTGGTAGAATTCTGATGTGAAGCCATGTGATCCTGGGCTTTTCTTTTTAGGGAGGTTTTGTATGGTTGATGCTATTTCGGAACTTGATATGGGCCTGTTCCACATTTCCACTTGATTCTGGCTAAGTCTTGGAAGGTGACGTGCTTCCAAGTATTTGTCAATTTCTTTCAGATTTTCATATTTCTGAGAATAAAGTTTCTTGTAGTATTCATTAAGGATTTTTTGAATTTCTGAGGAGTCTGTTGTTATTTCCTCTTTACCATTTCTGATTGATGAGATTAGAGATTTTACTCTTTTTTTTCCTGGTTAGGTTAGCCAAAGGTTTATCTATTTTATTGAGCTTTTCAAAAAACCAACTTTTTGATTTATTGATCTGTTGTATTATTCTTTTGTTTTCAATTTCATTTAATCCTGTTCTAATTTTGGTTATTTCTTTTCTTCTACTGGGTTTGGTGTTTGAAGGTTCTTCCTTTTCCGGTTGCTTGAGATGTGCCATTAAGTTTTTAACTTCCTCTCTTTCTATTCTCTTGAGGAAGGCTTGCAGTGCTATAACTTTCCCTCTTAAGACTGCCTTTGTGGTATCCCAGAGGTTCTGATAATTCGTGTCTTCATTGTTGTTTTGTTCCAAAAATTTGGCAATTTCCTTCTTAATCTCATCTCTGACCCAGCTATCATTCAGCATAAGGTTATTTAACTTCCATGTTTTTGTATGAGTATGTAGATTCCTGTTGTTACTGAGCTCAACTTTTATTCCATGGTGGTCCGAGAAGATGCAAAGAATAATTTGTATTCCTTTAAATTTACTGAGGTTAGACTTGTGACCTAAGATGTGATCGATTTTGGTGTATGTTCCATGGGCTGATGAGAAGTATGTGTATTCAGTTTTGTTGGGATAAAATGTTCTGTAGATGTCTGCTAAATCCAAATGTTGGATGGTTAGGTTTAAGGCTAAAATTTCTTTGCTTAGCTTCTTTTTGGCGAATCAATGCAACACTGCCAGTGGAGTGTTGAAATCTCTAAGTATTATGGAGCTGGACAAAATCAAGTTGCTCATGTCTGTTAGAGTTTGTCCTATAAATTGAGGTGCATTCTGGTTGGGTGCATAGGTATTAATAATTGAAATTTCATCATATTTAGTATTACCTTTAACAAATATGAAGTTATCATTCTTATCCTTCCTTACTGTTGTTGTTTTAAAGCCTATTGTATCTGCAAATAGAATTGCAAAAACTGCTTTTTTCTGATTACCATTTACCTGAAATATGGATGACCATCCTTTCACCCTGAGTTATTATTTGTCTTTTAAGGTAAGATGTGACTCTTGAATGCAGCAAATTCTGGCCTGAGTTTTTGTATCTAGTCAGCTAACCTTTGCCTCTTTAGAGGACATTTTAAGTTGTTCACATTAATGGAGAAGATTGCTAAGTCTGGTAAAATTCGGGTATCAAGTTTTTTGAAAGTCCAGTGGACATTTTAATCCTTTCACCACTATGGAAGTTGGAGTTTGATCAAAAGTTTCTGCGTGAGTTTACTTTTGTGGTAGAGGATTGGGCTGGTCATTATAGAGGATAGGTCTGAGAATATCCTGAAGAGCTGGTTTGGTTATGGGAAATTTCTTCAACATCTGAATGTCATTAAAGTATTTAATTTCTCCATCATAAATGAAACTCAGTTTAGCTGGATACAGGATCCGGGGTTGAATGTTATTTTGCTTTAGGAGATTAAAAGTCAGTGACCACCCTATTCTGGCTTGAAAAGTTTGAGCAGAGAGATCTGCAGTCATTCTAATATTCTTCCCTTTGTAGGTAATGGATATCTTACGTCTGGCTGCTTTCAGAATTTTCTCCTTCATATTAACTTTAGTTAATTATGATATGCCTGGGGGATGTGTTTTTGAGATTGAATCATGCTGGGATTCTGAAACACTCTGCTATCTGAAATTCAGAAACTTTTGACATGTCTGGAAAATTCTCTTTCATAATTTCATGGAGAAGGGCATCTGTGCCTTGCGAGGGCACTTCATCACTTTCAGGGATTCCAATGAGGCGGATATTAGCCTTTTTCGAATTATCCCAGAGCTCTCTGAGAGAATGATCTGTTTTTGCTCTCCATTTATCTTCCTCTTTGAGAGTTTGGGAGCATTCAAAGGCTTTGTCTTCAATGTCAGAAATCCTTTCTTCTGCTTGCTCCACTCTGTTCTGAGGAATTCTACTGTGTTTTTCAGATCATTGAGGGCTGCAAATTCTTGCTTCAGTGCATCAAAATCTTTGGTCATTTTGTATTAAATTCATTAAATTCTTGAGACAACTTTTGAATGTCTCTTCAAATTTCTAATTCCGACTTTTGAATTGCTGCTTGAAATTCCAAATTAGAAATTTGGAATTTCTAATTCCAAATTTTCCTTCATTTTATTAATCTTGATTGCAATCCAAATTCTGAATTCAATTTCTGACATTTCAGCCAGCTGTTTATGAATGGGATCTTCAGTTACATCTGGCATATCTTTCCTTGGGGGGTTTGATCTATTCTGGTTATTTATGTTACCAGAGTTTTCCCACTGATTCTGCCCCATGATTATTTTACACCATTTGATTTTTCCCCTGGAGCTTTGTCGAGGACCCGTACAGTGCTAGGGCCTGAGAAACTGAGGATCTGTTTTGTGGGGTGGGGCTATGTGGTTCTGTCTTGTTTTCAGCTTGTCTCTGTTCAACCCTAGTGAAACAGTTACTCTGAGTTGAAGTCTCAGCTGTGGAGAAATACCAGTCACCCCGCCCCTCACAGGCAACAATTGGAAAAGGGAAATCAAACCTTTCTACCACTGCATACCCAGGGCACCACCTGAATAGTCCTCGGGCGATTGGCTCAGTTCAAAAGGTCCAAATCAATTGTCTCAGTCAGCACCTGTCTCATGTAGGACAGTTTAAAAGATCTCTGGCAACGGGATCACAGGGGTCTGGTGACTACTCTGGTATGGTTTGCTCCAGTGCTCCGTGGAGTCAGGAGGTTCCACCCTGACTCCAAATAGATCAGTCTTGGAAGGTTGATGCCTCCTTCCCCTCCTTGCACCTCTGTCACACCCAGTCACTGATAGTCCCACAGTGCTTTGATCCAGTTGCTTGTAATGAATAGACACTCCAGGGGTTTGCACTTGCCTGAATCACAAGGAAATCTGTTTTTGTTCAGCCAGGCCACTGCACTCTGCCTCTATCTACCAGACAACCTCAGGTGCTTGATGGAGGCTGGGGGTGTTCACTCAGTTCCCGCCCTGCCCCTGATTGATGTTACTGACAGAACAGAACAGAACAACTTTGCGGGAATTTGTTTATGTCCCTGCTAAATTCCCCTGCAGAAGAGAAGCTGTTTTGAGTTTCCAGAGCCTTCGCCTCAGGCCCTGTCTTTGTTCTTGAAGGTTTGTATTCTGTTACCTGTCAGTTCTAGCCTCCTGTCTTCCTTTGTCTATAGGCTGACAATCCCCTAAAGGCCAGGTGCATCTTAGGCTCAGTAAAGCAGTCCTCTGGGTCAGCCCCACCTTTGGGACTTCCAGCTCTGTGCATGCTTTTCTATTCCCCACGCTCCACCCAGGCCGGTACTGCCTCAGGCAAACCCTTTACTCATGGGACCTGTATTTCCGTCCCAGATCTTTTCTATTGTGGTTGCCACCTGAGTAGAAGCCCACCCTCCTCTGGTTGCCCAGGGAGACGGGGGTGTGGCTTCAGAATATCCAGGAGTGAGCCTTATTGTTGCTAAACGATGGCTGCTGCTCTGCGCCTCGGGGCACTGCCACTTCGGTGTGGTTCCCTCTCAGCCGACCATCCTCTCCTCACTCCTGTGCCCCAGAGTCAGCACTGACCAGCTGAAGTTTAGGCCCTTTCTACACCCCTCAATAAATCACCCAAGAATCTGGACTCTGGGGGGCAGGCCTCCAGACCTCAGAGTGAGAATGGAGGGGAGTGTTGGGAGCTCAGAATTGCAGTAGGAGAATATATACAGTTTTATGCCTGGCAGGTGAATGCAATGGCACCATAGTAGGGGAGGTAGGTCCAGTTTTTAGAGGGTCTTTCCTGTGAAGTGTAGTGGGAGGAACTTTGAACTCTGCTTGTTTGTTTGTGGGGCACTCTGAGCCATTCTCATGGGGGAGGGAACTCCCGCCCACTTGGTGATGGATTTTGTACCTTTTGTTTGTATCGTTGTGGTCGCAGCTTGCCTTAGCAGGGATGATGTGCGTTCTTCAACCTTCTCTCTTGGTGCAGCTCAAATCCACCAGGTTACTTGCTAAATTTCTGTCCTTTAACTCTCCTTCTGGATGGGAGCCTCTGATGGGGAGAGAAGGGTCTCTGGCATCCCACCAGTCTTTTGGGGGGCTGATGTACATGCACCACAGCTTCCAGCTGTACCCATGGGCCGAGTTCTCATAGCGCTGCACCTCGAAGTTGTCCTGTTTGATGTTGTTGCAGTACTATGATACTTAAGAAAAATCCTAACTCAATATAAGAAGAAACAAGGCATCTATAATAAAAAATGGGGGAGAGGGGCTTCAGAGGTCAGTATTTTATGTCAGAATTCAAAACAACTGTAATAACCAGAAACAAGATGGCAATATAAACTCTGGTCCTAGGGGAAGTAAGTATACATGCTTAAAATAAAAATGCTTGGATATAAACATGATATTTAAACAGGCTTAGAGAAAAAGTATGATGAGCTATGTACAAAGTGATGTAATCAGCAACTAAATCTTTTAGCATTTGCATTCCTTTTTGTATACTCACAGCCCTATCAAGATATGACTTGTCTCTTAAAATTTTAAATCATACTAAATCACCCAAAAGCCTCAGCAAATAAGGAACAGAAAGTTTAAAGGTTTTTTTTATTCCACATAAATTATTCTGATCCAAAAATGAATATAATTTTATGGCTTTTCCTGAATATAAAAATAAAAGATCTTAAGATTAGTCTAGTGGTGTAGAGTTTCACAATTTTTTCCTAATGTGTTACATTTTGAATATTTAACTCTGTTTGTGGTATTTAGTAATTAATGTGTTTCAGAGTAATTATAAAATTAAAAATAAAATCAAAATGTATTGGCACTTTTATACTTCATGTTACTGACAAGGACAAAAAAATTCATTTTTATCACACTTACTTTGTAGAAAGAACACAGGCTATGGAGTTCGAATTAACCATGAGTCCACCCTTGAAAAATTATTTAACTTCTCTAGGCCAGAGTTTCTTCAAAGCTAATTATAATTCCTTCAAAGTTTTGCAGTTGCTGTTAAAAATTATGTATATGGATTTATCATGAATAAAATACACCTCTCCCACAGGAGGAGAATGAGCATTCAGTGTTATTCTCAACTTGGATAATGTGAAGAGAAATTTTATAAACAACTATTGACAAAGAATCATCTAGAACAGTGATTTTCTATGGGAGTGAGTGGGTGGGTGGGTAGGCACCACAGTGGTGCGCCATGAGAGGATCTTAGGCATGACTCAAAAATTCTTAAAGATCATTAATTAAATTATTTTCAGAAGAAGTTCAAAGCACAGTAATATATTCTTTTTTTTTACTCTTTTTTTGATCAACATAATTTATGTGTGCCACAGAAGTTTAACTGTCAAGTGTGTTGTAAGATAAAAAAGGTTGAAAAATACTGGCCTAGAGTTTAAGAAAAACAAATAATAAAGCACTAAAAACCACAAGAAACAGAGCAAGTAGCTTGAAAGACCTACCAGGAAGGAGATTTGACCCTCAGTAGTGGACACAGCCCCCACTCAGGATTCAATACACTGACCCAACTCTCTGATTTCTCATGTCCCTGGATCTCCCATCAGCATTTATCTCTGGATGAGTTTAACTAGACACTGGAGGATACAGAATACACTGATTCAGCCTTTAGACACAGTGGGTGGAATACACCAATTCATCTGGGACACAGGGGACCACACAAAATACAGAGAAGAATTGAGGCAGGTGGAAGATTCACAGCTGGATGAGCATCAGGTTTTTTTTTTTTAGTGAACTTTTCTGATTAAAAGAGATGTCCAACACACTATAAAATCATACATTTAATCATTTGATCAATTTTCATGACATGACTACCAACCAATTCAAGACTTGGAAAAGCAAATAAATGGTAGCAGCAATGGGGCTATGGGACAAAGTGTGGCCAAAAGGCACTGGAAGTTTTCTTCCTTGAGTTTCCTATCCCACAACTTAAAGTCCCATCAGGGAAATGCAAATCAAAACCACCCTGAGATATCACCTAACGCCAGTGAGAACAGCCCACATGACAAAGTCCCAAAGCTGCAGAGGCTGGTGTGGATGAGGAGGGAGAATCCTCAAAGAACTCAAATTAGACCTTTAGTTTGATCCCACAATACCATTACTAGGTATCTACCCAGAAGAAAAAAGCCATTTTACCATAAGGACATTTGCACTAGATTGTTTATCATAGTTCAATTCACAATCGCCAAGATGTGGAAGTAGCCCAAGTGCCCATCAACCCAGGAATGGATTAACAAACTGTAGTATGTGTTCACCATGGAGTAATATTCCCCATAACAAAACAAACAAACAAAAAAAAAATGAAGACTTTACATGTCTTGTGTTAACCTGGATGGAATTGAAACACGTAATAAAGTGTTAGTAAAGTATCACAAAATGGAAAAGCAAGTATCCAATGTCCTCAATACTAATATGAAGCCAGTAGATGAACTAATACACATCCACACAATGCAAGAGAAAAACTCAATTCAATTCAAGTTGGTGGAAGGGGGAGTGAGAAAGGAGGGAGGAGGGAGAAGGGAGGAGGGAGAGTGTTTGTTCTCCCACCTAATGGGCACAATGTAAGGGTATATAGCACATCTCCTGGGTGCAGGCTCTGCCACAACTTGGACTCTATATAACACACTCAAACACTGTAACCTAATTGTTTGCACCCTCATATTAATCTGAAATAAGAAAAGAAAAACTGAAAGTCACTGTACCTTGCTATTGTCCTGGAGCCCTTCTCTCCCTCAGGGCCTCCTGCCCTCTTTCAGTGTTTCTACCTAGAATTCAACTGCTTCTGTTAGGAGTAGGGCTGAGGTCTGCCTGAGCTGGGGTAACTTTAGGACATAAGCACCTTCCTAATCATGCCAGCAACTTGAGGAAGAGAGAAGACTCAAATCTGTATGACCCGGCTGGGTAAAGGAACCCAGGCCATTCATCTAGTTTCATCTAATGGAGTTTGTTCCAGGTTCATGCTGAGGAAGGGGGGCTAATGTAAGCTTGTGGTATGGCTGAAGCTCCTTGGGCCAGTTCCATGCACTGTTCCTGCATCTGTATGTGGATAGTAGAAATTAATGTGTTATATGCTTGAATGTCTTCATCCCATACATGGAAGAGGAGATGTGCTAAATTAGTAAGATTCATGCATGGGGAAGTAACATTGGGATAGGCAGATCAGGTGCAACACTCTCATTCCATGCCCCAGCTTCTTCTCAGGTGGCCCAACCAAAAATTTGGAGGGAAATGTGAACGACAGTTATGATTAAAGACTTATAAGCAATAGGGGTTAAGAAAGATACAAAAAGGAATTTGTTAAATTGCTCCAAAAAGGGCCTTGATGTGTATTTACGACCTCTGTGACTTTTTAATGTTCTTTAATCTTCTCTAAGTAAGTCTTTTTGTACTTCAAACCCCTACCCCCAAATCATTTCCTACCCAAAGGACCACAACAGATTGGATTTATTCTAATCTCTCCTACACTACAACTTTGATAAATAAAGCATTTGAGACATATAAAGTTGTCAGTAAGATGATTTAATTTTAATTTCCTTCAAATATATAAATGTACTATAATCCAAAAATAGAATTTCAGTATTTATAAAGTAACTTTAAAAGCAGAAACAGGTTCTAGAATTTTATTCTATCTTTCTATATTACTGACCATAACTTATTTGGTCACTATTCAAATGGTAGAGCATAAGCTTTGTGAAGCCAACAAATTTGTTTTATTTACTTTTTTTTTTTAGATCATTATCTACAATGTATCTGGCATATAATCAGCACTCAATAAATATTTATTGAAGGATGAAAAATGATAAGGAAGATTAGATTGCCAGATATAAAGTAAAATAAGGAAATTAACAATATTTCATGTATCTCAGCCACACTATTTTACACTCCTTCCTGCAATCATAACTTATCAAAGAATTTATAAGATTTATAATTATTTTTTCTGCTTGACAGCCTTACATACATCATTTTCTTTTCTTTCTTTCTTTTTTTTTTTTGAGACAGAGTCTCACTATGTCACCCTCAGTAGAGTGCTGTGGTATCACAGCTCACAGCAACCTTAAACTCTTGGGCTTAAGCAATTCTCTTGCCTCAGCCTCCCAAGTAGCTGGGACTACAGGTGCCCACCACAACACCCAACTATTTTTGTTGCAATTGTCATTGTTGTTTAGCTGGCCCGGGCCAGGTTCTAACCCACAGCCTTGGTGTATGTGGCTGGTGCCAAGCCACATACAGCATTTTCTGATTTGTTCATATATATATATATATATATATTTTTTTTTTTTTTCTTAAGAGACAGAGTCTCACTTTATCACCCTCAGTAGAGTGCCATGGTATCATGCAGCTCACAGCAACTTTCAACTCCTGGGCCCAGATGATTCTCTTGCCTCAGCCTCCCGAGTAGCTAGCTACAGGCTCCCGCCATAACATCCAGCTATTTTTTTGTTGCAGTTTGGCTGGGGCTGGGTTTGAACCCATCACCCTCGGTATATGGGGTTGGCACCCTACTCACTGAGCCACAGGCGCCACCCTATTCATATTCAATATTAACTTCAAAATTCTATGTTCTTTTTTTTTTTTTTTGCCATAGCATAAATTTTTTTTCTTTTTTTATTAAGTCATATATACATAAGATCATGAATACATTTATGCCTTTGTGGAATTCAATGTGTTGATTATTTGTACAAATTGGAGTGCTCACATCTACTAATTAACATAGCTTTCATCTCATTTACTTAATCACAGTGTTAAGACATTTGTGTTCAATACTTCATAGATTTGACTTGTACCCTTGCAATATGCTCCATAGGTGTGCTTTTTAAACTGCTTGGTCTTTGGTAAAATGCTAGGTTTGTTTGCACTTCAGAGTGAGACTGACTGGTGATTAAATGTTTAAGTGATCTTAAGTCTATCATTGAGAATTCTGTGTCCTGCATTACCAAGCAAAGTGTAAATGTTTGGTACAAGGAGAGTGATATCATATACATCAAGGCATTTATCTTTTCATTTCACCAATTTGGGGGGAAAATAAAAGAAGATTACAATGGCATTAAATATTTAAGGATATGTCCATCCCCCAAATATCAATAACCTTGTCATTCTTGTTTGCAAGTTGTTTTTTTTTTTTTTATCTTTGATGCAAATACACTTTATTACTATGTGGCTCCCTTCACATTTTTATGATACTCAGTAGACAGTGATGAATTGTATTTATTAAGATCGGAAAAATGAGTATGGAGAGTCTTATTTAATATCTATTTCATCAGATGCATATTTGATAACCAGGTTTTTTGTGTGCATGTAACAGTGAACAGGCATTTGCATCTGTGTGTATGTGTGTAATTTGCAGGGTTCAGCAAAATCAATCATCCACATAAAAGTAAGGCTGCATGGAGTGGGACTTCTGATTATTTGATGTTTTTGGTCTTGGTTTATGTGACAGTCAGGTAAAGACTATTGAGAACAATTAGCAAAATGTTGTTAATAATTAATAACAACATACGCATGTATATGCACATGTACTAACGTGCAAAAATAGGAAGGCAGATTTGCATTATTAAAATAGATTTAAAAACAAATTTGTCATACATGATGATATATACATCTTTTATAGATCTATAGGTAAGAAGATATAGTCATGTCTCTGATAATTTTAATTAGCAATAGATGATAGCCAAGATCTCTGCTGAAAATGTAAATGAAATGAAAATATTTGTAATTCCTACTGGTAACCAAATGACAGGTACTCTTTTTTTTTATATATATATATATATATATTTTATTGTTGGGGATTCATTGAGGGTACAATAAGCCAGTTACATTGATTGCAATTGTTAGGTAAAGTCCCTCTTGCAATCATGTCTTGCCCCCATAAAGTGTGACACACACTAAGGCCCCACCCTCCTACTGTGATGTGATTTTTGCCTTGATTCATTAATGGAAATGTTAAATTCCAAATATAAGTTTGGAATTTAAAAATAAGTAGTCCATTTTTTATTTCAGATTAATATGAGGGTACAAATGTTTGGATTACATTGTTTTCATGTCTAAGGTCAAGTTCAAGTTGTAGTTGAGCCCTTTACACAGCGGGTGTGGTGAACACTCTCATGTTGTGCACATTAGGTGAGATCTCACCCACCATCCTCCCTTCTCCTCTTCTCCCCTGCCCCTCTCCCCTCCCCCTCCTCACACTATACTTGCATTTTTCTTTCATGTGGGTTTGTAGTTGTTTATATATTGGTTTCATATTAGCATTGAATACTTTGGATACTTGCTTTTCCATTCTTGTGATACTTTAGTAAGAAGAATGTGTTTCAACTCCATCCAGGTTAACACAAAAGATGTAAAGTCTCTATCGTTTTTATGGCTGAATAGTATCCATGGTGTACATAGACCACAGTTTGTTAAACCATTACTGGGTTGATGGGCACTTTGGTTGCTTCCACATATTGGAGACTGTGAATTGAGCTACAATAAACATTCCTGTGCAAATGTCCTTGTGGTAACATAACTTTTGTTCTTCTGGGTAGTAATGGGATTGCAGGATAAAATTGAAGGTCTAATTGAGTTCTTTGAGGATTCTCCATACTTCTTTCCATAGAAGCTGTATTAGTTTGCAATCCCACCAGCAGTAAGTAAGTGTTCCCTTTCCCTTCTCTCCACATCTGTGATAGCATCTGCTGATTCAGGATTTTGTGATGTGGGCTAATCTCATGGGGGTTAGGTGATGTCTCAGCCTGGTTTTGATTTGCATTTCTCAGATGATTAGGGACAATGAGCATTTTTCATGTGTTTGCTGAATAGGCCATTATTTTATTCACCACACCAAGTGATGAAGTATTGCTTGTTAATACTAAAACAGAGACTATGGAGTTCATGTTTTTTTCTTGCAGAAATTTTGTTAAGGGAATTTTGAAGGACAGAGCTTTCACCCAAAGGAATGACTCTGACAGTGGTGATACCAACCTTACAATACGGTGGAAGAAGGCGGTAGTCACAGGCTTTGCTGAGTATCTAAATCACAATTGATAGGTGGTCTTGTATTCTAAACATGTGATGTGCTCTGCATAAATAATAATAAAAAACATGTTATAAATTTAATGTAGTGTGGAAAAATGTGTGCATGTCCTTGATAAAGCACTAGGTGAAGGCACATTTTGAAATCTAATGTCATGATCCAGATGCAGGGAATAAAATTGCAGGTGGGGAGGCAGAGCAAGATGGCAGCCGAGTAACAGCTTTCTTGCATCTGGGCACCGTGAGTCTGGGGAGATAGAACTCCAGGCATCTCTGGCTGGTGGGATCTGCCTATCATCACCCCTGCACGGATACAAGGAGTCAGCGAGAGACTTCTGGACACCCAGGAGGACTAAAACAGTGGAAAACTGGCAAGTGGTCACGTGTGTTCAATCGGTCTAAACCCACCCGCAACTGTAACTTCAGTAGCAGCGAGACTGCAAACCAGAAAGGCCTTACCTGTGAACTGTTTTGGTGTCTTTGGACTTGGCACTTAGTTGAACTGCCTTGGGGAGAGCCTGAGTGGGAGTGTGGAGAACTTTGGCCGTGGTCTAGGGCCCCAGTCTGAGCCGCTGAGCCAGAGGGAGCTAATGGTGTTTGGCTGTGGGTCACAGGGAGCCATTGTGAGTGATCTGTCCTGGCAAGCTCCGCCCTCAGGGTCACAGAGCTAGAATCGGGTGGGAGCTGGTAACCCAGTGACCAAGAAGCCTAAGGGTGGGGTCTGAGCCGCCTTGCAGCCCTAACCCTCAGGGGCAGAGTGAGACCAGTTTTGGCACACTGGGTAAGTGGATAGCCACTTCAGCAGTGATTCCAGCGACAAGCACTTTCCTGGGAAAGCTTCTGCTCAGCAAGTGAACAAGTTCAAAGTGCCTTTTAAGTGGGCTAAAGAGAGAATTAGGGTGTCTACCTCCTGGGGTTTGAGAAATCAGCAGCCTCCAGTCGTATCAGAACTGTGATTAACATCTCATACTCCAGAAGACCACGTGTTGCCCAGACAATATTCAATAACATATACATACTGCTTTGTTTTTGGTTGTGTTTTTTTTTCTTGTTTATTTTGATGTTGTTGATGTTGTTTTGTTTTATAAGTTCAACCTTTTCCATACAGATCTTTTTCTTTCTCAATTTTTCTAGTTTAATTATAATTTCCCATTGCTGTCTTTTTCAATAATTAGAACTTCATTTTTGCGAGTGTTTCTACTGCTATTATTTGGTTTTTCACCCAATTTTATCCCGTAAAGTTTTCTGTTTGTTTGTTTTGGTTTGACTTATAGCATTTTTATCTTTCTTCTCTACTGGATGGAGATGGGGTACTGTGTCTGATCAGGTTAGCAAAGAGCTGCTGACCTCAAGGGAACCACCCAATGGGGCACCCCCAGAAGGTGGGGTTTTTTTTAAGGTTGTGTCGAAGTACCCTACTGTACAGCTATATTGTTCTGTCTCCCTCTTTCTGTGCCTCTCTTCTTTTTGTTAATATTTCTTTCATCCACCTCCTCTGCCTTCTCTATTTTTCTTTTTTTCTCTTATCACTCGGTCCTCCTTTCTTTCATCCCTTATTTGCTCTCCAACTTTCTCACCCCTCTGGTCCTGTAACCCTTAGTCCACAGGCATGAGAACGTAAAGAGCAAGAGGAAGTGAAAGGAAAATTAGGGCAAGGACACAGATAAAAGAAATCACTCATGAGGAAGAATCAGCAGAAAACTCCAGGCAACATGAAGAACCAGTCCAGAACAACCCCGCCAAGGGACCATGAGGTAGCTACTGCAGAGGATTCCACCTATAAAGAAATGTTAGGAATGACTTGAAAACAATGAAAGAAATGATGGAAACAATGAAGGAAACTGCTAATAAAGTGGAAAATAACCAAAAGGAAATCCAAAAACAGAATCAAATAAGAGATGAACGATATGAAGAATATAAAAAGGATATAGCAGAGCTGAAGGAACTGAAACAGTCAATTAGGGAACTTAAAGATGCAATGGAAAGTAGCAGCAACAGCTTAGACCATGCAGAAGAAAGAATTTCAAAGGTAGAAGACAAAGTTCTTGAGATAACTCAGATAGTAAAAGAGGCAGAAAAGGAGAGAGAGAAAGCAGAACATTCACTGTCAGAATTATGGGACTTTATGAAGCGTTCCAACATACGAGTTGTAGGAATTCCATAAGGGGAAGAAGAATGCCCCAGAGGAATGGAAGCCATACTAGAGAATATTATAAAAGAAAATTTCCCACACATCACCAAAGATTCTGACACACTGCTTTCAGAGGGATATCGGACAACAGGTAGCCTCAACTCTAACCAAGCTTCTCCAAGACACATTGTGATGAACCTGTCCAAAGTCAAGACAAAAGAAAAGATTCTGCAAGCTGCCAGGAGTAAGCACCAGTTGACCTACAGGGGCAAATCCATCAGAGTGACCGCAGACTTCTCTAAGGAAACTTTCCAAGCAAGAAGACAATGGTTATCTACCTTTAATCTACTTAAACAGAACAATTTCCAGCCCAGAATTATGTACCCTGCTAAGCTAAGCTTACAAATTGACGGACAAATCAAATCATTTACGGATATACAAACATTGAGGAAATTTGCCACAACAAGACCAGCTCTACAGGAAATGCTTCAACCTGTTCTGCACACTGACCACCACAATGGATTAGCAGCAAAGTAAGAACTCAGAAATTAAAGGACAGAACCTAACCTCCACACTGATGCAAAAGATAAAACTAAGCAATGGACTCTCACCAAATAAGACGAATAGAATACTACCACACTTATCAATTATCTCAATAAATGTTAATGGCTTGAATTCCCCACTGAAGAGACATAGATTGGCTGACTGGATTAAAAAACACAAGCCATCCATTTGCTGTCTACAAGAAACACACCTGGCTTCAAAAGACAAATTAAAGCTCTGAGTCAAGTGTTGGAAGACAATTTTTCAGGCAAATGGAATTCAGAAGAAAAGAGGAGTTGCTATCTTATTTTCAGATACATGTGGATTTAAAGCAACTAAAGTAAAAAAAGACAAAGATGGTCACTTTATATTGGTCAAGGGAAAAATACAACAAGAAGATGTTTCAATTTTAAATATTTATGCACCCAATTTAAATGCTCCCAGATTCTTGAAACAGACCTTACTCAGTCTGAGCAATATGATATCTGAAAATACCATAATAACAGGGGACTTTAACACACCTCTTACAGAGTTGGACAGATCCTCTAATCAGAAATTAAACAAAGATATAAGAGATTTAAATGAGACCTTAGAACAACTGTGCTTGATAGACGCATATAGAACACTCCACCCCAAAGATAAAGAATATACATTCTTCTCATCACCCCATGGAACATTCTCCAAAATTGATCATATCCTGGGACACAAAACAAATATCAACAGAATCAAAAGAATTGAAATTTTACCTTGTATCTTCTCAGACCATAAGGCCCTAAAGGTGGAACCCAACTCTAACTAAATGCTCAACCCCACACAAAGACATGGAAATTAAACAATCTTCTGTTGAATAACAGATGGGTACAGGAAGAAATAAAACAGGAAATAATTAACTTCCTTGAGCATGACAACAATGAAGTAACAAGCTACCAAAACCTGTGGGATACTGCAAAAGCAGTTTTGAGGAAAATACATTGCTTTAGATGAATACATTGGAAAAACAGAAAGAGAGCGCATCAACAATCTCACAAGAGATCTTATGGAATTGGCAAAAGAAGAACAATCTACGCCTAAACTCAGTAGAAGAAAAGCAATATCCAAAATCAAATCAGAGATCAATGAAATTGAAAACAAAAGAATCATTCAGAAAATTAATGAAACAAGGAGTTGGTTTTTTGAAAAAATAAATACAATAGATAAACCATTGGCCAGACTAACGAGGAATAGAAAAGTAATATCTCTAGTAACCTCAATCGGAAATGATAAAGGGGAAATAACAACTGATCCCACAGAGATACAAGAGATCATCTCTGAATACTACCAGAAACTCTATGCCCAGAAATTTGACAATGTGAAGGAAATGGATAAATATTTGGAATCACACCCTCTCCCTAGACTTAACCAGGAAGAAATAGAGCTCCTGAACAAACCAATTTCAAGCACCGAGATCAAAGAAACAATAAAAATTCTTCCAACTGAAAAATGCCCTGGTGTAGGTGGCTTCACACCAGAATTCTATCAAATCTTCAAGGAAGAGCTTATTCCTGTACTGCAGAAATTATTCCAAAAACTTGAGGAAGAAGGAATCTTCCCCAACACAGTCTGTGAAGCAAACATCACCCTGATACCAAAACCAGGAAAAGACCCAAATAAAAAGGAGAATTTCAGACCAACCTCACTCATGAATATAGATGCAAAAATCCTCAATAAAATCCTAGCCAATAGATTACAGCTTATCATCAAAAAAGTCATTCATCATGATGAAGTAGGCTTCATCCCAGGGATGTAAGGCTGGTTTAACATATGCAAGTCCATAAACGTTATCCACCATATTAACAGAGGAAAAATAAAGATCACATGATCCTCTCAATAGATGCAGAAAAAGCATTTGATAAAATCCAGCATCCTTTTCTAACTAGAACACTGAAGAGTATAGGCATAGGTGGCACATTTCTAAAACTGATTGAAGCTATCTATGACAAACCCACAGCCAGTATTTTACTGAATGGAGTAAAACTGAAAGCTTTTCCTCTTAGAACTGGAACCAGACAAGGTTGTTCTCTGTCACGTTTACTATTCAACATAGTGCTGGAAGTTCTAGCCAATACAATTAGGCAAGACAAGGAAATAAAGGGAATCCAAATGGGAGCAGAGGAGGTCAAGCTCTCCCTCTTTGCTGATGACATGATCTTATACTTAGAGAACCCCAAAGACTCAACCACAAGACTCCTAGAAGTCATGAAAAATTACAGTAATGTTTCAGGTTATAAAATCAATGTCCACAAGTCAGTAGCCTTTGTATACACCAATAACAGTCAAGATGAGAAGCTAATTAAGAACACAACTCCCTTCACCATAGTTTCAAAGAAAATGAAATACCTAAGAATATACTTAACAAAGGAGGTGAAGGACCTCTATAAAGAAAACTATGAAATCCTCAGAAAGGAAATAGCAGAGGATATTGACAAATGGAAGAACATACCATGCTCATGGATGGGAAGAATCAACATTGTTAAAATGTCTATACTTCCCAAAGCAATCTACCTATTCAATGCCTATTCTATCCTATCAAAATACCAACATCGTACTTTCAAGATTTGGAAAAAATGATTCTGCGTTTTGTATGGAACCGGAAAAAACCCTGTATAGCTAAGGCAGTTCTTAGTAACAAAAATAAGCCTGGGGGCATAAGCATACCAGATTTTAGTCTGTACTACAAAGCCATAGTGCTCAAGACAGCATGGTACTGGCACAAAAACAGAGACATAGACACTTGGAATCGAATTGAAAACCAATAAATGAAACTAACATCTTACAACCACCTCATCTTCGATAAACCAAACAAGAACATACCTTGGGGGAAAGACTCCCTGTTCAATAAATGGTGTTGGGAGAATTGTATGTCTACATGTAAAGGACTGAAACTGGACCCACACCTTTCTCCACTCACAAAAATTGATTCAAGATGGATAAAGGACTTAAATTTAAGGCATGAAACAATAAAAATCCTCCAAGAAAGCATAGGAAAAACACTGGAAGATATTGGCCTGGGGAAAGACTTCATGAAGAAGACTGCCATGGCAATTGCAACAACAACAAAAATAAACAATTGGGACTTCATTAAACTGAAAAGCTTCTGTACAGCTAAGGAGACAATAACCAAAGCAAAGAGACAATCTACACAATGGGAAAGGACATTTGCATATTTTCAATCAGACAAAAGCTTGATAACTAGGATCTATAGAGAACTCAAATTAATCCACATGAAAAAAGCCAACAATCCCATATATGAATGGGCAAGAGACATGAATAGAACTTTCTCTAAAGATGACAGACGAATGGCTAACAAACACATGAAAAAATGTTCATCATCTCTCCATATTAGAGAAATGCAAATCAAAACCACCCTGAGATATCATCTAACCCCAGTGAGAATGGCCCACATCTCAAAATCTCAAAACTGCAGATGCTGGCGTGGATGTGGAGAGAAGGGAACACTTTTACACTGCTGGTGGGACTGCAAACTAGTACATCCTTTTTGGAAGGAAGTATGGAGAAACCTCAAAGCACTCAACCTAGACCTCCCATTTGATCCTGCAATCCCATTACTGGGCATCTACCCAGAAGGAAAAGAATCCTTTTATCATAAGGACACTTGTACTAGACTGTTTATTGCAGCTCAATTTACAATCGCCAAAATGTGGAAATAGCCTAAATGCCCACCAACCCAGGAATGGGTTAACAAGCTGTGGTATATGTATACCATGGAATACTATTCAGCCATTAAAAAAGATGGAGACTTTACGTCCTTCGTATTAACCTGGATGGAAGTGGAAGACATTATTCTTAGTAAAGCATCACAAGAATGGAGAAGCATGAATCCTATGTACTCAATTTTGATATGAAGACAATTAATGACAATTAAGGTTATGGGGGGAGAAAGCAGAAAGAGGGACGGAGGGAGGGGGTGGGGCCTTGGTGTGTGTCACACTTTATGGGGGCAAGACACGATTGCAAGAGGGACTTTACATAACAATTGCAATCAGTGTAACCTGGCTTATTGTACCCTCAATGAATCCCCAACAATAAAAAAAAAAAAAAAAAAATTGCAGGTGGGCTTTGCAAGGCTTTACTTATTAACTCTGACCACAATTCTGTTCTGATTTTTTAAACACATCTTATCTGTAAAATCTGAAAGTAAAAATGACTTTGTGCCTAATTTTGAAATACATAAACTATGTCAACTGTGCTGTAAGTGAATGGTGGTTGAAATAAAATGGCTATTAATTGGCACGCCTTTTTTCAAAACTTGAATAACGCTGACGTAGTCGGAAGAGTCAGCTGATGGAGGATTCATCTCAGCAACACTGACCTCTGCAGAGTTTAGTCCCACTTTCCTCAGGTCTCAACAGGCTCATGGGCCTATTCATGTCCCATGTGTGAATGTGGAGAGCTTATGTTACAAAATTATATCAGATTTCCACACCTGCCTAAGAAAACCCCAAACAAGGTGGAGATTTGGCCAGGCTACATCAGTTGTGAGTTACAATGATAAAGCTGCAACACTAGGGCAGAGTCTCCAGGGGGCACAGCTAGCTGAGTGTGAAGGGCCAGCCGAAGACCAGGCACCTGGTGGCTGTAAATGCAGGATTTGTAGTACTTTCTAAAATCGTTGCACTTTTACAAATGTGTAGTTTCTCTCCTATACTCACAACTTTCAGATAAATTATGTGGCAGCTTTCCTTTTGTCTTTCAGAGATTTTTTTTGCACTTACTCTTCAAATTGCGGTATTTTTGTTTTCTCAGATTTTGAAAGTTAATCTCTCATTTCAAAAATAAATTCACACAAGTCCAGAATATATTTTAGTTTTTTATATATCATTATCCCTACAGTAGATAAATTGGAGTAATTTTACGATTTCAGAATTAACTATATTCTATAGCGTGTTTACTTCAATGTATTTTACAAAAATAAAGAACGTGACGTAAATACTTAAAGGCATAAAAGGGCAAGTTTGGGGGGAAAAATGTTGAAACGATTCCCTTCTCTATAATCACTAATGTGTGCAATGTGACTTTTCCTGTTTTCCTGTCAAGAAATATGATCTGCCTCCTTCTGATTCAGTTTCTCACAGTGAGTACAGTTGAAGAGACAGATGGACATCTCAAGACGGCTTGAATGTCTCAGCACATTCTCTCGGAAAGCTGCTCAGCCCCTGTGAGAATAAGCCCAGGCTAACCTGCGGGGCAAGAGAGACATTTGAGACTCTTATAGTCCCAGCAGTCAATTGGGCAACCCGCAGACCTTTGAGTGAGACCACCCTGCAGGAGCCAGACTCCAGCCACCTGTCACCTGATGACAGGTGCGTGAAGGAGCTGACTGCAACCAACCAGTCTCAGCACTGTACGGCCATAGTGAACCCAGACTCATGAGCAATATATGTGTATATATTTTATAAATTACATATATACAACTATGAATATATTTATAGTGCACATTCAATTATATATAAATTATCTATACACTATATGTATTTATAATTATATATAGTTGTGTTATATAATGTATATATTTATATATATAATTGTATGTACATTATATATGCTTAGGGTGTACCTACAATTATAGATAAATATGTGCACTGTATATACTTATACTGTACATACAAGTATATGTAAATGTGTGCACTATAAGTATATATAGTGTACATATAATTATATATACTTACATGTCGGTGCCCACCGTAGGCACCCCATCCCCACGCGAATAAAAACAGCCAGGACACAGATGGAAGGTATGAGCCTGCAAGAAGTGGGCCTCCCAACATTCTAGGGAGAGCCCTGCGCAACCTCTGTCATGGCCTTTTATGGAAGCATTACACAACAGGTGTGGGGCCCACGTACTGGGAGCTACGTCCTTGATGATCACTACGTGCCCCTTCCCCACTGGCTGGACTCCCACCCTGTTGCACCACAAGTGTCCAAAGTATAACACCTGCTTGCTAACCAGCCACCCATCTTGTCTCATTAACACATGTTAATGTCTATGAACAGATAGAATCAGAATATCCTACTTGCTGAACAATAATGGCTTTATTTACATGTAGAGGACAGCAGTGCAGATGGTGTGTCTGAATCTCACTCTATAAAAAGACCTTTTTATCTTTATTCAGTCAACTTATAGTATGTTATTAACCTACATTCTTTTAAATCAAAGCTCTATTGAGTTAATTAATGTGGGGTGTCTGAAATTTGATGAAGCCTTTTAACTGAATTTTCCTTGAGATTCTATACTTTTAAATATTTAATGCTTATTTAATATTAATTTAATGATTAATTCATAGGCATTAAATATTTAACATAAAGAAATATTAAGTAAAATAATATTTTCTTATTTGATAAATATTTTAATTATTAAAAAGCTGTATCTAAAGGACATAGAAATGCATTTCCAGGATTTTTATACAACAGAGCACTGTGCAGAGATTTGGTTTTCAGTTTAAACAAAAAGTATTCCAATAAATAATTTTTTTCTAACTAGCAAACTTTTTCATGCTTTTAATTACAAAACAAAATTAAAATCGTCTCAGAAGCCTTTGCCAGGTTGGGCATAGTGGCTCACAGCTGTAATCTCAACACTCTGGGAGGCTGAGACAGGAGTATCACTTGAGCCCTGGAGTTTGAGGTTGCTGTGAGCTATGACTCCACAGCACTCTACCCAGGATGACAGAGGGACACTATCTCAAAAAAAAAAAAAAATAGAAAAACTAGCTGGGTGTAGTGGCAGGCACTGCAGTCCCAGCTACTTGGGAGGCTGAGGCAGGAGGATTGCTTGAGTCCAGGAGTTTGAGGTTGCTGTGAGCTATGACAGTACAGCACTCCACCTAGGATGGCAGATTGAGATTCTGTCTCAAAAAAAAAAAAAAAAATTAGGAAGCCTTTGCCAGTTCTGTCAAGAAGAGTTAGTGTGCTTATTTCTGTGCTCACAGCAGGATTTTCCCTCTTATTTTTACTATTCCTTCTATTCCTGAAGGTGACATCATTCTACACTGAGGACTTTATACAGCTTCACACCCTACACCTGCCTCAAGACTGGGCAATTCTGTCTGCATTAAACATACTCTTACTATTAATACATGTTCCTATGACTCAATACTAAGCACTCAAAAATGTATCTTTTCTTCCTTGAAGTACATAAATGAATCAACATTTTATATTATTACTGGATGACAGAATTGGAGACTGATTATTTACTAGCTCTGGGAACAGATACACTATAAGATTACATCCTGGGTCTTCTCATTTGAATTCTTTCTTTTTCTTTTATTTTTGGTGGTTTTTTCCCCTGGATGCACAGCTAGAAAATAAAATAGTAAATTGAGGCTATTCCAGACTTCCTAGTCTGAGGGAATAACATGATGGATGATTTTTCACTGGTAACGTTTGAGAACTGATAAAACAAACATGTTAAGAAAAAGCATCAGATTGTAGAGAGAGCTGTGCATACTGCTGTATCTGCAATGTCCACGCTCTCGGGTACATAGAGAAAGCAGATTCTGGTACACACTCCCCCTGTTTTTTAAACAGATAGATGAAAGTGATAAAATGTGCTTTTTGGTTTTCTAAAACATGATTGAGTTGAAGCAGCAAATATGATAGAGACGTGAGTATCTCTTTTCTCCAACACCATTTCATATTGTCTTTTCTGTATAAGAGATTTATGAGTAGATAGGTGATAGATAGATAATATAAGAATAGAAAGATAGGTGGTATATAGATGATAGATGGATAGATGGCAGCAAGGTTATAGATGACAGATGATGAACAACAGATGACAGGTCAATAGATGGTAGATAAGTGACACACGGGCAGATGGAGAGAGACAGAGATCAAGGCAACACAATCTTCAAGCACATGTGGAAGTCTGCTCTTCTTTTTGGAAAATTCACTTCAACAACTCCCTAACCCTCCTTTCCAGCCTCGCCAGTGCTCTCCTTATATCCAGAAAGGCCCTGGACACACGGAAGGCTCATTTCTAAAAATCGACTTACTGTACAAGTTCACTGTGCTCCCACCCAAGTTCTATCTAGTTTCCCCTTGATTGTAAGTCTTAGCATAAAAGATTAAAACATTATTTTGTCTCAAGATGGCATAGAAAGTAAGAAAACTGAGAAATTGATTTCGCAAAACTAGTGTTTATTCTATAAGGCATATTTATGCCTTTTATTTAACATTCTGTCAGAGCCAATGAATTATTGGAGTATACGTGTTGCTCTTATCAGGCTGATAACTTCTAAAGCTTTGTGCACTAACAGAAATGTTCCTTTAGACTTTCCTTTTTCTTAAATTGTTTAACTCTACAATTTATCAGGTTTCCAAAAGAATCGTCTAGTAGCAAAGAGAATAGGTCACACTAAAAATTACAAGGCTTTAGTCTAGTAACAGGAATGACAAAGAAATGGCTTCTCTGTCTGTGTTAGTAGATCACTCATTATGAGTACTAAGGTGTATATAAGAATCTGTTATCTGCCATTGACTTGAACTAAGGGAGGTTTCACATTCTTACCTGTGGATGGGAAGAGGATGTCAGACTTTGGACAGCAAGTCTCATAACACAGGAGTTTTCGATCATTTTATGTGTAAAATTGTCTTCGTAATTTAAATACAAGCTGCAGCATCCTGTTTTGGAAAAGAGTAAAGTTTCAATGATATTATTAAACTGATACAAAGTTTCCATTGAAGAAAGCTTAAATAAGGGGAGATCTGACTCTATCATTTGATTGAAAACTCTATTGCATACCAAGGAATACTATTTAGCCATAAAAGATGGAGACTTTAGTGTCTTTTGTATTTACCTGGACAGATTCAGAGAATATTCTCCTAAGTAAAGTATCTCAAGAATGGAAAAGCAAACATCCAGTGTATTCAACACTAAGCTGAAACTATGTATGAGTAGTATTAGATGAACAACTATAGGTCCACATGAGAGAAAAACACAATTAAATTCAAGAAGGGAGGAAGGGGAGAGGCAGGAGAGAGGAGTGGGTTTAGTTATCTCCCACCTATGGGGTGCAAGATATGGGTAGATGGCACAAGGCCTGGGAGAAGGACTCAACTTGAACAAGGACTTTACCTTACAAATGCAAAGCAATGTAACCCAGTCATACATAACCTCAGGTTAATCTGAAATTAAAGAAAAATAAAAATAAAAAAGAAGATAGCATTTTGTAACATGTTGTAAGAAATGGCTAACAATAAATAATGAATGACACGGACGCAGCTGTCAGGAGGGTGCTCGTAGGCAAGGTCCTACTGCAGGGTCCTACAGTGACGGCGATGCCAACAGCTCCCTGCAGGGGCACCACCAAGACAAATGTCCACATGCGGATCCCGACAGATGGGGAATGGTGGTGTTATAATTGGAAAGTATGTGGGAAGCCAGCAGATAATGTCCAAGTCCCAGATTTATGTTTTACTCACTTTCAGAATCTTACTTTCTCTAAGAATTGTATCTGCTTTGCATTTTTTATCTTCTCCACTGCCATGGATTCGTTGCAGGGATTTTCCTTTTCCCCCATTTTAATACACTGAAAACATTCTTGCTGATACTTTTCCCCAGAATATTTCACTGCAGCTTTTACAAAACAAACCCTCTGAGTTATTAGAAGGAAAAAATTAGGCAAATGAGAATGAAGGAAAGATTACTTGAAATATTTCAACTATCATCACAGGAATTTACATTTTTATAATGTATTTAAACAATAAATCTCATCAAGTCAGAACAGTTTAAAATCAAGTATATGATGAGAGAGGGAATCCTACTCATTTCTTTTACAGCTTTCAGGTAACCTGGATGGAGTTGAAGTATCACAAGACTGGAGAAGCAAGTAACGAATATACTCAAGTCTAACATGAAGCCAGTAGAGGCTCTCATACACACCCACACAAGACAAAGACGCAATTTAATTCAAGCTGGGGGGAGGGAGAAGAGGGGGATTAGTGAGCTCCCACCTAATGGGCACAACGTGAGGGTACATGGCAAATCTCCTAGGTGAGGGGCACAACTTTGCTTAGCAAATGCAAACATTGTAACCCTAATGTGTGTACCCTCATATTAATCTGAAATAAAAATTAATTAATTGAATAAGTTGGTTGTTTTATCTGGACCTCCTCCTAGTAGACATAAAATCACAGGAACACCCGTGCTCTAATCTTTCACATTTGTCTGTGTTCTGGGTTCATCTTTCATCCTCTCTCACAAGCACTTTCCGCCCCCATTGTCACAATAAATCTCAAGAGAAATCTTGGAAACGTATTGAAAGTTACTTACCATTGAGTATAATGATTGACTTAAAAAAAAAAAAAAAGCTGCTTTCTGCTAAGTGGACCTTCAGGAACATAGTCCTACCTGGAATAAGCACTTAAATATGACCTCTGTTGGCGGGTGGCTAGCAGGGGTATAGTGTTAGTATTTCTTTCCACCTTCATCTGTCTCTGGGGCAAAATAGAGAAATGCCAGTGGTGAGTCTTTTTTCTATCATCTCATTTTTTGCCAATGACAGAAGTGTAAAGATGAAGAAGAAAGAGGCCTGTGGTGGTGAGGTTCGATACCAAAGTTAACAGCTCATAACAGAATATGAAACACTTAGGCAAGAAAGCAGCACCAGGTCTATGCCCACTTGGGTATAACCTTTCCAAAAAAATACTGCTGCAGACCTCAGCTCACCTTTGACAAATCTGCTACACGGAGCACGATTTTGAAAAGGGCTTCAGGGATGTTTAGCGACAGAAGCTTCTAGGACAGGTTAAGCTGAGCTGTCATGTCCTCTGGTATTTTGCTGCAAACTTGCTTTCAGTGGTGAAGAACTGCATTAACTTATCTCCTTAGAATTCACATATGCACATACAACTTTATGGGAGCCAGAATATAGTACATGCAGGAATTTTTATAATGAAAAGGGGCAATTTCCCATATCAAAAAAACAAAGAGGAAGAGAAATGATCTGAAAGAACTAATTTAATTTTGCAAGTTACCAGGACTGAATATTTATCTTTAAACCTGAAAGATGATTCTGTAGCACAAGTTTATTAATTTAAAATGTAAAAGACTTCAACCTAAAAATAAGTTTTTAAATTAAGAGAATATATTTTTCTTGCAGAAAGCTGTTCACTTATTCTCATTGGCTTAAAGCATTAAAAAAAAAGGAAGAAAAGAGTTACAGATCCCATAAATGTAAGAATTTAATGGAATATGAATTCAATTTTAGCATCCCATATTATAGTTGTGGTTTATAGAACATTATTTCAGAGGTCGGAGAAATCTGAATTTCCCTTGTATATTATCATAAATGTGCATGGTTTTTTATCACCAGTTTATAAAGTGTAATTGTTAAAGGTGTCAGGAATTCTCCATATTTATATCTGAACAAGTACATTAATAGTCTATAAGGCAATGAATAGGAATAAAGTGTAAAAAATAACTCATATAGGTCTAAAAAGTTTCTAGTATATAAAATTATGTATAAAAGTTTAAAAATATTATAGAAAAGTATTATCTACATCATATTGTAAGTAGTATTTACCTAAAAGTTTTTAATGGGAAAATTCACACATACAAAGAAATGATAATATTAAACTTCAAAGTAAACCTAAATTCAGAGTTTTTCTTTTCTTTTCTTACTATGTTATTCTTACCAAAAGCTTACTACATTAAGAGTTTTACATATATCCTCCTATCTAATCCTCATTTCAAAGGAGATTTATATTTTAATCCTCAATTCGGAGAAAATGAAATGAGGACTTAAACAAACTAAGCAATTTCCCCCAACAAAAAAAAATTAAAAAACCCAAAACTATTTTAATGACAGGCTCTGAATCCATTTTTCCCTAACTCCAAAGCTGACATTTGCAACCTCTTGTGGATATTTATACCACTTGTACTCTACTTACATTTGGTTAATACTTATCACTAAATATACCAACAGAAATTTCAGATTCAAAAAATGAGTTTCATTTTGCAAAACTCAAAGTGCCGCCTGTTTCTTTCTAAGACTTGAAGTTGTAATATTGGTCACCCCCATTTGGGAATATTTTCCTTCACAGGTCCATTTACTCACAAATCAATTAACAAAGTTTCAGGAAGCTCCAGCTATGTCCCACATGCTGTTTTAGGAATTGTTTATACAGCATGGAGGAAAAAAAATAATCAAAAATAAAATCCATGCTCTCATGGGAATAACTTTCTGGAGAACAGAGATAGGCAATAAATTAAATACATGGATAAATAGATAGACATACACACACACGCACATACAGAGATAACGTTTTTTGTTGTTGAGTGCTGTGGCATCACAGCTCATAGCAACCTCAAACTCCTGGGTTCAGGCGAGCCTCTTGCCTCAGCCTCCCAAGTAGCTGGGACTACAGGTGCCCACCACAACACTTGGCTATTTTTTTAGAGACAGGGTGTAGCTCTTGCTTAGGCTGGTCTCGAACTCCTGAGCTCAAGCAATTCACTGATGAAAAATGGCAGAAAGAAAATAATTTTCAGTAAAAATAGTAACAGCATATAATAGGATTGCAATTTAAAAAAAATAGAATGGTAAAAGAAGTTCTTACAAAGTAAGTGAGAAAAACTCAGGTGGGTATTTGGGGAGAGAGCACAGCAACCAAATGCAGGCATGTGTACAGGCTCTGAGTGTGAAGGGTACGTGAAATGCTCAAATACAGCACAGGGGCGGAGCTGGGACGGAACAGCAGGAAACTCTGGGAAATGACAACACCGGGGGCAACGTGTTTTTATGCCACTGTAAAAGCTCTAGCATTCCTTGGAGTAAAATGGAAACCCCTGAGGGATATTAAGCAGAAGTCCTGACGTGGCCGATACAAATTTTAGGAGTATGATGTGGCTGCCCGGTGGGGAGGCAAAGGAAGAAGCAGAGACACTTGTCAGGAGGTAAAGGAGTTAGTGACTGAGATTTAACTCTGTAGCTCTAGAACGTGATTAGATGTAGTAAATAAGGTTGGATAGGAAATCTCGACTTTGGGGGTGACGTTTGGGAAGGACGCATCAATGAGGTGTCATCAGTTTGTGGACGGCACCCCACACACTGAAGCTGGACGAGCTGTCTCAGTAGGCTGAGAGTCGGCAGAGAAGGTTCTAACACCAGGAGGTCAGCTGGTGTTAGATAAAGCAGATTGACTGAAGGGGACGGGGAAGGAATGGCTATTAGTTAGGGCAACGAGAAGGAAAATTCAGGGTGTCAAACGCCGACTCAAAGACTTTCAAGGAGGAGTTTGTGATCAGCTGTGTCAGATGCTGCTGGTATATGGAGAAGGCTGAAGACAAAATAATGGGTGCAGCCTTAGCAAGTGGTTTTTGTGCAGTGATGGCGGAAATGTGCCAGGGGAGCTGATTCACCAGAGATTCTCCAAGCAGCAAGACAGCTGGAAGCAGCAAATACAACTCACTCATTCGGTTTTGCTCCAAGGAAGTAGAAGAGGAAATGACGTTAAGAAAACGTTTCTGTTGTTATTGCTTATTTCTTTGGTTGAAGAGAAAAAATTATATATATATGTATGTATTTTTCTTCTAGAACTGGAAAAACTGAAGATGCAGGAGGGACAGAGGGCAAATGCAGAAGGAAATTCCACGAATAAGCAGGAGGGCAAGCAGCAGGTCCGTGAGAGAGCAAGGCAGTCCATCGCCTAAAGAAGAGTCCAAGCAAGGGAAGGTGATCACACGGGGGTGTGGGGAGGCAGGCAGACAATAGCAGAGACTGGCCAGTGATCTCTCCTGGTTTATTTAAATGTTCTAAGTAAAGTAAGAAATGAGGTCATGCATTGAAAGGACAAAGACGTGCTGGAGTTTGAGATGATGATTCTTTGTGAAATGGTCATACAAAACAGAGAATGGGCAGCAGGGGTGCAGTAGCACACCTGCTCCTGAACGTGGAGGTGCGTAAGAGCAGGAGCAGGTGTCAACGTGCATTCACAGCAAGACAGTGTATTGCGTCCAGCCACATTCTGGGGCCGGCAAAGCAGTGTAGAGTGATTCAAACAGCATTGCTGTGTTTTGTGGACAATGACCCCTAAAGGACACTGTTTCCGGTTTGCTTGGAATAAAGTATTTATGCTAAAAAGAGAGAGAAAAAGAGAAATGATTCCAAAGAGTTGAGGAATTCTATTTTCTGCTTATCTCCCTCATAATTTGGGGGGAGTTGATCTGCTTAGATTTTTCATGTTGCCAGAATTCTGCTGGTTCCTCTCTATGTGTATTTTCAGCTTATTTTTTTATATGAATTATAGTTTTTTAGCTGAAATGTTAAGTTGTCCCTAAATAGTTATTGAGAGATAATCTAATTGGGGATGCTTAGGCAGCACCCCAGAGACCTTGTTTGGTAACTGAAACTAAAACTAGTGGCTGAAATCAGTTTCAGAGTCCCCAGGATATGGGCCTCACCACCTCTTCAGTTCTGACTGTTGAAATGTGTTACAGGTTATGCCTGTGGCGGCACAAGCTTCCAAAGCTCCCTTTCAGGGCTGCAGTGTGAGATTCTCTGAGGGCCAACCTTGCTTTCTCCATGTTGGATGGGGCAGCCCTTGGGGGAAGACCACCAGGTACTCCAGGAGGGAGTGACTCAGTTAGCTCCCCAGTCTGCTTCAGTCGTGGCTTCAGCCTGCCCTTGAATAGAGGAATTCTAGGGAGGCTGAAGCAGCTCAAAGTGGATCCCTTGAGCTCAGGAGTTGGAGATCAGCCTGAGCAAGAGCAACTCCATCTCTACTAAAAACAGAAAAATAGAAAAACTGGCCTGGCATGGTGACAGGTGCCTGTAGTCCCAGCTACTTGGGATCACTTGAGCCCAGGAGTTTGAGGTTGTTGTGAGCTATAATACCACAGCACTATCCCCAGGGTGACAGAGTGAGACTCTGTCTCAAAAGCAGGAAATGAAGGAAGGAAGGAAGGAAGGAAGGAAGGAAGGAAGGAAGGAAGGAAGGAAGGAAGGAAGGAAGGAAGGAAGGAAGGAAGGAAGGAAGGAAGGAAGGAAGGAAGGAAGGAAGGAAGGAAGGAAGGAAGGAAGGAAGGAAGGAAGGAAGGAAGGAAGGAAGGAAGGAAGGAAGGAGAGAAAATCATATCTGAAAGATTTGCTTTATGGCATTTTCTATTACATTCTACATATT
Source organism: Nycticebus coucang (assembly GCF_027406575.1). NCBI lineage: Eukaryota > Metazoa > Chordata > Mammalia > Primates > Lorisidae > Nycticebus > Nycticebus coucang. The sequence goes on along the minus strand of NC_069780.1, from coordinate 106,124,610 downwards.
ATCTCTAGAAAACAGAAAAAGAGAGATTTACTAAATTGCTCTATCAGAACTGCTTCATCCTACCAAAGAAAAAAACATTATATCCACTTCAGTTTTAGTTTAATCACAGCCTAAGGTTGAACTCAAAACCTCAGGCTGTCGTGTGGCCCGGTTGTTCTGCTTTCTGGAGCATATATGAATACCATGATCATTCTAACTCTTATTTTCAGATCAGTGGAACATGACAGGCTCCAGTGAACATTCTAGAATTTATTTAAGTTGAATCTTACAATAAATAATACTGCTGAATAGATGAAAATTTTACTTTCAAATTTGATAACCCAGGAGAGTGTGGTGTTGTTTTTCCCCAACAAAAACAATTCTAGGGTTCAAACTCAGATGAGATGGTATGAAGAATGATTTCTCAGAATGGAAGCCAAAAACTGGAACTTGCTGGAGAAGACAGGAGCAGTCTTGTACAATCAGCATAAAATGGGAATGAGCGCTACGACATGTAAGTAATATGGATTTCTTTTCCACGTCACTATTTAAAATTGGGAAATTCCAGGCCAGGGGTGGTGGCTCGTGCCTGTAATCCCAACACTCTGGGAGACCAAGGCAGGAGGATCCCTTTAGCTTGGGAGTTCCAGACCAGCCTGCGCAAGAGCAAGACCCCTTCTCTATTAAAAATAGAAAAACTAGCCTGGAGTGGTGGCAGGTGCCTGTAGTCCCAGTTACTCAGAAGCCTGAGGCAGGAGAATCACTTGAGCTTGACACCATGGCACTCTACCCAGGGTGACAGAGTCAGACTCTGTCTAAAAAAAAAAAAACAAATATCATAATTAATTAAAAAAATAAAACTGGAAAATTCCAGTCAACATTTCTGTATTCATTCCTAGAGACAAAGGTAAAAGCTTGTCAGAGAGTCCATCACAGAAAACCTGGCATTTGACTGAATAGGAAACTTAATGCTCTTAAGGAAATTTACTTCAGAGATAAAACATCTTACTTAGAGGAAGGGGAGCTGAAATTTTATGTAGAGACTATAAAGTAAAAAGTGTTATTTTTTGAAGTTCCTCATCAGCATCATTTGCATAGAAAATATGCTCAATAACTAGTTTAACTTTAATAAGAAATGACAGCACTTTCCCTCTCTAGGAGTTTATTTCCAGTTGAAACAGTACTGGGAAGTCGGTGGCTGGCAGCTCTCCTGGTGGGGAAGTTACTAGTGAAATGAAATACTTGACTATGACAAAATAGTCCTTTTCTTGCAGGAATTAGCCTTCTGAAACACATGTGATGTAGTTGCTTACCTTCTGTAAATGCTAAGGGGTGTCTCTCTCTCGTGTTAACATATGGCTATTTCACTTTCAGTCTTAGACTCATAAATCCTCATCCTCTGCTCATTCACACGAACTCTAAGCTCATAGGCATTACCCATCAACTGCAGTAATGTTTCCAGAACTCACTCAAGCATCAAGTGTGCCCTTCTTTTTACTCCTCTTTGGATATTCAATGCGATGCACCCTCTGGGTCACTTCAATTGTCCTTTTATTCTAAGGGACGCCTGCAGCTGTATTATTATTCGGCCAACTAGTGACTCTGTCATTATACATTTTCCTTACTCAGTTATTCACAGAGCAGGAAAATTGGCATGCACCTCATTAGGGGCAGAGGAAAAAGTCCACAAAACGCTGACACAACACTGTGATACTTACAGCCATCAAGCGGGAAGGAAATTAAGTCTATAATAATAATAGTTTTGAATTTTAAATGTTCCATAATTTATGAATGCTTATTGTAGATATAATCTCACACAATATCATGCATTTTTCAGGAAGCTTAGGAAAGGCTAGGAAAAGAAAGGCAAACTTAATATTTCAACCTCTACTTAATTTGCAAGGCATGGCTTATATAATCATTCCCTCTCCAAATAAACTTTGTTGCAATGACTATGAATCCAAAAAAGTTTTCCTATTAAGTTTCTATAATGAAACTAGTATTATCAAATACTTGACCATAATATTAAAGTATCAAATACTTTTTGATTTTTCAACTCTCCGTTGAAATACAAAGTATTAGGAAGTGATGATTTTTCCTTTCTTCTAGGTGGGGGCCAGATATAGGAGAGAGAAAGATGTTATACCTCAGGACCTAGAAGGGGCCTGGGACTGTGTCACCTTCTTGGTTCCCAGGGCTATGCACTGGGAACAGAATTGACTGCATGGAGTGTTCCCATGAGCATTGGAAGCCATTGCTTCCATCTGTTCCCTGCCATGGCCTCTCTCTCCAAAGTTCTGTCATTTCATATCCGAGATCCCCTCACATTCATGAAGTCTGTGAGCAACTTGCTGAACCCAAAGACACATGTGGGAAAACCTTGGTCTTGGCCAATTAGCATCGATGAAACAAGGTCTTTTGGTCTCTCACAGCCTGAGTTTCTTCTGCCACTGCGGTCCCATAGTTGAGATGGGGAAGCCACCTGCTGGAGACCCAGAGAGGAAGAGGGGAAACACTCTGGTTTTCAGATTCTCCTGCACCTCTCTCATCCCAGAAGCCCTTCTCAGAGTCTGAGACCCCGGGGATTCATTCACCCCTGCTGAATCAGATAGATTCCAAATCATACCCTCCAAATCCCTAGAGAACTTTGCAGGTGTACAACCAATTTCACATTCTGGGAAAGTGGCCTTCTCACCTGCCACATGACTCCCTGCCACGTATGATGGTAACTTTTGTTAATGTCAATAGTCTAGGCTTTTAATGCTGAGTATCTGAAAAAATTTATGTAGGAGTTGACAGGATGGAGTGAGGTTCTGATTCACTTTCTCCATGGTTGTCAAAACAATTCAGTGGTACTTATTTTATTTCTCGCAGACACGTAAGTTGGTAAAACTCTCCATTGAAATACAAAGTATTAACAAGTGATGATGAAGAGCAATAGATTTTTGAGCTACTGAAAACAGACAGATCAAATACTGAATGTGTGTGGGTATTAAGATTTGTGATTCCTGTCCTAACAAAGAGGATGAGAATTGTATAAGCTTTTATGCAACACAATTTACTAATAACGTTTCTAAGAACTGCCCACTCACGTTTTTGCAGAACTTGATGGCTTTGAAACCATAACTTTCTCCTGAAATAAAGAAATGTGTCGGGAGGCGGAGCAAGATGGCGGCCAAGTAACAGCTTCCTTGCATCTGGGCACTGTGAGTCTGGGGAGATAGGACTCCAGGCATCTCTGGCTGGATACAGGGAGTCAGCGAGAGACTTCTGGCACCCAAGAGGAGGACTAAAACAGTGGAAAAATGGCCAGTGGTCACGTGTGTTCAATCTGTCTAAACCCGCCCACAACTGTAAGTTCAGTAGCAGCGAGACTGCAAACCAGAAAGGCCTTACCTGTGAACTGTTTTGGTGTCTTTGGACTTGGCACTCAGTTGAACTGCCTTGGGGAGAGCCTGAGCGGGAGTGTGGAGAACTTTGGCTGTTGTCTAGGGACCCAGTCTGAGACGCTGAGCCAAACGGAGCTAATACTGTTTGGCTGTGGGTCACAGGGAGCCATTGTGAGTGATCTGCCCCGGCAAGCTCCGCCCTCAGGGTCGCAGAGCTAGAATCGGTTGGGAGCTGGTAACCCAGCGACCAAGGAGCCGAAGGGTGGGATCTGAGCCGCCTTGCAGCCCTAACCCTCAGGGGCAGAGTGAGACCAGTTTTGGCACACTGGGTAAGTGGATAGCCACTTCAGCAGTGATTCCAGCGACAAGCACTTTCCTGGGAAAGCTTCTGCTCAGCAAGTGAACAAGTTCAAAGTGCCTTTTAAGTGGGCTGAAGAGAGATTTAGGGTGTCTACCTGCTGGGGTTTGAGAAATCAGCAGCCTCCAGTCGTATCAGAACTGTGATTAACATCTCATACTCCAGAAGACCACGTGTTGCCCAGACAATATTCAATAACATATACACTGCTTTGTTTTTGGTTGTGGTTTTTTTTTTTTTTTTTTTTTGTCTGGTTGTTTTTTTGTTTATTTTGATGTTGTTGATGTTTTGTTTTTTTAATTTCAACCTTTTACATACAGATCCTTTTTTTCCCTCAATTTTTCTAGTTTAATTATAATTTCCCATTGATGCCTTTTTCAATAACTAGAACTTCATTTTTGCGAGTGTTTCTACCACTATTATTTGGTTTTTCACCCAATTTTATCCCATAAAGTTTTTTGTTTGCTTGTTTTGGTTTGATTTATAGCATTTTTGTCTTTCCTCTCTACTTGGTGGAGGTGGGGTACTGTGTCTGATCAGGTTAGCAAAGAGCTGCTGACCTCAAGGGAACCACACAATGGGGCACCAAAAGAAGGTGGGGCTTTTTTAAGGTTGTGTCAAAGTACCCTACTGTACACCTATATTGCTCTGTCTCCCTCTTTCTGTGCCTATCTTCTTTTGGTCAATATTCCTTTTACCCACCCCCTCTCCTTTCTCTATTATTCTTTTCTTTTTCTTATCACTCGGTCCTCCTTTCTTTCATCCCTTTTTTGCTCTTCAACCTTCTCACCCTTCTGGTCCTGTAACCCTTAGTCCACAGGCATGAGAACTTAAAGAGCAAGAGGAAGTGAAAGGAAAATTAGGGCAAGGAAACAGATAAAAGAAATCACTCATGAGGAAGAATCAGCAGAAAATTGCAGGCAACATGAAGAACCAGTCTAGAACAACCCCGCCAAGGGACCATGAGGTAGCTACTGCAGAGGAGTCCACCAAGAAAGAAATGTTAGGAATGACAGAAAGGGAATTTAGAATACACGTGTTGAAAACAATGAAAGAAATGATGGAAACAATGAAGGAAACTGCTAATAAAGTGGAAAATAACCAAAAGGAAATCCAAAAACAGAATCAAATAAGAGATGAATGATATGAAGAATATAAAAAGGATATAGCAGAGCTGAAGGAACTGAAACAGTCAATTAGGGAACTTAAAGATGCAATGGAAAGTATCAGCAACAGGTTAGACCATGCAGAAGAAAGAATTTCAGAGGTAGAAGACAAAGTTCTTGAGATAACTCAGATAGTAAAAGAGGCAGAAAAAAAGAGAGAGAAAGCAGAACATTCACTGTCAGAATTATGGGACTTTATGAAGCATTCCAACATACGAGTTATAGGAATTCCAGAAGGGGAAGAAGAATGGCCCAGAGGAATGGAAGCCATACTAGAGAATATTATAAAAGAAAATTTCCCAAATATCGCCAAAGATTCTCACACACTGCTTTCAGAGGGATATTGGACCCCAGGTCACCTCAATTCTAACCAAACTTCTCCAAGACACATTGTGATGAACCTGTCCAAAGTCAAGACAAAAGAAAAGATTCTGCAAGCTGCCAGGAGTAACCGCCAGTTGACCTACAGGGGCAAATCCATCAGAGTGACCGCAGACTTCCCTAATGAAACTTTCCAAGCAAGAAGACAATGGTCATCTACCTTTAATCTACTTAAACAGAACAATTTCCAGCCCAGAATTCTGTACCCTGCTAAGCTAAGCTTACAAATTGATGGAGAAATGAAATCATTTACGGATATACAAACATTGAGGAAATTCGCCACAACAAGACCAGCTCTACAAAAAATACTTCAACCTGTTCTGCACACTGACCACCACAATGGATCAGCAGCAAAATAAGAACTCAGAAATTAAAGGACAGAACCTAACCTCCACACTGATGCAAAAGATAAAACTAAGCAATGGACTCTCACAAAATAAGACGAATAGAATACTACCACACTTATCAATTATCTCAATAAATGTTAATGGCTTGAATTCCCCACAGAAGAGACATAGATTGGCTGACTGGATTAAAAAACACAAGCCATCCATTTGCTGTCTGCAAGAAACACACCTGGCTTCAAAAGACAAATTAAAGCTCCGAGTCAAGGGTTGGAAGACATTTTTTCAGGCAAATGGAATTCAGAAGAAAAGAGGAGTTGCAATCTTATTTTCAGATACATGTGGATTTAAAGCAACTAAAGTCAAAAAAGACAAAGATGGTCACTTTATATTGGTCAAGGGAAAAATACAAGAAGACATTTCAATTCTAAATATTTATGCACCCAATTTAAATGCTCCCAGATTCTTGAAACAGACCTTACTCAGTCTGAGCAATATGATATCTGATAATACCATAATAACAGGGGAATTTAACATTGCTCTTACAGAGCTGGGCAGATCCTCTAAACAGAAATTAAACAAAGATATAAGAGATATAAATGAGACCCTAGAACAACTGTGCTTGATAGACGCATATAGAATACTCCACCCCAAAGATAAAGAATATACATTCTTCTCATCACCCCAAGGAACATTCTCCAAACTTGATCATATCCTGGGACACAAAACAAATATCAACAGAATCAAAAGAATTGAAATTTTACCTTGTATCTTCTCAGACCATAAGGCACTAAAGGTGGAACTCAACTCTAACAAAAATGCTCAACCCCACCCAAAGGCATAGAAATTAAACAATCTTCTGTTGAATAACAGATGGGTGCAGGAAGAAATAAAACAGGAAATCATTAACTTCCTTGAGCATAACAACAATGAAGACACAAGCTACCAAAACCTGTGGGATACTGCGAAAGCAGTTTTGAGAGGAAAATTCATCACTTTAGATGCCTACATTGGAAACATAGAAAGACAGCGCATCAACAATGTCACAAGAGATCTTATGGAATTGGAAAAAGAAGAACAATCTAAGCCTAAACTCAGTAGAAGAAAAGAAATATCCAAAATCAAATCAGAGATCAATGAAATTGAAAACAAAAGAACCATTCAGAAAATTAATGAAACAAGGAGTTGGTTTTTTGAAAAAGTAAATAAAATAGATAAAACATTGGCCAGACTAACGAGGAATAGAAAAGTAAAATCTCTAGTAACCTCAATCAGAAATGATAGAGGGGAAATAACAACTGATCCAACAGAGATACAAGAGATCATCTCTGAATACTACCAGAAACTCTATGCCCAGAAATTTGACAATGTGAAGGAAGTGGATCAATATTTGGAATCACACCCTCTCCCTAGGCTCAGCCAGGAAGAAATAGAGCTCCTGAACAGACCAATTTCAAGCACTGAGATCAAAGAAACAATAAAAAATCTTCCAACCAAAAAATGCCTTGGTCCAGATGGCTTCACTCCAGAATTCTATCAAACCTTGAAGGAAGCGCTTATTCCTGTACTCCAGAAATTATTCCAAAAAATTGAGGAAGAAGGAATCTTCCCCAACACATTCTATGAAGTAAACATCACCCTGACACCAAAACCAGGAAAAGACCCAAACAAAATGGAGAATTTCAGACCAATCTCACTCACGAATATAGATGCAAAAATTCTCAACAAAATCCTAGCCAATAGTTTACAGCCTGTCATTCAAAAAGGTCATTCATCATGATCAAGTAGGCTTCATCCCAGGGATGCAAGGCTGGTTTAACATACGCAAGTCCATAAACGTTATCCACCATATTAACAGAGGCAAAAATAAAGATCACATGATCCTCTCAATAGGTGCAGAAAAAGCATTTGATAAAATCCAGCATCCTTTTCTACTTAGAACGCTGAAGAGTATAGGCATAAGTGGCACATTTCTAAAACTGATTGAAGCTATCTATGACAAACCCACAGCCAGTATTTTACTGAATGGAGTAAAACTGAAAGCTTTTCCTCTTAGAACTGGAACCAGACAAGGTTGTCCTCTGTCACCTTTACTATTCAACATAGTGCTGGAAGTTCTAGGCAATACAATTAGGCAAGACAAGGAAATAAAGGGAATCCAAATGGGAGCAGAGGAGGTCAAACTCTCCCTCTTTGCTGACGACATGATCTTATACTTAGAGAACCCCAAAGACTCAACCACAAGACTCCTAGAAGTCATAAAAAATTACAGTAATGTTTCAGGATATAAAATCAATGTCCACAAGTCAGTAGCCTTTGTATACACCAATAACAGTCAAGATGAGAAGCTAATTAAGAACACAACTCCCTTCACCATAGTTTCAAAGACAATGAAATATCTAGGAATATACCTAACAAAGGAGGTGAAGGACCTCTATAAAGAAAACTATGAAATCTTCAGAAAGGAAATAGCAGAGGATATTAACAAATGGAAGAACATACCATGCTCATGGATGGGAAGAATCAACATTGTTAAAATGTCTATACTTCCCAAAGCAATCTACCTATTCAATGCCATTCCTATCAAAATACCAACATCGTACTTTGAAGATTTGGAAAAAATGATTCTGTGTTTTGTATGGAACCGGAAAAAGCCCCATATAGCTAAGGCAGTTCTTAGTAATAAAAATAAAGCTGGAGGCATCAGTATACCAGATTTTAGTCTGTACTACAAAGCCATAGTTGTCAAGACAGCATGGTACTGGCACAACAACAGAGACATAGACACTTGGAATCGAATTGAAGAGAAATGAAACTAACATCTTACAACCACCTCATCTTCGATAAACCAAACAAGAACATACCTTGGGGGAAAGACTCCCTATTCAATAAATGGTGTTGGGAGAACTGTATGACTACATGTAAAGGACTGAAACTGGACCCACACCTTTCCCCACTCACAAAAATTGATTCAAGATGGATAAAGGACTTAAATTTAAGGCATGAAACAATAAAAATGCTCCAAGAAAGCATAGGAAAAACACTGGAAGATATTGGCCTGGGGAAGGACTTCATGAAGAAGACTGCCATGGCAATTGCAACAACAACAAAAATAAAGAAATGGGACTTCATTATACTGAAAACCTTCTGTACAGCTAAGGAGACAATAACCAAAACAAAGAGACAACCTACACAATGGGAAAGGATTTTTGCATATTTTCAATCAGACTAAAGCTTGATAACTAGGATCTATAGAGAACTCAAATTAATCCACATGAAAAAAGCCAACAATCCCATATATCAATGGGCAAGAGACATGAATAGAGCCTTCTCTAATGATGACAGACGAATGGCTAACAAACACATGAAAAAATGTTCATCATCTCTATATATTAGAGAAATGCAAATCAAAACCACCCTGAGATATCATCTAACCCCAGTGAGAATGGCCTACATCACAAAATCTCAATACTGCAGATGCTGGCGTGGATGTAGAGAGAAGGGAACACTTTTACGCTGCTGGTGGGACTGCAAACTAGTACAACCTTTCTGGAAGGAAGTATGCAGAAACCTCAAAGCACTCAAGCTAGACCTCCCATTTGATCCTGCAATCCCATTACTGGGTATCTACCCAGAAGGAAAAAAATCCTTTTATCATAAGGACACTTGTACTAGACTGTTTATTGCAGCTCAATTTACAATCGCCAAAATGTGGAAACAGCCTAAATGCCCACCAACCCAGGAATGGATTAACAAGCTGTGGTATATGTATACCATGGAATACTATTCAGCTATTAAAAAAAAATGGAGACTTTACATCTTTTGTATTAACCTGGATGGAAGTGGAAAACATTATTCTTAGTAAAGCATCACAAGAATGGTGAAGCATGAATCCTGTGTACTCAATTTTGATATGAGGACAATTAATGACAATTAAGGTTATGGTGGGGGAAGCAGAAAGAGGGACGGAGGGAGGGGGGTGGGGCCTTGGTGTGTGTCACACTTTATGGGGGCAAGACATGATTGCAAGAGGGACTTTACCTAACAATTGCAATCAGTGTAACCTGGCTTATTAATTCCCCAACAATAAAAAAAAAAAGAAAAGGACACGAAACTATAAAAATACTGGAAGAAATTGCAGGGAAAACTTCTGAAGAAATCAGCCTGGGAGAATATGTTACGAGGAGGACCCCCCAGGCAATTGAAGTAGCATCAAAAATACACTACTGGGACCTGATCAAACTAAAAAGCTTCTGCACAGCTAAGAACACAGTAAGTAAAGCAAGCAGACAGCCCTGAGAATGGGAGAAGATATTTGCAAGTTATATCTCCAACAAAAGTTTCATAACCAGAATCCACAAAGAACTCAAACATATTAGCAAGAAAAGAACATGTGATCCCATCTCACGCTGGGCAAGGGACTTGAAGAGAAACTTCTCTGAAGAAGACAGGTGCACGACCTACAGACATATGAAAAAATGCTCATCATCCTTAATCATCAGAGAAATACAAATCAAAACTACTTTGAGATATCATCTAACTCCAGTAAGATTAGCCCATATCACAACATCTCAAGACCAGAGATTTTGGCATGGATGTGGAGAAAAGGGAACAATTCTACACTGCTGGTGGGAATGCAAACTAATACGTTCCTTTGGGAAAGATGTTTGGAGAACACTTAGAGATCTAAAAATAGATCTGCCATTCGATCCTACAATTTCTCTACTAGGTATATAGCCAGAAGACTAAAAATCACATCATAACAAAGATATTTGTACCAGAATGTTTATTGCAGCCCAATTCATAATTGCTAAGTCATGGAAGAAGCCCACATTCTAGCTATCTTTCCTTGACTGTCTTAAATATGTTACTCCACTTTACTATGGCATGAAGCCTTACTTTTTAAAAAGTCTCAGTAAACTCCAATACCTTTTCAATTATAAACAACTAGATAATTTTGCCTGTATACTTTTCTCTTCTTCTTTAAATTCAAATCGTTTTACTAGAGCATGTTCCAGTGTTAGTAAATTTTAATGAGTCGCTAGTCAAATGTGCAGTCTGTCATTTTGACATGTAATGCCAAATCTACTTTATTTCAAACCAGTTTACATCAGCTTCTGTATTTTTTATAGTTCCATTGCATTCAGTCTTCTGAGCCATATGTTGCACTTTTTTGCTATCTTTCATATTTATCAATTTGTCTAAATTGATAGACACATTTTATTTTGTCCTTTTGATTATTTTAAATTTTATTTCTTCCCATTTTCTGTTATATAAAGTCATTATTTAAGCTCATTCATTCTTGTGTTTCTTTTAGTCTTCATTTCTGGAATGAAGACTATTCATTCCTTGTATTTCTAATTCTTTTATGATATTATTTGATAACCTTTATTATTTTATGACTTTGCTTCCCTCCCTCCCATCCTTCTTTCCCTCTTCCCTCCCCTTTATTTTCCCTTTCATTTCTCTATTTTCTTTTCTTTTCTTTCTTAAAAAATATTAAATAAATGTTTTTGAACTGGTAGGTAAGTCTTTTGGGGTTTCACTTAGACTCTAGACATAATCCCTGTAAGGATGTTATTATCCTATACTCTTAAGAGGTAGCTGTTTCTGTTCTTTAACTGCAATATTTTCTGTTGTTCATATTCAACTGGGATGGATTTTCCCTTATTCCTGGGAGAAAAAGATTAGCATGTGATCATCCACAGCCTCACAGTTCTGAGCTATAATCAAGTGTGAGCCATGTTATTTTTTCCCTAACAGAGAAGTGGCCTTGAGTTTTTGACATCTCCTGAGTATTCTCTTCTCCATTTTTTTGCTGGAGATTCTCTTCTTCCCCCGCCTAGGGTCCCCTTCCTCTCTCTCGGGCTTTACTCAGTATGAGGCTGAATCCTAGTAGAGGTTTCTGGTGGTTAATTTCTGGTTTGCTCGTTCAGGACAGCCCAGCAGAACCAACACTGTTCTCTCTCACCTGTGCATTTGGGTCTGAAAAGGCTTTTCTTAATTTTGGCCTCTGTTCTCAGACTGTCCTGCCTACCTCTTCTTGTTAGTAGATTTTGGCAAATTGGGGAGCTTTCTGATCTCAGGTTTTTTTCTTTTTTTGTCCTTTTTTTGAACATTCTATGAGAGCATGTAGCGTTGCTGCCATAGTTGGTTACTCTTATTTTTGGCTTCATGGTGTATTCTAGAACAACACAACACACACAGGACAGAAACCAGATCTGTGCTGTGAAAAAAGTCAACTGAAGGTAAAATAGCATAAAATTAATTTTCCTATGGTCCGACAGAAATGATTTATAATAACAGTTCTCAATCCTCTTACCTAGAGGGAAATTATTAATTATTTGATTGTTCTGAACCTATTCTACAAGTTTTCATTTATCTTTTTGGGATATAAACTTTACCTTTCAAGAAATTTTCTATAGGGTTTATCTGCTCCTAAATTCATTTCTTTACAAACAGATATTCCAAGCTAGCTCCAGTTCATGGCTTATTAGCATAAAATTTCACTTCATGTACTTCATTTAAAAGATAACCTATCTACTCATGTCTAAATCTTTATGCGTACTAGGTGCAATAATTAGTTTTCTGTTAAAAATGATTTTGAATATTCCACAAAATCGTGTCTATTAATATTGCTCTGAGTGCTCACCTCTAATGCCTGATGTTGTAAAATCACTTACTTGGTTCTCATTTTGTGAGAAATAATGAAGGATTCGGATTTTAATTATAACATTACAAATGGAAACCTGATGCAAGATAAACGAATCGTCTTCAAGACTGAGACCGTTTGTCGCTCTTCATAATCACAGTATAGAATTATTGGACCTATACACATCTTCTTTTTTCTGTTGTTCTATCTTATTTGCATCTTTGGGGGGTGGGGGTGTCTGTCCTATTTCCTCTTCTGCTTTCTGGCAGACACTTACTTTAGTTTTACCTGTCCCAGTTTATTTGATGATAGGTTATTTTTAACTCAACTCAATCAACATTCCTTCTGCTCCCAAAGCCACTTGTTCCATCAGTTAGAAAGGAGAAGGCGAGACGGAACCGGCTGCTAAACCGCAGCTCCTGCCTGGTGCTGGCAAGGGGTTCAAGGAGTGTCCCTGGTCCTCCGGAAAAGCCCGCAGGTCACCACGGTTATTACTAATCATTCCTGTGGGAGGTAGCTGGTGGATGAACAGGTGTGACACTTCATGCGGGGGTGGGGAGGCTGATTTTCTTTCTTTGTTTAAATTCCGATTAATGTGAGGGTACCCATGTTTAGGTTTCATTGTTTACATTTCTAAGGTGAAGTTCCAGTTGTAGTGGAGCCCGGCTCCTGGGGGCGTGCTGTGGAGGTAAATAAGAAACAATCTCTTTTCAAAACTTTCTAACTCAAAAAATACACGGTTTTGTCTTTACTCAACTTGTATTTTGTAGTGTCGCTTCTCTGGGAAACAAAACTGTTGAATGCACAGTTAAAAGGAAGGTTAAAAACCCATTTTTGCCTCCATGTAACTGTTCAGGACAGAGCCGCGAGGGCCGGGGATCCCCCAGGCGCAGCCTCGGGCTGCAAAGTGAGGCTCCCGGGATCCAGCTGTGCGAGTAGGGAGGAAAAAAGGGCGGTGGCTCAGAACATCGGAGTGACTCTCTGCGGGAGGGTTGAGCCATTTGGAACTTGGCCCAGGAGAAACTGGTTTCCAGCATTCTTCTCCTCCCGCGGTTGCAGACGAGGCTCGGTTACAGGAGGCGGGCCTGGGGTGGCGGCTCTGCCGCCCGCTTTGCAGGGTGGGGCAGGCTCCTGCGGACAGGTGTCTGCCTTCATGCCGAGCCCCCGCATATTAATCCGAGGTTTAGCCGAAAAAAAGAGAATCAGGCGTTTGCGCTGGTCGGTGGTGACGGCTTCTCCGTAGGGAAAGACGCTGCGGGCCTGGGGTTGTCTTCCAGAGGCTCAACCAGCTTCTCCTGGCTGGTTTCTCCTGGCTGGTTTTGGATGTCTTTGCTCTTCCCCCTGCAAGTCCAGCTTCTCTTCCTGACCTCTGGCCGTGCTGGCCTGTGCTGATTTCAGACCCACGAGAGATACACCAGTGACAGCTTTTCACGGACATTGTCATCAGCCCCCATAATGGTGTAAGGTCCAATCTTACCAATGAATTCCTAATTGCCCATTATTGCTCAATAATATACTCAAAGAATGTACTAAGTAGTTGCCACCCATTAAAACTTCCGTCTGACTCTGTAATGTGTGCACTTTCCCCTTTACCAGACTGAAAAATAAATGCAAGAGACTTTACCAGGGAAAAGAAAGGGCAAGACACTTCAATTTCCTTGCACAAGAAACATGAACAGAACCTTCTCCAAGGAAGACAGATGAATGAAAAAATGCTCGTCATCCCTAGTTATCAGAGAAATGCAAATAAAACCACCCTGAGATACCACCGAACCCCAGTGAGAACAGCCCAATTCACAAAGTTCCAAAGCCGCAGGTGCTGGTGCAGAAGTGGAGAGAAGGGAACACTTTCACACTGTGGATGGGACTGTAAACTCTTTGGAAAGAAGTATGGAGACTCCTCAGTGAACTTAAAATAGACCTTCCATTTGATCTGCAATCCCATTACTAGACCTTCTACCCAGAATTTTTAAAAAGCCTTTTATCATAAGGACATTTGCACTAGATTGTTTATCCCAGCTCAATTTACAACCCCTAAGGTGTAGAAGCAACCCAAATGTCCACCAGCCCAGGAATGGATTAACACACTGTGGTATATGTATGCCATGGAATACTGTTCAGCTAAAAAAAAAAAAAAAAAAAAAGATGGAGACTTAACACATCTTTTGTGTTAACCTGGATGGAGTTGAAACACATTCTTCTTAGTAAAATATCACAAGAATGGAAACGCAAATATCCAACGTACTCAATACTAATATGAAGCCAGTAGACAAACTAATACACACCCACACAAGAGAAAAACTCAATTCAAGTTGGGGGGAGAAAGGAGGAGAGAGAGGAGGAGGGAAGGGGACAGGTGAGCTCCTAACAGGCACAATGTAAGGATACATAGCACACCTCCGGCTGTGGGACACAACTACAACAGGGACCTTCCCTAACAAATGCAAACATTGTAATCTAATCATTAATGTTTGCATTGTTAGGGAAGGTCCCTGTTGTAATTGTGTCCCACAGCCAAGAGGTGTGGGACACCTCACATTAATCTGAATAAAAAATTCCTTTGCCCATTAGTAATAACATGACTACAGCACTTTCCCAGATTTTAGGTGACATAATTTGCACCTGCAAGGTTCCCACCTAGCAGGTCCAACCTAGGGTCCACGGCACACCTCCTGGGTGAAGGGCTCAGATATGACTCAGACTTGACGTCACCTTTTGCTCTCCAGGTGCAAATACGTGAAAGGGAACGTGTCATTGCTGCTGAAATCTGTGTCCAGCTACCAAATACTCAGCACCTCTCTATTAGTGACTACTCGTTAACAAAGTGAAAAACTGTCCTGGGCATGACAACCCTTTATTAGTTTTCATGCACCATGGTAAAGCTTTTCTTTCACATCGAATTCCACAGACACTTAAATGTTCATTTTTTTTTTTTCCTAAATGCATTTTTTGTAGCTATCATCTGTCTGCACCCAGGTGATTTTGGTCTTTCAAAAGCTTGAGAAACTTCTTTACTAGACAGTTAATCCCCTTCATGTTCTGAGTGATCAATTTGTGTGTTATATGACCTATCATAATGTCTCCATTGTACGTAACGCGTATTTGATTTAGCAGCTATGATCTCACCAACATTCAAATGTCTTCATGGACTTTGATTTTTCAAAAGGAGCCTTCCTGGAACTCCAGCCAATAATCACCAGAGGTGTTCTATCTGCCACAAGGTGAGGCAGCCCTTGTCAACAGCATTTTCACATTACCAATATCTTTACATTTCACATGAAATCCTTGCTCTATCCATGTAAAATCCTACTTTAGGGTAATTAAGATAATTCATATATTTTATGCTAAAAGCTCAATTTTTTTCTCATTCGAAGCTGGAATCCACATATAATTTATTAATTTTGTATATATGTGAGATAGGAGTCAAAGTGGTGTTTTTTGTTTTTTGTTTTTTTTTCTTGCTAGAACATTTACTGGGCAGTGAGCTCATTTGAGGCAATAACATAGGTGATGAACACAACATCGTTCAGACCAACTTAGCTGCACCACCGTTGTCCCAAAGTACCTGTAAGTGAAATGTTTGTGCATCTGAACAAGGCCTATATGCGTGGAAATTCCAGGGCACGATATTTGCAAAAATTAATTTGTACGAGTCTAAGTCAATATGGAGCAGGTCTATGCAAGAATATGTTATTTTGCTTTTGTCTTTGGACATATGTTAGACTGTCACCTTCATGAAAGCTTGGAAAGTAGAATTGCCATCTTAGGAGAATGCATTGTGTGCCGTGATTCTCCTGCTTTTCAAAGTGACAAGCTAGGGAGCTTTCATAAAAGTATTTAATGAACTCATAAATTTTCTCTGTGCATTTTAAGAAAGAAATTTGGTGTCTTGTCTGAACACAATAGAATATTTTTCAGCTACAAAAAGAACGCCATCTTGCCATTTGTAATAACATGGATGAAATTTGAGGGCATTATGCTGATAGAGTAATCCAGATAGAGAAAGACAAATTACTGGTGCATGATCTTACTTATGGTTTGAATTTTTTAAAAGTTGGACTTGTAGAAACACAGGGTAGAACAGAGGTTGTCCAGGCTGGTGGTATGAGGAAAATGGTGGAATGTTGGGTGAAGGGTACAAACTTTCAGTTATAAGTTCTGGAGATCTGATGTACATCATAGTGAGTATGGTTAGCAATACATGTATTTAAAATCTGTTGAAGAATGGATCTTAAATATCCTCCCCCCACCCCAGATAACTATGTGAGGTGAAGAGCAGGTTCATCAGCTGGCTCTGGGTAGTCACTTCACAAGATGCACATACATCAAAACATCACTTTGTACATGGTAAATATATTCAGTTATTTGTCAATTATATTTCAAGAAGGCTGATAAAAAAGTCAAAGAATCAATTTCTCCTGCTACGTATATGAGCAAAATGCATTTTAAAAATAGCACAAATAATAAAAATGATGAAAACTCAATTCTTAGATATCTGTATGAGAAAATTAACACCATCAATTATGAAAACCTTATTCGTACTACAGTTAGGTAAATACTAGATGATTTTCAGAGTCACTTGTGTATGAAATGACAGTGATTGGTCATCATCATTTCAAAACATTACATTATACACATAAAAGCGGAATTAATTATTGCTATATTGGAATTACTTTAAATAATTTATATCAGTTTCATAGCAGCAAATGTGTCTTTAAACTATCATTTACAAAGGTTTTTTCTAATAGGAAGAAATTTGGAAATAGTACTTTTGTGTGCAAAAGTTTTACTGGCTAATTGAAACTACATTGTTGCATTTTATAAAAAAATATCTGATGTTACCTTGACAACACAGAACACTCTGCAGACTGGCAGAGAAATAATAAAGGGAAATCAAGAAACAGCTACAAATTAAATAGCTAAAAATAATATCAAATAAAAAAGAAAGCCTAGGCTTAGACTCCATGATTTTCTTATATAGTCTAAGGATTTGTATTTTATTATTTGGCTTTGCAGCAGACAAAAATGTTTATTTTTTTTTATTATTTTTTTTTGCATAACATTTGTTTGTTTATTATTAAATCATAGCTGTGTACATTAATGCAATCATGGGGCACCATACACTGGTTTTATATACCATTTGACCTATTTTCTTTTTTTTTTTTTAATTTTTTTATTAAATCATAACTGTATACAATGATATGATTATGGGGCATCATACACTCACTTCATAAACCATTTGACACATTTTTATCACAGTGGTTAACATAGCCTTTCTGGCGTTATCTCAGTTACTGTGCCAAAACATTTACATTCTACATTTACCAAGTTTCGCAAATACCCCTGTAATATGCACCACAGGTGTGATCCCACCGATTGCCCTCCCTCTACCCACTCCCCCTCTTTCCCACTTCCCCCTATTGTTAAGTTGTAGCTGGGTTATAGCTTTCATGTGAGAGCCCCAAATTAGTTTCATAGTAGGGCTGTGTACATTGGGTATTTTTTCTTCCATTCTTGGGCTACTTTACTAAGAAGAATATGTTCCAGCTCCATCCATGTAAACATGAAAGAGGTAAAGTCTCCATCTTTCTTTAAGGCTGCATAGTATTCCATGGTATACATATACCACAATTTATTAATCCATTCGTGGATCGATGGGCACTTGGGCTTTTTCCATGACTTAGCTATTATGAATTGGGCTGCAATAAACATTCTGGTACAAATATCTTTGTTATGTTGTGATTTTTGGTCTTCTGGGTATATGTCCAGCAGAGGAATTACAGGATTGAATGGCAGATCTATTTTTAGATCTCTGAGTGTTCTCCATATATCTTTCCAAAAGGAATGTATTAATTTGCATTCCCACCAGCAGTGCAGAAGTGTTCCCTTTTCTCCGCATCCACGCCAACATCTCTGGTCTTGAGATTTTGTGATATAGGCTAGTCTCATTGGAGTTAGATGATATCTCAAAGTAGTTTTGATTTGCATTTCTCTGATGATTAAAGATGATGAGCATTTTTTCATATGTCTGAAGGCCGTGCGCCTGTCTTCTTCAGAGAAGTTTCTCTTCAAATCCCTTGCCCAGCCTGCGATGGGATCCCTTGTTTTTTTCTTGCTGATGCGTTTGAGTTCTCTGTGGATTCTGGTTATTAAACCTTTGTCAGAGTTATACCCTGCAAATATCTTCTCCCATTCTGAGGGCTGTCTGCTTGCTCTGCTTACTGTGTTCTTAGCTGTGCAGAAGCTTTTTAGTTTGATCAAGTCCCAGTAGTGTATTTTTGAAGCTGCTTCAATTGCCCGGGGGGTTCTCCTCATGAAATACTCACCCAGACCAATTTCTTCAAGGGTTTTCCCTGCATTTAGTTGGTCCGAAGGTTGTGGGTTATCGTTATTGATCGAACAAAAATGTTTAAATAACCTATGGCTTCTGTTGCAAAGCAAATTCCTCTTGTCTGAAAACAAATAATTTGGAAAGAATTTATCATGAATCAATAGAGCAACAATCCCTCTAGTTCATTCCACTTGTCATTACATTTTCTTTAAAAGTGCCAAAGAAGGGATTTAAATTTATCACTGCTCATTAAACTTGTAAAAGCCTCTGTTAATTGGATGTCAACCTTTTTTACTCACTTACATGCCTGTTGACGTTAAGGACCATATGATTTAGAATCAACCTAAAGAAGGTGAAGAATATTTACAATATTTACTAGCTTATAGAGAAACAAAATATGGGCCCTCCCCGATTAAACAACAGACATCCAGCCTATAATAAAAGAAGCAATCACTTTTTTTTTTAATTGTTAAATCATAGCTGTGTACAATAGTGCAATCAAGGGGTAAAATGTGCTGGTTTCATATACAATCTGAAATATTCTCATCAAACTGTTCAACATAGCCTTCATGGCATTTTCTTAGTTATTGTATGTAGACAATACAATAGTATTCTGCATTTAGTAGGTTTAGCCTGTACCCATTCTAAGATGCACCATAGGTGTGGCCCCACCCATTACCATCCCCCACACCTTAACCTCCCCCCTCTCTTGGCCCTTTCCCCATATTCTTGTGCTATAGTTGGGTTATAGCCTTCATATGAAAGCTATAAATTAGCTTCATAGTAGGGCTGAGTACATTGGATACCTTTTCTTCCATTCTTGAGATACTTTGCTAAGAAGAATATGTTCCAGCTCCATCCATGTAAACATGAAAGAGGTAAAGTCTCCATCTTTCTATAAGGCTGCATAATATTCCATGGTATACATGTACCACAATTTGCTAGTCCGTTCGTGGGTCGATGGGCACTTGGGCTTCTTCCATGACTTAGCAATTATGAATTGAGCTGCAATAAACATTCTGGTACAGATGTCTTTGTTATATTGTGATTTTTGGTCTTCTGGGTATAAACCTAGTAAAGGAATTATAGGATCAAATGGCAGGTCTATTTTTAGATCTCTAAGTATTCTCCAAACATTCTTCCAAAAGGAACATAATAGTGTGCCCTTTTCTCCACATCCACTCCAACATCTCTGGTTTTGGGATTTTGTTATGTGGGCTACTCTTACTGAGGTTAGGTGATATCTCAAAGTAGTTTTGATTTTCATTTCTCTGATGATTAAGGATGATGAGCTTTTTTTCATGTGTTTGTAGATCGTGCGTCTGTCTTCTTTTTTTTTCATTCCCTATTTGTTTTATTTTTATTTTTTTTTATTAACATAGCTGTGTACATTGATACAATCATGGAGCATCTTTCACTAGCTTCACAGACCGTTTACCAAGTTTCACATATACCCTTGTAAGATGCACAGCTGGTGTAATCCCACCAATCCCCTTCCCTCTACCCACCTCACCCTTCTCTCTCATCCCTTTCCCCCTTCCCTCTACTCTTAGGTTGTAACTGGGTTATAGCTTTCATGTGAAAACCCTAAATTAGTTTCATAGTAGGGCTGAGTACATTGGGTACTTTTTCTTCCATTCTTGAGATACTTTACTAAGAAGAAGATGTTCTAGCTCCATCCACGTAAACATGAAAGAGGTAAAGTCTCCATCTTTCTTTAAGGCTGCATAATGTTCCATGGTGTACATATACCACGATTCATTAATCCATTCGTGGATCGATGGGCACTTGGGCTTCTTCCATGACTTAGCAATTATGAATTGGGCTGCAATAAACATTCTGGTATAAATATCTTTGTTATGATGTGATTTTTGGTCTTCTGGGTATATGCCCAGTAGAGGGATTACAGGATTGAATGGCAGATCTATTTTTAGATCTCTAAGTGTTCTCCATGTCTCCTTCCAAAAGGAATGTATTAATTTGCATTCCCACCAGCAGTGCAAAAGTGTTCCCTTTTCTCCACATCCGTGCCAACATCTCTGGTCTTGGGATTTTGTGATATAGACTAGTCTCACTGGAGTTAGATGGTATCTCAAAGTAGTTTTGATTTGCATTTCTCTGATGATTAGAGATGATGAGCATTTTTTCATATATCTGAAGGCCGTGCGCCTGTCTTCTACAGAGAAGTTTCTCTTCAAATCCTTTCGAAAAGTTTCTCTTCAAGTCCTTTGCCCACCCTGAGATGGAATCACCTGTTCTATTCTTGCTAATATGTTTGAGTTCTCTGTGGATTCTGGTTATTAAACCTTCATCGGAGGTATAACCTGCAAATATTTTCTCCCATTCTGAGGGCTGTCTGCTTGCTTTACTTACTAAGTTCTTGACTGTGCAGAATCTTTTTAGTTTGATCAGGTCCCAGTAATGTATTTTTGATACTGCTTCAATTGCCTGGGGAGTACTCCTCATAAAATATTCACCCAGGCTGATTCCTTCAAGAGTTTTCCCTGCACTCTCTTCAAGTATTTTTATACTTTCATGTCTTAAGTTTAAATCTTTTATCCAGTGAGAGTCTATATTAGTTAATGGTGAAAGGTGTGGGTCCAGTTTCAGTCTTTTACAGATCGCCAGCCAGTTCACCCAGCACCATTTGTTAAAAAGGGAATTTTTTCCCCACTGAATTTTTTTTTTTTTTTTTTTTTTTTTGTAGAGACAGAGTCTTACTTTATGGCCCTCAGTAGAGTGCCATGGCATCACACAGCTCACAGCAACCTCCAACTCCTGGGCTTAAGCGATTCTCTTGCCTCAGCCTCCCGAGTAGCTGGGACTACAGGCGCCCGCCACAACGCCCAGCTATTTTTTGGTTGCAGTTCAGTTCAGCCGAGGCCGGGTTTGAACCCGCCACCCTCGGTATATGGGGCCGGTGCCTTACCGACTGAGCCACAGGTGCCGCCCCCCCACTGAATATTTTTAATTGGTTTGCCAAAGATCAAATAACGGTAAGTAGCTGGATTCATTTCTTGGTTCTCTATTCTGTTCCAGACATCTACTTCTCTGTTTTTGTGCCAGTACCATGTTGTTTTGATCACTATCGATTTATAGTACAGTCTGAGGTCTGGTAGCGTGATTCCTCCTGATTGTTTTTATTGCTGAGTAATGTTTTGTCTATTTGCAGTTTTTTTTGATTCCATATAAAACAATGTATTATTTTTTCAAGAACTTAAAATATGGCAATGGAGCTTTAATAGGAATTGCATTAAAATTATATATTGCTTTGGGTAGTATACACATTTTAACAATGTTGATTCTTCCCAGCCCTGAGCATGGTATGTTTTTCCATTTGTTGACATCTTCAGCTATTTCTTTTCTTAAAGTTTCATGGTTCTCTTTATAGAGATCTTTCACATCCTTTGTTAGATAAACTCCCAAATATTTCATCTTCTTTGACTCTAGGGAATAGAGTCCTAGACTGTTTTTTCGGCTTGGCTATTGTAGGTATATAAAGACTACAGATTTATGGGTGTTGATTTTGTAGCCTGAGACATTGCTGTATTCCTTGATCACACCCAAAAGATTTGTAGTAGAATCCCTAGTGTTTTCCAGTATATGATCATGTCATCTGCGAAGAGTGAAAGTTTGATCTCTTCTGACCCTTGGTGGATACCCTTGATCACCTTTTCTTCCCTAATTGCAATGGCTAAAACTTTCATTACAATGCTAAAGAGCAATGGAGACAATGGGCAACCTTGCCTGGTTCCTGATCTGAGTGGAAATGATTTCAATTTAACTCCATTCAATACGATATTGGCTGTGGGTTTGCTGTAGATGGCCTCCATTAGTTTAAGAAATGTCCCTTCTATACCAATTTTCTTAAGTGTTCTGATCATGAAGGGATGCTGAATATTATCAAAACCTTTTTCTGCATCAATTGAGAGAATCATACGGTCTTTATTCTTTAGCTTGTTTATGTGCTGAATTACATTTATGGATTTACGTGTATTTAACCAGCCTTGAGACCCTGGGATAAATCTCACTTGGTCATGGTGTATAATTTTTTTGATGTGTTGTTGGATTCTGTTTGTTAGGATCTTATTGAGTATTTATTTTTGCATCAATATTCATTAGTGATATTGGTCTATAATTTTCTTTTCTTGTTGGGTCTTTCCCTGGTTTAGGGATCAAGGTGATGTTTGCTTTGTAGAATGTGTTGGGTAGTATTCCTTCTTTTTCTATATTTTGGAAGAGGTTTAGTAATATAGATACTAGTTCTTCTTTAAAGGTTTGGTAGAATTCTGACATAAAACTATCTGGTCCTGGGCTTTTCTTTTTAGGGAGATTTTGTATAGTTGATGCTATTTCAGAACTTGATATAGGCCTGTTGAACATTTCCACTTCATTCTGGCTAAGTCTTGGCAGGTGGCATACTTCCAAGTTTTGGTTGATTTCTTCCAGATTTTCATATTTCTGAGAGTAACGTTTTGTGTAATATTCATTACGGATTTTTTTAATTTCTGAAGGGTCTGTTGTTATGTCATCGTCACCATTTCTGATTGATGAAATTAGAGATTTTACTCTTTTTTCCTTGTTAGGTTGGCCAGAGGTTTATCTATTTTATTGATCTTTTCAAAAAACCAACTTTTGGATTTATTGATCTGTTGTATAATTCTTTTGTTTTCAATTTCATTAATTCTGCTCTGATTTTGGTTATTTCTTTTCTTCTGCTGGGTTTGGGGTTGGAATGTTCTTCCCTCTCCAGTTGCTTGAGATGTCCCATTAAGTTATTAACTTCCTCTCTTTCCGTGTTCTTGAGGAAGGCTTGCAGTGCAATAAATTTCCCCCTTAGGACTGTCTTTGCAGTATCCCAGAGGTTCTGGTAATTCATGTCTTGATTGCTGTTTTGTTCCAAAAATGTGGTGATTTCCTTCTTGATCTCATCTATAACCTATCTGTCCTTCAGCATGAGGTTATTTAGCTTCCATTTTGTTGTATGGGTATGAAGTTTCCTATTGTTATTGAGTTCAACTTTTATTCCATGATGGTCTGCGAAGATGCAAGGAATAATTTCTATTTTTTTAAATTTGCTGAGGTTAGATTTGTGGCCTAGGATGTGGTTGATTTTGGAGTATGTTCCATGGGTGATGAGAAGAATGTGTATTCAGTTTTTTGGGGATGAAATGTTCTGAAGATGTCTGTTAGGTCCAGATGTTGAATGGTTAAGTTTAAATCTAAAATTTCTTTGCTTAGCTTCTTTTTGAAGGATCTATCCAGCACTGCTAAACGGGTGTTAAAATCTCCAACTACTATGGAATTGGAGGAAATCAAGTTGCTCATGTCTGTTAGAGTATCTCTTATAAATTGAGGTGCATTCTGGTTGGGTGCATAAATATTAATAATTGAAATCTCATCATATTGAGTATTACCTTTAACAAATATGAAGTGTCCATCCTTATCCTTCCTTATTTTGGTTGGTTTAAAGCCTATTGCATCTGTGAATAGGATTGCAATGCCTGCTTTTTACTGCTTTCCATTTGCCTGGAGTATAGATGACCATCCCTTCACCTTAAGTCTATGTTTGTCTTTAATGTAAAGTGAGATTCTTGTATGCAGCAGATATCTGGCTTGAGTTTCTGTATCCAGTCAGCTGAACTGTGCCTCTTTAGAGGACAATTTAAACCATTCACATTAATTGAAAATATTGATAAGCCTTTTGAGAGTCCAGTGGACATTTTTAATTTTTTTGCGACTGTGGAAGTTGGAATTTGATCAAAATTTTCTGGGTGGGTTTACTTTTGTGGTGGAGGATTGCGCTGGTCTTTGTGGAGGATAGGTCTGAGAATATCCTGGAGAGCTGGTTTAGTTATGGCAAATTTCTTCAACATGTGAATGTCGTTAAAGTATTTAATTTCTCCATCATAAATGAAACTCAGTTTAGCTGAGTACAGGATCCTGGGTTGAAATTTATTTTGTTTTAGGAGATAAAAGTCGATGATCATCCTCTTCTAGCTTGAAAGGTTTAAGCAGAGAGATCTGCAGTTATTCTAATATTGTTCCCCTTGTAGTTGATGGTTTTCTTTTGTCTGGATGCTTTCAGAATTTTCTCCTTCATATTAAATTTAGTGAAATTGATTATGATGTGTCTGGGGGATGTCTTATTTGGGTTGAGTCATGCTGGAGTTCTGAAACTGTCTGCTATCTGAATTTCAGAATCTCTTGGCATTTCTGGAAAGTTCTCTTTCATAATCTCATGGAGAAGAGACTCTGTGCCTTGTGAAGCCACATCATCGCTTTCAGGGATCCCTAGAAGATGAATATTGGGTTTCTTTGAATTATCCCCGAGGTCTCTGAGAGAGTGGTCTGTTTTTGCCCTCCATTTCTCTTCCTCTTTGAGAGTTTGGAGCATTCGAAAGCTTTGTCTTCAATGTCAGAAATCCTTTCTTCTGCTTGCTCCATTCTGTTACTGAGGGATTCTACTCTGTTTCTCTCTTTGAGGGCTGAAATTTCTTGTCTCAACATGTCAAATTCTTTGGTCATTCAGTCTTTGAATTTGTTGAATTCTTGAGACATCTTTTGGTTTATTGCTTGGAATTCTAATTTGATCTTATTTGCTATCCAGATTCTGAATCCAATTTCTGACGTCGCAGCTATTTGTTTGTGCATGGGATCTTGTGCTGTGTCTACCCCATTGTTCCCTGGGGGAGTTGATCTACTATGGTTATTCATATTGCCAGAGTATTTCCATTGATTTCACCTCATGATTGTTTTTCACCAGTACCTCTGGCCATCCTCAGAGTTGGGGAGGTGTCTCTCCAAGATTCAAGCTATCTTTAGAGAAAGTTCTATTCATGTCTCTTGCCCATTGATATATGGGATTGCTGGCTTTTTTCATGTGGATTAATTTGAGTTCTCTATAGATCCTAGTTATCAAGCTTTTGTCTGATTGAAAATATGCAAATATCCTTTCCCATTGTGTAGGTTGTCTCTTTCCTTTGGTTACTGTCTCCTGAGCTGTACAGAAGCTTTTCAGTTTAATGAAGTCCCATTTGTTTATTTTTGTTGTTGTTGCAATTGCCATGGCTGTCTTCTTCATGAAGTCTTTCCCCAGGCCAATAACTTCCAGTGTTTTTCCTATGCTTTCTTTGAGGATTTTTATTGTTTCATGCCTTAAATTTAAGTCCTTTATCCATCTTGAATCAATTTTTGTGAATGGGGAAAGGTGTGGGTCCAGTTTCAGTCTTTTACATGTAGAAATCCAGTTCTCCCAACACCATTTGTTGAATAGGGAGTCTTTCCCCCAAGGTATGTAAAGCTTTCTTTGAAACTATGGTGAAGGGAGTTGTGTCCTTAATTAGCTTCTATTTTGACTGTTATTGGTGTATACAAAGGCTACTGACTTGTGGACATTGATTTTATAACCTGAAACATTACTGTAATTTTTTATGACTTCTAGGAGTCTTGTGGTTGAGTCTTTGGGGTTCTCTAAGTATAAGATCATGTCGTCAGCAAAGAGGGAGAGTTTGACCTCCTCTGCTCCCATTTGGATTCCCTTTATTTCCTTGTCTTGCCTAATTGTATTGCCTAGAACTTCCAGCACTATGTTGAATAGTAAAGGTGACAGAGGACAACCTTGTCTGGTTCCAGTTCTAAGAGGAAAAGCTTTCAGTTTTAGTCCATTCAGTAAAATACTGGCTGTGGGTTTGTCATAGATAGCTTCAATCAGTTTTAGAAATGTGCCACCTATGCCTATACTCTTCAGCGTTCTAAGTAGAAAAGGATGCTGGATTTTATCAAATGCATTTTCTGCATCTATTGAGAGGATCATGTGATCTTTATTTTTGCCTCTGTTAATATGGTGGATAACGTTTATGGACTTGCGTATGTTAAACCAGCCTTGCATCCCTGGGATGAAGCCTACTTGATCATGATGAATGACTTTTTTGATGATAAGCTGTAAACTATTGGCTAGGATTTTGTTGAGAATTTTTGCATGTATATTCGTGAGTGAGATTGGTCTGAAATTCTCCTTTTTGTTTGGGTCTTTTCCTGGTTTTGGTATCAGGGTGATGTTTGCTTCACACAATGTGTTGGGGAAGATTCCTTCTTCCTCAATTTTTTGGAATAATTTCTGCAGTACAGGAATAAGCTCTTCCTTTAAGGCTTGATAGAATTCTGGAGTGAAGCCATCTGGACCAGGGCATGTTTTACTTGGAAGCTTTTATATTGTTTCTTGGATCTCAGTGCTTGAAATTGGTCTGTTCAGGAGTTCTATTTCTTCCTGGCTGAGTCTAGGGAGTGGGTGTGATTCCAAATATTGATCCATTTCCTTCACGTTGTCAAATTTCTGGGCATAGAGTTTCTGGTAGTATTCAGAGATGATCTCTTGTATCTCGGTTGGATCAGTTGTTATTTCCCCTTTATCATTTCTGATTGAGGTTACTAGAGATTTTACTTTTCTATTCCTCGTTAGTCTGGCCAATGGTTTATCTATTTTATTTATTTTTTCAAAAAACTAACTCCTTGTTTCATTAATTTTCTGAATGATTCTTTTGTTTTCAATTTCATTGATCTCTGATTTGATTTTGGATATTTCTTTTCTTCTACTGAATTTAGGCTTAGATTGTTCTTCTTTTTCCAATTCCATAAGATCTCTTGTGAGATTGTTGATGTGCTCTCTTTCTGTGTTTCGAATGTAGGCATCTAAAGTGATGAATTTTCCTCTCAAAACTGCTTTTGCAGTATCCCACAGGTTTTGGTAGCTTGTGTCTTCATTGTTGTTATGCTCAAGGAAGTTAATGATTTCCTGTTTTATTTCTTCCTGCACGCATGTGTCGTTCAACAGAAGATTGTTTAATTTCCATGCCTTTGGGTGGGGTTGAGCATTTTTGTTAGAGTTGAGTTCCACCTTTAGTGCCTTATGGTCTGAGAAGATACAAGGTAAAATTTCAATTCTTTTGATTCTGTTGATATTTGTTTTGTGTCCCAGGATATGATCAATTTTGGAGAATGTTCCATGGGGTGATGAGAAGAATGTATATTCTTTATCTTTGCGGTGGTGTGTTCTATATGTGTCTATCAAGCACAGTTGTTCTAGGGCCTCATTTAAATCTCTTATATCCTTGTTTAATTTCTGTTTAGAGGATCTGTCCAGCTCTGTAAGAGGAGTGTTAAAGTCCCCTGGTATTATGGTATTATCAGATATCACATTGCTCAGACTGAGTAAGGTCTGCTACAAGAATCTGGGAGCGTTTAAATTGGGTGCATAAATATTTAGAATTGAAACGTCTTCTCATTGTATTTTTCCCTTCACCAATATAAAGTGACCATCTTTATCTTTTTTGACTTTAGTTGCTTTAAATCCACGTGTATCTGAAAATAAGATTGCAACTCCTCTTTTCTTCTGAATTCCATTTGTCTGAAAAATTGTCTTCCAACCCTTGACTCAGAGCTTTAATTTGTCTTTTGAAGCCAGGTGTGTTTCTTGCAGACAGCAAATAGATGGCTTGTGTTTTTTAATCAAATCAGCCTATCTATGTCTCTTCAGTTGGGAATTCAAGCCATTAACATTTATTGAGATAATTGATAAGTGTTGTAGTATTCTATTCGTCTTATTTTGTGAGAGTTGATTGCTTAGTATTATCTTTTGCATCAGTGTGGAAGTTAGGTTTTGTCCTTTAATTTCTGAGTTCTTACTTTGCTGCTGATCCATTGTGGTGGTCAGTGTGCAGAACAGGTTGAAGTATTTCCTGTAGAGCTGGTCTTGTTGTGGCGAATTTCCTCAATGTTTGTATATCTGTAAATGATTTGATTTCTCCGTCAATTTTGAAGCTTAGCTTAGCAGGGTACAGAATTCTGGGCTAGAAATTATTCTGTTTAAGTAGATTAAAGGTAGATGACCATTGTCTTCTTGCTGGGAAAGTTTCATTAGGGAAGTCTGCAGTCACTCTGATGGATTTGCCCCTGTAGGTCAACTGGCGCTTAGTCCTGGCAGCTTGCAGAATCTTTTCTTTTGTCTTGACTTTGGACAGGTTCATCACAATGTGTCTTGGAGAAGTTTGGTTAGAGTTGAGGTGACCTGGGGTCTGATATCCCTCTGAAAGCAGTGTGTCAGAATCTTTGGTGATATTTGGGAAATTTTCTTTTATAATATTCTCTAGTATGGCTTCCATTCCTCTGGGCCATTCTTCTTCCCCTTCTGGAATTCCTATAACTCGTATGTTGGAACGCTTCATAAAGTCCCATAATTCTGACAGTGAACGTTCTGCTTTCTCTCTCTTCTTTTCTGCCTCTTTTACTCTCTGAGTTATCTCAAGAACTTTGTCTTCTACCTCTGAAATTCTTTCTTCTGCATGGTCTAACCTTTGCTGATACTTTCCATTGCATCTTTAAGTTCCCTAATTGACTGTTTCAGTCCTTCAGCTCTGCTATATCCTTTGTATATTCTTCATATCGTTCATCTCTTAATTGATTCTGTTTTTGGATTTCCTTTTGGTTATTTTCCACTTTATTAGGAGTTTCCTTCATTGTTTCCATCATTTCTTTCATTGTTTTCAACATGTAGATTCTAAATTCCCTTTCTGTCATTCCTAACATTTCATTATAGGTGGAATCCTCTGCAGTAGCTACCTCATGGTCCCTTGGTGGGGTTGTTCTAGACTGGTTCTTCATGTTGCCTGGAGTTTTCTGCTGATTCTTCCTCATGAGTGATTTCTTTTATCCGTTTCCTTGCCCTAATTTTCCTTTCACTTCCTCTTGCTCTTTAAGTTCTCGTGCCTGTGGACTAAGGGTTACAGGACCAGAAGGGTGAGAAGGTTGAAGAGCAAAAAAGGGATGAAAGAAAGGAGGTCTGAGAGATAAGAAAAAGAAAAGAAAATTGGAGAAAGGAGAGGGGGTGGGTAAATGGAATATTGACAAAAAGAAGATAGGCACAGAAAGAGGGAGACAGAGCAATATAGGTGTACAGTAGGGTACTTTGACACAACCTTAAAAAAGCCCCACCTTCTGGTGGTGCCCAGTTGGGTGGTTCCCTTGAGGTCAGCAGCTCTTTGTTATTCTGATGAGACACAGTACCCCACCTCCACCAAGTAGAGAGGATAGACAAAAATGCTATAAATCAAACCAAAACAAGCAAACAGAAAACTTTATGGGATAAAATTGGGTGAAAAACCAAATAATAGCAGTAGAAACACTTGCAAAAATGAAGTTCTAGTTATTGAAAAAGGCATCAATGGGAAATTATAATTAAACTAGAAAAACTGAGAAAAAAAAAGGATCTGTATGTAAAAGGTTGAAATTAAAAAAACAAAACAACATCAACAACATCAAAATAAACAAAAAAACAACCAAACCAAAAAAAAAAAAAAAAAAACACTACCAAAAACAAAGCAGTATGTATATCTTATTGAATATTGTGTGGGCAACACGTGGTCTTCTGGGGTATGAGATGTTAATCACAGTTGTGATACGACTGGAGGCTGCTAGTTTCTCAAACCCCAGCAGGTAGACACCCTAAATCTCTCTTCAGCCCACTTAAAAGGCACTTTGAACTTGTTCACTTGCTGAGCAGAAGCTTTCCTAGCTTTCTCGCTGGAATCACTGCTGAAGTGGCTATCCACTTACCCAGTGTGCCAAAACCCGTCTCACTCTGCCCCTGAGGGTTAGGGCTGCAAGGCGGCTCAGACCCCACCCTTAGGCTCCTTGGTCTCTGGGTTACCAGCTCCCACCCGATTCTAGCTCTGCTACCCTGAGGGCGGAGCTTGCCGGGGCAGATCACTCACAATGGCTCCCTGTGACCCACAGCCAAACAGTATTAGCTCCGTTTGGCTCAGCAGCTCAGACTGGGTCCCTAGACAACGGCCAAAGTTCTCCGCACTCCCGCTCAGGCTCTCCCCAAGGCAGTTCAACTGAGTGCCAAGTCCAAAGACACCAAAACAGTTCACAGGTAAGGCCTTTCTGGTTTGCAGTCTCGCTGCTACTGAATTTACAGTTGCGGGCAGGTTTAGACGGATTGAACACACGCGACCACTTGCCGGTTTTCCACTGTTTTAGTCCTCCTCTTGGGTGCCAAAAGTCTCTCGCTGACTCCCTGTATCCTCGCAGGGGTGATGATAGGCATATCCCACCAGCCAGAGATGCCTGGAGTCCTATCTCCCCAGACTCACGGTGCCCAGATGTAAAGAAGCTGTTACTCAGCCACCATCTTGCTCCGGCAGCAGTTAAGAATAGTTTAAAATTGGTAGGCAGATGATATTAGGTTAAACAAAGGTGAGACAGGGGCTATTTGAGATTCAGGATGTTGAAAGAAATTTCCACATGAGAAATTTAAAAAATGATAGTATGACCAACTTTTATCACACTCTCCAAACATCATTTCTGATAATAGTGGGGCTTATCAGAGTTTCAGAGATGGGGGTGGGTCAAGCAGGTAGTATGATGTGAAAATAAACAAAAACAGAAATGTAAACGAACAACAGAAAAACCCAATGCCACTACACTTCCCCAAAAGGAGAGATCTTCCTTCTCTATTTTGAGAATCATTTATGAGACTCAAAATCAAAGTAAAACAACAATAGGCAATGTTTTAGTCAAAATGTGTAAGGACAACATAGCCAGATGGCTGGTAAATTGCCAGTTCAACTAATCTGTATGGATATTTTTAAAAAGAACACGTTTATAGATTTGAAACATAACCTTATAAGAAGTAGGAAGGTTGTATAAAATGAGCTTTTGAAGTACTTACAGGATTATTGCAGTATTTTTCTCTTTAAGGATTTGTTAAAAAAGGTATAAGGAAAGATAATTGCATCGGGCATTGTTCTAAGGGAAATACTTAATATTCAACACAATGTAAAACTCTTCAATTTGCAGTGGGGTGACACCTTGGTAGAAATACCCTTCGTTGAAAATAACATATATGGAAAATGCATTTACTACACTAAACCTATCGAACATCTGATCTCATCCCAGCTTCCCTCAATTGTGTTTAGAACACATATCTTAGCTTGCAGTTGGGCAAAATCATTTACCACAAAGCCTATATTATAATAAAGTGTTGAGTATCTCATGTACTATATTAAAGACTGTACTGAAAGTGAAAAACAACAATTTTGCACCATTGGAAAGGTGAAAAATTGTAAGTCGAATGACTTCTAAGTTGGGGATTGTCTGTGTGGATAAGTAGTTGCAAAGGGAATTATGTGTTTGCAATCTCACACAAAGCTTTTCTGGGAAATAGATCTTGTAATCACAGTAACTTTTAGCTGACTTCCCCAGAGGTTTGACCTAACATAGCCTTACTTACCTATGCTTCATTTCAACATTGTGCAAATATAGTCTACATGTCCATAATATTGTATTTGATTTAAAACAATGCAACATTTCCAGGCCTAATGTTATGGTTATGTATTACTAAGAACTGGAGTCATCAATATGCCTTCTGGTTACTGAGTTACTTTTAATTGATGTCATTTTCCTTTTAAAAATAATGTTCTAGTATGGACAGCAGTGAGTTATATGAAAACCACAACACTAACAGTGAGCTCTTTCGAGAGGATCAAGGCTTGAGAAGGAACAACTGAGCTTTGAGTTTCACTCTCTTGGGGGGAAGGACCAGTGGGCAGGTGGCTATCTGGGTGGGCTGTCTAAGGCCTGGGTTTCAACTGGTGGGGTTGATACTCACTGTGGAAACGATCAGAAAGAGGCTAAGGATGCTTGCAACTGAATTCCTGCCTTTAGCAAAAGGCAAAGCTAGGGAGACAGAATGAATGTTCCGGGGCTGAACCTCAAGCCAGGAAATGTCACGTGACTTGAGTTCAGAAGCAGAGTAGGTGCAGGGACAAATTCTGATGCTTAGAAAGAGGAGGATAAGGTGAAAAAGGGGAAGTTGGGACATGGACCTCACGGGGAATTTCATAATTCCCTCTCGGTAATTTACAATGTGGATAAATTGGCTCACTTTGAAAGCTTAAATCTGTGGTACAGTTTGTGTAACTTTGATAAAACCAAATACTGTAGGGAATGTAAAGCTTTCCACATTAAGCCTTGGTTAAAGTGTTTACGTAGAAAAGAAAAAAATCAGACACATCTCTAATTAAAGTTAAAATGCACACACACACACATACACACACACTCTGAAAAGAAATACCACCCATTTTAACACTAAATAACATGTCTTTGCTTCTTCAAGGCATGTGTATGTTTCTTCAGGAAACTATTTACTAAGAAAAGAGCAAAGAAAAATCATTTGCATGGTTGATAGAAATTTGGGAAACTAATTCTCTCAAATAATGATTACATTATTGTAGCTAAATTTCAAGAGTGACCTTGTTGAGCAAAATTGTCTTTTATTACCATTATCATAATTGCACAGCAGTAGTATTTTGTAAATTTTAATTACCGTGATAAAAAAACCTCTCTTTATAATTATGGATGATTTACTTTTATTATTTGAATAATATTAAGCCTTAACACTATTTCAAGTTCTTTATGTACTAATATAGAATATTTAAAATATTACTATAGATTCTTTGTAACTTCATTAGCTATTAAAATGTTTGACAAATAATTGCATAAGAGCTATAAAAATGAAAATATTTACGTTTTTAAGAAGAGAACATATTTCATATTGTTATGAAACATCTCAAGCCCGTTTTCTGGAAGGAGCTGCTTTCTTGGGCTGAATGCAATATAGTTTTTCTTTTCTTATTCAGGTACATATTTCTACATATTTCACCACCTCTAATACCAGCATTTTCAAGGCATTGCATCATGCCATAGATATGAACTGTGACCACCAGGTTCTCGTTCTTACGAGATATCCCTCATCCTTACCTTTTCTGCCATGTGAAACAAGTCCAATGGTATAGTGAAATAAAATGCAGGACTCAGAGGAATAGGAAGCAAAAGAAAGCTGAAAAGATAAGGGACACTTTCAGAAGGTTACTGTCAACCATGCAGTTACGCTGATTATAATAATTTGAGTCCAGATAGGAACAATAAATAAATTAATAATGGACAAGAGCTAAGTTTCCTGATTATTTTAAATTACTTTTTTAACCTCCAGCAACAACAACTACAAATGGGCTTTTTCCCCCTTTTGTCAAAGAAAAGTATCGCAGTTGCTAAAATAAAGCAGGTTGTTGCCTGCATAATTAATATCTTCCATTGGAAATTTGATTTAATTTAATAGAAAAGTGTATCACTCAATTTATAATGTGGACAGTAAAAAAATATTTTTTTTTGAGATCAGGTATTATACTGTTGCCCTGGGATGGAATGCCAGGGCATCATCACAGTTGACAGCAACCTCAAACTCCTGGGCTCAAATGATCCTCCTGCCTCAGCTTCACAAGTAGCTGGGATTACAGGCACTGCCACCATGCCCAGCTAGTTTTCTATTTTTAGTAGAGATGGGGGGTCTCGTGTTTGCTCAGGCTGGTCCTGAACTCCTGAGCTCAAGGAATACTTCTCCTTGGCTTCCTAGAGTGCTGAGATTACAGACATGAGCCACTGTGCCTAGCCCCCCAAATTATTTTATTGAAAAGCCATCTTGCCAGGAATCTTTAAGCTCCATGTAGGTTAATTTCTCATAAAGATCACCTAAGGCCATTTAAGCACAAATGTGGTATGCATTCTGCTAGAATTACAGATAAATCAAGTAGCATGAGCAGAAACAACACATAATGCAACAGATTTCTTTATCTGAAAAGTAATTTTCCTGATGAAATGGCTGTGCCTCATTTCCAGCAATACACTGAATTCAGGTAATCTACACCCAAGGAATGTCAGGAAACCGCTGAGTCTCCAGAGGAAGGGGCTCATCTCATTAAGCAGTGCGGCTGTAACAGCATGCAGGATATTTCTCTACTAATATTCTTTTTTTTTTTTTTTTGAGCAGATATTCTACACATTGGGAAGCATGATATGAACAAAGGGGTCCCAATAGCATTACTGGAAATTGATTTATGACAGCAAGAATCAGAATCATAGGGCCCCCAAACAGCCTCCTGAAAGAATGAATTTTCAAGACGCAATAGAAGTAAGACAATTCAAAGAAATTCTTCAGGGAACACCCTATGTGTTATGACTGCCTCTGAAGGCTTCACCAGCTAAAAATTCAGTCTATTTCCTTTAGAAGAGATTAGAAAAATCTCTAAACAACTCAAGTCACCTGCGACACTGCTTGAAATGGAATAAAGAGGCTTAAAGTTGCTTAATGCTATTTCGATACCAGATACTTTATACTAAACTTCTGTGAAAGGAAAAAAATTTTTTCAGTAACAGAATGCATGAAATGGAGAAAAGTGGAATTAAAATACTGAGTTTTGGTAAAGGGAGGTGGTCACTGTTATTTTCTTTCCAAGTTTTAAATGTGTAAGTTAAGTTTCACCTATTGAAACCTCTGAACTAGTGAGATACAAATCGAATTGTTTGATTAAGTGACGAAATCTCTGTTGTGGTGACACCTCTTCTTTTCCCATTGAGTCAAGAGTTTCCCCACGTTAGTGTTGTGTATATTTTGTTCTATATCCTCTCCTTGATAGATTTAAAGTAGCTGCCATACATTATGCAGTGGTTGTTGAATTAAATTGAATTTTTCAGAAAGCTGTCTCTGTAACATAGAATGACAACAACCTGCAAGCCAGATGAAGATGAGGTTCTTGTAACAGACAGTTGAGTCTCAGCCAATCACAGAAGCTGAGCTGCCAACTGTTCACATTTGCCCAAAGAAGGCAAATGCTCAGTATTTATAACCAATCAGCTATTGTTTATTGGAGGTCTGATAGTTAAGTTTGCAGACTTGTCACTGTACAAACAACTCAGCAAGGTTTCATAATGTTGGTGTATCTGTGTTTCACAGCTGCATTCGTGTGGACGAGTGGCAGCGTCTTGTTGAGTGGTGTTTATTATTGTTGTTGCACATTTTTGTCTATCATACTATGTCAACTCTGATGACCATTCCAGGAAAAAGAACTCTAAAATCCCTCTGAAGGGTAGACTAGGCCCTGGTGTTGGTGCAGAGCTCCAAAAGCAAGTACTTCAAAGATGCCTGTAGTGAAACTCAGTAATGAGGTAGGCAGCACTTTCTCTAGGATGAGATCTCAAACTTAATTGTCAGACCTCATACAACAACAGCTCTGATGGCCATTTGGGAAAAAGAGCCCCGAATTGCTCTGAAGGGCAGACGAGGCTCTGGTGTCTGTGCACAGCTTCCCAAGGGGAGGACATCAGCAACAAGGTATTTAGCCTTTTTTTCAAGGATGAGTTGATGAACTTAATTGTGAGACGTCACCTGTCTCTTCCTTTTCCTGTTTATAAATCCTCCTAGCCCACGTGAGTAGGTGGAGCTCTCCGACCTTGTACTGGTTCAGGGTGCTACACCAGTCAGGAATTTTTCTTCTTTCAAATAGGCTCTGCTAAATTTAATCTGTTTAAAACTTTTCATTTGACACAATCACGTTCATCATTAACATTCCTTTGTATTTAATACTCAGTAGTTGGGCATATTCATTATTTTTTCTGAAAAGTCGCCCCCTACTGTCATCATTACAGTTGGCTCTGTGGCATAGCCCATGGCCCCCGTATTCTGTTACAGCTGTGAAAACCCTGAAAATCTGTTGTTATTGTGGCTGCATGTGTGTGCCACTGCACCCAGATACAATTACTTTTAATATGCTCTTCAAATTGTTGTTGATTCCAAAAGGAGTTTAGGTTTTCCAATGAATCCCAATATGTAATGTTATTATAATTTAATTCCTGCCTCTTAAAGGAGCAAGGGTGTGAGGGAGCTGTGGTGAGATCACAGTATGGGGAACAGTACACGCCAGGCACTGGGGAAGGACATTGTGCAGGCACAAAAAGGGGAAAAAATAAAGAAAAGAAAAAATAAGCAATCACATAAAACAACATTGGCCATAGAGTTAGGTCTCTGATATAGCGTTAGGTCTCTGATATATAGAAATGGAATGTGTGGGTGGTGCCTGTGGCTCAGTGAGTAGGGCACCGGCCCCATATGCCAAGGGTAGCGTGTTCAAACCCAGCCCTGGCCAAACTGCAACAAAAAAATAGCCAGGTGTTGTGGTGGGCGCCTGTAGTCCCAGCTGCTTGGGAGGCTGAGGCAAGAGAATCCCGTAAGCCCAAGAGTTAGAGGTTGCTGTGAGCCGTGTGACATCATGGCACTCTACGGAGGATGGTACAGTGAAACTCTGTCGCTACAAAAAAAAAAAAAAAGAAAGAAAAGAAATGCAATGTGTTTGCCAGGAACGGCACAAAGGAGGGGTTGGGGAATGAAGCCACATTGTGCCAAGGAAACTTTTTCAGATGGTATGTAATTTGAATCTCCCAGAACAGATGAGGAAGGCTAAAAATTATAAAGGAGTTATTGTCACAAAATTGGTAAGTAATATACTTGCTCTCTTCTCTCAGCTTCTTTTAGAGTGATAAAAGTATCATAAATTAATAATTATAACAATGTTTTAGGGCCTTGTAACTTTTATACATGCAATAATGTATTACAACGCTACCACTGTGGTGGGAAACAGCCACATTTCTCTATCTCACAGGTAATGGAACTATTCTAGAATGAACTATGGTGATGTTTGCCCATATGTCTGAATACGTTAAAAACAACTGAATAGTATGCAGTATATGCACCAATCTCAATGAGTCTGTTTAAAAATGCAAAGCCAAGATTGGGGTTAAAAAAGAGAAAGAAAAGCAAAACCTTATTTACCAATATCAGGAATGAGAGTGAACGTAACCATGTATCCTTAAAGGGTGACAAGTGAATGTTACAAACAATGATATGCCATAAATTAAATTCTGTAGGTGAAATGGAAAACAACAAACAAACACAAACTGCAAATCTGACTAAAGAAGAGACTGGAGTTTAATTCTGCAAATGGCGAGAGAAATACTCCTTAAATGTTTAAATCACCAAATGGGGAAACAAGGGCTGTCCTAGCTCCAGTTCTCTGATTCCTCTGTTCCTTTCTGCTCAGGAAACCTGGCTTATTGTTTTCCAGGAATGAGCAGAACACAGTGCTCCCATGCTCCCCAGTTTGTTCTTTCTGATTCATCACCTTGAAATTCCTAAACATTCTTCAGAATCCTAATGCTAGTGTTCCCCCCAAAATCTTAGTTTTCTATATCATTGTGAATTTTGATCATTTGATACATTATAGGTATTTTAGTGAAGAGTCTGAAGAAACTCTTCTCTGCCAAGAAGATGTCATTTCAAGATGCACCATTCTGATTTAATCTCAGGATGCCTTATTTGAGCCAAAATACCATATTCTTCTGGTTTATTGCTCATGCCAGCTTATGTGGATGAATAGATGCATTAAGCATGTAAAAGCAGTTTTAATCCAGAACAATAATGTTAGATGTCTTACAGGTGTGACAGGAGGAAGGAAGTTTGCCCCCTGGGATGTTCCATCCCCCTTGGTAAATTCCTGCATCTCTAATAGTAAGTGCTCCTTGGGTGAGAGGTCGGTTGCCACACAGCGGTTGTTCCCTCTGCAAAGATCTCACAGGACTTTTCTCATCTCTCACTTAAAAGCTAGTGACTTCGGCCTCAGGGGGTTAATTCTTTGTTCAATTGCATTAGCCCTATGTATGAATCCAGAGAGTGAATGGGCTGCCAGCTGGACCCATGGATACAATTTGATTTGATTCAAATATTAGCAGAGCTCAGTTACAAACTGTGGGCAAAGTGACAGGAGTTGGCGTTCGATGGTCCTGATGACAGTGTGCTTAGAGTATTTTCTTCATAATATTTAAATATCCACCAACACAGAAAGATTTCATTTGAAGCATATGGAAATACATGCATTAGCTTTATCTTAAGGAATTAACTCAAATATTTCTGATTATTTTCAGTTCAAGCTTATGTATAAACACGGGTGAAGTTGAACAAGTATGTTCTGTTCCTGCTCCTTATCTCTGAGCATACTTCACTGCCCTCCCCATTTAAGCTCACTCGTTAGGTCCCTTGGACTGACCAGAAATACTACCAACTGCACAACTATACAGTGTTCATCAAGATAAAGTCTAATGTTAGATTATCAGTAATATGCCTAAACCAGGCTACATCAGGACAAAAACAGTGTTAGGTAATATATTTAACATGAGAGATTTATAAGGGTAAATACAGAGAGATAAGATTGAATGAATAGTGAAAGGAATTGAAGGTTTGTGAGGAGAGCATGGGCTGGGCTTCCCAGTGGTTGCTCCCAGGTGCAGGACTGAGCTGAGATTAAAAGAATGGGCTCTGATGGCAGATGGCCTTGGCTTTGTGGCCTTACTTTGCTTTTTATTAGCTGTGAGTGAAGCCTGCTGGGTTTCAGTTTCCTCCCTTGTAAAATGGGGCTGATAATGGAAGATTCCACACTGAGAAGGTGCCTGGCCCATTGTTAGCACTCCATAAATCACTGGAAGACTTGAGCCCCCAGGCTCCCTGCCACCTCATCCCTGCCTCACTGGACCTCTCTTGCCACTTGCATCAGAACCATAATTCTCCCCTCTACTGGCAAGTTCAAAATTAGTTCATCCTTGCTCCCATGTAGAGGCTTTCAAATGATTTAAGAAGCAGACACATAAGTCCCCTAAAAGGGGACCCTGGAGCTCCCACCGAAGATGCTATGGGCAATGGGATCCTAGCTTCACCTTCCAGCATTGCTAAATTAAAGATAATTGAGGGGTGGGGTGGGTGGAATCTGTTTTAAAAAAGAGAAAGTAAATTAGTGATGTCTTTACACACAGAGCAAAATCAGAAATAAACTAATCTGTCTGACTTCTTCCCACTCATTAAAGTGACTGACGACAGAAACTGTCTTCCATCATGAACCTGTGAGAATGACATTTAGAGAGAGAGAGAAGAGGTTTTGTTGGGTTTATTTTAGTTTCTCTGTGTGTCTTTTTTATATGTGAAGGCAATCCTCTTCAATGGGGTAAACAGATTTAAAGCATACCAATAAAAAGGGCTGCAAATTATTCTGAGTGTCACATAAAGAGTGAATCTTTTGTAGTCTGCTGAGTCTTCTTGGGATCATGGATCTTTGTGTCTGATAACATAAAACTTATGAATTGTATGCCATCTAAACAAAGATCATCAAACAATTTCATGTGTAATTTCAGGATTTCATAGCCCGGGAAGCTCATCCATAAATTTTCTGAGTTCCCAATCCCAGGTTGGGGTGTCCTGTAATGGAGTCCGTTTACAGGAAATAATTTAGAATTATTTCCTTTGTTCTGGCAGTCTAATTCTGGGCAACTGTCTTTGAGTTGGTACTTGTGTTAAAAGCACGGACTCAATTCTTTCCCAGTGACAGGCAAAGAATAGAGAACTATTTATTGTTCAATTAACATATCTGCTACTAATTCCCAGGAGCTTCCTTCCCAGACTCCTTATCAACACCTTCTGTGATCCCAGCAGAAAGCTGTGTCCATGTCAGCATGCTCTCCTCACTGCCAGAGCTACTTAGATTTTACCCTAATTGAGCAAGTATGGCGATGTGAAAAAAAAAAAAAGAGCTATAGACAGAATCTCTCCTACCTACATAATTATATAAGCTAGTAAGTTAGCCTTACACTGTTCACAGATTTGGCAGGAGCGGTAGACTCCATCACGCAGGGAAAAGCAGGAGCGGGAATGTAGCACCTGCTTCTCACCCCAACCCCAGAAGATGATGCAGAGTGTCAGGAGAGGCCACACATGCACTGGACGCCCACAGGACAGGAATCCAATGCCATGTGTTCCCGAAATGCCACCTATTATGTGACACCAAGGGACACATCCCCATGATGCTTTACCTCTCCTCTCAGGTGTCCACGTGGATTAAAAAATCCTCAGATGTGCCTTGGATAAGAGAAGTTGAGGTCACAGTCCTGCAAGTTTTGCACCCTGAGAAAGGTAGGTGAAGTATTTCCTGTAAAAAAATGAGAACACCACCAACCCAGGAATGGATTAATAAGCTGTGGTATATGTATACCATGGAGTACTATTCATCCATTAGAAAAAATGGAGACTTTACATCTTTTGTATTAACCTGGATGGAGGTGGAACACATTCTTCTTAGTAAAGCATCACAAGAATGGAGAAGCAAGAAGCCAGTGTATTCAATTCTAATATGAAGGCAGCAGATGAGCTAATACACAGGGGGTGGGGGGTAGGGAAATGTACGGGGGTAGGGATTGAGAGAGGGGAGGAGGGAGAGGGATAGGGTCACAGCATATGGCACCACTCTTGGGGGCAGGACACAATTACAAGAGGGACTTTATCTAACAAACATAATCAATGTAACCTAATTCTTTGTACCCTCAATGAACCCCAAACAAAAGAAATAAAAAAGAGACAACAAAAAGGTTACTGCCTTAACTTGTGGAACAGAAAGTATTATTTTATATCTGGAAATTAATGTTTAAAAGGAAATTGATAGTTTAAATACAAAAAAATACTGAAGGGGTAAAAAAAGGTGAGTACATTTAGCAAAACGTTCTCTTTTATGGCAGGGAGCAAATATAAACTTAAGTTGATGAATTAAAAAGTGTAGAAGGATATTAATTATAATTACAGACCCAGCCATCGATGACTAAACCTAGGTGCATGGTTACATCCCTCTGACAGTGAATGGAGAAACTGCGAGTGAAGCCATCCAAGAAAAAATATATTTCACTTGAAACTTTGACACTATTCAAATGTATGTTTATGTTTTACTATATTATTAATAACATTAGGCATATATTTTAAAATAAAATTAGATGTTTCACTAGAGGATTGCACAACAAATCCTTCCTTCTAATTTCTGGAGAAAGTAAATTTATTTCAAAAAATTCACAACACGTATTTTTCCAGTGCAATTTGTTTGATGGGGTGTACACGTGCCCTTAATCAGACGTTGCCTGCAGTTTCATCAGTGTGATTATACCAGTCACAGTATTGACCTTTGATCATCATGGAAAAAGCTATTTTATGTTTATTGTACTCTATGAAAAAAAAGCAGATTATTTGGGAAAGAAGGCCCACAAAAATAAGTCTTTAGATGGCTTAGATATATTGAAAGACTTCACTGGTCTTCTGTCCCTCAGCCTCAAGCATAGTTTAAAAATGTGTTTCCGGAGGCGGAGCAAGATGGCGGCCGAGTAACAGCTTCCTTGCATCTGGGCACCGTGAGTCTGGGGAGATAGGACTCCAGGCATCTCTGGCTGGTGGGATCTGCCTATCATCACTCCTATGAGGATACAGGGAGTCAGCGAGAGACTTCTGGACCCCAAGAGGAGGACTAAAACAGTGGAAAACCGGCAAGTGGTCACGTGTGTTCAATCCGTCTAAACCCGCCCACAACTGTAAGTTCAGTAGCAGCGAGACTGCAAACCAGAAAGGCCTTACCTGTGAACTGTTTTGGTGTCCTTAGACTTGGCACTGAGTTGAACTGCCTTGGGGAGGGCCTGAGCGGGAGTGCAGAGAACTTTGGCCTTTGTCTAGGGCCCCAGTCTGAGCCGCTGAGCCAGACGGAGCTAATAGTGTTTGGCGGTGGGTCACACGGAACCATTGTCAGTGATCTGCCCTGGCAAGCTCCGCCCTCAGGGTCGCAGAGCTAGAAACGGGTGGGAGCTGGTAACCCAGCAACCAAGTAGCCTAAGGGTGGGGTCTGAGCTGCCTTGCAGCCCTAACCCTCAGGGGCAGAGTGAGACTGGTTTTGGCACACTGGGTAAGTGGATAGCCACTTCAGCAGTGATTCCAGTGAGAAAGCTGGGAAAGCTTCTGCTCAGCAAGTTTACAAGTTCAAAGTGCCTTTTAAGTGGGCTGAAGAGAGATTTAGGGTGTCTACCTACTGGGGTTTAAGAAATCAGCAGCCTCCAGTTGTATTAGAACTGTGATTAACATCTCATACCCCAGAAGACCATGTGTTGCCCAGACAATATTCAATAACATATACAAACTGCTATGTTTTTGGTTGTGTATTTTTTTCTTTTATTTTGTTTGGTTGTTTTTTTTTGTTTGTTTATTTTGATGTTGTGGATGTTCTTTTGTTTTTTAATATCAATCTTTTCCATACAGATCCCTTTTTCTTTCTCAATTTTTCTAGTTTAATTATAATTTCCCATTGCTGTCTTTTTTAATAACTAGAACTTCATTTTTGCTAGTGTTTCTACCGCTATCATTTGGTTTTTCACCCAATTTTATCCACGTAAAGTTTTCTGTTTGCTTGTTTTGGTTTGATTTATAGCATTTTTGTCTTTCCTCTCTACTTGGTGGAGGTGGGGTACTGTGTCTGATCAGGTTAGCAAAGAGCTGCTGACCTCAAGGGAACCACCCAACTGGGCACCCCCAGAAGGTGGGGTTTTTTAAGGTTGTGTCAAAGTACCCTACTGTACACCTATATTGTCCTGTCTCCCTCTTTCTGTGCCTCTCTTCTTTTTGTCAATATTCCTTATACCCACTCCCTCTCCTTTCTCTATCTTTCTTTTTTTTCTTATCACTTGGTCCTCCTTTCTTTCATCCCTTTTTTGCTCTTCAACCTTCTCACACTTCTGGTCCTGTAACCCTTAGTCCACAGGCATGAGAACTTAAAGAGCAAGAGGAAGTGAAAGGAAAATTAGGGCAAGGAAACAGATAAAAGAAATCACTCATGAGGAAGAATCAGCAGAAAACTCCAGGCAACATGAATAACCAGTCTAGAACAACCCCACCAACGGACCATGAGGTAGCTACTACAGATGATTCCACCTATAAAGAAATGTTAGGAATGACAGAAGGGGAATTTAGAATACACATGTTGAAAACAATGAAAGAAATGATGGAAACAATGAAGGAAACTGCTAATAAAGTGGAAAATAACCAAAAGGAAATCCAAAAACAGAATCAAATAAGAGATGAACGATATGAAGACTATATAAAGGATATACCAGACCTGAAGGAACTGAAACAGTCAATTAGGGAAATTAAAGATGCAATGGAAAGTATCAGCAACAGGTTAGACCATGCAGAAGAAAGAATTTCAGAGGTAGAAGACAAAGTTCTTGAGATAACTCAGAGAGTAAAAGAGGCAGAAAAGAAGAGAGAGAAAGCAGAACGTTCACTGTCAGCATTATGGGACTTTATGAAGCGTTCCAACATATGAGTTATAGGAATTCCAGAAGGGGAAGAAGAATGGCCCAGAGGAATGGAAGCCATACTAGAGAATATTATAAAAGAAAATTTCCCAAATATCACCAAAGATTCTCACACACTGCTTTCAGAGGGCTATCGGACCCCAGGTCGCCTCGACTCTAACCGAGCTTCTCCAAGACACATTGTGATGAACCTGTCCAAAGTCAAGACAAAAGAAAAGATTCTGCAAGCTGCCAGGAGTAAGCGCCAGTTGACCTACAGGGGCAAATCCATCAGAGTGACCGCAGACTTCCCTAATGAAACTTTCCAAGCAAGCAGACAATGGTCATCTACCTTTAATCTACTTAAACAGAACAATTTTCAGCCCAGAATTCTGTACCCTGCTAAGCTAAGCTTACAAATTGATGGAGAAATCAAATCATTTACGGATATACAAACATTGAGGAAATTCGCCACAACAAGACCAGCTCTACAGGAAATACTTCAACCTGTTCTGCACACTGACCACCACCATGGATCAGCAGCAAAGGAAGAACTCAGAAATTAAAGGACAGAACCAAACCTCCACACTGATGCAAAAGATAAAACTAAGCAATGGACTCTCACCAAATAAGACGAATAGAATACTACCACACTTATCAATTATCTCAATAAATGTTAATGGCTTGAATTCCCCACAGAAGAGACATAGATTGGCTGACTGGATTAAAAACACAAGCCATCCACTTGCTGTCTGCAAGAAACACACGTGGCTTCAAAAGACAAATTAAAGCTCCGAGTCAAGGGTTGGAAGACAATTTTTCAGGCAAATGCAATTCAGAAGAAAAGAGGAGTTGCAATCTTATTTTCAGATACATGTGGATTTAAAGCAACTAAAGTCAAAAAAGACAAAGGTGGTCACTTTATATTGGTCAAGGGAAAAATACAATAAGAAGACATTTCAATTCTAAATATTTATGCACCCAATTTAAATGCTCCCAGA
This sequence comes from Nycticebus coucang, assembly GCF_027406575.1. Lineage (NCBI taxonomy): Eukaryota > Metazoa > Chordata > Mammalia > Primates > Lorisidae > Nycticebus > Nycticebus coucang. The sequence goes on along the minus strand of NC_069780.1, from coordinate 106,079,926 downwards.
TTCTTGAAGCAGACCTTACTCAGTCTGAGCAATATGATATCTGATAATACCATCATAACAGGGGACTTTAACACTCCTCTTACAGAGCTGGACAGATCCTCTAAACAAAAATTAAAGAAAGATATAAGAGATTTAAATGAGACCCTAGAACAACTATGCTTGATAGACGCATATAGAACACTCCACCCCAAAGATAAAGAATATACATTCTTCTCATCACCCCATGGAACATTCTCCAAAATTGATCATATCCTGGGACACAAAACAAATATCAACAGAATCAAAAGAATTGAAATTTTACCTTGTATCTTTTCAGACCATAAGGCACTAAAGGTGGAACTCAACTCTAACAAAAAATGCTCAACCCCACCCTAAGCCATGGAAATTAAACAATCTTCTGTTGAATAACAGATGGGTGCAGGAAGAAATAAAACAGGAAATCATTAACTTCCTTGAGCATAACAACAATGAAGACACAAGCTACCAAAACTTGTGGGATACTGCAAAAGCAGTTTTGAGAGGAAAATTCATCACTTTAGATGCCTACATTCGAAAAACAGAAAGAGAGCACATCAACAATCTCACAAGAGATCTTATGGAATTGGAAAAAGAAGAACAATCTAAGCCTAAACTCAGTAGAAGAAAAGAAATATCCAAAATCAAATCAGAGATCAATGAAATTGAAAACAAAAGAACCATTCAGAAAATTAATGAAACAAGGAGTTGGTTTTTTGAAAAAGTAAATAAAATAGATAAACCATTGGCCAGACTAATGAGGAATAGAAAAGTAAAATCTCTACTAACCTCAATCAGAAATGATAAAGGGGAAATAACAACTGATCCCACAGAGATACAAGAGATCATCTCTGAATACTACCAGAAACTGTATGCCCAGAAATTTGACAATGTGAAGGAAATGGATCAATATCTGGAATCACACCCTCTCCCTAGACTTAGCCAGGAAGAAATAGACCTCCTGAACAGACCAATTTCAAGCACTGAGATCAAAGAAACAATAAAAAAGCTTCCAACTAAAAAATGCCCTGGTCCAGATGGCTTCACTCCAGAATTCTATCAAACCTTCAAGGAAGAGCTTATTCCTGTACTGCAGAAATTATTCCAAAAAACTGAGGAAGAAGGAATCTTCCCCAACACATTCCATGAAGCAAACATCACCCTGATACCAAAACCAGGAAAAGACCCAAACAAAAAGGAGAATTTCAGACCAATCTCACTCATGAATATAGATGCAAAAATTCTCAACAAAATCCTAGCCAATAGATTACAGCTTATCATCAAAAAAGTCATTCATCATGATCAAGTAGGCTTCATCCCAGGGATGCAAGGCTGGTTTAACATACGCAAGTCCATAAATGTTATCCACCATATTAACAGAGGCAAAAATAAAGATCACATGATCCTCTCAATAGATGCAGAAAATGCATTTGATAAAATCCAGCATCCTTTTCTAACTAGAACACTGAAGAGTATAGGCATAGGTGGCACATTTCTAAAACTGATTGAAGCTATCTATGACAAACCCACAGCCAATATTTTACTGAATGGAGTAAAACTGAAAGCTTTTCCTCTTAGAACTGGAACCAGACAAGGTTGTCCTCTGTCACCTTTACTATTCAACATAGTGCTGGAAGTTCTAGGCAATACAATTAGGCAAGACAAGGAAGGGAATCCAAATGGGAGCAGAGGAGGTCAAATTCTCCCTCTTTGCTGATGACATGATCTTATACTTAGAGAACCCCGAAGACTCAACCACAAGACTCCTAGAAGTCATCAAAAAATACAGTAATGTTTCAGGATATAAAATCAATGTCCACAAGTCAGTAGCCTTTGTATACACCAATAACAGCCAAGATGAGAAGCTAATTAAGGACACAACTCCCTTCACGATAGTTTCAAAGAAAATGAAATACCTAGGAATATACCTAACGAAGGAGGTGAAGGACCTCTATAAAGAAAACTAGGAAATCCTCAGAAAGGAAATAGCAGAGGATATTAACAAATGGAAGAACATACCATGCTCATGGATGGGAAGAATCAACATTGTTAAAATGTTTATACTTCCCAAAACAATCTACCTATTCAATGCCATTCCTATCAAAGTACCTGCATTGTACTTTCAAGATTTGGAAAAAATGATTCTGCATTTTGTATGGAACCTGAAAAAACCTCGTATAGCTAAGGCAGTTCTTAGTAATAAAAATAAAGCTGGGGGCATCAGCATACCAGATTTTAGTATGTACTACAAAGCCATAGTGGTCAAGACAGCATGGTACTGGCACAAAAAGAGAAACATAGACACTTGGAATCAAATTGAAAACCAAGAAATGAAACTAACATCTTACAACCACCTAATCTTCGATAAACCAAACAAGAACTTACCTTGAGGGAAAGACTCCCTATTCAATAAATGGTGTTGGGAGAAGTGGATGTCTACATGTAAAAGACTGAAACTGGACCCACACCTTTCCCCACTCACAAAAATTGATTCAAGATGGATAAAGGACTTAAATTTAAGGCATGAAACAATAAAAATCCTCAAAGAAAGCATAGGAAAAACACTGGAAGATATTGGCCTGGGGGAAGACTTCATGAAGAAGACTGCCATGGCAATTGCAACAACAACAAAAATAAAGAAATGGGACTTCATTAAACTGAAAAGCTTCTGTACAGCTAAGGAGACAATAACCAAAGCAAAGAGACAACCTACACGATGGGAAAGGATATTTGCATATTTTCAATCAGACAAAAGCTTGATAAGTAGGATCTATAGAGAACTCAAATTAATCCACATGAAAAAAGCCAACGATCCCATATATCAATGGGCAAGAGACATGAATAGAACTTTCTCTAAAGATGACAGACGAATGGCTAACAAACACATGAAAAAATGTTCATCATCTCTATATATTAGAGAAATGCAAATCAAAACAGCCCTGAGATATCATCTAACCCCAGTGAGAATGGCCCACATCACAAAATCTCAAAACTGCAGATGCTGGTTAACATAGCCTTTCCGGCGTTATCTTAGTTACTGTGCCAAAACATTTACATTCTACATTTACCAAGTTTCGCAAATACCCCTGTAATATGCACAACCACTGTGATAAAAATGTGTCAAATGGTTTATGAAGTGAGTGTATGATGCCCCATGATCATAACAATGTATACAGTTATGATTTAATAAAAAAAAAAAACAAAAAAAAACACAAAAAAACTGCAGATGCTGGCATGGATGTGGAGAGAAGGGAACACTTTTACACTGCTGATGGTACTGCAAACTAGTACAACCTTTCTGGAAGGAAGTATGGAGAAACCTCAAAGCACTCAACCTAGACCTCACATTTGATCCTGCAATCCCATTACTGGGCATCTACCCAGAAGGAAAAAAATCCTTTTATCATAAAGACACTCGTACTAGACTGTTTATTGCAGCTCAATTTACAATTGCCAAAATGTGGAAACAACCTAAATGCCCACCAACCCAGGAATGGATTAACAAGCTGTGGTATAGGTATACCACGGAATACTGTTCAGCCATTAAAAAAATGGAGACTTTACATTCTTCGTATTAACCTGGATGGAAGTGGAAGACATTATTGTTAGTAAAGCATCACAAGAATGGAGAAGCATGAATCCTATGTACTCAATCTTGATATGAGGACAATTAATGACAATTAAGGTTATGGGGGGGGAGCAGAAAGAGGGATGGAGGGAGGGGTGTGGGGCCTTGGTGTGTGTCACACTTTATGGGGGCAAGACATGATTGCAAGAGGGACTTTACCTAACAATTGCAATCAGTGTAACTGGCTTATTGTACCCTCAATGAATCCCCAACAGTAAAAAAAAAAAACGGAAAAAAAAAAATGAAATCAAAATGTGTTTCCAAGTGATATTAATAATGTTGTAAAATTTCAATTCTCACTAATTTTCAAAAAGATTTGAAAGTTTTTTTTTCTTTTTCTATTGTTGGGGATTCACTGAGGGTACAAAGAACCAGGTTATATTGATTGCGTTTGTTAGGTAAAGTCCCTCTTGTAATTGTGTCCCACCCCCAATAGGTGTGTGTCTCCCTCCATCCCTCCCTCTTTCCCTCAAGATTTGAATTTTTTATGTAGGTCATAAAAAACCATAATTTGATTTTACTATTTTTATAAATAAATGCATATATATTTATAATTTTTAATGTTGCTAGGGATTTTTGGTGAAAGTCATTGAAAATGTGCTGATTTCATATAATGGTCTATATTTGTACCTATAATATTTATTATTTTATGTGTAACTGATAGATTGGAACAATTTTCAAATACTTTCATCCACTTAGTAATCTCTAGAAGATGTTCTCAAGTATATCACCAGACAAAATCAATTTCAACAGATTTGGCATTTGATTAGGTTTTTATGCAGTACTACATGATCACTTAAAGATCAAGTTAATACAAATGTATTTTATTCAATTTAATTCAATGTTTTATGTTGCAACATCAGCAGCAATTCAAATGGAGAATAAAAAAGGATCATATAAATTTGCAATTAATTTAATTTATTGATCTGATAAGCCGGCTCTCCTATTCTCTGTTATTACAAAATTATTAACATTTCTATGACAAACAAAAATCAATTTTCCTTTGTAGCAGGAGCTACTTTTCATCTTACAGAACAAATACTCATTCAACTTGAATAAGTAGTAGTGAAAATGTTCCTGGGATCTGGAAATCACTACTTAGCTTATGGCTCTTTTATGTGTATTTGTTTTTTCCTGACTGAAAACATAGTTTAATTGCTCTATAAACTTCAGAGGGTTTAAAAAATTGCCATAAAATTAAATGAGATAAAAATTGATGCTAATAAAAGTGTCACTTTGTTGTGCTATATTTTTGTTTTGCTTCATGTTTTTTTTTGAGAGTTGAAATAAAAGGGTCAGATCCATTAAAGTTTTATAGCAACTCAGATTATAGTTGACACAGTATTTTTGTAGAAGTTTTTAAAATTCTCTGGACTCAGTAAAATGTGGTCAAAGTGGGGGAAAATAGAGCAGTGAGAAAACAGGAGTTTCACGGAGAGGCTGTGCTGAGTTCCCATCCTCAGGAGAGCAGGAAATGTCAGTGTGGATCTCGGCCTTGCCTTGTAAAATGGGAGTGAATCCATTAAACTTTAGGACCTCTTTCGTAGAGTTTTTCAGAAATAATTGGTATATGTTTATGACAATAATTGGTGATTGGTCTTGGGCTATGGACACAATCTAGGTTAGCAATCTACTCACCATCCTCCCACAATTTAAGAAAGAAGTGACAGGTTTATTTATTTATTTACTTATTATTTTTTTGAGACAGGGTCTCATTTTGTCCCCTGGATAGAGTGCCCTGGCATCATCATTACTCACTACAACCTCAAACTCCTGTGCTCAAGAGATCCTCCTGCCTCAGCCTCCCGAGTAGCTGGGACTACAGGTGCCTACCACCATGTCTGGCCAGTTTTCCTGTTTTTTAGTAGAAATACGGTCTGGTTCTTGCTTAGGCTGATCTGGAATTTCTGATCTCAAGCCATCCACCTGCCTTGGCCTTTTAGAGTGCTGGGATTACAGGGATGAGCCACCACACCCAGCCCATTTAGATAATTTTGAATCCACTCTTATTTATATGTTAATCATATAATCACATATATATTCTACAACTCTTCCACGTCATGACCGAAATTCCTGTTCAAAAGGATAAAAGTTCACCTCATTTAGCAGTGGTCAATTTCATCACCAGAACACAACGTCATAAGGAACAAAAAGAAACGGTTCTACTTTCAACTTTCAAATAACTAGCTTGCAAAGGTGACAAGCAATATAAAAATATAGGGTGAGGCCAGATGGGGTGACTCATGCATTTAATCCCAGCACTCTGGGAGGCTGAGTTGGAGGCCAGCCTGAGCAAGAGTGAGACCCTGTCTCTACTAAAAAAAGAAACACTAACTGGACGTGGTGGCAAACACCTGTAATCCCAGAGAGAGAGAGGAAGTGTATTTTTACAAAAATATAAAGTGAAAGTAAAAAATATCTTTCATCTTCATATTACATTAATAAAAGTTCAGTTACTTTCTGTGAATGGTTCCCATTTGCATGTCTTCTTTGCATACCTGTGTGCTCACAAGACTATTCTCTTTTATAACTTGTTGCTAACAACACATATCCTTCCCTTCCTTGCTGGTTTCATCAAGCTCTTCCTTTGTCACTCACCTTCCTTTGTGTCATCATAAGCTTCCCAAGAAACTGATCACATATATAACCTCTGAGGAAAGACTTGTGATAATGTAAGTGAATCATGACGATCTTACACCTTGCTGAAAATTGGTTTGGGCAAGGCCTTGTCATCAGTATGGCTAATCAAATACATGCGGATGTCTGCTGGTAGAACTCTAGAAAAGAGTTTCTTATCCTTGAAGTGATTCATGTGAGGGCCTAGTATTTTAGCTTTCGGGGTTCTGTTCCTGTGTTGAGCTATTTTTGTGCATAGCTGTTTTGTCTAGAACTTCTGGGCACATATTCTAGGGTGAGCAAGCCTGAGGGGAAAGCTGAAACTCTGAGCGCTGAAGCGTGGGAGAGACAGAAACATCCCAGGTTCTTGAAGATATTACTTAACGACTCAAGGAAGTACATGCTGCAGAGCCCTACTGCTGGGCTTCTGGTTCCAGGAGGTGGGTCATGTCCTCACTGCTTAGGCTAATGTTGGCTGACTCAGTCGTGATGCCAGATGTGGCCATGGGAGTAGTCTACGTAATTCCCAAGATATGCCTGGTGTTGGAATTGCAAAGTAGCAGGGAAGGAGAGCAGAAGTTATTAATTTCAGTAGTTTTTTACTGCTTCTATTCATTTAGGTATTCACTTCTTCATTTAAAGAAAGCAGATGAATAAGGAAGGGTTCTATATTTTAAAGAGCACCCCCCACACACACACAGATATATATAGAGAGCGTGTTTCAGGAACATGAATAGCATATAAACAGGGGCATAGTGACCAAAGAGATGTCCTTTTACCTCTAATTAAATCCTTGATCCAGTAGTCCAGTAATTTGGGCCCTGTTGACTAGTTTTAGATTCATTTGCAAACAAGTTGATATTTACAGTCACAAACAATCCTTCTGTTCAAGTCAATAGACTATAAATTTCGTAAGAGAAATAATGTAGCAAAGAGAATCAAAATCTTTAAAAGTATTTATTCTCTTTAACTCACATATTCTGTTTTATTGGGAATTTACAATTAAGAAATAATCAGAGAATGTTAAAGCATTTATAAGCCTATTGACTGCCAGTTTGTAATAAAGGAAATATGGGGCAATATCATCAACAACGGAGGTTTTGTTAAAAATTATATTCTAGCCGTATGAGAGAGTAATATGCAGTCATTCAAAGTCATGCTTTGGAAATGAAAGGTATATTGTTAGATGCAAAGAAGGAAGTTACCAAAGAGAATAACTTTGTGATTACACAGGCATGCAAAGAAAAGGTACACAAGGACAGACATGCAAAGAAAAAAGACAAATTATACACAAAAATACACTGTGATTTTATCAGTGTTAACATTAACATGGAAGATTTTTCTACTTTTGCTTTATATTTTTCTGCATTTCAGAATTTTTATATTGAACAATGGCCATTATTGACAGAAAAAATTTTTCCTAATTAAGCTGTTGTCATTTTTCTACATATGTTATAATCCTTGCAATCAATCCTTACAATAAGTTATTATTTAGTTTTTATACATTCAATTATCACATAAGTAAGTTTATAGTAAGAAAGAATATCTTTTGTGTTTACATGTAGAATTTTTAATCTTTTCTATCAGTTATCAAGACGTGTCTGAAAACTTGCACCTGTTGTAAATGTCTGTGTTTCTTCTGTGGTGAAATACTGCTTTCTGTCTTTTCAGGTAAGTTATTAGATGCATATGAGTGTTATGTCTTTTTGTTAATTATTTATGATTCTAAAATAGTCTGCTTTGCGATAGATTTTTTTTGTAGGCGGGGGTCTAAGAACCTAATTTTCTTGTATTATTATAGTCATTCAAGTTTTATTTGTTAATGTCTTATAGTACCATTTTCTCTTACTTTTGGCTTCTCTGTATTTATATTTAGAGTCTTTCTCCAGTAAAAAATACACAGTGATTTTTAGCCTATTTTTTTTTTTTTGCTTTTATTGGAAGGTTTAGTTCATTTGTGATAAATATAATTATTGATACAGTGTGTCTCTCGTATAATTTTTGTTTTCTACTTGTTTCATTTACTAGTTTGCTTGCAATAGAATGTCACATAAATGAATCAAATTCAAATTGATGGCTAACTTTGAAGGATGCTAAAAATCTCAGGAAATGGCAGTGCCCATAGCTCAGTGGGTAGGGCACCGGCCACATACACCAAGGCTGGTGGGTTCGAACCTGGCCCGGGCCAGCTAAAACGACAATGACAACTGCAACAACAATAAAAAAAATAGCCAGGAGCAGTGGTGGGTGCCTTCCAGCTACATGGGAGGCTGAGGCAAGAGAATCGCTTAAGCCAAAGAGTTTGAGGTTGCTGTGAGCTGTGACACAGTGGCATTCTACCCAGGGCAACAGCTTGAGACTCTGTCTCAAAAAAACAAAACAAAAAAGTCTCAGAATGCTATGAAAGAAGTGTTCAAATGTGCTGGTGATTTTTTCTTTAAAACCTGCTTAATGAATATGTGAACTTTAAAATTATTATTTGTGTGTTTTATGTCTTAAATGCTACATTAAAATTAAAATATCAGGGAATTATTATATGTGACTCAAGGAAACCTAAGTTTGTCTGGAAACCTAAGCTGCCTAAATATGAAATATCTATGGTCTCGCTTGAGCCTTAATTTGCCTAAGTGTCACTATACTTATGAGATACCAAAGCATTCGGAAAAAATGTGCAAAATAGTTTTTGTCGAATTTTAATATTGCCAGGTGTAAAGGAATCATAGGCTAAATGAATTTAGAAGTTTATGTGAAAGCAGAACACTGGGGCATGAGTGATAAGGTGACAGGATGGTTAACAATGCTGTGTTTGACGATGTCGCAGGCATTTCCTTTGCTGCTGCAGACCTCAAAAGAGTATCACAATGTCCTTTAGCAGCTTATGAGGGTTGATCTTCAGAGCTTCCATCTTATGATGGAAAAGGGACACTTAACGAATGGGCTAAGAACTTGTACATAGTAGTACTGAGAAACATGGGAATAATTAGGGAGAGTTGAAAATTAATTATTGGGGAATCACTGACAGCTGCTGCAACCACGTGTAGAAGTTGCCACCAAGAAGTGATCTGGTGTAAACTGTGAGGCGAAGAAAAAAAAAATAAACAAGAAGACCTAGCAACAGCAAAGCGCTCAAAGTGCTTAGTTAATTATGGGCTGCTATTAAGATATTTTTGAAAGTATATTATTATCATTTCACAAATGAACTAACCCTTAAGACTATAAAATGCATCATGTGTCTGCACCAATAGTAAGCCCTGAGGCCCTGCCCATTGGCCTCATTTTTATAGGAGTGATGTTGGCCTGCTGGCAGACTAGGAGAGGTCAGCCGGCTTCCCCCTCACAGAGAACAACCATTTGGCTGCTGTTCACAAACACATAATTCTGGAAGAGCTCTAAGTCCACTCACAAAGCAACAACAATACAGTGGAAGAAAAAAGCCTGGAGAGAACTGCACAACAGTGGGCGAGACAGCCGTTTTATTTTGCATGAATTTCCTCCTTCTTTAGGGGGTCTCAGTGCAGAGACCAAAATCCCAGGCTCACAAGTCCCTGAGAGAAAAAGCATGGTGAACAAACAGTTTCCTAAGACTTTTTGGACACCGATCAAATCAATGGCTTCAGTTCCAGCCCACCTAGATTCCTGGGAGGAACAGCATTAGAGAGACAGAGAGACAGAGGCCATCAGCACCTGTTGCAGCCCCTATGGCCCTGGTCTTGATCACCGCAGGAAGGAACCAGGTGTGACTCGGATTAGAAGTACAAGCTTGCAAGAGGCGGGCTAACCTTGATTGCAGGGTAGCCCTGAGCAACCTCCGCAGCAGCCTTTTATTGAGACAGCACAAGACAGGTGAGGGGAGTATTAGATAATGACTACGTGCCTAAGGATCGCCATGGGCTCAGGCTCTTTCTTTGCAAGCAGCACCTGCAGACAAATCGCCCCAGGGTCTGTCCCCCAGCTGCAGATCATCTTGCTCAGAGGTCCTCTACAAGCAAGATGTTGGCGTCCTCTACAAGCTGGATGTTGGCGTCCTCTACAAGCTGGATGTTGGCGTCCTCTACAAGCACCCACATGCAGTAGGACTCGCAACAGTCCCCCTGGCCTGTTCTGCACCAAACGGCAGCTGAATTCTCTACTGAAAGTCTCAGCAATCCTTAGAGCGACTGAGCAGACTCCACAATTCTCATCCCCACGCACTCCACTGTGTTACATTGAGAAGACCAAGAAGCATGCAAACTCATACAGCCTTTTTGGAAAGAAGTATGGAGAATCCTCAAAGAGCTAAAAGTTGACTTCCTATTTGATCCTGCAATCCTATTGCTAGGCATCTACCCAGAAGAAAAAAAATATACTTTACCACGAGGACATTTGCTCTAGATTGTTTATCACAGCTTAATTTACAATCAGCAGGATGTGGAGAAAACCCAAGTGTCCATCCACTCACGAATGGATTAATAAACTGTGGCATATGTACACCATGGAATACAATTCAGCCCTAAGCAAGATGGAGACTTTACATCTTTTGTATTAACCTGGATGGAGTTGAAACACATTCTTTTTAGTAAAGTATCACAAAATGGAAAAGCAAGTATCTATTGTACTCAATACTAACATGAAGTTCATGCAAGAATAAAACTCAATTTAATTCAAGTGGTGGGGTGGAGGGACAGGGATTAATGAGCTCCCACCTAATGGGCACAATGTAAGGGTACACGTCACACCTCCTGGGTGTGGGACACAACTACAACAGGGACTTTACCTAACAAATGCAAACAATGTAACCTAATTGTCCGTACCCTCTTACTAAATTAAAATAAAGAAATGAAAAAATAAAAAAAGAAGATGGAGAAGGAGCTTTGCCCAGAGCTCATTTAAGTTAGCCTCCCAAGGTTGTGGCAAAAATATAAACCAAGGTTATTGCCCCTTGCTTCTAAACTGACTAGAAACCGAAGTGTATACAAAAAAAGAGAGAGAGATATGGATAAATAGAGATGGCAACCGGAAATCCTAATGCAACAATGGAGCTTCAAGACAGAAGGATTAGAGTTTGGGACACAAGATAAATGGCTGGAAGATTAAAACATGGTGCAATTTCTGCTTGACAGGTGGCTGAGGCTGCAGCCTAGATGGAGGAGCAAGGAATTGGATACCCCAACTCCTTTCACGCACAGGAGACTGATGTTAGATGATCTGAAGTTTGACGAGCAATCAATTCATCAGCCATGCCAGCATATTCATCAAAATTCTCTTAAGAATGTGATATTATTTTTTCAGAAATCATCTAATCCCTCTGAATATCTATCTATGCCCTCACTCTCTTTATTAAGAGGAGTTTGAGATGCATAGAGGTTACATATTTTATTATATATTCATGGTTTGTCTTCTGAATCTTTCCAAACATAAGATTAATATAATCATCTCTTTCTATTTCTGGCTTTTCTCCAGACCTCAGAGGATTTAATTCATTTAATTAATGGAATAGTCAGTATTCATAGGAAGGCTGCCTTGAAAGTAGAAATAAATGATCCTGCATGGACAGCTTGATTATACTGAACCTAGTCTCAAATATTAAGATGTATCAAATGTGCCATATGCATAAAAAACTCATAAAAATATACTTGGACTGAGCAAGTAAAGATTAAATTTTATGTTACCTCTAGAAAATCAGTGACATGTTTTTTATTTAAAAGTTGATTATGCCAGCAATACATAAATATTCTCTTATGAATAAACATAAATTCTCTTATAAATAAAGATACAGCATACAAAATATAAAATGTCATTCTTTAATGACACATTATTGCCCCCTTCAAGATAATAGTTTTGTTTTTGTCCTGCTAATCTTTTTCCTTATTTAAAAGTTTTTATTGGAAAAGGCATTAAGAGTCATTGAAGAAATATAAAACATATGGACAGATTTAAAGAAAAAAAGGAAAATCATCTGTTTATGTTAATCAGTTTGCTGTATGTTGTATATACAGATGTATTCTGCTTATTTTCACTTACTGTTCTTCAAGACCATAATTGATCACTGTATAATATTTCACTTTATAAATTTGCCACATCATTTCACATCCCTCTATCACTGCCTGTTTATGTGGCTCCAGATAAAAGTGAATCCCCAAATAATATCTTAACACTCTTCACTTGTCTTCATTTCTGGTTCTACTTTAGGCAAAGGCCCTAAAGGAGGCTTTTGTTATTTATCAGAGCGTATGAATGTTTTAAATAATCTCGAATTAAATCACCAGTTGTTATTTGAGAGGCCTGTCCAAACAAATAGTTCAAATTTTGTTTATTGATTTTGCTCTACTTGCCACAATATTTTCATCGTGGATAATTACATGTTAAAAATTGTGCATAAAAACCTGAGGAAACGGGGCGGGGGGTAGATCATGAAAATAAGGGTAGCGGCTCAGAGTCAGCATAAAACTGAGCGCTCCTTTTCATTCCTCGCATCCAGAAGACACACTGTCTCCCAATTCAAGTCAAATGCATTGAGGCTCATTCTCTGCCCGAATATAGCAGAGCACCTGTGGGCTTGGACGCACAGGTGCCACTCACCTAGACAGGATGAGGAGTCTGGATTAAAATAGAGCAGAAGTAGAGCTTTGCGTGCTGCACTTGGGGGAAGCCCGGATGCGGACTCACAGGCCTGCCCTTTGCAACTTCCCAACCTCCGTTTCTCATGGGGCAAACAGAATGGGTCATTGGTGGAATCTTCTTTAAAGAAACATAAGGGAACCACAGGGGAAAAAAAAAGAATCCGGATACTAGCATTTGGGAGGCCACCACTGATTAATTAAACGGCTTATGCATCTGAGATCACTCCCAGAGAAGCTCATTAGTTTGGAAGCTGCGCCAGCATCATGGAGAAACCACCAGCATGTACTGCCTCATTCTTTTTTTTTTTTAAGGTTAATTTACATTTTAATTAATGATTAATTAATTTCAGATTAATACAAGGGTACAAATGTTTTGGTTACACATTTGTATAAAACTAAAATGTTTTAGTTTCTAAGGTAAAGTTCAAGTTGTAGTTGAGCCCTTCATGCAGGGGGCATGCTGAGCACCCCAACACTGTGCTCATTATATGAGATCCCGCCACTTCCCCTCCCTCCCCCTCTCCTTCCTCCTTGCTGGACTATACTTGTGTTTTTGCTTTTGTGTGGGCGTATAGTTGGTTACATACTGGTTTCATATTAGTATTTTTTTTCTTTTTTTATTGTTAAATCACAGCTGTGTACATTCATATTAGTATTAAGTACATTGGATTCTCTTTCCCCCCCCAAATGAGACATGATCAAACTAAAAAGCTTCTGCCCAGCTAAGGGCATCAACTAAAGCAGACAGACGGCCTTGGGAATGGGAGAAGATATTTGCATGCGACGGATCTGACAAAGGGCTGATAACCAGAATCTATAGAGAACTTAAATTAATCAACAAGAAAAGAGCAAACAACCCCACTTATAAGTGAGCAAGACACTTGAATGGAAATTTCTTTAAAAATGACAGAAAATGGCCAACAAACACATGAAAAAATGCTCATTGTCCCTAGTCAGCAGAGCTGTGCCTCATTCATAACTGCCAGGGATTAGCAGATAAGAAACACCAGTTGGTTGAGAAAAGATTCCAAGACAAAAGATGGAGACAAAAGGTAAAGGAAGCAATAAGAAAGAGCAGGTGGAGGTTATTTAGGAACTGAGGAAAGCTCCAAAACCATTAAGAATACCCTCAGATGAGAAAGAAAAAGCTGGATTTCTACAAAACAAGAATAGGATAGTATCAAAAAAAAAAATAAAAAAGACAGGGAGTAACAGAAAATTCTTAGAAATTTAAAATGATATGGATGAAATTAAAATGATAAATAGGAAGACCAAAAGATAAGATCAAATATAGCTTTACGATAAAATTTTAAAACATTAAATATGGAAGCTAGAGGAGAAAATAGAGGAACCTGAGAGGGACAATTACAGAGGGACCAACTCTCTTCTCAACTGGCTGACTAAACGCTCACGTTTCTAACAATATAAATGGGGAAAGATGAATCTTAATAAGGTTAAAGATGGTTAATTTTTAGAACTGTATAGATTTTAAAAACATAAAGAGATCCTAAAAGTTTCTAGAATAATAAAAAGATAATAAAACAGATCACATACCAAGGAATGGGAGTTAAATGTGATCACATTTTCAACAGCAAAAATAAAGTGATGTTTTTAGACTTTTGGAAGAAAAGCATTAGCTATAATTCTACATTCAGATTATTAACCCACATGCAGGTGGAATGCAGATGTTTTTGGAAGTAAAGAGAATTAAATATTTCTATCTCTTTTAGCCTATTCTTAGTAAATTGCAGGTAGGTTTGTTCCTAAAAAACCAGAGCCTCATTTAGAAAGAAGAAGAAATGGAACCCAGAATAGAAGAGCACCCAAACGGGGGAGAAATTATGCAGATTTCCAAGGTGTAGGTTGTTCTGCTGTTTTACAAATATTGAAGTGGGTGAGGGCGACAGGGTTGCAGAAAAGGCAGCTCCTGGCAACAAAGATTAACAAACAAAATGCAGAAGATTACGGATTATCAGATGTGTTTCAGCAGCTGGAAGAAACTCCAGCTACAACTTCATAAGCAAGGATAGGGCAACAGAAAAATGTAAGAAAAAATGGCCAAAAAGGTAAAAGTGATTTTTTTAGACAATAGAATTGGAGTGAGAGAAATGCAGGGAGAAAAGTGGCTATTCATTGTTAAGTATGAAATATGTAAAATGAAATGCATATGTAAATATCCATTAAAATAAAACCAAAATATGGGTGGCGCCTGTGGCTCAGTGAGTAGGGCGCCGGCCCCATATGCCGAAGGTGGCAGGTTCAAGCCCAGCCCCGGCCAAACTGCAACAACAACAACAAAAAATAGCCGGGCGTTGTGGCGGGCGCCTATAGTCCCAGCTGCTCAAGAGGCTGAGGCAAGAGAATGGCGTAAGCCCAAGAGTTAGAGGTTGCTGTGAGCTGTGTGACGCCACGGCACTCTACCCGAGGGCCATAAAGTGAGACTCTGTCTCTACAAAAAAAAAAAATAATAAAAAAGAAAAACCAGGGCGGCGCCTGTGGCTCAGTGAGTAGGGCGCCGGCCCCATATACCGAGGGTGGCGGGTTCAGACCCGCCCCGGCCAAACTGCAACCAAAAAATAGCCGGGCGTTGTGGCAGGCGCCTGTAGTCCCAGCTACTCGGGAGGCTGAGGCAGGAGAATCGCCTAAGCCCAGGAGTTGGAGGTTGCTGTGAGCTGTGTGAGGCCACGGCACTCTACCGAGGGCCATAAAGTGAAACTCTGTCTCTACAAAAAAAAAAAAGAAAAGAAAAAAAAGAAAAACCAAAATATTAAAATAACATAGTAATTGAAAATAAAAAACTAGATAGACTAAAAAATGTGGAAAAGAGGTTAATAAAAGTAAGAATAAATAATAAATAGAAAATAGAAAACTGAACAAATTTCAGATTTGATCATTAAGAGAAAAGGTTTCTTAAAAATAGTAAACTAGACTTTTTTTGGCAAATTTTAATCAAGAAAAAGATGTGCTATAAAATATTGGATAACAAAGAGTAAACAATGCAGGGAAAGAAATGAACAAGGTCATAACGACATGACCTGTAATGATCCCCCTTTACCCCCATTTCAACCATATTCGACGTATGGATGAAATCAATGGTTTTTATCAAAGCTTGTATTAAATCAAAATTACCTCAATACTATATCTGAATATTTCAATGATCATAAAAGCAATTGTACAATCTGTAAATGTTCTATCCAAAAGGAGCACAGCAAGAGAGTTTGGATGGCAAATCCTATCAGCCCTACAAACTTTGCTCTGAAACAGGAACATGGGTTTTCAAAGTATTTCTTTCTTTTGAACTTCTGTTGTTCTTTCCTCTCCCCCCCCACTTTTTATTCTCCCCCCCACTTTTTATTCTCTTTTTACCTTCCATCTAGTCTTTGCCCCTAAATACTGAATTACTGCAAAAAGTATAGCAAACTGATAATGAGGAAGAGAAAGTACAGACATGCCTAACTTAAGTTTTTTGGGTTTTATGGCTCTGCAAAAGTGATACGCGTTCAGTAAAAACCATACTTCACACTTTGAATTGTGATTTTTTTTTTTCCTGGGCTAGCGATGACATTCAATGACATTCTCTGGAGATCCCCAAGATCCCGCAGCGCAGGGGATAAGAACTCCCTACCAGCCACACAATTACAGGGGCAAACAGCCAGACCTCTGTGGTGTCCCCTGTTGCCAGGTGGTTTTTCCTGCTGTAGGCTAAGGTGCGTGTTCTGAGCACATTCAGGGGAACCTGGGATGAGCTGTGATGTTCAGTAGGCTGGGTGCATAAAATGCATCATCTACATAAGGTACTTTCTCTTTATGGTGGTTTTATTGGGACATAGCCCATTGTAGGCCAAAGAATAATCATTTTCATTCACTCATTCATTCAAAAAGCATTTTTTCCAAGTTGGATTGGGGTGTGTGTGTGTGTATTCTCCTGGATATTGTTGCAGAGAGAAAGAAACAATCTAACATTTTCCCTCCTCTGACCTCAGGAGAGGGAATGGGACCAAAGCCGGATCAGGCCCCATCAGATTCTGTTTGGTAGGTAGACCTTAGCTGCCGCCAGGGAGCCCATAGGGCACAGGGTTCTGGGGGCATTTGCAAGACATAAATTGTCCAGCACCTGTTAATCCAGTAAGAAATAGACAGTATTAACTTGAGATAAGAAAATTACCTTAAAGATAAAGAGAAGCTCATCCATCCTTTGTGTCTATCCAGTGTTCAAAGCCACATGCTTTGGCCTTTGCTCCTGTGATCCAGGTCTCGGAATAAAACCACTTAGTTGCAATTTGATATTATTGTTGCCTCCCAAGTCTCAGAAAACATTATTTTGGTAACTAACGGAATTTATTTTCAACAAGTTGTAAAAGCATGTTGTGATACTCTTTCCGCCTTTAGCTTAATTAAAAAAAAAAAAATCCCATTTACATTTTGCAATGTCGGAAAACACATGGCCCCATCTCAGCAACTTGTGAGAAATGGAAAAGCTTACGCCCACCTTCCTTCAGCACTTCTCCCCTTATTTTTGGCCAGTACATTTGTAGATATGAGTCAGAATTCTATGTCATCTAGCGAAGAGGAGAATATGGATAACTTCTTTGTGTGTGTGTGTGTGTGAGAGAGAAACAGTGTTTCCAAATTGTGCACAAACTCCTCAAGCGAGAAAAAAAAAGTGCTAAAAATTAGAACATAACAAATACAAAAAGCAGCAATTCTATACTATGATGGTTGCATAGTTCTGCAGATTGAATCATGGAGAAATTAACCATTTGATGTATCTGGAAAAAAAGAGGAAAAAAGGAAACAAAAAACCAAAAAGCAGCAATTCTTACATTGCCCCAAACTAAATAACTAACATTTTATCAAGATGCTGCCTCCCAGCAGGCGTTCAGTGGTCCGATGTTACTTTAACCTGTGTGTACTCAAAATCATCTGATTCTTTCCCTCACATCCATGCCGCGACCCCACCTTCCTCCCATACAATGCTTGCAGAGTCTTCTTGGTGTCTTGTAATGATACTGAATTGAATCCCCAGACTATGGACTTCTCACAGAATTGTAGTATTTCATGCTGTTGTCTGCTTCTGTTTCAAATATCTCAGAGGGATAATTTTCAACCTTTTAGACTAGAGCCTTTTCACTCCAGTATCTGATTGACAGCCTAAGCATGGTAATTCATTGCTGGCTTGCATTTTTCTGACTTAACATACATCTAAAGAATCACCACAGAGAAGTGGGGGGAGAGAATAAAAATTAAAAACTCCGACACGAGTATCGCATTCACATCATTTGTAACTACAGAATCATCAGGTGTTTTAAAGTAATCTAATGGCATCTCGTTTGTTCATTGTTTCTGCTTTAGCTAATATATTTAATGACACAGAAGACCTGTACATATTTATGGGGTACGGTGTGATATTTCAATGCATGGATATGATGTGAAATGATCGGATCAGGATAATCAGTATATCCATCTGCGTATATATCATTTCTCTTTCGCTGGGAAGATCCACAAAGCACACTTTTAGCTATTTGAAAATATGCACTACGTTGTTCTTTTTTTAATTTTTGAGACAGAGTCTCACTCTGTGTCCTGGGTAGAGTGCTGTGGGGTCATCATAGTTGACAGCAACATCAAACTGCTGGGCTCGTATCTGACTCTCAATTCCTTTTCAGAGGCAGATATGAGTCAAAGTGATTCTCCTGCTTCAGCCTCCTGAGTAGCTGGGACTACAGGCACTGGCCACCACACCCAGCTAGTTTTTCTATTCTCAGCAGAGATGGGGTCTCGCTCTTGCTCAGGCTGGTCTTGAACTCATGAGCTCAAGGGATCTGCCTGCCTTGGCCTCCTGGAGTGCTGGGAGTACAGGTGTGAGCCACTGCCACCACCAACACACTGTTCTTAATTAAAGCCTTTCTACATCGCTCTGGAATCCTGGAGCTGAGTCCTCCTGTCTATTCTTCTGTCTCTGTCAAGCAATCTCTGCCTTTTGCACCATTTCTATCCTCTGTTCTACCTCCTACTTCTGTTGAGAGCGGATTGCTAGCTCCTGTGAGAATGAGCAATACTGGTCCTTCTGTGCCGGGCTTCTTTCCACTTGCATAGGTCCTCCAGGCTCATCTACATTACTTCAAGACAAGACTTCCTTCATTTTCAATGTCTTGGTAGGATTCCATTGTGTATATATAGTACCTTTTGAGAATAGCAAAATTATAATGATTTTTGTTTTGATGAATCAAATACCAAATTTATTTAGTAAAAAACATATAGCCTTTCTTCCACTTTCATTCTGATAAGCTATTTGGAAAACATGAAAATTTCAGAATTTTACCTCCTCCAGAGATACCCATGAATGTGTGTCCCATGTGAATACATGAATGCCATTTATCTTACGTGTATCTGGAAAAAAATATATGTGAAGAATGATTTTATTAAAGGATGAGGCTAACACCCAACAGAAAAGTTGTCTATGAAACATATAAGTGGACATGAATTTACTTCAGGCTGTCCGTCCTTCTGCCTTTGTGTGTCTGTGATGGATAACCTCATTTTGATATTTGCATGTAAGATCCTCAGATATTCTTAGTCAATGTTTGTATTGCTCATAAATAACATATGAGATTACGCGTCAGGAGTTTTTGTTTCTCTCTGGTGTTCCACCCTTGCCTTTTTTTCTGATGTTAGACAAAATATTTTATTTTAGTTACTGTCGTATTACTCCTGGGTTATTAACCAAGGTTAATCTGCACATTTCAGGAATTTGCGGAGAAAGTTTATGACTACACTTAGTATTATTAAAATATGACTTGTGCTTGTCAGGGCAGCTTTTGGCACAGCCACAAAGATTGAAATGCAACATATTGCATTCTAGATCACAGGTGAAATGAAATAGCTCCCCTGTGCTTGACGTGTTCCCTGTGACGATCTCAGGGATTGATGCAGATAACCACATGATCAGCAGCACTGAAATAAGTATTGATCTTCATGATGGCTGAAGGGAAAGATGAGCAATCACAGCTCTCTTGACAGTTTGGACTCACCAAAAAAAAAAAAGCCTTTGACAAATTTGAAAGCTTTGATGTTTTTCTCTGGCTCCACTCTGCCTCTAAACATTACCAAAGGACAGTATCTTCCTCCCTTTTAAATATCCTGAATTTATGACAGATGAAGATAGACGAGGTAAAATAACATAGAAATCAAAAATAATTATTCTAATGGAAGAAATAACAATCTCTCCATGAAATTTAAAAACAGTTGTGAGAAACAAAATATCATGGTGGCAAAAAAATAGCACTAAAATTAGAGACAAAAGACAAGGGCAAACCCTCAATCAGGAGAGAACTTGGGTGGTCCAATCACAGATTCTCAGTTTATAGTTACATTAAAGTGACAACAACCTTACATAATCACAGGGTTTTTAGAAATCTGAATAAAAGTAATGTCAGTGATAGAACATTCTAAATGTTAAAGTTACATTAATACAGTGTTTTTCAGCCTTTTTAAAACAATCCCACAGCATACTTGAAGCTATAGTTAAACTTGCGCAGCACATTTAAATGAAGTTGATGGAAAAAATATATACATATGTATATATATATATACTTACTGCACTTTGAACTTTTTTTGAAAATAATTTAATGAATGATTTTTAAAAATATTGGTGACACACTTCATATCTCACAGCACACCAGTGTGCCATGTACACTGGTTGAAAATCACTGACTTAATTAATATAAAGTAAAACAGCAATTAGTGAGCACTTGCAAAGCAGGAGTTGTCTGATTTGGCCAACAAAGGTTGGCAGGAATTTAGCTCCCATTCCCTCACCTAGCTCTATGAATTAATCCCAATCAGTCCCATGTCAATTCCAAAAAAAAAATCAACTTTGCACCCACCACTTAATTGACAAATCACTGAAAATCTTTTAACTCATATCTGACCTGATTGCTGGCCTGGGGGTCCTCTCAAAGTTTCTGGAACTGTTAGTATTTGCCACGGAGTTCATTTTTCCTTGTTTGGTTTCTAAACTCTGGAGTGGGAATTTCTACACTTGAAAGTTATGATGTTTTAGGGAAAATTACATTTTTTCAAGTTTATATACTCATCATTTATTTCATCCACAATATTTAGAAATAGCAGCATGTTAATAATGAGTCTTGCACTCAGAAAAAGAACAAAGGTTTCTGTCTAAGCATAGAACCCTGAAAAAGTTCAAGTCTTTGTTCAAAAGCCTGCTGTTAATCTCATCGACCTACAAATGCTTTGCTAAATCCTGTAATCTTGGTCCTTGTTCATAGCAGCCTCCATCAACCAAGCCCTTGGCTTCAACCCAGGAAGAAACTTCAAAAAGATTAACTCCAAAGTGCTTACTCCAAACAAATTATATTTGACACACTTTTTTTTTTTTATTAAATCATAGCTGTGTACATTAATGCAATCATGGGGCAACATACACTGGTTTTATATACCATTTGACATATTTTCATCACACTGGTTAACACAGACTTCCTGGCATTTTTTTATTTATTGGACACACATTTTTTAACCATGAGTTACCCCCCTTTTTAATCATCTTGTAGTCTCATTTTCAAATGGAAATTTTGGAAATGAAACATCTCTTCTCAGGCTAATTAAAATTACTTTGAAGTTATTCAACTTTTCAGTTTTTATTAAAGAATAAAATCCTGTATCATGCACACCTCCCTCCAGATATTCCACGAAAAGTGCGAGAAAAGCAAAGACCATGCTATGTTATTTACAAGTCATCATTAAATTGTCAGAAAATTTACACTTGTCTTTTAACAACTAAGGATTCTTTTAATCATTATTGTATAATTTATTTTTAAAATATGTATTTAAATGTGTTAACAGATTATTCATCAAATATAAGATTAGTTTTATTATATAATCTCACTTAAAACAGAAAACCTGAGTGACAAATGATGTTTTGAGGTAAGTAGGTTACAAAATTGCTCTCTCAAGCATCACTGTAATAACCAAATTTCAAAAGTGAAGAAGTAAATAAAAGGAACTAAGTAACAAAATCGCATAATTTTTAGTATAAAACACAGTATTTACTTAAATGTATTTACGTAAGCTCTATGGTAATTTTTCTTAAAACTGGCTAAGAAAAGGACTGTTTAAAAGAAATAAACTAATTGCTTGAGCTCAGGGTTTTGAGACCAGCCTGAGCAAAGCAAGACCCCCTCTCTATTAAAAATAGAAAAAGTAGCCAGATCTGGTGGTGGGCACCTGTAGTCCAGCTACTGGGGAGGCTGAGGCAGGAGGATCATTTGAGCAGGAGTTTGAGGTTGCTGTGAGCTATGATACCACTGCACTCTACCCAGGTTGACAGAGTGAGGCTCTGTTTCAAAAATAAAATAAAATAAACTAGAAATTTTACCCCTGATTATAAAGTTTCTAGAAAGAAAAACAGAAAGTGAAACTTCTATCCAGTTTTATACTATGGACTTTACAAATAGAAAAATTTCCTGTCTCTCTGTCTCTTTCTTTTCACCCCCTTATATTTTCTTTTTTAAAAAAATTTATTTATTTCAGATTAATATGAAGGTACAAACGATTAGGTTCCATTATTTGTTAGATAAAGTTCCAGCTGTAGTTGAGCCCTTCACCTTGGTGGTGTGCAGTCACCCCTTAACACTGTGCCAGTTAGGCGAGAGCACCCAAGCCCCTCCCACCTCTCTCAGGCCCTGCCCCCTCCACCCCAGTTGAATTTAATTGAGTGTTTTCTCTTGTTGAGTGTGTATTAGTTCATCTACTGGTTTTATATTAGTATTGAGTACATTGGATACTTGTTTTTCCAATTCTTTTGATGCTTTACTGAGGACAATTCAACTCCATCCAGGTAAAAGATGTAAAGTCTCCATGTGTTCTTGTGGCTGAATAGTGCTCCATGGTACACATGTGCCACAGTTTGCTGATCTATTCACGGGTTAGTGGCACTTGGGTTGACTCCATGTACTGGGAATTGGCAATCTGTCATATTTTCTATCAGTAAAGGGAACTTTCCATTCCTGCTGAGAACACACAGGAGACATTAAAAGAAGAATAGGAGTAAGAAACTATCAGCAAATGGTCTTTGCTTTAATCAGGCAACACCATTGATTACTCTAGTAAAGAGAAATTAAGTTTCCCTAGAGCACAGTCTTGTTTGTTTAGGAGCCACAACTTTCTCAGTATTAACTCTTCTGATGGTATTTTTAAAATGTAGTACATCTTTCCTGCTTTCTCAAACAGAGACCAATTTACATGAGTACATTTGCCTTAAAGACTCATCATTATGGCAATAGTTACCATGAATATCATAATGAGGATCTTTATAAATGGCATTTTAATATCTTTCATCATACAATTTATAGAAAATGTGATAAGAATTAATATATTTCTTTCAGTTGAATACAGATAAGAAAAGCAATGCAATATTTCTTTAAAAAAAATCTGAATGAACTGGCTCACTCTCATTAAACTATGCTTGCAATTATTTTAAGAATAAAAATGAAAATGTGATTCCAACAATTATTTCAATATATGAAACTATCTACCTTTGTTTATTTACAAGTTTAAGTTGCTTTTTGTGCATAACTAGGGGAGCTGGGTTTGGAGCCCTCCTCTCTTGAGGCCAAAAAGGGACTGAGGAAGGAATTTCATTCCTTAATTATTAAGCCTTTTTCTCATCATTCAACTTGAAGGAAAATAAGATGATTAATAATTCCACTTATTATTACCATGGAACTGTGCATACATGAAAAGTAGTGACCAGAGATTTTCATCTGCCATTCACCCTCGTACCTTGTGGCTTTGCCTCCAGCATGTGCTGCCTCTGAGCCTCTGCACTGCCCACAACCTTATTTTGTGCTTTTCAAAATGTTTTTCACTCTTTCTTGTAAAGCTCAACATTATTTCTCCCATGCATCCTATCTAAAACCACTGGTTTCTCATGTTTATTTTTATAGGACTTTTGGCATATGTACCATCATAGTGCTGGGAACTTACATTCCATTTTTTTGCACATGTTGCAAAAATGTGTTTCTCTAGATATACTCCTTGAAAGGGGACAATTTCTTTTTTCTGAGCTTGACAGGGCCTGGTACATAGGAAGTACTGAACACAGTTTTGTTGAATATATGAATAAATAAATGAGCAACTGGACATATAATTGAACACCATTTCATGTTTAATGAAAATCTCTGACCTGTCAATCCAGGAAAGATTACCTACAATAAGTTTTTGCCCAGTTTGCAAGCATTTTATTTAAATTCTGCTTCTATTATTGATTCGCTTACTTCCCAATCTGCAATAAAACACTTTGATAGAACTCAGCTTTGAAAGACACCTTTGACCGCGGAGACAGTGTGAAGCTGAATTAAAAAGAAATCATGGTCTTCCTAGAATACTGTTACTTATAAAGAAAATTAAAACATATTCTACTCTAGATAAAATTGTCTTTTTCATGTCTATTTTATACTTTCATTTTCTTTCCTGTTTCACATAGTAGCCATAATAACTATTTAAATACTCTGAAAATGGTGTGTTTGAGCACCTGCCCTCCTTTCTTCTCCTGATCCATGAGCAGCAAGGTTATATGAGTGCAGAACTACTTACAAAATCCCTGCAAATTGGTGGGTGTGGTGGTACACCCGTAGTCCCAGCTATTCGACAGGCTGAGGCAGGAGGATGGCTTGAGCCCAGGAGTTTGAGGCTTCTATGACTAGGCTGATGCCACTGTGCTCCAGCCTGGGAGACAGAGAGAGACCTCATTCTTTCAAAGAAAGAGAGAGAGAGAAAAAAGGATTAGCCCTAAACAGAGAAGACAGCTGGCAATTTTATATAGTTAAGTCACTGTATAGGCTAGATAAATGGGAACCTGGAGGGAAAAAAGACACGAGAGAATAAGAAAATGTATGAAGAGTTGATGAATAATTGTTTAGAATTTAAAGGTGTGATTTTTAAGCATAGATAAGGCAAAAAAAAATACTGTGGTGTTCTTCCAATTTTTCCACAGCCATGTGAATCCTGACTGTTCTCTGTCCCCTATCTTAGTTTACGTGCACACATATTCCTGCTCTCACGTTCCACGAGGAGGGAAGTGTAACTGTTGAGGCCAGTATGCGATACGCCCGATCTATCACAGCCATCGAATAATTAGTATTGAGCTTCCTTCCTGTTAAGATTCATGGAGGCCCATCCTGGGACTGTGTTTTATTCAATCTTGTGTTTCCAGCCTTTAAACCCAAGTGCACCTTAAAGAAAGATGGAGACTTTACCTCTTTCATGTTTACATGGATGGAGCTGGAACATATTCTTCTTAGTTAAGTATCTCAAGAATGGAAGAAAATGTATCCAATGTACTCAGCCCTACTATGAAACTAATTTATGGCTTTCATATGAAAGCTATAACCCAGTTATAACCTAAGAATATGGGGAAGGGGGAGAGTGAGAGGAGGGAGGGGGTGGATGAGCGGAGGGAGGGTGATTGGTGGGATTACACCTGTGGTGCATCTTACAAGGGCACATGTGAAACTTAGTAAATGTAGAATATAATTGTCTTAACACAATAACTAAGAAAATGCCAGGAAGGCTATGTTAACCAGTGTTATGAAAATGTGTCAAACTGTTTATAAAACCAGTGTATGGTGCCCCATGATCGCATTAATGTACACAGCTGTGATTTAATATTAATAAAAAAAGTCGGTTGTTCTGATGCTTAGGACTTTCTAAATATTATGCATAATTCTGTGCACTTGGTTTTTTTTTTTTATTAAATCATAGCTGTGTACATTAATGCAATCATGGGGCACCATACACTGGTTTTACAGACCGTTTGACACATTTTCATCACACTGGTTAACATAGCCTTCCTGGCATTTTCTTAGTTATTGTATTAAGACAATTGTATTCTACATTTACTAAGTTTCACATGTGCCCTTGTAAGATGCACCACAGGTGTAATCCCACCAATCACCCTCCCTCCGCCTATCCTCCCTCCTCTCTGTGCCCCTTCCCCATATTCTTAGGTTATAACTGGGTTATAGCTTTCATATGAAAGCCATAAATTAGTTTCATAGTAGGGCTGAGTACATTGGACACTTTTTCTTCCATTCTTGAGATACTTTACTAAGAAGAATATGTTCCAGCTCCATCCATGTAAACATGAAAGAGGTAAAGTCTCCATCTTTCTTTAAGGCTGCATAATATTCCATGGTGTACATGTACCTCAATTTATTAATCCATTCATGGATCGATGGGCACTTGGGCTTTTTCCATGACTTAGCAATTGTGAAACACGAGTTCATATGTGAGTGTGTTTGTATACACACAGTATGTGTAAATAAACTGAGTTGTCCTAATGGCTTTTAGTAACTAAAACAAATCTTACATAGTGACTTTTGGAGACTAGACACATTCACATGTGTATGCTGCATGTATGTGTAAGCACACACCCAAGCACAAAAAATATATGTATTATATCTTATAAGCTAATTTTGCATAATGTCTTCTATTAACTAAAACAAACTTGACAAAATTGGTTTTAGAAAGTAGGGATTCATCACACTTCTCAGCTTCAAGGTCATTCAGTCCTCTCATTCCTTTAGAGAACTGTTTTTCAACCTTTTTATATCTCACCGCACTTGAACCTATAGTTAAACTGTGACACACTTAAATTACGTTGATCAGGAAAAAAAGTAAAAAAATATATATATATATACACACACACACACAATGCTTTGAACTACTTTGAAAATAATTTAATCAATGATCTTTCAAAATTTTCTTGGCACACCCAAGATCCTCTCAGGCACCAGAGTGCCACGGTGCACCTGTTGAAAATTACTGCTTTTGAGGGAAGGAGCTCCATCTCCCTACTTTATGTGAGAACATCTTATAGTCATGTATTAAAAAGTCCTCAAAACCAGCCTTCATGATGTCTTACTTTGTAAAACCTTATCTTACACTGTATCTTACCTTGCAATATCTTATACATTATCTTACCTGTTGAAACAAAACCCTATGCACTTAAATATTATGCAAATAACATGTTTATTGTTTAAGCTTACTAAATGGTGTCTTCTATTTCCTTCTTATGTGTTTTTTTCTCTAATATAGGACCTAAATCCTCCTTTAAATTGGTTAAATTCTTGCTAATGGAAACATTTAACAATGAGAAGGTTTTATTTTATTTTATTTTGAGACAGAGTCTCACTCTGTCACCCTGGTTGAAGTTCTGTGGCATCATCATAGCTCACAGCAACCTTAAACTCCTTGGCTCAAGTGATCCTCCTTTCTCAGCCTCCTGAGTAGCTGGGACCATAGGCCACCACCACGCCCAGCTAGCTTATCCATTTTAATAGAGACGTGGTCTCACTGTTGGTCAGGCTGGTCTCAAACTCCTGAGCTCAAGGGATCCACTTATCTCGGCCTCCCCTAGCACTGGGATTATAGGCATGAGCCGGTAAACTTTTTTAAGGTATTTTAATGCACTTTTTAATTGTCAAATATGATACAGAAAAATTGATCCCAAAGTGTGAAAAATCACAATAAGATTATTTTTAATAATTTTTTTCTGTTTTTGAAATAAGTAATATGCAAAGGCTTCATCTTAAAACAGATCATGTAATTCTCAGTAATCTTTATTTTGATTTGAAATTTCCTTAGTGGTGCAAAAACATATTTTCTATTCAACTTTCTAGCCTCAGTTTCTCTATTCCTGGAAAGAGAATTGATTGGCCTCCCTTAAGTGTTTTAAGATTTAATTAGTGTATCTTGGAAAGAGCATTCCATGTGAAAGGGCCCATTAAAATACAGTGTTATTAATCAGTGAATGGCAGAATCAGCAGTTTTCTTTTACTTTATAAACTCCTAGCAACTCTTTAAACAAAATACTAAATTAAATGCTCCCTTTTCTCCCTTTCTTTAAAAATCTGTTTTATGCACATTTTCCAGCCTCTCTTTAAAATGTTTGCTACAAACCGTTCTTTTTTTTTTTTCTTTTCTTCCTTTCATTCCTTATACATTCAGGAACTCAGTTTCTGTAAGCATGTTTTTATCTTTCCTCTCTTTCCCCAAATCTGTGTTCTTTGCAGCATCTTGGTAACACAATTGATTACATTCATCAAGTAACCCACTAGTGGATCAGACTGTGCCTCCGAATTGTGACTCCATTGATAGATTCTTCAGAAGAAAGGAGTTATTTGTACACATATTTTATGAAATATTAACTATGATAATTCAGCATAAGTTCCCAATATTTATATAGATGATGTTTTCACTTCAAGAGAGAAGGTAAAAGATCATGCTTTTGGCTCCACCATGGAGCTGAGGCAAGTAACTGCAAGCTTTAGTTAGAATTGGTACCTCACATGTTTGAATACCGGAGACGGAGAACTTTACCACTGTGTCCACAATTCCTAACAGACTTGCTTACCCACAGTAGGATCCTAAACATTCTATGAAAAAAAATGAGTGAAAAAATAGTTATTTTGGTTAAAATAAATAGATATCTTTAGCTCTTTAAATAAAGATACAATTTTTGATCTGCTCCACTATATGTAGGGGTCTTAATTTACCTGTGAAGACTTTAGGAATGGAATAGGATTTTATAAATAGGTCTTCAGCCTCATAGAGAATATTCTGTAATTAACATATAGCTATTTTTAGGAAAGGAGAGGCTTAAAATTGAGTCCATAAATAATAACAATAATAAATTATGAATGTACACGAGTCCATCTTTTTATTATGTAGTAAATATTTGAAGGTTGTTTTTTTTTTGGAAATCGAAAATCTGTTCCAGAAAATATTCATACAAAAACTCATGGACGGATGGGTCTCTGGTCTGAGCCAATAGCGTCTGCTAAAATGAGGAAGGCAGCTGAAGGTGAACATGACCTCAGCTACACTCCACCTCGCATGAGGACAAGCCCAGGAGAAAAAGTAAAAAGCTCTTGGGCCTTTTAAAAATGCCCTTTTCTGGAGACTACCTTGGATGTGTGATTGCAATTCATGGAAGCTGTCAGCTGTCTCAAAGCCACCTTGTAACAGGATAGGTGAGTGACGGGCAGCGGGCCATTATCTCCGTAAGGTAGATCTTGGTTAGGAAAGAGTCAAGGTGAAAGGGGGCCTAAAACAACAGAGTCAGAATATTATATATTGTGTATTCAATGTCACATATACCTACTGTGAATCTAACATGCACACTTTTATTTTAACCCTTAACATTGGGCTTTTCTGGCTCACATTTTGTCAGACTATCTAAATGAATTTTGGGGAAAAGGTCACCCTGCTGGTGTCAGGGTGAAATAGGAGGTTTTAATGCTATGGGCTTAATATTAAAGGGATTTTATTTCAGTGTTTTGACATTAAAAGCAGTGATTATAGCTGCTGAATATATTGTTTTTATTATTCCCCCAAGTAATACTTTCTGTGAAGTATGTTATCAATGTTAATTAAACAGGGACCATACAAAGTTCTTAAGTCATTTTTAGAAAATGTCTTCAAAGTGGTTTCATGATACTGCTCAGATATGTGCATAATCTGAAGAAAATGGCACCGTTGATGTAGAATGTAATGAGTGAGTACAGAACCAACAATTCTACGCATTCTGAGTTGGATATACATGGTAGCTAAAAGGAAGAGGTTGAGTAGAGACTCTTACAGGAACTGAATGAGCTGGGCACCGGCACAGTTGAGTTGTTTCAGGAGCAACAGAGATTTCAACAGATCCTGTGAGAAGCTCTGGAACCGTGATGGTTCTTCAGGGTTGTTCACAGTGAGATAAGGAAGACACAACTTTGTCTATATGCACCTGTCAGTTGTAGGATACCTTCCAAGGGTGTGGTGGTGGGACAGAGGGGCATAACCCTACAAGTGCACAGGGCAATCTCCAGAAAGAGAACCTTACCTGCTTACCATCAGCAGCCAGCACGGCGGGTGCAGAAATGAGAGTATCAGTCCAAAGAAGCATGTGGGTGGCACATCACAGCATCTGCTAGAGTCCATACATCACTTCAGACACTCAGGTCACCCTGTCTGCAAACTGCCTCCTCCTGGTTCAATGTGGTCCTTTTTTTCCTGGGGCTAACTTACCAGAAGACGGTTAAAGGACACATTTGACCCAGTGCACCTGCTAGTTTTGAATCCACAACTAAGTACTTGTTATATTTTTCTCTATCATCTATTCCAGATTTCTTTCACCCTTGGTTAGAGATTTGCCTCTGCAAGTATGAGTGGTTCACTGAATGGGTCCCTAGACCTCGTCTGAGCATGGTCCCCATGTACTTCTCGGGATGTGTACTTCATTGTCACCATGGGACAAGGTAGTCCTAACGAACTGTACTGTGGGTTATCAGGGTGCCAAAAGTATTATTTCTGCCTCTGATGATCAAGATCAAGTACTGGGAGGATAGTTAATCCTTTTTGTGGACAGCTACTTTTCTGTCACAAGATGAACAAAGTGACTGGGTTTCAGCAATGGCTGAAGGTTCAAGAGTTTCACGTGTGCTCTGGTATTAATAGAAACACGCCCATCTTCCTGAGAAGTAGGACTTCTAGAACTTCAGAGACTGGAGATGTGGGGATAAGAAACACCAATTCCTCCAGCAGGCTGCCCCTTCGTACTCACAGAATGTTATTTCCAATGTTGTGCCTCAAGTTTGTGTCCAAAAGGTTGCTCTGCTAGGCAAAGAACTTCTTGGTGGTTCAGTGGCTAACATCCTAGACCAGTGTTTTTCAACCTTTTAAAAAAATCTCACAGCACAATTGAACCCATAGTTAAACTTCCACACCACACTTAAATTACGTTGATCAAGAAGAGAAAGAAAAAAAATTAAAAATGATAAAAGAATAAAGAAAAAAGAATATACTTACTGTGCTTTAAACTTCTTTCAAAAATAATTTGATGAATGATCTTTACAAATTTTTGAGGCACCCCTGAGATCCTCTCATGGCACTTCGGTGGAAGGTCACTGGTCTAGATAGAGTCCAAGACCATGTGGGATTTTCTTTAATGTGGATCTCATGGACCAAGGTGGTGTTATATGGGGCAATGTATTGGTAATTGTATTGACAAATGTGTATTGAGGTTTACGCTTGAGTCTTTAGACAGTGGTGCTGACCAAGGTGCTAAGGACAAGGAAGGCAAGAAGTGGACAGAGGCTCCTTCTATGATGGAAGGAGTCTAAACTAACGAGCTTACTTCTACCTCCATATTGCTGGTAGGGTGGACAGTCACCAGTGACCATGATGTGCCCTACTGAATATTCAGAATGTGTTTCTGCTCTCATTGGTTCATACACATGTCTCTTCTCTAGAGCTCTCTGCCTTATTCTCTGATGCCTGTGCCCCCAGAACTTGTGCATGCATTTTAAGAGCTGTTATCCATGCATTAGTTTTCAAAGTTGAATTATGGGAGCTGTGTGTAGTACGATGTTGGCACAAAAACGGAGCTAATCCAACGGATGCCAGTGTCACCATGGGACAGTCGTTACAGGCAAAACATAGTTGTCCTTTGGGAATGCAAGACCGTTTTGAAGTGGTATATTTGAAATTCGCGAATGTTGTGGAAGCACAAGGCCTCTGGAGGTGCGAGGGTGTGATAGAACCGTGTCTAGGCCTCACAGCTGCTCCACTCCGGTGCATCTGAGATGCAAGGCACTGGGATTATGTGCTGGTTGTCTGGGCGCCTGCAGTCGCCACTGCCAGCAGAAGTCAAACGTGACTTGTGTATATATGCATACACCTTTGGTTATTGGTATATATTGAGTAATTCACCAGATAAATAGAAGCAAAAATGAAGACTATGTGATACTCTCAATAGATGCAGAAAAACCATTTGACAAAATTCAGCACCCTTTTCTGACAAGAATGCGTAAGAAAATAGGCATAGATGGGACATTTCTTAAACCTATAGACACCATCTACAACAAACCCACAGCCAAAATTATGTTGAATGGATTAAAACTGAAAGCATTTTCACTTAGAACTGGAACCAGACAAGGATGCCCACTATCACCACTGCTATTCAACATAATTCTGCATTTGATCTTGGCCAAAAGGCTGAGAAGTGATGATTGAACATAAATCTGGAAGTTCTAGCTAATGCAATCATGCAAGAGAAGATCAAGGAGAGCATTTGAATGGGGGCAGAGGGTCAAACTCTCACTCTTTGCAGATGATATGATCTTATACTTAGAAAACCTCAGGGACTCAACCATGAGAGTCCTGGAAGTCATTAAGAAATATGACAATGTCTTGGGATATAAAATAAAGTGTACACAAATTAGTATCCTTCATATATGCCAATAATCAAGTTGAGAATCAAATTGAAGACATAATTCCCTTCACAGTAGCTTCAAAGAAAATGAAATATCTGGGAATATGCTTAACAAAGGACATGAAAGATCTTTTCAGAGGCAACTAAGAAGTCCTGAGAAAAGAAATAGCAGAAGACATTAATAAATCGAGTATTAAAATTGTTTTTATATTTCTTTACTCTTTCTTTTTTTTTTTTTGGAGTTTTTGGCCAGGGCTGGGCATGAACCTGCCACCCCCAGTATATGGGGCCGGTGCCCCACTCCTTGAGCCACAGGTGCTGCCCTCTTTACTCTTTTTTAAAATTAATTTTTTTAACACAGTTTTTCCCTTTTTAAAAATGTGGATACTTTTTGTTTTTGTTCTGGCACACTCTACATTTCTCTTTCTGGGCCACTATCAGCCAGACCATTCTCCCCGGATGATGCGTGTTGTCTTACTTCAGACAGCTCTTCTTCCCACATGGAGTGGGTGACTTGTTGCACTGGAGGACTTTTCCTCACTGCTGAATTTGAGAGTCGCCCCTGAGTTGTATAGAAATTTTGGGTGTCACCCACATCCCAAACTGGACCACCCAAAACCCAGATAGGAACTTGCCTTCCTTCATCAGATATGTGTGGCCCTGGGTGGGAGGTGATATGAAGGTTCTGGTGTGACAGCGGTAGTGGCACAGGTGTCCTGGTCACATGTCTGTGCTGTTGACTTGTGTGTTTGGCCCTGGATGCTCTTATGGCCAATCCCAGACTAACACAAACACATCAGGGAGGATTCTGCCAAAGTCACATGATCCTGTGACTTGGTGGATCTAATAAAATCCAGCTCATGTGTGAATCTCTGGTAGTAGGGTCACTTGCTCTCTTGCAGTCAAGTGTTGTCACTCCCAGGACCTAAAAGCCATTGGGAATTTTATTTTCAAGTGGAGTATTATTGTCTCCTCCAGATGGCCAGGTTTTGGTCTAGTAGCTAGAGGCTACCTTGTGATATTCCTGTTGGGGTTTGCAGTGAAGGCCAGATAGCATCTTTTCCCATTATGTATGACCTCTGACCATCTCACAGCAACCAGATTGTATGCCAAAGTTGGCAGGACTGGAACCTACACTCTTGTGGTGCCTGGCCCTGCTCCAGGCCTCATGCAGAGCCAGCCCCTCCCTTGCCAGGCTGTAGTGGTCAGACTGGCATTCCCCAACTGGGACGTGCTATCTCCAGAATCCAGGGAGGCTGGCAAGATACATTGTTTCCTGTTGAGTAGTAAGCTATAGGAAGTCTAATAATTTGTTCCTTACTGGGGATGTAAAATTATTGTCTTTACCCTAGCATTCTCAGAGCATGGAATCCCTAAAAATCTCAATGATAGGAGGGCACTTAAACCTTCATAGCAGTTGTTTTCTCGTATGTCCCATGGCTCATGTGTCTGGTAGTGACTATAAAAAGATGGGCTCCTGTTCATCCACACCAATGAGCGTGATGCTAGTGCTTAGTGCCATGCAGACCAGTATGACATACTGAAGACTTATGGATGGGAGAGTTTGCTTTGGATGGTATTATCATGTCAAGGGAAACGTAACATGGCCCCCAAAGGAGAATGTAAATGTTTACTAGTCTGCTTCCTATGCAATGTGAAATTCTGCTTTTTATTCCCAGTAGGGACAGAGAAAAGGCATTCACCACAGGGAAAGGAAGGAGCAAGATGGCAGCCGAGTAACAGCTTCTTGGCAACTGGGTGTGGTGATACTGGGGACAGAAGACTCCAGACACTTCTGGCTTGTGGGCTTTTCTCAGAAACATCCCTTTGGGATGCAGAAAGACAGTGAGAGACTTCTGGACCCCAGGAGGAGGACAAAAGCAGTGGAGAAGTGGCAAGTGGTTGGTTCAGTCAGTGGCCTTGGCAGCTACCACAGCTGCAGCTATAATAGCAGCGAGAATGCAGACAGGGAAGTCCTTCCCTGTGGGTTGTTTTGTTTTTTTTTTGGGACTTGGGCACTTGGTTGAATTACCTTGGGAGACCTTGGGTGAGGGTGTGGGTGACTTTAAGCATTGTCCAGGGTCCAGGACTGAACAACTAGGCTGGAACAGAGTTATCATTTTTGGCTGTGGGCCCCACAGCTATTGTGGGAGAACTTCCCTGCAGGCTCCACCCTCAGGGTCTCAGAGCAAGGCTGGGATTGGGAGACCTTGGGTGAGTGATCTAGTGACAGTGAGCAGCACCAAAGGCCAGGACTAAGAAACCAGGGGAGAGCAGAGCTTTCAATGTTCAGCAGTAGGAGAGTTGCCTTGTAGCCTTGGCCGCCAGGTGCATACAGTGAGGCCAGTTTTAGCACAGCTGATAAGCAGGCCGCCATTTCAGGAGAGATCCCAGTGACACATGCTTTCTTGGGAAAACCTCTGTTTAGACAAGGTTAATGGTTTAAAGCAGGCATCCTCAAACTTTTTAAACAGGGGGCCAGTTCACTGCCCCTCAGACTGTTGGAGGGCCAGAATATAGTTTATTTTATTTTTTATTTTTATTTATTTATTTATTTATTTATTTTTTTATTAAATCATAGCTGTGTACACTAGTATGATTGTGGGGCACCATACACTTGGTTCATAGACCGTTTGACACATTTTCATCACACTAGTTAACATAGCTTTCGAGGCATTTTCATAGTCATTTCGCTAAGACCTTTACATTCCACATTTACTAGGATTCACATATACCCTTGTAAGATGCACCACAGGTGTAATCCCGTTAATCCTCCTCCCTCCACCTACCTCCCCCCTCCCTCCCCTCCTTTTCCCCTCTCTATTCTTAGGTTGTAACTGGGTTATAGCTTTCATGTGGAGGTCCTACATTAGTTTCATAATAAGGGTGAGTACATTGGGTACTTTTTCTTCCATTCTTGAGACACTTTACTAAGAAGAATATGTTCCAGCTCCATCCATGTAAACATGAAAGAGGTAAAGTCTCCATCTTTTTTTAAGGCTGCATAATATTCCATGGTGTACATATACCACAATTTATTAATCCATTCATGGATCAATGGGCACTTGGGCTTTTTCCATGACTTAGCAATTATGAACAGGGCTGCAATAAATATTCTGATACAAATATCTTTGTTATGATGTGATTTTTGGTCTTCTGAGTATATGCCCAGTAGAGGGATTACAGGATTGAATGGCAGATCTATTTTTAGATCTCTAAGTGTTCTCCATATCTCTTTCCAAAAGGAATGTATTAATTTGCATTCCCACCAGCAGTGCAAAAGTGTTCCCTTTTCTCCACATCCACGCCAACATCTCTGGTCTTCGGATTTTGTGATATAGGCTAGTCTCACTGGAGATAGATGATATCTTAAAGTAGTTTTGATTTGCATTTCTCTGATGATTAAAGATGACGAGCATTTTTTCATATGTCTGAAGGCCGTGTGCCCGTCTTCTTCAGAGAAGTTTCTCTTCAAGTCCCTTGCTCAGCCTGCGATGGGATCCCTTGTTCTTTTCTTGCTAATGCGTTTGAGTTCTCTGTGGATTCTGATTATTAAACCTTTCTTGGACACATAACCTGCAAATATCTTTTCCCATTCTGAGGGCTGTTTGCTTGCTTTACTTACTGTGTTCATGGCTGTGCAGAAGCTTTTTAGTTTGATCAAGTCCCAATAGTGTATTTTTGAAGCAGCTTCAATTGCCCGGGGGGTCCTTCTCATAAAAAACTTGCCCAACCCAATTTATTCAAGGGTTTTCCCTGCACTCTCTTCTAGTATTTTTATAGTTTCATGTCTTAGATTTAAATCTTTAATCCAGTGAGAGTCTATCTTGGTTAATGGTGAGAGATATGGGTCCAGTTTCAGTCTTCTACAGGTTGCCAGCCAGTTCACCCGGCACCATTTGTTAAATAGGGAATCTTTTCGCCATTGAAAGTTTTTAATTGGATTGTCAAAGATTAAATAACGGTAAGTAGCTGGATTCATCTCTTGGTTCTCTATTCTGTTCCAGACATCTACTTCTCTGTTTTTGTGCCAGTACCATGCTGTTTTGATCACTATTGATTTGTAGTATAGACTGAGGTCTGGTAGCGTGATTCCTGCTGCTTTGTTTTTATTTTGAGTAATGTCTTGGCTATTTGAGGTTTTTTCCGATTCCATATAAAACGAAGTGTTGTTTTTTTCAAGATCTTTAAAGTATGACAGTGGAGCTTTAATGGGGATTGCGTTGAAATTATATATTGCTTTGGGTAGTATGGACATTTTAACAATGTTGGTTCTTCCCAACCATGAGCATGGTATATTTTTCCATTTGTTAACATTCTCAGCTATCTCTTTTCTTAGAGTTTCATAGTTCTCTTTAAATAGATCTTTCATGTCCTTTGTTAGATAAACTCCCAAGTATTTCATCTTCTTTGGCACTACTGTGAATGGGATAGAGTCCTTAATTGTTTTTTCAACTTGACTATTGTTGGTATATATAAAGGCTACCGATTTATGAATGTTGATTTTGTAACCTAAGATGCTGCTGTATTCCTTGATCACTTCTAAGAGTTTTGTAGTAGAGTCCCTAGTATTTTCCAGATATACAATCATATCATCTGCGAAGAGTGAAAGTTTTATCTCTTCTGACCCTATGTGGATACCCTTGATCGCCTTTTCTTCCCTAATTGCGGTGGCTAAAACTTCCATTACAATGTTAAAGAGCAATGGAGACAATGGGCAGCCTTGTCTGGTTCCATATCTGAGTGGAAATGATTCCAATTTAACTCCATTCAATAGGATATTGGCTGTGGGTTTGCTGTAGACGGCCTCTATCAGTTTAAGAAATGTCCCTTCTATACCGAATTTCTTAAGTGTTCTGATCATGAAGGGATGTTGGATGTTATCAAAAGCTTTTTCTGCATCGATTGAGAGAATCATATGGTCTTTGTTTTTTAATTTGTTTATGTGATGAATTACATTTATAGATTTACGTATATTGAACCAGCCTTGAGACCCTGGAATACAACCAACTTGGTCATGATGTATAATTTGTTTGATATGTTGCTGGATTCCGTTTTTTAGGATCTTGTTGAATATTTTTGCATCTATATTCATTAGTGATATTGGTCTATAATTTTATTTCTTGGTGGGTCTTTTCCTGGTTTGGGGATCAGGGTGATGTTTGCTTCATAGAACGTGTTGTTTAGTCTTCCTTCTTTTTCTACCCTTTGGAACAGGTTGAGTAATATAGTTACTAATTCCTCTGTAAAAGTTTGGTAGAATTCTGACGTAAAACCATCTGGTCCCGGGCTTTTCTTTTTGGGGAGATTTTGTATGGTTGATGTTATTTCCAAACTTGATATGGGTCTGTTCAACATTTCCACTTGATTTTGGTTAAGTCTTGGAAGGTGACATGCTTCCAAGTAACGGTCAATTTCCTTCAGATTTTCATATTTCTGAGAGTAAAGTTTCTTGTAATATTCATTAACAATGTTTTTGGATTTCTGAGGAGTCTGTTGTTATTTCGTCTTTGTTATTTCTGATTGATGAGATTAGAGATTTTACTCTTTTTTTCCTGATTAGATTGGCCAAAGGTTTATCTATTTTGTTGACCTTTTCAAAAAACCAGTTTTTTGATTTATAGATCTGTTGTATTATTCTTTTGTTTTCGATTTCATTTAGTTCTGCTCTGATTTTGGTTATTTCTTTTCTTCTACTGGATTTGGGGTTGGAGTGTTCTTCCATTTCCAGTCTCTTGAGATGTCCCATTAAGTTGCTTACTTCTTCTCTTTCCATTCTCCTGAGGAAGCTTGCAGTGCTATAAATTTCCCTCTTAGAACTGCCTTTGCGGTGTCCCAGAGGTTCTGATAGTTCATGTCTTCATTGTCATTTTGTTCCAAAAAATTGGCAATTTCCTTGTTGATCTCATCTCTGACCCAGCTATCATTCAGCGTAAGGTTATTTAACTTTCATGTTTTTGTATGAGTATGCAGATTCCTGTTGTTACTCATCTCAAGTTTTATTCCATGATGGTCTGAAAAGATGCCTGGAATAATTTCTGGTCCTTTAAATTTACTGAGGTTAGACCTGTGACCTAAGATGTGATCGATTTTGGAGTAAGTTCCGTGGGCTGATGAGAAGTATGTGTATTCAGTTTTGTTGGGATGAAATGTTCTGTAGATGTCTGCTAAATCTAAATGCTGGATGGTTAGATTTAAATCTAGAATTTCTTTACTCAGCTTCTTTCTGGAGGATCGATCCATCACTGCCAAAGGAGTGTTAAAATTTCCGAGTATCATAGAGTTTGAGGACATCAAGTTGCTCATGTCTGTTAGAGTTTCTCTTATAAATAGAGGTGCATTCTGGTTGGGTGCATAGATATTAATAATTAAAATCTCATCATATTGAGTCTTACCCTTAACAAATATGAAGTGAACATTTTTGTCCTTCCTTACTTTTGTTGGTTTAAAGCCTATTGTATCCGCAAATAAAATTGCAACACCTGCTTTTTTTCTGGTTACCATTTGCCTGAAATATGGGTGACCATCTTTTCACCCTGAGTCTGTATTTGTCTTTTAAGTTAAGATGTGACTCTTGTATGCAACAAATGTCTGGCCTGAGTTTTTGTATCCAGTCGGCTAACCTATGTTTCTTTAGGGGGCAGTTTAATCCATTCACATTAATGGAGAGTATTGATAAGTTTGGTAAAATTTTGGGTATTGAGTTTTTCGAAAGTCTAGTGGGTATTTTTAATCCTTTTGCCATTGTGGAAATTGGAGTTTGATAAGAAGTTTCTGAGTGAGTTTACTTTTGTAGTAGAGGATTGGGTTGGTTATTATGGAGGATAGGTCTGAGAATATCCTGAAGGGCTGGTTTGGTTATGGCACATTTCTTTAGCATATGTATGTCATTAAAGTATTTAATTTCTCCATCATAAATGAAACTCAGTTTAGCTGGGTACAAGATCCAGGGTTGAAAGTTATTTTGCTTGAGGAGATTAAACGTTGATGACCACCCTTTTCTGGCTTGGAAAGTTTTAGCAGAGAGATCTGCAGTCATTCTAATGTTCTTCCCTTTGAAGGTAATAGTTTTCTTTCGCCTGGCTGCTTTGAGAATTTTCTCCTTCATATTAACTTTAGTGAAGTTAATTATGATATGCCGGGGGGATGTCTTATTGGGGTTGAGTCGTGCTGGGGTTCTGAAGCTATCTGGTATCTGAATTTCAGGTTCTCTAGGCATGTCTGGAAAATTCTCTTTCATAATTTCATGCAGAAGATCCTCTGCGCCCTGTGAGGCCACTTCATCTGTTTCAGGAATTCCTATGAGTTGGATATTTGCCTTCTTCGAGTTATTCCAGAGCTCTCTGAGAGAGTGATCCATTTTTGCTCTCCATTTCTCTTCCTCTTTGAGAGTTTGGGAGCATTCAAAGGCTTTATCTTCAATGTCAGAGATCCTTTCTTCTCCTTGGTCCATTCTGTTGCTAAGGGATTCTACTATATTTTTCATATCTTTGAGGGCTGCAAATTCTTGCTTCAGTGTGTCTAAGTCTTTCGCGGTTTTGTCTTTAAATTCATTAAATTCTTGAGACAGCTTTTGAATTTCTCCACAAATTCCTAGTTCCATTTTGTTAATCTTGTTCACCATCCAAATTCTGAATTCAATTTCTGACAACTCAGCCAGTTGTTTGTGAATGGGATCTTCAATTACATCTGCCTTATCTTTCCTTGGGGGCGTTGATCTATTCTGGTTATTCATGTTACCAGAGTTTTTCCACTGATTCCGCCCCATGATTGTTTTACTCCCTTTGATTTTTCCCCTGGTTTTTTGTCAAGGACCCATACAGTGCTGTGGCCTGAGAAACTGGGGCCCTGTTTGGTGTAGAGGGGCTAAGTGGTTCTGTCTTGTCTTCAGCTGGTTTTTCTATTTGACCCTAGTGAAATAGTTACTCTGGGTTGAAGTCTCAGCTGTGGAGAAATACCAGCATTTAAGTCACCCCGTCCACCACAGGCAACAAATGGAAAAGGAAAATCAAACCTTCCTACAACCACACACCCAGGGCACCACCTGGATAGTCCCCAGGTGAGTGGCTCAGTTAAAAAGGTCCAAATCAATTGTCTCAGTCAGCAGCTGCTTCGGGTGGGAGAATTCAAGAGTTCCCTGGGAACTGGATCACAGGGGTCTGGTGACTGCTCTAATATGGCTTGCTCTAGTGCTGCATGGAGTCAAGAGGAGCCACCCAGTAAACCGATCAGTCTGGGGAGATTGATGCCTCCTTCCCCACCTTGCAGCTCTGTCACACCCAGTTGCTGCTATCCCCACAGGGCTGTGACCCAGTCAGTTGTCTGCAGTAAGCAGATACTCCAGGGGTTTGCACCTGCCTAAGTCACAGGCTAGTCTGTGTCTGCTCATCTAGGCTGCTACTCTCTGTGTTTATCCAGCAGGGGGTGGTGTGGCCTGTCAACCCAGGCACTTGATGGAGGCTGGAGGTGTTCACTCAGTTCCAGCCCCACCCTTAGTTTATATTACTGGGTGAACAGAACAACCCTGTGGGAGTTTGTTTCTTAACCTGCTAGATTCCTCTGCAGAGGAGAGGCTGATTTGAGTTCCCAGAACCTGTGCCTCAGGCCCTGTCTTTAGTCCTGCTGGTTTGTATTCACAGCATGATCAGTTATCGGCTGTAGCCTCTTGGCCTCCTTTGTCTATAGGCTGGTGATCCCCTGAGGGCCAGGTGCATCTTAGGCTCAGTACAGCCGTCCTCTGGATCAGCTCCACCCTGGGAGTTTCCCGGCTCTGCAGTGTGTTTTCTAGTCCCTGTGTTCTACCCAAGTCAGTGCCGCCTCAGGCATACCCTTTACTCACAGGGCCTGTGTTTCAGTCCCAGGTCTGTTCCATGGTGGTTGCCATCTGAAAAGATGCTCGGCCTCATCTGGTTGCCCAGGAAGACAGGAGGAGTGGCTCTGGGATATGTGGGGGTGGGCCTGGTTATTGCTGAAGATGGCTGTTGCTCTGCACCTCGGGGCACCTCCGCTCCAGTGTAATTCCCTCTTTGCCGACTGTCATCTTCTCGCACCTTTGCTACAGAGTCAGCACTGGCCAGCTGCAGTCCAGGTCCTGTCTGCACCTCTTGATAGTTCACCCAAGAATTTGGACTCCTGGGGGTGCTGGTCTCCAGATCACGGAGTGAGAGTGGAGGGGAGTGTTAGGAGCTCAGAGTTGCAGGTCATAACACCAAGCTCATTTAGACCAAATGAACAAACAAACAGATACAAAGTTTACCAGGCACATGGGCCCATAGATACAGAGATAGATGGAAACACATAGACATACAGGTAACAGCCATGACAACAGCAATATAAGAACAACTGCCATAAAAATAGTGATAATTGTAAAATAATTGAAAGAAAGAAAAAGAAAAAGAGAGAAAAAAGTGGTGTTAGTAGGAATGTTAAATGAGGAGACAGAAGAAATTAAAATTAGAAGACATAGAAATAAAAAATATATCTATATGCAGTGAGACTCTGTCTCTACAAAAAAAAAAAAGTAATAATAAAAAATTATCGAAATCTCCTCTAAGAAAATGGTGAGGAAAAAACAGCCAAAAACAAAACAAACAAACAAAAAAACACGAAAACTGAAAAAAAAGCAAAAACAAAACAAAACAAAAAAAAGACACCAACTACAAAAATAGTCTTGTGTGTAGAAATATACCTATATATATCTATCTGTCTGCTGTAGGGATCAACTTTTGTAGGAATATATTCATACTGCAATATATTTTCTGGACACCAGGTGGCACTGTGAGTGGTTCCGAGACTTGTACCTGATTTACAGTTTATACTGTTACCATGGTAACCACCTTCCATGGCCG
The DNA here is from genome assembly GCF_027406575.1 of Nycticebus coucang. Classification (NCBI taxonomy): domain Eukaryota; kingdom Metazoa; phylum Chordata; class Mammalia; order Primates; family Lorisidae; genus Nycticebus; species Nycticebus coucang. The sequence goes on along the minus strand of NC_069780.1, from coordinate 106,037,944 downwards.
ATGGCCATTTTGTAATTTCTGTAAAAGTTTGTTATCCAAGAATTGTATAACCTCAGCTGTTCTTTTCCAGACAGCACTTGCGACCGACCTTCCCACTCAGTGCAGGTGTCCACACTTCTTAAGTCTTTCCACTCTGTTCCCAGGTTCTCCTGCAAACTGGCGACTGCAATCGGCTGTAGGGGGAGTGGAGCTGAGTTCAGGCGGTCATTGGCGGGCTTGCGGTTTTATCATAGCTGGCTCCCAGGGCTGAAGCCAAGTTCTCGGTTTTAGGAGCTAAAGCTGGTCCGCAGCTTCAGTAGCTTCGGGGCTTTAGCAGCCAAAGCCGGGTCCGGGGCTTCAAGCCGGTTCCCGTGGTTAGAGCGTTCAGGAGACTTATTCTGGATTTTTTGGTTCAGAGTTTCCTTTTTGGATCGGTGCATGCCAGTTCGCCACGCAGCCTGAACCACAAGCCCCCTCCAACGCCTGGGGGAAAGGTGCCCGCCCTTTTGGGTAGTGCAAAATGTCTGTTTCCCTGGCAAGATCCCTTCCCTTCAATTGTCCAACAGTTTACCCAGCTCCCCGTGGTTTTGAGTGGCTCTCCTTTCGGATGCCTCCCTCAGTTCAGGATTAATTATTTGTCAATTGGGTTTTGTCAGCACTTACAAGCTGCTGACCTCCGTAGGGGAGGGGCCTGCTGACCGGCATGACCGAGCAGGGAAGAATCTCTACAACAGAGTCTGTGATTTTAAATTACTCCTCATATATAGCAATCCGTCAGTTCGCTGGGTGTCTCCAGCTGTCTGTCCACTCCAATAATCCACACACAGGGAAGGTCCAGACTGCCTTTCCTCTCACCTGATGGCTTGGGAGAGGTGGGCTACAAGTCCGTCCTGTCCGCCATCGTGCTCCCCAGAATATAGTTTAAAAACAACAGCAAACTATGAACAAATTCCTATGCACACTGCATATATCTTATTTTTAAGTAAAAGAACAAAATAAAATGGGAACAAATACAATCACACCGCCTCATGTGGCCCGCAGGCCACAGTTTGAGGACCCCTGGTTTAAAGTGTCTTTTAAGTGGGAAGAGGAGAGATTCAGGATCTCAACCCTATGGGGTTTGAGGGTAAAAAAGTCAGCAGAGGCCTCCAGTCTCCATTTCATAGAGCTGTATCAGTATTGTGATTAACAACTCATATCTCCCCTTTTTTTATTTTTTATTTCAATTTTCCTCCTAGATTATTCTTTCTTTAATTTCTTCATGTTTTTAGTGTAAATATAATTTTACATTGTTGCCTTCTTTAATAATAAGAGCTTCATTTTTGCTAGCTTTTCTGCCCCTGTTATTTGGTTTTTCTCCCAATTTTATCCTGTAATGTTTTCTGTTTGTTTGCTTTGGTCTGACTTATACTATTTTTGTTTCTCCTCTCTTTTTGGTGGAGGTGGGGTGCCATGTCTGCTCAGGCTGGCAAAGAGCTTCTGTCCTCAAAGGAACCACCCAACTCAGCATCTCCAGAGGTTGGGGGGGTTTAAGTTTGAATCGAAGTACCCTACTGTACACCATTACTACTCCTATCTTCCTCTTTCTGTGCCTCTCTTATGTTTGTCAATATTCCCTTTTACTAACCCCCTCTCCTTTCTCTCTCTCTCTCTCCTTTTTTCAAATCTTTTTTCTCTTCTTGCTCTTAAATCTTTTCATCCTTAGGTCAGAGGCATGGTAACTTAAAGAGCAAGAGGAAGTAAAAGAAAAATTAGGGCAAGGAAACAGACAAAAGAAAACACTCCTGAGGAAGAAACAGTAGAAAAATTCTGGCAAGATCAAAAACCAGACCAGAACAACCGCCCCAAGGGACCATGAGGTAGCTATTGCAGAGGATTCCACCTATAAAGAAATCTTAGAAATTACAGGAGGGGAATTTAAAACACAGATGATGAAAACAATGAAGGAAATTGCTGAGAAAGTGGAAAATGACCAAAAAACAATGAAGGAAATTGCTGAGAAAGTGGAAAATAACCAAACAGAATCAAATAAGAGATGAATAATACGAAGAATATAGAAAGGATATAGGAGAGCTGAATGAATTGAAGCAGTCAATTAGGGAACTTAAAGATGCAGTAGAAAGTATCAACAACAGATTAGACCATGCAGAAGAAAGAATCTCAGAGGTAGAGGAAAAAGCTTTTGAGATAACTCAGATAGTTAAAGAGGCAGAAGGAAAGAGAGTGAACATTCACTGACAGAATTAGGAGACTTTATGAAGTGTTCAAACATACAAGTTTTAGGTATCCCAGAAGGGGAAGAATGCCCCAGAGGAATGGAAGCCCTACTAGAGGAATTGTAAATGAAAATTTCCCAGATATCACCAAAGATTCCTACATATTCCTTTCAGAAGGATATCAGACCCCAGATCGTCTCAACTCAAATAGAGTTTCTCCAAGACACATTGTGATGAACCTGTCCAAAGTTAAGACAAAAGAAAAGATTCTACAAGCTGCCAGGAGTAAGCAGCAGTTGACCTACAGGGGAAAATCCATCAGCTGTAGACTTCTCAAATGAAACTTTTTAAGCCAGAAGACAATGGTCATCTACCTTTAATCTATTTAAACAAAACAAATTTCAGCCCAGAAATCTATATCCTATTAAACTAAGCTTTAAAATTGAAGGGGAAATCAAATCTTTTACTGATATATAAACATTGAGGAAGTTTGCCTCAACAAGACCAGATCTACATACAGGAAATACTTAGATATGCTGACCATCACAATGGACCACCAGCAAAATAAGGACCCCAAAATTAAAGGACAGAACCTAGCTTCCACAATGATGCAAAAGATAAAACTAAGCAATGGACATTTACAAAATATGATGAATAAAATGCCACCACATTTATCAATTATCTCAGTAAATGTTAATGGCTTGAATTCCCCCACTGAAGAAGCATAGACTGGCTTATTAGATAAAAAATAACAAGCAATCCATTTGCTGTTTGCAGAAAACAAACCTAGCCTCAAAGGACAAATTAAAAGTCAGACTTGAGGGTTGGAAGACAATTTTTCAGGCAAATAGAATCCAGAAAATAAGAGGAGTTGCAATGTTATTTTCAGATAGAAGTGGATTTAAAGCAACTGAAGTAAAAAAAGACAAAGATGGATACTTGATATAATCAAAGGAAAAATACAACAAGAAGACATTTTGATTCTAAATATTTATGCACCCAATGCAAACGCTCCCAGATTCATGAAGAAGACCTTAATGAGTCTGAGCAATAAGATATCCCATAACACCATAATAACAGGGGACTTAAACTCTCCTCTTACAGAGCTGGACAAATCCTCTAAACAGAAACTAAACAAAGATATAAGGGACTTAAATGTGACCCTAGAACAACTGTTTTTGGTAGAAGTATATAGAACACTCAATTCCAAAGATAAAGAATATACATTTTTCTCATCCTCCTATGGAACATTCTCCAAAATTGATCATATCCTAGGACAAAAAAAGAAAACCCTCAACGGAATCAAAAGAATTGAAATTTTACCTTGTACCTTCTCAGACCACAAGGCATTAAAGGTAGAACTCAACTCAAACAAAAATGTTCAACCCTACACAAAGGCATGGAAATTAAACAACCTTAAGATGAATGATAGTTGGGTGCAGAAAAAAATAAAAGAGGAAATCATTACCTTCCTTGAGCATAATAACAATGAAGACACAAGCTACCAAAACTTGTGTGATGCAGCAAAAGCAGTCCTGAGAGGAAAATGAATCACTTTAGATGCCTACATCTGAAAAACAGAAAGAGCACATTAGCAAACTCACAAGTTGTCTCATGGAATTGGAAAAAGAAGAACAATCAAAGCCTAAACCCAGCAGAAGAAAAGAAATATCCAAAATTGAATCAGAGATTAATGAAATTGAAAACAAAAGAACTATTCAGAAAATTAATGAAACAAGGAGTTGGTTTTTTGAAAAAAAAAAAAAAATAAAATAGATAAACCTTTGGCCAGACTAACTAGAAATTGAAAAGTAAAATTTCTAATAACCTCAGTCAGAGATGAAAAAGTGGAAATAACAGATTCCATAGAGATACAAGAGATTATCTCTGAATACTACAAAAAAATCTGCCCCAAAATTTGACAATGTGAAGGAAATAGATCAATGTTTGGAATCACACCCTCTCCATAGACTTACTCAGGAAGAAATAGATGTCTTGAACAGACCAATTTCAAGCACAGAGATCAAAGAAACAGTTTAAAAAAATCTCCCAACTAAAAAATACCCTGATCTGGATTGTTCCACACCAGAATTCTATCAAACTTTCAAAGAAGAGCTTATGCCAGTACTGCAGAAATTATTCCAAAAAATTGAGAAGGAAGGAATTTTCCCCAACAGGTTCTATGAAGCAAACATCACCCTGATACCGAAACCAGGAAAACACTCAAGTAAAAAGGACAATTTCAGACCAATTTCACTAATGAATATAGATGCAAAAATTCTCAGTAAAATCCTAGCCAACAGAGTACAGCTTATCATCAAAGAAATTATACATCATGATCAAGTAGGTTTATCCCAGGGATGCAAGGCTGGTTTAACATATGCAAGTCCATAAATGTTATTCACCATATCAACAGAAGCAAAAACAAAGCCCATATGATCCTCTCAATAGATGCAGAAAAAGCATTTGATAAAATCCAGCATCCTTTTCTAATTAGAACACTGAAGAGTATAGGCATAGGTGGCACATTTCTAAAACTGATTGAAGCTATCTATGACAAACCAACAGCTAATATTTTACTGAATGGAATAAAACTGAAAGCGTTTCCACTTAGAACTGGAACCAGACAAGGTTTTCCTCTGTTACCATGCTATTCAACATAGTGCTATAAGTTCTAGCCAATACAATTAGGCAAGACAAGAAAATAATGGGCATCCAAATGGGAGCAGAGGAGGTCAAACTCTCCCTCTTTGCTGATGATATGATCTTATATGTAGAGAACCCCAAAGACTCAACCACAAGACTCTTGGAAGTCATCAAAAAATACAGTAATGTCTCAGGATATAAAATCAAGGTCCATATACACCAATAACAGCCAAGATGAGAGGCTAATTAAGGACACAACCCCCTTCACTATAGCTTCAAAGAAAATGAAATACCTAGGAATCTACCTCACAAAAGAGATAAAGGACCTGTGTAAAGAAAATTATGAAACCCTAAGAAAAGAAAAAGCAAAGGATATTAACCAATGGAAGAACATACCATGCTCATGGCTGGGAAGAACCAACATTGTTAAAATGTTTATACTTCCCAAAGCAATCTACAGATTCAATGGCATCCCTAATAAAATACCAACACCATACTTTGTTTTGTACGGAACGAGAAAAAAACTTCGTATAGCTAAACTTCATAATAAAAACAAAGCTAGGGGCATCATAATATCAGACTTTAGGCTATACTACAAGGCCATAGTGGTCAAGACAGCATGGTACAGGCACAAAAATAGAGACATAGACATTTGGAATTGAATAGAAAACCAGGAAATGAAACTAACATCTTACAGCCACCTAATCTTCGATAAACCAAACAAGAACATACACTGGAGGAAAGGCTCCCTATTCAATAAATGGTGCTGGGAGAACTGGATATCCACATGTAAAAGACTGAAACTGGACCTGCACCTTTCTCCACTCACAAAAATTGATTCAAGATGAATAAAAGACCTAAATTTAAGGCATAAAATGATAAAAATCCTCAAAGAAAGCATGGGAGAAACACTGGAAAGATATGATATAGGCCTGGGGAAAGCTTTATGAAGCAGTCTTCCCTGGCAATTACAACAATAAACAAATTGGACTTTGAAAAGCTTCTGTACAGCTAAGGAGACAACAGCCAACGCAGACAACCCAAACAATGGAAAAGCATATTTGCATATTTTGAATCAGACCAAAGCTTGATAACTAGGATCTATAGAGAACTCAAATTAATTCACATGAAAAAAGGCAACAATCCCATATATCAATGGATAAAAGAGATGACTAGAACCTAGACAAAGGGCTAACAAACATATGTAAAAATGCTCATTGTCCCTAATTATTAGAGAAATGCAAATCAAAATCACCCTGAGATATCATCTAATCTCAGTGAGAATGGCCCACATCAGAAAATCTCAAAACTGCAGATGGTGGCGTGGATGTGGAGAGAAGGAAACACTTTTACATGGAGAACCCTCAAAGAACTCTAACTAGACCTCCCTTTTTATCCTGCAATCCCATTATTGGGCATCTACCCGGAAGGAGAAAATCCTTTTACTGACCATAAGGACAATTGCACTAGACTGTTTATTGCAACTTAATTTACAATTGCCACAATGTGGAAACAGCCTAAATGCCCACCAACCCAGGAATGGATTAATAAGCTGTGGTATATGTACACCAGAGAATACTATTCAGTGTATTCTAAAAAATGATGGAGATGTTACATCCTTTGTATTAAGCTGGAAGGAAGTGGAACACATTATTCTTAGTACAGCATCACAAGAATGGAGAAGCAAGAATCCCATGTACTCAATTCTGATAGGAGGATAATTAATGACCTAGTACATGGTGGGGGTGGGGGAATGGGAGAGCAGAGAGAGAGAGAGGGACAATTATAAGAGGGACTTTACCTAACAAATGCAATCAATGTAGTCTGGTTCTTTGTACCCTTAATGAATCCCCAGCAATACAAAAATAAAAGGCATCCACCACATTCATTAATGCTAACTTTTCTATTTCTTATTGGGATAGAGGAAATTTTACAGCTGCCAAGGCAGTGATGATTTTTGTACCTTCATCTTTTTTGACTTATCAGCTTCATTTGGTGAAGATGATCACTTCCTCCTCTTTGAGAGACGGTTTCTTCATTTGACAAAATTGCCCACACTGGCCAGGACCACTGCTGCTTTCTCCTTAACTTCTCACACTCTTTGTGCTGACAACTGAGAGACTCCAATTGCCTACTGGATGACCTTCCAGCTGTGGTCAGCACCATGGGGGAGCCACCTTGGCCAGAGCCTGTGGACACCAGCTTATGTCAAAGGAGGCAGAACCACCCACTTGAGTCCGTTCAAGGAACACATTCAGGAGATATTTAGCAAGATAATTGCTGTTTCATGCCCCCAAACATTAGAGTAGATAGATAACTAAAGCAACCTACTTTTGCCTCTTTTAAAATAGGGCTTAAGTTTGGGTCAATTTAAGATAAGTGCTAAATAGCACTTTTATTTTATTCCAATTGTCTTTATGTTATATTTTCAACTAGAATATAAATTATTCAGTCTCATAGATACTGCTCTATTTTCCTTCCATATGTCCCGATAGCTGTCAGCACATGTCTAGTCACGTGAGATTCTGCCTACAGAGCTCACCAATCAAATTAGAGCAAAATGGAGATGCCAACAGGGGTCTTTTGATAGAAGTCGAATGTAATTTTTTATTTTTTTTTAGAAGTCAAAATTTTAAAGACTATGTCTATGCTTACACACACAATACATACTTATATTGGCATTTAATCTATATTATCTGAGCAAAGGAATTAATGGTTATCTGGAGTGTTTGTTTGTTTATTTGTAAACTTGACCTCAAATATCAATTTAATTAGAGTCATTGTCATCTCTTGGTAATTTACCTGTGGGGTTGTAAAAGAAGACCAGATTGAAGGGAAAAGGGAAATAAACAAATTAATTCAACAGGAAAAAAAGCTAATGTGATGGGCTGTAGCTAGGCTGTAACAGCAGATGTGAGCATCATAATTTTCTCCTTTTCTGTTTGTACCATGTACCTGGAACACACTTATTTAGGAAAGTGATAGTTATGATGTCCATTCATTGTAATTAATAGCGTCCTGTGGACGAGCGCTGTTTGCAAGGGCATTTACTAGTGTAGTCAAAACGAAACACAATTCAACTCAGAACCTTGGATATAACACACAGGACAATAAAATTTCTGTTTCTTATCCAGGACTTTTTTTTCTCAAAGCATGAAGAAATTGGTATTATTTTCAATAGGAAGTGTTTCAATTTTTAAAATCCAAGTGCACCTTTGAGTTCTTCACTTTTTAAATTAATAACTCTACCGATAAACTCCCAAAGAACAAGTATTTTAAAATAATTCTCCAGTTGCTTTTCTTGAGGACTGAACAATCTTCCCAGGAAACCTTTCCTTTCTGTATGGCTCCCCAGAGTGTATATTTTTATTTTTTGAAACTGCATTTGCATGGAAAGAAAAGGGGTTAGAAAATAATGCAGAGTACAACAAAAGGAAGTGTGTGTGTGTCTAGGCAGCTAGGCATTAAGTGTGTGTGTGAGTGTGTGTGTGATGGCAGCTGGGCATCGAGTGTCTGTGAGTATGTGTGTGTGTGAGACGGCAGCCGGGCATCTAGTGTGTGTGTGTGAGTGTGTGTGTGTGACGGCAGCCGGGCATGGAGGGTGTGTGTGTGTGAGTGTGTGTGTGTGTTTGTGTGTGTGTGATGGCAGCTGGGCATCAAGTGTGTGTGTGAGAGTATGTGTGTGTGTGTGTGATGGCAGCCGGGCATCAAGTGTGTGTGTGTGTGTGTGTGTGTGTGTGTGATGGCAGCTGGGCATCGAGCCCCTTCTCCAGGTCTTGCTCCTGTGAAATTTAAAGGTAATGGGTCTTTATATTAAGGGCACGTTCAAAACCATTTGAAAATGTGTTTTTATAGTCTGTTTGGAAATGCAAGTGATTCACAGAAACAAATACTACAGCACAAAGCTTTATTCCTGCTGTCATACAGGTGTTCCGTGTTATTTAAATACATTTTAAATGTACAATGCGAAGAGTTTAAGGCATAATTCTTCACACTAAAGTCTTTCTCAAGTGAGAGGAGGGGAGAGAGAGAGAGAGAGAGATAAGATAGAAGGGGAGAAGAGGCGGGAGGGACAAAATGGGAAGAGAAGGAAGACATAGGGGAAGGAAGATGCAGCGGGAGTGCGCGGTCCCACCTTCCCCAAGCATGTCTATTTCAAGCGCGTGGACATCCTGTCATACCCGGGTTGCAACAAAGAGGCGACTGAGGGGTGTTGCTTTCTGTCTCCAGACAGACTGATACAGCCTGAGCTGCAGGAGTGTCTGTCCTCTCCTCTCAGCCCCCATTCCTTCGGGAGTTACGAGCCCTGGATCCCCAGAGTGCCCCAGTGCCCCGTGCCAGGCACGCCGGTCCCTTGGCGAGGAGGCAGCCCCAGCCTCATGCATGTGTGGTCCGGGACGCGGGTGCGCCGATGAGTTAAAGGGAGAGAGAGGGGTGCCATCTGCCTGAGAGTTATCTTGATCCCCGCCCCTCAACCCCGTTCCCGGCCGTCATGGAGGACAGTGTGAGGACAGGTAGCCCTCGCCACGGGAAGAAGCGCGGAGTGCGGGCGCACAGGGCAGGGCAGAGGAGCGGAGGCCACGGCCGCGTCTCACCCCGGGCCTGAGTGTTTGCAGACTCAAGCGGAGCCGCCTCGAGAAGCCGCTTCCTGAGAACCCGGAGCCTCAGCCCTGCCTCGCTTCGGAATTCTCCTCCTGTTCCTCCCTGCCCTCCTCCCACCACCTACCTGGCCAGAACAACCGGAACGCGGCCCGGGGTGGGGTGGAGACCCATCTCCGCTGCCCGACCCAGCTCCGGGTCTCCGGCCGCCGCGCCGCGCTGCGCTCCCTGCGCTCCCGCCAGCACCAAGGACAGATCCCCGGCAAATCCTCGTGCGGCCGCCGGCTTTTCCCCTGGGCTCTCTGGCCTGGCGCCCTTGGCCTGAGATGGCTGGGGTGGAGGCTGGCATCCCCGCAGGTCCCAGGTTGTCCAGAAAAGCCCTGGCTGGGAAGAAGAGGACCCGCGTGGACTGGGAGCTGCAAGCCCTCCTCCATCTCCCGCGGCGCCTTTGCCTTCCTCTCCGTCACCCTCGTCTCTGGCTCTGTTCCCTCAGCATCTGGAAGCAGTAAGGACGCGCCCGCCTCCCCGCCCCCCCGCCCCGTCGGCCCTCTCGCCCCTCCCGGGCTCCGGCTCCCGCACGTGTTGTGCACCGGAGGCGTCTCCGCGGAAGGCAGGCGACCGGGGGCGCGGAGCGAGCGCAGCGGCGGCGCTTCTCTGCCTGGGCCGACCCTCCCTCGCTCCCTCCCTCCTGGGCGCCCTCGCCCACGTCTGCGTCCAGCCTGGACTCTGGTTCTCGCCGCCCCGCCGTCCTCTGCACGGCGCGAAGGGGAGCTTTAAAAGAAATTGCCCTTTAAGTGCTCGTGATGCTGTTGTGGGTTCGTTCAGTTGCCGGGAGAGTATGGTGACCTGAAGAGCTGCTCGCGAGAGCGTCCCCGGAGAGAGCGGAGACACCCGCTGGGAAGAGCGTTCGCTTCGCGGAGGAGGGTCACATTCTGAGCGCTGCGGACAGGGGACTGCGCCTCCGCCCCCGCCCCGGGCTGGACCCCGCCAAGATTGTAGCCTCGTCTCCACTGCCTTCCTAGGGCGCAGAGGGGGCAGATCCTGGGGTCCCTGGACCTCCATCCAGACGAGGCTTCTGCCCCGGACCCTGAGTCCGTCCTTGGATTCCCGCGGAAGCCCCTGGGCACACTGGGCCCCCGGGGAGGAGTCGAGCTTGAGCTCAGGTGGGTGAGCCCCAGGGCAGCGGAGCAAGACGCGTCCAGAGAAGAAGAGGTGGTGGATGCCCCAATGTCATGAGTGGACACTTTTCCTCCCGACGCTTCAGGGGACTGGGCCACTTCCTCTCTCTGCTCAGTTTTCCCTCTTAACCGGCTTCTCCCCAAACCAGCCCTCCCACACTAACGGGGGGCACAAATAATGAAAAATAGGAAGACCCTGCTGTTAGCTTAAGTGCCCAGCGCCTTGTTGACGTCTTCATCACAAGCGTTGGGCTGTGAGGCGCCCAGTGTTTACCCCGGTGCTTTACATGAGGGGAAATCTGAAGGCTTAACGATTCCTCAGTCAAGTCCCTGATGTCCAAACCAATAGGTAATGCCTTCGTCACGGTGTCCTGGGGGGAAAGTGACTGCGTGTTTGTTCTGCAGATGGCCAACTCCTCTTGAGCCGTGCAGATTGGTGGCGCCGGGACACGACAAAAGTTTGTAGCTTCTGGGTTTTTGGTGCTTCGCAGGGGACAGGAAAAGACTTTGGCACTCCAGGAAAGAAGCATTCAGGGAACCTTCTCCTTTAACTTTCCCCCACTCTGTTACCATTTGCGATGAAGAGAAAACAGAAGAGGTTTCTACAGATGACTTTGTTGTTCATGATGGCTTTAATTTTCTTGCCTAATATCGGTCTTTGGTGTCTGTACAAGGATAATCACTTGCTGAAATCTTCAGAGCCCGGGGAGCAGGTAAGTCAGTCCCACCCAGAATAAAGATGACAGAGGATTTGGTAGGGTCGCCTCGGGTTTTCTGCTAAGATTTTGCAGAGCTGATATTACAGGACCCTAGAGACTTTGAGGTATAATAAGCAAGTTGTTCTTTTGAGACAGCACTCAACAATATGGTGAAATGTAAAAAGAGCTCGGAAAGGCGTTGGGGAGAGGAGGTGCGCTCTCTCTGTAGGTCTTTGGTTGATTTTGACTAGAAGCGGGTGAAAGGCACCTATGCTTATCTGCACAGGTGGGCCAGGGTTTGGCTCAAGTTCACTTACAAGGATCAGCTTTTGCCTTTCCCCTGGTTTCATGTGTATGTGTTAAACCAATCTGGGTCCACTAAATCATTACAACTGTGAAGTCTGTTCTTAAAAACCAAGCTGTAGTTTTCAGTGTTCTGTAGTACATTTTGCTTGGCAACAGCTTATTATTTATCCCCTGGAAACTTAAAGTCTCTCATTTCTCCTGCTGGTGGGGTGTGCAGGTGGGGTGGTTAAGAATGGTATGGGAATAAGAGTGTGTTGCTGACGCTGTCCTCAATGTGGCAAACATCATGTAGTATGTTTTCTTTCTACTTACTATGTAATCCATTGGCATATAGGTGGCTTGTGCCTTAATATGCATCAAGATAACTGCCTTGCTTAGCGTACACTAATGCAAAATAGTCTTCACAAAATGTTGAGAAGGCCAACTTTGTTGCATTCCTTGTTTGTTACTAAATCAAACCGCTTCTGCAACTTAACTTTTACCAATAGGATGTAGCCTTCTTTATGACATAACACGTCTTCATTTTGTGCTGTGCATTGCCTTGGGATATCAATATTCTTAATTTCAAGGGTCATCGCCCGCATGCACCGCCTTCCTTGCACACAGAGAAAATGTTTAAGTAGTTCATTTCTAGGGAGCATTGGTATCTAAAGTGACATTTAAATATTTGCTCTTATATTTCACAAAGTTTAATTTTTTTTACAGTGAAGGGTTAGTTGTGAAACATACGATGGTAATCTGCTTTTTTTGCTGATTCTAGAAGTCATTATCAGTCTCTGAACTTTAAAGATAGCTGTCTACAATTTTTAGTAGATTGAAATTTTGAGGAAAAATACTGACATTCATTTAGGTGTTGATCCCTATAGTTCTTTCCCACAGAAATTTACTTTGTTTATAAGCATATTCTGTTTTGCCGTTCCAGTGGGTAAAAGAAGATGACTACTTTGGATGTGAAACTTTTCCCCAACCATTTGACTCATTTATTTCTTCAACCCTTGATATAAAACAGGGTTTTATGAACATTAATAGTCAGTACATTTTCATAGAAAACTTCCATCCCCATGTTGGTAAAATAAGAAAGAGAAAAACATTTTCCTTGAAACCTGCTAATTCTGTGAGCAGTAACCAACTGTAGTATGATCTGCTGATACATGAAACACTAACTTATGTTATTAATGAATCTTTACAACTTTCACAATGGCTCTATTGATTTTGACCATCAGTGAGAAAATTGTCCGATGGCATGAAAAAATAAAATGTGGCGATTCAGATCTTTGACTTGTTGTAAGCTACAAAACTGCTTCCTTGTTTCTGGTTTCTCTGTAGTGCATGGTTGTGTAATTTTGGGTAATAAAATAATGCATATGAAAAGCATGGCATAGCAGAAGAAGCAGCTGTTTTTTAAAGTTTAAGACACTGCAGATTAAATAATGCAAATTGATGGCTATATACTGTGATACTCAGTTTAGCAATCCCATGAAAAAGTTTTGAAACCAAGAAGTTAAGAAAAGATCGTAATAAGCCCCCAAATGACTTTCAATCTTCTACTTTAGTATTGTTCACTTAAATAGTGATTTTTAGGACTCATATTTTTTCACAGATAAAAATAAAGTTAAAAAGGTAGAAATTAATTGATCACTTAAAGATAGAATTCATTGTAAAATAGGAAAACTTACATTTTCATTGGTTTTATGTTATTATGAATTATTGTTGGAATGAAAATTGAGATACGTTGTCATCATTATGTAAGTTTTGGATAAGTAAGAATTACATTGTTAGTATTGATATTTGACCAAACTAAAATGTCCTTGAATTAAACATGGTTAATACCGTGATGAAATACTGTGATGTATCTACATTTTGATGGTAGGTAGTTGACTAACTATATAGGTTTTCAATTAAAACATATAATTTTTGACTATTGGGTATTGTGTTATTTAAATTTAGCAATTTAGTGGAAAAAGACATTTTCATGGTCAATTGCTAAATGTTCTCCAGAAACCACTTACTGCTATATTTCTCTTCAAGTTGTGAAATGCTGAGGGTGAGGACAATGTGGGGATTGAGGCATTGACAGCACCAAGTACTGAAGCTTACAAGTCACATGCCCACGTGAACCAGCTATTTTTGTAGCGTTATGTCTACCAGCAGTTCTAGTTCTCAGTGTGGTGTGGAAGCGGCTGCAGAAGTTGGAAGGCCTTTAAATACCTTCAGTATAAAGCAGGTTACAGGGAAATAGTTTACTTTACAGAAGTTCGAAACGTGGAATGGCTAAGAAAGACTCTTAATTTGAATTTTACGTGATCACATGACTAATAGTTTTCCTTAGAAATTGTATTTATTATGCAATCTGAGATAAAGGGAGGTAATATAGAAAAATATAGAAAACACAGATTAAAAACTGTGTGGATTGATTTTCATAGTTTGTATTTTTTTCAAATGTATACTATTTCAAATTATTTGCTTTATGTTTTTTATAGTTTGAATATAAAAGTAATATTTATGATAATTTCACATAATATTTTAAATATTTAATATTTTCCCCATCTCTGATACAGAAAATGAAATAAATGAGGTAAAATTTCCCAAATTATTTATCTAAAAGTTTTTCTTTTTCCTGTTTCCCTTATAAAACCAAAGAAGAATGATAAAATAGTTTCAGTAACATGATAATATTAGAAAAGTTTTTTTTTATAATTGGGCTCTGAAAAATTTTAAGAAGTTACTGCAATACATATTAACTTTTGAGATTTTTTTGAGGTTTTATAAAAATTTAAAAAATATTTTATACTTAAATGTTATTAAATTGTCATAACTGTGATGTGTTATTTTCAATTGTCCCTTTTTTGTTGTTGCTGGTATGATACAAGCATCTCCTTTATGGTATTAGAAATATATGCATATATTAAAAAGACTATTGACAGTGAATATGGTATTTAGCTGAGAATGATCTCTGCATGATTATGGTAAGATAATTCTTAATTTTATTTTTCTTTTTAAGCATTGAAACGCTATTATTCTCTGGTTTCAAATTATTATTCTCAGTTGTATTTACATTAAAACATAGTTTTAAAATTAGATCTTAATTAAACTGTGCATTAGGACAATGTATAGAACAAGGCAATATTTTAGAACAAAACTACTGTATGTAGTATATCTCTTTTCTTAATAATTTGAGTGTACATAAAAATAGTTCTTCAAAACACTTTCTTTTCTTATTAAAGAGGTTAACCAAAATATTTTTATAAAGCAACTGCAATCATACTTTATTTCACTACCTTGGAAATAATATGAGTTATAGAAATACTTCAAGAATATTCAGAATATTAAGAGGATCTAAAATTTTCAAAATAAAAATGAGGGCCAAAATTCTAGAATTTTAATCCAGAGAATCAGAATGGTTCAGAATTATTTTAGAAGCTTATGTTTGGCCTGGATTTTCTACCACATAAAAAATTAGGCCTCCTATGTCACTTTGAAACTGTGGGACCTTCTTATTTCTTTGAATTTTGGGATTTCTATTTATAAAATAGGGCTGTCTGTGCTTGTCACAGAATGAGACACATAAACTCCTGAGAGATCACACCTTAGAGATGGGAAATATTGTGAGGTGATGCTTTGTTTTCATCAGGTGCATGTGTAAACTGTGCCTGACAGATGTGTGACTTCAATTGTATTAAGAAAAAAAAAAAAATTCTCCTGAAAGAAATTCCTCACCATCACTGTCTAATTTTTCTAATGTTAATCAGCCCCACACTTTGGTGAGGGGAGTCTTGTTTTTGGCCAAGCATAATTCTCCCCCCACCCCACCCCCTCCGTGGTATTTTAAACTTGTTTTATGACATGATCACATCATTGGTACCCAGTATATGCAAACTGTCTTATGCTTTTTTTTTTTTTTTTTTTTCTGTTTTGGTCCTGCTGATCACTAAAGCTGTGAAGTATGTCTGTGTTGTTTTTCCAGATATTAAAAGAGGACAGGAGGAAAAAAGATAAGATTTTCTCATTCTGCACTAAAAATGGGACATTATCAACACACTGGATGTGAAATGACGCATTACTTTGAGCCACCGTGATCTTAATTAGCTACAATGTAGGTTTTTAAATTAGGGTTTTTTTTTTAAAGGACCTTTTCTTGAATTTATGGAAAACCCTCCAGAATCACTACAGGATGGCACCATCCTTTAACAAGTGTCTTAATTATTTGCTGTGACCTAGTAGATTGTTACATGATGAGTTCATCACATCACCCCAGGGGGGATGGAGTGTGAAACACAGTGTTCTGTTCACAATCTGGTAAAAAAAAAAAGGAGATAGTTTTTCTTTCCCTTTCTCTAAGTTCATATCTGAGCTGGAAAAGCTGTGCTGAATCAATTAACCTCCTATAAGTTTCTCCTATAAAAGAAACCAAATCAAGCTGGAAAGGTTGAAAGATTACGTTTGGGTGGAGAGGATTGAATGATTGTTGTTTTTTTTTTATGTTTGTTTTGTTTTGTTTTTTAAGTTTGTCATGATGTCTTCCTAAAGGAAACAACTTTTAGGAAGTTTGCAACAACATCTCTCCTTATAGAATTTTCACGCATATGAAAGGCAGCTAAGGGACATCAAGAATAACCTCACTGCAGGGAATGAAAACTAAAATTAGGAAAAGATACTGTGCGGTTTGAGTGACATCGAGTTAGCTTTGGATACATTTTGTGCATCTGTTTGCCCCTTACTTGGCTTGCTCATGGGGAAGAGTTTGAGTGCTGGATCCCTTAGATCCTGTGTTTCCCTTTCCTTCACATTTGTGTATGTGTTTATAATGTTACTGCTATGGAACCAAAGGGACAAACATGCAAAAAAAAAAAAAAAAATCGGAGGTCTGAGGGTGACAGTAAAGGTAAAGCAAATCATCCTAAAGTAGGTATTATCCTCCTAACCCTCACAGCCAAAGGTTCCTAAATGGTCTCAATTATTGTACATATGAGTGGACAACAAAACAATGCAGTGAGAACCACATGTCCATGGGAATATGTATTTAACAGCCATATTTAAATATATAAACATATATTTTGAAATATAAATATTGGTTAGAAAGAAAGACAAAGCATCCCCAAAGTCCAACATGCTATGACTGCTAGTTTTCTTCACTAGTATGTTAATTTCTGTTCCTCCTGAATCAATAAATTGCCATTGGAAAGTGGGTGACAAAATAAAAGTATATTTAGGGTTCAGGATGATTTCAAGGTAAAACACATTCATGTTTTCTCCAACTTTTCTACTTATAGTGTGGTAGAGAAAAAAGAAAGTGAGCTAGATGAGCAGTGCTCTCAAATCAAATGTGTTTTTTCACATGTTCATTTAGCAACACACTTGAGTATCATGTATGTGCACTCACCTACGAGGTCTCACTTATGAGGTAACATTAGATCTACTCACCTATTTAATTTTCCATGGTATTTTTGCTTTCTGGAACTTCTTGCCCTTTTCCATGTCTTCAAATCCATAGTAGGCAGTTGGTCAAAGTTTTGAAGCACCATTTAAATATTATTAACTTAATGCTAGGAAAGTATGGAAAGAGATAAAGAAAATGCATTTGATGCAAGTGATTACATATACTTAGTTACACTGGAGAATCACAATGAAAATTTATCATGTTAGAGTTGCCGGTTATAAACAAGATGACTCCTTGCTATAGTGTAATACGGTGGCGGCTGCCAACCATCTGTCATAAGAAGCGGCAATGCCCTTCTCAATGAGGGCTGTGAATACTAATTTTGAATTATTTTAAGTACTCAAATACTCATGGGCTATTATCTCAGTACTTGAAATCAAAAAAGCCAAAGACAATTATAATAATTTTGAATGTTTTTATCATGTAAAAAAGACTAATTTGTCAGGTTTGCCACCTAAATTGAATAACATGGTTTACCCTTTTCCTTTTCCTTTCTTTTCTTTTTTGAGGCAGTCTCACTCTGTTGCCCTGGGTAGAGTGTGGTGGCTTCATAGCTTGCAGCAACTGTGAACTCTTGGGCTCAAGCAATCTTCCTCCCTCAGCCTCCCAAGTAGCTGGGACTACATGTGCCTGCCACCACAACTGGCTAGTTTTTCTTTTTTTTAGTAGAAATGGGGTCTCACTCTTGCTCAGGCTGGTCTTGAACTCCTGAACCCAAAAGATCCACCCTCCTTGGCCTCTTCAAGTTCTGGGTTTATAGGCATGAGCCACTATACCTGGGCCCCTTTGTCTTTATTTTCAACATTGGTCTCAAGCATGAGAAATTCAACTGAACGTAATTTAAAGAGAAATATCAGAATTTCCTTACGACCGTGTGGGGTTCTCTTGCAGTAAGTCAGTGAGTGTAGACTTTGATATTAGATTATTTGTGTTCAAATTCTGGCTTGTGACTTTGTGACATTGAATGGCTGATGGATTTTCTCCAGATCAGGTCTCTTATACATAAAATGGGGGTGAAAGTACCTCTCTCCTGGTGTTAAAGTGAGGATTAGTGTCTTGAACAGCATATAACTAGACCTAGTAGGTATAAATGATTATTATACCTAAGGACTTACAAGTGATCTTTGCTTTTAAAAAGGTAATTAGTGTTTGTTTAGTAAATATTTATAGATGGTCTGTCTTTTAGAGGCATTGTAGAGACAGCAGAGCATAATGGTGCCATTGATACCTCGCATCTAGGAGGGAGGACAATAGCATGAAAAAATTAGATCTTTTTTTTACTTATTAAAATTTATTTTTATATTAAATCATAAACACATAGATCATGTATACATTAATGTATTTATGGGGTACAATGTGCTGATTTCATATAGAATTAGGAACATTTACATCACCATTCACGTAATTACTCATTTACTTAATTATTGTGTTAAGACATTTATACTCTGTACTAATAGATCCATCATGTACCCTTGCATTATGCACATTAGGTATGATCCCACCATTGACCCTTCCTCCATCTGACCTCCCCCATCCTGTCCTATCCTCCCTCTTTCATCTTGGGCCATAGTTGTGATCTATTCTTCATATGAAAGTGTGAGTGATTGTAAATTGGTTTCATAATAGTACTGAGTATACTGGATATTTTTTCTTCCATTCTTGAGATACTTTACTAAGTAGGATATGTTCCAGCTAAATGTAAAATAGGTGAAGTCTCCATATTTTTTAAGGCTGCAATAATATTCCATGGTATATATATACCACAATTTACTAATCCATTCATGAGTTGATGGGCACTTGGGCTTCTTCCATGACTTGGCTATTATGAATTGAGCTGTAATGAACAATCTGGTGCAAATATCTTTGTTGCCAAGTGATTTTTGGTCTTTTGGATATATACCTAGTAGAGGAATTGCAGGATCAAATGGCAGGTCTTTTAGATCCCTGAGTATTCTCCATACTTCTCTCCAAAAGGGAGGTATTCACTTGCACTCCCACCAGCAGTGCAGAAGTGTTCCCTTTCTCCACATCCATGTCAACATCTGTAGTTTAGGAATTTTGTTATGTGAGCCACTTTTATTGGAGTTAGAAGATATCTCAAAGTGGTTTTGATTTGCATTTATCTGATGATTAAAGGTGATGAGCATTTTTCTTGTGTCTATAGGCCATGTGCCTATCACCTTCAGAGAAGCTTCTGTTCAAGTCCCTTGCCCACAATGAAATGGGATTACTTGTTCTTTTCTTATTAGTAAGTTTAAGTTCTCTGTGGATTCTAGTTATCAAACCTTTCTCAGAAGCACAGTCTGCAAATATCCTCTCCCATTCTGAGGTCTGTCTGCTTGCTTTACTTACTGTATTCTTGGCTGTGCAGAAGCTTTTTAGTTTGATCATATCCCAGTAATGTATTTTTGGTGTTGCTTCAATAGCTTGGGGGGGTTCTCCTCATAAAGTATTCTCCCAGGCCAATTTCTTCAAGTGTTTCTCCTGCATTTTTTTTCCAAGAATCTTTGTAGTTTCGTGTCTTAAGTTTAAATCTTTTATCCAGTGAGAGTCAATTTTTGTTAATGGTGAAAGGTGTAGGTCCAGTTTTTGTCTTCTACAAGTCACCATCCAATTCTCCCAGCACCATTTGTTAAATAGGAAATCTTTCCCCCCAATTTATTGTCAAAGATCAAATGATGATAAGTGCCTAGGTTAATCTCTTGGTTCTCAATTCTGTTCCATACATCTACCTGCCTATTTTTGTGCCAATACCATGCTGTTTTGATCATTATAGATTTATAGTATAGTTTGAAGTCTGGTAACGTGATTCCTCCTGATTTGTTTTTATTTCTGAGTAATATCTTGGCTATTTGAGTTTTTTTCTGGTTCCATATAAAGCGAAGTACTATTTTTTCCAGATCTTTAAAGTATGACGGTGGTGCTTTGATAGGGATTGCATTAAATTTGTTAATTGCTTTGGGTAATATGGACATTTTAACAATGTTGATTCTCCTTAGCCATGAGCTGGTATGTTTTTCCATTTATTAACATCTTCAGCTATTTCTTTTCTCAGAGTTTCATAATTCTCTTTATAGAGCTCTTTCGCGTCTCTTGTTAGGTAAATTCCCAAATATTTCATCTTTTTTGGCACAACTATAAAGGGAATAAGGTCCTTGACTGTTTTGTCTGCTTGACTATTATTGGTATATATAAAAGCTACTGATTTTGTATCCTGAGATGCTGCTGCATTCCTTGATTACTTCTAAGAGTTTGTGATTGAGTTCCTGGGATTTTCCAGGTATAAAATCATATCATCAGTGAAGAGTGAAAGTTTGATCTCCTCTGACCCGATTTGGATACCCTTGATCACCTTCTCTGGCCTGATTACAATGGCTAAAACTTCCATTACAATGTTAAAAAACAGTGGAGACAATGGGTATCCTTGCCTGGTTTCTAATCTGAGTGGAAATGTTTTCAATTTTACTCCATTCAATATGATATTGGCTGTGGGTTTGCTGCAGATGGCCTCTATCAGTTTAAGAAAAGTCCCTTCTATACCTATTTTCTTAAGTGTTCTGATTATGAAAGGATGCTGGATATTGTCAAAAGCTTTTTCTGCATCTATTGAAGAGAATCATATGGTCTTTGTTTTTTAGTTTGTTTATGTGATGTATTATATTTATAGATTTACTTATATTGAACCAACCTTGAGACTGTTGGATAAAACCCACTTGGTTATGGTGTATAATTTGTTTGATGTGTTGCTGGATTCTGTTTGCTAGGATCTTATTGAATATTTTTGCATCTTTGTTCATTAAAGATATTGGTCTATAGTTTTCTTTCCTTGTTGGGTCTTTTCCTGGTTTGGGGATCAGGGTGATATATGCTTCATAATATGTGTTGGGAAGTATTCCTTCTTTTTTTGATATTTTGGAAAACATCATATAGGTACTAGTTACTCTTTAAAGGTTTGGTAGAATTCTGATGTGAAGCCATCTGGTTCTGGACTCTTCTTTTTTGGCAGATTTCATATAGTTGATTCTATTTCAGTGCTTGATATAGGTCTGTTCAGCATTTCCAATTCTTTCTGATTAAGTCTGGGAAGTTGGTCTACTTCCAACTATTGGTCTATTTCTTTCAGATTTTCGTATTTCTGAGAATAATGTTTTTTGTAATATTCATTAAGGATCTTTTGAATTTCTGAGGTGTCTTGTTATTTTGCCTTTGTCATTTTGGATTGATGATACTATGGACTTTAATTTTCTATTTTCTATTTTTGGTTAGGTTGGCCAAAGTTTTATCAATTTTATTGAATTTTTCAAAAAACCAACTTTTTGATTCATTGATCATTTGAATAATTCTTTTGTTTTCGATTTCATTTAATTCTGCTCTAATTTTGGTTATTTCTTTTCTTTTGTTGGGTTTGGGGTTGAAATGTTCTTCCTTTTCCAGTTGCTTAAGATGTCCCATTAAGTTATTGACTTCCTGTCTTTCCATTCTCTTCAGGAAGGTTTGCAACACTATAAATTTCTCTCTTTGCAGTATCCCACAGGTTCTGATAATTTGTATCTTCATTAGTTTTTGTTCCAAAAATTTGGCAATTTCCTTCTTAATCTCCTCTATGACCCAGCTATCTTTCAGCATAAAGTTATTTAGTTTTCATGTCTTTGTATGAGTATGCAGATACCTGTTATTGGTGAGTTCAACTTTTATTGCATGATGATCTTAGACAATACAAGGAATAATTTCTATACTTTTAAATTTGCTGAAGTTAGACTTGTGACCTAAGATGTGATCAATTTTGGAGGGTGTGCCATGGGCTGATGAGAAGAATGTGTATTCAGTTTTGTTAGGATGAAATGTTCTTTAGATGTCTGTTAAATTCAATTGTTGTCTGGTGAAGTTTAAGTCTAACATTTCTTTGCTTAGTTTCTTATTGGAGGATCTATCCAACCCTGCCAAAGGGGTGTTAAAATCTCCAACGATATTGGTGCTGAAAGATATTAAATTGCTCATGCCTGTTAGGGTCTCTCTCATAAATTGAGGAGCATTCTGGTTGGGTGCATAATGTTAATAATTGACATCTCATCATGTTGAGTGTTTCCCTTAACAAATAAGAAGTGACCATCCTTGTCTTTGCTTGATTTTGTTGGTTTAAAGTCTAGTGTATCTGCAAATAAAATTGCCACCCCTGCTTTTTTCTGATTTCTGTTTGCCTGGATTACAGATGCCCATCCCTTCACTCTGAGCCTATATTTATCCTTTAAGGTAAACCGAGATTCTTGTATGCAGCAGATATTTGGCCTGAGTTTTTGTATCCAGCCAGCCAACTGTGCCTCTTAAGAGGACAGTCTAAGCCATTCACATTAATTGAGAGTATTGATAAGCCTGGTAGTATTTTGGGTGTCAAGTTTTTCAAAAGTCCAGTGAATATTTTGAATCTTTTCACCACTGTGAAAATTGGGTTTTGGACAAGAATTTCAGAGTGAGTTTACTTTGGTGGTATAGCATTGTGCTGGTCATTATGGAGGATGGGTCTGAGGATATCTTGGAGAGCTGGTTTGGTTATGGCAAATTTCTTCAATGTGTGTATGTCATTAACTTCTCCATCATAAATGAAGCTTAGTTTAGCTGGATACAGGATCCTGGGCTGATAGTTGTTTTGTTTTAGGAGATTGAAGATCTTCTGTCTTGAAAAGTTTCAGCAGAAAGATCTGTAGTCATTCTAATATTCTTCCCTTTATAGGTTATGATTTTCTTACGTCTGGCTGCTTGCAGAATTTTCTTCTTCATATTAACTTTGGCAAAGTTAATTACAATATGTCTAGAAGACATTTTATTTGGATTGAGTTGTGCTGGGTTTCTGAAACTTTCTGCTATCTGAATTTCAGTATCTCTTGCCATGCTTGGGAAGTTCTCCTCAATTATCTATTGGAGTAGAGTATCTGTGCCTTTTGACCATCCTCTTCTCCTTCAGGCATTCCTATGAGGTGAATGTATGCTTTTTGGAGTGGTCCCACAATTCTCTCAGGGAATGATCCATTTTTGCTCTCCACTGCTCTTCCTCTTTGAGTAGGAGTGTTCAAAAGCTTTGTCTTCTTCAATGTCAGAGATCCTTTCTTCTGCCTGCTCCATTCTGTTACTGAGGGAGTCTACTGTATTTCTCAAATCTTTGAGGGCTGTAAGTTCTTGCCTCAATGTGTCAAAAATCTTTGATGATTTTGTCTTTGAATTCATCGAATTCTTGAGAGAACTTTTGAATTGCTCCTTGAATTTCTAATTCCATCTTTACCTCCGTTCTGTTAATCTCATTTTCAATCCAAATTCTGAATTTGATTTCTGACTTCTCAGTCATTTGTTTATGAATGGGATCTTCTCTTGTGTCTCCTTTATCATTTGTTGGGGGAGTTGATCTACTCTGATTATTCATGTTGCCAGAGTTTTCCCCCTGATTCTGCCCTATGATTATTTTTTCACCATTTGGCTAGAGAAGCTGGCAAGGTGAAATTTAATTGAGAACTCCTGGAGTTGTAATTTACCAGCCCTTTACCAAAGAACTTGGACTGGTGATTGCGGCTTTTCCCTTAGAGCTTTACAAAGGTCCCATTCAGATCTACTGCCTGAAACTCTGGGCACCTGCTTGGTGTGGTGGAGCTAGATGGTGCTGACTGGTGTTCAATTAGTCTCTGTCCAATCCTAGTGAGTCAGTGGCTTTGGGCTGAAATATCAACTGTGGAGATATATAAGCAACTTAGCCATCTGCCCCCCAACAGGCGACAACTGGAAGGGGAGCATTTCACACTCCCACAACAACACAACCAGGGTACAACATTGGTGGGTCCCCAGGTGATTGGCCCAGGTCAAAAGTTCCAAACCAATTGTCCCAGTCAACACAAACACTAATTAGGTAGGAGAATTCAAAAGGTCTTCAGCATCTATGCAGTGGGGGTCCTCTGGCAGCTCAATTTGACCCCAGTAGGAGGGACCCTGGAACTGCCAACTACTGTCAGTGGTGGTGCTGCCACTGTCAGGAGTGGTGCCACCAGTCTGGGGTACTGCTGTGTGCAGGTTACTGGAACCGGTGGGGGACCTGGAGGGCATTGCCACTGGCCTCAAGGGTCACAGGAGCCAGGCAGGGAATTGGAGGGCAGAGCCACTGATCTCTGGCTTCTGGCCACAGGTGCTGGGTGGGAAGCCAGAGGGCGGAGTCCCTGACATGGGGACGGGGCCTCAGGGGTTGCAGGAGCAGAGCATGAGTCATCAGCTGCTGGCTACAGGTCTCAGGAGCCAGAGGGTGGAGTCCCCAGCCATGGGCTGCACAGGTCACAGGAGACAGGCGGGAGTTGCTGCTAGCAGCTGCCAGTCACAGGATCCCGGAGGGGAGCAGAGCCACCCACCACAGGCTGCCCAGCCAGGGAGCCAGTGGGCCGTGGTCCCCAGTGGTTGGTAGCATGGGACCCAAGCTATGATCTTTCCAGCATGGGGCAAGTCTCTCTCTCCTTGTGACTCCCTGCCTCTGTTAAAGTTATAGTTTCAGTATAACTGTCCCACAGCTCATGAGGCGCCTCACCCCAGCAAAAATCTTCCAAATGCTCTGGATTTTGCAAGTAGCAGTTTCCCAGACCACCAGGAGAGGGGGGAGGGGTGGATTTGGAGTTCAGGAAGGTAGGGAGAATATTAGATCAACTTTTGGCCAAGGCAAGAGAGTGCCTGGGCTTGCAGCGGTATCTCTTCATGAACGGAGTCCTGGCCCGTGGTTGTTTTCTCCCCTTTGGTGAAACAAAATGTCCTCTGTTCTCTACTTGCCTCAAGCCACTCTCTTGGGGGTGGGGAGGGGAAGGATTCCCATTCTCTTTGGGATGGGTTTTGTACCTGAAATTTGTTTCCTTGGAGTCCCAGCTTGTCACAGCAGGGGTGATGTGAAACTATCGATCCTCTCTCTCAGCTCCCATCTTCCACTTTATTGGGTTATTTCTGGCCATTATTTCTCCTTCTGGATGGAGTCTCTGCCCAAAGCTGGCTTCAGTCAGCCATCTTGCCTCCCTCCCTCAACAAATTAGATCTATTAAAGGGCTTTTTTTCATAATTGTTTTTGGTCTAATTCTGAAGGACAGGTTGTTAATTTCAATTTAGTTTTCTTTTTCTTTTTTGATCACTAGACAACTAGTGTTTATTTATTTCTATATTGTTATTTATTGTAAAAATGAAATTGTTTTTATGTAATATTGAAAACTCTTCAAAGCTGAAGCTTTTAATAGAAGAGAGAAAAAAGATGCAAGAGTTCTTTGTGGTGACTACCCTTCTTTCCTATAAAAATCCCACATCTGACTATCAGTGCTTTTTAAAAAATTTTATTATGGAAATTGTCAAACGTACACAAAATTAGAAAGTCTAATATAACAAACCATATGTTTCTATCACCCAATGTTTTTTCTCTGATTTCATTTCAGCTACCTTCAATCCTCACACCCAGTATTTTTTTGCTGGGGTATTGTAAAGCACATTTTTTTTTTTCCATTGGTATAATGACATAACATGGGATTTGCTTTAAAATACACCAGAAAAAAATAATGTTCCTATCAGTGTTTTGTTTTGTTTTTTTCTCAAACAGGAATATGAGACCTACATTTGTTATTGTTGTTTAGATTTCAGTCATGAGATACACTGGATTATCCTGAAAGAAGAATAGAGTAGAAACTATGAAAATTCAACTGTTTTAGAGAATTACTATTCTTTTCAGTAGACTTAGGGGACAGTTATATAGGATTGCATGTGGCCATTCCTTTTTTCTCTTTTCTTTTCTTCTTTCCTTTTCTTTTCTTGGCAGAGTCTCCCTCTATCATCTTCTGTATGTGGGGTAATTGTTCACAGCAACCTCAAACTCCTGGGCTCAAATGATTCTCCAGCCTCAGCCTCCCAAGTAGCTAGGACTACAGATGCCTGCCACCGTGCCCTGTTAGTTTTTCTGTTTTTAGTAGACATAGGGTCTCACTCTTCGTCAGGCTGGTCTTGAACTCCTGAGCTCAGGGTTCCTCTTGCCTTGGCCTCCCAGAGTTCTGGGATTATAGGCAGGGGTAGGATTTCTATTGCACGGTAGAAATAATGATATTGTTAAAACAGGAGACACTATCAGCTTTGATGTCAGTGGCTAAATGTGGGGTCCAGTTGACAAGACAAGCCCGAGAAGGCTGATGCTGTGAGAGATGGGAAAGGCAGTCACCAAGGAGGAGGGAGACCGTCTAGTGACATAAAGCAGAGGGGGAGAAGACACAAGCGTGGTTAGGACCTAAAAGGTAGAGTTAGGGCCTGTACTTCCGAATGGTTTGAGAGTTCTTCCAAGCAAGGAGGTCTGACATTGTTTCCTTGCAATTATCTTACCAATTTCCAGAGATAATTAAAAATCTGTAAAATATTCTATAAAGCATGAATCCCTGCAGATGCATGGTCTATCATAAATGTGTTAGCTATACAGATAATTCAATGTTTACTGTATCACATATAATCCTGTAACAAAGATGGAAGACTATCATACCGAACAGAGAGTCCACAAAGTCATGCAACCAACCACCTTGTCACTAAGTCAGCAATGCATCTGTCAAAATAAATGTGATGCCTGATACACAGTGTGAATGAGAAAAGCAAGAGTGTGATTGAGAGTAGTGTGCAGTAAGGGCAGGTGGGTGGGGAGGTGGTGTTTACTGCAAGGAGGATAACATTGCTTTGAGCCCCAAACTCAAAGTAATATGTGAATAATAAAAGTAATGAAATGATTACAATAAGAAACAATAAAAGTAAAAATAAAATTCAAGATATTAATGATCAACCTAAAGGTAGCATTTATTGGTCAGCAGCAAGGAGGAGGCTGGGTCAGAGGAGCAAAGGTGCAGTTGTCCTGTTAGATTCTGCTCTGGGAAGAAGCTCTCCTCTGGGGCTGGTCACTGCCATCTAAAACCAGCCTCTGGTCTCAGGCATTGGTTTCTCTGCCTTATACCAAGTGCTCTGCCAAGAGCATTCCAAGCCATGACCCACCACCCAAATTATGAACCTTCAGCATAAATACAAATCCAGAATTTTTTCATATAGCCTTTCAGATAACATGGGTCACACAGAAAAGCTTGTAGATCCAGAATGTGGGGGGACACTTGTGAACAAAAGCACAGGCTGACCAGCTCTCATGACATTTTTAAAGCAGGGGATAGGTAAGGGGAGGATCTGGGGTTACCACTGGTGCCTCTATAGTCCTGCTAAAATCTGCTTTCTTAGAATTCATAACTTCATACATTTTTAAATTTGTTCACACATTTGTAGATGTTTCTACAATCTCTGTTTTTATTTGTGTTTATTTAATCTGCTTTATTGATCAGTCAGAAATTTATCTGGAAGGTAAAATTTTATAAGATATTTTCTGGTGTATCCATTTATTTAAGGAAAAACAAAAATGTCCTTGGTGACTTAAGTTATAAAGTAATGTTTTATAAATTTTTTTTCTCCACTTTACTGTCTTTTGCTTAATTTCTACATGTGTGTCAACTTTGATCTTGGAAACTCCACTCAGGGAGTCCTACCCCAAACACACACACACACACACTTGCACACTCTCGTAGGTGTAAGTATGATTGATATAGACAGATCACTATTAATAGAAATAAAGAGGATGGCAATCAAGGGTGTAAAAGAGTAGGAAGAGGAAAAGGGATGTACTAAAAATTAACATGAACATTTTGAGTCACCAAGGTTAAAACTGAGTGAAAATCTACCCACGGAAAGGTGAAATCTGAAATACATTTTCTTAATCTTTCTAGACCAAATCAAACTGGAGGTATCATGTCCTTTAGGCTCTTTATCATTGCCTTCATTCTGCAATGATATATTCATGAGTCTTAGAGACATTTTTTCCCTACAACATGTAAATGTATTATATCTTGACAGATTTTCTTTTTTTCTCTCTCTCTCTTCAGGCTCATCTTACTCCATTGCAATTTTTTTAAGTATTTCTGTGTTTTAAAGGATTGTGGATTAATGACGCGTTTAAAATGCTTTAGAATGACCTTAGGCTAGGTAAATTACTGAAGTGGTGCCAGCCAGAGATATTTATTTTCATGGCAATAAACATTTACTTTTGTGTTTAAACACATGGCACACAAGTAACTGGCTGGCTTGCCAAAGATATATTCTGTAAGAATTACAGATTTTATTTAAGAGGAAAGTAACTGTTTATGGTCTTGGCTCTTTTATGGGAAATAATTGTATTTTTCATGAAGACCAAGTGACTTATCTTGACAATTAACAGGACATATTTGAAAGGAAAGAATATATGTCCTTAGGATACTGTCACCCTTGGGCTTAGGTCCCATAGCTGCTATCTCTGCATCACACCATAGTATGTGTGAAAATAAATGCATGACAGAAGCCATGGGCAGTCCTGTCACTCAGAATCCCCCATTTAGCAGCGGAATACTCAAATCCGTGGCACTAGACATCACCCCTATGACACTTACCACTAAAACCTTGGGGGAAAGGTTTCATGCTTTACAATTAAGCATTTCATCCATCTCGAATAAATTTTTGTGAGTGTGGAAGATCAGTGTCCTGAAACATTCTGCACAGGGCCATCCAGTTTTGCCAGCACCATTTAACTTGGTATGTTCAATAGTCATTGAATTTTATTGTCTCACATACTTTACTGACTTTTAGAAAGACAAATAATCTTTGCACATACCTTTTGATTTTGCCATTATGAAGTTACACGTGTTGGGTGGCGCCTGTGGCTCAGTGAGTAGGGCACCGGCCCCATATACTGAGGGCGGCGGGTTCAAACTCAGCCCCGGCTGAACTGCAACCAAAAAATAGCCGGGCGTTGTGGCGGGCTCCTGTAGTCTGAGCTACTTGGGAGGCTGAGGCAAGGGAATCGCCTAAGCCCAAGAACTAGAGGTTGCTGTGAGTCCTGTGACATCATGGCACTCTACCGAAGGTGGTAAAGTGAGACTCTGTCTCTACAAAAAAAAAAAAAAAAAGAAAGAAAGAAAAATGAAGTTACACGTGTTAAAGGGAATATGAGGTCCCTCACTTAAATTAGTTCAACATGTGGCATCTAAATGTTTAAAATCAAAGTGTGTTGACTTCTGTTTCCATTTGACCCCAACCCCACAAATATTAAATGATCTGGCATTAAAAATTTTAAATGTTAGCTCGTTTAGTGGCTTCATATTAGAATTGAGTACCCTGGATTCTTGCTTCTCCATTCTTGTGATACTTTACTACAAAGAATTTGTTCCAACTCTATCCAGGTTAATAGAAAAGATGTAAAATCTCCACTTTTTTAATGGCCAAATAGTATTCATGGTATGCATATACCACAGCTTGTTAATCCATTCCTGGGTTGATGAGCACATAGGCTGTTTCCACCTTTTGTTGATTGTAAACTGAGCTGTGACATACCCTCATAAGAGAAAAACTTGCATCAATTCAAGGGACTGAGGGAGTGTAGAGAGGGGAGGAGGGGGGATGGGGGTTATGGTGTATGGCACACCTCTTGGGGGTGGGACACAATTATAAGAGGGACTTTACCTAACAAATGCAATCAGTGTGACCTAATTCTTTGTACCCTCAATGAACCTGAAACAATAAAAAAATTAGATATTATCATACCTCCAGTATTTATTTTCTTTACTTTCTGAAATGCAATCCCCAAATATGCAGTTATACAATTTTATATTTCATACTCTCTGTGCTTTAAATTAGGTGAGTTTGAGAGCAAGCCCAAGCAGGAGTAAGATTGCTATCTCTACTAAAAGTAGAAAAACTACCTGGGCATGGTGTTAAGCACCTGTAGCCTCAGCTACTCAAGAGAGTAAGGCAGGAGGATTGCTTGATACCAAGAGTTTGAGGTTGCTATGAGCTATAATGACATCACAGCACTGTATCCAGGGCAACAGCATGAGACTCTGTCTCAAAAAAATAAAATAGACACAAGGAAAGAAGTTTTGGCACGATCCTTATGTATCACCATACTTACTGATATGATTTACTTTCATTTTCAATTTATTTTCCACTCAGATTCAGCCCACAAGGACTTCTAAATGCTTTAATTATTGCCTGTTCAATATCATTCATTCAGTATATCTGCAATTATATTTCCAGTTTTACAGCACTGTCATCATTGATCGGTAATAACACCCTATGTATGTCATGCCCTCCTTAGTTCATCTTTCCATCTTCCATGAAATTAATTTTATTAAAATAGAGGAAAGATGGTGAGGAGACTGCCAGAATGATAGACTAATAACATTTTTTTTCTATTAGTAGTTTACTTTGTAATGTTCTTTGTATCTAATTTTTCCCATATTGCCTATGTGAGCATCACAGCAGGGCACAGTTCCTGTATATGAAAATGGAATATTTTGTTGGAAAGATCTTTTATGTGTCCTAATGAAAAATGAACTAAAAAAAGTGATAGATTAATATAATGGGAGTGATTTAGAACAAGGAGATAAAGATACTAACATGATGATGAAGAAGATTTATGCACAAATATATGCAAACTAGAAGATCTGAGGCAGGGGAGGGAGGTGCTTGCTGGTGGTGACAAAGCCAACCTTGTTCATGCATAAGATTTTTAGGGGGATTATTGATGGTAATCTTAAAACTAGAACTGCATGAGGACTGGCAACAAATGGCAAGGGGTGACTAAAACCACATAAAATGAAACGTGAGAATAAAGTAGAGGCGGGGCCGTATGAATGGAGTTGTGGGTAAATTAAATTTATAACCAGTCCTCAAAGCTATTTTCTTCCCTAGAAAAATATAAAATAACACAAGCCCTCCGCTTCCTTCACCCCTAAGCAGCCATAAGTTGTATTGCCAGCACCCTTGTATAAAATCGCTAAATAATAAGATAACAAACAACAATTCATAGGAAATGTAAGAAATGGTGGACTTGATTGTGTATAGAGTATAAATGTCTTAACACAATAATTAAGTAGATGAGGTGAGAGATACATTAACTAGTGCGATGTAAGCATTCCAAATTGTATATGAAATCAGCACATTGTACCCCATAAATGCATTAATGTATACATGTAAAAAATAAAAGTTCTATTCTAAAAAATTAAAATGAAAGGAATTGTAAGAAATGGTAGTCTAATGGTAGACTTCTGTGCAGTCTACCATTAGAATAATGACAGCTCAAACAATTTATATCTCAGTCCAGAAAAAAACAATAGTGCAGGGACTCTTTGTGTGAGCTCAGATTACTCAAGTGTTGTGTTCTAATGATTATTAGACACATTATGTATTGTAATAATTACTTTGTCAGTAAAATTTAACAATAAATTAACGTGAATCATCAGAAGAGATCTACAGGATACTTATTTTCTTATCAATCTAAACATATAGTGGAGAAAAATAAGTGCAGCCATGAATGTTGAGTATGTTGCATATAATTCAACCTTATGTCCTTTGCAGTGATGTTGTTTTTAAACTCTGAATGCAAATTTTAAATTTCATTGAAATTCCTATGCTGGCAAAACAGATTTAGTTCCAAGCCAGGTGTCTTCTTAAGTATGTTTAGATGCATTTTTGTTGCAACTTTTAAAAATATACTTTGCTAAGTATATTTAGATGCATCTTTGTTTTTATGCACAGAGAAAATCCAATATGTTACTTTATAGTACAGTGCAGAAACATTTGCATTGCTTGCCAAATGATATAATTTATGGTACACCTGACTTTTTCTTGGATCATGCTTGAAACCCTAACTGAACTATGGTCTAAGCCAGGTAACTATATGTATCTTTTAAAGGTATTGTTTTGCATTGATGATAAAACTATAAGGTTAATTTTCTAAATCATGTGTTTATACACATATATGTTATCCTAAATAATAAAAGGTATTGTAAAATTTCTATGAAAATCATTCCTGAGAAAAATAACATTTGAGCTAAGATGCTTAAGGTACTAAACTCAATAAAACTATAATTGAATAAAGAAAGGGATTTCACTTATCTTTTTACTTTCTATATTAAATTCCTGGGCCTGCTGTAGCAAAATAACACAAGCTAAGTGACTTAAACAATAAAAAATATATTGTCTCACAGCTCTGAAGGCTGCAAGCCTGAAATCACGTTACTGGAAAGGCCACAGTCCCTTCTGAAAGTGCTGGGGAAGAAGCTTTTTCAGGCCTCTCTCCTAGATTCTGGTAATTCTTGGTATTCATATATTGTTTTCCTTTTATGTAGGTAAGATCGAATTTGCCCCTCTTTATAAGGACACTGGTCCTGTGGAATTAGGGCCTATCCTAAAGACCTCATTTTAACTTGATTTTTCTCTTGGAGGATCCTGTATCCAAGTTAAACCATATCTGAGGTCTTGAGTGTTAGGATCCCCAAATGTGGTTTTTGAGGAACACAATTCAACCCATGACACCCCTGACATCTGGCACATAGCTCACATTTGAGAAATACTAGTTAGTAGACATACAAATGAATTCCCTAGGAAGATAATTGAATAAAACCTGAGATCATTATAGGAAGAAATTGTGTGCATATATACATAGGTCGCTACAAAATTCTGAGACAGACTGTTATGGTCCATTTTTTTACTTCCAAAAACACAGTGGACAGCGTCCTTTCTGATCCACCCATTCCAGTTTCAATGTGCTCAGCTTATCAGTGCAACTGGGAGGGCTTCATTTGCTTCTGTCCACGTGGATTTTACATTTCTTGATTTTTGTGCATCTCAAAACTTTCATAATGACCCACATGTGTGTGTATGCTCAAGGCCCAGAAACAAACCAAAAGCTAAATGTGGAAAGGGTTCTCATTCTGTAAAAGGCATGGTATTAAGTTGGTAGGAAATAAGACATTGAATATGTGTGCTCCACTCTCTAACCTCAGACAGACCATACAGTCTTGTGAGATTGAGTAAGGCAGAAAAGCAGGCACGGTTATCAAACAGCTCTCAGGTACCAAGGACTTTTCCTTTATGTTCCTTGAAACAGCTCTGCAGAAAGGTGGGTTTTTTTAGCTGCCTTTCCGGCAAAGAAACCATCATCAGCAAAGAGCTTTACACAGAAACGTAGGCAGAGTCAGAGGAAGACAAAATCACATCTGTTGTAAGATAAACAAGACAGCTTTGGTGGGGACTATAATTTTAATGTCGGCCTTTAGAGAGAGCTACTGCTTTCTGATAAAGATGATAGAATTTGGACTAACACCTAGGAGTCAGAAACCATGGTGTGTATTTGAGCAAAGTGAATTATCCCAAAGTGACTGAATATGGAGGCCAGTTAGAGAAGGAAAACACTTTTAAAGGTACATTTATTTTAATAGGAAGGGAACATTATTCTCATTTTGACAGATTATAAATGTAAACATAGATATATTGATGGGAAAAGTAAGTTCCAGAATATTTTTTTTTCTGATAAAGGGATTGTGACTTCTCTGTTACTTGTTTTAAAAGGTAGACACAGCATTGAGGTTTATTGATGAAATCATGTGAGCTGTGGAAAAGATTTTGATATTGTAATCATATCAGTCCTTTTGAAGATACTAAACAAAAATAATAACCCCCAAACCAACCAGTTTTATACCGATTCTTATTGCATGGTAAGATAATATGATTTATTTCTGGTGCTGTGCTGGATGTTCATGGAGCCAAAATAAAATATAGAAATAAGTAATCTAAATAAATGCCATCCCTTGAAAATAAGGTACATCTCATCTACCTTGGTCTGAGTTAACTTGATCATTACTTTGATCTGCTTCATTTTAGCATTATCTCAGTGTTCTTCATGTTAGGAAAACATTTCAGTGTTGTAAGAGGTGAAGTGATGTGTCAACAAATAAAGTTAGTAAAATATAGAAACAAAACACTCAAACCCCAAGGAGGTCACATGGCCAGGGGGGCCTGAAACAGCAGCTGGAAAGACCCTTTGCTACTGGAAAGACTGGTCAGCCTGCCAGCATCCACCCAGATGATATTTGACACTGATTATTTTAATGAGAGGCAGTTTGTGTGTACCCCTCAACTATAAATCTGATACACTTTGGCTCAACAGGCAGGTGACTTTCATGAATCCCATATTTCTTCAGGCCTTTGTCTTTTGGAAGCAGCCAAGTACTTGGGTGAGATAACTATAATCTGATTCTTTGATTACAAATTTCAACCAAATTTGGAATGAATCTTTCAAAATAGCCCTGGGGCTGTTCCGTTTCGCACCTGGCATTCGAAAGCTCTGGTCTTGGGCTCTGTTGGTTTATTTTCCTCTGTGCCCTGGGACACACTTGCCCCACACCACTGTCCTCCGGCTGAGGTCCTTTGCCACCTTAGAATGTAGGTGCAGTCTCCATCTCCCCACTTTTGAGAATCCAGGGCTAGTGTTCCCGGAGGTCCCTTTGTAGTCACTCCACTCTCCTTCCCTGTTTCTCCCAGGGGTCCACACACTGTCTGTGGACACAGGACTCTCCAGAAACTGTGTTAAGTGTGACTAACATATTTCTTCTTTCTTTGAGATTCAAAACAGAAATACAGAGAGCTTTTCAGTCTTTCTTCTAAACAAAAAGGACACACTCTCTTCTTCAGTGACATTGGTTGACCCTGCATGTCAGAGCATATTTCATTTCAAGCCGTAAATCAACGACATGATGTTAAGTGAAGTTCAGAGTATGCTGGGCATTAATCAGAGCTGGTGACAGACTTCACAGACAGTGTCCTTCACAACTACCCTCCCAACTCTCAGATAGTAGTACAGTTTACAGATGTCTTACATTGCTGTCTTTCTTCTTCGTTTTACCTTCTTCGATAGAGCAGGAGCAGATTCTCGAAATCACTTAATGCATCATTTTAATCAGGATAGCCCGCTAGGTCTTCACTGAGCCTGGCTGCCTTTTCAGAGCTGCGTTAATCGTGGTGTACAAACAGAAATCGCTTGACCTCTTTCTATTTTTTTTTCATAAATAACAAAGGATAATGAATCAGGCAGAACTAATTTGAAATGAGGACAAAATAATGATTATAAGCCAAGTTCATTCCATGTGCAACTTTAGATGTTGGAAATGTGCTAATAAAACCCACTGCCAATTAAGCAACGTAAAACAAGATAAACTCATCTGAGTCTCAAAATGAAGTGCTCAAATCCCTTCCTGTTGTCTTTCTGCCTATGCATCAGACAGATCACATCAAATGTTATTCCATGTATAAACCACCCCACAGATGAAACAATTGGCAGACAGCAGAACTGTTTATAACTCTCAGCTGCTGTTTGTAGTAAAACTATTAATAGCAAATAGAATAAAGGCTACACATATTATATTAGTCACATCTGATTTTGTTTTTAGATTATGAAGCAAAAACAGATTGCTTCTAGCTATGTCATGCTTGGATAGGTAACCATATAATTTTGATCTAAGCCAGGACACTCTTGGGAGGAAAAGAGGATACTAGTTCAGGTGGTGGTAAGGCAAGAGGCATTCACTCCTCTGATACTGTGACAGATGGTCACCTTGTATGATTGTGTAATGAGGATTCATTGTATTCAGCTATTTTTGTTTTAATGGTTTTGCTATATTTTGTTTAATTTGTTCAAAGATGCTAACAATTACCGAACTTCAATGTCACTCTGCAATTTCAACCCTGTCTCTGCACCTGTTTCATCACTTATCTTCAATCATCATTAAATTTCAGAATATGGGGTCCTCTGAGCATTAAACACTTCATCCCAATTTATTTTTATTTTTATTTTTTATTAAGTCTTTTG
This sequence comes from Nycticebus coucang, assembly GCF_027406575.1. Classification (NCBI taxonomy): domain Eukaryota; kingdom Metazoa; phylum Chordata; class Mammalia; order Primates; family Lorisidae; genus Nycticebus; species Nycticebus coucang. The sequence continues at coordinate 106,002,149 of NC_069780.1, read as the reverse complement.
TACATAGATCATAAATACATTCATGCCCATTTCAGTGTGTTGATTATTTGTACAAATTGGAGTGCTTACATCATACTAATCAGCATAGCTTTCATCTCATTTGCCCAATTATAGCATTAGGACATTTGTGTTCTACACATGATAGAACCAACTTGTACTTGGAATGTGCTCCATATCTGTCTTCCATTTGGTGTTAATAATGTCTTTGAAGAACATTCATATACATTCACATATTTTATGTGATTTTTAAAAATTTCAGATTAATATGAAGGCACAGATGATTAGGTTACATTGTTTGCATTTGTTAAGTAAAATCCAAGTTGTAGTTGTGCCCCTCACCCAGGAGGTGTGACGTGTACCCTTACACTGTGCCCATTATGTGAGAGTTTGTCAATCCCCCTCCTTTTCCCTTCTCTCTTCCCTCCTTACGCCTCTGTCCCACTTGAGTTTAATTGTGTTTTTCTCTTTGTGTATTTGTTTATGTACTGGTTTCATATTAGTATTGAGTACATTAGATTCTTGCTTTTCCATTCTGAGATACTTTACTAAGTAGGATGTTCTTCAACTCCATCCAGGTAAATGCAAAAGATGTAAAGTCTCGGGGGCAGGTGGTATTGGAAGCCACATGTGTAGGGGGCCTAATTCTTCAGAGGTCACAGGTTGGTGGTGGATGGTTAATCTTGGTGGTGTTATCCTGTGAAGAGTCTGCTGTTTCTGGGAGACAACTCAAAAGAAAGTCACACCCGGAAGAGCTGCGCCGAGACCCGTGATGGGCACCCTCCTGGACCTCTGGAAGAGCTGCGCTGGGACCATGATATGCACCCTCCTGGACCCTGGTAGGATCTGCACTGGGACCTTCCTGGACCTCCAGAAGAGCTGTGCTGGGACCCTTCTGGAACTCTGGAAGAGCTGTGCCAGGACCTGTGCTCGGCACCCTCCCACCTCTGGAAGAGCTGCACCGGGACCCGTGATTAGCACCCTCCTGGACCCTGGTAAGAGCTGCACCAGGACCCTCCCAGCCCAGTAAGAGCTGCTTAGACCCACTACCCTGCCCAGCGGGCCTCCCCACACCCTGACCAGGAACTTCAGGAACCGCACAACCCGGTATCCTCCATCCTGTACCCTCCCTGCGTGCACACCACCTGCTTGTCTGGCCAGGGACTCTGGTAGCCGTGTGCCCTCTGGAGCTATCCATGCCTCTGCGTGGAGCCCTTCTCCTGGCCAGAGAATGCTGGAGCCTTGGTCCCTCTGTGCCAAAGTCACTGGGCGCCAGGCACTCCCAGAACCGTGTGCACAATCCCCCCGCCCTGTTGCTGGATCCGGGGGTGTCACACTCCAGAGCTCCTTCCACAACCAGAACTCCCTGGCTGGGACAGCCTCAGAAGAGCTACTCAGGGTCACTCCCTACAAATATCCAGCAACAATAGAGTGATCACCCTGGGGTCTAATCTCAGAGAGAAACCACCCCAACTCTGAGGCGGCCAGAGGCAACAAGTGAAAAAAAATCATGAGATGAAATCAAATGAAAAACTCTGGCAATATGAATAATTAGAGTAGATCAACTCCCCCAAGGAACAATGGGGCAGACACAGCACAAGATTCCATGCACAAACAAATAGCTGAGATGTCAGAAATCAAATTCAGAATCTGGATAGCAAATAAGATTGAATTAGAATTCCAAGCAGCAACCCAGAAGATGTCTCAAGAATTCAACAAATTCAAAGACCAAATGACCAAAGATTTTGATACATTGAGACAAGAAGTTGCAGCCCTCAAAATCTGAGGAACACGGTAGAATCCCTCAGAAACAGAATGGAGCAAGCAGAAGAAAGGATTTCTGACATTGAAGACAAAGCTTTTGAACACTCCCAAACCCTCAAAGAGGAAGAGAATGGAGAGCAAAAGCAGATCACTCTCAGAGACCTCTGGAATAATTCAAAGAAAACCAATATTCATCTTATAGGGATCCCTGAAAGCGGCAAAGTGGCTTCACAAGGCACAGAGTCTCTTCTCCATGAGATTATGAAAGAGAACTTTCCAGAAATGCCAAGAGATTCTGAAATTCAGATAGCAGACAGTTTCAGAACTCCAGCATGACTCAACCCGAATAAGACATCCCCCAGACACATCATAATTAATTTCACTTTTCTCATGAAGGAGAAAATTCTGAAAGCAGCCAGACAAAAGAAAACCATCACCAACAAGGGGAAGAATATTAGAATAACTGCAGATCTCTCTGCTGAAACCTTTCAAGCTAGAAGAGAATGGTCATCAACTTTTAATATCCAAAAACAAAACAACTTTCAACCCAGGATCCTCTACCCAGCTAAACTGAGTTTCATTTATGATGGAGAAATTAAATACTTTAATGACATTCACATGTTGAAGAAATTTGCCACAACTAAACCAGCTCTCCAGGATATTCTCAGACCTATCCTCCAAAAAGACCAGCATAATCCTCCACCACAAAAGTAAACCCACCCAGAAAATTTTGATCAAATTCCAACTTCCACAGTCACAAAAGGATTAAAAATGTCTACCAGACTCTTGAAAGGCTTATCAATATTCTCAATAAATGTGAATGGTTTAAATTGTCCTCTAAAGAGGCACAGGTTGGCTGTCTGGATACAGAAACTCAAGCCAGATATCTGCTGCATACAAGAATCTCATATTACATTAAAAGACAAATATAGACTCAAGGTGAAGGGATGGTCATCTATACTCCAGGCAAATGGAAAGCAGAAAAAAGGAGGCGTTGCAATCCTATTCACAGATGCAATAGGCTTTAAACCAACCAAAATAAGGAAGGATAAGGATGGACACTTCATATTGTCAAAGGTAATACTCAATATGATGAGATTTCAATTATTAATATTTATGCATCCAACCAGAACGCACTTCAATTTATAAGAGAAACTCTAACAGACATGAGCAACTTGATTTCCTCCAGTTCCATAGTAGTTGGAGATTTTAACAACCCTTTAGCAGTGCTGGATAGATCCTCCAAAAAGAAGCTAAGCAAAGAAATTTAGATTTAAACTTAATCATTCAACATCTGGACCTAACAGACATCTACAGAACATTTCATCCCAACAAAACTGAATATACATTCTTCTCATCAGCCCACGGAACATACTCCAAAATCGACCACATCCTAGGCCACAAATCTAACCTCCGCAAATTTAAAAAAATAGAAATTATTCCTTGCATCTTCTCAGACCATTATGGAATAAAAGTTGAACTCAATAACAACAGGAATCTGCATACCCATACAAAAACATGGTAGCTAAACAACCTTATGCTGAAGGATGGGTTATAGATGAGATTAAGAAGGAAATCACCAAATTTTTGGAACAAAACAACAGCGAAGACATGAGTTATCAGAACCAGTGGGATACCGCAAAGATAGTCCTAAGAGGGAAATTTATAGCGCTGCAAGCCTTCCTCAAGAAAACGGAAAGAGAGGAAGTTAATGACTTAATGGGACATCTCAAGCAACTGAAGAAGGAAGAACATTCCAACCCCAAACGCAGCAAGAGAAAAGAAATAACCAAAATCAGAGCAGAATTAAATGTAATTGAAAACAAAAAAAACATACAACAGATCAATAAATCCAAATGTTTTTTTGAAAAGGTCAATGAAATAGATAAACCATTGGCCAACCTAACCAGGAAAAAAAGAGTAAAATCTCTAATTTCATCAATCAGAAATGGTAAAGATGAAATAACAACAGACCCCTCAGAAATTAAAAAAATCCTTAACAAATACTACAGGAAAATTTAGTCTCAGAAATATGAAAATCTGAAAGAAATCAACCAACACTTGGAAGTGTGCCACCTACCAAGACTTAGCCAGAACAAAGGTGGAAATGTTGAACAGGCCTATATCAAGTTCTGAAATAGCATCAACTATACAAAAATCTCCCTAAAAAAGAAAAGCCCAGGACCAGATGGCTTTACAACAAAATTCTACCAAACCTTTAAAGAGGAACTAGTAAGTATATTACTAAACCTCTTCCAAAATATAGAAAAAGAAGGACTACTACCCAACACATTCTACGAAGCAAACATCACCTTGATCCCTAAACCAGGGAAAGACCCAACAAGAAAAGAAAATTATAGACCAATATCAATAATGAATATTGATGCAAAAATACACAATAAGATCCTAACGAACAGAATCCAACAACACAGCAAAAAAATTATACACCATGACCAAATGGGATTTATCCCAGGGTCTCAAGGCTGGTTCAATATATGTAAATCCATAAATGTAATTCAGCACATAAACTAAAAAATAAAGACCATATGATTCTCTCAATTGATGCAGAAAAAGCTTTTGATAATATTCAGCATCCCTTCATGATCAGAATACTTAAGAAAATTGGTATAGAAGGGACATTTCTTAAATGAATAGAGGCCACCCACAGCCAATATCGTATTGAATGGAGTTAAACTGAAATCATTTCCACTTAGATCAGGAACCAGGCAAGGTTGCCCATTGTCCCCATTGCTCTTTAACATTGTAATGGAGGTTTTAGCCATTGCAATTAGGGAAGAAAAGGTGATCAGGGTATCCACATAGGGTCAGAAGAGATCAAACTTTCACTCTTCGCAGATGATATGATCTTATATCTGGAAAACACTAGGGATTCTACTACAAAACTTTTAGAAGTGATCAAGGAATACAGCAATATCTCAGACTACAAAATCAACCCATAAATCTGTAGCCTTTATATATACCAACAATAACCAAGCGGAAAAAATAGTCAAGGACTCTATTCCTTTCACAGTAGTGCTAAAGAAGACGAAATATTTGGGAGTATACCCAAAACCAGAGATGTTGACATGGATGTGGAGAAAAGGGCACACTTCTTCACTGCTGGTGGGAATGCACACTAATATATTCCTTTTTGGAAGGATGTTTGGAGAATACTTAGAGATATAAAAATAGACCTGTCATTCGATCCTATAATTCCTTTACTAGGTATATACCCAGAAGACCAAAGATGACAATATAACAAAGACAGCTGTATGAGAATGTTTATTCAGCCCAATTCATAATTGCTAAGTCATGGAAGAAGCCCAATTGCCCATCGACCCACAAACAGACTAGGAAATTGTGGTACATGGTACATGGAATATTATGCAGCCTTAATGAAAGATGGAGGCTTTACCTCTTTCATGCTTACATGGATGGAACTGGAACATATTCTTCTTAGTAAAGCATCTCAAGAATGGAAGAAAAAATATCCAATGTACTCAGCCCTACTATGAAGTTAATTTATAGCTTTCACATGAAGGCTATAACCCAACTATAGTGCAAGAATATGGGGAAAGGGCCATGGGAGGGGAAGGGAGGGGTGAAGTCAGTGTGGAGGGAAGGAAATGAGTGGGACCACACCTACAGTGTATCTTAGAATGGGTACAGGCTAAGCCTACTAAATGCAGAATACAAATGTCTACATAAAATAACTAAGAAAATGTCATGAAGGCTACATTGCACAGTTTGATGAGAATATTTCAGATTGTATATGAAACCAGCACATTGTACCCCTTGATTGTACAAATGTACACAGCTATGATTTAACAATAATAAATAAATATAATATAAAAAAAAAAGAAAGTCACCACTTCCAAGTTTGGACAGAGTAGTCTATGGTATTAGTATTTAATTATGCACTGAGTGTCTAAGCCCAATAACTGAAAAACGCCAGGAAGGCTATGTCAACCAGTGTGATGAAAATGTGTCAAATGGTTTATGAAGCTAGTATGTGATGCCCCATGATCATATCAATGTACACAGCTATGATTTAATAAAAAAAAAGAAAAAAATAATTATACTCCAAAAAAAAAAAATTATGCACTGAGTGGCAGGTAGAATGTAACTAATTTTAGATTTTGCTCTAGTAATAAATATGAAATTACCAAAAAAAAAAAAGAAGATGTAAAGTCTCTATCTTTTCTTATGTATACTCCATGGTGTATATACACCATAGTTTATTAATCCATTCATGGGTTGATGGGAAGTTGGGTTGTTTCCACATCTTTGCCACTATGAATTGAGGTACAATGATCATTCTAGTGCAAATGTTCTTATGGTAAAATGAATTTTTTTCTTCTGGGTAAATACCTACCAATGGAATTGTGGGATTGAATGGAAGGTCTATTTTTAGTTCTTTGAGGATTCTCCATACATCTTTCAACACCCACGCCAGCATTATTTTTTGTATTTCAAGACACTTCTGTGAATATAAAAGCACAATGTTTTCTAGTTTTTGTCGTTGGTTGCTTTTAGAATATTGACTGCTTTTAGTACATAAAGAAATGATTAACAGGATGTGAAGAGAGTTACAGGTTAGGTAGTGATTAACAAATCCAATTCGTACTGAGAATTATTATATATAAGCACGAAGCCAAGAGTGTGTATGGATATTACCTTATTTAGTTCTCAAAGTGATGCTTTGGCATAGACGTATGTCACCTTAATTTTCACATAGAAAAACTGACATTAAAAAATAAGTGTTTTCCTGAAATCACAGATTTCTTAAGAAGTGGAATTGATTTCTTAAAGGTGTGTATTGACCGTACTCTCTGAAGTGTTCTTACCTCATGTGGGTGTTGAAGAAAGTGGCTCTAACATGTTGATTTCAATCTTCCATTGAAATGTGAGGGTAAGAATTGATTCTGGGGGGAGACAAGATGGCGGACTGAAGCCAGCTTTCAACAAAAGCTCTGGTCCAGAAGGAGAGTTAAGGGACAGGAATTTAGTAAGTATCCTGGTGGACTTGAGCCTCACCAAGAGAGAAGGCTGAAGAATGCACATCAACACCGCTGAGGCAAGCTGTGATCACAAGGACGCAAACAAAAGGTACAAAATCCACCACCAAGCGGACGGGAGTCCCCCTCCCCCATGAGACCGGCTCTAGAGCCCCAAAATTGAACAAGCGGGCAGAAATTAAAGGACCTCCCACTACACTCCAGGGAGAGACCTTCTAAAAACTGGACCTACCTCCCCTACTGGGGTGCCGTGGCGGTCTCCTGCCGGACATAGGGCTGAATAAAACTTTGGGAATCCTTTGCCGGCAACCCTGAATCCCCGGCGCTCCCCTCCCGCCCACTGAGGTCTGGAGGCCTGTCCCCTAGGACTTCGGATCCTTGGGTGATTTCTCAAGGGGAGTGGACAGTCCCCGAGCTGCGACTGGTCAGCATTGACTCTGAGGCGCACGAGTGAGGAGAGGGCACCGGGCTGAGGGGGAGTCACGCCTCGCGGCACTTCCCTGCGGTGCAGTGCAGCAACCCTCCCCGGGCATACGGGCCCAAGACTGAATCAGACTCTGGCCTCCCCGCTGAGAGCTGAGAACCCCTACTCTCACTCAGGGTCTGAGGGCCTATCCCCCAGGAGTTCGGCTCCTTGGGTGATTTCTCGAGGGGAGTGCACAGTGCCTGAGCTGCGTCAGGTCAGCGCTGACTCTGGGATACGTGAGCGAGGAGAGGGCACTCCGCTGAGGGGAAATCAAGCCTTGGCGGCACTTCCCTGCGGTGCAGTGCAGGAGCCCTCCCCGGACCGTAGTATTGCGTAAAACTGAAGGAAACTCTAGCTTCACCCCCCCCCACTCCCAATCGGGGTCTGGGGGCCCATCCCCCAAGAGTTCTGATTCTTGGGGGATCTCTTAAGGGGTGTGAACCCAGCACAAACTGCGGCCGCTCAGTGCTGACTCTGGGGCGCGGGACAGAGGAGAAAAGGGTCGCCTGAGTGCCCACACCAGAGCAGCAGTTCCCTGGAGGTAGATCAACAGCCGTTTTTTCTTTAACGGCAGAACGCTCACTTCTGGATATTCTGAGGCCACACCCCCTGTCTCCCTGGGCAACCAGAGGAGGCCACCGGGTGACGCGGCTCACAAACCCGGGAAGCTTCCAGGGCGGGGCCGACCCAGAGAGGTGTTCAGACGCAATTCTTCAGCAGCAAAGACGTTTGAACTCAAAACAGCCCGTCTTCTGTAGGCGACGACAGGAACAGAGACAGAACCTCACAAAGTTGTCTGTTCTGTTCTGTTCTGTTAGCAGCATCCATCAGGGACGGGGCTAAGCCTGAGTGAACACCTCCTTCCCATCACCTGCATCAAACACTCAAAGATGTCAGGCCCCATCTCCTCCTGCTAGATAGCGGCAGTCTGCGGGGGCCTGGCAGACTTCTTTGCGATTCAGGCAGGTGCAAATCCCTGGAGTGTCTGTTCACTGCAGGCAACTGGGTTAGCCATCTGCAGAGATACCAGTGACTGGGTCCAACGGAGGGGCAAAATGAGGAAGGAGACGTCAACCTTCCTAGACTGCTCTGTTTGCTGGGTGGCTCCTCCTGACTCCACGCTGCACTGGGGTGAACTGTGTCAGAGGAGTAACCAGGCCCCTGTGATCCAGTTCCCAGAGACCTCTTGAACCCTTCCACCCGAGACAACTGCCGATTGAGACAGTTGATTCGGACCTTTTGAACTGGGCTAATAGACTGAGGACTTTTCAGGCGGTGCCCTGGGTGTGCGATTGTAGGAAGGTTTGATTCTCCTTTTCCAACTGGGGCCAGAGGTGGGCAAGCGGGGTGACTTAATTGCTGATTTTTCCACACAGCTGAGACTTCAAGCCAGAGTAGAAGTTGCAATAGGATCGAACAGAAACCAGCTGAAAACAAGACAGAACCACTTTGCTCCACCACACCAGACAGGGCCCCAGTTTCTCAGGCCACAACACTGTACGGGCCCTCTATAAAACCCCAGGGGAAAAACCAAAGGGAGTAAACCATGGGGCGGAATCAGTGGAAAAACTCTGGTAACATGAATAACCAGAATAGATCAACCCCCCCAAGAAAAGATACGGCAGATGTGATTGAAGATCCCATTCATAAACAACTGGCTGATATGTCAGAAGTCGAATTCAGAATTTGGTTTGCAGACAAGATCAATAAAATGGAATTAGGAATTCGAGGAGAAATTCAAAAATTGTCTCAAGAATTTAACGATTTTTTTTTAATTTTTTTTATTAAATCATAACTGTATACAATGATATGATTATGGGGCATCATACACTCACTTCATAAACCATTTGACACATTTTTATCACAGTGGTTAACATAGCCTTTCCGGCGTTATCTCAGTTACTGTGCCAAAACATTTACATTCTACATTTACCAAGTTTCGCAAATACCCCTATAATATGCACTACAGGTGTGATCCCACCGATTCCCCTCCCTCTACCCACCCCCCCCTTTCCCACTTCCCCCTATTGTTAAGTTGTAGCTGGGTTATAGCTTTCATGTGAGAGTCCCAAATTAGTTTCATAGTAGGGCTGTGTACATTGGGTATTTTTTCTTCCATTCTTGGGATACTTTACTAAGAAGAATATGTTCCAGATCCATCCATGTAAACATGAAAGAGGTAAAGTCTCCATCTTTCTTTAAGGCTGCATAGTATTCCATGGTATACATATACCACAATTTATTAATCCATTCGTGGATCGATGGACACTTGGGCTTTTTCCATGACTTAGCTATTATGAATTGGGCTGCAATAAACATTCTGGTACAAATATCTTTGTTATGTTGTGATTTTTGGACTTCTGGGTATATGCCCAGCAGAGGAATTACAGGATTGAATGGCAGATCTATTTTTAGATCTCTGAGTGTTCTCCATATATCTTTCCAAAAGGAATGTATTAATTTGCATTCCCACCAGCAGTGCAGAAGTGTTCCCTTTTCTCCGCATCCACGCCAGCATCTCTGGTCTTGAGATGTTGTGATATAGGCTAGTCTCATTGGAGTTAGATGATATCTCAAAGTAGTTTTGATTTGCATTTCTCTGATGATTAAAGATGATGAGCATTTATTCATATGTCTGGAAAAACATACCATGCTCATGGCTAGGAAGAATCAACATTATCAAAATGTCCATACTACCCAAAGCAATATATAATTTCAACGCACTCCCTATTAAAGCTCCACTGTCATATTTTAAAGATCTTGAAAAAACATTACTTCCTTTTATATGGAATCAGAAAAAACCTCGAATAGCCAAGACATTACTCAGAAATAAAAACAAAACAGGAGGAATCACATTACCAGACCTCAGACTTTACTACAAATCGATAGTGATCAAAACAGCATGGTATTGGCACAAAAACAGAGAAGTAGATATCTGGAACAGAATAGAGAACCAAGAGATGAATCCAGCTACTTACCGCTATTTGATTTTTGACAAGCCAATTAAAAACATTCAGTGGGGAAAAGATACCCTATTTAACAAATGGTGCTGGGTGAACTGGCTGGCAACCTGCAGAAGACTGAAATTGGACCCACACCTTTCACCATTAACTAAGATAGACTCTCATTGGATTAAAGATTTAAACTTAAGACATGAAACTATAAAAATACTAGAGGAGAATGCAGGGAAAACCCTTGAAGAAATTGGTCTGGGTGAGTATTTCATGAGGAGAACCCCCCGGGCAATTGAAGCAGCTTCAAAAATACACTACTGGGACTTGATCAAACTAAAAAGCTTCTGCACAGCTAAGAACACAGTAAGCAGAGCAAGCAGACAGCCCTCAGAATGGGAGAAGATATTTGCAGGGTATAACTCTGACAAAGGTTTAATAACCAGAATCCACAGAGAACTCAAACGCATCAGCAAGAAAAAAACAAGGGATCCCATCGCAGGCTGGGCAAGGGATTTGAAGAGAAACTTCTCTGAAGAAGACAGGCGCAAGGCCTTCAGACATATGAATTTAACGAATTTAAAGACAAAACCACCAAAGACTTAGACACACTGAAACAAGAACTTACAGCCCTCAAAGATATGAAAAATACAGTAGAATCCCTCAGTAACAGAATGGAGCAAGCAGAAGAAAGGATTTCTGACATTGAAGATAAAGTCTTTGAACGCTCCCAATCTCTCAAAGAGGAAGAGAAATGGAGAGCAAAAACGGATCACTCACTCAGAGAACTCTCAGATAATTCGAAAAAAAACAACGTAAGGGTTATAGGAATTCCGGAGAACGATGAAGTGGCTGCCAAGGGCACAGAGGCCCTTCTACATGAAATTATGAAAGAAAATTTTCCAGACATGCCCAGAGAATCTGAAATTCAGATAGCAGACAGCTTCAGAACCCCAGCACGATTCAACCCCAATAAGCCATCTCCCAGACATATCATAATTAGCTTCACTAAAGTTAACATGAAAGAGAAGATTCTCAAAGCAACCCGGCGAAAGAAAACTATAACGTACAAAGGTAAGAATATTAGAATAACTGCAGATCTCTCTGCTGAAACTTTTCAAGCAAGAAGAGGCTGGTCATCAACTTTTAATCTCCTAAAACAAAAAAACTTTCAACCCAGGATCTTGTATGCAGCTAAATTGAGTTTCATCTATGATGGAGAAATTAAATACTTCAATGACATTCATATGTTGAAAAAATTTGCCATAAGTAAACCAGCTCTTCAGGATGTTCTCAGACCTATCCTCCACAATGACCAACCCAATCCTATACCACAAAAGTAAAATCACCCAGAAACTTCGGATCAAACTCCAACTTCCACACTGGCGAAAGGATTAAAAATGTCCACTGGACCTTTGAAAAACTCGACACCCAAAATTCCACCAGACTTATCAATACTCTCCATCAATGTGAATGGCTTAAACTGTCCTCTAAAGAGGCATAGGTTAGCTGACTGGATACAAAAACTCAAGCCAGATATTTGTTGCATACAAGAGTCACATCTCAACTTAAAAGACAAATACAGACTCAGGGTGAAAGGATGGTCATCCATATTTCAGGCAAATGGTAACCAGAAAAAAGCAGGTGTTGCAATTTTATTTGCAGATACAGTAGGCTTTAAACCATCAAAAGTAAGGAAGGACAAGAATGGTCACTTCATATTTGTTAAGGGTAATACTCAATATGACGAGATCTCAATTATTAATATCTATGCACCCAACCAGAATGCACCTCAATTTATAAGAGAAACTCTAACAGACATGAGTAACTTGATTTCCTCCAGCTCCATAATCATTGGAGATTTCAACACTCCCTTGGCAGTGTTGGATCGATCCTCCAGAAAGAAGCTGAGCAAAGAATCTTAGATTTAAACCTAACCATCCAATATTTAGATTTAGCAGACATCTACAGAACATTTCATCCCAACAAAACTGAATACACATACTTCTCATCAGCCCACGGAACTTACTCCAAAATTGATCACATTTTAGGTCACAAGTCTAACCTCAGTAAATTTAAAGGAATAGAAATTATTCCATGCATATTCTCAGACCATCATGGAATAAAACTTGAATTGAGTAACAACAGGAATCTGCATACCCATACAAAAACATGGAAGTTAAATAACCTTATGCTGAATGATAGCTGGGTCAGAGATGAGATTAAGAAAGAAATCACCAATTTTTTGGAACAAAATGACAATGAAGACACAAACTATCAGAACCTCTGGGACACTGCAAAGGCAGTTCTAAGAGGGAAATTTATAGCACTGCAAGCCTTCCTCAAGAGAACGGAAAGAGAGGAAGTTAACAACTTAATGGGACATCTCACGCAACTGGAAAAGGAAGAACATTCCAACCCCAAACCCAGTAGAAGAAAAGAAATAACCAAAATTAGAGCAGAATTAAATGAAATTGAAAAAAAAAGAATAATACAACAGATCAATAAATCAAAAAGCTGGTTTTTTGAAAAGGTCAATAAAATAGATAAACCTCTGGCCAACCTAATCAGGAAAAAAAGAGTAAAATCCCTAATATCATCAATCAGAAACAACAAAGACGAAATAACCACAGACTCATCAGAAATCCAAAAAATCCTTAATGAATATTACAAGAAACTTTATTCTCAGAAATATGAAAATCTGAAGGAAATAGACCGATACTTGGAAGCACGCCACCTTCCAAGATTTAACCAGAATCAAGTGGAAATGTTGAACAGACCCATATCAAGTTCAGAAATAGCATCAACTATACAAAACCTCCCTAAAAAGAAAAGCCCGGGACCAGATGGTTTCACGTCAGAATTCTACCAAACCTTTAAAGAGGAATTAGTACCTATATTACTCAACCTGTTCCAAAATGTAGAAAAAGAAGGAAGACTACCCAACACGTTCTATGAAGCAAACATCACCCTGATCCCCAAACCAGGAAAAGACCCAACAAGAAAAGAAAATTATAGACCAATATCACTAATGAATATAGATGCAAAAATATTCAACAAGATCCTAACAAACAGAATCCAGCAACACATCAAACAAATTATACATCATGACCAAGTTGGTTTTATCCCAGGGTCTCAAGGCTGGTTCAATATACGTAAATCTATAAATGTAATTCAGCACATAAACAAATTAAAAAACAAAGACCATATGATTCTCTCAATTGATGCAGAAAAAGCTTTTGATAATATCCAGCATCCCTTCATGATCAGAACACTCAAGAAAATTGGTCTAGAAGGGACTTTTCTTAAACTGATAGAGGCTATCTACAGCAAACCCACAGCCAATATCATATTGAATGGAGTTAAATTGGAATCATTTCCACTCAGATCAGGAACCAGACAAGGCTGCCCATTGTCTCCATTGCTTTTCAACATTGTAATGGAAGTTTTAGCCACCGCAATTAGGGAAGAAAAGGCGATCAAGGGTATCCATATAGGGTCAGAAGAGATCAAACTCTCGCTCTTCGCAGATGATATGATTGTATATCTGGAAAACACTAGGGACTCTACTACAAAACTCCTAGAAGTGATCAAGGAATACAGCAGCGTCTCAGGTTACAAAATCAACATTCATAAATCGGTAGCCTTTATATACACCAACAACAGTCAAATTGAAAAAGCAGTTAAGGACTCTATCCCATTCACAGTAGTGCCAAAGAAGATGAAATATTTGGGAATTTACCTAACAAAAGACGTGAAAGATCTCTATAAAGAGAACTATGAAACTCTAAGAAAAGAAATAGCTGAAAATGTTAACAAATGGAAAAACATACCATGCTCATGGCTAGGAAGAATCAACATTATCAAAATGTCCATACTACCCAAAGCAATATATAATTTCAACGCACTCCCTATTAAAGCTCCACTGTCATATTTTAAAGATCTTGAAAAAACATTACTTCCTTTTATATGGAATCAGAAAAAACCTCGAATAGCCAAGACATTACTCAGAAATAAAAACAAAACAGGAGGAATCACACTACCAGACCTCAGACTTTACTACAAATCGATAGTGATCAAAACAGCATGGTATTGGCACAAAAACAGAGAAGTAGATATCTGGAACAGAATAGAGAACCAAGAGATGAATCCAGCTACTTACCGCTATTTGATTTTTGACAAGCCAATTAAAAACATTCAGTGGGGAAAAGATTCCCTATTTAACAAATGGTGCTGGGTGAACTGGCTGGCAACCTGCAGAAGACTGAAATTGGACCCACACCTTTCACCATTAACTAAGATAGACTCTCATTGGATTAAAGATTTAAACTTAAGACATGAAACTATAAAAATACTAGAGGAGAATGCAGGGAAAACCCTTGAAGAAATTGGTCTGGGTGAGTATTTCATGAGGAGAACCCCCCGGGCAATTGAAGCAGCTTCAAAAATACACTACTGGGACTTGATCAAACTAAAAAGCTTCTGCACAGCTAAGAACACAGTAAGCAGAGCAAGCAGACAGCCCTCAGAATGGGAGAAGATATTTGCAGGGTATGTCTCTGACAAAGGTTTAATAACCAGAATCCACAGAGAACTCAAACGCATCAGCAAGAAAAAAACAAGGGATCCCATCGCAGGCTGGGCAAGGGATTTGAAGAGAAACTTCTCTGAAGAAGACAGGCGCACGGCCTTCAGACATATGAAAAAATGCTCATCATCTTTAATCATCAGAGAAATGCAAATCAAAACTACTTTGAGATGTCATCTAACTCCAATGAGACTAGCCTATATCACAAAAGCTCAAGACCAGAGATGCTGGCGTGGATGCGGAGAAAAGGGAACACTTCTGCACTGCTGGTGGGAATGCAAATTAATTCATTCCTTTTGGAAAGATATATGGAGAACACTCAGAGATCTAAAAATAGATCTCATTCAATCCTGTAATTCCTCTGCTGGGCATATACCCAGAAGACCAAAAATCACCAACATAACAAAGATATTTGTACCAGAATGTTTATTGCAGCCCAATTCATAATAGCTAAGTCATGGAAAAAGCCCAAGTGCCCATCGATCCACGAATGGATTAATAAATTGTGGTATATGTATACCATGGAATACTATGCAGCCTTAAAGAAAGATGGAGACTTTACCTCTTTCATGTTTACATGGATGGAGCTGGAACATATTCTTCTTTGTAAAGTATCCCAAGAATGGAAGAAAAAATACCCAATGTACACAGCCCTACTATGAAACTAATTTGGGACTCTCACATGAAAGCTATAACCCAGCTACAACTTAACAATAGGGGGAAGTGGGAGGGGGGGGGTGGGTAGAGGGAGGGGGATCGGTGGGATCACACTTGTGGTGCATATTACAGGGGTATTTGCGAAACTTGGTAAATGTAGAATGTAAATGTTTTGGCACAGTAACTGAGATAACGCCGGAAAGGCTATGTTAACCACTGTGATAAAAATGTGTCAAATGGTTTATGAAGTGAGTGTATGATGCCCCATAATCATATCATTGTATACAGTTATGATTTAATAAAAATAAATAAATAATAAAAAAAAAAAGAAGTGGAATTGACATGTAAACCAGGTTCTCAGCCTCACAACTGTACTTTTTTCCCTAAATTTTTATAGAACCTGAACATTCTACGTGTATGTATATATGTTTTATGTTGCTATTCCTGAAACATAAAATAGGAGACAGCATTAAAAACTCAAATTACTGTTATAGTAGCCTCGACTGTAATTGTAAAACATATCTATTATGACATAATTGTGGATAGAGTGGAGTGTATGGACCAGTTACTATCATAGTACACCAGAATATAATTAGACAATCCACCAATTAATTCATATACAAATTATGAACCTCATAACTAGAAATGAACTTTAATAAATAGTGTTTCCTGTTTAATAAATTGTGTTTCATGGAACCCACAAGTTGATGGGACAATACGGGCGAGTTGTCTACCTTAAAGGTTGGTTTCAATCTCAGGATTTCCCAGGACTTAAAAAACAAATTGACCTATTTTCTGCCATAACAATGCAAAACAGAACCTAAGCATGTCAATATTTGCCAGCCTAGAGGACAACATGGGTTTGACCTGAAACCTCAACTTAGAATGGAATAGTATGTTATTTTCAAATAATATTTTAGTAAAAATTTCTTTTGAACATCACTCTACCCTAAAGAATTAGTAATGGACCTTCATTTTTTATTTATCCTGTATCACTAATTAGTAAGCATTATTGGTGTTTGTCCAAATGGTGAGCCATTTGTTAACAAATTGTTGAAGAAAGGAACCAATAACTTTCCAAAAACCACCCTCAAACTGTGCAGGCTGTACACCTAAGGGAAAAACCACACAGAAAGAAAGCCTCCATGCTTCTGTTAGTTGAGACCTGAGGAGGTCTCTTTATCTCTTCCTTGATGGCTTGAGGCCTTTGGAGTTGGCCTTTCTGAATGTGAACTTTTTTCTTCTGTTTTCCAGCCATGTTTACTACAACCACCTGATGCTTCCTGTAAGTAGATCTCTCAGGATTGCCAGTAATGTAACTCAAACAATAAGTTTTTTTTTTTTTGTTTGTTTGTTTGTTTTTGAGACAGTCTCACTCTATTGCCATGGGTAGAGTGCTGTGGTATCATCACAGTTCACATCAATTTCAAACTCCTGGGCTCAAGTGATCCTCCTGCCTCAGTCTCCTGAGTAGCTGGGACTGCAGGCACCTGCCACTGTACATGGCTGTTTTTTTCTATTTTTAGTAGAGATAGGGTCTCACTCTTGCTCAGGCTGGTCTTGAACTCCTGACTTCAACCAAGTCACCAACCTGGACAAATAGTAGTTTTTGTTTGTTTGTTTCTTTTTGTTCCTTGGAATAGTCAGGAATTAGAGGCTTGAGCCTAAAGAATTTACTCATGGGTTGTCTGCCGCCCTTTACAAATAAGGGGTCTGTTCTGCCTCACCACATGCCTGTCTACATCCTTAAGTGTTAAGAAAGGGCTGGGAGGAAGGGGTTTTAAATAACACAAGATCCAGGAGAATGAGGTTACCCAAAGGGTAGGCAAGCCAATTAACTGGCATAGTGAGAACTTTGTTCATTCAAATTCAGAATTATGCTGAGACAGGTACAGAATAACAAGACTCTCACATAAGATGACAAAGTATATGGCACGAAGAGAATCAGAGGGAAGCAGAATTGTAAAGGGCAAAGCAGAAATGAAAGGTCAAGCCCTACGGAACAGGTTATTTACAGAACTCAATAAAGAGAAATGAAGGTGTGAGAAATAACTAATAAAAAGTAGAGAGAGCTCCCATCACCCACCCCTACTAAGGGAAAAATAATAGTGATATTTGTTACCTAAGAAAAGAAAAACTGTCAATAGTTGAAAGTGACTTTGTCAAAATGAATAGCATTACTACATTATTTTTAAGCCCTTGTAGACCAGATTGTCAATTATTAAGTTCAAAATTAAAGCTCTTGGGCTTATTTTTTTTCTAGCTCAGGTGAACAATATTAATAAGTCAAAAATCATTCTGTGTGTATAACCACTGGCTCAAACCAAGCATTTCGGAACTTCTGGGTCGCATGTCTTCATTAATTTCAGTCACTGTGAGCAATTTACATTTCTTCTCAATGTCCAGAGAAGAGCAGGACCAAGTGCTTGTAATATGTGACTTCATGTAGTTTTCTCTGGAGAGGAACCAGCTCATGGGGTTACAGAATCCAATGCATTAATCTTGTTAACAACAGGCACCAGCCTAGATGATAATTATAAACAGAAGGATGATAGCTTATTAGGGTCTTACTCAGATAATTAAAAACAAGAAATCCTGCATTTTGAATAACAAAGTGTTAAAAACAAAAGGAATAGAGTATTACTGTGGATATCAATAAGGTATATCAATTTCTTATTTATACATTGAATAAAATTCTTCACTAATAAGAAAGTCAAAGAATTTAACACATTATATTCATAAAATCTCACATTATCGAATGCTTTTTTTAGAAACTATAACCTCTGTATTTGAAGTGGTTACAATTGACGCAGGCAGTTATTTATCAGACAACAATTATAAATCAAACAAGGTGCAAGGCTATTAGATAACCTTTTGTAGTTCACACAATAACCCCTTAAATTCAGAAGGAAAGGCAATCAATGGGGATTGTACTGATCAGAGTAAGACTGGTGAAAACTGCTAAACCTAAAGTTGCCTGTTAAAGACTATGTTGAATTAGGATAAGTGGCATTAAGAAGAAAGAGAAGTTTAGAGAGATAAAGTACATTGAAGACACACATTGAACAGGTTTTTGTTATGGGAGAATGAAAACAGCAGTCTGAGGACATGGTTGTACCAGATAATGACAAGTCTTTAAAATCAGGAGGAGGAATTAATGAGCCTTAAATATAGATACTCCTTGCGTATAGATTAAATGTGTGATGAGGCTGGGTGTGGTGGCTCATAGCTGTAATCTTACCACTCTGGGAGGCCAAGGTGGGAGGCCTCTCCAGAGAAAACTACACGAAGTCACATACTACAAGCACTTGGTCCTGCTCTTCTCTGGACATTGAGGAGAAATGTAGATTGCTCCTAGTAACTGAAAATAACTAAGACACGCGACCTAGAAGTTCCAACATGCTTGGTTTGAGCCAGTGGTTATACACACAGAATGATTTTTGACTTATTAATATTGTTCAACTGAGCTAGGAAAATATTAAGCCCAAATATTAAGAGAAACAAAAAAATAGAAAAATTAGACAGGTTTTAGTGGTGCACACCTGGAGTCCCAGCTACTCGGGAGGCTGAGGCAGGAGGATTACTTTAGCCCAGGAGTGTAAAGTTGCTGTGAGCTAGGATGACACCACAGCACTCCAGCCTGGCTCAAAGACCCTGTCTCAAAATAAATAAACCAACAAACAAAATATGTATATGGTCTTCATGCATGTGTATCCATGCTCCGTGGGTCTAAGAGAGATCAGGACTTGAGGCTCCTCCCGTCACTGAGTCTTTCTCCCCTAAATTCCCAGTGGAGCAGGATTCCACCTGTCCTTCCCCCCATGTCCTTCTTACCCCCTTTTGGCTCCAAGCCAATGAGTTCTGTCTATCTTGCAGGAAGGTCCAAAGCCTGTGGACATGCTCTGTGAACTAGTAAGTTGAACTGTGCATATACATGGCACAGAGAATTTAGAAAATTCTCAAGAGAATTTTGAAAAACATATTTTCTGTATGGTCAGTGCTTCTTTTTCCTGTTTCTTTCTTGTGAAAGGGGCCAAGAAAGTTCTATGTTATCAAATTTAGCACCGATTTCTTCTGTTCCAATATTTCCTTTTCTCAGAAAAATGAACAACAAAACAAAAAAGCTCAACCTTCATGACATCACCTAGAAGTAAGAAGCAGCAAAGGAACCTCAATTAAGGCGAAATAAAAAAATTCATTTGTTGGGTATTATAGACAATCACATTGCGCAGTGTCCATAAGTGAGCAAAAAGTAATTCATGCAAATGCTGTCGGTAATTGCTTTTTTCCTCCAGATAACAAAACCCTAACAATATAAATCTGACCTTTGAGAATCACCTCCTCTCATCTCTGCTGTTTTCCTCTCGGGCTCTCTTGATGGCATCTGTTCTTTTTCCTCTTTTTTTCCCTTTGACTTTCTTTGTCTCTTTTACTGGAAATTGGTTGAACATCTATCTCCTTGAGTGTTTTCCCTGAGCCTCAATAAATAAGTTGAATGTTATTTCCATATTGAAATTCTATGAATATGGATTTTTGACTAAATTCATATATCTTTGCTATTTCCTTAGGTCCTCCCACTTCAATGATTACTTGCAGCATATTTAGACTGACCCCACACTCACTCTTCATCAGACCAGGACTGGTTGTGAATAGTAAGTAAGCTATGTTTCAGGTAGTTAGTTTATTGTAAAAAAGAGCTTCAAGGAATGGATGGACCGTGACACTACTCTTAAGAGTAAATTGATAATGCAATTCAACTTTTTAAAAAAGTGTCCATTTTGGGATCAATTCTCAAAGACCAATTGTCAGCCCTACAGGTTGAATTTAATTCCAGATGTGTTTTGTCTGAGTTTGTACTTTAATAAACTTAAAATACATTTAGATACATACACCCCCATCCCATCATTGGACCAGGGTGGGCGTTTATGCATATTTCAGTCATTAAAGACCCACTTTTTGTCCCAGTCACCAACCTGCTTCATCTATTTCTGTGATTTTTGTGTTCCCATAAAATAAGGAGTTCCTAGAAGCAAACCCTCTTTTGATGGTATATGCTTACACATATTACTCTGACCTAAGTTCTGTTTTTTTTTTTCTGAAATACAAGGACAAAAATAGGTTTGTTTGAAAATGTTAAGTGATATTTATACTATAGGTGCTTAACTTAGAGGCCACCCATGTTCAGTGACTCACAGAAAAGTGTAAACATTTTAGAATCCATTTATATTTACAGTGGATATTTTTGTTATGGTAATATACTTCACAAAATCTTTGTCTGGAGAAGTGCATTAGTTTTATTTGCAGTTGTTTCTTCAACAGATGGATTTCTCCAAATATCATAACTAAAACTTCTCTGATTTGTATTATGATAACATTTCACAAACTCTTTCATTCTCTTGAGATGGTGCAGTTAGTTTTATTTGAAGTCATTTCTCTCTCTCTCTTTTCAAAGACAAAATCTCATTTTGTTACTCTGGGTAGAGTGCTGTGGTAATGTCGTAGCTCACAGCAACCTCAAACTCTTGGGCTCAACCGATCCTCCCGCCTCAGCCTCCCAAGTAGCTGGGACCACCGGCAACCTCCCACCACGCCCGGCTAGTTTTTCTATTTTTAATAGAGATGGAGTTTCACTCTTGCTCAGTCTGGTCTTGAACTCCTGTGCTTGAGGATCCACCTGCCTCAGCTTCCCAGAGTGCTGGGATCACGGCTCCCTACTGCAGTTATTTCTTCTACATAGGGATTCCTCCAAACCTCATATCTATCACCTCTCTGAAGCCACATGGGACACCCCAGTTGCCAAACCTGTGTCAGTTCTTTTGTTTTCCATTTCTCTTCTACTCTCCTCCTGAACCATTGAAAAGATTTCACTCTGAGACTCAAAATTCTCTAATAAGAAGGATAAAGAGAAGGCAGGTTTTTTTTTTTTTTAATCAACTATGTTCCAGGCCTTCTTTAAGTTCTTTACACACATTAGCTCATTTAATCTTCAAAAGTAACCTACTGTGGTAGCTGGCATTACATATCGTTATTATAATTACAGAGGAAGGAAACTGAGGCCCAGAGGAGGTGGGGGCGGGCTCAGCAGCATGCAGGGCATGAGTGCTGCAAAGTCTTGGAAGTGAAGATACATCGAGTGTATCTTTTATTCAAAATATATATGTGTATATAATATATAATAAAATTCATATCCTACACACCCAAATTCCGAGGAAGAGGGGGCTCCTAGGCAGGGCTTGGAAAACCTCTCTTGACAACTGGAAACTGAGTTGCTTCTTCCTCTTCAGTCTATCAGTGAGTCCTCGGGACGGCAGGTGGATGGCAAATGCCAATTGGTGTAATCCAAACAAACCCACTTAAGTCATTCGGGCTCTGCTCTTCTTCAAACTTGGCAGAGAAAAGAGGATTTATGTAGCATCCTAAAGAAATATAGCCCTTCTTCTGAAAGGAAAAAAAACACCCTTGCCAAATAACCACAAAAGAAGCAAACGGTACTTCATCTGAAGACAACCTCAATACCTACCAAAGAAGTGCATAATATATATCTTGAAAATGTCCCTAGATTGTTTTTATTTCTCTGGCCAGGAGTCTATTTGAATTACAATATGCTGTGTGCTTTATTCTGTAGACCAGACAAACTCTGTGATTTATTATATAGTTCTTTACCAAAATATAAATGTGGAGTTTGAAATTCAAAACAGAGAACTGTTTTTCTTGAACCATACTTCACAGTCCTAGTATTTCATATGATCCTTAAACAAAGAAAAAGAGAAAGAGATCCCAGCTTGGTGGAACCTTCAGGATTTAACAGCTGTAAATTTTAATAGAAGTCAGAGGCCACTTAGTTAAAAAACAACCCAAGAAGTATTTTGGAAAAAAATGATATAGACTCTGTTTTACTCTGTGGTATGTATGAATTTTTAATAGTTAATAAAATGAATGATAATTTGTATGGTGAAATAATCTGAGGTTAGGAAAATCTCTAAAATCATCAAGCTAATTTAAAAATAAATACAAGATGTCTTGCATCATAAACATGGTGTAGTAAGGATTGCTTTAGTCTGTTGTTGACCTTGTGGATGTAGAATAGTTAATTTTCCATCCTTGGGAGTCGGATCATTATTTTCTGAAAAAATAGCATATTTATGGTTGCTATACAAATACAAAAGAATAACAAAGATAAATGGTTATGGACTTCTGTGCTGCTGATGACATATTTTAAATCAATTTAAATCAGCCCAAGGAATATGATTTATTTTTTGAGGATTAGATTGCTAAATTATTATGTTGAGATGCCCATTGCACGGAAGAAGAATCACATTATTCTGATGCCTCATTGTAATGACTTAGGTTTGGCTGTCACTATATCTGGGGGTTTAAAGTGAGGGGAAAAAATTAGTCACAAAGGAGAAAACATTACACGCTCACTCCTATTAATAAGTGTGGGTGCAATTTGACATACTAATGAGGTGACAAAAATCCCACTTGCTTGGCCCAAGATGATTTCCATGAAATCACCACCACAAAAGGCTTCAGCAAAGCGGTCGCAGTGGACAGGTGTGGTGTAAAAGTCAAGTCATTTTCTCCTGGTCACATACCGTATGTTTTGCAAATATTCTACCACACTTGGCAATGTGGAGGAATAAATGTACTAAAATGCTTTCCAATATTTTGACAGCCAGCATATAGTACCCAACTGTTAA
Source organism: Nycticebus coucang (assembly GCF_027406575.1). Classification (NCBI taxonomy): domain Eukaryota; kingdom Metazoa; phylum Chordata; class Mammalia; order Primates; family Lorisidae; genus Nycticebus; species Nycticebus coucang. The sequence goes on along the minus strand of NC_069780.1, from coordinate 105,979,008 downwards.
TGCTAGTGGAAAGTCCAGGAGAAAGATTTTGATTCATTTAAAATTAATTTTGAAAGTAATGTGTGGCTGTTATTTTAAAATATAGAAAGGTAGAAAGAATCTAAAGAGAAAGTTAAAAGTCTGTGTGTATCTGCTTTCCTAGGCCTACTCCAATTCCATGTCCCTACTAAGAGGCAGTCACTTTTAGCAGCTGGGAACTATTTTCCCCTCTTTATATCATAATTTTCAGGGCTTCCAAAGTCAAGTGTTTCATACGTTAAATGACTTTGGGCTTCCAAAGTCAAGATCATACGTTAAATTTTTCTAATTCTCTTTTCTTCACATATACTAGCTCTAGGAGAAAATTGGAAATTTTTTTTCTTCATGTATTTTTAGAATCCTAAAGAACAATATCTATGGTAGTGAACTGGACATTATCAATATGAACACTGTGATTTTTAAACACCTTAGTAACTAAAGCTTTAAAAAAAATGACATATACTCTGCATTTTCCTATTCCTAGGATAGAAATAAAATTCCATGTAACTCTCTTCAGGAAAGAGATTAGATATAATGATGGATGAATGAAAATCATCAAGGAGAAATATGCCATTTAAGAACATTATGCCAATATTAAAATAAATCTTAATGAAGATCTTCAGATTATTCTATGGTAATAAGTATTATAATTGCTCTTTGCCTGTAGTTTTTGTTGTAGCGGGTGTGTTTTAGGTGTCTTTTTTATTATCTCCCTTGCAAATGTAACATCTTTAGTGACAAGAACCTAAACACAGACGTAACTAATGCCATGTAGTCCAACTTCCTGTTAACCTAAGTAATGCCAGATTCCAGAGGTTGAGGTCATGAATGATACCAAAATCATAGCTAATAACCATATGAAAGGTGGTTAAATACAGACTGACTGGGCCAATGGCCCTATTCCTTCCCTACAGTGTTCTTTCCCTACTATGTGACTTCCTATTGTCATTGTTACAATAAAATTCATATCTGATTCCATTTTTCCAGGTCCCCCCAGCTAGTTGTCCCAGTTTATTCCAGTTCCCGGAATCTTTGGCATATTTATGTAATTTTCTGTTGTCAATTGTCAGTAAAAGAGTGATTCACTGACTTAGAGGTGCCCACTCCTACCCTTGGGTTAAGTAGTCAAAAGTTCAGGATGCTTCTGACCTTACTTTATTTTGTTTTATTGTTTTGAAGAGTCACTGTGGAGCTGGAACAGATGTTTTCCTCTAAGCCCAAATATAAAAACATTTCACTGAGATCCCTGGAAGTGCAAATCCCTGCCAGCAACCCGGGGGCTGTGGAGCTGATGTTGCTGTGGTCTGGGCTCCTCCACCCTTTGCTGTGTTTAATTCTCCCACTTGCTACTCAGCCTTGAAGAACCTTGAGGAAAGGACGGACTCGATCAAGTATTTTTTATGTTTTGCATGTGATTCCATTAATTTCTGCGTTCATGTCTAGGGGAACAGAAGGAGAGGAAGAGAGTTTGAAGGAATTATCGTTTCTGTGGAAGTGTTGTTCCAAAAAAAAAATGAAGTGATTTATATAGCATTATATCCTGATAGATTTCAAGCTCTTTCAACTGTCAATTCAGAGATGTAAACAGGTCATCCATGTTGTAGTTAGTGTTTTTGACATTGTGCAAATCTTAGAACTATTTCACTTGTCAGAGCATTTCCCTGACAGTATCTTCTTGGTATCTGTGGGTTGAGGTTTTGGGTAAAACACAGAACACCGTATTAAACTCAAATTTCAGAGAAATATTCATTTCATGAATATTGTTGGTATATTTCTAATGCACTATTTGGGACATAGTAAAAGGTATTTGTTGGAGATTGAAATTCAGACTTTCTGTTTTCCTTTGCTTTATTTGGCAGCCCTAATATAGGTTGAGATCCCTGAGTCAGGAATCTGAAATCCAAAATGGTTTGACATTTGAAACTTTCTCAGGGTCAACATGATGCCACCGTGGAGAATTCCACACTCGACCTCATGTGATGGGTCACATTCAGAAATGCAGTCAAATCTTTATTGTATGCCAGAATCGTTAAAATGTATCAAATTACCTTGGGGGTATGGGTATAAGGCATGTATGAAACATAAATGAATTTTGCATTTGGATTTGGGTCCCAAAGTCTAATTATGTACATATGCAAATATTGCCAAGTACAAACAATGCTGAAATCCAAAATCTTTCTGGTCCCAAGCATTTCAGATAAGGGCCACTTAGCCTGTGTGTGATAGCATCCCTCAGATAGGAAGGGAGGAAGAAGATGAGCCCTTAAGGGTATAGAAGTCTTAGTGATGGCTTCTCATCTTCAAATTACTCTAAACAGTGACATGTTTCTGTGCTCCTTTTCCTTTGATAAAAGCATAATAGTTATCACTAAAAGGGACTTGGAAAGAAAATACACAACATCCCTTACATGTGGACATTAAAATTCTTCTAATAAATATTATAAAGCAAGTTATCATGTTTTTTTGTCCTCTTCCTCCTCTTCATCAGGATGGCAATCAGGACATCAGTAACATTGGATTTATAAAGGACATTTATGGGAAGTTTTCTACCTGCCAAGCATTTTCATTAGTTACAATGTTTACTCCTCACCACACTTGCTGGAGTGTGTGTACCATGAAGGGCAATATCTGTCCCCATGCTTCACTACTGAGAACCCAGTCAGCACCTGACAATTACAGGTTACACATGTTCCCTGAGTGGAAAAAATGAATAAAATGAATAAATGAGGTAGAAAGTATTATCCCAATTTCACAAGTAGAGAAATTTAAGTTTACTAATGCCAAGGTCTTTTCTCCCAATCAGGCAGAATTATAAAATCACAGTGCTTGGAGAGAAATGCAGGTTTGTTTGATATAATGTACTTTGCTTTATTTGCTGCTTTAAATTATTTCAAAATCGTATTTCTTAATTCTATTGTGGGGAAAATTCTGTTTGCAATAATATCTGTCAATATTTGTTGACTATCCCTTGTAGATGAGTTGATAGCCATGATCAAGGTAGATGGCCACCATTCACGTGGGCCTTCTCTCTGAGGACCCCGATAGGAGTGTCTTTTTAGAGACATCCTGCATAGTGCTGGCTTCAGCCCTTCCAGGAAACCAGCTCCTGATAATTTGATCATTTCTTTTGTACACACTCCAGCTTCCACCAGCTTGCCCCAGTGGATTCATAATTAGGACACAAGTTTACCCAACTGTCACTCCTAGTAAATCTATAGAGACCCTGGATTCCACAACTAACTTCAATTCCTCAAAAAGCAACCCAATAGTATATTTTATCTAGGGAGATAGATTATTTACATCAAAACAAAAATAAACATTTACATTATAATTCAATTGTTAGAGAATTGGATAACATTAAGCATCAGAAGTATGCATTTGTTCTTGGTTAACCCACTATGATCATAAAAACTTAGGCAAACTTGTAATGGGAAAGCCCATAGGTTGATACAGAATGGATCCTAGTGTTAATGGAATTCCTTTGTGTTTACTAAAAGATGTTATATTTCTGGAACCAGGAGATTGGAATAAAGTCAGATTAATTTTACTATGTCATTCATATTTTATTTAGAGGTTGGAAATGGAAAACTTTTAGTATGTGTGTTCCTATCAACATTGCTTTTTTTAATTTTTATACTGTAAGATATTAAACATGCTATAGCCAGTTTGGATCCACTTAATTGAAATCAAGTACTTTATTTTTATTTTTTGAATTTCAGATTGATATGAAGGTAGTAATATGTAGGTTACATTGTTCTCACTTCCAAGGCAAAGTTCAAGTTGTAATTGAGCCCTTCACTTGGGAGTGTGCAGAACTCCATCACATTCTGCACATGAGGTGTGCATCCCACCAATTACCCTCACTCCTCTATACTCCCTCCTTTCTCCTCCCCCTCAGTAGACTACACTTGTGTTTCTGTTTTGTGTGGGCCTGTAGTTGTTTATACATTGGTTTCATATTAGTATTGAGTGCATAGGAGACTTGCTTTTCCATTCTTGTGATAACTTATTAAGAAAAGTATGCTTCAACTCCACGCAGGTTAATACAAAAGAGGTAGTGCTTCCATCTCTTTCTATGGCTGGATAGTACTCCATGGTGTACATATACCACAGTTTGTTAATCCATTCATGGATTGATGGGCATTTGGGTTATTTCTACATCTTGGTGATTGTGAATTGAGCTGCAATAAACATTCTAGTGCAAATGTCCTTGTAAGAAATCAAGTATTTTAAAAGTGAAGAGAGAGAGATTTTAAAACATTTAAGAACTTGAGCATTTAAAGAGCTACATAGAAAAATCACTTTGAGTCTACTTACTTATTCTCTGATGCTAAGACACAAGGTGGAGAGTAAGGAACCCATTTCTAAAGCCTGCTAACTTGAAAACCAGGGATCTCAGGCCATGTTTTCAGGACCACAGAGCAGGACAGAAGAGCAGGAATTTGATGTTTGTGCCCCACTGTACACAAAAATTGTTGCTCTGAAATACCCAGAAAACTTCCTTTCTCCCCTCCACACCCACCAGTCATCTCTACCTAAACATTTTGGGTCAAAACTAAGCCAGAACCTGTTGTCCTCATTCTCTCTCCACAAATAGCCATTTGAGAAGTCTCAGATGAGCACTCACTTCAACGTGGTTGATGTTTGCTATCCTCCCTTGGGTAAGATAATCTAAGGTAGCATTAAGGCTGTCACTGGGAATTATTCATGTATAATTTATACTCACAATTAAAAAGCATTTTTAACCAAATGTCACAACACAGTGACAACTAAATTAGACTGTGATTCACATTACCATGTGCTGACACTTGATTTAGTATCACTCTGGAGATACTAATAAGCGTCCCAGGCAGGGCACCACAGGGTCTCAGCCAGCCAGGTGCTTCTTCCCCAGTTGTGAGGTGAGGTGAGGGATGGTCACTGGTGCATGTTGCTGCTGTGGTGACTAATAATTAATTTTTAGAATATGTACTGCAATGAAAGACCAGCCCTGTTAATAATCATACAAGGCAACTCTAATAGACATCTAAAATAGTTAATTTTTATTTATGGTATAAAGTGAAGAAGTAACTGTGGAGAGCCTCAAAACAAAAGTTCTCATTTAAATATGAAGAAATCAGTGTCCAATGATTCAAGTAACCATGTGAGCACTGGATCATGCAAAAATAACTTTAAGGGCATACTTTGAATTAAATAAAAAAAAAAAAAAAGTACGCAAACAAATGCAAGAGTAGTCACACTCTGAGCTCTCAGAATTCCAAGGGGTTTGTGTGCTTATTTTGGGAGAATCTGGCAAAGGCTGATTTTTCTTTGTTTTTCATGGAGAGTCTAAAAATAGACCTGCCATTCGATCCTATAATTCCTCTACTAGGTATATATCCAGAAGACCAAAAATCACATAACAAAGATATTTGTACCGGAATGTTTATTGCAGCCCAATTCGTAATTGCTAAGTTATGGAAGAAGCCCAAGTGCCCACTGACCCATGACTGGTTCAATAAATTGTGGTATATGTACACCATGGAATATTATTCAGCCTTAAAGAAAGATGGAGACTTTACCTCTTTCATGTTTACATGGGTGGAGCTGGAAAATATTCTTCTTAGCAAAGTATCTCAAGAATGGAAGAAAAACGTACTTAGCCCTACCATGAAACTAATTTGTAGCTTTCATATGAAAGCTTTAACCCTATTACAGCACAAGAATATGGGGAAAGGGGGAAGGGAAGGAAAGGAAGGGGAGGGACTGGCCACACCTATGGTGCATCTTAGAAGGATACAAGTGAAACTTACTAAATGCAGAATATAAATGTCTGAACACAATAACTAAGAAAATGCCATGAGCTATGTTAGCCTGTGTGATGAAAATATTTCAAATTGTATATAAAACCAGCACATTGTACCCCATGATTCATTAATGTACACAGCTATGATTTAATAAAAAAAAAATAGGATATATCAATTATGAGCCAATGACACAAGACATGGGAAGAAGACTGATAGTCCAGAGAGACCATGCGACTAGGTAAAGCTCAACATAGCAGAAACAGAAAAGGGAAAGAAAATAGTGTGTTGTCCTAGAAGAGGTGGTCTGCAATGTGCAAGTTGAGCTGACATCATCCCTAATCATCAGAGAAATGTAAATCCAAACCATCCTAAGATAGCATCTAGCCTCCCTACCCCCTCAGCCATGAGATTAGCCCACATCACAAAGTCCCAAAGCTACAGACGCTGGTGTGGATGTGGAGAGAAGGGAACACTTTTACACTGTTGGTGGGACTGCAAACTAATACAGCCTCTTTTGAAAGAAGCTTAGAACATCCTCAAAGAACTCAAATTAGATTTTTTATTTGATCCTGCAATCTCATTACTAGGCACCTACTCAGAAAAAAGACATCATTTACCACAAGGATGTTTGCACTAGAATGTTTATTGCAACTCAATTCACAATCACCAAGACATGGAAACAACCCAAGTGCTCATCAACCCATGAATGGATTAACAAACTGTGGTATATGTATACCATGGAGTACTATCCAGCCATAAGAAAAGATGGAGACTTTACACCTTTTGTATTAACCTGGATGGAGTGGAAACACATTATTCTGATAAAGTATCTCAAGAATTGGGGAAAAAATATCCAATGTACTCAAAAGTAATATGAAGCCAAAATACAAAACAAAAGCACAAGTATAGTCCAGTAAAGAGGATGGGAGGAGGGAAGAGGTAGGGTGATTGGTGGGATCACACCTAACGTGTACAATGTGAGGGTGTTCAGCACATCCCCTGGGTGAAGGGCAACTTGAACTTTACCTCTGAAATGACAACAATGTAACCCAAACATTTGTGCCCTCATATCAATCTGAAATTTTTAAAAAAGAAGGTGAATGCTTAGAAGAAGCCATATTTGACTTAATTTTAATAATTACTTTTTTAAAAGCAAAGCATTTGGGGACTGGTGATGTCTGAGTGAGCTCCAGTTGGACATCTTTATAAATGACAGCTGTAAAATTGGGGCAGTTAGCCCAAAGTGGAGAATGAGAGTGAAGAGAATGATGTGAGTTATTTTGAGGAGGGTGTGTTAAGGAAAGGACAGTTGTACTTCTTTCCATTCTTTCCAGCTAGGGAGTAGGTACGGCTGGTATGCACACAGCAGGAGAGCTCCTTGTGTGCAGAGCCCCAATTCTCTGTCCTCAGAAATCAAAATACTCAGTCTGGGCAACTGTATTGGAAGTGGGGGGGTTTCTAGGAAGGGAAATATATAGACAGAATGTCTCCAATTTTAATCCACCTGCACCTCCAATAGACCTCTGAATCTTGTATGAGTGGATCAGACTGGAATCCACTTAGTAAGGCAGCAGATCTCAGTTGAGATGAGAGGAGTCATCATCCCAAGCACAAACCAGACAAAGAAACAAACAGTCACGTAGGCAGTCGCTGATTTTTCTCTATATCTTACTATTCACAATGTCCAGGTTTAAAAGGTAGTCTTACTTGATATAAGAGAATGGATAAATAGGTTGCAATGTTTGCATTTATTAAGTAAAGTCCCCGTTGTAGTTGTGTCCTGCACCCAGGAGGTGTGCCATGTACCCTTATATTGTGTCCATTAGGTGGGAGCTCTCCAATCTCCTCCCTTCTTCCCTCCTCCCCAAGTACTCATTCTTAAAAAAAGAAAGAAAGAAAAGCAAGTGAGATTGTTACTGAGAATACTTAGCTGTTAGAACTAGTGTTAGTAGGAAAGAAATGTAAAGTCACTATTATAAAATAAGTTTTTAAATTTGTATTACTGAATACCATTCAACAATAAAACATAAAAAGGAACAAAGTATCGGTATATCAACAACTTGCATGAATCTTAAAGCATCATCCTAACCTAATTGTTTCTACCCTCATGTTAATCTGAAAAGAAAGAAAGCATCACCCTGTGTAAAGAAGTCAGAAGAAAGATTAAACACTCTATTTCTTCACTTTTATGACATTCTAGAAAAGGAATAATTATAGGTACAGAAATCAGATCAATAGTTGCCTAGAGCCAGGAGTTGGGATTGAGTGCAAAATTTACGAGGTGATTTTCTAAGGGGTTCTAGAAATGATTGACATCTTATTTGTGTTCCTATTTATGTGACAATTTACAATTGCCAAAGTCATCAAAATGTTTATATAAAAGAGTAAATATCTTTATGCAAATTATATCACAATAAGGAAGAAAGGAAAGAAAAAGAAATTACTAAAAGAAAGTTCTTAGAATAGAGAATGATTGTTAAATGGACACAGACTTCTTTTTTTCTTCAGTGACAAAATTGAGTTTTTGGAGCAACTGGAATAATGACAGATGGTAAAGGTACAAAAAACAAAGAATGCCTTGTGTTATTTCATGTTATTCCCAGACGCCCAGTGTTCAGCCACAAAGGTTTTTGTCTGTTTTCTTAGTGTGATCTCCTTTTGATGGTATATTTTTACATTTTACCCAATAATACTATATTTTCAAATAAGGATATAATTTGATTAGATTAGACATGTTTTAATTATCCCATTGGCCCCATGAACTTAGCTATGAAATAAATATATTTCTTTAATATCCACTATGTGCTACAGTCAAAATAGCACTTGAATGGATTTTATATCAGCTGTGTATATATATGTGTGTGTGTGTGTGTGATATATGTATATCTCATATCAATGCTATTGACAAAGTATTTCTGAATAACTGATTTATTTGCACAAAGTCTCAGTACAGAGAAGGCAACCAACTGAACCTTAATATAATTTTCTTTTTGTTTTGTGGTGAAACTGTGTAAGTTTAGTGAATATACTTTTAAATATTTCATTATTTTAATTTGTGATCATTTTAGCAAGGGAAATTTCAATTTTTTGTTACTAGCATTTAAATGTTTAATAATTAAGTATATTTCCCAATTTTAAGGCATTTACAAATACTAACATGCTTCAACAGGTTTCTAATGTCTAGAAACTTAATTAAAAATATGATTAGCAGTGAAAAGTTACTGTTTGTGTGACCTGACATTAGGTAAATCCTGCAAAGTTAGTTGCTCCTAATGACTAGTTGCATTTAAAAACATATTTTTATTCCTACCCAATGTAATTTAATCTTTTGGTGACATTATGCCTCTGTGTATTGGCAGAGTTTTTCCTCTATCAGCAAAGCATAAACCCAACTTTCTATCAAATCAGTTATGGTCTGGAAATAAAATTAGAAAACTAATAAAAGTGGAGATGTCAGGGCTCTTGCTATTTTCCTAGCAGCAGGAAAACCCTTTATTTGATGTATCACAGTCTATATTGCAGATATGAGAATAGATGGCAAAATTTATATTATAGACTCCATTTTAAGAAAATATAGCTCAGAAACATTTCTTCCGGAAATTCATCATTTAGAAATTAGCACATCAGGCTGTATTCATGTAGTTAAATCACATATAATGTGTGATATATACATAGAATAAAAATGAAAAGCTAAATCGCTAGAAATTTAAATTTGAAAATTCTGTTACTTAAATGCCATCTGCTAATACTTGGAACTCTTTATGTTCAGAAAGAAACCTATTATAAAAATACAGAGCATTCATGCTAAAAATATTTTCATTTGCTGTACCATCTTCATTCATGTAATTATTTTGGATGCATCTTATTTTCTGTATAGTTGCTTCAACAATATCTCTTATTGTCTTTGATTATGAAAGGTTGGTTTAGAAATTATAAAAAGGATAACAGTTTCAAAATATAGAAAGGATATCTCAGGTTTAGATTAGCTCAGAAGAATTTTATAAATTATAGTGTCAAAAAAAGGCTAATAATTACAAAATTGGAATATGCTTCAAAAAACATGGACTTGATCAAGGAGGAAAAAAAAAATCGGTAATGATGAGAGTAAAACCATGGTACAGGATTTCAGAGTACATAACATCTGAAATAGGCCAGGAAGATGGGAAAAAGGGGAAAGGAGGGAGGGAGAGATTACTGAGACATGTTGCAGGGTGCTGGTCTGCATGGTTTCTAATTGGGACTAAGAGAACCACAAAGGTCTGGAGCACCAGTGAGCACTCTGGTAAGTGGCAGAACTGGTATTGCAAAACCTGGCAAATCCTCATCCATCTGCCACCCTGAGACTCTATTTAGGAAGACCAGGAAGGAAAGATACAGAATAAAATCCTAGGGACAAGAGACTATGGAATACAAGAATGGTGAGGAAGAGCTAATGAAAATGATTGAACAATATCCATATCCAAGAGCTGGATGTCAGAAGACCTAACCAAAGGCCCTCCGAAGAATGCACCTGTGCTGTTCCCCCTGGAGCCAGCAACTGGACCCTGCCACAGAGGAGCTTCTGTACCCGGTGAAGCATGAAAACCAGCAGGGAACAAATTACAGCTGAAAGAAATTAATTAAAAAGATATTTAATACAATTCAGCCTTTAAAAAAAGACGGAGACTTTACATCTTTTATCTTAACCTAGATGGAGTTGGAGAACATTAATGGAAAAGCAAGCATCCAACGAACTCATTATTAATGTGAAGCCAGACGATGATCTACAACATACCCACACAAGAGAAAAATTCAATTCAATTCAAGTTGCAGGGAGGGGGGGAGGAGAGAGCAGGGAGCTGGCTCTGACAGCAGGGAGAAGTGAAGAGCAAGGGGGGATTGGTGAGCTTCCACCTTATGGGCATAACATAAGAGCATATGACACACCTCCTGGGTGAGGGGCACAACTACAACAGGGACTCTACATAACAAGCGCAAACATTATAACCTAATCATTGTACCTTCATATTAATCTGAAATAAAAAAATATTTAAATATTTAACAATCTTCCTCATGTAATCAGGGCAATTATTCTCTGAAATAAAAAAGAAAATGAAGGCACCTGAGGACCAGACCACATCCACACCTTCTATGATATTTCTACTTACCAGTGTGAGAGGAGCTGATACTTCACAGGATAAGCAAACTCTTCCGATCCCTGGAGCCCCTGGAAGTGACCAATGGTACTGGAGAGAGAATTTCTTAGATTTTTGTTTTGCAATTCAAAACTGGACTTTAAAAAAGTGTGTAGGAATTTATGGAATTCATCAAAGATGTTATGCAAGACATCTGCCTACTAGCAGAGAAGAGAGATTTGACAAGAATATGAAGAGGTAGGTTTAGGAAAAAATCATCTTGTCCCACACACTATGTTTACAGTCTGTAATGAAGTATTCTGGGGGTTAAAAAAAAAAAAGAATAAAAAATCCAGATGAATGACTGGATTTGGAAATAAGAGACAGCAAAAATAAAACGTGCTTGTAACTTCCTTATCATGGTAGTCTTTAAGATGGTGTTGTTATAGACTGTTTAGAGACAAAAATTGCAATGTGGTGAGACTGAGTTCATATGGGGCTGTAAACTTCAAGGCGGAGTGTTACATAAGCAACAAGAAATATACAACTCGAGCCAGAAAAGTCTTAACTGAGGATCTAGTTGCAATGATTGAAGAAATGAATTGAAGGAGGGATGAGGTAGGACATACAGAAAATGACAAAGTGACAGCCCTTATGCAGGAGGAAGAAAAAAGTCAGAGAGAGGTGTGAGCGTCTGTTATCACAGACAGCAGATGGAGGACATTAGACACGCAGGTGTCTACAAATCTGTAAGTGCAGTAAACGTCAAAGGGTAATACATGCTGGGTTCCATCATCTTTAAGGGCAGAGTCATCACGTGGGTGTAACTCAGGGGTGCTGCTGCTGATTTGATGGCAGGTGAAGACCATGCGGTAACTTCATCAAGGAAGCTGACTCTGACAGCAGGGAGGGCCAGCAGGTGGCACTTGGAAGGAACACAGGAATCAAGACGGACGATGTGTAAAAAGAGCAAATGGGCGGCAGACTGTGACAGTGGACATGGTAGACCCTCTTATGGTTGTGTCCTGCCCCCAAGAGTTGTGCCATACACCATGACTGCAACCCCCTTACTCCTCCCCCTCCCAGCTCCCTCACTCCCCCTGCCCCTCACCTTGAATAGATTTGAGTTTTTCTCTTATGTATGTATGTATTACATAGTCTACTGGCTTCATATTACTATTCAGCCATTTTTATGTTTTTTTTTTTAATTTCCGATTAATATGAGGGTACAAACGATTAGGTTACAATGTTTGCTTTTGTTAGGTAAAGTCCCTATTGTAGCTGTGTCTCATTCCTGGGAGGTGTGCCATGTACCCTTACATTGTGCCTATTAGGTGGGAGCTCAGCAATACCCTCTCCTCCTTTCCCCCTCACTCCACCATGAATTGAGTTTTTCTCTTATGTGGGCATGTATTAGATCATCTACTGGCTTCATATTAGTATTGAGTACATTGGACACTCACTTTTCCATACTTGTGATACTTTTCTAAGAATGTGTTTCAACACCTACAAAAGGTGTAAAGTCTCCATCTTTCCTTATGGCTGAATAGTATTCCATGGTATACATATACCACAGTTGATTAATCCGTTCTTGGGTTGAGGGGCTTTTAAGTTGTTTCCACATCTTGGGCGATTGTGAATGGAGTTGCAATAAACATTCTGGTGCAAACGTACTTCTGATAAATTTTTTTCTACTGGGTGGATGCCTACTAATGGGATTGTGGGATCAAATGAGAGGTCTACTTTGAGTTCTCTGAGGATTCTCCATACTTCTTTCCCAAGAGGCTGTATTAGTTTGCAGTCCCACCAGCAGTGCAAAAATGTTCCCTTCTCTTCACATCCACACTAAGGCATCTGCAGCTTTGGGACTTTGTAATGTGGCCCATTATTGCTGGAGTTGGTGATATCTGAGGGTGGTTTTGATTTGCATTTCTCTAATGATTAGTAAATAGAATATTTTTGAACTAATTGTTTCTGGGACTTTATCATCAAAGTAAATATAATTACTGGTTTGGTTCTGAATTATATCCCCTTGAACAGAGATGAGAGAGTATTCAAGAAGGTGAACTATGCTATGTTGTTCTGCATTACAGTTGTTAAATCCACTCTCACCCCAAAAGATGAACCGGTGTTTGAGAGGATCAGAGGGAATTTCATCCTGTCACTGCAGTGGATATAGTCAAAGGCATAAAAAAATGATGCCTCCTTGAGAATGAAAGGTGAAAACTAAGGATCAAAACTTTGCCAAAAGTCAAGAATTATTTTACCCTGTCAACAGTAACAGTTGCTATACTTTTAATGGATTTATAAGAGAGATAAATCATATACTGAAACTACTGAATATTGTTTAAACCATTTATGATCCAATTGTTATAAAAGATAGAAAATAAAAAATAAAGCCTTGTGATAAAATATTCTGTAATTTGATGCCAACTTTCACCTTGAAATTTGATCTGTGAAAGATCATCTGACTTCTATTTTCATGACTTTATCCAATCTGAAAAGTAAACATAATGAGCTTACTTGCTAAGCTTTTGCATATGATGCTACAGGATGGAGAAAATAAATTATTGTGAAGCATGTTCACAACTCAAAGATATAATAGAACTGAGGAAAGATGTAAAATCCACAAATTCAAAGCTTGCCAATATTATTTTATAAATATTTGACTCCAAGGTTTATATTAGAAATTTTGGAATGGAGAGGAACAGAACCGCTAGTAATTAGACATAACATTGGTGGGGACATTTTAACTTAGATGTTTTATAAAATATATTTTGATAATTGACATAGAAAATCCATATGCTTCAAAATATTTTACTCTTTGATATTTTTACTTATTGGTAATTGACAGAGAAATGCATTTCTCAGCATGTATTAATTTAATCAGCATGTATTTATCACCTAAGCATAAGTTCTTGATAAATCCATGTGTTGGTGAGATTATCAATTCTACTTCAAATTCTTCCACTTAATCTAAAAAAAACTAGACTGGAGCTTTTTTTTTCATTAAACTATGAAAAACTAAGCTCATCCCAAAATTTTTAATAATAGAAAAAGCTCTAAAGGAAATTCAAGGAAATATTGTATGTTTTTCTGCTGAGATATTAAAACAGAGGGTTTATGTTTATAGACTGAGTCATAATATCCCTTTTAGAATTAAAAGTAAAATGGTGTTTGTCAAAATTTCTCTATTTTTTGTATTAGAAGTGTGACATTTTGTCATTTCCTTTAATTTGAAAGGTCTTAAAAATCTTTTCCGCAATAAGGAAAAGATATCTCATTCACATTTTTCTATTATTATTATTGTTGTATAATAGCTGTGTAGATTTTAGGGGGCAGATAAATGTTTTGATTCATGTATACAATGTGCAGTGATCAAATCAGGGTAATTGAGATACCTACTTTTTTTTCTTTGTATTGGAGACATTCCAATTTTATCTCCCCTTACTGCTACCATGACTACTACTAATAATATAATAATAACAATATCCACTTAGCTGTCAATTACAGCTAAGTTTTTGATAAACTAATGTTTCAGCATTGAGACATTTTAATTGCTAGTAATTTTTAGTATATGTTTATACATACACAAGAAAGAATTCATCATGTGTAATAAAATCCAGAAAGTGAATCTTTGCTACTGAAATTTGATAGCAATGTATTTTACTTTTTAATAGTGAAAGCTTCACAAACTGGAGCTAATAAATATGTTTATCACTAAATGTGTTAGCTAAGGGATTCATGAAATGGTGACACATTCTTTCTTAATTGTGTTTTTTGTCATTGTTCCTTTTAGACTTGTACATTAGTTGATTTATATGTTCGGTTGTTAATTTTGGTTTTTGTTCCTGAATTATTTCGCTTGAGTCACTCCAGAATAATTTCAAGAGGCTAAAGGAATTCAGAATTCAGTTTACTAAACATTTATTTGTATAACTTTTACTATTTATTTCCCCCATTTAAATATTATTTTTATTTACATTTTAATTACCTTGTACCTTACTAGTTAATGTAGGTCTCTATTTAAATGCTTTCTATTAAACCAATTATTATGCCTTGTATTACATTTATCAAGATGGATAATAGATAAAAACCTATGAAATCCATGTTCAATGATTTTTATATTATTGCTTATCTTCTCAAGGCATGCAAACAAATTCACTTACCTATTCCAAACCCTCAAATTACTTATTTCATCATTCAAAGTATAAGAACTGTTTAAATATATCTAAGACCTAGTGGCATAAAAAGCATAAAAAATTACTCAAATGTCAACAAAATTTGTACAGAAAAAAGGAAGATAGGAAGGAAAACAGAGAGAATATAAGTCAATTAATATGTGAGTTTGAACTTTACCTTAGAATTGAAAACAATGTACCCTAAACATTTGTGTCCTCAAATTAACCTGATTTTTAAAAAATATATAAGTGTGGAGTGACACCAATTTCAAAATTTTTTTTGTTTTGTTTTTTTGAGACTGAGTCTCAATTAGTCACCCTTGGTAGAGTGCCCTGGCATCTTCATAGGTCACAGCAACCTCAAACTTGGGTTCAAGCCATATTCCTGCCTTAGCCTCGTGAGTAGCTGGGACTACAGGCACCCTCCATAACACCTGGCTAGTTTTACAAGGTCTCACTTTTGCTCTGGCTGGTCTCGAACTCCTGAGCTCTGGCAATCCACCCCCTTTGGCTTCTCAAGGTACTGGGATTACAGGAGCGAACCCAGCCTTCCAAATTCAAAATATTGATGGTGGAAATAATCTTTGAAGGTTTTCTTTTTCTTTGTTTGTTTGTCAATTCCTGCACAGCAGTTAAAAATAATTCATTTTCTTGGCTACTTATTAGAGAAAGGGTTGACCTGGAGTTCTAAAGAATATACTATGGTGCAATGTCAATAAAATACTCTTGTTACTGTGCTGCTGAGTATAAGCAAAGGCTGAGTCTCCCTTTACTACCACGATGCTGAGCTCTGTTTCTGTTGATCCTGACAGTTTTCAAGGCTGAGGGGAAGTCATAACTCAGCAGCAATTCACAGCTCTCTGCCTTTAGGTATGGAGACATCAGATCTGCTGTTTTCTTTAAGTTGCTATTATTTTTCTTTTATAAATAATAAGGTTATTATAAGGTTTTATAAATAACAATAATTTCAAAATGAGCTAATTCAGATTCATTTTAAGGAGGGTGTATTTAGTTTACTACATCCCAGAAACAGGATAAGGTGATGTGAATCTGCACAAGACTTGAAGTTCACTTAACTAGGATTTTATAAAAGTAAATATGATAAAAGCATTGGTTGGTAATAACTCTTACTTGTTGGATGTATCTGTGCCAGAAACAATTATAGGTGCTCCCTACAAAAGTGACTTCATAAAATATGAAACAGCAATTGTTCTACTAGATGTGCCAATGTCAAATAGGAGTACAAGGATTAGGAA
The DNA here is from genome assembly GCF_027406575.1 of Nycticebus coucang. NCBI lineage: Eukaryota > Metazoa > Chordata > Mammalia > Primates > Lorisidae > Nycticebus > Nycticebus coucang. The sequence continues at coordinate 105,962,653 of NC_069780.1, read as the reverse complement.
AAACCAAGGAATTGTGAAGCCTCCAGAGAAATGGAGTAAGGCTTCAGTAACAGGCTACAAGGAATAGGATAGTTACAAAATTCCTGAAAAGGAATTCAAAATACTGATTTTAGGAGACAAGATGGCGGACTGAAGCCAGCTTTCAACAAAGGCTCCCGTCCAGAAGGAGAGTTAAGGGACAGGAATTTAGTAAGTATCCTGGTGGACTTGAGCCTCACCAAGAGAGAAGGCTGAAGAACGCACATCAACACCGCTGAGGCAAGTTGTGATCACAAGGACGCAAACAAAAGGTACAAAATCCACCACCAAGCGGACGGGAGTCCACCTCCCCCATGAGACCGGCTCTGGAGCCCCACAATTGAACAAGCGGGCATAAATTAAAGGCCCTCCCACTACACTCCACGGGAGAGACCTTCTAAAAACTGGACCTACCTCCCCTACTGGGGTGCCCTGGCGTTCTCCTGCCGGACATAGAGCTGAATAAAACTTTGGGAATCCTTTGCCGGCAACCCTGAATCCCCGGCGCTCCCCTCCCGCCCACTGAGGTCTGGAGGCCTGTCCCCCAGGACTTCGGATCCTTGGGTGATTTCTCAAGGGGAGTGGACAGTCCCCGAGTTGCGACTGGTCAGCATTGACTCTGAGGCGCGCCAAGTGAGGAGAGGGCACCGGGCTGAGGGGGTGTCACGCCTCGCGGCACTTCCCTGCGGTGCAGTGCACCAACCCTCCCCGGGCACAAGACTGAATAAGACTCTGGCCTCCCCGCTGAGAGCTGAGAGCCCCTACTCTCACTCAGGGTCTGAGGGCCTATCCCCCAGGAGTTCGAATCCTTGGGTGATTTCTCAAGGGGAGTGGACAGTCCCCGAGTTGCGACTGGTCAGCATTGACTCTGAGGCGCGCGAGTGAGGAGAGGGCACCGGGCTGAGGGGGAGTCACGCCTCGCGCACTTCCCTGCGGTGCAGTGCACCAACCCTCCCCAGGCATACGGGGCCCAAGACTGAATCAGACTCTGGCCTCCCCGCTGAGAGCTGAGAACCCCTACTCTCACTAGGGGTCTGAGGGACTATCCCCCAGGAGTTCGGCTCCTTGGGTGATTTCTCGAGGGGAGTGCACAGTGCCTGAGCTGCGTCAGGTCAGCGCTGACTCTGGGACACGTGAGCGAGGAGAGGGCACTCCGCTGAGGGGAAATCAAGCCTTGGCGGCACTTCCCTGCGGTGCAGTGCAGGAGCCCTCCACGGACCTTAGTATTGCGTGAAACTGAATGAAACTCTAGCTTCCCCCCGCCCCACTCCCAATCCGGGTCTGGGGGCCCATCCCCCAAGAGTTCTGATTCTTGGGGGATCTCTTAAGGGGTGTGAACCCAGCACAAACTGCGGCCGCTCAGTGCTGACTCTGGGGCGCGGGACAGAGGAGAAAAGGGTCGCCTGAGTGCCCACACCAGAGCAGCAGTTCCCTGGAGGTAGATCAACAGCCGTTTTTTCTTTAACGGCAGAACGCTCACTTCTGGATATTCTGAGGCCACACCCCCTGTCTCCCTGGGCAACCAGAGGAGGCCACCGGTGACACAGCTCACAAACCCAGAAGCCTCCAGGGCGGGGCCGACCCAGAGAGGTGTTCAGACGCAATTCTCCAGCAGCAAAGACGTTTGAACTCAAAACAGCCCGTCTCCTGTAGGCGACGACAGGAACAGAGACAGAACCTCACAAAGTTGTCTGTTCTGTTCTGTTCTGTTAGCAGCATCCATCAGGGACGGGGCTAAGCCTGAGTGAACACCTCCTTCCCATCACCTGCATCAAACACTCAAAGATGTCAGGCCCCATCTCCTCCTGCTAGATAGCGGCAGTCTGCGGGGGCCTGGCAGACTTCCTCGCGATTCAGGCAGGTGCAAACCCCTGGAATGTCTGTTCACTGCAGGCAACTGGGTTAGCCATCTGCAGAGATACCAGTGACTGGGTCGGACGGAGGGGCAAAGTGGGGAAGGAGACGTCAACCTTCCCAGACTGCTCTGTTTCCGGGGTGGCTCCTCCTGACTCCACGCTGCACTGGGGTGAGCTGTCTCAGAGGAGTCACCAGGCCCCTGTGATCCAGTTCCCAGAGACCTCTTGAACCCTTCCACCTGAGACAAGTGCCGATTGAGACAGTTCATTCGGACCTTTTGAACTGGGCTAATAGACTGAAGACTTTTCAGGTGGTGCCCTGGGTGTGCGATTGTAGGAAGGTTTGATTCTCCTTTTCCAACTGGGGCCAGAGGTGGGCAGGCGGGGTGACTTAATTGCTGATTTTTCCACACAGCTGAGACTTCAAGCCAGAGTAGAAGTTGCAATAGGATCGAACAGAAACCAGCTGAAAACAAGACAGAACCACTTTGCTCCACCACACCAGACAGGGCCCCAGTTTCTCAGGCCACAACACTGTACGGGCCCTCTATAAAACCCCAGGGGAAAAACCAAAGGGAGTAAACCATGGGGCGGAATCAGCGGAAAAACTCTGGTAACATGAATAACCAGAATAGATCAACCCCCCCAAGAAAAGATACGGCAGATGTGATTGAAGATCCCATTCATAAACAACTGGCTGAGATGTCAGAAGTCGAATTCAGAATTTGGTTTGCAGACAAGATTAATAAAATGGAATTAGGAATTCGAGGAGAAATTCAAAAACTGTCTCAAGAATTTAACGAATTTAAAGACAAAACCACCAAAGACTTAGACACACTGAAACAAGAACTTACAGCCCTCAAAGATATGAAAAATACAGTAGAATCCCTCAGTAACAGAATGGAGCAAGCAGAAGAAAGGATTTCTGACATTGCAGATAAAGTCTTCGAACACTCCCAATCTCTCAAAGAGGAAGAGAAATGGAGAGCAAAAACGGATCACTCACTCAGAGAGCTCTCAGATAATTCGAAAAAAAATAACATAAGGGTTAGAGGAATTTCGGAGACTGATGAAGTGGCAGACAAGGGCACAGAGGCCCTTCTACATGAAATTATGAAAGAAAATTTTCCAGACATGCCTAGAGAATCTGAAATTCAGATAGCAGACAGCTTCAGAACCCCAGCACGATTCAACCCCAATAAGCCATCTCCCAGACATATCATAATTAGCTTCACTAAAGTTAACATGAAAGAGAAGATTCTCAAAGCAGCCCGGCGAAAGAAAACTATAACGTACAAAGGTAAGAATATTAGAATAACTGCAGATCTCTCTGCTGAAACTTTTCAAGCAAGAAGAGGCTGGTCATCAACTTTTAATCTCCTAAAGCAAAAAAACTTTCAACCCAGGATCTTGTATCCAGCTAAACTGAGTTTCATCTATGATGGAGAAATTAAATACTTCAATGACTTTCATATGTTGAAAAAATTTGCCATAAATAAACCAGCTCTTCAGGATGTTCTCAGACCTATCCTCCACAATGACCAACCCAATCCTATACCACAAAAGTAAACTCACTCAGAAACTTCGGATCAAACTCCAACTTCCACACTGGCGAAAGGATTAAAAATGTCCACTGGACCTTTGAAAAACTCGATACCCAAAATTCCACCAGACTTATCCTTACTCTCCATCAATGTGAATGGCTTAAACTGTCCTCTAAAGAGGCATAGGTTAGCTGACTGGATACAAAAACTTAAGCCAGATATTTGTTGCATACAAGAGTCACATCTCAACTTAAAAGACAAATACAGACTCAGGGTGAAAGGATGGTCATCCATATTTCAAGCAAATGGTAATCAGAAAAAAGCAGGTGTTGCAATTTTATTTGCAGATACAGTAGGCTTTAAACCATCAAAAGTAAGGAAGGACAAGAATGGTCACTTCATATTTGTTAAGGGTAATACTCAATATGACGAGATCTCAATTATTAATATCTATGCACCCAACCAGAATGCACCTCAATTTATAAGAGAAACTCTAACAGACATGAGTAACTTGATTTCCTCCAGCTCCATAATCGTTGGAGATTTCAACACTCCCTTGGCAGTGTTGGATCGATCCTCCAGAAAGAAGCTGAGCAAAGAAATCTTAGATTTAAACCTAACCATCCAATATTTAGATTTAGCAGACATCTACAGAACATTTCATCCCAACAAAACTGAATACACATACTTCTCATCAGCCCACGGAACTTACTCCAAAATTGATCACATTTTAGGTCACAAGTCTAACCTCAGTAAATTTAAAGGAATAGAAATTATTCCATGCATCTTCTCGGACCATCATGGAATAAAACTTGAATTGAGTAACAACAGGAATCTGCATACCCATACAAAAACATGGAAGTTAAATAACCTTATGCTGAATGATAGCTGGGTCAGAGATGAGATTAAGAAAGAAATCACCAATTTTCTGGAACAAAATGACAATGAAGACACAAACTATCAGAACCTCTGGGACACTGCAAAGGCAGTTCTAAGAGGGAAATTTATAGCACTGCAAGCCTTCCTCAAGAGAACGGAAAGAGAGGAAGTTAACAACTTAATGGGACATCTCACGCAACTGGAAAAGGAAGAACATTCCAACCCCAAACCCAGTAGAAGAAAAGAAATAACCAAAATTAGAGCAGAATTAAATGAAATTGAAAACAAAAGAATAATACAACAGATCAATAAATCAAAAAGCTGGTTTTTTGAAAAGGTCAATAAAATAGATAAACCTCTGGCCAACCTAATCAGGAAAAAAAGAGTAAAATCTCTAATATCATCAATCAGAAACAACAAAGACAAAATAACCACAGACTCATCAGAAATCCAAAAAATCCTTAATGAATATTACAAGAAACTTTATTCTCAGAAATATGAAAATCTGAAGGAAATAGACCGATACTTGGAAGCACGCCACCTTCCAAGACTTAACCAGAATCAAGTGGAAATGTTGAACAGACCCATATCAAGTTCAGAAATAGCATCAACTATACAAAACCTCCCTAAAAAGAAAAGCCCGGGACCAGATGGTTTCACGTCAGAATTCTACCAAACCTTTAAAGAGGAATTAGTACCTATATTACTCAACCTGTTCCAAAATGTAGAAAAAGAAGGAAGACTACCCAACACGTTCTATGAAGCAAATATCACCCTGATCCCCAAACCAGGAAAAGACCCAACAAGAAAAGAAAATTATAGACCAATATCACTAATGAATATAGATGCAAAAATATTCAACAAGATCCTAACAAACAGAATCCAGCAACACATCAAACAAATTATACATCATGACCAAGTTGGTTTTATCCCAGGGTCTCAAGGCTGGTTCAATATACGTAAATCTATAAATGTAATTCAGCACATAAACAAATTAAAAAACAAAGACCATATGATTCTCTCAATTGATGCAGAAAAAGCTTTTGATAATATCCAGCATCCCTTCATGATCAGAACACTCAAGAAAATTGGTCTAGAAGGGACTTTTCTTAAACTGATAGAGGCTATCTACAGCAAACCCACAGCCAATATCATATTGAATGGAGTTAAATTGGAATCATTTCCACTCAGATCAGGAACCAGACAAGGCTGCCCATTGTCTCCATTGCTTTTCAACATTGTAATGGAAGTTTTAGCCACCGCAATTAGGGAAGAAAAGGCGATCAAGGGTATCCATATAGGGTCAGAAGAGATCAAACTCTCGCTCTTCGCAGATGATATGATTGTGTATCTGGAAAACACTAGGGACTCTACTACAAAACTCCTAGAAGTGATCAAGGAATACAGCAGCGTCTCAGGTTACAAAATCAACATTCATAAATCGGTAGCCTTTATATACACCAACAACAGTCAAATTGAAAAAGCAGTTAAGGACTCTATCCCATTCACAGTAGTGCCAAAGAAGATGAAATATTTGGGAATTTACCTAACAAAAGACGTGAAAGATCTCTATAAAGAGAACTATGAAACTCTAAGAAAAGAAATAGCTGAAAATGTTAACAAATGGAAAAACATACCATGCTCATGGCTGGGAAGAATCAACATTATCAAAATGTCCATACTACCCAAAGCAATATATAATTTCAACGCACTCCCTATTAAAGCTCCACTGTCATATTTTAAAGATCTTGAAAAAACATTACTTCCTTTTATATGGAATCAGAAAAAACCTCGAATAGCCAAGACATTACTCAGAAATAAAAACAAAACAGGAGGAATCACACTACCAGACCTCAGACTTTACTACAAATCGATAGTGATCAAAGCAGCATGGTATTGGCACAAAAACAGAGAAGTAGATATCTGGAATAGAATAGAGAACCAAGAGATGAATCCAGCTACTTACCACTATTTGATTTTTGACAAACCAATTAAAAACATTCAGTGGGGAAAAGATTCCCTATTTAACAAATGGTGCTGGGTGAACTGGCTGGCAACCTGCAGAAGACTGAAATTGGACCCACACCTTTCACCATTAACTAAGATAGACTCTCATTGGATTAAAGATTTAAACTTAAGACATGAAACTATAAAAATACTAGAGGAGAATGCAGGGAAAACCCTTGAAGAAATTGGTCTGGGTGAGTATTTCATGAGGAGAACCCCCCGGGCAATTGAAGCAGCTTCAAAAATACACTACTGGGACTTGATCAAACTAAAAAGCTTCTGCACAGCTAAGAACACAGTAAGCAGAGCAAGCAGACAGCCCTCAGAATGGGAGAAGATATTTGCAGGGTATAACTCTGACAAAGGTTTAATAACCAGAATCCACAGAGAACTCAAACGCATCAGCAAGAAAAAAACAAGGGATCCCATCGCAGGCTGGGCAAGGGATTTGAAGAGAAACTTCTCTGAAGAAGACAGGCGCACGGCCTTCAGACATATGAAATAATGCTCATCATCTTTAATCATCAGAGAAATGCAAATCAAAACTGCTTTGAGATATCATCTAACTCCAATGAGACTAGCCTATATCACAAAATCTCAAGACCAGAGATGTTGGCGTGGATGTGGAGAAAAGGGAACACTTCTGCACTGCTGGTGGGAATGCAAATTAATACATTCCTTTTGGAAAGATATATGGAGAACACTCAGAGATCTAAAAATAGATCTGCCATTCAATCCTGTAATTCCTCTGCTGGGCATATACCCAGAAGACCAAAAATCACAACATAACAAAGATATTTGTACCAGAATGTTTATTGCAGCCCAATTCATAATTGCTAAGTCATGGAAAAAGCCGAAGTGCCCATTGATCCACGAATGGATTAATAAATTGTGGTATATGTATACCATGGAATACTATGCAGCCTTAAAGAAAGATGGAGACTTTACCTCTTTCATGTTTACATGGATGGAGCTGGAACATATTCTTCTTAGTAAAGTATCCCAAGAATGGAAGAAAAAATACCCAATGTACACAGCCCTACTATGAAACTAATTTGGGACTCTCACATGAAAGCTATAACCCAGCTACAACTTAACAATAGGGGGAAGTGGGAAAGGGGGGGTGGGTAGAGGGAGGGGAATCGGTGGGATCACACCTGTGGTGCATATTACAGGGGTATTTGCGAAACTTGGTAAATGTAGAATATAAATGTTTTGGCACAGTAACTGAGATAACGCCGGAAAGGCTATGTTAACCACTGTGATAAAAATGTGTCAAATGGTTTATGAAGTGAGTGTATGATGCCCCATAATCATATCATTGTATACAGTTATGATTTAATAAAAAAATTAAAAAAAAAAAAAACAAAATACTGATTTTAAGGAAACTTAGTAAGATAGAGCAGAATATAGACAATTCAAGGATGTCAGGAAAAAAATATATATTAATGGTCTCAATGAAGATTCCTGGAGCTAAAGAATCAAATGAATGAAATAAAAAACACAGTTCAGAGCTTCAACAACAGACTAGAATCAAGCCGATAAAAAGGGATTTACAAACCTGAAGATAAGCCTTTTGAGATAACTTAGTCAGAGACAAAACAAAGAAGCAAGAGGAAAAGAAGAAAAAACTCCTCTAGGACTAATGGCACATTATTAAGAGAACAAATATTTGCATTATATGATTATCAGAGGAAAAAAGAGAAAGGCACTTAATAAAATAATGGTTGAAAATTTCCCAAGCTTTGGGAGATATATGGGAATCCAAATTTGGGAACCTCAGAAGTACCTAATTTGGCTCAGCACCTGAGCTCAGTGAGTAGGGCACTGGCCACATATACTGGGGCTGGTGGGTTCAAGCCCAGGCTAGGGCCTGCTAAACAACAATGAAAACTGCAACAAAAAAATAGCCAGGTGCTGTGGCAGGCGCCTGTAGTCCCAGCTATTTGGGAAGCTGAGGGAAGAGTATTGCTTAAGCCCAAGAGTTTGAGGTTGCTGTGAGCTATGATGCCATGGCACTCTACTGAGGGTGACATAGTGAGACTGTCTCAAAAAGAAAAAAAGAAGTACTTAATTAACTTCAGCTTAAAAACATCCTCTCCAAAGCTCATTATAATCTAACCAAAGTCAAAGAAAAAGAATTCTAAAAGCTGTGAGAAAAAAGAAGCAAATTTTCAGCAGATATCAGCATATTTCTCATCAAAAACCTTGCAGTTCAGGAGACAGTGGGATGATATCTTCAAAGTTCTGAAAGAAAGGAAAAAAAAAAAACAAAAAACCTATTAGCCAAGAATACTAAATCAGCAAGAGAAGTGAAAGAGAAATAAAGACCTTTCCCCCAAAGAAAAAGCTGGGGAAATTCATCACTGGAGAACCACCTTACAAGAATGTTTAGGGGCATGCTACAGCCTGGAACAAAAGGACAATAATTACTATGTTAAAAGTAAATGAAAGTATAAAGCTCTTCACCAAAGGTAAATTCACAAATCAAACTCAGAACGTATCAGTAATGTGATGTGCTTCGTAAATCTTCTAATCCCTGGTGTAAAGGTTTAAAGCAGTGGTTCTCAACCTTCCTAATGCTGTGGCCCTTAATACAGTTTCTGTGGGTCACAACCCACAGGTTGAGAACTGCTGGTTTAAAGTCAAAAATGGGCAAAAACAGCAACAAGTACAATTAGTAGCTAAACAGCACACAACAGATAAAGGTGTGAATGAGGGCAGCAAAGATATAAATAGCAAAGGGAGAAATTAAGTGGTTATCAGCTTGGACACAAAGAGGAGAAATTTATGGCAGATATAAATGAGAAGGAGAAAGTGAACAAAAGCATGCCACCACAGAAGCCACCAGGACACAGAAGTAAAGGACAAAGATGAGGAAAGGGGAGAAAGATCCACACAATGGTGTGTTAGCTCCCTATGTGTCAATGAGAACCTGGAATGTAAATAGAGTACATTCTGTGATTAAAGATAGAGAGGAGCTGAGTGGATAAAGAAAAAAAAGCTATATTAGGTTCCCACTGCCTAGGAAAAGCAACTCACCTCCATGTTAAAGAAAAATATGGTTGACAGGGAAGGGATGGAAAAAGATATTATGTGCAAACAGAAGCCAAAAGCAATCAGGTGTAGCCATATTTATATTACATAAAATGGACTTTAAGTCAAAAACTGTAGGAAGAGACAAAGAAGGTCATTATAGAAGGATACTAATAAAAGAAAAGAGAAGACTCATAAAATCAGAAATGAATGGCTCGGCGCCCATAGCACAGTAGTTATGGCTCCAGCCACCTACACTGAGGATGGCAGGTTCAAACCCAATCTGGGTCAGCTAAACAACAACAACTGCAACAAAAAATAGCCAGGTGTTGTGGTGAGCGCCTGTAGTCCCAGCTACTTGGGAGACTGAGGCAAGAGAATCTCTTAAGCCCAAGAGTTTGAGGTTACTGTGAGCTGTGATGCCACAGCACTCTACCCAGGGCAACATAGTGAGACTCTGTCTCAAAAAAAAAAAAAAAATCAGAAATGAAAAAGGTGGCATTACAGCTGATAACACAAAAACACAAACGATTGTAACAGGCTATCACAAACAATTATACAACAGCAAATTTGGTCATGTGGAAGAAATGGATGTATTCCATGTGATCGTTTCAGTAGATAGGGGAAGAAGCATTTGATAACATTCAACATTCTTTGAAGATAAAATCTCTTAGCTAGGTAGAAAGGTGTTTATCTCAATGCAGTGAAATCCATATTTGACAAACCCATTGGTCACATCACATCATAAAGAAGCTATTTCTTTACAATTGCGAGCAAGGCAAGTGTGCACACATTCACCACCTCTGAACATCCTAGTTATGCCAGTTAGGTAAGAAAAAGAAGTGTAGCCTATGACTTTCCAGAAAGCTTTAGCAATGCCATTTTGTCTAAATTCCTAGGATTAATAGATTGTGCCTGCAAGTGGTTAATTCAACTATGCCTTGCCACATAATGGAGGCTAGATAGTCTGCCAAGGTTTGTTGTTAATATAAATCTGCCTGGGAGAATATTATTGAGAATCCTTGATTATATATGTTGTTGACAGGTCCTGCTCTGGACGGATTGAAAATCTGAATTTATAGGTGTGAAGTTATGGATTTTAACATGTAGTAATTACCTTTCTATTTACCAGTATTATAATGCTGATTTAAAAAACAATTTTAAATTTCAACTGTTAATGATTGGAGTTTCAGTTGTATAGATTAGTATTAGGATTAAGGCTTATATCTGTCATTGCCTAATATGAAAAACAATTGTTAGAAAAATAATTTTTTTAATAATTTTTTTTGAGGTTGCTCAAATTTGAATATTAATCTGATGGTATAACTTGATAGAAAGGAGGCAGGATGAAAATTGTGCTTGATTGATTCCTGGTTACTTTATAATTGTGTTCAACCTATTTTCACTGCAGTCTGTTTGATGCTTCATAAGTATTAAGAATCCCTATCCAATAAATTGTGCTGGGAGAACTGGATACTCACATGTAAAAGACTGAAAGTGGACCTGCACCTCTCACAACTTACAAAAATTGATTCAAGATGTATAAAAGATTTAAATCTAAGGCATGAAACCATAAAAGCCCTTGAAGAAAGAGTGGGGAAAACATTTGAAGATATCGTCCTGGGGAAAGATTTTATGAAGAAGACTTCATGGCAATTGTAACAACAACAAAAAAATTAAACAAATGGGACTTAATTAAACTGAAAAGCTTCTGTACGGCTAAGAAAACAACAACCAAAGCAAACAGATAACCTTCAGAATGGGAAAAGATATTTGCATGTTATGAATCAGACAAAAGCTTGATAACTAAGATCTATAGGTAACTCAAATTAATAAACAAAAAAAGACCCAACAATCCCATATATCACTGGGCAAGAGAGATGAATAGAACCTTCTCTGTAGAAGACTGATGAATGACTAACAAACATTTGAAAAAATGCTTATCATCCCTAATCATCAGAGAAATACAAATCAAATCCAGTGAGATATCACCTAAACCCAGTGAGAATGGCCCACATCACAAAGTCTCAAAGCTGCAGATGCTGGTGTAGATGTGGAGAAAAGGGAACTTTTACACTGCTGGTGGGACTGCAAACTAATACAACCTTTTTGGAAGGAAGTATGGAGAATTCTCAAAGAATTCAAATTAGACCTCCCATTGGATCCTGTGATCCCATTACTGGGCATCTACCCAGAAGGAAAAAATCATTTTATCATAAGGACATTGCAATAGACTGTTTATTGTAGCTCAATTTATAATCATCAAAATGTGGAAACAACTTAAATGCCATCAATCTAGGAATGGATTAGCAACCTGTGGCATATGTATACCATGGGTATTATTCAGCAACTAAAAAAGATGGAGACTTTACATCTTTCGTATTGACCTGGGTAGAGGTGCAACACATTCTTCTTAGTAAAGCATCACAAGAATAGAAAAGCATGAACCCAAAGTACTCTATTCTAATATGAAGGCAGCAGATGAGCTAATACAAGGGTGGGGGTGGGGGTAGGGGAATGAGCAAGTGAGGAGAGAGGATGGCACACCTCTTGGGAGTGGGGCACAATTACAAGAGGGACTTTATCTAACAAATGCAATCAGTGTAACCTAATTCTTTGTACGCCCAATGAATCCCAAACAATAAAAAAGGGGAAAAAAGAATAAAGTGGGAAAAGTGTACAGGGAATAAAAACAAGTTCCCAATTCACGTTTGTGCATTGTTAGTTAATGACATTTGTGTCCAAAAAGATTGATTTTGGAAAACTCTACACACCTGCCCAGGAATTTTTAAGCAATTGGTGCCATAATGCATTTAGAGGCACACATAGTCAAGATTCTCTTGAAGGTTGATGCAGAAGATACAAATTATATTCAAAAATAAGGAATCAGTTAACATCGCCAATGTAGTGTTGTTAGTTTATTTCTAGTAATGCAGAAGAGGTAGTTTATCAGTCTACAGATAGTCTGCTGTGCCCTTGTCCTCTGGTGGTCCCTGAATTACTTTCCTCAAGCATCAGCCAATACATGACATTGCTATATTGACATTCAGGGCCAATTTTATTTCCCTGCTTATGGGCTTGAACATAACACTGAAAAGACTGTGAATTTCAAAATACCTACTTTTTATTTTGTATTGTCCTCTGCAGAGGTTGACAATAAAAGTTGGGGTTATAAATACAACAGGAAACTTAATTCTCCAGAACCCTTCATATCTGATCTTACAACCAGAAGAAAAGAGAAATGGCCCATACAAGGAAGAACATGGAGTCACTTTCTTATAGGTATCGAATGATTTGATGATGATGTTGGGCTCAGGTTTTGTCAGGATTTGGTGATGCTGGGGTGTGACAGATGTTCTTAGGGATAAAAAACATTAGGTAGAGAAAACAAGGGACAGGAAGTCAAACTTCAACTCCATGGTTTTGTACAGGCCACCAAGGATGTGAAAAGAGTAATTTGCTGCTATGACTCGGCAATGGGAAGAAAAGCATTAACATAATCTGTGGTATAATAAATAGCCTTTCTCTCTAAGATTTCCTAAATCAACCATTTTGTCAGTGAACAAAAAGAAAGGTCTTTTTACTTCCTGATTTCACCAAAAAAGACAAGGTGCTATTAATCTCAACGCTTCTGTGAATGTTCATCCACTTTCTAGGTTATTTTAAGATTTCTCTCTGGCTGTCCTCTACATACTAACATTTATTTGTAGGTATTTCCATGACATATCACAGATAAGGTTTTCTTGCCAATAGGTTTTCACAAAATAGGAGTCATATCATTACAGTAGGAGATATACTAGCCTGTTGATTCCAAAGAGAGTTCACCTTAAGGGTATAGAGGAATACGGAAATAATTAACAGAGTAAACAGACAACCCACAGAATGGGAGAAAATACTCATAAGCTCCATATTACTCCAGTAAATGGTTAATAACCAGAATTTACAAAGAATCCAATCAAGCAAATCAGCCAGACAAAAACAAAAAAACCCTATTAAAAACTCAAGCCAGCAAAAGATATGAACAGAAGCGTCTCAAAAGCAGAGAGACAAATGATTGATAAACACATGAATAAATACTTCATGTCACTAATCATCAAGGAAATGCAAATTAAAACCACAAGGAGATATCATCTTAGCCCGGTCAGGACAGCTTTTATTGAAGAGTGCAAAAACAACAGATGCTGGCATGGATGCAGAGAGAAAGGAGCACTTTAACACTGCAAATTAGTACAACCTCAATGGAAAATAATATGGGGATTCCTCAACTAAAATTAGACCTACCATTCAATTCAGCAATCCCACTGCTGGCAGCTACTCAATGCAAAAGGAGTCATTTTATTAAAGAGACACCTGCCCTCTAATGTTTGTTGAAGCACCATTCACAGTTGCAAAGATGTGGATTCAACCCAACTGCCCATCAGTTCATAAGTGGATTAATAAACTGGTATATGTACACCAGGGAGTAGGACTCAGCTATAAACAAAAGACAAAACAATATGGATGGAACTGGAGACCATTCTCCTAAGAAAAATATCTCATGAATGGAAAAAAAAACACCACATGTACTCATTGTTAAACTGGAACTAACCTATGAAGACATGTGTGCACAAAGGGAAGTAAAGCTCAGTAGAAATCATCCAGGGGGAGGATGTAAGAGGGAGAGGAAACACTACCCACTGGGTAATATGAACACAGTTTGGTGATGAGAACACCTATAACCAGGACTTCAGCATTACACAAGGGATCCCTATAACCTAAGACACTTGTACTCCCTTAATATTTTCAAATTTAAAAAAATATAATACAACCAAAAAAAAAAAAAAGGAATTTTTTTCCAGGCTGAGCTTAATGCATTGCCCACCTGCAATCACTCAAGAATATATTTATCCCTCATAAATGTTATCTTCTCAATAATTTAATGCAGCATATACAGAGAGACTCGTGCTAAAGAGCAGATTCTAATTCCCAGGTTTATGAAGGAACCTGAGATTCTGAACTTCTACCACACTGACAGAGGATGCTGAAATCTTGGGTCTGCATATCACATTTTGACAAGCAAGCGTTTAATATACCTGGGCAAGGTATCGAATGTGAACACCAGAAATTTGGTTACAAATGGCAGATCTCTGGTGATCTAATTGAATGATTCGATGCACTTTATTCATCTATTTCTGGCACACCTGTGCTATCATAGAAGTGTTTACCTCAACGCAGTAAAATCCCTATTTGGGAAGTGGGACACATCACCAGCGTTTCTTGAAACATTAAACTTCGACGTAGGTAACCATGCTATTTCATCCTCTTAACATTGTATTGTTCGCTCGTTTTTAAGGGAGCATACGCTAAGGATATATGCCTGTGAGTTAGTGCCAAGAACTCTGGAAGGACTTTTTGTCGGTAAAGTCCTTTGCCCACTGCTTGAAGACCTGCCGGGCCCCTCTTCGTGTAACCAGACAGCTCAGCCTCCTTCTGCGTCCAACCTGGCTCCAAATGGCGCGGTCTCAGAGAGTCCTCAGTGGGTCCTCCAGCTTCCAGCTTCTCCGCGCAGCTGTTCACAGTTGATAATGAACACAGTCAATAATTTTTTATTTTCTACAACACGAGGTCTCTACCGAGTGCAATTCCCTTTTTGGTTGTTGATTGTGGGGGGAGAAAAGGGAAGGCATGTGCCACGTTCTGTATTGGAACTTCATTTGCCAAGGTCCTTAATGGTTGTAGTAACCTTGACGGAACAGCAGTGTCTTGGAGAGTGGGCGCGAGCGGCAACCGGAGGCGCTGTGCTAGTATTCGGGCATACTATTCACAATAGCAGAAAGGAGTAGTAGGTTCCACGCCTGCAGTCCCATTTCTCCAACATATTGTTTAAAGTTATCCACACAAAATAATCTTTTAACTCTATTGAAGTGCCCCCCCATGAACTATTTCTATGCTGTTTCTTCTCCCACGAGCTTAAGAAATGAAAAATAAGGCTCCATAATATATTACTGTGAGCCATATATCAGCTATCATTTTAAATTAAATAATGAGAGAGCTGATAACTTTTAGAATAACAATGCAGTCACTGGTGTGTAGATAAATTGTGTGATGCAATTTTTCTGTTTTGGTGTGTTGGTAGGTAAAGAACAGAATTTTTTTTTTAACCAACATCTAGACAGGAGTAAAAAAATGATAATCTTCATGCCAACAGTGGATTCCACGTCACACAGAGAATGAAGCCCTGGCAATAAGGTAACAGCAGGATTTTCCACAACTCATCTTTTTTATTGCATAGAAAAGTTAGATGAAAGATGACTTGTGATCTCCAAGTTCAAATTTCAGTTCCTTAAGCTGGTCAGGAGCTTGCATTTTGATGAACAAAGTAACATACATGCTAACATAGCTCATGATGTTGTCATAATCAAATGTTCCTTTTGGTTCAAACACCATCATTTTGTAGAAGTTTGGAAACAGCCAAGTGCAATATAAATAGACCAAGTGGGTACAAAAACCTGTTTAATCCTTGCAAAAGGTATGCAACATCTGTTCAAAATAGAAAGCGTGGGTTCGCTGATTTGACTGGAGGGGTCCTGGAGCTAAACTTTTGCTTTTTTCTGCTTCAACTATTGATCTGTTTTTTCTCTCATGTTGTTGTCATTAAAAAATGCAAAAAGTGTATGAACTTGACACAAATGAGGCAAGAACATTTTTGTGTAAGACATGGATCATTTCCTTTTATGACCAAACAAAGAAATCTGTAGTATTTTTTTTTTAGAGACAGAGTCTCACTTTATGGCCCTCGGTAGAGTGCCGTGGCCTCACACAGCTCACAGCAACCTCCAACTCATGGGCTTAAGCGATTCTCTTGCCTCAGCCTCCCAAGTAGCTGGGACTACAGGCGCCTGCCACAACGCCCGGCTATTTTTTGGTTGCAGTTTGGCCCGGGGCCAGGTTTGAACCCACTACCCTTGGTATATGGGGCCGGCGCCTTACCGACTGAGCCACAGGCACCACCCAGAAATCTGTAGTGTTTTAAATATAATTAGTCAGTCTTAGAGAATTCTTCTCTGGTATAGTTTTAAATCACCATATGAAACATTCATTTCTGCCTGAAAGTTAACAATTATCATCCTGACCATAAAAGGATAGTTATGATCTGAATTTTTGGAAATTGAGAACAATTATATTAAAATGACAGAAAATATTTAAAACCTTTCATAGTAATGAAACACAGAAATTGATCAATGCAGGACATATGTTTCAGTGATTGACTTTTAGAAACAGTTCTTGGTGTTACTGTGTTTCTTCACTTTTGCACTTGAGTGGAAAGTGTATTCCAATGATGGATAAAATATATATACCAAGCTTCTAATTTGCTAATACTACTGAGGAGGAAAGCAGTTGTCTCTATAGTAACATCATAGACTAGATATTAGTTGAGGTAAAATCTCTGAAAAAGTCAGATAAAACATTCCAGTTGAGTCTACAAGTTCTCACCTAAAATACGAGCACCTAATCAGAATACTTCTGCACACTCATCTTCAGCTGTGGAGCCAGAAATTCTGCTGCTTCAGACACTGCTGGCGGGTGAATTCCCCATCTTCATTGTAGTTCAGAATCACACCTGAAAGGATGCCAGGGCATCTTACCTTGAGAGCATTTGCCAAATTAGTAAAATTTAACTTAATTTCTGGTGTGAGAATTTGCTTTTGGGAGAGCAATTCACTTTTTCAAAATTAACTGCAAAAAAATGACATTTAATTTTTATATAAGAATAACTCTGGCTATTTTGACAATATTTTAGAGTCACAGCTGAGAAATTCTTGCTCACCTGTTGATCCAACTCCACATGATACAGCTGTATATCCCTTAACATCTTAATTAATAGATAAAAAGTTATCAAGAACTATTAGATCCATAAAACTATTATTTTTAGAAAATCATACTACTTTGCACCCAAGAGTATGTAATTATAGGAGTTTAGCTCTTGTGTGTATACATGTGGCTACCCAATAATCACCCTTTCGTTTATGTAATTAGGCTCTTATTGCTGAGGTCAAAGATTTCTGGAAAATGAAAGAAACTTGGTTTGCTTAGTCTCACCCATTGCTTTTACTCAGATATTCCCAAAAAGCCAATTTCTAGGTGAAACAGTGTCATAACAAAACATTTTCCGGAAAACATTGGTCAAATAAAGCATGGATACACAGGTACATGAAAGGCAGGAAAATAAATGGATTTTACCAACTTTAGTGGTATTTTTTCAGCTATTTCCTTATGAAGAAACAAAAAAATATTGAATATGTTTTTTAAATAAAAAAGACTCAGTAATTAGTAAACCACAATCTGCCTCCGAATCTGTAAAACAGATTCATTTTTGAGGATATCTCTGACTAGTTCCCTTTCAGATACACGTATTTTTTTCTTGCTGCTCTTCCTGGTGCCATATGAATACAAACCTAGTTATTATTTCCAGAACAAAGGCCGCTTTTTACATGTAAGCTTCAAAATGCTTCAAAGATGTGGAATAAAAATTGTTTTCTTTTTTCCTCTCTCCTTTTAAGTTTTTTAAACTTGCACATTTCTTTTCCATAACTGGTAAGGGTCACTTTGTGGGTCTTTTCTATTGCCTCTCAGGCAGTGTCTGTGTGAAATACCTCCAAGTCCTCTCACCCTGACCTCTGGCAACAGTTGGTGAATTCAGAATTCATATAGTCTCTGGTTCTAGTTTAAAATTCTGACAGCTGATCCAGCTTTTTTCTTTTTAATTTCAGATTTATAGGAGAGTACAAATGTTTAGGTTACATGTTTTCATTTCTAAGGTAAAGTTCAAGTTGTAGTTGAGCCCCTCCCCCCCAGGAGGTGTGCTGAGAGCATCCTTACATTGTGCGGGTTAGATGGGATCAGGCCAGTCACACTCCCCTTCCCCTTGCTACACCATGCAAAATGTGTATGAACTTGACACAAATATGTTTGTGTTTTTCTTTCATGTGGGCATGTACATATTGGTTTCATATAAGTATTGAGTACATTGGATACTTGCTTTTCTATTCTTGAGATACTTTACTGAGAAGAATGTGTTTCAACTCCATCCAGGTAAACACAGAAGATGTAAAATCTCCATCTTTTCTTGTGGCTGAATAGTATCCATGGGGTACACATGCAATAATTTATTAATCCTTTCATGGTTTGATGGGCACTTGGGTTGATTCCACATCTTAGCAATTGTGAATTGGGCTGCAGTAAAGATTTTGGTGCAAATGTCCTTGTGGCAAAATGATTTCTGTTCTTCTAGGTAGATACCTAGTAATAGGATTGTGGGATCAAATGTTGACCCAACGTTTCTACCATCTTCAGTGCCACCCACATCACCCACTTGGCATTTCCTTAAGTAGCATTACCACACAATATTCCAGTGCTAATGAAATCATGGTATTGTATAGCTTGCATGGAAGTCTAGGAAAGCATTAATCCTGAGTTTTATACATTATGATGCTGTAACGACATGTGCACTAGCAGATAGGATGTGAAGAAATTCTCTGTGTGGGTGTGGATTAAAACCAATGTTGAATAAATGCCCCCTGCACTTTGCATTACAATGTAATTTCAAAAGTGAAAACTGAACCTGACTGAGCTGACAATCAGATGCAACCTTTCTCTTAAAATCAATGCTTAGATTTGAGGGCTGGGGAATGCAAGTGAAATGAATAAATATTATTGGTGCCCAATCACTGTGAAAGGATCAATGGCATTTCCTATTTGGGAAAGTCAGGGCTGTCTTTCTTTTTAACAGAAGTTGAGGAGAGATAAGTCATAATGCCTTTGAAAATCCATGGCTTATGGATGTGTAGGCAGGATTAGCAACAAGGATGTGAATTGACATCTCTTAATCAAAGTTCCACAACTTGCATTAATAAAGAAAGTTGATTTATATATGTTATTTTCCCCCAAAGCTGCTATTTTACAATAGTAAGGGGAGTGGGGGGTAGTGGAGGTGAATCTTACTTTGACATTGCTCTCAATCTCCTTATGGTATCTTCAGATAATAAACAATAAATACACATATATAACTTATCAAATAGATTATAGTCAAATTTTTACACCATTTAAAAGAAAAGCTATTTTTTCCTTGACCTTGCTCAGGAAGCCAGAAGTTTAAGTTTAGAACCAAAAAGATAACAATTCAACACCCAATAATTTCAGTTGGGGAAAAGAAGTCGTAGAGTAGCTGGATGATGTGCTTGATATGAAATTCACTCCTAATCTAATGCACATGGTAAATGTTAATTTGGTGTTTTGTTGGCATTAACTACCAATAGATTTTTGCACTGATGATTTTGCCCAATGCTAATTAAAACATTGATATTTTAAGTGAGCCATTAATAGTTTTTATTTAATAAAGAAATTGTTTCATCAGAAATTTTATTTTATTTTATTTTGTTTTTCTTAAATAATAACTGTGTACAATGATGCATTTATGGGGTTCGGTGTACTGATTTGATATACAATGTGAAAGGCTTACATTGAACTAAGTAGCACATCCATCACAATTACACTCTTTTCTTAAGAGTTTTGAAATGTACCATTGCATCATGCACATTAGGTGAGGTCCCTCCAAATCCCTTCCTCCTCCCATCTCTCCCCACCTGCTTCCCTTCTACTTTCTGGACTATAGTTATGTTTTACCATTATATGAATGTATAGTTGATTATATATTGATTTCATAATAGTATTGAGTACATTGGATACTCTTTTTTCCATTCTTGAGATACTTTACTAAGAAGAATATGTTCCAGCTCCATCCAGGTAAACATAAAATATGTGAAGTCTCCATCTTTTTTATGGCTGCAGAGTATTCCATGGTATACATATACCACAATTTGTTAATCCATTCATGAGTCAGTGAGCACTTGGGCAGTTTCCATGTCTTGGCTATTATGAATTGGGCTTCAATAAACATTCTGGTGCAAATGTCTTTGTTGTAAAATAAGTTTTGATCATCTGGTTATATACCTACCCTGTTTCCCTGAAAATAAGATATCTTCTGAAAATAAGACCTACTTACAGGAAAGATAAGATGTCCCCTGAAAATAAGACGTAGAGCATCTTTGGGAGCACACCATAAAATAAGACACTGTCTTATTTTTGGGGAAACAGGGTAGTAGAGGAATTGTAGGATTGAATGGCAGGTCTACTTTTAGATCTCTAAGTGTTCTCCAAACATCTTTCCAAAAGGAATGTATTAGTTTGCTTTGCCACCAGCAGTGTAGAAGTGTTCCCTTCTCTCCACATCTACTCCAACAACTGTAGTTTTGGGATTTTTGTGTTGTGGGCTAATCTTACTGGAGTTAGATGCTATCTCAATGTGGTTTTGATTTGCATTTCTCTGATGATTAAGAATGATGAGCATTTTTTCATGTGTTTGTAGGCCATGTGCCTGTCTTCATCAGAGAATTTTCTGTTTAACTCTCTTACCTACACAGAAATAGGGTTATTTGTTCTTTTCTTATTGATTAGTTTGATTTTTCTGTGGATTCTACTTGTCAGACCTTTGTCAGAAGCATAACCTAGAAAAATCTTCTCCCATTCTGAGGTTTGTCTGTTTGCTTTACTTACTGTGGTCTTGGCTGTGTAAAAGATTTTTAGTTTGATCAGATCCCAGTAACGTATTTTTGGTGTTGCTTCAATTGCCCAGGGGATTTTCCTTATAAAATATTCTCCCAGGACAATTTCTTCCAGTGTTTTTCCTGCACTCTCTTCTAATATTTATATACTTCACATCTTAAATTTAAATCTTTTATCCAGTGAGAATCAATTTTTGTTAATGGTGAAAGGTGGGTCCAGTTTCAGTCTTCTACAGGTCACCAGCCAGTTCACCCAGCACCATTTGTTAAATAGGGAGTCTTCCCTCCACTGAATGTTTTTCACAGGCTTATTGAAGATCAGATAATGATAAGTAGCTGGGTTCATCTCTTGGTTTTCTGTTCTGTTCCATAAATCTATCTCTCTACTTTTCTGCCAGTACCAGGCTGTTTTGCTCACTGTAGATTTATAGTGTAGCCTGAAGTCTGGTAATGTGATACCTCCTGATTTGTTTTTATTTCTAAGTAATGTATTGGCTATTTGAGGTTTCTTCTGATTCCATAAAAAATGAAGCACTATTTTTTCAAGCTCTTTAAAGTATGACATGGTGCTTTAATAGGGATTGCATTAGATCTGTAGATTGCTTTGGGTAGTATGGACATTTTAACAATGTTGATTCTTCCCAGCCATGAGCATGATATGTTTTTCCATTTGTTAAAATCTTAAAATCTTTCTCAGAGTTTCATACTTCTTTTTATAGAGATCTTTCACATCCTTTATTAGGTAAATTCCCAGATATTTCACCTTCTTTGGCACTACTGTAAAGGGAATAGAGTCCTTGACTATATTTTCAGCTTGACTATTGTTGGCATATATAAAAGCTACTGATTTGTAAGTATTGATTTTGTATCCTGAGATGCTGCTATAGATTAGATTCCTTGATCACTTTTAAGAGTTTTGTAGCTGAGTCCCTGGGATTTTCAGGTATAGAATCATATCATCCACAAAGAGTGAGAGTTTGATCTCCTCTAACCCTATTTGGATACACTTGATCCCCTTCTCTTGCCTTATTGCTCTAGCTAAGACTTCCATTACTATGTTGAATAGCAGTGGAGAGAGTGGGTATTCTTGCCTAGTTCCTGATCTGAGTGGAAATGTTTTCAATTTTACTCCATTCAATATGATATTGGCTGTGGATTTTCTGTAGATGGTCTCTATCAGTTGAAGAAATGTTCCTTCTATGCCTATTTTCTTTTTTTTTTTTTATTAAATCATAGCTGTGTACATTGGTATGATCATGGGGCACCATTCCCTAGCTTCACAGACCATTTGACACACTTTCATCACACTGGTTAACATAGCCTTCCTGGCATTTTTTCAGTTACTGTGCCAAGACACTTACATTCCACATTTACCAAGTTTCACATATACCCTTATAAGATGCACCGCTGGTGTATGCCTATTTTCTTAAGTATTCTTATCATGAAAGGATACTGGATATTATCAAAAGCTTTTTCTGCATCAATTGAGAGAATCATATGGTCTTTTTTTTATTTTATTGATGCAGTGTATTATATTTATAGATTTGCATATGTTGAACCAACCCTGTAACCCTGGAATAAAATCAACTTGATCGTGGTGTGTAATTTTTTATGTGTTGTTGAATTCTGTTTGGTAAGATTTTATTGAATATTTTTGCATTGATATTCATTAATGGTATGAATATATTCACATGGTGCTTTAACAGGGATTGCATTAAATCTGTATATTGCTTTGGGTAGTATGGACATTTTAACAATGTTGATTCTTCCCAGCCATGAGCATGATATGTTTTTCCATTTGTTAAAATCTTCAGCTATTTCTTTTCTCAGAGTTTCATACTTCTTTTTATAGAGATCTTTTTTGTAGAGATCTATAATTTTCTCTTTTTTTTTTGGATCCTTTCCTGGTTTTTGGTTCAGTGTGTTATTTGCTTCATCGAAATGTGCTGGGAAGAATTCCTTTTTTTTCTATACTTTGGAAAAGTTTGTATAATATAGGTACTTTCAAGTTCCTCTTGAAAGGTTTGATAGAATTCTTATGTGAGGCCATCTGGTCCCAGAATTTTCTTTTTTGGTAGATTTTGTATTGCTGATGTTGTTTCAGTGATTGATATAGGTCTATTCAAGATTTCTAATGCTTTCTGATTGAGTCTAGGAAGGTGGCGTACTTCCAGGCATTGGTCCATTTTCTTCAGATTTTCATATTTCTGGGAATAAAGTTTTTTGTAGTAATCATTGAGGATTTTTTTTTTTTTTAATTTCTGAGGTGTCTGTTTCCCCTTTATCATTTCTGATAGGTGATATTAGAGATTTTACTTTTCTGTTTCTGGTTAGGTTGGTCAAAGGTTTATCAATTTTATTAACCTTTTCAAAAACCAACTTTTTGTTTCATTGATCTTCTGAATGATTCTTTTATTTTAAATTTCATTTAATTCTGCTGTCATTTTGGTTATTTATTTTCTTCTGCTGGGTTTGGGGTTGGAATGCTCTTCCTTTTCCAGTTGCTTGAGATGATCCATTAAGTTGTTGTCTTCCTCTCTTTCTGTTTTCTTGATGAAGGCTTCCAATGCTATAAATTTCCCTCTTAGGACTAACTTTGCAATATCCCACAGGTTTTGATAATTTGTGTCTTTATTATCATTTTGTTCTAAAAATTTGGTGATTTCCTTCTTAGTCTTGTCTTTGATCCAGCTATCATTCAGCCTATGATTATTTAGTTTCCATGACTTTGTTTGAGTATGAAGATTCCTGTTGCTGTTGAGTTCAACTTTTATTCCATGATGGTCTGAGAAGATACAAGGAATAATTTCTATTCTTTTAAATTTGCTGATGTTAGACTTGTGTCCTAGGATATGATCAATTTTGGAGGATGATCCACAGGCTGATGAGAAGAATGTGTATTCAGTTTTATTTGGATGAAATAGTCTAAAGAGGTCTGTTAAGTTCATTTTTTCTAGGGTCAGGTTTAAGTCTAATATTTCCTTTTTTAGTTTCTTCTTGGAGGATGTATCCAAAATTATCAAAGTTTGTCCAACTATTATAGTGCAAGAAGATATCAAGTTGTTCATATCCATTAGGGTTTGCTTTATAAATTGAGGAGCATTCTGGTAGGGTGCATAAATATTAATTATCGAAATCTCTTCATGTTGGGTGTTTCCCTTGACCAGTGTGTAGTGATGATCTTTATCTTTCTTTATCTTTGTTGGTTTAAAGCCAATTGCATCTGCAACTAAAATTGCATCCCCTGATTTATTCTGGTTTCCATTTGCCTGTATTGTAGATGTCCATCCCTCCACCCTATTTTTTAAATTAATTAATTATTTTTTTTCCCTAAGTCTATTTTTATCCTTTATGGCAGCAGTTCTCAACCTGTGGCTCACGACCCACGGAAACTGTATTAAAGGGCTGTGATGTTAGGAAGGTTGAGAACCACTGCTTTAAAGATGAGATTCTTGTATGCATCAGATATCTGGTTTGAGTTCATGTATCCAGTCAGCCAGTCTGTCTTTTTAGAGGACAATTTAAACCATTCATATTAATTTAGAGAATTGATAAGCCTGGTTGTGTTTTGGGTGTCACTAAAGTATTTGTTTTCTCCATCACAAATGAAACTCAGTTTAGCTAGATACAGGATCCTAGACTGAAAGTTATTTTGTTTTAGGAGATTGAAGGTTGATGACCATACTCTTTTGGGTTGAAATGTTTCAGCTGAGAGATCTTCAGTCATTCTGATATTTCTTCCTTTCTTACTTCTGGCTGCTTGCAGAATTTTTCTGCTTCATCTTAACTTTGGCAAAGTTAATCACAATGTGTTTAGGAGATGCTTTATTTGGATTGAGTCTTGCTGGGGTTCTGAAACTGTCTACTACCTGAATTTCTGTATCTCTTGCAATGCTTGGGAAATTTTCTTCCATAATCTCTTGGAGTAGAACATCTGTACCTTTAGGACCATCCTCTTCTCCTTCAGGAATTTCTATAACACAAATGTTTCATCTTTGGAGTGATCCCACAACTCTATCAGAGAATGATCAGTTTTTGCTCTCTATTTGTCTGCCTCTTTGAGCATTTGGGAACATTCAAAAGCTTTGCCTTTTGTTTCAGAGATCCTTTCTTCTGCCTGGTCAATTCTATTACTGAAGCTTTCTACTGTATTTCAGAGTATCTTGACTAACTTTTTCATTTCCTTGAGCTCTGCTATCTCTTTTCTCATTGTGTTCATATATTTGGTGACTTTGTCTTTGAATTCATTAATTTCTTGAGTCAACTTTAGAACTACTTTTTGGATTTCAATTTCTACTTTTTCTTCCATTCTACCCTGTTTCCTCAAAAATAAGACAGTGTCTTATTTTAAGGTGTGCTCCCAAAGATGCGCTAGGTCTTATTTTCAGGGACATCTTATCTTTCCTGTAAGTAGGTCTTATTTTCAGAGGATGTCTTATTTTCAGGGAAATAGGATAGTCATCTTAGAATGGTGATCCATTCTAATTGCTATCCGTATTCTGAATTCAATTTCTGACATTTCAGCTATTTGTTTATGCATGGAATCTTCAGTTGTATCTCCTTTGTCATTACTTTGGGAGGTTGATCTACTCTGGTTATTCATATTGCCATAGTTCTTCTGATGGGTCTGCACCATGTTTATTTTCCACTTTTTGGTTATTAGAACTGGTAGGTGAGATTGAATTGGAGTTCTCAGGTGGTAGAGATAATCAGCCCCTTACCAAAGAGCTAGGCTTTGTAATTGTGGCTTATCTCCTACAAGCTTAGCAAGGCCCCTTTCAGAGTTTTTTTTTTTTTTGCAGTTTTTGGCTGGGGCCAGGTTTGAGCCAGCCACCTCCAGTATATGGGGCCTGTGCCCTACTCCTTTGAGCCACAGGTGCCACCCCCCTTTCAGAGTTTTTTTCTGGAGACTCTGCGGACCTACTTGGTGAGATAGCACAAGCTAGCTCTGTTTTGATATCAGCCAACCTCTACTCTATCCTAAGAAGCCACAGTAGTAGGTTTAAATCTCAGCCTTGAAGAGATACAGACAGCTGCAGTACCCAGCCCCCACCCTTCAGTTCTTTTCCACTACAAAACTTAGAAGGTCAACCTCAGCATCCCCAAGTGGACAGCTTCAGACACGAGTTCCAATTAAATTGTCTCAGACAGTTCAGAGACAGAAGATCCAAGGGTTTCCAACAACACAATTGGAGCCAAGGATCCACGCCCCTGCCCACCAGACTCAGTCCATACTATTGTCTGCTTCTCTGTTCACAGGCCCAATTGGAGCTGGGGACCACACCCCCTCCCATCTGTCTCGGTCCACTCACAGCAAGCTTCTGCTTGCCAGCCCAGTTGGAGTCAGGGGACCATGCCCCTGCCCACCAGTCTCAGTCCACACCTGGCAATCCTCTGTTTGCTGGCTTGAAGTCAGGGGACCACACTCTGCCTGCAGGTCTTGGTCCAAACCCAGCAAGCCTCTGTTCACAGGCTCAGCTGGAGTCAGGGGACCATGCCTCTTCCAACAGGCCTCAGTATGCTCCCAGAGGCTTGCTGGCTCTGTTGGAGTCAGGGGACCACACCCTTGCCCCCAGAAAGCCTCTCTCCAAGGGTTCTGTTGAAGTCAGGTGCTTTGCCCTCAGGTCTCAGTCCAACCTGGCAAGCCTTTGCTTGCAGGCCAGCTGGGGTTGGGGATCATCCTTGCCTGCCAAACTCAGTCCACACTAGGCAACAAGTCTCCCACTGTGGGCACCATCAGAGCTGGAGGTTCTGCACCCCTTCCCATGAGGCACAGCTCTAACCAAGGGTCAACACCACTACTGGCTGGGCAAAGCCATAACTAGGGGACTGCTCCTCCTCCTGCTGAGTGTCCCTATCTTCCCACACCCTCTTTCTTCCCCACTAGTCATAGATTCCATCCTGATGGTCAGCGGTCCACACGATGCCCATATCTCTCAGGAAATGACCACTCTGTGCTCTGCAGGGGGCAGAACTTCAGACTGCCATGTGAGGGGGGAAGGGAGGACTGGGAGTTTGGAATTATGGGGGGAAATTTTATGCCTGGCGAGGTGATGTCTAGGTTCATAAGTGGGACCTCCTCAGAGAAAGAGACCCAGTGTTTAGTTACTCTCTTCAGTGAGGTAAAATGAAAGGTCTTTTGTTCCCTGCTCACTTCCAGAGAGTTCATGGCGGGCCTTCCACTTGGGGGAGGGGTCTCTCATCCTCTAGTCTGTAGGCTTTGTATCTATAATTTGTTTCCTTGAATGCTCTTCCTTGGAGTCACAGCTTGCTGAACTTCTTTCTTGGCTCAGCTAACCACCTTTGGCTTCTTACAGTATGATTCTGTCCAGTTTTTCTACCACTGGTCAGAAGCCTCTGCCAAGGGTTGGTACAAGTCAGCCATCTTCCCAGAATTCCTTCATCAGAAATTTAGTCTGCCTTTCTTGTATAATAGGGGAATAGTGTATTTATTTTTGTTATACCTTGCCATGTATAGCAGTAAAATGTGTAAATTTATAACTATTTTGATTGTTTATCTAAATATAATTATATTTAGAAAATTGTTATAATGCTAGTAAATGCATCCTGTGGAACACAACCACAGAATCTATTTTCAATCTCATTAATTCATTAAAAGACAGAATTTCTGTGTGAAATGGCTAAAATCATGCAAAGTGTGTTTAATTACTTCATTACCAAATTATTGAGATGAAAGAGGGAAGTGAATGGATTGCATGGTGTATAGATTTAGAGTTATCACTTTTTTATTTAAAAAAAAAATCTATGCTATATTAATGAAAATATTAATATTTAATGAAAAACTTGTTTTTTGAGATCCAAGCTTGAAGATATTGGGTGTAGGTATATAATTTTTAGACTACAAAAGCTGCCTACTAAATACCTATAAATATAAATGGGATACATATTTACTTGCCTGAAGTAATAAATGCACAGAAATGAATGATGTATTTGCTAGTAGAAAGATACATATGGGAGAAAATAATTAAGTGGTAAGTAAATACACATCCAGTAGGGAAGCAGTGAGCTTTAGCATCAGCATCATGACTCGGTGTGGTCTCTGCTTTATGACAAAATCTTGCCTAAATTATAGATGCTGCTTCTACAAAGTAGGGTTGGTTTCATGGTCCTTATATCTTTGTTTTGAGAATAGATCAAAAAGAATAATGAAAGGCACATTGCTAGTCATGTGCAGTGAATATGAGAAACATACCTTTTATCAATTATGAAAAAATCGAGAGGAAACAGGTCACTTTGAGTCCTCAGGAAAGGCAAAAGAAACTATGGACAGTTAAAGACTAAGTAGGAAGGGAAAGGGAATGAAAATAGGAATGTTGCATCAAGAGTAAGATGCGCATCCCACTCATCGTTGGAGTCTCATAATTACTGCATGGTACATATTGTGGTTGTTGAATGAATGACTAACACACATACAATTAAATGAGTCAAGAAAATAATGGGAATTTAGGTTGACTATGTAAGTTTAATCTTCAGAATCAAAGTAATGTAGGTGGTAGAGAGCCCTTGAAGATCTGTACAGGTGGAAAGAGAGGTGTAATATGACTGCCTTAAGACATATCAGGGTGGGGAGGAAGTCATTCTGACATCCAGAGTGTACCTGCATTAAACAGAAGAACATTATAGGAAATTAGTAGCTGGGCACAGGGGCTGCACCTGTAGTCCCAGCTACTCAGGAGGCCAAGAGGGAGAGAATCCCTTGAGCTCAGAAGTTTGAGTCCACCCCATACAATATAAAAAGATTATTTTCTCTAAAAAAAGAAAAAGAAGAGGGGCAGCACCTGTGACTCAAAGGAGTAGGGTGCCGGCCTCATATGCTGGAGGTGGTGTTCAAACCCAGCCCTGGCCAAAAACAGCAAAAAAAAAAAAAAAAGAAGAAGAAGAAGAAGAGGAGGCAGAGCAAGGTGGTGGAGTACAGACAGCTTTTTTTGCAGCCATGCATGGTGAGGTTGTGGAGAGAAGATTTCCAGGCACCTCTGGCCTTTGAACTCTACCCAGAAACATCCCTTTGGGGACACAGGGAGACAGCAGGAGATTTCTGGAATCCAGGAGGAGGAAGAAAGCAGTGGAGAAGCAGCAAGTGTTTGCAATTGATCAGAGATCTTGGGGGAGTGAGCAAGTTACTTCGAACAGTGTCCAGAGGCAGGGACCAAGCTGCAGGGACAGAGTAGAGCTCTCATGGTTTGGCTGCAGGCTGGGCACAGCCAAGGTGGGAAAGCTGCCTTGCAGGCTTGGTTCTCAAGGTCCTAGAGTGAGGCAAGTTCAGCAGAGGCCTTCCATCTCCCTCTTGTACAACTATCAGCATTGTGATAAGCATCTCATACCCAGAAGATCAGCAGTTGCTCAGGCAATATTCAGATATAGATCTACATATATTCAGCAAGAGATATATATATTTTTTTCTTTAAAAATTTTTTTCAACTTTTTTCTCCTTGGGTTTTTCTTTTTCTTAATTGTTCATTTTTTGCATGTAAATATAATTTTTCATTGTTGCCTTCTTTAGTAATAAGGGCTTGATTTTCGTAGTTTTTCTGCTCCTGTTATTTTTTCCCCCCAGTTGTATCCCTAAAAGTTTTTTGTTTGTTTTAGTTTGCTTTAGAGTATTTTTGGTTTTCTTCTCTGTTTGGTGGAGGTGGGGTCTTTTTTTTCTGCTCAGGCTGGCAAAGAGGTGCAGACATTTGTGGGTATGGGTCAAAATACCCTACTGTACACACCATTACCCAGTCTCTTTCTTTCTGTTTCTTTCTTCTTTTTGTCAGTCTTCCCTTTTACTCACCCCCTTTCCTTTCTATTTTTTTAAATTTTTTATCCCTTCTTGCTCTTCACTCTGTTCATCCCTTTAGTCCTTTACCAAAAGGACACATCAGCACCTTACATCAGAGGCACAGTAACTTAAAGAGCAAGAGGAAGTGAAAGGAAAAAGTAGGGCATGGAAACAGACAAAAATAAAACACTCATGAGGAAGAAACAGCTGAAAAATCCTGGCAACATAAAAAACCAGAATAGAGCAACCCCCGCAAGGGATCATTAGGTAGCTACTGCAGAGGATTTCACCTATAAAGAAATGTTAGTAATGGCAGAACGGGAATTTAAAATATGAATGGTTAAAAACAATGAAGTAAGTTGCGAAGAAAGTAGAAAATAACCAAAAGGAAATCCAAAAACAAAATCAAATAAGAGATGAATGATATGAAGAATATAGAAAGGATATATATAGTTGAGCTTAAGGAATTGAAGCAGTTAATCAGGGAACTTAAAGATGCAGTAGAATGTATCAACAGATTAGACCACACAGAAGAAATAATCTCATAGGTAGAGGATAAAGCTCTTAAGCTAACTCAGGCAGTTAAAGAGACAGAAAAACAAACTAAAGAAAAGAGAGAGAGAGAGAGAAACAGAATGTTCACTGACAGAATTATGGGACTTCATGAAGCTTTCAAACATTTTCCCAGAAGGGGAAGAAGAACACCCCAGAGGAATGGAAGCACTACTAGAAGATATCATAAAGGAAAATTTCCCAAATATCACCAAAGATTCTGACACACTCCTTTCAGAGGGATATCAGACCTAGCTCATCTCAACTCAAGTCAAGCTTCTCTAAGAGACATTGTCATGAACCTGTCCAAAGTCGAGAGGAAAGAAAAGATTCTGCAAGTAGCCAGGAGTAAATGCCAATTGACCTACAGGGGCAAATCCATCAGGGTGACCACAGACTTTTCTTTTCTTTCCTTTTTTTTTTTTTTTTAATTAAATCATAGCTGTGTACGTTAATGTGATCATGGGGCACCATATACTGGTTTTATACATAGTTTGACACATTTTCATCACATTGGTTGACAAAGCCTTCCTGGTATTTTCTTAGTTATTGTGTTAAGACAATTATATTCTACATTTACTGAGTTTCACATGTATCCTTGTAAGATGCACCACAGGTGTAATCCCACCTTCCCTCCATCCATCCTCCCCCCTCCCTCCCCTACCTCTCTCCCTTTCCCATATTCTTAGGTTATATCTGGGTTATAGCTTTCATACGAAAGCCATTAATCAGTTTCATAGCAGGGTTGGGTATACTGGATACTTTTTCTTCCATTCTTGAGAAACTTTACTAAGAAGAATATGTTCCAGCTCTATCCATGTAAACATGAAAGAGGTAAAGTCTCCATCTTTCTTTAAGGCTGCATAATATTCCATGATGTACATATACCACAATTTATTAATCCATTTGTGGATTGATGGGCACTTGGGTTTTTTCATGACTTAGCAATTATGAATTGGGCTGCAATAAACATTCTGGTACAAATATCTTTGTTATAATGT
This sequence comes from Nycticebus coucang, assembly GCF_027406575.1. Taxonomy (NCBI): domain Eukaryota; kingdom Metazoa; phylum Chordata; class Mammalia; order Primates; family Lorisidae; genus Nycticebus; species Nycticebus coucang. The sequence continues at coordinate 105,931,378 of NC_069780.1, read as the reverse complement.
GATTTTTGGTCTTCTGGGTGTATACCTAGTAGAGGAATTATAGGATTGAATGACAGATCTATTTTTAGATCTCTTGTGTTCTCCAAACATCTTTCCAAAAGGAATGTATTAATTTGCATTCCCACCAGCAGTGTAGAAGTGTTCACTTTTCTCCACATCCACGCCAACATCTCTGGTCTTGGGATTTTGTGATATGGGCTAATCTTACTGGAGTTAGATGATATCTCAAGGTAGTTTTGATTTGCATTTCACTGATGATTAAAGATGATGAGCATTACTCATACAAAAACATGGAAGTTAAATAACCGTATGCTGAATAATAGCTGGGTCAGAGATGAGATTAAGAAGGAAATTGACAAATTTTTGGAACAAAACAACAATGAAGACATGAATTATCAGAACCTCTGGGACACCGCAAAGGCAGTCCTAAGAGGGAAATTTATAGCACCGAAAGCCTTCCTCAAGAGAACAGAAAGAGAGGAAGTTAACAACTTGATGGGACATCTCAAGCAACTGGAAAAGGAGGAACATTCCAACCCCAAACCCAGTAGAAGAAAAGAAATAACCAAAATTAGAGCAGAATTAAATGAAATTGAAAACAAAAGAATTATACAACAGATCAATAAATCAAAAAGTTGGTTTTTTGAAAAGGTCAATAAAATAGATAAACTTTTGGCTTACCTAACCAGGAAAAAGACAGTAAAATCTCTAATTTCATCAATCAGAAATGATAAAGATGAAATAACAACAGACTCCTCAGAAATTCAAAAAATCCTTAATGAAGATTACAAGAAACGTTATTCTCAGAAATATGAAAATCTGAAGGAAATTGACCAATACTTGGAAGCACGTCATCTTCCAAGACTTAACCAGAATCAAGTGGAAATGTTGAACAGGCCAATATCAAGTTCTGAAATAGCATCAACCATAAGAGATATCCCTAAAAAAGAAAAGCCCAGGACCAGATGGCTTCATGTCAGAATTCTACCAAAGTTTTAAAGAGGAACTAATGCCTATATTACTCAACTTGTTCCAAAATATAGAAAAAGAAGGAAGACTACCCAACATGTTCTATAAAGCAAACATCACCCTGATCCCCAAACCAGGAAAAGACCCAACAAGAAAAGAAAATTATAGACCAATATCACTAATGAATATAGATGCAAAAATATTCAACAAGATCCTAACAAACAGAATCCAGCAACACATCAGAAAAATTATACATCATGACCAAGTTGGTTTTATCCCAGGGTCTCAAGGCTGGTTTAATATACGTAAATCTATAAATGTAATCCAGCACATAAACAAATTAAAAAACAAAGACCATATGATTCTCTCAATTGATGCAGAAAAAGCTTTTGATAATATCCAGCACCCATTCATGATCAGAACACTTAAGAAAATTGGTACAGAAGGGACATTTCTTAAACTGATAGAGGCCATCTACAGCAAACCCACAGCCAATATTGTATTGAACAGAGTTAAACTGAAATAATTTCCACTCAGATCAGGAACCAGACAAGGCTGCCCATTGTCTCCACTGCTATTTAACATTGTAATGGAAGTTTTAGCCATTACAATTAGGGAAGAAAAGGCAATTAAGGGTATCCATATAGGGTCAGACTGCAGACTTTTCTAATGAAACTTTTCAAACCAGAAGATAATGGTCATCTACCTTTAATATACTTAAACATTTAAAAATGATTTTTAGCCCAGACATCTATATCCTACTAAACTAAGCTTTAAAATTGATGGAGAAATCAAATCTTTTACTGAGAGGAAAACAATGAGGAAATTTGCCTCAACTAGACCAGCTCTACAGGAAATACTTAGAGCTATTGTATACACTGACCATCACATTGGACCACCAGCAAATTAAGCCCCCACAATAATGCAAAAGATGAAATTAAGTAAGGGACTTTCAAAAAATAATATGAATAGTAAAAATGAACAATAATATGAATACTTATCAATTATCTCAATAAATCTTAATGGCTTGAATTCCCCACTGAAGAGGCATAAGCTGGATGATAGGATGAAAAAGCACAAGCCATCCATTTGCTGTTTGCAGAAAATACACCTAGCCTCAAAGGAGAAAGTAAAACTTAGGGTTAAGGGATGGAAAACAAATTTTCAGGCAAATGGAAATCAGAAGAAAAGAGGGGTTGCAATCTTATTTTCATATAGAAGTGGATTTAAAGCATCTAAAGTCAAAAAAGACAAAGATGGACACTTCATATTGGTCAAGGGAAAAATACAACAGAAGACATTTCAATTCTAAATATTTATGCACCCAACTTCAATGCTCCCAGATTCTTGAAACATACCTTAATGAGTCTGAGTAATATGATATCCCATAACACCATTATAGCAGGGGACTTTAACACGTCTCTTACAGAGCTGGACAGATTCTCTATACAGAAACTAAACAAAGATACAGGGACTTAAATATGACCCTAGAACAACTGTGCTTGATTTACATATATAGAACACTCCATCCCAAAGCTAAAGAAATAAATGTTCTTCTCATCGTTTCATGGAACTTTCTCTAAAATAGATCATATCCTAGAACACAAATCAAACCTCAACAAAATCAAAAGAATTGAAATTTTACCTTGTATCTTCTCAGACCACAAGGAAATAAAGATAGAACTTAACTTTAACAAAAATCGTTATCTCCACACAAAGGCATGGAAATTAAACAACCTTATGCTGAATGACAGTTAGGTCAAGGAAGAGATAACAAAGGAAATCATTAACTTCCTTGAGCATAACAACAACAAAGACACAAGTTACCAAAACCTGTGGAACACTGCAAAAGCAGTCTTAAAAGGGAAATATATCACATTAGATGCCTACATTCAAAAAACAGAAAGAAAGCACATCAATAACCCTAATAAATCATCTTTAAGGAACAGGAAAGGAAGAGCAATCCAATCCCAAATGTAGCAGAACAAAAGAAATAACCAGAATTAAATCAGAAACAAATAAAATTGAAAATAAAAGAATCATTCAGAAAAGTAATAAAACAAAAAGTTGGTTCTTTGAAAAGATAAATAAAATTGATAAACCATTGGCTAGATTAACCAGAAATAGAAAAGTACAATCCTTAATAATCTTAATCAGAAATGAAAAGGGGGAAATAACAACTGATATTACAGAGATACAAGAGACTATTTCTGACTACTACCAAAAACATTGTGGCCAGAAATTTGACAATGTGGAGGAAATGAACCAATCCCTGGAATCACATCATCTTCCTGGACTTAGCCAGGAAGAAATAGATCTCTTGAACAGATCAAGCACTGAGATTATAGAAACAATAAAAAAAACTTTCAACAAAAAAGAGCCCGGGACCAGAAGTGTTAAAGTCCCCTGCTATAATGGTGTTGTTATATCATATTGCTCAGATTCATTAAGGTCTGTTTCAAACAATCTCATAGCTTTAAAGATGAGATTATGCCAGGAGGCACCCATAGCTCAGTGGGTAGGGTGCTGGCCACATACACCAAGGCTGGCAAGTTTGAACCCAGTCCAGGCCTGCTAAACAACGACAACAGCAACAAAAAATAGCTGGGCATTGTGGCAGGCACCTATAGTCCCAGCTTCTTGGGAGGCTGAGACAAGAGAATTGCTTAAGCTCAAGAGTTTGAGGTTGCTGTGAGCTGTGATGCCATAGCACTCTACCAAGGGTGACATAGTGAGACCCTGTCTCCAAAAAAACAAACAAATAGGGCGGCGCCTGTGGCTCAGTAAGCAGGGCGCCGGCCCCATATACCGAGGGTGGCAGGTTCAAACCCCGGCCCCGGCCAACCTGCAACAAAAAAATAGCCGGGCGTTGTGGCGGGCGCCTGTAGTCCCAGCTGCTCTGGAGGCTGAGGCAGGAGAATCGCCTAGGCCCAGGAGTTGGAAGTTGCTGTGAGCTGTGTGATGCCATGGCACTCTACCAAGGGCCATAAAGTGAAACTCTGTCTCTACAAAAAAAAAAAAAAGATGACATTTTACCTATACTGCAGAACATATTCCAAAACATTGAGAAGGAAGGAAGCTTCCGCAATACATTCTATGAAGCAAACATCACCTTGATTCCAAAATAAGGAAAGGACCTAACTAAAAAGGAGAACTACAGACCAATTTCACTAATGAATATCAAAGCAAAAATGCTCAGGAAAATCTTAGCTAATAGATTGTAGCTACTCATTACAAAAATTATCCATTACAATCAAGTAGGTTTCATACAAGGGATGCAAGGTTGGTTTAACATATCCAAATCCATAAATGTAATACAACATCATACCAATAGAAGCAAAAACAAAGACAATATGATCTTCTCAATAGATGTAGAAAAAGCATTTGACAAAATTCAGCATCCTTTTCTAAATAGAACACTTAAGAAAATAAGTGGCACATTTCTTAAGCTGATTGAAGCCTTCTATAACAACCCACAGCTAACATCATACTGAATGTGTAACAGTGAAAGTTTTTCCACTTAGAAATGGAACCAGATGAGGACGTCCACTATTATTCAACATAGTTCTGGAAGTTCTAGTCAATGGAATCAGGCAAGAGAAGGACTTAAAGGGCATCCAAATAGGGGAATAGGTCAAACTCTCCCTCTTTGCTGATGATATGATCTTATACTTAGAAAACCCCAGAGACTTAACCACAAAACTCCTGGAAGTCATCAGGAAATTTACAGGAATGTCTTAGGGTATAAAATCAATGCCCACAAATCAATAGCCTTTGTATATGCCAATAATAGCCAAGTTGATTAGTAAATCAAGGACACAGTTCACTTCACAGTAGATTCAAAGAAAATGAAATACTTAGGAATATACCTAACAAAAGAAGTGAAAGATCTTTTCAAAGAGAATTATGAAACCTTAAGAAAAGAAATTGTAGAAGACACTAGCAAATGTAAGAACATACCATGCTCTTGGCTGGGAAGAATCAACATTGTCAAAATGTCTATTCTGCCCAAAGCAATCTACAGATTCAATGCAATCCCCATTAAAATACCAACATCATATTTTGAAGAAATGGGAAAAAATAGTACTTCATTTTGTATGGAACCAGAAAAGGCTCTGTATAGTTAAGGATATTCTTGGTAATAAAAACAGTCAGAGGTATCACCCTACCAGATTTCAGGTTATATTACAAATTCACGGCAATCAAAACAGCATGGTACTGGCACAGAAATAGAGACATAGATCCAATAGAAAACCAAGAGATGAAACCAGTCTCTACTTGCTGTCTGATTAAGAATACCAATTCAATAAATTGTACTGGGAGAACTGGATAACCACATGTAAAAGACTGAAACTCGATCCACATCTTTCACCCCTTACAAAATTGACTCAAGATGGATAAAAGACTTAAATCTAAGAAAAAAATGATAAAAATCTTAGAAGAAAGTGTGGGGAAAACACTTGATATTGGACTGGGCAAAGAGTTTATGACAAAGACTTCAGTAGCCATTGCAACAAAAACAAAAATTAACAAATGAGACTTAATTAAGCTGAAAAGCTTCTGCACAGCTAAGGATGCAACAAGTAAAGCAAAAGACAACCTTCAGAATGAGAAAAGATATTTGCAGGGTATGAATCTGATAAAGCGTTAATAACTAGAATCTATAGGGACCTCAAATCAATCAACAGAAAAAGAGTAAACAATTCTATTTACCTCTGGGCAAGATATATGAACAGAAACTTCTGTGATAAAGACAGATGAATGGCTAACAAACATTTGAAAAAATGCTTACCCTCCCTGACCATCAGATAAATACAAATCAGAACTACCCTGAGATATAACCTAATTCCAGTGAGAATGGCTCACATCACAAAGTCTCAAAGCTGCAGAAGCTGACGTGGATGTGGGGAGAAGGGAACACTATTTATGCTGCTGATGGGACTGCGAACTGATACAACCTTTTTGGAAGGAAGTACAGGGAATCCTCAAAGAACTCAAAGTAGACATCCCATTTGATCCTGCAATCCCATTACTAGGCATCTACTCCGAAGGAAAAAATCCTTTTATCATGAAGACATTTGAGCTAGACTGTTTATTGCAGCCCAATATACAATTGCCAAACTGTGGAAACTACCTGAATGCCCACCAACCCAGGAATGGATTAGCAACCTGTGGTATATGTATACCATGGAATACTATTCAGCCATTTAAAAAGATGGTGACTTTATATATTTTGTATTAATCTAAATGGAGTTGGAACACATCCTTCTAAGTAAAGCATCACAAGATTGGAGAAGCAAGAATCCAATGTATTCAATTCTGATATGAAGGCAGCAGATGAGCTAATACAAGGGGGGTAGTGGAATGAAGGATGAAGGAGAGGTGAGGAGGAAGGGAATGGGATCACTGTGTATGGCACACCTCTTGGAGGTGGGACATACTTACAAGAGGGACTTTACCTAACAAACACAATCACCCTCAGTGAATCCCAAACAATACAAAAAGAAAGAAGTAACATTTATACCCACTTAACGAGAGTATCTCATAAAATACAACAAGGTTTTCAAATGACATGTAGATTTGTAAAAAGTCAGTCATTAATGAGAGCAGAAAATTAAAAATGACAAATTTAAAAAATCATGAGTCAACAGCAGGTGCCCTAATTATTAACAAGGTCTTCAGTATAAATTGTAATCCATGCTTGCTCCATCATGCTAACAGATTTAATAATAAGTACATTTACATGTAAACCTGGAGACCAGTATGAATTTGGAAGGAATGTTTACTTAGTTGATCTCTAGTTAAAGGCTTGGTATGAATCTCTGAATTCTTCCCAATAAAATGAGAGTGTTGGATAGGATGATTTCTAATGGTATTTTTAGAGAAAAATTCCATTATTTTATAATCCTATGGCTTGGTCAAGAGCTTGTGACCTTGAGCTGCTTTTCTATATATTTATTGATTCAATATAAATCAGAAAATAGTTTTCTAATCTTTCTTAGACAGGTAGGAGACTTATTAAGTTTCCCCTGGATGTGAGAAGGAATATGAGTCCTCTATAGGTTTCTAACGGTCCTTCATCCATTTCTTCACTAATATCTAAGCTACACAAACCCTGAACATGCAAAAGGAAACTAGATTTGCATTGCACAAGGATATTCAGAAAAATAAAATCTCACCTACACTTACTAATTCGTCTTTTACTGATACTAATTGATAACTAGAAACATCCAGTAAGTGCTTGGTTATTTGTTCCCTTATCGTATTTTGAATTTCTTTTGCTTAAAGCCTGTTCTAAGTTCTCTTTCAATCAGAAGTACAAGAAAAATATAGTGAATCATAAGTAATATACATAAAAATCCCTCCTGAGAAGGTGGCTGGGGTGAGTGCTCTTATTCAGACTGTGAAACTTCAATAATACGCTGAACTCCTAAGTGTTTATTTGAACAGAATGTTTAAAGAACATAAAATTTCCCCTTAAAACCAAGTCTCCAGACACTTAGAGTGTTGTTATTTAGATTCTAAAGTTTATATCAAAAAGCATCATTGAAACAGATGCTGGTAATATAATCGACTAAGAATTTGCATTGAAGATGACTCTTGGCAGTGCACTCAAGCATTCATATGGCCAATAAGAGCTACTTGTGGGGATATTGTGACCTGTTTAGAATTCTTATTTTTTCCCGTCACAATTATTAAGGTATAAGAGAAGATTAATAGCTGTTAGATGAAGCCAAAAAGGAAGCAGCAGCGTAAGGAAGAGTACTGTGGAATATACATGGCTCCCAAGTTGCAAATAAAATCCGACTTGAAAAATCAACATCTATTGATTTATCTTACCATGTTCGTGCAAGTTCTATAAAGTAGAATTGATAGAGGTTCTGATGTTAGGTACTGATTTTAGGATTTTATTGGCATATATAATAGATAACACACTTTCCTTTTCTCTTGAGACTTTCTATTCTTAAACAACTTGAAATAATAACATGACATATATAAAGTTATATTTAGTTCCTAACTTTTTGGGAGAAGTTCATAAAATACAAATATAACATAAACAGGGTGGAAAATGTAACCCACGTTTAATTGCTTTTGCATCTCGTTTGTGATTTCTGGGCCAAAGTTTGCTTCCTGACTTAAAGGCATTATTTTGTTTTTGGAGGTCTATGCTTATAAAACTTTTTCTTTGCATTTTCATCAAAGTCTGAAAGTATTGGGAATAAATCTGATTGGACATTGTGTTGATGATGAAGGCATATTAAAAAGTGTTGTATTATACTTACAAAGAGCTTATAGGTTAAAAAATAGAAAGGCAAGCAAATTTGCAGATGGTTTTATAGCATTAACCTAATAATAGAAAGAGGTTGCAATCCATCTGGGCAGCTTAAAAATTAGAATCAGCAACCTGGGCAATGTCAGTGCAAAAATGTGTAGCTCAAATAGAACTTCAGGATATTTCAAAATTGTCCTGCTATCTACTATTTATTTTAATCATTAGAGATTAGAATCCCTTTTGTTCCTGAAAAGTGTATATCTATAAAATCAAAATGTCAAAGAGTCACAGGAAATAAAGGCTATTTTCTTATTAAGAAAAGTTTAATAATAAAGTACAAGTTCAGTAACTAGAACAGCAACTAAAACAGAAAGGAGTGCAAACAAAAATGGTTAGATGCCCTTGGTGACACTGTTAAGAGCTAGTTGCTGCTTCTAAGAAGTCCGGCACTTTCTGGGTGGAGGTTACTAACTCTCCTTAACCCAGCAGGTGCTCATCCTAAGACAAACGTTTGGGCTGTGTCGTTCACCTGTCTGTCCCTCACTCCAAGCATGATGTGTTGTTATACACAGTCAGCCTTCTGGAAACCTCACCAAACTTACATTCTCATGGAACGTGCAGAAAATATGTAGCCAGATGATAGACAATAACTGTATATTGTGATGTGTGGTAAGTAGGGGCAAACTTGAGGCAAGAGATAGCCCTCTTTGGGTAGGATGGTTGTAGACTGTTTCTTTAATGTCGAAAGTAGGGTGGGAGAGCTGTGCAGAGTTGTGAGAAAAACACAGCAGAGGAAAGATTAGATACAAAGCCCTGGGGGAAGGGACCTCGGTGTGTTTGAGGGACAGAGGATGTCATCTCGAGTGACCCTGTTGTGTTGGACAGAGGCAAGGACACCATGGAGAGGACTCCACATATTTCTCTGACAACAGGGGACATGGAAGCTCCTCAGCAAGGAGGAAAAAAGTCTTTTTTATGTGGAAAAAAGTCTTGTTTATGTTTAAAAACTGCTCTGGCTCATCTGTTGGGAGATGGAGAAGGTGGAAAAGTCAAGAAAAACTGGCCAGTACCCCACTCTTTGCTTTTCAAAATTAGCCTCATTACCGAATACTTTGACACATGTATGTGCAACGTGACTTTCTTCTTCCCCTTTAAATTCCTACCCATTCTCTTTCCTGCCACGTGTACGGAAGCCGGGAGCCTCCCTGTGTGCTGACCTGCCATTCACTGCCTTCTCCCACTGTGTTGGTACCTTGGTGGTGCTAATAAACATAATCATTTTGAAGAGAAATCTCACACTGACCCCAAATAACATCCTCTTGCACGGGGCAGAGCTGAGACACTTGCTCAAGTTCACACCTTTGTAGATCACATCTGAATCATCTCCTCTGAGCCTGCCAAGGGCAGCCCTGTTCTGTAACGTGCAGCTCCAGCCCGTCAAGGACTCCGCGTCCTTCTTTCAGATGCATTCGGGACCTCAATGCTGGCACCACCTGTCTTCACAGCAGAGTGCTGAGCGGTGGTAGGTGACCAAAGGGACACATAAAGAGCGAACCATTCAATTTCTTGTCTGATGTCTGATTATCAAGACATCACTACGTTTAAAAAAATGATTTGCTCATTAGGAATTCTAAGTCTTTAATGTGTCTAAACCTTTGTCTTCCTTGGTTTCATCCTTCCTCAGCTGAGGCTGGAAACGACCCATCTGACCCATAAGAAATCGATAGTTAAACAGCAGATGTACAATCTATCCTTTCCCTTTGGGGGTGGGACATACATTTCAGAAGAAAGTAAGTGACCTGCCCTTGTAAGCTTGGTGACATAATTGGCAGGACCCAGTGGCATTTTTCTAGTGGGAATTCTAACTTATGACATGCTTTTAGCTGGCTGTACTTCACTGTACAGGGTAGCTTACAATAACCAGGCTGGGTATCCATGAACAAAAGGTTATGGAAATGATGAGATGACATATAAGTCACCTGTACTCAGAATGCACTTCCTGCATCAGTTCATGGCCCACATTAATCTGCACCAGGATAAAAACCATAATGCCGTGAGGAGTGGAGACCCCAGGAGCTCTCCCTGCCTCACCTGTCCCTGGTGGTTTCTACCATTCTTGAAATGATTAGTCAAATCTGAACCTGGCTACAATCTCTGATTTAACCATGTCTGATTTGACAATATAATCTTTTGTTTGATATCCACAGATCTCAAAAGTTTATCATGAGAATAGAATAATATAATATTGATAAAACCACAGTGAATTCATAAACAGTTAAATGAATACAGGGTCCTGACCTATGGGAGTCGAGCACCTTGGAAACCAGCTGATGCTCTCAGAGTGGACAGAACGTGAGTTGAGAAGAGTCTTTTTTTTTCAACATGGGAAGTAATTCTTTCTTCTTTCCTTCCTTCTCTCTCTCTCTTTTTCTTACTTCTTCCTTTGTTTCTTTCTTAGACAGAGTCTTTCTCTGTTGCCCAGGGTAGAGTGCTGTGGCATCATCTTAGCTCACAGGAACCACAAATTCCTGGGCTCAAGCAATCCTCTTACTTCAGCCTCCTGAGTAGTTGAGACTATAGGTACCTGCTAGTTCTTCTACTTTTAGTAGAGCCGGGATCTCGGTTTTGCTCAGGCTGGTCTCCAACTCCTGAGCTCAAGGGGTCGTCCCACCTGTCTCCCAGAGTGCTGGGATTTTACAGAAGTGAGCCACTGCACCTGGCCCATTTCTACAGAATTTGATGATTACTTCCCTTGTCTTATCTCTTCTTACCCTATGCATTATAGGTCCTAAAAAGCGTGTGTTGTGTATGTGGAGGGAATCTGCAGCACTGGATTTTATGTAGGTGTCTTTCTTCGGTTGTCATATAGCCTTCTGATTTGTGTCTTCTATTTTTGAATTTGAATTTGGTTATTCTGTACAATACTGCCTATCTAACATAAAGGAAAGAAAACTAGGATCGACTTTTAACTTTTTTTTTTTTTGCAGCTTTTGGCTGGGCCTGGGTTTGAACTCACCACCTCCAGTATATGGGGCCGGCGCCCTGCTCCTTTGAGCCACAGGCACCACCCAATAAATGACAGACCTGTTTTTGTTGTTGTTGTTTTTTTTTTTTTTTTACCAGGGCTGGGTTTGAACCCTCTACCCTTGGTATATGGGGCTGGCACCCTACTCCTTGAGCCACAGGTGCCGCCTGGATCAACTTTAATGAAAAAAAAAAAAAAAAAAGCTTTAATGGGGGAATATAATGAGGAAAAATAGAATAATTTCCAATGAGCAATTTTAAGCAAACTGCTTCTGTATTAAAACAAATGCAATTTATATATTGAATATAGAAAATCTCAGAGAGGTTACTGCTTTTTCATTTTCTGAAATAGAAGACATTGGTGTTGTGTACCACCAGGATGTGTAGAACGTCACTCCAAAGGTAAATAACCTTAGAAAAATGTGACACCTGGTGCTGAAATATTGCAAGGAATGAGTACATCTAAGATCTGGAGACATTAAATTGTGACTCTGGTGACTTTTTTTCTCTTCCATTGTCAGTAGAAATTATTAAGAGAAAGAAAATTGGGAAATATAAGCTAAGATGTGCATCACTTTTAGTACTGTGCCCTAATTTATGGAACCTGAGTATATTAAATTTAGGAAAGATGCTGGAAATCAAAGAAAGAAGAACTCTCATTTTATTTGTGCTATAAATATCCAACAACATAGGAAGTGATGTAGCTAGGAGTACTCCCAGGTCATGGGACTGGTTTGTTTCCTATTTTTCTTTAGTGAAGTGTTAATTTATAGAGTCCATATAGTATGATGATAGAAAAAAAGTGAACCTTTCTCATTTTTACTGTCTAATTTCTCATGTGTATGAAGAAAAGCTTACGTTGTGATTGAAACAGTGGCAATTTGCTAATCCCTAAAGGCATAAAAGTCTAATGAATGGTGTGGGGATGGGGTAAATTGTTTATGTGTGCATCAAATTAACTTCATAATATGAAGCCATGTAATAAATGAACTATATAGTCGTCTATATGAAGTATAAAGATATGACTTCAACTAATCCTAGTGAACAGTAACAAGCTACCAGTAAATCCATCATCACCTCTCACCTGAGCAGGATCTTGCTCCCTCTTGAAAAGCCAATTTTAGCACCAATGACGCTCAATGATCCAGACTGACATAAAGGGAAGGGTAGTGCTAACATGCCATGACGGAAAAGAGAAATGGAGAGAGGAAGGCTGATCTTGTAGGTGGAAATTCTCCATGGGTTTCTTATATCTTCTTGAGAACAGAAGCATTGAAAGCCCTTTTCCTGGACTTTTGCTTTATTATGTGAAAAGCCTTGGAAGATAGAAATCATGTCTTGTTCCAGTAGAATAAAGACGGTGTCGTCCTCCGCAAATTCATGGTCATTATGTGGACGGTGTCGTCCTCTGCAAGTTCATGGTCATTATGTGGTAAGAGTTGGGCTTGCTGAGTGTGGGTGTCACTCACCCTTTCCAGCATCATCTGGTCCTTTACCCAGGGCTCAGCCAAAATGTGGGCTCAGAGATATGGCAAAATAATAATACCAGCTACTGCTATTGCTGTGAGCAATATCATTGTTTTTTTTTCTCTCTGACCTACAAGGCTCATGTCCTCTGCTGGTGTCTTTGCATCTACAGCAGACGAACTTGTTAGCTTGTGAACAGGGTTAAAACCTCAAATCTCAGACTCCTAGTAGTTCTCGACATAGCCATCTTTCAGTCCCTGAAGTTTATTCTATATACTTCTATCAGATTCCTATTTCTAAAACATATATTCCATCTTATCATAGTTCTATCAAAAATCTCTGGTGTGTTCCAATTAGATATAGAAGCACCAAGGAACACAAAGCCTTTTATTATATACTTTCAAGCTTCTTGTTTTGTCCAATGAAGTATAGACTCTCACCAAGAAATGAAATGCTTTTCATTATATGACTTCGGTGTGCTTTTTAAAAATGGCATTTCTTGTTCCCTGAACATACCCCATTTTCCCATTCCCATAATCTTTCACCTGCCATTTCCTATCATATGATCATCTTGTCTTTTATCCCATTTCTGTTATCCTCTGAGAACACACCTAATTTGTACATGGTCACTATGAATGTTTTAATATACACAAAAATCAAGAAATGTGAATTCACATGGACAGAAACCAATGAAGCAGGACTGATCAGCCCAGTGAAGTAGAACCACACAGGTGAATTCGGTAATGGACATAGCACAGTCCGCTGCAATACTTCCATAGTGACCCACAGATAAAGTTGAAGGGCTGCTCTAGTGGTGACCACGAAGCAGCATCCTATCCCCCTCTTTGGGACTGAGGGGCTTGTTCGCAGAGCCACCCTCAACTCTGAGTCTGTTCTGCAGTTGACTTTGGGTGCACAGTGCTCCCTACCCAAGGTCATGCCTCCTTCCTAGAGGCAGCCTGTATTGATTGCCCAGTAAGAAAACACCTAAGACTCCTCCTCTCTCCCCAAATTGGGGTAACTCCAAGGCCATCCCACCTCCAAACATCCACAGTGTTTATCATCTCTGTGGTGCCTGCATCACAGCCCTGGTTTTTTCCTCTTCTTTTAAAATAAACTTCCTGTGCAAATCTGTGTCAGCACCTGCTTTACAGGAAACTGAAACTAAAATGCAGGGGTAGGATGTGACCTTGCTGAGAAGGGTCATTCTGTTGTACCTGCATTGGGTGCAGCCAATAATGGTCATCCCACAAATATTAGTTGAATAAAATGTAATTCAGTGGGGTGACAAAGGTAACCTTGCACTCTTATCATTACTATCCGAGATAAATATAGAATATGGTGCTAGGCAGCACCCCCAAATCCTGTAGTGAATACGAAGTGATTAGTATATTTTAGAATCCTGATTCTGGAAAGACTTACTACTTAAAAGATACCATATAAATTGCATCTAGAAAAATCTAGCAAAAGGAAATAATACTGTATTTTTCTAAAATTAGAGGAAGATGTTACAGAAATAAATTCAGAAAAAAGGAGGGAAAGTATTCCTTTACCTTTCCTTTTACTTCTACATAGAAGGCTTCAACAGACTGAATAGCAAAACCAAGTTGCAGAATTTATATGTATAGTGCCAAATAAGAATGGTACTGTCTTTTACCTTCTCCATATGGGTCAGAGATATTATAAACTTCTTCTCAAAAAACAGTCTTGAAAGATTATTCTTGAACATTTTAAGAAACATTGAAACAATAGTCTAGTATTAAAGATACTCCAAATAGCACAAAGAAACAAATTGGTATTAAAGCAATAATTTGGAGATAGGTGTTTAAAAAATCTGAGAACATGGGAAACAATCCTGTGGCATCGTGGTATCGAAAGCTCTAAGTGTTTTTCAACAGTAACTACCTCCTACCCACTTACTTCTTCATTACTTTTTTCAAGTCCTGGAGAGCTTTACATAACTGATACCATACTGTTAAATATGCTTTCTGTTTTCTAAAAAAAAAGCTGCTAGATTATAAACAGTCGTCTCCCCTGGGAGTACTGGATGCCGCCTTAGATGTCCACAGGTACACTGCTTTCTTGGTCGCACTTTGCAGGAAGTGATGGATCAGGGCCTTCCATTTAAAAAGAATCCTTGATCTTGCAGCTTATGTACCATCTTTTTTCCCAGCTGAGTCTTTAAGCCGCTGGCCATTAACATCCAGAGAAAGAGCTTTGTGAGCCTGACTGTAGTTTTCTCCCTAAGCAGTTTTTTTTCTCCCTGAGATACACTTCTGTGTGAAATGCTTTCCACAGAGAAAATATGTTGAAAAAAACAAAAGCAAAAACATATTTCATAGTTCCTTGAAATGGCTGATGCCTAATTACCAACCTTGTATTTCGTATCTAATTTATAATTTGTTAGACCCTTGTTTATCATTATTTTGGCAATACGCGTGTGACTGTTCACACTCATCTCACCAAATGAAAACAAAGATAACAAATGACTGTGGGCACAGGTTTTTCTCTCCTACCTTGATCCTTCTTTCTTTGCATCATCCATGCCACTAACTTGGCCTTTCCTTGTTTCTTCCCCCGTTAAAAAAGTAGCAGAATTAAGTCCTCAAAGGCGTGATGCCAACAGGCAAATGAGACACTGAAGTCTTCCAGACACGCGTGTGATACTTGACGGTTTGCTGTTTTTTCTGGCCGTTTCTCCATGCAGGTAGGGATACAGGTGAAGCAGCTCTTAATTAGTCAGAATCTCCCAGCAAATCAGAGGCTTTGAGCATCCTGAGCTGGAGGCAGCCCCTGCCATAGGTCTCCCCTTGTCAGCAGGGCAACACAGGGTCTCCTCCAGTTCCAGCTTCCTCCCAGGGGAACAGTATGCTCTGTCTTCTCCCTCCCCTTCTGGATTTGAATCTTTATCACTACTTACTGCCAGGGCTACTCTAGCAATATCCCCCATGGTACCCAAGCTAATCTTTTAAAATGCTTGATTTCCTTTTCCAAGATACTTCAGTGGTATCTTTAGTGGCTTCTATTTCTTTTTTATTTTCTTTTTTTATTATTTTTGAGACACAATCTCACTTTGTGGCCTCAGCCTAGCCCACAACAACCTCAAACTCCTGGGCTCACGCAATCCTCCTGCCTCAGTCTCCCAAGTAGCTGGGACTACAGGTGCCTCCCACCATGCTGGACTATTTTTTCTATTTGTAGTAGAGACCAAGTCTTGCTCTTGCTCAGGCTGGTCTGGAACTCCTGAGCTTAAAGGATCCACTTACCTTGGCCTCCTAGACTGCGGGGGTTATAGGCATGAGCCACTGTACCTGGCCTTGAGTATCTTTTAAACAATTAGCTATATTATTTTTTTGTTCAATAGAAGCAGTTTCTGCAGTGAGTTTGATGTTTATAAAATTCAATGTTTACAAGTCTTACCTGGCCATACATGTAAGAATTTACTGTATTTTTTAAAAAATTGTGTTTATTTCAAATTTAAGGTTTTATCAGGAACAATCGATGGAAAATGTATTAGTTGTTAAGATTTGGGTACACTTGGATTTGAACTTATTTGCAGTATGACTTTATCATAACTTCAAAAAATATAGAGATAATCAATTCTTTTTTAGTGTAGTAATATTCTACAGAGCCCTTCTGGCTATTTTTCTAAATTATATAATGGAAAGATAGCATTAATCACATCTTGTTCTTAAAAGGGTAAAATGTGTCAGAATAATGAAATATACTGAAAACTAGTGAGGTGTATGTGCTCTGAAAGGTAAGTCTAAGAACTCATCCTAGAAAAAGTGCAACCTACCTCATGGCTGAATTTCACAACAGTCACCTTCAAGACACTCCCCTCTGACGGTCGTGATCATCAGCACTTTTTGCACGACGAATTCGAGGACTTAAGTGTCAGATCTTGTAGTTATCAGACGGAAATATTAAACTATTTCTAAAAATATTAAAGAAATATTAAATATTTTCATCAAATGTTGCTTCCATTCCGTTTTTACATCTACTGGGTTGGCACATGCGTGCTCTCCTAACAAAGCTGGTCCATTCCATACTCTCAGCAGGAGGAAGGAGTTCTAAGTGGGAGGAGGGCCAGATACAGTGTTTCTAAGTTTGTTATTTTATGCCAATTTGTCTTAAACAGCAAGTATTTCGTGAAATGCCTTCTCTCTGGAGGAAAGAAGGGGAAGGGGTGTATTAATTCCTTAGGTCTACCATGACAAATATTAAGGCTCAAAACACTATAAATGTATTCTTTCAGAGTATTGGAAGCTAGAAGTCTGAAATAAAACTGCTGGCAAGGCTGTGCTCCCTCCGACACCTCCAGGAGAGGGCGCTCTCGTACCTCGACCAGCTCCTGCCCAGCCCAGGGGTCCCCCTGGCTGTAAGAGCATCCCTCCAATTTCTGTTTTCACTTGGCTGCCATTTTTCTGTGTCTATCTGTGTCCAGGTTTTCCTCTTATAAAGTCATCGATAATATTACTTTAGGGCCATTTTAGCTCAGTAGCCTCATCTCTACCAGATTCTATCTACAAAGTCCCTATTTCCAAGGTCAAGTAGCAAGGGTTAGGACTTCAACATATCTTTGGGGAAAGGAGCCACAGTTCAATTAGTAACTAGACCTAAGGAGGAAAAGTATAAAAAATTTTAGTGCCTTTTCTTTAATTAGTTACTATATGCTCAATAAATGTGACAATAATAATTATCATGGAGCAACATGTATAATCCTTCACAGTGTACCAAGCCTTTCTCTTAAATACTTTAGGAATATTAACTCCTTGAACAGAAATGAGAAGCCTGGAGTGAAGCGAGAAGCAAAGTCTGTTTTAGACTTTAAAAAGGCACTCTTAAAATTAGACATTTTGTTTTGTGATTTTGTTACAAAATACACACGTATCCCACAAGTATTCAATGACTGGGAAGTTTTGACTTGCAAAACATATTGGTAACTTAAACATTTCATGGTAGGTTCATTTAAAGTTTTTTGTTTATTCATTGTTGGGAATTGGACCATTTCTAGATACCATTTACCTACAAAACCAGCCCCAACATACCTGCCGAAGGTGACCATTTATTACGTGCACTGTTTCTTATTAATGCTAACAGCTGTGCAATTCGTATTTGCCACATCACCACAACTGATCTCACATTTCCCCAAAATTATTGTATCAAAAACACAAAAAGGAAAAGTACATTCCCAGGTTAATGATAAGATTGTTTTTAAATGAAATAATTTTAAAGAATAATTTGCCACACATCGGATAGCTGCTATTTATTCCTGAATTTGGCAGTTACCTGTTGAACAAAATTGTTTTTGAAATACTAAATTATATTTTTTTGACTTTTATTATTATTATTATTATTATTATTTTGTAGAGACAGAGTCTCACTTTGTCACTCTCGGTAGAGTGCTGTGGCATCACAGCTCACAGCAACCTCCAACTCCTGAGTTTAGGCAATTCTCTTGCCTTAGCCTCCCAAGTAGCTGGGACCACAGGCCCCCGCCGCAACGCCCAGCTATCTTTTTGTTGCAGTTTGGCTGGGGCTGGGCTTGAACCCATCACCCTCCTCATATGGGGCCGGTGCCCTACCCACTGAGCCATAGGTGCAGCTCCAAGCAAGATTAAGTTTATTCATAAAACTAAAAGTATGGCTTTAATAATGAATTTTGTAAAATAATAATTTAAAGATACATTTAAACCATGTAATTAATAAAATATTTTACTCATGAATTTGAGATTCATTGCACTTTGAATTTTGTGATACCCTAAGGAAATAATTAAAAATTATGTAATTTTTGCAACAAGCATTTGTTAATTGTTTCTGATAGCAACATGATTCTGCAGTACATGATGGTTCTACTAGTGACTTTCTCAGTGACACTTTTCTAATGACTCTTCAAAAATTGGTAGGCCTTGTAATACTGCACAAGTTCCTTACTACCACTGACATTGTCCTAGAGTCCAGATAACCTGTTTATATTTGATGGAAATGCAATACAGAGTGAGCAATGCCAACAGCCACCTCCGACTCTGCATGCAACATGTGTCTGGGGTGATAAAAACAACCTGAGAATGAGCACGCTGCTGCCTGTGGGGTTACCATTATTATCTCCTGGAGGACAAGAGAGCCTAATAACTTTCCAGAAGCTGCACCACTAGTCGATGTTGAGGAGATTAGCAACCAGGGTATCTGATTTTAGAATGCATCCTCTTATGTGTTATTCTACATGTGCTCGTTATAATGGTTCTATCTGAAAACAGGGTTATGTAGCTGCTGTACACTTCTCTTTGGCCCTATTATTATAATAAGTGGCCTAAAAAAGAAGTAAAAGTTAGTGTTTTCCTTTAGAGTAGAGAAGTCATACATAGGTGAAACTATTAAAATTAATTATGCAAGCAGCATATAATATGCTGGGTTTTGGTCCCAACAATGTATTAGAGAAAGTAGGCTGAATTGGGATGAAAAATTCTAATTTTTCATTGAATTGGAACTTAAAATACAACATAGAGAAAAGAAAAAGCAGAAGAAAGTCATTCTAGGGGGACAAAAGAGCAAGGGGCCAAACCCGAAGAGAAGCAAGACCATGCACTGGAAACTCATGACGGAAAGAAGACCTTTGAAGGACAACTGACTCTACTCTGTGCAGTACAACTGAATGTCACCTTCTATTTTGAATTAGAGGAAGTTCAGCAGTAGAAAATAAGCATTAATAATTGTGATCATTGTGCCTCTGGTATTTTTTGGTAATATAGTTTCAATTATCAACATTTTGCGGATGGAGGAGGTTAATAAGCTATGAATTTATGTGGCCTGTATACAAATGACAGACACGTGGGCTCCTGTCTGTGTGTGTCCGTGTCATGGTTTCATCTTCTTATAAAGATACTGGTCATATAGAGTTAGGGCCTACTTTAGAGAGCGCATTTTAACTTGATTACCTTTTTAAATAGCCTACATATAAATACAGCCACATCTGAAGTACGGTGTGCTAGGACTTCATATATAGATTCTGCAAGGGGATCTGACTCATTCCACCAATGGCAGACAATTGCAATTTCTCAACAGGTCATATTCAATGCATCTGTTGCATATTAATACATTTCCTGATATGAAACTACTTTTGATTTCCTGGAATAAATTGAGCATAACTTATTGAATAATTGCTCTTATGACATATTCCTGGATTCTAATGCCAACTTTAAATCTATAGTCACAAGACAGGTTGGTTTATTGTTTTTTTTTAATATATTACTTAGGGTTTGTAATCCATATTAGGTTGGCAAATGTGAAAATCTATAAAAAATGGATAATTTTTATAGCAAAATATGCATTTAGAAATATCAAGAAGAAATGGAAAACTTAAATAGGTAGTCAACATAAAGCATTGAAAAACCATGAACATTTCCCATTACAAAACATTCCAGGAATATATGATTAGTTATATATGGTAATTGTTAATACTCTCTGCTACAACATTCTTAAGAAACTCAGTGGTTAAGAAGTGTACTTCACAGCTGAGTAAGGCCGTGCTGTTCTGGTTGGGTGAGCCTTTTTTGTAGCTCTCCCTCAAGAAACGGCACAAAGATTCATTCTGTCACCCAGATATTATTGAGTAGACACAAGGGAGGAAAAGAGGCAAAAACTGCCTTAAATTTATAATACTCAAGGCACATTTGACTTCTGCAATTACAAGAGATGCTCAATGTGACTGGTATTCCTCTTTTGTTTGAGTGTATATTGAGTGTTGCAAGTTTAATACAGTTGTTTTGCTTTCTTAAAATATGTAGCTGTTTTTGCCACCCTCTATCTGCGCACAGTGTGAGTGTGTGTGTGTGTGTGTGTAAAACCTGGGAGAGAAAAAACATTGGAAGTAACAGTGAAGAGAGAAGAGGCCTGCATCAAACTTCTCTTCAAGACTAACACATGGTGGGAAACAGTGTCCTTGTTTCTTCCAAGTGGCAAGAGAAGGTTATTTCCAACCCCAAGCTGATGCCTGCCTACACCATGATTCAGGAGTAGAGGGGAAAAAAAAGACCACTTTTGAACAAATAAATATTAAAGGTTTTATAACCTATAGACCAACTCTGAGAGGACTGGGCTATTTCCAACTGCAGACATTGCTCAGTAATGGAGAAATAAATGATGTACTTTTGCAAAACAATGTTTTGCAAAGAATATATAGAATGGCCAACTAAGTAACTTCATGGAAAATGACTGGAATCAAGCATGATAAATGAAACATTTTACATGATTTAAGATGATTATATTTTAGATTGAATTCCTAAATTAGCTGAGTGTTATCACTACTGCAACACTGCATCTTACAACGTCCGAGTGGGATGGCTTTATAAAATCTCAAGAATGCTTAGCTAATCTTTATTACAATTTGTTCCTTCCATTTAAAAAAAAAATTTAGCAATGAATTTATATTATGTTATGAGAAATATCTGGATCAAATTATTCTCAATAAGGTTTTTTGTTTGTTTCTCTCCCTCAGTTATATTTTTTTAAAAAAGGAAAATAAGAAATACACCTTAATTTTATCCAGCAGATGTGTTCTTGAAAGAGGGAGTTAACTGTTCTACAGAATTCAAATTGGATTTTAAATGTACTGAAATAGACGATAATTTCATGTAATCTTACAGTCAATCTTTTGAGAGGTGAAAAATGCTCCTTATCTCTCATGCTTTCTATGCTATTTTTAATTTCCATGTTGAATTTTGCAAAACTATGTATGTCCTCATTTTTCAGCTACTATTATCCTGGTATTAAGAATATTAAAGTCTATTCAACTGTGTCTAATCTGCAGATTTTTTTTCTCCCACTCATCTTCTGGCTAATAACTACTTAAAATTTAAGTTTCAGAAGGGTGGTAAAAATAACTGTCATTCACCAAGTAGATAAAAGCATTTTCCAAAGGAAAGACCCTTTGCCTCTTCCAGATGAGCTCCTGGGAAGAATTCTCCTCATTGTTTCCACATCAGCTCCAGAAAATCAAGGATGATTGACAGGGCTTAAGCATTTGTCTTCCAAAGTTTTAAGTAAGTCAAAAAATAAACATGCATCTTTTTCTGTAATCAGCATACAAATTCTGAATCCTAATGAATATATATGATCTACAATCTTATTTTACAATGCTCTTATTTTGGAGGACAAGCCTTGATAATTACTTTTCCTTCTAAATTCTTGCGAGTAAAATTATTCACAGGATGCCTCCAGAGAGAATGCATTGCTCTCCCGTAGCAGGTATTATCCCAGCCCCGTTCTCCTGAAAACTCTGTTATCCTCATGACCTGCCTGAGAACACTTTTAGAAATGTGGAAGGATGGTCTGTAGTCAGAGTCAGCTTCGGGGGGCCTGTGCTGGGCCATCTGCCCAGAGTCTCACTCAGAAAGTGTAGGATTTTAAGCTCAGAGGCTGCATCTTAAAATCCTTAATAGTTTGTCTACAGGCTTCATGTTAGTATTGAGTACATTGCATACTTGCTTTTCTGTTCTTGTGATACTTTACTAAGAAAAGTATTCTCCACTTCCTTCCAGGTAAATACAAAAGATGCAAAGTCTCCATCTAGTTTTACGGCTTAATAGTATTTCATGGTATACATACATCACAGTTTGTTAATCCATTCATGGGTTGATGGGCACTTGGTTTGTATCTACATTTTGGTGATTTTAACACAAGAGAAAAAGTCAATTTAATTCAAGTTGGGGAGGGGAGAGGGAGGAGGGAGGGGGATTGGTGAGCTCCCACCTAATGGACACAATGTAAGGGTACACGGCATACCTCCTGGGTGAGGGGCACAACTACAACAAGGCCCTCACCTAACAAATGAAAACATCACAACCTAATCATTTATACCCTCATATTATTATTTTTTTTCCAATGGACAACACACATTTTTATTGTTTTGCACACTCTGTGCAAAACAATAAAAGCGGTTATCTTTTTTTTGTTTGTTTTGTTTTGTTTTTTATTTATTTATTTATTTTTTAATTAAACCATAGCTGTGTACATTAGTATGATCATGGGGCACCATACACTTGGTTCATAGACCGTTTGACACATTTTCATCACACTAGTTAACATAGCTTTCGTGGCATTTTCTTAGTTATTTTGCTAAGACCTTTACATTCCACATTTACTAGGATTTACATATACCCTTGTAAAATGCACTGCAGGTGTAATCCCATTAATCCCCCTCCCTCCACCTACCTCCCCCCTCTCTCCCCTCCCTTTCCCCCTTCTCCCTATTCTTAGGTTGTAACTGGGTTATAGCTTTCATGTGAAGGTCCTACATTAGTTTCGTAAAAAGGGTGAGTACATTGGGTACTTTTTCTTCCATTCTTGAGACATTTTACTAAGAAGAATATGTTCCAGCTCCATCCATGTAAACATGAAAGAGGTAAAGTCTCCATCTTTTTTTAAGGCTACATAATTCTTAATATTGTTCTCTTTGAATTTGTGTTTACTTAAGTGAAGTCATTGGGACAAGAAATCTT
Source organism: Nycticebus coucang (assembly GCF_027406575.1). Classification (NCBI taxonomy): domain Eukaryota; kingdom Metazoa; phylum Chordata; class Mammalia; order Primates; family Lorisidae; genus Nycticebus; species Nycticebus coucang. Next base: position 105,908,146 of record NC_069780.1, on the reverse strand, counting down.
TCTTTCTAGTATATATCTTAAATATTTTAATATCATGAATACCCTGGAGTAGTTATTTTGTTTTTGTTTTTAATAAAGGTGCATATGTGGTTTATAAAAAGATTATGTACATTTATGAGTATGTTATATGCTTAAATCCATCAGGCCTGTTACAGATTTTCACCTAATTAGTTTTTAAATGAAAAAAATCTATATATGTCTAGCTCATTGTTTTCTGTTACTGTTTTGACAATTGGTTTGTTACACACATCAATTGAATAAGTGTTATATACAGTGAGATGAGTGACAAGGAGCAATTAATTTTCAGGAATCAAGGATAAAGTTACTTGAGGACAGCTACTCTTGATGACACTTCATGAACCGCCAAATAGTTGGCAAGAAATTAAGGAATGGTCATACCCAGAGTTTTGTGAACACTATTGAACTTAGGAAGACATGTAAACTACCTACCTAACAATAAAATCAGTTCTACTTTTCAGTGTTTCCCGTCAGGGGCTCCGCATCCCAGGGAATTGCTCTTTTCAGGATCTTAAGCCAATTGCCCTGCAGGTAGTTTAGAATCAGTTGGTGGCACTGATGAGCAACTGGGAGGAAGAGGATGCTAAATTCTGGAGTATTTCTTTATTTGTTTGTTTATTTAGACAGAGTTTCCCTCTGTCACCCTGGGTAGGGCTGTGTATCACAGCTCACAGCAACTTCAAACTTATGGGCTCAGGCCATCCTCCTGCCTCAGCCTCCCGAGCAGCCGGAACTATAGGTGCCTACCACCATGCCCAGCTAGTTTTTCTATTTTTAATGTCTCACTCTTGCTCAGGCTGGTCTTGAACTCCTGAGCTCAGGTAATCCACCTGTCTTGGCCTCCCAGTGTGCTGGGATTGCAGGTGTGAGCCAGCACACCCGGCCTCTACTTGTCAGTCTTACCCTCCTGTGCTAATTCTGTCTGCTGCCTTTGTCATCTGCACCTGTGAGAGACATAGTGACTTCCTGTTCATCGCTGGGTTGCCTTTATCATCCCTTATTTGCTCGTATAAATTGCCTGCTGAAGTCTCTGTGTCAAGTACTTTCAAGGGTTCTGTCTGGCTGATTGATGAAATTAACTAGTCACATTGGTTACCTGCTGCGGCTCTAGAGTTAAAAATTTTTAAAGGGAGTGATGTTAGAAGAAATGGGACTCTGAAGCCATTTATCTGCCAGCTTGAATGAGCACATAAGGATGTGCTCTTCAAAATAATCACACCCAATTTGTCATTTAAATGTGGCCTCTTAATTGTCTCTTCCCCATACCCAGTGTCTCATATGAACATGAAGTTCTGTTTCCAAAATGCACTTGAGAAATAGTTGTTGCAAGTGCCAAGCTTGTAGTGAGGCCACATCCAGTGGATGAGTCGTAACAGAAAGAAAAAATAATAAAGTTACGTACCACGTGTCTTCATTTCCATCATACTCTTAAGTCTCTACCTTTTCCCTCACTTTGGATGTCAGAGCTTGTCTAGTACTTTACAAATTAAAAACAACCATAACAACAAAACCCTGACCCATTAGTAGTATATAAGTAAAATTTCTGCCACCATATCTTCCCATTTTTTTTAATTTTTTTTTGCCCTGTTAAAAAAACATTTTAACATTTTTAACATTTTTTTTTTTTTTATTCTTGGGGATTCATTGAGGGTACAATAAGCCAGTTACACCGATTGCAATTGTTAGGTAAAGTCCCTCTTGCAATCATGTCTTGCCCCCATAAAGTGTGACACACACTAAGGCCCCAGCCCCCTCCCTCCATCCCTGTTTCTGCTCCCCACCCCCATAACCTTAATTGTCATTACATCCTCCTTCCCTGCTGTGTATAGGTTCCTCTACTTTTCTTTAGATGACCTTGCAGGGTGATTGCCCCGCCCATCTCTGTCTGGTGTTTGATGTCTGTGGATCTGAGCGTTTTCTGCCGGCCTCATTCGTGATTACCTCCTGTTAAAGCACACACGTATGCCCACACCCCTGCCCTGACTGTCCATTCCTCCCGGAGTGGGTCTGTGTGTTTGTCCTCACACAGACAAACTCCATGCTGAGTGAGTTGTTTCTCGCACCTGCCTCTTAACAGGGTCACTAAGAACTGTTGTATTCAATTGTTACTGGTAGAGGGTGTTTACTGTCACTCACTTTTTATTTTGCTCTGATTACCTTTTAAAATTCTTTTTCACTTTTCTATGTAGAATTTAACCTCTTACCCAGAGTGAAGATTTACTTCCATTTACCGGTGATCTTTGTGTGCTTTAGCAACTGGCATCTGTATAAAGATCAGTCACAATTCCTTGAGTTCATGCTAGGTATTGTGTGGCAGAGTGAGACTCTGTCTCCAAAAAAAAAAAAAAATACATAGTTGAAAGAAATATTTACTTCATGACAAAGCAACAAAAATCATCCACATTTAAGAAAAAATGTGTAGAAACTAATCGTGAAAGAAAGATGATAAAAAGGTATATCAATTTTCCATAATTTTTCCCCAAAATTACTTTCTAAAATATTTCTGAAATCTCATTGTTCCATAGGAGTGCAAATTAAAATCCTTTTGGAACTTTTTTCTTTCATAAAACTTTAAAATTTGATTTGAAGTGTCATAAACAGAAGGTAGGTATGAAAATATAGTAAAAAAAAAAATCAAGAACAGAAAGAGAAGTGAATCAACCTTACACATGTCAGGACTCTGCATAGCTATCCTCATTAATAGAGCATGGTATTAGTGTAAAAAAGAAGCCAGTATTAAAGGGATCATCGTTACAAAGCACGAACACAGACCCAAGAATAGATGGGGAATTAATATGTGAGGGCATTTGTTATCAGTGCCTAGTTATCAGAATGCACATCTGGACTGAAAGTTGGATTTGATCTATCTTTAAATTGATAATTCACATATAAGCGAAATTTTCTATGATAGGTAATATTTTTACTGAATATGTGAGGAAATAAGAAATTGAAAACCAAGAAACCAGCAGCACAATATTTTTTCAGTAAATAACTGTGTAAATATCAAAGAAATAAACTATCCATAAAATTAATAATATTATCGAGTGGTAAAAGACAAGTTAGTCTTGGGTAGCTGAGAAAGCATGACTAATCAATAATTGTGACTGAGTACTTCTCTTTTACAGGAAAGAATTATACTTTTCCCATTACTGCCTTGTAGATCAGATATAACTGACTCTGAACACAAATTTAATTCTCATCTCAATTCATGACTCGCTATCTGTCGCGTGGAAAGCAGTGAATTGGTTGTCAATTAAGTGGATGCTATTTCAATCTGCATGTGTGTTCCTGAAATAATTTTAAAAGACTTCAATTCAACTTGCTGACAAAAGAACCTCATCCATAATATTGGCTTTTTTTTCTTTTTATTCATCTGAAATTGTGTTCCCTAATCCTGAGTAGATATTTGAATAGGCATGGATAAAGATTGATTCAGTCCCAATTACTGAAGCCATTCAGTTAATTATCCTCACGTTATCCATCTAACATGCAGCTTTATAGATGAAAATCACTTCTGTCTGTGGTCCTGACTCAATAAATGTCTTATGGGACCAGCACAGAACAGGTAATACAGTAAGTATAACTTAGTACATATGCTGGTAATTACATCGCCCCACTTAGAAGAGCCTCTCATTCTGCCTTGGAGCTGGTACAGCTTGGTAGTTGTTAAAGTGAGTAGAATTCTGATTCTGTCGTAATGCAGGCTTGTATTTCTCAAAAACTACAAAAGTGATCTCTCAAAAGACAACTATTTTTTCAAATTAAGTCTTTCAGAAAACTTATTTTCTGAGGGAGTGAGTATACATCTTACTTCCTAGGGAAAATAATTCATTGTTTTAGAAACTAGAGATGACATCATTTGGCAGCTTAATATTTCATAGAACAGAGATTGAAATTAATTTATCTGAATACAAATGACCAGATTATGTTGGTGATTGTCTCTGTGTGCAAGTGTTATAAGAATAGTGGGTTTCTAGTGGTCTCATCCTGTGCTTCCAGACACTCATTATTTTTTCCTTTTCTTTTTTTTTTTTTTTTTTAGATAGAGTCTCACTCTGTCACCCTGGGTAGAGTGCCATGGTGTCATAGCTCACAGCAACCTCAGATTCCTGCCTGGGAGTCAAGCAATCCTGTCTCAGTCTCCAAAGTATCTGGGTCTAGAGGCACCCACTACCATGCTTGGCTAGTTTTTCTATTTTTAGTAGAGATGGGGGTCTCAATGTTGCTCAGGCTGGTCTTGGACCCCTGTGCTCAAGCAGTCCACCTGCCTTGGCCTCACAGAGTGCTGGGATTACAGGCATGAGTCACTATGCCCGGCTTCATTTTCATCTACTTTATTACATGCCATTGTCTTTCTAAGACTGTGCTAAATTACACCCATCATACCTCTTTGGTATTTTGTATAGCCGTGGCCTGTCCCAGTTTCTGTATGGGATATATTGCTCTTAAAGGAATTAGTGTGTTTTGTCTCTGCCTACTTATACCTCTCACCCCCTGTAACATAGAACATTTAATTGTCACCACAGGAGGTAGAGTTATCCTTATACTATAGAACCCAAGCCATGGAAATAGCAAATGTGTGTAGGATGAGGAAAGTCTACACAAGTATATAAAATAGCTGCAGGTATTGTCCCTCAGATCGTGGAAGGCAAAGGTCTCCTGATATCTAAATTTTTATCATGTGATATAGTGATGCCCTTTCTTGGGGTCAAGACGCAGACCTATGAAATGTTGATGATAGAGAGAGGACAAGTGTCAGTTCAGCCATATGGAGACCTTTGAACAGAGCTGTGAGGCAGCAGGACCAGCGAAGCCAGCCCGAGGGAATGGTGTCATGGTGATGATTCATGGAGAAGGGCCACATTCATCCCATTGTCAGTGGGACACCTAATAAAAACAGGGTGTCTGTTTAAATAACAGATTGATTATTTTCATGCCAACCAGTGTTTTTCAACCTTTTTTATTTCACAGCACACTTGGACCTATAGTTAAACTTCCATGGCACAGTTAAATTATGTTGATCAAAGAAAAAAAATTTATAATTACTGTGCTTTGATCTTCTTTTTTTTGTTGCAATTTGGCTGGGACCGGGTTCAAACCCACCACCCTCAGTATATGGGGCCGGCGCCCTACCCACTGAGCCACAGGTGCTGCCAGCTTTGAACTTGTTTGGAAAATGATTTAATTAATGACCTAAAAATTTTGTGGCACAAAAAATTTTGTGGCACACCTAAGATCCTCTCACAGTACACTGGTTGAAAATCACTGCTGTAGCCAAATGTTAATCGAGCACCCATTTAGTGCTAATGAAACAATGAATTTAAGGGAGACGATTGAAAAATAAGAGTATTTGAGCTGCAGGTATATATGTGGGTATTGTGCATGTAGAAAAGATGGTTTATATTAGGGAAGAGAAGTGTGAACAGGCTGTCATAGAATGAAAAAGGGCAAAAAGGGAAGTGATGTAAAGAGGGAAAATTTGGAAAAATACATTGTATGTCTGTGCACACATTGGTATGGTATGTTGCATGCACACACACGGATGGTATATTGTATGAACACGCACACACAGGTATGCGTACGTAGTAAAGAAACTATGAGAGAAAAAACTAATAGACATTATATTAAATAAACGAACATATTTTCACACTAGACGAGAACATTGTATGATTCAGATGCTAGAGTTGGGGGATGCCGGTGCAGTGAAAAGATCAAAAAGTAAACAGAGCAATGTCTTTTTCCCTTTACACAGCTACGTCATGAACTCTCTTATGGATTGAGTGGATTGAAACTGTATTGACTGTTTATTCTTCTCCATGGGTTTCTGTAAAAGTGTGATGATTGAAACTGCCAGTATCAATTAAGGTAGGAGCATCCTTCGGCAACACGCAACCAAAGCACATTGGTGGTTTCAGAGCACACCCAGGATGAAGAGGTGGCCCCTGAAACTGCTAAATTCTAGAGCAAAGTATCCTTAGGGGTCTTAGTTGACCATGAAATGATCTAACCAGGCAATATCAATAAAGTCAAGTCCACTCAAAAACTCAGTGGCTAGATAAGTATTTTAAGGGCTACTTCTTTCTAAACGATGGGGCTTATTCACTCTCTGGCCAGATCTGGACTGTGTCCTAATGCACCCCACATGCACAACAAAAAGCAAACTCATCATTGGATTTGTTATTATCTTATTACCGTTGAGGCACAAAGAAGCAGAGAATAGAGACAGGAATATTGAAGTCGGCAACAAAAAGGGTTCATTTTGGCCAAAGGATGCAGTAGACAGAAGGAGAAGCAAAGTAAGTAGTTGGAAGTAAGAAATATTGGAATGAGAGAGAATCCAAGTGAGCAAAATTGCAACAGGTAACATAACACCGGGAATGCAACTAAAGATTGAATTAGGAATAGTACTTCATGGTATATTTAAGCCATAGTTTTTTCCATTCATACCAAACAAATATTTTTTAGAAAATTTATGTGAAATGATAAATGATCAAAAGAGACATAAAAATAAACTCACTCTCCAGAATTTTAAGAGATTTAAAAATATTTTTAAAAAACCAATTAAGTTTTTATCAAATGAGTAAAATTTCAGAAAATTATAATCACCATTATTTTGTCCATGGAATAGCAAAATACTCATTTTTATATATCCTATAGAATTGTAATCCTGAAAACTTGGGAGTGGGACATTTTTGTTTATAGGCATAAAAACGTATATACAATGAGAGGAAATTTAACAAAACATCGTGTATAGAGAGACTTCCTAGATTTGAAGCCACATTATAACATTTACCATATCTAGATAGAAATGTTGCATTCTTAGTTTAAATATTCATTTCTTTTGATCCAGCATTTCCACTCTTAAAATTAAAATCATTCCCACCAGAGAGAAAAAGATGAGGCCTGATGAGGTTAAATGCAACATTGTTCATTTATGAACATAACTCTACTATGTAATGACATGCAATGTATTTTTAAGTGTACTAATATGGGGAGATATCTCATATAATATTATGTGGCAACAGTCAGTGGGAAAAAGAGTATGTGTAGTCTTTCCTGTTTTTGAAAATAGTATATTAATATAGGAACAAAGATGTACAGGAACACACAAATGTTAGAGCAGTTTCCATTGGCAGGTGCAATTAGAAAAGAATTTCACTTTATTGTTTATCTTAAATGTTTTAATATTAAATTACTTTCTCTTACTTTTAAGCTCAGAAAAAAAAGTAGGGATTGTATAAATAGAAACTTATGAACCCATTTAAAGTATATGCCAAAATATGATGGTGATGGTATGACAACAATTTAGAAAAGTCCATGTGCCATGTGCTATACATTATATTTTTATGTACCTTAAATAATGTCTGACAAGAATTGATAATATGGTACTTATGACGATTGTGCAGAATAAAATGGTAATTCTACTGAGAAAGGCAGAGCATCTGTAATTGGAGCATGGCATTTTCGTTTTCTATGAAGATTCATTTTATACAGGACCCTTAAATGGCCTTTTACAAGGCCATTCCTGCTGTCAGCTTGCCCAGTTTGCTTACATAAACAGAAAATTAACAGCCCATATTCTTGAATCAGTACCCTTTATGGTAAGTGGGAACTTCTCTGGAATAGTGGCACCCATCTTTATTAGAAAGGGCGACGATATTTGTCATTTGATGTTATGCTTTGTTTGGTCTATCAAAAAAAATCCCATAAAGTGGAAGCAATTTCTGAATACATAAATTACTTTCTAACGTGTGTTTCAAACGTAGTAGAGCCATTGCCAGAGTTTTAAGCCTGAGCAAGAACAATGCTGCCTGCCCTTGGTCTGCCTTGCTTTGTGTTTATGTGTTATTTCAAGGGCCATTGTTTTATAAAACACATTCCCAACGTAGTTAGGATGTATGTCAGTACCTTTGATAGGCTACTATGATCCTCAGGTTTCTTTTTTTAATATTTGCCATATGTTCATAATAGCTTTCAAGTAGGGGGACTAAAATGATAAAGAGAGACTGTGTGTTTGTGCAAGAAAAGAACATTAATATATATTATTGTATTATTAATAGCGTTACTGTTTTTTAATTTTTTATATCATGGGTACATAATAGGTGTGTGTCTTTATAGGACACATGTGATGCTTTGACACAGGCATACAATGTGAATTAATCAAAACAGGATGATTGGTGTATGCATCACCTCAAGCTTTTATCATTACTTTGTGGTGAGAATTTTACAGTTCCACTCTTTTATTTTTTTTAAAGTACACCACAACTTACTGTTGAATGCAGTCACTCTGTTGTGTTATCAAATGTGGCTCATTCTTTCTATCTCACTGCATTTTTACACCCATTAACTCCTCCCGCTATCCTTCCCAGACTCCAATAACTATCCATCGTGCTCCTCTTTCTCCTGTTTTAATATTTAGCTCCCACATATAAGCGAGAGCACACAAGATCTGTGCTTGGCTTATTTCACTTAACATAATTTTCTCTAGTTCCATCCATGTTGTTGCAAATGAGAAGATTTCATCCTTTTTCTTGGCTGAATAACAATTCCACTGGGCATTACGCATCACGTTTCTTTACACATTGATCTGCTGGCAGACACTTAGGTTTATTCCAAATCTCACCTGTTGTGAATAGTGTGGCAATCAACACGGGAGTGCAGAAATCTTTTTGATATGCAGATTTCCTTTCCTTCGTATATATACCTAGCAGTGGGATTGCTGGGTCATATGGTAATACTACAGTTCATTTTTTGAGATGCTTCTTACCATTCTCCATACTTATTACACTAATTTACATCCCCACCAACAGTGTATGAAGGTGCCCATTCTCCACATGCTCACCAGCATTTATTATTGCCTGTCTTTATGATAAAAGCCTTTTTAACTGGGATGAGATGAAATCTCATTGTAGTTTTGATTTGCAATTCTCTGATAATTAATGATGTTGAGCATTTTTTCATACACCTGATTGGCCATTTGTTTATCTTCCTTTGAGAAATGTCTATTCAGATCCTTTGCCCATTTTTTAAAAACAGATTGTTATTTGATTTTTTTTTCTATTGAGTTGAAGCTCCTTATATAATCTATTCCAGTTATTAATCTCTTGTCAGATGGGTAATTTCCAAATATTTTCTTCCATTCTGTTGTATGGGATTTGTTGGTTTTTTACTTTGCCATACAGAAGCTTTTTAGCTTGATGACATCAGATTTATCCAATTTTGCTTTGGTTGCCTGTACTTTTGGGGTATTACTCAAGTAATCATTACCCAGACCAATGACCTGAAACATTTTCCCTATGTTTTCTTTTGGTAGTTTCATAGTTTCAGGTGTGGTATTTAAATATTTAATCCATTTTAGTTTCATTTTTGTATATGGCCAGAGATAAGCACACCTAGTTCCATTCTTCTCCATATGGATATCTAGTTTTCCCAGCACCATCTATTGACAAGACTGTCCTTTCTCCCATGTATGTTCTTGGCACCTTTGTTCAAGGTTCATAGTAGATGTGTGGATTTATCTCTGGGTTCTCTGTTCTGTTCCCTTGAGCTGAGCAGTTGCTTTTATGCCATTGCCATGCTGTTTTGGTTACTATAGCTCTGCAGTATAATTTAAAGTCAGGTCATGTGATTCCTCCAGTTTTGTTCTTCTTTTTCATGTTGGGTTGGACTATTTTGGGTCTTTTGTGGTTCCAAAGACATTTTAAAATTATTTTTTCTATTTCTGTGAAGAATTTCATTTTTTTTTCCAAGGGAATTGCATTGAATCTGTAGATTGCTTGGGGTAGTATGGATTTTTTAAAATATTGGTTCTTATCCATCAGTATAGAACATCTGTCCCATTTTTGTGTCCTTTTTCAACTTCTTTTATCAATGCTTTATGGTTTTCATTATAGTGATCTAGTACTTCTTTTTATGTACTTCACAGAGTTTGATATGGTGTGTATTCATTTTCATTTGTTTTGAGAAGTTTTTTAATTTCTTTGCTAATCACTTTATTGACCTGATGATCAATTAGGAGTGTATTATTTATTTTCTAATGTTACCACTGTTATTTAGTTCTAGTTCTATACTATTGTGGTCAGAGTAAATACTTGATGTGATTTCATTTTTTTGAATGTTTTAGGATGTGTTTTCTGGCCTAACACAGGGGTGGGGAAATTTTTGATGCTAGAATTCCACATTAATTTAGCTGTAATCAAATAAGACCACGTTCAAAAAACTTCAATTAGATATACTTAGAAATGCACATTATTTTGTAAAAGTTGAACTACTGCTTGTTTAATCATTTCAAATAAGGAAAACTATTTGTTAATTTTAAAATTAACTAATTTTTTAATGATTTTGTGGTGTCTTCTTTTTGTTAGAAAGCACTTGAATATTTGGTGGTCTGCAGTTTCAGATGCTCCTATAGGTTGGGATCAGTCATTTGTGACCTTAAGGGTATCTTGATTTGGGTTAGGCAGGAGAATGTAGGTTCAAAACAATTAGTGGATGAAAAGCAAGAAAGCGTCATGGCTGTTTTTCCATATTTTAATCAGATTTTTCTTAGCATCAAACAATGGCTTTAAAATGGCATCTACTTAGAATCAATTGATTCCTCCTGTAATTCTTCAGGTACCTTGGTGATATCAACCAGGAGAGGCTGAAATGCTGATTTGAGTGTGATGTTATGGTTCTTAAAACCTATTTTATAAGAAAGTATTGAATACCTCATTTAATAATTATCACATTATTATTGAATAATGTGCTGGAAGTGAACAGAGAATGGTTGTATGGGCACTCAAAGTACCATCCTAGCCTCTAAAATTTGTTAAGTGGTACCTTAACATGAAGTCAGCAGCTCTGCATTAGATTTTCTTTTATTAGAAATGAAAACACTAGCCCTAATCAACATCTTCAGGAAATAACCCTAAAAGATTGTGGGGTGAAGAATCTGAAGAGTAGGGAGGGGAGAGAGAGAGAGAGAACAAACTCAGGGTCATTTCTCTAGGCAGATTCACTTTCTTGCCTTTGTAACCAGAGAATAACGAGCATAATTTAAAATTTATTTGATGACTGAGAGTCAAAGAAAAGTGAATGTAACATGTCATTTTATTACTGATAAAAATAATTACACAGTTTATAGTTGATATTTAAAGGGACAAATTTCAGTTTTCTGGGAAAGCCAACTATGTGCAACAAACTTCATGAAGGAAAAAACTCTTTCATTTTCCAGTATCGGAAAATAAATTACCACTGTGGTTATTTTCACTTAGTTAAACATGATCATATTTTGTGTCTGGCACACTGAAGATAAGAACCGGTAGAGAAAAGTTCAGAGCATGTAATTAACTCACTGACACCAGTTATGATGGGTTTATTTCCTGGTTTTCATAACATTCATGTAAACTATACAATACATGTAGGCAAGTATAATGAAAAATATTGCGTATTTGTGAAATTTGTTATGTTAGCTATTAAAAGCTCTGGAGGATTCAAAAAGATCACAAAGTATAACTGAAATATGCAGGGACTTATTCAGTTTAGCTGTGGCAATGTTAATCAAAACAAAGGCAATGTTGTAAGGCATGTTGCAAAACCATAAAAATGGAAACACGGCAGAAGTGGCAGGGGCCGGTGTATGGGGTCGGGTGGCACCTCAGGGAGCTCTCCTTGCAATTAAAGGTGGCATAATCGATCATTCAAAAACTTAAAAGGGAAATTAATTAGCCACCTAATTAAAAATTGCTGAATACCCTCAGTTATGCCATTTAAGTGGGACCGTCCTTTTAGTTACCAGCTTAGAATTTAGACTAATTATTCAATTAAAATTTCAGTGAAATATCTACCTTATAAAACCTCTACTCTAGGCATTTAAAATGTCAACTATTAAATATTCTCAATGAACAGGCAGCCATCTGGCATTACTTTGATCATTTTAGGGTATTTCCCCGTTTCTGTCTTGAAATTAAATTACCCTTTGCTTTTACAGGTGGATCAGAGATAGCAGCTTTTTAGTAAAATAAGGTCAACTTGTAACTCTGTGATCCTTTTATTAGATTTTTTTAAAGACTGGTGCTTTGGACTATTGCCATTTCCTTACAACTGAACTAAGGTTTCTTTTTTTCTGCTGGGTCTAGACATTCTTAAAACCATTTTTGACCATGGGGTCATGAAATGAGACTTTATAAAATAGAATAATATATTTTGGGACCAATTATCAGCTATTCCTACTCAACATAATCAAGGTTTATTTTTTATTTTCTAGTTTAAAATGTATTCTATATGATTGTGTCCTGATGGCTTTCACACTATGGACACACAAAGTTTATAGACAAATAATGGTTTACATATTCTTATAAAATCCAACCCATCTAAAAAGTATGTTAAAACACAATTACAACTTTATCCAGGTTAATACAAAAGAGTAAAGTCTCCATCTTTTTAATGGCTGAATAGTATTCCATGGTGTACATACACCACAGTTTGTTTTGTTTTTTTTTTTTTAGAATTGCACAAAGAGTATGTGCATTTTTATTTATTTATTTATTTATTTTATTTTTATTTATTTATTTTTTTTATTAAACTTTTTTTTTTTTTTTATTGTTGGGGATTCATTGAGGGTACAATAACCCAGGTTACACTGATTGCAATTGTTAGGTAAAGTCCCTCTTGCAATCATGTCTTCCCCCATAAAGTGTGACACACACCAAGGCCCCACCCACCTCCCTCCTTCCCTTTTCCCCCCCCCATAACCATAATTGTCATTAATTGTCCTCATATCAAAATTGAGTACATAGGATTCATGCTTCTCCATTCTTGTGATGCTTTACTAAGAATAATGTCTTCCTCGTCCATTCCGGATAATACAAAGGATGTAAAGTCTCCATTTTTTTTAATGGCTGAATAGTATTCCATGGTATACATATACCACAGCTTGTTAATCCATTCCTGGGTTAGTGGGCATTTAGGCTGTTTCTACATTTTGGCGATTGTAAATTGAGCTTCAATAAACAGTCTAGAACAAGTGTCCTTATGATAAAAGGATTTCTTTCCTTCTGGGTAGATGCCCAGTAATGGGATTGCAGGATCAAATGGGAGGTTTAGCTTGAGTGCTTTGAGGTTTCTCCATACTTCCTTCCAGAAAGGTTGTACTAGTTTGCAGTCCCACCAGCAGTGCAAAAGTGTTCCCTTCTCTCCACATCCACGCCAGCATAAACTTTTTTTTTTTTTATTGTTGGGGATTCATTGAGGGTACAATAAGCCAGGTTACACTGATTGAAATTGTTAGGTGAAGTCCCTCTTGCAATCATGTCTTGCCCCCATAAAGTGTGACACACACCAAGGCCCCACCCACCTCCCTCCTTTCCTCTTTCTGTTTCCTCCCCCATAACCATAATTGTCAATAATTGTCCTCATACCAAAATTGAGTACATAGGATTCATGCTTCTCCATTCTTGTGATGCTTTACTAAGAATAATGTCTTCCACGTCCATCCAAGTTAATACGAAGGATGTAAAATCTCCATTTTTTTTAATGGCTGAATAGTATTCCATGATATACATATACCACAGCTTGTTAATCCATTCGTGGGTTGGTGGGCATTTAGGCTGTTTCCACATTTTGGCGATTGTAAATTGAGCTGCAATAAACAGTCTAGTACAAGTGTCCTTATGATAAAAGGATTTTTTTGCTTCTGGGTACATGCCCAGTAATGGGATTGCAGGATCAAATGGGAGGTCTAGCTTGAGTGCTTTGAAGTTTCTCCATACTTCGTTCAGGAAGGCTGTACTAGTTTGCAGTCCCACCAGCAGTGTAAAAGTGTTCCCTTCTCTCCACATCCACGCCAGCATCTTCAATTTTGAGATTTTGTGATGTGGGCCTTTCTCACCGGGGTTAGATGATATCTCAGGGTTGTTTTGATTTGCATTTCTCTAATATATAGAGATGATGAACATTTTTTCATGTGTTTGTTAGCCATTCGTCTATCATCTTTAGAGAAAGTTCTATTCATGTATCTTGCCCATTGATATATGGGATTGTTGGCTTTTTTCATGTGGATTAATTTGAGTTCTCTATAGATCCTAGTTATCAAGCTTTTGTCTGATTGAAAATATGCAAATATCCTTTCCCATTGTGTAGGTTGATTCTTTGCTTTGGTTATTGTCTCCTTAGCTGTACAGAAGCTTTTCAGTTTAATGAAGTCCCATTTGTTTATTTTTGTTGTTCTTGCAATTGCCATGGCAGTCTTCTTCATGAAGTCTTTCCCCAGGCCAATATCCTCCAGTGTTTTTCCTATGCTTTCTTGGAGAATTTTTATTGTTTCATGCCTTAAGTTTAAGTCCTTTATCCATCTTGAATCAATTTTTGTGAGTGGGGAAAGGTGTGGATCCAGTTTCAGTCTTTTACATGTAGACATCCAGTTCTCCCAACACCATTTATTGAATAGGGAGTCTTTCCGCCAAGGTATGTTCTTGTTTGGTTTATCAAAGATTAGGTGGTTGTACAATGTTAGTTTCATTTCTTGGTTTTCAATTCGATTCCAAGTGTCTATGTCTCTGTTTTTGTGCCAGTACCATGCTGTCTTGAGCACTATGGCTTTGTAGTACAGACTAAAATCTGGTATGCTGATGCCCCCAGCTTTATTTTTGTTACAGAGAACTGCCTTAGCTATACGGGTTTTTTTCCGGTTCCATACAAAACGCAGAATCATTTTTTCCAAATCTTGAAAGTACGATGTTGGTATTTTGATAGGAATGGCATTGAATAGTTAGATTGCTTTGGGAAGTATAGACATTTTAACAATGTTGATTCTTCCCATCCATGAGCATGGTATGTTCTTCCATTTGTTAATATCCTCTGCTGTTTCCTTTCTGAGGATTTCATACTTTTCTTTATAGAGGTCCTTCACCTCCTTCGTTAGGTATATTCCTAGGTATTTCATATTCTTTGACACTATGGTGAAGGGAGTTCTGTCCTTAATTAGCTTCTCATCTTGACTGTTATTGGTGTACACAAAGGCTACTGACTTGTGGACATTGATTTTATATCCTGAAACATTACTGTATTTTTTGATGACTTCTAGGAGTCTTGTGGTTGAGTCTTTGGGGTTCTCTAAGTATAAGATCATGTCGTCAGCAAAGAGGGAGAGTTTGACCTCCTCTGCTCCCATTTGGATTCCCTTTATTTCGTTGTCTTGCCTAATTGTATTCACTAGAACTTCCATCACTACGTTGAATAGTAAAGGTGACAGAGGACAACCTTGTCTGGTTCCAGTTTTAAGAGGAAAAGCTTTCAGTTTTACTCAATTCAGTAAAATATTGGCTGTGGGTTTGTCATAGATAGCTTCAATCAGTTTTAGAAATGTGCCATCTATGCCTATACTCTTCAGTGTTCTAATTAGAAAAGGATGCTGGATTTTATCAAATGCTTTTTCTGCATCTATTGAGAGGATCATGTGATCTTTATTTTTGCCTCTGTTAATATGGTGGATAACGTTTATGGACTTGCGTATGTTAAACCAGCCTTGCATCCCTGGGATGAAGCCTACTTGATCATTATGGATGACTTTTTTGATGATAAGGTGTAATCTAATGGCTAGGATTTTGTTGAGAATTTTTGCATCTATGTTCATGAGTGAGATTGGTCTGAAATTCTCCTTTTTGTTTGGGTCTTTTCCTGGTTTTGGTATCAGGGTCATGTTTGCTTCATAGAATGTGTTGGGGAAGATCCCTTCTTCCTCAATTTTTTGGAATAATTCCTGCAGTACAGGAATAAGCTCTTCCTTAAAGGTTTGATAGAATTCAGGAGTGAAGCCATCTGGACCAGGGCATTTTTTGGTTGGAAGATTTTTTATTGTTTCTTTGATCTCAGTGCTTGAAATTGGTCTGTTCAGGAGCTCTATTTCTTCCTGGCTCCCTCTTCCTAGGGAGAGGGTGTGATTCCAAATATTGATCCATTTCCTTCACATTGTCAAATTTCTGGCATAGAGTTTCTGGTAGTATTCAGAGATGATCTCTTGTATCTCTGTGGGATCAGTTGTTATTTCCCCTTTATCATTTCTGATTGAAGTTACTAGAGATTTTACTTTTCTATTCCTCGTTAGTCTGGCCAATGGTTTATCTATTTTATTTATTTTTTCAAAACACCAACTCCTTGTTTCATTAATTTTCTGAATGATTCTTTTGTTTTCAATTTCATTGATCTCTGATTTGATTTTGGATATTTCTTTTCTTCTACTGAGTTTAGGCTTAGATTGTTCTTCTTTTTTCAATTCCATAAGATCTCTTTTGAGGTTGTTGATGTGCTCTCTTTCTGTTTTTCGAATGTAGGCATCTAAAGCGATGAATTTTCCTCTCAAAACTGCTTTTGCAGTATCCCACAGGTTTTGGTAGCTTGTGTCTTCATTGTTGTTATGCTGACGGAAGTTAATGATTTCCTGTTTTATTTCTTCCTGCACCCATCTGTTATTCAACAGAAGATTGTTTAATTTCCATGCCTTTGGGTGGGGTCAAGCATTTTTGTTAGAGTTGAGTTCCACCTTTAGTGCCTTATGGTCTGAGAAGATACAAGGTAAAAGTTCAATTCTTTGATTCTGTTGATATTTGTTTTGTGTCCCAGGATATTATCAATTTTGGAGAATGTTCCATGGGGTGATGAGAAGAATGTATACTCTTTATCTTTCGGATGGAGTGTTCTATATGCGTCTATCAAGCACAGTTGTTCTAGGGTCTCATTTAAATCTCTTATATCCTTGTTTAATTTCTGTTTAGAGGATCTGTCCAGCTCTGTAAGAGGAGTGTTAAGGTCCCCTGTTATGATGGTATTATCAGATATCATATTGCTCAGACTGAGTAAGGTCTGTTTCAAGAATCTGGGAGCATTTAAATTGGGTGCATAAATATTTAGAATTGAAATGTCTTCTTGTTGTATTTTTCCCTTGACCAATATAAAGTGACCATCTTTGTCTTTTTTGACTTTAGTTGCTTTAAATCCACATGTATCTGAAAATAAGATTGCAACTCCTCTTTTCTTCTGAATTCCATTTGCCTGAAAAATTGTCTTCCAACCCTTGACTCGGAGCTTTAATTTTTCTTTTGAAGCCAGGTGTGTTTCTTGCAGACAGCAAATGGATGGCTTGTGTTTTTTAATCCAGTCAACCAATCTATGTCTCTTCAGTGGGGAATTCAAGCCATTAACATTTATTGAGATAATTGATAAGTGTGGTAGTATTCTATTCGTCTTATTTTGTGAGAGTCCATTGCTTAGTTTTATCTTTTGCATCAGTGTGGAGGTTAGGTTCTGTCCTTTAATTTCTGAGTTCTTACTTTGCTGCTGATCCATTGTGGTGGTGAGTGTGCCGAACAGGTTGAAGTATTTCCTGTAGGGCTGGTCTTGTTGTGGCGAATTTCCTCAATGTTTGTATATCCGTAAATGATTTGATTTCTCCATCAATTTTGAAGCTTACCTTAGTAGGGTACAGAATTCTGGGCTGGAAATTGTTCTGTTTAAGTAGATTAAAGTTAGATGACCATTGTCTTCTTGCTTGGAAAGTTTCATTAGAGAAGACTGCGGTCACTCTGATGGATTTGCCCATGTTGGTCAATTGGCGCTTACTCCTGGCAGCTTGCAGAATCTTTTCTTTTGTCTTGACTTTGGACAGGTTCATCACAATGTGTCTTGGAGAAGCTCGGTTAGAGTTGAGGCGCCCTGGGGTCCGATAGCCCTCTGAAAGCAGTGTGTCAGAATCTTTGGTGATATTTGGGAAATTTTCTTTTATAATATTCTCTTGTATGGCTTCCATTCCTCTGGGGCATTCTTCTTCCCCTTATGGAATTCCTATAACTCGTATGTTGGAACGCTTCATAAAGACCATAATTCTGACAGTGAACGTTCTGCTTTCTCTCTCTTCTTTTCTGCCTCTTTTACTATCTGAGTTATCTCAAAAACTTTGTCTTCTACCTCTGGAATTCTTTCTTCTGCACAGTCTAACCTATTGCTGATACATTCCATTGCATCTTTAAGTTCCCTAATTGACTGTTTCAGTTCCTTCAGCTCTGCTATATCCTTTTTATATTCTTCATATCGTTCATCTCGTATTTGATTCTGTTTTTGAATTTCCTTTTGGTTATTTTCCACTTTATTAGCAGTTTCCTTCATTGTTTCCATCATTTCTTTAATTGTTTGCAACATGTGTATTCTAAATTCCCTTTCTGTCATTTGTAACATTTCTTTATAGGTGGAATCCTCTGCAGTAGCTACCTCATGATCCTTTGGTGGGGTTGTTCTGGACTGGTTCTTCATGTTGCCTGGAGTTTTCTGCTGATTCTTCCTCATGAGTGATTTATTTTGTCTGTTTCCTTGACCTAATTTTCCTTTCACTTCCTCTTGCTCTTTAAGTTCTCATGCCTGTGGACTAAGGGTTACAGGACCAGAAGGGTGAGAAGGTTGAAGAGCAAAAAAGGGATGAAAGAAAGGAGGACCGAGTGATAAGAAAAAAAAAGAAAAATAGAGAAAGGAGAGGGGGTGGGTAAAAGGAATAGTGACAAAAGAAGAGAGGCACAGAAAGGGGGAGACGGAGCAATATATGTGTACAGTAGGGTACTTTGTTACAACCTTAAAAAAAAAAACACCTTCTGGGGGTGCCCAGTTGGGTGGTTCCCTTGAGGTCAGCAGCTCTTTGCTAACCTGATCAGACACAGTACCCCACCTCCACCAAGTAGAGAGGAAAGTCAAAAATGCTATAAATCAAACCAAAACGAGCAAACAGAAAACTTTATGGGATAAAATTGGGTGGAAAACCAAATAATAGCAGTAGAAACCCTAACAAAAATGAAGTTCTAATTATTGAAATAGGCAGCAATGGGAAATTATAATTAAACTAGAAAAATTGAGAAAGAAAAAGGATCTGTATGGAAAAGGTTGAACTTAAAAAACAAAACAACAATCTACAACATCAAAATAAACAAAAACAACAACCAAACCAAAAAAAAAAAAAAAACACAACCAAAAATAAAGCAGTATGTACATGTTATTGAATATTGTCTAGGCAACACGTGGTCTTCTGGGGTATGAGATTTTAATCACAGTTCTGATCCGACTGGAGGCTGCTAGTTTCTCAAACCCCAGCAGGTAGACACCCTACATCTCTCTTCAGCCCACTTAAAAGGCTCTTTGAACTTGTTCACTTGCTGAGCAGAAGCTTTCCCAGGGAAGTGCTTGTCGCTGGAATCACTGCTGAATTGGCTATCCACTTAGCCTGTGTGCCAAAACTGGTCTCCCTCTGCCCCCGAGGGTTAGGCTGCAAGGCGGCTCAGACCCCGCCCTTAGGCTACTTGGTTACTGGGTTACCAGCTCGCACCCAATTCTAGCTCTGGGACCCTGAGGGCGGAGCTTGCTGGGGCAGATCACTCACAATGGCTGCCTGTGACCCAGAGCCAAACACTATTAGCTCCCTCTGGCTCAGCGGCTCAGACTGGTGCCCTAGACAAAGGCCAAAGTTCTCCGCACTCCCGCTCAGGCTCTCCCCAAGGCAGTTCAGCTGAGTGCCAAGTCCAAAGACACCAAAACAGTTCACAGGTAAGGGCTTTCTGGTTTGCAGTCTCGCTGCTACTGAACTTACAGCTGCGTGCGGGTTTAGACGGATTGAACACATGCGACCACTTGCCGGTTTTCCACTGTTTTAGTCCTCCTCTTGGGGTCCAGAAGTCTCTCGCTGACTCCCTGTATCCTCTCAGGGGTGATGATAGGCAGATCCCAGCAGCCAGAGATGCCTGGAGTCCTATCTCCCCAGACTCACAGTGCCCAGATGCAAGGAAGCTGTTACTCGGCTGCCATCTTGCTCCGCCCCCTTACACACCATAGTTTGTTAATCCATTGCTAGGTTGGTGGGCATTTGGATTGCTTCCACATTTTGGCGCTTGTAAATTGAGCTGTGATAAACAGTCTAGTGCAAATGTCCTTTTGAGAAAATGATTTCTTTTCTTCTGGGTAGATCCTGGGGGTGGTGGTGGTGGGGGGTGGTGGAATGAAAGAGTGCTGAGAAGGGAGGAGGGAGGGGGTGGGGGTCACGGTGTATGACACACTTCTTGGGGTTGGGTCATAATTATAAGAGGGACTTTACCTAACAAATGCAATCAGTGTGACCTAATTCTTTGTACCCTCAATGAACCTGAACCAATAAAATACAAACAAACGAAGAATCATAATTACATTTCCTGAAGAAATTTAAACTAGTGTTGATGACGGGGTGCAAGGCGAGAACTACAGTGAGGGCCCCCAAACTCTTCGTAGGAGGCTGTTCAGCTAAAAATAATGATCATAATCAGCTACTGTCCCTCCTTTGCTTGTTGATAGTCACTGTACCCTTGTTTGCTTCTAGCTGATGGCTGTAAAGATTCTTACAGCTTTCCACACAGCTGGTGGTTATAAAAATTCTACCTCTGTAGATAACATCACATTTGGAACAGTAAAGGTAGTTTCTGAGGCATCTTCTGGCCCCACATCAGGCAGATTGGCTGACGGCCCAGGCCAGTGTCCGTACCCAGAAACCCACTAACGGGTAATCGTGACCCAGGAGTGGAGGCAACACAGGAAGACGATGTCCACACCCAGGCAAGTTTGCCCTAGACTTAGCCAATTAGTGATGTCATTACTTAATCCCCTGCCTGTCCAACTACCCTTAAACACCCTGTCTCCCTGGTTTCAGGGAGGCTGCTGAGAACTTCCTGCGTCTCCCCTCCTAGCGCTGTGTGGAGCCTGCTCCTTCCCTGCGGCGACCCTGCTCTCTGGGCAGCGGGCAGGGGAGCCTGCTGGGCACAACGGCATCTGGGGCCGCAGGTAGCTCGCAGGCTCAGAGACTAGATGTGTGGCTGAATTTATTTTCTATTATGAATGCTGCACAGCACAATCCCACAGTTCGGGAGACAGTACAGTTTTGCTTGTTCTTTATGAGACTCCGAGGACCAGATCAACTGGGACTCTCAATTCCCGTGTGGGGTGTTTTATTAGCTAGAAAGGATGGAGTTGCATTCATCCTTTGGATGGAAGGGCACTTCCATTGCTCCTTTTGCCTGGGGACAGAGCAGAGGACCTTCAGCTTCTTTCCTACAGAAAAGAGCAGTCAGATATTTTACACAGTAATGAAAGCACCAGCTAGCAACTACCGCCAGGCCGGGTCCTGGTGGCTGCAGCGTCCATGGAAATCTCAATTTTGTACACAACTTTGAGAAGTATCTTGGAAGTCTCCCCGGGTCTTAATTTACTCTGTTCTCAAAAACGACCCACCTGCAAGGTCTTAATTAGCCTTATTCCTGTAATAGTCCAGGTCAGCCTGACCCCAACCAGTCCAGACTAGCCCAGTTGCACCTGTCATCTGCCCTGCTCATAGCCAGCTAACTGCCTAACAGAAAAACTTGGAAGGTGACCGTAGTGGTATTCAGCAATCAGCTAGGTAGCACTTTTCCTAGCATGAGTTCATCAACTTAATTGTCAGACCTTGTACATGTATATATGTTTGGTTGATAACTGTTGTCTGTTATTATGGACCTATGTGAGATAATGCTTCTATGAGACATAACTAAAAACTCTTTTTGCCTGGATGTATACTTGTTTTCTCTGTAACTTATGCAATTATCAAGGACAAAAAAATGGTATTAAACACCAGTCTCTCCTTTTATAAGTCAAACAAAAAGGTACTTAAAAACCAAACCAAGTTTCCCTGACTTGGACTGATGTTGAAATTTCTCATAAATATAAAATGATTTATTAATTGGTTTTCCTACTTCAACACTTTCATAATTTGTTTACTCATTCAGGACATTTCTGTCTTTTTCCTGCAACTTAGCTACAGGTTCTTCAATTCATGCCTTAGAAATCAGTGTATTTATGCCAGGCAGAATCTCACTGTACAGCTCTAGATTAATGCTGTCGAGTCTCATACAAAGCCAGTATATTTGTTTAAGATAGCTTGGCCATTCTTCAGCTTTCAGGAAGTTACGTAGTTCTATCCTGTCTCCTCTGGAGAAAGGGAATGTTTACATTATAAGGCAAATATACTTAACAGTACCCTCTGCTCAAAACTCTGTGGCTTTTAATTGCTTGAAAGTATAAAGATCGAATCTAGAATGGTACTATAAATTCTCAAGTATTTGTTGTTCAGAGAAGCTCTTTTAGCCCTTTACTGGAACTATCCATTAAAAAAAAAAGTTCGAATGATGCCCCATGAATACATCAATGTACACAGCTATGATTTAATAAAAAAAATTTTTTTCTCTTCAAAAAAAATAAATAAAAAAGTTCTTAATTTTTAAAAAAAATTAATTTGTTAATAATTTTTAATACTATATGTATAGTATTTTTAATATATTTATATATGAATAAAATTGGGCTACCTTTGGGCCCTAATATGCCTATCATTTTCCACTATTTTAAACACCCTGTCCCAGTCTGCTCAGGTTTCAGTGCCCATAGTGAATGGAAATGTATGCTTCAAATCTTGATTTCAATAGACAATTAATTTTGTTCTCTTCTTCCCCTATTCTTACATCGAACTTTGCTGTACTTTATTGTAGCACTGAGAATATCCTTTTCTTCTCCTATAATTTTTTACCTATGTACATATCAAACTTACATTTTCCTTGAAGGCAAGGACCTTGCTTTGTTCATCTTTCTTCCATGTTGATAATACACACGTATAACATATTCTGGTTGGACTGAAGATATTATTACTGTAAAAACTTTGCCTCTAGGCCTAATTTAACAAATACATTTTCCTGTTACATTTTAAATGATTCTGTATAGAATACTAATACTTTGACATAGGGAGAAGAAAGACGATTATATGATGAAGAGACTGACAGATTTTGTGTATTCAAGGAGATATTGTCAAGTGAAGTGGTCTTAGAAATGCAGATAAGCCCTTGTTAAATTTCAGCATGTTATAAAAGAAAAATACTGGGCCTGTATAACTATTAAAGTTCCCTTTATATATAAAGTGAATTGTAATCAAATTCTGAATAATTAGCACCAGCTACTTTCTATTTTGTCTTTTTATTATAACTTTGTGCAGCAAGCTGTGGTTATTCAAAATGATAACACGGGGAAGAAAATAATTGGAAATAGATTATGGTACCACACAGAGTGGAAACAGCAGAATAGATTTCATGATGAAAAGCACAGACGTGCTACTCATCCTCCTTCTTTGAGTCCCCTTCACATCTTTCTTCCTTTCCTTCCCTCTCTCCCTCTGCCCTCCCTCCCTCTTCCTTCCTTCTTATTTCTTCCCTCCTATCTGGATTAACAGATTTTACCTTTGTTACAATTCTCTCTCTCTCCTTTAGATTGCGACTGAGTAAAGTCTGAGAACAAAATATTCCTCATCCAAGACAAATCTTTCCAATAAATGTGATTCATAAACCTGGGATGGGAACAAAGGCATCCAGTAAGGTGACCCTCAGGGCTGCACAGTTTAATTTTTATTAGCACATCAGACACTTATAGACTACCATTTAGGTAGGTCAAAGGATATCCAACCTTAACAGATAAGGTCAGTAAAGCAAATAATGTTTCCAAATCAGAGGCTCCTAAAGTACATCTGTCTTATTTTCCTCAATATAAAAGATCGTCCTGTAACATTCCCAGGTGAACTGGATGTCAAGTATTTAGAGTGAAAAGTTTCTTTGCGTTTCTTTGCAGGAAAATGAGCTGTCATAAAACAACAAGTAAGGCACCCCACATAAAATCGAGTCATGTTTTATGAATATTTAACTTCCTTTGAACTTTTCAGAAGGAAAGAATGACCTTGAAAACTTCCCGTAGCAACATGACATTGTAACGCCAAGGTCACTGCCTCTGTCATTAGTCATGGTGAGCAGCTGCCTCCAGCTCTTGTTGGCTTTTCAAGGAGAAATATGGAAAGATAGAGTATGAAAATATTTGTCATAGGTTAGAAAGTGTTGAGACTCAACAAGGACTTTTAAAAAAGTATTTTTAACATGCAGTTTCAATTTTTTTGTTTTTTGTTCCTGTCAATACTAGTCAAGCAATAAAATTTAATCACCCCACTGCTAAATGTTGGTTCAGTATATTACCTTTTTATTGGGCTACAGAACCTTGATTTATGCGGAATCACAGCAACACTATCTTAAATGAGCAGATCTTTCCCGTGTGTGTGTGTGTGTGTGTGTGTGTATTTATGTGTGTTTTATATATAACTATTTATACAAGTTTGGGGAAGGCATTCAAGAATCTCAGACAAAACCCAGCAAAATAAAGAAACCAATATTTAGCTACTTGTTAATAAAGTCCTTTTGTTCCAGCAGGATATTGACTTGGCACTAGCATCTAAGCCAAGCTCAACATTTTCAGAGTTGCAGTGAATGAGTGGGGCATTGTTAGATTTAAATTTAGATGAGACTGTAATAAAGAGTAGATGATTCAACCTTCTGCCCCTCAGTAAAGGCAAATATTCAAAATTCTAAGAAAGCAAATATGCTTCTTCTAGATTTTATTTGAAATAAAGTATACGTTTGCTTACTCATTTACATAATGTAATATCCAAAGTTATCTGTTAGGGACAATATTATACCTGTTGCAATTAAGTGCCTCATATTAGGTTTCTATAATAAATTTAGTAATTCTTTTTTTTTTTTATTGTTGGGGATTCATTGAGGGTACAATAAGCCAGGTTACACTGATTGCAATTGTTAGGTAAAGTCTCTCTTGCAATCATGTCTTGCCCCCATTGTTCTTATACCTTCAAAGGAACAAATACTCTTAATATAATTTCCATGGAAAATGGTAACTCTGGCTCTTCCCAGCCTCTTATGTAGATGCCATTCTTAATGTCTAAATTTTCTCTTATCAGTTGTTAAGCACAGCATAGCGGGAAGATTACAGACTTTGTAGTCAGAATGACATAGGTTCAAATTACCTACATCTGCTCAGCGGATAGCCAGTAGCAGTGTGCAGCTGCTTGAAGAGCTGAAATGTGTTTACCTAGGAAATTGATTTGATAACGTAAGTTAAATTTAAATTGTAAAACTGATGGCGCAGCATGTATGGTGTGTCATTACTTTGGTGGGGTCAAGTTTCATTTTAACTTTTGCACCATATAAGATATCAGTGTTGCATGGCAATCGCACGTGTTGGATACAAGTTTCAGTTCTAGTATTACACAGATATACCCATCACCTACCTCTTTGGTGCCAATGAATGTACTTAATTTCTTTTCTTTTTTTTTTTGATACAGTGTCTCACTCTGTTGCCCTGAGTAAAGTGCAGTGACATCATAGCTCTCAGCAACCTCAGACTCCTGGGCTCAGGTGATCCTCCTGCCTTAGCCTCCTGAGTAGCTGGAACTACAGGCACCTGCCACCATGCCCAGCTAGTTTTTCTATTTTGAGTAGAGATGGGGTCTCGCTTTTGTTCAGGCTGGTGTCAGACTCCTGAGTTCAAGCTATCCTCCTCGCTCAGCCTCCCAAAGTGCTAGGATTACAGGTGGAGTCAGATAGACTCAATTTTAATGATTTTTGCATTTATGGCACAGTATTTCCCTGTGTTTATTTGAAATTTTTGTGCAAATATCACAGGTTCCTAACACCTATATAAATCTTGATGGGAAGTGCAAGTGTCCCTTGTTTTGTTTTTTTTCCATTTTCTTTCTCTTTGCTTTGCCATGGTAGCAGCAACATTAGGACAAAACACTTACATGCATACATACATTGTATTTTACAGAGATACAATAAAAGTGTTTGTGATCGAATATCACAAAAGCCACATGTCTCTCCTTTATCTCATGTTCAGTTTTTTTTTTTTTTTTTTTTTTATTCACTCATGTTCAGTTTTGATTAAAACACGTTTCCTTACAACACTTAAATCTACAAAGAGCAAATAGAATCTTGTTAAGGTAAAACACAGGGCACAAACTCTGGCCAGTGCCCTGCTAATTGTGAATGAGGGTGGAAAGCAGAATTGAATGCCTCCTTTAATTAACTTCATTAGTCATTGCCCTCCCCACCAAAGATGTCCTCTGGGGGATCTTTTCTTGTTTTCTCTACAGTATCCCTTAGCCCAGGTTCATGGAGTCCTTAATGTTCATATTCAGTCTTTTTAACACACCAAAAAATGCAGGAAGGGCAATCAAGACTAAAAAGGTGCAATGGCATGGAGCTGGCATTGGTGCTCGCTACAAAGGTAACTCATCCACTGAAGACACACAGGATCCACGTGTGGATCTGCTTTGCAGAGGAGGTAGTTTTACTGTTGCCCTTTGGTAGCAATCCCATCCCAGAAAAGCCTATCAGCATCATTTTTCCAGCTATGAGCAGTATTTTGGTAGCTCTCACAATATTTGAAATTTGTCATTGTTTTACTTCTTTATAGTGACCTGAGATTGACGATCTTTGGTGTTACTGTCATAATTATTTGGAGGAACTGCAAACTGTACCCATGTGAAATTGCACCCTGTCTCTCCTGCTCTCCCCAGAGCTCCCTGTCTCCTGAGACACAGCAATATCAGAATGAGACCAATTACTGACCCTACAATGACCTTTAAGTGTTCGAGAAAAAAAAAAAGAAGAAGAAAAGAAGAGTAAAGAAAAAAAGTTGCTAGCACACCTCTCACTTTATTTCAAAAACTAGAAAGGATTAAGCATAGTGAGGAGGGTGTATCAAAAGCCAACACAGGCAGAACCTAGTCTTTTTGCACCAAAAAGATACCTAAGTCATGAATGCAAATGGAAAGTTCTGAAAGGAAATTAAATGTGCTACTGCAGTGAACATACAAATGAAAGCAAACACATATACACATTTTGTTTTCTAATAGGGAGAAGATGTTAACCATCTAGTTAGACGATCAAACCAGCTGTAACATTCCCTTAGGCCAAAGCCTAATCCAGGGCAGGACCTGAATGGCCTTCCTACTCCAATCCAATTTAGGAAAACCAGCACATCTCTGGCTGACAACTTCTCTTCGCTTCGCCTCCCCTCCCCTCCTTTCTTTTTCTTTTTCTTTTCTTTCTTGGTAGTGTTCTGTCTACCATACATTCACGTGGCATGTCAACCAAGGGCAGCAAAAGGTGCTCAGTACCTTTCTGGGCTGGGATTAAAGGAACACAGTTTAGAATTCATGAAATATGAAAGGAGTATATATATATATTCACACACATACACTTCAATGCATTTTAATTTTATGACACCTAGAATTGCAATTTACTATAGAATTATGTACAGTGATGCAGCAGTCCTGCTGGGGACAGAAGGACCCCTTGTGGCAGGGATGTCTGTGAGAAGCAGCACTCGCACAGTCTGAGATTCACGCTTATTCTGCTCTGCGCTGAAGCAGGGTCGGAATCACGGTGAAGATGATCCTGGAAATGCCTCCCGAGCCTCTGACTGATTCTTCTTCTGGTCCCAACCATGTACCAAGATAACAACCTGGAGAATTTCACCTGATAGGGGATCCGTACATAGTTCCCTGTACCTTATAAGGTAAGATAAATGCCACACAGAAATGAAAAAATAATGCATAGCGGTCCCCACTTGGTCAAAGACCAGTATGGTCTCTGCGCAAATTTCTGGAGCCTTTAAAGATGGGGATGGGGAAGGGGAAGTATGTGCTGACTAAAATTAATAAAATTAATGAAGGACTTTGTCACTGCCTGGTGGCTGGAAAGATGAACTCTAGCACTTTGAATAGTCAAGGTTATCTTTACAGAGTGGCAGGGAAGTATTAAACAAACATTGTGCCTGTAAGGATGTCGCCTCCCTTTGATACTCGAGCTATCTCACCATCTCTGCCATTCAGCAGGCAGCCAAGTTCTCTGACTCAGTGTGAAGATGAATCTCATTTCCTTGAAATACTGCTCCACTTTATTTCAAGGAAATGGGATTCTGTTCAAGCAAGTTGAAATCTTAATTTCAGTTCTTTACAGAGTAATAATTTATATACAAAGTACTGCAGATGGATGTTTATATTGGATATAATAACTTGAAGACTTACTTTATCTGAAAATGGAATTAGAGCTTCCTAATGCCAAAATACAGAGCCAAATCACTTAAGGTTATACCCTCATCTTTCAGAGCTGGAGAAGCATCATCCTTTACCCATGGAAAATTCACGTCAGCAGCACTCCTTACTGAAAAGAAATTGCCCACAAAAAGTTTGTACTCACAAAACCAATAAAAGAGTAAGATAATTTGGCAACTGTTGGGCAAGCGTAAAATAATCTTATTTTTAGTAATTAACTAATACTAATGGATATGGAAGAAAGCTAGCAGACATTCAGTTTCATGCAATTTTATATGTTAAGCAGAAGCAACTTGAAGAAAAGAAGTTTCTTTCCTTTCTTCCTTTGTTTTTTTTTTTTTTTTTTTTTTTTTGAGACAGAGTCTGGACTAGAGTTCCCAGGCCTCAGCCTAGCTCATGGTAACTTCAAATTCCCAGGCTCAAGCTACCCTCCTGTCTCAACCTCCTGGGAGCTCCTAATCTTGTAAATTAATTAGAGATCCTGATTTTTATAGGTGTGTGTGTATACAAGGATGAACAATAAAGTTTGCAAACTCATCCTAAAAAACTCACGATAGTCACCTTTAAAGTACTCCCTTTGGCCATCTGGTGACTATAATGATACTCAGCAGTGAGATGTGTAGTCCTTTTTCTAGGATGAGTTCATGAACTTAACTGTCCTATAATATATACACACATATATATCATGTATACATATATATGTATATATAGTATATGTATATATCTTATTACTATATATTATATATAGCATATATATTATTATTATTCCTGATAATTTTTCATTTTTGTACAAAAAATAATTTTGCAGACTTTTGTGCATTTGTGGTGTATTTGTACCTGTCTTTCTTTAGAATGAGGAAGAACTATTTTTACCTGATATTTTAAAATAGTATAACCTAAGCAAAATAAAAAGGATTTTCTTGTTTCAAATTATTATTTTTTGTTTTTTTATTTATTTTATTTTTTATTAAATCACAACTGTGTACATTGATATGATCATGGGGCATCATTCACCAGCTTCACAGACCGTTTGACACACTTTCATCACACTGGTTAACATAGCCTTCCTGGCATTCTCTCAGTTACTGTGCCAAGACACTTACATTCCACATTTACCAAGTTTCACATATACCCTTGTAAGATGCACCGCTGGTGTAATCCCACCAATTCCCCTCCCTTTACCCACCTTCCCTCTCCCTCCCCTCCCTTTCCCCCTTCCCCCATTCTTAGGTTGTAACTGGGTTATAGCTTAAAGAAAGATGGAGACTTTACCTCTTTCATGTTTACATGGATGGAGCTGGAACATATTCTTCTTAGTAAAGTATCTCAAGAATGGAAGAAAAAAGTACCCAATGTTTCAAATTATTAAAAATGAAAAATTCTTACATCAAAAGAAAGGCAAACTTCCCAAGTATGACAGACAAGTCTATATTACATGACTAAGTATTAAGAAAAATGCAGTCTGGACAAGGTCTCCCTAGGCTAGAGTATGAAGGAAACATATCACCATTTTCTTAAAAAAAAGGCTTCCTCAAACAAGTAATTTAAGACTAAAAATTGGCAATGGTGCTGTGCTGTGAAGATGCCTGGCCTCCTGCTAACAGCTAAAATAAAAAGGCTTTATGATGTAGCAATTGTTGTAACTATGCAAAACAACACACTTTTGTTTAAAACCCTCATTACACATGGAAATAATTTAAAATCTTTCATCTTGTCCCAGCGTTGAGACCTCCTAAATCCCGGAAAAAGGATTATAATCCAGTGTTCACAGTATCAAAGCAAAGCAGCACAGATGATTGGGAATACAGCTGAGCTCTCCCAGCAGATGAAGGTGTGAATTTCCTCATACATCATCTCAATGGCAGCATTCTCTACGAAGCGACACAGAGCACTCCTTTCATATTTCATGAATTCTATTTGCCTGATTTCAAAATGCCAAATGTGCCACTGAACAGTGGTTTAATATTCATGGGTTTCTGAGATGGCTTTGACAGTTGTCAGCTAGAGAAATGGCTTCATCAGAAAAGAATCTGACTTATGATTTCCAGCACCCAGATAAAATCATGTAGTCATTGGCATAAGCATTTTATTTGAAAGGTACTCTTTGCATAGTTATCTTTTATGAAAATTATATGGCCATAAAATCCTTTATGTAACAGTAAGGCATTTTCAGATCTTGTTTGGATATGTATTTAGTATTTCAGAAAACTTGCTTCACCCTAGACATTTAATCACTAAGCTATTTTTTACAAATGTGTTTTAGAAGGACATAGCCCAGGAAGTATGCTTAAAAGTCCTCAGAAGCACAAGTTGTAATATCATAAATCACACACATACATGAACAATTTATTTTCTCTTCTATAATGCAAAGATATATTAAGTAGTTCAGTTTATGGAAAGAAAATTATGGCATTTATCTTTACTTCAAAGAGTAGTAATGCTGGCCTTGAGTTTCTCAATGAAATTTTGCTTTGAAAACTAAAAATAAAATTAAAAATTTCCCATGAAACAGAGTTTGTTGCTGTTAATCTTCAAATATTTATAAATTCTCACACAATGTCATGTATTAATAATACAGTGAATCAATTATATGTAAACACAAACACTTTGCAAGAATTTATTATGTATATTCTTAACTTGTTCTATTCCCCTGAACAGGGGTCCTCAAACTTTTTAAACAGGGGGCCAGTTCACTGTCCCTCAGACCATTGGAGGGCCGGACTATAGTTTAAAAAAAAAAGCAATGAACAAATTCCTATGCACACTGCACATATCTTATTTTGAAGTAAAAAAAAACAAAACGGGAACAGATACAATCACACCACCGCATGTGGCCCGCGGGCCGCAGTTTGAGGACCCCTGTGAAGGCTAGGACAATGAGTAGCACTTGTTGGGATCACTGCTGGGTTAATAATAACACCTGCCAGTTATTCAGCACTTACTGCATGCTTGTCACTCTTCTAAGCCTTTATATGTATTAGCTCAATTAACATAGGCACTATTATTTACCACTTTTGTGAATGAAGCCAATTAAATTACTCATCCCATATTCACCACTAGCTTAAGTAGAAGCCAGGCAGGTTTACCCTTGAGTCTGAGTTCCCTCCAAGAGACCTTAACCCAGGGGTCCTCAAACTGTGGCCCGCGGGCCACATGAGGCGATGTGATTGTATTTGTTCCCATTTTGTTTTTTTTTACTTCAAAATGAGATATGTGCAGTATGCATAGGAATTTGTTCATAGTTTTTTTTTTTTAAAACTATAGTCCAGCCCTCCAACAGTCTGAGTGACAGTGAATTGGCCCCCTGTTTGAGGACGACCGCCCTAACCTGTCAGGACTTAAATTGCAATAAGAACATTCTAACCTTCCTGTGGTTTCCACTCCTTTTCACACACACAATTTTCTTGCTGAGTGTTATCTTTACTTCATTGAATTAAACCTTGAAATAATATCTTTCTGTGGTTTTATTCTGTCAGCCCTGAAAGTTACTGTAAGGATAATGAGAACTTTTGACATTAAGTGTGATATTTTCTCTTTATTTTTTTTAAATTCATTCTTTTCTCATTCTCT
The DNA here is from genome assembly GCF_027406575.1 of Nycticebus coucang. Lineage (NCBI taxonomy): Eukaryota > Metazoa > Chordata > Mammalia > Primates > Lorisidae > Nycticebus > Nycticebus coucang. The sequence goes on along the minus strand of NC_069780.1, from coordinate 105,876,552 downwards.
AAGTGATAAGCATTCAAAACTATAGTAGAAGCAACACAGGTAACAGGTGGGATGATGGCTTGCATTCCCTTCCAGTAGGGCATTGGAGAACTATAAATCTATTGCCCAGCAGTGGGCTATTGAATTTATTTGTATATAAATACAAAAGGCTAAAATGTTAAATGTTTAGAGTTTGCTGAGAAAATGGTCCCAGACCACACTAATTTCCTGAGCACATATGCTGTGACCGCACATGGATCAAATCTAAGGCATGTGCTGTTATTTTCCCTGTGTTTAGGATGAGTTGTTCAGGAAGGCAGAAAAGATCAATAGCCCAAACCACTGCCCATCAGTCCTCTCACAGGTCCCCAGCCAGCTCTTCCTTTAATTCCCTCTAGCATCTACTTGGACAGTCTTTCCTAAAAATATCTGATCCTCCTTCTTCCCACTACTTTCTACAAATGGCTATGCCTAACTTCACAAGAAAGCTAGAAAAATGAAGCTGCATCCCGAAGTGAAAACATAAAAAGTCCCTTTCCTTCCCTGGCCCCCACTATTGCACCATAAAAGCTTAACAAGTCTGCTTGTGCTCCAGTGCTGTCTTGTCCCATTCCTCACAGTCTTTGCTCTTGCAGTTATCCCCCTGTTAAGCTTCTAGATTTTCAAAACTTTGTTATTCGGGGCCATGGTGAAATAACAAACAAGCCTGAAATCACCTTGAAACCACGGGCAACATTGCTGTCTCCACATGATTACTGCCCACTCAATTCTCAGAATTAGTTTCAGTTTCTGAAAGTCATCATGAATGTTACTGATGACTTCACTTTTCAAAAAAATTCTACTGATGGTCATTCTTCAGCCCTTTCTTACTCATTTTCTCAGTTTTATTTGCAAATTCTGACCAGGTAAACTTTTTTTTTTTTTTTTTTTTTTAATTTCAGGTTAATGTAAGGGTACAAACAACCAGGTCACAGTATTTGAGTTTGTTAGGTAGAATTCCTGGAGTAGTTGCATCCATACCCAGGAGGTGTACCATGTACCCTTACATTGTGTCCACTGGGGGGAGCAACCCCACCCCTCCTGCCTCTTCCCTCCTCCCTCCCCCTCTCAGTTCAACTGAACTGAATTGAGTTTTTCTCCTGTATGAGTATGAATTAGATTGTCTGCTGGCTTCATGTTAGTATTGAGTACAATGGTACATTTGTCCCCATTCTTATGATACTTTACTAAGAAGAATGTGTTTTAACTCCATCCAGGTAAACACAAAAGATGTAAAATCACCATCTTTCTTACGGCTGAATAGAACTCCATGATGTACCTAGACCACAGTCCGTTAATTCATTTCTGAGTTGATGGGCATTAGGTTGTTTCCTCATGTTGCTGATTGTAAATTGAGCTGTGATAACCAATCTAATGCAAATGTCTTTATGATAAAATGATATTTTTTTCTTGTAGGTAGATTCCTAGTAGTGAGAGTGTAGGGTCAAATAGGAGTTCTAATTTAAATTCTTTTAGGATTCTCCATACTTCTTTCCAAGGAGGCAATTTTTAGTAATAAAAAGAAAGATGGGGCATCACATCATACTTTAGGCTATCTCGCAAGTCCACAGTGATCAAAACAGCATGATATTGGCACAAAAATGAGACATAGATATATGGAATCAAATAGAAAACCAAGAGAGGAAACCAGTCTCTTATCACAATCTGATCTTTGATAACCCCCCCCCCAAAAAAAAAAACATACAGTGGGGGAAAGACTCCCTATTCAATAAATGGTTCTGGGAGAACTGGATAACCACATGTAAAAGACTGAAACTGGACCCACACCTTTCACCACTTACAAAAATTGATTCAAAATGGATAAAAGATTTAAATCTAAGGCATGAGATGATAAAAATCCTCAAAGAAAGTGTGGGGAAAACACTGGAGGATGTCAGGCTGGGGAAAGATTTTATGTACAAGACTTCCATGGCAACTGCAACAAGAACAAAAATAAACAAATGGGACTTAATTAAGCTGGAAAGCTTCTGCACAGCTAAGGACACAACAATTAAAGCAAATCAAGAATAGACAATTTTCAGAATGGGAAAAGATATTTCCATGTTACACATCTGACAAAGGCTTGATAACCAGGTTCTGTAGAGAACTCAAGTTAATCAACAGAAAAAGAGCAAACAGTCCCATCTATCACTGGGCAAGAGACTTGAACAGAACCTCCTCTGAGGAAGACAGAGGAATAACTAACAAACGTATGACAAAATTTTCACCATCCTAAGACATCATCTAACCCCAGTGAGAACAGCCCATGTTACAAAGTCCCACAGTTGCAGATGCTGGAGTGGATGTGGAGAGAGGGGAACACTTTTAGACCGTTGGTGGTACTGCAAACTAATACAGATACCCTCTTTGAAACCTTTTTTTCCCCTCTGATATCACATACTCATATCTTCATGACCTTTTATTTCTAGCCTTGTCTTTTGATATAATCCTTAACACTGTTATTGTCAAGGTTGTAAGCATTTTTCCCCCTAAGGCCAGTGAGCTAAAAAGAGATTTTATATCGTTATCTCCTAGTTTAACATACAGGCAGTTCTTGTTTTGTTTGGTTCTGATTTTTGTGGATTTCTATAACTATAGTTTAGTTAAATAATACCAAATCCCCAACAGCAAGATTCAAATGGTTGGTTACCACATTATGTAAAGTAAAATCTTTGCTGCTAGCTCTTTAGTCCAAAAACCACCACATAAAGGGTATATCTGCATCCTGATCAGTGATGAATCACAGATCAGCACACCCTTCAAAGTGTGTCGGGACTGTTATCCGGTTCACCCGCTCTGCAGAGCCCGCGGTTATGTTGCATCTTGTTTCCCAGTGATAAATCCATGTGATATTTAACAAAAATAAATAATAAAAATAGAACTGATCAAGAAATGTGAAAAAGCAGTAAGGAAGTAGAAGGTGATCATGCTCAAGGAACATGAACTAGACGTGTAGAAGTAGCTGACAGTGGGAATGTGGACACGGGCACTGTCCAGGTCAATCCAGATAATTCTCTGCTGAGACTCTCTTTAATTGTTCACTACAAACATATTTACCTGATGCAGCTGAGTTTGGTTGTAATATGTGCCATATCTTACATTTCTGCTCATTTTAACATCAAGGTCATTTCACGGTCATGCTCCACTGATTGTCCTTTCTACCGACTATGAGGCACATTTCTTTTGTTCATGTCAATTCACTTTGCTCTACATCCTGGGTATTGTGAATGTTAGGTTGTCATAGCTTCTGTTTTATTCTTCTCAAGAGTGTAGGGGTGTTCTGTCTGTTTTAGCTGACTAAATTAATTTGGTTAGGATTCAACAACATAAATTCTAGAGACAGCATTTATCTGTTTTACACATTGAGACTTCTTGATCTTCATTCTGTGGTCTAGGAAGTAAAGGAAAATAATCGAAGCATGGAAGCTTTAGAAGATTCCTTAGAAGCTTAAGAAGTAAAATAATACCATTTGCTGTCCAGGAGACAAATGGTGAGGGGTAGACAACTGGGTTATATATTTGTGTATCTGTGCACAAGCTTTGGGTACGTTAGCAGTTGCTGCCCTGGAGGGATTCCCTCTACCCAGTGGCTTCTCTGTTGGGGTGGTCAGCAGGGAGTTGTGGAGCAGAAGCATCTCAGAAACTGTTCTAAGGGAAACACAGACCTGGACGGTGACAGCAGCCTCTGGGGACTCCCCAAGAAAGACACAGACAACAGGGGAAAGTGAAGAATCTCCAGAGCAGATGATGGGGATTTTTTTTTAACTCAATTGTCAGTACTCAGAAGAGGATGAAGCTCAGGAAACCCATTCTATAAAAATGGCTTAGTTCTCTCCAGTGTTCACATATCTTATTCCACAGAGAAGTCGATTTGCATGCTTCTTCTTACTGAGAGACGGACAATTTCAGAGCTGCGAGCTTACTTTGGGCTTTACATAATAAAAATGTTTACAAATTGTATAGATCTGACTAAATGAAGCAACAAAAGTATCCATCTTTTGGATGACATGTGTTTGTGAAATTGTAGTTGAGTGGATTATAATGAGTGATGCTCTTTGAAAGAAATGCATAGACCAGATCCTTCAGGTCTCCAGCTGCCTGGTTCTCTGTAACAGTGGTGCGTGGAAGAAATGAAGGGTAAGAAAACAGCATGGGAAAAGTCACTGCAGTTACCCGATCTTGCCGGTGAATGATATCTTTATACAGTGTTAGGAAAGGACAACTTAAAAGCCTCAAAATATCTTTTACACTCATGTCAAAGGCGTTTTTCCAGATAATTTTTCTCGGGTAATCTCATCTATTTTCTGGTTCATCATTTTCTGGTTTCATCATGTGTTTATGTAACTTGCAAAAAACTTTGTTTTTCATTCCACCTTTACGTTCTGTGCTTTTCACTTCACATTTCCTGAGACTTCACTTTTCATGGAGCATATTCTAAGGTTTTAAAAAAAATCATATAATATTCCTACTTTCTCTTTCACATACTTCAAAATAAATATTTATTAGAAAAACTGTTTGTTTACTGGTTCAGATTATAGTATGAGATCAATGGTGATTTATGATTTCATAACTAGCAGCTCCTCTGGATGGTCTAACGTGCTGTAACTCTTCAACCTGAGAACATTATCTTCAACTTACAGCTGATAAAAGTGAGACTCACAGGGGGTGAGTGATTTGCCTAGGTTAACATGGGTTAACAAACTAGGCAGAAGAGTCAGGATTCCAGCCACAATTTTCAGGCATTTTTCATACACAGGAGTTTCTCACTTTAATCATAATTATTAAGACCTTAGAATAATTGAAATATTAATGTCATCTTATGTCTATTGATGAGTTGCAATTGTATGATATAGCTGTAAAAATCAGTTATAGCTTAATGCCTACAGTATAATTTGTCTTACTTGGCTGAGGGGCATTATATACTATATATCTGATTCAAACTTAATATTCATTCCTTTTAAAATCATCTATAAGGAACATACATAAACAGTACAGAATGCCATTCTTAAAATTTCTGAAGGAGTAAAGAAAAAATTGAACCCATATTATCTAATTGTTTGTTATTACAGATTGCTAATCACAGCCATTTCACCATTTCACATAATTTTGATGACTATACTGTGTTTTGGGGATATTTTGTGTTTGGTTTACTCATCCCTATGAATCAGAACTTTGACAATCACAACAGTAAGAGAAAGAGGTTACGGTAGGGAGTAATATTATTCTTTGCATGGAGTTTGCATTTTGCCAAAGGCAACATTTGGTCTTTTCTTTGAAGTCATCTTACTGTTGAGTTTCTTAACTTCCAGGGGACAAGCTCTCAGTTACCTTCAGGTAAAGCTCTACACACTATTCTTCCAAATTAAGTTGATGAAAATATTTGCAAAAGGATATATACAAAATTAAAAGCTTTAAGAGAAATCTGAAAGAGCACTAGTCTCTACACAAAACAACAGAGCATCTAAAATAAAGGCTGTTTTTTATGATTAACAAAACTATAATTCCTATATTAGAATTCTTCTTCTTTTTTTTTTTTTATTCTTTTGAACAAGAATCTCACTCTGTCCCCAGGGTTGAGTGCTGTGGCATAATCATAGCTCACAGCAACCTGAAAGTCCTGGGCTCAAGTGATCATCCTGCCTCAGCCTTCTGAGTAGCTGGGACTACAGTCCCCCTACCCCCCACCCCAACCACGCACGGCTGTTTTTTCTGTTTTTAGTAGACACGAGGTCTCACTCTTGCTCAGGCTGGTCTGGAACCCCTGAGCTCAAGTGATCCTCCTGCCTCAGCCTCCCAGAGTGATGGAATTTACATGCATGAGCCACCACGTCCAGCCACATTAGAATTACTTCATCCAACAAACACTTCTTGATTACCTGCTGTATGCCTGGCCCTTAGCTACGTGATTACTTTATAGAAAATGACAGTAGCAAGTATTGGAGTTTTAAGTGTCCGGTATGGAAGATGGTCATAAATACATCTTCACTCTTCCCATTGAGACCTGTGGGTATAAACTTCCCTTGAATTTTGTTTGCCTGTGACTATCTTGACCATTGAAACATGGTGAGAAGGAGGTTATGCCGTTTCCAAGCCTTGCTTTGAAGAGCTCTAGTGAGCATATTCTTTGTCTTGGAGCCCCATTTTCTGGGTAAGATGTGTTACTTCCATAAAGCACCCATGCTGTAAAGAGACCAAGAGTCAGCAGGCTCTTGGAACACCACTTGGAAAAGCCGGGTACAAAGGGCCAGAGATACCCAGCCAACTCCCAGCGGCTCCAAACCCCAGCATTTCAATTGAGGGTAAAGAAACACTGTAAAATGTAAGCAGAGAAACTATTCTCATGTGTCCTGTTCAGATTCTCAATCCCCAAAACAATGAAATATAATACTGAATACTTGCCATAAGCCCCTTAAATCTTTTCAGGCATTTGTTTCTGCAGCAATCAATAAAAGTTATGAGCTTTGGGGAATTCCGCCAACTTAATGTGTGATGTTGACAGCTTTATTTAAACTATGTAAATGTTTAATTGCAAATAAAGTATATGATAGTGTTGCTGGGCATAGTGGCTCACACCGGTAATCATAGCACTCTGGGAGACTGAGGTGGGCCGATCTCCTGAGCTCATAGGTTTGAGACCAGCCAAGCAAGAGTGAGACCACGTCCCTAAAAATAGCCAGGCATTGTGGCGGGCACCTGTCCTCCCAGCTATTTAGGAGGCTGAGGCAAGAGAATAGCTTGAGAGCAAGAGTTTGAGGTTGCTGTGAGCTATGACACCATGACACTCTCCCAGAGTGACAAAGTGAGACTGTCCCAAAACAAACAAAAACAGTATGACAGTGTCAACCATACTATTATAATCAATGAGGCATTGACACAGATGTTCCTAAATCTGCACATGCTAAATAAAATCACAAGTCTTCATACAAATATTTCAAGCTATGTCTTCTCTTATTAGACTCACATGTAAATACAGTAAAACCCCAGTAGCTAGCCACCTCCCTACACTGACCACCTCCCCACACTGACCTCCTCCTCACACTGACTTCCTCCCCACACTAACGTCCTAGCCACACTGACCTCCTCCCCACACCCCACCCTGACCTCCTCCCCACACTGATCTCCCCACAGTGACCTACTCCCACACCCCACACTGACCTCCTCCCCACACTGACCTCCTCCCAACACTGACCTCCTCTCTACCCTGACCTCTTCTCCACACTGACCTCCTCCCTACCCTGACCTCCTCTCCACACTGATCTCCCCACACTGACCTCCTCCCCACCCTGAACTCCTCCCCACACAGACACCCTCCTCACACTCACCACCTCCTCACACTGACCTCCTCCCCACACTAATTACCTCCCCATACTGACTTCCTCCCCACACTGAACTTCTCCCAACACTGACCACCTCTCAACACTGACCTCCTTAAAACAGTGACCTCCTCAAAACACTGACCTCCTCCCCACACAGACCTCCTCCCCACCCTGACCTCCGCACACTGACCTCCTCCCCATGCTAACCACCTCCCCACCCTGACCTCCTCCCCACACTTCCCACATCGACACAAAGACCTCTTCCAAACACTGACCTCCTCCCCACACTGACCTCCTCCCCACCTGACCTCCCCACATGGATCTCCTCTCCACACTGACCTCCTCAAACTGACCTCCTCCCCACACAGATCTCCTCCCCATGCTGAACACCTCACACTGACTTCCTCACTACACTGACCTCCTCACACTGACCTACTCCCCACCCTGCCCACCTTCCCACAAAGACCTAGTCCCAACACTGACCTCCTCCCCACACTGACCACCTCCTCACACTGAACTCCTCCCAGCAATGATCACCTCCCCACACTGACCACCTCCCCACATCCCACACTGATCTCCTCCCCACACTGACCTCCTCTCCATAGTGACCCTCTCCTGACACTGACCTCCTCCCCACACTGACTACCTCCCCACACTGACCTCCTCCCAACACTGACTTCCTCCCCACACTAACCTCCTCCCCACACTGACCTCCTCACCACACTCACATCCTCCCCACACTGACCTCCTCCCCACACTGATGTCCACCCCACACTGACCTCCTTCCAACACTGAGCTCCTTCCAAAACTGACCTACCAACACTGAGCTCCTTCCAAAACTGACCTCCCAACACTGAGCTCCTCCACTAACCACCTCCCAACACTGAGCTCCTACCAAAACTGACCTCCTCCCCAAACTGATTCTCCACGCTGACGTCTTCCCCACAGACCTCCTCCCCAGATCCCACACTGACCTCCTCCCACACTGACCTCCTCCCCACCCTGACATTCTCCCCATACCGACCTCCTCCCCACACCCTATACTAACCTCCTCCCCACACTGACCTCCTCCCCAAACTGACCTCCTCCCCAAACCCCACACTGACCTCCTCCCACACCCCACACTGACCCCCTCCCGACACTGACCTCCTCTCCACATTGATCTCCTCCCCACACTAACCATCTCCCAACACTGACCTCAACCCCACCCTACCCCTCCCAACAATGAGCTTCTCACCATACTAACCACCTCCCAACACTGACCTCCACCCCACCCTGCCCCCTCCCAACACTGAGCTCCTCCCCACACTAACCACCTCCCAACATGGACCTCCTCCCCAAACTAACCACCTCCCAACACTGAGCTCCTCCCAAAACTGACCTCCTCCGCAAACTGACCTCCTCCTCACACTGACATCCTCCCCACACTGACCTCCACCCTACAGTGACCTCCTCCCCCCACTGACCACCTCCCCACATTAACCTCCTCCCTACACTGACCTCTTCCCCACACTGACCACCTACAAACACTGGTCACCACCCCACAATGACCTTCTCCCTATACTGACCTTTTCCCCACAGTGACCACCTACCCACACTGGCTGCCTCCTTATATTGACCTACTTTTAACAGAATGGACATCTACCACATGTGTATCAACACAGTAGGCCTAGTTCCTTATGTTGACCATCTGGATATGTTGACAAGCTTGTCACAGTCCCTTGTGTGTGTGGGTAGGGGGGCGGTCAGCTTACACAGGCTCTACTGTGTATACCCGTAGTTCACACAAGCTATACTGTATACATCTAGTAACTCACACAGGCTCTCCTGTACATATCCAGTAGCTCACACAGGCTCTACTGTGTATATCTAGTAGCTCACACAGGCTCTACTATGTATATCTAGTAGCTCACGCAGGCTCTACTGTGTATATCTAGTAGCTCACACAGGCTGTACTGTGTATATCTAGTAACTCACGCAGGCTCTACTGTATATATCTAGTGTCTCACACAGGCTGCATTGTGCATATCTAGTAGCTCACTCAGGTTCTGCTGTGTATATCCAGTAGCTCACAAAGGCTCTACTGTATATATCTATTAGCTCACACAGGCTCTACTTTATATATGTAGTAGCTCACACAGGCTCTCCTGTATAGATCTAGTAGCTCACACAGTCTCTACTGTGTATATCTAGTAGCTCACACAGGCTGTACTGTGTATATTTAGTACATCACACAGGCTATACTGTGTATATCTAGTATATCACACAGGCTCTACTGTGTATATGTAGTAACTCACACAGGCTGTACAGTGTATATCCAGTAGCTCACACAGGCTCTAATGTATATATCCAGTAGCTCACACAGGCTGTACTTGTATATCTAGTAGCTCAATCAGGCTCTAATGTGTATATTTAGTAGCTCACACAGACTGTACTGTATATATCTAGTAGCTCACACATGCTGTACTATGTATATGCAGTAGCTCACACAGGCTCTACTGTGTATATCCAGTAGCTCATATCCAGAGGCTCTATTGTATACATCTAGTAGCTCACATAGGATTTACTGTGTATATCTAGTATATCTAGCATCCAGAGGCTCTACTGTGTAGATCTAGTAGCTCACAGAGACTCTCCTGTGTATATCTAGTATCTCACACAGGCTCTACTGTGTATATCCAGTAGCTCACACAGGGTCTACTGTATAAATCTAGTATGTCACACAGGCTCTAATGTGAATATCTAGTATCTCTCACTGGCTCTACTGTGTATATCCAGTAGCTCACAGAGGCTCTACTGTATACATCTAGTTGATCAACAGGCTCTATTGTATATATGTAGTAGCTCAAACAGGCTCTAGTGTATACATCTAGAGCTCACACAGGCTCTACTGTGTATATCTTGTAGGTCACACATGCTCTTCTGTGTATATCTAGTAGTTCAAACAGTGTCTACTGTGTTTATCCAGTAGCTCACACAGGCTCTAATGTGTATATCCATTAGCTTATAAGGCTTTACTGTGTATATCCAGTAGGTCACACAGGCTGCACTGTATACAGCCAGTAGTTCACACAGGCAGCACTGTGTGTATCTAGTAGCTCACACAGGCTGCACTGTATACGTCTAGTAGGTCACACAGGCTGATCTGTATACATCTAGTAGCTCACAGAGGCTGCACTGTATACATCTAGTAACTCACACAGGCTGCACTGTATACATCTAGTAGCTCACAGCGGCTGCACTGTATACATCGAGTTACTCATACAGGCTGTACTGTGTATATCTAGTAGCTCACACAGTCTGCACTGTATACATCTAGTTGCTCGTAGAGGCTGCACTGTACACATCTAGTAGCTCACACAGGCTCTACTGTATACATCTAGTAGCTCACACCGTCTGCCCTGTGTACATCTAGTAGCTCACACAGGCTGCACTGTATACATCTGCTAACTCACACAGGCTGCACTGTGTATATCTAGTAGCTCAAACAGGTAGCACTGTATACATCTAGTAGCTTACACAGGCTGAACTGTATACATCTAGTAGCTCACACAGGCTGCACTGTATATATCTAGTAGCTCACAGCGGCTGCACTGTATATATCTAGGAGCTCACACAGGCTGCACTGTATACATCTAGTAGCTCACACAGGCTGCACTGTATACATCTATTAGCTTTCAGTGGATGCACTGTATACATCTAGCAGCTCTCACAGGCTCTACTGTGCATATCTAGTAGCTCACACAGGCTCTACTGTGTATATCTAGTAGCTCACACAGGCTCTACTGTGTATATCCAGTAGCTCATACAGGCTCTACGGTGTATATCTAGTAGCTCACACAGGCTCTACTGTGTATATCCAGTACCTCAAACAGGCTCTGCTGTGTATATCCAGTAGGTCACACAGGCTGCACTGTATACATCTAGTAGTTCACACAGGCTGCAGTGTATACATCCAGTAGCTCACACAGGCAGCACTTTGTATATCTAGTGGCTTACACAGGCTGCACTGTATACATCTAGTAGGTCACACAGGCTGCACTGTATACATGTCGTAGATCACGCAGGCTGCACTGTACACATCTATTAGCTCACACAGGCTGTACCGTGTATATTTAGTAGCTCACACAGGCTCTACTGCATATATCTAGTAGCTCACACAGGCTCTACTGTATATATCTAGTAGCTCAAATAGGCTCTACTGTGTATATCCAGTAGCTCACACAGGCTCCACTGTGTGTATCTAGTAGCTCACAGAGACTCTACTGTATATATCTAGTAACTCACACAGGCTGCACTGTGTACATCTAGCAGCTCACAGCGGATGCACTGTATACATCCAGTAGCTCACACAGGCTCTACTGTGTATATCCAGTAGCTCAGAGAGGCTATACTGTATAGATCTAGTAGCTCACACAGGTTCTACTGTATATATCTAGTAGCTCACACAGGCTCTACTGTATACATCTAGTCACTCACACAGGCTCTACTGTGTATATCTAGTATGTCACACAGGCTCTACTATGTGTATCTAGTAGCTCACACAGGCTCTACATTGTATATCTAGTATATCACACAGGCTCTACTGTGTATACCCAGTAGCTCACACTTGCTCTACTGTGTATATCTAGTAGCTCACACATGCTGTACTGTATATGTCTAGTAGCTCACACAGGGTCTACTTTATACATCTAGTAGCTCACACAGTCTGCACAGTATACATCTAGTAGCTCACAGCAGCTACACTCTATACATCTAGTAGCTCACACAGACTGCACTGTATACATCCAGCAGCTCACACAGGGTGCACTGTATACATTTAGTCGCTCACACAGGCTGCACTGTATACATCTAGTAGGTCACAGAGACTGAACAGTATACATCTAGTAACTCACACAGGCTGCACTGTATACATCTAGTAGCTCAAACAGACTGCACTTTATACATCTAGTAGCTCCCAGTGGCTGCACTGTATACATCTAGTAGCTCACATAGGCTGCACTGTGTATATCTAGTAGCTCACGCAGGCTGCACTATGTATATCTAGTAGGTCACACAGGCTCTACTTTATATATCTAATAGCTCAAACAGGCTCTACAGTGTATATCTAGTAGCTCACACAGGCTGTACTGTATATTGTATAGTAGCTCACACAGGCTCTACTGTATATATCTGATAGCTCACACAGGCTCTACTGTGTATATCTAGTATATCACACAGGCTGCACTGTATATATATAGTAGCTCACACTGGGTCTACTGTATACATCTAGTAGCTCACAGATGCTGCACTGTATACATCTGGTAGCTCACGCAGGCTGCACTGTATACTTATAGTAGCTCACACAGGCTGCACTTTATACATCTAGTAGTTCACAGAGGCTGCATAGTATACATCTACTAGGTCACACAGGCGGCACTGTATACATCTAGTACCTCACACATGCTGCACTGTATACATCTAGTAGATCACGGAGGCTGCACTGTATACAACTATTAGCTCACAGATTCTGCACTGTATACATCCAGTAGCTCACAGCGGCTGCACTGTATACATCTAGTAGCAAACAGCGGCTGCAAGTTATACATCTAGTAGCTCACATAGGCTACACTGTATACATCTAGTAGCTCACAAGAGCTGCACTGTGTATATAGTGTAGCTCACACAGGCTGCAATGTATACATCTAGTAGCTCACACAGGCAGCACTGTATACATCTAGTAGCTGACAGAATCTGAACTGTATACATCTACTAGCTCGCACAGGCTGTACTGTATACATCTAGTAACTCATACAGGCTGCACTGTGTATATCTAGTAGCTCACACAGGCTGCACTGTATACATCTAGTAACTCATACAGGCTGCACTGTGTATATCTAGTAGCTCACACAGGCTGCACTGTTCACATCTAGCAGCTCAAAGCGGCTGCACTGTATACATCTAGTAGCTCACACAGGCTGCACTGTATACATCTAGTAGCTCACACAGGCTGCACTGTATACACCTAGTAGCTCATACAGGCTGCAGTGTATACATCTAGCAGCTGACGGAGGCTGCACTTTATACATCTAGTAGCTCACACAGGCTGCACTGTATACATCTAGTAGCTCACAAATGCTCTACTCTGTATATCTAGTAGCTCACACAGGCTCTACTGTGTATATCCAGGAGCTCACACAGGCTCTACTGGGTATATCCAGTAGCTCACAGAGGCTCTACTGTGTATATCAGTAGCTCACAGAGGCTCTACTGTGCATATCTAGTATCTCACACAGGCTGCACTGTATACATCTAGTGCTCACAGAGGCTGCACTGTATACATATAGTAGCTCACAAAGGCTGCACTGTATACATCTAGTAGCTCACATGGGATGCACTGTGTACATCTAGTAGCTCACACAGGCTGCACTGTATACATCTAGTAACTCATACAGGCTGCACTGTGTATATCTAGTAGCTCACAGGCTGCACTGTGTATATCTCGTATGTCACACAGGCTGCACTGTATACATCTAGTAGCTCACACAGGCTGCACTCTATACATCTAGTAGCTCACACAGGCTGCACTGTGTATATCTCGTAGCTCACACAGGCTGCACTCTATACATCTAGTAGCTCACACAGGCTGCACTGTATACATCTAGTAGCTCACACAGGCTGCACTGTATACACCTAGTAGCTCATACAGGCTGCAGTGTATACATCTAGCAGCTGACGGAGGCTGCACTTTATACATCTAGTAGCTCACACAGGCTGCACTGTATACATCTAGTAGCTCACAAATGCTCTACTCTGTATATCTAGTAGCTCACACAGGCTCTACTGTGTATATCCAGGAGCTCACACAGGCTCTACTGGGTATATCCAGTAGCTCACAGAGGCTCTACTGTGTATATCAGTAGCTCACAGAGGCTCTACTGTGCATATCTAGTATCTCACACAGGCTGCACTGTATACATCTAGTAGCTCACAGAGGCTGCACTGTATACATCTAGTGCTCACAGAGGCTGCACTGTATACATATAGTAGCTCACAAAGGCTGCACTGTATACATCTAGTAGCTCACATGGGATGCACTGTGTACATCTAGTAGCTCACACAGACTGCACTGTATACATCTAGTAACTCATACAGGCTGCACTGTGTATATCTAGTAGCTCACACAGGCTGCACTGTGTATATCTCGTATGTCACACAGGCTGCACTGTATACATCTAGTAGCTCACACAGGCTGCACTCTATACATCTAGTAGCTCACATGGGCTGCACTGTGTATATATAGTAGCTCACACAGACTGCACTTTATACATCTGGTAGCTCACACAGGCTCTACTCTGTATATCTAGTAGCTCACACAGGCTCTACTGTATACATCTAGTAGCTCACAGAGGCTGGACTATATACATCTACTAGCTCATACTTGCTGCACTGTGCACATCTAGTAGCTCACACTGTGTCTACTGTGTATATCTAGTAGCTGACACAGGCTGTAGTGTTTATATCCAGTAGCTCACTCAGGTTCTGCTGTGTATATCCAGTAGCTCACAAAGGCTCTACTGTATACATCTAGCACCTCACACAGGCTGTACTGTGTATATCTAGTATGTCACAGAGGCTCTGCTGTGTATACCTAGTAGCTCACACAGGCTCTACTATGTATATCTAGTATTTCACATAGGCTCTACTGTGTATATAGTAGCTCACCCAGGCTCTACGGCATATATTTAGCATCTCACACAGGCTGTACTGTGTATATCTAGTATGTCACACAGGCTCTAGTGTGTATATCTAGTGGCTCACAGAGGCTCTACTGTATACATCTAGTAGCTCACACAAGCTGCACTGTATACATCTAGTAGCTCACAGCGGCTGCACTGTATACATCTAGTATACAGTAGAGCTCACACAGGCTCTACCGTATACATCTAGTAGCTCATACAGGCTGCACTGTGTATATCTAGTAGCTCACAAAGGCTGCACTGTATACATCTATTAGCTCACACAGGCTGCACTGTGCATATCTAGTAGCTCACACAGGTTGCACTGTATACATCTAGTAGCTCACACATGCTTCACTGTGTATATCCAGTAGCTCATACAGGCTGCACTGTATACATCTATTAGCTCACACATGCTGCATTGTATACATCTAGTAGCTCACACAGGCTGCACTGTATACATCTAGTAGCTCAGACAGGCTGCACTGTTTACATCTAGTGGCTCACAGCTGGTGTACTGTATACATCTAGTAGCTCACACTGGTTGCAGTGTATACATCTATTAGGTCACACAGGCTGCACTGTATACATCTAGTAGCTCACACAGGCTGCACTGTGTATATCTAGTAGCTCACACAGGTTGCAGTGTATACATCTATTAGGTCACACATGCTGCACTGTATACATCTAGTAGCTGACACAGGCTGCACTGTATACATCTAGTAGCTCACAGCTGGTGTACTGTATACATCTAGTAGCTCACACAGGTTGCAGTGTATACATCTATTAGGTCACACATGCTGCACTGTATACATCTAGTAGCTGACACAGGCTGTACTGTGTATAACTAGTAACTCACACAGGCTGCATTGTATAGATCTAGTAGCTCACACAGGCTGCACTGTATACATCTAGTAGCTCACACAGGCTGCACTGTATACATCTAGTAGCTCACACAGGCTGCACTGTATATATTTGCTAGCTCACGCAGGCTGCACTGTATACATCTTGTAGCTCACACAGGCTGTACTGTATCCATCTAGTAGCTCACACCGTCTCTACTGTATTTCCAGTAGCTGACACAGTTTCTACTGAAACTTTTCATATTCCCTTGCAGACCCTCTCCCTTCCTGAGTTCTATATTTTTTTATATGATATGTGTACCCTCTGTGCTTCGTTGTGCCAACAAAATGCTCATGTGTGTTCAGTGCTTCCCTTGTCATTATCTAAAATCTATGCTGATTCTGCATTAAAAAATGACTTAATTTTAATTTTTATTTTTACATATACATGTGTTAATTAGTTTTCCTTTTTTTCTTCACAAAATTAAAAAGACAAAATATAACGTTAACTATGTTTAAGATAAGGATTAGAAACAAAAACCTTTTAAAGAACGAGTGAACATATATACATACAGAAAAGGAATCAGACAATTGCTACATTGAAATATTAAGCAATAATAATAATAATTCATTGAAAGTAACATTCACATTGTCAAATAAGAGTATGTCTATTATAGAATGCTTTGTCTCTGAAATTCAGTATGGAGTCATCAGTTAATTTCTTCTTATTTTTTTTTATGCTCTCATTTCTCTTCTTCCACTTGCTGCCACTTTCTTAATGCTTCCGCCCTGTCTCTTTTTCTGTTCTCACAGCCAACTGCACAGGTACTTGGGCTCACTGGTGGCTTCAGCTTTGTTGCGTTGCTCTATCAGAGCTATCTTTTGAAAATAAAAATTTGGGGCAGGCTCAGTGGCTCATGCCTATAATCCTGGCACTCTGAAGGGAGGATCCCTTCAGCTCAGGAATTTGACAGCAGCCCGAGCAAGAGCAAGACTCTGTCTCTACTAAAAATAGAAAAAACCATTCAAGTGTCTTGCTCACAAAGAAATGGTGTTGTTTGTTCTTTTCTTATTGATTAATTTGAGTTCTCTGTAGGTGCCAGTTTCAGACCTTTGTTGGAATTATAACATGCAAAAATCCTTTCCCATTCAGAAGGCTGTCTGTTTGCTTTGGTTGTAGCACCTTTAGCTGTGCAGAAACTTTTTAGCTTGATCAAATCTCACTAATTTATTTTTAGTGTTGCTTCAATTGCCAGGTGAGGGGGTCTTCCTCATAAAATATTTTCCCAGGCCAATATCTTCAAGCATTTTCCCTGTCCTCTCCTAGTATTTTCATAGTTTCATGCCTTAAATTTAAATCTTTTATCCATTGAGATTTAATTTTTGTTAATGGTAAGAGGTGTAGGTCCAGTCTCAGTCTTCTACAGGCTGCCAGCCAGTTCTCCTAGCACATTTGTTAAAGAGGAAATCTTTTCTCCAATGTGTGTTTTGTTAGGCTTGTCAAAGATCAAATGAGATATATGGCTGGGTTCCTCTCTAGCTTCTCCATTCTATTCCATAGATCTACATCTTTATTTTTTGTGCCAGCACCATGCTGTTTTGATCACTATAGATGTGTAGTATGAAGTCTGGTAGCGTGAAGTCTGTGGTACGAAGTCTGGCAGCGTGAAGTCTGTGGGAGGAAGTCTGGCAGTGTGAAGTCTGCGGTGTGAAGTCTGGTAGCGTGAAGTCTGTGGTGTGAAGTCTGGTAGCGTGAAGTCTGTGGTGTGAAGTCTGGCAGCGTGAAGTCTGTGGTATGAAGACTGTGGTAAGAAGTCTGGCAGCGTGAAGTCTGCGGTAGGAAGTCTGGTAGCGTGATGCCTCCAGGTTTTTTTTTTTTTTCTGTATTCATGTTGATCTTTTTATTTATTTATTTATTTTTATTAAATCATAGCTGTGTACATTAATGTGATTATGGGGCACCATACCTTGGTTTCATAGACCGTTTGACACATTTTCATCACACTGGTTAACATAGCCTTCCTGGTATTTTCTTAGTTATTGTGCTAAGACATTTACATTCCACATTTATTAAGTTTCACATATACCCTTGTCAGATGCGCCGCTGGTGTAATCCCACCAATCACCCTCCCTCTGCCCATCTCCCTCACCTCCCTTTCCTCTTTCCCCCTATTCTTAGGTTGTAACTGGGTTATAGCTTTCATATGAAAGCCATAAATTAGTTTCATAGTAGGGCTGAGTACATTGGATACATTTTCTTCCATTTTTGAGATACTTTACTAAGAAGAATATGTTCCAGCTCCATCCATGTAAACATGAAAGAAGTAAAGTCTCCATCTTTCTTTAAGGTTTCATAATATTCCATGGTGTACATATACCACAATTTATTAATCCATTCGTGGATCGATGGGTACTTGGGCTTTTTCCATGACTTAGCAATTATGAATTGGGCTGCAATAAACATTCTGGTACAAATATCTTTGTTATGATGTGATTTTTGGTCTTCTGGGTATATACCTAGTAGAGGAATTATAGGATTGAATAGCAGATCTATTTTTAGATCTCTAAGTGTTCTCCATATCTCTTTCCAAAAGGAATGTATTAATTTGCATTCCCACCAGCAGCGTAGAAGTGCTCCCTTTTCTCCACATCCACTCCAACATCTCTGGTCTTGGGATTTTGTGATATAGGCTAGTCTCACTGGAGTTAGATGATATCTCGAAGTAGTTTTGATTTGCATTTCTCTGATGATTAAAGATGATGAGCATTTTTTCAAATGTCTGAAGGCCGTGCGCCTGTCTTCTTCAGAGAAGTTTCTCTTCAAATCCCTTGCTCAGCCTGCGATGGGATCCCTTGTTCTTTTCTTGCTAATGTGTTTGAGTTCTCTGTGGATTCTGGTTATTAAACCTTTGTCGGAGACATAACCTGCAAATATCTTCTCCCATTCTGAGGGCTGTTTGCTTGCTTTACTTACTGTGTTCTTGGCTGTGCAGAAGCTTTTTAGTTTGATCAGGTCCCAGTAGTATATTTTTGAAGCTGCTTCAATTGCCCGGGGGGTCCTCCTCATAAAACACTCGCCCAGACTGATTTCTTCAAGGGTTTTCCCTGCACTCTCCTCTAGTATTTTTATAGTTTCATGTCTTAAATCCTGTGAGAGTCTTTAATCCAGTGAGAGTCTATCTTAGTTAATGGTGAAAGGTGTGGGTCCAGTTTCAGTCTTCTGCAGGTTGCCAACCAGTTCATCCAGCACCATTTGTTAAATAGGGAATGTTTTCCCCACTGAACGTTTATAATTGGCTTGTCAAAGGTTAAATAACGGTAAGTAGCTGGATTCATTTCTTGTTCTCTATTCTGTTCCATACGTCTTCCTCTCTGTATTTGTGCCAGTACTATGCTGTTTTGATCACTATCAATTTGTAGTATAGTCTGAGGTCTGGTAGCGTGATTCCTCCTGCTTTGTTTTTATTTCTGAGTAATGTCTTGGCTATTCGAGGTTTTTTTCTGATTCCATATAAAATGAAGTATTGTTTTTTCAAGATCTTTAAAGTATGACAGTGGAACTTTAATAGGGATTGCATTAAAATTATATATTGCTTTGGGTAGTATGGACATTTTAACAATGTTGATTCTTCCCAGCCATGAGCATGGTATGTTTTTCCATTTGTTAATATTTTCAGCTATTTCTTTTCTTAGAGTTTCATAGTTCTCTTTATAGAGATCTTTCACGTCCTTTGTTAGATAAACTCCCAAATATTTCATTTTCTTTGGCACTACTGTGAATGGGATAGAGTCCTTAACTGTTTTTTTCAACTTGGCTATTGTTGGTATATATAAAGGTTACCGATTTATGAATGTTGATTTTGTCATAGAATCCCTGGTGTTTTCTAGATATACAATGATATGATCTGCGAAGAGTGAAAGTTTGATCTCTTCTGACCCTATATGGATACCCTTGATCACCTTTTCTTCCCTAATTGGGGTGGCTGAAACTTCCGTTACAATGTTAAAGAGCAGTGGAGACAATGGGCAACCTTGTCGGGTTCCTGATCTGAGTGGAAATGATTTCAATTTAACTCCATTCAATATGATATTGGCTGTGGTTTACTGTAGATGGCCTCTATAAAGAAATGTCCCTTTTATACCAATTTTCTGAAGTGTTCTGAAGGGATGCTGTATATTATCAAAAGCTCTATTCTCCATTAATGTGAATGGCTTAAACTGTCCTCTAAAGAGGCATAGGTTAGCTGACTGGATACAAAAACTCAGGCCAGATATTTGTTGCATACAAGAGTCACATCTTAACTTAAAAGACAAATATAGACTCAGGGTGAAATGATGGTCATCCATATTTCAGGAAAATGGTAATCAGAAAAAAGCAGGTGTTGAAATTTTATTTGCAGATACAATAGGCTTTAAACCAACAAAAGTAAGGAGGGATAAGAATGGTCACTTCATATTTGTTAAGGGTAATACTCAATATGATGAGATTTCAATTATTAATATCTATGCACCCAACCAGAATGCACCTCAATTTATAAGAGAAACTCTAACAGACATGAGCAACTTGATTTCCTCCAACTCCATAATAGTTGGAGATTTCAACACTCCTTTGGCAGTGTTGGATAGATCCTCCAATAAGAAGCTGAGCAAAGAAATTTTAAATTTAAACCTAACCATCCAACATTTGGATTTAGCAGACATCTACAGAACATTTCATTCCCCAAAAACTGAATACACATACTTCTCCTCAGGCCACGGAACTTACTTCAAAATCAATCACATCTTAGGTCACAAGTCTAAACTCAGTAAATTTAAAGGAATAGAAATTATTCCTTGCATCTTCTCGGACCACCATGGAATAAAAGTTGAGCTCAGTAACAACAGGAATCTGCATACTCATACAAATACATGGAAGTTACATAACCTTATACTGAATGATAGCTGGGTCAGAGATGAGATTAAGAAGGAAATTGCCAAATTTTTGGAACAAAATGACAATGAAGACATGAATTATCAGAACCTCTGGGATACCGCAAAGGCAATCCTAAGAGGGAAATTTATAGCACTGCAAGCCTTCCTCAAGAAAACGGAAAGAGAGGAAGTTACTTAATGGGACATCTCAAGCAACTGGAAAAGGAAGAACATTCCAACCCCAAACCCAGCAGAAGAAAAGAAATAACCAAAATTAGAGCAGAATTAAATGAAACTGAAAACAAAAGAATTATACAACAGATCAATAAATCAAAGTGTTGGTTTTCTGAAAAGGACAATAAAATTGATAAACCTTTGGCCAATCTAATCAGGAAAAAAAGAGTAAAATCTCTAATCTCATCAATCAGAAACATCAAAGACGAAATAACAGCAGACTCGTCAGAAATTAAAAAAATCCTTAATGAATATTACAAGAAACTTTATTCTCAGAAATATGAAAATCTGAAGGAAATTGACCAATACTTGGAATCACACTACCTTCCAAGACTTAGCCAGAATCAAGTGGAAATGTTGAACAGGCCTATATCAAGTTCTGAAATAGCATCAACCATACAAAACCTCCCTAAAAAGAAAAGCCCGGGACCAGATGGTTTCACGTCTGAATTCTACCAAACCTTTAAAGAGGAATTAGTACCTATATTACTCAACCTGTTCCAAAAAGTAGACAAAGAAGGAAGACTACCCAACACGTTCTATGAAGCAAACATCACCCTGATCCCCAAACCAGAAAAAGACTCAACAAGACAAGAAAATTATAGGCCAATATCACTAATGAATATAGATGCAAAAATATTCAACAAGATCCTAACAAACAGAATCCAGCAACACATTAAACAAATTATACATCATGACCAAGTCGGTTTTATCCCAGGGTCTGAAGGCTGGTTCAATATCTGTAAATCTATAAGTATAATTCAGCACATAAACAAATTAAAAAACAAAGACCATATGATTCTCTCAATTGATCCAGGTTTGTTTTTATTTCTATGTACCACATTGGCTATTCAGGGCTTTGACGAATGTCCAACAAACACACAAAAAATGTTCATTGTCTTTAATCATCAGAGAAATGCAAATCAAAACCACTCTGAAATATCACCTAACTCCAGTAAGATCAGCCCACATTACAAAGTCCTAAAACTCCAGAAGCTGGCATGGATATGGAGACAACACTTCTATACTGCTGGTGGGAATGCAAACTAATACAGCCTCTTTGGAAAGAAGAATGGAGAATCCTCAAAGAACTAACAGTTGACCTTTGATTTAATCCTGCAATCCCATTACCAGTTATCTACCAGAAGAACAAAAATCATTTTACCATAAAGACATTTGCACCAGAATGTTTATTGTAGCTGAATTTATACTCGCCAAGATGTGGAAGCAACCCAAAGCCCATTTGTTGAATGGATCAACAAACTGTGTTATATGTATACCATGGAATACTATTCAGCCATTAAAGAAGATGAAGATTTTACATCTTGTATGTTTAGTTGGTTGAAGTTGGAATGCATATTTCTTAGTGAAGTATCTCAAGAATGGAAAAAATGTATCCAATGTACTCAAGACTATTATGAAACCAATATATAAACACTTACATATTCATACGTGTGATAAAATGATAAATGTAGACTAGTAAGAGGAAGGAGAGGCAAGGGGGGAGGGCAATTGGTGGGGTCTCACCTAATGTACCCAATGCAAGGGAATATTTCGAAATAACTAAAAATAAATTTTAAATGTCATACCACAAAAAACAAGTAAGTGAGGTGATTGCTGTGTCAGTCAGTTTGATATAAGCATCCCACATTGTGTATCAGATCATCATCATTGTGCCTCATTAACGTACACAATTATGATTTTAATTAAAAATTAAATAAAAAATAGAAAACTAGCTGGGTGCTGTGGCTTCAACCTATAATCCTAGCATTCTGGGAGGCCAAGGCAGGTAGATTGCTTGAGCTCAAGAGTTCGATGGGGTCTGAGCAAGAGGCAGACCCCATCTCTACTAAAAATAGAAAAATTAGCCAGGCCTGGTGGCAGGTGCCTTTAGTCCCAGTTACTTGGGGAGGCTGAGGAAGGAGGACCACTTGAGGCCAGGACTTTGAAGCTGCTGTGGGCTGGGGTGATGCTAGAGTACTCTAGCCTGGGTGACAGAGTGAGACTCTGTTTCAAAATAAATAAATATTTGTTCATCACTATGATGTTTAAAACCACTCAGTGAACTCAATAGGAAAAACATCAAACTTCTAAACACAGTGTACTGCCACCCCCATATCTGGCCTTTGCCACCTTTCCAGGCTGATGGTAGGCTGCCCTCTCTGTCCATCATCACTCCTCAGCCACACTGTCCTTTAGCCCAAGTTTGAGACCTGTCCTGACCTTTCTCATCAGGGGTCTTTGTACGGCCTGTTTCCTTTTGGACAAACCACCCGCTTGCTGAGAATTTGCAGTCTTTTAGGCTTCTGTGGATTTGTTTTTTCCTCAGGAGGATGGCCTCCGACAAACCCAGGTTAAATTAAAATCCCTCAAATGAGACAGACCTCACTGTACAATTTCTTCTCCACAAAACTCACATGACTGTAATGGATTTTTTTCTTTTATTGGTGTTAGTATTATTATCATTACTACTATTTGAGATCATGGCCTAATGAGTTATTATGTAAACAGAAACCAGTAATGAAAGGTGGGGAAAACTGGTAAAACAGGACACAAACTTGCCATACTGGTGTCAGATTTCATGAATGGGTTAGATTTCTCAGCAGTGGGAGCTGTTCCTAATAAGCATTTATTCACATTTGTACACACAGACTGCATGTGAATATATACATAGCTACATATAACTACAACTGCATATTTTTCTCATCTCACAAAGCTTTTATTTATGGAATTAGAAGCTGAGTTACAAATGTTAAATAAATAAAACAGTAACTTGCTCCAACAAACATTTGTTTAGTGAGTATATATATACATGTATGTGTGCGTGTGTGTGTATAAAGGCAACTTTGTGGAAGTAGGGATTACATGAGTTATAATATTAGATAAAATGTTTTCTTCCTGGTCTTTGAAGATTTTTTGCACATAACTAGTGAACAAAATTTTTAAATGCAAAAATGTCTTCTACGTTGAAGGTTTCACTTTTCATCTACGATTACAAGCAGACCCTTA
Source organism: Nycticebus coucang (assembly GCF_027406575.1). NCBI lineage: Eukaryota > Metazoa > Chordata > Mammalia > Primates > Lorisidae > Nycticebus > Nycticebus coucang. The sequence goes on along the minus strand of NC_069780.1, from coordinate 105,852,504 downwards.
ATTTCATTCTGTTTTCTGTTTCGATTTTTGTTTTAAATGTCACAGCTTTACAAAGTGCACGTGAAACAGGAAAATGTAACTGCTCCTTATAGTCCCAGAAAGTAAGTCTTAAAGAGATCTGTTAGTCTACTTTGAAACAGAACCAGAGTCTCTGAGTTAGGGACCATCTCGAGGGAGGCAGAAGGTGAAGAGCTGAGCTTCCTCATTGGCATTACAGGGTCTTGACCAAAACACTGAAATTTTTTTCATGAAAATTTAAGAGGTAAGAAAAGGTCAATTCTAAACCTGTTCCAATTTTAACATTTTACCGTATTTTAGTGACTTCATTCCAAGATAGTATGTGATAAAAAAGGATTACCTAGTAAATACACATTGGTCATTAACATAACATATCATACTTTAAAGTCAAACTGACAATTCTGGACTAATTTTTGGTGTTATTATTTCAGACATGAGGTGAGTATCATTAACACAGCAGAATTCTGGCTTACCCTGAGAATGTAAATTGTCTCTTTAGATATATGCCTTTCACATAAAGAAAACGAAACAGACTTGAGGAAACAAGTAAAAATTAAAGAACATGAAGCCACTTACTTTGAAATGTTTTTTTTAAAAAACTATCTTTTACCTAGCTAACATTCAATGAATTACTCATTAAAACTCAAAGTTTTATGTAATTATTATATTGTACTAATATTCAATGAATTTTCTTCTAATTATATGCTTATAAATGCTGAGAAGTTTAACCATTTTATAATACTGGGAAACAGATGAGTTTAATTTTGCTTTTTTTCATGGTAATTGATTTGTTTGACTCTCTGGAATTATTAATCTTTTGTAATAGAGTTAAAGCAATTTTAACCTCAGATACTTGCCTTTGAAACTGTGATAACGTCACATGATAAGACATACCAGGAAAACTTTGCTTGCATGACTTATACAATCTATGTGAGCTACACAATTAAATGTCTTTTTCTTTCACATAAAGTACCAAGAGCTATAAAATTATTATTGCAATTGCTTCTTTCACATAATGTAATCCAGTGGGTGCAACTTAATGTCTATTAAATGACAGAATTTTAAAACTCTCAGACAGCTGTAACTACTCTTTAAACTGTGCTACATATCAGCAGCTGTGACTTAAAGGTGACTATTTTATTCCTATATAATTTTGATTTTTTTTTCATTGTTTATGGTATGTATGAAGCAGCCTATATTTTAATGTCATTTGAGATATTGTTCTCAGGGTTACACAAATACAGTGTTTGATCAGGCATACTTGAAATCATGTTTAATCTGCTATACTTTTTTCTGTCTTCACTATGATACAGCAGAGGACTTTGCTCCTGAGTGGACCCATCAATCACCAAGAGTCAACCTTAGCTAAGAAAGGCCTTGCTTTGTGGTCACATGCTAATGCATTAGGTACTCCACAAAGTTTGTCCGCATTTATATGTGGAAAATATAACCTGTTATTGAGGTTTTCAGAATTTGTATATTTAAAATCAATACAAAATTCTTTTTAGGTTAAAGTCTTTTCATGTTTTGCTTATTTAATTTGGAAACAATATCATCAAAATTATGAGTTGGGTTCTGATATATTTGAGGGTATTTCAAAATGTCGGAAAAAGGACTAAAAATAATTTTATATATTTTATAAAAATAATTTTATGTGGAAATAGTATTAACCATTTTCCATGCCCCCCCATGCTTTAATATTTATACAAAAATGAATTTCACATGAGATATGAAAATGCCATTTCCTTATAGGCATATGAGTCGGCAGTTGACATTTTCCTTAGTAGGAAAATCCCTCTATATGCATAGGCAGCTGATAAATCAAATGAAAGTCATTTGGAAATTCATATCAAAGTTTAAATATGATGTGATAGAAAAGAAATAAACTTTAATATCATTCTGAATATGCATAATTGAAAGAAACTTAATATATCATAAAGTATAAAATTAACATTGCTTACCTTCTATCTCAAAATAACAACCACTGAAAATCTTAGATTTGGATATATTATAAGTATTTATTAGTTAAATTTAATATATTAATGATAGCAAAATGATGAGGAATACTAGATTTTATTTTGTTGTAAATTTTCTTAATGTTCTGACAGCCCACGTTGCATTTAATTACTTGTATATATACCTTGACTTAATTATACATTCATCTTTTTAAAAACATCTAAGTGAGATTTAAAGATAAGAAGGATCCAAATTTATAAAGAAGTCATAAGTAGTTTGGCGTATTTTGGAAGTTTTCTTCTTCTTTTTTTTTTGTGGGGGCGAAAATGAGGAGTAATAGAATTTGGGCTGAATAAGTTTGGGGCTTATCCAGCAGCTAGGAGACTTTGAAAAAGGATGGGTTCACATTTTATTCTAATGCATGGCATAATTTGTAGAAAAATTAAAGAACAGATGTTGTGACCTTATTTACATAAGATGTGAATGTTATAATAATTCTGTCTGCTGTGAGAAAAGCAGATCACAGAGGGCCAGGAACGTTAACACAAAGGCCGTTTTTTAGTAATTGACTGTTGGAGAATTCCAGTGAGAGGTAAAGGTCCTTTCAATTCAGCTTACGTCAGTGGAGCTTGAAAGCAGACAGATTTAGGAGAGATTTGGGATGCAGATTGGTTGATGGATTAGATGTTGGAAGTAGGAGAATAGCTATAATGGAGTCAAAATATTCCTTCGTACTGGGCAGAATACGGTGTCCATGCCTGAACTGAGTGACGAAATGAAGAAATTAGGGTTGGGTGGTTTGGTCAGGGGTTGTGTCTGTTTGGTTTGTTCTTTTTTTTGTTTGTTCATTTGGGGTTTTTTGTTTTTGTTTTGCTTTTTCATCTTGATTCATCCCTTGTTTGATGGGATGATGGGATCGAGAGAATCTTTGAGGAATCTCCATGGTATTTTCCATAAATGTTGTACTAATTTGCAGTCCCACCAACCACGTGGAAATGTCTCTTTCTCTGTGCACCCATCCCAGCATCTATTGTTTTTGACTTTTAAGTGTGCCTCTTCATATAGGGGGAAGGTGATACCTAATGGTAATTTTAATTTGTATTTCCCTAACAATTAGTAATGTTGAGGAATTGTTATATGCTTTTTAGCCATTTGTCTGTCTTATTTTGAAAAACTGCCATTCACTTCTTTACTTGTCAATGGGGCTGTTTTTGTTGTTGCTGCTATTTGTTTTTTCCTGCAGATTTGTTTGGGTTCTTTGTAGATTCTGGACATCAGTCCTCTGTCAGATGTGTGGTTTGTGAATATTTCCTCCCCTTCTGCAGGTTGTGCATTTAATCCGTTGATTATTTCCTCTGCTATGCAGAATTTTTTTGATTTAATTAAGTCCCATTTACTTGTTTTTGTGGTTACTGTATTTGCCTTTGGGATTTTAGTCATAAATTATTTGCCTAGGCTGATACCTAGAAGACGTTTTCCTACATTTTCTTCTAGTTTATGGTGCTATGCCTTACGTTTCAGTCTTTTGTCTATCTTGAATTAATTGTCTTATGCAGCAAGTGATTGGGGTCCTGTTTTAGCCTTCTGCATGGGGCTGTCCAATTTCCCAGCACCATCTACAGGACAGGGCCTCCTTTCCCAGTGCACATCACTGTGGGCTTTGCTGAAGATAAGCTGGCTCTCAGTTGGTTGGTTGTGTGGTTTAATTTGGGGGTTCTCTACTCTACCTAGTCTGTTTCTCAATTGGGATTTTTGTTTTCTCACCATTAAGTTCTCTGAGTTTCTTATGTATTTTGTGTCTTCACCCCTTGTGGAATGCACATGTTGCAAACATTTTTTCCCTTCCCTAGGCTGCCCCTGCACATTGTTAATTGTTTCCTTTGTGGCTCTACATTTGACACAGTTTCATTTGTCTGTTTTTGTTTTTGTCATCCCCCCAGACCTCTATTTTGCACTGTGTGTAGCTTTACCGAATGTGACTTTGGTAAGCTTGCCAATATTTTCCAGAGACATGTTCCTCTGTGGTAGGAAGAGGTTCCACGTTCTAAGAACTTCCTTCAAAAAACTCATATTCATTCCTGTGAAATAAAGGAGAAAATTATTGGTTATGGAAACAACAGCCCTAACTCCCTGAAAATGAAAACTGCTTTCCTTCACACCCTCCCCTCTCTTCCCTTGCTTCGACTGACTGACTGACAGCCACCCCGTTGGCCTCGCCACACACCCTACAGCTGGGTATTGATTCCCCGGGAAACCTGCATCCAGGCAGCTGCTCTCAAATCTGATTTTTCCATTCTGCTTTACTTTCTATTAGTTGAATCTGACAACATCATCTCCTTCTCACTAAAGATGTGTGTCATGGAAGTATACAAACAAGTCATGGAGCCTGGGGCTTTCATCAACCCAGAAATACTGTGAGCATTTATTATTTCAGAATAGGAGACTGCACACCACTGACCAAACAGCACAGGTGTCAAAATGATGCATTAGCTCCATTTTACCCCGCGCGCTTCTTCCTTCCCTAACCTGGGAACGAAACAAGGTAGTGGTTAGCCACAGTAGAGTACAATGAAGCCAGAGGTGGGGGTGCCGAGTAAATGACATCAAAACTCTCTGCAGATCTGATAAAAGTAGATTGCCAGAGGTCATTACTTTTAATGTTTATTGATTTTAGCAGTCAATACCATTAGTTGCTGGTGGACTATTTATCATGAATTCCCAAAGTGTAGACTTCGAGGAAGGACAAAGGCAGGGTAATTTTATATTTAAGGAAATGTGACACCCATCAAATGACATCAAAAAACAAGGAATTTGGTAGTCAACATTTTTATAAAGTTATTCAAGGATTTATATTGTGTGTAAAGGGGTTAGGTGTTCATTAATATCATGTACATTATATTAAATTAAGTTTTAAAGTGAGGCAATGGTGAGTAAAACTTTTTTTTAAACTGGGTTATACCAATTTATATTTTCCAATATTGTTCTTTAGGTAGTCCTAAAGGTAGGGCTCTACCTACCTCTAGAGCAGCATCAGTAGCAGCACTACTAATAACATTGCAAACTGCTTATACGTGGGTCACTATGAAAGTTTTGAGACAGTGTGTTATGGTCCATTATTTCACTTCCAAGAAACACAGTCGACAGCATCCTTTCTGATTCCCCTGTGCTAGTTTCAATTTGCTCTGCTGGTAGTGTTGCTGGGAGGGCTCCATTTATTTAGGTCCACATGGATGTTACATTTTTTGATTTTTGTGTCTCTCAAAACTTTAGTAATGACCCATGTATCAGTTCTACAAGGACAGGGACCATGCTCAACTTTGTCTGCTTCCACAGTACCTAGAATAGAAAAGAAAATCAATACATATTCTTGAATAAAGAGAGGATCGGCACATTTTAAGGTAATTGTGGAGGAACTGAGTCATCAAGTGAGTGGATCCCATCACTGTTGTGATATTACCATGTGCAAGACAGCCCAACCTGTCCTTATGAACGTCTTAAAAGAGATTTGTAAATACAGGATCACTGGAGGACAAAACAAACTTGCTAATGTGCCCACGACACTTTCAGGTTGAATTCTTCATTCTCTTCCTGTATCTCTGAAGAAAAAATTTATAGACACAGCTTTCCAAATGAGTAGTCTGCTAATCTCAGCCATTTCCCTTCAGTCCTCACAGAAGGCTGTAATCACAGGCACGACCATAAGCCTGGGATTCGTGGCTGGAGCAATCATCCCACCTACAGTGCGCATCTTCCCACGAGCTCGGACTAAAGCACACTATGGTTATATTGTGGAATGTTCAAGATAATTCTGCTTCATGAACTCAAGTTCTTCTTAACTATAACTAGTTAAGAGCTGTAACTATTTAAAATGCGTACATTTTGAAATAATAACCAATCTATTTCAAAATTTTGCACTTAAAAGTTTTTTTTGTTTGTTTTTCTGTTTTTTTTTTTTTTGTTTTGTTTTTTTCTTTTTTTGGTCACAATACCAGAAGCATTCTCCCAGTCCCACGCCAAGTGCTGAATGCATGCAGAACAGAATGCCCCAATTTGCATTCTCCAAAAAAAGACAGCTCAACCAGATTTAATGTATTTTGGCTGGCAATTTGTATGCTTAGTCCCTGCCCAACGTACTTCACTTTGAAAGAGCCAAGCTATAAAGCCTAGAATTATAGTTTATAATAGGAAGCCGGATACAGTTGTTTCCACTGATCCTGTATCAGCTTAAGCAGCCCCATAATTTGTATCTTTTAGAGACATGGAAGTGTTTCTTGAGGACAGAAAGGAATAGTGAACTTTATCATGATTATTTTGGAGAAATCATCTTTTCTACCTTTCTGCAAATGTTACAGTATTTTTAAATTGTTTCATCATTTGTGTATGATCAAAAAATTATATATTTCTTTGTGGACCTTATTTGACTTTTAAAATATGGGGAATTTATGAAACAAGTTTTGTGTTGGCTTTTTAACAAAGCATTCACAAGTTAACTTGCCTTACCTTTGTCCTCTTTGTTGGTTGTTTTTTCTGGTACACTTGCCAAGGGATTAGAGAGGAAAGAAGCAGGCTGGGGACGGTGGCTCACGCCTGCAATCCCAGCACTCTGGGAGGCTGAGGCAGGAGGATCCCTTGAGCTCAGGAGTTCCAGACCAGCCTGAGCAAGAGTGAGACTCTGTCTCTATAAAAATAGAAAAACTAGCTGGGCATGGTGGCAGGCACCTGTAGTCCCAGCTACTCAGGAGGCTGAGGCAGGAAGATTGCTCCATCCTAGGAGTTCGAGGTTGCTGTGAGCTATGATGAAGCTATGGCACTCTATCCAGGGTGACAGAGTCAGAGTCTGTGTCAAAAAGAAAAGAAAAAGAAAGAGAAAGAAAAGAAGAGAAAGGCAAGCAGAAGACAGTTTTGCCCTTCTTTTAAAAAAAAAAAAAGAAACAAACTTCATTAAACTCCTGCCCACCTACCACTGAATTATTCCTTTTGCTTTTATAAACTAACAATTATTAATTTCATTCCACTTCCATTTATGTTTGTCTCTCTGGGATGTTCTTATTTAAATTATTAAGTATGTAACAAGCCATACAATCACAGCATGGTATTTGGAAGAATGTAAGAGCTATGAGCTATGATACGATGGGTGGAGAGATTCCGTTTTATTTTACTTGGATTCCTGAGTTACTTCTCAATAGTGGAAAGCATAATCTTGTCAAGCTTAAGTATTTCCAATTAAAAATGCATGTTCTCCTGAGTGAATTCTTGGTCACAGAGAGGCATTCTTCCCATCTTTTCTCCTTCAGGTTCCTGGCTGGCAGGCTTGTCTTTAGCAGGTTCTGTCTTCTCTGAGTCAGTCCCAAGCTGATGGTGCAAGTGCAAATGCCTCCTGTGGAAAAGGAGCCCAGGACTTACTGCGAGGGCACTGGGGAGTAACAGGGAAGGGAGGACAAGCAGCAGACGTGCTGGTCGGCAGTCACCTGGGCCAGTGGTGGATCCTACCTGCTTAGCAACTCTGGGGATTTTAGACACGGCACCTCAAAAGTTGGGCTCTGAAACCTGAGGGTGGGAATGTTGGATTTAAGCCTACTGGGCAGATGAACAGCCAAAAAAACACAGGGAAAAATGCTCATCATCCCTAAGCATCAGAGAAATGCAAATCAAAACCACCCTGAGGTATCACCTAACCCCAGTGAAAATGGCCCACATTACAAAGTCCCAAAGCTGCAGATGCTGGTGTGGATGTGGAGAGAAGGGAACGCTTTTACTTTGCTGATGGGACTGCAAACTAATATAGCCTCTTTGGAAAGAAATATGGAGAATCCTCAAAGGATTCAAATTAGACCTCCCATTTGATCCTGCAATCTCATTACTAGGCATCTACCCACAAGAAATAAAATCATTTTACCACAAGGACATTTGCACTAGGATGTTTATAACAGCTCAGTTTACAATCACCAAGGTGTAGAATCAATCCAGGTGCCCATCAACCCATGAGTGGATTAACAAACTGTGGTATATGTACACCAGGGACACTATTCAGCCATAAAAAGATGGAGAGCTTACATCTTTTGTATTTACCTGGATGGAGTTGAAACCCACATTTTTTGTAGTAAAGTGTCACAAGAATGGAAACACAAGTATCCAATGTACTCACTACTAGTATGAAACCAGTATATAAATAGCTACATGTCCACACAAGAGAAAAACTGGAGTATGTTCAAGGAGGGAGTGGAGAGAAGGAAGGGGCAGAGAGGAGAAGGGAGGGGATTGGTATGAGGGGATTGGCTCAACTACAACTTGAACTTTACCTTAGAAATGCAAGCAACAGGGGTGGCACCTGTGGCTCAGTGAGTAGGGTGCCGGACCCATATACCGAGGGTGGTGGGTTCAAACCCAGCCCCTGCCAAACTGCAACAAAAAAATAGCCGGGCGTTGTGGCAGGCGCCTGTAGTCCCAGCTACTTGGGAGGCTGAGGCAAGAGAATCGCCTAAACCCAGGAGTTGGAGGTTGCTGTGAGCCATGTGACGCCACGGCACTGTACCCAAGGGCGGTACAGTGAGACTCTGTCTCTACAAAAAAAAAAAAAAAGAAAGAAAGAAAAAAGAAATGCAAGCAACATAACATAATCATTTGTGCCCGCATATTAATCTGAAGTTTCAAAAAAATTTTCAAATGGGGAAAAAAGACTACTGGGCAAAGGCACAGGGACCGTGCCTTCTCTGGCACCTCAGGAACTGGCCGGGCAGAGAGGAGAGCACAGAGGTAAAAGTACAGCTGTTCTGGGTTTCTGCACCTCCCGCCAAGTCCTGCAGTCAGAGAGACCGTGAGTAAACCGTTCCCTGCCTGGGACCTTAATTCATCACTCTGTCTCCTTTCGGCTTCCTTTGCTACCAGGGAGAAGCAATGTGAAATAAAAGTTATTCCCCGCCCCACCATGGGCATGGATTCCGGCAGGGTGCATTGCAAAGTGCTTTTGATACCAGGACCCATGTCACAGCACACTCCTGCCTACCAGGACTTGGCACTGAAATAACTTTAACTTCTCTTGCAGTCAAAATTTCTTGTTTCCTACCGCTGTGGGGTCCTTCTATGCATCTTGGCACCTTCCACTCTGGGGAGCTAAGCATGAGAAGGACAGTGTAGTAGAATATCTCTGAATGCTGGGACAAAACGCAAGCACTTTTGCTTCACCATCTTCATTTTGCTTTCCAAAATCCAGAGAGAAAGACTGGTCCCTTTAGTATGAACTTCTAAGATGGATATTTCTACAGTGTGGCTCATTGTCCTCATGAAATCAGAAGACACCGAATCAGCCACGTTATGGTTTTCTTTTCTTTTTTTTTTTTTTCTAATTTAGAGGTGTCCATATTTTAAATGTTTACAGAATGTCACAGATTTTTTTCTCCTCAAACTGAACTGTTTTCTAAATATATTTGCCCCCAAGAAGGCAATTTGCAAAATTGTTTCAATGAAACAAGACACTCCTCCTGCTTTGTCACGATAGATGATTGTCGACCCAAAATGACTACTTAAAGCAGGTCCCTTGCCCCCGATTAAGTCAATACTTTCAAGTGCTACAGATAATCCGTAAATCCCTTTACTGTCTTCCCTGGGAGATGTTAAGTACAGTTGTGTGAGCTTTACTTGTGTGTTGGGTTTTCTCACCTTTTATGTCATGTTCATTGTTTTTACTTGGATTTTTTCCTTTTCTATATTGTTTCAAGTTCATGGAGGGTACAAAGAATTAGGTTGCACTGATTACGTTTATTAGGTAAAGTCCCTCTTATAATTGTGTCCCACCCCCAAGAGGTGTGTCACACACCATGACCCCCAATTCCCTCCCTCCTCCCTTCTCTGGACTCCTTCATTCCCCCACCCCCAGAGGATCTACCTAGAAGAAAAGAAATCATTTTCTCAAAAGGACATTTGTACTAGACTGTTTATAGCAGCTCAATTTACAGTTGCCAAGATGTAAAAGCAATCCAAATGCCCACCAGCCCAGAAATGGATTAACAAGCTGTGGTATATGTACACCATGGAATACTATTCAGCCATTAAAAAAGATGGAGACTTTACGTCTTTTGTATTAACCTGGACAGAGTTGTAGTTGTGTTTTAATATGCATTTTAAATAGGTTTAGTGTCACCTTAGAATACTATTCAGCCATTTAAAAATTGGATTCTTTCCATTTAATAAAGCACTTTTTAAAAATATGTCTTTGAGCATCACACATGACGGTGGTGGTCTGCAAAAGTAATGTCTTTCTCTAGGTCATGCTTCTACTATGCAGCCTTTTCTTGACCCCTCACTTTGCTTATGTATGTTGCAAGAACAGCCCACTCTCCAGGTCTTTACCCTGTGCTGTGATTTCATTGTCTCCATTGACTAATTTACACAAGGTTTTTTCTCTCTCCAAATACACTTACTTCTTTTTGAGACACATATTCTTGATTCAATCCTATTCCAAGATATTTGGTAATATCACATGATGGACCTAAACCCTGATCCAAACATTGACTGAATTGAACATTGAATAATTCAAGAACATCTTATGCTAATTGCATTTCCCTAAATCAGGTTGAGTTTTGTTTTTGTTTTGCTCTCTCGTTTGTTAGGGGACCTTAATGTCAACATTGTGATTACTTGGGCTGCTGCCAACTGTTTGAACCAATGTTGGTGTGAGCCATGGTAGCTGGTGGATGTAAGCTAAGGTCATGCTTCAGAACCTCGAGAGGAGGTGGCTTTCACAGGTGTATTTAGGCCATAAGCAGCAGCAGAGTGGTTTTTATTACCTGTAAACTAACCCTTCCTGTTTTATGCTTTGGGGGCAAGTGAGCCAGGGGGAGGTTAGTGTTGAATATAGTTTTAAATCTGAAGAGAAATTTTCTGACATAGAATGGCGAAGGGGTTCAAGTGAAAGATGGGGTAAAACGGGATTTTTAAGACATAAACTCAAACAGGAAATTGCAGCACGTGGACATGGAATTGTTAGCTTTTTGTTGTGTGGTTTGAGTGAGGTTGACCTTGCTTCTTATCCAACTTTGGGACTTGGTTAGATAACAAATGGGGTTATTCTCCCTCATTGGCACAGTGGATAACTTACTAATCTGTGACAAAGTCAGAGTTAGTGCCCTTAGTCCCATCAGCAATCCCATCACCTGTCAGATGTGTTCATCTTAGCCACATGGGGGAAAAAACTTTTTCAAGATAAATATGTCATATGAAAATGACATGGAAAATTATTTTTTTAAGTTTTATGAAGTGTTCTCTATGTTAGAAGTAGCCATAAGCTTTCCCAGTTCATTAAAAAACATCATTTTGGGGCGGCACCTGTGGCTCAGTGAATAGGGCGCCGGCCCCATATACCGAGGGTGGCGGGTTCAAAAAACAACATTTTGGCACCACTAGTCAATGGGTTTGATTGTTCAGTGTAATTTAAAGTCTTACAAAGTGGGCATCGCTTTCAGCCTCCCTGTATTTGTGTGACTTAGAAACCACTTGAAAGTCCAAATTCAGATATATCCTATGTAGAAAATATTTTTGCTTATTAGACTCAGATAGGGATTTTTTTTTTCAATTTTTGGACTTTATTTTTTCTTTAGAGTAGTTTAGACTCACAGCAAAATTGCAACAAAAATACAGGGACTTCCTCTCATTAATGACGTTCCCACCTAGAGACGTAGGTTTGTTACAACTGATGATTTTGCATCGATGTGTCATCATCACCCAAAGTCCACAGTTTGTAAGGGTTTGCTGGAGGTGCTGTGCTTTCTATGGGTTTGCTCTGACGTGTAATGACATGTACCCATCATGATAACCATTACTCAAACAGATTATCTTCACAGCCCTAAAAATCATCTATGTCATTCTATTTATCCCTCCCACAACGCTAACCACTGGCAACCACTGGTCTTTCTATGTCTCCTTGATTTCACTTTTTTCAGAATGTCTTATCTTTGGAATCATATAGCATGCAGACTTACTTTCTTTCTTTATTTTTATTAAACCATAGCTGTGTACATTAGTATGATCGTGGGGCACCATACACTTGGTTCATAGATCGTTTGACACATTTTCATCACATTAGTTAACATAGCTTTTGTAGCATTTTCTAAGTTATTTTGCTAAGACCTTTACACTCCACATTTACTAGGATTCACATACACCCTTGTAAGATGCACCGCAGGTGTAATCCCATTAATCTCCCTCCTTTCCCCTCCCTCCACCCTCCCTCCCCTCCCTTTCCCCTTTCTCCCTATTCTTAGGTTGTAACTGGGTTATAGCTTTCATGTGAAGGTCCTACATTAGTTTCATAGTAAGGGTGAGTACATTGGGTACTTTTTCTTCCATTCTTGAGACACTTTACTAAGAAGAATATGTTCCAGCTCCATCCATGTAAACATGAAAGAGGTAAAGTCTCCATCTTTCTTTAAGGCAGCATAATATTCCATGGTGTACATATACCAAAATTTATTAATCCATTCGTGGATCGATGGGCACTTGGGCTTTTTACATGACTTAGCAATTATGAATAGGGCTGCAATAAATATTCTGATACAAATATCTTTGTTATGGTGTGATTTTTGGTCTTCTGGGTATATGCCCAGTAGGGGGATTACAGGATTGAATGGCAGATCTATTTTTAGAACTCTAAGTGTTCTCCATATCTCTTTCCAAAAGGAATGAATTAATTTGCATTCCCACCAGCAGTGCAAAAGTGTTTCCTTTTCTCCACATCCACGCCAACATCTCTGGTCTTGGGATTTTGTGATATAGGCTAGTCTCACTGGAGTTAGATGATATCTCAAAGTAGTTTTGATTTGCATTTCTCTGATGATTAAAGATGATGAGCATTTTTTCATATGTCTGCAGGCCGTGCGCCTGTCTTCTTCAGAGAAGTTTCTCTTCAAGTCCCTTGCCCAGCCTGCGATGGGATCCCTTGTTCTTTTCTTGCTAATGCGTTTGAGTTCTCTGTGGATTCTGGTTATTAAACCTTTGTCGGAGACATAACCTGCAAATATCTTCTCCCATTCTGAGGGCTGTTTGCTTGCTTTACTTACTGTGTTCTTGGCTGTGCAGAAGCTTTTTAGTTTGATCAAGTCCCAATAGTGTATTTTTGAAGCAGCTTCAATTGCTCGGGGGGTCCTTCTCATAAAAAACTCACCCAACCCAATTTCTTCAAGGGTTTTCCCTACACTCTCTTCTAGTATTTTTATAGTTTCATGTCTTAGGTTTAAATCTTTAATCCAGTGAGAGTCTATCTTGTTTAATGGTGAGAGGTGTGGGTCCAATTTCAGTCTTCTACAGGTTGCCAGCCAGTTCACCCAGCACCATTTGTTAAATAGGGAATCTTTTCCCCACTGAATGTTGTTAATTGGCTTGTCAAAGATTAAATAACGGTAAGTAGCTGGATTCATCTCTTGGTTCTCTATTCTGTTCCAGACATCTACTTCTCTGTTTTTGTGCCAGTACCATGCTGTTTTGATCACTATCGACTTGCAGTATGGTCTGAGGTCTGGTAGCGTGATTCCTCCTGCTTTGTTTTTATTTTTGAGTAATGTCTTGGCTATTCGAGGTTTTTTCTGATTCCATATAAAACGAAGTATTATTTTTTCAAGATCTTTAAAGTATGACAGTGGCGCTTTAATGGGGATTGCGTTGAAATTATATATTGCTTTGGGTAGTATGGACATTTTAACAATATTGATTCTTCCCAACCATGAGCATGGTATATTTTTCCAATTGTTAACATTCTCAGCTATCTCTTTCCTTAGAGTTTCATACTTCTCTTTATATAGATCTTTCACGTCCTTTGTTAGATAAACTCCCAAGTATTTCATCTTCTTTGGCACTACTGCGAATGGGATAGAGTCCTTAATTGTTTTTTCAACTTGACTATTGTTGGTATATATAAAGGCTACCGATTTATGAATGTTGATTTTGTAACATGAGATACTGCTGTATTCCTTGATCACTTCTAAGAGTTTTGTAGTAGAGTCCCTAGTATTTTCCAGATATACAATCATATCATCTGCAAAGAGCAAAAGTTTTATCTCTTCTGACCCTATGTGGATACCCTTGATCACCTTTTCTTCCCTAATTGCGGTGGCTAAAACTTCCATTACAATGTTAAAGAGCAATGGAGACAATGGGCAGCCTTGTCTGGTTCCAGATCTAAGTGGAAATGATTCCAATTTAACTCCATAAAATATGATATTAGCTGTGGGTTTGCTGTAGATGGCCTCTATCAGTTTAAGAAATGTCCCTTCTATACCAATTTTCTTAAGTATTCTGGTCATGAATGGATGTTGGATGTTATCAAAAGCTTTTTCTGCATCGATTGAGAGAATCATATGGTCTTTGTTTTTTAAATTGTTTATGTGCTGGATTACATTTATTGATTTATGTATATTGAACCAGCCTTGAGACCCTGGGATAAAACCGACTTGGTCATGATGTATGGTTTGTTTGATATGTTACTGGATTCTGTTTGTTAGAATCTTGTTGAATATTTTTGCATCTATATTCATTAGTGATATTGGTCTATAATTTTCTTTTCTTGTTGGGTCTTTACCTGGTTTGGGGATCAGGGTGATGTTTGCTTCATAGAATGTGTTGGGTAGTCTTCCTTCTTTTTCTACCTTTTGGAACAGGTTGAGTAGTATAGGTACTAATTCCTCTTTGAAGGTTTGGTAGAATTCTGACGTGAAACCATCTGGTCCTGGGGTTTTCTTTTTGGGGAGATTTGGTATGGTTGATGATATTTCTGAACTTGATATGGGCCTGTTCAACATTTCCACTTGTTTTTGATTAAGTCTTGGAAGGTGATGTGCTTCCAAGTAACGGTCGATTTCCTTCAGATTTTTGTATTTCTGAGAGTAAAGTTTCTTGTAATATTCATTAAGGATTTTTTGGATTTCTGAGGAGTCTGTTGTTATTTTGTCTTTGTTATTTCTGATTGATGAGATTAGAGATTTTACTCTTTTTTTCCTGATTAGGTTGGCCAAAGGTTTATCTATTTTGTTGACCTTTTCAAAAAACCAACTTTTTGATTTATTGATCTGTTGTATTATTCTTTTGTTTTCAATTTCATTTAGTTCTGCTCTGATTTTGGTTATTTCTTTTCTTTTACTGGATTTGGGGTTGGAGTGTTCTTCCATTTCCAGTCTCTTGAGATGTCCCATTAAGTTGCTTACTTCCTCTCTTTCCGTTCTCCTGAGGAAGGCTTGCAGTGCTATAAATTTCCCTCTTAGAACTGCCTCTGCTGTGTCCCAGAGGTTCTGATAGTTCATGTCTTCATTGTCGTTTTGTTCCAGAAATTTGGCAATATCCTTCTTGATCTCATCTCTGACCCAGCTATCATTCAGCATAAGGTTATTTAACTTCCATGTTTTTGTATGTGTATGCAGATTACTGTTGTTACTCATCTCAAGTTTTAGTCCATGATGGTCCGAGAAGATGCATGGAATAATTTCTATTCCTTTAAATTTGCTGAGACTTAAGCAAATTTAGACTTGTGACCTAAGATGTGATCGATTCTGGAGTAAGTTCCGTGGGCTGATGAGAAGTATGTGTATTCAGTTTTGTTGGGATGAAATGTTCTGTAGATGTCTGTTAAATCTAAATGCTGGATGCTTAGATTTAAATCTAGAATTTCTTTACTCAGCTTTTTGTTGGAGGATTGATCCATCACTGCCAAAGGAGTGTTAAAATCTCCGACTATTATAGAGTTGGAGGAAATCAAGTTGCTCATGTCTGTCAGAGTTTCTCTTATAAATTGAGGTGCATTCTGGTTGGGTGCATAGATATTAAAAATTGAAATCTCATCATATTGAGTCTTACCCTTAAGAAATATGAAGTGACCATTTTTGTCCTTCCTTACTTTTGTTGGTTTAAAGCCTATTGTATCCGCAAATAAAATTGCAAGTCCTGCTTTTTTTCTGGTAACCATTTGCCTGAAATATGGATGACCATCCTTTCACCCTGAGTCTATATTTGTCTTTTAAGTTAAGATGTGACTCTTGTTTGCAACAAATGTCTGGCCTGAGTTTTTGTATCCAGTCGGCTAACCTATGTCTCTTTAGAGGGCAGTTTAAGCCATTCACATTAATGGAGAGTATTGATAAGTTTGGTGAAATTTGGGGTATTGAGTTTTTTGAAAGTCCAGTGGGCATTTTTAATCCTTTTGCCATTGTTGAAGTTGGAGTTTGATCAGAAGTTTCTGAGTGAGTTTACTTTTGTAGTAGAGGATTGGGTTGGTTATTATGGAGGATAGGTCTGAGAATATCCTGAAGAGCTGGTTTGGTTATGGCAAAATTCTTTAGCATATGTATGTCATTAAAGTATTTAATTTCTCTGTCATAAATGAAACTCAGTTTAGCTGGGTACAAGATCCGGGGTTGAAAGTTATTTTGCTTGAGGAGATTAAATGTTGATGACCACCCTCTTCTGGCTTGAAAAGTTTCAGCAGAGATATCTGCAGTCATTCTAATGTTCTTCCCTTTGAAGGTAATAGATTTCTTTCGCCTGGCCGCTTTGAGAATTTTCTCCTTCATATTAACTTTGGGGAAGTTAATTATGATATGCCTGGGGGATGTCTTATTGGGGTTGGGTCGTGCTGGGGTTCTGAAGCTATCTGGTATCTGAATTTCAGGTTCTCTAGGCATGTCTGGACAATTCTCTTTCATAATTTTATGCAGAAGGGCCTCTGAGCCCAGTGAGACTACTTCATCTGTTTCAGGAATTCCTATGAGACGGATATTTGCCTTCTTTGAGTTATCCTAGAGCTCTCTGAGTGAGTGATCCATTTTTGCTCTCCATTTCTCTTCCTCTTTGAGAGTTTGGGAGCGTTCAAAGGCTTTATCTTCGATATCGGAGATCCTTTCTTCTGCTTGGTCCGTTCTGTTGCTAAGGGATTCTACTGTATTTTTCATATCTTTGAGGGCTGCAAATTCTTGTTTCAGTGTGTCTAAGTCTTTCATGGTTTTGTTTTTAAATTTGTTAAATTCTTGAGACAGCTTTTGAATTTCTCCATGAATTCCTAATTCCATTTTGTTAATCTTGTTTGCCATCCAAATTCTGAATTCGATTTCTGACATCTCAGCCAGTTGTTTGTGAATGGGATCTTCAATTACATCTGCTGTATCTTTCCTTGGGGGGTTGATCTATTCTGGTTATTCATGTTACCAGAGTTTTTCCACTGATTCCGCCCCATGATTGTTTTACTCCCTTTGATTTTCCTCTGGTGTTTTGTCGAGGACCTGTACAGTGCTGTGGCCTGAGAAACTGGGCCCCTGTTTTGTGTAGAGGGGCTAAGTGGTTCTGACTTGTTTTCAGCTGGTTTCTATGTGACCCTAGTGAACCAGTTACTCTGGGTTGAAATCTCAGCTGTGGAGAAATACCAGCAATTAAGTCACCCCACCCACCAGAGGCAACAAATGGAAAAGGAAAATCCAACCTTCCTACAACCACACACCCAGGGCACCACCTGGATAGTCCCCAGGTGAGTGACTCAGTTCAAAAGGTCCAAGTCAATTGTCTCAGTCAGCAGCTGCCTCGGGTGGGAGAGTTCAAGAGGTCCCTGGGAACTGGATCACAGGGGTCTGGTGACTGCTCTAAAATGGCTTGCTCCAGTGCTGCATGGAGTCAGGAAGAGCCACCAGTAAATAGATCAGTCTGGGAAGATTGATGCCTCCTTCCCCACCTTGCAGCTCTGTCACACCCAGTCACTGCTAGCCCCACAGGGCTGTGACCCAGTCAGTTGTCTGCAGTAAGCAGATACTCCAGGGGTTTGCACCTGCCTAAGTCACAGGGTAGTCTGTGTCTGCTCGACTAGGCCGCTATTCTCTGTCTTTATCCAGCAGGGAGTGGTGTGGCCTGTCAACCTCGGGCAGTTGATGGAGGCTGGAGGTGTTTACTCAGTTCCAGCCCCACCTTTAGTTTATGTTACTGGGTGAAGGGAACAACCCTGTGGGAGTTTGTTTCTGACCTTGCCAGATTCCTCTGCAGAGGAGAGGCTGATTTGAGTTCCCAGAACCTGTGTCTCAGGCCCTGTCTTTAGTCCTGCCGGTTTGTATTCGCAGCAGGATCAGTTGTTGGCTGTAGCCTCTTGGCCTCCTTTGTCTATAGGCTGGTGATCCCCTAAGGGCCTGGTGCGTCTTAGGCTCAGTAGAGCGGTTCTCTGGATCAGCCCCACCCTATGAGTTTCCCGGCTCTGCGGGTGTGTTTTCTAGTCCCCGTGTTCCACCCAGGTCGGTACCGTCTCAGGAAAACCCTTTACTCACGGGGCCTGTATTTCAGTCCCAGGTCTGTTCCATGGTAGTTGCCATCTGAGAAGATGCTCAGCCTCATCTGGTTGCCCAGGAAGACAGGAGGAGAGGCTATGGGATATCTGGGGGTGGGCCTTGTTATTGCTGAAGACAGCTGTTGCTCTGCACCTCGGGGCACCACCACTCCAGTGTAATTCCTTGTTAGCCGACCGTCATCTTCTCGCTCCTTTGCTACAGAGTCAGCACTGGCCAGCTGCATTCCAGGTCCTGTCTGCACCTCTCGAGAGTTCACCCAAGAATCTGGACTTCTGGGAGGGCAGGTCTCCAGATCATGGAGTGAGAGTGGAGGGTGGTGTTAGGAGCTCAGGGTTGCAGGTCGTAACACCAAGCTCATTGAGACCAAATGAACAAATAAACAGATACAAAGGTTACCAGGCACATGGGCCCATAGATACAGAGACAGATGGAAACACATAAACATACAGGTAATAGCCACAACAACAGCAATATAAGAACAACTGCAATAAAAATAGTGATAATCGTAAAATAATTGAAAGAAAGGAAAAAAAGAGAGAAAAAAGTGGTGTTAGAAGGAATGTTAAGTGAGAAAAAAGAAGAAATTAAAATTAGAAGACATAGAAATAAAAAAATCTATATAAAATGTAATAATAAAAAATTATCGAAATCTTCTCTAAGAAAATGGTGAGGAAAAATCAGACAAAAAGAAAACAACAGCAAAAAACCCCCAAAAAAACCCTCATGAAAACCAAAACCAAAACAAAACAAAACAAAACAAAAAAAAAAGGCACCAACTGCAAAAATAGTCTTGTGTGTAGAAATATACCTATAAATATCTATATGTCTGCTGTAGGGATCAACTTTCGTAGGAATATATTCATACTGCAATATACTTTCTGGACACCAGGTGGCAATGTGAGTGGTTTCGAGACTTATACCTGGTTTACAGTTTATACTGTTACCATGGTAACCACCTTCCATGGCCGATCACCATTTTGGAGTTTCCGTAAAAGTTTGTTGCCTAAGAATCGTTCAACCTCGGCTGTTCTTTTCTGGACAGCACTTGCGACCGACCTTCCCACTCAGTGCAGGTGTCCACGCTTCCTAAGTCCCTCCACTCTGTTCCCAGGTTCCCCCGCAAACTGGCGACTGCAATCGGCCATAAGGGGAGTGGTGTTGAGTTCGTGCGGTATCTCCTGTAGCTGGTTCCTGGGGCTTCAGCAGCCAAAGCCCGTCCACGGCTTCAGTAGCTTCGCGGTTCCAGAAGCCAAAGCCGGGTCCTAGGCTTCAAGCCGGTTCCCATGGTTGGAGTGCTCGGGGGATTTATTCTGAGTTTTATGGTTTAGAGTTTTGGATGGGCGTCCGCCAGTTGCAGCCTGAACCACCAGCCCCCTCCAACACCTGGGGGAAAGGTGTCCGCCCTTTTGGGTAGTTCAAAATGTCTGTTTCCCTGGGCAGGATCCCTTCCCTTCAATTGTCCAACAGTTTGCCCAGCTCCCTGTGGTTTTGAGTTGCTCTCCTTTCGGATGCCTCCCTCAGTTCAGGATTAATTACTTGTCAATTGGATTTTGTCAGCATTTACAAGCTGCTGACCTCCGTGGGGGAGGGGCCTGCTGGCCAGCATGGCCAAGCAGGGAAGAATCTCTACAACAGAGTCTGTGATTTTAAATTACCCCTCATATATAGCAAACCGCCAGTTCGCTGGGCATCTCCAGCTATCTGTCCACTCCAATAATCCACACACAGGGAAGGTCCAGACCGCCTTTCCTCTCACCTGGTGGCTTGGGAGAGGTGGGGTACACATCTGTCACATGTAGACTTTCCTAATTAGCTTTTCTCACTTAATGAACTATTCTTAAATTTCCTGCGTGTCTGCTACCTGAGTGATTTTTCTCTAAATCTTTATTTTACTTTATGTTATGTTAGTTCATTTCATTTCATTTTATTTTATTATCTTTAAGATGGTCTCAGTCTCACTCTGTTACCCATGTTGGAGTGCAATGTCACATCAAACCTTGAACTCCTGGGCTCAAGTGATCCTCCTACCTCAGCTTCCCAAATCACTGGCATATTCTTTATCTTTAGATCCCATCTTTACAGAAAGACTCTCAAATTTGAATCTGCAGCTCAGATTTCCCAGTAGAGCTCCAGCTATGTTGTTGCAATAGTCTGTGTGGTATTGCATAAGGATATTTAATTGGGATCTCAAACTTAGAGTGGCCAAGGCAGATGTCTCCATGTCCACCCTATCCTGCTCCCATCCCTACCAGAGTTGTTTGGGAAAAAAAATATAGGAACTCTTTTTAATTTCCAGGATTCACATATCACTTACCTAAATGTGCACCTGTAAGGTTCCACCTCTGAAACGTTTTCTGAGTGTGTCTGCTCTCTGCTCTCCCCGTGGTCACCGCCCCAGCCCCCAGTTTCCTCCATCACTAATTGTTGCTTACAGCTTCTTGGTGAACAGTAGCAATTCTCCCACTTCCTACATTCCAGGCATGTTATAAAGGTCTCAGAATGAAACCCAAAACCATCCTGGCCATGTGGTGTGCCCTCTTTCTGCTCCCTGGTGTCATCTTCTGAGGCCTGCCTTAAGCCCTCACGCTCCAGTTCCATGTCCAGATCCCCATTTTATCAGACACAGTGGACAGGTCCCTACACTCAGGCCTCTACTTTGGCCTTCCCATTCCTATTAGGGGCTCGTCTGGCTCTTCCTGTGAGAGGACTCTCCCCACTCTCATTCATAATTCTTTTTTCACATATTATTAGATATGATTTTGTGTGATAGTCTGGCCCTCTCTTTGGGATGCAAACTCCATGCATGCAGCGGCTTTGTATGCACCCCCACCCCCGATGTGGGTGGTTTGGGAAAGAATGTATGAGGTTGCTTCACCCTTGAGCTGGTAGTTTTCTAATTTTATTCTCTATTGTGGATATTTTACAAGGAACATTTTCTGGCAGGTGGTGTACGCTATTTGGCACATGCCATTATGTTCCAACTTTGGTCATTCATTTTCCTCTTGGCAACACCAACCAGGTACAAGGGTTCCCCACTCTCCTGCTGTGCAAATGTCAGGTCTGGTTTGGTTCCATCCACAGATTTTTATTTATGCCAGCACACTCATATGGGCTGATGGGCTTCCTAAAGAAATTAAAGCAGAAATTTTCCTTTTCAGCTGGAGACTGAGGAAGACTTGCTTAAAATGAGGTCCATGACCTCTCAGATAAGGTGATGTAGGAACAGAGGCTTGAGGGTGTGGGACATAGACAGAAGAAATAGAAATGTCACAGTCCTACTATTCTAGAAGAGGTATGTTCTAAACCCAGAAAGTAAGTCAAAAGATGAGATGACTTTATTTTCAGATGGCACTATTGTTTGTAACTGCTCACTTGCATCTTAGTCTTGGGAATTTGTAGTTCATATGATTGGAGAAATGGGAAATCAAGGATGAGGTTAAACATCAATAGAAATGAAATAAGTTTCAGTAAGAACAGAATGAAATAGTGGAAAATGATTTAAGAATGCTGTGGTTGGAATGCATCCCCCGAAAGTTCATGTCTTTGGCAACTTCACCCCTCTGCCCTCGCAAATGAATTAATGTCAGTTCTGCTCTCATGAATAACTAATGTGAGCTCTGCCTTCATGAATAAATTAAAGGCTTAGTGCCATCATCACAGGAGTGGGTTCCTTATCATGGGAACAGCTTTGCTATAGAAGTAAGCTCGCTTACAACCCCTATGGAAAGATATATGGAGAATCCTCAAAGAACTGAAAGTTGACCTTCTATTTGATCCTGCAATCTCCTTACTAGGTGTCTACCCAGAAGAAAAAAAAAGTCATTTTGTCACAAGGAAATTTGCACCAGAATGTCTGTTGCAGCTCAATTCACAATCGCCAAGATGTGGAAGCAACCCAAGTGCCCATCAACCCAGGAACGGATTAACAAACTATGGCATATGTTCACCACGGAATACTATTCAGCCATGAGAAAAGATGGAAGCTTCAGATCTTTTGTTGATTGATCCTGCCATTGACTATCTGTTGTGAAGCAGAAGTGATTAATTAAGGAAGTAAAGCTTAAGTGAGGTGACCTGTCACCTGGAGCCAGGGAATAGCAGGTACACTGGAGATCACCTCTTTAAACTACAATAAATAGGGCCCTAAAATTTAGTGAGGGATGAGCTCTTTGATTAGACAGTAACTACCCAGGACAGGTGAAGACCGCATAAGTTGGAGCAATTGCCAACAGCCGGGGACTATGCTGAGGCGGGCAGCTTTGCTATAATTGCAACAGCATCAATCTTGACATCATGAGCTCACACCACCGAGTCTCTGGTTACCACTTACTTAATGAGCTATGCTCACAACTTCCCCTCCCCTGTACTCTCCCCACATGATAGTAACTAGTAACAGCTAGCTTGTAGTTTATTGTTATGAAATGTAACAATGAGGTAGCTTTTAAAACCTGTAAAATACTATACCCATTTTAGGAATCAACCTTATTTATACTCTTCCTTTGAATAAGATGTTTGTTGGCAACTAATTATAGATTACATTTATTTATTTACTTATGTATGTATGTATTTTATTTCAGGTTGATTGAGGGTACAAAGAATTAGGTTACAATGTCTGCATTTGTCAGGTAATGTCCCTGTTGTAGTTGTGTCCCACACAAGGAGCTGTGCCATGTACCATCACATTGTGCCCATTAGGTGGGAGCTCACCCATCCCCATCCATCCTCCCTTCTCCCCTCCCCTCTCCTGCTCCTTCCTCCTTCCGCAAACTTGAATTGAATTGAGTTTTTCTCTTGTGTGGGCCTGTACTGGATCACCTACTGCTTTCATATGGGTATTGAGTAAATTGGATATGTGCTTTTCTATTCTTGGGACACTTTACTAACAAGAATGCATTTGAACTCCATCCAGGATAATATAAAAGATGTAAGGTCTCCATCTATAGGTTACATTTTAATAAGAAAAAAATTAGCTGCTCATGCCTAATCCTATACTCTCCATCCCATCCCACTTTATCGTGTGGAAAACCAAGTATCATGGAAGACCTGGGACAAAAGGGGATTCCATTGACTTGTAAATGCATTAAAAAACCTTGTGGGGAGGGATGATTAACGAAACAAAATAAACAAAAATATCTGAAACATTTAGCTGACTATTTTGAACCATCCAGGTCAGGGACATCTTAGGTCACCATGTTCAATGGCTTGTACCATCCACATTTGCCTTGGTCCAAGGAATCAGCTTCAAAGAGTGGACACTGTCACCTGCGTGCTGTATGGGCTCAGGTTCTTTTTGTAAAGGTTACTGACAGATGCCATGTAACTGTGATGAATCAGGGGTGCAGAAGTGCCAGGTTATGCAGCAGGCACTGTGCAGAGCTCTGGGAACAGTACCCTGACAAGGACAGGCACCAACCTTCCTCTTCCTGTGAAGGTCACAGTAGAGCACAGCTTGGAAAACAGGGATGAAATCAAGCAAATGACATTTTCAAAGTCTAAACAGTGCAGTTCTAATTGTAGCAAACATGCGAAGGGGGAAGCTCTTTCTTATAATAAGTGACAGTTTCTCAACTGTGAGAAGAGTTTTACCTTGCACGTTAGCTTATATGATATGCCAAAATGTTAACTTTTAAGATATGCTATGGAACCTTTTTTATTTTATTTTATTATTATTATTATTTTTTTTTTTGAGGCAGCAAATCTCACTCCTTTGCTCAAGGATAGAGTGCCATGGCATCATAGCTCACATCAACCTCAAACTCCTGGGCTCAAACAATCCTGCCTCAGCCTCCCAAGTAGCTGGAACTACAGGTGCCTGACACCATGCCTGGCTAGTATTTCTATTTTTCTATTTTTAATAGAGATGGAGCCTCACTGTTGCTCAGACTGGTCTTGAACTCCTGAGCTCAAGGGGTCCTCCTGCTTCATCCTCACAGAGTGCTGGGGTCACAGGTGAGCCAGCGCACCTGGCTGCTATGGAGCCTTTCAAAACTTTCTGTCATGTTTAATGATAATTACCTAATACACTACTTTTGAAAAGTTTTGTTTATAGAATAATAATTTTCATATTATAGACATTTCTGCATGTCTTCTATATTTTCCTTTACTATCTAAGAATTTTAATTAGTTTTTGCATTTTAGGGGTGGTATGTCATGCCATTGTTATTTTTTGAACACTATGTTTTATTTCTATCATGTTTACATTTAGAAAATCTTATATTTTGTTTATTCTGTTCTTTTTTCTTTGACTTATAAACAGGCATTTTGAATACTTTATGAGTGATTAATCCATTTAAAGTCTAATTTTTCTTCTTAAATATTATAGAATGTTTTCTCCATTGAAACCATTTATATTTATTTTTTCTTTGCCTTTTCTTATAAACGCCTAACTTGTATCTTATGAAAGAAAATATAGTTTGCCTATATTGTCTACAACAGTCAAAATGGGGAGAAGGAGAAGGGAAGAGAGAGAGAGAGAGGACAGGAGAGGGAGAGAGGGAGGGAGAGACTGAGAGGGAGACAGGGCGAGAGAGGCACTCCCTGTGTTGGACCAGTGTGCAGTCGTATGGAATGTGGAACAGTATGGAAGTCACAGGGCTAAGCAAGTTAATTATCCCTGAAATAGTCTTTGTCCTGGAGAGTATTGTATATGTTAAGAATGTATTATGTGTGCTTAAATTTCTACTATAATTGAAATTATAGTATATTGCATAAAACTGTCTATTCATACAGATCATTGATTTGGCTTAATTAATTGCCTACACTCTTTTGCAGAGAGACATGCTTGGCAGATGGCAAAATATTCCTTTGGGTAAAAAATGAACCTTTGTAAGAGTGTATGTTTTCCCCCTTATAGCACCACCATTTGGGGAATTGACCTAGATGCCCAAGAATGTCTTCATTATTCGAGAATTTATGTTTCTCTAGGGGCTTTCCTTTGCTGAATTAGCCGCTGCTGCATATTAAACATTGGAAGCTAATGCAGCTTCATCACTGCCCACCCTCGTCAGCATCTCTTCTCACAGAGAGGAATCTACGTAATTAGAAAATAGCATGACTTCTGCATCCAGCGCATCAGGGGGGTAAAGATGTTGTACCCTTGCTTTAATTTCATCTGCCAGCCCTCATAACACCGATGTGATAATAGCATTCTTTCAATTGTATCATGGTAATAGGTGTGCTGAATTGTCTCGCTGGAAGTACAAATGAAACAAAAGGAAGGTAGGAATTTAGTGAGACAAGCAAAACATCACATTTAGGTGAGATGTCATACAGAATTCTGGAAAAATTTAGTACTGCAGGAAATTGCTACGTCTGTCCTGTCCCTGGCAGTAATCACAGTGCGTGTGAGACAGGAGGACTGCTTCTCGTGAGACCAGCCACAGACGCCTCCGAAGTATTGCTGTGTATTTTATATTCATATAATTTACCCATTTAACAAAAGCGTATAATATGTTATGGTATATTCCTTAAATGTCTTCTCATAATATCTCAGGTATCGATGAAAATGTCAAGTTTTATATATGATAATGCTGAGGGATTACGAAAAATGTTTTTTTAAAGACATCATTTAAGGAAAGCATTTAATTTACCCATATGATGTGCACATTGGTAATGAGTAAATTAAACTCAACCAGCCTTCGTAGGTATTAATGACATGCATAGAAATACCTTAAATATTGAAAAAGAAGTCAACAAATGAAGAGGCTGCTTCAAAGAAATTCAAGAGGCCCAATATAGATAAACCACCATTTTGAAATGGTACCGGTTCAGGGGAGTCCACGTGGATGCATGGTCATTTTGTTTTAGTTGAGGGAAAAGTTTGAATTTGTCTGTTTTTTATAAGGAACTAAATTAAACATTTCCAATTGTTTACACACCTCAGATTGCACTTATAGAATGTTTTGTTACAAAAAACACAAATAGAAAAAGCTTTGTACAACAAATTGAGGTTTTATTTAACCACACATTTATTGAAAAGATAACCTCCACAAACACATTATCAGAAGCAAGCAGGAATGCCTATATTGCTGATTCAACAGCACTGATGCCGATTTGAGAGATCTCACCCGCACAGTGTGTTTGTATACACGTGTGCAAAGAGTTCATGGTTAAAGAAAACACTAACGTGTTCTGGCTGGAGCGTTTGCAAAGATGAAATTGCTGTGAGCTAAGTTGGAGAAGATTTCAGAAGGATCAAGGTTTGGGGAACTATCTTAGTGGTAAACAATGACTTTTCACACCAAAAGGAGTACAGATGGAGAAGAGATTGAGGGTCTTCAGAAGAATTCAGCAAATAAAATCAACTCTTTCTCCCTCCATTTATGATAAATCTTTTTTTTTAATCACTGTCAAAATTTGGGGAAAAATATATTGCATGAAAAACTCATCTTCAATATATACTAAAATTAATTTAAAATATAAAATGTAGACCAAGCTCTAAAATCTATTTTTTTTAATGTTTATGTAACATTGGATGTTTTAAACAACCACAAAAAATAGGTCGTCTTTTTGAGTGAAGTTAAGATCCTTTCAGGAAATAGTCTAATTCTCCTTCCAGAGTCACTTTCAGCTTTGTAATAATTCCTTAATTTTGTGCTTTGTCACAGTTTTCATTTCACGTCTTCTCTAGCCTGACCCCCCTCTGAAACCCTTAACAAATACTTCTAGACTAACTCAGCGCATCCTCTGCAGGCACTGGAGCCTTTGCACAAACTCTGTTACCTCTGGCTTGTTATTGTTCACACAGCCGCAGGGAGTTCATCTGTGTTTCTGCCTCCCAGAATTGTCCCAGTTTTGAGCTTTCTCTCGCTGGCTGGTGTTATTTCCTGAATGAGTTGTCCTGAGGGACTCGGGAAGGTCAAAATGGTAGAGATAGTAATTTATTAACCTTTCTGATTAGGTGTACACATTAGCTCTAATTAAAGCAGAGAAAATTAACACTATGATTTTTTTCATGAGTAATTATGCTCGATGACCTATTTGCAATATGTTCATATTTCACATGTTCAAGGAAGCATCCTGCCTGCAGCATCTTTTCATGTTGTTTCACTTCCTTCATAACTTTTTAAGAATTGCTAATATTTTCAATATTATTCCTCTATAAGCCATCTTTATTTTATAGACATAATTATTAGGGCTCAAAAAAAAAGGTTGTTTTAAAACAATTTCAATTATTTTGCTTTATAAGATTCATTTCTTGATGCTCTATGACAGTATTTTTCTATCCTTTTCTTCTCATGGCACACTTAAACCTTTAGTTAAACTTCTGCAGCACATTTAAATTATGTTGATCAAAAGAAAAAGTTAAAAAAAAGCATATACTCACTGTGCTTTGAACTTCTTTTAGAAATAATTTAATTAATCTTTAAAAATATTTATGGTACACCTAAGATATTCTCATGATTCACTGGTTGAAAATCGATATTAATGCTCTGAGTCAATATACACACACAGACATACACAGAGTTGAGATTTGGGTCATAAAAAGTGGTGATTCATAATTTATGCACCAATGATATTTGACTATTCCTTTAACATTTTTTGCTCTTCTGGTGGTGACCATTATCATTCAAAATAATAGATTCTTTGGGGGATTGTTGGGGGTCTTTTTAGAAACAGAGTCTTACTTTGTCACCCTCAGTAGAGTGCTATGGCGTTACAGCTCACAGCAACCTTAAACTCTTGGGCTCGAGTGATCCTCTTGCCTCAGCCTCCCAGGTAGCTAGGACTGCAAGTGCCCACCACCATGCCCTATTATTTTTAGACTTTTCATAAATAAGTAGAAATTTTTCTATAGTCACCAGAATAATAAAGCTACTTTTGCTCTTACTCAGGCTGGTCTTGAACTCCCGAGCTCAGGTGATCCACCTGCCTCAGCCTCCCAGAGTGCTGGGATTGCAGGTCTGAGCCATCAAAATAATAGATGTTTATTTTCATGGAGTGATTTATCAAGATGATGTCTCCACTGACTTCTCACTGTAAAAAAAAAAAAATCAAGAACTAATTCACTCATACGACTACAATATCATTAACACTGCTACTTTTCTCTTTCCTACCCACTTGTAATATTTTTAAAGCTAGACAGCTTTGAGTGCTTATTTAACTTAAAATAATATGCAAAACCTTTACTTCTTAAGCATCAATAAGATGAGCATCTGTTGTGTTTAATGAACCGTTATTACATGACATCCAGCCCATCATATAAGGTGGGAACGTCAGAGACCCCTTCTGTTTCCTAATGCCACACTCCTCTTGTGTGAAATGATGATTTAAGGTGAAGCATCAGTTGTAACAGTAAAAGCCTAGGAACCATAGAGGTGTCTCTCTCATAGAAGAAATAAAATGTGATATGTGTACATAATGGAGCACTGTGCATATTCTTAAAATGAGGTGAAAATGTAAATAATGATAATGTCCCATGCTCCATGCTTGAGGATATATTGCTATGTGGAAGAAAGCAAGGTACATAAAAGTATTCATAGTACACTATCATTGTGAGAAAAAAAGAAAAATTATGTTAAATTAGCTAATTTTTTTCCAAAAGGATTTATTGTAAAGACATTACTCAAAATCATAAAAAGCAGTTAGCTACAGCAGAAAAAATGTAACCAAGCTTGGCGCAGTGACTCACATCTGTAATCTCAGCACTCTTGGAGGCTGAAGTGGGAGGATCCCTTGAGCTCAGAAGTTCCAGACCAGCAAGAGCAAGACCCTGTCTACTAAAAATAGAAAAAGCATCCAGGCATGGTGGTGAGTGTCTGGAGTCCAAGCTACTTAGGAGGCTGAGACAGGATGATCTCTTGAGCCAAGGAGTTTGAGGTTGCTATTAGCTATATGATGCCAATACACTCTACCCAGATGACAAAGAACGGAAGGAAGGAAGGAAGGAAGGAAGGAAGGAAGGAAGGAAGGAAGGAAGGAAGGAAGGAAGGAAGGAAGGAAGGAAGGAAGGAAGGAAGGAAGGAAGGAAGAGAGGGAGGGAGGGAGGGAAGGAAGGAAAGAAAGAAACTGATGGATGCGAAGATGGCAGGAAGATGTTTGATTTCTTTACCTGTAAGGTAGGAGTATCACAAGGACTTGTACATGGTCTGAATATTTTCAGCTCAAAAATCAAATTTCTTATTCCTTCAATTTCTGTGAGAGATCTTGGTCCTTAGGGATACTGGAAAAATTGGTAATGACGTTGAAAATTCAGTATCCAAATTGTAATTGATTTTGCTTCACCTATTTTGCTTCTATCTGTATGACTAATCATTCATCATTTCCAACAAAAAATTGCTAAGAGTAAGTTGGTGTAAAAAGGTGTGTTTGCCTGTTTGGTTTACAAGACATTTCACAGTAAAGTTACAATGATTTTTTTAACGCCTTATGCATCCTGGGTCACTTTCAGAAGAGTGACATGTATACTGTCATGTGGCAAAAAAGCAGAGTTTTTTAAAGCAAGGACCTACTAGCTACATCATAAGCATTCAAAAACCAGCAGGTTCTGGTAGCTATAGAAAAATGTCTACTTATTTATGCCTTTTATTACTTCGGGGGAAACAATTAATAAAATATTATCAGGGTTTGCTCTTGAAATACTAACACCTACACTGAATAAAATTGACTACATTTACCTTCATTTTGCACATCCAGGAAAGTAAAACCTGCAGGTGTCACCATGTAACATGGGAAATTCTCATCACCAAGATTACAAGTGAGATTCTCATCAGTCATGACTTTTCAGAGGTTGTACAGGGTAAGAAGAGGGGAAGAGGATTGTACTAGTCAGGGCTCTCTATAAAATGAGGATCAGTAGATTATCTAACTCCTATTGATTCTCCTTCTATAAAAAAAAAAACTTGACACACATAATTATGGCCTAAAATTTCCTAGCATCTGAAGTCAGTAAGCTGGAGACCAAGACAGCCAGTGGTATGGGCCAACTTTGAAAACAAACTAATGTCTTTATCTCAAGCATTCAGATGGCCAATGTTCAAGACTTTTTGTTCTATTCAGCCTTCAACTGATTGAGAGAGTCCTTCTCAGGTCAGGGAGCTCAGGCAATCTTCTCCATCTGAACGGTGCATTTCCAATGTTCTCATCAGAAAAAGACACTGAACTTTGCTAAGTGCTTTTTCTGCATCTATTAAGGGGGATCATATGGTCTTTGTTTTTGCTTCTGTTTATGCAGTGAGTTATGTTTATGGATTTGCATATATCAAACCAGCCTTGCATCCCTGGGATGAAGCCCACCTGGTCATGACAAATTACTTCTTTCATGTGTAGCTGAATTCTACTTCGTAGGATTTTGTTGAGTATTTTTGCAACAATATTCATTAATGACACTGGTCTGTAGATTTCTTCTTTTGTTGTGTCCTTTTCTGGTTTTGGTATCAAGGTGATATTTGCTTTGTAGAAGGAGTTGGGGATGGTTCCTTCCTTCTCAATGTTTTGCCATAGGTTCTGCAATATAGATACAATCTCTTCTTTAAAGATTTTTTAAAAATCTGGTATGGAAGTGTCTGGTGCAAATGTTTTTTGGTTGGAAGATTTTTTATTATTTCTGCAATTTCAGTGCTTGATATTGGTGTGTTCAAAAGTTCTATTTCTTCCTGGTGGAGTCCAGGGTGATGATGTGATTCGAGAAATTGGTCCATTTCCTCCACATTGTCAAATTTCTGGGCATAGAGTTTTTTGTAGTATCCAGTGATGATCTTTTGTATTTCTCTGGTATCTATTATTATGTCCTCTTTTTTTTTTTTTATTGTTGGGGATTCATTGAGGGTACAATAAGCCAGGTTACACTGATTGCAATTGTTAGGTAAAGTCCCTCTTGCAATCATGTCTTGCCCCCATAAAGTGTGACACACACCAAGGCCCCACCCCCTCCCTCTGTCTCTCTTTCTGCTTCCCCCCCCATAACCTTAATTGTCATTAATTGTCCTCATATCAAAATTGAGTACATAGGATTCATGCTTCTCCATTCTTGTGATGCTTTACTAAGAATAATGTCTTTTTTATTTCTGATTGAGATTATTAGAGATCTTACTTTTCTGTTTCTGGCCAAACGTTTATCAATTTTATTTACTTTTTCAAAGAACCAACTTTTTGTTTCATTAATCTTCTGAATAGTTCATTTCACAAGGTCCTAAAGCTGCAGATGCTGGCATGTGTGCAGAGAGAAGGATACACTTAGGTACTATTGGGGAGGTGTTGCAAACTAAAACAGACTTTTTAGAAATAAGTAATGGATAATCCTCAAAGTGATAAAAGTAGAGCTTCCATATGATCGCACAGTCCCATTACTAGGTATTTACCCAGAAAAAAATAAAATCAGTTTATCATAGGATGTTTGCACTTGAATTTTTATAGCAGCTCAATTAACAATCACCAAGATGTGGAATCAACCTATGTTCCCATCAATCCAGGAATGGATGAACAAACTACGGTATATGTACATCATGGAAAATAATTCAGCCATAAATAAAGATGGAAACTTTTCATCTTTTTCATTTACCTGAATAGATTTGTAGAATATTCTCTTTAGTAAAAGATCTCAAGAAAATAACATCAAGCATCTCATGTACTCAATACTCAATTGAAATTAGTAGGTTAACAACTACAGGCACACACAAGAGATAAATACAATTAAATTCAAGAAGAGGGAAGGTGAAATGGGGTTTGTTAAGTTCATTCCTAGTGGGGACAATGTTAAGGGTACATGGCACAGCTCCTGGATGAAGGGCTCAATCGCAATTTGACTTTATCTTACAAATGCCAGCAAAGTAACATAATTGTATGTACCCTCATATTAATCTGAAATTAAAAAAAAAAAGTAATGTCAGTCTAATCCAGAAACCTGCTCATAGGCACACCCCAAATAATGTTTGGTCAGATGTTTGGGAATCTTATGGCTCAGTCAAGTGGACACACAAAATCAACCATTTCCAGCTTGTATTTTTTTTAAAAGAGAGAAAGCAGAGGTTCAATAGAAATTTGAATCTGGGAATTTGGCATTTTTCTCATATTCTGTCATTTAATTATTTCAGAAAACATAGTTTAAATGCCATATGAAATTCTCCTTGACATATTAAGGATTTTCTGAATCAATTGATGAAAGTATTAGAAGTCTTGTCCCTTTTATTTGTAAGGCTGTCCATAAATGAAGAATTCTGTTAATGTCAAAGTTACTAACCTGGGCCACTTTTTTTCTGA
Organism: Nycticebus coucang; assembly: GCF_027406575.1. Taxonomy (NCBI): domain Eukaryota; kingdom Metazoa; phylum Chordata; class Mammalia; order Primates; family Lorisidae; genus Nycticebus; species Nycticebus coucang. The sequence continues at coordinate 105,820,039 of NC_069780.1, read as the reverse complement.
ATGAAGGTATTGGATCCCACCAATGTAGCAGGAGCTTGATCAAAATGAGCACATGGGGGGGAGGAGTCAAGATGGCTGACTGAAGCCAGCTTTCCACAGAGGCTCCTGTCCAGTAGGAGAGTTAAAGGACAAAAATTCAGCAAGTAACCTGGTGGATTTGAGCTGCACTAAGAGAGAAGGTTGAAGAATGCATGTCAACCCCGCTGAGGTGAGCTGCAACCACAAGGATACAAACAAAAGGTACAAAATCCATCACCAAACGGATGGGAGTCCCCTCCCCCATGAGAATGGCTCAGAGTGCCCCATGAACAATCAGGCAGAGTTCAAAGGTCCTCCCACTACACTCCATGGGAGAGACCCTCTAAAAACTGGACCTATCTCCCCTACTAGGGTGCCACAGCATCCTCCTGCCAGGCATAAAACTGTATAAACTGTATATAATCTCTATCTGGAATTCTGAGCTCCCAGCACTCCCCTTTACTCACACTGAGTTCTGGAGGCCAGTCCCGGTTGGCCGAGAGGGGAACACACCAGAGTGGCAGTTCCCTGAGGCACAGTGCGACAGCCATCTTCTGGTGACAATACGGCCAGGCATAAAACTGTGTAAAGCTGTGTGTGTTCTCTGCCCACAACCCCAGGCTCCCAGCGCTCTCCACACTCCCCTCTGCTCTCACTCCAAGGTCTGAAGGACTGTCCCCCAGGGGTCCAGACTCTTGGGCAATTGCTCGAGGGGGATAGGCAGTGCTGAGCTGCAGCCGGTCAGTGCAGACTCTGGGGTATGGGAGCGGAGAGGGGATGGTTGGACGGAAGGGAGCTACACCTGAGCAGCGGTTGCCTGAGCCATAAAACAGCAGCCCTCTTTTGCTAGCAATACGGCTTACTACCGAATATTCTGAAGCCACACCCTCTGTCTCCCTGGGCAAGCAGAGACTCTGAGTATAGCATTTGCCTGAGGCTACTCCAACTTGCAAACCGGGGAAACTCCCAGGGTGGAGCAGACACAGAGGTCCACTTTAATAAACCTAAGACGCAACTGGCCCTCAGGGGATCGTCAGCCTATAGACAATACAAGAGCAAAGACAAGCTGATTTGGAACTTAATTCAGTCTCTCTTCTGCGGGGGAACCTCAGAGTTGTTCTGTTCTGTTCTGTCAGTAACATTAATCAGGGGCAAGACTGGACCTGAGTGAAAACCCCCCAACCTTCATCAAGTGCCTGAGGTTGTCAGGCCTCACCTCCTCCTGCTAGAGAGAGGCAGAGTGCCTGTCAGACTTTCTTGTGATTCAGGCAGGTGCAAACTCCTAGAGTACCGATTCACTACAGGCAACTGGGTCATCCAACTGCAGGGCTATCAGTGACTGGGTGTGACAGCAGTGGAAGGTGGGGAAGGAGGCATCAACCTTTCCAGACTGATCTATTGGCTGGGTGGCTCCTCCTGACTCCACGCAGCACTGGAGCAAGCCACACCAGAGTAGTCACCAGATGCCTGTGATACAGTTCCCAGAGACCTCTTAAACTCTCTCACCCAAGACAGGTACAGACTAAGACAATTGATTTGGACTTTTTGAACTGAACCAATTGCCTGAGGACAAATCAGGTGGTGCCCTGGGTGCATGGTGGTAGGAAGGTTTGATTTTTTTTTTTCAAATTGTTTGGCAGTGGGGGGGTTGGGTGATGTAATTGCTGATATTTCTTCACAGCTGAGACTTCAATCCAGAGTATCTGTTTCACTAGGGTGGAACAGAAACCAGCTGAAAACAAGACAGAACCACTTATCCCCACCACACCAGACAGGGCCCCAGTTTCTCAGGCCACAGCATTGTACAGGACCTCGATAAAGCCCCAGGGGAAAAAATCAGAGGGAGTAAAACAACCATGGGGCGGAATCAGCGGAAAAACTCTGGTAACATGAATAACCAGAATAGATCAACCCCCCCCCAAGGAAAGATATGGCAGATGCAATTGAAGATCCCATTCATAAACAACTGGCTGAGATGTCAGAAATCGAATTCAGAATTTGTATTGCAGACAAGATTAACAAAGTGGAATTAGGAATTCGAGGAGAAATTCAAAAGTTGTTTCAAGAATTTAATGAAATTAGCCGCCCCGCTCGCCCAGCCTCCCGGGTCTCGCCGGCTCTCGGGCCCTCCCCCAAAGACGTGGAGCACCGCGGCAGCCGGGATGACCTGCCACCAACCTGAGAAGTAAAGCAGGCCTGTTAAGGAAGCATAAATACGTCTTCCCTGACTTTGTGTCTAATACCTTGGAAGAGGATATTTATCTTCCTTTCCTATATTATATCGAGACTACTGTTTCATTAAATTGTGTGACCAATAAGTTACTCTTTAATTACTTTTGTACGCAATTTCTAAATCATCAAGGAGTTACAGAATAGAAGTATTGATCTGGGTGGCTAAAGAAACTAGAAAACAAGCAGTCCACAGGCACGAGAACTTAAAGAGCAAGAGGAAGTGAAAGGAAAATTAGGGCAAGGAAACAGATAAAAGAAATCACCCATGAGGAAGAATCAGCAGAAAACTCCAGGCAACATGAAGAATCAGTCCAGAAAAACCCCGCCAAGGGACCATGAGGTAGCTACTGCAGAGGATTCCACCTATACAGAAATGCTAAGAATGACAGAAAGGGAATTTAGAATACACATGTTGAAAACAATGAAAGAAATGATGGAAACAATGAAGGAAACTGCTACTAAAGTGGAAATTAACCAAAAGGAAATCCAAAAACAGAATCAAATAAGAGATGAACGATATGAAGAATATAAAAAGGATATAGAAGAGCTGAAGGAAATGAAACAGTCAATCAGGGAACTTAAAGATGCAATGGAAAGTATCAGCAACAGGTTAGACCATGCAGAAGAAAGAATTTCAGAGGTAGAAGACAAAGTTTTTGAGATAACTCAGATAGTAAAAGAGGCAGAAAAGAAGAGAGAGAAAGCAGAACGTTCCCTGTCAGAATTATGGGACTTTATGAAGCGTTCCAACATACGAGTTATAGGAATTCCAGAAGGGGAAAAAGAATGCCCCAGAGGAATGGAAGCCATACTAGAGAATATTATAAAAGAAAATTTCCCAAATATCACCAAAGATTCTGACACACTGCTTTCAGAGGGATATCGGACCCCAGGTCGCCACAATTCTAACCGCGCTTCTACAAGACACATTGTGATGAACCTGTCCAAAGTCAAGACAAAAGAAAAGATTCTGCAAGCTGCCAGGAGTAAGCGCCACTTGACCTACAGGGGCAAATCCATCAGAGTGACCGCAGACTTCTCTAATGAAACTTTCCAAGCAAGAAGGCAATGGTCATCTACCTTTAATCTATTTAAACAGAACAATTTCCAGCCCAGAATTCTATACCCTGCTAAGCTAAGCTTCAAAATTGACGGAGAAATCAAATCATTTACGGATATACAAACATTGAGGAAATTCACCACAACAAGACCAGCTCTACAGGAAATACTTCAACCTGTTCTGCACACTGACCACCATGATGGATCAGCAACAAAGTAAGAACTCAGAAATTAAAGGACAGAACCAAAAACCCACACTGATGCAAAAGATAAAACTAAGCAATGGACTCTAACAAAATAAGACAAATAGAATACTACCACACTTATCAATTATCTCAATAAATGTTAATGGCTTGAATTCCCCACTGAAGAGACATAGATTGGTTGACTGGATTAAAAAACACAAGCCATCCATTTGCTGTCTGCAAGAAACACACCTGGCTTCAAAAGACAAATTAAAGCTCCGAGTCAAGGGTTGGAAGACAATTTTTCAGGCAAATGGAATTCAGAACAAAACAGGAGTTGCAATCTTATTTTCAGATACATGTGGATTTAAAGCAACTAAAGTCAAAAAAAACAAAGATGGTCACTTTATATTGGTCAAGGGAAAACTACAATAAGAAGACATTTCAATTCTAAATATTTATGCACCCAATTTAAATGCTCCCAGATTCTTGAAACAGACCTTACTCAGTCTGAGCAATATGATATCTGATAATACCATCATAACAGGGGACCTTAACACTCCTCTTACAGAGCTGGACAGATCCTCTAAACAGAAATTAAACAAGGATATAAGAGACTTAAATGAGACCCTAGAACAACTGTGCTTGATAGACGCATAAGAACACTCCATCCCAAAGATAAAGAATATACATTCTTCTCATCACCCCATGTAACATTCTCCAAAATTGATCATATCCTGGGACACAAAACAAATATCAACAGAATCAAAAGAATTGAAATTTTACCTTATATCTTCTCAGACCATAAGGCACTAAAGGTGGAACTCAACTCTAACAAAAATGCTCGACCCCACCCAAAGGCATGGAAACTAAACAATCTTCTGTTGAATAACAGATGGGTGAAGGAAGAAATAAAACAGGAAATCATTAACTTCCTTGAGCATAACAACAATGAAGACACAAGCTACCAAAACCTGTGGGATACTGCAAAAGCAGTTTTGAGAGGAAAATTCATCACTTTAGATGCCTACATACGAAAAACAAAGAGAGCACATCAACAATCTCACAAGAGATCTTATGGAATTGGAAAAAGAAAAACAATCTAAGCCTAAACTCAGCAGAAGAAAAGAAATATCCAAAATCAAATCAGAGATCAATGAAATTGAAAACAAAAGAATCATTCAGAAAATTAATGAAACAAGGAGTTGGTTTTTTGAAAAAATAAATAAAATAGATAAACCATTGGCCAGACGAACAAGGCATAGAAAAGTAAACTCTCTAGTAACCTCAATCAGAAATGATAAAGGGGAAATAACAACTGATCCCACAGAGATACAAGAGATCATCTCTGAATACTACCAGAAACTCTATGCCCAGAAATTTGACAATGTGAAAGAAATGGATCAATATTTGGAATCACACCCTCTCCCTAGACTCAGCCAGGAAGAAATAGAGCTCCTGAACAGACCAATTTCAAGCACTGAGATCAAAGAAACAATAAAAAAGCTTTCAACCAAAAAATGCCCTGGTCCAGATGGCTTCACTCCAGAATTCTATCAAACCTTCAAGGAAGAGCTTATTCCTGTACTGCAGAAATTATTCCAAAAAATTGAGGAAGAAGGACTCTTCCCCAACACATTCTATGAAGCAATCATCACCCTGATACCAAAACCAGGAAAAGACCCAAACAAAAAGGAGAATTTCAAACCAATCTCACTCATGACCATAGATGTGAAAATTCTCAACAAAATCCGAGCCAATAGATTACAGCTTATCATCAAAAAAGTCATTCATCATGATCTAGTAGGCTAAATCCCAGGGATGCAAGGCTGGTTTAACATACGCAAGTCTATAAACGTTAATCACCATATTAACAGAGGGAAAAATAAAGATCACATGATCCTCTCAATAGATGCAGAAAAAGCATTTGATAAAATCCAGCATCCTTTTCTAATTAGAACACTGAAAAGTATAGGCATAGGTGGAACATTTCTAAAACTGATTGAAGCTATCTGTGACAAACCCACAGCCAATATTTTACTGAATGGAGTAAAACTGAAAGCTTTTCCTCTTAGAACTGGAACCAGAGAAGGATGTGCTCTGTCACCTTTACTATTCAATGTATCGCTGGAAGTTCTAGCCAATACAATTAGGCAAGACAAGGAAATAAAGGGAATCCAAATTGGAGCAGAGGAGGTCAAACTATCCCTCTTTGCTGACAACATGAACTTATACTTAGAGAACCCCAAAGACTCAACCACAAGACTCCTAGAAGTCATCAAAAAATACAGTCATGTTTCAGGGTATAAAATCAATGTCCACAAGTCAGTAGCATTTGTGTACACCAATAACAGTCAAGATGAGAAGCTAATTAAGGACACAACTCCCTTCAGCATAGTCTCAAAGAAAATGAAATACCTAGGAATATACCTAATGAAGGAGGTGAAGGACCTCTATAAAGAAAACTATGAAATCCTCAGAAAGGAAATAGCAGAGGATATTAACAAATGGAAGAACATACCATGCTCATGGATGGGAAGAATCAACATTGTTAAAATGTCTATACTTCCCAAAGCAATCTAACTATTCAATGCCATTCCTATCAAAATACCAACATGGTACTTTCAAGATTTGGAAAAAATGATTCTGCGTTTTGTATGGAAGCGGAAAAAACCCCGTATAGCTAAGGCAGTTCTCTGTAACAAAAATAAAGCTGGGGGCATCAGCATACCAGATTTTAGTCTGTACTACAAAGCTATAGGGCTCAAGACAGCATGGTACTGGCCAAAAACAGAGACAGAGACACTTGGAATTGAATTGAAAACCAAGAAATGAAACTGACATTTTACAACCACCTAATCTTTGATAAACCAAACAAGAACATACCTTGGGGGAAAGACTCCCTTTTCAATAAATGGTGTTGGGAGAACTGGATGTCTACATGTAAAAGACTGAAACTGGACCCACACCTTTCCCCACTCACAAAAATTGATTCAAGATGGATAAAGGACTTAAACTTAAGGCATGAAACAATAAAAATCCTCCAAGAAAGCATAGGAAAAACACTGGAAGATATTGGCCTGGGGAAAGACTTCATGAAGAAGACTGCCATGGCAATTGCAACAATAACAAAAATAAACAAATGGGACTTCATTAAACTTAAAAGCTTCTGTACAGCAAAGGAGACAATAACCAAAGCAAAGAGACAACCTACACAATGGGAAAGGATATTTGCATATTTTCAATCAGACAAAAGCTTGATCAGTAGGATCTATAGAGAACTCAAATTAATCCACATGAAAAAAGCCAACAATCCCATATATCAATGGGCAAGAGACATGAATAGAACTTTCTCTAAAGACGCCAGACGAATGGCTAACAAACACATGAAGAAATGTTCATCATCTCTATATATTAGAGAAATGCAAATCAACCCTGAGATATCATCTAACCCCAGTGAGAATGGCCCACATCACAGAATCTCCAAACTGCATATGCTGGCTTGGATGTGGAAAAAAGGGAACACTTTTACACTGCTGGTGGGACTGCAAACTAGCACAACCTTTCTGGAAGGAAGTATGGAGAAACCTCAAAGCACTCAAGCTAGACCTCCCATTTGATCCTGCAATCCCATTACTTGGCATCTACCCAGAAGGAAAGAAATCCTTTTTTCATAAGGACAATTGTACTAGACTGTTTATTGCAGCTCAATTTACAATCGCCAAAATGTGGAAACAGCCTAAATGCCCACTAACCCAGGAATAGATTAACAAGCTGTGGTGTATGTATACCATGGAATACTATTCAGCCATTAAAAAAAATGGAGACTTTACATCCTTCGTATTAACCTGGATGGACGTGGAAGACATTATTCTTACTAAAGCATCACAGGAATGGAGAAGCATGAATCCTATGTACTCAATTTTGATATGACGACAATTAATGACAATTATGGTTATGGGGGGGAAAACAGAAAGATGGAAGGAGGGAGGGGGATGGGGCCTTGGTGTGTGTCAGACTTTATGGGCGCAAGACATGATTGCAAGGGGGACTTTACCTAACAATTGCAATCAGTGTAACCTGACTTATTGTACCCTCAATGAATCCCCAACAATAAAAAAAAAGAAATAAAAAAAAAGAATTTAATGAATTTAAAGACAAAACCACCAAAGAATTAGACACAGTGAAGCAAGAATTTGCGGCCCTCAAAAATATGAAAAATACAGTAGAATCCCTGAGCAACAGAATGGAGCAAGCAGGAGAAAGGATTTCTGACATCAAAGATAACCTTTGAACGCTCCCAAACTCTCAAAGTGGAAGAGTAATGGAAAGCAAAAATGGATCATTCTCTCAGAGACCTATGAGATAATTAGAAGCAGGTGAATATCCGAATCATAGGAGTTCCAGAAACAGATGAAGTGGCCTCGCTGGGCACAGAGGCCATTCTGCATGAAATTATGAAAGAAAATTTTCAAGACATGCCTAGAGATTCTGAAATTCAGATAGCAGACAGCTTCAGAACCCCAGCACGACTCAACCCCAATAAGACATCCACCAGGGATATTATAATTAACTTCACTAAAGTTAATATGAAGGAGAAAATCCTCAAAGCTGCCAGGAGAAAGAAAACCATTACCTTGAAAGGGAAGAATATTAGAATGACTACATATCTCTCTGCTGAAACTTTTCAAGCCAGAAGAGAGTGGTCACTGACTTTTAATCACCTAAAGCAAAATAACTTTCAACCCCAGACCTTGTATCCAGCTAAACTGAGTTTCATTTATGATGGGGAAATTAAACACTTTAATGACATTCATATGTTGAAGAAATTTGCCATAACCAAACCAGCTCTTCAGGATATCCTCTGACCTATCCTCCATGATGACCAGCCCAATCCTCTACCACAAAAGTAAACTCACTCAGAAACCTCAGATCAAACTCCAATTTCCACACTGGCGAAAGGATTAAAAATGCCCACTGGACTTTTGAAAAACTCGATACCCAAAACTTCACCAGACTTACCAATATTCTCCATTAATGTGAATGGCTTAAACTGTCCTCTAAAGAGGCATAGGTTAGCTGACTGGATACAAAAACTCAGGCCAGATATCTGTTGCATACAAGGGTCACATCTTTACTTAAAAGACAAATACAGACTCAGGGTGAAAGGATGGTCATCCATATTTCAGGCAAATGGTAATCAGAAAAAAGCAGGTGTTGCAATTTTATTTGCAGATACAATAGGCTTTATACCAACAAAAGGAAGGAAGGACAAGAATGGTCACTTCATATTTGTAAAGGGTAATACTCAATATGATGAGAACTCAATTATTAATATCTATGCACCCAACCAGAATGCACCTCAATTTATAAGAGAAACTCTAACAGACATGAGCAACTTGATTTCCTCCAGCTCCATAATAATCAGAGATTTCAACACTCCTTTGGCAGTGTTGGATCGATCCTCCAACAAGAAGCTGAGCAAAGAAATCTTAAACTTAACCCTAACCATCCAACATTTGGATTTAGCAGACATCTACAGAACATTTCATCCCAACAAAACTGAATACACATACTTCTCATCAGCCCATGGAACTTACTACAAAATGGATCACATCTTAGGTCACAAGTCTAACCTCAGTAAATTTAAAGGAATAGAAATTATTCCACCCATCTTCTCGGACCCACATGGAATAAAAGTTGAGCTCAGTAACAATAGGTATCTGCATACTCGTACAAAAACATGGAAGTTAAATAACCTTATGCTGAATGATAGCTGTGTCGGAGATGAGATTAAGAAAGAAATCGCCAACTTTTTGGAACAAAACAACAATGAAACATGAACTATCAGAACCTCTGGGACATTGCAAAGACAGTTCTAAGAGGGAAATTTATAGCACTGCAAGCCTTCCTCAAGAGAACGGAAAGAGAGGAAGTTAACAACTTAATGGGACATCTCAAGCAACTGGAAAAGGAAGAACATTCCAACCCCAAACCCAGTAGAAGAAAAGAAATAACCAAAATTAGAGCAGAATTAAATGAAATTGAAAACAAAAGAATAATACAACAGGTCAATAAATCAAAAAGCTGGTTTTTCAAAAAAGTCAATAAAGTAGATAAACCTTTGGCCAACCTAATCAGGAAAAAAAGAGTAATCTCTAATCTCATCAATCAGAAATAACAAAGACGAAATCACATTAGACTCCTCAGAAATCCAAAAAATCCTTAATGAATATTACAAGAAACTGTATTCTCAGAAATATGAAAATCTGAAGGAAATTGACCGATACTTGGAAGCACATCACCTTCCAACACTTAGCCAGAATCAAGTGGAAATGTTGAATAGGCCCTTATCAAGTTCGGAAATAGCGTCAACCATACAAAACCTCCCTAAAAAGAAAAGCCCAGAACCAGAATGGTTTCACGTCAGAATTCTACCAAACTTTTAAAGAGGAATTACTACCTATATTACTCAACCTGTTCCAAAAGGTAGAAAAAGAAGGAAGACTACCTAACACGTTCTATGAAGCAAATATCACCCTGATCCCCAAACCAGGAAAAGACCCAACAAGAAAAGAAAATTATAGACCAATATCACTAATGAATACACATGCAAAAATATTCAACAAGATCCTAACAAACAGAATCCAGCAACACATCAACAAATCATACATCATGACCAAGTCGGTTTTATCCCAGGTTCTCAAGGCTGTTTCAATATACGTAAATCTATAAATGTAATCCAGCACATAAACAAATTAAAAAACAAAGACCATATGATTCTCTCAATCGATGCAGAAAAAGCTTTTGATAATATCCAGCATCCCTTTATGATCAGAACACTTAAGAAAATCGGTATAGGAGGGACATTTCTTAAACTGATAGAGACCATCTACAGCAAACCCACAGCCAATATCATATTGAATAGAGTTAAATTGGAATCATTTCCACTCAGATCAGGAACCAGACAAGGTTGCCCATTGTCTCCATTGCTCTTTAACATTGTAATGGAAGTTTTAGCGATTGCAATTAGGGAAGAAAAGGCGATCAAGGGTATCCATATAGGGTCAGAATAGATCAAACTTTCGCTATTCACAGATGATATGATAGTATATCTGGAAAACGTAAGGACTCTACTACAAAACTCTTTGAAGTGATCAAGGAATACAGGAGCGTCTCAGGTTACAAAATCAACATTCATAAATCATTAGCCTTTATATATACCAACAATAGTCAAGTTGAAAAAACAGTTAAGGACTCTATCCCATTCACAGTAGTGCCAAAGAAAATGAAATATTTGGGAATTTATCTAACAAAGGATGTGAAAGATCTCTATAAAGAGAACTATGAAACTCTAAGGAAAGAAATAGGTGAAAATATTAACAAATGGAAAAACATACCATGCTCATGGCTGGGAAGAATCAACATTGTTAAAATGTCCATACTACCTGAAGCAATATATAATTTCAATGTAATCCCTATTAAAGCTCCACTGTTATACTTTAATGATCTTGAAAAAATAATACTTTGTTTTATATGGAATCAGAAAAACCCTTGAATAGCCAAGACATTACTCAAAAATAAAAACAAAGCAGGAGGAATTACACTACCAGACCTCAGACTATACTACAAATCCATACTGATCAAAACAGCATGGTATTGGCACAAAAACAGAGAAGTAGATGTCTGGAACAGAATAGAGATCCAAGAGATGAACCCAGCTACTTACCATTATTTAATCTTTGACAAGCCAATTAAAAATATTCCGTGGGGAAAAGATTCCCTATTTAACAAATGGTGCTGGGTGAACTGGCTGGCAACCTGTAGAAGACTGAAACTGGACCCACACCTTTCACCATTAACTAAGATAGACTCTCACTGGATCAAAGATTTAAAGTTAAGACATGAAACTGTAAAAATACTAGAAGAGAGTGCAGGGAAAACCCTTGAAGAAATCAGTATGGGTGAGTATTTTATGAGGAGGACCCCCCGGGCAATTGAAGCAGCTTCAAAAATACTCTACTGGGACCTGATCAAACTAAAAAGCTTCTGCACAGCCAAGAACACAGTAAGTAAAGCAAGCAAACAGCCCTCAGAATGGGAGAAGATATTTGCAGGTTATGTCTCCGACAAAGGTTTAATAACCAGAATCCACAGAGAACTCAAACGCATTAATAGAACAAGGGATCCCATCGCAGGCTGGACAAGGGACTTGAAGAGAAACTTCTCTGAAGAAGACAGGTGCACGGCCTTCAGACATATAAAAAAATGCTCATCTTTAATCATCAGAGAAATGAAATTCAAAACTACTTTGAGATACCATCTAACTCCAGTGAGACTAGCCTATATCACAAAATCCCAAGACCAGAGATGTTGGCGCGGATGTGGAGAAAAGGGAACACTTTTGCACTGCTGGTGGGAATGCAAATTAATACATTCCTTTTGGAAAGATGTTTGGAGAACACTTAGAGTTCTAAAAATAGATCTGCCATTCAATCCTGTAATCTGTCTACTGGGCATATACCCAGAAGACCAAAAATCACATCATAACAAAGATATTTGTACCAGAACGTTTTTTGCAGCCCAATTCATAATTCCTAAGTCATGGAAGAAGCCCAAGTGCCCATCGATCCACGAATGGATTAATAAATTGTGGTATATGTACACCATGGAATATTATGCAGCCTTAAAGAAAGATGGAGACTTTACCTCTTTCATGTTTACATGGATGGAGCTGGAACATATTCTTCTTAGTAAAGTATCTCAAGAATGGAAGAAAAAGTACCCAATGTACTCAGCCCTACTATGAAACTAATTTAGGGTTTTCACATGAAAGCTATAACCCAGTTACAACCTAAGAATAGGGGGAAGGGGGAAAGGAAGTGGAGGGAGAGGGGATGTGGGTAGAGGGAAGGGTATTGGTGGGATTACACCAGCGGTGCATCTTACAAGGGTATATGTGAAACTTGGTAAACGTCTGTGAAGCTAGTGAATGATGCCCCATGAATATATCAATGTACACAGCTATGATTAAATAAAAAAATAAAAATAAAAGAATTAAAAAAAAAGAACAAAAACAAAAAAATTGAGCACATGTGGAATCATAAGATTGGGAGCTGAGACCAGGAATAGTCCCAGAATTAGTTGTCCTCAGATTTGCTTGGAAGGTGACAAAATATAAGAGCAAGAACACCTTAACAAATGAATGAAGATAACTTCCCATCGCAGCACATGATACCAGGCCACTTCTCAGTCATTCCACTGAAATGTGGCAATAATCTTACCAAAAAAGTAGTCTGGGTGACAGGGCTGTAAAGTTATGGGTAAGTTTGTCAGTCAAAACTGCTGCCATCCTGCAGAAAAGCTGCTTAATAAAGACAAATGTCAACCTCTGGGCAATTGCCTTTCAGTAATGAAGAATAACTGCCTCTGGATAGAAACTATTCAAATGGCTGTAAGATTCAAATTAACTGCACAGCGGCTGAGTAGCAGAAAGAGCACAGGTTTAATTTATTGCTTGGGTGGACTGTCCCTAGGCAGCAGAGGGCTGAAAGTGTCAGGAGAAAGGGCCTCTCAAGGGACAGAGCTGCAGTCAGACCACTGACTTCCCTGCTTGAGATCAAGTAAACATATCTTGCTTGGACTTCAAAAATAAAGTAGTCAAAAGAAAAATTAAAATCTAAAAAATACATAAATTGATTAAAACAAGTTATCACTTTTTTGAAAGACTTTGAAGGAAAGAACTTGTCAAACAGAGAGAACAATGATACTTGTCGTTAAAATTATTTGACCATCGGCGCCTGTGGCTCAGTGAGTAGGGCGCTGGCCCCATATGCTGAGGGTGGCGGGTTCAAGCCCAGCCCCGGCCAAACTGCAAAAAAAAAAAAAAAATAGTTGGGCGTTGTGGCGGGCGCCTGTAGTCCCAGGTGCTCGGGAGGCTGAGGCAGGAGAATAGCTGAAGCCCAAGAGTTGGAGGTTGCTGTGAGCCGTGTGACGCCACGGCACTCTACCGAGGGCCATAAAGTGAGACTCTGTCTCTACAAAAAAAAAAAAAAATTATTTGACCACCAATTGATAAGATGTTCCAGGTTTCTGCAAAGGTAAAATGGTTGTTCTGTTTATGAGTTCCCTTGGGCAAGAAGATTTGCAGGATATTCTTCTCCTCCTCCTCTTTTCCCTCCTTCTCCTCTTCTCATTTTTCTTTCTTTGTTTATTCTTCTTCTTCATTTTTTTTTTAATTTTTGGTTATTTTGGAATAGAGGGCTTACAAGGACAAAAGCCCTTCTTGAGCTACATTATGAAATGTATTCAATATTGGACCCAGAAGCTGGGTCCCTCTGGGTGTTGGAAATTCCATTCAGAAGTTTCTGGAGAGCCCTCTGTTCACACCTACACAATCAGCATCACTCAGGGGAATTTCAATTCAGCAACAAAAGAAAATTTCCAAGGAAAATTACTTTAAGACTTCTGAAATAAAATTAATTGTGGTTGTGTCACATCTTTTTATCTTTTAAAAAATGTATTTGCAGGAAATTTTATTTGTTCATTTTGTGGAAATGGTCTTAAAAAATTTACACCATCAAATGAATGCACTAGGAAAAGAATATCAAGAATAAGATTAAAAGAAATTTCTACTTTTTCTTCTTAACCTCTGAGGTACAAATAAGGTCAGCCAGTGGTTTCCTCTATTTTGCTCCTTTTGCTGTTTGTGTACCTGTATCAGGGAGCTCTGTGTTGTGTATTTCCCAGGTTTTTGTCATACCAATAACTTACTAAAGTTGAATAAAATGACTTCAGGGTTAAATCAGCTAAAAGAAAAGATGGAGCCTTCACATCTTTTGTGTTTATCTGGGTGGAGTTGAAACACATTCTTAGTAAAAGATCTCAAGAATGGAAAAATGAGTATCCAATGTACTCAATACTAATGTGAAACCAATATATAAGCAACTATAGGCCCACGTGAAAGAAAAATACAAAGATAGTCTGTGAGTGGGAGACGAGGGCGGGTGAATGGCGGGCTCTCACCTGATGTGCAGAGTGTGAGGGTGCTCAGCCCGCCCTCTGGTGGGCGGGATCTCACCTAATGTCACAATGTGAGGGTGGTCAGCACGCCCTCTAGGTGAAGGGCTCAACTACAACTTGAACTTTACCTTAGACATGAAAACAATGTAACCTAAACACTGTACTCTCATATCAATCTGAAATTAAAAAAAAAAAAAAAAGCATAAGACGACAAATTTCTATTACTTAAGCAAAAAAAAAAAAAGTTTACACTATAAAAGATGGAAATAAAGAAATTACAAAATTGACTGAAATGGAAATATAAGAAGTCTCTGGTGAGAAGGAACTCTTCTTTGTCACCCTAAGGTTATGAGTTCTCGGGGTGTAACCATTTTTCAAAATTGTAAGGCTAAGTTTTGTGCATTATAGTGTATTTTATTTTACCCAAAGAAAAGTGGATAGCAATTGTGGTAGTAATTGGGATGCAGAGAGTGGATGGTGAAATAGATAATACGGGAATGGAGAATGTCAGTAAGAACTAAGTCAGGTGATGGGTACGTATGGCTATTTTGTTTTATTTTTTATGTACTTGAAATTTGTCATAATATAAAACCAATAAAACCAAAAAGCCTCATAAAGTGCTTTCCCCAGATGCTTTAAGCCATTGTCATCAAAACTTGAATGAAATAGAGATAAAGCTTCATTAAAATAATATGGTATACTAGATTATTGTAGAGAATCCAGGGAGAAAATTTAAACTAAGGTAAAACTAAACCTAGAAGATATTTTAAGAAAGGAGGAAGGAGAATTTCTTTCCTTGATTGCAAATTTCCAATCAGAAGTGGTACTTTTTCCCCCTTTCATTCTGAAGTAAGAAGCAAACACTATTTCTAGCTTTATCCCAAACTTTGGGACTTTTTCTTGAACACCAATTTCCTGTCTGTGTGAGATACACAGATAAAACTTTTTTGCAATGATCTCATCAAATCTTCTTTTCAAAAAGAAGTTATTTCCATTTTGGGTACATGGCCTTCGTAAGAACTGTGTTATGAGAACACATGTGGATTGTGTAAATAGTGTGTTAATATCGATTTCAATATTAAACTATTATATTTCTTTACAATGCTTGAGAAAATGTAATTTGCAATGTATTCGTATGAGGGCTAAAATAACGCGTGGGGTCATTTGCGGCTCATATCAGATTAAAGCTATAAAAGCTGTATTTTCCTCCATTAAAAAAACCCTTATCTCATTCTAACATTGCATTTTAGATTTCAGTGCACTAATCATAGCAACAGAAATGCCATTTTATTCTAACACATTCTGGAAAGCTAAATGAACTCATTATTAGGTTATTATCAACTTCTAATTCTGAATGCTGATGGATTTTCCATGAAGTGTGTCCTAGTATGTTCCAGAACACAGGAGAGAGGGACACATTTAGAAAGAAGTCAATTAGCTACTGTGTTGGATATTTTATAACTATTTTCTTGGCCACCTGTCACACCATCCTGATAAAATTCACAGAATCATCCATTTTACACTCAAATTTTTAGACTGTGCTGTTTTGTAGCCAGAGGTCAGAAAGTTTTTGCAGTGCAGCATCAGAGAGTAAGTATTCCAGGCTTTGTAGACCGAAAGTCTTTGTGGGCTCAGCTCATCATTGTTACTGAAGCAATCATAAACAAGTAAGTGCAGGGAGATGGTTTGTCATACTACAAAACCAAAAAAAAAAAATCAAAAAGCCTTATAAAGTGCTTTTTGCACCTTGATTTACAGAATCAACCTGCAGGCTGAAGTTTGCTGACTTCTGCTATAGACCCAAGTCTCTCTCTTCCATGTGTGTAAGAATCTTTCATAGTACATCAGAAGAGGAGCATGAGAATTTGAGTTCTCTCTGATTTCAGCAGTCTGGCTTTAACATTCTAGAACTTGGTTTCTGTAGCTGTAAAAAGAAGTCATCTTCCTTTCCTGTTCTGCCCATTTTTGGTGAGACTGAGCAGACTAATATACATAGAATTTAATAAGCAGTAGGCACAGTCAGAAATCAGCATTAGGAAGACAATTTGGTAAGGGTTTCTTCTCCCTTAATTATTTATTTTTCCCAATTTAGGACACTGGAATCTTAATGGCATAAATCATAGCAGAGTCTACTTTAAATATCATTATTTCATAGTTTCCAAGGGCACGTTGAGGTGTATTAATTTCCTATTGCTTCTGGGACATATTATCACAGACTTAGTAGCTTCAAAAAAAAAAAAAAAAACAGAAAAAACAAACAGGTGTGTTCTCTCACAGCTCTGGAGGTCTGAAGTCTGAAATATGAGTCTCACAGAATCAAAACCATGGTGTCAGTAGGACTGGCTCCTTCCCAAGGTGCTAGGTAGAGTCTGCCCCTTGCCTCTTCCAGCATCCAGATGGTGTGTCAGGACCACACCTCCTGTCACCTTTTATCTTGCCATACCCATCTACCTCACTCTTGTAATTACCCTGGATCCACCCAGATAATTCAGAATGATTTCCTTGTCTTAATGTGATTACATGTGCAAAAACCCAGTCCTTTCTATTCATACCAAGTAAGGTTACAGATTGGTGGGCGTAGGGACCTAGCACAGGGATACTATCTTTGGGCACCTTCATTCAACTTAACACAGAAGTGTATCAACAAGGTCACAGAATGTGAATAGAATTTCCAATGGAGAGAGAGATTGATAGATACAAGGACTCAGAATTCTGAAACTTCCTTGTCAGAGCTAGCACCTTTAACCAGAGAGGGCTTTGCCCCAACCTGAGCAAATTGTAGCCCAGTGAAATAAGCCGAACTGCGTCAGAGAGGTCTTTGATCAGCTATAGGAAGGGCCAAGTTCCTATCATACTGAAAAGGCTAATGAACATTTTGGTGGCCTTTATTGGTGGCATTGAGCTTCAGTTCTCTGTAGTTTGATAACTCTAATTATTACAATCACAACAACCAAATCACAGGGAGGGAAACCCTCTAAAAGAAAATTATATGACTTAAAGGAAAAATGAGGAGGGGTGCATGATTCCTCTGAGGTAATTACTCTTGCCTACAAAGAGGGCCAGTGGTGAGGACGATGCCAGTCCAGGGATGATGGATGAAGGCTGCTAGGTGGATGTCCTCACAGAGGTACTTTTTTGTTTTGTTTTGTAGAATATTATAGACTTGGTGCCAGATCGTGGGTTTTGTAGTATTTTTGTTCATTCATTTTGCATGTGTGTTTGTGTGTGTGTGTGCAATTGCTTTTGTTATGGAACATTAGTTTTTTGGTTTGTTATTTGAGACAGAGTCCCACTCTGTCGCCCTGGGTAGTGTCATGGTGTCACAGCTTATAGCAACCTCAAACTCCTGGGCTCAAGCCATCCTCTTGCCTCAGCCCCCTGATTAGCTGGAGCTATAGGCACCTACGACCATGCCTGGTTAATTTTTGGTCAGGCTGGTCTTGAACTTCTGAGCTCAAGTGATCCTCTCACCTCAGCCTCCCAGAGTGCTGTGATTATAGGCAGGAGCCACTGCGCCCTGCCCTGTTATCAGACCTTAGTGCAGGAAAACCCTCCTATCATGGCTCTCTTCTGCTCTGGATGTTAAAAATAAGTGACAACTTTCACATTTACTCCCTTAACCATGATCTTTCCCTCCACTGCAAAGAATTTCTAATCAATCAACCACAAGTTAGGATCTGACTGTCCCTCGGTACCAGGATGGACCCATCCCAGTGTGGTGAGGCCGGTCCCACATCCCAGGGAAGTGATGGGCCACTCATAGCCATCTTTGAGGTTTGGAGGAAGTGAAAAACTCAGGCTGTGTCTGCCTGGACCTGACTGTTTATTTTTTGATGTGTATTTATTAATATCTAAATTTTCCTGTCCTAGATCCCCGGTGAACAAGACTGAGCATAAGCAAACTAAGTAATTCAATTTATCCTGAATATATGTGCCACTTTTCAAACAGATGTAGAGTTTTTTATCATTTCAGGTTAATTCCACGATACAGAGAATTAGGTTACAATGTTCGCCATTTGTTAGGTAGAGTCTGACCCCTAAGCTCGGGTAAAAAATGTACACTGACAATTCTGAAGACATTTTTATTTTACAACAAATTTAAAACTATGTACTTATCAAAGATTTGGTTAAGTCACATGAATTAAAAGACATTTGAGTTAATGGCTATATATTTCGTATGAGCACTCATTTATCTAAACCAATTTGAACAGAATCTCAGATGAGATTTTTGGCTGGTTATACTAGATCTTAGCACATACAGATAACACGTAATATGCATAAACACATGTAGACACATCCTAATAATGATCTTATAGCCTTTGTTTTAGAACTTTCTTCACAAAAGTGTGAAACAGAGTAATGCAAACTAACCAGTTTATGAAAGACAGCTGGATCCAAATTATGTTGCTGACGGAATAGCTCCATTCACAGGCTGAATTTGATGTGTCCTTAGAGCTGACCTAAGGAAGGTTGTAGGCCAAAATTTTGGTTGAGGTAGTTTGTTTTTTAAAAAAGCTTTGCCCTGTCTTTTTTCCCATCTGTTTGGTTTTAAAGAAGTTTAAGGGTCAAATGGGTAAACATTTACATTTCATTTAGGACTGGCTGAATGGTATAAGTAAAACAGTATCACCAACTGGCCTAAAATTGTTTTGTTAAGGAATCTTTCATTTTCTTGTCTGAATGGCTTCAGTAGTCACTGAGGGCAAGGAAGGATTTCAGAAAGATTATTGGAAAGCTGTTCTTTTTCTTTTTTCTCATTCCTGCATGGCAAAGTAATCTTTATGTTGGGCATTATACTGTTGTTTTGAGCTCAAGATTTTGACCCGCTTGATCTAAAAGTCTAACTTAAAAAAAAATTATCTGACTATTCCTTTTTATAACTTTAATCTTTCAATTAACTGTTCCATCACCCTGAGCAATTGTTTGTCTGTTGAACTTAAATGTTCACTCTCTAAAGATCTCTAGGTTGTTGGTTACCATGGAGCTGATGAAATTTGTAAAGCCATTCATTTGAAAGCCCTTTAAAATTTCTTTTTATTTTGGCAGACATGCCCTAAGAAAAACTTCTGAGTAGCCTTTGAAATTAGCAAGGGCACATTATCATTACACAAATGAAACGTCAACAGATCCCACATAGGCAGGAAAGAAATAAATAAGGAGAAACAGAGAACACAAAAGGTGCTCCACATTCACTCTGTAGGTTGGTGGCTGCAGTTTATAATTGTAGCCTAAACATTTGTACCTTTGAATCAATCTGAAATCAAAAAGAAAAATAAATCCTCAGGAAAAAAATAAAAATAAAAAATAAAAACATGCATGGGAAAACCATGTAGCTGTCTAGAGTTCCAAGAAGCTTGGCTTACCTAATAGTCGAATGCCAATGATGTAGGGAGGTCAGGGGTTTACCCTACACCACCACCTCAATCAGATGTGCAGAAACCACCAGCCAGGGGTCAGTTCTTGGTTTCACCCTTTGTATATGACTATTTACAATGGGAAAATACTGGACCGGACACGGTGGCTCACGCATGTAATCCCTGCACTCTGGGAGACTGAGGCAGGTGGATCATTTCAGCTCAGGAGTTGAAGATAGGTTTGAGTAAGAGTGAGACCCCATCTCTACTAAAAATAGAAAAACTAGCTGAGTGTGGTGGTAGGTGCCTATAGTCCCAGCTACTCGGGAGGAGGAGAATTGCTGAGGGAGGAGGATTGCTTGAGCCCAGGAGTTTGAGATTGCTGTGAGCTATGATGCCACAGCCCTCCACCCAGGATGACAGAGTGAGACTCTGTCTCAAAAGAAAATAATAAATAAAATTTGAAAATGCCATTCTGGTTCTGATTAATCTCTTGAGATGAAAGAGAGTCCTCTAAACCCTGTCAAAGCATATGAAGGGTCTAGGAAGGTATTTCAGATGGTGACGGCTGCCCTGCTGACTCTTAACTGGCTGTCTCAGACCCACCATTTAAGATGTTTGTGTTTATTCTTACAAGGTGTTCAGGAACAAGCTAAGAAAGCATAGACTGAAATCATTCACAGAAGTGTGTGACCAAACCCAAACAAAACCACAGTCAGAGAGAGGGCTCCCATGTCTTTTAACCCAGGCACACAGGTCAAACAAGATGTTAAACCAGGCGTGCAGAGCCAAATGAGAATTCGCCAGAAAGGGCATGCTTCCCAGGAAGAAAGTAAATTCTGCAGATTACAGAGTACTCAAACCAAAATAACACCTGTCTTTATACCAACAAAAACAACAAAAAGCTTGCCAAAAACAATTGTATGGCTATAAAGGGGTTCGAGATCATTTATTTAAGGTTGCCTGCAATCCAATCAGGTCTCAAATGAAAGTAAGAAAGAACCCACAAAAGAAAGGGACTCCGAGCATCCAAGAAGAGATTGACCAGGGCAGAGCAGGGGACTCACAGAAGTAGAGAAGGCAAAAGGCTCGGTCTGTGCCATGCTCAGTTCCAGGCATTGCCAATTTAAGAGAGATGAGCTCACTTTGATCCCACTTCTGGCATCCTAATTTCAACCTAGGCAACAGAGAGGGTGACTCTCTGGAAGACAGTCCCATCTATTTGGGAATGGGCATTGCAATAGGAATTCATGTGCCACGTTAAAGGTTTTTAAAGAAAAAATGAAGAAGGTAAGATAATTGTTTTGACATAGTTATTCTTGATTACAAGGATCAATAACCAAGGGTAGTCTAAATGCCCACCAGCCCGGGAATGGATTAACAAGCTGTGGTGTATGTATACCATGGAATACTATTCAGCCATTTAAAAAGATGGAGACTTTACTCCTTTTGTATTTACCTGGAAGGAGGTGGAGAACATTTTTCTTAGCAAAGCATCACAAGAATGGAGAAGCAAGAATCCTATGTACTCAATTCTGATATGAAGGCAGTAGATGATCTAATCATACCCACATAGGAGAAAAACTCAAATCAATTCAAGGTGGGGGGCAGGGGAATGAGGGAGGAGAGAAGAGAGGGTAATGGGTAATGGGTATGCTCCCACCTAACGGGCACCACGTTAAGATGTATGGCACACCTCCTGGGGGTGAGACACAATTATAAGAGGGACTATACCTAATGAATGCAAACAAACATTGTAACCTAATTCTTTGCACCCTCAAATTAACCTGAAACAATAATAAAGAAAGGAAACAATAATTAAAACAACCCAGTGTAGTGCCAGACCAAGTTTGAATGGCTATTGCTGGGCAGATGTTCTTGTGAAGGTATTTTCTTGTGTAAGGTTATGATGGCCTTCATATAGGATCACCATTTTGCAGTTGTTTGCAATATTAAGATAGCATAACACTGGAAAGATGGCTTATGAATATAAATTTTTTTATCTAGCATTTAAATGTAATGTGAATATTTTTATTCTAGAATTTAGGCCAAATATCATTTTGTAGTTTTACAATTATTCTTTCAGAAGATAATTAAAAATGCTTATTTTTTTTATAATGGCTTCATCTACAAAATTGATAGTTAAAAATAATTATAACAGCTAAATATATAAAAAGAAATTACATGGTAGAAGCAGGATCTAGGATGCATTGGCTCCTAATTATAAAGCATCCCCCTCCACAGTGAAGATTTAAAGTAATGAAAACTAACTGAACAGAAACTATTTTACAAGTTAATGTACAAAATTAACAATCTGCGTTTCAGCCACGCATTGGCAATATAAATGTAAATTGCACCATATCTTGTAAGAAACTGTTAGGTTTTTTAAATAAACTTAATTACATACAATTATTAATGTCAAAATCACAGCAGTTTTATAGAACAGAATTTGAAAATATGGCATGAATGTATTTAGTTCTCCTTGTCCAAAACAAATCATCCCCCAATCGAAAGATAATGTAATTAAATTATTAAACTCAAGGAATTGAACTCCATAAATAAATATTTTGTTACGTTACACGTCTTTGGCATCATGCGACGTATTGAACACTCCACTCCATCTCTCTATATCTTTGCTTTACGTTATGACGTTATGTGTCTTTGGCATCATGTGGCATGTTGAACACTCCACTCCATCTTTGTATATCTTTGTTCTCTTTATTCCCTTCCATAGGTGTGATTTATTTACTACTTTAAGATGAAACTTAGGATCTCAAAGATGAGTAGATTTTTTGTTCATTAATTCTGAAGTGTTCTATTTCACTGTTGAGACAAAAAAGTGTATAAACTTTGGGCTCTATCAAGGATTTAATTTTTAAGAAAATATACCGACATACTGGAGCATCAGTTTAAAACAAACAATAAAGCTCTTGGTCTGTGTAACTAACTGTGTCTGGTACGACAAAGATTCATTCAATCAATTGTCAGGAAAGATGAGGGCCATATTTGAAATAAAAGAACTGGTGTTTACTTGGGATTCATTTTGTTTAAAATAGTTCCCACCTCCTCATTTTACTTTGATTTCCCTAATGTATTTTTTCATTACCACAGATTTTTAATTTTTTCCTCCTCTTTTTTAGAACATGGCAGTGCATGTTTTCATTTCTTATTTTAGTTTGCAGAGTAAGGGGCGGCAAACATTTTGTTCCACTTTGAGATAAACTGATCCAAAAGAAATTTTCCAGCACCCTGATATTATGTTTCCCATAATCCTTGCTGTCTGTTTGGAACAGTGCATCTCTGTTTATGGTTTTAATCATTACATTAATTTTTGTCTTGCTGTATGCTTTGACATTTCACTAGCCCCCAAACCACATCCCATGGAATCTGGGGGTCTTTTGCTGTCAATTACGGTGTGTCCACTGCCTCTTGTGGGTATTTCTCTCTCCCCCTCAGCTTCCAGCTCTGCTAGCTCTATCTTTGTAATGCTCCTCAGACTGAAGGCCTGACCTGGTGTCTGGCACACAGGAGGTGCTTACTAAATGCAGGTGTTCTCTTACTCCAGGTATCCTACAGTTTACCACTAAGCCTTATCAGCTGTTCTCCTTTGCTACTTAAGTCACACGGTCTTTTCTTAAGCTCCCAAGTCTTCAGTTACCCCATTCCACTTGACACTGTCCATCTGAATTGTGTCCAGCCACCCTGGTCCACTCTGCCAGCTGCAGTCTTCCCAAATCTGAGCAGTTCACTTCACTTCTTTGTGGCTATAACTCCCTGCTTTTATTTATACTGAAATGCCCTGTCATCTCCTTTTCTTTTGCCCTTCACTATTTTCCCAGCTCTTAGAATTGATGAGTCTACCATTTTCTTTTTTAATCATGCAGCCTCAGTTTCATTTAGATAGCATTTAGTGTATATGTGTATTTAGCTGTAGATTGCTGTATTTCATTTTGCTCTGTCATCTTCCAGAGTAGATGATGTATTTCTGGGGAGTGGAGATAGTTTGCATTTCTGACACCTGTCCTGACCACCACCGGCTACACCATTCATTGAACGCAATGGCTATGTGCCCTTGTGCTTACTTTATCACATGTCAACTGTGCAAAATCAACATTGGATGTTATTGCTGATGGATAAGTCCTATGTACCTCAAGACACAGAGTCAGTGGGATAACTCTCCTGTTTTGTAGAGCAAATCACTTATAAAATACTGTGTATTATTCTTGAGAGTATGAATTGAGGACTTCAGATATTTCCTTTACGATAGGTAAAGAAAAAGATAGGAGGGTGGGTGAGGGGAACCCAAGATGCTTTTGAGGGAATAAATCAAAAATCTTGGAACAGCTATTTTATTTTCATCCTAATGCATACAAGATTAACTCAGCCCATCTGGCTATAGAAAAACACAAACAGTGTCTTCATTAAGTTTGAAATTTTGAGCGATCCAGGATTTGCTTTATCCATGACAGTCTGTGCACTGCCAAATGTCGAATCTCATGTCCTCGACTGGGATTTGGTTTTCTTTGCATCAGCAACATGGTTTTTAAAAACACCCCGTTCAGGATGTTTATCTTTGTCACATATTTTCATGTTTTGATTTGAACATATGACTTTGGTTCTCAAATCGATTAAGAAGTTTTTGTGTCTGCCACCAAAAACCCGTCTCTGCTGACAGCAGTTGAACTCTAAGATCAGAAATACTTTAAGCCTCCTCATCGTCAGGGTACAGCTTTATCATTTCCCTCCAAGGGGCTTGTTTTTTTGTTAATTTCAGAGACTTGGAATTTGTGGAAGGTGTGTGTGTATGTGTGTGTGAGGACATGTGTTCCTGCCTGTGCTCTCACGCAGTCTTTTCTTTTTTCCCATATCAATTGATAAAATACACTTATTATTGTTTTGTACTGACTTAGTCTCATAAACAAAGCCAAAAAGCTTTATCTGAGCCTTTGCTATATAGAAGCCATATTCCTTAGGCGAATCACATTTAAATCTTTCAGTGTTGTTATGACTAGAGTATTTAAAACAGCCTAACCTCAGAAAAACTTGTTCCTGTTTGAAATTTAAAGAAAAGCCTACTGTTATAAATCTGTCACTCTTAGGCTGGGCACAGTGGCTCATGCCTATAATCCCAGCTACTCAGGAGGCTGAGATGGGAGAATCAGTCGGGCTGCCTGAGCAGGAGTGAGACCCTATATCTACTAAAAATGGTAAAACTAGTCAAGTGTGGTGCCAGGTGCCTGTACTTGCAGCTACTTGGGAGGCTGAGGCAGGAAGATCACTTGAGCCCAGGAGTTTGAGGTTGCTGTGAGCTGTGATGATGCCACAGCACCGTATCCAGGGTAACAGAGTGAGACTCTGTCTCAAAAAAGAAAAGAAAAGAAAAAGAAAAAATCTATCACCCATAATATTGCCATTCAATCATTTAAGTATCTTCTTTATTCCTAATCAAAATTCAAAAGTCATTTTGGCAGCCCTAACATATAAAGACTAGACCCCTCTTTGCCCTGGTTTATAAACACTCCACACAGCACCATCTCCTTGGCGAATGCTTCACCCACCTAGTCTGTGCACGCGCAATACAAACTACGTGCAGGATTTCCCACAGAATGTTTGTGATGGTAACTTAACTGAGACATATCGTTCAGGTGACTGATGAGCTGGGCAAACACATACCAGAGAGAATATTAACATGCGTGTTCTTTAAAGTCTTGGGCTCGTCCGGGTGGTCCGCTGTACTTTGGCCCAGCCCAGAACACGCAGGTGACGCGAAGTGGCGGAGCTCCAGGGTGGTCCCCACAGCGCACGTGGACTCAGCTTCCGAGGTGAGATGCTGAGGCCTGACCTGGGCTACCAGCAGAGAATCTGGGGACTCGGTGTCGGAGGGGATGTTCTGAGGCCTGACCTGGGCTACCAGCAGAGAATCCGCTGACTCGGCGTTGGAGGTGAGATGCTGAGGCCTGACTGGGCTACGAGCAGAGAATCCGTGGACTCCGGGTCCGAGATGAGATGTTGAGGCCCGACCCGGGGCTACGAGTGGAGAATCTGGGGATGAGACGGGGTGCTGGACAATTCAGCATAAGACAGCCCACGCAGTGCCACACTTCATGATTCTATATATACAGAAAATTAGATTAGTGGGGCTTGGGGTAATAAACAGATTATTCGCTGTTAATCCATTTCAACACATTTATTGTGAGCACGGACAGCGCGGGAGGAGAATTGGTTTACGGCACAGGCTGCTATCAGTGTGTTCTGCTGTCTGGTGAAAAACAAAGAGACAGCAAACAAATGCTATGACACGCTCTCTTAAAATTCTGTGGAAAGTGTGATGGAGAATCAGTGAACGTGAAACGTCTCACCTGCTCCAGCCTGACAGACACAGGGTTCACGCGAGCCCGTGAAACTTCTTCACAGCACAGGCCACACGCGGACTGGCCACCAGCTCTGCTTCATCCGAGGCGACATCGCGGCTGCAGACGCAGACAGTCTGGTCCATCTCAGGAATATGCTTACAATTTGCAGACGCACACAAAGCTGTGGCATAGAGGAAAAATGACAAAATGACTACGTACTGGTGACTGCTGGGAAGTAGAGCACTGTGTTTGCAAAAAGTCTCAAAGATCACATCATGAATTATTTATTCTCTACTAACAGATTCAGATTATCCTGGGAGAAAATGTGGAGAGAGTGAGCAATTTTTTTTTTAATTTCACATTAATATAAGGGTGCCAATGATTAGGTCACAATGTTTGCGTTTGCCGGGTCAGGTCCCTGTGGTAGTTGTGTCCTGCTCCCAGGAGGTGCCATGTGACCTTACATTGTGCCCACTGGGGGGAGCTCTCCAGTCCCCCTCCCTGCTTCTCCCCTGCTCCTTTCTCTTCACCCTTCCCTCCTCCCTGCATCTTGAATTGAATTGAGTTTTTCTCTTGTGTGGGTGTGTATTAGTTCATCTACTGGCTTCATATTAGTATTGAGTACATTGGATACTTGCTTTTCTATCTTGTGAGACTTTACTAAAGAGAATGTTCTTCAGCTCCATCCAGGTTAATACAAAAGATGTAAAGCCTCCATCTGTTTATAACTGAAAAGTGTTCCATGGTGTACATATACCACAGTTTATTAATCTGTTCATGGGTTGAGAGGCACTTGGATTGTTTTCATGTCTTGGTGATTGTGAATGGAGCTGCAAGAAACAGGCTAATACAAATGCAAATGCATTGTGATAAAATGATTTTTTTTTTCTTCTGAGCAGATGCTTAGTAATGGGATTGTGGGATCAGATGGAAGGGCTATTTTGAGTTCTTTGAGGATTCTCCATACTTCTTTCCAAAGAAGCTGTATTAGTTTGCAGTGCCACCAGCAGTGTAAGAGTGTTCCCTTCTCTCCACATCCACACCAGCATCTGCAACTTTGAGACTTTTTGATGTGGGCCATTCTCACTGGGGTTAGGTGATATCTCAGGGGGGTTTTGATTTGCATTTCTCTGATGATCAGGGAAGACAAAACTGAGCAATTTTAAAGAATGTAGTGACTAATTCAATGTTGATGTGAGGAAGAATTTTCTGACGATACTTTGCAAAATCAATTTACTGAAGAATGGAATCAAGTTAGGAGACTGATTAATAATCTTATTTGAACAACGAGACTATCAGTTCTCTTTGCACTGACGTAGAGGTGTCAGTGAGCAGTCCAGAGTGAACTGGACCAAGGAGACGTTCATGGTGTACAGGCCCCGATCACTGTTATGTGAAGAACACGAGGAAAATGGCATCGTGGAGTGACTTCAACCTTTATATTAAATAACTGGGTGAAAGTGGGTATCTTTCAAAACAAGAAACATACTATTGAAAAGGGGATTTGAAGGCAAACATAAATAAAATTTTGAGCATAGCAAAGTTGAAATATATATTTAGGAAAAGGTATAAGTTGGAGTATGGAGCCAGAAAGATGAGTTAGAGACTCAACTGCTGAGTTAGTTATGGATGATGTCACAAAAAATTTATTTCCTGCTCATACAATAGTGCAGCAGTTCTCAACCTGTGGGTCACAACCTCTCTGGGGGTTGAAGGACCCTTTCACAGGGGTCACCTAAATACATCCTGCATATCAGATATTTACATTATGATTCATAGCAGTACAAAAATTACAGTTATGAAGTAGCAATGAAAATAATTTTATAGTTGGGGGTCACCACAACATGAGGAACTGTATGAAAGGGTCACGGCATCAGGAAGGTTGACAACCACTGCAGTGGTGGAACAGCAATGTTCCTGCTCAGGTCTTTCCAAAGCGTTTAATAAGATGAAGATTTCTTCTGCCACGTGGCACCTCCCTCCTCCAGGCCTTACAGTCTTCTGCATGTGACCAAGAGAGCGGGGACAGATAACACAAACAGCATGTCAGAAGACCACTTCCATCTCATTTCATGGTCAGAACTCAGTGGCCCGACTACACCCAACCATAAAGGGGGCTGGAAATGCAGGCAAGGTGTGTGCCTCTCCCTTACCAAAGCGAGGTTATCTATGATGGGACCTCTGTGGACTCTTCCATATTGACCTCTGTCACTTATTGATGGTCATCTGGTGAAAATATGGATATTGAGATCTTCTATAACTTGATTAAGATAAATTAAATATTTAAGCTGTGTTTATAATTATAATGAATTTTTACATTTAAACACTATTTTCTAGTTAGCATGTCTTCCCAGGAAATTATGTATTCTTGATAATTAAATTTATTAACTATGCAGACCACTAGGTCCCTTAAAACCTAGAGTTTCCAGCCCTGTGTGTTCAACCAAAATGCATCCTCAAGGCACTGGAGACACAGCCAGACAACATAAGAGGAACACTGTGCTTAGGGAGAAAAAATATTTTCCCTACAGCCTTTGCTGTTATGAGTAAATAAAATTAACAACTAATTCTCCTCTACTAATTAAAGTCATTAAACTTCCACATATGTATGGCTAGCACCCTTCAGAGATTCAGTTGACTATAGCAATTACTTTTTTATTTTATAAAAATAAATGTTTTCTTATACAGACTCTGAAAAAAGCAAGGTTTCTCTGATAAAGAGGTAACATGTATAAGGTCAATTTAATCATATAGAAAAAACACAACTTCTGAACTCAACGAACAAATAATTTGAAGGGGACAGAACAAAACATGAAAGAATAGCAATACAATAAGGTGAGAAAAATTAAGTTAATGTTATTGGTCAATATTCTATAAATTTTTGTGTCAAGCACTTAAATGCTAAAACTTTGACACCTTCTTCCCAAATATAAGGATTTATATTTACATGTGGTATTGTATTAATGATACTTACATTAAAAATAAATTTAATATGATGAGAAGAAATTTAATACACAAAACTGGAGTTGTAAACGTCTTACACTTTTTCTCATGAACCGTCTTTTGTGCTTTGTTAGGTGTGCACTGCCTGGCAATGGGGCCCGTAACCAAAGGGTTTCTGAAAAGGAAGAACAGATAGTAGCTAGCAAAAATCCTTAAGAAGGGTTTACAGGTTGACGTAGAAGCAGTACAGGAAAATATAAGAATATGAGAACAAAAACATTCATTCTCTTTTCAAGAGAGTACATCCACTGGCCCGCCCAAGTGGGTGATTTATTTATACAACAAAATGGCTTCAACAACCGAACAAGCTGAATTCTAATGTTGGCATTTTACTTTGTGACTTTATAAGATTAGTGTAACCTTTCTTTTTAAAATGTGAGTTTTCATGCATCTGAAATAGAGCTATCACCAGCATATCCTCCCTTACTGGACTGTTTAGAAGGCTATAAGAGACAGTACATGTAGGGACCACTATTAATTTTGCAATAAGCAGCCATTACCGTTATTGTTAAGAACAGAATGATAAACCCAGGGCCAGATTTGAAAGCCATGAAAAGCTATCAACATGGTTTGTGTATCTCCTCCAGGCTTTTGACATGCATTAAAAATATTGAAATTGTGTATAAAAGAGGGATAAGTGAATAAAAATTACAATTGTCTGTAAGGACACAAGGTAGACAGCAATTAAGAGTTTCACTGTTCCGAAATAGTGGTGCTGTGCTCCTTACAACATAGCTACTCAGACTCTTCCCCGGAGTTACCGAATCAGAATTTCTGCACTAGGGATGGGAAACAGAGTTGACATGGTGACATTTGAAAATCATTGTCACAGATAATGTAGAGAGATACTGTAGCAGGATTGTCCCCAGAACTCTGAATTCACTGAAGGTTAAAGGGCATTAATGCTGAGCAAGATGGCAGCCGAGTAACAGCTTCCTTGCATCTGGGCACCGTGAATCCGGGGAGATAGGACTCCAGGCATATCTGCCTGGTGGGATCTGCCTATCATCACCCCTGAGAGGATACAGGGAGTCAGCGAGAGACTTCTGGACCCCAAGAGGAGTACTAAAACACTGGAAAACTGATAAGTGGTCGCGTGTGTTCAACCCATCTAAACCTGCCGGCAACTGTAAGTTCAGTAGCAGCGAGACTGCAAACCAGAAGGGCCTTACCTGTGAACTGTTTTGGTGTCTTTGGACTTGGCACTCAGCTGAACTGCCTTGGGGAGAGCCTGAGCGGGAGTGCGGAAAACTTTGGCCTTTGTCTAGGGCCCCAGTCTGAGCCGCTGAGCCAGAGGGAGCTAATAGTGTTTGGCTCTGGGTCACAGGCAGCCACTGTGAGCAATCTGCCCCGGCAAGCTCCACCCTCAGGGTCGCAGAGCTAGAATTGGGTGGGAGCTGGTAACCCAGCAACCAAGTAGCCTAAGGGCGGGGTCTGAGCCACCTTGCAGCCCTAACCCTCGGGGGCAGAGGGAGACCAGTTTTGGCACACAGGGTAAGTGGATAGCCACTTCAGCAGTGATTCCAGCAACAAGCACCTCCCTGGGAAAGCTTCTGCTCAGCAAGTGAACAAGTTCAAAGTGCCTTTTAAGTGGGCTGAAGAGAGATTTAGGGTGTCTACCTGCTGGGGTTTGAGAAACTAGCAGCCTCCAGTCGGATCAGAACTGTGATTAACATCTCATACTCCAGAAGACCACGTGTTGCCCAGACAATATTCAATAACATATACATACTGCTTTGTTTTTGGTTGTGTTTTTTTTTTTTTTGATTTGGTTGTTTTTTTTGTTTATTTTGATGTTGTTGATTGTTGTTTTGTTTTTTAAGTTCAACCTTTTCCATACAGATCCTTTTTCTTTCTTAATTTTTCTAGTTTAATTACAATTTCCCATTGCTGCCTATTTCAATAATTAGAACTTCATTTTTGTTAGGGTTTCTACTGCTATTATTTGGTTTTCCACCCAATTTTATCCCATAAAGTTTTCTGTTTGCTTGTTTTGGTTTGAATTATAGCATTTTTGTCTTTCCTCTCTACTTGGTGGAGGTGGGGTACTGTGTCTGATCAGGTTAGCAAAGAGCTGCTGACCTCAAGGGAACCACCCACCTGGGCACCCCCAGAAGGTGTTTTTTTTTAAGGTTGTATCAAAGTACCCTAATGTACACCTATATTGCTCTGTCTCCCTCTTTCTGTGCCTCTCTTCTTTTTGTCAATATTCCTTTTACCCACCCCCTCTCCTTTCTCTATTTTTATTTTTTTTTCTTATCACTTGGTCCTCCTTTCTTTCATCCCTTTTTTGCTCTTCAACCTTCTCACCCGTCTGGTCCTGTAACCCTTAGTGCACAGGCACGAGAACTTAAAGAGCAAGAGGAAGTGAAAGGAAAATTAGGGCAAGGAAACAGATAAAAGAAATCACTCATGAGGAAGAATCAGCAGAAAACTCCAGGCAACATGAAGAACCAGTCCAGAACAACCCCGCCAAGGGACCATGAGGTAGCAGCTACAGAGGATTCCACCTATACAGAAATGTTAGGAATGACAGAAAGGGAATTTAGAATACACATGTTGAAAACAATGAAAGAAATGATGGAAACAATGAAGGAAACTGCTAATAAAGTGGAAATTAACCAAAAGGAAATTCAAAAACAGAATCAAATAAGAGATGAATGATATGAAGAATATAAAAAGGATATAGCAGAGCTGAAGGAAATGAAACAATCAGGGAACTTAAAGATGCAATGGAAAGTATCAGCAACAGGTTAGACCATGCAGAAGAAAGAATTTCAGAGGTAGAAGACAAAGTTTTTGAGATAACTCAGATAGTAAAAGAGGCAGAAAAGAAGAGAGAGAAAGCAGAACGTTCCCTGTCAGAATTATGGGACTTTATGAAGCGTTCCAACATACGAGTTACAGGAATTCCAGAAGGGGAAGAAGAATGCCCCAGAGGAATGGAAGCCATACTAGAGAATATTATAAAAGAAAATTTCCCAAATATCACCAAAGATTCTGACACACTGCTTTCAGAGGGATATCAGACCCCAGGTAGCCTCAACTCTAACCAAGCTTCTCCAAGACACATTGTGATGAACCTGTCCAAAGTCAAAACCAAAGAAAAGATTCTGTAAGCTGCCAGGAATAAGCGCCAGTTGACCTACAGGGGCAAATCCACGGGAGTGACTGCAGACTTCTCTAATGAAACTTTCAAAGCAAGAAGACAATGCTCATCTACCTTTAATCTACTTAAACAGAACAATTTCCAACCCAGAATTCAGTACCCTGCTAAGCTAAGCTTCAAAATTGACGGAGAAATCAAATCATTTACGGATATACAAACATTGAAGAAATTCGCCACAACAAGACCAGCTCTACAGGAAATAGTTCAACCTGTTCTGCACACTGACCACCACAATGGATCAGCAGCAAAGGAAGAACTCAGAAATTAAAGGACAGAACCTAACCTCCACACTGATGCAAAAGATAAAACTAAGCAATGGACTCTCACAAAATAAGACGAATAGAAGACTACCACACTTATCAATTATCTCAATAAATGTTAATGGCTTGAATTCCCCACTGAAGAGAAATAGATTGGTTGACTGGATTAAAAAACACAAGCCATCCATTCGCTGTCTGCAAGAAACACACCTGGCTTCAAAAGACAAATTAAAGCTCTGAGTCAAGGGTTGGAAGACAATTTTTCAATTGGCAAATGGAATTCAGAAGAAAAGAGGAGTTGCAATCTTATTTTCAGATACATGTGGATTTAAAGCAACTAAAGTCAAAAAAGACAAAGACGGTCACTTTATATTGGTCAAGGGAAAAATGCAACAAGAAGACATTTCAATTCTAAATATCTATGCACCCAATTTAAATGCTCCCAGATTCTTGAAACAGACCTTACTCAGTCTGAGCAATATGATATCTGATAATACCATAATAACAGGGGACCTTAACACTCCTCTTACAGAGTTGGACAGATCCTCTAAACAGAAATTAAACAAGGATATAAGAGATTTAAATGAGGCCCTAGAACAACTGTGCTTGATAGATGCATATAGAACACTCCATCCCAAAGATAAAGAATATACATTCTTCTCATCACCCCATGGAACATTCTCCAAAATCGATCAATCCTGGGACACAAAACAAATATCAACAGAATCAAAAGAATTGAAATTTTACCTTGTATCTTCTCAGACCATAAGGCACTAAAGGTGGAACTCAACTCTAACAAAAATGCTTGACCCCACCCAAAGGCATGGAAATTAAACAATCTTCTGTTGAACGACACATGCGTGCAGGAAGAAATAAAACAGGAAATCATTAACTTCCTTGAGCATAACAACAATGAAGACACAAGCTACCAAAACCTGTGGGATACTGCAAAAGCAGTTTTGAGAGGAAAATTCATCGCTTTAGATGCCTACATTCGAAAAACAGAAAGAGAGCACATCAACAATCTCACAAGAGATCTTATGGAATTGGAAAAAGAAGAACAATCTAAGCCTAAACTCAGTAGAAGAAAAGAAATCTCCAAAATCAAATCAGAGATCAATGAAATTGAAAACAAAAGAATCATTCAGAAAATTAATGAAACAAGGAGCTGGTTTTTTGAAAAAATAAATAAAATAGATAAACCATTGGCCAGACTAATGAGGAATAGAAAAGTAAAATCTCTAGTAACCTCAATCAGAAATGATAAAGGGGAAATAACAACTGATCCCACAGAGATACAAGAGATCATCTCTGAATACTACCAGAAACTCTATGCCCAGAAAATTGACAATGTGAAAGAAATGGATCAATATTTGGAATCACACCCTCTCCCTAGTCTCAGCCAGGAAGAAATAGAACTCCTGAACAGACCAATTTCAAGCACTGAGATCAAAGAAACAATAAAAAAGCTTCCAACCAAAAAATGCCCTGGTCCAGATGGCTTCACTCCAGAATTCTATCAAACCTTCCAGGAAGAGCTTATTCCTGTACTGCAGAAATTATTCCAAAAAATTGAGGAAGAAGGAATCTTCCCCAACACATTCTATGAAGCAATCATCACCCTGATACCAAAACCAGGAAAAGACCCAAACAAAAAGGAGAATTTCAGACCAATCTCACTCATGAACATAGACGCAAAAATTCTCAACAAAATCCTAGCCCATAGATTACAGCTTATCATCAAAAAAGTCATTCATCATGATCAAGTAGGCTTCATCCCAGGGATGCAAGGCTGGTTTAACATACGCAAGTCTATAAACGTTATCCACCATATTAACAGAGACAAAAATAAAGATCACATGATCCTCTCAATAGATGCAGAAAAAGCATTTGATAAAATCCAGCATCCTTTTCTAATTAGAACACTGAAGAGTACAGGCATAGGTGGCACATTTCTAAAACTGATTGAAGCTATCTATGACAAACCCACAGCCAATATTTTACTTAATGGACTAAAACTGAAAGCTTTTCCTCTTAGATCTGGAACCAGACAAGGTTGTCCTCTGTCACCTTTACTATTGAACGTAGTGCTGGAAGTTCTAGCCAATACAATCAGGCAAGACAAGGAAATAAAGGGAATCCAAATGGGAGCAGAGGAGGTCAAACTCTCCCTCTTTGCTGACGACATGATCTTATACTTAGAGAACCCCAAAGACTCAACCACAAGACTCCTAGAAGTCATCAAAAAATACAGTAATGTTTCAGGATATAAAATCAATGTCCACAAGTCAGTAGCCTTTGTATACACCAATAACAGTCAAGATGAGAAGCTAATTAAGGACACAACTCCCTTCACCATAGTTTCAAAGAAAATGAAATACCTAGGAGTATACCTAATGAAGGAGGTGAGGGACCTCTATAAAGAAAACTATGAAATCCTCAGAAAGGAAATAGCAGAGGATATTAACAAATGGAAGAACATACCATGCTCATGGATGGGAAGAATCAACATTGTTAAAATGTCTATACTTCCCAAAGCAATCTACCTATTCAATGCCATTCCTATCAAAATACCAACATCGTACTTTCAAGATTTGGAAAAAATGATTCTGCGTTTTGTATGGAACCGGAAAAAAAACCCGTATAGCTAAGGCAGTTCTCTGTAACAAAAATAAAGCTGTGGGCATCAGCATACCAGATTTTAGTCTGTACTACAAAGCCATAGTGCTCAAGACAGCATGGTACTGGCACAAAAACAGAGACATAGACACTTGGAATCGAATTGAAAACCAAGAAATGAAACTAACATCTTACAACCACCTCATCTTCGATAAACCAAACAAGAACATACCTTGGGGGAAAGACTCCCTATTCAATAAATGGTGTTGGGAGAACTGGATGTCTACATGTAAAAGACTGAAACTGGACCCACACCTTTCCCCACTCACAAAAATTGATTCAAGATGGATAAAGGACTTAAATGCAAGGCATGAAACAATAAAAATCCTCCAAGAAAGCATAGGAAAAACACTGGAGGATATTGGCCTGGGGAAAGGCTTCATGAAGAAGACTGCCATGGCAATTGCAACAATAACAAAAATAAACAAATGGGACTTCATTAAACTGAAAAGCTTCTGTACAGCGAAGGAGACAATAACCAAAGCAAAGAGACAACCTACACAATGGGAAAGGATATTTGCATATTTTCAATCAGACAAAAGCTTGATAAGTAGGATCTATAGAGAACTCAAATTAATCCACATGAAAAAAGCCAACAATCCCATATATCAATGGGCAAGAGACATGAATAGAACTTTCTCTAAAGACGCCAGACGAATGGCTAACAAACACATGAAAAAATGTTCATCATCTCTATATATTAGAGAAATGCAAATCAAAACAACCCTGAGATATCATCTAACCCCAGTGAGAATGGCCCACATCACAAAATCTCAAAACTGCAGATGCTGGCGTGGATGTGGAGAGAAGAGAACACTTTTACACTGCTGGTGGGACTGCAAACTAGTACAACCCTTCTGGAAGGAAGTATGGAGAAACCTCAAAGCACTCAAGCTAGACCTCCCATTTGATCCTGCAATCCCATTACCGGGCATCTACCCAGAAGGAAAGAAATCCTTTTATCATAAGAACACTTGTACTAGACTGTTTATTGCAGCTCAATTTACAATCGCCAAAATGTAGAAACAGCCTAAATGCCCACCAACCCAGGAATGGATTAACAAGCTGTGGTATATGTATACCATGGAATACTATTCAGCCATTAAAAAAAATGGAGACTTTACATCCTTCGTATTAACCTGGATGGACGTGGAAGACATTATTCTTAGTAAAGCATCACAAGAATTGAGAAGCATGAATCCTATGTACTCAATTTTGTTATGAGGACAATTAATGACAATTATGGTTATGGGGGGGGACAGAAAGAGGGAAGGAGGGTGGGGGGTGGGGCCTTGGTGTGTGTCACACTTTATGGGGGCAAGACATGATTGCAAGAGGGACTTTACCTAACAATTGCAATCAGTGTAACCTGGCTTATTGTACCCTCAATGAATCCCCAACAATAAAAAAAAAAAAAGAAAAAAAGAGTTTCACTGTTCCGCAGTAATTGGAACACTTCAAAGTCAGCACAAATAAAGAGTTAACAGAATTATTACATGTATAGAAAGCTGACAAATGGGAAGGACTGAGAATTTAAGATTTTCATTCTTGAGTGAAGATTCTGTAGAGTTGACAAATAAGTATAAATTTCAGTCATTAATCCTGCTTTGCATCAGAAATTTTCAAAGATAGACATATCCAGTTCTAGTTTAAAATTAATGAAGCAACCTCAGACAGCTGGAGGACCCCCCAAAGTCTACTTCCAGTTTTTAACTAGGAGAAAATTAAAATTTTTAATGCCTAGCTGCATGTTCTATATACCCAGACTCATATAGAAGTTTTAACAAAATAAAGTTTCATTGAACACTTCAAGTGAGAGAGAGATTTCATGGTTTACTTTCACACTTTTATAATTCAAATAAATTTTTCATTATTAAAGTTGATAGGCTTTATTTTACCTTTAATTTGTTTGTTTTTTTTCTTTTTTGCAGTTTTTGGCCGGGGTTGGGTTTGAACCTGCTACCTCCAGCATATGGGGCCGGCGCCCTACCCCTTTGAGCCACAGGCGCCACCTTACCTTTAATTTGTTAATCTGAAAATATTTGACATTTCAGGCTGGATACAGGAGTTCATAAAATTGGTCAAAGTCTAGGTCACATTGAAAAATGCATTCCCACAAAAGATGAAAAAATGTTAAGTGATTTCTCTTCATACTATTTTTGGATTTCAAATTAATATAAAGGTACAAATGTTTAGGTTACATTGTTTTCAATTCTAATGCAAGGCTCAAGCTGGAGTTGAGCCCTTCACCCAAGGGGTGTGCTGAGCACCCTCACACTGTGCACATTAGGTGAGATTCTGCCCACCAGGGGGCGTGCTGACCACCCTCTCACAGTACACATCAGGTGAGATTCCCGCCTGTCACCCCCCTCCGCCCCTTCCACTTCCCGGCCTTCCCTCCCCATTGCTAGACTATATTTGTGTTTTATCATTCATGTGAATATGTAGTTGTTTGTATACTTGTTTCATATTAGTATTGAGCACATTGGATATTTGCTTTTCCGTTCTTGAAATACTTTATTAAGAAGAATTTGTTTCAACTTCATCCAGATAAACACCCAAAAATGTAAAGTCCCCATCTTTTCTTATGGCTGAATAGTGCTCCATGGAGCATATACACCACAGTTTGTTAATCCATTCATGGGTTGATGGGCACTTGGGTTAAAGCTTCTGCACAGCTAAAGGCACCACAACTAAAGCACACAGATGGCTTTTGGGATGAGAGAAGATGCCTTTTCCTTTATTGGCTTTAATAGATAAGTTACTTGGTGGCACTCATAGCTCAGCGGGTAGGGCTCTGGCCACACACACCCAGGCTGGCTGATTCCAACCCGGCCCAGGCCCGCTAAACAGCAATGACAACTGCAACAAAAAATACCTGGGCGTGGCTCTCTAGTCTCTACTCAGGAGGCTGAGGCAAAAGAATCACTTAAGCCCAAGAGTTGGAGGTTGCTGTGAGCTATGATGCCACAGCACTCTACCAGGGGTGACAAATGAGACTCTGTCTCAAAAAGAAAAAAAAAAGAAAGAAAGAAAGAAAAATAAAAAAGGAAACAAACATATAAATTATTTATTAGCTATACACCTCTGTTCTATTGTTTTAAGCATTCCTTGGCATTAGTCTCCTCATATACATATTTAAAAAATTATTCTGGCCTGTACTGTTTTGAAAATCTCTCTTGTCCCACAAATCCATAAGTTAATATTTTTCTTCGTAACTTTGAAAGTGATCCAAAGATCAGAAAACAATTGAAACATCTTTGATCCCCAAAGCTACAGCATTATGACATCAGAATTTGTGGTAATATGCCCCATTTTCAATATTAATTTAGTTTATTTTATGTATTACCTTTATAATTGTGTAACTGAAAGCATAGAAGCAGATCAGAATTATGACAGAATTTGGTCTTTGGGATAATTATGATGTAGAAGAGGAAAATCAGTGACTTTACAAAGGTCTGAATTGTTTTTGTTTAGGCTACCAAATAGGAAGCCAGCTGCATTTTGTACAGAGTGGTGATTACTGCAAGCCTTGGCAATGGGGAAAATCCAACCTGCTGTGGCTTGGGGATGCTACCATGAGCATCTGAGCTTCTGCCAAGTCCTGATAAAGATGGTCACAATTTTGCAATATTATGTTGATGAAACAGGTTCTAAAAGCATTTGAGAATATCTGGTTTAAACAGCACAAACCATTCTGAAGTCTCCTAAATTATCTGAATTATTATGATTGGTTGAAAGAAAATATTGCAACGTTTTTCAGTTCAGTTCTCCTTTGCTTTGATTTGTAAAATGAAACTGGAGATGAGGCCACACAGATTACTGTGAATTACACAGAACCACAGGACTATTCAAATCAGTCTCTGGATGCTTTTATCATGCTTTCTATTTGAGGTGTTAAATGTTATAATATTATTCCCTTCTGCATTCCCATTGGTCTGCACTTCATGTTGTCAAGGTTCATTCATCCAATGCTCTTCTTCATTTTCTCTTTTCCTTTTGCCAGTGATTTCAGGGTCAAATTTGGTTGAATTGGATTATTAATTAACCTGGATTGATTTCCTATATTTTATTTATTTATTTTTATTACCAATTAATATGAGGGTACAGATGTTTATGTTACATTGTTTTTAACTCCAAAGCAAAGTTCAAGTTGTACTATTTTAAATGAACTTTGATCAGGTTCCATTTGGATCATTTTGTTGTTGCCATGATTGCTTTTGGGGTCTTCATGAACTGT
This sequence comes from Nycticebus coucang, assembly GCF_027406575.1. NCBI lineage: Eukaryota > Metazoa > Chordata > Mammalia > Primates > Lorisidae > Nycticebus > Nycticebus coucang. The sequence goes on along the minus strand of NC_069780.1, from coordinate 105,780,465 downwards.
TTGCCAAGACTAATGTCTGTAAGGGTTTTTCCAACATTTTACGTCTATAATTCTTATGGTTATCCATCATAGGTTAATTTTTGTAAGTGGTAAGAGGTATGGGTCTTGTTTTGATCTTCTACATGTGGCTATCAAATTTTCCCAGCATCATTTATTGATTAGGGATTCCTTTCCACAGTGTACATTTTTGTCTGCTTTGACAAAGATCAGATGGCAACATGAGGATGGTTTTGTGTCTAGGCTGTCTGTTCTCATCCATTGGTCAGTGTCTCTGTTTTTGTGCCAGGGCCATGCTGTTTTGGTTACCACAGCTTTGTAGTATAGTTTGAAGTTTGGTATAGTGAGGCCTCCTGATTTGTTCCTCTCACTTAAGTTTGGCTATTCAGGCTCTTTTCTGGTTTCACAAAAACCATAGAATAATTTTTTATAGATCTGTGAGAAGTGACATTGGTATTTTAATGGGGATTGCATTGAATCTGTAGGTCACTTTAGGAAGTATAGTCATTTTAACAATGTTGATTCTGCTGATCCATGAGCATGATATGTAATGATTTTACTGAGGAGGTGTAAAGACTTCTACAGGGAGAACTATGAAACACAGAACAAGGAAATAGCAGAGGATATAAACAGATGAAAAGACTTAATTTTTCAAAAGTTATTCTGTTGTTGCTTTGGTCACTCAGAAACATTGCATGTTTTTGTTGTTGTTGTTTTTGTCTTTTACTGTGGTGATATTGTCCTTCCTATTGCGTTTTCTTAAGATTTGCATATTCTACCGTGCAAATATCAGGTGTTCTGTGAGACCTTCCTCATTCTAGGTAAGCTGTCCATTGTTTTTACTCGTACTTTCTACTCATATTATAAACTCTGAGAATAAAGTATTTGTTCTACTTTATGCACCCCGTTTAGCACAGATTTCTGCACTCGTAATCCCAGCAAGCCTATACCAATTTAAATCACAGTAATAGTGATCTCAGAAAATCCACTGCATTTTTATCCCTGAATAATTCCAGACTTAAAATTGCCTAGTGTTTCAGTAGCTACACATTGAGGAAAAAGATGTCACGAGCAAGGTCAAGTTCACCTTGAGTCTACGTTCAGAAAAAAATGAACTTATAACGCACAGTGCTCTGGATAACAGGTATATAGTATGATTTGAGACACCTAGACACTTAGAGTGCTACTAAATTGTTCTCACATCGGTAGGAACTCCACTGATCTACAAAAGTCTCTTTATTTTTACTTAACAAACTTTGATATAGCATTTACTTTGTGTCAGTCATCATTCTATAGACTTTATGAATATCAACTCATTTAATGCTCATATCATCCGATGACTTACATATCACTATTTTCCCTATTTCCATATAAAAAAAATGGACCTAAGAAAGGTTAAATAATTTTCTGGAGGTCACCACTAGTAAGTAGCTGGTGTAAAATTCAAGTCAAGAAAAGCTGCTCCCAGAATTTATGCTTTCAGCTAGTGTGCTAGTCTCACTAACTTTAATTTTGTGTCAAGAAGAGGCTGCTGTCAAATGTCACATTTATTCACTAGATTGAATATTTAATGGATATGGGCAAGAAATTGAATCAAGAGCACAGACTATAAGAGTTTAAAGCCTGGACTGACAGAAGCATATTTGACAAGAGAAAGTTAGTTTGTTTGTTTGCTCTGAAGGCTCATTGATACTCAGGATTAAAAGAAGAAAAAGACTATCAGTGAAAAGTAATTTGTAAATATTCTATGTCATTATCAAAAGTACAAAAGAAATCCAGTCACATTCTTTTAATATTATGAAAGGATAAAGGTGCAGTAAGTGCTTCCGGTGAATCTATCAATTAAGCATCATTTATTACAAACCTATTCATAACTTTAATTTGATTAATCTTTGTCCCTTATGTAAATTCAATTAGCTTTAGGGAACCAAAGAAAAATGATCTTAGAGAATGTTACTTTGATGCCTTACAGCTGAAATGGGGTATGGGTGGAAACACCAGACAGATTAGAGAAGCATTTCCAACGTGTCTGGCTGGTGAGTCTGTGAGAGTCAGCAAAAACACACAGTCTAGTTCTCAGATAGACCCGCCAATGTAGAGACGCCCTATTAGTTACTGGGAAACAGAAATAAATTATACACAACCTGCTCCTTTCAAGAATCTCTCAATCTGTTGAGGAATGCAAGCAAAATACAAAAGCAACATTTATCATACAGTGAGACACACATTGTATGTACCCAATCCATCACTTTTCAGGTGGTACTTGTACAAGTATTTTAATTTATGTTTTATTTAAATGAGGTTTTATTATTTTAGGCATGCTTGGTATAATGAGTGTAAGTCAAGCAAATAGAAATAAAAATAAGCAGCTATCTATTGAAATAAATAACTAAGAATAATCTTAATTTTAATACAGGGTGTCCCAATAGTAGCCTCTCAAGTCACCATACATAGAGTAAATGGAAAATTGTAGCTAAATGTACTTTTATTTATCAATTATTCATTACAAAATTTTACAAAATATTTACAAAGTATTTTCTGTGTGTTGGCCACTTTTTTGTAAGATGCTTTTGTAAATATGGGTATGTTTAGCTACTATTTCCCATTTTCCCTACACATAGCAACTTTATGGGTGACTTTTTTGGGACACTTAGTATTTTAAACTTGTTGGCTATTTAAAAAATTTCTGAAATAAAAACAAAAAAAGTCATTGCATTTGCACTAGAAAGTACTGCAATTTACAACTGCCAAGATGTAGCAGCAACCTATAGGCCCATCAACCCATGAATGGATTAACAAACTGTGGTCTATGTACGCCATGGATACTATTCAGCCATAAGAAAGATGGAGTCTTTACATCTTTTGTGTTTACCTAGATGGAGTTGAAATATACTCTCCTCAGTAAAGTATCACAAGATGGAAAAGCAAATATTCAATGTACTCAATACTAATATGAAACCAGTATATAAACAACTACGAACCCACATAAAAGAAAAACACAAAAAGAAAAACACTCCTGTAGCTCAAAGGAGTAGGGCACTGGCCCCATATACTGGAGGTGGTAGGTTCAAACACAGCCCCAGCCAAACTGCAAAAAAAAGAAAGAAAAGAAAAGAAAAAAAAAAAACACAAGAAACACAAGCATAGTTCAGTGAAGGGGAGAGGAAAAGAGGGAGAGGGGAAGTAGGAGAGGAAGAGGGTGACTGGCGGGATGCTCATGTGCATGGTGTATGGGTGCTTAGCACACCCCTTGGGCGAAGGGCTCAACTGCAATTTGAACTTTACGTCAGAAAAGAAAATAATTTGTACCCCCATATTTATCTGAAATTTAATAAAAATAATGAAATAAAATAAAATGCATTTCAGAAGTCATTGAAAAAGACAACAAAAGAGGATGGCAGGATTGAAGGCCTAGAGTTAATCAGACATCGTTAAAAGTGAGGAAAACAAACAAAGCAAGTGATGCCAGAATGTATGAACACAGACTTGGGGACATGAAGTTTGTAGCAGGCAAGGAGTAACTTGTTATTTAACACTTGCACCTCATAGTTGAGAATAAACTGTGACTCATGACAGGAGCACACATACACACCTGAAATAAGGACAGGGAAGCACAGCAAAGCTCTGAGAAATTAAACGTAACCAATTTGCTGAACCACTGTCAATGGGGAAAAAATTTGTTATGAATCCTAGTGACACTATTTTTAAATTTATTCTTCAGAAAAGCTAGCAAGAGAAAGATGTTCCTCCAGTTCCTGATATACCATTATATTTCTTCTATTCATCTTTTAAATTACAAAAAAGAATATCATAATAAGAAACAATTCTTCTATATGCCTTATAAAAGAGCATGATGATTATTTTAATAAAACATATAGGTAACAAAATACAAAATCACTCACATGACTAGGAAAAACTCAAGCACTTAACGTCATTGGGTATGTCGCATGCTGTTATAATTCAAAGTTTTGTGCAATCCTAAAACAGCTGGACTTTTTGCTCTTGCAAAAGTCTGAATGCCTATCATGGTATACGATAAGGAGCTAAATAATCATAAAGTCGCTGCTCCCTCTACCATATTGCACTTGATTGCAATCAGCATGTTACAACCTCAGTCTGATTAAAAAGTGTCAAATGTTTCATCAGCTTTCCATGCATACCTTCTGAGCCTCATCTGTGGTCACTGGCCCATTGAACATAAATTTTACCTCCTTTGATGTTCCATTGGAATCCGAATTACACAGTTGATGCTAAACTGTGCCAGAATTAAAACTCCCTTGAAGATAACATGTCTGGTGAACTATTTTGGGGGACATGATTTGTATGATTCATACAAATGAGTAATGCTTTAGAGAAGTCCCACCCTCCCTACAGGTCTAGAATTCTAATGTATTGAACACAGCATGGGAGGGCACAGTGAGTTCACAGTTTTTACTACTCTTGATGGCGATTATTTAAAGACAAGAAATAGTGATTTCTTGAAGAATTATTTCTTATTATGACATTCAATTTGAAGACAAAAGCATAGTGATTTTGATATTTATTAACATAAAAGGCACTGAATATAGTTTTCTTATTGTCTTATTCTCCATTTTCAGTGACAACTGTTTTTCATGAATTGAATGTGTATACATCCAATTAAGATATTCACATATAAACAGATATGTAGGCATGTATCTGTTTATTCATTTAACAGATATTTACTGGTTGTTTACTACATGTTAGGTACTAGAAAAATGATAAGAAAATAAATGAAGTCCCCTCACTCAGGGTGCTTTTTCATAGGTGTCAGAATCTACTGAAATGATTGGTTAGTGACTATTGTATTTGCCTGGAATGTTTTTCTTTTCTTCTTTTCTTTTATTCTTGAGTAATTTTAAATTAAGTATGTGTCTTATAAACTACAAGTGAGTTTTATCTTTTTGAAGAAATCTATCTTTTAATTAGTCTATTTATTTTAAAATGGAATCCTATCCCATGTATAAACATTTGAATTTTTAAATGGTATTTTGAACTTTTTATTTACTGTTTTGTCTTTTAACTCATCTTCATTAGTGTCTCTTGTAGACTTGTTTCTTCTTTTCTTTCATCTGGGCTTTTTGTAGGTTTGAGGGTTTGGGTTGGTTTTTTGTTTCTTTGGTTGGTTTTTCACCTTTCTTGCACCACACTGACTTAAAAGTTGAATTTCTGTTTCAATTTTCTAATGCTTACTGTTGTAGTAAAAATAGAAATTTAATTTATGAAAGATGCATGTTACAATGTCTCTATAAAAAAATCTAAAGTAATAAATATTTATACCTGCTTTCCCCAAATTTAAAATTTTAATCCATGCAGTTGCGATTATAGGTCACAATGGAAGATCAAAGTTTATTTACTACCTGCATACAAAAACATATTGCACATCGAACAACCAAAATGAAAGAAAGAAAGAAAGAAAGAAAGAAAGAAAGAAAGAAAGAAAGAAAGAAAGAAAGAAAGAAAGAAAGAAAGAAAGAAAGAAAGAAAGAAAGGAGGGAGGGAGGGAGGGAGGGAGGGAGGGAGGGAGGGAGGGAAGAAAGAGAGGAAAGGAAAGAAAGAAAAGAAAAAGATACTCTACCAAAGACTAGCATGGAGTTTACACAGGACAAACCTGGACATTGATCTTTTCAGTAGTTCAGGTTGTGTCTTGCATGGATGTGACTAACTCAGCTTAGTGTTTTAAACTAAAGCTATGTTTGATTTTTAAATACTGTACACTTTAATAAATAAACCAAACAAAGCCTCAAAGTAGAATGGTCACTGCAAAACATCACCCAGTGTCTCTGCAGATAAGAGTTTGACAAGTGTGTTCCAGGGGACTGCAGATATTCCTCTACATACAGCATTTAAAAACACATTAAAACAGACCAGTTCCCAGACTAAACCAATGAAGAAACTGCAATTCCGTGCAAAATATTTTAGACTGCATTTCATTCTCGATTTCCTCAGGTGAAGAAGTGGTTGCATATTTAAAATGTAACAAAAGCAGCTAATGCTTTCATAAAGAATATTACCATAGTGATCCCATCCCATCCACCTCCCCCATCTCTGCCATATTTTGAAAACAAAATAACATTTCCTATAACCAACTTTTTTTAATGTTACATATACTATTCTCAAGGCACATCTGATGCTGTATTTTATGACAGTCAGAAGGTGTCAAAGTATGTTTAACACAGGATTTCTTCAGGATCCCTCCCCTTTCTGAATTCCAAATGGAGGAACTGCGATTCCTGAAGGTCTCATCCTGTATTCCAGCTCCTTTATTGTTTCTGGTTGCCACGAATCATCTTCTTTTTTACAGTTAATTCTCATGTAGACTTACCACATTTTCCTCATGTTGGTTCCCATCCTCATGTGGAGTTTATTTTTATCTTATCTTTGGTGTAGGTTGTTTTTCTTAGCTCTCCCATGTGCCTAAAGTTGGGGATTCATCTCTGTAGTAGTTTAGAATTTGCCCTTTCCAGAAGCCACTTTATCTGTTACAAATGTTTGTTGTATTAATTATCTCGAGTTCCCTATTTATGGCAATAACCAAAGCAGCTCTGGCTGACCCCAACTTTGCATTCTTTGTTTAGCACTCCATCTCTACACACAAGGTTCCTGTGACACTTGGACGACTACCACTTGGCTCATGATTTTAGGGGACTACCAGCTGGTAGATGAAGAATTTCTCTTCTGAGTATCCAGAGCTCCACTTTCCCCACAATCATTAAGAGAAACTTGTTGTTTTCTTGTCAAATGTTGCTCGTAAGGTTTCTGAGGTAAATTGATCGCGAGGAGTATTCCACCTTCAGTCAAAGTTTAATATAAGTAGAACGAAACAAAATACTAAAATAATGCACCGCTTTTAATTTTTCTCATAACAGAATTCTATCAAATTTATATGCAGGTGGTTTAGTAAGTCTGGGCTCCAGTGGGCTCTCTCCCATATCATAACTCTGAATACTTGGTGGAGTCACTCATTGTTCCTGAAGGCCCCTGACCCCATCCAGCCATAAAATAAAAGGGACTGGCTTAGGTTAAATCCGTTTTAATCTGCTCATTTCAAACGTCCAGGAAACACAAATCGTATCTAAAAATTCAGGAAGATGTGGAGATGCTTTTCCGAGTTTGATGCAATTACATGGTAACTCCAACCATAATGAAGTTTCACAAGGAAGGGAGCTAGAGGTCCTCTCGTTCCAGTCCCTGATTTAGGAGATGGAGACTGGAAAGTTCTGTGAAGTTGAACAATCTACTCAAATGACTTCAGTGAGAAAGTCAGGACTAGAATTTTACCTTTTCTGTATTCCATATAGTGGGCTTCCCTTTGTACCGTTGTTTCTCATCTTAGATCCAGTTCATCTTAATGTCTACAAGTTATAATGCCAAAGCTTCCCTAAGGATTTTTCAGATCTCTTTGGAGATAATCCCTCGGTCATTCTGTAAATGTGTATATACTTACAGATCTGCACTTTCCTAATCACATACAATGAAATTCCCATACCCTATAAGAACTAAGTATGTAATTTTTAATTTAATTAAATTCTTCTTTTGATACTGGGTCTCAGCCTCTCACCCTGGGTAGAGCGCTGTGGCATCCTCATAGCTCACCACAACCTCAAACTCCTGGGCTCATGCAATCCTCCCCTTTGGCCTCCCAAGTAGCTGGGAACATGGGGACCCACCACCATGCCTGGCTAGGTTTTCTGTTTTTAATGGAGAGGGGGCTTGCTCATGCTCAGGCTGGTCTACAACTCCTGAGCTCAGGAGATTCTCCTACCTTGGCTTCCCAGAGTGCTGGGACTACAGGAACGAACCACCGCACCCAGCCTAATTTTTAAATTTTGTTAAATAGAACTTTAATAGACTATGAAGCATTTCTTTAGTGGATTCTGGTCTGGTGAAAATACAGTTGTTTTTAATACTATTTATGATATGAGTATTTCTCTGTCTTCCATTTCAACCATTTTTCAAAAGGTTGAATTTTTTTACTGGCATCCATGTAGACTCACAGAGAAAGGTAAGAGCATTTATTATTATTGCCTATATGCTAAAAACATTTTCCTTCTTAGATTTTTTTTTTTTTTTGTAGAGACAGAGTCTCAGTGTACTGCCCTCGGTAGAGCGCCGTGGCGTCGCGGCTCACAGCAACCTCCAGCTCTTAGGCTTATGTGATTCTCTTGCCTCAGTTTCCCGAGCAGCTGGGACTACAGGTGCCCACCACAACGCCCAACTATTTTTCTTTTGTTGTTGCAGTTTGGCTAGGGCTGGGTTTGAACCCGCCACCCTCAGTATATGGGGCCGGCACCCTACTCACTGAGCCACAGGCGCTGCCCAAATAATGAACAATATTCCAGGCTAAAAGGAATGAAGCTGAACATGAGACAAAGTTGTCTCTCCTTCTCATTTGGTCTGAACTGGGCCTGAAAATGAAATTGAAACAAGAAAAGTTAACAGGAGAAACACAAACAATATACGTTTCATGGAAGGCTGAAGCCTTATAGTAACAAAGACCCAAAGAAGAAGCAAAATTCAGAATGTTTTCTCTAAAAGGTTGAACAAAGAGTGGCAATTGTGGAAAAGTTAACTAAATTGTGTGGGGATGCTTAAAAAGAGATAAGAACTATTTTTAACAAGATCTGTGTGTACAGAATTCTCTTGGCTATGACTCCAGGTCAAAGAATGTTCCTTTTCTCCTGATACAGGGAGGGCATCTTTCACTTGGGAGTTTTTATCTCTTGTTGTCAGGAAGAAAGGGGAAGAATAGAATGTCCTTCTTGCATTTGCTGTTTTTCAAGAAAGTATTTTTGGCTCAAAATAATCCTTATTCCAAAGAGGCGTGTCCTGCCACCCTGTAATACTTTACCCTTTATCTACTCCAAGTCAATCAATGCTTTCTTTATGAAAATAAAAGTATGACAACCAACATAAAACCTTAAAAATGTGTCAATTTCACAAGTTCAAACTATAGGAAAGCAAAAGAAAAGAAAAAAAGAAATAATAAAAAAGGCATGAACAGGAAAAAGCCTAAGTGCCCATGGATCCAGGAATGGATTAATAAATTGTGGTACACCATGTACACCATGGAATATTATGCAGCCTTAAAGAAAGATGGAAACTTTACCTCTTTCATGTTTACATGGATGGAGCTGAAACATATTCTTCTTAGTAAAGTATCTCAAGAATGGAAGAAAAAGTACCCAATGTACTCAGCCCTACTATGAAACTAATTTAGGGTTTTCACATGAAAGCTATAACCCAGTTACAACCTAAGAATAGGGGGAAGGGGGAAAGGGAGGGGAGGGAGGAGGGAGGAGGGTAGAGGGAAGGGAATTGGTGGGATTACACCAGCGGTGCATCTTACAAGGGTATATGTGAAACTTGGTAAATGTGGAATGTGAGTGTCTTGGCACAGTAACTGAGAGAATGCTAGGAAGGCTATGTTAACCAGTGTGATGAAAGTGTGTCAAACGGTCTGTGAAGCTTGTGAATGATGCCCCATGATCATATCAATGTACACAGTTATGATTTAATAAAAAAAATAAAAAAAAAAGGCAAGAACAAAAAGGTCCCTTGTAAACTTTAAATCCAGAGAGCACATCCACTTTTGTTGCATGTATATCTGTTCGTTCTGTATTTGTACAAAGGATATACCTGTGAATTTACATATGAGCTGTATATGTCAACATGATTAATATATTGTCCAGAAACTATGATTTTTTAATTTTTTATTAATTTTTAATTAAAATCAATAACTATACATTTATGGGGTACAACGTGATGATTTGATACACAATGTGGAATGCTTAAATCAAATTGATTAAGATCACCATCACCTCACTTATTTTTATGGTAAGACATTTAAAGTTTACACTTAGTTATTTTGAAATATACTCTTGCATTGTGCACTTTAAGTGAGATCCCACCAAATGCCCTCCCACCTCCCACCAATCTCCACCTCCCACCAATCTCCACCTCCCTTCCTCTCCCCTCTCCCATCTCACCCCTCCCCCTTACCAGAGTATATTTGTGTTTTGTCATTTGCATGAGTAAGTGTTTATATATATGTATATTGGTTTCATAATGATATTGAGTATATTGGATACTTTTTTTCCTATTCTTGAAATAGTTTAGTAGCCATAAAAAAGATGGAGCTTTACATCTTTTATGTTTACCTGGATGGAGTTGGAAGCTATCTTTTTTAATTTATTAGTATCTTGAAATTGTTTCCCACCTCTGCCTTATCATTTTATTTTATTGCCTACTAAAATCTGTAATGACTTATTATCATGGGTTTATCTTGTGTCTATTGCCTGTATCTTCTGCTAGAATGTAGGTTTCATGAGGGTGGGATCCAGTGTGGTTTATTTATTGAATACAAAGAAATTGTAAGTTCCTGATAAATATTCATTGAATTGAATAACTAACATATTCAGATAACTTGGGATTCAACCATGGTGTGTAAAATAAAAGGGAAACTATGTTTTTAATAAGTAGACGTGTATTACCTACAACCCACTTCCACAAAAGTAATCTCCAGTTTTGCTTATATGTAGTTTTGTGAACACATTTAAATATACCAAAATTAGATGTGTCTTTTTAGACAATAGGAATTGTTGAAATGAATTGTCAGAACAAAGTTGTAGGTAATAGCTATTTTGACATCCCTAATAGATGATGTGTGTTTTCATATTGTCACTTGGTTTATAGAAGATAAATCTCCTTATAACTTCCATGCCCTGTATTTCTGGTTTTGATCATTAATATCTTGACATTTCCTTGTTATTAGCAACTTCATTGAAATATTAGCCTACCTTTCTGAATGCAAAGCTTAGCTACAAGCAGTATCAGGTAGTTTCCACACATTTTCCTTTATTTCATCCTGTAAATTTAGATTTCTAAACATGGACATTTTTAGCAACAAAATGCCAGCATAAAGGAACAATACCAGTTATGCAAAATATTCAGGATTCTTAGTCTTTCCTATGACACAGAATAATTATCAATGTGGCTATGCATTTGGCCGTGGAGTGTGTTCAACTGACTTCTTTACACACTCATCCCTGTAGGGTCAGCGCACATAACTTCTGAAATCATGTGTGAAGTACATAACACATGTTGCTTTCTTTTAGAAAACCAGTTTAGCCTACTAGAAACTTTTATTTCCATCCTGCTCTGAGAGATGTCATTTCTGTCACTCAGTGCCTTTATTCGTAAACATTTTGTGGTTCCTGAAAATGTTGCTCTACACAAACTTTAAGCAATTAATTTAAAGAAGAAAAGAAACATTCCCAGATTGTTTGCAAATAAAATAGACAATAAAAAAAAAATAAACATGCCTATCAACAAAGCACATAAGGATTGTACAGGGTAGACCTGGAAGAAATAATACTGATCCCTTGGATGACGCCAGAGAGTAACTGTACAAGCTGTTTTTGCAAAGCAGCCAGAAAATAACCATGAAAACAATCCTCAGACACCTGAATCAGCAGCAGTTTTACTCTGTGCTTCTGAAACTTCCAAAAAGACTTTTAACAGCACCATACATCAACTTCTTCATCTACAGGCTCAGGGTCAAATTTTGATCAGTATTACTTATAAAAATCAAAAGTTTGTGTATATGTGTATGAATATTTTATTCATGATAAGCATGTTATTAACTAAAAGTATTATTTACTTTATTTTTTCATTTTTTAAAAATTAAAAAATTTCAAATTAATATGAGGGATGGAGACTTTACAGTTTTTCTGCTTATCTGGATTGAGTTGAAATATGTTCTTCTTAGTAAAGTGTCACAAGAATGGGAGAAAAGTATCCAGTATACTCAATACTAATATGAAACCAATATATAAACAACTAAAAACCCACATGAAAGAGAAACACAAGTATAGCCTAGTGAGGAGAGAGGGGAGGGAACAGGGAGGAGGAGTGAGGGTGACTGGCTGGCAGATCTCACCTGATATGAACAGTGTGAGGGTGGTCAGCACGCCCCCTGGTGGGTGGGATCTCACCTGATGTGCACAGTGTGCAGGTGCTCAGCACGCCCCCTGGTGGGCAGGATCTCACCTGATGTGCACAGTGTGAGGGTGGTCAGCACGCCCCCTGGTGGGTGGGATCTCACCTGATGTGCACAGTGTGCAGGTGCTCAGCACGCCCCCTGGTGGGCAGGATCTCAGTTGATGTGCACAGTGTGAGCGTGGTCAGCACACCCCCTGGTGGGCAGGATCTCACCTGATGTGCACAGTGTGAGGGTGGTCAGCACACCCCCTGGTGGGCAGGATCTCACCTGATGTGCACAGTGTGAAGGTGCTTAGCATGCCCCCTCGGTGAAGGGCTCAATTGCAACTTGAACTTTTCCTTAGAAACAAAAATAATGTAATATCTCAGAAGAAAAAATTACTTCATTTAAGATTTCAGAATGTTATGGAATACATATGTTTTGTTTCCATACTCTGTTTTTGTATAGAGTTACTCAAAATTATAAGTGTGTCCTTCACCCAGACATTGTGCACTGTACCCAGTAGGTGTAAGTTTGCCCCTCCCTTGCTCCTCGCTCTGCCAGCTTGACTCATTTACTTCCCTGTGTGCACTTCATTCAGTCTTGATCTGTTAGTTCCAATTCAGTCTGATTATGTCTCCCTTCTTGTCATGTTTCACTGAGAAGGATGGTCTCCAGCTCCCTCCAGGATGTCCGAAAAGATACCAGGTGGCTACTTTTCAATTATGATGCAGTATGACTTAAAGAATCACAAAGTGCATATTGAAAATGATATTATTACATTGCAGTGTAAACCAAGACAATGACTTATATTGCTTTTGAGAGTTACTAATTTTATAATCTTGACTAAATACAATTCTGCATATTTCTTGAAGCATATTCCATTTGTGTTTTGAGAATTTTTTTTTTAATTTACTAGCATGGAGGAAAGCAATCACTACTAGCTTGTCTTTATGGGTGGTCCTGGTGTTACACATTGGAAATGTATTGTGTCTTTTATATTTTTGTTACACCTGTTATGAGACAGAACTCAATTTGACAGAAGATATTACACAGAGAATCTTTAACCATAACTTAGAAATGATTGGGAAGTTAGATTAGTTAATAGAAATTAGATTAGTTAATAGGAAACAAGAGCTTAATGATAACCACAATTCAGCAACATCAGCTTGCTAGGACAAGTTATTTGGCAATCGGAAAACAGTGCCAGTGGGTAATCAATGAGAATGTAGTGAACAGGGCCCTCATGGAAACATCTTGGTGTGGGGGTATTTTACAAGCATTGTTACTCAGTACATCAACTACTTACCGTGACCTACAAATGTGCACTACCTATTACATCTTCTCTGCCTTAAACGAGATGGCCTTGTCCTTCTCACCAATCCTAAATGTCGAAAATTGTAGGTTGTCACCATTTCAATGCCTGAACTGCCAGCAAAAAGTACTTTAGCATTTCACCCAATTATCATCTCACAGGAAAATAAAGGGACAACTACCCAGACTTATCTTAAATCTTTCATCCTATTAAGGGGCATTACTGATTCTTCCTCATAGTTTCTTAGAACTACTTCATAATAATTATCCAGAAGGATGTGCAAACCCCTCTGCTAGAGGTTATTATAGCAGGGTGTTTTCTGTGTCAAATTTCTGTTTATGTGGCCATGATGTGATGGCTGATTTACACAGTAGTGTCTGCAGAGCCTTGTCCGTCAATCTGCAGTGTCTCATTTGTGTGTGCGTTTTTTCCTAATAAAATCACATTATATATCCCTTCTTAGAGCATTATTTATCACTTCTTGTTAAAAAGTAATATGTGTCTGTTGTAGAAAATTCAGAAAATTCAAATCAAGCAAAAGAAAGACGTTTTAAATTATCCATAATTTCATGACTTAGAAATACTGTTGAATAATTATTATCCATTGTCTGTAATTCTTAATATGTCACGTTTAACATTTTTATCATGTATTTGTTTTAGACATGTCAATTGTTTAATAATTATGTGCCATATTTACTTGTAAATTAAATCTTCAAATAATGTTAGTCTGTTTATAATTTTGATACTGATCATTGTAACATTTGGGAAATACATAAAATTATAAATAATACAATAAAATTGCTTGTAATACCAAAAAAAGCCCAACAATATTCAGTATCTCTGCATGCATGTACATAGTGCACCCTTTACTCAGGCTCCAACATAGGCTCCAGGGATTGTTGGTTAAATAGCAGAAAACATAAGTTCAGTCTAGTCTACATTTTTTATTCCATAGTTTTAAACTGTATTAAGTTCAAGTAGAAATATTTTTATTTTATAATTTTAAAAGTAAATTATTTGATAGCACAACAAAATGACTATAATCCATAATCAGTTAGGGTATACTTTACAATAATTAAGGAAGTGGAATTTGCCAAGTGCAGTGGCTCACACCTGTCATCCCAGCACTCTGGGAGGCTGAGGTGGGTGGATTGCTTGAGTTCAGGGGTTTGATACCAGCCTCAGCAAGAGTGAGACCCCATCAATACTAAAAATAGAAAAACTAGCCAGACGTGGTGGTGGGTGCCTGTCAGCCCAGCTACTTGGGAGGCTCAGGCAGGAGGATTGCTTGAGCCCAGGAGTGTAAGGTTGTTATGAGTTATGATGATGCCATAGCACTCTACTCAGGGTGACAAAGACTCTGTCTTTAAAAAAAGAAAAAGTGGAATTGTAATATTGGAATGTTCCTAAGACAAATGATAAATGCCTGAGGGAATGGATACCCTAATTACCCTGATTTAATTAATTCACATTGTATGCCTGTGTCAAAACATCACATGAACTCTACAAAGATACATCACTATTATGTACCCATGATAATTAAAAATAAAAAATAAATTATTAACAAAATAAATACATACATGCAAGCATACACATAATATGCAGACCAATAATTTTCTTCTTAAGTATTATTTTCCAACTTATTTCCACTAACCTACCAATTTGCTGGAGTTCCCAGCCTGTGGGCAGTTACAAAATGAGAATAATGGGAGCGTGCCATTTCAGTGGTCCCAAGTTTTCCAGCTGTGATCTCTCTCCCAAGGTCCCTCCTCTCCTCTGGCTCCCAGGGCTCCCTCCATGGCTCATCACTGCCCTCACCAACCACTCCAGTGTCCTCACAAATGCTATTCTGCACCTGCTGTCTCTTGTCTCCTGGCTTCTGTATTGTGTCTTTTGAAAGCTGCTGCCACTGCCAAGCCCTGACTTCCACCCAAGTCATCCGGGAAAGCTTCCAACACCACTTCCAGTTCCTGTTTTCCTCCTGCCAGGGTCTCATTTCAGAGTCTGAGGTCTCCTTAGAACTTCTCATGGAGTCCCCTATGCACCAGCCCACACGTGCTGCTTGCCACAGGTCATCAGCACATGCTCTTGTTGCTCCAAGAATCCAGGGCCCTGGCATTGATCTGATGGAACATTCCTGGCCCTACTTTTCCTGGGCACTTGGGTTGCTTCCACATCTTGGTGATTGTGAATTGAGCTGCAATAAACATTGTGGTACAAATGTCCTCATGGTAAAATTATTTTTGTTCTGGGCAGATGCTTAGTAATGGGATTGTGTGATCAAATGGAAGTGTTTTGAAGAAAGATGGGTTTTAGTTCTTTGAGGATTCTCCCCTCTGTACTTCTTTCCATACAGGCTGTACTAGTTTGCAGTCCCACCAACAGTTCAAAAGTGTTCCCTCCTCTCCACACCCACGTCAGCATCTGCAGCTTTGAAACTTTGTGATATGGGCTATTTTTACTGGGGTTAGGTAATATCTCAGGGGGGGTTGATTTGCATTTCGAATGTACATATTTAAGTATATCTAATTGAAGTTTCTTGAATGCAGCCTTCTTTGATTACAGTTAAATTAAAGTGGCCTTCCAACATGAACGTAGAACTTTGACATTTGCAGAGATTTGCAAAGAAGAGAAGGAATCAACACTAAAGGACTCTTGTTTCACCTCATCACTTTTGATAAGGACTTTCACAAGCTTTTACATTAGCAATAATACTGCATCTCTGTGCTCAAAGAAAATGATTGGAAATGAATCAAAATTGTAGTCAAAACCCAGTACTTACAGTGAATCATATTATTAAAGCAAAGGCATAAATGTGAGGAGTTTTAATTTGAATTAACATGTTGTTATCTTCATGTTTTTAAGACATCCTTCAGAAAATACCTGAAAGTTCTGTTTTTTGGCTTTAATTTGGTAACCAAAACAATGAAGTCAGTCTTCTCCTACTGAAGAGCAATCACAACTAAAATACTACACTTAAAATCATTTTGCATAAAAACTATTATGAAGATTTAATTCACATTAATGTGCATTTCACATAAAGTACTCTGCCAGCTTTATCATGGCCCCATTGATTGTCTGCTATTTATTCTTCTCACAGAAATGAGAGGTTGATATATTTGTGGATTGAATCATCTTGTACAATAAAAAACATATGGCTGCACGTTCCCAGTGACTGAATTCAGATGGCGCAGACACTGGCAGAAAAGCTCCTGAGAACATTGTAGGACCTGGGAATTAGAAACAATCATCAAACAACCCTCACAGGCTCATTAGAGCCCAACAATTGCCACCAGTCCTCTTCACCTTTCAGGAGGCTTTGCCAGAAAGGGCCGGAGGATGCCAAGTAACATTTGAGTGCAGATCCTGAGGAAGATGGAACCTAATGCTAGGAGATTATTTCCTTATTATCTTGGCCCTACGCAATTCTGCCGTGGAGGTTTTCTTTGAGATTCTCCCCTCCCTATTTCATATTCAGAGTACTTTATTACTATTAAGAAATGACCATTCACTCCTTCTTCTGTGTTAAATAAAAATCATGCTCATTGTACCTGAGAAATCTCTGAGATTCAGAGATTTACTCATGTGCCATTGCTAAAATAAAACCCACAGCCAACCCTGACTGCAATTTAATACTAGCTCTTGAGTAATAACTTGTTCATTTGTAGGACGTTTTGTTTCTCTATGAAAAAAAAAAACTTTAGTTTTTTATCACTGTGTCTTAAAGTAGCAGTACATGAAATGACTGTGCTTTCTCTCATCTATTCCATTCTGAAAGTTGGTAAGCTCATTTCTACAAGACAAATTTCGGGGCAGGCTGTCTCTGCAGGAGTCATTGACGAGGTGAATGGAGCATGAAGGGTCTACATAGCCTGAATGGTCTAGTCCAAACCTGGAACATTTTGCAGGAAAAATGTTTCTAAATTTTTTTCTTTCTATGAGCCAGTATATACGTGTATTTGACTCTGAGTAAATAACCGTGTTCTGAATGTTTGTGTGACCCTAACATTTATATGCTGGAATCATAACCCACAGGTGACGATACTAGGATGGGGGTCTCTGGAGAAGGGATCAGGCCATGAAGTTTACAAGAGATCCCTGCGTTTACAGAACAGGCCCAAGGGGGCTTATTCACTCTTTCCAACAAGCCAGGTGGTGGTGGAAGGTGGCCTCTGTGAACCAGGACGCAGGACTTCCTGGGACATGACACCTGCTGGCACCTTGACCTTAGACTTCCCAGCCTTCAGAATGGGGAGCAGTGGGTGTCTGTTGTTTTTAAACCCCCAGGTTATGAGATTAAAATACTACATAATCATCTGTACCTACAGACATATTTTCTACCAGATTTTAATGTCACTAACTTTAAAACACAGAATATTAGCATTACTAAATATTGGCCTATATGCAATTACTACTTGTGGAATGTTTCTTCAAGTATAATTTTTGTCTTCACACAGTATTCAATGATCATGTTTATTTATTATGAAATTCTGCCAAAGCAGCAAATTGATATGACTCACTAAATCAGAGGGTTTAAGATTACTGAAATATTTTATTATTACTTATCTATTGAGTTTTCTACTATAAAATGTAAATAGAATCCTGACCACACATCCAAGTTTTTTAACCTCTTTTCCTTTCCATTCTCCTCTGTTCTTAACTAACAAGCTTTCAAAATGACATAGCAAGCCCCAAATAGAGAAGGGAGCACGTATTTTCAGAAAGTTAATATTTAGAAACTTCAAAAGGTTGCTTTAGCTTTGAAACATCTGAGCAAGAAACTGTCATTTTAAAATTTTATGGACTTAAACATTTTCTGTTTGATTCTGATCTGATTCTTCACTGAAAAACTTTTACTCAGAAACCTGTAGAGCATGCAGATAATAACATTTCCTCAGAGGCAAAAGGTGATTTACAATGACTTTAAATAAATTTACATATGCATTATACTTTCTTTTATCTCCACATAACTAAGCTCAGTTCATTATTAACTGTGTAACAATGCAGAAATTAAATTATCTACATCTTCTAGAAAAATACAGTCAAGTTGGGGAGACATGACCCTTAAATGTCATAAAAGAAAAGACACGTTAGAGGGAGAGAGAGAGGGAGAGTCACATCTGTCATAGCAGTCATTGAAGTATTTATGGAGAGTTGCCATTTAATCTGAATTGTGAAAGACCATGATTAGAATGGGAAAAAAGGTGCAGGTGCTTTCGTAAGAAGCATCAAAGATCATGATCTGGGGTTCACGAGCTCTAAATTGTCTTGTGATTCTGCTGCCCTACATACATTTCTTCACAGCCCTGCATCCTCTATTTCTTCACAACCTTGGACATCCTATCGGTTGGAAATTATTGCAGCTAAATTCCAATTTGGAAGCATAGAAAGAGAAGAAAGAGTTATGCTTACTGTGTGTCCACCAGTAACATACCTGCAGCCAGACAGAAAACTCTGCTGAGCCTCAGAAGAAGATGGCAGGCAGCCCACCCTTATAAGATTCAGTAGTGACTCAAAATGTGTTTATTTATATTTCAGGTTAAGATGAGGGTACAAAAGATTAAGGTACATTGTTTGTGTTTCTTAGATAAAGTCTGGATTGCGGTTGAGCCCTTCGCCCAGGGCTCACGATGCACCATGACCTTCACTGTGCCTGTTAGAGGGGAGCTCACCTGTTCCCCCCTCCCCATCCCCCAACTTGAATGGAATTCAGTTTTCTCTTATGTGGGAATGCATTTATTCATCTAGTGATTTCATATTAGTATTGAGTATATTAGATAGTTCTTCTCCGTTCTTGTGATACTTTACTAAGAAGAATGTTTCTACTCCATCCAGGTTAATACAAAAGATGCAAAGTCTCTATCTTTTCTATCCTTTCTTATGTCTGAATAGTATTCCATGATATACATACACCACAGTTTGTTAATCCATTCCTGTGTTGACGGGCACTTGGGTTGTTTCCACATCTTGTCGACTTCAAATCGAGCTACTATAAACATTCCACTGCAAATGTCTTTGTGGTAAAATGATTTTTTCCTTCTGGGTAATACAAATGAGACTGTAGGATCAAATAGAAGATTGACTTTTAATTCTTTGAGGTGTTTTTATTAGTGACCTTCTGGAACAGAATGCATTTTGAACTATGATTCTTGTCTCTTTTAGATTTCTCTCTCTCTCTCTTTCTCTCTCTCTATATATCTATATCAGTATATGTATATATGTGTGTGTGCATTTCCTACTGTTTAATTTCCTTTTGATTTCCTGAATCTACTTATTCAGTTTGAGAGGCAGCCTATACAAGTAGTTGAGTATTTGTTTGTAAATGTCATGGTGTGATAAGAGTACTATTTTATGCTTCTCCATTCTTGTGATGCTTTACTAAGAATAATGTCTTCCACGTCCATCCAGGTTAATACGAATGGAGAAGCATGAATCCTATGTACTCAATTTTGATATGAGGACAATTAATGACAATTATGGTTATGGGGGGGGACAGAAAGAGGGAAGGAGGGAGGGGGGTGGGGCCTGGGTGTGTGTCACACTTTATGGGGGCAAGACATGATTGCAAGAGGGACTTTACCTAACAATTGCAATCAGTGTAACCTGGCTTATTGTACCCTCAATGAATCCCCAACAATAAAAAAAAAAAGAGTACTATTTTAAACTTATATTAATCCATTTATAAATACAAGATTAGAAAAGTCAATTTACCTCAAGGTACTTGTTTTCTTGCAATAATTGGAGATGTCCATCCTCATAGCCATTAAGTGTCATTATCACAAACAATGCTTTGTGTTCAAAATATTTTTAGTAACATGAACAATATTTATACAATAGTCTAGATTTTTTTTTTGATACAGAGATCGTATATTTCTTCTTTAAAAAAATGCCTTCTAACAGTTTTCTAAATCTAGCTCAGCACTATAATTTATTTCTCTGCAATAGGCATGTCCTGAGATTTTAAGCATCTGATACAATGAGATCGGTGCCCCTGCTTGCTGCCCTACAGAAAGCTATGTCTGCTAGCTCTTCTCCTCGAGTACATTCAATTAATTGAGCATATTGTGGCCTTCTCAGTGTGATGTTCTGCTAGTAAATGATTCATGTTGTGTCCCCCACCTCAGCGAACAGCAAACTTTCACCAGAAGCAGATGGAGGAATGATCTTGGCCATTTGTCGCAACCTCGGGTTCATCCAGGAAAAAACTGAAGTTCATTTAAAATTGACCTCAATATGGTGTTGGCCAGATTCAATTCACCTCCGGTGCACAGTTCTGCTGAGAAAGTAATCAACACCAGCAGATGGGCCTCTCCAGGTCCTCTTTCCTAGGCAATTAAAAATCTGTCACAAAGGCATAAAACTATCAAATATTTTGATATCTCTATGTGGCAGGGCTTTCCATAAACTTATGAACATAAAGATAAAATTGAGGCCCCCTCTCTATGCCTCGAGTCCACCTGACTAGGTATGCTTTTGTGGCATGAAACATTTCTTTTTTCAAGAAAATTCTAACCAAAATAAAATCCATGGATTTAAAGTATCAATTATGCCAATCTAATCCCCTTCCTTCTGTGCCGAATTGTTTCTTACATATGTATTTCCCCCCATCACTCAGACTTTATTCACATTTAAGAAAACAACAACTCAAAAAGCAGCTACCAGACATTTTCCTGACTGCTCCATCCCATACTACAGTTTTATGCTGTATTAAGTGATGATGTGTTACTGTTCTTTTATTTAGATTTGATAGAGCTGCTAATGTGCTAGTGAAGAATATGTTATGAGTTGTATTTTCAACTTACAGCCACCAAGCCAACATAGCCTTTCTCTGAATTCTCATGGTCATGAACAGAATTTTATGAGACAGATGCCCAGACCAAGTGCCAAAGTTAGAAAGGGTCTATCTATTTAAGAGAATTTATGAATTCCAGTTTGGGCCAAGTAGATAGGGTGATATGTCAAATGGGAACATAACTACTATATGAACTTTTTTATTCCCCTCAGTGGAAGGTGCTCTTGTGCAAAGGCTATAAAACACAGAATCGTCTCCACATCAGACAAAGGATTTAGCTTGGTATGCTGTTATTTACACTCATACAGTTAAGGAAAAAATGTCTGGGAATATGAATGACCATGTAACTATAACTGAACTTGTTTGTTCATCTTCAAAGTAGTTGCTACAAAACAACAACAACAACAACAATAGAAAGAGTTCTTATAAACTGTTTTGTGTTAAATGCAGATATTTGAGGAAGTTGTCATAAAAGTTTATTTGTTATCTCAGCCACCGTTTATATAGTACCTATGAGGGCCAGTCCATATGGTACCTTTGTGGAAGCTGGATTAATGTACGGCTGCAGGAGGTCACAGTCCTGCCCCAGAAAGCAGTGTCTGGCAAGCAGTGCATACAGCTAGAATTAAACCATCCTTTACGCCTTTGAAGAGACCCATGTTCCCTGAACAACCTGGTATGAGGGGGTCCCAGTCCCAGAACCTGCTGTACCCAGGCACTAGAAGGTTAACAGTAAACAAACTTGATACTACATATTGTGTAAGACCTGGAAAGACATCAAAGCAATAACCACACCAATAAATAGGCAATTACACATGTGAGTCAGATGTTTTGGGAAAAAATAGACTTGGATAATATTACTAGAGAAGTTCCATTTATACTGAGAGATCAAGGTAGTGTTCTTTGAGGATATGCTGTGTACGATGACTTGTGAAGCAGGATTAGATGCCAAGCAGGGAGCATGGGGAGGAAAATGTTTCAGGAAGTTGGAACAGCCTGCTATGACCATTAGACAGGAAAAGAGCTTTCCTGTATTTCAAGAACTTAACAGAAATTTCAATAACTGAAGCACAGTTAACAAGGCTGGGGGTTCATTAAGCAAGGTGCAGATTATGCTGGATCTTGTAGTATGTGCTAAAAACTTCAGGTTTTATCTCAACGTCAATGGCCAAACCCTGAAAAATGTCAAGGGAGAAAGTAATAGGGTCATGCGTGTTGAAATGAAATGGGTCTGGCATTTGTATGAAAAAAATAATAATGGATTGGAGGAGGAAAAGAAAGCATGCAGGTCCTGGGCTCAGTGGCTCATATATGTGATCCCAGCACTCTGGGAGCCGAGGCAGGTGGATCCCATGAACTCGGGAGTTTGAGAACAGCCTGAGAAAGTGGGAGACCCTGTCTCTACTAAAAATAGAAAACCTAACTAGGCCATTGTGGGCGGCACTTGTAGTTCCAGCTACTTGGGAGGCTGAGTAAGGAGGATCCCTTGAGCCCAGGAGTTTGAGGTTGCTGTGAGCTATGATGCCATGGCACTCTACCCAGAGTCACAGAGTGAGACTCAATCTCAAAAAACAAAAAAAAAAAAAAAAGAAAGAAAGAAGGAAAAAAAAAGAAACGAAAAAGAAATGATTCACGCAGGGAGCAGAGGAAATGTGTGGTACTGCAAGCAGGAAGTGGGTTGTACACACAGCTCTGGACTTTGTGGGGGATCTTAATTCCCATATGAAATTTCCAGCTATGGGCATGGTTGAAACAACTTACCTTTAGAAAGAAGGAGTAGAATAAGTGTGATTGCTTGACAAGTGAGCTGGAAGCATACCAGACCCTGATCAAAGCCTAATGCTCAAATTAGTCTGGTACTTGTGATGACAAGTGAGTGAACAGTGTGGTAAATATGTTCCAGGAAAAGGAACATATTCTGTCTGTGAGTACAAGAAAATTCTTGGCTCACTGAAAGGGTTAGAATAACAGATACGTGGTTAAAGCAACCTAACAGTGCTACAGAACATGACAAAGTTGGCTGGCAGGTGCTGGAGGTGACAGCACCCAGGAGGCTGTTCCGCACAGAGAGAGGGTGCAACATATTTGGGAGGAAAAAGGGACGTATTTCTAACTCTGCTTACTTCACAATTTAAAAAGAACTTCTTAGAGTAAAAAGTATTATATTATGATCAGAGAGTGATGTTTGAATGTGTGTAGGCCCTGTGATGACAAAATCTAGCATGCCAGTCTGGGTAGGGAAGGAAAGAATGGAGTCAGAGAGGGTTATGTGAGCTGAGGACACGCACCAAAACTGAGGAAATGGCACTAGAGGAATTTCCCAAAAGGACCTAAATATCATCTATGGAATTGGCAGTGATAAGACAGAGTGCCAGAAGTGTCTAGAACAGCAGTTCTCAACCTGTGGGTCGCAACCCACAGGAACTGTATTGAAGGGTTGCAACATTAGGAAGGTTGAGACCCACTGGTCTAGAATATTAGCAAAAAGAGGACAGGATTACATAAGACAAGATAGAGACTTTACGTGCTTTAAGTTTATCTGGATGGAATTGAAACACATTCTTCTCAGCAAAGTATTTCAAGAATGGGAAAAAAGTATCCAATGTACTCAACACTAATATGAAACCAGTATATAAACAACTGCACACCCACATGAAAGAAAAACACAAGTATATTGTAGCAAGAAGATGGGGGAGAGAGGAGAATGGGCAGGATCTCACCTGATGTGCAAAGTGTGAGGGTGTTCAGCACCAGCCCTGGTGGGTGGGATCTCACCTGACATGCACAGTGTGAGGGTGTTCAGCACCACCCCTGGTGGGTGGGATCTCACCTGATGTGCACAGTGTGAGGGTGGTCAGCACGCCCCCTGGTGGGCGGGATCTCACCTGATGTGCACAGTGTGAGGTGTTCAGCACGCCCCCTGGTGAGCGGGATCTCACCTGACGTGCCCAGTGTGAGGTGTTCAGCACGCCCCCTGGTGAGTGGGATCTCACCTGACGTGCCCAGTGTGAGGTGTTCAGCACGCCCCCTGGTGAGCGGGATCTCACCTGACGTGCCCAGTGTGAGGTGTTCAGCACGCCCCCTGGTGGGCAGGATCTCACCTGACGTGCCCAGTGTGAGGTGTTCAGCACGCCCCCTGGTGAGCGGGATCTCACCTGACGTGCCCAGTGTGAGGTGTTCAGCACGCCCCCTGGTGAGCGGGATCTCACCTGACGTGCCCAGTGTGAGGTGTTCAGAACGCCCCCTGGTGAGCGGGATCTCACCTGACGTGCCCAGTGTGAGGGATTCAGCACGCCCCCTGAGTGAAGGGCTTAACTCCAGCTTGAACTTTACCTTAGAGATGAAAACAATGTAACCTAAACACGTGTGCCTTCATATCAATCTGAAAATAAATTAACAAATAAATCAGGAGGACAGGAGAGTAATGTTGCTTCCTAATGTGTTTCCAGAGAAATGGTTAAACCAGGGGAAAAGAGAGCGCATTCATTTACGTCTTCACTCACTCACAAAGGCAGAGCCGTGTTCGACAGAGTCAGTGAGAAGCCTCATCAGATGGTCACTAGCCGGGCTGGAAGCTAAAAGGAAAACAGCTGCCCTGGGGGGAAGGTCAAGTTTCTAACAAGCCTAGGAGACAGGAGGATGAGTTTACAGAGAGGTTGTGGCTATAAAGAATGTTTTGCAGTGCACATTCTCATCTGAAGATACTGTCCGGCTCATTCCCCTTTCATTTAAGACATTTAGAAGCAGAGGCTCATAAGTCAACAAGTACATTGGCTTTTCATACTTTCATAATTAGCAAATATTGGGATATCAAGAAATAAACGATTAGGCTGTGCTGGGTAATTATGCACGACCACTCCAAGTTCTGCCGGGCCTAGATAAAATTCTGTATCTGGGAACAGACTGAAGATAATCAATGCCGCACACAGCGTTCTGGGCAGTACTATCCAGTACTGCGTGGCCTTGGAGAGCAGAGTCTGGGAGCCGTGGAAAAGGAAAAGCCAGTTTGCTGATGGAGATTTCACGTGCGTTTCCTCTCTTGCCTTTGTGAGCTACCTGCACACAGTCTGGCTGTTATTTACATGGTAACTTTCAGATAAACTTTAGGCTTATGTAGTTAGATCTATGCAAATGAATTTATGAACTATAATTTTAAAAAATATTTCATACGTCTTTTTTAGAAATTACTCTTTCTGTCAGAAGTGCAACTAAATCAAAAGTTTACTAGATTGTTTATATCCTGAATGCCTCATTTCAGAGGCACATAGCAACCATGGTCTGTTATTTTATCCTGGGGTTCATTCCATTATCCTTGTGATATGCTATTTAAACACAGATGACTGTGTGAATCAAAGTTTGTCTTCATTCTCCATGTATATGCTATGAAAATAAAAGCAATCTACGTTAGGTGAGGTTCTATGAAAACAAGGAAATGGCATTTAGCAAAGCTTAAATTATAGTGACTTTTCTTGAAAACAGTTTTCTTTGAAGTAAGCTGAAGTTTCTTATTTCCCTGCAAAGTCTTCAGCATTTTGTCTATCACATATTAATTGCTCCTATATTTCTGTGAAATATAGATGTGTGTTTATTACATACACACAGACAGGCAAAGTTTCTTTTACATTAAATTTTGAAAACCAATCAAGCAGAAGCTTCCAGGTTAACAAGCATCTGTCGAGAGCCATCTGTAGCTATCAATTCAGAACTGTAAACCTCAATAGGAACTGCTCATTTTCAAAAACCTCACAGATCTTTGATTAATGGCTAACTGCACGAACACATAGGTATGTATCTCTATTAAAATACTATGAGATAGAAATTAGAAAATACATTGTAGACATCACATGTTTGTGACTGATCCATTCATATTACTTATTAGCGGAAAATTTACTTGCTAAAATTACTTAGAGCATTTAGCTTTACTCACTGCAGTGTAAGCAACTCCAGAAAATGGAAGTTTAAGAGAGGATACAGAGATTACCAAGGAATTTATCATCCGTAAAACAAGCTGATGGACGTATGGCCAAGAAATAACTTCAAATGCGGCTGTGGGAGTGCTCCTTAGAAGTATAAAAACATTTCCAATTAGGTTCATTGCTTCCGCATTTCTGTCTCAAACAAACAAACAAACAACAAAAACAGACCTGGAGTAAAGAGATGCAAAGAATCTCAAGAAATGAAGTTAACGAGGGTAATTCACTCCCTTAGCTTTTCCCATTCCTAAAATTACCTCTATATGAAACTTGATCAAAACATATCTAGGACCAAATTTCAGTTAGAAATATTTAATTAATAATACATAAGATATATGAATAGACATCAGCTCAAATTTTCATCATCAGAATGTATTTTATGGATTTTTTTTTTAAAGTGTTAATAATCCAGAAAGTCAAACTTCTAAAACAAAAACCTATAATTTTTGGACAAAGTTTTACATGTATTTCTTTAGTTTACTATCAAAAGCTAAAACTAAATACAAACATGGACTATCACCTTACCCTTCGTATTATAGTAATAGTAATACTGATCTGGCCCTGTAAAATGTATGAGTTAGGTATTTCTGTTTCAAGCGCATGCCCCAGCAATTAAATTCTGCTCAAGTACTTGGAGAAATTGCTGGGAATATTTATAGATTTCCAAATGATTGAGTTTTCATTCTTCTCATAATTACACAGTGCTCTGTAAACTGAGAAGTATGATGCAAATGTTAGCTGCTATTATTAGTTATGCTCAACCAAAAGACCTCTTCCAGCAAAGATGAGAAAGAGCCAGGCGTCCTCCTGCAGTCTATGGTCAGCGAGCAGCGGGCCTGTGCTGTGCTCCACACATGGAGCTCCGTGGTGTCCCAGCGCACACCTTCCTCACCAGGGCAGAGCTGGCTCTGGCTGCCAACGAGAATCTCACAGCTATTGAGGGCAATCTGGACTATTTATCTTCAGAGTTTATCGAAATACAGTTCCAAATAACTCAAACATTTTATGATGCCACAATGATTTGGGTTTCTGATTTTAAGTAAGTCTTCGCTTATCTCCTGGTTAGTTGTGCTGTCTTTATTTTATGCTTTGTCTGTGTTGGTTTTACTGGCCAGGGTGTATTTCATGTACTTTCTCTCTAGTAATCGCCCCCTGGCAACCAATCATGATTATTATGTAATGAGAGACACAGCCCAGGAGCAGCTCATACTCCATGGGAGTGGGAGCCCCAGGAGGGAGAAAGTCAACAACTGTCTGTTGCTACACCATTTCCTAAGAAGTAGAATAGAAACAGGAACCTGTTTTCTATTTTTAAATTGTAAGGCCTGTTTTCTCCCACCGTATTACAGCCATGCTCTGAAAACTGCCCAGTGTCTTTGGGAACGAAAGATATTCAGGGAAGCACTGACTCTCTCATTTGGGGAATGAGACAAAGACTCCCATGAGAAATTTAAAAAGCCTCAAATATATTTCCTTCACACGTATAATTTCAGGACAGAACGGCAGCTCTGTTTTACAATTTTATGAGAAGTGTATTATGAATTAAAATTGAAATAATTCTGGTGCTGGGGTATTTGCCAAGGGTACCTGTGGCATTCCTTTACGAAAGGTTAAAAAGAAAATGAAATATCCATGGACATAAAAAATAAACACACACACACTTATACTTCATCTTCTAATAATACTGATTTTTCTGGATGTTTTCAGGAACCAAATCATTAAGTCAAAAAAATGGTGCCAACCCAGACATATTTTAATATTTTTCTTATTGCTAATAAGCATTTGCTTCTCTGTGAGAACACTCTCATTGCCATACACATCTGCAGGTAGATTAGTGGAACCAAATATTATGAAAAGCTTCAGAAAAAGAGAAATTAAAAAATAATAATGACATATACACAATTAAAACTCCATTAAATTAAAAAAACTGTTCAAAAATTGATAAATGAACTAGAATTAGATAAAGAAATTGAAATCGTTTCATGTCTTCATAGAAGATCAGTGAAACGCTTTTCATATAAACACAAGAAAATGACTTTTAAAAATTGATATGACTGGGCTTCATATTAGAGTTGGATTCTTGCTTCTCCATTCTTGTGATACTTTACTAAAAGAAAAACTCAAATCAATTCAAGGTGTGGGGTAGGAAATGAGGGAGCAGGGAGAGGGGAGGCGAGAGGGGGATGGGAGTTACAGCACAAAAATAAATATTCAATGTGACATTATTAAATAATCAGGCAAGAGAAAGAAATAAATGATTTCCAAATCTGGAAAGAGGAGGACAAACCATCAGTTTTTTCTGGCAACATAATCTTATATCTAGAAAACCCCAAAGACTCCACCAAGAGACTCCTGATTTGATAAATAAATTCAGCAACATCTCAGGTTAGGGAGTCAGTGTATGCAAATCAGGAACATTCTATACACCAGTCACTGAGACTCAAATCCAAAACTCAATGCCATTTACTATAGCTACAAAGAAAATAAAACACATAGGTACTCTGAATCAAAGGGTGAAAGAGCTCTGCAAAGAGAACCCTGAAACTCTAAGGAAAGAAATTGCAGAGGACACACACAAACATGTGAAAAAACATGCTCATGGATCAGAAGGATCAACATTGTTAAATTGTCCTTACTACCCAAAGCAATTTACAGAGTCAAAGCAATCCCCATCAAAATATCAACATCTTATTTCACAGATCTAGAAAAAAATAATTGTATGCTTTATTTGGAACCAGAAAAGAACCCAAATAGCCAAAGCAGTCCTATGGAAAAAGAGTAAATCTGGAGGCATCACATTCCTGACTTCAAACTGTGCTATAAGGCCATTGTCACCAAACAGCATGATGTTGGGACAGGATTGATGGAACAGAATAGAGAGCCCACATACAACTGACTGATCTTTGACAAAACAGACAACAATATACACTGGGGAAAAGAAGCCCTATTTCCAAAAATGGACATGACCATTTTTTTTTTTGAGATAGGGTCTCACTCTGTTGCCTAGGCTATGGTGCCGTGGCATCATCACAGCTCCCAGCAGCTTCAAACTCTCGGGCTCAAGAGATTCTTCTGCTTTAGCCTCCCAAGTAGCTGGGAGTATAAGCTCCTACCACCATGCCCATCTAGTTTTTCTATTTTTGGTAGAGATGGGGTCTCATTCTTGCTTAGGTTGGTCTCAAACTCCAGAGCTCAAGGGATCCTCTTGCCTCCACCTCTGAGAATGCTGAAATTACAGGAGTGAGCCGCTGTGCCTGGCCAACATAACAATTTATTTATGAACATATGTGGCCTGTCAACAAAGCAAAGATTACACTTACTTTTAGTAAATTTTACAAATTGCTGCCATGACATATTACAGGAAATAAACGAGAAACATTGTTTTGAGGCAGCCAAGTCTAATATTCTTGTTTCATCTGTGCTTTTCCAGTAAATACCTCATTCTACTTCCTGAAAAAAATTTTTTTTCACATTTGATGAGAGTTCTGTGAGCAGCCGTCTGGAAAATATCCACAGTATAGAAGCCATCCCTAATTAGTTAAACCTCTGTACCTTATTTTTAATTTTGTGAAATCCATGAAAAGATTCCAGGTAACATTTGAAGATATAAAGAGCTTAAAAGTTTCAAATACCAAGATGGGCTTCCCAAAGTTTCTTTACATTATTTAGCTGTATGTAGAAGACTGAATGCCCATGTGCAGGGGAAGGTGATGATGAAGGTGGAGATGACGGCTGTGATGGTGATGGTGACAGTCCAAGAGATAGGATGACCCTGACTTTTCACCTTGTCAGTTACAGGGCAAAACACAAAAGAGATTTATCAGCTGCATAATAGTGAACTTAATTGTGTTTTCCAATTATTTTCTAATGTGTATAACTTTTGTAATCTTTTAAAAAATATATATATACACACACTATATTATAAATATATTTATATGTGTATTATAGCTGCAGTATATATAATATATATACTGTAAATATATATTAATATAATATATTATATAATATATAATATATATACTGTATATATAATATATATACTGTAAAACCTGTGCTTTTATATATATTATATATATATATACTGCAGCTTTGTACTGGAGGATATGGTAATATTTCATAACCAAAACACCATAAAATGAAATTTCTTTTTGAGACATTCTCTGAGGATAAGTAAGCATACAGAATTTCAGGTGTAAACTTCAGAAATTAGTGGAAATTCTCACCTCCTGAAAGTCAGTCCATGCCAGACATGGTGAAACACACATGTAGCACCAGCTCCTTGGGAGCCTGAAGAGGGATGATTGCTTGAGCCCCAGGAGTCACAGTCCAGCCCCAGCAACATAGTGTCTGAAAGTCACTATCCTTCAGGTAGAAGATAGTAAAATTGTAGTAAATCCAAAGAGAAATTCCAAACTGAAAGAGAAATCCCAAACTTAGAAGAGACATCTGAGTATAAGAAATAGCAGCTCCACATCTCCCCCAAGTGAATTAGTAGAAAGTGTAACATATTAGAAGAGAGACCTTCACCATATTTGTCAGCTGATTAGAAATGGATATATTTCCAACCAATGAATGGAGAGATTATTTGAAGAAGTGTCTAAAGACTTTAATTCTTTAACTGAAAGAAATAAATATTGGGAGGGGGTCGTTCTGTAGAATACCCTTTTCCAGGGATGATAGAGAAATGACATCAAATGACTTTGACCCATCCAGCACCAGAAAACAGCCCATGTGGGCAGAACACAGAGAGCCAAGTGCAGAGTACGTGGTGATGGGGGGTGCAGGAGGAGGCGGAAAGATGGGCAGGGACTTGTATTTAGGTTTTATTTCAAGTGCACATCATCAAAGGTTTGCATGCAGGAGAGTAACATGCTTTTTTCCCTCCCTTTGAAAACATCATTGTAGCTAATACATAGGAAATGGATTGAACTTATTTTAGAGATAACAACTGAGAGATCAGTTAAGAGATGACTTAGCTACCCACTGAGAGAGAATGGCATGCTTCAAACTCTGATCACAGCAGGAGGGATGGAGAAAGGTGGATGGGCCGGAGACATGCTGGGATTAGAATAATCTGAAATTACTGCACTATGAAGAAATCGTGAGAAGTATTTACTCTCAATCTCCTTTTTTGAACAATTTATGATCAGAGCTGTCATTAGCAGGAAAATGCAACCCAAGCCACAATCAGACGTCCTTTCCCACCCACTAGGATGGCTAAAATAAAGGACAGGATTGGGAGAGCATAGTGCTAATTTTTTTTTTTTTTTTGGGTCATTATTTTCAAAGTTGTGAAAATCCTTGATGTGCTCTGTGTGGTTCTGGCTTCACTGGGAAACCTGTGCTTTGTTCTCCTTCCACGTTTCAAAATTAGTTGATATAAGATGCAGAGTGACATATATCCTATATGCCAGCTACACAAAACGGAAATCATTTTACTGGTGGGATAGCCTGCCAACTTAACTTATAGTGGGGGGAAAAAGAAAGGTATGCCTCTATTTACACAAGGTATAACTACTTCATATTTTATTTCAAGGAGTTTACATAAATACATTTAATAAACATAAAGCAACTAAGTTTCCTAAACGTTTATGGATTTCTGCATGTTCCATGGAAGGTGCAGACTATGTGGAGAGAGAATTCCAGGAAATGTAGCTGGAGATGGACAAGGCAGAACGATCACACACCCTACGATAGCGCAAACTGGCACCGCTGTGCAGAGGAATAATGGGAAACTCAAAATTGAGACATGATTGACATTTTAATGAAGCACTTAGCAGTTGAGCAAGCGCGTAAGAGATTTGTGTGATTATTAGGCAGAGACAAGAGAAAAAGGAGGGAAAAGGAATAAAATCACTGATAAGCCAAAATTTTGAAAAATGTATGTATATTCAAGTTATGAGTGCTTCACTTTGGCTGAATCATGGATGATTTCAGGGAAGAATTGTGTCTAGGCATGAAGGACGTTAGCATAAGGCTAAGAACTTTTGGCCTGATACCATATGCAAGAAAGCCTAATTAAAAATTGTTGACTATGGGCAGCTCCTGTGGCTCAAAGGAATAGGGCGCCGGCCCCATATGCTAGAGGTGGCGGGTTCAAACCCAGCCCCAGCAAAAAACTGCAAAAAAAAAAATTGTTGACCTATGTCAGGCCTGATGCGATGGCTCATACCCGTAATCCCAGCATTGTGGGAGGCCGAGGCTGGTAGATGGCCTGAGCTCAGGAGTTCTAGACCAGCCTGAGCAACAGTGAGACCCTATCTCTACTAAAAATAGAAAAACTAGCTGGGCACTGTGGCAGGTGCCTGTAGTCAAAGCTACTCAGGAGGCTGAGGCAGGAGGATTGCTTGAGCCCAGGAGTTTGAGGTTGCTGTGAGCTATGATGCCCTAGCACTCTAGCCAAGGCAAAAGAGTAAGTCTCTGTCTTTAAAAAAAAAAAAATTGTTAAGTATGTCAAAACATTTTGGAAAGAATTTTTCAGCAATTATAGGTTTGAAAATGGGTAATTCCTTGGTTTCTACCTCTTGTATATATTTTCAGTCTTGCAATTCCGTACTGCTCCAATCATAACCTTGTACAAAATCTCTTTTTTACCTTATATGCTCTTTCCCATCTCACCAGTTTTCTGTATTTTTTTTCCTCACACACATACACATCAGGCTAAAAATTATAGTGCTATAAAAATCAATATAGTTAAATAATTACAGATGATACAAAAATCAATATGTATAAATGATGGATTAACTTTTGTTTTAAAAATAGCAGCTATGAAACTCAAATCAATTAATGTGGCATGCCAGAAAAGATAAATAAGAGTGTATTCAGAACATTTATTGAATGATTAGAAATGAAAATTACAATTGTAGCCAGCAAACTTAGTAAATAGATTACTTTCAAAAAGTGAGTGAAGAATTAACATACCATAAAAGAAGAGCAGGTGTAAAATTGTAGCGGTGTTCATGTTACCACAAAGCCCAGTGTGTCTCTGATCCCTTTACATTCTTCTCATTTGAATAAGGTCCCTATATGTTGTTGACCATAAATTTCTTTATGTGTATTTTTTTTTTCTTAATGCCTTCCTGGTGAGCCGATGATGCGATATTTACATTTCTGACTTCAATCTGAAAGTCCTGGATAAAATCTTATATGCAATCATTCAGCGACTTCTACAATCCAAATACGGTCCTGACTCTTCAGGTTGGAATGCAATTTCTGTTTTTGCACCTGTTGTCCCAGAGTAATTCCTATGCAAACAGAAGGAGAGTTAAACAAAAATGGAAAATCAAACTCACACATACGGTCTGAAAAGCTTTGTTTTTGCCTAATAAAGAACAGCTTTATCTACGTTGCTTTGATATTTCTTGGGCAAATATACCACTTCAAAATGAAAATTTCATAAAAATTCAGTAGTTGAGATGTGTAATGACATGTTCAAAATAGTTGAACAAGGAAAAATGAAATACAACCATATCAGAATATAAATCTTTGCTATTTTCCCTGGACAGTGGATAAAAGAAGTGATGTAGCATTAAATTATTAACTCTTATACATTATAAGAATCTGTCTAGATATTTTACATAATTATTTCCCTAAAACCCACAGCTGTTTCTGTGTCTCCATTTCCACACTGGCAGCCCATTGTTTGGACAGAATTAGAACATTTACTTGTCTGTCTCAGTTGAATGACACATCTGATTACCGTTCACTTATCTCATCTCCTTGCTCCACTGGGTACAGAAAGAGTACAAACAGATATAATTTTATATTCTGAGCTACACATAAATATTTTTTGTATTCACATAAAACCCCAAAAGGATAGTAAATACGGGTTTGTAGGTGTGTATACCACATAGGGTGCATACCAATTGTTAAGGAAATGCGACTTCTGCCACGTGACCTCCATGCTTCATTCGGGTGTTTTTCAGAGTCGCCCTTTGAAATCATTGTGAAAATGGCATTTACCGATATCGATGACTATGTTAGTGTTAAAAAATACCTTGATGCTGATTTCTTTGAAAATTGATTTCTATAGTGGCATCTGAAGGTGTAATGGAAAGTAAATGAGCTTTGGAGCAAAAAAGGCTTAACCTGACATCATCGATGACGAGCTTTGTGGCCTTTGGCTCTAAGCCTTGGTTTTCTCATCTGTTAATGAGGAAAGCAGGGCTTAACTTATAAAATGGTTATGAGGATTAAAGTTAATAGCTCTTTGGAAGGTGCCTAAGAAAATCTATCATAGGCCTTAAAAAATGCTTTCTATTTGAATTTTGTTTTCTTTAAATGTATCTAGGGATCCCCTACAGCTGAGAGGGCTTTTGAAACTGTGCCTTACAAAACAATTTGGCAAAGAGGGATGTAAGTGGCATCAGGGCAAACAACACAGGGATCTCGTGACATGCTGGAGTTGAGACACTGTAATTCTCCTCTGGTCTCAAAGTCCAAAGCCTCAGTTTGAATGTACCCACAAAGGACTGATTTATATTAACAAAATACATCATTTAAATAGCTCCCAATGGCTGGATACTTGGCCTGATAAACAAGGCTGGCTCCAGAGACAAGGTGCTCGTTCTGTCCCATGAGAAAACATCCAGTCAGTAGATGAAAGCAATCATTTCCCACTGAGCAGAAATCAACTATAGAAGAAGCCCTACGGAGCCGTGACACCTATCAAGGTGTAAGTGCACCTTGAAATGTATCTTTAAGTATCAGAAATTGTATTGTGATGAATTTCAAATGGCACATCAGACTTTCAAAAATATATGTTGATAAAACTGATCCTGTCATCGGCCTCTCTTCATTCTTCTGATCCTGTGTTTTGCAAATAGAGTATGGGGGACTTCACGTAATTCAAAGAAAATAATCTTACAAGGCCTTTGGGAAGTGAATATCCAGCTTTCCAAGGATTCACACCAGAAGAGGGGTCCATTTTATAAATTTCTGTTAATAAATGATGATTGGATCTACTGGAAAACCTAGTCCTTTAAGATCCAAGGTTCCTTTAATATACATTTGTTTAGTTTGTTTTGTGACAGCCAAAATGTTACAAGATATTCTAAATATCACTTTACTCAATTAATAAATACTTATTGGAGGTAACAAGCCTAGCTTTATAAAATCCCCAACCTGGTTATCATTCTGCTTTCTCTACATTTGTTTTCAACTTCAGAAGTCTGCAGACTGCCTAAAAATTAAGGCCTCACATTATGGTCCCATCATATCTCTGTCTTTTGGAAAGCCCTCCATAAGGTATTATGTGTGGGTCTAGGGATGTCCCTACAGAAAGAAGCTTCAAGGAAAGAGAATAAATTTAGCTGTCAGACTTAATCTATAAGGATGCTGTTTAACATGACAAATTCAAACTGGCTCAAAGGCTATGCAATAAATGAAAGGTGGGCTTCAGGATCAGTGGAGTCCCTGGTTTAACATCTGAGGGAGGACTTGGATCCTGTGGGCATCTGTGTTATGTGATCTACAGCGTTGACTTCATTCCCTCTTCTCTGATGGGCATAGACAACTTCAAGGCCCCTTCAGGGCTATATTACACTCCAAGGTAGTGGGAGACTGCCCACTCCTCTGGTTCACAGAGGACTAAATGTTTGTTGAGAGAAAAGTTCTCTACGAAGCTCTTACATTTTTGCATATCTTCTGAGCAAGGGCATTAACAGTTTTGCTGATACTGTTGGAAACTATTCTTGTTTTTTTTTTTCTTTCTTTCTTTTTTTTCAAACTATTTTGGAAGGATAAAACAGATCATGTCCCTCTCTTAGCAAAAGGATGGATTTATTCACTGACTGGGATGCCTCCCACTGCTGGGGACATTGAAAGTGGCTCCCTGTAAGACTGGGGATTTCCTGAGTCCAGCACTTCTTAGCTGGTTCACACTTCCTGTGCGTGAGGCCTTTGCCTGAGTCCACCTCCCCACCACCCTTGTGGGTTTGGGGGTCCAGTGGAGCTAAAGTGAAGTTCACACTTTCTACTATATTTGAGTAACAGATTCTTTTGTCTCTCAGCCAGGGGTCTCTGTGGCTTCTGATAGCATCTAAAAAATAAAAAAACTAACGTATTGTGAAAGCAGGGTAAAATCTCAGACTTTTCACAGTTCTTTCCTCTTTCCTAAAACATGGCTAATAAAATAAACCTCTTCTTGCATGAAACAAAAGTTGAGTGCTTTGGCCCATTTTGTGCCACTGGAGCAGAGTGCTATAGATGGGGTAATTTTTTTTTGTGTATGTCAGCATCTCACTAGGTTACCCTCAGTAGAGTGCTATGGCATCACAGCTCATAGCAATCTCAAACTCTTGGGCTTAAGTTATTCTCTTGCCTCAGCCTCCTGAGTAGCTGGGAGTACAAGCACCCACTACAACGCTGGCTATTTTTTGGTTGCAGTTGTCATTGTTGTTTAGCAGGCCTGGGCCGGGTTCGAACCCACCAGCCTGGGTGGACGTGACCGGCACCGTAACCACTGTGCTACGGGCACCCAGCCTAAACAGGTGATTGATAAAGAACAGAAGTTGATTTATTCTCAGTTCTGGAGGTTAAGGCCATGATCAAGGGGCTGGTATTGTGTGAGGACCTTCTTACTGAGTCATCCTACTGGGAAAGGGAGAAAGGGGCAGAGAAAGAGACACAGGAAGGAAGGGGGAAAGAGAGAGCAAGAGGAAGGGGAGGGAGGGAGAGAGAAAGACAGAGGACGGAAAGAGGGAGGGAGGGAGGAGAAAGAAAGACAAAGAGAGAGAAAGAGGGAGGGAGGGAGAGAGTAAAAGAGAGCTGAACTCCTTTTTTTGAAAGACTGGCTCCTACAATAATGGCATTAATTCATTCATACCATCCTCATGGGCCGATCACCTCTCATCTAATCTCCCAATTCGGTTATATTGGGAATTAAGTTTCCGGCACACGCATTCGGGGGGACACATTTAAACCCAAGCAGCTGGGTGGTATGTTGTTCCCACACCAATTGTTCGCACTAAGAATGGACTAGAAATAGAAGAGGAGGCCTGTGCCTGGGCGGAGGCCAGTGCTTAGACCCTGGGGCTATTGGTCAGTATGAGGAAGAGCGGGTTGCAATTTGGAGACTGAAATAATATATCAATCAGGTCAGAGTTCTACACACAAATAATGAAGCATCTAGAGAGATTATTGTATAAGAAAAACATAAAGGATAAGCTTTTTTTTTTTTTTTACTGTGAAGCTTATATGGCTCCTGTGATCAAAACCAAAAAGAATGCTTTCCAGTATCTTCTCAGCCAAGCTCACAACACTTGTTTGAATTAAATATGATGAATTATAGTTAGAAGAATGGGGAATAACTGCTTAATGCATGCAGGTTTCTTTTCAGGGTGGTGAAAACATTTTTGAAATTGCCATGTGGCTATACAGCATTGCCACGGCACACACACACACAAAAAAAATCCCTGAATTCTTTACTTTAAAATGACTAAGAATATGCCATGAAGGCTACGTTGAACAGTTTGATGAGAATATTTCAAACTGTATATGAAACCAGCACATTGTACCCCTTGATTGCACTAATGTACACAGCTATGATTTAACAATAAAAATAAATAAATAATAAATAAATAAAATGACTGTGTTAAGTTTCTTCAGTCAAAAAGAAATACTCGGGGAGAGATAAGATGGCGGACTGAAGCCAGCTTTCAACAGAGGCTCCCGTCCAGAAGGAGAGTTAAGGGACAGGAATTTAGTAAGTATCCTGGTGGATTTGAGCCGCACCAAGAGAGAAGGTTGAAGAACGCACATCAACACTGCTGAGGCAAGCTGTGATCACAAGGACTCAAACAAAAGGTACAAAATCCACCACCAAGTGGACGGGAGTCCCCCTCCCCCAGGAGACCAGCTCAAGAGCCCCACAATTAAACAAACGGGCAGAAATTAAAAGCCCTCCCACTACACTCAATGGGAGAGACCTTCTAAAAACTGGACCTACCTCCCCTACTAGGGTGCCATGGCATTCTCCTGCCAGGCATAAAACTGTATAAAACTTTAAAAAATCCTTTGCCAGCAACCCTGAACCCCTAACACTCCCCTCCCGGTCACTGAGGTCTGGAGGCCTGTCCCCCAGGAGTTCTGATTTTTGGGTGATTTCTCAAGGGGAGTGGACAGTCCCCAAGCTGCAACTGGTCAGTGCTGACTCTGAGGCACGTGAGTGTGGAGAGGGCACCCGGCTAAGGGGGAGTCATGCCTCGGCGGCACTTCCCTGCGGTGCGGTGCAGCAGCCCTCCCCATGCATAAATACGGCCAGGCATAAAACTGAATGAAACTCTAGCTTCCCCCCACTCTCACTCGGGGTCTGGGGGCCTGTCCCCCAGGAGTTCGGATCCTTGGGTGATTTCTCAAGGGAAGTGCACAGTGCCCGAGCCACGACTGGTCAGCGCTGACTCTGAGACACGTGAGTGAGGAGAGGGCACTTGGCTGAGGGGAAGTCACGCCTTGGCGGCACTTCCCTGTGGTGCGGTGCAGCAGCCCTCCCCGGGCAACAATACGGCCAGGCATAAAACTGAATGAAACTCTAGCTTCCCTCCACTCTCACTCGGGGGTCTGGGGGCCTGTCCCCCAGGAGTTCGGATTCTTGGGAGATCTCTCAAGGGGTGTGGACAGAGCATAAACTACTGCCACTCAGTGCTGACTCTGGGGCATAAGACAGAGGAGAAAAGGGTCAGCTGGGTGCCCACACCAGAGTGGCAGTTCCTGGAGGCAAATCAACAATCGTTTTTTCTTTAACAGCAAAACGGCTCACTTCTGGATATTCTGAAGCCACACCCCCTGTCTCCCTGGGCAACCAGAGGAGGCCACCAGTGAGCAAAGGATTTGCCTGACACTGCTCACAAACCCGGGAAGCTTCCAGGTCAGGGCCGACTCAGAGAGGTAATCGGACACAAACCTCCAGCAGCAAAGATGTTTGAACTCAGAACAGCCAGTCTTCTGTAGGCAATTTTAGCAGAAACAGAGACAGAACCCCGCAAAGTTGTCTGTTCTGTTCTGTTCTGTTCTGTTAGCAACATCAACCAGGGACAGGGCTAAGCCTGAGTGAACACCTCCCTCCCACCACCTGCATCAAGCACTCAAAGATGTCAGGCCCCATCTCCTCCTGCTAGATAGCGGCAGACTGCAGGGGCCTGGCGAACTTCCTTGCAATTCAGGCAGGTACAAACCCCTGGAGTATCTGTTCACTACAGGCAACTGGGTTAGCCATCTGCAGAGATACCAGTGACTGGGTCCGACGGAGGGGCAAAGCGGGGAAGGAGACATCAACCTTCCCAGACTGATCTATTTGCTAGGTGGCTCCTCCTGACTCCACACAGCACTGGAGTAAGCCATATCAGAGGAGTCACCAGACCCCTGTGATCCAGTTCCCAGAGACCTCTTGAACTCTCCCACCCGAGACAGGTGCCAATTGAGACAATCGATTTGGACCTTTTGAATTGAACTAATAGACTGAGGACTTTTCAGGCAGTGCCCTGGGTATGAGGTTGTAGGAAGGTTTGATTTTCCTTTTCCTTTTCAAATTGGTGCCAGAGGTGGGCGGGTGGGGTGACTTAATTGCTGTTTTTCCACACAGCTGAGACTTCAAGCCAGAGTAAATGTTACAATAGGATCGAACAGAAACCAACTGAAAACAAGACAGAACCACTTCGTCCCACCGCACAAGACAGGGCCCCAGTTTCTCAGGCCACAACACTGTACGGGCCCTCAATAAAGCCCCAGGGGAAAAATCAAAGGGCATAAAATAACCATAGGGCGGAATCAGTGGAAAAACTCTGGTAACATGAATACCCAGAATAGATCAACACCCCCAAGAAAAGATACGGCAGATGTGATTGAAGATCCCATTCATAAACAACTGGCTGAGATGTCAGAAATCGAATTCAGAATTTGGATTGCAGACAAGATTAATAAAATGGAATTAGGAATTCGAGGAGAAATTCAAAAGTTGTCTCAAGAATTTAACGAATTTAAAGACAAAACCACCAAAGACTTAGACACACTGAAGCAAGAATTTACAGCCCTCAAAGGTATGAAAAATACAGTAGAATCCTTTAGCAACAGAATGGAGCAAGCAGAAGAAAGGATTTCTGACATTGAAGATAAAGTCTTTGAATGCTCCCAATCTCTCAAAGAGGAAGAGAAATGGAGAGCAAAAACGGATCATTCACTCAGAGAACTCTCGGATAATTCAAAGAAAAGCAATATACGAATAACTGGGATTTCAGAGAATGATGAAGTGGCCTGGAAGGGCACAGAGGCCCTTCTGCATGAAATTATGAAAGACAGTTTTCCAGACAGGCCTAGAGAATCTGAAATTCAGATAGCAGACAGCTTCAGAACCCCAGCACGATTCAACCCCAATAAGTCATCCCCCAGGCATATCATAATTAGCTTCACTAAAGTTAACATGAAAGAGAAGATTCTCAAAGCAGCCCGGCGAAAGAAAACCATTACGTACAAAGGAAAGAATATTAGAATAACTGCAGATCTCTCTGCTGAAACTTTTCAAGCCAAAAGAGGGTGGTCATCGACTTTTAATCTCCTAAAGTAAAATAACTTTTAACCCAGGATCTTGTATCCAGCTAAACTGAGTTTCATTTATGATGGAGAAATTAAATACTTCAATGACATTCATATGTTGAAAAATTTTGCCATAAGTAAACCAGCTCTTCAGGATATCCTCCACAACGACCAATCCAATCCTATACCACAAAAGTAAACTCACTCAGAAACTTCGGATCAAACTCCAACTTCCACACTGGCGAAAGGATTAAAAATGTCCACTGGACCTTCGAAAAACTCGATACCCAAAATTCCACCAGACTTATCAATACTCTCCATTAATGTGAATGGCTTAAACTGTCCTCTAAAGAGGCATAGGTTAGCTGACTGGATACAAAACTCAAGCCAGATATTTGTTGCATACAAGAGTCACATCTCAACTTAAAAGACAAATACAGACTCAGGGTGAAAGGATGGTCATCCATATTTCAGGCAAATGGTAATCAGAAAAAAGCAGGTGTTGCAATTTTATTTGCAGATACAGTAGGCTTTAAACCATCAAAAGTAAGGAAGGACAAGAATGGTCACTTCATATTTGTTAAGGGTAATACTCAATATGATGAGATCTCAATTATTAATATCTATGCACCCAACCAGAATGCACCTCAATTTATAAGAGAAACTCTAACAGACATGAGTAACTTGATTTCCTCCAGCTCCATAATTGTTGGAGATTTCAACACTCCTTTGGCAGTGTTGGATCGATTCTCCAGCAAGAAGCTGAGCAAAGAAATCTTAGATTTAAACCTAACCATCCAATATTTAGATTTAGCAGACATATACAGAACATTTCATCCCAACAAAACTGAATACACATACTTCTCATCAATGGAATAGATCTGCCATTCCATCCTGTAATTCCTCTGCTGGGCAT
This sequence comes from Nycticebus coucang, assembly GCF_027406575.1. NCBI lineage: Eukaryota > Metazoa > Chordata > Mammalia > Primates > Lorisidae > Nycticebus > Nycticebus coucang. The sequence continues at coordinate 105,738,945 of NC_069780.1, read as the reverse complement.
ATACCCAGAAGACCAAAAATCACAACATAACAAAGATATTTGTACCAGAATGTTTATTGCAACCCAATTCATAATTGCTAAGTCATGGAAAAAGCCCAAGTGCCCATCAATCCACGAATGGATTAATAAATTGTGGTATATGTACACCATGGAATATTATGCAGCCTTAAAGAAAGATGGAGACTTTACCTCTTTCATGTTTACATGGATGGAGCTGGAACATATTCTTCTTAGTAAAGTATCCCAAGAATGGAAGAAAAAGTACCCAATGTACTCAGCCCTACTATGAAACTAATTTGGGGCTCTCACATGAAAGCTATAACCCAGCTACAACCTAACAATAGGGGGAAGTGGGAAAGGGAGGGGAGGGAGGGGTGTGGTGGGTAGAGGGAGGGGGATTGGTGGGATCATACCTGTGGTGCATCTTACAGGGGTATTTGCGAAACTTGGTAAATGTAGAATGTAAATGTTTTGGCACAGTAACTGAGATAATGCCAGGAAGGTTATGTTAACCATTGCGATGAAAATGTGTCAAATGGTCTATGAAGCGAGTGTATGATGCCCCATGATCATATCAATGTATACAGTTATGATTTAATAATAAAAAAAGAAATACTCTACATTTTGAATTTATCACAACTTTTAATCCATTATTTATGCAAAAAAAACCCAAAATACTATCATGTGTAGAACACAAATGTCCTAATACGATAATTGGGCAAATGAGGTGAAAGCTATGCTGAGAAGTATGATGTAAGCACTCCAATTTGTACAAAGAATCAACACATTGAAAATGTCATAAATGTATTTATGATCTATGTACTTAATTCTACTTAATTAAAAAAAGTAGAAAAGAAGCAAAATATATATACACAGATAAAACATATGTATCCCTTCATATTTTGAAGTTTAAAAATAAATGAATAAATACATTTCGATAATTGTTTTAAAAAATCAGCACGTCACTCTCTGAATAGAATATTCACCAGCATACACAGTACAACTTAAAAAAAGCAATATACGAATAATTGGGATTTCGGAGAATGATGTTGTAACCTATAGTATTTTTCACCAATCATATGTAGTTGAGTATCACCATTTTTATCATGGAAAATGCTGAATTATTGATCCTGGAAATTTAATATTTATTTATAATCTTTCTTTCAGATTTTTTGGCATTTAATGGACTCCTGTGTTTCTATCATATTACTTTAAAAAATCTGATTGGAAACATGATTTCAGTATATTTCAGGTTAAGTGCTTATTTGTTAGAAAGGAAGAATGCTTTGTGGATATGTATTTGAGTGATTGAACATATATTTCAAAGTATATTGAAATCTCATCTTCCAGGATGAGTTCTTCAATGGAAGAACTGTAGCTTAAAAACCAGCTTTTTGTAAAAAAAAATGAAATATTCAATTATCTAACTACTCTTTCAAACTAAGTAAATCAAATAGGTCAAATTTCATTTGTGTTCATAACAGATTTTTTTAAATCTATATCAACTATATTTCAAAAGATTTAAGTTGCTGATTTAAAGCATTCAGAACAATTGTCTCTTAAGAAATTCTGCTTCTTGGGCGGCACCTGTGGCTAAGTTGGTAAGGCGCCAGCCCCATATACCAAGGGTGGCGGGTTCAAACCCGGCCCCAGCTGAACTGCAACCAAAAAATAGCCGGGCGTTGTGGCAGGCACCTGTAGTCCCAGCTACTCGGGAGGCTGAGGCAAGAGAATCGCTTAAGCCCAGGAGTTGGAAGTTGCTGTGAGCTGTGTGATGCCATGGCACTCTACCGAGGGCCATAAAGTGAGACTCTGTCTCTACAAAAAAAAAAAAAAAGAAAGAAAGAAATTCTGCTTCTTGCCAGGGATTGCTCTGGAGGCTTATAGTGCCTGTCCCCCTTAACCTTTGCAGTGACAATTTCAAATGAAGAAAATAACCTTTATCTGTCTTGTTCAGGAATATTTTTAGGGGCCAAAAGTTCGCTTTTGACATATTCAGTAAGGAAAATGGATATCACTGATGGCCTTTGATAATTAATGGCATTAATATGGATGATGCATTATTAGAAACTTTCATGCTTTTTTTTTAGCACAGATGACAACTCTTCCCACTAAAATATTCTTCTGAGTGTTAAAGATGGTGTTTGTCTTGTTTTGCAGTCATCTTTTGAATCTTGCCACCAAGATGGCAAGTACATTTGCTTCACTGCTGTTTGTTAAGACGCACTATTTGAGTCTGTCCTTTCTCCCTCATGTTCACAGTTATTACAGAGATAAGCTGGTGGGGTGGCCTGGGCCAGTTCACCATTAAGAAACGAAGCTTCCATTTCTTGGATTAACAACTGTGGTCTATGTACACCATAAGCTATAAGAAAAGATGGAGACGTTACATTTTTTATATTAACATGGATGGAGAGCAAACACATTCTTCTTAGACAAGTATCACAAGAATGGAAAAGCAAGAATCCAATGTACTAATATGAAACCAATAGATAAACAACTATATGCTCACACAAAAGAGAAACACAATTATAGGGAGAGGAGAGAGAGGGGAGAGGAGAGTGGACAATTGGCAGGATCTCACCTGCTGTGCACAGTGTGAGAGTGTTCAGCATGCCCCCTGGGTGAGGGCTCAACTACAACTTGCACTTTACCTTAGAAAAGCAAACAATGTAAACCTACATATTTGTACCCTCATATTCATTGAAATTTTTTTTTTAAAAAAGACTTCTTTTTCTGCATGATCAGTTAGTTAGCTAAGTCCAGGGCGCTGAACCTAATTTGATAGTTTTACATCTTAAATCATTGATACTCACTGAGCAAGCAGTTTGGTGTTGCCCATACTGTGTCAAGAATTGCTGATATTAAGAATTAAAGCATAAAACATCCATGAAGTCTAATATTTACAAACAATTTCATGATTCCCAATAGGAGAAGAAAGTTCCCAAGTTCTACAACATATCCCCCCTCCCCAAAAAGAAGATATTTGCAAACTGGCGGCTTACTAATATCTATGCTCATTTCTGATTGTTTATTTATTCAACGAATATATGCTGAGCATGTCCGAGTCACAGGCACAGCAGTACCAAGCCATGGGGATATGACGGGGAATAGACACCAGGCTTCCGCTCTCTAGGGACCCATGGTGAAACCCAGAGAGAGGTGCTCCAGGCCACCACTTGCAGTGAATAATTCCAAGAAATGCAAATATAAAATGCTGGAAGTGCTCTGAAGGCAAATCACAGGGTGGTGATGACAATTTTGGGGAGATCTAATTTGGATTACACAATCTGGGAGGTCCTCTCTGAGCAAATAATAAATATCAAAGCAGACACCTGCAGGGTAGAGGGGATGGTGTGAGGCAGAGGGTGGTTGGCAGAGCCCCCGGCTGGCTGAGGGCAGAGCGGCAGGTGCAGTGCTGTGCAGGGGTGGGGCAGGGAGGCCATGGAGCTGGAGCCCCTGCTGAGGAAATGATAGCCAGCAGCTTCTCTGGGGGTGTGAATGCTCCAGATGGGCCCAGCAACCCAGGACACTCAGAAAAGTAAAAGGTGCCAGACTTTTGAAAAACATATTTTAATAATTGTGGGTATATCCTTAAATCTCAGCCAAGTTTTGCTGTAAGTGCACAGCTCCTGGGTAGCAAGGTTTCTGCCAAAACAGCACATCTTTTTCAGGATGTCTGGGGGTTCCATATTAAAAATACTATACAGCATATCCATTTGGGAAAAAAACATCACTTACACACTTTACCTTATGAAGAACTATATATAATTAAAATTTAACCTTTTACAAAGACCTTAGACACAGGGGAAGCAACACTATACAAAGGAAATATCCTTTAACTTCAAGTCAGAGGTCACCTCACATTTATCTAAGATATCTGCATATTTCTATTAAATCTGAATGAATGATTAGCACTAAGTGTGCCAGAAATAATTAATTTAATGCTATGTAGAAACCGTGGAAAACTAGAGTGCATTGGGAGTCTACCAGGCCAATTGCTTGTATTTTATGAAATCTGCTTCAGATTCTCAGACACCCTATTTACCTCTTCCCTGGTTTCCAGTCTCATAACCAAAGGAAGAGATTCAAAATGGCAAAGTAGTCCTAGTCTTAGAAATAAATGGTGATTACAAGCAGTAATGGGATTACCTTCATTGTTCAAGGAGAATGAAGGGCAAAATGTTAAAAAAAGAATACATGCTGAAAGCTTTGCAGACTAATTTATTATTTTAAAACGGTTTCATTAGTCACAGACATGAGCATATTATTTACACTTGAATGAACTTGCCCTTTATAAAATCAAGAGGGAATCAAGTTCAAAAGATGTTCTTACATGAAACATAAACTTGCATTCTGCAATAATATTTTTACCCATCCTAAGATTATGTGCAGCGTGTCTGTTTCCTAATTTGGAATTCAGATAATAATAATAATAGTGATGATAATAATAATAATACCTCTTAACAGTTACTGACTTGGAACAGATGGAAATAGAATATCCAAGCTGCTATTCAGCGTATAATCACTATGCAAATATTCCAACAGCTTGTATGATTTTTCAAACTATTATCTCAAGAGCAACAAACTATTATATTGAAAAGTTGGGAAAGACAGCACAGTCAAAAGATGCATATAGAGTTTGGGACCAGTTATAGTCAATTCGACAACGTTAAATTAAAGCTACTATTTTAAAAAAATAACAAGAAAGAAAAGAGGAGCTCCCAGATTATGTTGGGCAACATTTCTCAGATAAAGTGTATGAGTGTGTCTGTGTGAGCCTCCTGGGTTTGTGTCATGCAGAAGTTCTTCCTCATTATTTAAATGTCCTAAATCATACCTGTTGTAAAAAAATCTCGATCTCAAATTCTTCCCTGATACTTCCCTTTTTCTGTCGTCTCCATTATATCCACAATTCTTTTAGCTTTTCCTCTTTGTGTGCTCATTTTATTTTATTTTTTTCAGTGTATGGTAGACCCTCTGTAATGTTGACACACAAGGGACTGTAACAAACTATTCAATGCTCAGAGATGGTCACCATAAGGAATCAGACTACTGTACTGATATGTACACCCGGTGCATGTCCGTCCATAACAATTAGGCCAACTTAAGGAGGTGGTCAGGATAGGGAGGCAGTCAGCTATGGAGATTCTACTGTTTACACAAATGCTACTGATTTACATACATTTATTTTGTAAGCTGAGATTTTACTGAATTAATTAATTAATTTATTTATTTTTTGAGACAGAGTCTCAACTATGTTGCCCTGGGTAGAGTGCCGTAGCATCACAGCTCACAGCAACCTCCAAATCTTGGGCTTAAGTGATTCTCTTGCTTCAGCCTCCCAAGTAGCTGGGACCATAGGCACCCGCCACAATGCCCTGCTATTTTTTTGTTGCAGTTGTCATTGTTGTTTAGCTGGCCCAGGCCGGTTTCAAATCCACCAGCCTCAGTGTATGTGGCCAACGCTGTAACCACTGTGCTATGGGTTGAGAGCCTGAACTTATTTTTTAATTCCAGAAGACTTTTGGTGGTATCTTGGGTGTTTTCCTTGCTTTTCATGAGTTGTCTATCTGTGAATGACTTCACTGTTCATATAAACTAGAATGACTCTTGAAACTGCCCTCACCCCTATCAGCCTTTCCTTCCCTGAATTGAATTCTCTCTCCAAGTCTTTTAATGCCTTAGGCCCCTGCTGTAAGTCACTATTTTGGTGTACCACCACTGCCTTGTCCATTAACATAATCCTGTTCTCAACAACTACCCCTCTGGAAACTGTTTTTTTTTTTTTATTAAATCATAGCTGTGTACATTAGTATGATCATGGGGCACCATACACTTGGTTCATAGACCATTTGACACATTTTCATCACACTAGTTAACATAGCTTTCGTGGCATTTTCTTAGTTATTTTGCTAAGACCTTTACATCCACATTTACTAGGATTCACATATACCCTTGTAAGATGTTTTGTGAATCGTAGCCATTGGGGTCTTTTCAGAACAAGGCAGTCATTAGCTCTTCTTTGTTTAAGGCATTAGGCAATTTCCGCAGCCCTAGAGCTCAATCTCCAGGCCCCTGTGAAGGGCCCTAGCCCTAACCACCTCAGTATGTCTCTTACCACCAGAGAGGCACACTTTGGATCTATTTCAGTCTGATTGAAATGAATGACTTTCTTTCCCCAATAGAAAGTGATCTTCCAAATCTTCACATAGACACTCAAATCTCGACACAGTGTTCTCATGGCTTATTACGTCCTTCTAAAACTTCTCTTGAAGATGCCTAAGCTTGATATTCAGGGCTTGTGCCTCTACTGCTGGTGAGATTTTTCTAAGACTTGAACTCTTGATTTTTCAGTGTGGAATTTGCTTTTGCACTTGATTTATCCTCAGGAAGTCATATGCCATAAAGCTGTGGCAGCTATGTGTACATTATTCAGCACTGTAGCAATTCTGCTTGTCACAAATCCCTAGCACATATAGACATGCAATAAATATTTAATCTATTAACAAATAATTGGCATAACTATCAACTTCTGATTTAAAACAAACTTTTTTCATTTTTTTAATGCCTATCACCATCTCTAGGTATAGAGCTAAGTACATAATAAAGGTTCATTACATGCTTATGAAATTGAAAATATTTGTCTACAAATTTAAGAGCAGCAACACACTACTAATTGTCATTCCTAAATAAATTATGGTGAATGTTATTTATCATGTCACCTATGAATCTGAACTTATTTTCTGAACTTAACAATCCCTCTGAGGTATCATTACTTCTTCACGAAGTGGGTAAAACAAAACAGAGGTTTAAAAATTAAACTCAGAAAAAGTATATCTAATGGTTTCTATATGCAAACACCTTGACAGGCAATGTAACTTTTTTTTTTTAACATTTATTTGTCATTAAAGCTCATAGCATGAATCCTATGTACTCAATCTTGATATAAGGACAAGTAAGGTTATCGGGGGGGGGGGGAAGCAGAAAGAGGGATGGAGGGAGGGGGGTGGGGCCTTAGTGTGTGTCACACTTTATGGGGCAAAACATGATTGCAAGAGGGACTTTACCTAACAATTGCAATCAGTGTAACTGGCTTATTGTACCCTCAATGAATCCCCAACAATAAAAAAAAAAAAAAAAAAAAAAGCTCATTTTAAAATGAACTCAATATTTTTCCTTTTCCAAAATCCCTTTTCTCTTTCTTACTCTGCTTCAGTGGTTTGGGGAGAATTTCTTCAGGTTCTCCAGGGAAAAATCCAATACTTAGTGTCACTTTTCACTCTCCCCTTCGCTTTACCTAGTGAGGTTGGCATTGTCCTTTCCCTTAATCTTTTCAACAGCTCTATGACGATTTATTTGCCATTAGTCTTACTACATATTTTGAACCTTGAAACCCCTAGACCTTTACAAAATAGAAGTTTAATTTTCGCTAAGAAAAACCCAGTTTTGCATGAGGGGCTGGGTGTCCTTTGTTTCCTACACCTCTGGGTGACCTGGGCTGACAAGGCTCTCCTGTCCTAGGAGCCTTTTTGACGGTTGTCCTGGATACTGATGGAAGGCCAGCGGGTGGGGGGTGTGGCACAGGATGTTTGAGAAGTGTTGTCTCTAGCTGGGCAGTTGTGCTCTAACACAAACTTCACACTGGAGAGATTGGGGGCAAGGTTAGGGGCCAGCCTTCTCTGCAGATTATTCTTTGTTTTTGAAATGACTGGCTTTTTCTCAAAAAAGAATTTTTTTTGAGATACAGTCTCGCTCTGTCCCCCTGCATAGAGTGCTGTGGTGTCCTAGCTCACAGCAACCTCCAACTCCTGGGCTTAAGCTGATCCTCCTGCCTCAGCCTCCCCGGTAGTTGGGACTACAGGCACCCATCACCATGCCTGTCTAATTTATTCTGTTTTTAGCAGAGATGGGGTCTTGCTTTTGGTCAGGATGGTCTGGAACTCCTAAGCTCAAGGGATCCTCTGGCCTCACCCCCTCCCAGAGCACTGGGATTACAGGTGGGACCCTCTACATTTTTCTCACATGTTTATGCTTCTAGTCTAGATCATTTCCTCAGCACTTAACTCCAGCTAGTGGTGAAAAACGCTGCTTGTTCCATTAAGACGCAGCTCCCTCAGTGACAGCATCATATCTGACCCACTGTGGCCATCCAGTGATTGGCACAAAATAGGGGCCAAGCAAAATGCCTGCTGAATGTCTTATACTTAAAATTAAAGACTGAGGGATTCAGTTTGGGGTCTTTATTGCCAGACAGATTTGATAGTGATATTTTTATTAAACTCCGGGTAAATACATCATATTACTTTCAGAGAGAGGTTTTATTGTTGTTGCTTGCTTGTTTTAAATAATGAGAGAGTCCTACAACATCCGAAAATAAAATAGTATTTTAGATGGCATTGGCCAACTCTGGACTCTTCCTTCAATTTGTAATGCAGATGGCCACATTCCTCTGAATTCTCTCTTCCTCCATAATCCAAAGGACAGTAGATTAGGGGGATCTAAAAGTCTTAAAAAATGACAATCTAAAACCTCTCATTTTACATATGAGGAATTAAAAACACAGACAAGTGATGCCACTTTGAAATGCAAGTTGGCAGTAAAAAAGATTTAAGGAAACATAATCACAAACTATTTATCTCAATAGTTAATTCTTCAAACACATCTGTAATTTAGATGAAACTGCCACTTCAATAGCATATTCAACATAAGGTTAGGGGTTTAATTGGATGTCTGCTTGAATTATATTCAGTTATATTGATGTTTTACTAATATGTGTTGCAATGAACATAGCAAAGTCTCCCCACTCTTGAAATGTTTCCTTTTGTTGTTAAAAGCCTCCAGTTTAATTATCTTTCATTTAAAGTTGGGGTTTTAGGACTCCTGCTCATGGCTGCACATTGATTTTACTTGCATTAAGGAAATTCAATTACCTTGACTCATTTATAGATATTTGTAAATCACAAATGTGCTGTGTTTTGATGGTTGGGACGATTATTTTCATGAATGCAAATGACAGCAAGATGAAGAGTAAGTTGTGGAGTGCCACAAGCAAGTGATACCAGAAAGTATTCTCTAATTACTTTATGATTAGGTGCCATTTGAATTTATGCTGTGATGCAGATGGTAGCATGAAGCTTGGGCTTTATGTACCAAATAAAGTACTTTTATTTGGCTTTATTTTATTTTGGAGTACTGTATCTGAATAGACTCTTAAACCCCAAAGTAAATGTATGACATTTAACTTATTGTTTTGCTTAGCCCATCTATCATAGCCAGTAATTATCCTTAATTTTTGTTTTTTGGTTAGAGGAGAATAATATCAAGGGTAACATGTGAATCTTACTGAGTGAGATACACTTTGAAAAGTCCATTCTTAATCAAATAACCTGGAGATCATAATACAGACCCTGAAGTTGTGTTGTATTAAATTATGTATTACATAGAAAGGGCTTAACAGCACAATATAGGATACTCAGCATGCGCTATGAAATGATTATCTTTTACTGACCAATGGAATGCAAGCTTTATTGTTGTTAGTTAATGGTGTAGTCTATGAAAGAAGCTGAAAAGGCCTTAAGTCTCTTTGCATTGTTTCCCTCAAATAAAATGTTCTGTCAATTATTGAAGCACAAGAGGTTTTGTGAAATTAGGTAGACAAAATTATCCCCGATGGTTTACTTCATTTTTAAAAAAATTCTCAGCTATGTGCAGTGGCTCAAATAAATAAATGATAGTAAATAAAGGAGCAGAAAATAATAAATAGAGAAATAGAAAGAGAGAGTGTTTCAAAATAGTTATTGTCCCTTGAAGTTTTGAATAGGTTATTAATAACATCCATGTCAAAACACTACAAAATAATATATATTTTATAATGTCTAAATATGTATATATAAACACAGATATTGAGCTGGGCCCGGTGGCTCACGCCTATGATCCCAGCACTCTGGGAGGCCAAGGAAGGTGGTTCCCTTGACCTCAGGAGTTCAAGACCAGCATGAGCAAGAGTGGGACCCCTTCTCTACTAAAAATAGAAAAACTAGCCCAGCCATTGTGGTGGGCACATTTAGTCCCAGCTACTAGGGAGGCTGAGGCAAGAGGATCATCACTTGATCCCAAGAGTTTGAGGTTGCTGTGAGCTGTGGTAACACCACTACACTCAACCCAGGGTGACAAAGTGAGACTATTCTCTAAAAAATAAATAAGACAAAGGCTTCCATCCAGAAGGAGAGTTAAAGGACAGAAATTTAGCAAGTAACATGGTGGATTAGAGCTGCACCAAGAGAGAAGGTTGAAGAACGCACATCAACCACGCTGAGGTGAGTTGTGACCCCAAGGATACAAACAAAAGGTACAAAATCCATCACCAAGCGGAAGGGAGTCCCCTCCCCCATGAGAACGGCTCGGAGTGCCCCACAAACAAATGAGCAGAGTTCAAAGGTCCTCCTACTACACTCCATGGGAGAGACCCTCTAAAAATTGGATCTACCTCCCCTACTAGGGTGTCACAGCATTCTCCTGCCAGGCATAAAACTGTATAAAACTGTCAATATCCTCTACCTGCAATTCTGAGCTTCCAGCACTCCCCTCCACTCTTACTCTAAGGTATGGAGGCCTGTTGCCCAGGAGTCCAGATTCTTGGGTGATTTCTCGAGGGGTGTGGACAAGGCCTAGACTGCAGCTGGTCAGTGCTGATTCTGCAGCACGGGAGTGAGGAGAGGACAGTTGGCTGAGAGGGTGCCACACCACAGCGGCGGTGCCCCGAGGCACAGAGCAGCTGCTGTTTTTGGCAACAATAGGGCTCACTCCCAGATATTCTGAAGCCACACCCCCTGTCTCCTTGGGCAACCAGAGAAGGCTGGGCATCTTCTCAGGTGGCAAACACCACAGAAAAGATCTGGGAAGGAAATGCAGGCCCCATGAGTAAAGAAAGGGTTTTCCTGAGGTGGTACCGGCCTGGTTGGAGCGCTGGGACTAGAAAACACACGTGCAGAGCCGGGAAATTTCCAGGGCGGGGCTGACCCAGAGGACCGCTTTACTGCACCTAAGACACACATGGCCCTCAGGGGATCATCAGCCTATAGACAAAGGAAGGCAGAAGGCTACAACTGACAGCTAACCAAATACAAACCTATAGGATCAAAGACAGGGCCTAAGGCACAGGCTCTGGGAACTCAAAACAGCTTCTCTTCTGCAGGGGAATTTAGCAGGGACAGAAACAAATTCCCACAAAGTTGTTCTGTTCTGTCAGTAACCTCAATCAGAGGCGGGGCTGGAACTGAGTGAACACCCCTCAGCCTCCATCAAGCACCTGAGGTTGTCAGGCTTCACCTCCCCCTGCTGGTTAGAGGCAGAGCAAAGTGGCCTGGCTGAACAGACATAGATTTCCTTGTGATTCAGGCAGGTACAAATCTCTGAGTATCTGTTCACTAGAGGCAACTGGGTCACATCCCTGTGGGGCTATCAGCGACTGGGTGTGACACAGGTTCAAGGTGGGGAAGGAGGCATCAACCTTCCCAGACTAATCTATTTGCTGCGAGGTCCTCCTGACTTCACAGAGCACCAGACCAAATCATATCTGAGTTGTCACCAGACCCCTGCGATCCAGTTGCCAGAGACCTTTTAAACTCTCCCACCTGAAACAGGTGCCGACTGAGATAATTGGTTATGACCTTTTGAACTGAGCCACTCACCTGAGGACTATTCAAGTGGTGCCCTAGGTTTGTGATTGTAAGAAGGTTTGATTTTCCTTTTCCAATTGTTGCCTGTGGGGGGTAGGGTGACTTAATTGCTGGTATTTCTCCACAGTTGAGACTTCAACCCAGAGTAACTGTTTCACTAGGGTCAGACAGAGACTTAGCCCCACCACACCGAACAGGTCCCCACTTTCTCAGGTCATAACACTGTATGGGTCCTCGACAAAGCTCCAGGGGAAAAATCAAACAGCGTAAAATAATCATGGGTGGAATCAGCGGAAAAAGTCTGATAACATAAATAACCAGAATAGATCAAACCCCCAAAGAAAAATATGGCAGATGTAACTGAAGATCCCATTCACAAACACCTGGCTGAGATGTCAGAAATCAAATTCAGAATTTGGATTGCAAACAAGGATAATAGAATGGAGGAAAGTTTGGAATTAGAAATTCAAGGAGCAATTCAAAATTCAGAATTAGAAATTTGAGGAGAAATTCAAAAGTTGTCTCAAGAATTTAACAAATTTAAAGACAAAATCACCAAAGATTTTGACACACTGAAGCAAGAATTTTCAGCCCTAAAAGATTTGAAAAATACAGTAGAATCCCTCAGTAACAGAGTGGAGCAAGCAGAAGAAAGGATTTCTCACATTGAAGACAAACCTTTTGAATGCTCCCAAACTCTCAAAGAGGAAGAGAAATGGAGAGCAAAAATGGATCCTTCTCTCATAGAGCTCTCGGATAATTTGAAAAAGGCTAATATCCACCTCATTGGAATCCCTGAAAGTGATGAAGTGGCCTCGCAAGGCACAGAGGCCCTTCACCATGAAATTATTAAAGAGAATTTTCTAGGCATGCCAAGAGATTTTGAAATTCAGATAGCAGACAGTTTCAGAACCCCAGCATGACTCAATCTGAATAAGACATCCCCCAGGCATATCATAATTAACTTCACTAAAGTTAATATGAAGGAGAAAATACTGAAAGCAGCGAGATTTAAGAAATCCATTACCTACAAAGGGAAGAATATTAGAATGATAGCAGATCTCTCTGCTGAAACTTTTCAAGGCAGAAGAGGGTGGTCATTGACTTTTAATCTCCTAAAACAAAATAACTTTCAACACCAGATCCTGTATACAGCTAAACTGAGTTCCATTTATGATGGAGAAATTAAATACTTTAATGACATTCACATTTGGAAGAAATTTGCCATAACCAAACCAGCTCTTCAGGATATTCTCAAACCTGTCCTCCATAATGACCAGCCCAATCCTCTACCACAAAAGAAAACTAACTCAGAAACTTTTGATCAAACTCCAACTTCCACAGTGACGAAAGGATTAATAATGTCCGATGGACTTTCGAAAAACTCGATACCCAAAATTTTACCTGACTTATCTATATTCTCCATTAAAGTGAATGGCTTAAACTGTCCTCTAAAGAAGCATAGGTTAGCTGACTGGATACAAAAACACAGGCCAGATATTTGCTGCATACGAAAGTCACCTTTTATCTTAAAAGATAAATATGCACTCAGGTTGAAAGGATGCTCATCCATATTTCAGGCAAATGGTAATCAGAAAATAGCAGGTGTTGCAATTCTATTTGCAGACACAATAGGCTTTAAAACAATAAAAGTAAGGAAGGATAAGAATGGTCACTTCATATTTGTTAAGAGCAATACTCAATATGATGAGATTTCAATTATTAATATTTATGCACCCAACCAGAATGCATCTCAATTTATTAGAGAAACTCTAACAGGCATGAGCAACTTGATTTCCTCCAGATCCATAATACTCAGAGATTTCAACAGTCCTTTGGCAGTGTTAGATCCTCCAATAAGAAGCTGAGCAAAGAAATTTTAGATTTAAACCAAAACATCCAACATTTGGATTTAGCAGACATCTACAGAACATTTCGTCCCAATAAAACTGAATACACATACTTCTCATTAGCCAATGGAACTTACTTCAAAATGGATCACATCTTAGGTCACAAGTCTAACCTCAGTAAATTTAAAGGAATAGAAAATATTTTTTGCAACTTCCTGGACCACCATGGAATGAAAGTTGAATTCAGGAACAACAGGAATCTGCATACTCATTCAAAAACATGGAAGTTAAATAACCTTATGCCAAATGACAGCTGCGTCAGAGATGAGATTAAGAAGGAAATTGCCAAATTTTTGGAACAAAACGACAATGAAGACACGAATTATCAGAACCTCTGAGATACTGTAAAGGCAGTCCTAAGAGGGAAATTTATAGCACTGCAAGTCTTCCTCAAGAGAACGGAATGAGAGACAGTTAACAGCTTAATGGGACATCTCAAGCAAGTGGAAAAAAAGAATATTCCAACCCCAAACCCAGTAGAAGAAAAGAAATAACCAAAATTAGAGCAGAATTAAATGAAATTGAAAACAAAAGAATTATACAACAGATAAATAAATCAAAAAGTTGGTTTTTTGAAAAGGTCAATAAAAGAGATAAACCTTTGGCTAACCTAACCAGAAAAAAAAAAAGAGTAAAATCTCTAATCTTATCAATCAGAAACAACAAAGACGAAATAACAACAGACTTCTCAGAAATTAAAAAAATCCTTAATGAACATTACAAGAAACTTTATTCTCAGAAATATGAAAATCTGAAGGAAATTGACTGATACTTGGAAGCACACCACCTTCCAACACTCAGCCAGAATGAAGTGGAAATGTTGAACAGGCCAATATCAAGTTCTGAAATATCATCAACCATACAAAACCTCCCTAAAAAGAAAAGCGCGGGACCAGATGGCTTCATGTCAGAATGCTACCAAACCTTTAAAGAGGAACTAGTACCTATATTACTCAACCTGTTCCAAAATGTAGAAAAAGAAGGAAGACTACCCAACACGTTCTATAAAGCAAACATTACCCTAATCCCCAAACCAGGAAAAGACCCAACAAGAAAATAAAATTATAGACTAATATCACTAATGAATATAGATGCAAAAATATTAAACAAGAGCATAACAAACAGAATCCAGCAACAAATCAAATAAATTATACATCATGACCAAGTTGGTTTTATCCCAGGGTCTCAAGGCTGGTTCAATATACATAAATCTATAAGTATAATTCATCACATAAACAAATTAAAAAACAAAGACCAGATGATTCTCTCAATGGGTGCAGAAAAAGCTTTTGATAATATACAGCATCTATTCATGATCAGAACACTTAAGAAAATGGGTATAGAAGGGACATTTTTTCAACCGATAGAGGCCATCTACAGCAAACCCACAGCCAATATCATATTGAATAGAGTTAAATTGAAATCATTTCTACTCAGATCCGGAACCAGACAAGGCTTCCCATTGTCTCCACTGCTCTTTAACATTGTAATGGAAGTTTTAGCCACCACAATGAGAGAAGAAAAGGCGATCAAGGGTATCCATATAGGGTCAGAAGAGATCAAACTTTCACTCTTCGCAGATGTATATCTGGAAAACACCAGGGATTCTATTACAAAACTCTTAGAAGTGATCAAAGAATACAGCAGCATCTCAGGTTGCAAAATCAACATTCATAAATCGGTAGCCTTTACATATATCAACAATAGTCAAGCTGAAGAAACAGTTAAGGACTCTATCCCATTCACAGTAGTGCCAAAGAAGATGAAATATTTGGGAGTTTATCTAACAAAGGATGTGAAAGATCTCTATAAAGAGAACTATGAAACTCTAAGAAAAGAAATAGCTGAAAATGTTAACAAATGGAAAAACATACCATGCTCATGGCTGGGAAGAATCAACATTGTTAAAATTTCCATACTACCCAAAGCAATATACAATTTTAATGCAATCACTATTAAAGCTCCACTGACATACTTTAAAGATCTTGAAAAAAATAATACTTCATTTTATATGGAATCAGAAAAAAAACTCAAATAGCCAAGACATTGCTCAGAAATAAAAACAAAGCAGGTGGAATCACGCTCCCAGACCTCAGACTATACTATAAATCGATAGTGATCAAAACAGCATGGTACTGGCACAAAAAACAGAGAAGTAGATATCTGGAACAGAATAAAGAACCAAGAGATGAATCCAGCTACTTACCGTTATTTGATTTTTGACAAGCCAATTAAAAACCTTCAGTGGGGAAAAGATTCCCTATTTAACAAATGGTGCTGAGTGAACTGGCTGGCAACCTGTAGAAGTCTGAACCTGGACCCACACCTTTCACCATTAACTAAGATTGACTCTGACTGGATTAAAGATTTAAACTTAAGACATGAAACTATAAAAATACTAGAAGACGGTAGAGGGAAAACACTTGAAGAAATCCATCTGGGCGAGTATTTTATGAGGAGGACCCCCTGGGAAATTGAAGCAGCTTCAAAAATACACTACTGGGATCTGATCAAACTTAAAATCTTCTGCACAGTCAAGAACACATTAAGTAAAGCAAGCAAACAGCCCTCAGAATGGAAGAAGATATTTGCAGGTTATGACTCTGCCAAAGGTTTAATAACAAGAATCCACAGAAAACTCAAACATATAAGCAAGAAGAGAACAAGTGATCCCATCGCAGGCTGGGCAAGAGACTTGAAGAGAAACTTCTCTGAAGAAAACAGGCACACGGCCTACAGACATATGAAAAAATGCTCATCATCTTTAATCATCAGTGAAATGCAAATCAAAACTACCTTGAGATATCATCTAACTCCAGTAAGAATAGACCATATCACAAAATCCCAAGACCAGAGATGTAGGCATGGAGGTGGAGAAAAGGGAACACTTCTACACTGCTGGTGGGAACGCAAATTAATACATTCCTTTTGGAAAGATGTTTGGAGAACACTTAGAGATCTAAAAATAGATCTGCCATTCAATCCTCTAATTCCTCTACTAGGTAGATAGCCAGAAGACCAAAAATTACATTATAACAGATATTTGTACCAGAATGTTTATTGCAGGCCAATTCATAATTGCTAAGTCTTGGAAAAAGCCCAAGTGCCCATTGATCCGCAAATCAGAACAACCCTGAGATATCATCTAACCCCAGTGAGAACGGCCCACATCACAAAATCTCAAAACTGCAGATGCTGGCATCGATGTGGAGAGAAGGGAACACTTTTACACTGCTCGTGGGACTGCAAACTAGTACAACCTTTCTGGAAGAAAGTATGGAGAAACCTCAAAGCACTCAACCTAGACCTCCCATTTGATCCTGCAATACCATTACTGGGCATCTACCCAGAAGGAAAAAAATCCTTTTATCATAAGGACACTTGTACTAGACTGTTTATGGCAGCTCAATTTACAATCGCCAAAATGTGGAAACAGCCTAAATGCCCACCAACCCAGGAATGGATTAACAAACTGCGGTATATGTATACCATGGAAGACTATTCAGCTATTAAAAAAAATGGAGACTTTACATCCTTCGTATTAACCTGGATGGAAGTGGAAGACATTATTCTTAGTAAAGCATCACAAGAATGGAGAAGCATGAATCCTATGTACTCAATTTTGATACGAGGACAATTAATGACAATTAAGGTTATGGGGGGGAGGAAAAGCAGAAAGAGGGATGGAGGGAGGGGGTGGGGCTTTGGTGTGTGTCACACTTTATGGGGGCAAGACATGATTGCAAGAGGGACTTTGCCTAACAATTGCAATCAATGTAACCTGGCTTATTGTACCCTCGATGAATCCCCAACAATAAAAAAAAAATAAAAATTGTGGTATATGTACACCATGGAATATTATGCAGCCTTAAAGAGAGATGGAGACTTTACTTCTTTCATTTTTACATGGATGGAGCTAGAACATATTCTTCTTAGCAAAGTATCTCAAGATCGGAAGAAAAAGTATCCAATGTACTCAGCCCTAGTATGAAACTAATTTATGGCTTTCACATGAAAGCTATAACCCAGTTATAACCTAACAATAGGGCGAAGGGAGAGAGGGAGGGGAAGGAGGGAGGATAGGCGGAGGGATGGTGATTGGTGGGATTACAACAGTGGTGCATTTTACAAGGGTCCAGGTGAAACTTAGTAAATGTAGAATATAAATGTCTTAACATAATAACTAGAAAAATGCCAGGAATGCTATATTAACCAGTGTGATGAAAATGTGTCAAACAGTCTATAAAACCAGTGTATGATGCCCCATGATCACATTAATGTAGACAGCTATGATTTAATAATAAAAAATAAATAAATAAATAAAAATAAATAAACACAGATATTGATGTGCTTAAATAAAGATATGATTTAGATGCAGATTGATGAGGTAGATATAATTATTTTGGATACAAAGATTTAAAAATAGCTTCATGTGGGACATTATACCCCACATAGGTATGTAGATAATTTACTTATGAAATCAGTGTGGTCTGTGGTTACCCTCAAGTGGCAAGATCCTCAAACTACAAATACTCAGTGCCAATAGGAAACCTCTGGGGGCTTAACTTGGCCAATCAACCCATTTTCTTGATGTAATGAATTATCACATAACGTTAGCAGCCATATGTGCATATATGGCTAAGGCTTTTGCATCATAACTGATGGTTTCTACCTAAGATTTGTTAAAGAAGGCCAATTGAAAGAGATTGAGTGGTTTGATAGCAAAATCAAAATTGGACTGAGAAGAAAACCATACATTTAAGGATTGATTTGAATTACAATCAGGTTGGGGAACTAAAAAAAAAGTCCTGTTTCTAATTTGCAAACGTAGTTTGTGAATATTGAAATCTATAAGTTTGTCTAGAAGAGAAATAGGTGAAATTAGTGTTGAGATTTGAAGGTCAGGTTAAACCATATTAATCAGTAATTAAGAACACGGAGGTGCATTTTTACCATGATAGAGTAAGAATATAAAAATATAGTTAAGTTGGCAGAGGCGGAGCAAGATGGCAGCTGAGTAACAGCTTCCTTGCATCTGGGCACCATGAGTCTGGGGATACAGGACTCCAGGCATCTCTGGCTGGTAGGATCTGCCTATCATCATCCCTGAGAGGATACAGGGAGTCAGCGAGAGACGTCTGGACCCCAAGAGGAGGACTAAAACAGTGGAAAACCGGCAACTGGTCGCGTGTGTTCAATCCGTCTAAACCCTCCCGCAACTTCCACAGGCACGAGAACTTAAAGAGCAAGAGGAAGTGAAAGGAAAATAAGGGCAAGGAACAGATAAAAGAAATCACCCATGAGGAAGAATCAGCAGAAAACTCCAGGCAACATGAAGAACCAGTCCAGAACAACCCCGCCAAGGGACCATGAGGTAGCTACTGCAGGTGATTCCACCTATACAGAAATGTTAGGAATGACAGAAAGGGAATTTAGAATGCACATGTTGAAAACCATGAAAGAAATGATGGAAACAATGAAGGAAACTGCTAATAAAGTGGAAAATAACCAAAAGGAAATCCAAAAACAGAATCAAATCAGAGATGAACGATATGAAGAATATAAAAAGGATATAGCAGAGCTGAAGGAAATGAAACAGTCAATCAGGGAACTTAAAGATGCAATGGAAAGTATCAGCAACAGGTTAGACCATGCAGAAGAAAGAATTTCAGAGGTAGAGACAAAGTTTTTGAGATAACTCAGATAGTAAAAGAGGCAGAAAAGAAGAGAGAGAAAGCAGAACGTTCACTGTCAGAATTATGGGACTTTATGAAGCGTTCCAACATACGAGTTATAGGAATTCCAGAAGGGGAAGAAGAATGCCCCAGAGGAATGGAAGCCATACTAGAGAATACTATAAAAGAAAATTTCCCAAAAATCACCAAAGATTCTGACACACTGCTTTCAGAGGGATATCGGACCCCAAGTCGCCTCAACTCTAACCGAGCTTCTCCAAGACACATTGTGATGAACCTGTCCAAAGTCAAGACAAAAGAAAAGATTCTGCAAGCTGCCAGGAGTAAGCGCAAGTTGACCTACAGGGGCAAATCCATAACAGTGACCGCAGACTTCTCTAATGAAACTTTCCAGGCAAGAAGACAATAGTCATCTACCTTTAATCTACTTAAACAGAACAATTTCCAGCCCAGAATTCTGTACCCTGCTAAGCTAAACTTCAACATTGATGGAGAAATCAAATCATTTACGGATATACAAACATTGAGGAAATTCGCCACAACAAGACCAGCTCTACAGGAAATACTTCAACCTGTTCTGCACACTGACCACCACAATGGATCAGCAGCAAAGTAAGAACTCAGAAATTAAAGGACAGAACCAAACCTCCACACTGATGCAAAAGATAAAACTAAGCAATGGACTCTCACAAAATAAAATGAAAAGAATACTACCACACTTATCAATTATCTCAATAAATGTTAATGGCTTGAATTCCCCACTGAAGAGACATAGATTGGTTGACTGGATTAAAAAACACAAGCCATCCATTTGCTGACTGCAAGAAACACACCTGGCTTCAAAAGACAAATTAAAGCTCCGAGTCAAGGGTTGGAAGACAATTTTTCAGGCAAATGGAATTCAGAAAAAAAGAGGAGTTGCAATCTTATTTTCAGATATATGTGGATTTAAAGCAACTAAAGTCAAAAAAGACAAAGATGGTCACTTTATATTGGTCAAGGAAAAAATACAACAAGAAGACATTTCAATTCTAAATATCTATGCACCCAATTTAAATGCTCCCAGATTCTTGAAACAGACCTTACTCAGTCTGAGCAATATGATATCTGATAATACCATCATAACAGGGGACCTTAACACTCCTCTTACAGAGCTGGACAGATCCTCTAAACAGAAATTAAACAAGGATATAAGAGACTTAAATGAGACCCTAGAACAACTGTGCTTGATAGACGCATATAGAACACTCCATCCCAAAGATAAAGAATATACATTCTTCTCATCACCCCATGGAACATTCTCCAAAAGTGATCATATCCTGGGACACAAAACAAACATCAACAGAATCAAAAGAATTGAAATTTTACCTTGTATCTTCTCAGACCATAAGGCACTAAAGGTGGAACTCAACTCTAACAAAAATGCTCGACCCCACCCAAAGGCATGGAAATTAAACAATCTTCTGTTGAATAACAGATGGGTGAAGGAAGAAATAAAACAGGAAATCATTAACTTCCTTGAGCATAACAACAATGAAGACACAAGCTACCAAAACCTGTGGGATAATGCAAAAGCAGTTTTGAGAGGAAAATTCATCACTTTAGATGCCTGCATTCGAAAAACAGAAAGAGAGCACATGAACAATCTCACAAGAGATCTTATGGAATTGGAAAAAGAAGAACAATCTAAGCCTAAACTCAGTAGAAGAAAAGCAATCTCCAAAATCAAATCAGAGATCAATGAAATTGAAAACAAAAGAACCATTCAGAAAATTAATGAAACAAGGAGTTGGTTTTTTGAAAAAATAAATAAAATAGATAAACCATTGGCAAGACTAACGAGGAATAGAAAAGTAAAATCTCTAGTAACCTCAATCAGAAATGATAAAGGGGAAATAACAACTGATCCCACAGAGATCATCTCTGAATACTACCAGAAATTCTATGCCCAGAAATTTGACAATGTGAAAGAAACGGATCAATATTTGGAATCACACCCTCTCCCTAGACTCAGCCAGGAAGAAATAGAGCTCCTGAACAGACTAATTTCAAGCACTGAGATCAAAGAAACAATAAAAAATCTTCCAACCAAAAAATGCCCTGGTCCAGATGGCTTCACTCCAGAATTCTATCAAACCTTCAAGGAAGAGCTTATTCCTGTACGGCAGAAATTATTCCAAAAATTGAGGAAGAAGGAATCTTCCCCAACACATTCTATGAAGCAAACATCACCCTGATACCAAAACCAGGAAAAGACCCAAACAAAAAGGAGAATTTCAGACCAATCTCACTCATGAACATAGACGCAAAAATTCTCAACAAAATCCTAGCCCATAGATTACAGCTTATCATCAAAAAAGTCATTCATCATGATCAAGTAGGCTTCATCCCAGGGATGCAAGGCTGGTTTAACATACGCAAGTCTATAAAGGTTATCCACCATATTAACAGAGGCAAAAATAAAGATCACATGATCCTCTCAATAGATGCAGAAAAAGCATTTGATAAAATCCAGCATCCTTTTCTAATTAGAACACTGAAGAGTATAGGCATAGGTGGCACATTTCTAAAACTGATTGAAGCTATCTATGACAAACCCACAGCCAATATTTTACTGAATGGAGTAAAACTGAAAGCTTTTCCTCTTAGAACTGGAACCAGACAAGGTTGTCCTCTGTCACCTTTACTGTTCAACGTAGTGCTGGAAGTTCTTGCCAATACAATTAGGCAAGACAGGGAAATAAAGGGAATCCAAATGGGAGAAGAGGAGGTCAAACTCTCCCTCTTTGCTGATGACATGATCTTATACTTAGAGAACCCCAAAGACTCAACCACAAGACTCCTAGAAGTCATCAAAAAATACAGTAATGTTTCAGAATATAAAATCAATGTCCACAAGTCAGTAGCCTTTGTGTACACCAATAACAGTCAAGATGAGAAGCTAATTAAGGACACAACTCCCTTCACCATAGTCTCAAAGAAAATGAAATACCTAGGAATATACCTAACGAAGGAGGTGAAGGACCTCTATAAAGAAAACTCTGAAATCCTCAGAAAGGAAATAGCAGAGGATATTAACAAATGGAAGAACATACCATGCTCGTGGATGGGAAGAATCAACATTGTTAAAATGTCTATACTTCCCAAAGCAATCTAACTATTCAATGCCATTCCTATCAAAATACCAACATCGTACTTTCAAGATTTGGAAAAAATGATTCTGCGTTTTGTATGGAACCGGAAAAAACCCCGTATAGCTAAGGCAGTTCTCTGTAACAAAAATAAAGCTGGGGGCATCAGCATACCAGATTTTAGTCTGTACTACAAAGCTATAGGGCTCAAGACAGCATGGTACTGGCCAAAAACAGAGACAGAGACACTTGGAATTGAATTGAAAACCAAGAAATGAAACTGACATTTTACAATCACCTAATCTTTGATAAACCAAACAAGAACTTACCTTGGGGGAAAGACTCCCTATTCAATAAATGGTGTTGGGAGAACTGGATGTCTACATGTAAAAGACTGAAACTGGACCCACACCTTTCCCCACTCACAAAAATTGATTCAAGATGGATAAAGGACTTAAACTTAAGGCATGAAACAATAAAAATCCTCCAAGAAAGCATAGGAAAAACACTGGAAGATATTGGCCTGGGGAAAGACTTCATGAAGAAGACTGCCATGGCAATTGCAACAACAACAAAAATAAACAAATGGGACTTCATTAAACTGAAAAGCTTCTGTACAGCTAAGGAGACAATAACCAAAGCAAAGAGACAACCTACACAATGGGAAAGGATATTTGCATATTTTCAATCAGACAAATCTTGATAACTAGGATCTATAGAGAACTCAAATTAATCCACATGAAAAAAGCTAACAATCCCTTATATCAATGGGCAAGAGACATGAATAGAACTTTCTCTAAAGACGACAGACGAATGGCTAACATGAAAAAATTGAAAAAATGTTCATCATCTCTATATTGTAGAGAAATGCAAATCAAACCAACCCTGAGATATCATCTAACCCCAGGGAGAATGGCCCACATCACAAAATCTCAAAACTGCAGATGCTGGCGTGGATGTGGAGAGAAGGGAACACTTTTACACTGCTCGTGGGACTGCAAACTAGTACAACCTTTCTGGAAGGAAGTATGGAGAAACCTCGAAGCACTCAAGCTAGACCTCCCATTTGATCCTGCAATCCCATTACTGGGCATGTACCCAGAAGGAAAGAAATCCTTTTATCATAAAGACACTTGTACTAGACTGTTTATTGCAGCTCAATTTACAATCGCCAAAATGTGGAAACAGCCTAAATGCCCACCAACCCAGTAATGGATTAACAAGCTGTGGTATATGTATACCATGGAATACTATTCAGCCATTAAAAAAAATGGAGACTTTACATCCTTCGTATTAACCTGGATGGACGTGGAAGACATTATTCTTAGTAAAGCATCACAAGAATGGAGAAGCATGAATCCTATGTACTCAATTTTGATATGAGGACAATTAATGACAATTATGGTTATTGGGGGGGGAAACAGAAAGAGGGTAGGAAGGAGGTGGGTGGGGCCTTGGTGTGTGTCACACTTTATGGGGGCAAGACATGATTGCAAGAGGGACTTTACCTAACAATTGCAATCAGTGTAACCTGGCTTATTATACCCTCAATGAATCCCCAACAAAAAATAAAAATAAAAAAAAATATTTAGTTAAGTTGGTTATGTTTCATGGAAGAAGATAAATTTGTGATCACTTGTAATACAGTATTAGATGTGAGTGCTCATAAGTGAGTCGGTGAGGGAATTCAAAGAACACGGAAGAATCTGTAAGCCTTGTGAAGAAAGCTAAGAGTACTTTGTTGATAAATTTGGTAGAGGAAATAAAGAAAATGAAGGCATCACTAAGGCTTGAAGTATGAAGAATTAAGAATTAATGATGGGGTTTCAAAAATTATCAGGGAAATTAAAAATAATTATTATTAATCCTTGGTATAGGGTATCAATCTTATAAAAGTTGGATACATTTCTCAGGAATTTTTCCAGGGTATGTCATCTGATCCTCTCCACCATTCCTCTGTTTTTAACTTGAGAGGAGTGCAAGGAATCATGTTGAACTAAATGATACCATTTTCACAAGTTTTGTTGCTTACATGTGGTATCACTGTCACTTGACTCTGAGGCCCATTGACCAAAAAAGTCCATGATCTTTTCCTTTTCTATGAACCCTTTTAAATTGTTTAGTATCCTGACAAATCTTTTTTTAAAAAACTACATTAATGTGAAGATTCTACAATCTATCCATCTGTCTATTACAACTATGAGACTCTATGATATTAGAATTCAGAAGTTGTGGAGATTACTAGCTTGTTTTCTATATGCGTTTAGCAGTAGATGTTTGTCCAGAAGTATAAACTTAAAATGTGCCAAAATAAAAGAATGTAGAAAATTTATGCTTATATGTGATAATACTTTTTTTCAAATTGCACCTACGTAACAACTGAAGGATGGTTTGTTAAAGTCTGCAAAACATGGTGAAGGTGAAAATCTCTGTCTACAGTTATACAGTCATCCATCTGTCCCACTCATCTGACATGCCAAGGTCAGGCAGGTGCCAAGCTGGGTACAGAGACAGCACGTGAAAAAAAAATCAAATATTTGCAAAATTAATCAGAGGTCTCCTTCAGTTCTCATATTATCACTGTTTCTCTTTGTGTATGTTTCTCTTTGTGTAATGACGTCTTTGCTGTCATTGCTGCTCTTCCCCTGTGATCTTTCTTCTTTATTTAGAAGTCTTCGTTGTGGAGATCTCAGAGCTTTTTCACCCCTCTTAGCTCTCAGCAATAAGCTCTACGTCCGGTTATGTTTGCACATCTACAAAGTCTACTTAATGAATTAAAATTATAAACTAGGTTTTAAAAAGGCATTTTCTGTTTGGTGGTAAAGTAGGTACACTCCAAAATTTTTTTCAATAATCTCACTGATTCTATAATTATTAAAGGTGTTTTCTCTCATTTTCAAATGTCCTACTTCGCATGTTAAGTTATATTGTTGCCTTAGACCAGGGTTTCTTGGACAGAGACATGATAATCTGGTAAAAAAATATTTAACCCTTTTGGAATAAAACCTTTTTAAAGCCATAAAATGAGATACATATAATAATAAAGGGATTAAATAATATTAAACCAGAGTTACCAACATATCTTTTAAAGTCAAATTCGTGAGATAGGAATCACTATATACCACCTCATAAAATAACAATATCTAGTGATGGGTTTAATAATTTCCCTGATTTAAAGAAGGAATGAGGTAAACAATATTTCAATATTGCTATACCAGCTATAACAGAAAATAAAAATAATGGCAGTTTCTATTGATGAAGTTTTCCTAGGTCTCACCAATTCTACTGTAGTTTATGGAATGCATTCACGCAAAAGGAAATGTCAATATACGGTTCTCTAAAAACTAGGATTTTTTTAATTAATCCAAAATCATACATTCAACTAGTGAGACATCCTAAATGGCTACATTGCCAGTTTATGTGTCTTCTCCAACATCAGAATTGGAACTCCTTAAGCATACAGAATGCATCGATCTTTGGATCTTTAGTAACAAATGTAAAGTATAACACATCTTAAATGTCTCAGAAATGGATAAATAAATGCATTAAAAAATAAAGCCCATGGGTGGTGCCTCTGGCTCAAAGGAGTAGGGCACCAGCCCCATATGCCAGAGGTGGTAAGTTCAAACCCAGCCCTGGCCAAAAACTGCAAAAAAAAAAAAATACATTTATTTATAAAAAAATAAAGTCCATGGGAAAAAAATCAAAATTAATCAGTAAAATCAAAATTAATTGCAAAATTAATCACTAAAAGTTCTATTATAGCAGACACAGTATAGAGAAGTTTCCAGATGAAAGCCTTCACTAGCAGTGTGAGATCCAATGATACAGACACAAAAAACTCTACACAGACTGGAACTCATGCTAGAGCCCACTTTTGTGGGTAGTTAATGGCCTTTTGGTGTCCTGGGCGACAGCCCCAAGTCTTTGAACTGACATTTTGATAATCCACAGTGTTGTCAGAACAAGGGTGTTAAAAAGCTGGGTCAAAGGAGAGTTCTGACAAAGGAGAGATGCTCATGCTTTTGTTCCATAATCTTTTCCTATTTCTCATCCCACTCTTAATGCAGAAGTACACTCTGAAGTGCAGAGGCTGCTTGTAAGAGAAGGTACTCTTCCCCTGTGATCTTTCTTCTTTATTTAGAAGTCTTCGTTGTGGAGCTCTCAGAGCTTTTTCACCCCTCTTAGCTCTCAGCAATAAGCTCTATGTCCGGTTATGTTTGCACATCTACAAAGTCTACTTAATGAATTAAAATTATAAACTAGGTTTAAAAAAGGCATTTTCTGTTTAACTGAAGTAATTTCCTCTTTTTTTATTTCAGATTGATACTAGGGTACAAATGTTTAGGTTAAATTGGTTTCTCTTCTTAGGTAAAGTTCAAGTTATTGTTGAGCCCTTCACCCAGTAGGTGTGCTAAACACCCTCACACTGTGCACATCAGGTGAGATCCCACCAGGTGCCCTCCCTCCTTGCCTCTCCCCTCCCCCTCACTAGACTATACTTGTTTTTTTTCTTTCATGTGGGTTTGTATTTGTTTATATGTTGGTTTCATATTAGTGTTGAGTACAGTGGAGTCTTAGTTTTCCATTCTTGTGATACTTTTCTAGGAAGAATATACTGAACTCCATCAAGGTTAATAAAAAATATCAAGTCTCCAACTTTTCTTATGGCTGAATACTATTCCATGGTGTATATATAATAAAGTATTTTAATCCATTCATGGGTTGGTAGGCACTTGGGCTGCTTCCACATCGTAGAGATTGTAAATTGAGCTGCAATAAACAATCCGGTGCAAATGTCCTTGTGATAAAATGATTTTTTTCTTCTGGGTAGATGCCTAGTAATGGGATTGTGGGATCAAATGGTAGGTCCACTTTTAGCTCTTTGAGGATTCTCCATACTTCTTTCCAAAGAGGCTCTATTAATTTGCAGTCCCACCAGCAGCACAAAAGTGATTCCTCCTCTCCACATCCACATTAGCATCTGCAGCTTTGACACTTTGTGATGTGGGTGGGTTCTCACTGGGATTAGGTGATACCTCAGGGCAGTTTTGATTTACATTTCTCTGAAGATTGGGTGCAATGAGCATTTTTTTCATGTGAAATAATTTCTAATGAGAGAACATTCAAATACCTTCTACTCTTCTAGCTGGGACTCAGCAGAAGTACATTCTAATTCTGCCTGGACAAACCCTTTAAATACCAACCCCCAAGAAGGATAGTTGCATTTATTTGTTTGGCATATTAATGCTGATGCTCTGAGAAAAAAAAAAAACTGTCCAAATGACATAGAGGCAGGGAAAGAGCAGAAGATCAATGAATGCAGAGAAAGGAGGAAATAGAAAAGGATACATATTTGAAAACAAAACTGATTTTACTGGTGAGTACCTGAGTACTTTTGGTAACTACTTTAATAGAAACATCAGTTCCAGAATAAGATGGTTAAAGTCACCTTAAGGAACCATTATGTTCAAATAATTAAAAAATCATTATGTGTAAGAAAATTTTTTGTTTTTTTTTTTAAATCTTTGGGTGAAAATCATAGGAAGCACAAGTAGTTGCTCAAAATACATGAGACAGGTGAGACTAAAGAACTTCTCAAATCTCTTAAAATTTTTTTAATTCTCTACTTTTTCTTTTCTTTCTTGATTCTACAATCTGTTCTAGGGGAAAACAAGCTAACTTACAAGGATGTCTAGTAACAAAAAATATTTGCTCAAGATTTTTAAACAATGTCATTTCTTATACAACTCCATGTGTCAAAACTCATAAATAATCTCCCAATCTTAAATGTCACAAAATCCTACAAATTCTGATCCAAGTGATTTCTCACAAAAGTTTAACTGAGATATTTCAGAATTCAGGAAATTTTCCATTACAAGCTCAGATTATCTAGGTGGTAAATATGTCCACTGAGAAATTGATGTTATCTGATATTTCCCCAAAGCGTCAATGCTGTATAATTTAAAAGACTTTATTTGAAGAATTATGCATTCTAAATGTCTTTCTAAGGTAGGGGGAGCAATGGTCCTTGGTTTTAAAAAAAGTGGAGTTGTTCTCAAAGACCAAACATTGAAAAAATAAGTCTTTATTCACTTTAATACTACATTTTATTGAACCATAGCACACATGGACAAAGGATAAACAAAGTCAAACTGATATTGGCCTCCAATCTTTTAACAGATGTTCACCACAATACTAACTCAATTACGATAAACATACTTCAACTTTATCCTCTTTTATAAACAATAATAATATTGGATCAAATAAATAATTATGTCAGTAACAATGCTCCTTTTATTGATTTATTGGTTTAATAAACAGAGGCTAGAGATTGCTACCTTAATTTTCATTCCATTCAAATTTATATTTGCCACAAATTTATTTTGCTGAATGGATTTTTATTTCCCAGTCACAATGGTAAAGAGACTCATTGGTGCATTAGAATTTTAAATAGCATCAGCACAAGTAAATAAGAATAATTAAAATGAAACTCTGGTGGGTTAGCACCTGTGGCTCAGTAAGTAGGGTGCCGGCCCCATATGCCAAAGGTGGAGGGTTTGAACCCAGCCCCAGCCAAATTTCAACAACAGCAACAACAACAGAATAGCTGGGCATTGTGGTGGCCACCTGTAATCCCAGCTACTTGGGAGGTTGAGGCAAGAGAATCACCTAAGCCCAGAAGGTGGAGGTTGCTGTGAGCAACCAAATTTTTGGAACAAAATAATAATGAAGACACAAATTATCAAAACCTGTGGGACTCTGCAAAGGTATTCCTAAGAGGGAAATTCATAGCATTGGAAGCCTTCATCAAGAAAACAGAAAGAGAGGAAGCCAACAATTTAATGGATCATTTCAAGCAACTGGAAAAAGAACATTCCAATCCCAAACCCAGCAGAAGAAAAGAAATAACCAAAATTAGGGCACAATCAAATGAAATTGAAAACAAAAGAATCATTCAGAAGATCAACGAAACAAAAAGTTGGTTTTTTGAAAAGATTAATAACATTCATAAACCTTTGGCCAACCTAACCAGAAACAGAAAAGTGCAATCTCTAATATCATCTATCAGAAATGATAAAGGAGAAATAACAACAAATACCTCAGAAATTAAAAAAAAAAAAAATCTTCAATGATTACTACAAAAAACTCTATTCCCAGAAATATAAAAATCTGAAGGAAATGGCCCAATACCTGGAAGCATGTCATCTTCCTAGACTCAACCAGAAAAAAATTACAAATCTTGACTAGACCTATATCAAGTACTAAAATAGCATCAACAATACAAAATCTCCCAAAAAAGAAAAGTCCAGGACCAGATAGTTTCACATCTGAATTCTATCAAATCTTTCAAGAGGAACTAGTACCTATATTATACAACCTTTTCCAAAGCATAGAAAAAGAAGGAATACTTTCCAACACATTCTATAAAGCAAAGATCACCCTGATCCTCAAACCAGGAAAGGATCCAACAAAGAAAGAAAATTATAAATCAATATCATTAATGAATATTGATGCAAAAATATTCAATAAAATCTTAATAATCAGAATTCAACAACAAATCAAAAAAATTATACACCACGATCAAGTTGGTTTTATTCCAGGGTTGCAGGGTTAGTTCAACAAACACAAATCTATAAATATAATACATTACATCATTGAAATAAAAAACAAAGACCATATGATTCTCTCAATTGATGCAGAAAAAGCTTTTGATAATATCCAACATCCTTTCATGATCAGAACACTTAAGAAAATAGGCATAGAAGAGACATTTCTTAAACTGATAGAGGCCATCTACAGCAAACCCACAGCCAATATCATATTGAATGGTATAAAATTGAAAACATTTCCTGTTGCGTGACCCGAGACGCTAACGAGCAGCAGCTTTGCTGTAGGTGTAAACTCGCTCCTGTAATTATTAAGTCAAGAAACAGACTATACACCGTGGGATGGCATATAGCAAAGTTCTTTATTCCAAGTTTAAGTTTTATACTCTTCCAGTCACGTACACACCTAATCCATTATCTATTAGCTGAATTTTAACTTGAAAGGAAATATTTATCATATCAATGTAACCACTTCTGTAGTAAATCTCTTCCTCTAAACAGTGACTAGTTTTCCGAGCAGGACACAAAGATGAAAACAGCTATAGGGAAACAGAGTTAATAGAAGAATATCTTCAAGCATTCACTCAGTTTACTGAGTATGAAGTAACGACTGTGACCTTCCTTCAGGGCAGAGCACCTATAGACCTCTGACAATATGTTGTTAACATATGTCAACCCTCTGGCCCGTATCTCTGAGGAAGGGCGGCATGCCCTTGGATCTCAGGCTTCACGGGGTGTACTGCTTCAGAGAAAAGGCCTAAGGAATTTTTACAATTCCAAAAAAGCCTAACTCTGTGAGTAACCCAGGGGGTCCAAGACTCTTAAGCCTCTGGAAGAAAAGCATGTCATTTTAAACTCACACTGAATTTACTTTGTGTGCTTGATGTAGGATAAGTTTATTTCTAAATATTATCGTACATTTCCACTCAGATCAGGAACAAGGCAAAGATGCCCATTGTCTGCACTGCTATTCAACATAGCAATGGAAGTCTTAGCTATCACAATCAGGCAAGAGAAGGCAATCAAGGATATCCAAATAGGGTCATAGGAGATCAAACTCTCACTCTTCACTGATGATATGATTCTATACTTGAAAAATCCCAGGGACTCAACTACAAACTATTAGAAGTGATCAAAGAATACAGCAATGGCCCAGGATACAAAATCAACACTTTCTAATCAGTATCTTTTTTATATACCAACAATAGTAAGCTGAAAATATAGTCAAGGAATCGATTCCCTTTGCAGTAGTGCCAAAGAAGATGAAATATCTGGGAATTTACCTAACAAAGGATGTGAAAGATCTCTATAGAGAGAACTATGAAACTTGAGAAAATATATAGCTGAAGATGTTAACAAATGCAAAAGTATACCATGCTCATGGCTGGAAAGAATCACATTATTAAAATGTCCATACTACCCAAAGCAATCTGTAGATTTAATGCAATCCCTATTAAAGCACCATCTTCATACTTTAAAGAGCTTGAAAAAATAGTGCTCCATTTTTTATGAAATCAGAAAAAAATTCAAATAGCCAATACATTACTCAGAAATAAAAACAAATCAGGAGGTATCACATTACCAGACTTCATGCTGTACTATAAATCTATAGCAATCAAAACAGCATGGTACTGGCACAAACACAGAGAGGTAGATTTATGGAACAGAATAGGGAACCAAGAGATGAACCAGCTACTTATCATCATTTGATCTTTGATAAGCCTATGAAAAACTTTCAGTGGGGGAAAGACTCCCTATTTAACAAATGGTGCTGGGTGAACTGGTTTGTGACTTGTAGAAGACTGAAACTGGGCCCCACCACCTTTCACCATTAACAAAAATTGATTCTCACTGGATAAAATATTTAAATATAAGACATGAAACTATAAAAATACTAGAAGAGAGTGCAGGGAAAACACTTGAAGAAATTGGCCTGGGACAATATTTTATGAGGAAGGCCCCCTGGGCAATTGAAGCAACACCAAAAATTCATTACTGGGATCTGATCAAACTAAAAAGCTTTTGCACAGCCAAGAACACTGTACGTGAAGCAAACAGACAACCTTCAGAATGGGAGAAGATTTTTGCAGGTTATGCTTCTGAAAAAGGTCTGATAACTAGAATCTACAGAGAACTCAAACTAATCAATAAGAAAAGAATAAATAACCCCATTTCTATGTGATCAAGAGATTTAAACAGAAACTTCTCTGATGAAGACAGGTGCATGGCCTACAAACACATGAAAAGATGCTCATCATCCTTAATCATCAGAGAAATGCAAATCAAAACCACTTTGAGATATCATCTAACTCCAGTAAGATTAGCCCACATCACAAGATCCCAATAGTACAGATATTGGCGTGGATGCAGAGAGAAGGGAATGCTTCTACACTGCTGGTGGGAATGCAAGCTAGTTACAACCTTTTTGGAAAGAAGTTTGGAGAACACTCAAGGAACTAAAAGTAGACCTACTGGTCTATCCTGCAATTCCTCTGCTAGGTATGTACCCAGATGATCAAAAATTATTTTAAAACAAAGATATTTGTGCCAGAATGCTTATTGAAGCCCAATCCATAATTGCCAAGACATGGAAACAGCCCAAATGCCATTCAACCCATGAATGGATTAACAAATGGATTTCATGATGGAATACTATACAGCCATAAAACAGATGGAGCATTCACATCTTTTATGTTTACCTGGAAGGAGCTGGAACATATTCTTCTTAGTAAAGTATCTCAAGAATGGAAAAAATATTATCCAATGTACTCAATACTATTATGAAATCAATATATAATCAACTACACATTCATATAATGGTAAAACATAACTATAGTCCAGAAACTAGAAGGAAAGAGGAGAGAAAATGGGAGGTAAGGGGGGAGGCAGGAGGAGGGAGAGTATTTGGGGACCTCACCTAATGTACATGATGCAATGGTATACTTCAAAACTACTACGAAAAGAGCATAATTGTGATGGATGTGTTAATCAGTTCAATGTAAGCATGTCACATTATATATCAAATCAGTACACTGAACCCCATAAATGCATCAATGTACACAGTTGTGATTTAATTAAAAAATTACAAAATAAAAAAATTATAATGAGTAGTTTGTCATCATCTAAATGCAAACTGGTTTGGCATGCAGAAAGCCTGAGGCATTGGTCCTTGTTATTTATGTAACGGTTATTAATTATGCTAATACATATCATAGCATAGAATGAGAAATGGTGACAAGGGGGCAGGGAACTGAGAAATGGTGACAAGGGGGCAGGAATTGAAAAGACAAGTCCACTTCAGCATGCGAATAGATTCAATCACATAACAAAGTGTAACCTGTGTTAAAATTCCAAGGTTGTTGCTAAAGAGACTAATGGTCATTTTAAAACACTTCATTTTAAAACAGTTTTATGTTTACAGACATATTACAGGGCGAACATAACCCTTATAAACTCTAAACTTATCTTACATAAGCAAGTTGCATTTGTCACAAATTATGAAGCGACTTTGATGCAGTGTTCTTAACTGCTGTCAGCAGTATTCATATTCCCTTAATTTTTACTTAGTATCCTTTTTGTAATCCTGCCTGTGTCTCAGGTACTACCTTACATTTAATCATCTTGGCTCCTACACTCCTGGCTACGACAGGATTTTGGACATTCCTTGTTATTTATGACCTTGACAGTTTTTTGTTTTTTTTTTAATTTCAGATTAATAATGAAGGCACAAATGTTTAGGTTACATTGTTTTCAATTCTAAGGTAAAGTTCAAGCTGTAGTTGAGCCCTTCACCCAGGGGGCGTGCTGAGCACCCTCACACTGTACAATACACATTAGGTGAGATCCCACCAGTCACCCTCCCTCTTCTCTCCTCCCACTTTCTAGACTATACTTGTATTTTTCTTTCATGTGGTTGTTTATATACTGGTTTCATATTAGTATTGGATACTTTTCCCCCCATTCTTGAGATATTTAAGCAGTTTTTAAGACTACTGCTTAGGTATTTTGTAAAATGTCTCTCTATTGGGATTTATTTGTTGTGTTTTTAATTTTTGTGTAAATTTATGGCATACAGGTGCAATTCTGTTCCTTGCATAGATTGCATATGGGGAAGTTAGGGTTTTGGGGTGTCCACCACCCAGAGAATACATGTTGTATTAAGTAACTTCTCATCATCTTCCCTGCTCCCATTGCTCACTGTTCTGAGTCTGTAGTATTTACCATTCCTCATGAGATGTCTGTGTGTGCACATTGGTTAGCCTCTAAATGAATAAGGACCTTCTTCCTCCACCCCTTCAGTGAAGTTGTTTCATACGTTGAAAGTACACTTAGGCCAGGTGGGGTAGCTCACACCTGTAATCCTAGTCCTCTAGGAGGCCGAGGTGGGTGGATTGTCTGAGCTTACAGGTTCAAGACCAGCCTGAGCCAGAGTGAGACCCTGTCTCTAAAAATATCCAGGTGTTGTGGTAAGCACCTGTAGTCCCAGCTACTTGGGAGACTGAGGCAAGAGAATCACTTGAGCCCAAGAGTTGGAGGTTGCTGTGAGCTATGATGTCATAGCACTCTACTGAGGGTGACAAATTGAGACTGTAGAAGGAAATAAAGAAAGATAGAAAAAAAGAAAGAAAGAAGGAAGGAAAAAAGAAGGAAGGAAGGAAGGAAAGAAAGAATGGGAGAGAAAAAACAGAAGGAAGGAAAGAAAGAGGGAAAATACAGTTAGATTTCTTTTTTTAATTTTTTTTATTAAATCATAAACTCATAGATCATGTATATATTAATGTATTTATGGGGTACAATGTACTGATTTCATATACAATTAGGAATGCTTACATCACACTGGTTAATATATACCTTATCTCATTTACTTGATTAACATGTTAAGACATTTATACTCTATACTAATAGATCTGACATGTACCCTTGCAGTATGCACCACGGGTGTGATCCCACCACTCATCCTCCCTCCAACTAACCTCCCTCCTCCCCTCCTAGCCCTCTGGGAGGCCTCCTATCCCTCCCTCTTCCCTCCTTCATCTTGGGCCATAGTTGTGATCTATACTTCATATGAAAGTGTGAGTGACTGTAAATCGGTTTCATAATAGTACTGAGTACATTGGATATTTTTTCTTCTATTCTTGAGATACTTTACTAAGTAGGATATGTTCCAGCTTCATCCATGGAAATGTAAAAGAGGTGAAGTCTCCATCTTTTTAAATGAATAAATTAAATATTAAATAAATATTTAATTTATTCAATTTATTAAATATTAAATAATAAATAATATTCCATGGTATACATATACCACAATTTATTAATCCATTCATGGGTCGATGGGGACTTGGGCTTCTTCCATGACTTGGCAATTATGACTTGAACTGTAATTAACAATCCAGTGTGAATATCTTTGTTATAAAGTGATTTTTGGTCTTTTGGATATACACCTAGTAGAGGAATTGCAGGATCAAATGGCAGGTATGGGTCTACTTATAGATCCCTGAGTATTCTCCATACTTCTTTCCAAAAGGGACGTATTAGCTCACACTCCCACCAGCAGTACTAAAGTGTTCCCTTTTCTCCACATCCACCCCAACATCTGTAGTTGTGGGATTTTTTTATGTAGGCTAATCTTACTGGAGTTTGAAGATATCTCAAAGTGGTTTTGATTTGCGTTTCTCTGATGATTAAAGATGATGAGCATTTTTTCATGTGTTCGTGGGCCGTGCGCCTGTCTTCTTCAAAGAAGCTTCTGTTCAAGTCCCTTGCCCACAATGAAATGGGATCACTTGTTTTTTCTTATTAATAAGTTTGAGTTCTCTGTGGATTCTGGTTATCAAACCTTTGTCAGAAACATAACCTGCAAATATCCTCTCCCACAGTTAGGTTTCATCATCACATTCTGCCTTCCATCCTGGGATGATTACTTTTTAAAAAAAATTGTATGGGGGGGCGACAAGATGGCTGACTGAAGCCAGCTTTCCACAGAGGCTCCCATCCAGTAGGAGAGTTAAAGGACAAAAATTCAGCAAGTAACCTGGTAGATTTGAGCTGCACTAAGAGAGAAGGTTGAAGAATGCACATCAACCCCGCTGAGGTGAGCTGCGACAACAATGATACAAACAAAAGGTACAAAATCCATCACCAAGCGGACGGGAGTCCCCTGCCCCATGAGAATGGCTCAGAGTGCCCCACAAACAATCAGGCAGAGTTCAAAGGTCCTCCCACTACACTCCATGGGAGAGACCCTCTAAAAACTGGACCTACCTCCCCTACTAGGGTGCCACGGCATCCTCCTGCCAGGCATAAAACTGTATAAACTGTATATAGTCTCTATGTGGAATTCTGAGCTCCCAGCAATCCCCTTTACTTTCTCACACTGACGTCTGGAGGCCAGTCCCAGTGGGCTGAGACGGGACAGCACTGCAGTGGCAGTTCCCTGAGGCACAGTGCTACAGCCATCTTTTGGTGACAATACGGCCAGGCATAAAACTGTGTAAAGCTGTGTGTGTTCTCTGCCCGCAACCCCAGACTCCCAGCGCTCCCCGCACTCCCCTCTGCTCTCACTCCAAGGTCTGGAGGCCTGTCTCCCAGGGGTCCAGACTCTTGGGCGATTGCTCGAAGGGTATAGACAGTGCTGGGCTGCAGCCGGTTGGTGCAGACTCTGGGGTATGGGAGCAGAGAGAGGACAGATGGCCAGAAGGGAGCTACACCAGAGCAGCGGTTGCCTGAGCCATAAAACAGCAGCCCTCTTTTGCTAGCAATACGGCTTACTACCGAATATTCTGAAGTCACACCCCCTGTCTCCCTG
Organism: Nycticebus coucang; assembly: GCF_027406575.1. NCBI lineage: Eukaryota > Metazoa > Chordata > Mammalia > Primates > Lorisidae > Nycticebus > Nycticebus coucang. Next base: position 105,702,112 of record NC_069780.1, on the reverse strand, counting down.
GGCAACCAGAGACTCTGAGTATAGGATTTGCCTGAGGCTACTCCAACTTGCAAACCGGGGAAACTCCCAGGGTGGGGCTGACACAGAGGACCGCTTTACTAAAACTAAGATGCATGTGGCCCTCAGGAAATCATCAGCCTATAGACAATACAAGAGCAAAGACAAGCTGATTTGGAACTCAATTCAGCTTCTGTTCTGTAGGGTAACCTCAGAGTTGTTCTCTTCTCTTCTGTCAGTAACATTAATCAGGGACAAGACTGGACCTGAGTGAAAACCCCCCAACCTTCCTCAAGTGCCCAAGGTTGTCAGGCCTCACCTCCTCCTGCTAGAGAGAGGCAGAGCGCAGCGGCCTGGCAGACTTCCTTGTGATTCAGGCAGGTGCAAACTCCTGGAGTACTGATTCACTACAGGCAACTGGGTCAGCCAACTGCAGGGCTATCAGTGACTGGGTATGAAAGCGGTGCAAGGTGGGGAAGGAGGCATCAACCTTTCCAGACTGATCTATTGGCTGGGTGGCTCCTCCTGACTCCACGCAGCACTGGAGCAAGCCACACCAGAGTAGTCACCAGACCCCTGTGATCCAGTTCCCAGAGACCACTTAAACTCTCTCACCCAAGACAGATGCAGACTGAGACAATTGCTTTGGACCTTTTTGAACTGAACCAATTGCCTGCGGACAAATCAGGTGGTGCCCTGAGTGCACGGTGGTAGGAAGGTTTAATTTGTCTTTTCCAATCATTTGAAGGTGGGGGGTGGGGTGACTTAATTGCTGATATTTCTCCAAAGCTGAGACTTCAATCCAGAGTATCTGTTTCACTAGGGTAGAACAGAAAACAGCTGAAAACAAGAGAGAACCACTTAGCCCCACCACACCAGACAAGGCCCCAGTTTCTCAGGCCTCAACAATGTACAGGCCCTCAACAAAGCCCCAGGGGAAAAAATCAGAGGGAGTAAAACAACCTTGGGGTGGAATCAGCGGAAAAACTCTGGTAACATGAATAACCAGAATAGATCATCCCCCCCCCCCAAGGAAAGATATGGCAGATGCAATTGAAGATCCCATTCATAAACAACTGGCTGAGATGTCAGAAATCGAATTCAGAATTTGGATTGCAGACAAGATTAACAAAGTGGAATTAGGAATTCCAAGAGAAATTCAAAAGTTGTTTCAAGAATTTAACGAATTTAAAGACAAAACCACCAAAGACTTAGACACACTGAAGCAAGAATTTGCAGCCCTCAAAGATATGAAAAATACAGTAGAATCCCTCAGCAACAGAATGGAGCAAGCAGAAGAAAGGATTTCTGAAATTGAAGATAAAGCCTTTGAAAACACTCTCAAACTCTCAAAGAGGAAGAGAAATGGAGAGCGAAAAATGGATCATTCTCTCAGAGAGCTCTGGGATAATTCAAAGAAGGCAAATATCCGAATCATAGGAGTTCCAGAAACAGATGAAGTGGCCTCGCTGGGCACAGAGGCCCTTCTGCATGAAATTATGAAAGAGAATTTTCCAGACATGCCTAGAGATTCTGAAATTCAGATAGCGGACAGCTTCGGAACCCCAGCATGACTCAACCCCAATAAGACATCCCCCAGGCATATCATAATTAACTTCACTAAAGTTAATATGAAGGAGAAAATCCTCAAAGCTGCCAGGAGAAAGAAAACCATTACCTTCAAATGGAAGAATGTTAGAATGACTGCACATCTCTCTGCTGAAACTTTTCAAACCAGAAGAGGGTGGTCACCAACTTTTAATCTCCTAAAGCAAAATAACTTTCAACCCTGGATCTTGTATCCAGCTAAACTGAGTTTCATTTCTGATGGAGAAATTAAATACTTTAATGACATTCATATGTTGAAGAAATTTGCCATAACCAAACCAGCTCTTCAGGATATTCTCAAACCTATCCTCAATAATGACCAACCCAATCCTATACCACAAAAGTAAACTCACTCAGAAACTTTGGATCAAACTCCAATTTCCACACTGGCGAAAGGATTAAAAATGCCCACTGGACTTTTGAAAAACTCGATTCCCAAAACTTCACCAGACTTATCAATATTCTCCATTAATGTGAACGGCTTAAACTGTCCTCTAAAGAGGCATAGATTAGCTGACGAAATAACAACAGACTCCTCAGCAATCAAAAAAAATCCTTAATGAATATTACAAGAAACTTTATTCTCAGAAATATGAAAACCTGAAGGAAATTGACCAATACTTGGAAGTAAGTCACCTTCCAAGACTTAGCCAGTATCAAGTGGAAATTTTGAACTGACCCATATCAAGCTCAGAAATAGCATAAACCATACAAAACCTCCCTAAAAAGAAAAGCCCGGGACCAGATGGTTTCACGTCATAATTCTACCAAACTTTTAAAGAGAAATTAGTACCTATATTACTCAACCTGTTCCAAAAGGTAGAAAAAGAAGGAAGACTACCCAACACGTTCTATGAAGCAAACATCACTCTGATCCCCAAACCAGGAAAAGACCCAACAAGAAAAGAAAATTGTAGACCAATATCACTAATGAATATAGATGCAAAAATGTTCAACAAGATCCTAACAAACAGAATCCAGCAACACATCAAACGAATTATACATCATGACCAAGTCAATTTTATCCCAGGGTCTCAAGGCTGGTTCAATATACGTAAATCTATAAATGTAATCCAGCACATAAACAAATTAAAAAACAAAGACCATATGATTCTCTCAATCGATGCAGAAAAAGCTTTAGATAATATCCAGCATCCCTTCATGATCAGAACACTTAAGAAAATCATTATAGAAGGGACATTTCTTAAATTGATAGAGACCATCTACAGCAAACCCACAGCCAATATCATATTGAATAGAGTTAAATTGGAATCATTTCCACTCAGATCAGGAACCAGACAAGGCTGCCCATTGTCTCCATTGCTTTTTAACATTGTAATGGAAGTTTTAGCCACTGCAATTAGGGAAGAAAAGGCAATCAAGGGTATCCATATAGGGTCAGAAGAGATCAAACTTTCACTCTTCGCAGATGATGTGATAGTATATGTGGAAAACACTAGGGACTCTACTACAAAACTCTTAGAAGTGATCAAGGAATACAGCAGCTTCTCAGGTTACAAAATCAACATTCATAAATCGGTTGCCTTTATATATACCAACAATAGTCAAGTTGAAAAAACAGTTAAGGACTCTATCCCATTCACAGTAGTGCCAAAGAAGATGAAATATTTGGGAATTTATCTAAGAAAGGACGTGAAAGATCTCTATAAAGAGAACTATGAAACTCTAAGAAAAGAAATAACTGAAAATATTAACAAATGGAAAAACATACCATGCTCATGGCTGGGAAGAATCAACATCCTTAAAATGTCCATGCTACCCAAAGCAATATATAATTTCAATGCAATCCCTGTTAAAGCTCCACTGTCATACTTTAAAGATCTTGAAAAAACAATACTTCATTTTATATGGAATCAGAAAAAAACTCGAATAGCCAAGACCTTACTCAGAAATAAAAACAAAGCAGGAGGAATTATGCTACCAGAACTCAGACTATACTATAAACCAATAGTGATCAAAACAGCATGGTACTGGCACAAAATCAGAGAAGTAGATGTCTGGAACAGAATAGAGAACCAAGAGATGAACCCAGCTACTTACTGTTATTTAATCTTTGACAAGCTAATTAAAAACATTCTGTGGGGAAAAGGAAAAGATTCCCTATTGAACAAATGCTGCTGGATGACCTGGCTGGCAACCTGTAGAAGACTGAAACTGGACCCACACCTTTCACCATTAACTAAGATAGACTCTCACTGGATCAAAGATTTAAACTTAAGACATGAAACTATAAAGATACTAGAGGAGAGTGCAGGGAAAACCCTTGAAGAAATCGGTCTGCGCGAGTATTTTATGAGGAGGACCCCCCCGGGCAATTGAAGCAGCTTCAAAAATACACTACTGGGACATGATCAGACTAAAAAGCTTCTGCACAGCCAAGAACACAGTAAGTAAAGCAAGCAAACAACCCTCAGAATGGGAGAAGATATTTGCAGGTTATGTTTCCGACAAAGTTCTAATAACCAGAATCCACAGAGAACTCAAATGCATTAGCAAGAATAGAACAAGGGATCCCATCGCAGGCTGGGCAAGGGACTTGAAGAGAAACTTCTCTGAAGAAGACAGGCGCACGGCCCTCAGACATATGAAAAAATGCTCATCATCTTTAATCATCAGAGAAATGCAAATCAAAACTACTTTGAGATATCATCTAACTCCAGTGAGACTAGCCTATATCACAAAATCCCAAGACCAGAGATGTTGGCGTGGATGCCGAGAAAAGGGAACAGTTTTGCACTGCTGGTGGAAATGCAAATTAATACATTCCTTTTGGAAAGAGATATGGAGAACACTTAGAGATCTAAAAATAGATCTGCCATTCAATCCTGTAATCCCTCTACTGGGCATATACCCAGAAGACCAAAAATCACATCATAACAAAGATATTTGTACCAGAACGTTTTTTGCAGCCCAATTCATAATTCCTAAGTCATGGAAGAAGCCCAAGTGCCCATCGATCCATGAATGGATTAATAAATTGTGGTATATGTACACCATGGAATATTATGCAGCCTTAAAGAGAGATGGAGACTTTACCTCTTTCATGTTTACATGGATGGAGCTGGAACATATTCTTCTTAGTGAAGTATCTCAAGAATGGAAGAAAAAGTACCCAATGTTCTCAGCCCTACTATGAAACTAATTTAGGGTTTTCACATGAAAGCTATAACCCAGTTACAACCTAAGAATAGGGGGAAGGGGGAAAGGGAGGGGAGAGAGGGGGGAGGTGGGTAGAGGGAAGGGGATTGGTGGGATTACACCAGCGGTGCATCTTACAAGGGTATATGTGAAACTTGGTAAACGTCTGTGAAGCTAGTGAATGATGCCCCATGAATATATCAATGTACACAGCTATGATTTAATAAAAATAATAATAATAATAATGAATAAATAAATAAATAATAAAATAAAAAACATAAAGTCAGTAGGTGACTAAAGGGAAAAAATGGTAAGGGAGACAGTAAAAAAGGCATAAGGACCACAAAGACAACTTTTATTGACTTTAAAAAAAAATTGTATACATGAAGGCTCACTCTCTGTAATATGAAATGTAACAGGTTTTGAGAAATGCATTCTGCCACATATGCACAATTACAGGATCATGCGGAATAGTTTTGTCACCCTAAAAAGTTACCTGCGGCTTCCTTGTTCAGCCCCTTCTTGCCTTTTCATGATCCTCAGCCAACTACCCACCTTTTACCATTACCATAGTTTCGCCTGTCCCAAAACACAGAGTTGCTGGAATCATGGTGTATGGCCTTGTCAGATGGGCTTCTTGCACCACGCGATATGCAGTTAAGAGTTACTCTCATGTTTTATTTTGTAGCTTGATAGTTCATTTCTGTTTATCACTGAATAATATCCTACTGTATAGATAGTCCCATATTTTTACCCATTCTCACCTGTTGAAGGATGTATCTCAGTTGCTTGCAGTCTGAGGGGATTCTGAATAAAGTTGCTATAAATCTTTGCATGGAGGGTGTGTGTGTGTGTGTGTGTGTGTGTGTATGAGTTTTTTAATTTGGATGGTAAATACCTAAGATTATCATTGCTGGATTATATGGTAAGACTATGTTTTCCTTTGTAAGAAACTTCCGAACTGATTTCCAAAGAGGCTCTATCAGTTGGTGGTCCCCACAGCAAAAAATGGGAATTCCTGTTGCTGTGTCCTATCAATCTGTGTTGGGGGATTTTACATTTGTCTTTCTGTTATTATCTCATTTGTTTATGCTTTTCAAATCATTAAAGGCAGTGACATAGAATAAATTGCAGTGTTGTGTATTTGACACCATTAATACAGAAATTATAAATACTGTGGATATTTTTGTTTCATAACCAAATGCAGAAATATCTTCTTTTTTAACATTTAATCTTATGCCATTCAATCCCATATCTATGTACCATAACATGGAGCATTTTAAATTAACTTCTAATTTAAAAAAACCTTTTGATTGCAAGATATAATAATCAAAATTGCTTTCCCGTAAGTAAATTATTTTCAGAGTACAGGAAAGTATAATGATGTATTGTTTTTCATGTCCATAATCTATTGAACAAGATACTCTAAATTAAAGCTTGGAAAACATCTTTGCTGGTATTTGAAATAATTAGCCATGGGAACCATGGCCTAAGACCCTTTTAAGATTTAGATTTTAAGTGCTTTTTCTTTTACTTGTCAAGTCTTGACATTTTATTGTGCGGTATTTAGGGAAGTGGAGATTATCCCTGCTTCCAAACAATGTAAACAAATTATATTTATGCCAGATAGTCAACATCTAAAAACAGCCTTTTAGATATTTGAAAGCATTGACACTTTGGCCTGAAAAAGATGCCTGTCTTACCACATGAGAACAGATCTCTATAGGTAAGGAAAGTTAATATGTGTAGTATTTTTTTAGAGTGAAATTTTTTCCAGTGGTAAAGTACCACTGCTTAGTGATTTATCCCATTCTCAATTAGGAGCCATTCCTTCCAGGTCTCAGGCATCTTAACATCATTATGTCCCATATTCAGTACTTGCAATAAGTAAACTGTAAAATTCCTCATTGGAAGTCATACTATGTAGTTCACTTGTTTATATTTTTCAATATCACGATTTCAGAATTCAGTCTTCTCAAGGGCACATCTCTCTGCTTTAGTCACTGATAGATCCCACATAACTAGGACGGTGCCAGGTATACAGGAGGTGCTCCATTAATACTGATTTCGCGAAGGACTGCCTTCTTCTACTGAACATAACATCTCTGAGGAGTGCAGTTTCGTTTGTCTCACAGTGCTATCTCTAGTGCCAGAAGGGGCATTCAACAAACACCTGCTGTGGGGCCCGCTGACTGGTGGACTGCCTGAAATTACAACAGGAACACTGGTAGCAGAAGGGTGACATAACTTATATACCCTCAGCTCTGTATCTGTTAGTCACTTATCTGACTTAATAATGATCCATTTGTAGTTGTAATATTCACCAATATGAAAAAAAAGTGTTCAATTTTTAAAGGTTTACAATGACTTTGTTGTCTTTTCACTAGATTTTCCTAAAGATTGATTGAGCTTATAACACCAACTCAGCTATTAGGACAGACAGGCTTAAAAACATATTTGTCAGAGCCTTTCAGCATGAAGTTTGCATATTGTAATCGTCTTTGCTGTTTAGGACGCTTTCCATCAGTTAAAGATTTCAAATCCTTACTTTCAAAGCCTTTACAATTTCAACAAAACAGAAAGAAGGAAAGACCACATTGAAGACAGCATTGAGGTCTCCTCTCCATGTGGGCACTGGCTCATGTGATGATTTTAGGTACTGTAACAATTATAATTTATAACTATAGCCAAATTAAACGTGTTTATATAGTGATATTGTAGGAATATGAAGTAGGGAACATAGCCCTACTATCATCTAGGACAGTGTTTTACAACCTTCTTTATCTCATGACACACCTGAACCTTAGTTAAATTTCTGCAGCACACTTAAATTATGTTGATCAAAAAAGTGAGAGAGAGAATACAATACACTTAATTGTGCTTTGTACTTTTTTCAAAATAACTTAATTAATGATCTTTAAAATTTTTCACAGTGCACCCAGGATGCTCTCATGACACACCAGTTGAAAATCAGTGATTTCCCATCCTTTCTTAATTGTGAATGAATTTTATATCTTCAGTTATAAGTCTAGGTCTAGTGCTCCTATACTGCTTATTTTATCAGCAGACAAATGAAGCGCTACTTGGGTGACAGACAACTTGGAGAAAGAACTGTTGCTATTCTTTTTTTTTTTTTTTTTTTTTGTCACTATCATACTTACCGGGATGGAAGATCACAGCTTTTCCTCTCTCTCTTTTCTTCTTTCTACATTACATTTCTTTCTTTTTTTTTTTGATTTTTTTTATTCATATATTAAGATGGGGTCAGTAAGGGAAGTGGGAAGAACTTAGTTTTTTATTTACATTACATTTCTTTTAGACGTAGCAGAGTAAGCTCACATTACTAAGAAAGTTTAAGATTCTATTGACTCTGGAGAACAATTGAGGATGCTGTGATTTTTCCTTGAGGAATTGATAGGGTGGCATTCTGGCGGCACCACATGAAGTCCTTCTGAAGACAAACTCAGGGGGGTCACAAAACTCAAACTTACTATCCTCAGAAACCACAAATATTTGGATTCTACAGCGAAAGGGGGAAAAGGTGATTCTTGAAGATTAATATGATCCACTTTTTTAACAAGATCTTTGCTTTGGCCTTACATTTTTGCAGAAATGCTATCCACATCTATTATTAATTTTTGTGTTTTATGTGTTTTTCTTGTTGTTGTTGTTATTTTTTTATCTTTCCTGGTAGGAATCACAAAGAGAATACTCTGAGATGGAAAAGATTCTCAAAAAATTTATCATTTTTGTGAGAGGCTGATCCCTTCAACATTCCTCCCAGGTATGCTTCTGCCTAGAAATCTGGGGTAGAAAGGGCTCCCCTGCTGAGCCTAGCGGTGGGGGGGAGGGTTCTGTTGTGTTGAAAAATAGTAAAAATCATAGTAATTCTGAGGGTCAGTAGCACAAGTATCCTACATCACATACGTAGGTGGAAATTTTGTGTAGGTGCAATATTATGATTACTTCTGAGTTTCTAGCCCTATTTAATATTGGAGAAAAATTTACTAGGCACTTTTAGTTCATTTTCTTTAACAAAACTGGTTATTCATGTAAGAATAGTTTGCTACTGACCTTCTGATTATTTACTAACAGAAGCTTCTGTTGACTTACAATTAATTCTAGTTTTAAAGTTAATAAAACTTAAGTGACAATATAGGGAGAAAACAAGTTAACACATAATTTTCTTTTCTTCTTCAGCTATCAAGACACAAGTCCTGGCTAAATAGGGAGGCATCTTCAGAAATTCTTCACAAAAACCCCAAGAAATCCTAAGATGAAAGTTATCTGACCTTTACCCATGAAAACAAGTGATGTTTAATCTTCTCACTGACCAAAGAATAAAAATATCATTCAAAAATAGTGTCAGGTTGATTGGAGTTGGGGCCACAGGACTCTCAAATTGTGTGTTCCTTGTACCGTGTTAATAGAAGCATTTAAAATAAAATGTGGTTATAACATGAGTGTGATAGCAGCCTTTTCTTGTGAATATATATTTTATATTTAATATATATATATTTTATTCATATATTTTATATTTAATATATATTTTCTTAAAGAAATATATGTGTGTGTGTGTATATATATATATACATACACACACACAAACACACACACACATAATAAAAGTAAACATTTCTATATGGAAAAAAAATTCACCTTGGCATTTGCATGGCCAGGTCTCAGTGTTTTATAAGTGAAAAATTATCTCGCCTGAGATGCTGAGCATCAAAGCACTCAGTTGCCTTTTCTTTTTTCTTCTTGTCCTCAAAATAAAATCAGAGCAGTGTTCCATTACCATTTACCAGAACTAACTCTGTCTTCTGACTTTTTCACTTTTGCAAATCTCCTCCAACCTGATGACCTACACAGCCACCTTGGAGAGTGACTGAATGAGTATCATTAAAATGGTACATGAAAAATAATTTTGTGGATGAGCAAGGTGGCTCACACCTATAATCCCAGCATTCTGGAAGGCCAGGGCAAGAGGATCCCTTGAGCCCTAGAGTTCAAGACCAGCCTGAGCAAGAGTGAGATCCCATCTCTAGTAATCAGCCAAGTATTATGGCAGACACCTGTGGTCCCAGCTACTCAGGAGGCTGAGGCTGGAGGATTGGTTGAGCCCAGGATTTTGAGGTTGCTGTGAGCTGTGACACCACAGCATTCTACCCAGGGCAGCTCAGGATAAATACAAAGGATACATTTAGAAGGTGGAGGTCTTGGTCAGCCCAGTCAGGTTTACACAGATAATGTGCTCTGTAAATAATAGTGTGAATTCACCTATCCCCTGCGTTCTTCCTCCAGCATGATCGTCACTGAGATTTACTTCCAAATGTGCGCTGGAGTGTCGTGCTATCGGTTCCAATTTGGTACTGAGTACGTGTGTTTGTTCCTCCATTCTTCTATGTGATGTTTCACTTCGAAGAACAGTTTCCAGCTCCCTCTAGGTTGTCAAAAAGATACTAAATCAACATTGTTTATGGCTGAGTAGTATTTATAGTATGCACATACCACAGTTTGTTAATCCATTCATCTATTGGTGGGCAGGTAGGTTGTTTCTCCGTCTTTGCAACTGTGAATTGTGCTGCTATAAACATTCCAGTGCAGGAGTCCTTTGTATAAAATGATCTTTTTTCGTCTGGGTAGATACCCAGTAGTGGGGTTGCTGAATCAAATGGGAGGTCTACTCTAAGTTCTTTGAGGTCTCTCCGTGCTACTTTCCATAGAGGTTATACTAGTTTACAGCCCCACCAACAGCATATAACAATTCCTTTCTGTCTGCATCCATCCAAGCATCTGATGTTTGGGGACTTTTTAATTCAAGCCATTTCATTGGAGTTAGTTGATGTCTCATTGTAGTTTTGATTTGCATTTCCCTAATGATTAGACATGTTGAGCTTTCTTCATGAGTTTGTTGGCCTTTAGTCTCTCCTTGTTTGAAAGTTGTCTTATCTACTAAAAAAAGATGACTTTTATCTGTGGCACTGACTTAGCATGTTTTATGGGAATACAAAAATGCAGACTGTCTTTGTACTTGTTTGGCTAGTTATATTAATTCATAAAATTTAAAGGCAAACACCCTTGGCTGAAAGTCTACTTTGTCACATACACGGTGTTATTAAATGTTATGTGATTTAATAACTTAATGATATGAGGTAAACTTTTCTAAACTCCATTTTCTCATCTGTTCTTTTGTTTCAATGAGGATAATTTACATTAGAATAAATGTCAGCCCTCTCCTCTTCTCCATCCACGTCATCCCTTGTGGGACTTTTTCAATAGCACTGTGCTTGCCACACCTCCCGGCTTCCTTCAACATATAAAAAACTTAATTACATCTAGCATAAGAATCCACACTATCAAGATATTCCACCAGCATCTACTGTGAAAGAGTTTGGCCCACGTAATTTATGATTTGTTTAATGGTTGAAGTTTTATCTCTGCAGCTATGTTAAAATGACTTAAGGGCAATGGAAACAAACTTGTATATCTATAAAAATAGCAGAGATGGCCAAACCAATCAGCATTTATAAATCACTTTCTGATGAGTGAAGGGCTTTTGTGTACTTTATCTGCCTTACTACTCAAAAAGCCTTGTGAGGTGGGTAGGGTGGATGTTACGCGCATTGCCCACCTGTCATCTATGAGCTAAGAGAAAGACCTAGAGGGATACAGAGACTCTAACCTGCGCCTTCTGGGAGACCTAGAGGGATGCAGAGACTCTAACCTGCGCCTCCTGGGAGACCTAGAGGGATACAGGGACTCTAACCTGCGCCTCCAGGGAGACCTAGAGGGATGCAGAGACTCTAACCTGCACCTTCTGGGAGACCTAGAGGGATGCAGAGACTCTAACCTGCGCCTCCTGGGAGACCTAGAGGGATGCAGAGACTCTAACCTGCGCCTCCTGGGAGACCTAGAGGGATGCAGAGACTCTAACCTGCGTCTCTTGGGTGACCTAGAGGGATGCAGGGACTCTAACCCTGTGCCTCCTGGGAGACCCAGAGGGATGCAGGGACTCTAACCTGAACCTCTTGGGAGACCTAGAGGGATACAAGGACTCTAACCTGCGCCTTCTGGGAGACCTAGAGGGATGCAGAGACTCTACCTGCACCTCCTAGGAGACCTAGAGGGATGCAGAGACTCTAACCTGCACCTCTTGGGAGACCTAGAGGGATACAGGACTCTAACCTGTGCCTCCAGGGAGACCTAGAGGGATGCAGAGACTAATCCTGTGCCTCCTGGGAGACCTAGAGGGATGCAGGGACTCTAACCTGTGCCTTCTGGGAGACCTAGAGGGATGCAGAGACTCTAATCCCGCGCCTCCTGGGAGACCTAGAGGGATGCAGAGACTCTAACCTGCAGCTCTTGGGAGACCTAAAGGGATACAGGACTCTAACCTGTGCCTCCTGGGAGACCTAGAGGGATGCAGAGAGTCTAACCTGTGCCTCTTGGGAGACCTAGAGGGATACAGGGACTCTAACCTGCAGCTTCTGGGAGACCTAGAGGGATGCAGAGATTCTAACCTGCGCCTCTTAGGAGACCTAGAGACTCTAACCTGCGCCTTCTGGGAGACCTAGAGGGATACAGGGACTCTAACCTGCATCTCTTGGGAGACCTAGAGGGATGCAGAGACTCTAATCCTGCGCCTCCTGGGAGACCTAGAGGGATACAGGACTCTAACCGGTGCCTCCAGGGAGACCTAGAGGGATACAGAGACTCTAACCTGCACCTTCTGGGAGACCTAGATGGATGCAGAGACTAATCCTGCGCCTCCTGGGAGACCTAGAGGGATGCAGAGACTAACCTGCACCTTCTAGGAGACCTAGAGGGATGCAGAGACTCTAATCCTGTGCCTCCTGGGAGACCTAGAGGGATGCAGAGACTCTAATCCTGTGCCTTCTGGGAGACCTAGAGGGATGCAGAGACTCTAACCTGCGCCTCCTGGGAGACCTAGAGGGATACAGGGACTCTAACCTGCGCCTCCAGGGAGACCTAGAGGGATGCAGAGACTCTAACCTGCACCTTCTGGGAGACCTAGAGGGATGCAGAGACTCTAACCTGCGCCTCCTGGGAGACCTAGAGGGATGCAGAGACTCTAACCTGCGCCTCCTGGGAGACCTAGAGGGATGCAGAGACTCTAACCTGCGTCTCTTGGGTGACCTAGAGGGATGCAGGGACTCTAACCCTGTGCCTCCTGGGAGACCCAGAGGGATGCAGGGACTCTAACCTGAACCTCTTGGGAGACCTAGAGGGATACAAGGACTCTAACCTGCGCCTTCTGGGAGACCTAGAGGGATGCAGAGACTCTACCTGCACCTCCTAGGAGACCTAGAGGGATGCAGAGACTCTAACCTGCACCTCTTGGGAGACCTAGAGGGATACAGGACTCTAACCTGTGCCTCCAGGGAGACCTAGAGGGATGCAGAGACTAATCCTGTGCCTCCTGGGAGACCTAGAGGGATGCAGGGACTCTAACCTGTGCCTTCTGGGAGACCTAGAGGGATGCAGAGACTCTAATCCCGCGCCTCCTGGGAGACCTAGAGGGATGCAGAGACTCTAACCTGCAGCTCTTGGGAGACCTAAAGGGATACAGGACTCTAACCTGTGCCTCCTGGGAGACCTAGAGGGATGCAGAGAGTCTAACCTGTGCCTCTTGGGAGACCTAGAGGGATACAGGGACTCTAACCTGCAGCTTCTGGGAGACCTAGAGGGATGCAGAGATTCTAACCTGCGCCTCTTAGGAGACCTAGAGACTCTAACCTGCGCCTTCTGGGAGACCTAGAGGGATACAGGGACTCTAACCTGCATCTCTTGGGAGACCTAGAGGGATGCAGAGACTCTAATCCTGCGCCTCCTGGGAGACCTAGAGGGATACAGGACTCTAACCGGTGCCTCCAGGGAGACCTAGAGGGATACAGAGACTCTAACCTGCACCTTCTGGGAGACCTAGATGGATGCAGAGACTAATCCTGCGCCTCCTGGGAGACCTAGAGGGATGCAGAGACTCTAATCCTGCACCTCTTGGGAGACCTAGAGGGATACAGAGACTAACCTGCACCTTCTAGGAGACCTAGAGGGATGCAGAGACTCTAATCCTGTGCCTCCTGGGAGACCTAGAGGGATGCAGAGACTCTAATCCTGTGCCTCCTGGGAGACCTAGAGGGATACAGGGACTCTAACCTGCAGCTTCTGGGAGACCTAGAGGGATGCAGATTCTAACCTGCACCTCTTAGGAGACCTAGAGGGTTACAGGGACTCTAACCTGCGCCTTCTGGGAGACCCAGAGGGATGCAGAGACTCTAACCCGCGCCTCTTCGGAGACCTAGAGGGATACAGGGACTCTAACCTGCATCTCTTGGGAGACCTAGAGGGATGCAGAGACTTTAATCCTGCGCCTCCTGGGAGACCTAGAGGGATACAGGACTCTAACCTGCTCCTCCTGGGAGGCCTAGAGGGATACAGAGACTCTAACCTGCTCCTCCTGGGAGCCCTAGAGGGATACAGAGACTCTAGCCTGCACCTCTTGGAAGACCTAGAGGGATGCAGAGACTCTAACCTGAGCCTTCTGGACCTGGGTCCAGCATTCTCTGCTGCCTCATTTTGGATTCCTGGGAACAAGTAGAGTAAGAGGCGTACGGTTGATTACAAGAGTAAAAATCCATTGATTGATTTGCAAAACCTAAGATGGGTTTTAAAACACAGACTATCTTTTCTATTTTTTTTTTAATTTTTTTTTTTTTTTAGAGACAGAGACTTACTTTGTCATCCTTGGTAGAGTACCGTGGCGTCACAGCTCACAGCAACCTCCTTGTCTTGGGCTTAGGTGATTCTCTTGCCTCAGCCTCCTGAGTAGCTGGGACTATAGGCGCCCACCACAATGCCCCACTATTTCTCTGCTGCAGTTTGGCTGGGGCCGGGTTCGAACCCTATATGGAGCCAGTGCCCTACTCACTGAGGCACAGGCACCACCCTTTATTATTTTTTTATTAAATCATAACTTTGTACATTGATGCATTTATGGGTTTGATATATGCTTTGATATACAACGTGAAATGCTTACATTGAACTAAGTAACACATCCATCACAATTGTGCTCATTTCTTAATAGTTTGAAATGTACCATTGCATCATGCACATTTGGTGAGGTCCCCCCAAATGCACTCCCTCCTCCCATATCCCTCCCTCCCCTTTCTCTCCTCTTCCCTTCTACTTTCTGGACTATAGTTACATTTTGCCATTCATATGAAGGGTAGGTGATTATATATTGATTTTACAGTAGTATTGAGTACATTGGATGCTTTTTTTTCCATTCTTGAGATACTTTACTAAGAATATGTAGATTCTCACGTGTGTCTGTTTGCTGTTATCACTGTTTGTAGCTGGGATAAACAAGATTGCCCACATTCAGAATCAAGGGGCAAGTTCTTTATATTCACCAGAGATTTCCACACTGAGAGTCCTTGCAACATGTTTTAAGTTAGCAGCAGCTAAAAACAGCACCAGACACCCCCAGAGCCCATCCTTCCTACAGTAATAGTGCACCCTAGTTTTCACCCCACATGTCACATCCCTGAACACAGAAGGTGTGACAGTAGAGTTACCTCTGTCAAATACCCTGCCTGCTAGGACCTGCCCTTGGAAACTTTTGCTTAGGACTGATTGAAAAGGATATTATGTTTCCACAGGCTCTGGACCTCGCTCTACCAATTTATTACTTATTATGTGTGGTTTCAACTTAATGGATTCTGTCTCTTCCATCCCCAGCCAGCATTTTTTTTTCAAGTTAATTATTTGTGGAGACATCACAATGAATAAAAAGTCTTCAAGGTGAAACCCGAAAGAGTGCTCAACAAGTAAATGGCCTAACAATGGTTCTGAAATATCTGCCTCGTGTAGGTACAATGTTCTTTATATTAACTTTACAAGGTCGTAGATAATGTCTCTGTACTCTTGTCATCAAACAGAAGACATGCAAAATCACCCCAGAGAGGACCAAATTGGTCCAGGCCTGAGACTGCTCATGGGAAAGGAGGTAGGCGTCCTGACATGCCGTTTACTGGATGATTAAGCTTTGGGTCCATGGAGTTTCTATACAGATTCTCCAGGATTGATTTGGCTCTATGCACTTACCTTTCTGACAGGTCCAAAGGATGTGGGCACGCCTAGTCTGGAATTGGTCATCAGCCCTCTAGGTGACTGTGGCATGTGCTGTGCTAATGAGTTGTTTTTTTTTTTTAATGCGATAATTTTGTCACTTTCCTATTCGTAAAGATTAGGGGATTCACCCCTTAAGAAGCCTCAGAGTCACCTGGAGAACTTATTAATAATATACAGATTTCTGTGTCTCCAGTTTCTGATCTAATAGGGCTGGGCTGGGATTAGGGCGTTGTTTCTGCCAGGTGCCCAGGCTGATGCTGACTCTGCTGGTCTAGAGGTCGCATTGGCACAGATAGGAGAAGAATTGTTAAAGCACATCCTCAAATGGCTTTTATGAAAGCATTTTATCTGATCTTCTTTAACCAGAGTCCCCCATTACTATAAAATGTGCTCATGATGCTAACACATCTTGCTGGGACACTAATACCTGCTAAAAATGCTCGAGAAACTTTGAAATTTATTTGTATGTAAATACTTGCAAATAATTCTTAGGATGCAATATTACTATGACACCCATAATAATGCCCAGCTGTCCCCTGGCGTGCTCTCCCTACTTGCAATTTCTTACATCCAGGGACACCTGTGTCAGTCTCTTACATTTATTGTCATATATGACTCCATATTTATAGATAACATGGCTATTCTTTTTCTTTGATTTTTTTCCTGATTTTGAATTTATTTGCTGTCTTCCTTTTCAATAAAATATCTGTTTAATGATTTTATTCCCTCTTTCCCTCCACCACTGGTATAGACATAGCACCAAATTTAGTTAACCAATATTTAGGTTGTATTATTCATACCTGAATTAAACAGTATGCTATAATTACCCCCCCTTAATGCAATTTTTCTATTGATGCACTTTTTATTTGCTTTTTTTAAATATGTGTCATTAATTCATTCTAATATCTTTAGAAGAACTGCAACTCTCATTTCAATAGTGTCCTAAAATATAGAAAAGGAGTATGTTTGCTTGCATATTAGCTTGTTTAAACTCTTCCTTTTCACAGGGATGTTTTTCCAGCCCCCCGGCACAGTGAGGACTGAGGCTTGTTCCCACTTCCCCACCTCTCTTTGTCTGCCTTTTTCTGTCTGTCTTTCATTTTCTGTTTTTCTGTTTCTTTGGGTTCCTTTGACATCCCTTTTCCAAGCCGTCTCTTAGTTGTTGCTTTCCTGAGATCGCATTTCTACTTTTCAAGAACTCTTCTTTATCCTCTACCTGTCCTGCTCTTTTTAAATTTCTGTTTCTTTGGAGAAACTTTCCTTAAAGCTCTTTGAAGAAATTAAATTCACATTTTCTTAAATGTTCATCTGTGCCTCACATCGCCTTTGCTCCCTTCAAGTTTGTCATCTCTTTTTTATGTTCAGATTCCTCTGAAATGCCCGGCAAGACTTGGCTGCCTGGTTGGTTGGTTGGTTTGTTTTCACTTTGAGACTGAGTCTCACTCTGCCCCTGGGTAGAGTGCCATGGCATCATCACAGCTCACAGCAACCTCAAAGTCTCGGGCTCAGCCATCCTCCTGCCTCAGCCCCCTGAGGAGCTGGGATTACAGGTACCCACTACCATGCCCAGCTAGTTTTTCTATTTTTAGTAGAGACGGGGGTCTCACTCTTGCTCAGGTTGGTCTTGAACTCCTGAGCTCAAGGGATCCTCTTGCCTAGGGTGCTGGGATTACAGGCATAAGCACTGTGCCCCACCAGACTATTCATACTCACGAATGAACTAGTGAAAATACTGACATGAAGTTCTATGCACGGAAAAGACTTGCTAAGGAGGGGATTGTTTCTGTGGTGGCTGGGTGTAGACCTGGGAGCCACTACCTGAATCCCAGGTAGTGGATCTTAATGATCCGCTTTCCAGACAGGAATCTCTTTATTCTCATTCTCATTCTCACTGGCATCTTTCTGTGAGTCTAGAGAGAGACTAAAGCTTCGTTGACAAGGTTTGGTGAGCTACCATGGAAGCCTGATTCCCACTATACCTGGGCATCCTTGTATCCACATGTTTCAGTGGCCCAAGAAGACCCTTCTCCCATTCAAACTTCAGTTGCGTGTGGGTGGGGGGCATGGAGGGTGCCCTCAGAAATTGCCACATTGTTAGACTTGGAGAGACAACTCAGAAGAGTCTAACCACCCCTTATAAAAAAATGTCGATAATCTCTTTTCTTTTTGCCTTTCACACCATCAGAAATACTTGTTGTCTCCAATTCTTAAGTGTTTTGAAAATGCAGTGACGTGAGGAAAATATGCTTCCTTGGCAGGAGGTCTCAGTAGCTGGCCAAAAGGTTTTGTCATCCACTAACTGTTTATGGGCGTTTTCCTGTGATGTCTGGAAAGAGTGAAGATTGGCTTTTGTGTTCAATTTGCTTTGTATTACCAGTAACTAAGAATGTTCTACCTTCAAGTTATCAAAATAAGAGAAACAGAGTATGGATGGTAACCAGAGAGAGAGCTTGCCTGATGGAGTTTACGCAAGACTTATTTATTTTACATGAAAATGTGCTATGAAATTATCTGTCTTCATCTGAAAGTCGTGTTGGTAGGCTGGACCTGTCTAACTCAGTGTGGGAGATTTCATCAGTGCTCAGTACCATCTGTAAATGAGTGGTGAGACAAAACATGGATTGTGTATTTTAAATTGATTTGATTATTGAAAACTTTCTATACGTAGCTGAATTCAACATCAATTAGAAAAAATTCTTGATTTTTTAATGTGTACTATGTATCCCCCATAAAATAATTTTTATTTTCTTCTCTTTCTACTTTGTTGTTTTCTGTTTGTTTTTTCATAATTTTCCTTTCTCTTTATCTTCCTCTTAAATTGTATCCTCATTATTTTTTCAGATTTGTATGCTTTTCCGTCTTTTCTTTTCTCCTGTGCTCACCCACTACTGTGAGATGTGTCGATGACAGTCATTTGATTTGGCAATTTTTTTTGTCTGATTTTAACTACCCTGTGTTTTTTTTTTAATTTTATGCCCCAATTTTATCCTTTCAAAACAAGTAATCTTTAGAAGCTATAAAGATGGGCTGAGGTAGATAACTTTTCATAACCATCATGGCTACTTTGTCTAAAACTAAGAAACAAGACATTTAATGTGCCTTGGAATGGCTCTTAGAATAAAATTACCTCACTAAAATTATTCACCTTTTACCTAAACTTTCTACTTCTTAGAATTTTTTCCTTATTCTATAGCTGTATTACTTCTTCCCCAAAAGAACAAAAAAGAAAAAAAAAGGAAAAGAAAAACAGTATGTGTATATGACATTTATTTTATATTATCTTTAACATTGTAAAGGTAAATTTTATCCAAAACTGTTTTTCTCTTATTACTGAAATAAATGCCTTAGAAAAGAATTAGCTTCAGCAAGGTATGCAGAAATAATTTTCAAGTTGACATCACAACGTATTGGGTTTTGGAAAAGCATAAAGCATATGTTGTGTCTATAGTGTATAAGGGGGTTATTGTTTTGACCATAAGGCAAAAATAAATATGCAGTATAATTCAGCAGAACTCTAAATGGGATACAGTATTTGATGGTTGCTCGGTCCACAATTTTGGTCTTAACAGAACTGATTCAAATCCTGGCTTTGTCAACTGTGATTTAATTCAAGTAATTGTGGTTCTCGGAGACTCAGTTTACTTGGCAAAAAATGGGGATTTATAAGTCAAGACTATTACAAATATTAAACAAACCATCTATACACAGAGTATTTAACATAGCACCTGGCACATACTGAGCATTCAATGAATGGTTGATAGTGTTATGAAGCCATTCAAATATGCTTGATTAAAATGGATGAAAGTGTACTAATCACCTGCAAAGTTAATTAAAGGCAACGCCAGAATTGGTAGCGTTATCAATATTTACACTCTGGGCAAACAAAAACAGCTAGGCATTAATGCTTAGAGGTCACATCCTGAACTATTAATTTCTGTGGATAAAATAAAATAGAGAATGGTAGGAGCTGTGTGGCAGAGACACTTCCCTTTCAAAGGTGAAGGAAATATGTATTCATCTGGTCACCAGCAATAGCTTTCTTTTCACTACCTGAGGAATTGTTTATTCAACAAATGTTCTTTGATTGCCCATCATGTGCCTGGCTGTGTTTACCTACCATGCAAAAGGAAATACCTCCTTTTCATGCTTGAATGCTTTCCTTTTCCACAGACTTTTCAACTGGGCCTGGGAGATGGGCAATTCTATTCATGGACAGATGGTTTGAGAAGAAAGGACTGGCATGACTATGAAAGCATTCAGAAAGAGGCTATGCGCTCAGGTACGGAGTTCAGTGTAAGCCACAGTGCTGCTTGCCTTACCTCAGTGTCTCACTTGTCCCTTAAAGATCTCTAATCAGTGTTTCTTCCGCACACAGTGAAGTATGTCTCATGGGGATAGCAAAGCGCAACACTGGGCAAAACCAGAATGACTTCGAATTTCAGACACAGAGAGAAAACATATAATGAATAGCCTTGCCAATGGCAGCTGCCATTGAGGTCATTAAAATTCTAGAAACCTATGCTACTTTATATTTCCACACTGCTTTTGAAATAATTCCCAGTGGTGTCTTGGGATTTACCCATGAGACTTGACCTGGTAGATAGGTATTAATATTTTGAGCAAGATTTGCTCATTAAAGGCTGGAGTGTATCTAACCGACAAGGAGAAGTTACCTAATTTCTACCATGATTTCTAGACATTGGCACCAAGGAGGAACAAGGGGTACAGAAAGTCAGTGGATCACAGCAGTTGGGGACCCGAGGTTGGCAGGACTTGCATAAACAAATAAGCAGCTAGATGAAAACCAGTAGGTCTGTACATGTTCACAACTCTAGTCCCAGGCTACAGTTTCAGGACAAAATAACAGGAAAAGAATAAGCCCTTCTAGATGGACTGGAAGGTTAGGTTGTTGGAAATAAGGATTCCGATAGAGATGTGGAAATCCAGTGAAAGTGAATGAAGAGTGATGGGAAGCCCATATTGCTTATTTGGCCAAAGGAGCTCTGCCTTTTTCATGGTGAGGATGTCATGGAAATAAAAATGTTTGCTAAACACATCTGAGCAGCATTCTAGGTCACATCAGCCACAGAACTGTGCCTCGCCGAGGTGTCAGGTCCTCCTGGCCAGCCTTCCTCTGAACCACAGGATGATAGGAGTGAGACTTTTAAATAGTAAGTTGTCCCAGGCTGGTAGATGTTTTGAGGTCTGTGTCAGACACAGCTGACCTAATTATAGACTTGTTTCATTCTCTTCTTCCATTCCCTTTGTCCACATAGAGTTCCCCTCCCCTCAACATCATTAAAGCAGCTGGACCCAAAAAATGATCCCCATTTTGAGAGAATCAACTTTCTCCAGGGATTATCATGTTTCCTCCGTGGCCACAACCCCACGAATGGTCCCAGGAGTGAGCTCCTTACAGTATTCTCACTTCTGTTATCCTGGTATCTCTTCCTTCTAGTCACTGGATCAGCTGATGTTTGTCGGGTCTCCAACAATCTTTCCAATGAAAGCTGGAAAAAAGTTGACAGTTTTAAGAAATTAAAAATGTACTGACTGGATGTTTTGCACTAGACCCTTTACATGGGTATTTGAATTTCAGAACAGCTCTCACGGGGGGCACTGTTGTCATTAATTTTTTAAAAAGGCAGTCCCTAAGAATTTATTAACTTTTACCCAAGGTCAAACAGCTAATACTTTCCCGTGCTAAACTCAGAATCAGATCTTATCATGCTCTATTATGTCCCACTGTGTGGCCCTGAATAATAATATCAGGATAATACCCTGTAAGGTCAAAGACACAAAGCAAAGCGATACACCGGGTTTCAGTCCAAGCTTTTCAGCACATGAGCTTTGTAACTGGAAAATCAGTTTGACATTTCTAATATTCTCCTTTGTAGAATTTCTCTAAGACTTGAAGATAATACAGGCTGTCCATAAAGTTTGTGTGCAAATTAAAATATTTTTAAATTTTAAATTGCTCGTGAACTTTATGGACACCCTGTAGAACTAAAGTAATTGGACAACTATTTGGACTTATCATAAATTCAACTGATGATAACTGTGACAATTACCAATCTGTCTACTTACTTTCCCATGAATTGGTGTGTCTATCCTTTGCTGACATCAATGTGTTACAAATACAAAAATCCAGCATCTCACATGTATCTGTATTTCATAAAACTATTTCTGTCTCCTGGAAAACATGCCTTTTTATATTTTCATTCTCACTTAGAGCAAGGGAAAATTAATCTACTAAAGAAATTGTTAATGTAACAAGTTTTAAGTTCAAATTCTTTGTGCAATTAAAAATTTTTTAAATAAGTGTGTGATTCTACCTGATTTGCTGGAAAATACATAATAAATATAAGAGACTAGAATTTACTATTTTGATATTGTGAAGTACCTTAAATGAAAGTATGTTAAAACCTGAACGTGTGCATGTACACATGTGTAGACACACACACATGCAACACATGCACACATGTATGCAAATAGTGTACATACATGTACACATACATGTGCACACATACATATCAACATCTGCACACATGCGTGCACACACACATGCACACAGTGCACACACATGGAAAATGCCCACAGTGCACACACACGCACACAGTGCACACACATACACATGCACATACATGCACACAGTGCGTAGATGCACACATACACATGCACACATATACACACACATATGCACACATTCACACACATGCACACAGATACACATGCACATACATGCACACACATACATACACAGTGCACATACATGCACACATACACGTGTACATGTACATGTCAACATGTGCACACATGTACACACATGCATACACACCCACAGAGTCAAAACAAAATATACATCTTTGTATTCCATATTTTAGCCAAAAGAAACCATCAGCTATGCTACTGCACTTCTACAAAGACTTGAATTTTGTGTTTACACTCTTACACTTCCTGTAGTTTTTGCCACCTTGTATTTTGCCTTAAACAAATGCCGTCACATTTTGCCTGGGTTTGAACTTTACCTAAAATCCCCTGGCTTTCTCCTTTCACTCAAAATGATTTTTAAGATCCATCCACATCAGTGTTCGCAATGCTAGTTGGGTCGTGTTTACTACTGTTTACTTTTCTATAACAATTCTCTTTGTGGACATGTGGGAAGTCCCCAGGGTTAGTTGTTATGTGCAGTGGTGCCGTAAGTATCTTGTGTACAGCTCAGGGATAGAGCCAGTGCTTTCTTAGGGTCCATATTAATAGTGGATTTGTGTGCCTAGGGAGTGTACATGTCTAATTTATTTTGTCATGACAAACTGTTTCCAAAGTTGATATACCAATTTTCACTTCAGTGGATAACAGTGCTCTGTATCCTTGTTAATGCTTGATACTGTCTTTTCCCTGAATTTGGTGGTATGCAATAATCTCTCACGGTCTCTTAAACTTCATTTCACTAGTTTTTAATACAGGTCAACTGTTTTTTATGAGACATCTTTCTTCCTATCTAGTAAAATTCCTCTTCATTTGTATTTCCAATTTTTAATTATTTTTCCTCTTGTTTATTGAAAACACACACACAGTGCACTGATTGACTTTGGATGTTGATGTTTGGTGGATGCCTGTGTGAAAATGTCTTATCACACATCCGTAGGCTAGTTTTTTAAAAAATCTCTTTATAGAGGGTGGAGATAAAGATAAGATTTGTGTGCAATTTAAATTAGTTTAACATAGTAAATTGCACATAAACTTTATGGATACCTTGTGTATGGCTTAATGAATACTTCTTAATTTTGATGAAGTCAAATGCAAAAATTAGTTTTTTAAGGATAGGTCATATTGGTGTTCTATATTGTCTTTTAAAATCTTGACAATTTTACTTTTTACATTTAGGTTTTTAATCAATCTGGTCTGAATTTTTGTGTGATATGAGGTGAGGGCCCAGTATTTATTTAGTTTTTGTCCATTTATATAACCAGTCCTCAGTGACATTATTAGAAAGTTTGTCTTTCCCTCTGTTGATCTGAAATGTTTACTGTTACAGATTAAGTTTCAATAGTTGTGCATTCTCTTTCTGGTTTCTCAATTCTATCCTGGCAGTAAAAACCTCTGTGTTAATACCATGATAGCTTCCATATATATATCTCCTTGCAACAATTAATTGATATCTGGTAAAGTTCAAGGGAGAGTTACTTTTGATACTTCCTTAAAATTTTAGAATTAGCTTTATATTTCATACAAACACACCAGAAATTGAAATTTTGGAAGCACATTGAGCATATTGATGAATTAGGTGATAATTGACAGTTTTTAATATCAACTAGTCCATTCTATGGTATGTCATTATAATTTTTTGCTATTTATTTCTTTACTCTAGGAAAGGGTTTGTAATTTCATTCTCAGAATTTTATTAGTGTTTGATCTTAGAAAATTAATGTGTTTTTTTGTACATATCTTTATTATAAAATTCACATTATTGATAGCTGTTATAAAGAAATGTTAAGTTTTGGGGAGGGGAGGAGCAAGGTGCCAGCTGAGTAACAGCTTCCTTGCAACTGGACGTGGTGAGATTGGGGAGAGAAGACTCCAGGAATCTCTATCTGGTGGGATCTGCCCAGAAACATCCCTTTGGGGACTCAGGGAGACAGCAAAAGACTTCTGGACCCCACAAGGTGGACAAAAGCAGTGAAGAACTGGCAAGTGGTAGCATGTGTTCGTTCAGTCGGAGGCCACTCGCAGCTGTAACTACAGCAACAGCGAGATTATAAGTAGGAAAGGCCTTACCTGTGAGCTGTTTTGGCTGTTTTGGTTTTTTGGACTTGGGCACTTGGTTGAGCTACATTGGGAGAACTTGGGTGAAAGTGAGGATGACTTTAAGCATTGTCTAGGGCCCCAGATTGAGCCACTGAGCCAGAACGGAGCTAATATTGTTTGGCTGTGGGCTGCCTGCACACCCACCATGGGAGAACTCCCACTGCGGGCTCTGCCCTCAGGGTCAGGGTCAGGCTGGGAGACATTGGGCTAGTAATCCAGTGTCTGGGCAGCCCAAAGGCAGGAACTGAGATGCAGAGATTTCAGTGTTTGGCAGATTATAGCCTTGGCCCTCAGGGGCATAGAGTTAAGTGGGCTAAGGAAAGATTTAGACTCTTAACCCTGTGGGATTTCAGAGGCCTCCAGTCTCCAACTCGTACAGCTGTATCAGCATTGTGATTAACATCTTATACCCTAGAAGATCACCTGTTACCCAGACAATATTCATCAAGAACATATTGCTTTGTTTTGGTTTTGGCTTTTTTTCCTTTTCTTTCTTTCTTTTTTTTTTTTATTTCAACATCTTCCTTCTAGATTTTTCTTTTTTCTTTCATTTTTTCCTTTCTTCATTTTTCTAGTTAAATATAATTTTCCATTGTTGCCTTCTTTAACAATTAGAACTTCATTTTTACTAGTGTTTCTGCCCCTCTTATTTTGTTTTCTCCCCAATTTTGTCCTGTAAGGTTTTTTGTTTGTTCCATTTGGTTTGATTTATAGTATTTTTGTCTTGCCTTTCTACTTGGTAGAGGTGGGGTACTGTGTCTAGACATGCTGGCAATGAGCTGCTGACCTGAAGAGAACCACCAAACCCAGCACCCCCAGAGGTTGTTTTTTGGTTTTTTTTTTAAGGTTGGGTCAAAGTACCTTACTGTACACCTATATTGCTCCTGTCTCCCTCTTTCTGTGCCTCTCTTCTTTCTGTCAATATTCCCTTTTACTCACCCCCTCTCCTTTCTCTTTTTTCTTTCTTTCTTTTTAAAAATCTTTTGTTCCTTCTTGCTCTTAAATCTTCTCATCCTTCTAGTCCTGTATCAAAAGAACTCATCAAAACCTTAAGCCAGTGGCACAGTAAATTAAAGAACAAGTGAAAGTGAAAGGAAAATTAGGGCAAGGAAACAGGTAAAAGAAAATACTCTTGAGGAAGAATCAGCAGAAAAATGCTGGAAACATGGAAAACCAGTCCAGAGCCACCACCACCACCACCACCCCCAAGGGTCTGAGAGGTAGCTACTGCAGAAGATTCCACCTATAAAGAAATGTTAGAAATGACATAAAGGGAATTTAGAACACAGATGATAAAAACAATGAAGGAAATGATAGAAACAATAAAGGAAACTGCTGATAAAGTGGAAAATCACCAAAATGAAATCCAAAAACAGAATCAAATAAGAGATGAATGATATGAAAACTATAGAAGGGATATACCAGAGCTGAAGGAACTGAAGCAGTCAATTAGGGAACTTAAAGATGCAATAGAAAGTATCAACAACAGTTTAGACCATGCAGAAGAAAGAATCTCAGAGGTAAAGGACAAAGCTCTTGAGATAACTCAGATACTTAGGCAGAAAAGAAGAGAGAGAAGGCAGAACATTCACCGACAGAATTATGGGACTTTATGAAGCATTCAAACATACCAGTTATAGGCATCCCAGAAAAGAAAGAATGCCCCAGAGAAATGGAAGCCATTCCAGAGAATATTATAAATATTCATTATAAATGAAAATCTCCCAAATATCACCAAAGATTCTGATACACTCCTTTCAGAGGGATATTGAACCCCAGGTTGCCTCAACTCTAATAGAGCTTCTCCAAGACACACTTGTGATGAACCTGTCCAAAGTCAAGACAAAAGAAAAGATTTTGCAAGAAATGTTAAGTTTTCATATTGAATCAAAATTACAAAACTTTCTAAAACCTTTTACTAATTCAAAGCATTTACCTATAGATTATTAGATTATTTTATATTTTCAATGTAGACCTCCTAATATATGCAAATAATGACAATGTTTTGAAAAATGTTTTCTTTCCACACCAGCACTTTTAATTTTAGTTCTTTTTACTCTTTGTACTTGCTAGAAACTCCAATATAATATTTAATTGTGGATAATAATGGCTATTTTTGGTCTTTATGACTCATACAAAAGCAAATTAAATGCTCAACTTAAGATTTTGTCTCCCCATTTTTCTATTTGTCTACATGTCATCTCTCTACTGTAAACACACTTTATCATCTTTACTAATGTGACACAGATACACTTCATTATGTCTCTCTTGTGTGTGGTTTGCTGAGCATCTGTTTTATTTTTTTTTTAACCTAAAGAAATGGTTATTTTTCCAGAAGTTTTCTGTTGGACTACTTACATCTACTGAAATAAACAATACGTTTCCTCCTTTAATTTATTATTTGGCTAAATTATATGTCTTGCTTTTCTCATGAAACCAAACTTGTTATTGTGAACTAAATTTGTCTTTTTATTTATTACTGGAGTGAATTTGTGAATATCTTGCCTGGATTTTTCAAATCTTTATTCATGAATAAAGCTAGCCATGAATTGCCCTTTCTTACAGAATTTTTGAGTTTTGCTAACAATACACGTATAACAAAAAAGTCATAAAATGGATTTATTAGTACTATTTTTTCTGTACTTAATAATTATTTGGTATATATTAGAATTATTTGTTTATCGATAAATATGGACATTTTGTGAGTGAAGCTATTTTGACATGAACTTTTCTTAGAACAAAGTTTTTCATAACTACTAGATTCATATTTTAAATGGTCACAGGACTAGTTGATTATTTATGTCTCCTAGAATTGAGTGTATTTTTCTAGAAATTTTTTCATTACATCTGAATGTTCATATTTATTCATATAAATTTATGGACAATGTCATCTTAAACTATTTGTAAAAGCTGTAATGCTTAATTTTTTGTAGTGTTTTTTCAGATGCTATTTCTTTCTTTTTTAATACAAAAATAATTGTATTTTTATTATTTTTATATGAGTAATGAACATGTGCCCATCAAACTTAAAATATTTTTCCATAGTAACAATGAACATATAGACAAGTACAAAAAAATACAATACCATTTACAACAGCTAAAAATAAAATGAATAAAATAGTTAAATGGGAATTAACAAAACACATCCAGGTCACGCATGATGAAAATCATAAAATGCTGATAAAAAAAAATCAAGGAACATCTAATAATTGAAAAGACTATATCTTGTTCATGAATTGAAAGACTAAAGATGTGCCGGGCGCAGGAGCTCACACCTGTAATCCTAGCACCCTGGTAGGCGAAGGCATGTGGATAGCCTGAGCTCAGGAGTTTGAGACCAACCTGAGCAAGAGAGAGACCCTATCTCCACTAAAAATAAAAAAAAATAGCCAGACATTGTGGTGGGCACCTTTAGTCCTAGCTACTTGGGAGGCTGAGGCAGGAGGACTGCTTGAGCCTAACAGCTCAAGGTTGCTGTGAACTATGATGCCACCTCACTCTACCCAGAAGGCAACACAGTTAGAATTTGTCTAAAAAAAACCCCAAAAAACTAAAGATGTCAATTTTCCCCAAACTGATATACAAATACAGCACAATTCCTATTTAAATATAAAAAAAGAAAAATTTTTTTTTTTTTTTTTGTAGATAGAGTAGATATACTTAACATTATTCTTCTGGATATATGTACCTAGAAAAATAACCAAAGCTATGAAGAGTAGAGTATAGTGGAAGCACCTGTAGCTCAAGGAATGGGGTGCTGGCCCCATATACCAGGGGTCGTGGGTATAAGCCTGGCCATAGCCAAAACTGGAAAAAAAAAAAAAAGAGTGGAGTATAAATGTCTTTTTATTATTATTATTATTAAATCATAGCTGTGTACATTAATGTGATCATGGGGCACTACACACTGGTTTTATAGACAGTTTGACACATTTTCATCACACTGGTTAACATAGCCTTCTGGGCATTTTCTTAGTTATTGTGTTAAGACATTTATATTCTACATTTACTAAGTTTCACATGTACCCTGGTAAGATGCACCACAGGTGTAATCCCACCAATGACCCTCCCCGCCATCCTGCTCCTCCTTCCTCCTATTATTAGGTTATAACTGGGATATAGCTTTCATGTGAAAGCCATAAATTAGTTTCATAACAGGACTAAGTACATTGGATACTTGTTCTTCCATTCCTGAGATACTTTACTAAGAAGACTATGTTCCAGCTCCATCCATGTAAACATGAAAGAGGTAAAGTCTCCATCTTTGTTTAAGGCTGCATAATACTCCATGGTGTATATATACCACAATTTATTAATCCATTCGTGGATCGAAGGGCACCTGGGCTTTTTCCATGACTTAGCAATTATGAATTGGGCTACAATAAACATTCTGGTACAAATATCTTTGTAATAATGTGATTTTTGGTCTTCTGGGTGTATACTTAGTAGAGGGATTATAGGAATGAATGGCATATCTATTTTTAGATCTCTAAGTGTTCTCCAAACATCTTTCCAAAAGGAATGTATTAATTTGCATTCCCACCAGCAATAGAAATGTTCCCTTTTCTCCATATCCATGCCAACATCTCTGGTCTTGGGATTTTATGATTTACGCTAATCTTACTGAAACTAGATGATATCTCAAAGTAGTTTTGATTTGCCTTTCTCTGATGATTAAAGATGATGAGCATTTTTTCATATGTCTGTAGGCGTGTGCCTGTCTTTTCAGAGAAGTTTCTCTTCAAGTCCCTTGCCCAGCCTGCAATGGGATCAGTTGTTCTTTTCTTGCTTATACGTTTCAGTTCTCAGTGGATTCTGATTATTAAACCTTTGACGGAAACATAACCTGCAAATATCTTCTCCCATTCAAATGACTGTTTGCTTGCTTTACTTACTGTGTTCTTGGCTGTGCAGAAGCTTTTTAGTTTGATCAGGTACCAGCAGTGTATTTTTGAAGCTGCTTCAATTGCCTGGGGGGACCTCCTCATAAAATACTCGTCCAACCGATTTCTTCAAGGGTTTTCACTGCACTCTCTTCTAGTATTTTTATAGTTTCATGTCTCAAGTTTAAATCTTTAATCCAGTGAGAGTCTATCTTAGTTAATGGTGAAAGGTGTGGGTCCAGTTTCAGTCTTCTATAGGTTGCCAGCCAGTTCACCCAGCACCATTAATTAAATAGGGAATCTTTTCCCCACTGAATGTTTTTAATTGGCTTGTTAAAGATCAAATAACGGTAAGTAGCTGGATTCATCTCTTGGGTTCTCTATTCTGTTCCAGACATCTACTTCTCTGTTTTTGTGCAAATACCATGCTGTTTTGATCACTATCGATTTATAGTATAGTCTGAAGTCTGGTAGCATGATTCCTCCTGCTTTGTTTTTATTTCTGAGTAATGTCTTGGCTATTTGAGGTTTTTTCTGATTTCATATAAAATGAAGTATTATTTTTTCAAGATCTTTAAGGTATGACAGTGGATCTTTAATAGGGATTGCATTAAAATTGTATATTGCTTTGCGTAGTATGGACATTTTAATAATGTTGATTCTTCCCAGCCATGAGCATGGTATGTTTTTCCATTTGTTAACATTTTCAGCTATTTCTTTTCTTAGAGTTTCACAATTATCTTTATAAAGATCTTTCACGTCCTTTGTTAGATAAACACCCAAATAATTCATCTTCTTTGGCACTACTGTGAATGGAATAGAATCCTTAACTGTTTTCTCAGCTTGACTATTGTTGGTATATATAAAGGCTACCGATTTATGAATGTTGATTTTGTAACCTGAGATGCTGCTGAATTCCTTGATCACTTCTAAGATTTTTGTAGAAGAATACCTGGTGTTTTCCAGGTATACAATCATATCATCTGAGAAGAGTGAAAGTTTGATCTCTTCTGACCCTATATGGATATCCTTGATCACCTTTTCTTCCCTAATTGTGATGTCTAAAACTTCCATTACAATGTTAAAGAGCAGTGGAGACAATGGGAAGCCTTGTCTGGTTCCTGATCTGAGTGGAAATGATTTCAATTTAACTCCATTCAATATGATATTGGCTGTGGGTTTGCTGTAGATGGCCTCTATCAGTTTAAGAAATGTCCCTTCTATACCAATTTTCTTAAGTGATTTCTGATCATGAAGGGATGCTGGATATTATCAAAAGCTTTTTCTGCATCAATTGAGAGAATCATATGTTCATTGTTTTTTAATTTGTTATGTGCTGAATTATACTTATAGATTTACATATATTAAACCAGCCTTGAGACCCTGGGATAAAACCCACTTGGTCATGATGTATAATTTGTTTGATGTGTTACTGGATTCTGTTTGTTAGAATCTTGTTGAATATTTTTGCATCTATATTCATTAGTGATATTGGTCTATCATTTTCTTTTCTTGTTGGTTCTTTTCCTAGTTTGAGGATCAGGGTGATGTTTGCTTCATAGAACGTGTTGGGTAGTCTTCCTTCTTTTTCTACATTTTGAAACAGGTTGAGTAATATAGGTACTAGTTCCTCTTTAAAGGTTTAGTAGCATTCTGACATGAAGCCGTCTGGTCCCGGGCTTTTCTTTTTAGGGAGATTTTGTATGGTTGATGCTATTTCAGAACTTGATATTGGCCTGTTCAACATTTCCACTTGATTCTGGCTAAGTCTTAGAAGGTGATGTGCTTCCAAGTATTGGTCAATTTCCTTCAGATTTTCACATTTCTGAGAATAAATTTTGTTGTAATATTCATTAAGAATTTTTTGAATTTCTGAATAGTCTGTTATTATTTTGTCTTTGTTTTTTCTGATTGATGAGATAAGAGATTTTACTCTTTTTTTCCTGGTTAGGTTAGCCAAAGGTTTATCTATTTTATTGATCTTTTCAAAAAACCAACTTTTTGATTTATTTATCTGTTGTATAATTCTTTTGTTTTCCATTTCATTTAATTCTGCTCTAATTTTGGTTATTTCTTTTCTTCTGCTGGGTTTGGGGTTGGAATGTTCTTCCTTTTCCGGTTGCTTGAGATGTCCCATTAAGTAGTTAACTTCCTCTCTTTCCGTTCTCTTGAGGAAGGCTTGCAGTGCTATAAACTTCCCACTTAGGACTGCCTTTGCAGTATATCAGAAGTTCTGATAATTCATGTCTTCATTGTCATTTTGTTCCAAAAATTTGGTAATTTCCTTCTTAATCTCATCTCTGACCCAGCTATCATTCAGCATAAGGTTATTTAACTTCCATGTTTTTGTATTAGTATGGAGATTCCTGTTGTTACTGAGTTCAACTTTTATCCATGGTGGTCTGAGAAGATGCAAGGAATAATTTCTATTCCCTTAAATTTACTGAGGTTAGGCTTGTGACCTAAGATGTGATCGAATTTGCAGTATGTTCCGTGGGCTGATGAGAAGTATGTGTATTCAGTTTTGTTGGGATAAAATGTTCTGTAGATGTCTGCTAAATCCAAATGTTGGATGGTTAGGTTTAAATCTAAAATTTCTTTGCTCAGCTTCTTATTGGACAATCTATCCAACACTGCCAAAGGAGTGTTGAAATCTCCAACTATTATGGAGCTGGAGGAAATCAAGTTGCTCATGTCTGTTAGAGTTTCTCTTATAAATTGAGGTGTATTCTGGTTGGGTGCATAAATATTAATAATTGAAATCTCATCATATTTGGTATTACCCTTAACAAGGATGAAGTGACCATTCTTATCCTTCCTCACTTTTGTTGTTTTAACGCCTATTGTGTCTGCAAATAGAATTGCAACACCTGCTATTTTCTGATTACCATTTGCCTGAAATATGGATGACCATCCTTTCACCTTGAGTCTATATTTATCTTTTAAGGTAAGATGTGACTCTTGTATACAGCAAATATCTGGCCTGAGTTTTTGTATCCAGTCAGCTAACCTGTGCCTCTTAAGAGGACACTTTAAGCCATTCACATTAATGGAGAATATTGATAAGTCTGGTAAAACTTTGGGTATCCAGTTTTTCAAAAGTCCAGTAAACATTTTTAATTCTTTTACCACTGTGGAAGTTGGAGTTTGATCAAAAGTTTCTGAGTGAGTTTACTTTTGTGGTAGAGGATTGGGCTGGTCATTATGGAGGATAGGTCTAAGAATATCCTGAAGAGCTGGTTTGGTTATGGCAAATTTCTTCAACATATGAATGTCATTAAAGTATTTAATTTCTCCATCATAAATGAAACTCAGTTTAGCTGGACACAGGATCTGGGGTTGAAAGTTATTTTGCTTTAGGAGATTAAAAGTCAATGACCACCATCTTCTGGCTCAAAAATTTTCATTAGAGAGATCTGCCGTCATTCTAATATTCTTCCCTTTTTAGGTAATGAATTTCTTATGTCTGGCTGCTTTCAGAATTTTCTCCTTCATATTAACTTGACTGAAGTTAATTATGATATGCCTGGGGGATATCTCATTCAGATTGAGTCATACTGGGGTTCTGAAACTGTCTGCTATCTGAATTTCAGAATCTCTTGGCATGTCTGAAAAATTCTCTTTCATAATTTCATGAAGAAATTATGTGCCTCATGAAGAAATTATGTGCTTCTGTGCCTCGCGAGGCCACTTCATCACTTTCATGGATTCCAATGAGGTGGATATTAGCCTTCTTCAAATTATCCCAGAGCTCTCTGAGACAATGATCCGCTTTTGCTTACCATTTCTCTTTTTCTTTGAGAGTTTAGGAGCGTTCAAAAGGTTTGTCTTCAATGTCAGATATTCTTTCTTCTGTTGTTCCACTCTGTTACTGAGGGATTCTACTGTATTTTTCAGATCTTTGAGGGCTGCAAATTCTTGCTTTACTGCGTCAAAATTTTTGGTGGTTTTTTCTTTAAATTCATTAAATTCTTGAGACAACTTTCGAATTTCTCCTCAAATTTCTAATTCCGAGTTTTGAATTGTTCCTCAAATTTCTAATTCCAAACTTTCCTCCATTCTATTAATCTTGTTTGCAATCCAATTCTGAATTCGATTTCTGACATCTCGGCCAGCTGTTTATGAATGGGATCTTCAGTTACATCTGCCATATCTTTCCTTCTGGGGGTTGATCTATTCTGGTTGTTCATGTTGGTAGAGTTTTTCTGCTTATTTCACCTCATGATTATTTTATACTGTTTGATTTTTCCGCTGGAGTTTTGTCAAGGACCTATATAGTGTTATGGCCTGAGAAACTGGGGACCTGTTTGGTGGGGTGGGGCTATGTGGTTCTGTCTTGTTTTCAGCTTGTCTCTGTTCAACCCTAGTGAAACAGTTACTCTGGGTTGAAGTCTCAGCTGTGGAGAAATACCACCAATTAAGTCACCCCACCCTCCACAGGCAACAATTGGAAAAGGGAAATCAAACCTTCCTACAACTGCACATCCAGGGCACACCTGAATAGTCCTTGGGTGATTGGCTCAGTTCAAAAGGTCCAAATCAATTGCCTCAGTCAGCACCTGTGTCAGTTGGGAGAGTTTAAAAGGTCTCTGGTAGCGGGATCGCAGGGGTCTGGTGACTGAGGCAGATATGGTTTGCTCCAGTGCTCTGATATGGTTTGCTCCAGTGCTCCGTGGAGTCAGGAGGACCCACCCAGCAAATAGATTAGTCTGGGGAGGTTAATGCCTCCTTCCCCACCTTGCACCTCTGTCACACCTAGTGACTGATAGTCCCGCAGGACTGTGACCCAATTACCTCTAGTGAACAGATACACCAGGGGTTTGCACCTGCCTGAATCAAAATGAAATCTATATCTGCTCAGCCAGGCCACTGCACTCTGCCTTTATCCAGCAGGGGGAGGTGAGTCCTGACAACCTCAGGCACTTGATGGAGGCTGAGGGGTGTTCACTCAGTTCCAGCCCTGCCCCTGATTGATGTTACTGACAGAACAGAACAGAACAACTTTGTGGGAATTTGTTTCTGTCCCTGCTAAATTCCCCTGCAGAAGAGAAGCTGTTTTGAGTTCCCAGAGCCTGCACCTCAGGCCATGTCTTTGCTCCTGCAGGTTTATATTTGGTTAGCTGTCAGTTCTAGCCTCCTGCCTTCCTTTGTCTATAGGCTGATGATCCCCTAAGGGCCGGGTGCATCTTAGGCTCAGTAAAGCGGTTCTCCTTTTCAGCCCTGCCCTGGAAATTTCCTGGCTCTGCGCGTGCATTTTCTAGTCCCCGTGCTCCACCCAGGCTGGTACCACCTCAGGCAAACCCTTTACTAATGGGGCCTGCATTTCCATCCCAGATCTGTTCCACGGTAGTTGCCACCTGGGAAGGTGCCCAGCCTCCTCTGGTTGCCCAGGGAGACAGGTCTGTGGCTTTGGACTATCTGGGATTGAGCCCTATTATTGTCAAAAATGGCTGCTGCTCTGCGCCTCGGGGCACTGCCGCTCAGGTGTGGTTCCCTCTAAGCCAACCATCTGCTCCTCACTCCCGTGCCACAGAATCAGCACTGACTGGCTGCAGTCTAGGCCCTGTCCACACCCCTCGAGAAATCACCCAAGAATCTGGACTCCTGGGTGACAGGCCTCCAGACCTCAGAGTGAGAGTGGAGGGGAGTGCTGGGAGCTCAGAATTGCAGATAGAGAATATATACAGTTTTATGCCTGGCAGGAGAATGCCATGGCACCCTACTAAGGGAGGTATGTCCAGTTTTTAGAGGGTCTCTCCCATGGAGTGTAGTGGGAGGAACTTTGAACTTTGCTTGTTTGTTTTTGGGGCACTCCAAGCTGTTCTCATGGGGGAGGGGACTCCTATCCACTTGGTGATGGATTTTGTACCTTTTGTTTGTATCCTTGGGGTTGCAGCTTGCCTCAGGGGGGTTGATGTGCGTTCTTCAATCTTCTCTCCTGGTGGAGCTCTAATCCACCAGGTTACTTGCTAAATTTCTGTCCTTTAATTCTCCTTCTGGACGGGAGCCTCCAGGAAGGCAAATGGAAAGTACACAGGGAGGAAGATGAACTGCCACATAGCCTTTGTCATATGATAGTGACCTGGCATGCTTGCCAGGCATGAGGGCGTGTCTGTGGCTTGCCCTCAGCTGCCAGTCAGGGTTTCTCTCCAGATGCTATTTCTTGATTTTATTTTTCTTTGTTAAGCTATTAGACCCTAAATTTGTCAATTTTATTAATTCCTTCATTAACCAATTTTTGCCCTTGTTCATTATCTCTATGGTATTTTTTTCTCATTGACTTGGTCTTATATTTATTATTTCTTTGTTTAGATCGCTACTATTTTTTAATTTAAAATTAGATTTATTCCTCCTATATTTTAGCCTTTCTTTTACTATAGAATAAATATTTAGGGTGCTAAATTTCCCTCTAAATACACATATTACTTTAAATATATTGCACTTCTCTGTGGTTCAATATTTTATAATTGTTTGATTTCTTTCAGTTATGATTTGAAATGTTTGGTCTAACTCGCTCCAGGTTAATACAAAAGATATAAAGTCTCCATCTTTTTTAGTGGCTGAATAGTATTCCATCATATACATATACCATAGCTTGTTAATCCATTCCTAGGTTGGTGGCCATTTGGGCTATTTCCCCTTTTTAGCAAAATGTAAGTAAGTTGAGCTGTGATAAACAGTCTAGTGCAAAGTCCTTCTGATAAAATGATTTTTTTGTTGTTGTTCTGGGTAGATGCCCAGTAATGGGATCGCAGGATCAAACAGAAGGTCTAATGTGAGTTTTCTGAGGGTTCTCCATACTTCCTTCTAGAAAGGTTGTATTAGTTTGCAGTCCCTCTTCTTAGTAAAATATCACAAGAATGGAGAAGTGGGAGTCCAATATACTCAATTCTAATATGGAGCCAATAGACAATCTATTATATACACACATAAGAGAAAAACTCAAATCAATTCAAGGTGGGGGGCAACCAGGGAGTAGGGAGAGGGTAGGTGGGAGGGGGATGGGGTGCTCCCACCTAAGGGGCACAACTTTTCAGTGTATGACCCATCTCTTGAGGGTGGGACACAATTATAAGAGGGACTTTACCTAACAAATATAACCAGTGTAACCTAATTCTTTCTACCCTCAATTAACCTTTCTGAAACAATAAAAATAAATAAATAAATATTTGGTCTACTCAAGAAACGCTTAAAATATCTTAGAATGAGAAAATTCAGAAACTACCTCTATTGAAATCTCAGCAATCTTTATGAAATACACTAGCATAAAACATAGCATAAGTTTCATTAAATGCCTGGTTATTATTTTTGTTGATATTGTCACATTTGTATTTTGTTCCATGATCACATCTTTCTGGCATATTTGATGATTTTTGAGATCTGAGATACTTTAAATAATTGTTTTTGCTAAGTGGGTGGTCTATGAGGCAGGAGCACCTTGTAAAACACCACATGTGAGTAGTAAAAGAATATTTGCATCCTCCTTTGAGGAAGTGGAGATTTCTTGCGTTTAAAAAACAAAAGAAAGAGTAATTTCAGGAGGGACCTCAAGAATTTATGTGTAGATTCTTTTTCTGTAATATCTTTACTGTAATATCTTTTCTGTAATATCTTTTCTGTAATATCTTTACTGTAATATCTTTTCTGTAATATCTTTACTTTTAGAGTTAAAACTAAATTACAGAGGTTATTGAAATTTGTTAGAAGAATTCTCACTAACGTTCAAAGAAGTCTAAAGTTTTTAGTATCTCATAATCTTACACTTCACTGTTTTGGGAGTGCATTAACCAAACCAACTTAACTATAGAAGCAGGCATCAAACCCAGCATTCCAGGGTAAGGAAGATTTCCTAGGAGAGGTAAACAAAATTTTAAAGCATAAGAAGGCATATGCTGATACCAACTAAAGTTTCGCTTTATCCAGTTAACTTTGATTTGTCTTTCTCACAGATTGCTACTAATCTGGTCATATACGTCAGGCACTTGATCTGTAATCAGACTTATCAATGTGTGATTCCCATTACAGTTCCTTTTCCTCCTTCCCTGTCCTTTCAGAATTTATTGATACTAAATTTTATCTTTCAACAGTTCAGAAATATATTTTATCACAGTTATATTTTACCACAAAATTGAAAACATGATTTTTGAATATTCAAAAATTAACGAAGTTAAATGGAAAGAATTTAAATATGAATTCCTTTGACACGATATGAAAGACAATGTACAATTTGATCTCAACCTTTCATTTAGTATAGAATCAGTGTATTTGTTACAGCAGCTAAAGTCTTACCTAGCTGACATTTCTTCATATATAATTTTTCAAAACACCGATATATTTCTTAAATAAAGGTAGAGTTTTGCCTACAACATTTCCCTGAACTATAGATCTCTCAATTAGTTTGGATAACTGTTTCTTTTCTTTTTCTTTTTTTCTTTCTTTTTTTTTTTTTTTTTTTTGAGACAGCATCTCACTTTGTCACCCTGGGTAGAGTGCTGTAGTGTCATCATACCTCACAGCAATTTCAAACTTCTAGGCTCAAGTGATCCTCCTGCCTCAGCCTCCCAAGTAGCTGGGACTACAGTTGCACAGCACAATACCTGGCTACTATTTAGAGATTGGATCTTGCTCTTGTACAGGCTAGTCTAGAACTCCTGAGCTCAATCAATCCACCTGCTTTGGCCTCCCAGAGTGCTGGGATTACAGGCATAAGCCACTGTGACTGGCTGGGTAACCATTTCTTAATTTATCTGTGACGCTGCCCAATTCTGCTAGCATCCTTTTTTAAGTGGTAGAGACATACACTTTAAGTGATCTATCATAGTGTGTGTGTGGTGGGGGGCTGGACATGTGGTTTATAACATCATTAATATCAATAGTAGATATTTCTAGAAAGCACTTATTTTTAGTTTTGCAATTTGAACATTTTTCTTGTTCAGTCTTATTTTTATTTTAACTGAAAATATTCCACTGCATTTACCACTTCGTTACTTTTATTTCAGATTAATTCGAGGGTACAAAGAATGAGGTTATGATGTTTGAATTTGTTAGGTATAGTACAACAACACCACTTGGTTTGGGATTAAAATATGAGTGAACACCATAAGAAAAACAGAAAAGAAAAGCAATTTTCTAGCCTTTTGTTTGATCTATTTCTTTCCAACAGCTTTTACCTTCATACAATCAACCTATGTGTTTCACTATAAGCCTCAGGAATTTTATGAAATTAAGTCTACCTTTTTACCACTTTCATTTTCCTTAATTTTACTTCTAAGTTTGAATATCCAAGGTTGTTATTGAGTCTTCTTGTCACTGTATTCATTTATTCATTCCAGAAATATTCTTACAGATTCTGTTACCACGCTGTGGGAGAAAATTTTAGAAAAAGATAATTCAGTACAGTAGCTCTTGAAATGCCTGTGCGGAGTTTTAGGCACCACCACTGAATGACACCCTGGCTGTTCTGACCCAAACTATCCATGCCACCTGCCTGAACTATTTTAGCAGCCTCCTAACTGGTCCCCTTGCCCTGGGAACTCTTCTAAGAGGAACCGAAGCAATCTTCTAAAGATATATAATCTGATCATCTCACTCCTATGTTCAAATACCCACACAGGCTGGGAATAACATTTGGAAATAAATCCAAGTTAATCCGTGATCTAGGAGACCATACGTGATCTGTAGGTGTTCACATCACGTGTGTCTCTGGCCTTGTCTGCTGTTGACTGGAGCTTCAGTCTCTCCACTGGCCACACTGGCCTCCTGGTTCTGAATGTGCTAAACATGTTCTAGGATTTTCAACTTGCTATTCCTGCTGCCTGGAACATTTTTTATTTTTCAGGTTGCAAACCCATTCCTCTCTCCACTGAGGTCCCCAGCTTGTGTATGGCCACATTCCCTCCCCACCCCTTCAGACAGCTTAATTTTCTTTCTAGCAGTTATCTTTCCATCTTTATCTTCATGCATATGGATTTATATTTAAAGACTTAAAATTATTTCATGAAATACAGCTGTGTGACCTGAGGGCTCTAAGTGACAACATTCCCTTGAACCCTTTGACTAGTTCGTGTGATGATGACCCCGTGCACTGGGAAAAGACTATGGAAACCCAACATAGGGTGGTCGCCGTCTTTCTCTCCTGCGATGGCATCTCATCCCCTCCCCTTAAACCTCATGATGGATGTTGCTGAGGGTTTTTATTAATTGTGGCAAATTTCTGTGCAAACCATCCCCAGGGTGAGCAGTTCCAGAGATGGGAATTTACCATGTTTTAAATGATTACAGGCAGGCTTTCCCAGCTTCCTTAAAACAGCATCACAGTTTAGCACTGATCAGGGACTCATTTTGCTCTTAAGTGTCCTTAGCTTTACATAATTGAAGAAGATTGCCAACTAAACAGAATTGAAAGGAGGAATGTGCTCCATTTGGGATAAACTATGTTGCTTTTAGAAAGTTAAAAAAAAAAGAAAGAGATAATTTTCCTATAACTACAATGGCTCCTGGTCTTTTATCAATGCTGCATGTCTCTTAAAAACGCCATGTAACATCTTTTTTTATTACTACCCAGAATGAAACATTGCTTATTGTTAAAGGGTAGCTCTAATTTATATATCTATGATGTGCTCTCAAAAATGCCATAATGAGTTTCTTAGTAAAGTAGCTCAAGAATGGGGAAAAGGTATCCAATGTACTCAATACTAATATGAAACCAATATATAAACAACTACATGCTGGCTAAAGAACAGCACAAGTATAGTAGAGTGAGGTGGGTGGTGGAGAGAGAGGAGAAGGAGGAGGAGGGAGAGTGATTGGCAGGATCTCACCCAATGTCCACAATGTGGGGGTGGTCAGCACCCCCCCTGGTGGGTGGGATCTCACCTGATGTCCACAGTGTGAGGGTGGTCAGCACGCCCCC
Organism: Nycticebus coucang; assembly: GCF_027406575.1. NCBI lineage: Eukaryota > Metazoa > Chordata > Mammalia > Primates > Lorisidae > Nycticebus > Nycticebus coucang. Next base: position 105,661,588 of record NC_069780.1, on the reverse strand, counting down.
TGGTGGGTGGGATCTCACCTGATGTGCACAGTGTGAGGATGCTCAGCTCGCCCCCTGGATGAAGGACTCAACTACAACTCGAACTTTACCTGAGAAATGAAAACAATGTAACCTAGACTTTTGTGCCCTCATATTAATCTGACATTTTTTTTAAAAAGTCATAATGAGGGCTGCGTCCGTAGCTTAGTGGGTAGACCGTTGGCCACATACATCAAGTCTGCTGGGTTCAAATCTGGCCTGGGCCAGCTAAAACAACAATGATAACTGCAACAATAACAAAAAAGGTAGGCATTGTGGTGGGCACCGGTAGTCCCAGCTACTCAGGAGGCTGAGGCAAGAGAATCGCTTAAGACCAAGAGTTTGAGGTTGCTGTGAGCTGTGACTCCCGAGCACTCTACTAAGGGCAACAGCTTGAGACTCTGTCTCAAAAAAAAAATAGTCAAAATGAGATTTGTTGGGAGGTGGTCAACTTCAGGAAATATAAGCAAAGTAACATTCATTACTATGTATTAGATTAAAATTAAATTTTAATGAGATATTTCCTTTGACAGTCATTGTATAATGATGAAAATGCAAAGTGGAAGTAAAGAGATTGGAAATATTCTGTTGAGATTTGTGTGTCTAAAAATAGAACAAAACTTAACAAAAAGTAAATTGAGTGACAATTATCTAGAGAAAAATCACTTCATCTTACAATAAGAAAATAACAGTGTAGAAATACCTCAGGAGATTTATTAAACAACAATCAGTTTGTATTAAGAATATACACAATGCAGGCTCTTAAAAATAATTCACTTAACTGTTTGTTGCAAAGCTCAGAGTATCTCCTTGTTTAGAAACATCAAATTCCCGTGAGCAAGTATGTATGACATTAATTAACCTTATTTTTTTCCACTGGTAAAATGTGGTTTAATGATAGTACCTATCACGGAATTACTTTAAGTGTTGATTAAATTGTATAATTGAACTATGTGGGCTTTAGTTTATGCTCAATAATGATATTTACATAGTCACATAACCCTGATTCCTAAGGTTACATGACTATAACTGGGAAAAAATCATAATTTTTTTCATTCCTTCAAATGTTGTCAAACAACACAAACTTTCCCAAAAGTTTTCACTAGAGGTTTCATATTAACTTGTACTTCAAATGGAATTATCTCTTTAGGATTCATATGACAAACAGTTTTGTGAGTTTCTGCCCCAAACCTATTTCACTCTTAGTATAATTATCCTTTGTCAAAAATCCCTTTCATGTGGTAGTAATTGTCATCATTACCAAATTATTTCATTCTGTAACTGCCCCAAATTTGAGAGCAGTCATGAGGGTGTGTCATAGCCCTCAGTCATGAAGAAACAAGAAAATATTCTGCTAAAGGAAGATAGTGTCTGATAAGAGCCCAATGGATTAGATGACAAGCATTCACTCAACCAAAAGAACTGACTCTAAACATATCAAGTGGACCAAGGTTAAATGGATTTTATGCCTGCCATTCATTTTCCTGAAGTCTTTTACCCAATTTTATTCTTCTCTATTTTAAACTTTTTCTGTAGAGATATTAAATCAGGGTGAAATGTAAATCTCAATTTTTTAGCAACTTGCCATCCAGAAATCTCTAATGCCCACTGTATCTAGTTTATTTTTTTTACCTCAACTCTAATGCTGATCTCTCTGCTCTCTCCAATGCTACTCTTCTCTGGAGACTCCACTGCTGAGAATTTACACTTTAGGAGATGTTAAAATCATTCTTACTTGTGGAGTTATAGTTTATCCATTACTTATGGGGCATGGATACATTTTAGGAAGAAGAATAAGCAAACTAAAATTAGAGAACAAATTTTTGATGATCTGGGACTAGGATGTCATGATTAGGACAGTAACAAAGTTTTTGTGATATGTGACTCTACTTACACAGGGATGTGATTGATTGAGCCCAGATTATCCTTAAAGTGAAGCCTTCCCAAGGGTGTTCCAGTGTCATGCCTGAAGTTGCCATGCATAGGGGAAATGGGAAAGTATAGCCAAATGTACCCTAATTTACAAAATTCACTACACAATTTTACACAGTATTCTCTACATGTCGGCCACCTTTCTGTAAAATTGCGTAGCAAATGTTCTGTAAATAAGGCTTCATTCAGCTACCATTTCCCATTTGTCCTATGTCAGTCACTTTATGGATAACTTTTGGGACACCCTGTATTTTAGACATAACATCATGAAGATCAAAGTTATAACTTGAACATCCTCCAAAATTCATACACATCCTGTATCTGACACAGATCTGTCAGTGTAAGTTATGGGCCTTCGTAGCTATTACCTAAAGTTCATTACCAAGGGAACATGTGTGTCTACCCCCTAAAGAAGGGAACATGCCAGCTACAGGAACTTAGGACAGCAAGCTCCAGAGACCAGCTTCAGAACCAGAAATGCCAATTTGACCTGATGCTTTTCCACTGATTAGTGGTGGTTTTTGAGCACACTTCATGCCAGACAAAAGCCACTGTTCCTCCTGACACTTTGTAGCCATAGAAACATGATGTAAATGATCCTCAAAAAGGCTAGACACTCAGAACAGCGATCATATTGTTATTTATTTTAATTTTAATTTTTTTTTTTTTGTGACAGAGTCACCCTGAGTAAAGTGCTGTGGCATCATCTTAGCTCACAGCAACCTCAATTTCTGGGGCTCAGAAACCTCTTGGCTCAGTCTCCTGAGTACTTGGGACTCCAGGCACCCGCCACCATGACACCCGACTAGTTTTTATATTTTTAGTACCGATAGGGTCTTGCTCTTGCTCAGGCTAGTCTCCAACTTCTGAGCTCAAGGTATGCTCCCTCTTCAGCTTCCCAGAGTGTCAGGAATCATATTATTTTAAAGAAAACTTCTCTGCCCCCAAACTGTGTATAACAAACTTGCGTTACTTATAACACACATTACAGCAAAAAGAGAAAATAACATTTCATGGATAAAGAATTGAATTCAATACAATGATTTGATATGATCAGGAGAGCACATTGGAATTAGTATTATCAGGCATTTAATAACAATCTGAGTTTCCATGGTGGCCAATTGATCCTCAGGGATCCAAGTTCATTATTGAACGTGAATGGCTTGATTAATTTAATTGACTTTGGCCTCCATGGCAAGCTAATGGAATTTGGAAGTAGATACTGATGTGGATATACCCTTGATAATTGGGATCCATTTAAGAAATAACAACCGTGAGTGAATAATGTAAAACTGTGGCAAAAGTTTTCTAACCAAAGAAATTATTAAGTGCAAGGTGTTTATTAAAAACAGAGATTGTCAGATTTATATTTAATCATTATATTGGATTGGCTTTTAATATTCTTGTGTGTTTTGAATGATAGAAACATTTGTATACAACTTAAAATGCTTCATAAACCTGGTCGGCACTGGTAGCACAGTGGTTACAGCGCCAGCCACATACACCGAGGGTGGTCTGTCAGCTAACAAAACATAGCCGGGCGCTGTGGTGGGCAACTGTGGTCCTGGCTGCTTGGGAGGCTGAGGCAAGAGAATCGGTAAGCCCAGGAGTTTGAGGTTTCTGTGAGCTGTGACACCACAGCACTCTACCCAGGGTGACATAGTGAGACTCTGTCTAAAAAAAAAAAAACTCCATAAACCTTCTGGCATGTACATTATGAATATTTTTGAGATCAGAACAAAGGCATTAAAAGGTATTATCCAAACTTGGATCATCAGCACCCTTCTTGTGACAAACACCTGGCCTTTCTTACTCTAAGCCCTTTACCCTTTCCCTCCCCGCTGGTTTCTCTCTTTTCCTTCCCTCTATTTGCCTAGTGCTGGTTGGCCACACATGGTATATTTCTCTCTCTTCTTCTCCAGACAAAAGGATGTTAAGGTTAGGTTACGTACTGTGTTGTGATTCATAGCTTGAATTTGGAAAAAAAAATATAGTGTAATTGGAAAAAAAAAATAGTGTAATTGCAAAGCAAGCTAAAGCATGTGTGCTCTTGCCTCTTATTCCCCACCTTAAGATTTCTTTGCTGCTAATGTTTCTCAACCATGGCTACCCTTTAGCATCATTTGGGAGAACTTACAAGTTAGCGGTGAAAGATGGTGTTCAGCTTCCACTTCATAGCAGTTAAATCAGAATTTCTGAGAGTGGAACCCAAACATCGGTAAGATGTCAAACCTTCCCTGGATAGTTGTACCATGTGAGCAGATAGAACCCTGGGAGCTGTTCCTGGCTGTGAGCAGCCGCAGGGCCTCTCTGGCAGGTGCAGCGCCGGGGTGGGCGCACCGTGCCCCCTGCTGGGGCTGCAGGCTGCTTGGGCCAACACACACAGCTGTGCTCTCCACAAGGCACCTGGAGATTTGCCCTGAGGTAATTAATGCTTCAAGTTATATTGGCTGTAAATTTCCTCAGGCTATTCCTTAGCCACAGCTGCTACAGTGAGTTGGTTCTAACCATATTTCGGCAACTTGTCCAACACCCCTGGACTTCCTCCGGTATCTGTGCTCTCTGAGTCTCTCTTTTTGGCCCCTCTTTGGCTATCTTTTACAGGTTGGTTCTACTTAGCAGTTCTACTTCACTGTAAACTGCATATCATTTGCCTGGTGGGTTACTGCTTACTATTATTCTCCAGGGGACTTACCTGAGCTAGGAAAGGGAAGGGAAGGGAAGGGAAAAGAAGAATGGAAAAACGTGGAATCATGGCTCCTGAGAATTAAAAATAAAACACAGCGAAAGGGAAAAAAAAAAAACTATTCTGCAACAGTGTAAGTTTATGTGAAGTTCTGCCTACAGGACCCTATTTAATGGGGTGATGCTGTTGTTACCTGTGCCCAGGAGCTGTTCTGATAATGGGTCCGTTGCTATGGAAGCTAGTTCAATCTTTGCAACACTTGGCGGGCTCAAGAATGGGTTTTACCTTATTTTTTTCCTAAATAGTAAAAGAAAAAAATAACAAACGATAGACAAAAAACAAATAAACATTGGAATAATCTGGGCTCACTACATAAGCACCTCTTGTATCACAAAATTCAGGCTTGCAGGGAAAATGAAAAGTCAAAAATTGAGATTTTTGTTGTCTTATGTCTTTATTTTTTTGTCTTATGAGATGACCAACAACGAATTAAGTCACCTCTCTTTTGCATAATTTTCCACGCTGACATATGCTAATGTTTGCTCTGTATGGCTTCACCCGCCTACGGCAAGGTCAGTATGATATTTGGTTTGCTTCTTTGGTAAATGGTCTCATTTTCTAAATGTGGAAAAATAGAATAGCCAAATGATCTTGGAGAAGAACAAAATTGGAGGTCTCCCATGTGCTGATTTCGAAACTTATGAGAAATCTACAGCAATTGAGCAGTGTAGTATTGACATATAGGCAGATGTACAGTGGGAATAGAATAAAGAGCCTGGGAAAGACTCTCAGTTAAGTGATCAAGTGATTTCCAGCAAGGGTTGATGGGCACAAAGGTTGATTCCATGTCTTGGAGATTGTGAACTGAGCCGCTATAAACATTCTAGTGCAAATGTCCTCACATTTTTCTTCTGTGGCCCCTCCTTTAAAAGCCCGTGGTCTCTGTTAGTTGGAGAGATGGGTTGGAATCAGCTTCTCCCATTCTCTTGTTGTCTGCCTGCCCTATTAAAAATCCCTTTATTTGGACCTTTTAGCAACTAGACGTAGGTGGAAAATCCCTTGCAGTTTTGCCAACAGAGGTGAAGTGACCTCAGGAAACTCCCCCAGGGAGAAGGGGTCCCTCTCCCTCCTAAATAACCCTGTGATTCTGGACAGTAGGACATTGTCCCCACTTGCGGACTTCAGAGACTAAAAGATCCTATCAGTGTGAACCCAGGGCACAATTTGCCAGGAGTGTGCCCTGGGTTCAAGATTCAGGACAGAAGAATAGAGGGGTTTCTAGAATTTATTCCTCTGCATGAGAACAGCAGACTTGCTAGAGTCTCTCCTATGCTGTCTGAGGAGGAAATATTGACCGCAACCTGGTGAGATGGAGATTAGGTGTCAATTTAAACCAAAATGCATATTTCACGTATATCAGAATCTGATCTAATATTCAAATCATGTATATATTTTTTAATTTTAGCAGCCATAAATTCAAATTAGGAAAAACTTCTCTAAATTTCCTCACAGACATATGGGGATTACTTATATGAAGGAAGCAATTTTGCAGACAGAAGTAAATCCCTTGGACGAATGTAAGGTAATATCATTAGCATCTCTGCTTTATACTTCGGTAATGGGTAGTAAAGGGGGGGAGCTATTGCAAAAGATTACTTTTACTGATATGAATTCTTAGCCTGTTTTCTAAATCTTTACTTCAAGAATAGTTAGAAATAAAGCGAAATGCCTAGAATTCTTCTTTTAAAAGAAGGAAACCAGAGGATGAGTAAATAACATTTTTTATAGCCAATTTAGCATTTCAAATTCCACCTTCAATCATATTTTTAAAGGATTGATTTAGACTGTATAAGAGCCCAAATTTAAGCCTAATGTAAGGCTGTATAAGAACTAAAATTACATTTTACTTTAGAAATTATTTCAGTGGCACCTGTGGCTCAAGGTGTAGGGCACCAGCACCATATACTGGAGGTGGTGGGTTCAAACCCAGCCCCAGCCAAAAAATAAAAAAAAAGAAAAGAAAAGAAATTAACTTCTTTCAATTATCCACTGATCTAAAAATCAATATTTCCTCATTCTTTAATCATTGCAAATTATAAAAATGAAGTGCAGGCATTCTCTCCAAGGTGGTGAATCATCTGAACTATTGTATTAAAATGTATAATAGGTGAAACATTAACATTCCTTCTGTGGTAATTAACTTGGAAGTTGTAATCCAATTTACATGTGATACTTTGCCACTCTTTGTAATGCATTTCTATTAGAAATATGGGATTACATTTAGTCTTTTTTTTTCTTAATTTTAATTACTATTTAGTATTAAATTGATCTGACCAATTGCATTTGCACATAACAAATAGTACATGAGAGGCCTTACATAAAAGGAATATATTGCTTCACTCTGGTCGCTGTCACTGAATCATTAGTGTAGTGTCCCTGTGTTTAGGGAAATAAGATAATAATTAACAGCGTACGTTTTCACTATAAAGACAAGTACGGTATTAAAATACAGAGTAATGTGAAAGGCACTGTAATAATTAACCATTTTCTGATACTACATAAACTTATTTTCTAAAAAAAAGGGACATTTTACATAAAACATATTACCAGTGTATATCATTTTTTTCTTGAACTACTCAAAGTATAAATTAATTAAAAATCCAGAGTAAAATCTTTATTACTACTTTTTTTTTTTATTGTTGGGGATTCATTGAGGGTATAAAGAACCAGCTTAGGAGTCTGGGGAGATAGGACTCTAGGCATCTCTGGCTGGTGAAAACTGCCTATCATCACTCCTATGAGGATACAGGGAGTCAGCGAGAGACTTCTGGACCCCAAGAGGAGGACTAAAACAGTGGAAAACCGGCAAGTGGTCGCGTGTGTTCAATCCGTCTAAACCCGCCCACAACTATAAGTTCAGTAGCAGCGAGACTGCAAACCAGAAAGGCCTTACCTGTGAACTGTTTTGGTGTCTTTGGACTTGGCACTCAGCTGAACTGCCTTGGGGAGAGCCTGATCAGGAGTGTGGAGAACTTTGGCCGTTGTCTAGGGCCCCAGTCTGAGCCACTGAGCCAGACAGAGCTAATAGCCTTTGGTGGTGGGTCACATGGAACCATTGTCAGTGATCTGCCCCAGCAAGCTCCGCCTTCAGGGTCGCAGAGCTAGAAACGGGTGGGAGCTGGTAACCCAGCAACCAAGTAGCCTAAGGGTGAGGTCTGAGCCGCCTTGCAGCCCTAACCCTCAGGGGCAGAGTGAGACCGGTTCTGGCACACTGGGTAAGTGGATAACCACTTCACCAGTGATTCCAGCGAGAAAGCTGGGAAAGCTTCTGCTCAGCCAGTTTACAAGTTCAAAGTGCCTTTTAAGTGGGCTGAAGAGAGATTTAGGGTGTCTACCTGCTGGAGTTTGAGAAATCAGCAGCCTCCAGTCGTATTAGAACTGTGATTAACATCTCATACCCCAGAAGACCACGTGTTGCCCAGACAATATTCAATAACATGTACAAACTGCTTTGTTTTTGGTTGTGTATTTTTTTCTTTTTTTTTTTGTTTGGTTGTTTTTTTTTTTGTTTATTTTGACATTGTTGATGTTCTTTTGTTTTTTAATTTCAATCTTTTCCATACAGATCCTCTTTCTTTCTCAATTTTTCTAGTTTAATTATAATTCCCCATTGCTGCCTTTTTTAATAACTAGAACTTCATTTTTGCTAGTGTTTCTACTGCTATCATTTGGTTTTTCACCCAATTTTATCCCCGTAAAGTTTTCTGTTTGCTTGTTTTGGTGTGATTTATAGCATTTTTGTCTTACCTCTCTACTTGGTGGAGGTGGGGTACTGTGTCTGATCAGGTTAGCAAAGAACTGCTGACCTCAAGGGAACCACCCAACTGGGCACCCCCAGAAGGTGGGGTTTTTTAAGGTTGTGTCAAAGTACCCTACTGTACACCTATATTGCCCTGTCTCCCTCTTTCTGTGCCTCTCTTCTTTTTGTCAATATTCCTTATACCCACCCCCCCTCCTTTCTCTATCTTTCTTTTTATTCTTATCACTCGGTCCTCCTTTCTTTCATCCCTTTTTTGCTCTTCAACCTTCTCACCCTTCTGGTCCTATAACCCTTAGTCCACAGGCACAAGAACTTAAAGAGCAAGAGGAAGTGAAAGGAAAATTAGGGCAAGGAAAAAGATAAAAGAAATCACTCATGAGGAAGAATCAGGAGAAAACTCCAGGCAACATGAAGAACCAGTCTAGAACAACCCCACCAAGGGACCATGAGGTAGCTACTGCAGATGATTCCACCTGTAAAGAAATGTTAGGAATGACAGAAAGGGAATTTAGAATACACATGTTGAAAACAATGAAAGAAATGATGGAAACAATGAAGGAAATTGCTAATAAAGTGGAAAATAACCAAAAGGAAATCCAAAAACAGAATCAAATAAGAGATGAACGATATGAAGAATATGAAATGGATATAGCAGAGCTGAAGGAACTGAAACAGTCAATTAGGGAAATTAAAGATGCAATGGAAAGTATCAGCAACAGGTTAGACCATGCAGAAGAAAGAATTTCAGAGGTAGAAGACAAAGTTCTTGAGATAACTCAGACAGTAAAAGAGGCAGAAAAGAAGAGAGAGAAAGCACAACGTTCACTGTCAGAATTATGGGACTTTATGAAGCGTTCCAACATACGAGTTATAGGAATTCCAGAAGGGGAAGAAGAATGCCCCAGAGGAATGGAAGCCATACTAGAGAATATTATAAAAGAAAATTTCCCAAACATCACCAAAGATTCTGACACACTGCTTTCAGAGGGCTATCGGACCCCAGGTCGCCTCAACTCTAACCGAGCTTCTCCAAGACACATTGTGATGAACCTGTCCAAAGTCAAGACAAAAGAAAAGATTCTGCAAGCTGCCAGGAGTAAGCGCCAGTTGACCTACAGGGGCAAATCCATCAGAGTGACCGCAGACTTCTCTAATGAAACTTTCCAAGCAAGAAGACAATGGTCATCTACCTTTAATCTACTTAAACAGAACATTTTCAGCCCAGAATTCTGTACCCTGCTAAGCTAAGCTTTAAAATTGACGGAGAAATCAAATCATTTACGGATATACAAACATTGAGGAAATTCGCCACAACAAGACCCGCTCCACAGGAAATACTTCAACCTGTTCTGCACACTGACCACCACAATGGATCAGCAGCAAAGTAAGAACTCAGAAATCAAAGGACAGAACCTAACCTCCACACTGATGCAAAAGATAAAACTAAGCAATGGACTCTCACCAAATAAGATGAATAGAATACTACCACACTTATCAATTATCTCAATAAATGTTAATGGCTTGAATTCCCCACTGAAGAGACATAGATTGGCTGACTGGATTAAAAAACACAAGCCATCCATTTGCTGTCTACAAGAAACACACCTGGCTTCAAAAAACAAATTAAGGCTCCGAGTTGAGGGTTGGAAGACAATTTTTCAGGCAAATGGAATTCAGAAGAAAAGAGGAGTTGCAATCTTATTTTCAGATACATGTGGATTTAAAGCAACTAAAGTCAAAAAAGACAAAGATGGTCACTTTATATTGGTCAAGGGAAAACTACAACAAGAAGACATTTCAATTCTAAATATTTATGCACCCAATTTAAATGGTCCCAGATTCTTGAAGCAGACCTTACTCAGTCTGAGCAATATGATATCTGATAATACCATCATAACAGGGGACTTTAACACTCCTCTTACAGAGCTGGACAGATCCTCTAAACAGAAATTAAACAAAGATATAAGAGATTTAAATGAGACCCTAGAACAACTATGTTGATAGACACATATAGAACACTCCACCCCAAAGATAAAGAATATACATTCTTCTCATCACCCCATGGAATATTCTCCAAAATTGATCATATCCTGGGACACAAAACAAATATCAACAGAATCAAAAGAATTGAAATTTTACCTTATATCTTCTCAGACCATAAGGCACTAAAGGTGGAACTCAACTCTAACAAAAATGTTCAACCCCACCCAAAGACATGGAAATTAAACAATCTTCTGTTGAATAACAGATGGGTGCAGGAAGAAATAAAACAGGAAATCATTAACTTCCTTGAGCATAACAACAATGAAGACACAAGCTACCAAAACCTGTGGGATACTGCAAAAGCAGTTTTGAGAGGAAAATTCATCGCTTTAGATGCCTACATTCGAAAAACAGAAAGAGAGCACATCAACAATCTCACAAGAGATCTTATGGAATTGGAAAAAGAAGAACAATCTAAGCCTAAACTCAGTAGAAGAAAAGAAATCTCCAAAATCAAATCAGAGATCAATGAAATTGAAAACAAAAGAATCATTCAGAAAATTAATGAAACAAGGAGTTGGTTTTTTGAAAAATAAATAAAATAGATAAACCATTGGCCAGACTAACTAGAAATAGAAAAGTAAAATCTCTAGTAACCTCAATCAGAAATGATAAAGGGGAAATAACAACTGATCCCACAGAGATACAAGAGATCAATTCTGAATACTACCAGAAACTCTATGCCCAGAAATTTGACAATGTGAAGGAAATGGATCAATATTTGGAATCACACCCTCTCCCTAGTCTTAGCCAGGAAGAAATAGAGCTCCTGAACACACCAATTTCAAGCACTGAGATCAAAGAAACAATAAAAAAGCTTCCAACTAAAAAATGCCCTGGTCCAGATGGCTTCACTCCAGAATTCTATCAAACCTTCAAGGAAGAGCTTATTCCTGTACTGCAAAAATTATTCCAAAAAACTAAGGAAGAAGGAATCTTCCCCAACGCATTCTATAAAGTAAACATCACCCTGATACCAAAACCAGGAAAAGACCCAAACAAAAAGGAGAATTTCAGACCAATCTCACTCATGAATATAGATGGAAAAATTCTCAACAAAATCCTAGCCAATAGATTACAGCTTATCATCAAAAAAGTCATTCATCATGATCAAGTAGGCTTCATCCCAGGGATGCAAGGCTGGTTTAACATACGCAAGTCCATAAACGTTATCCACCATATTAACAGAGGCAAAAATAAAGATCACATGATCCTCTCAATACATGCAGAAAAAGCATTTGATAAAATCCAGCATCCTTTTCTAATTAGAACACTGAAGAGTATAGGCATAGATGGCACATTTCTAAAACTGATTGAAGCTATCTATGACAAACCCACAGCCAATATTTTACTGAATGGAGTAAAACTGAAAGCTTTTCCTCTTAGAACTGGAACCAGACAAGGTTGTCCTCTGTCACCTTTACTATTCAACATAGTGCTGGAAGTTCTAGCCAATACAATTAGGCAAGACAAGGAAATAAAGGGAATCCAAATGGGAGCAGAGGAGGTCAAACTCTCCCTCTTTGCTGATGACATGATCTTATACTTAGACAACCCCAAAGACTCAACCACAAGACTCCTAGAAGTCATCAAAAAATACAGTAATGTTTCAGAATATAAAATCAATGTCCACAACTCAGTAGTCTTTGTATACACCAATAACAGTCAAGATGAGAAGCTAATTAAGGACACAACTCCCTTCACCATAGTTTCAAAGAAAATGAAATACCTAGGAATATACCTAACGAAGGAGGTGAAGGACCTCTATAAAGAAAACTATGAAATCCTCAGAAAGGAAATAGCAGAGCATATTAACAAATGGAAGAACATACCATGCTCATGGATGGGAAGAATCAACATTGTTAAAATGTCTATACTTCCCAAAGCAATCTACCTATTCAATGCCATTCCTATCAAAGTACCTACATCGTACTTTCAAGATTTGGAAAAAATGATTCTGCGTTTTGTATGGAACCGGAAAAAAAACCCTATGGCTAAGGCAGTTCTCTGTAACAAAAATAAAGCTGGGGGCATCAGCATACCATTTTTTAATCTGTACTACAAAGCCATAGTGGTCAAGACAGCATGGTACTGGCACAAAAAGAGAAACATAGACACTTGGAATCGAATTGAACACCAAGAAATGAAACTAACATCTTACAACCACCTAATCTTTGATAAACCAAACAAGAACATACCTTGGGGGTAAGACTCCCTATTCAATAAATGGTGTTGGGAGAACTGGATGTCTACATGTAAAAGACTGAAACTGGACCCACACCTTTCCCCACTCACAAAAATTGATTCAAGATGGATAAAGGACTTAAATTCAAGGCATGAAACAATAAAAATCCTCAAAGAAAGCATAGGAAAAACACTGGAAGATATTGGCCTGGGGAAAGACTTCATGAAGAAGACTGCCATGGCAATTGCAACAACAACAAAAATAAACAAATGGAACTTCATTAAACTGAAAAGCTCCTGTACAGCTAAGGAGACAATAACCAAAGCAAAGAGACAACCTACACAGTGGGAAAGGATATTTGCATATTTTCAATCAGACAAAAGCATGATAACTAGGATTTATAGAGAACGCAAATTAATCCACATGAAAAAAGCCAACAATCCCATATATCAATGGGCAAGAGACATGAATAGAACTTTCTCTAAAGATGACAGACGAATGGCTAACAAACACATGAAAAAATGTTCATCATCTCTATATATTAGAGAAATGCAAATCAAACCAACCCTGAGATATCATCTAACCCCAGTGAGAATGGCCCACATCACAGAATCTCAAAACTGCAGATGCTGGCGTGGATGTGGAGAGAAGGGAACATTTTTACACTGCTGGTGGGACTGCAAACTAGTACAACCTTTCTGGAATGAAGTATGGAGAAACCTCAAAGCACTCAACCTAGACCTCCCATTCGATCCTGCAATCCCATTACTGGGCATCTACCCAGAAGGAAAAAAATCCTTTTGTCATAAGGACACTTGTACTAGACTGTTTATTGCAGCTCAATTTACAATCGCCAAAATGTGGAAACAGCCTAAATGCCCACCAACCCAGGAATGGATTAACAAGCTGTGGTATATGTATACCATGGAATACTATTCAGCCATTAAAAAAAATGGAGACTTTACATCCTTGGTATTAACCTGGATGGAAGTGGAAGACATTATTCTTAGTAAAGCATCACAAGAATGGAGAAGCATGAATCCTATGTACTCAATCTTGATATGAGGACAATTAATGACAATTAAGGTTATGGGGGGGGAAGCAGAAAGAGGGATGGAGGGAAGGGTGTGGGGCCTTAGTGTGTGTCACACTTTATGGGGGCAAGACATGATTGCAAGAGGGACTTTACCTAACAATTGCAATCAGTGTAACTGGCTTATTATACCCTCAATGAATCCCCAACAATAAAAAAAACGGGCAAAGGACCCGAGTTGCTGATGCTGATGCAGATGTGGAGGGAAGGAAACATTTTTACTCTGTTGGAGGGCCTGCAAACAAATGCAACCTCTTTGGAAAGAAGTATGGAGAATCCTCAAAGAATTCAAATTATACCTCACATTTGACCTCGCATTAGTAGGCATCTACCCAGCAGATAAAAAAACATTTCATTATATTTGAACTCAGCATTAATAGGCATCTACCCAGAAGATAAAAAAAAAAAAAAAAACATTTCATTATAAGGACATTTTCACTGGATTCTTTATTGCAGCTCAATTTACAACCACCAAAATGCAGAAAGAACCTAAATGCCCATCAACCCATGAATGAATTTACAAACTGTTGTATATGTATCCCGTGGAATACTAAAAGATGGAGGCTTCACATCTTTTGTATTAACCTGGATGGAGTTGGTCTTAGTAAAGTATCACAAGAATGGAAAAGCAAATCTCCAATGTGCTCAATACTAATATGAGACACCAGCAGGTGATCTAATATACGCCCACATAGGAGTAAAACTCAATTCAAGTTGGGGAGAAGGGTCAGGGAAGAAAGGTGGAGGGGAGGGAGGGGATTGGCGTTCTCCCACTTAATGGACAGAATGGAGAGCATATGGCATACATTTGGGGTTTGGGACACAACTACAAGATGGACTCTACCTAACAAATTCAAATATTGTGACCTGGTTGTACCTTCATATTAACCTGAAATTTAAAAAAAAGTAATCAACCATTTCTGCACTTTTTTATTCATTACCTGTCTTCCCTATATAGAATATAAACTTCATAAAGAGATCATTTTGTTCTCTGATGTATCCCAAGTATTATTTGAATAGTACCTAGCACAGAGTAAGTGAGCAACTAATATTTGTTGAATGAATGGAGGAATAAGTGAATGAATAAAATAAAGTAGACTGATATCCCACCCTCAAAAAAAAAAGAACCAGTTTACACTGATTACATTTGTTAGGAAAATTCCCTCTTATAATTAGGTCCCGCCCCCCAAAAGCTGTGTCACACATTTTGACCCCCCCACCTACCTCCCTCCTTCTCTCTCTCTGCTCTCCCCTTCCCCCACTCCACCAGTTACTGGGTCATTAATTGTCCTCGTATCAGAATTGAATACTCGATCTGTTGTAACCACCCTCACTGTTTTTCTGCAATGCTCATGAGCTGTCACCAATTCAGACAATTCCTGTCTTTCCGCTGCATTTACAGAGAAGTGTGGAGAGATGGGATTCTCACCCCAGCTCTAAACTCTTAATGGCCTCGACTGCAGAGAGATGAATTATCTGCTAACTGTCTCACTCCTGTCTTCTTCACACCACCTTCATCAAGTCAGACCCCAGCTAGGCTCAGAGGAGTAAGACACTTAGTGTAAAGTGAAACAAAACTCAGTCTGTCATAGTAGAAAAACAAAAGTTAAGACCCAAGTTATGCATTTAATTTCTTCCCTATTTTAATTGGCAAACCACATCAAGCTTCCAATTGCTAAACCACAAAAATCAGGAGACTCTTTAATAAAAGCAATACCTCCGGGTTTGATTTTTGTTTTTGAAAACCACTGGCCCCCAAATATTTCATCAATCTTTTGATTAGGTCTCCCAAATACACTCTGAAACCACTCACTTCTTTACAGTTCTGTTATCATGGCTATAGTCTTTGTCATTACCGATTACTAACATAATCCCGCTAAGTGTTCTTTTTGCTGTTCATTGTGACCCATTCTCCATACACAGCAATGAAATAGGAAGCTAAAATCTATAATATGTATAATTACTTATCTCTGCATAAAGCCTTGCTGTGTCTTTCCATTCTACTTAAAATTAAACTTGCACTCTTTCTTTTTCTTTTTTTTATTAAATCATGGCTGTGTACATTGATATGATCATGGGGCATCATTCACTAGCTTCACAGACCATTTACCAAGTTTCACATATACCCTTGTAAGATGCACTCTTTCTTTTTTTAATCACATCCTACAAGGTCCTGCTAAGCCTGGGATCTGCGTATGTCCCACATTCATCTCCTACCGGTTTCTTCTTGCCTGGGGATGCTTCACCTACTCCAGCCCGCCCACCCATAGCACTGAATGTTTCCCCAAAATCTACAGCAATTTTCTTGCCTCTTGGAGTGCCTGGTAGTGTGCGTGACTCAGGTTGCTGCCTGAGTCCTCCCGGTTGTCAGCCGCTTGGCAGGTGGGTGACTCCCGATGACAGACAGCAGTGTTTACACACAGACTGGATATTTGAACACCTCCTTCCTGAATGCCTTGCTTAAATCTCTACCTTATTTTCTCTTGGCTAATCTGTCATTTCCATATTGACTTGTACGAGTTCTTTATACGCACACTGTGAACAAGCCCTTTGTCAGCTATTACGTTGTATTTTCAGTCACTTGATATATTTTAATGAACAGAATGTTTTAATTTTATTATAATCCAGTGTATCAATATTTCTCTTTGCATTCTGGGTCATGTCTTAAAACTCAGTTTTATGACAACAGCAATTTTAATGAAAGTTAAAAACACTAAAGTTATCAGTCAACTAAAGTCACAATAATGCTACATAAAAATACCAATATTTAGTTGTCTAACAGCAATCTAATCTAGCTCAGGGGTCCACAGGTTGGCTGGAGGTTGGCTGGTTTAGTCTGAGACCAGGAGAATTTGGCTGTACATTGAGGCCAGGTCTAAGTATGCTTCAGTTGATTGTGAACTAGCAGGCTAACTATTGCTTTTTCTTTTCTTTTTTGTGTTTCCCATGGTAGGGCAGAAGTTCTAGAGGGCAAGTATATTTCAAGTACAGGCTGATTTCAGACTCAGCTGTGTCTCCATAGACTGAATCAAGCCACATGGCTGAGTTTGAAATCAAGGAGCAGGGTTGGTGTCAGAGCAGCTTGGTGGCTTGAGGTAGGCACCAAGATAATCAAAAAGAGCAAGTCAAGTTTTAGCGAGAAAAAGAAAGTTTAATGTCCTGCACAGCAAGCCAGATCCCCTTTCCAGTGACTGCAGGGTCTATAGAAAGCACAGTTTTGGAGTTTTATACACAATTTTGAAAATATCAGCTGCTTCTTGGAAGTCTCCCGCGGTCTTAATTAACTCTGTTCTCAGAACATCCCACCTACAAAGTCTTAATCAGCCTCCTTCCCGTAATAGCCCAGGTCAGCTTGACCCAAAACAATCCAAAACAGCCTAACCACATCTGTCATCCGCCCGGCCCATATCCAGCTAACTGCCTAATCATTGTACAGTCCAACTCGGGCAGCAAGTGCTCCAAAGTCACTTGACAGAGAAAATGGATAGTAGTTTGGGTGATGAATTGGGAACATTAGTGCTATCTTCTACAAGCATTCTTGTTTTGATTCCAGGTTTAAATCTTATGATAGGAAGAATAATGCCCCTCCCCCCCACACACACACAAGATGTCCATGTCCCCATGCCAAGAATCTGTGACTGTGTTACTTTGTATGGCAAGAAGAAATTTTCAGGTATAATTGAATGAAGACTCTTGTTCTAGGGAGAGTTTCCTGGATTATTCAGGTGGGAACAACATAATAACAGGAGCTTTTATATAGGGAAAGGCAGGACAAGAAAGCCAGAGAAGGCCATGTGAGGCTCCGAGCAAAGGTTGGAATAACAGGGAGTCATGAGGCAACGAATGCAGATTAACTCTGGAGCTGAGGAAGCGAGAAAATACATATTCTCCTAGAGCCCTTTGAAGGAATGCAGCCCTGCTAACCTATTTTGAACTTTTGAATTTTAGGGCTAAAAGGTAATCAATTTTCACTATTTTAAACCCTAAATTTGTGGCAATTTAGATGCTTAAATAGGAAACCAATAAGAAACTAATATGGAAAAATAATTTACAAGAAATTTACTTTAACAGTATTGTATAGTTTGGGGGGATTTTGTGTGTGTGTGTAATTATATTCATGTATAAATCTTGCAATTAAGTTTTGAGTGACTCTGGAGCAAGGACAGATCTCTAGGCTTGTACTATGATTATAAACTGAATTCTGAGAATCTTTTAAATCATTCAAATCATTTACAGTGATTATTTGTAATTAACATATTTGCTGAATTCATTTATTCTAACAACTTATGTGCCAATTCTTTGTATACAGTTATATTGCTAAGAAATGATTATAGCTTTATTGTTCTTTTCAAACATATAATTCATTTTCTTTTCCTGCTTTATTACATGGTCTGTTATCTCTGATTCAATGTTTGATAAAGTGGTGGCAGCAATGTCTACTATTTAACATTTAAATACGAGTTACTGTAGGTTTTGTAAAGATCCTTTATTAGATTGAGGAAGTTCCCTTCTGGTTTTATATTGCTGTTTTTGAAATTATAAATGACACTTATAATATCAAGAAATGCTATTCCTGAAATAAACCAAAATTGGTTGGGATTATAATTATAAGTATGGGTTTCTGGATTTTTCTCGTCAGCATTCTGTTAGAATCTTGCACTTGTGTTTATTGTGAGGATGGCTATTAAATTGGCCTAAAATTTTGAAGAATAGATTGTGTTCCCATGTTCTGGGTGAGCTGTCTGAGTTTTCTCCTCAAAGATGTTGGCCCTGTAATTCCTCCTTCCTTCTTAGAGATCCCTTGAACCTTCTAAAAGGCTGCTGTTTTTGATATGTTTTCCAAATTTTCTGTTTGCTTTTCATTGAAAATTAAGCTTGAAATATGTAGGCTGTCATTACTGGAAGCAAAATGACTTTTGTTTTTTTGTTTTCCTGTGACGTGTTATTAGTATTGTTAGGTGCTTAGGTAGGAATGGTGCTCCTGGGTCATCTTGGGAGGGTGAGCTTCATGTTCTGGTTAACTTGGCACACCTCGCCTGCTGACCTGTCCTTTGAGCAGACAGCAGATGATAAGGGGTCTGTAGGCCTGAGAGAACCCCTGCACTACCTTGGAAGCCCAGGCAGGACCCCTGTCACTCTGTAAGGACCTGGGCAGCCAAAAAAAGGTATGACATCCCTCCAGAAGTCTTCAGTAAATGTCAGTCCTGCTAGAAAAAGCTTCAACCCAATGAGTAAATTAAGAACTTAAATCAGGGAGGCATTTGGGTAAAATCTACCTACCAGGCCCCTCTGAGGTAAGTCCTCATTTGTAGGGCTGCAGAGGCAAGTTTTGCCCTCAAAGTCCCCTAAGGATTATTGGTTTGGCTAGTAGCACAAAGAGAGGTGACCTGTTTAACAGCTGAGGCTCATAAAGGAGAAGCAAGTGTCTGAGTGGCTTTGGGGAAGGCAGTGGTGGAATATAACATCTTCACAAACCTGGGGCTAAGGAATAAGCTGGGAAGGGACAGAGGCCGTACCCTCTGGGGTCTTTTGGCTGGGGTGGGGAGTGCCCAGGGTACCGAGGCCTATCAGTGAAGACGTCTCCTTTCTGATTTGTAGGAGGAGGGGCTGTGGCCGACCCCACAAATCTGAGAGCCTCTCATGGTTGGCTTTGTTTTGTTTTATTTTTTTTCTTGGGGGGGGGTTATTTTTGTTTTGTTTTGGCATGTTTTTTTCTGTTTTCTTTTGGGATTTATTTTTGTTTGAGGGGTTGGGAGTGTTGTTTATGGTTTGAGGGGGCTTTGTTTTTATTTTGGGTGTGTTTGTTTTATTTTTGTATGATTTTTGGTTGTGGAGGGTTTTGTTTGTTTATTTTAGGCAAATGCTAGGACAAGTTATCTACTGGTATCACCAACCTGCCCATTCTGTTTGTATCAGTACTGTTCATAGCACCAGCAACCAGGTGGCTAGGCATGATTAGGAAAGCACTTCTTACAATGAATTAAAAAAAAAAAATGCAGCTTAATGGTGAAGGAGAGAGGCTTAGTGAAGCCCTGTGCAAGGCAGAGAAGGGCGGGACAGGAGTGGCCAGGGGAAGAGCCAAGACAAGCTTTGGATCCAGAAGGCCACTTAAGACCCCATCACAGTGGTTCAGGCAGGAAGTACCTGTACCCAGGACTGGGAAAATGGCAGGAGAAAGGACAAAAGAAGGAAAATTTAGAAAAACTATGTAGGTGTGTGTTTAGGAAGATTCAGCATTGAGTTTTGTGGAAATTCATTAGGGTGACTCATGGAACATGCCCTCCTTGGTCACTTCCCCAGGTATAGACACAGACAAATCTAAGCACACAATCTCCCAGGTGGGCCAGCACTATGCTCATGAGACAGACACCAAAATCATAGGTCCCCATGTCTCTTCCCAAAGGCAAATGGGACAGCCTTGCAAGGGGAAAATTGGTTGCCATTGGCTATTATAACTCCTCCTGAACCAGAACATTTTTAGAAAAGCATGATGCTTGGAGAATATTTCACTTTTTTTTTTAGTTGTATTAATTAAGAGCTTACGTTCTCTAAGTGCAGAGTGGAGCTGGGATCACTGCCATCTGTCTCTTTGGATAAGAAGCTGATAGAATCCAGATCTCTGCCCAGCTTCTCCCTGGTCCCCAGCCCATGGAGCCCAGCCTCATGCTGAGGGATGCCCATGGTGATCCTTAATTAAAACCACTTCCACTAAACAAATATCTGACTCAGATTGTCTCTGGATATGCACAAAATAGATAGCATTTTATTTATCTGTACCCGTCTGTGGAAGCACACATTATAATTTACAACGAGATGATTAGGTAGCTGTTCTAAGGATGTCATATTAACCTAAGAAACAACTATTACAGTAATAGAGGAAAAAATACTTACAAAAACTTTCAATAACTAGGAAGTCTACTCTTTGTACTTAGATTAAGTCTTTCTCCTGCAAGAGGTAGATGGTAATTGCACTTCAGTAAACCTAAAGAGATCTCTAAGTGTGTGCTGGGAGATGGAGAGAGGGCACACTCTTCATGATGACCTTCCTGTGAGGCGAGTGTGGTGAGTTTGAGAAGTTTAGGGAAGTTTCTAGAACCTTGGGGAATAAGGAACTATAAATAGATGAAATGATTGGCATGCTTGAACCCTGAAGGCAGGGTAAAATTCCCTGGTACAATCTTAAAAAAAAAGCATATAGATTTTGCTTTCCGTTCCCAGAAACGAACTCACAACTGAATTAGAAGGAAGAAGAACTGAATCCTGAATTATTCTGCTGTTTCCTGATGTACATGTAATAATAAAGTTTGACAAATTTGCATTTATTTCAAGAAACAGATGACTTTCTGCCTAAAGTGGACAAAGAGATAGTAGCTAATTTGCTGTGATTCCCAAGACAGAAGTGGTAGATTACCCAAATACAAGCTAAACATACTAATTATTTTAAAAGAGGGAAGGATTGCTTAATTAGAACCTTCTTAATACTTGAACACTTTAATTCATTTGCCCAGTTATAAGGCAGTTTCTGTGAGGCTGCAGCCGTATAGGTTTTCCTGTGTTTTCCAAATCCTACTATGGCTCCTGGCACATAATAGGTATATAATAAATATTTGCTGAATAAACACATTTTAAATTGGTTTATTTAAACTCTTATAAAATTGTTTGAGTCCATGCTTTTTGGTAGTAAATTGTAACTCATGGCTTAGTTGAATTGGCCATGGAACTCACTGAAAATTTATTGGTCATTTAGTCAGTAATTGACCAAAATATAAAAATCCAGGCATTATATAGTAATTATTAAAACACCAATTTCCACTACTGTTTACATTTTCTTCTCTTTCCTCCATTCTGTTCATCATCTGATGTGGGACAACTTTGCATGGAACTTGCTTGAAAATGTCTAGAAAGCAGAGGCTATATCTATCCTGGAGGCTCCCAAGATTGTTCTTCACAAATGTTTAAATCATGGTATTTGTGGAAAAACATTTCCATGTGTAACTTGCTCTGAAAAAAGTGATGGTTCTCTATGGGCTTAGTTTCATTGTTTTTTACACTTTTTCTGGTACTTTCCAGTTAAAATTAGAAAATCAAAATTAACTGATAAAAGTATAAGATTTGTTACTGAAGAAGAGTTAAGATGGTTTTCCCCTCAGTTCTGCATATGCTTTTGACGTGCTTGCTCTCATTATGCAGCAGTGTTGTGATGGGATATTCATCACCATCCTTTAATTGTCTCTGAACCACACTCCTAGTGACCTTCTATAATGAGATTCTCTCCCAAGATTTTCTCCTCACATTTGGAAATATCATAGTGTTTTATCATTTTTTAATTTAATGTTATCTGGTAATTATTACAATTTATCTTCCTAAATGGCATTCCAAAAAGAGGTATTTTCCTCATATTATATATTCTTTCCTTAATGACAAACAGTAGTTTTGGAAAGAACATATGTGGTAATTACGAGAATGATTGACATCTCCAAAACCCTATTCTTTTTTTTTTTTTTTTTTTTAATTTCAGATCAATATGAGAGTACAAATGTTTGGGTTACATTGTTTTCATGTCTAAAGTAAAGTTCAAGTTGTAGTTGAGCCCTTCACTCAGGAGGGTGCTGAGCACCCTCACATTGTGCACATTAGGTGAGATCCCGCCCACCAGGGGGCGTGCTGACCACCCTCACACTGTGCACATCAGGTGAGATCCCACCCACCAGGGGGCGTGCTGACCACCCTCACATCGTGCATATCGGGTGAGATCCCACCCACCAGGGGGCGTGCTGACGACCCTCACACTGTGCGTATCAGGTGAGATCCTGCCCACCAGGGGGCGTGCTGACCACCCTCACACTATGCACATCAGGTGAGATCCTGCCCACCAGGGGGCATGCTGACCACCCTCACCCTGTGCACAACAGGTGATGTCCTGCCAGTCAGCCTCCCTCCTCCCTCCTCACCCCTCACCCTCTCCTGCCCCCTTGCTAGACTATACTTGTGTTTTTCTTCTGTATGGGCATGTAGTTGTTTATATATTGGTTTCATATTAGTACTAAGTACATTGGATACTTGCTTTTCCATTCTTGTGATAACTTTACTAAGAAGAGTGTGTTTCAACTTCAGCTAGATACAAAGCGTGTCAAGTCTCCAAGTGTTCCCGTGGCTGCACAGTGCTCCGTGGTGTACATAGGACACAGTTTTTTAATCCACCCATGGGCTGATGGGCACCTGAAAACCCTAGTCCTTTGACATGGTCAAAAGAGGGTGTCATTTCAAATGATCTTAGGACCTGGATAGAGCTCCTATGGGCTGGCACAATTCCAACAAAAAGTCATTCTCAGAATACCCATTGCAACAAAGCCACCCTATTTGCTGCTGACCATGAGTCATTAGGTGACATACAATTGAGAATGTGGGCTCAGAGTCCCCTGATTTCTGCACAGTGAAAACCCCAGGGAGGAGTTCAGCAACTCACCTAGAGGAGGAAAGAATCCCTGGTTTCACAGATGCACGTGGCACATCAGAAAAGAAACGTAATCTGTTCTGCAGATGACTCACATCACTCGTGTGGTCAGCAGAGCATCACCCGACGACACACAGCTCGGAGGCCCTGGCCTTTCTTACATAAGTCATTGTGGAAATCATTAGGCTTCTGTCTTAGGGTTCAGCTCATTGTACCAGCTCTTGTTTTTTGCACTTGTGGCTTTTTAATGGTGGATTATCCTTAATTATTTTATCTGCTTTGTTTGAAAACAATAAGTGTTATGACCACATGTAGGTCTAGGTACTTCCTTTTTCATCTTTGCTTTGGGATTCGTTTGCTTTAACTAGAAAGAGAAATTTTAATGAGTTCCTCTGAGATCAGGATGTGTCCATGATATTAATTGAAACACTATGAACCGGAACTTTGATGAGGAAACTTTGTTTGTATTTGGTTCCTACCAATGACATTTTCTTTAGCTCAGCATGAGACAGAACTGTATTTGCCTTATGTGTGTATCTTTTGATAACAAAAATAAACCCCAACAGTATAAACTTTTTGGTGGCTAGTTATGGGAAGAACTAAGCACACTTCAATCTCATTTGGTCTTGCTTTTTTAGGCTGTAATTCCTATTTTAAGCAGCCAAGTAACAGGTATACATTAAATCTCACCTTGCTGAAGTCTACCCTCGCCAACCTCATGGTTTAGCCCCACCAGTGAATCCCCATGTCTTTGAATAAATTGGCTTTATGACTAAGTTATGTAGTCATAACTTTCCTTTGAGATCATTGATAATTGCTTTGAAAATAATTACTATTTTAAGGTCCTAACAGCTTCAAATGATATGTTTCAAATTCAGCTTTTAAATAGGAATTGGATGTGTGATAGAGTGTGGTAATTTAGAAAGAAAATGAATATTTAAGGATTACTATCAAGAATATTAGTTAGAACAGGACCATCCGGCCTTATCTCCTGTCTTTGTAAACAAAGACATTGAAGATAGGCCTGGGAGAGATCTCACCTGAATACAGCTCCTTAGTGGGGAAGTTTGTGTAAGTGTTAAGCAGAAAAATGGCTAAGTCTTACAAATACTTCTTCCATACTATGTACTACTTACAAACTTGTATACAGCATTTAATTCTGATGTTTTGAATATTTACAATATCTCACTTATGTTTTCCATACTATTTTTAACACACTGGATGGTCCACTATTTCTCACATTTAAGGAAAGGACTCTGTCAATTATACTATAAATTTTAAAGTGTCAAAGTTAATATATCTATGGACTCTGAAGAGCTTTGAACATTATCATACTTTCAACATACACCTGTTTTTGTTTCCATTTGTTGCTGTTTGCTTTTGTTGTTTATAAGAGAAATGTTAACCACATGAGATACTATGGACCCCGAGGTGCTGCCTATTAAAACCTAAGATGAGTTGGTAGCATTTGCAATAAAATGCTGCTGGCTGGGTGTGTTAAAACATAAAATTTTAAAACCTAGTCTCACAGCTGCAATGACGAAATTTCTAGTGTGCCATAATTCATGACACACAAGTTTTGTTGTATAACTTTAGAGAATCACTCATTTGAAAAGCCTTGTCTTGGAAGATTTATCTATTTGAACACTAAATTGTTATACAAATAAAATGGATTTTCTTTATTGGCAGGTGTTTTAATGAGTGTGTGACTTTAAATTTTTATATTTATACTCTTAAAATCTGAATCTAAAAGCTCAACATTAAAATATCACTACAAAAATCATTGAAAAGAGATCCTACTTGTATGTAATGCATTTCACTTATGGCATAGAAATTAAAAAATGTCTTCAAGAAAGCAAAGGCTATTTTGCACTACAATTTTATTATTAAAACAGGATTTATGGAATGACTTATAAATCTAGTAAATACCGGAGACTATAAAGGGTCAAAAAGCTTTCTATAGCTAATGTTGTTACTTACAGGGGAAAGATTTAGGTCCTTTGAACCTTTTAAACATTTTCCAAAGTTTGATGCCTAATTGTGGGAATGCCAAAGAAAAC
Source organism: Nycticebus coucang (assembly GCF_027406575.1). Taxonomy (NCBI): domain Eukaryota; kingdom Metazoa; phylum Chordata; class Mammalia; order Primates; family Lorisidae; genus Nycticebus; species Nycticebus coucang. The sequence goes on along the minus strand of NC_069780.1, from coordinate 105,636,297 downwards.
ATTACTTTTTGTTTTGTTTATTCCATGTAACTTGGATAGAACTATGTTTATTTCATAGCATAACTAAGTATCTTGAATCAAAAAATGTATATAAAATAATTTAACCCAATATTTTGTAGCTCATGGATGCTCAATAGCCAGCTGTTGTTTGAAGGAAATATCTCAACTGTCTTATTTTATTTTCTATCTATGTTGAAAAACAGTAAATGGCATTTTCTCCTAAGAAGTCAAACAGGGAAACAGGCGACATCCAGTTTTTCGGGGGGGTGAGTGTTTTAAAGGCTAAGAGTGAAGCACAAAAATCTTTTTCTCTCTTAAGGGGGAGAGGTTTTCAGTTTTCATCTTGAGCATCTGGTATCATTTCTCAGCTGTTTGATTTGGCTGTCAGCTCTTCTGAATTTCATGTGATCAGGGCAGTAACAAGAAGCTGAAATTAAACAGAGCCTTTGTTTTTTTGTTTGTTTTTAGGAATCACTAATATAGAAACCAAATATCTTAACAAAAAATTGAATTCTAGTGAGTAAAACTAAATATTGTGTTTGCAAGTCTAACACTGAGAAGAAAAATATAAAAATCTCTAGAGATTTTTAAAAGTATTTTGTAAACTTTTATGTTCAATTGATTGAAAATATTGGGTAAAAAGTACTAGAAATAGTAGTTTTGTTTTTGTTTTGTTTTGTTTTTTGAGACAGAGTCTCACTCTGTCACCCTGCGTTGAGTGCCATGGCATTATTATAGCCCACAGCAACCTCAAACTCCTAGGTTCAAGAGATCCTCCTGCCTCAGCCTCTGGAGTAGCTGACACTTTGGGTACCTGATACCCGGCTAGATTTTCTATTTTTAGTAGAGATGGGGTCCTGCTCTTGGTCAGGCTAGTCTCATACTAGAAGTAGTCTTAACATGATAATAAATACAAACTGTTACACAAATACATACAAATACATTTCTAGTAGTCTGCTTATATTTGCAATTATCAGCTCAGTCATATTCAAGTCAATATCAGAGCAAATGTCTGTTAACAACATTATTTATTTTTAGCTATGTAATTAGACAAGAAAGCCATGTGAATTATTTATAAAGAGGAAAATATGCAAATGATATTTACCTCACTTCTCACACTGGAATAAATTCCATATGGTTCCAAATTTAAACAGCTAAAACAAAAATAAAATATTAGTCAAACTCTGAATTCATAAACAGAAATTAAATATAATATTGGAGTAGGGAAGAATTTTTTTCTAAATACAACACATAAAAGAGAAAATATGAAAGAAAAAATAAAACCAGCTGCATTAAAGGTAATGAAGTAAACTTAGACAATATTTGCCATGTTTGTAATTAGAAGTATTTTTTATAAAAACATTTTATTGTAATAATGTTTTATTATAAAATAAACTCTAAAATTGTTCTTTAATCCTTGAACAATCATTTCACAATGTAAGAAATACAAATGATAAAGATATGAGATTATTAATATCATTACTAATTAGGAAAAGGCTAATTAAAATGTGAAGAATATCCAGAGGGTGATAAAAAATGGATACACATTTTAAGAAAGGAAAAAACTGTATTAAAATTGAAATACTCAAGTCACATTTGACTTCTGCAATTACAAGAGATACAAGATACGAGATAACAAACATCAGTATATCTTGAGTATTACAATGCAGATTTTTTTCTTTCTTAAAATGTGTACACATTTTTGGGCACCATCTGTAAATTTGGAATTTGGAAGTATGATGGAATAGATCTGAGGATATGTGAAAACTGTCATATTCACTTTGAAGCTATCCCAGAAAGTCCATTCCTAGGAATTTATGCTTCCCTTTCCAAAAATACCTAGCTGGGAAATAGAAGCAAAAGTGTTCATTTCAACATTGTTTGTAATAGGAAAATTAGAAATAGAATGGTAGGCTATGAATTGGAATACAATAAATTCACATCAACTATTGAAAATAAATGAGAAGCTATACAATATATTTTGGAAAAAATCAATTTATAATGTGTATTAAAATCAATTTATGTGTATTAGAATCTGCAACAGTTGTTAGCAAACAGACGCTTATAACTTGGCAGTGGGTCAGTCTCTGGAGGGTGAGATTCTACTTTCTACCTCTCTCGTTTGCTTTTAATGATAAGCGTATTTTATTTTCCTGATCAAAGTCACAACTAAAAAAAGCACACATGTTCACGTCTTCCTGTGTTTTCTAGAAAATGAAATGATTTGTATGCAGGTCAGGATCTCATTTTGTTTTCTCCTTAGGGAAAGGCGAGCATGGGAAGCCTTACCCCCTCACGGAAGAGGACTGGGACGATTCTGCTTACAGGGAAAACGGTTTCAATATTTTCGTCAGCAACAACATTGCCCTGGAGAGGTCTCTGCCCGACATCCGCCACGTCAAGTGAGTTTTGGCACCTGGGGTACCTCACGTGGGGGTTGATTTCTTTGCTCTCTTTTATTGCCTTTCACGTATATCACTGTTTAATATGTAACCAAATTTTTTGCCCTTATAATTTTGATTAAAAATTGTTACAGTTCTAATCTTAAATACATTTGCTCTAAATTGGAAAACCTTGAAAATTCCAAAGGAATAACTGCTGACTCTCTAAAACTGTTTTTCACCCTTACTTATCTCATGGCACATTTGAATCTACAGTCAAACTTCCAAGGCACACTTAAATTATGTCCATCAAAAAAAAGAAAAAGAGCAAAAATAAAGAAGAACCTACTTTCTGTGCTTTGAACTTCCTTTAAAAATAATTTAATGAATGATCTTTAACAATGTTTGCAGCACACCTAAGCTCCTCTCAGGGCACACCAGTTGAAAACCACTGCTCTAAAACTTAATTCAGGCAATGAAAGGACAAAAAGATTTAACCAGCTTAAGACCTGTTAATGAGATATTTCCATCTGGCCCAGTAGTTTGTGGCTGATGGTGGCCAAGAAATTGACAATTCTCACTGTGATCACCAGAGAAGATCCTCCCAACCAGGGCTGGACAGTTGAAAGACAGAGAGACTATTCTTTATTTTAAAGCCATTGATATCTGAGGGTGTTTATTACCACATGACATCCTGACTGATATGGTTATAAAAGTAAATACAAAACAAAATAAAACCAAAAACAAAAGAAGACAATAAATTTGTACTTTGGGTAAGCTAATGGTATGATCCAAGAATTGAAATATGCAAACACTCTTATCCAAATGTTTTGCTCAATGCTGCAATCCCAGGGTTTGAATTTTTTACATGTAGGGTTTGACATTGTTTCTGTAAATAAATACATAGCAATAGGTAGTGAAAAGAAATGTTTAGGCCAGGTGTGGTGACTCACACCTGTAATCCTACCACTCTGGGAGGCTGAGGAGGGTAGATTGTGTGAGCTCACAGGTTCAAGACCAGCCTGAGTCAGAGTGAGACCCCATCTCTAAAAATAGCCGGGCATTGTTGTGGGTCCCTGTAGCTACTCGGGAGTCTGAGAGAAGAGATTTGCTTGAGCACAGGAGCTTGAGGTTGCTGTGAGCTATGACACCACAGCACTCTACCAAGGGCAACGAAGTAAGTCTCTGAGAAAGGAAGGAAGGAAGGGAGGGAGGAAGGGGGGGAGGGAGGGACGAAGGAAGGAAGGAAGGAAGGAAGGAAGGAAGGAAGGAAGGAAGGAAGGAAGATGAAATGTTTACATGATGGTATGGAGCACACAAAGGTCTTAAGAACCCCAAATGACAGTCACCTAAATACCTGCAGTTAAATTTTTTGATACTGTTTCACATATACTGAAATATCTCTTAGACAAAAAAGGTCACTAATAATTCTGTTATTTATTTTGTATATTTGTAATTAAAATTTAGTTTTTGTTCACTACATATGGGCAAAAAAACCCCACTTATATTTATGTGAAATTAATGGAGTGATAAATTAATATACCCTGAAAGGAATAAATTAAGCATGTTTTAAAGAAAACAATACTGTTAAACTAAGTTTCTTTATAAAAATCTCTCAGCTTAGGAAATGCCAGTATGGGACATCAGAAAATGTTTTTCTATTCTGTTTTGGAAAAAACATAAAAGAGTATGAGAAATTTGCTATTGAAGTTTATTTTTATTACTCTGAAAGGATTAGCAGAATGTTTACAGAACAATTTGGTTTCTTGTCAGCTTTTTAAATGCTTTCACAATTTGTCATTTCTCTCAACTATCTTTCTACATAATTTAAACTATTTCTTTTGTCTTCCTGGGGGATTTAAAATGGGAGTAATGAATTTCCCACCACTTTCATAAATTGTTACCCAACAAAGGATGTCTTCATCTCTGAGCCATTCCACAGTCTACGTTACTTTTATGCATGTGATTATCTGAACATAATATAGCAAATCAAATGCGATAATTGCAGGCATTTTCACCCACATCCCTATAAACTTATTGCAAAAGATGTTTTAATTTGTCTTTATGTTTTTTTCTTGTATTTGGAGTTTTGCTGCATAATTATAAGCATAAACACGCAAATTGTATTTGACTTTATTTTACTCGTTTCTTCAACACAGTTCCATGTTGTTAAATTGCTTTCACATTTAACAAACTTTTGTTCTCAACCCGACTTGACATTAAACCTAAGATACACACGGGCAGATTCTTAGTAGTGCCCTGGGTGTGCTCCACTGTCTCTAGTCATGCTGGGGAGCCGCCATCTGGATCTCAACTTTTCAGATCCAACGCCTGAGTTTGGTAGTGAATACAGTTTTCTCTGGAGTGGCTTAGGTGTTAGAATGACTGAATATAACTCAGATTAAATACAGTTACAGGAGGCTGCTTCTCCTCAGAGTAAAAGTCCACTCTGTACCATCTCTTTCTCTTCCTCCTCATCCTTCTCCTGCTCCCCCACCGCTCCTCCTTGTTTTTATTTTGGTGAGAGGTATTACAGACTCTAATCTTTCTGCCTCTGGTCTCTGCCATCTCCCTGTCATTGTCTGCCCTGCTGCCAGACAAATATGCATGCCCGGTTCAGGCTTCCTCATGGTTAACAATATTTGAAGTATTTCATGTAGACTTCAGGTGAACATCAAGATTCCTTAGAATCGATTTCAAGATCCTGCATTATCTGTTCCTGCCCTTACAGACCCATCTATAAAGATGTCCCTAATTCTTTCAGACAAAGTTAGTCACACTTGGGGCTATCCGTGCCTGTGTGACATCTATTATGTCACTTGTCTCTTTTGAGTCTAATTATTTTATGTTTCTGTTCACTGGTCTGTGCCCCCTTAAGGGAAGTGGCTAAAATGTATTTATTCATTTTGTTTCCTGTGTCTCTCTCACTTTCCCTTATGTGATTCCCCACCTCCTTCCAGAGAGGATTTGACAGATAAAATATTAGCAATTTAAACAACAACGACTGCAATAATGATAGTATGTACAGATAGAATGCTGCATAAACTGCTTTGCTTGTGTTACCTAATTTAATTCTCATTAACACATTATAAATTTGTTTTATTTTTTATTTTTTGTGTTGTGATCCCACATTATTCCACATAAAAAAAGACTATTACTTCTGAAGTTAAACATCTTGCCCACTGTCTTATAGGAAAGTGGGAAAGCAGTCATCTGAATTTAGATAATCTGATCAATAAAATGTGATTATTCAATACTTGAAAAAATTTACTTCTTGTCTCCTCACACTGTTTCATCAGTGAAAAAATCAACTTGAGATTTAGTTTTTATAGTTATTTTATTAGGAATGTGATAATGTCTTGGGTTTGGACCTTCATGTAATCTTGTTATGGACTGTATCAGGTCACAGATGTTTCAGATTAAATCTTCATTTATTGCATTGAAAGGCTATGGTTGTTTTCCCCCATTATAGACTTAAATACTGCCTGGCTGTTAAACCATCCACAGCCAAAATTGACTAATTCATCATAATTATTACAGAAGTTACATTTTCAGAACTCTTCAAGAAACCCATCTAAACCATAATTGTGGTAAAAATTTTGATTCACATTGTTTACCCTGAGGTAGAGAAACTGTGCACCAACAGGACCCCAGAGTTGCATACTTAAGTTCCTGTTTAAAAAGAGGATGAAGGCTCGGCACCTGTAGCTCAAGCAGCTAAGGCGCCAGCCACATACACCAGATTTGGCCGGTTTGAATCCAGCCCAGGCCTGCCAAACAACAATGACAACTACAACCAAAAAATAGCCAGGCGTTGTGGCAGGCACTTGTAGTCCCAGCTACTTGGGAGGCTGAGGCAAAAGAATCGCTTAAGCCCAGGAGTTGGAGGTTGCTTTGAGCTGTGATGCCACAGCCCTCTATCCAGGGGAACAGCTTGAGACTTTGTCTCAAAAAGATTAAAAAAAAATAAAAAGGGGATGAAATAATTGTTTGTTTAAGAATGAATGTGAAAGAGAATTGGTAATGACTTCCATGAATGAGTGGGGTAACTATGGTTCAACCTCTGAATGGGAAGACACCGAACCAGCCATGCTGATAACATCATTAATAAACAGGAGTGTAACATATAATGGAGTTTGGCGTTTAACATGCCCTTCCCCCCATCACCTCCAGCTGTAAGCACAAGATGTACCTGGAAAGGCTGCCAAACACCAGCATCATCATCCCCTTCCATAACGAAGGCTGGACTTCACTGCTCAGAACCATACACAGCATCATTAACCGGACCCCCGAGAGCCTCATCGCAGAAATCATCCTCGTAGACGACTTCAGTGATAGAGGTAAGATTCTGTCTGTTATCTGTCTGTTATTAAGGGCTTTTCCAAAGAGACAGATAATGAGGATTTCTTTCTGATTCCATCGATAAGATGATTATGAAGTTTTATCTATGTTGTGATTTTATAAAAGGTTGGCCAAATGCAAAAGAAAACATAATGGATTATATCAGCACCATTGGGGCAACTGGGAGAAATTTGCATTGCATTTCTGTTGTAAATTAGACAGAGGTTGGCAAAATGCCTCATTCTACATTCAACTGTGGGATAGAGATATAAAATCTGTTTCTGTAAAGTATCTACCATTTAAAAGTATGATCTGTTCTCCTGGCTGTGCTGTGTTACATCATAAATATTAGAAATTACAAGGGACACAAATACATATTTTTACTTGGCAGTTTTAGCTTTTTTTTTCTTTTCTTCAAATAGATAAAATATCTATTTTACCTATTGTAAGGGAAAAAAAACACCCCAATCTGGTCTAACAGAGTATTAGAAAATTTGACATAGTTTTAATATTTTTATAACTCTCATGAAGCATAATTTGGCTTGTAAGAGAGGGCAATAAAATTATGGAAAGTTTCCTGAGGAGGGCATCAGACATCATCTGATGTCCTAATCTCAGTACGAGATGTGTTAAGACTTCAGGCAAAGTAGAGTTTCTCTTTCTTGCTTTGTGTGAGTGCAGAACAGCAAACCTTTTAGTGATCATCTGCCGTTTGGGAGCATGGTTTGTACCTCATATTTCATTGCATTAAGAAACTTTGCTTATTTCTACTATTTGTAAAAAAGAATGATAGTAAAACAGTTCAATGGAATATTATTGTTACATCTCAAAAGAGAATACATCTTGAGATCATATGGGTTAATTGGGATTTTAAAAATTTATTTGCAGTAAAAACATCATTTTTTCATGTATTCAAAAATCCCATAAAAGTCACATGGCTTAGTACTTAGTGTGTTAATTTTCAACTTTCTTTAACAGAGTTATAGCTTTTTTTACATGCTGATTTTTATGTACTGATTGTAAATACAGACCTAGGAGCTGAGTAAAATCCGTGCATGTTAGAGCTGATATGACAGGAATGAGGATGATTAACACTATTTTGTTCAAATGCAACCCCCCAAACCTCAATACAATGCACATTTTGTCTCTAGGTTTGATTTCAAAGAGGTTTTTGCTTTGCGTTGCTTAGGTGGGTACACATTCACTGCTACTAAGAATAAGAACCAGTAGCTAAAACCAAAATTTTCAGCGTCTTTAAAAAGAAAATTTGAACAGCACCCTTGTTTATTTCGATTATAATTGAGGCTACTCACATCAAAGCAGCCATTATTACCTCAGGCTAAAAATAGGCATCTGTTATTTTTTAAAACATGTAAAAGGAAATAAAGATTCGAGGCTACAGATCACCAGGCCAGTGGCCTTCGTGGTGGACTGGCACCAAGGGTTATAAAGCAACGTGTCTTTGGATTGTTTCCTACAAAATTAACATTGTCTTTGTAAACCATTACACAAGAATTTTGACCTGGGGATAATATGGTAAGAAACACTTGGTAGCATAAACTATAGCTTGTAGCCTTATTTTTTTTCCGAATATTTCTCAGAGGTATATTTCAATGGAAAGTCTTTTACAAGGTTACAGATAATGACATCAACATTTTCCTAGCTTCAAATCACTGTGGTCTTTGGCACAGTTAATGACCTTGGTGGCCTGTGTTTCTGTATACAATATTACCTCAGAAGTAGATCATCAGTGTCAGTGGTTTTTATGAAATGGAACAACAGAAAGGATTATATGAGACAACAATGGTATTCTTTTAATGTATATCAATTTATGGGAAACAGGTGCAAGGCTGTCACATGCGTAGATTGAATAGTGGTCAAGTGAGGGTGTTTAGGGTACCCACCACTGGAATCAAACACATGGTACCATGGAGTCATTTCCCACTGTGTGCCCACTCTCAGCCCTGCACCCTTCTGAGCCTCCTCATTTTATCATTCATCTCTACATCCATGGCTACTCTTGTTCAGTCACACACTTATGGGTGAGAAGATGCAAAGTTTGACCTTCTGTCTCTGGCTCGTTTTATATAACATAGTGATCTCCAGCTGCAGAAGATATGGTTACATTCTTTTTGGGACTGCATTGTATTCCACTGTGGGCATACACCAGGTTTTCTTTGTCCAGTCATCGTGATGGACACATGGGTTAATTTCATTCTTTTTGTGGCTGAGTCGTATTCCACTGTGGGCATGCACGTTTTCTTTGTCCAGTCATCTGTGGATGGACACATGGGTTAATTCTGTACCTTTGCCATCATGAGTAGTGCTGTGACAAACACAAGGTTAGGAGTCTTCCTAGAAGTTGGAAAAGGTACTGTTTATCATCCTTTCTGCAATGCGTGTTCTTTTCAGCTTTGTTGAGAATCAACTGTCTGTAAATCTGTGGGCTTTATTTCTGGATTCTCTCTTCTGTTCCATGAGCCTATGTGTCTGTCCTTATACCCACATCATGTTATTTTGGTTGCTATAATCCTGTTCTATAATTTGAAGGTGGGCAGTGTGACGCCCCCAGCTTCCTCTTTTTGCTTAGGATTGTTTTGCTTGTTTGGATGCTTTTTGGCTCCATATGAAGTTTAGAATTTTTTTTCTAACTCTACAAAAAATGACATTGATATTTTTATAAAGACTGCATTGAATGTGCAGATCTCTTTGGGTAGTGTGGGTAGTGTGGATATTTGGGTAGTGTAGATACTAATTCTTCTGATTCATGAACATGGGATATTTTTCTATTTGAGTGTGTCATCTATAATTTCTTTCATTGGTGTTTTGTAGTTTTTCTCTAGAGATCGTTCACATCCTAGTTTAAGTATATTGGTAGCTATTTTATTGTTTAGTGTAGCTATTGTAAATGGGATTGTGTTCTTGATTTCAATCTCAGCTGATCATTATTGGCATATAGAAACACTACTGATTTTTGCACATTGATTTTGTACGCAGCAATATGATGAAATTTATTATATACCGTACAAGAGGGTTTTGTGTGTGTGTGAAGTCTTTAGATTTTCCCAGATATAAGATCATGTTGTCAGGAAAAAGTGATAATTTGTTTGTTTGTTTTTAGATTTAAATGTTTGTTTAAGGGACACAAATACAAATATTATATACATGAATATTTTGAATTTATCTATTTGGTGATTTTTCTATGCAAAGTATGATTTAATTTTGATGTCTCTTATGTGTCTTGGGGTACTTGGTTTCATTTTTTTCCCCAATTAGGATGCTTTTTATTTCTTTTTCGTTTGCCTGATTGCTCTGTCTAGGACTTCCAGTTCTGTGTTGTGTAGGAGTGATGAAAGTGGGCCTCCTTATCTTGTTCCAGTTCTTAGAGGAAATGCTTTAAGCTTTCCACATTCAGTGTGGTATTTGCTGTGGGTTTGTTGTAGATGGCCTTTATCGTTTAGAGGTATGGTTCTTCTATGCCTAATTTCCATGTCCTACTGGACATTTTTAAGAATAATAATTACTTTAATATTCATCTAAAGTTTTAATGTGGATATTCTATTTCTACAAACCATTAAGTTTGAAAGTATTATTTTACCATCAGATGCAAAACAGTGAATTTTAAAATAAATGATAAGAAATACTTCTGTAATCTTTCATAAGACGTGATAATTGTAAAGTTATATGAAATTTTAAAAAACTGCCTTTCAAATCTCATCTAGAAGGATGAGTTGGTGTATCTTAGGGCCTCAGCAAGCCTAGAACTATCATTCCTGCTTTCTGCAAAATGGGAAATGTAAAAATAATTAATATCACGAACACAGACAATAATCTCAATATCAATTATTAACTATATGATATTGGGTAAATTACTAGCTTCTCCTAGTCTCAGACTTTCTATCAAAATGAGGAGAATGATAGTGTCTCTTCGCAGAGAGGGTACGAGGGAGAATGTCCATGAATCGTTGAGTGAATCGTGTGCTACAGAGGAGAGAATTCCTCCCAGACACTGAATGCCATCACTAAATACTCCACTACCACTGTAATATAAATAGAATCCATACTTTGGTGAGGAGATTCTCTGAGTTTAATCAAGTATAATCTACAAGAACCTATCTATCTATCTATCATCTATCTCCGGAAACAGAAGTCACTTAGAGCACATATGAAGACTAATCATGGTAACTTATAACATTAAGAAAATTAGGACTGTTTTAACATTAAAAACACCTCCAGTATGACCAATAAACTACTACAAACATTGAAATAAAATAATATTCTGATCATTTCTTTCTTTTTTTTTATTAAATCATAGCTGTGTGCATTAATGCAATTATAGGGTATAGTGTGCTGGCCTTATATACAATTTGAAATATTTTCATCAAGCTGGTTAACATAGTTAACATTTTCTTAGTTATTGTGTTAAGACATTATACTCTACACTTAGTAAATTTAATATTTACCCTTGTGAAATGCACCATAGTTGTGTTCCCACCAATTACACTCCCTCCATCCATCCTCCCCCTCTCTTCCCCTCCTTCTCTTCTTTCTTTTTCTTGGGCTATAGTTGGGTTATAGCTTTCATATGAAAGCTATAAATTGCTTTCATAATAGGGCTGAGTACATTGGGTACTTTTTCTTCCATTCTTGAGATACTTTACTAAGAAGAATATGTTCCAGCTCCATCCATGTAAACATGAAAGAGGTAAAGTCTCCATCTTTCTTTAAGGCTGCATAATATTCCATGGTGTACATGTACCACAATTTATTAATCCATTTATGGGTCGATGGGCACTTAGGCTTCTTCCATGACTTAGCAATTATGAATTGGGCTGCGATAAACATTCTGGTGCAAATATCTTTGTTATAATGTGACTTTTGGTCTTCTGGATATATATCTAATAGAGGAATTGAAGGATCAAACGGCAGGTCTATTTTTAGATCCCTAAGTGATCTCCAAACATCTTTCCAAAAAGAATGTATTAGTTTACATTCCCACCAGCAGTGCTGAAGTGTTCCCTTTTCTCCACATCCATGCCAACATCTCTGGATTTGGGGTTTTGCAATGTGGGCTAATTTTACTGGGGTTAGATGATATCTCAAAGTGGTTTTGATTTGCATTTTTCTATGATTAAGGATGATGAACATTTCTTCATGTGTCTGTAAGCCTTGTGCCTGTCTTCTTCAGGAAAGTTCCTCCTCAAGTCCCTTGCTCACACTGAGATGGGATCACTTGTTCTTTTCTTGCTAATACGTTTGAGTTCTCTGTGGATTCTGGTTATTAAACCTTTGTCAGACACATAACCTGCAAATATCTTCTCCCATTCTGAGGGCTGTCTGCTTGCTTTACTTACTGTGTTCTTGGCTTTGCAGAAACTTTTTAGTTTGATCAGGTCCCAGTAGTGGTATTTTGAAGCTGCTTTAATTGCCTGGGGGGTTCTCCTCATAAAATACTCACCCAGACCGATTTCTTCAAGGGTTTTCCCTGCACACTCTCCTAGTATTTTTATAGTTTCATGTCTTAACTTTAAATCTTTAATCCAGTGAGAGTCTATCTTAGTTAATGGTGAAAGGTATGGGTCCAGTTTCAGTCTTCTACAGGTTGCAATCCAGTTCACCCAGCACCATTTGTTAAATAGGGAATCTTTTCCCCACTGAATGTTTTTAATTGGCTTGTCAAAGATCAAATAACAGTAAGTAGCTGGATTCATTTCTTGGTTCTCTATTCTGTTCCAGACATCTACTTCTCTGTTTTTGTGCCAGTACCATGCTGTTTTGATCACTATCGATTTATAGTATCGTCTGAGGTCTGGTAGCGTGATTCCTCCTGCTTTGTTTTTATTTCTAAGTAATGTCTTGGTTATTTGAGGTTTTTTCTGATTCCATATAAAATGAAGTATTATTTCTTCGAGATCATTAAAGTATGACAGCGGAGCTTTAATAGGGATTGCATTAAAATTGTATATTGCTTTGGGTAATATGAACATTTTAACAATGTTGGTTTTTCCCAGCCATAAGCATGGTATGTTTTTCCATTTGTTAACATCTTCGGCTATTTCTTTTCTTAAAGTTTCATAGTTCCCTTTATAGAGATCTTTCACATCCTTTGTTAAGTAAACTCCCAAATATTTCATCTTCTTTGGCACTACTGTGAAAGGAATAGAGTCCTTGACTGTTTTTTCAGCTTGACTATTGTAGGTATATATAAAGGCTACAGATTTGTGAGTGTTGATTTTGTAACCTGAGACACTGCTATATTTCTGATCACTTCTAAGAGTTTTGTAGAAGAATTCCTGGTGTTTTTGAGATATATAATCATATCATCTGCAAAGAGTGAAAGTTTGATCTCCTCTGACCTTATATGGATACCCTTGATCACCATTCCTTGCCTAATTGCAATGGCTAAAACTTCCATTACAATGTTGAAAACCAGAGGAAATAATGGGTAACCTTCCCTGGTTCCTGATCTGAGTGGAAATTATTTCAATTTACCTCAATTAAATATGATATTGGCTGTGGGTGTGCTGTAGATGGCCTCTATCAGTTTAAGAAATGTCCCTTCTATATCAATTTTCTTAAGTGCTCTGATCATGAAGAGATGCTGGATATTATCAAAAGCTTTTTCTGCATCAATTGAGAGAATCATATGGTCTTTGTTTTTTAATTTGTATTTGTGCTGAATTACATTTATAGATTTATGTATATTGAACCAGCCTTGAGACCCTAGGATAAAACCCACTTAGTCATGGTGTATAATTTGTTTGATGTGTTGCTGGATTCTGTTTGTTATAATCTTGCTGAATATTTTTGCATCAATATTCATTAGTGATATTGGTCTATAATTTTCTTTTCTTGTTAGTCTTTTCCTGCTTTGGGGATAAAGGCGATGTTTTCTTCATAGAATGTGTTGGGTAATATGCCTCATTTTTCTATATTTTGGAAAAGGTTGAGTAATATATGTACTAGTTCCTCTTTAAAGGTTTGGTAGAATTCTGACATGAAGCCATCTGGTCCCAAGCTTTTCTTTTTAGGGAGATTTTGTATAGTTGATGCTATTTCAGAGCTTGATATGGGCCTGTTAAACATTTCCACTTCATTCTGGCTAAGTGTTGGAATGTGGTGTGCTTCCAAGTATTGGTCAATTTCCTTCAGATTTTCATATTTCTGAGAATAAAGTTTCTTGTAATATTCATTAAGGATTTTTTGAATTTGTGAGGAGTCTGTTGTTATTTCATCTTTGCCATTTTTGATTGATGAATTTAGAGATTTTTTTTCCTGGTTAGGTTAGCCAAAGGTTTATCTATTTTACTGACCTTTTCAAAAAACCAACTTTTTGATTTATTGATCTGTTGTATAACCCTTTTGTTTTCAATTTTATTTAATTCTGCTCTAATTTTGGTTATTTCTTTTCTACTTTTGGGTTTGAGGTTGGAATGTTCTTCCTTTTTCAATTGCTTGAGATTTCCCATTAAGCTGTTAATTCCTCTCTTTTCGTTCTCTTGAGGAAGGCTTGCAGTGCTATAAATGTCCCTCTTAGGACTGCCCTTGTAGTTTCCCAGAGTTCTGATAATTCATGTCTTCATTATCATTTTGTTGTAAAAATTTGGTAATTTCTTACTTAATCTTGTCTATGACCCAGCAAGCATTCAGCATAAGGTTACTTAGTTTCCATGTTTTTGTATGAGTATGCAGATTCCTGTTGTTACTGAATTCAAGTTTTATTCCATGATGAACTGAGAAGATACAAGGAATAATTTCTATTCTTTTAAATCTGCTAAGGTTAGACTTGTGACCTAAGGTATGATCAATTTTGGAGGATGTTCCATGGGCTGATGAGAAGAATGTGTATTCAATTTTGTTAAGATGAAATGTTCTGTAGATGTCTGTTAAATCCAATTGTTTAATGCTTAAGTTTAAATCTAAAATTTCTTTGCTGAGTTTCTTATTGGAGGATCTACCCAATACTGCCAGAGGAGCGTTAAAATCTCTGAGAATTATGGTGGTGGCAGAAATCAAGTTGCTCATGTCTATTAGAGTCTCTCTTATAAATTGAGGCACATTCTGATTGGGTGCATAAATGTTAATAATTGAAATCTCATCTTTTTTTTTTTTTGAGATAGAGTTTCACTTTGGTGCCATTGGTAGAGTGCTGTGGCATCACAGCTCACAGCAACCTCCAGCTCTTGGGCTTAGGCAATTCTCTTGCCTCAGCTTCCTGAGTAGCTGGAACTACAGGCAGCTGCCAAAAAACTCAGCTATTTTCTTTGTTGTTGTTGCAGTTTGGCCAGGGCCAGTTTTGAACCCACCACCCTTGGTATATGGAGCCAGTGCCCTACTCACTGAGCCACAGGTGCTGCCTGAAATATCATCATGTTGAGTGTTGCCCTTAACAAATATGAATTGACCATCCTTATCTTTCCTTCCTTTTGTTGATTTAAAGCCTATTGTATCTGAGAATAAAATTGCAATACCTGCTTTTCTCTTATTTCCATTTGCCTGAAATATAGATGACTATCCCTTCACCCTGAGTCTATATCTATCATTTAAGGTAAGATGAGATTCTTGAATGCAGCAGATTTCTGGCCTGAGTTTTTGTATCCAGTCAGCCAACTGTGCCTCTTTAGAGGACAATTTAAACCATTCACATTAATAAGAATATCGATAAGCCTGGTATAATTTTGTGTATCGAGTTTTTCGAAAGTCCAGTGGACATATTTAATCCTTTTGCCAATGTGGAAGTTGGAATTTGATCAACAATTTCTGAGTGAGTTTACTTTGGTGGTAGAGGATTGGGCTGGTCATTATGGAGGATAGGTCTGAGAATATCCTCAAGAGCTGGTTTAGTTATGGCAAATTACTTCAACATGTGTATGTCATTAAATTATTTAATTTCTCCATCATAAATGAATTTCAGTTTAGCTGGATACAGGATCCTGGGTTGAACATTATTTTTTTTAGGAAATTAAAAGTCCATGACCACCCTCTTCTAGCTTGAAAGGTTTCAGCAGAGAAATCTGCCATCATTCTAATATTCTTCCCCTTGTAGGTTATGGTTTTCTTATATATGGCTGCTTGCAGAATTTTCTCCTTCATATTAACTTCGATGAAGTTAATTATAATGTGCCTAGGAGCTGTCTTATTCAGGTTGAGTTGTGCGGGGGTTCTGAAACTTTCTGCTATCTGAGTTTCAGAATTTCTTGGCATGTCTTGGAAGTTCTCATTGATTATTTCATGGAGTAGAGCCTCTGTGCCTTTTGAAGCCACCTCGTTGCCTTCAGGAATTCCTATAAGGTGAATATTAGTTTTCTTCGAATTATCCCAGAGCTCTCTGAAAGAATGATCTGTTTTTGGTCTCCACTGCTCTTCCTCTTTGAGCTTTTGGGAGCTTTCAAAAGCTTTGTTTTCAATGTCAGAAATCCTTTCTTCTGCCTGCTCCATTCTGTTACTGATGGATTCTACTGTATTTCTCAGATCTTTGAGGGCTGCAAGTTTTTGTCTTAATGTGTCGAAATCTTTGGTGATTTTGTCTTTGAATTCATTGAATTCTTGAGACAACTTTTGAAATGCTCCTTGAATTTCTAATTCTAACTTTACCTCCATTCTATTAATCTTATTTGTGATCCAAATTCTGAATTCAATGTCTGACATCTCAGTCATTTGTTTATGAATGGGATCTTCTGGTGTATCTGCCATATAATTCCTTGGGGAGTTGATCTACTGTGATTATTCATGTTGATGGAGTTTTTCTGCTGATTCCATTCCATGATTATTTTACACCATCGGCTAGATGAGAAGATAAGGTGAAGTTGGGTTGGAGGCTCCTGGAGTAGGGATTAGCCGGCCCTTTGCCCAAGAGCTGCAACTAGTATCTGTACCTTTTCCCCTAGTGCTTTGCAAAGGACCCGTACAGGGCTACAGCCTGAGACACTGGGGACCTGCTTGGTGTGGTGGGACTAAGTGACTCTGTCTTGCTTTCAGCTGGTCTCTGTCTACTCCTGGTGAATCAGTGACTCTGAGTTGAAGTTTCACCTGTGGAGAAATACCAGCAACTAAGGCACTCCACCCCCACAGGCAACAACTGGAAAATGAAAATCAAACCTTCACACAACCACACAGCCAGGGTATCACTTTGGATAGTCCTTGGGTGATTGACCCAGGTCAAGAGTTCCAAATCAATTGTCCCAGTCAGCACCCAGTCTCAAGTGGGAGAATTCAAAAGGTCTCCAGCAATTAGAAAGCAGGAGTCCTCAGGCAACTTGAGTATGACTCGCTCCAGTGCTCCATGTAGTCAGAAGGACCCTCCCAGCAGATGAATTAGCCTGGGAAGGTTGGTGCCTCCTTCCTCACCTTACACCTCTGTCACACCCAGTCCCTGGTAACCCCACAGGGCTGTGACCCAGTTCCCTCCAATGAGCAGATGCTTCAGGGGTTAACTCCAGAGTCGCAGGGAGATCTGTGTCTCCTTGACCAGATGGCTGCACTCTGCCACCAGTCAGGAGGGGGAGCTGAAACCTGACAACCTTGAGTGCTTAATGGGAGCTGGGGTAGTTCACTCAGTTCCAGCCACACCCCAGATTGATGTTGCTGCCACTTATATTCTGGCAGAATTAGCAATTCTGTCCTGGCTATATTCCTCTGTGGGCCAGGCTCCATTTGAATTCACAAAAACTGGGGCTCAGCCCTGCCCTGTGCTCTTGCCATTGCACTAGTTCTCACAGAACTGGCATCTGTGTCTCAGCTGCACTCCATATTGGGGCACGTATGATTAAAGGTCACATTCAGCTCTCAGTTCCTGCCTATCCCTGGGCTGGTGCTGTTGCCCCACATTCTTTTGTCTCAGCTATGTTTCCCTGGGTGTTGGGTGCTTTTTAGGCTCACTAAAGTAGCACTTCTAACTCAGCACCCCTCCTCCCCCCATGCCATCTCTGTGCACATATATTCTAGTCTCATGGGGCCTGCATTTCCATCCCAGATCTGTTCCTCCAGTGGCTGCCACTGGTTGCCAAGAGAGGCAAGGGGTATCTCTCTAAAATATCCCAAGGGGTGTGAGCCCTATTGTTCCTGCCTCTGCCACTGTTGCTGTGCCTTGGGGCACTGCTTCTCACTCTTCCTCTCGGTCCACAGTCCTCTCTTTACCCCCATGTCACAGAATCAGCATAGACCTGCAACAGCCCACACCTTGTCCACCCCTCTCAAGAAAATGCCCCAGAATCTGGACTCCATGGGGGATAGGCTTCCAGACCTCAGGATGAGAGTGGAGGGGAATGCTGGGAGTTCAGAACTGCAGGTAGAGAATTTATACAGTTTTATGCCTGACAGGAGAGTGCCACTCATGTTGTGCGTCCTCTCTGGGGAAGGAGTTCTGGTTTTTAGAGGGTCTCTCCCATGGGATAAAATAGGAAGATATCAGAACTCCGCTTGCTTGTTTGTAGAATGTATACTGCAAGCCATTCTCATGGGGGAGGAGACTCCCATCAGCTTGGCGATGGATTTTGTACCTATTGTTTGTTTCCTTCAGGTCGCAGCTCCCCTCAGCAGGGTTGATGTGCGTTCTTCAACCTTCTCTTTTGGCTCAGCTCCAAACCATCATCTTACTTGATAAACTTCTGTCCTTTAACTCTCCTTCTGGACGGGAGCCTCTGTGGAAAGCTGGCTTCAGTTGGCCGTCTTGCCTCTGCCCCCAATATTCTGATAATTTAATGAAAAAGAGCTCATGTTATCTTCCTAAATTCCATGAGTGTTTAGCATAATCCCATTCAAGAATCTTCACTAGTGCAAGAGAAGGAAGATTTTCTTTCCCAAGGCATCTCTTGTTTACAGGGACTCTATGATGGGGAAACTTTTTCTATTCCTTTTTATTTAGATATATCTATAACTGTACAGTTGAAAGATATAATAAACTTATTTCATAACCCTGAAGTGTGTAGAGTATTTTTCACCAACTCTTTAAAAATCAGATTAAGTAGGGTAAACAAATTGTAACATACAGAAAGGAAGAAATTGTAACATACAGGAAGGCTGTTGGTATCCTTTAGGAAGTTATTTCTGAAGTGTTAACACTTCATGTTTGTTTTCAGAAAAACATCCCAATGCCAGTTCTGTTCAGGATGCCACTCTACACCTTTGCTCTGTACCTGTTTCAGAGATAGTCAGCCATGTCCTTTGGCAAAGGCAATAAAATTTTGACAAAACTTAATTAAATATTACTGCCTTAAATTTTACATCCTCCAGGTCATCCCACTGGCTACACACAACAATAAAAGAAAATCCAGTATTTTAGCCATGTTACTAGCATGAATGTAATATCCCTTGATGTCCATATTTCTGACAAATTTAAGTATATAATAAAAGAAAAATTCTGTAACTGTACGTTTTATAGCAACAGAGAAAGTGAAAATAAAAATATTTTATAATTATAGAATAATTCTAAATCACTACCAAGTGATTTTTAAAAATCTACTTGAACAGGATTGACCCAGTTCTCAAAATGCTTTTTAAAAAAGTGAACATTTCATTCAGCAATTCTCAGCTTAGATATTCTTCCTAAAGTAAGCCTGGTAATGGAAAGTTATTTTAGCCTCAAAATATAAATCTACCATCAATAAAAACAGGAAGGTAAAGTCCAGCAGGGAAGTTTTCAACAACAACTGCTGTACCAAAGTTGGTGAATGTGACTTTTTTCCTGAGTAAGCTCTCGAAAACACAATGGACAACTTAGGACCTGCAACCAGACTTCATGATGACTTTACAGCAGGACTAATCCTGGGCTTATCTCCAGACTTCAGGCACCCTATAACAGCATCCACATGGAAAAATGTTGAAATGTATGAAGTAAAGCTGAGGCTTAACCGTGGAGATAGGGTATATTTGAACCTGACAGGTCTCTGAACTCTATATACTCAGATGAATGCAAGTCCAGTTTGAGGGTAATTGCCAGATAATTGCTGACACCCTTCCCCAAATGCAAATGTGAACCTGGCTGCTCACACAGACATGTAACTATGCATTCCTGCCCCTGCTTACTTCAAACTTCCCAGTCCGAAAAGGTGGGCATCTGAGTGTTTGAGTTTCACATAAACCTATCACTCTGATGTGCTAGTTAGAGGAAAACTAAATACTTTAAAGTGTCTTCCCAAGCTGGCTTCATCTAGCTGAATCACAATCTTTATTTTTAATAAGATCTGTGTATACTTTTTATATGAATTAAAGCTTGAAAATCACTGTCATGTGTTTCAAAACTGGGGTTGATGCTCCAGTGAACAATATGGAAACAGGAAACCACTTCAGAAGTATCTTCTATTTCTTGTGCAAGTTTTTATGACATGCATTTTTCTGTTTATATTGTTTAGTGTGCAATTAATATTGAATTTATAAGTTCGTTGATGACCTCTACATTAATTTATGTAACATTTCTTGTTACCTTTCTTGGCTAGATATTGGCATTTTCATAAATTTGTGAACAAACTTTGCCTGGTCTTCTTATGAATTCATCTTATAGTATTTTTTATGTTTAATTTCGGGTTACTAGAATTACTCCTTCCCTTGCCAATTTTCCTTCTTTATTATACAAATAGTGGTTTCCAACATTTTGTAATTCTGTTTGTCTTTGGACTCAGTCAATAATCTTTATGCTGAGTTAATGAAGAAAAAGAAAAGAGCAAATATATATGTGTGTGTGTGTTTGCATATGTACATCAATATACAGCAATGCCATTTCTGTAAAGATCTGTATGTTACCATGAAAAAATCCTAGACTCTTCCTCATTGCTGAAAGTGTTTGTAAATCTTTAAAATACTGTAGGCATATTTAAATGATTTCATAAATGATAATGACACATCTTGAATTTCAATTTCTATTTTATGCAAATGGTCTTTGCGTATGCATTAAGGGACGTTTCTATAAGCAGACAAATCAGCACAAATTTTACAACTATTCAGAGTTGGAGGATATCATCAGTGTGAAAAGATTGTAAAGCAGATGAAGAATGGTAGTGCATTTCTATATTATGATATAAAATGCTAACACTAAAGTGCATTTAAAGATTTTAAGATGACAGCCGACAAAGATGTTTCAGTGTTGGTGTTCCATCAGATACTCTGCAAGACTGAGATAGCACATTTTTATGTCTCAGATTTATTGACAGCTAGCCATGCTAAGTAAATCTTGGGATTCTTAGATGAAGATTCAAATTTTAAATGGTGAGGATAATTGTATTTTACATCAAAATATGACATAAAGCTAAATACTGTTAAGTAGCAGGGATTAAGCAAATGTTATATAAAAGAACAAAACACTCTCCAGAAATTCAGCATCGTCTGCCACAGAAATGAAAGAAAGCTATTGTGATTTCTGGTGAAGTTTGTGAAGGGTACAGATAGTTTTTTAATAAAACAGTTCTGTTTACCAATGAGTTTAACATTTGTCATAAGGAAATGTGAATCAATAATGTGCTCCCAACATACAAGAAACACTCCTGAGTAGAAGTTTGGGAAGTTACAAATATAAAACCAACTCCTACAAGGTCTCTCTACATTCACAAAATAGGAGTCTTACCCATCAGTGGCAGAATGCCTTTAATAGCAATTTTGAGGTTGTTCGCCCTATTTTAAATTAAAAATCGAATCTCACATGATGTAGATATCTACAGAAAAAAATATGACAAAAACAAAAGTTACCTTATCCTTGTTGAACCCTATCTTTATATTTAGAGTAGTATTTTCATTGTCTACTCTTTTTTCAAAACAGCAAATGTGCATAACATCTCAAGTTTTTGGTAATGTTACTGATGGCTATGCACATATGTACAAACCTTGTAATTACCACTACAACACTCTATTTATTTTAGTAGAAACCTATTTTATGTAGGTACTCACTTTGTAAATTAGAATGAAGGATATTGAGATACTATAAAGGCATATGTTGTTCTTCGTTGTTTTATGGGTGAGCCTTTGTGACAGTGGCACTGGTAGTTAGAACAGTGCAAAAGGCACTTATGGGGCATAATGTTTTCTGTCTTCTAAAGAAAGAAACAATATGTACATATATCTCAATTAGCTGAAATTATTTTCAGTTTTAATTACTCTAGGATTCATGTTTAAATTGCAAAGATATATTTGTTTAACAAAGCAAGTAGAGACTTTTCTATATTGCTAATTTAAAAAAAATTGTTACAATGCTCGAACATAGGTTGCTCCAGAGAATGTCATCATCACAATGAAATAATGTTTGGGCTGATTTTGAAAACAAATGTAAGTATTTTGGGAAATACGTGGTGGAATGAAGTCATGGAATGGAGAGGTGCAATCTCAGTTTCACTGTCCGGCCTGTATTGATACACAGCTTACACATCCCATGTAGTATTAGGATAGTTTCCACCGTTGAAAAATTTTTCATTTAATCCTTTCTTTTCTTTTGTCATTTTAAAAAGTGTTTGGAGTACTAAATGAATGAAATAAAATAAAATGTTACTCTATTACCTTTAAAACACCTATATGGAAATTTTTTTTGACTGACTCAGGGGATTCTAAATACAGGTATTTATATTAGCCCCTTCTATCTTTTTTTAAAAAAATTAAAAGCAGTTCATTTTTGTAAGTGGTGAGAGGTGTGGATCCAATCTTCCACATGTGATTAACCAGTTCTCCCAGCCCCATTCATTAAATAGGGATCCTTTCCCTCGGTGTATGCTTTTGCTTGATTTATTGAAGATTAGCTGGTGATATGAGGCTGGTTTCACCTGTCTAATCCCAGAGAGCTATCTCTCTGTTTTTATGCCAGTCTCATGCCATTTTGATCACTGTAGACTTATAGTATAATCTGAAGTCTGGTAACGTGATGCCTCCCAATTTATTCTTATTTTGTAGAATTCTGTTAACTATTCAGAGTTTTTGTCTGGTTTCATACAAAATGTAGAATTATTTTTTCAAGATCTTCAAAGTAAGATGTTGATATTTTAATGGGGATTGCATTAAATATGTAGATAATCCTGGGTAGGACAGACATTTCAACGTTGATTCTTCCCAGCCATGAGGATGGCATATTCTCCCTTTTGTTAACATTTTCCGCTGTTTCTTTTCTCAGGTTTCATAGTTCTCTCTATGGGGCATCTTTCACGTCCTTTGCTATGTATATTCCATTTTAAAGAGATAATGAATCCCATCTAACTGTAATTTTTCTAACTGGCATTTTGTTCTTTTGCAGTTTTGTTCTCTTTTGAATACTAATTCAAGGCATATGAAATTTCATTTCTTTGTAGGTTATTGATGGCTGACTTTGACAATTTCATATCTTTCAATCATCATGACCAAACACATGAAATCCTATCTATCTCTGAATAGAAAATTTATTTCGGGGCTTATGTTTTAAACCAGTGCTTTTAAAGATTGAGAAAGGCATCAGGTGGTGAGTAAACTGGCCTGCCTTTCCAGCTGCTTTTTTTCTAGAGGAATATTCCACATGGTTGAATTAATATGGATTTGGCATAGAAGGGGATGCTGCTTTTAAAAGCAAAACTACTACAGCTCACCAGTGCCACAAAGGCATGACTTTCTCAAGAAAAATAAATCTGTGCAATTCATTTTATGGCAGATTAAATCCCACTAATTTTCTTGCAGACAGCTGTTTTGAATAGAATGTCACTTGTGTGAAACCATTTCATGGACCCTGGGTGTCAGATCCTGGGCAGACGTAACTTTCTGTGATGAAATAAAAGGTTATGTTTTATGATTATTCCCCTTGTCATCAAACCTCAGCTTTTTTGAGCTTTAATAATAGTATCCAGTATTGCCAGCAGGTCTTTTTGATGTCTAAATATCTATCTGCTCTAAATTTTTTTTAAAAAATCATTGCATCAATACAATGTAGGAAAAAAATACAGACATCTCAAACATTCCCTCTTTTATCCTGAATTGTAACACTTAATTGGAATATTATCAGCCTCTTGGCATTCAAGATTTGTGATAAGCTGACAAGTTTTGAACATCAAATTCATTTGTGGAGGGAGGGGGGTGGGGCCTTGGTGTGTGTCACACTTTATGGGGGCAAGATATGATTGCAAGAGGGACTTTACCTAACAATTGCAATCAGTGTAACCTGGCTTATTGTACCCTCAATGAATCCCCAACAATAAAAAAAAATACATTATAATATATATATCATAGAAAAAATAATTATGTAGCCTAAGAAGGAAAATAAATAAATGTGAGAAAGTGCTAAAAGAAAAAAAAATGAAATACATTTTAACAAAATTCTCCTAATAAGAATTAAATAAATTGTTTACATCCACAGAGGAACAATTTCTTATTAGAATGACAGATCTTTGACATGAGGAATCGGGAGGTGACATGGTACATTTGTCACATTTTTTAGATGAGTAAAATGGAGACTCTGAGAGATGAGGTCCCAAGTCACACACGGAGTCAATTTTATATGCTTAGATAAATGTTAGATTAAATTTAAGTGTTCAGGTTTATACTTAGGAATACAAGGTTTCTCTTCTCTGTCGTTGTTTCAGACATCTTATTCTGAGAAACTGGAATGATTCTGATAACTATCATTAATTTAATAAAACTGTACTACAATTATATAGACACTCTAGGTAATTAAATCTAATTTATTACCCATTTCTGCCTTAGGATCAGGCCAATAACAGAAACCGTTATTCTGCTGCATGTACACACAAATATTGGAGCAGAGATAGAAACAAGAATTGTAACAACCTGAGCACACCAATCCCAGCCACCATAATGGCTTTCCGGGACTGCAGGGAGCCACTGAGGGACTTCCTCCTGGAGAAAACAGCATTGCTGACATTCTCAGAGGCTCCCATAGTAATAAAGTAGCTCGTCACACAGAGTCAAATATGTTTCCTATAGCTGCACAGACTGGTGGAAAGTGGAAAGTACTGAGCTACATAAGTAGGATTTGGGGCTTATGGGTTATTCACTCCTGTCTCTGTTCTGGACATTAGGCAGTGTAACAAGGCTTCACTGAAACCAACACACTTGGGATTCCCAGAGCCATGCTGGTCCACCTGTCTCCAGAAGATGAGGTCATTCTAGAACAGAGAGCAGTTGGTTAAGGGTAGAGGTGAAGGAAAGTTACTGAGCAAACATCTAGCATTGGATTAAATACTAATTAGAGACACAGCCTTTATTTTTTCATCTTTTTCTGCTTTGCCTCCTAAAGCTCATAGAATTGTAACCTAACAACACAAGAAACCCTGACCCCATAAGGAACTGCTAAATTCTAGCAACTCAGAAGCCAGTGGAGCAATGAGGAAAGAAAGCTTAATTTTCTACCTTGATTAAATCCTAGCTCTGTAACTTATAATTTTTGATTTTTACATATTATAATTCTGCCAAACTATTAAGGGGATTTCCAACTTAGTGGAAACATCTTTTGAGTTGAAAATAAAATGTAAGCAATTAATATTTTGGGGTGTTGGGTGTATTTTCTGTATCTGTTTATTTTCCTATTTATTTATTTTACAGTACTGAGTATTATAAAATTATAGACATATGGGACAGATAGAATCATAGTGAGTAGGGAATAGCCCTAGGTTAGAGAAAGAGCTTTGAATTCACTGCCTGAGAGCCTTGGAAAGAACTTAACACTTGAGACTGGGTTATAGAAACAAGGTATATTTTCACTGTTTTTCTTTTCATTGTTTCAGGTTCGTTGAGGGTTACATTGTTTGCATTTGTTAGGTAAAGTCCCGCCCCCAAGAGGTGTGCCATACACCGACCCCATCTTTTTCCCTCCTCCCTTTCCTGCTCCCTCATTCCCCTGCCCTCCACCTTGAATTGATTTGAATTTTTCTCTCTCTCTTTTTTTTTTACTTTCAAGAAAAAAACTTTCCAAACTTGAAAGGGTGGGAAAAAACAAGTTCCCCAATATAGAGAAAGGACAACAAAGTATCTTCATCTGTGACTACTTCAAATAAATTTGTGCTTGAAGGTCTAAGCCATGGTAGTAAGCTCAGAGAAAATGCAAAATTTACCTTTTAGCTATAAAAAATATTCTTGAAATGATGATAAAGAAAATAACACCCAAGACTGGAGTCAAAAACAAAATAATGTCTATCTATGCAAAAAAGGCAAAATTCAGTGCTCTTGTTTTTGACTTTGGAAAAATTCTAAAATAATGACACTGCTTTTTTTTTTAATAATCAAAGAGAAATAAATACTACGGGTCATCATGAGTTTGTTACATTTTAGTTAAACATTATCCCAGCTGGAGGGATGAATTTCAAATTCTCTTAGATGTGGGGCTTCTTCCCTTAACAGAATATCCCACTGGACTCACTTTCCTCAAAAGTAGCATGAGGATAATAAAAATAGCAATCTCACGAGGTGGCTATAAATATTAAAGCAAGTCCATGTAGAATGCTTAGACAGTAGCCAGCACACGGAATCCCATAGACTTTGTCAGCTGTTACTTTCTGAATTCTTCTGTACTACCATAATGTCCTGAATCACAGTATTTGTGGTGAGCTTGTACTTATCTTTGCTAATGAACTCTTTGAAGAAAGGAAGTATCTGGACCACAATCGCAAAATGATTGTCACTCACGTGTGTGTCTTAGAAATAGAGACTTTTCACTTCTTCAAAATTAAATGTAGGAAAATAAGTTTCTGTCCTTAGGAGAGTTTAGGTTGGGAGATACAATAAATAAAAAAAAATTGCTACTGCACAATAGTGAAATAATGGAGAAAATTATGTCCAAAATAACGGAGCTTATCGGAACAAATCACATATCTCTGCAATAATTATTTCCAAATGTTGCAAACATAAGCTCTGTTTGGTTGTTTCCATTTGAAAGAGTTTATAAGTAATTTAAGGTGTGGTATTAATTATTGTAAATGTGGGGTTTTCCCCCCAAGAAAAAGGAATTTGAAGAAGACATATTTACCAAAATTGGGACCAGAAATTGTTCACAATCAGTATGAGCAGAGCGTTATGTTAAATGCAATAAGCTACTTATTTTGATTGAAAAACTCTTTGATGTCCAGGGATTTTGAAAGCCCAAAGCATGAATCTATTAATATTTGAAAAAAGATGACATTTGTTTAACACTGAGTGCCAGTAGCAGGATGGCATGGGATGGGAAGAGAAATATTTATTGAACCTACCCTGTTTCCCCGAAAATAAGACATCCTCCAAAAATAAGACCTACTTACAGGAAAGATAAGATGTCCCCTGAAAATAAGACCTAGAGCATCTTCGGGAGCACACCTTAAAATAAGACACTGTCTTATTTTCGGGGAAACAGGGTGTCTAATCTACTCTCACACAAAAGATTCAGAATTTTAAAGAAAGGGTATACAGAACAATGTCTTCTACCTAATTATCTCTGATCAAGGTGGGTCTAAAAAAAACAATAACAAAAGCTTAAATAATGGACCAATAACAGAATAAGAAACATAGGCTTTTTTTCTTCCAAAAGAATTTTTACTTAAAATAGCAAATATGTCCCTGCACACTGTAGGCACTAGGAGGGCAGACTCAGATGCCTATTTTGTGAGTGCTACATCCCCTGTGCTTGGAATATTAGTGGGCAGGTGCTAAATATTTGCTGATTAAACTAATAGATCATAAATGAAGATGAAGTTCCCTTTCCTTTCTGAAATCAGTGACTGTAACTCCAGCAGCACTCACAGCCACCGTGGACCTTATCCTGCTGACTTCAGAACTCTTCTGCATAAAATCTAATGTGGAAAATAAAAAAGAACAAAAAAGAAAAAGGAAAATCATAATGTAAATACTATGAGCCTCCAAGTTTTAACTTTTAAGTGAGGACAAAAGTTCATAGAGTGCTATTAATTTGGTAACCTTGACAAAAATCAGAGACATTTTAAGAGCTTAAAAAGCTAGGCTGACCCACCTTTAGACAACGGGTATAATTGAAGACAATTTCAGCTTCCATTAAGAGCTTTGTTATGTGTAAGCCCTGTCAGAAAACTGAGATAACCCTTATATCACTATGAAAAAAACTAGCAATTCATCTGTATCCATTTCCACTCAAAACCTGCCAGCAGAGGATATGAACTAAGCTGACAGCATGGGCTTTGGTGGTGGCCCTGGCTTATGGGAGATATTCTGTTGTCCTTGTTCCTCACCTTTAATACTAGTGATCATAGTCCTATTTTCTATATTCCTATTACTAAAGGTCATATATAAAACTACATCTATATTGTTTTCTAATAAATGTTTTTGTATAAAGCCTTCTTAATTTAAAAAAAAAAAAGAGCCAGTTTCATATATTTTTATTGGCCAAAGCTGGAAAATCTTTTTCTACATACAAACTACAAAAGCAATGATAAATATTTTAATATATTAAGCTTAGGAATATAATTAAGCAATGATATTTGTAATTGCCACATTGATACATTTTCATTAGTATCCCTTTTTGAAGACATATAATACTTATATTGCTTTTGTTCTGGCTTAAAAAAAATCAGCGTCTTGGCACCTTCTGATGTTAGCTGATTGATTACAAAAACTTAGGAAAGTTGACCTCAAGTACTCACTCAGTGTGTGAAGGCTAACTTGTACTAGGACCAACATAGGGGGGAAAATGACCAGCCTGTTTGTGAACTAACAAAAACAAACACTTATGAGAAGAATCAAAACACTGGATGTCAGGCGTGGTGGTGGCTCACATGTATAATCTGGGAGGCCGAGGCAGGAGGATCCCTTGAGCTGAGGAATTTGAGACCAGCCTGAACAAGAGCAAGACCCCATCTCTACTAAAAATAGAAAAACTATCTGGTGAGACGGCAGGTGCCTGTAGTCCCAGCCACTCAGGAGGCTGAGACAGGAGGATCTCTTGAGCCCAGGAGTTTGAGGTTGCTGTCAACCATGACACCATGGCACCTCTACTCAGGATGATAGAGACTCTGCCTCAGAAAAATAACTAGATGTATGTATGAATGATCTTTTTCCTCCCCCTCCTATCTTTATTTTCTCTCTCATAATTAAATTTATCTAAAGAAAAGACATGGCTGTCTGTTTATACTGCCGGCTTACTGAGCAGAGCCCGTGGAGGGAAGTTTCACTCACCTTCTATTTCCTTGTCCATAGAAATGAACGTGGTGATGCTACATTATCCACAGGTGGCCAGGAGGGTAAAAGAGTGTTACCTTTTAAATCAGTAAATGGCTAAGCACAAACTTCATGTTAATTAATTGGATAACAGGGCTTGGCGCCTGTGGCTCAAGCAGCTAAGGCGCCAGCCACATACACCTGAGCTGGCGGGTTTGAATCCAGCCTGGCCCGCCCAAACAACAATGATGGCTGCAACCAAAAAATAGCCGACCGTTGTGGCAGGTGCCTGTAGTCCCAGTTACTTGGGAAGTGGAGGCAGGAGAATCACTTGAGCCCAGGAGTTGGAGGTTACTGTGAGCTGTGATGCCACAGCACTCTACCCAGGATGACAGCTTGAGGCTCTGTCACAAAAAAAAAAAAAGAAAAAAAATTAATTGGATAACACTAATTGTGTCTTTATCTTGAGGTTTCCACTAAGGACTTAGGATCAGTTTCTGAGATTGAAGCTTAGAAATTAGAACCATGTGAATCTCAGCAGGGACCTTTGAAGGGGCTGGGATGGTCCTCAGCCCTGTGAGACTGAGTGTAACCATATAGGCAGGGCTTTTCTCTAGATAAATTTAGCTGTAAAAGGAAAAATGAAGGGGGTGGGGATCTGCATTTCCAGTGTTTCCTTCCTCCGTATCTGTTTCTGTTTGTGAGCTCACAGTGGGGGGCTGATTGCCCCCCAGGTTGCTCTTCACACAGGATGGATAAGGCCCATAGGAGGGTGTGGGCAGCCTCAGTCTGAGTGCTCAGCTTCCTCAGGGACTCCCTGGCTCCTTTCCTGAGACCTGCTGACAAGTTGCACAGTCGAGCACACCTTGGTAAACCTTCCAAAATAACACAGGTCCCATTAGGCTGCTGACGGACGAGCTTGTACTTTTCTTGTGTTCATACAAGTGATCTGGAAAACTAGTATAAACTATGCAAAAAAAGCTACCCCTGGGTGTCATTACATATAGTTTATTTAATCTCACTTCTTTCTAGTCATTGAAAACATCCCAGTGTCTTACTTAACATTATGGTAGGGGGTATACTAAATCTTTTCTTTCTTTCTTTCTTTTTTTTTTTTTGATGGACATATTAATAAAATACATAGATTTTTCTTTTTGCATTTCCACCCAATGAACAAAGTCTCCACGAATTAATAGTTTAATTATTATTCATGTGTACATGTATTCTTCCAAAGAAATGTAAATTAACCTTGTAAAACACAAATATATCTAGGTTTCATTACTACATTTTAGAAGGTTATTATAAATTTACTGTACTCCAGACTTGTAAACCTTTGCTGTTAATGTCATTCATGTTTTACAAAACAATAAAGATTCTTGTGTCTTTGAGCTTTTTCAATATTAGCTCAAAATGTTACTGAGAAATCCTTTTATTTTGAAACTTTGAAAAAAAACAACAAAACAATGTCTATAAATACATGTTATAATATTATATAGAGGCTTGCATTGGTTTTGTTGTACATCAATAAGTTTTATTTTTATTTTTTGTTTTTGTTTCTACCAATAAATTTTAAGGACGTTATGTCACCTTTAAGCACCACTTCCCTCTTCCAAAAACAGATCTAGGGATAGTTTTAAACTGACAGAAGACTCCATTCATGCCCTGATGGGCACTTGGTGAGTTGTCCTGATATAAACATTTCAAGAACAGTGTCTTTTTCATAAAATGTCTTCTTTTTTTTTCCTCTTTGAGTAAATACCTTGCAGTGGGATTGCTGTGTCAAATGGTAGGTCTGGAATCCAAAATGTGTATACCCCTGTAACATTCTGGAGTTTTAAAAAGATAATAAGAAAAAATGAAATGACAGATCACAGTGCTTTTCTAGAACAACAGGAATATTTTCAGGTGCTGTGATTCTGGGACTATTTGTTCAGTCATCACCCTAAACCCAAAGAGCCACCTGAGTTATACATCATACCCCATTCTGATACAAAGTTCTAATATCAAACTTACAGTCTTAAAATCAATTCCTGTTGCATGAGAAAGGAACACTTCTCAGTTCCAGAGCTAAGTATAACTCTTAGGAACCAACACTAAAGCTGGAAAGGGATTTACTGACCAGGGATTCTTTTCCCCAGGGTATGTTTTTGTCTGCTTTGTTGAAGATCAGTACACAGAAAGGAGATCTTGATTCAGCCTCTATTTTCTTGTTTACAAAAATAACCATGTTAATGCTACCAGCATCCAAGTGTTGATGGGGGTGGGGAGGAAAGGATATCACCTCTTTCATTTGTAAACCAGTTAATCCCCAAATTAACATGAATTAATTCAGTAACACCAATTGTATATTCATCTTGAAAATATTCTAAGAAAATAACCAGGCAAAGAAATATCAATGATTTGATGGAATTTAAATTAACCTTATTTTGAGATAAATTATAAAGATATTCTGGTGGTAGTGGTGGTGTGGTGTTTTTTTCTGAACAAATTTACAGCAAATAAGATATCTGGGTTTGATAAGAGCCATTCTCACCGCAGTTAGGTGATATTTCATTGTGGTTTTGATTTGTATTCCCCTGATGATTATAGATGTTGGGCAATTCTTTTCATACACTTACTGGCCATTAGTCTAACTTCTTTTGTAAAGCTTCTGTTCATGTCTTTTGCCCACTTTTTAATGGGGTTGTTTTTGATTTTTTTTCTTGCTGATTTGCTTGAGTTCTTTGCACATTCTGGCAGTTAGCATAAACTGTTAATATAATGTTCAGTTTATATTATAATCTTTATGTAATACACACCACTTGTTATGGCACACCAATATTTTCTCCCATTCTGGAGGTTGTCCATTCACCCTGTTATTTCTTTGGCCATGCAGAAGCCTTTTAATTTGATCAGGTCCCATTATTTATTTTTGTTGTTGCTGTGATTGCCTTTGGGGTCTTCTTCATAAATTCTTTCCCTAGGCCAGTAACTTTAAGAGTTTTCCTACCTCTTCTAGAATTCTTATAGTTTCATGCCTTAGGTTTAAGTCTGTTACCCATCGTGAAATAGTTTTTGTGAGTGGTGAGAGGTGCAGATCCTGTTTCAGTCTTCTGAGTGTGGCTATCCAAATTTCCCAGCACTATTTATTGAATATGGACTCTTTTCCCCAGTGTATATTTTTGTCTGCTTTGTTGAAGGTCAGATGGTGATATGAAGATGGTTTCATCTCTGGGTTCTCTGTCCAAATCCATAGGCCTATGTCTCTGTTTTTGAACCTGTATCATGCTGTTTTGTTATCATGCCCTTGAGAGAAGCATTGCAATAATGGAAAAACAATATCCCATGTATTTAATGCCATATTGGAATTAATTCAATACTTACGTACCCATAAGGAAGTAAAAGTTCATTAGAAATTAAGCAGGTGGGAGGGGGCAGCAAAGGATGGGTAAATTCACAATTTCTGGGTGAAAGACACACTTTTATCTCTTATTTAAAGTGTACAAAAGCAAACTATAACTAAAACATGTACCTCCATAATATTCTGAAATTTTTTTTAAAAAGGAATTTGGGTTGCTGCTTTTTCCTTATTTTATATTCAAATAAATGAAAATTATCATAATTGATATCTTAATATCTTATCTAGAAGTTTTTCTTTTATCCTAAAATCATAATGCTTGGTAATAACATAAACTGTGAATAGTATAGCAGACAGCATTAAAAAGTAGACTATACACACCCTGATTTATAAAGTATACATAGTATCTGCCAAAATCTTTTGAAAAATGTATCCGAGAGACTGAGCTTTTGAAGTACATGAAGTTGATGTTTATTTCTTATTTATATCAATGTGGTTCTAGAAGGTCATTTTATCAAATGCTTTATGTTTATGTTTCTGATAATTTTATGTAAACCCTTTCCATATTCAACACCAGAATGGTTCTGAGACAGATGTTATTCTGGTGGAATGTAACTTTTAGTTTATACATGTATGCTTCTTTTGTTATAACGTGCAAAGTTACACACTTACGTTTGGTAGGAAAAAAGAACATCATCACTCTATTATACATCAATTAACAAAAGTAATTCAGTGTAATGGAATTTCAGAATAAGGAAAATTTCTTTCTAAAATGTAATTGGAATGTGAAAACATATTCCACATAATTTACCATGAAAGAGACATAAGTAACAATCTAATGTGGTCACATTTGATTTTTTTTCTGTTTTGCTTATTACAATAAAGACATTTAGAACATCTCATCCTAAAGTAATTTTGGTTTCTCTGTTGATTTTCAAGTTGTCAAATTGTCTGTTCCTTTTCCTTTTTGCTATAGACTGTTAATGAGAATAAATTTTGTTGCGCATGAAAATAAATTTATTTTTAGAATAGTTAAATTAAAGAGATGATCTGACAAACTTAAGCATTATATTAATAGTCTGTGCTCCTGTCAGACTTTAAACTATGGGTTTTACTCAGCTTTCCTCTATTAGATGAGCTTTATGAATTCCTGTAGTTTACTGGTGGCATTGTATTGTAAATAGGAATGTCAAGTGAGGTAGAATAAACTTCCAAAAACGCCCATGACAATTATACTTATTTTTTACCACTTGTTGTTTTCCCTAAGAATTTTAATGAAGAGACTGAAACCTGTGCTGTGCTTTGGATGAAACATAACTATTTTCCTTTTGTAATGAAGTCTTTACTGATAATTCACATACCATAAAATTGATAGTGCAATTCAGTGATTTTTTTTATAATATTCACATTTGTGCAATCATCATCACTTTCCAATTTCAGAATACTTTTATCACCCCAAACAGATACTCTACACCCACTAGCAGCCACCTCCATTCCACCTGCTTCCCTGGTTTCTGAAAAGCAATAATCTACCTTCTATCTTTTTGTATTTGCCTATTCTGGACATACTTATATAAACAGAATGACACTGTTTGTGGTCTTTTGTGACTGGGTTCTTTCATGTATTACAGTATTTCGGGATTCGTCCTCGGTGTAGCATGTATTCATACAGTTTCCTTTTAATGAGATGATATTGTATGGACATACTACATTCATGGGTATTTTGGCAGTTGACAGACACTTGGATTGTTTCTAGTGTTTGACTGTTATCAATAATGCAACTACTATTACTAGTGTGCAAGTAATTGTAAGAACATACGCTTGCATTACTCTCGTGTATATACACAGGGGTCCAATTGTTGGAGTACACGGTAAGTTTATGTGTAAAATTAGAAGGAACCTCCAATCTACTTTGCAAATGGCTACTTCATTTTAAAACTTGCTAGTAAGTTGTGACATTTCCCTTTTTTTCAAATCCATAGCTATACTTGTTAATGTCCTTTTTTATTTAATTGTTCACTATTCTACTTGGTGCAAGGCAGTATGTCTTTGCAGTTTTAATTTACATTTACCTAAAGAATAATAATAATTGGTCTTATGTGCTTATTGGTCTTTTGTCTTCTTGAAAGAAATATGTGTTCAAATCCTTTGCCCGTTTTTTCCTTTGCCCATTTTTTTAAAAATTGATCTTTTTATTGTTGAGTTGTAATGGATTTTCATGTATTCTGAGTACAAGTGCTGTATAAAATATATGATTTGGGATATGTTCTCCTATTACACAGATGGCTCTTTCATTTTCTCGGTATATCCTTTGAAACACATGGCTTTTTAATTTTGATAACATCTAATTTGTTTTCCTTTTTTATCTCTCATGCTTTCAGCATCATGTCCAAGGACCATTGCCTAAGAAGGTTATGGAAGGTTATTCCTATATCCTCTCTTCCAAAAGTTTTATGATGTTAGCCTTAACATTCTTATGTTTCCTGTTGTGTTCACTTTTGTCTATTGTGTAAGGTTGAAGGTCAAATTCATTCTTTGCATGAAGAATGTTGAAAAGATGTTTGTGAAAATACTATTTTCAGGAGGGGCGAAGCAGCTCATGCCTATAATCCAAGAACTCTGTGAGGCTGAGGCAGGTGGATCCCTTGAACTCAGGAGTTCAAAGCAGTCTGAGTAAGAGTGAGACCTCATCTCTACTAAAAATAGAAAAACTAACTGAGCATCATGGCAGGCACCTGTAGTCCCAGACACAGGAGGCTGAGGCAGGAAGATCACTTGAGCCCAGGTGTTTGAGGTTGCTGTGAGCTGTGATGATGACACAGCACTCTACCCAGGGCACAGAGTGAGACTCTGTATCAAAAAAAAAAAAAAAAATCAAACTGTTTTCACATAAAGTTTGGAAAGACTATTCTTTCCTTAGTAATTTTTTTGGAATCCACGTCTAAAATCAAATGATCACATACATGAAGCTGCATCTCTGGGCATTCAGCCCCATTCTTTGTCTGTACTTACATGACGTACACTGTATGGATTCTAACTTGAAATCAGAAAGAATGAGTCTTCCAACGATCTTATTTTTAAATATGATTTTGACTATTCCAGAACCATTGCATTCTTAAGTATACTTTAAAATCACCTTATCAGTTTCTAAAGGAAAAAGGGCAAACTAGTTGTTGGTGGGGATCGTGTTGCATCCATGAAGAGTATTGCTGTATTTATGTGATCGAGTCTTTCAGTGCTTTCCATTTACTTTTTGGTTTCTCTCTCTTTTTTTTTTTTTTTTTTGGTCCAGCACGTTGGACCTTACTGCCTCCTGAAATCTGTGTTTTCTGGTTACAAGTCAACTGTCACACTTACTGACGAGCATTTGTCCCCGATAGGTCATCTTTTCCTGCTGCTTGCACAATTCCTTCTGTCTTTGCCTCTGACAGTCTGTCTGTGATTGGCGTAGGTGTGGTTATCTGCGTTTTTATGACTTACAATTCACTGGGCTTCTTAGCAACATAGAGGATGCCAAAAACGTGTATACACATTTTAAGAAAGAAATAAAGCTGTAATAAATTTGTAATATTCAATTGACATTGACTTCGGCAATTAGACGAGGAGCTCATGGTGACTTGTATTCATCTTTGTTATTGGTATATATTGAATATTACAATTTTAATTCATTTTTTTCCTTTCTTAAAATGTGTACGTGTGGGCCGCGCCTGTGGCACCTGTGAGTAGGGCGCCAGCCCCATATCCCGAGGGTGGCGGGTTCAAACCCAGCCCCAGCCAAAGTGCAACAAAAAAATAGCCGGTCGTTGTGGTGGGCGCCTGTAGTCCCAGCTGCTCGGGAGGCTGAGGCAGGAGAATCGTGGAAGCCCAAGAGTTAGAGGTTGCTGTGAGCCGTGTGACGCCACGGCACTCTACCCGAGGGCCGTACAGTGAGACTCTGTCTCTACAAAAAAAAAAAATGTGTACGTGTATGTATGTACATATGTATATTGCACCCTCTGTGTATGGAAAGGTGTAAATTTTTTTAAATAAAATTTGGGACTTGTTGGTCATGATTCCTTCAAATACTCTCAAAGCATTCCCTGACCTTGTCTTTCCCTCTTTCCTCTACTGAGTCTGCATTTTATTTTATAAACTAAAATGCTCTCTCATTATTATTTTTCTTCTACTTTATCTTTTTGAGAGAGAGAGTCCCACTCTGTCACTCAGGCTGTGGGATCATAACTCACAGTAACCTCAAACTCCTGGGCTCAAGGGATCCTCCTGCCTCAGCCTCCCTAAGTGCTAGGATTACAGGTGTGAGCCACCACCCCTGGCCATGCTCTCCTGTTATTGAATTTTTCTTTCACTGTCTTGCCTGTATTATCTTCCTCATGCCATTACCCCAGTCTCTGACATTTTCCCTAAAATTATAATTCTATTCTTAAAACTTTACCTCTAGAATAAACATTCCTCTTTTCCTCCCAAACTCATCTTCACACCACACTCTAATCCACATGTGTACCACTTTCAAAGCAGCCACCCTCTTTATCACTCAGTATAGCTGTGTGCCCGAAGG
Source organism: Nycticebus coucang (assembly GCF_027406575.1). Classification (NCBI taxonomy): domain Eukaryota; kingdom Metazoa; phylum Chordata; class Mammalia; order Primates; family Lorisidae; genus Nycticebus; species Nycticebus coucang. The sequence continues at coordinate 105,599,639 of NC_069780.1, read as the reverse complement.
TGAAATAAAAGACCACAACAGCCACCCTTTTAATGTGGTTTCCCTTTTACTTCTCCCAACAGCTCGGTGTATTCTGTTACTGCACTTTAACAGTTGAAGAAACCCCGTCTATTTCAACACCACAGTATAGCACTAAAGTCCAGTTTTGCTTGTTTGGGAACTCACAATTTTATGTACTTGGCTCTAAAATCCTTGAGTGATTTGGAAAATGTAGTGTAAGTGGAACATTTGTCTGAAGTTGGTGCTCTTTGTTCATTGATTTTAGAAAGAAATGTGTTACTCAATTTGAAATAATAGAACACGATGTTTCCGCACTTGGGATTTATATGTCAGTTCTAGTTTCCATTTCAAAGTTGCTAGATCTTCATTTTGGTGCTTTTTTATGGTACGAGGTAGAGGTGTAAGTTATATACACAAGCTGCAGAAAGTCTTTTTGTGAAAGAATAAAGACATTCGTTGGAAAAGTTGCATGGAAAATTAAATGAGAGTGACCTATCTGTGAAGAATTTACTTCAACATGCAAGAGACATTACATATTCAAAAGGCAATCTTTTCATATGGAAGCTAGTTTATTTCCTTGAGATTTTGCATTAGCATTTTATCTGCTTCAGCTGAATTCTGACTTGCTGAATTAGTTTGTACACTTCCCATTTGAGTACTTTCTGGAATTCCCATTCATCCTGTTAGAAGAGTTGGCCTTATCCTAGTAATAAAACCATTCTGTTAAGTAAAAAGAAAAAAAAAACTATGAGGAAATCACTTTCTTCTTATGTAGAATATCTAAATAATTTTACACATACTAGCTTTAGCGTTACCAACCTACTTGGGGTGGGGGGATAATTGTATCTGGCTGAAATGGCACACACACAAAAAATGGAATCTTTATTATTAGCTATTAAAAAATAAGCAACCCAGAAACATAGTGTAACATATAAAAATATACATATTTTTTCCTTTGAGGACTTTCTATGGTTTTGATTTTTCCCAATCCCTAATATCCTAAAAGTTTTTTTTTTCTTAATTTATCCTCCAAATTTAAAGTTCAGAAACGGATGATTATATTAGACACAATTTCAGCACCATGACCTACATTTCAGTTTGAGCTCACAGAAAGTCCTTTAGGGTATAACAGGATGACATGTCTCTATCAACTTCATTCCTATTTTAACATATAAGTAAATGTTCTTCTGGCTCTATTAATAACAAAAAATTTTAAAACATTTAAACTTTATTAACTAGTACAAAATTAATTGGCTGTGTCTGATTCAAAATACTTATAAAATAACAACAGAAAAAAAGAATAAAATGAAAGATATAATTAAAATAGGAGTAGACATCATTGCCAAAAGAAAAAAGTATGCAGTGGTCTTTTTTACCACATTAATAATTTTCATCTTTCCAAAAATGAATTAATAGGCAAACTTGCTCATGATTTATTGCAGTAGTGAAGGGCCTGCATGTTTCTTGAAAGCTTAGAAATTAAATATGGAAGATAAATAAGAACAAAGCCGAAAACTTACAAGTTTTGTTTATATAGCAGTCGTGACAGAATGAATAGACACACAAAACATATAAGTTAATGCTAAATAAACAAATTCAGTATGTTGGCCACGTCTGAGAGAGGTAGAAGGTAATTGAGATCGTAGAGAGCTTCAATCTTTTGTTTTATTTCTTCAATAAAAGAAAGTTTATGAAGCAAATGTGGCTTCAATAACAGTACTTGACAAAGCTGGATGATGGCTACATACCTATTTGTAACTCATCATCACAATATATCCAATTAGTTGAGTAAGGAGGGTCTATTGGAGAATGATAAAAACTAAAGTATTTCTTAAAGAAAAGAAAAATACATTTAGTTTATAAATGGATTATTTTTTATTTTAAAAAATAACACTTGCTAGTTTTTTTAAATTATAGCTTTCTACATTCCCATCTGAATTTTAATTTAGTGACAGACCCACACTCCATGATAGATGGCTTAGAAGTGCACTTCTCACATCTGTATTGTGCTTGAATGCTGATGAAAGCATTTTCTGCTGCTTAGATTTTACTTAAATCATGTTTTGGGGTAGGGGGTTGAGGCAGAGTCTCACTCTGTCTGTCACCTGGGTGAAGTGCCCAGGTGTCATCATAGCTCACGGCAACCTCAAACTCTTGGGAGGCAGAGGCAAGAGGATTGCTCAAACCCAAGTAGCTGGGACTATAGGCACTTGCCACTGTGCCCATCTATTTTTTCTACTTTTAGTAGAGATGGGGTCTCACTCTTGCTCAGGCTGGTCTCAAACTCCTGAGCTCAAGGGATCCTCCTGCCTCAGCCTCCCAACGTGCCAGGATTACAGACATGAGATGCTACCACGCCTGGCCTTATTTTATTTTTTTAAGGAAAATAAAGGTCATCATTTTTAACCAATGAATATAAAGTATTTTGAGGTCCATAGTCTACCATTATGAAAATCTAATTTGTTTTTCAAACTCTAATACCTCTTTTTCGCATGGATGCTTTTCATATCTCTCAGGCTTTCCTGGATTATCTATGAAATATGGGACAGTTCTAAATTAAATTAACAGAACAAAAACAGCATTACAGGCATTCCCCCACCATCCACAGTTTTGCTTTCTGCAGTTTCAATTACCCCTGGTCTCCTGCAGTTCAAAAACATTAAACAGAAAATTCCAGAAATAAACAATTCGTGAGTTTTAAATGGTGTGTCACTCTGAGCACCATGATAGATCTCCCACTTCCTGCTGCATCCTGCTCAGGATGTGAATTCTCCCCTTGTTTAGCATATCCATGTGGAACATATGTTCCTGCCTGTGAGTCACTTAGCAGCCATTTCATTATTAAAGCACTGAAATGTAGTACACACACACACACACACACACACGTGCGTGCACACACACTCACACACATGCACACACCCATGAGGTGTAATACTATCTGTGGTTTCAGATATTTGCTGGGAATCTTGGAAAATCCCCCATGGATAAGCGAGGACTATTGTATTTATGGAAAAGAATAAATAACTAAGTATGACTTAAAAATGTTTAAGAGGCAGAAAGGTTAATTAGTGGTGTTACATTTAAACACAGTGAAAAATGCAAGAAGACTTTACACTCAAAGTCCTAGAAGCTGTGGTATCAAATGGGCTGTGTGAACCAGAAGTCTTGGCATCCCTGACCAAGTCAGAATTAAGAGAGAAAATCCATACATTGAGCTAACAGATTCTCATGAGAAAAAATAGAGGAAGAGTTATTAGTTGTATCAAAAAAAGTCTATGTATTATTTACATTTTAAATACATTAAACTATTATACTGTTTGAAAAAACAAATTCATAGACCAGGTGAATAAGAAACATGCTAGTCCTCAAATTTTAATAAACTTGATGTCCAGGGGTAACTATCTTAGTCCATTTGAGCTATTTTAACAAAATAGTGTAGACTGGGTAATTTATAAAGAATAGAAATTGGTTGTTCACAGTTCTGGGGTCTATAAAATCCAAGCTCAAGAAAGCAGCAGGTTTCTTGTGTGGTGAGGGTCTTCTTAAGCTATTTAGTACTCGCCTTATACCTCCTCTGGCTTCTGGAGGAGAGAGAGGGAGAGAGAACTGATTAGTGCTTATTAAGAGACGTAGAAACCCTCCCTCCCCCAAAAAAAATATCCAGACACCCAAATTTCTGTTCACCATACTTCTTTTCTAGTTTAATAAGAATACTTTCTAGTAACACTTCTATTTCACCTGAAATTTTTTTTTCATAAAATATAACATTTCATTGCAGTCTGTATGACACCAGAAAGGGTAATTTTTTTTCCCTCTCATTTATTTGGGAGCTTGAGGCTTTGTCCTATGCTGTCTGCCTGGCTTAGTCCAACATACTTAACTCTGTGACGTTGTCCCCTGGTTACTAAAATAATTTTTCTTTTATATTCTTGAAATTGAATCTATGTTCAATTGGTAGGCTCAGCATTCTATACAGAATGATTTATAAACCTGTCATTTTAAAAGATAACATGGAAAACAAATCTCTCAATGAGGTCAGCGGCACTGCTACCGTTCAGTTACATAATTTCCACTATTGAAAAGAACTTAAAGCAGAATTTAAAATCCAAAGCAGTTAACTGGCATCCTTGGAAAGGTAGAAAGTGTAATTTCTGAACTGAACGTCTCACGTGTACACAACACAATCTACACCACTGCTTAATGTGTCAAAAAAGTTAACTGAAAGACACATGCGTGTGCATGAACACACACGCATCATTCTGAATTCATAGAAAAAGGAATTTGTGTTGGATATAAAACAATGGATCTGTGAATGGAAGTATGAACTCTGCCTTAGAAGACTGTCAATCTGTTATAATAATGTATAGTCACTGAATCTTTTATTTAGTCAAGAATTTTTGTTACTACCCTTCCTAAATGCCACCTAGTTGGAATATAAAAATCAAGCAGAATAGTCCATGATTAAAGAAGTGTACACCATTGGTAGGGACAGGCAATCTCACCAAAATCCCAGGTTCATTGACAATTTCTTTTTAATGCATTATCATTTAGGGAATTAATTTTTTTTTTTTTTCGAGACAGAGTCTGTCTCCCCGGTAGAGTGCAGAACTGTCATAGCTCACACCACAAACTCCTGGGCTCATGGGATCCTCCTGCCTTAACCTCCCAAACAGCTGGGACTACAAGCATGTGCCACCATGTCCAGCTAGTTTTTCTAATTTTTCTTTTGTAGAGATGGGGGTCTCACTCTTGCTCAGATTGGCCTGGAAGTCCTGAGCTCAAGCAATCCACTCCCCTTGGCCTCCCAGAGTGCTGAGATTACAGGCATGAGCCACCTTGTCCGGCCAGGGAATCAATTCTTTTACAAATTAAGCCATATATGTAGAAAGATTACTGGAAAACTGGGAGGGAATTGATTCTTACAGACAGACATTTGAAACCCCCCTCCCCAAAAATAAAGAATCGGTGACACTAAAATTTCTGTTCACCATACTTCTTACCTGGGTTAAAAAAAGTATTTTCCAGCTATACTTCTGTTTCACATAAATTTTTTCAAGCCATAAAATGTACCATTTCATTGCAGTCCAGAGGTAGAGAAGAGAGACCTCAGTTTTAACACTTTCAAGAAGCACACCCTAAATGAAATACACTAAAATAAAGTTTTTAGGTGAAATACTGGGTGACCAAAGTTGACTGCGTGTCTTGTATTTTTATTTGCTAAGTCTGGCAACCTGTCTGTAAAGCTTCTACCAAACACCTTTTCCAGGGATTGTTACAGTGAGTGGGTGGAATCCTCCAGGGTTGAGACCCACAGGGGAGAAATGAGCACCAACCAGCCCTTAGACAGCTGACAGGTGGGAAATCCCTACAGCTGAGATAAACCAGGGGGTGGCTTATCAGTCTGCTTGAACCTGATATGAAACTTTCTCAGTTCCCTTGTGCCCTGGCCAGAGAATAATTTGGCTCAGAAAGAAATTTTTCATTTCCTCCTGTTGTGATTTTAGCTTCTGATTTCTGTCATTAAAGAGCCTTCACAAGCCAAGGCTTCATCTTAACATAAAATATTCTGAACATAAATCTTGGCTTTCCTCTTTGATTATAAAAATTGTGCTCCTTATGAAGCTGTTCTTGCATATACAGAAATATTTGGGGTTTTTATTAGACTTACTTCACTTAAGTATTAAAGGAAGCAACAGGCCCACCGATTGCCCCGGGCACTAATAGTACCTAATATAGCCAATTGCAAACAGCAGTCTAATTTGTTGATTTCAAGTGAAGTGTAATTATATTGCTTCATTTGCTGAGCAAATCACATGAGAGTTTCTCTCTAAATCAGCCTGATTGTGTAATGAAGAGCTAATTACAAACAGCAGTGTTCTTGCAGTAAATTTATTGTAAATGCTAATGCCAGGTTGGCTCCTTGGTGACAATGGCTCATTAGAACATTAACAAAAGCAACCCTGGGAAAATGCCCAAAGCAGGGCTACCGGTCTCTGCATCTCAGAAGCTGCCATGATTACATCCTTCAACATGTAATTACTCAGAAAATGGTGTTTGATTTAGGTTTTGGCAAATTTTTAAAGAAGAACGAAAAGACATTTTTAGAGCAAAACAAAATGATTTGGAAAGCCTTTTTGTCAGGCTTAATGGATGCTTCATTATTCCAGGTGCAGCCTGGAAACAGAATTTGACAAGAAGCTCTTTCAGACACAGGCAATACTTGACAACTGAATTCTTCTGTTTTATTGTCCAAATGGAATTGATGACTTCAGAAATATACACACACACAAACACACATACACATGCATATACATACATAAACACATACACAAACACATACATATATATATATACACACAAGGTTGGGCAATTACATTCACAAACTCATCCTAGAAAAAGTGCTACATACCTCACTGCTGAATATCACTACAGTCACCAGATGGTCAAGGTGATGGTAATGATATTCAGCCACGAGGTATGCAACACTTTTTCTAGGGTGAGTTTCTAAACTTAATTGTCTGATCTTGTATATATACTTAGATATTTTCCCCTTGCATTAAAGTGATACAAGTACATGAATCAGGAGCTAGGTGAACAAGTTGCGACTCCCCACATCCTTCTGTCCAGCTGGAGATTTTTCCTCTAAGTTGGGAATTACCTAAGCCGTGTGCTCTGGACCGCCTCATGCCCCTGCAGCGCCCACTGCAGCTGGATCCTTACAAACCAGCACGTTCACTTCTGTTCCTCTTAAGACAGTCTTTGTGCCAATTCTATAGCCCTGAATGTGTTCACCTTCAGAGTACCAAAAAAAGCCCATGAACCTCGTCCTCTCATTGACTTACCAATCACAAAGTTTTCTTCCTCTTGTTCTAACGAGGAGCTTAAGATGCAGACCTTTCTGGAATCATCAAGAATTTAGTGTATCACTTGGTGAAGCTTAGCAGGACACTCATGGGAAAGTAGCACTGTGTCTACAACTAACCTGTCCCATTTGTTAATTTTCAAAGCATCTCCATGCATAATTTTTTAAAATCGATATTATTGAATTTTAAGATGCTATGCCCTCAACAAATCTAAATCTAGTCTTGGTGTGGTCTTCAAACACTTTGATTCTCTCCCTTGATAAAGAAAAATCATAAATAGAAAGGCAAGCCCAGTTTAAATATGGGTAGTATGTATGAGGTATGTATTAATAACACTTACCTTAAAGACTAAAAATGAGGCCAGAAATATAATTTAGTAGATGAATTATAAAAATAAAATGGTTCATGCATGCTACCTACAAAATGTAAAAATGATGTTTGTACAAACTAAAGTAAACTTGTTTCTTTCATGCTGGGAACTAAAGGCTTCAGTTATCACACACACACACACACTGTCTCTAAGAGAAAAATTAATAAAATTAAATATCAGATAGCTATTCACTATTTCTACATTCCTAAACACTAAATTTACTTTTTAAAAAATGTACAGCAGGGGCGGTGCCCATGGCTCAGTGAGTAGGATGCCGACCCCATATACCAAGAGTGGTGGGGTTCGAACCCATCCCCAGCCAAACTGCAACCAAAAAAAAAATAGCTGGGGAGTTGTGGCAGATGCCTGTAGTCCCAGCTACTCAGGAGGCTGAGGCAAGAGAATCATCTAAGCCCAAGAGCTAGAGGTTGCTGTGAACTGTGACGCCACGGCACTCTACCGAGGGTGACAAAATGAGACTCTGTTTCAAAAAAAAAAAAAAAGTATAGCAGAAAACTGAGAACATTTTATGAATGAGAAGAAACTGAGGCGCACATAGGAAAAGTTCTTGGCTCAAATTCTTCTAACCAATTAATGGCAGAGCAGAAAAGGAGTTGAGTGTGCTCTGACCATCAGTCTGCATCTCTTAAATTACTAAGCCCAGTTTATTGTAAATTATGGTCCTCATCCAATTTTGTGTCTTAAATTATTGCTACAGCAAACATCAATATTTTTTCAAATTTTATATCAACAAAAGAATTTCTGTTTTATCCTTTAAATTTTAAAAGTTTATATTTTCAAGAGTTTGTGGGATGAGAACCAAATATTATGTAACTTTTCTGTCCATATATGTGGATTAATTCTGTTTACTTTTGTTCTATCTCATCCCAACAAATAATTACAGAAATCATATAATATTAATTATTACCTCCCTCTAAAAATCATTTTAAATGGGTCAGTTTTATAACTTGTGTGTTGAAATTTTTATTATTTCATGTTCATGACAGCAATGTTTATAAGGTTTTCAAGATCTTTCGGGATCATCTGAAATGCACATAATTTAATGCTCCAGTTAAAGGCCCCTATTCTCTTCACCACCACACTTTATCATTGAGCTCTATTCATGCTTCTAATCGGTCTTTTAATTTTTTACATTTATGATTTCTTTTCACATTATCCAGCATGAACTTTATGAGATCAATAATCCGATTTAGGCTCTGAGCAGGAAAACCGAGTGGATGACAGCCTACCCGTGATGAATGCTTTCGTCCATGCAGGAAATGACACATTAAAAAAAAAAAATCACAGCAATAAAGTATGCCCAACTAGGTGATAAAAAATTCATGAGGATACAAAGTTATTCAGGCATGTGGCAGATTCTATGGCAACGATGCCACCAACTTATATTAATGTCTACTGTGTGCAAATGTAGTGTTCCTTTTGTGGGCATTGCTTCCATTTCATATAGCAATGCATCACTGTTTTGATTTGTTTAGAATCTATTTAAATAACTCTTTGCAAGATATTGAGCTTTATATTTGGGGCAAGGATCAATCATCATATAATGAATTCACTTTTGGATTATGTCTATACAAGGAAACATAAAATGAATGTTTGCTTTATTTGATGATTCAGGTGCAAGGTCTATTGACTTTGTGGGATGAATGGTGATATTTGACTTTATTAAGAGCCTAAAGTAATCATACACATCATTAAAACATATACTGCATTTCGCTCTATGCAGAATTAGCCTCCATAAAGAGAAAATGGAGTTGAATGTTTAGCTGATTCCATACAAAGCTGTACTACCCTATAATTTATAAGCTTCGGGTAGCCTATGAATGTGATTTTCCTCCTAAGAATACTGTGTAGAATACGCTCCAAGTCTTTATTCCAAGAGCAATTATTTGCCAATATGTTGTTTTGCTAAACATTTTTTAAAGTATTATTGAAACTGTGGGAAATATGTAGGAAGTAAAATTAGGAAGCCCTATCTCTTGCTACTAATGTATAAATTGTTACCCTTTTTTTTTCTTTTCTTTATTTTTTGTCACAGCATTTGGGGATTCGGGTAAAATACCTCCTTCAGAATGTTTCTTGGCATTCCTTATTTTTTATCAGTGAACTTGAAAGTCTATCAACAAATTATTACTATGTGTGACTAGGGGAAATGGGTCCCATTAAAGCAGACACTGTGGGTTCAGAGTGCCTCCCAGTGCCATCATCTGTCACCTCTGTGAATCTTCTACCTAAAATAGGAATGGCAGTGCACTGAATGTGACCCTATCTGGCCGTACCTACACCCAAACAGATACACCACATGGCATAGTACAGGCTGGCAGAGAACAGAAACACCTGTATTTGGGATTTAACTGTGTCCCAACCAAAATCAGCTTATAAACAAAATAAATTTAAAACACATGTATATGTGTATATCAAAGTACACATGTTTTATCATGTTTATATATGTGTGAGTTGTAAGTTATATAAAATTGTTATTTAATATAAAAGCATCTCAGCCAAGTGCAGTGGCACATACCTGTAATCCCAGCACTCTGGTAAGTCAAGGTAGGAAGATCCCTTGAGCTCAGGAGTTCGAGACCAGCCTGAGCAAGAGTGAGATGCTGTCTCTATTAGAACTAGAAAAATTAGCTGGGCCTGGTGGCAGGTGCCTATAGTCCCAGCCACTCAGGAGGCTGAGGCAGGAGGATCCCTTTAGTCCAACAGTTTGAGGCTGCTGTGAGCTGTGACAGCACAGCACTCTACTCTAAATGAATAAATGAGTGAAGGCATGCATATGATTCTGTATACACTTATGCATGCCTTCCCTCTGCTTTTCTCATTTTTTCCAGATTGTACAATTTTTCCACATTGTACAAATTTTCCACATTGCTCTACCTGAAACCACAAGCTATTTGAAGTAACTAATATCCCAGCTCTCTGGTTTTGCTTTAGTGGAAACCATGGACCTGACGGACATCACTGCCCCGGTGTCCGGCTGACTGTATCTGTCCACTTGCCCACTGGCTCTACTTGGTGATTTCGTCTTTATTTGGGCATGTTTTAGTTAAGATCAATACTGAAAATTTCCCCAGTCTAGAAATTTGTCTATACCAGTAGAAATCTTCAGAAATTCAAGACTTAAATGCATCAACATTCTGTGCTCATTATTTCAAAGATTCATAGCAAATACCATCATTTACTATGAGCTATACTCTGTTCCTTAGTTTTAGGAAGCCTTTTTAATTAAAAAAAAAATATGTTGGGTATCTTCAGTCTGATGAAGACAGATGAATGGCTAACAAACATTTGAAAAAATGTTCTTTATTCCTGATCATCGGAGAAATGTGAATAAGAACACCCCCTGAGATATCACCTAACCAGTGAGAATGGCCCACATCACAAAGTCTCAAAGCTGCAGATGCTGGCGTGGATGTGGAGTAAAGGGAACACTTTTACACTGCTGGTGGGACTGCAAACTAATACAATTTTTTGGAAGGAAGTATGGAAAATCCTCAAAGAACTCAAATTAGACTTCCCATTTGATCCTGTAATCTCATTAATAGGCATCTACCCAGAAGAAAAAAAAAATCATTTTATCATGACATTCGCACTAAACTGTTTATCTCAGCTCAATTTACAATCACCAAAATGAGTTCTAAATTTTTTTAAGAGTAGGAATCTTTAAAATCTTAACTACTTGAAAAGAAAATAACATTTCAAAATAAACAACTGCTGTAGGTAGCCTTAAAATAAGTGATTATTACCCAAAATTCCCAGTAAGTTCTTTTCAACAAATAGTCTTTTTAAAAAATTTTTTCAGTCAATCGGCTCTTCTACAAATTGGTGTTTGTAGTAGACAACTAGCAATTTATACCAGCTGGTATAAGATATACCAAATTCATAAGTAGTTATTATAGATGTTACTACTAACGGTAATAGTCAACACTGATAGAAAAGTTAGTAATAGATTTTTTAAGGTCCTCATTATTAATATATATCTCACAGAACTTAAAATAATTAGAAGTAATTATTATACTGAGTAACCAAATGTCTAATTTCTTGTTCCAGAGATACGTGCATGCTACTTCCATCAAGCAGTAGTTGGTTTTACAAATTAATAACCTCTGTTCCACTTTATATAGTATTGCCTTTGAGTTGGTATCTGACATTAGTCTAATAAACTTACAACTGCAGAGCTGTGATTCTGAACATACATAGTTCTCTTCTCATTAAATATCAACATCTAGAACTTTTCAGTTTAACTGATACTAATGAGAACATTTTAGTGAGGAAAATTTACTATAAAATGCCAAGTAGAAAAATTTTCTCCTAGGGCGTTTTCATATTTCTGTGAAGTTTTTCTGAGGTTGGTATTTAAAAGCTCAAACAATGATCAATAACTTTTTTAGATATAAGCACATAAATTAATGCATTTGTATGCAGACATTCAGTAGCTAAACTTGAAGTTATCCTCACCCTTGGTCTGTTCAAGATGCCTGTATTTTAATTGAAGAAAGTGCATATTTGTTGAACACCTACATACTTAGATGCTTTTTTGTAGACTGTCTTGACTAATTCACACACCTACTCTATAAAATAACAGAAACCAAGGCTTAGACTTGGCATCTTGCTGCAGACCACGAAGCTCGTAAGTGTGAGAAAGTAAAAATGTCCACATATTGATACTTTAACATGCTAGGCTGATTATTCTAGAAATACTCCCAAGAATAAATCTTTATGTATTTCAAAGCAAAGAAAATGCTGCAATAACTTTCTAAATGTAAATAAAAATGTTCTTAATTGATTACTTTTTCGCTATTTGATATGGCAATAGCTTTGTATTTTTCATTTGATAATACAGAAATTATATGCTAACAGGAAGCATTTTATTATGTATTTTTTCCTATAAAACTTCATTTTACTTTTAAATGATCTTAAATGTATACATCACATTAAATTCACCATCTTAAACTTCATTAATACGTACCATTCAGGAATGTTCGGTGCATCTAAATTGTTCTGTAACCAATCTCCAGAACTCTATTAGGTAATTTTTTAATTCAAGGTCTGAATAGAAATACATTTAGGAAATTAAACAGGCCCGTAATCTTGGTTATTGCTCTTAAAATGATGTCTGAAAATCTTATTGGCTAGTGGTGCAGTAACACTCTACATGGTCTGCGTCACGGGCCTTATTTTGGATATGTGACTTATTAATTGCTATCTGCCGTAAAGCTGAGATGACCCATAACATATTTTATTGTCTGCTACATCATTCAGTGAAATAATTTCTTAATTAGAAGTTATTAGAAATAGAACTTTACTTCTCTGATCCTTCCCAAAGAGATTCCTCAAAACAACCAACAAACCAAAACCTACAAACAGACATAATTTTAAGTTTACTTTGGGATGTATGGAAACTCAGACACAGTTAATTTTATTGAGGTTGTTTTTTTTTTTTTCTTATTGGCTCTCTTATTTCTCTTCTTATTTTCTGGGTTGCTTTATGATGTTGTGACACACTGATTTTTTCCTTCTTCACCTGAGACCAACAAAGACAATAGGAAATAAAATATTTTGTTGTTTTGTATAATTACATGGCATATGTGACATTTACTGTGGAACCTCTGTGAGCTGACCACCCAGGGACTGTAAGAAGCTGGTCAACATATGGAGGTGGTCACCATACAGAACTAGGCCATGTCCAGTCAATGAAAATTAGGTCAGCTTAAGGAGGTGGTCGGTGTGGGAGGTCGATGGGGGAAGGAGGTTAATTGTGGAGGTCCTGCCATAAATACGAGTGGTTTTTGCTTTGGAGAAAGGGAACCACATTCAAAGAAACTCTGGGCTTTGAAAGGTCAGAGATTGTGGAAATTCACAAAATAATTTCTGACTAAATGAACTGTGCTGTCCTAAAATTAAAGGTATATCTGTTTGATGTTTTTTTTTTTCTGAATCTTAATTGCTCATCTTTAATAGGTAAATATGAACATGTTTAGTCAGCAAACAGCAATGTCTATTTGCTGATGAAGTAGTTACATTAGGACCAAAGGGCTCTTAATGTAGTAAGAAATTGGTGAAGATTTATATCAGCACTGTAAAGTATGTTCTGATAATAGGAAATGATACATGACTCTATACTGAAAGAGGAAAAAAAAAACAAGATTAAATTTACTGGTATTGGTGATGTCATAAACCATAATGCAGAGGTTGAGTAGTTTATAAATATCAGAGGAAGCTGGTAATGCAATTGCTACATCAGTATGCAGTCGGAATCTGATTTCGACCTCCAAAATAAACTCTGACAAGTCATTTGTCTTTGGGAAGTGATAATTGTGACTAAATCTCCCACCTGAAAAAAGGGTTTCAGTGAAATTACCTTTCACATATTACGTGGCACAGAGGAGGTTTGGACACCGATGATGATGCTGCTAAAATTTTTTTCCAGTGATTTCTAATATATTTTATCGTGTAGCACACGATAAAAAAAAAAAATTAAAAATGAACTGCTCAGTGAGGTATCCAGAAGAGGCATTTGCAGTCTGCTTTAGTCACCCTCAGGGATGAAGGGACAAGGTCTGTGTTCACCAGCAGCCTGCCTGGGTCACATGAGTGCACTGTGGGATGTGAGCTGAGAAACCCTGAAATGTGCACAACATTCATGTGTTAATTCAACACATACTCACTGCACTCATAGGTTTGGGGATAGAGCAATAAAAAAAAAAAAATTAGACAAAATTCCCTATCTTCGTGGAGTTTATATTCTGCAGGGAAGATAGAAAGGTAACAAATTAAGTCAGGAAAATATAGCACATTACATGGTAATACTCTTAAGAAGAAGAAAAGTAAAACAAAAGATTGAAGAACTTGAATATATTTTAGATGATGAGGTCAGAGAAGGCCTCACAGTGAAATAACCTGTTGGATAAAACTTGGAAGAAGTGAAGGAGCTGACCATCTGTTCACTCGTTTCATAAGAGTATTGTGTATGCAAATTGTACGTACATAGTATCCTCTTAGGGAATCTGAGAACCCATTAATTATTTTTATGCTAAAAATCCCAAACATAGTTGAGTGTAATGGAACCATCTAAGAGTGTGATAAAGGAGAGTTGTTTTTCACCTGTGACTTAGAAAATAACTGCCTAATAACTTTTCCAGGAGAGGAAAAGTGTATCACTCACTCACATAGTGGCTGTTGCCTACATAATCCAGATGGGCCCCTTTCCTGGATAACTGTGGCCCACGTGGTGGCTCTGAGATCCAGGTTACTCACATCTTGTGGTCCCATTGTTCTGTGGCTCTGACATTACCTGATGTCAACAATGGAAGACCAGCAGAAGACAAAATGGGAAAATATGTTGTGGCGGGCCAGGCTTGGAAACGGCACAGCCCTTCTACTACAATTCACTGAACTCAGTTATGAGAACTGAACAGATTGCACATTAACAAGAGGTGTGGGGAACATATACAGTCATCTCTGTTGTTGTTACCACTAACGCTTTGTGACAAAGTCAGAGGCTACAGAGATAGCATCAGAGTACTCTGAAAGATGTCACACACAGATCATTTGGCAATGCTGCAGGGCCAAATGATGTGGGCTGCCTCATTCATTGTATGAAAACGTCTTTTAATTGAGAAATAGTTGCAAATGGGAAATTTTTCTTTATAAGAAGCTAAAGTAAATTAAATATGAGGAAAGTACCCAAAATATGTGATCATGACACTGAGACATGCTAATCTAGAGATAGACATTTTCGTTAGTACATCAAAAGTTAAATGATGATATCAGAAAGCATCATCAAATACCACTGAATTATAAAAAGGAATGCAAATGTAGGCTCTGAAATGCAGTGTACTATTATAAAGAAGTTACTAAAATGATTAGAATACATATATATATTCTTTTTTTTTTTTTTTGAGACAAAGTCTTTGTCGCTCTGGCTAGAGTGCTATGGCATTATAGCTCACAGCAACCACAAACTCCTGGGCTCAGATCCCCCTGCTTTGGCCTCCCAGAGTGCTAGGATTATAGGTGTGAGCATCGTACCTAGCCGTATTTTTTCAATTACTATAAAAGTACCTAACATTAGAAAATGATGATATAGGAGAATATAAAAAAAAAAATGGTTAAAAGAATTTCAGATACTCACAAACTCTAAGTTAGTAAGCTTTATGTTGGTTTTCTACAGCATAGTTTTAAAATATTTTAATAACTAAACCTTCTTTGTCCAAATGAAATCATGCATATGGCACAATGTAAAAAATAATAATAATCATATAGCACATGGCTATGTTCCACTATTGGAATCTTCATTATCAGGCAGAAAATTCTTCATTGAGACCCCTAGATCAACTCTTTCATATCCTTGTGATTTTCTTTTTGAGTTTTTTAAAAAAAATTATTTCAGATTAATATGAGGGTACAGATAATAAGGTTACACTGTTTGTATTTCTAAGGTAAAGTTCAAGTTGTAGCTGAACCCTTTACCCAGGGGGCGTGCTGACCACCCTCACACTGTGCACATCAGGTGAGATCCCGCCCACCAGGGGGCGTGCTGACCACCCTCACACTGTGCACATTAAGTGAGAGTGCCAGCCACCTCCCTCCTGCCCTTCCCCTCCCCCACCTCTCTCTGCCTGCTCCCTAGACTATATTTGTATTTTTCTTTTGTGTAAGTTGTTATGTTGGTTTCATATTAGTATTGAGTACATTGGACACTTACTTTTCCATTTTTGTGATACTTTACTGAGAAGAGTGTGTTTCACTCCATCCAGGTAAATGCAAAAGATGTACAATTGCCATCTTTTCTTATGGTTGAATAGCACTCCCTGGTCTACATATGCCACAGTTGTTAATCCCTTCAGGTGTTGATGGGCACTTGGGTTGATTCCACTTCTTGGCAATTGTGAACTGAGTTGCAGTAAACATTCTAGTGCAAATGTCCTTGTGGTAAAATGATTTTTATTCTCTTGGGTAGATACTCCTTGTGATTCTTTGAGACATGGTTTAGAAAATCATGCTAAAGATTATTTCTGACTGTAAGAAAGAGAAAATTCAATTTCATTGTCTTAAAGGGTTTTGTTGTTGTTGTTGTTATTGTTCTTACAACAAAATCAGAAGATAAACAGACCAATAGTGTTAAGGTGGTATCTCTAGATTGTTCTGGCCTTTCCCAAATATTGGCTCTCTCAAAGTCACAAAATGACTCTTATAGCTCTAAAAATAGATCCTCATTCTCAGCAGGAAGATGGAGAAGCAAGCAGTAGTGTCTGTCATCTCAAATCTTTTATCAGCAAAGAAAAGGCTTTTCAGAATTCCCTCCATTGCCAGCTCCTCTGACTACCACTTGAGTTAGTCGTCAGAACTGAGTCGTGTCACTATTCATAGCTGAAATAAGGGACATCCTGATGGAACTGAACAGCACTCATCACTGGGAACCAGCTTTATGCCACTTCAAATAAGAGTACGTTTCTGTTACTCCAGAGAAAAGGAGGGAAAAAATACCCCAGAGGTGACTAAGAATACCCACCACACGGAGGCACTCAGTGACATATGTAGCTCCATTTTTGATTGGAGCATCTTGATTTTGAAATTGCATTTACTTATGCTCTGGCAACTAATCTTATAATGTTTCCCTGTAGGCAAATTCGAACCTAATGTAAAAATCGGGTCTGGCCGTGTAAAATACTTTAAAGCAATTGTTCATAAGCATGTGCCATGATAACAAATATTCCTCTGTAGATTTTCAAAACAAAAGGAAAAAGGGTGAGGATGTATCTGGAATAGTGTTCCTGTCTTTACAGAAATTGTATATATTACTTGAAAAGAAAAGTATTTCATGTTTCCAAAGTGTTCAATAAATTACATGCATTAAATTGCTACTGGTTTGCTTGACAGATCAGGAAAATTCAATCTGTGCTTTTTAAGATTCTCTTTTCATTTATCTTTATTTCCTAATCTTTCCCCAAATGTATAAAAATATGAAAAGTCAATCTTTATTTCATTGCCTTCATGGAAGACAGAGTTTTATCTTCATAAATTTTCTGAGCTGTGAAGGAACTTTATGAACCTGTTTATTGAGAGACTGAATCACAGGAAAGTTCTGTGTTTTCAAAAAAAAATAGCTTATTAACTTATAAGGTATTTTAAATTGTTCTTTTATTTCTTATTCTAATTTTTTTCTTACAATTCATCTAAATTTCTGTGCTATTATCACAATGTAAGATATATTGATATATCAATAGAAACATCCAAACTAGCACCCGTGATGTCCAGAGTTAATATTGGCTTGTCATTTGTTAGTTCTATTAAACTTTTTTTTTTGTCATTTTTTAAATTTCAAAATACTGGCCAGGTGTAATGGCTCATACCTGCAATCCCAGCACTCTGGGAGGCCACGGCAGGTGGATTGCTTGAGCTCAGGAGGTGGAGACCAGCCTGAGCAAGAGCAAGACCCCGTCTCTAGAAAAATAAAAAGACTAGCATGGTGTTACACACCAGTAATCTCAGCTACTCAGGAGGCTGAGGCAGGAGGATTGCTTGAGCCTGACAGTTTGCCGTTGCTGTAAACTATCCTGATACTCTGCCAGGGCAACAGAGTGAGAGACTGCCTCAGAAAAAAAAATCAAAATATTAAAGAGGTACAGATGTTTTTGAGACATTGCTGGAGTCAGGTCTATAGCTGTGGCCGTCACCCACATGATGTTCACTGCACTCATTGGCTGGGCTTTTGCCCTTCTCCTGCTATCCCTTCCCCCTATTTGATTTCCAATGACTTTTACTTCCCTCTGTGTACTTGTGTGCCCATCAGTTGGTTCCAGACTATTAGACAGTACATGTGGTGTTGTTTTCCCATTTTAGGTATACTTTGCTGAGGAGAAAGATCCTCTGTTCCTTCCAAATTACCATAAAAGGTGTTAATTCATTTTTTTAATGTGAGTAGGACTCCATGGTGTGCAGGTATGTGTCATTAACCTGCTCATGACTTGATGGGGACTTGGGCTGACTCCACCTCTTTGCAGTTGTGAGTGGTCCTGCTTTTCTCCAGTGTATACTGTTGTCTGCTTTGTCAGAGACTGGTTCAGGGATGGTTTTATATCTGAGTTTTCTATTCTCTTTCACCAGCTCACGTCTCCATTTTTGTACCAATACCATGCTGTTCTGGTGACTACGACCTTGTAATATAGTTAGAAGTCAGGTAATGTGATGCCTCTAGATTTGTTCTTTTTGCTTAGAATTGCTTTGGCTATTCGGGCTCTTTTCTAGTTCCAAGTGAGGCAGAGAATTATTTTTTCCTAGAACAGTCATTTAATATCTCCAGACTTCAACCATGTCATTTATCAAAATACAGTGATGCTATCTTCTCTGATTTTCACACAGAATTGCCATGATCTAAAATGTGTAATTATGTTTTCAAAATCATAGATTTCTAATTCATGTGTACATAGTATATGTCTACATATTTGATATGATTGTGAAATGATTTATTTCTCTAAACCCAAAGTGTTCAATAGAATAAAAGACTTAATATGCAGATGATAGATGTTCACTGTAGATTTTTCTTTCAGTGTGGAATGAAAGGTAATTTGGTTGGGGCTTTCATTTATAAATCTATGTACGAAATCCATAGTTTCATTTTCAAATATAGGCATCATATTACTATTAGTGGCACACGTGGGATTCAATTTTCTGTAGTTTCCTAGTTTTTAAAAAGAAATCGCATTTCCAGTTGCCAGTAATCACATCCAAAGTCCTCACTCAGAAGTTCTCACATCTTTGTGTTATTCCGATCCTAACTCTGACGCTTACTGAGGCTATCCAGGAGCTCCCAGATTTGGACAGTAGGCAGTACCCATACTCTGATTTTATTCTGAGACATTGTTAATGTTTTCCAATTGTGTACCTTCGCCATAAATTGACCTTTAACTTGAGATATTTTAGTCATCGTTAAAGGTATTATTGGGCCTTGGTCCATCCCTTTTCTGACTTTGCAAGGTTACAACTTTTGGTGTCTCTATTCCTTTTCATTTAAGTTTGTTGGTTACTAAATTCTTTCTTATGAAACATTATCAGACATTACCAATAGCAACCTTTCTTGCCAAACATTATCAATAACGACCTTAGGATGCTGTGAAGTTTCTGCTTTCCAGCCTCTTCTCTGAGAAATGAGCTTTCTGTCTTCAAAGTAATTGCAGATAACAGCTGGGCCAAATATCCTGCTATTGGTTCACATGGCTTAGTGACTTTCCAGAATCCAAGAGTAGTTTCTTTACTATCTGTGGCTCAACTGCTAATGCAATACAATGTTGTCCAGAATTTTTTTTTTACAGTATTACTTTGTTTCTAAATAAGTTTCAGTTGTAGTTGCACAATGAGTTCTCAAATCTCAGTAGCCAGCACAGCCTAGGAAGGACTCTGCTTCCTGTTGTCCAGTGATCAGTCCAGCACAGCCATGTCCAGCATAGCCTGGGAAGGACTGTGTTCCATGTTGTCACTCAGGGATCCAGTCTGACCAACGCTTCACCACCCTGTGATGCCATGGGTCTCTGGGTTAAATACAGCTCATTGCCCAGAGTGGGTTGTATGGGCCAAACTTAATAAAAATCAGAGACCACTCATAGAACTTTTGTTCTTGCCACACTCATCTAAATCAGTTTGTATGAGGGTCTGGAAATAAAGGGCAATATGATTCTATAAAATCTCATAGAAATTTTGTTTTAAAAAAAAATTAAAAGGAGCCTCACAGTGGCTCACACCTGTAATCCAAGCACTTTGGGAAGCTGAGACAGGAGGATCCCTTGAGCTCAGGAGTTTGAGACCAGTCTGAACAAGAGCAAGACCCTATCTCTAGTAAAAATATAAAAACTAGCCAGACATGGTGGGTACCTGTAGTCCCAGCTACTCAGGAGGCTGAGACAGGAGGATTGAGGTTACTGTGAGCTATGACTCCACAGCACTCTACCCAGGGTGACAGTGAGACTCTTTTAAAAATTTTTTTTTAAAAGAATCAGACATTGGAAGTATAAACTCAGATAAGACAGGTTATAGATAAGTGATGAAATGACATTAATGAGTGTAGGCTCTCCCAACATGTAGCTTAGATGGATTTAAAATCAGGAAAAGACAACTGGATATCTGAATTGTCAAGAGGTAAGGATCTTCAAAACCAGCTCAGTGTTTTCTGACTTTTCAAAAAATTCTGCTTTACATCTAGACATCTGTGTGTCTTCTTGTCATATGTAGTATCATATACAGTAGTATAATAAGACTTCCTTTTAATTAACAGTATATTTTAGGAGAAACACATGAATAAAATGCCCATCACTATGTCCAGTTTTCAACTCCCTCATGGATCTAAGTATACATTTTTGTAAATTAGGTGAAAAGTTCCCCCAAATTCTTTATAATAATAACTAAAATCAACATTTATATTTGCCAAGCACAGTCCAATTTTCTTTTTACTGATAACTTTTATTGGTGTAAATGAGAATTTTTAATTCACTTTGGACTTAAGTATTTGAAAAGCACATTCAGGATTTAACTTTGAATGGACATTTTTCCCCCTAATGAATATTTTGATTAAGGTAATAAACCTTTAAAAGTAAAGATCAGTAAAGTCATGTAAATGTGCCTTTGAGAGCAGCTGGTGCCCCTGGAGATGTGAAACCCTGAAGGGGAAATGAATCTCCTTTCACATTTAGTTTCTTCTTGTCATTCTCTTATTTCAATGAAATTAGACTTCTGTGGGGGAAAAAAATAGGATAGTTGTTTCCAAAAAATGTATAAGCTTCTGTTTTATCTCCCCCGATAAAGATTTCAGAACATGGTTTATACACTTATAATTGTTTGCAGCCACTGTTTGTAATTTCATGAATTAAAACAGCCCCTGCTCATCAATCAACAGGAAAACATTGTATGAATCTGACTTTTACCATCACTGGCTAATTTATAGGTAGACTATTGCAACAGAGTGAGAAACTTAGAAAATACTGCCTAAAAACTCGGGTACTTCTGATTCTCCTTCCATTACTATTTTTATGAGCTGATCCCCTTCTATAAGGAAGAATTATGAAGACCCAGTTGACTATCCAGTGATGTCTGCGGCCCTCATTCCCTAAGAGAAAATGTACACAATTTTGGTCATGAGACTTCTGTTTGTTGCTAGATCCTTAGTTAAATATTTTATTTTAAAGCAGGGAACTTTTCTTGATTTCAGGCTATTTATCCTTGGGGGATAGACAATACTTCTTCCTCCAGGGTCTATAGTATTTGTTCAGATTGCCAGTGGGTCATTAAGGCAACCTCCTTAAATGATGGACATTCTGCTTATGCAGAACTTCAAGAATCATCTAAACTTTCTTTTTAAAACATTTTTATTTTTATATTGTTTCAGGTTAATTTGAGGATACAAAGAATCAGGTTGCAGTATTTGCATTTGTTAGGTTTAGTCTCTCTTATATTTGCGTCCTGTCCCCAGGAGCTGTGCCATGTACCCTTACATTGTGCCCATTAGGTGGGAGCTCAGCCATCCCCCTCCCATCTCCCTCTCCCTCCTCCCCTTCACCTTGAATTTATTTGAGTTTTTCTCTTATGTGGGCACGTATCAGATCATCTACTGGCTTCCTATTAGTATTGAGTGCATTGGACACTTGCTTTTCCTTTCTTTTAATACTTTACTAAGAAGAATGTATTTTAACTCCATCCAGGTTAATACAAAAGATGTAAAGTCTCCATCTTTTTAAATAACTGAATAGTATTCCGTGGTATATATATACCACAGTTTGCTAATCCATTTCTGGGTTGGTGGGCATTTAGGTTGTTTCCACATTTTGGCAATTGTAAAGTGAACTGTGATAAACAATCTAATGCAAATGTCCTGATGATAAAATGATTTTTTTTCTACTGGGTAAATGCCTAGTAGTGGGATTGCAGGATTAAATGGGAGGTCTAATTTGAGTTCCTTGAGAATTCTATGTAAACTTTCTAACTATGATTTATCATTGCCTTCCCTCCCCCCCTCAACTGGAACCCTCTACCCCAACTTCCAAGGGCTGGAATTGTTTCGAACACTTAAATTGTGACTCTGAATTTACTCTGTTTTTATTCTGTTGATTTTATTTTGATTTCTCAGTTCCAGATACTTGATTTGCTTCTGTTAGAGGATGTTACTCCAAAAAAAATGAGATATTACTCCAGTGAGATATATAGAGACATTCTTATATCTTTCTTACCTTAAAGGAGTACAATCCAGGTATCAAACGTAAGAAATTTCTGGGAATCTTCTTACCCATGGTGCTTTAATTCTCCTTGAGTAAATATGTCAATAATGTCATTTAATTTTAGTGTGTACATTTAACTTGCTTTCCAGGAATTTATTGAATAATGAGACTTCTTGTAGTTCTATTATGTGATGAAAATTACATTTTATAAAATTTCTGTGTAACAGGTGGCTGATGACAATATATTTTACCATAGGTTAGGGGGAAAAAAGAGAAGAGACAGCATGCCAAAATTAAGATCTAACGATGTGGATTTATGTGCTCGGTTTTCCTAACGTGTGTCTGTTCGCCTTTAGGTAAACCATGGAGGGGTTCTGGATTTACTTTTCTTAACTTCAAATTGAAATATTGGGCCAAATTATCTAGAAAGCCTTTTTTTAACCATAATTAATTGGGATTCATATAGGAAGATAGAATGAATTAAACTGTAAGTAATAAAACAAAAGTCAGAAAGTCAGTAGCTGTGGTGCCATGTTTTTATGTAAAAGAAGCTAACGAACTGTTTTGAAATGAGCAGAAATGTAACTGACAAAACCCAAAATATCATGATACATCAACTTTAAAATAATGAATTCCCTGGCTCAGGCACAAAACAAATTAAAAAAAAAAAAAAACCACTATAATCATGTGTACACACACTTTTTTAAGCCTCCAAGACTTGTTTATGAAGCATATTTATATTTTAATAATGTTTATAAATTTCTGGTCCACAATAGAGGCTAGGGTTAGCTAAAACTGCCTCCTCCCAAAAAATCAGTAGAAAAAAATAATTTATATATATAATATGTATTTATGTAATTATATATGTCTATGTAATATGTAAAAATAATATATGTATATTAATATGTAAAAATAATATGTATGTATATGTAATATGTAAAAATAATTCATATGTATACCAAGGCCTGAATGGCTCATAAACAACAGGCCTCAAGGCTCTGGAGGCTGGAAGTCTAAGATCATAATAATAGCTAGAAAATGTTTTTTCCTTTCAAAGCCTAATTTATTACTTTTAAATAGGATAATTTCTAAACTTTTAAACTGAGAGGAGGGTGGCAGAAATAAGCAATTTTAAACTTTACAGAAAAGATTGGGATAGACAATAAGATTGGGGGTAAATCAGAAAAGGCCAATTTGAATGTTTAGTGACTTTCAACCGGCATGCCACAAAAAAAAATTTGTTTTTGGCCAGGGCTGGGTTTGAACCCACCACCTCCAGTATATCGGGCCAGCCCCCTACCCCTTAAGCCACAGGCACCTCCCGGCCACAAAATTTTTTAAAGATCATTCAACGTTTAGTGACTTTCTTTTTTTTTTTTTTTTATTGTTGGGGATTCATTGAGGGTACAATAAGCCAGGTTACATTGATTGCAATTGTTAGGCAAAGTCCCTCTTGCAATGATGTCTTGCCCCCATAAAGTGTGACACACACTAAGGCCCCACCCCCCTCCCTCCATCCCTCCTTCGGCTTTTCCTCCCCCCCATAACCTTAATTGTCATTAATTGTCCTCATATCAAAATTGAGTATATAGGATTCATGCTTCTCCATTCTTCTGATGCTTTAATAAGAATAATGTCTTCCACTTCCATCCAGGTTAATACGAAGGATGTAAAGTCTCCATTTTTTTTCAATAGCTGAATGGTATTCCATGGTATACATATACCACAGCTTGTTAATCCATTCCTGGGTTGGTGGGCATTTAGGCTGTTTCCACATTTTGGCAATTGTAAATTGAGCTGCAATAAACAGTCTAGTACAAGTGTCCTTATGATAAAAGGATTTTTTTCCTTCTGGGTAGATGCCCAGTAGTGGGATTGCACGATCAAATGGGAGGTCTAGCTTGAGTGCTTTGAGGTTTCTCCATACTTCCTTCCAGAAAGGTTGTACCAGTTTGCAGTCCCACCAGCAGTGTAAAAGTGTTCCCTTCTCTCACATCCACGCCAGCATCTGCAGTTTTGAGATTTTGTGATGTGGGCCATTCTCACTGGGGTTAGATGATATCTCAGGATTGTTTTGATTTGCATTTCTCTAATATATAGAGATGATGAACATTTTTTTATGTGTTTGTTAGCCATTCGTCTGTCATCTTTAGAGAAGGTTCTATTCACGTCTCTTGCCCATTGATATATGGGATTGTTGGCTTTTTTCATGTGGATTAGTTTCAGTTCTCTATAGATCCTAGTTATCAAGCTTTTGTCTGATTGAAAATATGCAAATATCCTTTCCCATTGTGTAGGTTGTCTCTTTGCTTTGGTTATGGTCTACTTAGCTGTACAGAAGCTTTTCAGTTTAATGAAGTCCCATTTGTTTATTTTTGTTGTTGCAATTGCCATGGCAGCCTTCTTCATGAAGTCTTTCCCCAGGCCAATATCTTCCAGTGTTTTTCCTATGCTTTCTTGGAGGATTTTTATTGTTTCATGCCTTAAGTTTAAGTCCTTTATTCATCTTGAATCAATTTTTGTGAGTGGGGAAAGGTGTGGGTCCAGTTTCAGTCTTTTACATGTAGACATCCAGTACTCCCAACACCATTTATTGAATAGGGAGTCTTTCCCCCAAGGTATGTTCTTGTTTGGTTTATTGAAAATGAGGTGGTTGTAAGATGTTAGTTTCATTTCTTGGTTTTCAATTCGATTCCAAGTGTCTATGTCTCTGTTTCTGTGCCAGTACCATGCTGTCCTGAGCACTATGGCTTTGTAGTACAGACTAAAATCTGGTATGCTGATGCCTCCAGCTTTATTTTTATTACTAAGAACTGCCTTAGCTATGCGGGGCTTTTTCGGGTTCCATACAAAATGCAGAATCATTTTCTCCAAATCTTGAAAGTACGATGTTGGTATTTTGATAGGCATGGCATTGAATAGGTAGATTGCTTTGGGAAGTATAGACATTTTAACAATGTTGATTCTTCCCATCCATGAGCATGGTATGTTCTTCCATTTGTTAATGTGCTCTGCTATTTCCTTTCTGAGGATTTCATAGTTTTCCTTATAGAGGTCCTTCACCTCCTTCGTTAGGTATATTCCTAGGTATTTCATTTTCTTTGAAACTATGGTGAAAGGAGTTGTGTCCTTAATTAGCTTCTCATCTTGACTATTATTGGTGTATACAAAGGCTACTGACTTGTGGACATTGATTTTATATTCTGAAACATTACTGTATTTTTGATGACTTCTAGGAGTCTTGTGGTTGAGTCTTTGGGGTTCTCTAAGTATAAGATCATGTCGTCAGCAAAGAGGGAGAGTTTGACCTCCTCTGCTCCCATTTGTATTCCCTTTATTTCCTTGTCTTGCCTAATTGTATTGGCTAGAACTTCCAGCACTATGTTGAATAGTAAAGGTGACAGAGGACAACCTTGTCTGGTTCCAGTTCTAAGAGGAAAAGCTTTGAGTTTTACTCCATTCAGTAAAATATTGGCTGTGGGTTTGTCATAGATAGCTTCAATCAGTTTTAGAAATATGCCACCTATGCCTATAGTCTTCAGTGTTCTAATTAGAAAAGGATGCTGGATTTTATCAAATGCTTTTTCTGCATCTATTGAGAGGATCATGTGATCTTTATTTTTGCCTCTGTTAATATGGTGGATAACCTTTATAGACTTGCGTATGTTAAACCAGCCTTGCATCCCTGGGATGAAGCCTACTTGATCATGATGAATGAATTTTTTGATGATAAGCTATAATCTATTGGCTAGGATTTTGTTGAGAATTTTTGCATCTATATTCATGAGTGAGATTGGTCTGAAATTCTCCTTTTTGTTTGGGTCTTTTCCTGGTTTTGGTATCAGGGTGATGTTTGCTTCATAGAATGTTTTGGGGAAGATTTCTTCTTCCTCAATTTTTTGGAATAATTTCTGCAGTACAAGAATAAGCTCTTCCTTGATGGTTTGATAGAATTCTGGTGTGAAGCCATCTGGACCAGGGCATTTTTTGGTTGGAAGATTTTTTATTGTTTCTTTAATTTCAGTGCTTGAAATTGGTCTGTTCAGGAGCTCTATTTCTTCCTGGCTAAGTCTAGGGAGAGGGTGTGATTCCAAATATTGATCCATTTCCTTCACATTGTCAAATTTCTGGGCACAGAGTTTCTGGTAGTATTCAGTGTTGATCTCTTGTATCTCTGTGGGATCAGTTGTTATTTCCTCTTTATCATTTCTGATTGAGGTTACTAGAGATTTTACTTTTCTATTCCTCGTTAATCTGGCCAATGGTTTATCTATTTTATTTATTTTTTCAAAAAACTAACTCCTTGTTTCATTAATTTTCTGAATGATTCTTTTGCTTTCGATTTCATTGATCTCTGATTTGCTTTTGGATATTTCTTTTCTTCTACTGAGTTTAGGCTTAGATTGTTTTTCTTTTTCCAATTCAATAAGATGGCTTGTGAGATTGTTGATGCGCTCTCTTTCTGTTTTTCGAATATAGGCTTCTAAAGCGATGAATTTTCCTCTCAAAACTGCTTTTGCAGTATCCCACAGGTTTTGGTAGCTTGTGTCTTCATTGTTGTTATGCTGAAGGAAGTTAATGATTTCCTGTTTTATTTCTTCCTGCACCCATCTGTTATTCAACAGAAGATTGTTTAATTTCCATGCCTTTGTGTGAGGTCGAGCATTTTTGTTAGAGTTGAGTTCCACCTTTAGTGCCTTATGGTCTGAGAAGATACAAGGTAAAATTTCAATTCTTTTGATTCTGTTGATATTTGTTTTGTGTCCCAGGATACGATCAATTTTGGAGAATGTTCCATGGGGTGATGAGAAGAATGTATATTCTTTATCTTTGGGATTGAGTGTTCTATATGCGTCTATCAAGCACAGTTGTTCTGGGTTCTCATTAAAATCTCTTATATATTTGTTTAATTTCTGTTAGAGGATCTGTCCAGCTCTGTAAGAGGAGTGTTAAAGTCCCCTGTTATGATGGTATTATCAGATATCATATTGCTCAGACTGAGTAAGGTCTATATCAAGAATCTGGGAGCATTTAAATTGGGTGCATAAATATTTAGAATTGAAACATCTTCTTGTTGTATATTTCCCTTGACCAATATAAAATGACCATCTTTGTCTTTGTTGACTTTAGTTGCTTTAAATCCACATGTATCTGAAAAGAAGATTGCAACTCCTCTATTCTTCTGAATTCCATTTGCCTGAAAAATTGTCTTCCAACGCTTGACTCGGAGCTTTAATTTGTCTTTTGAAGCCAGGTGTGTTTCTTGCAGACAGCAAATGGATGGCTTATGTTTTTTAATCCAGTCAGTCAATCTATGTCTCTTCAGTGGGGAATTCAAGCCATTAACATTTATTGATATAATTGATAAGTGTGGTAGTATTCTATTCATTTTATTTTGTGAGAGTCCATTACTTAGTTTTATCTTTTGCATCAGTGTGGAGGTTAGGTTCTGTCCTTTAATTTCTGAGTTCTTCCTTTGCTGCTGATCCATTGTGGTGGTCAGTGTGCAGAACAGGTTGAAGTATTTCCTGTAGAGCTGGTCTTGTTGTGGCGAATTTTCTCAAAGTTTGTATATCTGTAAAAGTTTTGATTTCTCCATCAATTTTTAAGCTTAGCTTAGCAGGGTACAGAATTCTGGGCTGGAAATTGTTCTGTTTAAGTAGATTAAAGGTAGATGACCATTGTCTTCTTGCTTGGAAAGTTTCATTAGAGAAGTCTGCGGTCACTCTGATGGATTTGCCCCTGTAGGTCAACTGGCACTTACTCCTGGCAGCTTGCAGAATCTTTTCTTTTGTCTTGACTTTGGACAGGTTCATCACAATGTGTCTTGGAGAAGCTCGGTTAGAGTTGAGGCGACCTGGGGTCCGATAGCCCTCTGACAGCAGTTTGTCAGAATCTTTGGTGATATTTGGGAAATTTTCTTTTATAATATTCTCTAGTATGGCTTCCATTCCTCTGGGGCATTCTTCTTCCCCTTCTGGGATTCCTATAACTCGTAGTTGGAATGTTTCATAAAGTCCCATAATTCTGACAGTGAATGTTCTGCTTTCTCTTTCTTCTTTTCTGCCTCTTTTACTATCTGAGTTATCTCAAAAACTTTGTCTTCTACCTCTGAAATTCTTTCTTCTGCATGGTCTAACCTGTTGCTGATACTTTCCATTGCATCTTTAAGTTCCCTAATTGACTGTTTCAGTTCCTTCAGCTCTGCTATATCCTTTTTATATTCTTCATATCGTTCATCTCTGATTTGATTCTGTTTTTGGATTTCCTTTTGGTTATTTTCCACTTTATTAGCAGTTTCCTTCATTGTTTCCATCATTTCTTTCATTGTTTTCAACATGTGTATTCTAAATTCCCTTTCTGTCATTCCTAACATTTCTTTACAGGTGGGATCCTCTGTAGTAGCTACCTCATGGTCCCTTGGCGGGGTTGTTCTGGACTGGTTCTTCATGTTGCCTGGAGTTTTCTGCTGATTCTTCCTCATGAGTGATTTCTTTTATCTATTTCCTTGCCCTAATTTTCCTTTCAATTCCTCTTGCTCTTTAAGTTCTCGTGCCTGTGGACTAAGGGTTTGATGAGTCCTTTTGGTACAGGACCAGAAGGGTGAGAAGGTTGAAGAGCAAAAAAGGGATGAAAGAAAGGAGGACCGAGTGAAAAGAAAAAAAAAAATAGAGAAAGGAGAGGGGATGGGTAAAAGGAATATTGACAAAAATAAGAGAGGCACAGAAAGAGGGAGACAGAGCAATATAGGTGTACAGTAGGGTACTTTGACACAACCTTAAAAAAACTCCACTTTCTGGGGGTGCCCTGTTGGGTGATTCCCTTGAAGTGAGCAGCTCTTTGCTAACCTGATCAGACACAGTACCCCACCTCCACCAAGTAGAGAGGAAAGAAAAAATGCTATATATCAAACCAAAACAAGCAAACAGAAAACTTTATGGGATAAAATTGAGTGAAAAACCAAATAATAGTGGTAGAAACAATAGCAAAAATGAAGTTCTAGTTATTAAAAAAGGCAGCAATGGGAAATTATAATTGAACTAGAAAAATTGAGAAAGAAAAAAGATCTGTACGGAAAAGGTTGAAATTAAAAAAGAAAACATCAACAACATCAAAATAAACAAAAAAACAACCTAAACCAAAAAAAAAAAAAAAAAAACAACAACCAAAAAGAAAGCAGTATGTATATGTTGTTGAATATTGTCTGGGAAACATGTGGTCTTCTGGGGTATGAGATGTTAATCACAGTTCTGATACAACTGGAGGCTGCTGATTTCTCAAACCCCAGCAGGTAGACACCCTAAATCTCTCTTCAGCCCACTTAAAAGGCACTTTGAACTTGTAAACTTGCTGAGCAGAAGCCTTCCCAGGAAAGTGCTTGTTGCTGGAATCTTGCTGAAGTGGCTATCCACTTACCCAGTATGCCAAAACCGGTCTCACTCTGCCCCTGAGGGTTAGGGCTGCAAGGCGGCTCAGACCCCACCCTTAGGCTACTTGGTGCTGGGTTACCAGCTCCCACCCGATTCTAGCTCTGCGACCCTGAGGGCAGAGCTTGCAGGGGCAGATCGCTCACAATGGCTCCCTGTGGCCCACAGCCAGACACCATTAGCTCCGTCTGGCTCAGCGGCCCAGACTTGGGCCCCAGACAACGGCCAAAGTTCTCCACATTCCCACTCAGGCTCTCTCCAAGGCAGCTCAACCGAGTGCCAAGTCCAAAGACACCAAAACAGTTCACAGGTAAGGCCTTTCTGGTTTGCAGTCTCACTGCTACTGAACTTACAGTTGCAGGCGGGTTTAGACCGATTGAACACACGTGACCACTTGCCAGTTT
The DNA here is from genome assembly GCF_027406575.1 of Nycticebus coucang. Taxonomy (NCBI): domain Eukaryota; kingdom Metazoa; phylum Chordata; class Mammalia; order Primates; family Lorisidae; genus Nycticebus; species Nycticebus coucang. Next base: position 105,569,351 of record NC_069780.1, on the reverse strand, counting down.
TCCACTGTTTTAGTCCTCCTCTTGGGGTCCAGAAGTCTCTCGCTGACTCTGTATCCTCACAGGGGTGATGATAGGCAGATCCCACCAGCCAGAGATGCCTGGAGTCCTATCTCCCTGGACTCACGGTGCCCAGATGCAAGGAAGCTGTTACTCGGCCGCCATCTTGCTCTCTATGCTTCATTTTTTTCTGAACTTGTTCTGGGATGAGGAAGTCACTGTATAGGAAGATTAGTTAGCAAAAGGGAGAACTGGCGTTTTAAACCAGACCTGTCTCCAGATCACAATGAATGTTTAGTGACTTTCAACCGGTAGGCCACAAAATTTTTTTTTTTTTTTTGGCCGGGGCTGGGTTTGAACCCACCACCTCCAGTATATCGGGCCAGCCCCCTACTCCTTGAGCCACAGGCATCTCCCTGCCACAAAATTTTTTACAGATCATTAGTCAAATTATTTTTGAAACAAGTTTAGAACACACAGTAAGTATATCCTTATTTTAAATTCTTTTTTTTTGTTGTTTGCTTTTTGATCAACATAATTTAAGTATGCCACAGAAGTTTAACTATAAGTTCAAGTGTGCCATGGGATTAAAAAGGTTGAAAAACACTGGTTTAGACCAGTGGTTCTCAACCTTCCTAATGCCGCGGCCCTTGAGTACAGTTCCTATGGGTCACAATCCACAGGTTGAGAACTGCTGATTTCGACTAAAATGAAATAATGAATGCATGATACTGCATAAATGAATATGTCACAGCTTACAGGGTGATCATTGGCTGGACATGTCTCTCCACCTGCCCTCTGCCAGTGTGACTTCTTCAGATGGCAATGTTTATACAGGAGAAAGTGCAGGAAGTAGATATTGTTGGGAATAAGAATAACCTAGGTGTTATATTATACAAGGCAATCTCTATTCTGACACAGAGACATCTGAACATAATCCATTCTGTCCAACCATCCTCTTCTTATTTCCACAGAATTAGCTTTTGACTTTGGCTCTTGACAAGTTTTCCAGACATTCTATATGTTTTTTCCCATCTTTTGAAAGAAAGCATTAAATGGAAACCTGCTGTTTTGCTGTGATCATTTTTTAGTAGTTACTTTTGTTAAACTGATGCTATAAGCAATAATTAAAACCATCCTCATGCATGTGATCCTTGGCGAGGACGTTTCTTAGTACTTTACAGTTAAATCTGAGGCTTGGAGTGAAAATTTAGTCTCTCTCTTTTATTTTTTTTTTCTAGCTTATTTCATTTTTGTGCCACTTTATATTATCTCCACAACTTTCAGATGTAGTTGCCAGTTTCACTTGACTGAGCATCATTAGTCCCCCTCTCTACCCAACATTTTGTATAGTTTTCGGTTTTTTTAATCCCTTTAATCTACAGGCCAACAAACAACAGTGGCTAGTGCCCCATAAGAAAGCTTTCACCATGTCAAATTGGGGCTGATGATATATTTCATTTATTAGAGTTTTGGGGTAATATTTAAAGAACAGAAATGTTAAAATACTTCCTTTCTTCATGCTAAGGGTTATTAAGGGTGTCAGCATTACATTAAGTTTACTCTATGATGGTTTGTATGAATTTTCAGAAATCTTCTCCCCTCCATGTAGAAAGAATATACTTTCCTCTCCCACTGCTGTGGGGTTTGGTCGTGTAACTTTAATTTGAAAAATTGAAATGTAGATCAGGTAAAGCCAAAGACTCAACATCTAGCACAATTTTTCTCCAAAGTGCACTGTCATCAGCAAGTGGAAGCTAGACTATGTTTGTTACAGAATCAGTAGAAACAGATTATCACCTGTCAGACCCAGTGTGTTCAGGAAGCTGTAACAAAATACCAAAGTCTGAATGGCTCATGAACAACAGGCCTTGGGGTTCTGGAGCTGGAAGTCCAAGATCAGAATGTCATCAGAGTTGGTGGCTGGCGAAGTCCCACTTTCAGCTCGTAGATAGTGTCTTCACCTGGTAGAAAGAGGTCTTGTATTGGGGTAATAATCCCATTCATGAGGCCTCCATTTCTACGCTCCAATAACCTTTCCAAAGTCCCACCTCTTAATACTATTGGCTTGGGTTTCAGAATATTAACACATGAATTTGGGGAGAAGGGGACACTGACTTTTAAACCATAACAGACATATTCTAGGGTTTTGTGGTTACTGCATGCCAGTAATAATACCAGGATTACTGATATTTTTACTTTATAGGGGAATCACTTGAAGAGACTCCCTTGGTCAGGTATACTTGACATGGAATGTTATGTTACAACTTATGCCTAGGTGTAGGCTTTCCATTTATTTAGGAGAGGGAGGAGGAGGAAGAAGAGGAGGAATGAAATCCTCTAATACTTTTGCAAAGGCTTGGAAATAGTATAATCTACAGTAATCGACAGTCATATAGGAGAAATACGAACTGTATTTGACAAAAACGCTGTATTTTAAAAATGAACAATTAAATAACGTATTGGTTATAAATGCTGCAAATGGTTTAGAAAGGCATCACACGTTTGCTCATTATCCAAATCCATACCAATCACTTCTAACTGCCTGAAATAGTTTTTTAAATAAGCAAGACAGTAGGGAAGAAAATGAATAGACATGAAATTTAATTTTATAGATTTTCTTGCCATTTTGTAGGAATGTGATTTGCTTGAGGGAAAAAACGTTTGTGAAGTGAGAGGGAAAGGATCATAAACATTGTCTGTTTAGGAAGCGAGCCCCTAGAACTTGGCACTGAGAAAAGAGCTGGGGAATGTGTCTTGTGGGTGGGACACATGCCAGCCTTTCCAGGTACTGAGGTTGCATATGATGAGATGGGGGTGCGAGGCAGAGGGAACAGGAGAGGAGAGAATCCTTTACTAAGGTTCAATGAAAGGTGTAGACATCGACCTACCAATAAGACTCTGCTGAAAAACTAAAATCCCATCATTAAAGTATTAAAATGTTATTTATAACTTTTAGAAAAGAAAAAAACAATTTCAGTAGCATTCTGAGTTACCAACAACAAACAGAAATAAAGAATTGAGCAAGGTAATTAATTGGTTCACACTTTTTATATGTTGTAATGTAGGAAAGGGCAGTATCTTTGAGCTTTAGTAATGTAGGAAACAAGTATCTGAAAATAAAAAAAGAGAAGCTAGTTTTTGAGATGAAATAGTGAGGAGTATTAAAATAAACCTTTTTTTATTAAATCATAGCTGTGTACATTGATATGATCATGGGGCATCACACATTAGCTTCATAAACCATTTGACACATTTTCATCACACTGGTTGACATAGCCTTCCTGGCGTTTTTTTAGTTATTGTGCTAAGACATTTACATTCTACATTTACTAAGTTTCACATATATCCTTGTAAGATGCACCACAGGTGTGATCCCGGTACACCATGGAATATTATGCAGCCTTAAAGAAAGATAGAAAGAGGTGGGTAAAGAAAGATAGAGGAGGTGGGTAAAATGTTATCTGAATTAACCTCATTAAGATAAAACTTCTCTAGCACAATCTTACTATAAAACAGGCTGAATTAAGTACATTTAAGGAAATGTATACAAAACTATTCCAGTAATATTGGAATATGTTTTTAAAGCTTTTAAAGAAAAAGTTATTTTACTTCACTTACCTTTTGCTTCTTTTTGGCTTATGAATTGATGTATAAATCTCAGAATTGGCTTAAATTCTGCCACTAAACTTGCAAAGTTTGGCGTGTTTTTAATTCATACTCTATTCTACAAGTTCTTGTATCCCCCAATTTGATGCTACTAAATAAATTTGCTTTGAATGGATTGCCACACTCTAATTAAGCCACTGGGTAATGAATTTAGCTATTATTTATGATATATTCTAATCAGAAGTGTCATGAATGCTAAATGTAATGTAAGAAAAGTGTTTCTGGAATTTTGATTTGAAGATGCGGACTACTTAAGTTAATCAAAACATTTAACATTCATGCAGTTGAAGACATCACACTTGACAGTTATCTTTACAGCTTCACAAAATGGGTATTCACCTCCCCTAGTTAGGAAAATTGTATCAGCTTGTCAGCACACGTGCATATCTGTGTGTAATAGGAGGCCTGACATTAAGTTCGTGAACTCGCCACCAGGCTCTTAGATTTGCAGGACGGTACCCACGGCTTGGTGAGGTTCTGTAACCTGGGACTCTCAGTGTCTCAGGGCTGCATTTTTGTCCACACGTGGTGGTGCCTTGCTGAGTGACGCTCGTTATTGTTGTGTGTTTTTGTGTGCTGTACCAGGACAACTCTGTTGGCCTTTCCAGAAAAAGAGTTCCAAAGTCCCTTTGAAGGATGGGCGAGGTGCCGGTGTCTGTACGTAGCTTCCCAAGGGAAGGCTTTGAAGGTGACTGTAGTGATACTCAGCAGTGGGGTGTGCAGCACTTTTTCCAGGATGAGTTAATTGCTGGTCCTCGTACATAGCACATCTTGGGACTTTATGACCTCTGTAATCACAATAGTAAATTTCCACTGTTTCTATATGTCTCTAATTATATTCTATTTGTTCTTCTAATACAAAGCACCCAAGGACTAGTGCTTTTGACGGGTACAAGGCAAGGGTCTCTGCTTTCCAGACCTAGCTGTGAGGCAGATGCCTACAGCCCATCAGGGTACCCAGACAGCCTAGTACCAATCAGAATGGAGAGCGTCTTCTCCCAGGGATCCAGATTTCTCTCCACATATTTTTCCCAATCTTAGGAGCCTTCGTGATTAGCTGGGCTGCATGTCCCCTTCAGCAGACTTTTGTTTCTAGCAGGTGAGCAGTTTTACCCACAGTTCTGCCAGCGTGGAAGCTTCTTTTACATGATAGGTAATCGAGCGTCACGCAGTCTCTAGATTGCGGGTTTCAGGAGTACTGGACTGTTGCCATTTCTACTACTGTGTTACTAAAACTTTGGCCGGAGTTCCCAGTGAACAAGTGTTCGAGAGATCTTGGTTGCCTGACGGACTGAACAGGAATAACTTCACGCCAGTATAACGTGAGGGGGACGTGAGAAGGGAAAGTTGTGTGGTCCTTGCAGCCTTGAATAGTGGGTAGGGTTTCAGGAGACAGAAATTTAGGGTGAAAACAATTCAGACGAGCGCTTGAAGCAAGAACAACCCAGGAACATTTAGGGAGCATGATGGACCTTGTATGGTAAATAGTGAGTGATCTGGTCAGTCTGTGCCAAATCCACAAAGGACAAGGATGGGCCGTGCACAGCAAGTGTGAGGTGCTCCCTACGGGGCCCAGAAAGCACCTCACAACAGAAAACCCACCATGGTTATGGTCACTTGATCTCCCTCGTGGGTTTTGTGTGTGTGTATGTGTGTGTGTGTGTGCCTTCTACACAGGGAGATAAATAATGGCAGCTGTTTCCCAAAACACAGGAGCTTAAAATGACTGTTAAGTGCAGTTATTGATTGAAATGGAAAAATAAGTACAAAATATATTTTCTTGCTGATTCGAGAGCAGGAAGGAGAAATGCATATACAGGGTACCTTTAAAGTTCATGTGCAATTTACTATGTTCAACTACTTTAAATTGCACACACATTTTATGTTCACCCTGTATAAAATGGAGCAAAAACAAATCTCTTCCTAAGGTAGCATAACGCACACAAACCCACACAAAATCAACATGTTCAGGAATAGAGATGGGGAAAAGAACCTTGAGCCACCCTGCAGGAAAATTAGCAAAGGATGTGGCACCAGGATGGTGACGCCTGAATCAGCATGTAGACAGAAAGGCAGAGCACACTTAGGGTGAAAGCCGGAGCTCCGCTGTGCGGTGCAATGTGGGTTATTCCACTCACCTTTTCATTCCTCTCTCCATGCCAGGCACGGTACTAGATTACCGTCCAGATATGACAGGACAATGGCATCCCAGGGTCCTCTGTAGAATTAGAATCTCACACTAAATAAATAAACATACAATTAACTGTGTAAATAAATAATCTCACACTAAATAATCTCACACTAAATAAATAAACATACAATTAACTGTGTAATAACAACATGGTAAGGGCTATGAAGGAAAATCCCAGGGGGCCTATGGGAATATTTACCTGCAAGACCTTGATTTAGTCGCTGAAATTGAGGAAGGCTTCCCTAAAAAAGTGAAGCCTGCAAGACCTTGATTTAATCACTGAAATTGAGGAAGGCTTCCCTAAAAAAGTAGGCAAGCAAAATATGAATTTTATAAATGTTGTATGATGTTCTTCTAATAAATCCCACCATTATATTGTATTTTTGGCATCTGAATAGTATATGTCATTAGTTCTTAAGCATCATCTGTAGAGTAAATGCCTAGGAGTAATTTTATTTTCTAAGGGTAAGAAATACGGATAAAGAATTTTATGCCCAATTTCTCTCACTTCTCTGCCGTTCAGGTTGAGAGCTGCTCTTAGTTACTTTGTGTTGCCAGGGACATGCAGCATAAGCAATGATGGGAAAATAATGCCTCACAGAACAGATATAAAATAGTAGAATAATAATAATGTCTTACATTGGGCATTTATTATGTGTTGAACGTTGTATTGGGTACCTTGGGTATGCTGTTTCTGTTGATGAAGACCTAGAAATTGTAAGATGGCTCTTGTTTCATATTTCTTGGACAATTATTTTACCTTAAAATACTTCTGCTTAAAACAATTTCCCAGTCATTAACAATACAGAGGCCCAGTGCAGTGGCTCCCACCTGTAATCCAAGCACTCTGGGAGGCTGAGGCAGGAGGATCCCTGAGCTCAGGAGTTTGAGACCAGCCTAAGCAAGAGTGAAACCCCATCTCTACTAAAATAGGAAAACTAGCCAGGCATGGTGGCAAGTGCCTGGAGACCCAGCTACTCAGGAGGCTGAAGCAGGAAGATGGCTTCAGCCTGAAAGTTTGAGGTTTCTGTGAGCTGTGACACCTCACTCTAGCCTGGGACAACAGAGTAAGACTCTGTCTCAAAATAATAATAATAAAGTACTATAATTTAACTAAGTAATGGCCACTAACCTCACAGCACTGATAAATAAGCATGAATAATATAAGTTCTTTTAAAGCAGTGGTTCTCAGCCTTCCTAATGCCACAGTCCTTTAATATAGTTCCTATGGGTCACAACCCATTGAGAACTGCTTTTTTTTTAATTTATTTATTTTTATTGTTAAGTCATAGCTGTGTACATTAGTGCAATCAAGGGGTACAATGTGCAGGTTTCATATACAATCTGAAATATTCTCATCAAACTGTTCAACGTAGCCTTCGAGGCATTTTCTTAGTTACTGTATGTAGGCATTTGTATTCTGCATTTAGTAAGTTTCACCTGTACCCATTCTAAGATGCACCATAGATGTGGCCCCACCCATTACCCTCCCTCCACCAAAACCTCCCCCCTCCCTCCCCCTTCCTTGGCCCTTTCTCCATAGTCTTGTGCTATAGTTGGGTTATAGCCTTCATGTAAAAGCTATAATTTAGCTTCATAGTAGAGCTGAGTACATTGGATACTTTTTCTTCCACTCCTGAGATACTTTGCTAAGAAGAATATGTTCCAGAACTGCTTTTTTAAAGCAAAAAAGCAGCCGAGATCAAAACAAAGTCCTGCACAGCTGAGTTCCCTTAACCTTATGAATGACCAGCTCTCCTGACCATCAAGCTGAGTTCCCTCACCTTATGAATGACCAGCTCCCCTGACCATCAGTGTGGACAATTTATTGCCAAATGATTGCTTGTGCCATCACACATAAAAATTTATGACCTTTTCGTGAATATTTTATTTTTCTATTTTCTTCCTTCTTTTGAAAACTACAAATTGCATAGTTTCTCTCACTGATAAAGACACTTTGGACATCTGTCTTGCTGTACGACTCACTTAATTGAAAAGAGATAATCCATATTTAATGTAATTTTTTATAAGGACTAAGCAAAATAGATTGAACTGAATTGATTTGGGTTCTTGCCAATCTTGAATATTCAGATACCACTTCTACGCCTTGTTGCTTTTTTTTTCCCTGCCTGGTCAAATGAATTTTATATGGTTCAGTTCTTGATGACCAGTCAAGCAAACTAATAAATCTAATAGCTTTAGAAAATGTCACACCTAGAAAATAGAAACTTACCTTTACTAGTCCTCCTAAATTATGATGCTATCATAAAAAAGAAAAAAAATCAAGGGCGAGACTTCTCCTTGAGGAAAACTTTTTAATGAAAGGATTACCTGATAATTACAGTGTGAACTCATAAAAGACTTAAATTATAACGCTTTTCAGGAATATTTCATTTTTAAAGTGACCTTTTATTAATAGTAATATTTTATACACATATGGGGATGTTATAAATCTAAAGGGAATTCAAAAACATTATCTCATTTAAACTGTAAAACAACCCTAGGTGATCAGCTTTATTACTCCTATTTTTAGGAATTCCGTGCTGTGGGAAGTTAATGTCAGTGTCACCCAGGTCTTGATACATAGACTCCTGCTCATTACAGGCCCATGCTGTGTTCTCAGAGGGCGTATGTCTCCCATTTCTGAAATAATCATAATGAATCCTTTTCTTTTTTCCTTTTTATATACAATCTAGACTATTTTTATAGTAATTACTCTGTACCAATAAACCCTCAATCATTGGTCAGAACCATTTAATATCAAAAAGAAGGGTTATATTTTGTGAGTAGGTTGATTTTTGTTGGTTTATTCCCCGCCCCCCTCCTTTTTTTTACTCCCTTGGCTATAAAATTTTGAGTTAATTTTTTTTTTTTGACTGGATTAAAACTCCTTGAGTATCTTAGAAAGTTATTGTCATAGAAAGCGTTTTTTTCATTTTCTTCTTTGAAAAATTTAGATGTATAATTAGAGCTTCATATTAATTGATTTTGAAAGTAAACTTTTTTCCTTAGGAAGAAGCCATAAATTTCATGTGCAATTTAAAATGGTTGTATTTGGTGGATAAGTATTTGGGATTCTTACCTGGAAACTTGACTGAGACATTCTCAGATTTGGTTATATTACAGATCCAGTTCCAATTTCTTTTATCATTAAACAGTCCAACTTACTATTCAATGGAAATATTTTATAGATGTTCTCCTTACCTATACTTCTGAAAAAAGCACAAACACATCAAAGCAGAAAAGTTGCAACTTTGAAAACATTTTGAGTGAGAGTTGCTTCAAGAACTATTTTTTCTTTTAGAGACAGAGTTTCACTTTATGGCCCTTGGTAGAGTGCCATGGCATCATACAGCTCAGAGCAACCTCCAACTCCTGGGCCCAAGCGATTCTCCTGCCTCAGCCTCCCGAGTAGCTGGGACTACAGGCGCCTGCCACAAAGCCCAGCTATTTTTTGGTTGCAGTTCAGCCTGGGTCGGGTTTGAACCCGCCACCCTCCATATATGGGGTCTGCGCCTTACCGACTGAGCCACAGGCGCCGCCCCTTTCTTTTTTCTTTTAAGACAGAGTATCACTGTTACCCAGGCTAGAGTGCCATAAGGTCATCACAGCTCACAGCAACCTCAAACTCCTGGACTCAAACTCCCGAGTAGGTTGGACTACGTCCGGCTAGTTTTTCTATTTTTAGTAGAGACAGAGTCTCGCTTCACTCAGGCTAGAAAAGAACCTTTTAGCGGAAAATAGATTTGTTTCCCAAACAGGTGTAGAAAATTAAGATATTGGAGTCCAGAAGAAAAAGTGAAAATATGTTTCTTCATTTTCAAGAATGTACTTTTTCTCAGAATTCATATAGCTTCAAGATAAATGTTTACTAAGAATTTGCTAAAATATTTGCCAAAAATAAAGAAATATAGGCTATAATGTCTGCAATAACCATCTAAAACAGCACGGACTAGGGTAGACATAGGTTGCGCATTCCACTAACCATACGCTATTTAGAACAGGCATACTGAGCTTTGAGGAATCTGCTTAGTACTATAACTGGCATTTTTGAAACTCCTCAGAGACAATCTGCAAATAGCCTTTCAGAACTTGACCAATAGAAAAATTTCTCTAACAGGTATTATGAAATATTTTCCATAAAGAGAACTTTGGCATCTCTAGCACATTGCAAACAGCTGTTAAAATCCGCCATCATTTTTAGAACCTCATCATAAAGGCAAACCTAAGATTCTAATCTCTCAATGTCACCGGCATATTCTTACGGCCTCTCCTACCATGAGCCGCCAGTGATGAAGCTGAGTAATGAAAGAATGTTCCTTTCGGAGCAGCCAATTCTCAGAAGCATTAGTTTCCTTTCATATTCCATTTTCATTCCAGGAATGGGCAATGCAAAAAGTAAGACGTTTCATGTCACTTCAGGATAATGTCATGTAATTTTAGGGTAATAAAGAATTCATAAATGATCTGATAGGGGAAAGTTCATTTTCATTCTCCCCAGAAAGTTTTATCTCTTTAGATGTGACCTTGTATAATTAAATATATTTCAAATATCCAGAGAAAATGGCAGATTAGCAGACAATGGAATTCTTCATCTTAATGTTGGACTGAAATAAAGTGAAATTAAATTGTATGAAACAGTTGAATGTAATAGAAGATGATAAAAGGTTCCCCTGAAATTCCTTCTATCTGATCTTATTCATTAGCATTTTACAGGAGGAGGATTATATTGTGTGCAATGTAACTTGATTTTAAAACTAGCCCTTCATTTCATTACTACCTCCCCCAAAAGGACTCAAAGGAAGTGTCGCAGAGACTCATTTATAAATGTTACTTTAATTTAGATAATTTTTAGATGCAGTCAGACTCCACGTAGAGAATGATTCCTTTTCAAATAAAACAGAACTTTGCAGTAAAGAAAAATTTCAAATCTTTGTGTCACAACTGAAATGTTGATTAACTGTATTAATAAGATAATTAAAACCATAGCTGATGTGTTTGTTAGAAGAGAACCATTCAGAGAAACATCAAGTGAATCACATCAGAATTATTTTTCCTAATAACAGTGATCATTTAGAAGGCACAAGTGTAATTTTATCAGGGTATTTTCATACTTGTATCCTCTTAGTTTGTGATCATCTTTAGAGATTTATCTTTTTTCTTCCATTTCTCTGGTTGCTGGAGACAAATATGTGTGTTCTACTGTAATCAGTTTAAATGGGAGGAGGAGGGTTTCAATTTAATTTTGATTTATTTACTAAATCATTTGTCCTTTAAAAGCTATTTTCTTAATTCATTATATTACTTAGCCTTTCTTATGTTGATCTATAATACATGCACATAAAAGCATAAATACTTTGTTCTGTGTGTAACTAAATAATTGACATGGTCTTACAAACCCAGTGTCCACACAGCCACTAGCTATATGGTCATGGAAATGAATACTGAGGCACCTCCAACACCTCTCTGGACTGCTCCTGATATCCAAGCACTCCCTCTCATCATAAGGTGAGCACTATTCTGATAACTAAGGTAGTTTTGTGTTTAGTTATAATTTGAACACCTAAGCACACATCTCTAAACAACCTCTGGGTTGGATTTAGACAAATAGAATTATAGACTACTTTGGTTCAGCATTATGTTGAAGTGCTTTATTTCATTCATTTTCATTGCTGTGAAATGTTCCATTATGGGAATATGAATAAATCATGATGCATAGACCCACACTACTGGTCAGCAGCACCCTTAGCCAAGGCTAAGTTTCTGCTCAGATCTATGTGTTTTAAATGACACCACTCTGATTTTCTCCAAGTTATATACAAAAATGGGGGGACCAAAGTAAAAAAACAGCAAAAAAATATACACATACACATACACACACACTTTTTTACAGGGAGGCAGAGTCTCACTCTATCACCCTGGGTAGAGTGCTGTGGTGTCATCATAGCTTACAGCAGCCTCAGACTCCTGGGCTCAAGCAATCCTTCCATCTCAGCCTCCCAAGTAGCTGGGACTACAGGCACCATCACCACACCCACCTAATTTTTCTATTTTTAGCGGAGACCTGCTCAGGCTGGTCTTGAACTCTTGAGTTCAGGCGTTCTACCCACCTTGGCCTCCCAGAGTGCTGGGATTACAGGCATGAACCACTGCACCCAGTCTAGAATATATATATTTTTAACACTGCATCTGTCAGTCAGAATTCTGAAATGCCCATTGCACTAGAGACCCTCTCTTTATGTTCTCAATGTCTTTTTAAATTTTGTGCATAGAGGCTTTACACTTTGTTGCTGGATTTGGTGATATTGTAAATGGCATGGTTTTAATTTTTTTTCTTTTTCTGTTTTTTTATTGTTGGAGATTCATTGAGGGTACAAGAAAGCAGGTCCTGATTGCATTTGTCAGGCAAAGTCCCTCTTACAATTGTGTCTTGCCCCCAAAAGGTGAGGCACACACCAAGGCCCCACGCCCCTCCTTCCTTCCCTCTCTCTGCTCTTCCTTTCCCCACCCCTCCCTCCTTCTTTTTCTCTCTGCTCTCCCCTTCCCCATCCCCACCATGTCCTTAACTGTCCTCATATCAAAATTGAGTACATAGGATTCATGCTTCTCCATTCTTGTGGTGCTTTACTAAGAATAATGTCTTCCACTTCCATCCAGGTTAATACGAAGGCTGTAAAGTCTCCGTTTTTTTAATGGCTGAATAATATTCCATGGTGTACATATACAACAGCTTGTTAATCCATTCCTGGGTTGGTGGGCATTTAGGTTGTTTCCACATTTTGGCGATTGTAAATTGAGCTGCAGTAAACAGTCTAGTGCAAATGTCCTTATGATAAAAGGATTTTTTTCCTTCTGGGTAGATGCCCAGTAATGGGATTGCAGGATCAAATGGGAGGTCTAGCTTGAGTTCTTTGAGGGTTCTCCATACTTCCTTCCAGAAAGGTTGTACTAGTTTGCAGTCACACCAGCAGTGTAAAAGTGTTCCCTTCTCTCCACATCCACACCAGCATCTGCAGTTTTGAGATTTTGTAATGTGGGCCATTCTCGCTGGGGTTAGATGGTATATCAGGGTGGTTTTGACTTGCATTTCTCTAATAATTAGGGATGATGAGCATTTTTTCATGTTTCCTAACCATTCGTCTGTCTTCATTAGAGAAGGTTCTATTCACGTCTCTTGCCCATTGATATATGGGATTGTTGGCTTTTTTCATGTAGATTAATTTGAGTTCTCTATAGATCCTGGTTATCAAGCTTTTGTCTGATTGAAAATATGCAAATATCCTTTCCCATTGTGTAGGTTGTCTCTTTGCTTTGGTGGTTGTCTCCTTAGCTGTACAGAAGCTTTTCAGTTTAGGTTTGAATTTTTTTAAATATTTTAATTCTTTGTCTCAAAATACAAACAAACAACTGGCTTTTTATACATGAGGTTTATATCTGGCATATTACCTCTAATGATTCTACAACTTCTCAACGTCGAGCCTAACACAAAAAATGTACGTATTATTTAAACAATTTTCAGGTGGCCCCTGATCCTGAAGGCACAGAGTGTTCACCCAGCTACAACACTCAAAGGTCTGGTCCATCTTTACTGGAAATCTTTAATTTCACTGTTCAAAAAGAAGAAAAACACTTTCTGATCTTTGATCCCTAGACCAGCACTTAAAGAAAATTGAATTTGAACTTCCCATAATTTCCAGGACTCAGCACTTAGTCGCTGATATGGCATCAGCAGCTAGGAGTTAAGACTGTGGGAAAGTAGGAAAATGATGACACAATGTAAAGTATTTGGGGCCTGCTAGAAAGAAAAGGTGATCACTTCATATGCTTTTTATATTAGGAAACTGTTAGGCAATCAACAGTCATCTTTCCAAACCTGAAATATTTCCAGAATTGAAAACACTTTTAAAACAGGTTTTTCTCTTACTCAAACAATATTTTTGTTTCACAAGATTATTGTGTTATTCATGAGGGTTTATAAGGATCCTGTTATGTTTAATGGACTATGCTAGGCAGTTTCACACACATTATTTACTCATCACAAGAATCCTTCTTATAGATTTTTATTGGAAAATTTTTTTTATTTCAGACTAATATGAGGGTACAAATGTTAATGTTGCATTGTTCTCCCTTCTAAGGTAAAGTTGAAGTTGCAGTTGAGCCCTCACCCAGGGCCGTGGTGAGCACCCTCACACTGTGCACGTTAGGTGAGCTCCCTCCAGTCACCCTCCCTTCTCCCCTTCACTAGACTAATATAGATAATCTTTAATTCCTATTTGCAGAAGAAGAAACTATGTTTTAGAGATTTCACATGTTCACTTGCATAGACAGCAAACAGAAGCAGAAGCAAGATTTAAGCCCATATTTTAAATTTGATGTCCCATTGGATTCCAACTATATTGCATTTGGGAATCAATGTAAATGGCTGGCAGTCACATCAACAAGCATTTCTGATGTGCCTACTATATGCCAAAGACTAAGTGAAAAACTAGAAAAACAAAATTATGCTCTAGCTGGGAATATCAGTAATCTAAGGCCCCAGTATTTCTAAATGGAATGATTTAAAACACACTTGGTAATAGTAATATATTAGTACTGTAATAACCATTACAGGCTTAGATTAGAAAGTTATTAATAACCTTTCTATGTTCATCAATTGGTAAATATTGTTATTCTCTATGTTACGTTAAATCATGAAATTTCTAAATAACAATACTGTACAACCTTTTGATAAACCCATAGTTTCCCTTCTATTCTACATGGTACTTACTAGTTAGTTTTTAAATAAATGAAGGGTTCGTGTGTGTGTGTGTTGAGATACTGTAGAATGTTTTGACAATATTTTTTCTTACAGAATATACCTCCCAAAATGTAGTTAGCTTCCTAAAATGAACACCTGTACCATAAGAGATTTAAGGATTTCTCATTTTTTTTGTCCTATGTGTATTGTGTTTGGAAAAAGAGAAGGCAAAAATGCAAAATTTGAATACCCAGTGTTACCAACTGATAGAAGCTAGAAGGAAGTCTGGATTTCCCACTTAAAATAAACCTCGAGCTCCCTGTAAACTCTAAACTGCCAGCCTCTGTGACTATCTACACCATCCCTACTCATATTGTAAAATTAAAAATGCCCTCTAAAATTATTTTGTTATGATTTAATAAAATTTAAGAAAAAAAGTAAAAATAAAAATGCTCTCTAAGCAAAGGCACCCTTATCTAAGATATGCCTCTTTCCAAAATTAATCTTCCACACCTCAGCCTCCTTCAGGTCGCCTGCACAAGAAATGCTTCTCTCTTTTTAGCAAAATTATTCCATATACAGTCTAAAGAGAAATATGATCTGCCTACCCTTCCTGTTCCTAGGGTTTGGTTCTGTATCTACCATTAAGATACAACCTTACTTTTAATAATATTAACTTACCTAATTAAGCAATTTCAATTTTAGACTCAACATGAATTTACTCTTATTTCCTACATTTTTCACACTGAGAAAGGTACCCAGACCTGAAACAATGATAATATAAATATAAGACCATATGATGGAGAAATACATGGTCTTATATTTATAATTTATGTCTTAATAAATATAATAATGAATGCATGATGATGAAGACTCATTTTGAAGACAGTTTATTCATTCCAGTGATTCTGCCACTCAGAACTCATCTTTGGAACTGGCCTACAATTTCTGCCCACCCCCTCCACCCCCCCAAAAAAGGTAAGTAACTCGTTGTTTCAGAGTCACACCTTGTTTTTTACTGAGAAATTGCATTACCCAGGTTGATCATCTATTTTCCACTGTCTTCACTATGAATTACTTTTATTTGTGGCCCCAAATTGAATCCATTTTAAAAGATGATTTTTCATCACTGACAATATTAAGAAGAATAAGCCTTTCAACAATAGTCATTAGACTAAGTATACAGTTTCCTGAAGTGACTAAGAGAATAGTCATCATTGACAAATGAGGTCAGTACATACATTATAAAAATGTGGGGTTGTATAGTAAGAGATCATCATAACCAAACTTAGAAGAGGCTTAGGAAAGGACTTGTTTAAGAAGAAATTTATAGAATTGTTGGTGCCATCACCAAGGAAGAAGGCCGGACCATGGATTGTAAGCTTGAAGCTTGCAGGAGGTGGGCCTCTCCATCTTTGTAGGGGAAAAATCCCCAAGCAACCTCTGCAGCTGCTATTTATTGAGAACAAGCTCCCCTCCTCCAGCCCTGACACCCCCCCCACACACACACACACACATCAATTTCCAACTGTCCATGTCGGTTTCTTTAGGTCTAGTGATTGCTTGTATGTTTCAAAAACTGCCACTTTGTCTCTGCAAGCCCACTGTCCGCATAGGTTGCTACATAGGTTGTTACATAGATCACTACATATGTTGTTACGTAGGTTGCTACATAGAATGTTCTTGGAAGGTTGCAATTCCCATATGATACTCCTGGAAGGCTTTATGAAGAGGGTAGCACCCTATAAAATTGTTACATGTTGGCAAATCAGCAAAGCTACAACTAAGTTTGCTAGTTATGGATCACATGTTTGTGCAAGTTTTTGCTGTTGCTGCTACCATAAAAAATTTGATATTGGTAATAAACAATGTGCGCAAGAGAGTTCTAAGAAAGAACAAAAATAGTCTGAATATACCTCAAAGCTGTGATGTCATGGACAAAAAAAAAAAAATGGAAATCAGATTGTATAAATCTAGTGGAACCAAGATACAGGATAATTGGTGAGATAATGCTGTATGAACTGGTTTGGAGCTGGGGAGGATGTTTCCCACTCTTTCTGTAGCCTCTAGACGCCATCAATGACGTGTTCTTAGCATGAAAAATAGTGAATCCTCAAGACGGCTGTTAATCAAACACAGTTCAACCTAAGTTCACTTAGTTGTTAGTTAATTGTTAATTAATTAGTTAATTGTTAGTTAATTAATCAGTTAATTGTTAGTTAATTGGCTTCATCCCAAGGCTAAGTGAACTTTGCGTGTCTTTACCACAGGAGATAGTTTCAGAGTGATGTTGCCCAAAATTTAGGATCTTGAGCTCCTGCAGAAACTGGAAACTTGGGAGGCTTTGTCTTCCTTGGTGTCTTCCTGTTTCAAACTGTTAACTCCCAGGTGCATAACAAAGACATCTTGGGTTTTAAAACCTCCTAGGTCAGGTGGGCGTGGTGCTACATGCGTGTAATCCCCGCACTCTGGGAGGTCAAGGTGGGAGGATCCCTTGAGCTCAAGAGTTTGAGACCAGCCTGAGCAAGAACAAGAACCCATCACTACTAAAAAAAAAAAAAAGAAAGAAAGAAAAAGAAAGAAAAGAAAAACAGCCTGGCATTGTTTTGGGTGCCTATAGTCCTAGCTACTTTGAAGGCTGAGGCAGGAGGATCCCTTGAGCCCAGGAGTTTGAGGTTCCTGTGAGCTATGATGATGCTACGGCACTTTATGCAGGGTGACAGGGTTAGACTGTCTCAAAAAAAATAAAAATAAAACTTCCTGGGTCTTAGAAGCAGATACTTTTGCTTTCCTAATGTGAGAAGGATCTTTTTTTTGTTTTGTTTTATTTTTTTGTTTATTTATTTATTTATTTATTTTTGGGAGAAGGATCTTAATGACTTTGAATATGTCCACTGTATCATGTATGCAGCGGTGCAGAGGTGAGATGTTACCATGGAATCACATGTGTGAAGGAGTAAAATCTCAGTCACATACACATGATGTCTCACTAGCCATCTGTTTCTTATTGCTCAGAGATTTCAGATTTTTTTGCATTCCTAAGTTTTTGATTTATGCTGACTGAATTGTGAGTTATGCTTGTGAAGAAGTACCCCAGATTCCCCCCGCCATGAATATATACCCCCTCCTTATATCCATGAATGTACAGTCACAGATGGAGACTGAAGATTTATGCCTGGCACTGTGCTCAGCTGCTAAGATACACATGATGCCTTAACCGTCAGCACTTTACTTCTGCAGTGTGTGTAATTCTCAAAATTCTCACATACTGGTAACATGATTTATAAGAGTCTTAGAACTAACATTAAGTGTTTAGTGGACAACATAGCCATGACTGGACATAGAGGGTGGATATAAAGTTCAGGTGCAATTTATGAACTTTATGTCCACCCTGTGTAATGAGAGGGGAGTAACTGAGACACACACAGGTAACAGTGCATAGCTGCAGTACTCCAAAGTGCACAAAGCTAGCAAGTTGCCTCATTTCCCCACTCTGCCATTTGTCTATTCATAAGCTGTGAAGGGAGGAGGTGAGGACATGTGGGTAAGAGAACACATGTGAACCCCAGAGCTGCTCGGTGGAGAGCCAGAAGATGGAAATTAAAACTCCCAATCTCTCTTTCGGCCAGTCTACCTTCCACTTGGTTGCCAGTGCCATCTTCCTGATTCAGACAAAGCTCATGTTGCACCCCAGAAAACCTTGTGTGGATTCCTCTGGGCTGTCAATGAAGTCCTGAGCCAGTATGGACTGGCATCCTGGTGAAACCTTTCCCTCAGCCCTATTCTGCCATTTAAAATGTTGCCCTTTCACCATAACCATTTGCCTTTGGGTTTATTTCCTCAATTTGAACACCTGCTTGGATATCAGCACACAGCAGATTTTTGCTGAGAGCACAGTGGATGGGTGAATGAAGAAATTGATGAATCCATGTACATATTGACTTTTATTAACTATGAGAGGTTATAATTCAAGCTTTGTCCCTAAATTGCTTATACTTTGAGGAGATATCTGCAGCCCATTTATGGAGTGACAAAAGGGTTAACCTTTTTCATAACAAGCAAAGCAATAGGATGAGACAAGATGTACAACTTAGTCTTTTAAAATAAGCTTAGATGTTAACAAATAGAAATACATACCATGCTTATGGTTGGGAAGAATCAACATTGTTAAAGTGTCCATACCACCCAAAGCAATCTACAGATTTAATGTGATCTGCATCAAAGCATGAATGTCATACTTTTAAAAACTTGAAAAAATAATATTTCATTTTATATGGAATCAGAAAAAAAAAAACCAGAATAGCCATTACAATACTTAGAAATAAGAACAAATCTGGAGGCATCGCACTACCAGACTTCAGGTTATACTTTATGTCTATAGTGATCAAAACAGCATGGTACTGGCACAAACATAGAGATGTTAATATATGGATAGAATAGATAATCTAGAAATGAGCCCAGCCACATACCATCATGATCTGTGATAAGTCTAACAAAAACATTTATTGGGGAAAAAGAACCCTCTTAACAAATGGTGCTGAGAGAACTGGCTGGCAACTTACAGAAGACTGAAATTGAACCCTCACCTCTTACCACTAACAATAATTGATTCTCACTGAATAAAAGATTTAAATTTGACAAAACTATAAAAATACTAGAAGAGAGTGCAGGTAAAATGCTTGAAGATATTGGCCTGGGTAAATATTTTATGAGGAAGATCCCCCTGGTGATTGAAGCAACATCAAATATAAATTACTGGATTTGATTGAGCTAAAAGCTTCTGCACAGCTAAGGGCACTACAAGTAAAGCAGACAGACAGCTCTTGGAATGGGAGAGGATTTTTGCGGATAGTGATTCTGACAAAGGTCTGATAACTAGAATCTATAGACAACTCACATTAACCAATAAGAAGAGAACAAACAACCCCATTATTCTTTGTGGGCAAGGGACTGCAATAGAAACTTGTCTCACTGATGAATGGCCAACAAACACAGGAAAAAAATGCTCATTGTCTTTAATCATCAGAAAAATGCAAATCAAAACCACCCTGAGATATCACCTAACTCCAGTAAGAATAGCCCACATCACAAACTCCCCAAACTGCAGATGCAGTGTGGATATGGAGAGAAGAGAATACTTCTATACTGCTGGTGGGACTGCAAACTAGTGCACACTTTTATGGAAAGAAATATGGAGAATCCTTAAGGAATTAAATTCCATTACTAGGTATTTACCCAGAAGAACAAAATTATTTAACCACAAAGACATTTGCACCAGAATGTTTATTGTAGCCCAGTTCATAATTGCCAAGCTGTGGAAGCAGCCCAAATGCCCATCAATCCATGAATGGATTAATAAATTGTGGTATGTGCATACCATGGAATATTATGCAGCCTTAAAAAAAGATGGAGACTTTACCTCTTTTATGTTTACATGGATGGAGCTGAAACATACTCTTCTTAGCAAAGTATCTCAAGAATGGAAGGAAAAGTATCCAATATACTCAGCTTTACTATGAAACCAATATATAAGCACCCACACTTCCATATGAAAGCTATAACCCAACTACAGCCAAAGATGGAGGGGGAGAAGGGAGGATGAGTGGAGGGAGGGTAATGGGTTGGACCACAACAATGGTGCATTTTACAAGGGTACATGTCAAATCTACTAAGTGTAGAATATTAATGTCTTAACATAATAATTAAGAAAGTGCGGCAAAGGCTTTGTTAACCAGTTTGATGTATTTCAAATTGCATATAAAACCAGCACATTGTACCCCATAAATACATTAATGTACACAAGTGTGATTTAATAAAAAATAAATAAAATAAATAAACAAATTGTGGTATATGTACACCATGGAATACTATTCAGCCATAAGAAAAGATGGAGACTTTACATCTTTTGTGTTAACCTGAATGGAGTTAAAACATATTCTCCTTAGTAAAGTATCACAAGAATGGAAAAGAAAGTATCCAATGTACTCAACACTATTGAACCAATATATAAACAACTACACACCCACACGAAAGAAAAACACAAGTATAGTCCGAGGAGGAAGGGGCAGGGGGAGGAAGGAGGGTGACTGGTGGGATCTCTTCTGATGTGCACAGTGTGAGGGTGGTCAGCACGCCCCCTGGTGGGCGGTATCTCACCTGATGTGCACGGGTGTGAGGGTGGTCAGTACGCCCCCTGGGTGAAGGGCTCAATTATGAGTTGAACTTTACCTTAGAAATGAAAGCAGTATAACCTCAACATTTGTACCCTCTTACCAATCTGAAATTTTAAAAAACTCACAGGCTATAGTCAGAGCTGGTTTTTACCACAAGACAAACGTATTTGTTTATTTAACTACTTTGTAGTGAGGTCCAATAATGGTTCGGCACCTGTGCTAGTTGCAGGGATAGAATGTTAGCACGGTAATGATAAAGATTTCTACCTGCCTGATATTAGTTGGACTTAAGAGGGTCATTTCTTATTTCCTCCTAGAGACAATCTAACTCACTTTGTCTTTTCCCAAGAATGAACAATGTGACCTGATCTGAAGGCGACATTTTCTTTTTGTTAAATTTAGCTGTGCTAGTTGCAGGGATAGAATGTTAGCACGGTAATGATAAAGATTTCTACCTGCCTGATATTAGTTGGACTTAAGAGGGTCATTTCTTATTTCCTCCTAGAGACAATCTAACTCACTTTGTCTTTTCCCAAGAATGAACAATGTGACCTGATCTGAAGGCGACATTTTCTTTTTGTTAAATTTAGCTATAAACATTTCAAGTGTTAATGGCTCTGACCCTAAAGATTTTTCACAACACCAAGAGAAATAGAACTTTTCGTTCAGGGGGTCTATATCTCTGTCCTGCCTCTTGGCAGGTAAGCCAACTCCCTGCTGTGCTAAGTCAGCCTTCCCAGGAGAGAATCTGTCCTCAAGTGGACTTGCTCCCAAAATTGGTTTGACTTTGTTCATAGGGCTGGCTACCCAAGATTAGCAACCACTCAGGGTGGGGCTTGTGCTGCCATAAAGCCTCAGAACACACAACTTGTTAGGTCTGCCCTGGAGACCAGAGGGAAAAATGGCTGGCGTGTTAATCTGCTAAGGATGTAAGGACCCCAAATAATTTGTTACTCCTACAGAGGAAGCTCTCCAAATTAATGGTTTGATTTTTGTTACTGGTTTTGATTCTTAATATGTCAATGTCAATGCAAAGGGAAAAACAACTGTGTCTCTGTGTTACAGCTTCCCTGAGGAAGGACTTTCTTTTTAGTTTTATAAAACTATTTGATTTTAGCAATACATTTTGTAAAACATACCCATACAGCATTCCAGAAGACCTTCACCACCAGAGGTGATAGGTGGCTATTGGGGGACATCCCTGCAGATTTACAAGATGAAATGAAGCTATTGGGGAAGAGTCACTTGTTTATTTAGGAGAATTAAGGGCGACACAAGTATATTAACAGGATTTTCATTGGAACGCACATCGCCAGTGTTAACAAATGGCTTTAAGTTGTAGTCCCTGGTACATGTATATAGTTTAATTTTAGTTATATAAACATTAGAATGATCTAAAATTTAAATTACATTTTAGCTATACTTGAGATTCCATTATCCAAGAAAATGCAATTTTAGTCCCTGTAACTATGAACAAAAATCTCACTCCAGTGATTGCCTTAATATTTATAGCACCTTTTCCTAAGTTCATACTGCCTGGATAAAACAACAGGAAAGAACAAATTAAAAAAAACTCATATGTTATTTACAAAATCTCCATAAAATTCATATGTTGAAAAAAAGCAGGATCTTTGGTAACAAATATAGAGGTTTTTTTTTTTTTTTTTCAGATTGATATGAGTATAAATGTTTAGGTTACACTGTTTTCATTTCTAAGGTAAAGTTCAAGTTGTAGTTGAACCCTTCACCCAGGGGGCCTGAACACCCTCACATTATGCACATTGGGTGAGATCCCACCAATAGCCTTCCCTCCCCGCCCCCCACCACTAGATTATACTTGTGGTTTTCTTTCATGTGGGTGTGTAGTTGTTTTTATATTGGTTCCATATTAAGCACAGTGGATGCTTTTTTCCCCATTCTTAAGACTCTTTAGTAAGAAGAATGTGTTTCAACTCCATCCAGGTAAACACAAAAGATATAAAGTTTCCATCTTTTGTTATAGCCAAATAGTATATATAAATAGAGTTTAAATTTAAAAAATATATTTTGCTTTAGACAAAAAAAAAAAACCTTATTCTGAAATGAACTAAAATTTTAAGATCAAGATATTCTTATTTCCATCTGTTTGATCTTAAAATGTCTGATACGTTTATTTTCATAATGAATGTAAATAAGACTTAAAATTAAACATCAATTCAGGAAAAACTAGCACAAAGAATGTCATCTTGTCTGTGTCCCTGTTTGTACCATGTTTGGGATGACTCCCTAGGACACTGCACCAATCTCAGTGTGTCACAGTGATTTCTTGGTAGGAATGGTACTGTTTGGGAGATAGAGGACCAATAGAAACCAATTTCTGTAGAGCTCAGGGTACGAGCTCTTTCTTCACTGAGGATTTTGAAATAATTATACCATGTTATTCACAATGTTGATTTTATAAGGAAAAAATAGTCAAATCATGCACAAATGTAAGGAGAAATTCAGGTGTGCACAAGTTTAAATAACCTAAGCTGATAAGTCAGGAGTAGAAAAAGAAATGAAAACAAGAAGTCTTATAACCTACAGTAAATTATTTCACTATGTAAATACTTTTTCTAAAGAGATTCATGATTGCTGAATAAATGAGTTGTATCCCAGAATGAGTTTTACTAATTCAGCCTAGCTATTTTCCATTATAATATTCTAGTAGAAATAAATTTCCATGGAATAATCCATCCCTCTTCGGAAGTACAGTGACACGTACCTTTTTCTCAGTGAAGTCACAACTCATTTAATGAAATTGGCCACCAATGCCTAGTTATATTTTCATGCATTTTTAACAAAATGTGACTTCTCAAGCTAGAGATTCAAAGAATCTTGTTTTGTACCTAAAATTATATCCTTCCAAAGTTTGGTAGCTAAACATGAAAGGCATTATTATTAAAAGATCTTATTATTAAAACTATGTCTTTTAAGAGAGCTAAGCTAGAAATATCATTCTTTAGACAGTCAAGAAAAAAGAAAGTCCATGCTGAAGATATTTAATCATATCATCTTTACTCCGTAAGTCACTGATGTCTCCATTACTAGAATTCATAAAGTTGGAATCTCATGATTGTTTTGCTTGTTCACTTAATAACAAAAATTGAAAGACAAAATAAATTTATAGCATTAAAATATATTCAGGTCAGAAGTGGTGGCTCATGCCTGTAATCCCAGCACTCTGGGAGGCCAAGATGGGTAGATCACCTTAGCTCAGGAGTTGAAGACCAGCCTGAGCAAGAATGAGACCATCTCCAAAAACAGCCCGGCATTGTGAGGGGCACCTGTAGTCCCAGCTACTTGGGAGGCTGAGGCAAGAAGATCACTTGAGCCCAGGAGTTTGAGGTTTCCATGAGCTATGTCACCATGGCACTCTACTGAGGGCAACAAAGTGAGACTCTGTCTTAAATAAGTAAATAGATACTAAAAAAGAAAAACACAACATGGCCCGTGTCTTTGGCTGCAGTACCTTTTACACAACTCACATTTTGTTTTCAGAGTAGTCCTCCAGGACTGCCAGCCATTCACTATGTTCACTGTGCCTTCTTGCCTGCTTTTTCATTTGGTAACAATTATGATGTGTTTGCATATAGAAATCAAATGATATCGTCAATTTATGGGGGTTTTGACCTATAAGAATAGAAATGTCGTATGATTCAAACTAGTATTTTGTTTGGATGTGAATGAACAATTTGTCTCAAGACGTTTGACCCTGGACCAAAGAATTTTTAGCTAACTCTTTGTAAGAACTTTGCAGTAACTGATTTAATTTTCATAGCATCCCTGTGAGTCAAGTACCATTGTTACTTCAATTCTGAGATCCAGAAAGATGAAATACTTGCCTGCGCCCACACATCATTATATAAATGACATACCCAGCTTCCCCATGCTCTGAGACCCCACTACATTTTCTCCAGAATATCAGAACAGCATAGCAGGTTAATAAATATTGTGACATTTTTGAGAATAATGGTTACAAATAGAGCAAGTTTGAAATAATGTTGAAGAATCTATACCACATTTAACATCCACTAAATGGAAAAATAAATTTTTTTCTGTGTGCTGAAGCAAAATGCAATCCAAGTTGATTATGACTTTAATGAAAGGCTGTGAGATAAACAGGCACATCTTAAGAGAATTTTTAGCACTAAGATGAAGTCTTCCTACATTAGTGTAATGAGAATATTGAACCTTTAAAAGGAGTAGGAAAAATATGGGAAATGTTAATGATGTTGAGTTTTGCATATTTTGTGCCATGAACAACATTTCTTCGTGCTAAATGCTAACTTGATTACGTGCAGTGCACGATAGGGGTGAGTTAATGTTGCCATGAAACTTTCAGAGTCTCAGGGTTGCTCTGCTTTTGTGTATTTAAATTTGCAAACTCGGCATCACGTCGGGATACCTTCTGGCATTTCGTGAGTTTCCATCCCATGATTTTAAAGTTAAATGTGCCTTAATGCAGAAGATTTTGTTATTTGCATCCTCCACTCCGTTGCTTGTTCCTGGTACTTATAATAACAACATAGCGGGATGGGGCACTTTACTCTTTCTAGTAGACTTAAGTGCAAAATATCCTTAGAATGTCTTTAGACATTTTTGTGAATATACTTTTTCTCCTGGGTAGTTGTTTTGTTTCAATGTGGTACAGAATATACCCCTGTTACAGTCACCCTCTGGCACAGGGCGAGTCTGCATGCCGTAAAATACCCATACTGAAGATGGGAGTCCCAAATTACAACAGAAGGGTCTCTCCTCCCATAAGAGGCCTTTTAACTAGGGTTGCCCGGTTTAGCAAATAAACATACAAGACACTTAGGTAAATATGTCATTTATCTGAAATTAAAATTTAAGTATGTTTCAAATACTGCATGAAATATACCTCTATTAAAATATACTTGTTTTTCTTAGATTCAAATGTAAACTGACCAATTCAGTCTTTTACTGGGAACTTCATATTCCGAAAGAGGTGATGAGTACGCAAAGTCAATTATGGCTACAATGTTCCTGAATCATTTTCTGCATTATTGACACAGCCATAAATAAATACCACCATTTAGGATGAGCAACGCCTGCCAGATCCAGAAGGGAAGGGAAGGGGCTAAGGGGGAAAAGGAAGAAAAGAAAGACTTTCCTGATAACTAGACATAAAGATGATTGAAGGGGAGATTCTGAGCAATAAAAAGGCAATAAACCTCTGGACTTGGGAACATGCAGAGTGATGTTAGCTCTCTGGAATGCCCTGGCATGCGTCCAACACACCAGGCCATCAGACACAACTATTAGGAAGTAGAATGTCAAATGTCTTTTCCTATTATGGAGGTTTAATTCAGTCGATGAATATTTATTGGGCATGCATTTTCCAAACCATCCTGCATGGAACATGAATGTTCAAGAAGGTATTAATAGATGCTCCTTGAAAAAAGTGTTTCAAAGTCAAAAAAGTATGTAATCTTACCATTCCTTTTTTCCCTGCTGTGGCATAATCAATGGGACCCTACCTGGGTAGTGAGGAGTGAAGACTGCACAAGTTCAAGTGCTGGTCAAATACTGTGAGACTTCAGCCAAGTGGCTTCACCAGTGCATGCCTCTGTTTCTTTTTCTGTCAGGTAAAAGTAATTATAGTGGTTTCCTCATAAATGAAAACATTAAATCTTTCAGAAGAAAGGATAGGAACCCCTGGGCTGTGCAAATCTACCTTAGAAATGACACTGAAAAGATAAGTAGGAGAGAACAGATTGATCAGATGGGCTTCAAGAAAATTAAAAATCCCATAGTACAACAGGAGGTACCATGAAGAAAATTAAAATGGGCTGAGTGCAGTGGCTCACACCGTGATCCCAGCACTCTGGAGGGAGTGGTGGGAGGACCCCTGGAGCTCAGGAGTTCAAGACCTGCCTGAGCAAGAGTGAGACCCATCTCTACTAAAAATAGGAAAACTAGCCAGGTGTCGTGGCAGGCAGCTGTAGTCCCAGCTACTCAAGAGACTGAAGCAGGAGGAT
Organism: Nycticebus coucang; assembly: GCF_027406575.1. Taxonomy (NCBI): domain Eukaryota; kingdom Metazoa; phylum Chordata; class Mammalia; order Primates; family Lorisidae; genus Nycticebus; species Nycticebus coucang. The sequence continues at coordinate 105,542,561 of NC_069780.1, read as the reverse complement.
CCCTTGAGCCCAGGAGTCTGAGGTTGCTCTGAGCTATGATGACACAGCACTCTACCCAGGGTGATAGAGTGAGCCTCTGACCCCCCAAAAGTAAATAAAATAAAATAAATATCAAGTCACAGGCTGGGAGAAAACATTTGTAAAACTTCTATCTGACTTTAAGACTTTTATTGTGAATATATATATAAAGAATTCTTTCAACTCAATAATAAAAAGACAAGTGCCCATCGATCCATGAATGGATTAATAAATTGTGGTATATGTACACCGTGGAATATTATGCAGCCTTAAAGAAAGATGGAGACTTTACCTCTTTCATGTTTTACATGGACGAAGCTGGAACATATTCTTCTTAGTAAAGTATCTCAAGAATGGAAGAAAAAGTATCCAATGTACTCAGCCCTACTATGAAACTAAGTTATGGCTTTGACATGGAAGCTATAACCGAGTTATAACCTAAGAATAGGGGGAAGGGGGAGATGAAGGAGAGGGAGGGGGGAGGATGGGCAGAGGGAGGGTGATAGGTGGGATTACACCTGCGGTGCATCTTACAAGGGTACATGTGAAACTTAGTAAATGTAGAATGTAAATGTCTTAACACAATAACTAAGAAAATGCCAGGAAGGCTATGTTAACCAGTGTGATGAAAATGTGTCAAATGGTCTATAAAACCAGTGTATGATGCCCCATGATCGCATCAATGTACATAGCTATGATTTAATAATAATTAAAAATAATAATAATGATTTAAAAAGGCAAAAGATTTCAACAAGATAGAAAAGCTAATACAGAATAGAGCAAAAATAGGAAAACCTGATTGTTTTGAAGTAGAAAGGAACAAGAGAGCTATTACTGGTATATTCATGTGTTCATCCTTGTGTGTGGCAGGTTCGCTAGGGGAAGTGGCAAGTGGGCCCTGCAGAGATCTGAGGAGGAAAGCCCCTTTCGAAGACAGCCATATATACCCAAGCATACAAAAAAGGGAAAAAGGAGACTAGCCACCTCCTTCAATGCTTTGAGTGCAACTAAAAGGTTTCCAGAGGGTTTTCAAAGAAGTACTTAATCTGATTCTGGGACCAGCCATACCTCTGTAGCAGACTAGAGGTTGGCAGAGAGAGGATTCTCTGAGGTGAGGCAATTCACAGCATAGGTAGTTCCCAGATTTTTCCCACTCAGGGACCTCAAGCTGAGTGAGTCATGCACTCCGACGTAGTAAAGGGTACATACAGCGAGGAAAAACTGGACTGGATATTTTAAATACTTCAAAGTAACTAAAGAACTAAGAGATATACTGTGACCCCAGACTGCCTAAAACACTGCCCCGATGGCATGCAAGGACTCTATTGACCAGGTCAGGGGAATAAACCCAGAAGAGCACGGTTTTCTTACTATTTCAATTTCTTAGCCTTAAAAGGCTCACACTGACTTCAAGAAACTCATCATAATTGGCTTAATTGGGGAGACAGGTGAAAACATCATTATAGTCAGATTGAAGAAAAAGAAAAAAGCACATCCTTTCTTTATCCTCAGCAAATCCTGCAGCCCAACTTTAATGGAAAAATTACGTGGCAGTTTACTGTGGCGCCAATAAAGCATTGCCATTGTTTCTTCAAGACATTCTCCCCCAGACGGTGTTCTCTCAGCCCTGTGTCTGCATCCCTGATACCACCTTCCTGATCCTCATGGGATTTGCTTTTCTCTCCTGTCACCCAGTGTTCTGTGCTCTGTAATCCTCTTCTACAAAACATTGGCCATATCTTTCAAATGGCACCCACCACCCATATCCACTAGACTGAAATGATGAGCATTACAGTTATCGACAGTGACCTGCCTGGGAGTCTCAAGTCACCTCCTGCTGTCCTGGATGCTATGTCCCTTTTCTGCACACTCACTTCACTGCCACCGTCTGTGCCACCTCTGACGTGAACTCTGCAGGTGTCTATTTTCCACTCTCCCTGCTGAGTGATATTGCTGAAAGATAATAATAATAATAATAATAACAACTAGTATACTACATGGGCAGATCTGTGCTTAGAACTTTGTGTGGACTGCTGTGTAATCAATTCTGAAACCCGGTGAGGGAAGAAGGGTCATAAATCTCATTTTACAGATTCAAATGAAGATTCAGAGTGGTTACATAACTTACCTTGGGGCACACAGCAAGCAGTGGCTGTGTCAGCCTCAGATCTGATCCCAAACAAACCCTGCAAGTGGGATGTCTGCTATAAATTCTCCCACTTATCCCTGGAAATCATCACTGGTTTTCTTGGTAAATGGTCCTGACTAAGCCTTTCACATGTGACTCCCAAAGACATCTGGTGAGTTCTCTTGCCTCTGTGAAGTCCGAGTTCCCACCATCTCAAACCACTTGCTGTGCCCTGAGTGGCCTGTTCCACTCTGTACACCTGCTGGCATGTGTGTGTCATGTCTCCATTTGAAAAATTCATCTGTAAGGGCGGCGCCTGTGGCTCAGTGAGTAGGGCGCCGGCCACATATGCCGAGGGTGGCGGGTTCAAATCCAGCCCCGGCCTAACTGCAACAAAAAAATAGCTGGGCGTTGTGGCGGGCGCCTGTAGTCCCAGCTGCTCGGGAGGCTGAGGCAAGAGAATCGCGTAAGCCCAAGAGTTGGAGGTTGCTGTGAGCCGTGTGATGCCACGGCACTCTACCCAAGGACGGTACAGTGAGACTCTGTCTCTACAAAAAAAAAAAAAAAAAGAAAAAGAAAAATTCATCTGTACTATTTTAGCTGTTATATAAGAAATCATTTTAATTGTATTATCAAAAACCTTGCTAAGACCAAGCTATGTTGTACCTGTTGTTTTTTCCCCCAATTATTAAGAACTGGGTTTCTTCAATTTATTCCTTCCGAACAGGTTTCATGCTAACCCTGGCTAAAGAGCCCCTTCAGTAAACATCCGAGGGCCTGCCGCTGAAGCTGGTCCATGCTGTTTTATTTTTACCCTCTGATACCACCATATAGAATAGGGCACCACTGCTATCTGTATTACAGTCCCTGGAAGTGTTTATCCAGCTACATTCTGTATTACGTTTGATTCCCCTTTAAAAAAAAAATGGCCCCTTTTAGATCCAATTCACTAAGCATCCATAAAAAAAGAAAAACAATTATAAATTGAATCTCAATGCAAATGTGGCCTTTTCCCTACTATGCATGAATGCACACCATCAGACTACTGTGCCTTATCCGTGACAATGTACCGCTGAAACTACCCAGAAGTAGCCATGTTCTAATTGTCATGCTAGTTGTCAAGGTCAAGGTTCATATTTTCCCCCAAGAAATTTTGTGAACATTATCAGAGCTGTAATGAAAATGTGCATTCCCTACTTATCAAAAATGGTGAAGAGACTAATTCTCATAAAAGTTCAATTAGGTTTTTGAGGAAACATATCTATATTTCTATCACCTATAGGTATTCAGGGAACTAGCTCTGAATTTCTCACTCCCAAAAGATATGAAGCAGTTGTCTGTGATTTAAAAGAATCATTCTAGTAATCTATTATAATAAAAAATTACATGGTATGTATAGAAACTGACAAGAAACATTAGCTAATCTCCCCATTGTACCTCATCTTGATCTGTTCTCCAGAGTACTGGCCAGATTTGGGTTTCTCACATAAAAGGGGGAGTGTAGCCTGGACAAACTCCTAAATGGCTAACTTAAAGTTCTCAACAAGGGCCAGCCACTGACTGTATGCATATTTCCATAAATGTAAGTCTTCCCCTGAGGTGATTTCTGTGACTCAGCACTGTCCAACAACCTCTAATCAGGACATTACCCCTTATGTGGGTAAACCAAGGATGTGGGTTTAGATGACATTAACAATCCAATTACCTTTAACCAGTATGAGTCAATTTTTGTTAGAGGAGAAAGGTGTGGGTCCAGTTTCAGTCTTCTACAAGTTGCCAGCCAATTCATCCAGCACCATTTATTGAATAAGGAATCTTTCCTCCAATTTATATTTTTAACAGGCTTATCAAAAATCAAATGACAATAAGTGTCTGGGTTCACCTCTTGGTCTTCAATTCTGTTCCATACATCTATCTCTCTATTTTTGTGCCAGTACCATGCTGTTTTGATGACTATAGATTTATAGTATGGTCTGAAGTCTGGAAGCATGATTCTTCCCGATTTGTTTTTATTTTTGAGTAATGTCTTGGCTATTCGAGGTTTTTTCTGTTTCCATATAAAATGAAGTACTAATTTTTCCAGGTCTTTAAAATATGACAGAGGTGCATTAATAGGGATTGCGTTAAATCTGTAGATTGCTTTAGGTAGTATAGACATTTTTTTTTTTTTTTTTGTAGAGACAGAGTCTCACTTTATCACCCTCGGTAGAGTGCCATGGCATCACACAGCTCACAGCAACCTCCAACTCCTGGGCTTAAGTGATTCTCTTGCCTCAGCCTCCCGAGTAGCTGGGACTACAGGGGCCCGCCACAACGCCCGGCTATTTTTTGGTTTGCGGTTCAGCCGGGGCCGGGTTTAAACCCGCCACCCTCGGTATATGGGGCCGGCGCCCTACCGACTGAGCCACACAATGTTGACTCTTCCCAGCCATGAGCATGATATATTTTTCCATTTGTTAACATCTTCAGCAATTTCTTTTCTCAGAGTTTCATAGTTCTCTTTTTAGAGTCTTTCATGTCCTTACTTAGGTACACTCCCAGATATTTCATCTTCTTTGGGACTATTGTAAAGGGAATAGAGTCCTTGATTGTTTTTTCCTCTTGACTATTGTTGGTGTATTTAAGGGCTACAGATTTATGAGTGTTAATTTTGTATCCTTAAACTTAAGATATGAAACTATAAATATTCTTAGGTAGAGTGCAGGGGAAACGCTTGAAAAAATTGGCCTGGGAGAATACTTCATAAGGAAGACATCCCGGGCAATTGAAGCAACATCAAAAATACATTACTGGGATCTGATCAAATTAAAAAGCTTCTGCACTGCCAAGAACACACTTAAGTAAAGCAAATAGACAACCCCAGAATGGGAGAGGATTTTTGCAAGTTATACTACCAACGAAGGTCTAATAACCAGAATCCACAGAGAACTCAAACTTATTACTAAGCAAAAAACAAGTGATCCCATTTCATTGTGGGCAAGAGACATGAACAGAAGCTTCTCTGAAGAAGACAGGAGCATGGCCTACAGACATGTGAAAAAATGCTCATCATCTTTAATCATCAGAGAAATGCAAACCAAAACTACTCTGAGATACCATCTAACTCCAGTAAGAGTAGCCCACATCACAAAATCCCAAAACAACAGATGTTGGCATGGATGTGGAGAAAAGGGAACACTTCTGCACTGCTGGTGGGAATGCAAACTAGTATGTTCCTTTTGGAAGGAAGTTTGGAGAACACTCAGAGATCTAAATGTAGACCTGCCGTTTGATCCTGCAATTCCTCTTCTAGGTGTATATCCAAAGGACCAAAAATCATTTGGCGATAAAGATATTTGCACCAGATTGTTTATTGCAGCTCAATTCATATTTGCCAAGTCATGGAAGAAGCCCAAGTGCCCATCGACCCATGAATGGATTAATAAATTGTGGTATATGTATACTATGGAATACTATGCAGCAGTAAAAAAAAAAATGGATACTTTACTTCTTTTATGTTTACATGGATGGAGCTGGAAAATATTCTTAGTAAAGTATCTCAGGAATGGAAAAAAAGTATCCAATGTACTCAGTACTACCGTGAAACCAATTTATAATTACTAAAACACAACTTTAGCCTAGGATGGAGGAGGGAAGGGGAGGGACAAGAGAGGGGATGGGGTGGGAGGGATAGTAGGGGATAGTAGGGGGACCACAACTATGGAGCACATTGCAAGTATAAGTTGGATCTATCATGTGTAGAACACAAATGTCCTAATGCTATTATTGGGTAAATGAGGTAAAAGCTATGCTGTTTAAGTATGATGTAAGCACTCCAATTTGTACAAAGAATCAACACATTGAAAATGGCATAAATGTATTTATGATCTTATGTACTAAAGACTTAATAAAAAAATAAAAAAAATTCAATTACCATTTCTGGAATTGCCAAGTGACCACTGCAGTTGCACACAGCCTGTCTTTCACTTGAGGGTGGATTTCTCTCCCCCCACCACCCCCATCATTAAAACCACCTCTTCTACTGACCGTGCAGAATTCTACATCCCTAACAAGAAGTCATACTGGAAAACAAAAGTTCTTTTTAAAATATTACAAGCAATCCTTGCTTTAATTTGATTTAAATTTTGTGTTCTGTTGAGCCCAGACTGTAACTGAGGCAGGGTGACTGAGAGGCAGATGTGTGTGCATCTGAGAGGCTATGAAGCAGTCACTAAAGAAAACCACACAGGAACGAATGCACCAGCCTCGTGGGCTGAAGTTAATTCTAAGTGTATGTTGTAAACGCAGACCTTGCCTCTAAGCCTGGAAAATTGTTCAGCAGGGATCTGTGATTGGAAAATGTCATGAAGAGGTTACACTGTGGTGTGATCATTTGACTGTAAATCAATCTCTTTCTCTCTCTCTCTCTCTCTCTCCTCCCTTTAAAAACTGAAGCTTGAGTCAGAGATTAGATTACCAGCACTTTCTATTTGTTAGGAAATTTATAGATGAGAAATGGAAGATCTTTTAATAAGTAAACAGAATATGGCAAAAATAAGATTGGGGCTGGTCACAGTGGCCCAGGCCTGTGAGTCCCAACTACTCCAGAGGCTGAGGCAGAAGGATGGCTTGAGGCAAGGAGTTCGAGACTCACTTGGATTATGTAGCCAGATTTTGTCTCTAAAGCAATTAAAAAAAAAAAAAAAAGGAATAAGATGGAGGAGAACGATGATGACAAAGGAGAAACAAGCTAACAAACAGCAGCAAAACTTTAAGGGCTTTGACAAAAAGAAAAAAAAATAGCTTCAGGGGTGGCGCCTGTGGCTAAAAGGAGTAGGGCACCAGCCCCGTATACCAGAGGTGGTGGGTTCAAACCTGGTCCCCAGCCAAAAAAAAAAATAGCTTCAGGTACACAAGCTCAAGTTTCATTCTTGGGGTTAGACCCAACAGACATAAACTATAGCTGAATGCCAGTAGTATTCCTGCGTAGGTAGACATAATTCCTTTGAATTTTCCCTAAAAGTACGTAGAGCTTCTTATATTCCTATTTATACTTACTTTGCCTTTACATTTTCCAACATGATGAATTTTCCTTACTGCAAACATTGTTCTAGTAGTAATACCGTGTCTTTATTTTATTATATATCAGGTATTTCATAAAGATAAAGTCCAGCTATTATCTAGGGAATTTGACCAGTGTAGACACTGGCAGATAATTCACATTCACCAACAACAGTCCTTCCTGGAAGTTTTGTACAGATCCAGAAGCCAGGTCAGAGAAGTTAAGAAAACTGTCCTTCATCACCTAACTAGCAGGAAATAGGGATATTATTTAAAAACAGATCTGACTCCAAACCTGAGATCTTTCCACAAATTCTCACTGCCTCCCAGGGCTAACAGAGAGCCCCATCCTGCCATGAAATCTGGATCTATTTTAAAGTCATTTTTAAAACCTCAGTTTATGATTCTACTTTCTAATATGCTGGCTCCAACATCACCACTATTGTCAAGTGTTGATTTGTTATTTTAATTTGATAGTTTTCTGCAGTGGATTTCCAGCTGTGCGTCTTGCTGTGCAGTTTTTTAAGTGTTAGTATGTCTTGGCAGCCCGGCTCTTAGAGGCAGGACTTGCTTTAGAAAGTGCCTCAAAAATTGATTATTCAGCACTTAGGATTTTATAGGCTATATTCTTGTGATTTGTTATAGTTTTGGTGGTGATTAATTATTTAATACTTTTAGCTACAGAAAGGTGTTTTAAGGCAACACTGTGGTAGTGGCTGCAGTTTTCACAAAAGTTACCAGATTTGTGGTCTCTGATTTTAGCACGACATTCTATTTTATTTCCTTATTTCAGAGAAACAGTTTACTAATATACACCTAGATTCATAAAATTCCTGCACGAAGAGTAACCATTGGGAATGAATTTGGGGGTGCCAGGAGAAAAAGAAACTGTGGATTCTGAGTATACCTGTACTCTCATGGTTAATCCCAGTTTACGGATGGAGAAAATAAGACTCAGAATGTGTAAGTGTCAAAGCTGTCTACAGCAGGGTCTCTGTAAGAAGGCCACCCAAGGGGCTGTAACAAACTGGTCAATATACAGAGGTGGTCACCATAAGAAACTAGGGTGCATGTCCAGTCTATAAAAATTAGGTCTACACAAATTATCAGAACCTCTGGGATACCGCAAAGGCAGTCCTAAGAGCGAAATTTATAGCACTGCAAGCCTTCCTCAGAGAATGGAAAGAGAGGAACTTAATGGGACATCTCAAGCAACTGGAAAAGGAAGAACATTCCAACCCCAAACCCAGTAGAAGAAAAGAAATAACCAAAATTAGAGCAGAATTAAATGAAATTGAAAAAAAAAGAATTATACAACAGATCAATAAATCAAAAAGTTGGTTTTTTGAAAAGGTCAATAAAATAGATAAACCTTTGGCTAACCTAACCAGGAGAAAAAGAGTCAAATCTCTAATATCATCAATCAGAAATGACAAAGACAAAATAACAACAGACTCCTCAGAAATTAAAAAAAATCCTTAATGAATATTATAAGAAACTTTATTCTCAGAAATATGAAAATCTGAAAGAAAGTGACCAATACTTGAAAGCACATCACCTTCCAAGACTTAGCAGGAATCTAATGGAAATGTTGAACATGCCAATATCAAGTTCTGAAATAGCATCAACCATACAAAACCTCCCTAAAAAGAAAAGCCCGGGACCAGATGGCTTCACATCAGAATTCTACCAAATCTTTAAAGAGGAATTAGTACTTATATTACTCAACCTGTTCCAAAATGTACAAAAAGAAGGAAGACTACCTAACACATTCTATAAAGCAAACATGACCCTGATCGCCAAACCAGGAAAAGACCCAAGAAAAGAAAATTACAGACCAATATCACTAATGAATATACATGCAAAAATATTCAACAAGATCCTGACAAACAGAATCCAGCAACACATCAAACAAATTATACATCATGACCAAGTTGGTTTTATCCCAGGGTCTCAAGGCTGGTTCAATATACATAAACCTGTAAGTATAATTCAGCACATAAACAAATTAAAAAACAAAGACCATATGATTCTCTCAATTGATGCAGAAAAAGCTTTTGATGATATACAGCATCCCTTCATGATCAGAACACTTAAGAAAATTGGTATAGAAGGGACATTTCTTAAACTGATAGAGGCCATCTACAGCAAACCCACAGCCAATATCGTATTGAATAGCGTTAAATTGAAATCATTTCCACTCAGATCAGGAACCAGACAAGGCTGCCCATTGTCTCCACTGCTCTTTAACATTGCAATGGAAGTTTTAGCTACCGCAATTAGGGGGAAAAAAGGCGATCAAGGCTATCCATATAGGGTCAGAAGAGATCAAACTTTCACTCTTCGCATATGATATGATTGTATATCTGGAAAACACCAGGGATTCTACTACAAAACTCTTAGAAGTGATCAAGGAATACAGCAGCGTCTCAGATTACAAAATCAACATTCATAAATCGGTAGCCTTTGTATATACCAACAATAGTCAAGCTGAAAAAACAGTTAAGGATTCTATTCCATTCACAGTAGTGGCAAAGAAGATGAAATATTTGGGAGTTTATCTAACAAAGGACGTGAAAGATCTCTATAAAGAGAACTATGAAACTCTAAGAAAAGAAATAGGTGAAAATGTTAACAAATGGAAAAACATATCATGCTCATGGCTGGGAAGAATCAACATTGTTAAAATGTCCATACTACCCAAAGCGATATACAATTTTAATGCAATCTCTATTTAAGCTCCACTGTCATACTTTAAAGATCTTGAAAAAATAATACTTCATTTTATATGGAATCAGAAAAAACCTCAAATAGCCAAGACATTACTCAGAAATAAAAACAAAGCAGGAGGAATTACGCTACCAGACCTCAGACTATACTATAAATTGATAGTGATCAAAACAGCATGGTACTGGCACAAAAACAGAGAAGTAGATGTCTGGAACAGAATAGAGAACCAAGAGATGAATCCAGCTACTTACCGTTATTTGATCTTTGACAAGCCAATTAAAAACATTCAGTGGGGAAAAGATTCCCTATTTAACAAATGGTGCTGGGTGAACTGGCTGGCAACCTATAGAAGACTGAAACTGGACCCACACCTTTCACCATTAACTAAGATAGACTCTCACTGGATTAAAGATTTAAAGTTAAGACATGAAACTGTAAAAATACTAGAAGAGAGTGCAGGGAAAACCCTTGAAGAAATCAGTATGGGTGAGTATTTTATGAGGAGGACCCCCCGGGCAATTGAAGCAGCTTCAAAAATACACTGCTGGGACCTGATCAAACTAAAAAGCTTCTGCACAGCCAAGAACACAGTAAGTAAAGCAAGCAAACAGTCATTAGAATGGGAGAAGATATTTGCAGGTTATGTTTCCGACAAAGGTTTAATAACCAGAATTCACAGAGAACTCAAATGTATAAGCAAGAAAAGAACAAGTGATCCCATCGCAGGCTGGACAAGGGACTTGAAGAGAAACTTCTCTGAAGAAGACAGGCTCACGGCCTACAGACATATGAAAAAATGCTCATCATCTTTAATCATCAGAGAAATGCAAATCAAAACTACTTTGAGATATCATCTAACTCCAGTAAGATTAGCTCATATCACAAAATCCCAAGACCAGAGATGTTGGCGTGGATGTGGAGAAAAGAGAACACTTCTACTGCTGGTGGGAATGCAAATTAATACATTCCTTTTGGAAAAGATGTTTGGAGAACTCTTAGAGATCTAAAAATAGATCTGCCATTCAATCCTATAATTCCTCTACTAGGCATATCCAGAAGACCAAAAACCACACCATTAACAAAGATATTTGTACCAATTCATAATTGCTAAGTCATGAAAAAAGCCCAAGAGCCCATCAATCCACGAATGGATTAATAAACTGTGGTATATGTACACCATGGAATATTATGCAGCCTTAAAGAAAGATGGAGACTTTACCTTTCATGTTTACATGGATGGAGCTGGAAAATATTCTTCTTAGTAAAGTATCTCAAGAATGGAAGAAAAAATATCCAATGTACTCAGCCCTACTATGAAACTAATTTATGGCTTTCACATGAAAGCTATAACCCAGTTATAACCTAAGAATGGTTTAATTTCCATAACTTTAATTTCCATGAAGTAGACGTTAGTAATATTTCAAATTTAAGTTACTTACCCATAGTTACAGAGCTAGCAAATTTGGAAGTATCAATTTAAAACCATAACTCTTTGCAAAGCTCAGGTTTCAACCACTGTGTAATTTTGACTCCTGAACAGAACAGTGTAAATCCTAAAAATAGCAGATGCAACGAAGTGTGGTGCAATTTAAAGAGTACAGGAGATGAAATCTTCTGATTCCAAGTTCACTCCCTCACTTGTTGATTATTCTAATAAATACTGTTTGAAAATGTAGTTTGTGGGAAACACTAGGACAGAGTTTGAAATGAAAAACTATAGATGTGAAATACAGGCAGTGCCGGGGGAGACCAGAGACCAGCGAGGACTGGCAGTGCGGGGTTAGGGGAGTGGGGGGGGTGTCCAGGACATTTCAGCTTGTTAGGGCATCGGAACAGACGTTGGAAGGAAGCAGGTAAGGTCTGGGACCAGCCAGGTGCACAGGTAGGAAAGCACACTTGTTGCACATTTGTATGAGAGAGAGGATGTGTAATCTATTAGGCTGGAGTGAAGAGTTTAAAAACAAAAAACAGACAGCAGTAGAGTTATCGGGAGAGCCATCTCAGTGCCCTGGAACTCCCAGTACATTGATTGGATGGGTAATGAGAAGGTTTATAACTTTAAGGACATAAAGGACATAACGGCTACATTTTTTGAGGAGAAGGGGATAGATTTAAGGAGTGTTAAAAAATTAAACTTCTGGTTAAATGGATGTGGTTGACAAGAATGCCTTCCAAAATTCTAGGTTTAACTAATAGGTTGGTGGGGAGCTATTTATTGAAACAAAGAACATGGGGATGATGAATTCAGGGTTTTAACTAATTAAGAGTGAGGAGTACACAATTTACCATTGCCAAGATGTGGAAACAACCCAAGCTCCCATCAACCCATGAAGGATTAACAAGCTGTGTCACACGTACACCGTGGAGCACTACTCAGGCATAAGAAAGATGGGAACTTTACATCTTTTGTGTTTACCTGGATGAAGTTGAAACACATTCTTCTTAGAAAAGTATGAAGCCAGCAGATGATCCAATACACGCCCATACAAGAGTAAAACTCGATTTAATTCAAGTTGGGGAGAAGAGGGAGAGAGGAAGAGAGGAGGGAAGAAGATAAATGTGCTCCCACCTAAGGGGCACCATGTCAGGGTACGTGGCACATCTCCTGGGGGCAGGATTCAACGACAGAGGGACGTTACTTAGCAGATGCAAACATTGTAACCAAATGGTTTGTGCCCTCATATTAGTCTGAAATGTTTGTTTAAAAGGAGCAGAGAAATTTGCTAGTGTAGTCTGTATTGCACGTGTGTATCTTGGGCCAGAAGACGTACTTTGCCTGGGAATGGAGGTTTGGGAGCTATTCTGAATAAGGTATGAACCACGTCGTGAAGGTGAACTGGACTATTCAGGCAAAGCGTGTGGAGTGAAGTGAGAAGTGAGGCACAGAAAGAATTCTCAGGAGACCAACACTGAATGCTTAGGCAAGAAGGGAAATGCTAACCTGAGCAGTGCTGAGCTGAAGGGGACACACTTGGGCAAAAGAAGATGATGACATAAAAATACACTGTTTGAGGGCTCAGCTACAACTTGCCCTTTACTTTGGAAACAAGACAATGTAACCTACTCCTTTGTACCTTCATATTAATTTGAAATTTTTAAAAAGCTGAACTGACAAAAAAAGAAAAAAAAATCTGTTTCCAGTATTGCCAAGAAGTCAGCAAGAGAAGCATGTAAAAGCTTCTGTAGAATTGACTGATACAGAAAAAAATTCATGAAGCAGATGAAAAATGATTCCAGTGAAGTCTGGTGCCAAGAGGGGCTGTTTGTTAAGGCTTGGATGGTTGTTCTTGATCAGTTTTACTTTCTTTGAAGATTTTAAACTCTTTCTTGTCTCCTGTACTAGTTTTTAAAGTCCCTAAGCAAATGAAATGTGTGTCTTATTCTCTAATACCAAATGTCACTTGCTGAATGAATGATTAACAAATGAAAGTTAGTTTCCTCATCTGTGAAAGATGGAGAATACCATCTTCTTGCCATCTCTCCCTCCCTTGATTTTTTAATTCCACAGGATATTTTTAGGATCATGGTTTACGTGCATTTATACATTATAAACTTAAAGAAGTAGCTGCCCTTAATTCTCCATCCCAACAACTCAAGACTAAAATATAAAAGGTGTTGCAGATGATTTATGATTTGTTGCCCAATAAATATTTACCAACAATAGTTGCTCTTGGGGTTTGGGAAAAAAATAGGGCATTCCAGAATGATGTCACTAGGACATACTTACCAGAGTTTTGAGGAAGATACTCAGGGTGGTGGGGAGTGAGATGTAACTGGGCTTTTGGTTGTGGAAGACGGTATCTGGGCTCACTAAATAAACTAGTGCACTTAGCCCAAGAGAGTCTACAAATTTTTAAATTCCTTCATTCTGAATTCTTGGCTTAGAAAAAAAAAGAATGCATTATTAAGTTTTAATGATTGCTTTGAAAGAACATTTATAGTATTTGTTGCTCTGCAGAATATTTTATGATTTATGATTCTGATAACAGACAGTACTTGAACGTGAAAGCTAATTTGTCCTCCTGCTGTATAAATAGCCTTCCTCCCACTTGTGGAGTAGAGCAACAGTGTTGGCCTAAAAATGTCTTCTGGTTCCTTGCTCCAAACTTGACCTTCTAATTTGGAAAACAGACTTCACAACACGTTGTCGTGGAAATTAATGAAGTCATTTTACACATTAGGGGACAGCAGAGAAGTGTATGGATTTGGACAAGATACAAGGTTATTCCTTGCAGGTAGAATATTTTTGTAGTATCTGGAGCTTTAGAGGTTAGGGAAAAGAAGGTAAAGAATGGGTACGTGTGGGTATATCTGTGTTCCAAGAAAATTCTGTAGAAAAACCTCACAGTCCACTGGTATCATAAGAAACATTAACGATATGAAGAAACCCTCTGAGATGTATAGCCACTAGATAAGAAATGAAGGTTAAAAGACCCCCAGCTCTGACATGTCTACAAAAAATAGCAAAATTGGCCCGATCACGATTATTCAAGTCCACGCTGCATGCCCTGTCCCTTAGACCTGCAGTTCTCCACCTGTGGGTCGCGATCCCTTCGGGGGTCAAACAGCCCTTTCACAGGAGTTGCCTAATATCAGATACTTACATTACGATTCATAACAGTACCAAAATTACAGTTATGAAGTAGCAATGAAAATAATTTTATGGTTGGGGGTCACCACAACATGAGGAACTGTATTAAAGTGTCGTGGCATTAGGAAGGTTGAGAACCACTGCCTGAGAACCACTGCTGGTTTACATCTGCCTATCTCTGATTTTGTTCCCTTCCAGTCCTTCCTTAGCACTATTGCTGGAGGGATCTTTGCTCCATGTAAATCTGATCAGTGTCGCTCCCTGTCCTATCACAAACCGTGATGACTTGCCTTCTCTCCAGACTACAATCGAGTCTCCTGAGACCCACCAACATTTTCAATTTAATCTCCCATCACCACCCAGCACACATCCTAGACTCAATCATAAAACATTGCTCATATTTCCTTTTCTTAAATAGTAAAATATATTTCCCGGACACCTAACTGAGTAACAGACTGACTAACAAACTGAAGACAGAGTTGATGTTAATAGACCAACGGTGAAACAGCCTAGCTCCATGATCACGCTATGGGAGGGAGAATAAAGTGTTTAAAGTTCCTGCTCAGTCCAAATGTAAAACCTCTCTCCCCTGCCCCCTAAAAAAGGAAGCTCATGTGTGCAATAGCTCCCACCTAGGATCTCCTAGCAGGGGTCCTCAAACTGCGGCCCGCGGGCCACATGCGGAGGTGTGATTGTATTTGTTCCCATTTTGTTTTTTTACTTCAAAATAAGATATGTGCAGTGTGCATAGGAATTTGTTCATAGTTTGTTTTTTTTTATTTTTAAACTATAGTCCAGCCCTCCAACGGTCTGAGGGACAGTGAACTGGCCCCCTGTTTAAAAAGATTGAGGACCCCTGTATTGTAACACCTTCTTTCAATTATTTTACTTTTACAAACAAAATATCACTTGGCAAAAGACACTCTTAAAGACCTCAGGACCGTGGCTGGGTTGGGATGCCTAAAGTGGCCTCCTGAGGCAGTGAAAGCTGCGCAAGTGTCTTGGGTTTGGGCGTCTTTGTAACCGATCCTCTCAGAGGCCACTTTAGAAGCAACACAGTGAGAGGGTTCTCGTGTGGAATCACAGACACAGACGGCAGGATAAATTAGAGAAGACCAGCATCTGTGCGTATGGGAATACTATTAGATTGCAAACATGCCAAATCTCAGACAACCAAAACTAAAAACTACTGGCTAACTCTAGAAATTGCTCTGATTATGATGAAGGAATTTATCCAGAAGATACTGACAGAGGGAAAAAAAAATGGTTTAAAAATGCTTAATGAAATTTGGGGGATACCAGGAAAGCTCTGTCTCTAAGCAAGTAAAATATTCTATGTGAGTGACTTAAAATATGTATTATTCACAACTAAATTAAGCATTATATATAGACATTCGGCTATTTATTGAAATTTTTTTGAGACAGAGTCTTACTCTGTTGCCCTGAGTGCCATGGCATCATCATAGCTCACAGCAGCCTCAGACTCTTGAGTTCAAGCAATCCTCCTTCCTCAGCCTCCCAAGTAGCTAGGACTACAAGTGCCTGCCAAGACACCCAGCTAGTTTTCTATTTCTATTTTTAGTAGAGATAGGATCTCACTGTGGTGATCCTATTGAGATCCTGTTGCTCAGGCTGGTTTCCAACTCTTGAGCTCACGGGATCCTCCCACCTCAGCCTCCCAGGGTACTGGGATTACAGGTGTGAGCCACCTGGCCCAGCTCTATTTATCTAATTTATAACTTACCCATTTTGTATGGTTAATTTTAAGAAAAATCACTATGGAACATCAATTTGGAATGACAGGTGAATCACCACATTTGCCTTTTGGCAAGTTCTACTAACCTGTGAAGAAAACGGCCCCCTTCTCCCTAATCACCAACACCAGACAGGCCAGGCCCCCCTTGCCCCTAATCACCATCACTGGATGAACCAGGCCCCCTTCCCCCAATCGCCGTCGCTGGACAAGCCAGGCCCCCTTCCCCCTAATCTCAGTTGCTGGACAAGCAAGGCCCCCTTCCTCCTAATCACCATCACTGCACAGGACAGGCCCCCTTCCCCCTAATGGCCATCACTGGACAGTCCAGGCTCCCTTCCCTCTAATCACCATCGCTGGACGAGTCAACACCATTTGAGTTCTTAACCCTTGAAAGCAGCTATAGATAATGGATAATTTCACTTGAGTGTGTGTGTGAATTTTTTCAGCGCTTGAACACCGAAGAACTTGGTGCTCCTAGTTTGAAATTTCTTTCTGAACTTGAGACTGTTTTATTGGTATAAAATCACTTATTAGGGAAAGATGGGTTGATTTGGCATCAGTTGAATTTCTAGCACTTCTTGGACACCTCCCAACTGCACTAAGAAGGAGGCGGCAGACATTAAGACCAGGATTTTGAAACTCAGAGAGTTTAAAAAGTAGCCGAGCCACCCACCAAAGGCCTAATGGCCTAACACTAGCAGGTAAAAACCTCCCAGGAGAGCAATGCTGGTTGTCACTGGGAAAAGCAGCTATTGATTCTCAAGTCTCAGTTCTGCAGCCTTAACAATCAAACATGTGGCATTCTTGATTCTGGTTATCTGCAATGCAGGATGTTTTCCTGTGTCTCTGCTATTTTCCTAAATAACTTTCATCACTTTAAATGAACGTCCATAGTGCACCATTATGGTTCCTGTTCTGTTTTATTAACTCAGAATGACTTTCCATGGGTAAGTGCAAGCAGGCCCTCCTCTCTGTGTGTCTAATTGCACTGTCTTTTTTGGAAAATTTGCTACTTCTGAGAATGGGTATAATGGACCAATTTTTTTTTTTTTTTACCCTTCATAACTCTATGTGGAATGTCTGCAGCCTAACAGAGCAATCGAATCCACCCTGCTAAGTCCAATAGAGGTGAAGGGAGTTGGGGGCGGACCCGGGCGCTCATGGTACCTGTCCTCACTGTTACTTGTTAATTTAGCAGCTGTGCACAAAACAGATATTTTGTCCAAAACCTGTCTCAACCCCTGCTACTTTTTCTTCTCTACCTCAAGTCACTCCTCTCTGTTTGTTGACATAACTGTTGGTTTATGAGGAAAATATTACCATCCGGTTGTCCGTGGGCTGTCTCTAACTGGGCAATAAGGCATCAGTATCACTGGGCTTCCCGTCAAAAGGTTTTGAACAAAGTTTGGGTGAAATGGCAGCAGGGTGAAACATTAACGGGGGGTGTAGGTAGGGCCCCCATACCATTATCACTCCCTGTCTCTGGTGCATTCATAAGGCATTTTTTTAAAAGGCACTGTCTACCTGAATCCCACCTTTTGAGGCAGCTGCCTCTTGGTAGTTTGAATTCAGGCCTTTCCCTTTTGTCATCTCTGTCCATAAATAAACATTCCCCTCAATGCAACGAAGACAAAGCTCTAGGTGAACTCACTTCAGAAACAACACAGTATAATTTACTTTTCAATTTCACACCCAAAGATTCTGCAATGGGCGAATGTAGGCGGTTAAGTTTTCAGTCATACCAAATGGGTTTTTAATATTTAAAATCCATCTGTTGACATACAACGAGTAAATGCCTGGAAATGGGGCTTCTGAAATGCAAATGAAGAACTAGGAGATGTATTTCTGCTCAGGGAAAATTCAATGCTTTTCTGACAAAAGGGAGTAATAATCAGTTCTTGTAGAACCCAATAATGCTATGAATGATGCTTGATCCAGCAGAGTGTGATCTGTGCCCGGGGAAATCTGGGGTCTCTTGTTTGTTATCACTGCATCATGAAATGCTTCATAAATCTGAGAAGAGGAAGGCGGCGCACATCATTAGCACAGCGCTGTGCAAATTGTCAGCTATAGACACCAGCATCAGGATGCCTGGGCTCATGGGAACAGCTGACAGACATAGGAAACTAAACATGATTCCCGAAAGATCATTTCCGCTGACACTTTTGGAGTACGAAGGTAGAGGTAGGCCTCTCTGAGAATAGCATTTTACAACAATTTAGCCTCATTCATTATTTGTTTTTTTTTTTTTTTTTGTAGAGACAGAGTCTCACTTTATGGCCCTCAGTAGAGTGCCATGGCCTCACACAGCTCACAGCAACCTCCAACTCCTGGGCTTAAGCAATTCTCTTGCCTCAGCCTCCTGAGTAGCTGGGACTACAGGCGCCCACCACAACGCCCGGCTATTTTTTGGTTGCAGTTCAGCCGGGGCCGGGTTTGAACCCGTCACCCTCGGTATATGGGGCCGGCGCCTTACTGACTGAGCCACAGGCGCCGCCCCATTATTTGTTTTTTAACTTCAAGAAATTAAAGTTTACTTTTAGGCAGTTACTTTTCTCAGTTCTTGATTTTTATAAGGAATCACTTGCAGTGACCAAAACATTTTATAAATTTTAAGCAACCCAGTTGACATGCATGCATCTGTTGCTGGGTGAGGAATCTAGTAAGCCAATGGCACAATGTACAAGGGCAGACAGTTAAGTCTGCACACCTGTCCTAGAGAAAGTGTTACATGCCACCCTGCTGAATATCACTATGGTCACCTTTGAGGTGCCCCCTGGGGAAGCTTTGCACCAACACCAGTGCCTCATCCACTCTTTCAAAACAATTTTGGAACTCTTTCTAGAAGGAGCATTAGACCTGTCCTTGT
The DNA here is from genome assembly GCF_027406575.1 of Nycticebus coucang. NCBI lineage: Eukaryota > Metazoa > Chordata > Mammalia > Primates > Lorisidae > Nycticebus > Nycticebus coucang. Next base: position 105,523,429 of record NC_069780.1, on the reverse strand, counting down.
AAGAAGGTCTGATGGTTAAGTTTGCAAACTCATCCTAGAAAAGGTGCTTTGAAGGATGGACTAGGCACTGCCATCTGTGGGTTTGGTTTCAGTTCTTTCCCAAGGCTCAGTGTCCTGGGGGACTGCCCTGGGGACCAGGAAGCATGGCCCACAGGAAACCCAGGTCTCTGCAGGCAGTCCTTCACACCCACCTCGCCTGCTATTCTGTTTCTCTGTCTAATCCTCTACCATATGGAATATTAGCACCTGTCTGTAGCACACTAGTAGCAGAAATGCTCTATCAATGAAAATAAATGAGCATGTTATTCCCAATGAGCTCTTGTTATGGAGAGAAACAGAAAGAGAAAGAAACAGAGAGAACTCCTGGGATCTCCTTGCACCAGTTTTGACCTGTTGCTAAGCTTTTGAAACATTCCAAGGAACTTTGTTTGCTATCAGATTTGACATTTTGCTATTTCTTCATGACTAATGCAACATAAGTGTGTGTGGCTAATTTCTTATGCATTCCTCCCCCTATAAAATGAATGAGTGACAGATTGCTCGAGAAGGACATCTCATCCATATGGCCAGCTTTATAAAATCTTGAAACTTGAAATATGTACATCTTGAGTCTAATTCAATTCTAATTCAATTAACACTCACTAAATACTTGCCCCTGGACTATGTGATAAGTGATATTAAATCAGAAAAAAAAGACAATGCCCCCACTCACAGGGTGTTTAAATTCTAAAGCAACAGAGTAATAGAAAATGCTTTTCTTTTTCTTTTCTTTACAATAGCCTGATGGCATTTCTGTTATCTCCTTTACTTCAGTTATAGAATTCTCAAATATAATATGCTTTAGAACTTTATTCTTTTATTTCTTCCTCATCTTGTCATCTTCTTACCCTATATTCCAAATTTGTCCATGTCATCACAAACACAGCATTCCCTGTTAGTAATTGTTTAATTTCTTCTTATCAGGGAGCATGCACACTTGTCAGCTCTGAGGTCACTGGTGTAACTGGATGTGCTCTTTGCACACTCCAGCTGATGAGAAGCACAGACAGTGCAGTGGAAACATCAGAACCCATGATGCTGCCTAAGTTCCACCCATCGCAAATACAGAGAAAGAAAATCATTATGAGACTGTTAGTGCAGATTAACTTATATTTTCACACTAATAAACACTAATTACTCTTAATTAGGCACACTAATAAACAATCCCATCTACCCCGGGGCAAGAGATATGAACAGAACCATCTCTGAAGACAGACAAATGGTTTACAAACATTTGAAAAAATGCTTATGTCCCCTGACCATCAGAGAAATGCAAATCAAAACCACCCTGAGATATCACCTAACCCCAGTGAGAATGGCCCACTTCACAAAGTCTCAAAGCTGCAGACACTGGAGTGGATGTGGAGAGAAGGAACACTCTTACACTGCTGGTGGGACTGCAAACTAATACAACCTTTTCAGAAGGAAGTATGGGGAATCCTCAAAGAACTGAAATTAGACCTCCCATTTGACCCTGCAATCCCACTAGTAGGCATCTATCCAGAAGAAAAAAAATACTTTTATCATAAGGACATTTGCCCTGGATTATTTATTGCAGCTCAATTTACAATTGTCAAGTTGTGGAAATGACCTAAATATCCACCAACTGGGGGATGGATTAACAAGCTGTAGTATATGTACACCATGGAATACTATTCAGCCATTAAAAGAGATGGAGACTTTACATCTTTTGCATTAACCTGGATTGAGTTGGAATGCATTCTTCTTAGTAAAGTATCATAAGAATGGAGAAGCAGGTATCCAATGTACTCTATTCTAATATGAAAGCAGCAGATGTGCTAATACCATGGGGGAGTAGGGGAATGAGCAAGTGGGGAGAGGGGGGCGGGAGGGGATGGAGGTCACGGTGTGTGACACAACTCTCGGGGGAGGGGACTTTATCTAACAAATGCAATCACTGTAACCTAATTCTTTGTACCCTCAATGAATCCCAAACAATAATAAAATAAAAAAATAATGGAAACAGAGGAAAAAAACAAAAAAAGAAAAACTTTATCAATAAAAATAAAATAAAATAAATCCTGAGAAATAGAACCAGGTAACCCCTTGGCAGAATGTCATAGTAAAACATCCAGACTGAAAAACAAAAAACAAACAAATTTGGCAGAGCGAAAAAAATTGATGAAAATGCATTGTGGAGACATATTTTTAATTATTAGTAATTACTCTTTTATTTGAACTGGACTGTCCATTTTCACTGACAGCAAGTTTTGTTTCCTAATGATGGAATTGATTTTGGATAATATTAAATAATTCTTTGCATCACATTTTTCCCTTCTTCCTTTTTCAAAAGCCTCAGAAAAGGAAAGTAAAAAAAAGACATGCACACTGATTAACTCACTAAATATCCCTTGCTTTACTTCACCAAGCTTAGCATAGATGTTTTTTATTTTGTTTTTAGAGGTGGAGTCTCACTTTGTTGCCCTGGTGTCACAGCTCACAGCAACCTCAACTCCTGGGCTCAAGCAATCCTCCTGCCTCAGGCTCCCAGGGCGCAGGGATCACATGCATGAGCCCATGTCCAGCTGGGATAGATGTCTTAAGGAAAGCAGAAAAATACCATTTTTCCTCCGTGAAAGATTTATTTTATTCCTTAATATTTCTGTGAATTCTGGCTGATGCTATCTGAAGAGATGTAAAGATGCCAGGGTATATTGAGAAGACTGGAACTGACTGAGAAGGGATTCACTCTGCAGAAGGGTTTCTCTTTCTAAACCTAGTTGTTCACATCTGAAATTCATGAATAGTGGGTGGATATGTGGATTCAAATATTTGTTCAGGGGCTGGGGCGGATAAGCCTTAAAGACTTCTCCAAATGTGAGGTTCTACGATCCGGTGTAGTGAGAGCAAACAGCACTACTTCATGCTTCTTTTGCATGCTACTGAATTTCATTTTTTTAAAAATTGAAATAATTTAGAGGCAGCGTTATTTCAATTTCTTATACATTATTTACACACACATGTTTTTAGATATATACATTATATGTACACATTTTGAGAAAAAATGATTATCATTATTCAAACTTACTTATGGGCTGGGTGAGGTGGCTCACACCTGTAATCCCAGCACTCTGGGAGGCCAAGGCAGGTGGATCCCTCGAGCTCAGGAGATTAAGACTAGCCCGAGAAAGAGCAAGATTCTCCTCTCTACTAAAAATAGAAAAACTAGCTGGGTGTAGGGACAGGTGCCTGTAGTCCCAGCTACTCAGGAAGCTGAGGCAAGAGGATCACTTGAGCCTCGGTTGCTGTGAGCTATGATGATGCCAGGGTACTCCACCCTGAGCATGGAGTGAGACTATTTAAAAAAAAAAAAAAAAAAGCAAAACCAAAAAAACTCAAAGAATACAAAGTTCTATATAACTCTACACAAAGAGGCATTTCCATATGTGTCAGAGAATCAGATTTTAAAATCAGGCATCTTAACACTGAAATGGCCCTAACATAAAAGTAAAATGTAGCAATTTGGGAGAAGTTTATAATTTGCAAAATTATATCCTTCAACCTTGTGTGAAAACTCCAAAAATTAATTGGTTAAGTAAATCCTATTATTTAGCAATGTAAGTGAGAATATTAGCTATCCAAACATTGCAAGCATAATGAACGCCCGCACGGATTGCCCCATTAGCGTGCATTCTCTCCAGAGCTGGAGTCAAAAGAACTAATGTGTTAGCTACCCAGATTTAGCAATTGAGCATAATACTCCCCCAGTTCTCTGCACACCCTTTTCTGTTGTCTTTATTATAATGTGATTACTTTTCATTTGCTACTACAAATTATATTATATCAAATTACTGTAGCATAGCCTGTGATATGATACTCTCACTAATTAAAATCCTTGCTGTCTCTACACTTGGGTTAATGTATATAGCCATGCTTCTTACTACCCGCTGGAGAAACACTAGGGCTCAGCATTTTTGGTGCCATTAAATAATAGTTATTTGTGCTTTGCCAGATGTAGAAAAGAGAGCCTACATTATTTTGCTTTGGAGAAAGTTAGGGAGCACTTATAGTCAAGACTAGGGTTTGAGTTTTCTGAGATGTGACATTCTAGTCAGGTAGGATTTGGGAGTCTAAATAAGGCCAGTGACTGACATCCCATATCCTTAGAGAGCTTGTCAGGAGAAAGCGTTGATATTCAGCCAAGTTTGATTTGTCAAGACATTGTAGCGAGGACTTTGAAGACTTCCAAAGAATATTCAGAAAATACTGGCAATATCAAAATTGTTTTAGCATACTGACCTTAAATCATACCAAAAGTATCTAATTACTCTTAGGGCTGTTCTACAAACCCTTCCCCCATAAAACCTATGGAAACCCCGTAGGCAGAAAAGTCCTGGTTTTGAATGCTGCTGCTTCTTTTTTAAAGGTAAGATATATGTGTTTAGGTCAAATTTCAATTGTGAGTGTTGGAGAGGATTTTGCTGCTTCAGACCTGCTCTTTCTGCAGCATATTCTTCCACGGCCAAATAATGAGTTCTGTTATGACATCACCACCTTTGGTATTTAGGAAACTGAGGCTAATTTCCTGGCCTAATTGCATTAAAAAATAAATTATAGGTTGTGCAAGCAGGGATCTTTAAACAAAGGCAACAAATTTCCTTTATTATTCACGGCTGTCTGCCTTCGCTTGTGACAGTATCTGAAGTCACAACAAAGTTCTAAATTACACAGTCCGAACATAGTGACTGTGATATTTTTCTTAAAAACTTCAACTAAAAGAAACTATCTTTTTCTCTGGAAGTTTAAGGCATGTGACCTCTGTACACCTCTTGTAATTATTTCTTGCTTCCAAATGCCAAGTGGCTCATAAACAAAAGCAAGTTCTAATAAGGACCTTCGAGATAACGACCCTTCGAGTTGCGGCACGAACCCCATCAGTGCACACAGGCTCTTGATTGTGTCCGTAAGGACCCAAAAGACCTGCTGCAGGGCTCCAGGCCAGTTGGCATTACCAGTTGTGAGATCCACAGGAGCAAACAGCCTCAGAAGTAAGCTCTCCCTCCTGCCCTTCTCAGAACGCCACTCCCTTGCTCTACAAATAAATTTCTAAGATTACATCTACGATTTCATGATGGGTTTAAATACTTTTGAAAATATACTTTGAGACACCAACATCTATTTTAAAAAAGAAACACACGTGAACAAATTCTTCTTTTAACCTGTCAGAAACTTGATATTTCTTCCTGTATTTGTACTATGCTTCCACTATCCTTAAAAATATTTGATGCATATAAACCTTAGTGTTTATCCCATTACCTAGAGGAAAATGTTAGCCAGTAATTAACGCCACTCGCTTGGTGGACTAACATTATTAATGTGTTTCAAATCATTCCTTTTGGGTTTTTTGTTTGTTTGTTTTTTGCTTAGGGAGTTGGGTTTGTACTAGAAGTTTTTTCTATTCCATAGTAAGATTAGGAAGGAGGAAGAGGCATGTCTTTTTTTTTTTGTAAAGCAGAAGAAGGTCATTGAAAGAGGAGAGAGGGAGGACCTGCCAACAGTGGTACATTCCTAAGGAGACTGACTTTAGAAAACCAATGCATATTTTCATGTGGATTAATTTGAGTTCTCTATAGATCTTAGTTGTCAAGCTTTTGTCTTATTCAAAATATGCAAATATCCTTTCCCATGGAATAGGTTGTCTATTTGCTTTGGTTGTTGTCTCCTTAGCTATACAGAAGCTTTTCAGTTTAATTGTTTATTTTTGATGTTATTGCAATTGCCATGGAAGTCTTCTTCATAAAGTCTTTGGCTAGGCTGATATCTTCCAGTGTTTTTCCTATGCTTTCTTTGAGGATTTTTATCATTCCATGCCTTAAATTTAAGTCCTTTATCCATCTTGAATCAATTTTTGTGAGTGGAGAAAGGTGTGGGTCCAGTTCTCCCAGCACCATTTATTGAAGAGGGAGTCTTTCCCCCAAGGTATGTTCTTGTCTGGTTTATTGAAAATTAAAGATTTTCCACATGAAAAAAGCCAACAATCTCATACATCAATGGGGAAGAGAGATGAACAGAACTTTCTCTGAAGAAGACAGATGAATGGCTAGCAAACATATAAGAAAATGTTATTCATCCCTAATTATTAGAGAAATGCAAATTAAAACCACCCTGAGATAGCATCTAACCCCAGTGAGAATGGCCCATATCACAAAATCTCAAAACTGCATATGCTGGCACGGATGTGGAGAGAAGGGAACACTTTAACACTGTTGGTGAGACTGCAAACTAATACAACCTTTTTGGAAGGAAGTATGGAGAACCCTGAAAGAACTCAAACTAGACCTTCCATTTGATCCTGCAATCCCATTACTAGGCATCTACCCAGAAGGGAAAAAAAAAAAACTTTTATTATAAAGACACTTGTACTAGACTGTTTATTGCAGCTCAATTTACAATCGCTAAAATGTGGAAACAGCTTAAATGCCCCTCAACCCAGCAATGGATTGGCAAGCTGTGGTATATGTATACCATGGAATACTATTCAGCCATTAAAAAAAAAATGGAGATTTTGCAGCATTTGTATTAACCTGGATAGAAGTGGAACACATTATTCTTAGTGAAGCATCACAGGAATGGAGACGCATGAATCTGATGGATTCAACTTTGATATGAGGACAATTAATGACACGGTGGGGGTGGGGAAAGGGGAGAGCAGAGAGAGAAAGAAGGAGGGAGGGGTGCGGAAAGGAAAAAGAAAAAAAAGAAAACCAGTTCATAAAGAATTTGAAGATCTGGAAATTCTTTCTTAAAGCTATTCATGTGACTTTTTAGCCTATGTGCACCAAGTTCTAGAAAGCTTATTTGTTTGTTGCAATTAACCTATGATTCTACATCTATGTATGTTACCAGACCAAGGATATATGGTCTGTTCCTTTTATAAATACTTGTAGATTTTTTTATGTATTCATAACTGTAACACAGCGTAAAACTATGATCACTTATAGGCCATTAAAAACAAGATTTCCTATGCCAAAAAAAATTAGAAAAAATGATTGGATTGGTCTAGCTTGGTAAATAAATTTGAACATATAGCTGAGTTAAGAGTAAAACTTGGGTACCCTATTTGTCCCTTTTTGGGGGACAAACAGCAACCCAAATATTAATAGACTAAATATTAATCCAACTAAATGATGGCCATTAGTTAATTAAAGATATGGTTATGGCTTTTTGAGAAAGGGAAAAAAACCCTCACCATTTTCATTTTTTTCTGTTATATACAATTTGCTAACACTCTGCCACCTGGCAAGGATACAGTGTACCCACCAGGTGGACTGTCAGTTCTGCTGGTCTCAGGAGCACTCTTGTGCTACCTCTGATGTAAGCAATGGGACTAATTGGGGAAGTAACATTTTCTGAGTGACAAGGGATTTCTTCACTCACAGACAGCTGAGTAAAGTATATGATATGGCTCTAAAGAGAGAACATCCATTTTCCTTCTATTGTAAGAAAAAAGAAATTATCTACAAAAATAGGGTAACATTACAAGGCAAATATTGAAAATGAAAAACAACAAAAAAAGTCAACAAGTGAATTTTCTGATGCCATAGTAAAGATTTTTTCAAAATTTGACCAATGTATTTTTTTTTCCCCATCATGGTGCAGGTTCTCAGCAGGCTGCTGTTAATGAGGCCCAATAACTGTCTCTAAATCAGTGTTTTTCAATCTTTTCTATCTCATAGTACACTTACATTAATCAAAATAAAAAAGTAAAAAAAGATTAAACTTATTGTGCTTTGAAGTTCTTTTGAAAGTAATATAATTAATGATCTTTAAAAATTTTTGCAGCACACCTAAGATCCTCTCATGGCATACCAGTGTGCCGCATCACCCCAGTTGAAAATCACTGCCCTATTGAAAGTATGATTTAATGTTGATGTTATAATATTACTGTTATATAATATCGACATTATCTTTTATTTGTGATTAAAATAATCATGATTCTGGGCAATGCCTGTGGCTCAAAGGAGTGGGGTGCCGGCCACATGTGCAAAAGTTAGGGGTTCAAACCGAGCCCCGGCCAAAAACTGCAAAAAAAAAACCAAAAAACATTAATCATGGTTCTCATTTAATAAAGATTTTAAAATAGAAAACAAAAGAGTCTGAACATAATATCTAAGAAAATGCCATGGAGGCTATGTTAACCAGTTCGATGAAAATATTTCAAACTGTATATAAAACCAACACATTGTACCTCATGATTGCATTATTGTACACAGCTATGATTTAATAAAAAAAATTAAAAAAAAAAAGAAAAAGAAAATTGCTGCTCTAAATAGTCTCCCAGATATAATATTTACGAGCAGAAGAGCGCTTAGCTTGTCAGCTACAGAAACGGGAGATTCCTGTAGAACTTAATGAGTCTCACTGTGTGGGGATCAACGTCACTGGCCAGGGTGGTAAAAAATTTGGACACCCTGAAGACACACACAAGGTAGCATAGTTTGTGCACAATTTAATATTGCACATGAACTTTATGGCCACTCTGTATTAAGATAATTCAAGATCTTAAACAAAAAGTCTCGGTTCCTCTGCATTTCTTTGGTCTGTAGGAGCCTGGTGTGAACCTCCCCAGCTTCAACCCCTTGACTACAGATGGTATTTAAACTTATATTTTGGGGGAGGAGACAAGATGGCTGACTGAAGCTAGCTTTCCACAGAAGCTCCTGTCCAGTAGGAGAGTTAAAGGACAAAAATTCAGCAAGTAACCTGGTGGATTTGAGCTGCACCAAGAGAGAAGGTTGAAGAACGCTCGTCAACCCTGCTGAGGTGAGATGCGACCACAAGGATACAAACAAAAGGGGAACCGCAGAGTTGTTCTGTTCTGTTCTGTCAGTAACATTAATCAGGGGCGAGACTGGAACTGAGTGAAACTCCCCCCAACCTTCATCAAGCGCCCGAGATTGTCAGGCCTCGTATCCTCCTGCTAGAGAGAGGCAGAGCGCAGTGGCCTGGCAGACTTCCTTGTGATTCAGCTGAGACTTCAATCCAGAGTGACTGTTTCACTAGGGTGGAACAGAAACCAGCTGAAAACAAGACAGAACCACTGAGCCCCACCACAACAGGACTGGGCCCCAGTTTCTCAGTCCACAACACTGTACAGGCCCTCGACAAAGCCCCAGGGGAATAAATCAGAGGGAGTAAAACAACTGTGGGGCGGAATCAGTGGAACAACTCTGGTAACATGAATAACCAGAATAGATCAACCCCCCCCAAGGAAAGACATGGCAGATGCAATTGAAGATCCCATTCATAAACAACTGGCTGAGATGTCAGAAATTGAATTCAGAATTTGGATTGCAGATAAGATTAACAAAGTGGAATTAGGAATTCGAGGAGAAATTCAAAAGTTGTCTCAAGAATTTAACAAATTTAAAGACAAAACCACCAAAGACTTAGACACACTGAAGCAAGAATTTGCAGACCTCAAAGATATGAAAAATACAGTAGAATTCCTCAGCAACAGAATGGAGCAAGCAGAAGAAAGGATTTCTGACATCGAAGATAAAGCCTTTGAATGCTCCCAAACTCTCAAACAGGAAGAGAAATGGAGAGCAAAAATGGATCATTCTCCCAGAGAGCTCTGGGATAATTCGAAGAAGGCAAATATCCGAATCATAGGAGTTCCAGAAACAGATGAAGTGGCCTCGCTGGGCAGAGAGGCCCTTCTGCATGAAATTATGAAAGAGAATTTTCCAGACATGCGTAGAGATTCTGAAATTCAGATAGCAGACAGCTTCAGAACCCCAGCACAACTCAACCCCAATAAGACATCCCCCAGGCATATCATAATTAACTTCACTAAAGTTAATATGAAGGAGAAAATCCTCAAAGCTGCCAGGAGAAAGAAAACCGTTACCTTCAAAGGGAAGAATATTAGAATGACTGCAGATCTCTCTGCTGAAACTTTTCAAGCCAGAAGAGGGTGGTCATCGACTTTTAATCTCCTAAAGCAAAATAACTTTCAACCCCGGATCTTGTATACAGCTAAACTGAGTTTCATTTATGATGGAGAAATTAAATACTTTAATGACATTCATATGTTGAAGAAATTTGCCATAACCAAACCAGCTCTTCAGGATATTCTCAGACCTATCCTCCATAATGACCAACCCAATCCTATACCACAAAAGTAAACTCACTCAGAAACTTCGGGTCAAACTCCAATTTCCACACTGGTGAAAGGATTAAAAGTACCCATTGGACTTTTGAAAAACTCGATACCCAAAACTTCACCAGACTTATCAGTATTCTCCATTAATGTGAACAGCTTAAACTGTCCTCTAAAGAGGCATAGGTTAGCTGACTGGATACAAAAACTCAGGCCAGATATTCGTTACATACAAGAGTCACTTCTTAACTTAAAAGACAAATACAGACTCAGGATGAAAGCACGGTCATCCATACTTCACGCAAATGGTAATCAGAAAAAAGCAGGTGTTGCAATTTTATTTGCAGATACAATAGGCTTTAAACCAACAAAAGTAAGGAAGGACAAGAATGGTCACTTCATATTTGTTAAGGGTAATACTCAATATGATGAGATCTCAATTATTAATATCTATGCACCCAACCAGAATGCACCTCAATTTATAAGAGAAACTCTAACAGACATGAGCAACTTGATTTCCTCCAGCTCCATAATAGTCAGAGATTTCAACACTCCTTTGGCAGTGTTGGATCAATCCTCCAACAAGAAGCTGAGCAAAGAAATCTTAGACTTCAACCTAACCATCCAACATTTGGATTTAGCAGACATCTACAGAACATTTCATCCCAACAAAACTGAATACACATACTTCTCATCAGCCCATGGAACTTACTCCAAAATGGATCACATCTTAGGTCACAAGTCTAACCTCAGTAAATTTAAAGGAATAGAAATTATTCCATGCATCTTCTCGGACCACCATGGAATAAAACTTGAGCTGAGTAACAACAGGAATCTGCATACTCATACAAAAACATGGAAGTTAAATAACCTTATGCTGAATGATATCTGGGTCAGACATGAGATGAAGAAAGAAATTGCCAACTTTTTGGAACAAAACAACAATGAAGACATGAACTATCAGAACCTCTGGGACACTGCAAAGGCAGTTCTAAGACGGAAATTTATTGCACTGCAAGCCTTCCTCAAGAGAACGGAAAGAGAGGAAGTTAACAACTTAATGGGACATCTCAAGCAACTGGAAAAAGAAGAACATTCCAACCCCAAACCCAGTAGAAGAAAAGAAATAACCAAAATTAGAGCAGAATTAAATGAAATTGAAAACAAAAGAATAATACAACAGATCAATAAATCAAAGAGCTGGTTTTTTGAAAAGGTCAATAAAATAGATACACCTTTGGCCAACCTAATCAGGAAAAAAAGAGTAAAATCTCTAATCTCATCAATCAGAAACAACAAAGACAAAATAAGAACAGACTCCTCAGAAATCGAAAAAATCCTTAATGAATATTACAAGAAACTGTATTCTCAGAAATATGAAAATCTGAAGGAAATTGACTGATATTTGGAAGCTCGTCACCTTCCAACACTTAGCCAGAATCAAGTGGAAATATTGAACAGGCCCATATCAAGTTCAGAAATAGCATCAACCATACAAAACCTCCCTAAAAAGAAAAGCCCGGGACCAGATGGTTTCACGTCAGAATTCTACCAAACTTTGAAAGAGGAATTAGTACCTATATTACTCAACCTGTTCCAAAAGGTAGAAAAAGAAGGAAGACTACCTAACACGTTCTATGAAGCAAACATCACCCTGATCCTCAAACCAGGAAAAGACCCAACAAGAAAAGAAAATTATAGACCAATATCACTAATGAATATAGATGCAAAAATATTCAACAAGATCCTAACAAACAGAATCCAGCAACACATCAAACAAATTATACATCATGACCAAGTCGGTTTTATCCCAGGGTCTCAAGGCTGGTTCAATATACATAAATCTATAAATGTAATCCAGCACATAAACAAATTAAAAAACAAAGACCATATGATTCTCTCAATCGATGCAGAAAAAGCTTTTGATAATATCCAGCATCCCTTCATGATTAGAACACTTAAGAAAAGCGGTATAGAAGGGACGTTTCTTAAACTGATAGAGGCCATCTACAGCAAACCCACAGCCAATATCATATTGAATGGAGTTAAATTGGAATCATTTCCACTCAGATCAGGAACCAGACAAGGCTGCCCATTGTCTCCATTGCTTTTTAACATTGTAATGGAAGTTTTAGCCACCACAATTAGGGAAGAAAAGGCGATCAAGGGTATCCATATAGGGTCAGAAGAGATCAAACTTTCGCTCTTCACAGATGATATGATTGTATATCTGGAAAACACTAGGGACTCTACTACAAAACTCTTAGAAGTGATCAAGGAATACAGCAGCGTCTCAGGTTACAAAATCAACATTCATAAATCGGTTGCCTTTATATATACCAACAATAGTCAACTTGAAAAAACAGTTAAGGACTCTATCCCATTCACAGTAGTGCCTAAGAAGATGAAATATTTGGGAATTTATCTAACAAAGGACATGAAAGATCTCTATAAAGAGAACTATGAAACTCTAAGAAAAGAAATAGCTGAAGATGTTAACAAATGGAAAAACATACCATGCTCATTGCTAGGAAGAATCAACATTGTTAAAATGTCCATACTACCCAAAGCAATATATAATTTCAATGCAATCCCTATTAAAGCTCCACTGTCATACTTTAAAGATCTTGAAAAAACAATACTTCTTTTTAGATGGAATCAGAAAAAACCTTGAATAGCCAAGACATTACTCAGAAATAAAAACAAAGCAGGAGGAATTACGCTACCAGACCTCAGACTATACTACAAATTGATAGTGATCAAAACAGCATGGTATTGGCACAAAAACAGAGAAGTAGATGTCTGGAACAGAATAGAGAACCAAGAGATGAACCCAGCTACTTACCGTTATTTAATCTTTGACAAGCCAATTAAAAACATTCAGTGGGGAAAAGATTCCCTATTTAACAAATGGTGCTGGGTGAACTGGCTGGCAACCTGTAGAAGACTGAAATTGGACCCACACCTTTCACCATTAACTAAGATAGACTCTCACTGGATCAAAGATTTAAACTTAAGACATGAAACTATAAAGATACTAGAGGAGAGTGCAGGGAAAATCCTTGAAGAAATCGGTCTGGGCGAGTATTTTATGAGAAGGACGCCCCAGGCAATTGAAGCAGCTTCAAAAATACACTACTGGGACTTGATCAAACTAAAAAGCTTCTGCACAGCCAAGAACACAGTAAGTAAAGCAAGCAAACAGTCATTAGAATGGGAGAAGATATTTGCAGGTTATGTTTCCGACAAAGGTTTAATAACCAGAATTCATAGAGAACTCAAACGTATAAGCAAGAAAAGAACAAGTGATCCCATCACAGGCTGGACAAGGGACTTGAAGAGAAACTTCTCTGAAGAAGACAGGCTCACGGCCTACAGACATATGAAAAAATGCTCATCATCTTTAATCATCAGAGAAATGCAAATCAAAACTACTTTGAGATATCATCTAACTCCAGTAAGATTAGCCCATATCACAAAATCCCAAGACCAGAGATGTTGGCGTGGATGTGGAGAAAAGGGAACACTTTTGCATTGCTGGTGGGAATGCAAATTAATACATTCCTTTTGGAAAGAGATATGGAGAACACTTAGAGATCTAAAAATAGATCTGCCATTCAATCCTGTAATCCCTCTACTGGGCATATACCCAGAAGACCAAAAATCACATCATAACAAAGATATTTGTACCAGAATGTTTATTGCAGCCCGATTCATAATTGCTAAGTCATGGAAGAAACCCAAGTGCCCATCGATCCACGAATGTATTACTAAATTGTGGTATATGTACACCATGGAATATTATGCAGCCTTAAAGAAAGATGGAGACTTTACCTCTTTCATGTTTATATGGATGGATCTGGAACTTATTCTTCTTAGTAAAGTATCTCAAGAATGGAAGAAAAAGTACCCAATGTACTCAGCCCTACTATGAAACTAATTTAGGGTTTTCACATGAAAGCTATAACCCAGTTACAACCTAAGAACAGGGGGAAGGGGGAAAGGGATGGGGGAGGGTAGAGGGAAGGGGATTGGTGGGATTACACCAGAGGTCCATCTTACAAGGGTATATGTGAAACTTGGTAAACGGTCTGTGAAGCTAGTGAATGATGCCCCATGAATATATCAATGTACACAGGTATGATTTAATAATAAAATAAAATAAAATAAATTAAAAAAAAGTCTCAACTCCTCAGGGTTAAGCTCTTTCTTGGGATTTTTAAAGAATCTACTTTTATTATAGCTTATTTCTCTTTTAAGCCCAATCATCATACTTACTTTTAGCCCCCCTATTTTCAACTACATAAGAAGATTTATTTCTTCCTGCCTGGAGACTGTCTACTTGCAGTTGCTGGTCACCATTGGATATCAACATTTGAAAACCATCACCACCACCAGACACCCACCTGTATGAAAATGACCATGCTTATAAGCAGCTGCGCCTTATTTACCGAGGCCATCTGGACAGACAGCCACTCCCACCCTGACAGAGAACTGACCGCAAAGTCCACTTTTCAGTAGGAAACCAAGTGGGCAGCAGCCCATTTCCCAAAGAATTGGGCTCTGTAGATCAGAGGAAGGATGTTAGGGTTAGGCAGTGAGTTAGATGTGAGCAGGGTGGATGGTGGAGGCTATTTTGGCTTGAGGCAGGCAGGCCTGAGTTGTCACAGGAATAGGGCTAATTGAGACCTGGCAGCTGCATTGCCTTGAGAGGTAGGCTGATGGATGTCCCAGGGACTTGGATGTGGACAGATAGGTGTGGTCATACTTACTTGGGTTGTTTTGAGAATAGCTGCATTGAGACCCTATGGAGAGAGCTCCCAAGAAAGAACAGAGGATGTGTGAAGGGGGTCCCCAAGGGCTGACCAATCAGAAAATGGACATAAGATCAAGGCCTTCATAGAGGGTCTTTAGAGCATGCACACAGGTGAGGCAGCAGTGTCCCTAAAAGAACTACCCTCGCTAACATAGAAAAAAATCACACCTACCAGTGCCAGGACAGTTTACAGATACCATGGCAACCCCAGGAAATCGCCTTATAAGGAAAGAAAAAGGGAGGGTTCCCAAATGCAGGAATTCTCTACCCTTTTCCAGGAAAAACCATGAATATTCCACTCCCCCATCTCCACTTATAAAATTAGGGAGTCAGCATAAAAGGTGCAATCTTGTTAAACTCAGGGTCTCCTCCACTCTCAGGGGCTGACCTGTTCTCCTCTGGAATATGCTTTAACCTTTATAAAATTTTGGCAGTTTGCCCACTTGCACCTGTTCACTCTGCTAGTTCCTTTTGTCAACTCGGTACCTGTAACTATTCTTCAGTCCTGGGAACCAAGGAACTAGGAACATAGGGACCTGACCTCTGGTTCCTCAACACCTAACAGTAACAAAATTTAAAGCTACACCTACAAGTTTTCTGAAAAATAGGAGAAAATCTTTATGAATTTAGGATAGGTAAAAATATTCTAGACAACACACACAAAATACACATTTCTGAGATAGCACATAAAGGCCAAAATTTTTTATTTACGTAAAAAAGATGAATTAGATAAACAAATTATATAATTGACTATTGCTCAGCAATAAAAAGGAATAGACTATAGGTATAAGCTACAACATGGATGAATCTCAAAGGTTTTGTTGAGCAAAAGAGGCAAGACACAAAATTGTACATGCTGAATAATTCCATATGCATGAAATTCTGCCAAGGAAAAACTAATTTACACTAATAAGAGATCAGAAATTGTCTCTGAGTGGAGGTAGAAAGAATTTCCTGGAAATGACAAGAGAGAATTTTCTGGGGTGATAAAAGAATTCTACAACCTTTTAAGAGTGACAATTATAGCAGTGTATGCAATTGTCCAAATTAATCAAACATAACACTCGAGATATTTGTATTTTTATAATATGACTTTGATTACAACTATGGTTTAATTAATTATAGGGGCACATCTGTTGCATTAATCAAGCTTAAATCAGCAACAGATTTAAATAGAATGTTGTACATCGGGAGAACTTACATTTTTTTAAGTAAACTTATTTTGATGAAAGAATTCACATGTACAGAAAAGTACACAAATCATTTATTTATTATTTGGTGATTTTTCTCAAAGTGAATAATGTTGTATAACCATCACTTGATCAAGAACCAGAATATTACATGAGCACCCAGATGTCTCCCTAAAGTCACTGACTAGTCCCTGACAGTAATTACCAACTCCCCACAGTTACCCCCATCCTGACTTCTAACCTCATGCCTGGGTTTTGTCTTTCATTTTTCTATAAGTGTAATCATACCGTGTGTTTTCTTAGTGTTTGGCATCTTTTGTTGGACATCCTTTGCCCTGTCACTCACGTCATTGCACAGGGTTGCAGTTCATCCATCCTCCTTTACCTCTACTGTCAAGGTACATTCCTTTACACTTCTATAGATAGCTTTGAGGATAATGGCATTTTGACAATATTGAGTGTTCCAATCTATGAACATGGTATGCTGCTCCATTTTTTTATGCTTCCTTTACTTTGTCTCAGCAATGTCTCCTAGTTAAGAATGTATAAGACTTCACAACCTTCATAGATTTATTCCTAGGTATTTAGATTTTAACTAGATTGTGAATGGTGTTGGTTTTATTTTCTAATTTTTTTCCCATTGGTAATATATGGAAATACAATTGACTTTTATACATAGCCCTTATTTTTATATTCTTTATATAAAACTAATTGTAAAAATATTCTATAAGTATTTGAAACTATAGTAGATTTGATGACATTCACATTAACCCCATATAATAAAGTGATTTTGTTTTACAAATTTTCTTCCAAGTATCAGAACAACTAATTTTTATAACAAAAAGAAATTTTTAAAGTTGCTCTTCAAATAAAACTATGAAATACTGTATGTTGATAGCTGCGATCAGTCATACTGTTTCAATTGCTAAATATCACAAATGTGTTGTCAAACTATTTTTTAAGGTAGTAAATTTTAACATTAGAAAATTACAAGGAAATTATTCCTTGTTCAGATTAATTCAATTAATTATTCCTTGTTCAAATTAATTCATTAATTCTTCCTTATTCAAATTAATTCAAGTTAATTTGTCTGTTTAGAAGTATGGATAACAACAGAAATCAGAATGTAGAGGGATCTCTCAACAATTAAATTGCACGTAATATAAAAGTAGGAACTATAAACCTGTTCTGCAGAGGTTTCCCAGGGAGGGAGGAGTTAGCAGGACACAACCCTTACTCTACCCCTCATCCCAGCTCCAGGTATCTCTCAGGGAAGAATTTAGGGTCAGTTAATTATTGTCTGTTATGCTCATTCTCACCCACTTCCACCCAGATAGAAAATGTCAGGCAAGCTTTAGGAGAACAGATCCAGTGAGGGGCTTTACAACATGGAATAAAATCTAGAAAATGTTATCTGGCATTTCCATATGTTCCCCTGAAGGTGATACAGAGGAAACCGCTCAGAGAGTAAATCCCAGTTCTGATTACAAAGTGACTCACAAGTTCTTCGTTTATTATATCTCCTGGAATAAAAGTGCAAAGCAAAGCTCACCAATTTCTAATATTCTTCATTTTATTTCTGAAGAGTTCTGATAGGTTAGGGCAGGACAGGATGGAGGTATAGAAAACTTTCTTCACCCCAGAGTAAAAGTGGTTGGTCTTCCATGCCACGCCCCCCATGGAGGCTTACTCTCCTAAAACTGTGCTGACAGCTGCGCCTTCCTCAGATTTCACAGACTTACTTTTCAAGAGCCCTCATCTAACCTGCCTAGAGCTTCAGAGTTCTCCTAGGTACATAGCTTTGCATGTAATTCCTGGAAACTAGTCATACCTTCTCACTACAGTGCTGGGTTATGCAACAAAAATTTTCCCAGATTAACTAATGAAAAATCCTGAATCACTTCTCCCTAATTCTTTAAATAAATTTTTCCTGATTGCTAAAAACAGAGGGGCAATTTAAGTGTAACCCTCCCCCCCCAAGACATTAACACCACAGATGCAGCAGCAATAATAGTGTCCCAGTCTACATCAGACAGTTAAGAAAACACCTGCTACTAAATATCCAAAACCAGCAAAAAAGGCTGAGTGTATTGCTTGCCATGTCATGGAGGAGGGTGTTTTTTAAACAGTCCCTCTAAGAACAATGGAGAGGCCATCTATTGGGTGTCTGGACATGTAGGGCTTTGGAAATTTTTTTCCTTTTTTTTTTTTGTTCTTTCTATTTTTTTATTTTTATTTTTTATTTCAGGTTGTGAGGGCACAAACTACCAAATCTCAGTATTTGAATTTATTAGGTAGAGTCCCTCTTGCAGCTATGTCCTACTCCCGAAAGGTGTGCCACACACCCCTACATTGTACCCATCCATGGGAGCACCCCAGACCCTCTTTCCCTCTATCCCCTCCATAGTTCCCCCTCCCCCCAACTTGAATTGAAGTGAGGTTTTCTCACATTAGATCATCTACTGGCTTCATATTAGTATTGAGTACATTGGATACTTGCTTTTCCATTCTTGTGATGCTTTACTAAGAAGAATGTTTCAACTCCATCCAGGTTAATACAAAAGATGTAAAGTCTCCATCTTTTTATGGCTGAATAAGATTCCATGGTGTACATAGACCACAGTTCATTAATCCATTCCTGAATTGATGGGCATTTACATTTTTGCCACATCTTGCGATTGTAAATTGAGCTTTAATAAATTATCTAGTGCAAAAGTCTTTATGATAAGATGTTTTTTTTTCTTCTGGGTAGATACCTAGTAGTGGGATTGCAGGGTCAAATGGGAGGTCTAATTTTAGTTCTTTGAGGGTTCTCCATACTTCTTTCCCAAGAAGCTGTATTAGTTAGCAGTCCCACCAGCAGTGTGAAAGTGTTCCCCTCTCTCCACATCAGTGCCACATCTGCAACTTTGGGACTTTGTGACGTGGGCTAATCTTACTGGGGTCAGGTGATATCTCAGGGTGGTTTTGATTTGCATTTCTCTGATGATTAGGGACAATAAACGTGTGTTTGTTAGCCATAAACATTTAGAACTGAATAGAAAACCATGGCATGAAACCAGTCTCTTATAACCATCTGATCTTTGATAAACCCAACAAAAGCATACACTGGGAAAAAGAATCCCTGTTCAATAAATGGTGCTGGGAGAGCTGGATAACCACATATAAAAGACTGAAACTGGACCCGCACCTCTCACCACTTGCAAAAATTGACTCACGGTGGATAAAAGATTTAGATCTAAGGCAGAAATGATTAAAATCCTAGAAGAAAGTGTAGGAAAAGCTCTTGAAGCTATTGTCCTGAGGAAAGATTTTTATGAAGAAGAATTCTATGGCAATTGTAATAACAACAAAAATTAACAAATGGGAATTAATTAAACTGGAAAGTTTCTGTACAACTAAGGACACAACAATCAAAGCAAACAGCCAACCTTCAGAATGGGGCGAGACATTTGCATATTATGAATCAGACAGAGATTTGATAACTAGGATCTACAGAGAACTCAAATTAATCAACGAAAGAGCAAACAGTCCCATCTATCACTGGGCAAGAGTCATGAACAGAACCTCCTCTGAGGAAGACAGAGGAATGGCGATGAAAACATCTTTTTGTTTATTTTTTTTAGATTTAATATGTAATAACATATTACATTACCATTACTTTGAATGCTTCCATTACTTTGAATGCTTAGGGCATTTAAAAATATTTTTATTTCAGATTAATATGAGGGCACAAATGATTAAGTTACACTGTTTACATTTCTAAGGTAAAGTTCAAGTTGTGGTTAAGCTCCTTCATCCAAAGGGTAAAATTATCCTTATGGTACTAAGAATTAGTAGTTAATGGATGCTCTATAATTTACTTTCACAAAATCCTTTCAGAATATGAATTATGAGAATTTTCATTTTTTGACAAAAATGTAAATCTTGTCTCACTGAGTGGCAGAACTAGGATTCAAAACAGTTTTAACTCCAAAAATCAGGACCTATCCACAGCCTGGGTCTGTACCCAGTCACCAACGGTGGACACCTGTCATGACATCACAGCAGCACACAAACATCCCTGTCCACTCAGGCTGACACCCTGGCCATCCTTTGCTGGCATTTGCTTACAGGGCTTTTGTCAGCTTGATGTTGTCACCTGGTAAATATTTGTCCCTGGATGAGGTCATTCTCACCTGAATCCTCTGCCCAATATTTCTCCAAAATTATTAGTTTTTGTTATTTAGTTATTAGTTTCTTCCCGAGGATTAGGGCTCACACTCTTTTTACCAGACCCCTGAGAAATCAGATTTGCCTTTGATAACTGGACTTAATTCAAACGGCTAAAGATTTTTTTTTTCCAGACAGTATCTCACCACCCTGGGCAGAGTGCTGTGGCATCATAGCTCACAGCAACCTCAAACTCTAGACTTGAGTGATGCCTCTGCCTCAGCCTCCCTAGTATAGGCATCACAGGCACCTGGCACCACACCCGGCTAATTTTTCTGTTTTTAGTAGAGACAGGGTCTCACTCTTGCTCAGGTTGGTCTTAAACTCCTGAGGTCAAGGGATCCACCTGCCTCAGCCCCCCGGAGTGCCGAGATTATTTCTAGAATTTTAATTCCTATGCAGAAATCAACCCTAACTTTAGTTCACCCCTCCTTTTCAGGGGTCCCAGCTCTTTTTAACTTTCCCTTTAAACACTATCTTACTGGAATATTATTTTTTCTTCTTATTTAGGTCAAATATCATCATCATAAAAAATGTTCTACTAATATCAAATTATGTGATAAATTTGCCTTTCAGAGCCTCTGGTGTCAGCCATTTCAAATTTAAGAAATTCTTTCAGAAACGTGACAATAAAATATTCCAAATCAGTCACTAAACTTCTCACAAACCTCGTGTCACCACTCACTGCCTGGCTAACCAGCCACCCATGTCAGGCAGCGCTGTCATTTACTTAAGGAAGACAAGCAAAGCCTTCAATCATGATGTTTTTAAAGGGAAGTAGAGAAGAAAAACCCTAACACTTTCCCCCCTTCTTTGGCCTAAGATGGTGAAGCAAAAACAATGTAGAATTAAAGAAATGATAACATTTACTGTCTCAGCATATGAACGTTTTACAGTATTAACCATTTAATTCCTGTTACCCTCTGGTAGAAACCACAATTTTACCCATTTTAAAGATGAAGAAAGTGAGACGTTGACAGTTTGAGCAATTTGTCAAATAAAACAGCTAGGAAGGGACGGAGCAGGACTCAGGTAGTCTCAAGTTTAAGAGTCCACATCCCTCATGTGGTGATGATGAGGGGTATATTTTGATCATAGATCTTTAAAAACATGAAGAAAAGTAGAAAAGAAAAACCATATAGTTTTGTTTTCTCCTTCTTTGGCCTTGGATATTAAATAGTATTTCTCATGCAGGATAAAGAATTTGATTTCAAATTTCATTAGACAGAATAATCACAAGTATTAAAGAAGAGAAAAGGAAGGAGAAAGGGAAGCAGGACCCCAGACACGGAAGTGTCACCAGCACTGACTCGACTGGCTGTGTCAACCGTTGGTCAGAAACATCTGTGATGGGCCACACTTCATCAAAAATGCACCACGTAATAAATGCCATGTCCTTGTCACTCACTGCACCCCAATGCTGCCCGTTTAGAGAACAGGCGACACCCCATTCTTAGACGCTACCTGCTCGTCTTCTCAGCATCGTCCTTGACCTGCGTGTTCCCTCAAAGCATAGTTTGAAGACAATATTGGAAGAAGACAGAAATTTTACTACTTTATTAAACTGCTGGTAGAGATGAGCCACTAAAGTGGCAAATTAACTATTAATGTTCTTGAAAAAGAGACGGGATTGCTGAAGGTCAACCCCAGAAACCTAATCACCCCTTAAAGTGTCCTTAGAATCCTAACAAATGACTTCTACACAGATATTTTGCCTTTTCAGAACTTAAGCGGCTGTGCTCTGCACGTTACAGTGAGGGAGGGAAACCTGTTTGTCCAACATGAAGCACTCGTCTGAGTCCATGTGTCCATAAAACAACATTAGTTGAATAAGAACTTTGTTTTCCTTTGGTTTAAAGGTTTGTTATGTAGCCAGAAACATAAAAATCAAGATAGCCTTTCTTTAGAGGAGAAGAAAAGGAGGGATAAGAGGGAGAGAAGTGAGACAGATTGTCACCACTGCTGAGTTTTAGTGTGGACGGACTTGCTAAACGTTAGTCAAAGCCACCTGCTGACAGACCCCACTCTGCCAGTACGAATAGTATTTCCCCATTCTCTCTGAGCTTTAAGCAATTCCTCGAAATACCCACACAAGACTTACCATCCTGCTATCTGGCCCCTGTGTACCAGCCCCGCGGGGACCAGGGCTGGTAATTACCCATGAGCAATCGATCATGGGGCTTTCGTTTTGGCTTCTGGTAATTAATGATGATTCCACAGAACAGCAGTTATACAGCGTAGAAGAAATTCGTCTTGTAAAGGTCAGTGAAGGGTTGAAGCATGGAATAAAATAAGCCCATAGCTGTTAGCTGTTTTTTACCAATCAATCTTTGTGAGTTTGGGGTGTTTTTTTTTCTCCCCTCTTGAATGGTGTTGTGAAAATGATGTTCATACCTTAATATGGGCATTGTCTGGAAACTAATCACTTGGTTTGTTTATAATTAGAGTGTTTTTTTTTTTTAAGTTCCTTTAGGAATAGAACTAGTTTGGCTTAGAACATCCATTGGGGCCCATGGTGTGTCCACACAGGGCATAGGGGCAAGCTCACCCCTAGCACCCGACTCTCTGCTCACTTACATACACACAATCCTACAAAATTAGTAACTGGAATTCAGGGGTATAGACCAGGAGAGAGAGGGGTGAACAGAGGGGACAGAAAGAATCAAAGTCACATGTGAAAGGTGGAATCTGAAGGAAAACTGCTCAATTAATTTCTGCGGGAAGTGAGGTTGAGTCAAGATGTGGCTGTGTATAAACCACTCTCTTACCACTCAAAAAGGTCTACAGATACTCTCAGAAGTGCCTCAGTGGGTGTAAGGACAGGGGACTGGATTCCAGATTTGGACAAAGAAAGGGAACACTGTATCAGGGACATCAAAGCCAGA
Source organism: Nycticebus coucang (assembly GCF_027406575.1). NCBI lineage: Eukaryota > Metazoa > Chordata > Mammalia > Primates > Lorisidae > Nycticebus > Nycticebus coucang. Next base: position 105,500,161 of record NC_069780.1, on the reverse strand, counting down.
GCAGCAACAGGAAATTGTCCCCCAAGAATCCCCAGTGATATAAGGATATGGAGTTCTCCACTGCAGCTTTGGGTATTGGAAGCAAATTTTTTTGCATTTAAATCTAAAAAGATGAGGAGACTTCAGCTAAACCTTGAGAATTGCAACCTAGGTAACCAACAGTTGTTTATTTTGCGTTTACATAATTTAAAGTTCTGCAAAACTCAAAGGCAATGACAGATACAGGGATGGTGACACAGGCATCTCAGCTATCAAAAGCATCCCCCCTAAAAAAGCAAATATGGTTTCTAACCCTGGTTGTATTACAGAGACAGGTTGGTGACGAATCATTGCAATTCTCTCTCCTTCTATTTTTCATCTTAAAGAAATTATGCTTTAAAACTTAATGTGACAGTAAAATTCAATATTTAACATCAGAATGCTGAGGAAAGTATAAACTACTTACTGAGTGCTACCTTGTGGGAGCACTATCGTAGGCAGCATATGTGTTTTAGACCATTTAATCCTATCTCCTCCACACAAAAAGCCTAGGATACAGATGCTATATATTTTATTTTACACATTAAGAGGCAATTATTAATATTTCAGTTTCATAGACAGTGAAGGGTCATGCATTTTGGACATTGTGTGTGTGTGTGTGTTGAGACAGAGTCTCAGTCTGTCACCCTGGGTAGAATACCATAGTGTCACCAGAGCTCGCAGCAACCTCCAACTCCTGGTCTCCTCCTGCCTCAGCCTCCTGAGTAGCTGGGACTACAGGCACCTGCCACCATGCCCAGCTAGTTTTTCTATGTTTAGTAGAGACAGGGTCTTGTACTTGCTCAGGCTGCTCTTGAACTCCTCAGCTCGAGGGATCCATCCTTCTTTTCTCCCAGAGTGCTGGGATTACAGGTGTGAGCCACACCCCCGGCCGTGGACATCGTGACATCTTTTTGATGTGTCAGCCGCGGAACACTGTTATCTCATCACATGGCCATTGGAGGCCTTGCTGAGGAGGTGCCCAGACTGTAAGCGCTGAGTTTGAGGAGGGTGATTTTCCCAGACAACCCAGTGCAGCTGTTTCTAGCAGCTAAAAGGCTTCTCTGAAAATCTGCCTGAGGACAGCAGCTTCAGCTCTACCCAGAAAGTTCCAGACCTCCCTGCCTGAGAACCAGCCTCACATCTCTTGGTCAGTGCCCTGTCCTGGCTGTGTGTCTTGGTTGCATCCTGACAGGTACAGACATGAGGCCCATGAACTTCAACCCTGGGCTTCCCTGACTTTGCCCACTTCAGCCTCAGCCTTTTCTTCTTCCCTTTTAATACAGAGTGGCCATAAAGTTTGTGTGCAATATCTTTTTCTTTTAACTTTGCCAAAATCACATTTTTATTTTGTTTCTTTTTATTGTTTAGGATTCATTGAGGGCATAAAAAATTAGGTTACGCTGATTGTGTTTGTTAGGTAAAGTCCCTCTTATACTTGTCTCCTGCTCCCAAGAGTTTTAACCCCCATGCACCTCCTTCGTCCTCTCCCTGATCCCTCGTTCCCCTACCACCTCTTGTATCAGCTCATCTCCTGCCTTCATATTAGAATTGAGTACATTAGATTCATGCTTCTCCATGCTTGTGATGCTTTACTAAGAAGAATGTGTTCTACCTCCATCCAGGTTAATTCCAAAGATGTAAAGTCTCCATCTTTTTTAATGGCTGAAAAGTACTCCATGGTGTACACATACCACAGCTTGTTAATTCATTCCTGGGTTGGTGGGCATTTAGGTTGTTTCCACATTTTGGCAATTGTAAACTGAGCTGCTATAAACAGTTTAGTGCAGATGTCCTTATGATAAATGGATTTTTTTTTTCCTGCTGGGTGGATGTCTAGTAATGGGATTGCAGGATCAAATAGGAGGTCTAATTTGAGTTCTTTGAGGGTTCACCATACTTCCTTCCAAAAAGGATGTATTAGTTTGCAGTCCCACCAAGAACGTAAACGCGTTCCCTTCTCTCCACATCCAAAACAGCATCTTCAGCTTTAAGTCTTTGTGATGTGGGCCATTCTCACTGGGGGTAAATGATGTCTCAGGGTGGTTTAGATTTGCATTTCTCTTATAGGTAGGGATAATGAGCTTTTGTTTTTGCAGTTTTTGGCCGGGGCTGGGTTTGAACCCGCCACCTCTGGCATATGGGGCCGGTGCCCTACTCCGTTGAGCCATAGGCGCTGCCCTGAATGATGAGCATTTTTTCAAGTGTTTGTTAGCCATTCGTCTGTCTTCTTTAGCAAAGGTTATCTTCATATCTCTAATATTATTTAAATTGCACACAAACTTTATGGCCACCCTGTATATTTAAACCTGGGCAGAAACACTGTTGCTTTATTAGAAAGAGAAACAGGACTATGTTTCATCAGCTCATCCCCAGTCACAAAGTTAGTACCAATCTCAACAACACACAAGGTCATTTTTCAGACTCATAAAAACCACCTGTCCCCCATCCTGTGTCACCAGCATCCATGACTCTCTTACCTGGGTGTTGTGTGCCAGGAGGCCCGCTAGAGCACACACCAGGTTTAGGGCTGGACAGTGGCTTCGTTTGATCACAGAATGAAGCAGAAGATGACTCAGGCATCTGCATCATGTCCCTCAAGAGGCTAAAGGCATCAACTTTATAGCCCCTGTGGGACCATTAGCATTCCTTGTCACAGCTGTCACCTGAGGGGCAAACCTCAAAGAAGTGAGGCACCCAGCCAGAGGGAGAATTAATTCTGTCCTGGCTGAGGAACTTCTGATTGCCCTTGTCTTTATTTTCAAAGACTCTGCTCCAGCTGACTGGCCTTTTACCTGCTGGCCATCAGTGACCACGTTAGAGCAGCCACTTGTCACTCCAGCACTGAGAGCTAAGGATCTGTATATTTCAAAGTCACGTGAAGGGAACAGACAGGCCCAAAGTTCCTGATCTGTTAATGGCCCCACTTACTTATCCACAAGCACACACTCTGCTTAAGTATATATCATCAGAGCTCCTAATTACAACACCATAAATTACAGCTAAGAATTAAAGGGAGACAGAGAAGAAATGAAAAGGTAATTAAGTGACCCTCTTTCCCTGCTGAGCCAACCAGGGTTGTTTCAGCTAAGTCCTAATAACAGTGCTAAGTGAACTCGAACCACAAATGGATATGAGGCTAACGTGCTGCAGAGATTTTTATCTCTGGTTTATTAAGGTCGTAATCGTTAGCAGGAGAGACGGATCATCCTCGAGAATGGGAAAGGTGAGCATGATCATTACTTGTAGGTGTCCAACGCTGGGCCATGGTGCCCAGATACTTGGCCCAATGTTATCCTGAGTGTTTCTACTAAGATGCCTTTTTGTTTTTTATTTATTTTTTGAGAGAGTCATAGTTCACAGCAACATCAAACTCCTGGGCTCAAGCGATCCTCCTACTTCAAGCCTCTCAAGCACACCACAACACCTGTCTAGCTTTTTCTATTTTTAGTAGAAATGGGGGTCTTGGCCTTGTTCAGGCTGGTCTTGACCTCCTGAACTCAAGCAATCCACCTGCCTCAGCTTCCTAGCATTACAGGTGTGAGCCACTGCAGCTCACAGGTGTTTTTAAAATGAAATTAGCATTTAAATAAGTGGACTTTGAGCAAAGTGCTTTATCCTCCATTATGTGATGGGCCTTGTATGATCAGCTGAAGACTGACCACCACCTCCTCCTCCACCCCTGCCCTCCAGCAAGGAAGAACTCTGCCAACAGACTGGCTCTGGCCTCAAACTCTTCCCTGGGTCTCCTGCCTGTTGGCATAACTTCTCTGATTTTAGACTCACCAGTCTTCCATAATTGTGTAAGCCAATTCCATAAAATAAATCTTTCTGCATATGCACACACACACCCCCTATGGGCTCCATTTCTCTGGAGAACTCTGAGGAATACAGTGAATAAAGTGATGGCATGGGAATAAAACAAATGAACTTCAGGAACACGGAAGGTGAGACTCCCGCTGCTCTAATAGACCCATTACTGTTTAAAGTTTGCTTTAACCTCCTTGATTTACATTGGGACATTTTAGTGTCTTTGTCCCAAAAGGAGCAAACCTTAGAATACACGCTGGTGTCTGTCCAGTATCTGGGCTCAGGGCAGCACGTGCAGGCAGAGGTGTCCCTTCCAAAGAGCTCACAGCAAGCTCAAGGCTGATAGCTTCTCAGCTCCAGCAAAATGTCTGGGACACATCCAGAAATATGCACAGTCCCTGGAAACCCAAGAACTCAACAAGTCATCAATCTAGCTAACATTTAGCAAACACCCTCACTGCAGGAAGGCTGATTAATGGAACCATCTCTAATGTCAGTGAGCTCGGAATCTGGGGAGAGGCAGGTGCCCTAATGATCACACTGATTTATAAGCAAAGATGCATGCTGTCAAGAAGATGCCCCATTACTTGAGTGGAAATAACTGAGGCACCCAGAGTAGTCAGAAACCTGTCTACGCCCTGGTGGCCTGAGCATGGCTGGGACCTGAGGCCCCACCTGCCCTGAACCTGTGCCGTAACAAGGTCCCCAGGTCACCTATTCACATTAAACGTGAGAAGCAACTGGTTTAAGGGACAAAGAAAATGTTTTTTACTGTACATAGAAAATGTCAGTTGACATCTGAAAAGAATATTGAGCACATGCAAGGCAGAGGAAACCAAGGTCATTAATGCCAACTACCAAATATTTCTGGATCCCTTCTCCCAGGAACTTGTGGGACTGCCTTTCCCTGCCCCCATGAACTTGGACTGCGCCTGGAGACTTATTCAGGGCAGTGAGATGCAATCAGGGTAGATCTGTATCACTTCCAGATTTATTTATTTATTTATTTATTTATTTTTTGAGACAGAGTCTTACTCTGTTGCCTTGAGTAGAGTGCCATGGCATTACAGCTCAAGCAACCTCAAATACCTGGGTTCAAATAATCCTCCTACCTCAGTCTCCTGAGTAGCTGGGACTACCGTGCCCTCCACCATGCCCGGCTAGCTTTTCTATTTTTAGTAGAGCTGAGATCTGGCTCTTGCTCAGGCTGGTCTTAAACTCATGAAGTCAAGTGATTCACCCACCTCAGCCTCCTAGAGGGCTGGAATTACAGGTGTGAGCCAGTGCACCCAGTCTACAGGTGTAATTTTTAAGAACCATTGTGTAGTGTGCCATCCTTTTCTCTCTGTGATGGTGATTAGCAGGGCATGGTTCATAGATATTTCTGAGAAACGTCTCAGAAACTCGAACCCACCTGGAGTGAACATGGAGTCTGCCAGAGCAATAAACATAGTCACTCTAAGTTCCTGAGATAGGGCAGTGATTTACTGGCTTCTGCCCAACTGCTACGCCGTCCATCATCACTCCATTCACCCGGCTGATACTGACTGAGAACCGCAGGGCGTCTGGCACCAGTGCAGGCTCTGGAGCTCCCGTGACCAGGCTGCTCTGACAAAGGCCTGCTGGATATTGTCTTTGTCCAGACCAGGGATTTTCAACCGGTGTGCCTCAGGTGTGCCTCAAAAAATTGTAAAGACTATTCATTAAATTATTTTTGAAGCAAGTTTAAGGTATAGTAAGTATATTATTCTTTTTTTTCATTCTTTTTCACTTTTTTTTTTTTTGATCAACATAATTGAAGTGTGCGGCAGAAGTTTAACTACAAGTTCAAGTGTGCCTGCCGTGAGACTAAAAAACTTTGGAAAACACAGGGCTAAAGAAAGATGAGCAAATAAGAAACTAAAAATAACTTCATGCTGATGATAAAAATAATATCCCATGAAGGCTGCATGCAAATACATAAAACTACGTTAAAAATAACCAAGAATTCCACAAAGATAATTACTTCTAAACTTTTTGTCACAATTCATTACGTATGCTAATAAATATAAATAAGCAATTTCATCTATAAAAAAAAAAAAAGAAACTAAAAATAACTTCAGAGAGCAATAAATGCCAAGAGCAGAGCCCGAGGGGAGGGAGGGAGGGCAGGACGGTGCCATTACAAAGCAGATGGCCAGGTCAGGGCAGACGTTCCTCCACGGTGCTGAGGCACAGCTCAGCACTGGACAAGGAGAAAGACCCAGCATTTGAACATCTGGAGAAAGAACCCGCCGGGAAGGTGGAAGGAGCACGACAGCTTTGAGGCAAGAATACGGATGGCACGAGAAACAGCACAAATACAGTCCCCTATGAGGCCCAGGGGTGAACACCAAGGAAGCGGAGAGTGATTGAAGATGTGTCTGGACTGGCGGCCGGAAACCCCCCAAACCTCAGAGTTTTGTCTGAGTGCAGAGGGAGGTCGTGGTCTGAACTGCATTTTAATGGGATCACTCTGGGTACTGTATTTAGCACAAGCAGGAACCTTGTAATGAGGAGACAGAGAGTCCAGCGGGGAGCTGACGGCAGGCAGGGCAGTGAAGGCTTTAACACCTTCCCAGGGCAGAGAAACGCAGTCCTACCACTGGCCTGCAGGGAAGGACAGCCAGGAATGTTAAGTGAATGGCATTAATGACTAAACCCCCCACCTCTATCCACTAAATGCTTGATTCCCTCTCCATTCTCCATTCTGAACCATATGTCCACCCCTCCCTGGGAGTGATGACCCAGTGCCTCACTGGGCAGAGGACCAACCCTGAGTTCCAGAGCTCCTGGGGATATGTTTTCCTCTCTGCATCATAGAAGAGCCAGTGGTTTCCATGTCAGGTGTGGCTGTGAGTTCTCTTCATCCAGACATTTGTGAGCTAAAAAGGTGACCTGTTTACGTGCCAAACTCTCACCCCAACACGCAGCCACACCCAGCGATTGAGTACAAAATAAGAACAGCAGAATTCAAAAGAGATTCACAAGCAGGAAAAGGAAGAATCTCGGACACACAGTATACACCCCTGGAATCCTGTGATCCTGACGGGTCAGTATCTTGGCTGATGTTGGCCAACACAGGACTGCAGCTCAAAGACACTTGAACCCAGAAAATTGGCAGTGTTAAACTCAAAAACTTTTCTTTTTTTGAGACAGAGTCTCACTTTGTCACCCAGGCTAGAGCACTGTGGCATCATCATAGCTCACAGCAAGCTCAGACTCCCAGGCCCAAGTGATCCTCCTGCCTCAGCCTCCTGTGTAGCTGGGACTACAGGCACCCGCCACCACATCCAGCTAGTTTTTCTCTTTTTAGTAGAGACAGGGTCTTGCTTTTGCTCAGGCTGGTCTCAAACCTGAACTCAAGGGATCCTCCCACCTTGGCCTCCCAGAATGCTAGGGTTGCAGGTGGGAGCCACTGCACCCGGCTATACTCTAAAACAAATTCTGCCCTCATACTGGAGTACAAGGGTAGGCCTCCCAGGTTTACCTTATGTTACCATCTCACCAACTGTTTCGTTCTTCTGCACAATTGAGTAGAAAAGTTATCCTGTCAGTCACAATTGTTGCAGGAATTAGAGGTGATCTCTCCCCCTTATGGCTAGCCCCAGTGCCCAGCACATAGTTGAAACTAAAAAAAAAAGATAATTTAATAAAGATAGTTTTTATTTTTATTCTATTCTTATGTGCTCCTCATTATTTCAATTAATTTCAAATTATCCAATAGGAGGGTAAAAAGTGGTAGGATTTATTTCATGTCTTTGGTGAGAAAGAAGGCACAAAACTCATCAGAGTTGTTTATATCATAGCCTGGGAGTAATCTCAGATACCACAAGCATGCTGTCTGATTTTAGATCGAATTTAGCTCTCTGAGTTCAGCAACATAAACGTTTATGTTGAAGAGATGCACTCAAGCAAGAATGAGACAATGTCTCTACCAAAAATAGAAAAACTAACAGGCATGGTGGCAGGTGACTGTAGTCCCAGCTACTTGGGAGGCTGAGGCAGAAGGATCGCTCAAGCCCAGGAGTCTGAGGTTGCTGTGAGCTATGAAGCCACAACACTCTACCCAGCGTGACAGAGTGAGACTCTGTCTCAAAAAATAAGAAAAACAAAAAGATGCATCCATTTTTTGGACTATTACTTAAAGGTAAACTGGCCCATAATACTTTCATCTATCAAGATAGTACTTTCCCTACTAAATCAAGATATACATTTCAAGAATTGCCAAAAATGATCTCCCTCAAAATGTTATGTATATGAACATACTCCAGCCTGGAGGAGCTCCGTGCCCCCCAGGTGGACAGATGTCACGGCAGAGGAAAGAAACCCATCAGTCAAAGCTTTCTGTTCGTTTCTGCCACTCCAGCAGTCGTTTCCTTTTATTGTGACCAAGTTAAGTTGTTATGAAATTATGAAATGTTGGAACGTAGAGGAATTAATAGGCCAGGTAATTTAAACATCATGATTTTACAGACTGAAGAAAACAAAATTGAAACTGAAGTCCAAAAAGATTAAATGCACGTCCCAAGGTCACACAGCTAATAAACAGCATATGCCCCCATTACTTTTTTTCTTATAATTGAATCATATTCAACGGAGTTTTCATTATGTACAAGGTGCTGTGCTAGGTACCAAACAGAGACAACTGTGAATAAAAGGAATCACCACGCCCGAAAGGAACCTTCTTCCCCCAACATTTTAGGGTCTGGGCTTTGGGCGCTTTGTGTGCTCACTGAATCCATGAGGCTTTCACACCCAGAAAGTGGGGAGAACGTGCTCCAGTCGGATTCCTCCTGTGAGTCAGAGTTCAGACTCTAAAGTTAGAGACTTGGCTATGAGAAAGGCAGAGAGTAGGAAAGAATTTTAGATGATGCCTGAAGTGATCGTTTTAAATAAGAAAGTACATATGATAGTGTGTGACTCAGAAAAAATAAAAAGTATAATTTACTTAGCCCAGGAGGTTCATTTTTAAGCTAAAAATGTGTCATGGTCTAATGCTTTTAAATTAAACTTTTACTACTTAGCCATGTAAAGTATTTGATTCTTGAAAAGACTTTATAATCAAGTAATTAACAAAAGAATACAAGGACGTTTATATAAAATATGGAGAAAAACTAACAGGGACATAGCTGACTTTAATTCCTTTCCAATTGGAAGACTTTCCCCCTCCCCTAAGTCCTACTTTAAATGATATACTTTTCCTTTTGAGAGAGGAAAAATGATTTCTCTCTCCCGAGTACCTCTAGGACAAACATTTGTGAAGCAATGTGAAATGCCCGCGGCAATAAATATTAGTTACTCCGGGGCTGTGAAGAGAGGCATTCCCTGATGGCCCCCCCTCATCTGCAGAGCCGAGCGGTGCTGCTCTGGCAGGCCTCCTCTGACATCTCCCCATATTCGAGGCCTGCTGCATTTGGGCTTAGGCAAGGTGAGCAAGCAGTGTCCGACGTGGGTGCTTTTATTGTGACCAAGTTAACACAGACAGGGTGGGGGGGCTGCCTACTTCATTTCACACACATTTCTCTTTTATGACTTCAGTCACTTTTCTGATTTATCCTAAGTGATTTCTGAGTAACCATGTACAGTTTTGCTACAAAGATCTGCTAGCTTCAGAAGTAGGCTCTCAAATGTGATCCTCATTTAAATGGATAAGGTGATTTGGGGTCCCTAACGCGTACGGGTTTAAGCTGTTGCTGGCTATGCTGGGTGCTATGTTCTTGTTTGTATGGCCAGTCCTATTCTTGTTCTACTCCTTCAGAGTTCAGTTAAAGGCCTGAAATGCTAAGTCCCATCAATGCAAGCTCCAGCTCAGGCACAAACAGATCACTGTCTCACCGTCTTGTGTGAATCTCCCACTCCAGCTAAGTGAGCGCTACCACTGGAAACTCTATGGCCACCTGATTTTTCTCACAAGTGACTAAAACTTCTCCAAGTTTACTGCTCTAAGAAACCAATCTGCTGACAAAAATATCTTCTACATTCATTTAGTGACTAGTTCAACATGTATTAATAATTTGGGAGGGATAATTGTATAGCATATATTTTTTTTTGACTCACAGTCTCATTCACTCTGTCACCCTGGGGAGAGTGACGTGGCATCATGACAGCTCGCAGCAACCTCAAACTCCTGGGCTCCAGTGATCCTCCTGCTTCAGCCTGCTGTGTAGCGGGGACCACAGGCATCCACCACCACACCTGGCTAGTTTTTCAGTTTTTAGTAGAGACAGGATCTTACTCTTGCTCAGGCTGGTATCCAACTCCTGCGCTCGAGGGATCCTCTCTCCTCAGCCCCCCAGAGTGCAGGTATGATTTTTTCCCCCTCCCCTTCACTGCTTTTACAGCTCCATCTTTGGAGCTGAATTCTGGCAATTCCTATCTTAATACTATTTCTCCATTGTAACTACGTATTCACTTTCTAACCCCCATCATAATCATCCTTACATATGAGATAAATCAAGTACAGTACTTTAATTTCATTAATTCTTAAAAATCAACACTCATCAACGTGGATTAATAACAATAAGAAGAGCAAATACTTTTAAAGCAGCCTCAAGCGGTTGTTTTTAATGTATGTTCTAATCTTCAAGACCCCGGTGAAATGAATAGCGTTATGTTATAGATTGTTTTTCAAAAACTGAGTCAGAGATAATCTACCTGCGATTGCATAGCTAGTAAGTGGCAAGCCAGAACCTGAATTCAGGTAACCTGACTTCAAAATCTACACTTCTACTCTGAAGCTTTTCAGAAATAATGGTGGGAAAGAAGGAGCAAGAGAAAAGGAGGGCGAGAGGAAGGGGTGGGGGTAAATCTGAACGTTGTAGTGAGGAGAAAAAGGCATCGGAAATTAAGAGATCTAAATTATAGATCTGACCGTTTTTAAGCAGCTGTATGAATTTCGGCAAATTACTGTAGCTTCTTTTATCCTCTCTCTGTTTTCCATTTGCCGTCTGTAAACTGGGTCCTTGAAGATGGATGATCTCATGAGATATTCTAGCTCTGTAATTTTATGATCCTATTTTTAAGAAGCTGTCTTCTTTTCTACTCCCCCTTACTGACAGGACAGCACTTGTGAGACCTCAAACTTTATTATATAAGCCCTCTTTGATTATTTAAAATCTGTACTCTTTAAGTAAAAAAAAAAAAAAACTAAGACTGTCAAAACAGATTTTTTTTTTTTTGTACGTCTAGCATGGATTGAAACACTTGATTCCCTGCAGTATGGAAGGGTTACAAAACAGTAATCAGCTGAGACAAGGATTCTCAGAGACGAGAAAGTGTATTCAGCCCAGAAGCATAATCTGCCATGGCTGGATCCTTTACAACAAGTGTCAAAAAGAGAATGAAAGAGCATAGAGCATAGAAAATGATCCCCTGTACAGAAGTCTGGCCTCAATGCTGCCTCAGTGGTGTCTCTTGTGACAAAGGAGACCCCTCGGTGTCCTTTCTGCAGATTCTGAATGGGGGCTTGCTAATACAGCCACCAAGGGCAAGGGCAGGAACTCAAGCAGAATGTATCAATTGTTAAAGCATGATAAATAATGAAACCTTGCCAGGTTTGTTCTTTTCTCCCTGCAGAAAGAGTAACAGTGGCCGTGAAGTCTCTGGGATTCTTTGCAGGATTTTAGCCTGATTCCTTTACTTTCTTTTAAAAAAAAAAAAAGATTTTATTGATTTAAGGTAGTGTTTTTTTTTCAACCTTTTTTTTTTTTTTTTTTTTTTTTTTTTTAATTTTTTTATTAAATCATAAGTGTATACAATGATATGATTATGGGGCATCATACACTCACTTCATAAACCATTTGACACATTTTTATCCCAGTGGTTAACATAGCCTTTCCGGCGTTATCTCAGTTACTGTGCCAAAACATTTATATTCTACATTTACCAAGTTTCGCAAATACCCCTGTAATATGCACCACAGGTGTGATCCCACCGATTCCCCTCCCTCCACCCACCCCCCCCTTTCCCACTTCCCCCTATTGTTAAGTTGTAGTTGGGTTATAGCTTTCATGTGAGAGTCCCAAATTAGTTTCATAGTAGGGCTGTGTACATTGGATATTTTTTCTTCCATTCTTGGGATACTTTACTAAGAAGAATATGTTCCAGCTCCATCCATGTAAACATGAAAGAGGTAAAGTCTCCATCTTTCTTTAAGGCTGCATAGTATTCCATGGTATACATATACCACAATTTATTAATCCATTGGTGGATCGATGGGCACTTCGGCTTTTTCCATGACTTAGCAATTATGAATTGGGCTGCAATAAACATTCTGGTACAAATATCTTTGTTATGTTGTGATTTTTGGTCTTCTGGGTATATGCCCAGCAGAGGAATTACAGGATTGAATGGCAGATCTATTTTTAGATCTCTGAGTGTTCTCCATATATCCCTCCAAAAGGAATGTATTAATTTGCATTCCCACCAGCAGTGCAGAAGTGTTCCCTTTTCTCCGCATCCACGCCAACATCTCTGGTCTTGAGATTTTGTGATATAGGCTAGTCTCATTGGAGTTAGATGATATCTCAAAGTAGTTTTGATTTGCATTTCTCTGATGATTAAAGATGATGAGCATTTTTTCATATGTCTGAAGGCCGTGCGCCTGTCTTCTTCAGAGAAGTTTCTCTTCAAATCCCTTGCCCAGCCTGCGATGGGATCCCTTGTTTTTTTCTTGCTGATGCGTTTGAGTTCTCTGTGGATTCTGGTTATTAAACCTTTGTCAGAGTTATACCCTGCAAATATTTTCTCCCATTCTGAGGGCTGTCTGCTTGCTCTGCTTACTGTGTTCTTAGCTGTGCAGAAGCTTTTTAGTTTGATCAAGTCCCAGTAGTGTATTTTTGAAGCTGCTTCAATTGCCCGGGGGGTTCTCCTCATGAAATACTCACCCAGACCAATTTCTTCAAGGGTTTTCCCTGCATTCTCCTCTAGTATTTTTATAGTTTCATGTCTTAAGTTTAAATCTTTAATCCAATGAGAGTCTATCTTAGTTAATGGTGAAAGGTGTGGGTCTAATTTCAGTCTTCTGCAGGTTGCCAGCCAGTTCACCCAGCACCATTTGTTAAATAGGGAATCTTTTCCCCACTGAATGTTTTTAATTGGCTTGTCAAAAATCAAATAGCGGTAAGTAGCTGGATTCATCTCTTGGTTCTCTATTCTATTCCAGATATCTACTTCTCTGTTTTTGTGCCAATACCATGCTGTTTTGATCACTATCGATTTGTAGTAAAGTCTGAGGTCTGGTAGTGTGATTCCTCCTGTTTTGTTTTTATTTCTGAGTAATGTCTTGGCTATTCGAGGTTTTTTCTGATTCCATATAAAACGAAGTAATGTTTTTTCAAGATCTTTAAAATATGACAGTGGAGCTTTAATAGGGAGTGCGTTGAAAGTATATATTGCTTTGGGTAGTATGGACATTTTGATAATGTTGATTCTTCCTAGCCATGAGCATGGTATGTTTTTCCATTTGTTAACATTTTCAGCTATTTCTTTTCTTAGAGTTTCATAGTTCTCTTTATAGAGATCTTTCACGTCTTTTGTTAGGTAAATTCCCAAATATTTCATCTTCTTTGGCACTACTGTGAATGGGATAGAGTCCTTAACTGCTTTTTCAATTTGACTGTTGTTGGTGTATATAAAGGCTACCGATTTATGAATGTTGATTTTGTAACCTGAGACGCTGCTGTATTCCTTGATCACTTCTAGGAGTTTTGTAGTAGAGTCCCTAGTGTTTTCCAGATACACAATCATATCATCTGCGAAGAGCGAGAGTTTGATCTCTTCTGACCCTATATGGATACCCTTGATCGCCTTTTCTTCCCTAATTGCGGTGGCTAAAACTTCCATTACAATGTTGAAAAGCAATGGAGACAATGGGCAGCCTTGTCTGGTTCCTGATCTGAGTGGAAATGATTCCAATTTAACTCCATTCAATATGATATTGGCTGTGGGTTTGCTGTAGATAGCCTCTATCAGTTTAAGAAAAGTCCCTTCTAGACCAATTTTCTTGAGTGTTCTGATCATGAAGGGATGCTGGATATTATCAAAAGCTTTTTCTGCATCAATTGAGAGAATCATATGGTCTTTGTTTTTTAATTTGTTTATGTGCTGAATTACATTTATAGATTTACGTATATTGAACCAGCCTTGAGACCCTGGGATAAAACCAACTTGGTCATGATGTATAATTTGTTTGATGTGTTGCTGGATTCTGTTTGTTAGGATCTTGTTGAATATTTTTGCATCTATATTCATTAGTGATATTGGTCTATAATTTTCTTTTCTTGTTGGGTCTTTTCCTGGTTTGGGGATCAGGGTGATATTTGCTTCATAGAACGTGTTGGGTAGTCTTCCTTCTTTTTCTACATTTTGGAACAGGTTGAGTAATATAGGTACTAATTCCTCTTTAAAGGTTTGGTAGAATTCTGACGTGAAACCATCTGGTCCCGGGCTTTTCTTTTTAGGGAGGTTTTGTATAGTTGATGCTATTTCTGAACTTGTTATGGGTCTGTTCAACATTTCCACTTGATTCTGGTTAAGTCTTGGAAGGTGGCGTGCTTCCAAGTACCGGTCTATTTCCTTCAGATTTTCATATTTCTGAGAATAAAGTTTCTTGTAATATTCATTAAGGATTTTTTGGATTTCTGATGAGTCTGTGGTTATTTTGTCTTTGTTGTTTCTGATTGATGATATTAGAGATTTTACTCTTTTTTTCCTGATTAGGTTGGCCAGAGGTTTATCTATTTTATTGACCTTTTCAAAAAACCAGCTTTTTGATTTATTGATCTGTTGTATTATTCTTTTGTTTTCAATTTCATTTAATTCTGCTCTAATTTTGGTTATTTCTTTTCTTCTACTGGGTTTGGGGTTGGAATGTTCTTCCTTTTCCAGTTGCGTGAGATGTCCCATTAAGTTGTTAACTTCCTCTCTTTCCGTTCTCTTGAGGAAGGCTTGCAGTGCTATAAATTTCCCTCTTAGAACTGCCTTTGCAGTGTCCCAGAGGTTCTGATAGCTTGTGTCTTCATTGTCATTTTGTTCCAAAAAATTGGTGATTTCTTTCTTAATCTCATCTCTGACCCAGCTATCATTCAGCATAAGGTTATTTAACTTCCATGTTTTTGTATGGGTATGCAGATTCCTGTTGTTACTCAATTCAAGTTTTATTCCATGATGGTCCGAGAAGATGCATGGAATAATTTCTATTCCTTTAAATTTACTGAGGTTAGACTTGTGACCTAAAATGTGATCAATTTTGGAGTAAGTTCCGTGGGCTGATGAGAAGTATGTGTATTCAGTTTTGTTGGGATGAAATGTTCTGTAGATGTCTGCTAAATCTAAATACTGGATGGTTAGGTTTAAATCTAAGATTTCTTTGCTCAGCTTCTTTCTGGAGGATCGATCCAACACTGCCAAGGGAGTGTTGAAATCTCCAACGATTATGGAGCTGGAGGAAATCAAGTTACTCATGTCTGTTAGAGTTTCTCTTATAAATTGAGGTGCATTCTGGTTGGGTGCATAGATATTAATAATTGAGATCTCGTCATATTGAGTATTACCCTTAACAAATATGAAGTGACCATTCTTGTCCTTCCTTACTTTTGATGGTTTAAAGCCTACTGTATCTGCAAATAAAATTGCAACACCTGCTTTTTTCTGATTACCATTTGCCTGAAATATGGATGACCATCCTTTCACCCTGAGTCTGTATTTGTCTTTTAAGTTGAGATGTGACTCTTGTATGCAACAAATATCTGGCTTAAGTTTTTGTATCCAGTCAGCTAACCTATGCCTCTTTAGAGGACAGTTTAAGCCATTCACATTGATGGAGAGTAAGGATAAGTCTGGTGGAATTTTGGGTATCGAGTTTTTCAAAGGTCCAGTGGACATTTTTAATCCTTTCGCCAGTGTGGAAGTTGGAGTTTGATCCGAAGTTTCTGAGTGAGTTTACTTTTGTGGTATAGGATTGGGTTGGTCATTGTGGAGGATAGGTCTGAGAACATCCTGAAGAGCTGGTTTACTTATGGCAAATTTTTTCAACATATGAATGTCATTGAAGTATTTAATTTCTCCATCATAGATGAAACTCAGTTTAGCTGGATACAAGATCCTGGGTTGAAAGTTTTTTTGCTTTAGGAGATTAAAAGTTGATGACCAGCCTCTTCTTGCTTGAAAAGTTTCAGCAGAGAGATCTGCAGTTATTCTAATATTCTTACCTTTGTACGTTATAGTTTTCTTTCGCCGGGCTGCTTTGAGAATCTTCTCTTTCATGTTAACTTTAGTGAAGCTAATTATGATATGTCTGGGAGATGGCTTTTTGGGGTTGAATCGTGCTGGGGTTCTGAAGCTGTCTGCTATCTGAATTTCAGATTCTCTAGGCATGTCTGGAAAATTTTCTTTCATAATTTCATGTAGAAGGGCCTCTGTGCCCTTGGCTGCCACATCATCAGCCTCCGAAATTCCTATAACCCTTATGTTATGTTTTTTCGAATTATCTGAGAGCTCTCTGAGTGAGTGATCCGTTTTTGCTCTCCATTTCTCTTCCTCTTTGAGAGATTGGGAGCGTTCGAAGACTTTATCTTCAATGTCAGAAATCCTTTCTTCTGCTTGCTCCATTCTGTTACTGAGGGATTCTACTGTATTTTTCATATCTTTGAGGGCTGTAAGTTCTTGTTTCAGTGTGTCTAAGTCTTTGGTGGTTTTGTCTTTAAATTCGTTAAATTCTTGAGACAACTTTTGAATTTCTCCTCGAATTCCTAATTCCATTTTATTAATCTTGTCTACAAACCAAATTCTGAATTCGACTTCTGACATCTCAGCCAGTTGTTTATGAATGGGATCTTCAATCACATCTGCCGTATCTTTTCTTGGGGGGGTTGATCTATTCTGGTTATTCATGTTACCAGAGTTTTTCCGCTGATTCCGCCCCATGGTTTACTCCCTTTGGTTTTTCCCCTGGGGTTTTATCGAGGGCCCGTACAGTGTTGTGGCCTGAGAAACTGGGGCCCTGTCTGGTGTGGTGAAGCAAAGTGGTTCTGTCTTGTTTTCAGCTGGTTTCTGTTCGATCCTATTGCAACTTCTACTCTGGCTTGAAGTCTCAGCTGTGTGAAAAAATCAGCAATTAAGTCACCCCGCCTGCCCACCTCTGGCCCCAGTTGGAAAAGGAGAATCAAACCTTCCTACAATCGCACACCCAGGGCACCACCTGAAAAGTCCTCAGTCTATTAGCCCAGTTCAAAAGGTCCGAATCAACTGTCTCAATCGGCACTTGTCTCAGGTGGAAGGGTTCAAGAGGTCTCTGGGAACTGGATCACAGGGGCCTGGTGACTCCTCTGAGACAGCTCACCCCAGTGCAGCGTGGAATCAGGAGGAGCCACCCCGCAAACAGAGCAGTCTGGGAAGGTTGACGTCTCCTTCCCCACTTTGCCCCTCCGTCGGACCCAGTCACTGGTATCTCTGCAGATGGCTAACCCAGTTGCCTGCAGTGAACAGACACTCCAGGGGTTTGCACCTGCCTGAATCGCGAGGAAGTCTGCCAGGCCCCCGCAGACTGCCGCTATCTAGCAGGAGGAGATGGGGCCTGACATCTTTGAGTGTTTGATGCAGGTGATGGGAAGGAGGTGTTCACTCAGGCTTAGCCCCGTCCCTGATGGATGCTGCTAACAGAACAGAACAGAACAGACAACTTTGTGAGGTTCTGTCTCTGTTCCTGTCATCGCCTACAGGAGACGGGCTGTTTTGAGTTCAAACGTCTTTGCTGCTGGAGAATTGCGTCTGAACACCTCTCTGGGTCGGCCCCGCCCTGGAGGCTTCTGGGTTTGTGAGCCACCGGTGGCCTCCTCTGGTTGCCCAGGGAGACAGGGGGTGTGGCCTCAGAATATCCAGAAGTGAGCGTTCTGCCGTTAAAGAAAAAACGGCTGTTGATCTACCTCCAGGGAACTGCTGCTCTGGTGTGGGCACTCAGGCGACCCTTTTCTCCTCTGTCCCGCGCCCCAGAGTCAGCACTGAGCGGCTGCAGTTTGTGCTGGGTCCACACCCCTTAAGAGATCCCCCAAGAATCAGAACTCTTGGGGGATGGGCCCCCAGACCCGGATTGGGAGTGGGGCGGGGGGAAGCTAGAGTTTCATTCAGTTTCACGCAATACTACGGTCCGGGGAGGGCTCCTGCACTGCACCGCAGGGAAGTGCCGCCAAGGCTTGATTTCCCCTCAGCGGAGTGCCCTCTCCTTGCTCACGTGTCCCAGAGTCAGCGCTGACCTGACGCAGCTCAGGCACTGTGCACTCCCCTCGAGAAATCACCCAAGGAGCCGAACTCCGGAGGGATAGGCCCTCAGACCCCGAGTGAGAGTAGGGGCTCTCAGCTCTCAGCGGGGAGGCCAGAGTCTTATTCAGTCTTGTGCCCGGGGAGGGCTCCTGCACTGCACCGCTGGGAAGTGCCGCCAAGGCTTGATTTCCCCTCAGCGGAGTGCCCTCTCCTCGCTCACGTATCCCAGAGTCAGCGCTGACCTGACGCAGCTCAGGCACTGTGCACTCCCCTCGAGAAATCACCCAAGGAGCCGAACTCCTGGGGGATAGGCCCTCAGACCCCGAGTGAGAGTAGGGGTTCTCAGCTCTCAGCGGGGAGGCCAGAGTCTTATTCAGTCTTGGGCCCCGTATGCCCGGGGAGGGTTGCTGCACTGCACCGCAGGGAAGTGCCGCGAGGCGTGACTCCCCCTCAGCCTGGTGCCCTCTCCTCACTCGCGGGCCTCAGAGTCAATGCTACCAGTCGCAACTCGGGGACTGTCCACTCCCCTTGAGAAATCACCCAAGGATCCGAAGTCCTGGGGGACAGGCCTCCAGACCTCAGTGGGCGGGAGGGGAGAGCCGGGGATTCAGGGTTGCCGGCAAAGGATTCCCAAAGTTTTATTCAGCCCTATGTCCGGCAGGAGAACGCCACGGCACCCCAGTAGGGGAGGTAGGTCCAGTTTTTAGAAGGTCTTTCCCGTGGAGTGTAGTGGGAGGGCCTTTAATTTCTGCCCGCTTGTTAAATTGTGGGGCTCCAGAGCCGGTCTCATGGGGGAGGGGGACTCCCGTCCGCTTGGTGGTGGATTTTGTACCTTTTGTTTGCGTCCTTGTGATCACAACTTGCCTCAGCGGTGTTGATGTGCGTTCTTCAGCCTTCTCTCTTGGTGAGGCTCAAGTCCACCAGGATACTTACTAAATTCCTGTCCCTTAACTCTCCTTCTGGACGGGAGCCTTTGTTGAAAGCTGGCTTCAGTCCGCCATCTTGTCCCAGATCTTCTTCTATCCTGGATGAGCCTCCAAAAGATGACACCAGAATTTCATCTCCAGTAGGTTCTTGGTCTTGTTGTCTTTTCAACCTTTTTAATCTCACAGCACAATTGAACCTATAGTTAAACTTCCATGGTACACTTAAATGATGTTGATAAAAAAAAAAAAAAAGAGTAAAAGAAAGAATACGCTTATTGTGCTTTGAATTTCTTTTGAAAATAATTAATGATCTTTAAAAATTTTCCAGGCACACCTAAGATCCTATCACAGAACACAGGTTGAAAACCACTGATTTAAGGGGTGGAGGAAAAAATTATGACATGTTTCATATGACTTTATTCAATATAAATTAAAAAACAAATAGTGAAAAATATCACAAACCATTATCTTGAGGCAGATAATGTTTAGTCATATATAAGTGTGCATATATCAAAGTAGATGTATCTGTCAGGCATAGTGGCTCTCACCTGTAATCCCAGCACTCTGGGAGGCCGAAGCAAGTGGATTGCTTGAGATCAGGAGTTTGAGACAACCTGAGCAAGAGCAAATCCTATCGCTACTAAAAATAGAAAAACTAGCTGGGCGTGGTAGCTGGTGTCCCTAGTCCTAACTACTTGGGAGGCTAAGGCAGGAGGATCACTCAAAGCCAGGAGTTTGAGGTTATCGTGAGCTAAGATGATGACATGGCACTCTACCCAGGGCAACAGAGTAAGACTATCTCAAAAAAAAAAAGTAGACGTACCTATAATTTCTGGACAATGTCCTGTAAATAATGAATTATAATTTAATATCACAAAATTAATATCCTATCTTGGTATAACATGTGTACTGCATAGTTTATAAATACACGAATAACATTGTATTCTATTCCTTTAGAATTGTTTGTTTATAATTATATAATTCTTTTACAGAGTTGTATAATTTAATTATGTAATTATAATTCCTATACCAGAGCTGAGAAGAATGAAACAGAGAACACTGAGTCGGTATTGCAAGGACATGTCCCTATTAGCTTCAGGACTGGTGCCTGAATTCAGAGGTTTGGGTGACGACCTTGGTGGCCCTGGGGCCTCTGGAAGAACAACTGAGGCACCCAACCCTCCCTCCCAAGTCTCCCTGCTCCTACCAGGTCAACATCCCTCCATTTACCACAGAGCAATTCTGGGACCAAGCACCTCAGGGCCCAATATGTTCATGCTGCAATGTATTTCCTAATTAGAACATTGCCCCCATCCATGTCCTGGGGGTAAAAGATGGGACAAACCATTCCATTTCACAAAATGCAAACCCCCAGAACAAAACAAAACAAACTGTGTGACCAAGGGGAGGTAAACACATAACCCAGAATAACAGAATTTGGTGGGCAGAAGTATACACTCTACCTGCTGCTGGATTACGGCCTAGATGTATAAAAATATAAACGGCGTGCACAGGACTGACTCACAGATTTATCCTGTATTATTATTTAAGATAATTTTTTCAAAAGCCAATTGAGTTCTTCTTCTAGATCATTTAAACACAGTTTTATCAGAGCAGTGACATTAGCCTGTTGTGAGAAGGCAGAGCTCTACCTCATTAAATATTTTTAGCATGGCAAACCCTTAATAACAGAGTGGTGTCATGGGTGGCCAGGCAACGGGCTTTAACACGCGTAGATCCCAGAAAACACTATAGGGAAGAGTAAAGTCAAGGGCAAGTTCAAGAATAGTAACATATGTGTAGCAAAGATTGTGTAAAGGAATTCAGGCTGGAGCTTTTAGGTAAAATACATGTTACCCCGTAACAGGTGAATGTCAGATAAACAAATTTTAGTATAACTGTGTCCCCCAAACTGTGTCCTGAATGTTTATTCACTAAACCTGGTGATTCTAACTGACCCTATATCACCAGGAGATACCAACAGAAGCCAGCTTTGCCAATCTCTGCAATGAGAGAGCTGGGCAGGGCTTTCTCCCCACTGAGAAAGGCTGATCTGATATTGATGGTTTTATGGTTGTAACTCAGCTCAGCGCCTGCTGCTCAGCACTAGGGCACCAGCCACATACACCAGAGCTGGTGGGTTCAAATCCAGCCCAGGCCTGCCAAACAGCAATGACAACTACAACTAAAAAATAGCCAGGAATTGTGGCAGGTGCCTATCGTCCTAGCTACTTTGGAGGCTAAAGCAAGAGAATCACTTAAGCCCAAGATTTTGAGGTTGCTGTGAGCTGTGACACCACAGCACTCTACTGAGGGCAACATAGTGAGACTCTGTCAAACAAACAAACAAACAATTTTAAACACGTCAGTTGCTTGAAGTTTTGCAAATAGAGATTTTAGGCTGAATGTGTTCCCCCTGCCATGAGCTAAAGAGAAGGAAATCAAGGAAAAAAAAATCTGAGCCACTCATACAGCCATATACCAGATACCACACAGGAGGTTTGTGTTCCTTACTGTAGCATTTAATCCTTAAAACACACTTTTATTATAAGGAGGTTTGCACTAGAATGTTTATCACAGTTCAATTTACAATCACCAAGATGTGCAAACAACCTAAATGCCCATCAACCCAGGAATGGATTAACAAGCTGTGGTATGGGTACAACATGGAGTACTATTCAGCCACTAAAAAGATGGAAATTTCACATCTTTTGTGTTCACCTGGATAGAGGTGAAACATTCTTCTAAGTATCTCAAGAATGGAAAAGCAATGTGATGGCTTACGCCTGTAATCCTAGCATTCTGGGAGGCCGAGGCAGGTGGATTGCCTGAGCTGATGGGTTGAAGACCAACCTGATCAAGTGTGATTCCTCGTGTATAAAAAATAACTGGGTGTTGTGGCAGGTGCCTGTAGTCCCTACTACTTGGGAAGCTGAGACAAGAGAATCACTTGCGCCCAAGAGTTTGAGTTTGCTGTGAGCTATGACTCCACAGCACTTTACAGAGGGCAACAGTGTGAGACTGTCTCGCCCAAAAAAAGAAAAAGAAAGAATGGAAAAGCAAGTATCCAATGTACTCAATACTAATATGAAGCCAGTAGATGAACTAATACACACCCACACAAGAGAAAATCTCCATTCAAGTTGGAGGGAGAGAGGGAAGGGGGAGGAGAAGGGAAGAGGTAGGGAGATTGGTGAGCTCCCACCTAATGGGCACAATGTAAGGGTACATGGCACACTTCCTGGGAGTGGGACACAACTACAACAGGGACTCTACCTAACAAACATTATAACCTTGTTGTTTGTACCCTCACATTAATCTCAAATTTAAAAAAAAGAAACTCTTTTAGGATAGGTATTTCTAACCCATTCTACAGATGAGGAAAGGGAGGTTCAGAGAGAAAATGTATTTCTGAAAGTGCAAAACACAGACTCCAACCTCCAGCTCGTGTCCAGTCCTCTTATTGGCTCATTTTCCATGATTTAGGGAACATTCTCAAAGACAAAGAAACCATAAACCAATGATTTTCGACCAGTGTAGTAGGAAGGGATGTTAGGTGTGCTGCAAAAAAAAATTTAAGGAGCATAAATTAAATTATTTTTGAAGAAGTTCAAAGTACAGGACATATTTTTTAATCTTTTTTTTTTCTTCCAATCATCATGTAAGTGTGCTGTGGAACTTTAACTACAGGTTCAAGTGTGCTGTGAGATTAGAAAAAGGTTGAAAAACACTGCCTTAACCCCCGGCGACAGGCTGTGCTATATCTTCCCTGTCATCAGAAGGATACTTAGATTTCTTAAATCATGATAATTAGTGGTCATAGAACACCAGACAGAGCCTCGGACTTCTAAACCTAGCTAAGATATCCATTCACTTTGTGTTTTTTTTTTTTTTTTCTTCTTAACACATTACTTTATTGGGAGTTTCAACACATAATTTTAATATTTCAGCTGAAAATATGTTTTGCCCATTAAACAGACACATTATTTTCTTTTTTTTTTAATTTTTTTATTAAATCATAACTGTATATAATGATATGATTATGGGGCATCATACACTCACTACATAAACCATTTGACACATTTTTATCACAGTGGTTAACACAGCCTTTCTGGCGTTATCTCAGTTACTGTGCCAAAACATTTACATTCTACATTTACCAAGTATCGCAAATACCCCTGTAATATGCACCACAGGTGTCATCCCACCGATTCCCCTCCCTCCACCCACCCCCCCCTTTCCCACTTCCCCCTATTGTTAAGTTGTAGCTGGGTTATAGCTTTCATGTGAGAGTCCCAAATTAGTTTCATAGTAGGGCTGTGTACATTGGGTATTTTTTCTTCCATTCTTGGGCTACTTTACTAAGAAGAATATGTTCCAGCTCCATCCATGTAAACATGAAAGAGGTAAAGTCTCCATCTTTCTTTAAGGCTGCATAGTATTCCATGGTATACATATACCACAATTTATTAATCCATTCGTGGATCGATGGGCACTTGGGCTTTTTCCATGACTTAGCTATTATGAATTGGGCTGCAATAAACATTCTGGTACAAATATCTTTGTTATGTTGTGATTTTTGGTCTTCTGGGTATATGCCCAGCAGAGGAATTACAGGATTGAATGGCAGATCTATTTTTAGATCTCTGAGTGTTCTCCATATATCTTTCCGAAAGGAATGTATTAATTTGCATTCCCACCAGCAGTGCAGAAGTGTTCCCTTTTCTCCGCATCCACGCCAACATCTCTGGTCTTGAGATTTTGTGATATAGGCTAGTCTCATTGGAGTTAGATGATATCTCAAAATAGTTTTGATTTGCATTTCTCTGATGATTAAAGATGATGAGCATTTTTTCATATGTCTGAAGGCCGTGCGCCTGTCTTCTTCAGAGAAGTTTCTCTTCAAATCCCTTGCCCAGCCTGCGATGGGATCCCTTGTTTTTTTCTTGCTGATGCGTTTGAGTTCTCTGTGGATTCTGGTTATTAAACCTTTGTCAGAGTTATACCCTGCAAATATCTTCTCCCATTCTGAGGGCTGTCTGCTTGCTCTGCTTACTGTGTTCTTAGCTGTGCAGAGGCTTTTTAGTTTGATCAAGTCCCAGTAGTGTATTTTTGAAGCTGCTTCAATTGCCCGGGGGGTTCTCCTCATGAAATGCTCACCCAGACCAATTTCTTCAAGGGTTTTCCCTGCATTCTCCTCTAGTATTTTTATAGTTTCATGTCTTAAGTTTAAATCTTTAATCCAATGAGAGTCTATCTTAGTTGATGGTGAAAGGTGTGGGTCCAATTTCAGTCTTCTGCAGGTTGCCAGCCAGTTCACCCAGCACCATTTGTTAAATAGGGAATCTTTTCCCCACTGAATGTTTTTAATTGGCTTGTCAAAAATCAAATAGCGGTAAGTAGCTGGATTCATCTCTTGGTTCTCTATTCTGTTCCAGATATCTACTTCTCTGTTTTTGTGCCAATACCATGCTGTTTTGATCACTATCGATTTGTAGTAAAGTCTGAGGTCTGGTAGTGTGATTCCTTCTGTTTTGTTTTTATTTCTGAGTAATGTCTTGGCTATTCGAGGTTTTTTCTGATTCCATATAAAACGAAGTAATGTTTTTTCAAGATCTTTAAAATATGACAGTGGAGCTTTAATAGGGAGTGCGTTGAAATTATATATTGCTTTGGGTAGTATGGACATTTTGATAATGTTGATTCTTCCTAGCCATGAGCATGGTATGTTTTTCCATTTGTTAACATTTTCAGCTATTTCTTTTCTTAGAGTTTCATAGTTCTCTTTATAGAGATCTTTCACGTCTTTTGTTAGGTAAATTCCCAAATATTTCATATTCTTTGGCACTACTGTGAATGGGATAGAGTCCTTAACTGTTTTTTCAATTTGACTGTTGTTGGTGTATATAAAGGCTACCGATTTATGAATGTTGATTTTGTAACCTGAGACGCTGCTGTATTCCTTGATCACTTCTAGGAGTTTTGTAGTAGAGTCCCTAGTGTTTTCCGGATACACAATCATATCATCTGCGAAGAGCGAGAATTTGATCTCTTCTGACCCTATATGGATACCCTTGATCGCCTTTTCTTCCCTAATTGCGGTGGCTAAAACTTCCATTACAATGTTGAAAAGCAATGGAGACAATGGGCAGCCTTGTCTGGTTCCTGATCTGAGTGGAAATGATTCCAATTTAACTCCATTCAATATGATATTGGCTGTGGGTTTGCTGTAGATAGCCTCTATCAGTTTAAGAAAAGTCCCTTCTAGACCAATTTTCTTGAGTGTTCTGATCATGAAGGGATGCTGGATATTATCAAAAGCTTTTTCTGCATCAATTGAGAGAATCATATGGTCTTTGTTTTTTAATTTGTTTATGTGCTGAATTACATTTATAGATTTACGTATATTGAACCAGCCTTGAGACCCTGGGATAAAACCAACTTGGTCATGATGTATAATTTGTTTGATGTGTTGCTGGATTCTGTTTGTTAGGATCTTGTTGAATATTTTTGCATCTATATTCATTAGTGATATTGGTCTATAATTTTCTTTTCTTGTTGGGTCTTTTCCTGGTTTGGGGATCAGGGTGATATTTGCTTCATAGAACGTGTTGGGTAGTCTTCCTTCTTTTTCTACATTTGGGAACAGGTTGAGTAATATAGGTACTAATTCCTCTTTAAAGGTTTGGTAGAATTCTGACGTGAAACCATCTGGTCCCGGGCTTTTCTTTTTAGGGAGGTTTTGTATAGTTGATGCTATTTCTGAACTTGATATGGGTCTGTTCAACATTTCCACTTGATTCTGGTTAAGTCTTGGAAGGTGGCGTGCTTCCAAGTATCGGTCTATTTTCTTCAGATTTTCATATTTCTGAGAATAAAGTTTCTTGTAATATTCATTAAGGATTTTTTGGATTTCTGATGAGTCTGTGGTTATTTTGTCTTTGTTGTTTCTGATTGATGATATTAGAGATTTTACTCTTTTTTTCCTGATTAGGTTGGCCAGAGGTTTATCTATTTTATTGACCTTTTCAAAAAACCAGCTTTTTGATTTATTGATCTGTTGTATTATTCTTTTGTTTTCAATTTCATTTAATTCTGCTCTAATTTTGGTTATTTCTTTTCTTCTACTGGGTTTGGGGTTGGAATGTTCTTCCTTTTCCAGTTGCGTGAGATGTCCCATTAAGTTGTTAACTTCCTCTCTTTCCGTTCTCTTGAGGAAGGCTTGCAGTGCTATAAATTTCCCTCTTAGAACTGCCTTTGCAGTGTCCCAGAGGTTCTGATAGTTTGTGTCTTCATTGTCATTTTGTTCCAAAAAATTGGTGATTTCTTTCTTAATCTCATCTCTGACCCAGCTATCATTCAGCATAAGGTTATTTAACTTCCATGTTTTTGTATGGGTATGCAGATTCCTGTTGTTACTCAATTCAAGTTTTATTCCATGATGGTCCGAGAAGATGCATGGAATAATTTCTATTCCTTTAAATTTACTGAGGTTAGACTTGTGACCTAAAATGTGATCAATTTTGGAGTAAGTTCCGTGGGCTGATGAGAAGTATGTGTATTCAGTTTTGTTGGGATGAAATGTTCTGTAGATGTCTGCTAAATCTAAATATTGGATGGTTAGGTTTAAATCTAAGATTTCTTTGCTCAGCTTCTTTCTGGAGGATCGATCCAACACTGCCAAGGGAGTGATGAAATCTCCAACGATTATGGAGCTGGAGGAAATCAAGTTACTCATGTCTGTTAGTTTCTCTTATAAATTGAGGTGCATTCTGGTTGGGTGCATAGATATTAATAATTGAGATCTCGTCATATTGAGTATTACCCTTAACAAATATGAAGTGACCATTCTTGTCCTTCCTTACTTTTGATGGTTTAAAGCCTACTGTATCTGCAAATAAAATTGCAACACCTGCTTTTTTCTGATTACCATTTGCCTGAAATATGGATGACCATCCTTTCACCCTGAGTCTGTATTTGTCTTTTAAGTTGAGATGTGACTCTTGTATGCAACAAATATCTGGCTTAAGTTTTTGTATCCAGTCAGCTAACCTATGCCTCTTTAGAGGACAGTTTAAGCCATTCACATTGATGGAGAGTATTGATCAGTCTGGTGGAATTTTGGGTATCGAGTTTTTCAAAGGTCCAGTGGAAATTTTTAATCCTTTCGCCAGTGTGGAAGTTGGAGTTTGATCCGAAGTTTCTGAGTGAGTTTACTTTTGTGGTATAGGATTGGGTTGGTCATTGTGGAGGATAGGTCTGAGAACATCCTGAAGAGCTGGTTTACTTATGGCAAATTTTTTCAACATATGAATGTCATTGAAGTATTTAATTTCTCCATCATAGATGAAACTCAGTTTAGCTGGATACAAGATCCTGGGTTGAAAGTTTTTTTGCTTTAGGAGATTAAAAGTTGATGACCAGCCTCTTCTTGCTTGAAAAGTTTCAGCAGAGAGATCTGCAGTTATTCTAATATTCTTACCTTTGTACGTTATAGTTTTCTTTCGCCGGGCTGCTTTGAGAATCTTCTCTTTCATGTTAACTTTAGTGAAGCTAATTATGATATGTCTGGGAGATGGCTTGTTGGGGTTGAATCGTGCTGGGGTTCTGAAGCTGTCTGCTATCTGAATTTCAGATTCTCTAGGCATGTCTGGAAAATTTTCTTTCATAATTTCATGTAGAAGGGCCTCTGTGCCCTTGGCAGCCACTTCATCAGTCTCCGAAATTCCTATAACCCTTATGTTGTTTTTTTTCGAATTATCTGAGAGCTCTCTGAGTGAGTGATCTGTTTTTGCTCTCCATTTCTCTTCCTCTTTGAGAGATTGGGAGCGTTCGAAGACTTTATCTTCAATGTCAGAAATCCTTTCTTCTGCTTGCTCCATTCTGTTACTGAGGGATTCTACTGTATTTTTCATATCTTTGAGGGCTGTAAGTTCTTGTTTCAGTGTGTCTAAGTCTTTGGTGGTTTTGTCTTTAAATTCGTTAAATTCTTGAGACAGTTTTTGAATTTCTCCTCGAATTCCTAATTCCATTTTATTAATCTTGTCTACAAACCAAATTCTGAATTCGACTTCTGACATCTCAGCCAGTGGTTTATGAATGGGATCTTCAATCACATCTGCCGTATCTTTTCTTGGGGGGGTTGATCTATTCTGGTTATTCATGTTACCAGAGTTTTTCCGCTGATTCCGCCCCATGGTTTACTCCCTTTGGTTTTTCCCCTGGGGTTTTATCGAGGGCCCGTACAGTGTTGTGGCCTGAGAAACTGGGGCCCTGTCTGGTGTGGTGGAGCAAAGTGGTTCTGTCTTGTTTTCAGCTGGTTTCTGTTCGATCCTATTGCAACTTCTACTCTGGCTTGAAGTCTCAGCTGTGTGGAAAAATCAGCAATTAAGTCACCCCGCCTGCCCACCTCTGGCCCCAGTTGGAAAAGGAGAATCAAACCTTCCTACAATCGCACACCCAGGGCACCGCCTGAAAAGTCTTCAGTCTATTAGCCCAGTTCAAAAGGTCCGAATCAACTGTCTCAATCGGCACTTGTCTCGGGTGGAAGGGTTCAAGAGGTCTCTGGGAACTGGATCACAGGGGCCTGGTGACTCCTCTGACACGGCTCACCCCAGTGCAGCGTGGAGTCAGGAGGAGCCACACAGCAAACAGAGCAGTCTGGGAAGGTTGACGTCTCCTTCCCCACTTTGCCCCTCCGTCGGACCCAGTCACTGGTATCTCTGCAGATGGCTAACCCAGTTGCCTGCAGTGAACAGACACTCCAGGGGTTTGCACCTGCCTGAATCGCGAGGAAGTCTGCCAGGCCCCCGCAGACTGCCGCTATCTAGCAGGAGGAGATGGGGCCTGACATCTTTGAGTGTTTGATGCAGGTGATGGGAAGGAGGTGTTCACTCAGGCTTAGCCCCGTCCCTGATGGATGCTGCTAACAGAACAGAACAGAACAGACAACTTTGTGAGGTTCTGTCTCTGTTCCTGTCGTCGCCTACAGGAGACGGGCTGTTTTGAGTTCAAACGTCTTTGCTGCTGGAGAATTGCGTCTGAACACCTCTCTGGGTCGGCCTCGCCCTGGAGGCTTCCGGGTTTGTGAGCCATGTCACCGGTGGCCTCCTCTGGTTGCCCAGGGAGACAGGGGGTGTGGCCTCAGAATATCCAGAAGTGAGCGTTCTGCTGTTAAAGAAAAAACGGCTGTTGATCTACCTCCAGGGAACTGCTGCTCTGGTATGGGCACTCAGGCGACCCTTTTCTCCTCTGTCCCGCGCCCCAGAGTCAGCACTGAGCGGCTGCAGTTTGTGCTGGGTCCACACCCCTTAAGAGATCCCCCAAGAATCAGAACTCTTGGGGGATGGGCCCCCAGACCCCGATTGGGAGTGGGGCGGGGGGAAGCTAGAGTTTCATTCAGTTTTACGCAACACTACGGTCCGGGGAGGGCTCCTGCACTGCACCGCAGGGAAGTGCTGCCAAGGCTTGATTTCCCCTCAGCAGAGTGCCCTCTCCTCGCTCACATGTCCCAGAGTCAGCACTGACCTGACGCAGCTCAGGCACTGTGCACTCCCCTCGAGAAATCACCCAAGGATCCGAACTCCGGGGGGATAGGCCCTCAGACCCCGAGTGAGAGTAGGGGTTCTCAGCTCTCAGCGGGGAGGCCAGAGTCTTATTCAGTCTTGGGCCCCCTATGCCCGGGGAGGGTTGGTGCACTGCACCGCAGGGAAGTGCCGCCAAGGCTTGATTTCCCCTCAGCAGAGTGCCCTCTCCTCGCTCACGTGTCCCAGTGTCAGCGCTGACCTGACGGAGCTCAGGCACTGTGCACTCCCCTCGAGAAATCACCCAAGGAGCCGAACTCCTGGGGGATAGGCCCTCAGACTCCGAGTGAGAGTAGGGGTTCTCAGCTCTCAGCGGGGAGGCCAGAATCTTATTCAGTCTTGGGCCCCGTATGCCCAGGGAGGGTTGGTGCACTGCACCGCAGGGAAGTGCAGCGAGGCGTGACTCCCCCTCAGCCCGGTGCCCTCTCCTCACTCGGCGCGCCTCAGAGTCAATGCTGACCAGTCGCAACTCGGGGACTGTCCACTCCCCTTGAGAAATCACCCAAGGATCCGAAGTCCTGGGGGACAGGCCTCCAGACCTCAGTGGGCGGGAGGGGAGCGCCGGGGATTCAGGGTTGCCGGCAAAGGATTCCCAAAGTTTTATTTAGCCCTATGTCCGGCAGGAGAACGCCACGGCACCCCAGTAGGGGAGGTAGGTCCAGTTTTTAGAAGGTCTCTCGCGTGGAGTGTAGTGGGAGGGCCTTTAATTTCTGCCCGCTTGTTCAATTTTGGGGCTCTAGAGCCGGTCTCATGGGGGAGGGGGACTCCCATCCGCTTGGTGGTGGATTTTGTACCTTTTGTTTGCGTCCTTCTGATCACAACTTGCCTCAGCGGTGTTGATGTGCGTTCTTCAGCCTTCTCTCTTGGTGAGGCTCAAGTCCACCAGGATACTTACTAAATTCCTATCCCTTAACTCTCCTTCTGGACGGGAGCCTTTGTTGAAAGCTGGCTTCAGTCCGCCATCTTGTCTCCCCACTTTGTGTGTTTTATTTGATAATGAAAAAATGGTTCATCATGTCATTTTAAGCCAATATTAAATTGCCTTAGTCACTAGAAATAAAATGACTTTTACTTGTTTAAAGCAAGGTACCACAGTGCATACAATTCTTTTAACTCTTTTAATAACAAACACTTTTATCCTGACCCCTGAAAAAGGATTTCTATTCATTTTCATTGGAAACACATTAAAAAAGTAACCTCAGAGCTTTCCTGGTAAAGATACAGCTCTTATTATTTGTCAATAATTGTCACCACAATATGTAACAAGTTTCAACCACAAACATCAACAGTGGTATATGTACATGGACTATTATGCAGCCTTAAAGAAAGATGGAGACTTTACCTCTTTCATGTTTACATGGATAGAGCTGGAACATATTCTTCTTAGCAAAGTATCTCAAGAATGGAAGAAAAAGTATCCAATGTACTCAGTCTTACTATGAAACCAATTTATAGCTTTCTTATGAAAGCTATAACCCAATTATAGCCCAAGAAGAAGAGGAAAGGGGAGGGGAGGGGGGAGAAGGAGGGAGGATGGGTGGAGAGAGGGTAATTGGTGGGACCACGCCTGCGGTGCATCTTACAAGGGTACGTGTGAAATTTACTAGGTGTAGAATATAAATGTCTTAACACAATAACTAAGAAAATGATGTGAAGGCTATGTTAACCAGTTTGATGAAAACAGTTCAAATTGTATATAAAATCAGTACATTGTATCCCATGATTGCGTTAATGTACACAGCTATGATTTAATTTAAAAAAAAGAAAGAAAGAAAGAAATGGAAAGGCAGGAAGTGTCCCATTTAGTTCTGTTCCATTACATTCTTAGAACCTCGATAGCTGCTACGGCAGCAATGTGGAATTTGAGCAGAATGAAGCAGTTTGTGGACAGTGGTGACAACTAAGCAGGTTGGCTTGTTTTTCACATCCTATCTCAACTAAACAAAGTATTCTTTATTTTAAAAACAAATAAGCAGAAGCCAGGATTAGCTTTATTCTGTTAGTAGTTTAAAATGTAGGCATTAAAAGAGGCCACTCTTTTAACCTAGAGAGCACCATTCATCCTCAAAAATCACATATTCACCCATCTGCCAGAAATAGGAGTCTCGCAACCTGCCCTTAACTCTGAAAACTGTCCAACTTCAGATGAATCTAAGAAGGGCAGGTATGTAGCTGTTTATTCTTTACTGGAACTGCTAGAAATGAAGCCCGTCTGAGTCCCTCTAGCTATTAGCTGAGTGATTTTCAGCCAGTGTGCTGTGAGAGGATCTTAGGTGTCCCTCGAAAACTTTTACTGGTCATTCATTCAATTATTTTCAAAAGAAGTTCAAAGCACAGGAAGCATATTCCATTTTTTATTTTTTTATCAATATAATTTAAGTGTGCCACAGAAGGGTAATTATGGATTCAACTGTGCTGTGAGATTTTTAAAAAGGTTGAAAAACACTTGGTTAGCTATTTTAGTAGTTTAGCAACATAATAAACAAGATCAGAATCTTTTAAACTGAGTTTCGAGGGTTTTTTGCACATCAGCAGAAAGCGATTGGTCACCTTCTTTCATCATAGAAATCACTCTGGATTATGGAGCACAACAGCTTTTTATTTGTAGATCCCAGACTTTAGTGCTATTCATTTGTTCATCACACATAAGCATCTATTTATGCATTCATTTATTCAATTATCATTTATTTAACAGCCATCCTCTGCAGGTCTAACTGTAAATGCCAGGGAATGTCTTAACACAATAATCAAGTAAATGAGGTGAAAGCTATGTTAATTAGTTTGATGTAAGCACGTCAAATTGTATTTAAAAATCAACACATTGTACCCCACATATGCATGAATGTATTTATGATCTATGTGTATATGACTTATAAAAAAATAAATTAAATTAAATTAAAAAAACAGTCTCTACCATCAGAACCTTCAGATTAGTCATGAAGACTTTAAAAAAATAAAACCATCAGGGGTGTGCGACGTGTTAATACTGAGTCTGTAAGGGGACAAATCAAGGTCATGGAAAAGAAAGAGGAAACTGGGTGGGCAGAAGAAGCTAAGGTGGGGAGAACGCCAGCGGCATTTTAAGGAGGGAACACAGGGGTTAACATGGGAAGGGGCCATCCCTTTAGCAGGTCACAGCTGGATGGCCTGGAGCTCCCCCAGCTTCAGCCACACTGGTCACATCTAGAGAAAACCTGGCTTCATTCCAGCCTCTTTATCTGTTCACTTGTGGCCATGGTGAGATCTACTATTGTTATATCCAAAGTCCCAGAAAACCAGAGATTGATTCAAGTGTAATCAGGACAAAAAGATTCCCAGCTGGAGCTGGGCTTGGTGGCTCATGCCTGTAATCCCAGCACTCTGGGAGGCCACAGCAGGAGGATCCCTAGAGCTCAGGAGTTTGAGACCAGCCTGAGCAAGAGCGTGTCTACTAAAAATAGAAAAACTAGCCAGACATGGTGGCAGGTGCCTGAAGTCCCAGCTACTTGGGAGGCTGAGCAGGAGGATCATTTGAGCCCAGGAGTCTGAGGTTGCTGTGAGCTATGATGATGCCATGGCACTCTACCCAGGGTGACAGAGTGAGACTCTATCTCAAGCCTTCCACATTGTATATCAAATCAGCATATTGTAGCCATAAATGCATTAACGTACACAGTTATGATTTAATAAAGAATTTTTTTAAAAAAGATTCTCATTTGTGCTTTGCCATATGGTCCCCTGTCCTGAAGAAGTAACAAGCGTCTTTCTTCTCATTCACTTTTGTCTACGCCCTTAAACTAACTCTGTAACCCTCATACACCCATCCCCCCGCTGCTGCAGATCTTAAAATCACAAAGCCAGAGTAAATGCTCTTTATGAGTCTCCAGTTACATATTGAAAAAAATTTAATCCTTTTCATCACTCGCATAGGCAACTTTAAAAAGGAAGAAAAAAAAAAACTGACCCAAGCTCTTTCGTTGATGGTAGAGAGAAGGGGCGGGGAGGGAGTCTATTTCTGGGGTTGTGATCTCCTAGGTCCCCTTGTCTCCCAAGCAGAGACACAGGCCTGTCTGCGGCTGCAGGCGCTCCCTGCCGTCTGTCAGAGTCAGACATTAAACATAATATCCCAGCGTAGGTTTCACCAAGGAGATTCCTTGAGGGAAATCTAATTCACCATCTGTGTTAAGCACCCAATTAAATATTCAGAATAATCAGACCATTACGTTAAAAAAATAAGCCTGTGGGAGAGGAAGTCTAGAGAACAAATCAATGCTCCTTGCACAGAGAACTTGGGGGACTTCGTGGCATCTTATCCCTTCACCTGCCACTGCCGGGTCTCCCCACCTACCTGCTGCCTCCTCTCCACAAAGACGGCTCCTCTGGGCTCCCACTCTCTCCTGACATTAATACTGTGCTTAAACACGGGCATTACCTGAGCAGAGCCCCAGCCATGCCCCAAACCCAGACCAGCTACATCGGAATCTCCATGTAACTAGGTCCTCAAGTAATTCCTGTCCACATTAAAATATGGAAAGCCTTGCTCTCCTCTGCGCAGAAGCTTTCTCCTCAGATGCTATCTTCTTTTTCTCCAACGGACTCCATGCACAAAGATGAGATTTCTGGCAACTTAATCGTTAGATGGAAAGGCAAGAAAGCAAGTTACTTATGTGATTATTTATTTTATTTTTTATTTTATTTATTTATTTTTTGAAACAGAGTCTCACTCTGTTGCCCTGGGCAGAGTGCCATGGCCTCAGCCTCCTCACAGCAACCTCAAATTCCTTGGCTCAAGTGATCTTCCTGCCTCAGCCTCCCGAGTAGCTGGGACTACAGGCACCTGCCACCATACCAGGCTAGTTTTTCTATTTTTAGTAGAGATGGGGTCTTGCTCATGCTCAGGCTGGTCTCTCAACACCTGCCTTGGCCTCCCAGAGTGCTAGGATCACAGGCATAAGCCACTGTGTCCAAGGAGTTAATTGATTATTATTAATAAGATAATTTGTGCAAGCAAATTTCTAGACAGGAAACCTGAAGGAAAAAAAAACACTAGAAACATGATAGGAAAAAATTTCTTTCCTTTTTAACTTTATTAAAACATCAAAAGTATTGTGTGAATGAATCATGCTTGTGTCTAAATATAGAAATAGAACATGATGCTTGAATGAGCTTTTACTCAAAAGGTTTAGTCCTGTCTGGATTTCTAATCCACTTTAAATCATTTATTTATTTTAATTTCTAGGTCTCATGTCTCTATGGTTGATACAGTGTCCCTTTGTGTTTTGTTTCAAATTCAGACTCACGCACATATAATAAAAGTCTAATAATGTAAAGGGTAAGCCTTCCAAAGAAGGGGTAAGCCTCTGAGAAGTCTGATGGACAATCCAAGGTCATGAAGCCTGTAAATGACAGACCAACCTTATACTTACTGCCTGCTTGGTAGGGTCTAACTCAGAGCATAAACATAACTTCTTCCTAGCAAGTCAGATAAAATCTGTTAGAACAGAGGTTTCTTTTACAGGATCTGTAGTTTACTGATTTTTACTTTTAGTCTATACTAAGGATAATAGTCAACTCTTAGAAACTTAGACCTGAAATTTTCATTGCAAGATAGCAACATGCTTGAGGAGGCCCCATTTGTTGGTGCTTTCGTGGGAAGCGAGTGGAGAATTAGCCTTGTTAATAATTTCTGGAAGCTACTGAACTTTTCCTTTCATGATCCTTCCAGTTTACGCATTTTAATACTAAAATAATTTTTGCACTGCATCTTGGGGAAAAGAGGTTAGCACTTGGCAGACTGTAAAGAGTGTTACTTTCCATTTTCTCCTTTGGGCTAGGTAAAAGCCCTTGAGGAAACGATAATGTTAAGAGACAGGCTCGTGGTCATAAATATTCAGTTTCTGGCTTCTTCATTAAAGCCAAAAAATATGAAATTTTATAGCCACAAACAAGCTCTCAGTTTACTGAGAGAAACTGAATGTGTGACTTGTCTTAACTATCTTCCTTAAAGCCATTTTGATATTTGATATTTAGAACACATTTGAATACTCTTTCCTAGACATGCTTTTTTAAATCCACCTGGCTTTAAGCATTACTTATAAAATTTCACAATTTGATTAAAAATTAATATGACAGCTGTAGTCTGCCAAAATGGAAAGACCCCATAAATAATGCATGTGGCAAACTACTTGAAGAATAATCAGTTAAATGTGTGGTAAATTATTAATGACAAGGTAGCCCATGTAATGCTCTTATTTTACCCAAGTTTGGAACATTTCTGCTCTTATCAATTTTTTGATCAGTTTCTTTACACACACACACACAGAATCAGTTTTTGACATCTGCCACTAAAAATATGGGAATAAATTAGTAGGATTAAAAAAGAATTGATTTTGTAAATTTATTTATTATATATATTTATTTTTTAATTTCAGATTGATATGAGGGCACAAATGTTTAGGTTACATTGTTTTCATTTCTAAGGTAGAGTTCGAGTTATAGTTGAGCCCTTCACTCACGGGGCATGCTGAGCACCCCTCACACTGTGCACATCAGGTGAGATCCCGCCCACCAGGGGGCGTGCTGAGCACCGTCACAATGTGCACATCAGGTGAGATCCCGCCAGTCACCCTCCTCCCTCCCCTATCTCCTCTTTCCTCCCTCTCACTAGAATATAAAACTCGTGCTTTTTCTTTCATGTGGACATATAGCAGTCTATATATTGGTTTCATATTAGTATTGGGTTCTTGGATATTTGCTTTTCCATTTTTGAGATACTTTACTAAGAAAAATGTGTTTCAACTCCACCCAGGTAAACACAAAAGACATAAAGTCTCCATCTTTTCCTATTGCCGAGGAGTCCTCCATAGTGTACAGATACACAGTTTGCTAATCTGTTCATGGGTTGATGGACACTGGGGTTGCTTCCACATCTTGGCAATTATGAATTGAGCTGCAATAAACATTCTGGTAAAAATGTCCTTGTGGTAAAATGACTTCTGTTCTTTTGAAGTAAATACCTACCAATAGGATTGCAGGGTCAAATGAAAGGTGGCAAAAGCTATCCAATGAACAACAGCTTTCTGATGTTATCATTATTGTAAGACATTACTGAACAAAGAATTATAATGATAATAATAATAAAATATAAACTATAGAATGGTAAATAATAGATTATTTCTTATTAATTTAACATTTCTGGGTGGCACCTGTGGCTCAAAGGAGTAGGGCACTGACCCCATGTGCCAGAGGTGGTGGGTTCAAACCCAGCCCCGGCCAAAACTGCAAAAAACAAACAAACAAACAAACAAAAATTCCTATAAATACAGGTATTATTTCACTTCTTGCCCTGAGTGAACAAATACAAAATATGATAATAAGCATAATATTGCTATT
This sequence comes from Nycticebus coucang, assembly GCF_027406575.1. Classification (NCBI taxonomy): domain Eukaryota; kingdom Metazoa; phylum Chordata; class Mammalia; order Primates; family Lorisidae; genus Nycticebus; species Nycticebus coucang. The sequence goes on along the minus strand of NC_069780.1, from coordinate 105,463,176 downwards.
GTCTCAGCTTGAATAATTATTTTTAAAAGGTAAAGTTGATATCCTTAATCAAAAAAGAAGAAAATGCACACACACACACACACACAAAGAATCAGTTTTTGACATCTGCCACCATTTGGAAAAGAAACATCTCCTGGAATTCCAGGTTGAAATTCCTAGGCTTAGAATGAGAGATATATGGAGCCCTTAACTGTGCTGCACAAGAGCTTTTATAAACTTTTCCTGTGCAGCAGCATCCTCACAGTCACCTTGAAAGGCAGGTGTTGGCTCATGCTCACCTGAGCCAGGTAATCTGTGATGCCAGCAGCAGGTGGTGCTGGAGGGAGAGACTGCTCAGATTCTCACCTTGAGAAGAGGAAGAAACCAGCACCATTCATGTGGCTTGGGTGTCCACTCAAAGAGCTAGAAGTTCACTTCCAAACAAACTATAAATTTCTCTTATTTAAATACTCTGCCTATAATGTTGAGAGAGAAATAATGTTTCTTCCTTCATCAGACAGTTCATGCTACCTGGAAACACCCTTTTGGGAAGAAGGCTTGAGAGTAGCCATGATTCCAGTGGGATCCCTTCTTACAATATCTCCTTTTATGTGGACTTGAGTGTGCCTGTATCTCGTGTATCTGCTCAAGGGTATCTATGCCTTCTTATACCCACCCCACCCCCCAGAGGCAAACACACTTCTCTCTCTGTGAACACATCGATTGTATGAATCTCATCTCTTCCCAGCTCCCTGCTGAGGGCATCATGATGGCAGCTTGAAGTCAGCTATGGGGAAATTGACACACAATACAAAGCTGTTTTTTATTTCTAGAGATCCAGTTATTAAATATTTAACAGTATAGGGCAGACACAGTGGCTCATGCCTGTAATCCCAACATTCTGGGAAGCCAAGGCAGGGGGATCCTTTGAGCTCGAGAGTTCCAGACCAGCCTAAGCAAGAGAGAGACCCTGTCTCTACTAAAAATAGAAAAACTGGCCAGGCATAGTAGTGGGTATCTGTAGTCTTAGCTACTTGGGAAGCTGAGCAGGAGGATCATTTGAGCCCGGGAGTCTGAGGTTGCTGTGAGCTATGACGATGCCATGGCACTCTACCCATGGGAACAGAATGAGACTGTCTCAAAAATATATATGTATATATTTTTTTCACTAGACTACTATTGCTAGATGTCACAAATTCCCACCTCTGCTACCTAGGACTCTCCATTCTACTTACTCTGTGGTGATCTGATCCCAGTGTGGGGTTATGTAGCATAGCTAAAGTAGTTTGAACTATGAGGTTGAACAATTAAGTTCCAGAGTTCATCCTAGTAAAAGTGCTACATACCTCCTTGCTGAATATTACTATGACCACCTTTGAGGTCTTCTCCTTGGGAAGCTATGCGCAGATGCTAATAACTCGTCCACCCTTCAAAGCAATTTTTCTAGGATGAGTTTGTGAATTGTCAGATTTCATACATTGGCAGCTCTGGTGGCCATTCCAGAAAAGGAATTCCAAAACTGCTTTGGAGAGTGGACTAGGCACTGGCCCCATCTCCTAATAACCATGAATTCTTGGGAGACACAAACATTCGGACCATAGCACTCTGGCATACACATACACACTTGAGAGTCAACCGTGAAACTATGCAGGTTAGTAAGAGAAATAAGCTGATTTTATAAATAACCTTCCCTCAGAGTTGCCAAAAAGGAAGAAAAAAGCAATAAGTTTTTCTTAGAAATAAATCCTCGGTAAAAACGGGCTAAAAGGAAAGAGCTCAAGCAAAGATCATACACAAAGAACTGAAATGCCATATCCGCAAATCCTTTCCAATTCCAAGGAGGTGTACGCCCAGACACTGTAACGTGAGAGAGGGCACAGGTACGAAGCGTTAAGATCCACACTGGATTTGCTCTGAACATGTACAAAGGCATTTTAAATGAAGCTCCAATAAATAAGCTTACTGCTTTGGGCCAGTGGAGAAATATTGATGCATTATGAAAAGAAAAAGAAAAGAACTTCTTATTTATTTTCTCAGTAAAGAACGTTTTTTCCTTAAAAGCATAAAGTAGACACTGATGAAGAAGCAGTGAGGCCTTCAATAGCTGGCAAGGATCTAGACGCTCTAAATGAGCCCAAGTTCTTGAAACAAGTTGGGTAGTAGATTATGGAGAATATTTACAAATGACATCAAGAAACTTAGGCAATGAACTATCCTTAAGGATTTCCCAAGAATGTGAGAAATGCTGGATATCTAAAATAGATGAGAAGTAAAAGCCATGTTTTTCAGTAGCATAGAGCTCAGACATGACAAACCCAAGGCTAACATAATAATTAAATTTTGGGAATACTTTCATTTCCAATCATCACTTTGACCCTTGGCAATTGCAGAAACACCAAAAATAAATAAATGGGACTTGATCAAGCTAAAAAGCTTTTACACAACTAAGGGCAATACAACTAAAGCAAGCAGACGGCCTGGGAGAAGATATTTCCATATGATGAATCTGACAAAGGGCTGATAACTAGAATCTATAGATAACTCAAACTAATCAACAAGAAAAAGCAAACAACCCTATTTACCAGTGGGCAAAAGACATGAACAGAACCTTATCTGAAGATGACAAATGGCCAACAAACATGTGAAAACACATCATCATCATCATCATGAGCTTTGTTTCTTGATGTGTCCATTCTCTGTTGTTTTTTTTTAAGATGAGAAAATGATAGTCCCATCATTTAATTTTTTTTTATTAAATCACAGCTGTGTACATCAATATGATCGTGGGGCACCATACATTCTCTGATGTGGCTCAGCTGTCAGCAGCCAGGGCTCTGGGGACCATGTGGGTGGAGGAGGTATTTAAGACAGCTTAAAGAGACACAGAGGTACAGTGGTGAGATAAAATCAGGATGAATCATGGAGTTAAATATTTAAAAATACAGACAATAGGAGAACTAGAAAAAAACTGGAGAAGTTAACCAAAAAATCATCAATAAGCAGATAGATAGATTTGATATGTAAGATTTAAGAGAAAAAAATTTAATGAAATTGACCGGAAAAAAAAAAATGGTTGCACCACATAGGATAAACAAAACACTAACAACATACTTGATATTAAAGCTTTCTGGTTTGAACACCAAGTGACAACTAAGAGGAAAAGGAAAAGCTGGCAAATTCACAACAGAAATTTTTAAATGGCTAATAAACACATGAAAAGCAATAAGCTTCACCCACAGTTAAAGAGTGTAAATTACTATAATAGATACATTATAAGCTGTAAATTTGGTGATAATTACTTTTCTGAGATAATCTCTATTGTTGGTAAGGTGTGAGGGAAGGGAAAATTAAAGGAACATTTTGGGGGGAAACAATTTGGCCAAATGAAACAACAGTCTTAAAAATGCTCTCATATTTTGAGTCCCATATATTCATTTATCATGAGGAAAGCAAAAGTGTTAAAACACACACACATACACACACACACACACAAACACACATATACACGTACACAACACACAAAAACACACACACACATATATATACAAGCATGAGGATTTTCAATGGGAGTTTTATTTATAATAGTAAAAAGTTCAATGTTCAAGAAAAGAGGAAATAAAAAAATACTTATGTCTTAGATATGACAGAGTATCACAGAGATATTATAAAACAAGTTTTCCCACCCAGTCTCAACAATGAAATGTTATTTTGATACACAAAGAAAAATAAAATACCTCTAGAGCGGATATGGAATTTTCAAGTTATTTTAACTTAACCACTTAAAATTATCCACTGTCTTCTCCTGCTATTTTGATTCTAAACTTATAAAATATGATTCAAATTGTTTTTTTCTTTTGGTGAGGAGGAAGAAGGGCATTATTTTATTTTGGCTCAATTTCCTTGTCTATAAAATGACCTTGAAATTTCTCTTTGACTGGGATGTTGAACTCATCACATCTGTGTCTTGGGAGATATATGATCTTCCTGTCTTTATTGAGGAGAATTTATATTTATTTGAAAATTGCTTAAATATTATGACATAGCACATTTCTGTTATGGCTTTTCTCCCCTAGGTAACTGTCTAGGGGAAAAATTTAATTCTTTTATTAGTCAGGCTTCTCCAGAAAAACAGAACCAATAAGATGTGTGTGTAGAGAGGGGGACGTGTATTTTGAGGAATTGGCTCTGAGTCTTACGGGGAGGGAAGGGGGAAACCTGGGAAAGGGCTGACACTGCTGTCCAGGTGTCTTCCTGCCGACTTCCTTCCTGCTGGGAGAGGTCAGTCTTCTGTTCAATGGAAGCTTTCAACTACTGCACGAGGCCCACTCATGTCATGGAGGCTGACCTGCTTTATTCAAAGTCCACCAATATGAAGGGTCATTTCACCCAAAAGGCACTCTCACAGGAGCATCCAGAGGAATGTTTGACCCCTTACATGGGCACTGTGGTCCAGCCATGCTGAACTTAAAATTAACCATCCCATCTACATCTTTAAAGTGAAAGTAAAGTGAAGAAAATACGTTCACCAAATCAGAACTCCGTTTCAAGCCAGGAAGCAGGGGACCTGCCAAAGCCTGTTCTTTTCTGGAGTTAGTCACCAAGGCCAGAGAATGAGCATCCTACAGTGATCCCACACCCATCCCTAATCTCCAAACACACTGTCCTGTCTTAGTCAAACCTGCCATCCTGTCTCCCCTTTCTTTCTGCAGCACAGTTGACTTCTATTCTTAGTACAGACGGGGCTTCACTCTTGCTCAGGTTGGTCTCCAACTCCTGAGCTCCAGGGATCCACCCAAGTTGGCCTCCTGGGATCACAGGCCCTTAGGAGCGGCTTTTGAACTGTAGATCTCTCTCCGTTTACACTCACATCTGGACATAGACAGTTGCTCCACAAGAAAGCTGAGGGATAGAGACCGTGTTTTCTAGCTGCCCCCACTTCGCTCTTCATCTTCCTCCCTCAGCGTCCCTGCACTCTCTTAGCATTGTGTCAAGATCAAGCTTCCAGCTTCAACTACCTCTTCACACAGCCTCACAAGGAAGAAAAAATACTGCTTGGCCTTTTATTTCAGCTCCACAAACATGGTAAGATATGCTAAGTGTTCTGTGATTTTATATTTTAAATAAAAAAATTTGAGACCAACTGGTTGGAGGAAAAAAAGGTATTGGCTGAGCACAGTGGCTCAGACCTACAATCCCAGCACACAAGGAGACCCAGGAAGGTGATCCTTGAGCTCAGGAGTTGGAGACCAGCTTGAGCAAGAGTGATACCTGTCTCCACTAAAAATGGAAACACTAGCCAGGCATGGTGACGTTCACCTATAGTCCCAGCTACTCACAAAGCTGAAGTAGGAGGATCACTTGAGGAATCTGAGGTTTCAGTGAGCTAGCCCGAGGCCATGGCACTCTAACCGGGGCAACATAGTGAGATTCTGTCTCAGAAAAAATAAATAAATGAATAACAAAATTAAAAATACAAGCTTTCCTCTTTCCCATAACTGAACTATACATAAATTTGACCTTGTTACTAAGACTCCAAAATCCCAAAGGTCATTTCCCTCAGTGCTGAGCTCAGGGTCAGGCAGGCATGAAGGGAGTAGACTTGGCTTTGACACCACACACACCTGTTTACTAATTCAAGTTCTGTTCCTTAACTATTGGCTCTTGGGCAAGTAAGGTCAGTGACATTAGCATCCTCAGTAAAATAAGAGTCGTGATGGCTGCAACACTACCTGGCAGGGTAGAGAAGGCAGCCACACTTCCCACCCAGGGTGAAAAGCACCCACGTGGATGGGTGACGATGGGCACTACACCTGTGCCTTGCTTTCTGCCCACCTTATTTGAATAAAAGAATAAATATGATGCATTCAGGTCATGCCTGGCTCAGAATAGTCTCTAAAAATACAATTACAGGAGGTACAAGATATAATATACAAGATAACGAATGTTATTGGTGTAGATTGAGTATTACAATTTTAATGCAGTTTTATTCCTTCCTTAAAATGTGCATACATTTTAGGGACACCCTCTGTATGTATGGGTGTGTTTTTATATACACAGGGTGTCCATAAAGTTTTTGTGCGATTTAAAATGCACATGAAGATGGCGGACAGGACCGACGTGTAGCCCACCTCTCCCAAGCCATCAGGTGAGAGGAAAGGCGGTCTGGACCTTCCCTGTGTGTGAATTATTAGAGTGGACAGACAGCTGGAGATGCCCAGTGAACTGGTGGATTGCTATATATGAGAGGTAATTTAAAATCACAGACTCTGTTGTAGAGATTCTTCCCTGCTCGGCCGTGCTGGCCAGCAGGCTCCTCCCCTATGGAGGTCAGCAGCTTGTAAATGCTGACAAAACCCAATTGACAAATAATTATTCCTGAACTGAGGGAGGCATCCGAAAGGAGAGCCACTCAAAAACACGGGGAGCTGGGCAAACTGTTGGACAATTGAAGGGAAGGGATCCTGCCCGGGAAACAGACATTTTGAACTACCCAAAAGGGCGGACACCTTTCCCCCAGGCTTTGGAAGGGGCTGGCTGTTTAGGCTGCGCCGTGAACTGGCGGGCGCTGATCCAAAAGGGAAACTCCGAACCATAAAACCCAGAATAAGTCCCCCAAATGCTCCAACCATGGGAACCGGCTTGAAGCTGTGGACCGGCTTTAGCTGCTAAAGGGGCGAACTTGGCTTCAGCCCCGGGAGCCAGCTACAGCAGATAAAACCACAAGCCCACCAACGACAGCACGAACTCAGCACCACTCCCCCTACAGCCGATTGCAGTCGCCAGTTTGCAGGAGAACCTGGGAACAGAGTGGAAAGACTTAAGAAGCATGGACACCTGCACTGAGTGGGAAGGTCGGTCGCAAGTGCTGTCTGGAAAAGAATAGCCGAGGTTACACAATTCTTAGGCGACAAACTTTTACAGAAATTCCAAAATGGCGATCAGCCATGGAAGGTGGTTACCATGGTAACAGTATAAACTGTAAATCAGGTATAAGCCTCGGAACCACTCACAGCGCCACCTGGTGTCCAGAAAGTATATTGCAGTATGAATATATTCCTACGAAAGTTGATCCCTACAGAAGACATATAGATATATATAAGTATATTTCTACATGCAAGAATATTTTTGTAGTTGGTGCCTTTTTTTGTTTTGTTTTGTTTTTTTGGTTTTCGTGGGTTTTTTTGTTTGTTTTGTTTTTGTCTGTTTTTTCCTCACCATTTTCTTAGAGGAGATTTCGAAAATTTTTTATTATTACTTTTTATATAGATATATTTTTTATTTCTATGTCTTCTAATTTTACTTTCTTCTCTCTTCTCATTTAACATTCCTACTAACACCACTTTTTTCTCTCTTTTTTCCTTTCTTTCAATTATTTTATGATTATCACTATTTTTATTGCAGTTGTTCTTATATTGCTGTTGTCTTGGCTGTTACCTGTATGTCTATGTGTTTCCGTCTGTCTCTGTATCTATGGGCCCGTGTGCCTGGTAACCTTTGTATCTGTTTATTTGTTCATTTGGACTCAATGACCTTGGTTTTATGACCTGCAACTCTGAGCTCCTAACACTCCCCTCCACTCTCACTCCGTGATCTGGAGACCTGCCCTCCCAGAAGTCCAGATTCTTGGGTGAACTCTCGAGAGGTGCAGACAGGACCTGGAATGCAGCTGGCCAGTGCTGACTCTGTAGCAAAGGAGCGAGAAGATGACGGTCGGCTAACAAGGAATTACACTGGAGCGGTGGTGCCCCGAGGTGCAGAGCAACAGCCATCTTCAGCAATAACAAGGCCCACCCCCACATAGCTATCCCATAGCCTCTCCTCCTGTCTTCCTGGGCAACCAGATGAGGCTGAGCATCTTCTCAGATGGCAACCACCATGGAACAGACCTGGGACTGAAACACAGGCCCCATGAGTAAAGGGTTTGCCTGAGGCAGCACTGATCTGGGTGGAACATGGGGACTAGAAAACACACCCGCAGAGCCGGGAAACTCCCAGGGTGGGGCTGATCCAGAGGACCACTTTACTGAGCCTAAGACACACCTGGCCCTCAGGGGATCACCAGCCTATAGACAAAGGAGGCCAAGAGGCTACAGCCGACTACTGATCGTGCTGCGAATACAAACCTGCAGGACTAAAGACAGGGCCTGAGGCACAGGTTCTGGGAACTCAAATCAGCCTCTCCTCTGCAGAAGAATCTAGCAGGGTCAGAAACAAACTCCCACAGAGTTGTTCCGTTCACCCAATAACATAAACTAAGGGTGGGGCTGGAACTGAGTAAACACCTCCAGCCTCCATCCAGTACCCGAGGTTGACAGGCCACACCACACCCTGCTGGATAAATACAGAGAGTAGCAGCCTAGATGAGCAGACACAGACTACCCTGTGACTTAGGCAGGTGCAAACCCCTGAAGTATCTGCTTACTGCAGACAACTGACTGGGTCACAGCCCTGTGGGGCTAGCAGCGACTGGGTGTGACAGAGCTGCAAGGTGGGGAAGGAGGCATCAATCTTCCCAGACTGATCTATTTACTGGGTGGCTCTTCCTGACTCCACGCAGCACTGGAGCAAGCCATATTAGAGCAGTCACCAGACCCCTGTGATCCAGTTCCCAGGGACCTCTTGAACTCTCCCACCCAAGGCAGCTGCTGACTGAGACAATTGATTTGGACCTTTTGAACTGAGCCACTCACCTGGGGACTATCCATGTGGTGCCCTGGGTGTGTGGTTGTAGGAAGGTTTGATTTTCCTTTTCCATTTGTTGCCTGTGGTGGGGGGGGGCGACTTAATTGCTGGTATTTCTCCACAGCTGAGACTTCAACCCAGAGTAACTGTTTCACTAGGGCCAAATAGAAACCAGCTGAAAACAAGACAGAACCACTTAGCCCCTCTACACCAAACAGGGCCCCAGTTTCTCAGGCCATGGCACTGTACGGGTCCTCGACAAAACACCAGGGGAGAAATCAAAGGGAGTAAAACAAACATGGGGCAGAATCAGTGGAAAAACTCTGGTAACATGAATAACCAGAATAGATCAACCCTCCCAAGGAAAGATACGACAGATGTAATTGAAGATCCCATTCACAAACAACTGGCTGAGATGTCAGAAATCGAATTCAGAATTTGAATGGCAAACAAGATTAACAAAATGGAACCAGGAATTCGTGGAGAAATTCAAAAGCTGTCTCAACATCTTGTACCCAGCTAAACTGAGTTTCACTTATGATGGAGAAATTAAATACTTTAACGACATTCGTATGCTAAAGAAATTTGCCATAACCAAACCAGCTCTTCAGGATATTCTCAGACCTATCCTCCATAATAACCAACCCAATCCTCTACTACAAAAGTAAACTCACTCAGAAACTTCTGATCAAAATCCAACTTCCACAATGGCAAAAGGATTAAAAATGCCCACTGGACTTTCGAAAAACTGAATACCCAAAATTTAACCAAACTTATCAATACTCTCCATTAATGTGAATGGCTTAAACTGCCCTCTAAAGAGACACAGGTTAGCTGACTGGATACAAAAACTCAGGCCAGACATTTGTTGCATACAAGAGTCACATCTTAACATAAACGACAAACACAGATGCACGGTGAAAGGATGGTCATCCATATTTCAGGCAAATGGTAACCAGAAAAAAGCAGGTGTTGCAATTTTATTTGCGGATACAATAGGCTTTAAACCAACAAAAAGAGGAAAGACAAAAATGGTCACTTCATATTTGTTAAGGGTAAGACTCAATATGATGAGATTTCAATTCTTATATCTATGCACCCAACCAGAATGCACCTCAATTTATAAGAGAAACTCTAACAAACATGAGCAACTTGATTTCCTCCAACTCTATAATAGCTGGAGATTCTAACACTCCTTTGGCAGTGAGGGATCGATCCTCCAACATAAAACTGAGTAAAGAAATCCTAGATTTATATCTAACCATCCAGCATTTAGATATAACAGACATCTACGGAACATTTCATCCCAACAAAACTGAATACACATACTTCTCATCAGCCCACGGAACTTACTCCAAAATCGATCACATCTTAGGTCACAAGTCTAACCTCAGTAAATTTAAAGGAATAGAAATTATTCCATGCATCTTCTCAGACCATCATGGAATAAAACTTGAGATGCGTAACAACAGGAATCTGCATACTCATACAAAAACATGGAAGTTAAATGACCTTATGCTGAATGATAGCTGGGTCAGAGATGAGATCAAGAAGGAAATGGCCAAATTTTTGGAACAAAATGACAATGAAGACACCAACTATCAGAACCTCTGGGACACCGCAAAGGCAGTTCTAAGAGGGAAATTTATAGCACTGCAAGCCTTCCTCAGGAGAACAGAAAGAGAGGAAGTAAGCAACTTAATGGGACATCTCAAGAGACTAGAAACGGAAGAACACTCCAACCCCAAATCCAATAGAAGAAAAGAAATAACCAAAATCAGAGCAGAACTAAATGAAATTGAAAACAAAAGAACACAACAGATCAATAAATCAAAAAGCTGGTTTTTGGGAAAAGGTCAATAAAATAGATAAACCTTTGGCCAACCTAATCAGGAAAAAAAGAGTAAAATCTCTAATCTTATCAATCAGAAATAACAAAGACGAAATAACAACAGACTCCTCAGAAATCAAAAAAATCCTTAATGAATATTGCAAGAAACTTTACTCTCAGAAATATGAAAATCTGAAGGAAATTGACCGTTACTTGGAAGCACATCACCTTCCAAGACTTAACCAAAATCAAGTGGAAATGTTGAACAGGCCCATATCAAGTTCAGAAATAGCATCAACCATACAAAATGTCCCCAAAAAGAAAAGCCCGGGACCAGACGGTTTTACGTCAGAATTCTACCAAACCTTTAAAGAGGAATTAGTACCTATATTTCTCAACCTGTTCCAAAAGGTAGAAAAAGAAGGAAGACTACCTAACACATTCTATGAAGCAAACATCACCCTGATCCCCAAACCAGGAAAAGACCCAACAAGAAAAGAAAATTATAGACCAATATCACTAATGAATATAGATGCAAAAATATTCAACAAGATCCTAACAAACAGAATCCAGCAACACATCAAACAAATTATGCATCATGACCAAGTCGGTTTTATCCCAGGGTCTCAAGGCTGGTTGAATATATGTAAATCTATAAATGTAATCCAGCGCATAAACAAATTAAAAAACAAAGACCATATGATTCTCTCAATCGATGCAGAAAAAGCTTTTGATAACATCCAACATCCCTTCATGATCAGAACACTTAAGAAAATTGGTATAGAAGGGACATTTCTTAAACTGATAGAGGCCATCTACAGCAAACCCACAGCCAATATCATATTGAATGGAGTTAAATTGGAATCATTTCCACTCAGATCAGGAACCAGACAAGGCTGCCCATTGTCTCCATTGCTTTTCAACATTGTAATGGAAGTTTTAGCCACCGCAATTAGGGAAGAAAAGGCGATCAAGGGTATCCACATGGGGTCAGAAGAGATCAAACTTTCGCTCTTCGCAGATGATATGATTGCATATCTGGAAAATACTAGGGATTCTACTACAAAACTCTTAGAAGTGATCAAAGAATACAGCAGTGTCTCAGGTTATGAAATCAACATTCATAAATCGGTTGCCTTTATATATACCAACAATAGTCAAGTTGAAAAACAATTAAGGACTCTATCCTATTCACAGTAGTGCCAAAGAAGATGAAATACTTGGGAGTTTATCTAACAAAGGACGTGAAAGATCTATATAAAGAGAACTATGAAACTCTAAGAAAAGAGATAGCTGAGAATGTTAACAAATGGAAAAATATACCATGCTCATGGTTGGGAAGAATCAACATTGTTAAAATGTCCATAGTACCCAAAGCAATATATAATTTCAACACAATCCCCATTAAAGCTCCACTGTCATACTTTAAAGATCTTGAAAAAACAATACTTCGTTTTATAGGGAATCAGAAAAAACCTCGAATAGCCAAGACATTACTGAAATATAAAAACAAAGCAGGAGGAATCACGCTACCAGACCTCAGACTATACTACAAATCGATAGTGATCAAAACAGCATGGTACTAGCACAAAAACAGAGAAGTAGATGTCTGGAACAGAATAGAGAACCAAGAGATGAATCCAGCTACTTACCGTTATTTAATCTTTGACAAGCCAATTAAAACATTCAATGGGGAAAAGATTCCCTATTTAACAAATGGTGCTGGGTGAACTGGCTGGCAATCTGTAGAAGACTAAAACTGGACCCACACCTCTCACCATTAACCAAGATAGACTCTCACTGGATTAAAGATTTAAACCTAAGACATGAAACTATAAAAATACTAGAAGAGAGTGCAGGGAAAACCCTTGAAGAAATTGGGTTGGGTGAGTTTTTCATGAGAAGGACCCCCCGGGCAATTGAAGCTGCTTCAAAAATACACTATTGGGACTTGATCAAACTAAAAAGCTTTTGCACAGCCAGGAACACAGTAAGTAAAGCAGGCAAACAGCCCTCAGAATGGGAAGAGATATTTGCAGGTTATGTCTCCGACAAAGGTTTAATAACCAGAATCCACAGAGAACTCAAACGCATTAGCAAGAATAGAACATGTGATCCCATCGCAGGCTGGACAAGGGACTTTAAGAGAAACTTCTCTGAAGAAGACAGGCGCATGGCCTTCAGACATATGAAAAAATGCTCATCATCTTTAATCATCAGAGAAATGCAAATCAAAACTACTTTGAAATATCATCTAACTCCAGTGAGACTGGAGCCTACATCACAAAATCCCAAGCCTACATCACAAAATCCCAAGACCAAAGATGTTGGCGTGGATGTGGAGAAAAGGGAACACTTTTGCACTGCTGGTGGGAATGCAAATTAATACATTCCTTTTGGAAAGAGATATGGAAAACACTTAGAGATCTAAAAATAGATCTGCCATTCAATCCTGTAATCCCTCTACTGGGCATATATCCAGAAGACCAAAAATCACATCATAACAAAGATATTTGTACCAGAATATTTATTGCAGCCCTATTCATAATTGCTAAGTCATGGAAGAAGCCCAAGTGCCCATGGATCCACGAATGGATTAATAAATTGTGGTATATGCACACCATGGAATATTATGCAGCCTTAAAAAAAGATGGAGACTTTACCTCTTTCATGTTTACATGGATTGAGCTGGAACATATTCTTCTTAGTAAAGTGTCTCAAGAATGGAAGAAAAGTACCCAATGTACTCACCCTTATTATGAAACTAATATAGGACCTTCACATGAAAGCTATAACCCAGTTACAACCTAAGAATAGGGAGAAGGGGGAAAGGGAGGGGAGGGAGGAGGGAGGGAGGTGGAGGGAGGGGGATTAATGGTATTATACCTGCGTTGCACCTTACAAGGGTATATGTGAATCCTAGTAAATGTGGAATGTAAAGGTCTTAGCAAAATAACTAAGAAAATGCTACAAAAGCTATGTTAACTAATGTGATGAAAATGTGTCAAATGATCTATGAACCAAGTGTATGGTGCCCCACGATCATACTAATGTACACAGCTATGGTTTAATAAAAAAAAAAAAATAAAAATAAAAATAAATAAAATAAAATCATCATAAAAACATAAAAAAAAGAATAGGGAGAAGAGGGAAAGGGGGGAGGGAGGTGGAGGGAGGGGGATTAATGGTATTACACCTGCGGTGCACCTTACAAGGGTATATGTGAATCCTAGTAAATGTGGAATGTAAAGGTCTTAGCAAAATAACTAAGAAAATGCCACGAAAGCTATGTTAACTAGTGTGATGAAAATGTGTCAAACGGTCTATGAACCAAGTGTATGGTGCCCCATGATCCTACTAATGTACACAGCTATGATTTAATAAAAAAATAAATAAATAAAAAATAATAATAAAAAATAAAATGCACATGAACTTAATGGACACCCAGTATATAGTTCTTTTCCTCTCTCCTTCCTTCAACAAACAGGGTCACTTGGATAGAAACAACAATACAGGTTAATATGTGGGGTTTCAATCCACATATAAAAATATCTGAGCTTAGAAATCCAGGACTACGTATTAAAAGCAAATAAATACATGTATAGTATGTTAGTCTTTCCCAGAAAGGCTTGGAAGTTTTCACATTCACTCTTGAATTGCACTCATTATAGAAAATCCAGAAAGTTAATTACACAAGTCTACTGGACACCATCGCTGTTTTTGTGTCACTTTTTGCCACACTGTGCGCTGGTGTTTGTTTTTAATCAGACGTGTGGTGGTGGAGTCTGTTTCCAACTGTGCCAGCCCCCCTCCCCTGCATCTGTCAGCCCTGTTCTCTGAATCTGCAGCCCCTCTCCAGTTCACTCGGAGTGTTTCTCAAAGGAATGTCGCGACTGGCTGGGGGAATCCCCGGGAAGGGAAGGGCTGTCACCATCAGGGCTCCAGACAGACCTGCAGCAAGCAGTCTGCTCCCAGCCACGTGGCAGGGAGAAGGTCTGGGAACAAAATGAGATTTTAGCAAAGATGAACCCCCAACAAATATCAAAGCCTATGTAGATCCCTAAAGCCTAAAAGTACAAAAAAGTATGAATCACTATTTTCTGCTGGTCTTTTGAACTGCTGTATTCTGAAAATCTTTTCAACCATTGTTCCTAGCCTAATAACTTTGTGATTAACCAATGAAGAAATAAAAGAAAAGGTGTTCACATGGAAAACATGAACAGTGAAATGGATAAAGAATTGAGAAACTTGGGTCAGAAGGGAATCAAATTCTCCTCAAAACTGCCCAGCCAGTGGAACCACTCAGAGGAAATTAATTTGGTTACAGTTGAGGAGATTCCAGACAGACCCTTTCGGTCCATACAGGGGCCTTTTAGAGTTGCCCTTTACAAGCTCAGCATTCAGGAAGGGAGCAGGATCAACGGAGGGCTGGGTGGGGAAGGCTGCGGTAGCAATAAGCTAGTGTAAGGGCTGCACCATCCTAGAACATGTCACGAGAAAGACTTCCCAAGTTATGCATTTAACGTGATCGATGTTGTGGTTCAAATATAAAATTTTGTGCATTTGAAGGGCCTGAAAATTTAGGGGATGGGCCTGAACGTTTGGGTGCACTACTGAGATTTCTGATTCTCCAAAATATCTTTTTACCACTGCTAACCCTAACAACCCCACGTCTGACATTTGCTCCCAGAAAGAGGGAAAACTAATCAAATCCTGTGTAAAAGGTCAACAAAATCCATTAAGGCCTTCCCATTTCTGGATGGATACAGAATATCTAATTATTTCAACCAAGGGGGGGAAATGGATAGCTCTTTTACTTGGAAACCAGAAATTATAGTTTTTTGAGGCTCTACTATGATTTATTTAGGCTGGATGTTTTATCAAGAAGAACTCAGAAAAACTTTTATGAATACTCTTCTTGATGGACAAAGTAAGAAAAGCAGCCTTGATCTGTGTGTGTGTGTGTGTGTGCAAGCAGGCGGACTGATGTCACATTTCTGTGGTCTGTGTCTCTGCTTTCGTCAGAGTGAAAAACGCCAGCACTAGGAGTGCAGGCTCTGCAAGCGGCAGCGACACCACACCAGAAATGAAAGAAAATAAGGTGTAGGAAAGCATTTCAAAAGAGTACTCCCCAAATGTAAGGAGCTAGTCATGTTGTGCTATTATTTATAAGTAACTGCAAGAAAGCAAGCATATGTCTTTCGTATTCAAAGACCAGTTGGCCAGGCACATATTTTCCTGTCATTTCACTGCATAATCAATGACATTCTATAAAAGGCATTTTTAATTAACAGTTCTATTTAAATCCTGGGGCTTTACTTATTCACTAATTTTTATCACAGAAAAGAAACCACGTGATGCGGTTTGCAGCTATTATAGCCATTTTCTTTGGTACATCTGGACCTGCTACTTGTATCGAAAGCATTTGTGTACACCTGCAGACAAAACGCAAAGGGCGATGTATGGCTCTGTGAACTAGCTCAGGCTAAGTAACCTCTGTTACTTCACGGAATAATGGTTTCATGACAAGCGGAGGTAATCATTCCCAATAATTTGTGGTATTTAGTAATTTATTTATGGATAGGGCCATCAGGGGCTATAAATGGTGACTGTGTCTGTGTGTGTCCATCTGTGGGTAGATGAGTTCTTTGCTTTATGTGCCATTGATAGATTTGCCAACCCATAATGAGAAATGAATGTTATGAGTCACTTAGTATAAAAGCTTTCAAATGTATACAGCTGTTCCAGGTCACAGATGTGAGCAGTAGGCTACAGTGTAAGAAGAGCAGTTACATCCGCTGAAAACCTAACTGTGGGTAGAATGACTGGTTTCATGTGTATCTGTTCAAGTTGGGGTTGGAGAGAAAGGGTAGAACCTATTAGCAACTGAATAACTCTATTATGCAAATACTTAAAAGAGAATCAGCTTCCCCCATTATAAAGATTTATAACTAAAACAGGGGGGTTAACTTTTTCCCCCCTAAATATACAGTTACTGGTTTACAGACTGTTATATCATACTTACAAAATGAAACAAATAGACATAAGAACAAATAATCCTTAACCTTTAAAACACTCCTGTGTCACGAGGGAAAAATAGTCACATGTCAAAGAACCCTCAAATACATTTTGGACGTCAACATGACAGGTATACCCTAACAGTATGGGTGCCTCAAAATCAAAATCTTCATGCTTCAGGAGTCAGGTGATTATTTTAAGGACCATCATCTTTCTATTACTGCTTCAAATTCCTTTTTTTTTTGAATAAAAGAATTTTTAAAAGATGGATTTCCACATAATTAAGGTAATCCCACATGCAAAATGTTTCAAAATTAGCAATTCAGCGAAACACTCTCTAATTTGTAACCAGTTTAAATTATAACATCATGATGGGCAAATGGCCAGAATTCTCTCCTCTGAAGGGCAGCAAAAGTAGTTACACTTGTGGGTTAATTTTTGTAATTGCATAATAATACGTACATTTAAGTTACAGTGGGGCACAGTTTGAAAGAGAAACTAGTAACCAATTGGCCCTTTCTTCTTTTGTAAAGAAGGAGATGTGTTCAGAATGAATCAGTCATGAATGCATTTCTGAATCTCAGAACCAAAGCATGAGCTTTGTAAGATGTTAGAGTCAGCAAAACCTGAGTTTTAATCTTTGCTCTGCCATTTATTTATCTCAGTTAACAGCACTTCTCTGAGCCTTGGCATCCTCGTTTGTAAAATGGAAAGTAATTGAAGCAATGTACATAAAGCACTCAGCCCCACAGATGCGTTTTTGTACAAAGTATCTGCCTTCTTTCTTCCTTTCCTCACTGGTACTACAAGATATTGTTGTGAAGATTTCGCAGCTTTTTAATTTCCTTTTTTCCCCTATAATATTAAGGGGGAACAAATGCTTTAGGGTTACATGGATCCTTTCTGTAATGCTTTAGTCCTGGTGATAGGTGTGCCTCCACTCAAATAGCATTCATGATACCCATTAGGTTGGTTTATTCCCCCGCTCCTCCCCTCTCCCCTAATTTCTTTCCACTGAGTTTCACTTCTCTCTGTGCACTTGTGAGCCCATCTGTTAGTTCCAGTAGCTACTTCACTTGGAAGAATAGTCTCTAGTTCCATCTAGATTGTTACAAAAGGTATTAATTCGTTGTTTTTATGGCAGAGAGGTACTCTATAGTGTACATATACCAATTTTATTAATATTAATCCACTCGTGAATTGATGGGCACTTGGATTAATGCCACCACATGTTTGCAATGGTGAATTGTGCTGCAATAAACATCTGCGGGCAGGTGTCTTTCTCATAAAAGAATGTCTCTTCCTTTGAGTGAATACCCAGTGGTGGAATTGCTGGATTGAACGGTCGGCCAGCAATTAGTTCTTTGAGGAGTCTCCATACTGTTTTCCACAGGGACTGGTGTGCAGTCCCACCAACAGAGTATGAGAGTTCCCTTCTCCCCACATCCACACCAGCACCTGTTGGTTGTGAGCTTGAGGGGATTGCAAGGAACTCGTAAGTTGCCTGGAGAGTAGGGACGTTTCACAAGGTTGACGCTACCTCTCCACGAGTGTGATACGTGTGTCCTCTGTACTTTCTTTCCTCAGAACTTTAGAGTTCTTTTAGTGATCTCCCACCTCCTTTGGTTAAATATGTTTCTCCACGTTTGATTCTCTTTGTAGCTATTGTGACTGGTATTAGGTCTTCTGTATGACTCTCACCTTGCCTGTTATTAATATATATAAATGCTGCTGATTTCTGTCAGTGATTTTTCTATCCTGAGACTCGGCTGAATTTATTTATCAATTCCAGCAGACTCTTGGTGGAATCCTGGGGTGTTCTAGACACGTGATCTTAGCGTCAGTGAAGAGCAATGGTTTGACCTCCTCGTTCCCGATTTCAACGCCCTTCATATTCCTCTCTTGCCTGAGTGCCCTGGCTCCAACTTCCAGCAATTATTATAAATAAGAAAAATTGTCAACAAGGTTTTCTATTTCTCTGAAACACTAGAATAACATGGAAAGTAAAAAAGACTTCTTCCAAATCAATGTAAACAAAAATAAGAAAAGCTGACCCAATGTTTTATCAATATAATTAAAAGCGCATAGACAGTTATGTAGGATCTGAAAGGCCACTTTCAGTGCATCTCACTTTACTAGTAAAGAATTAGAGAAGTATTTTATCTTGTTTCTAGCCAATGTCCATTAAAATAAGAGAAAAACTCAATTCAATTCCAGTTAGGAGGAAGGGGAATGTTGAAGAGGAGGCGGGGGGAAGGGAGGAGACTGGTGAGCTCCCACCCAGTGAGCACAATGTCAGGGCATGTGACACACCTCCTGGGTGCGGGAGGGACAGCTACAAGAGGGACTCTACCTGACAAATGCAAGCATTATAAACTAGTTGTTTGTACCCTCACATTAACCTGAAATTAAAAAAAAAAAAAGGAAAGAAAAAGAAAAAAATAATCACCTCCATTCATTGTCTGAAGAAGTTATGTGTTTGTTTATCTATCCTTTTTAATGGGGAGGCAAGAATTAATGTTTTATGAAGTCAGATAGTCACTATACTTTCCAAAGTGATTCCTCCTGCTAATGGGATGAGAATTGTCTAGTTCCTTCAGCTCTAAATTTTGCATGTCACCATAGAAATGACAGAAGAAAATATGAAATATTTCTCCTTCTTTCTCTATGTTAAGGCATTATAAAAATGCATTTGGTAACAGGGGCACATAAAAAAGGATGATAACAATGGTTTGAAAAATAAAAACGATGCTTCTAAGTTACTCTGTGAATTCAAAATGCCATGGCATAAATGTCACTTATTAGTCAATAATACCATCTGGAAAGATGCTGACCCAAGATAGTCATGGATTTCATTTTCAGCACATCTTTCTTTAACGTCTGCTTTACAGTGATAACCCTTGGAAACCACATATTTAGAAGAAAAAGCAAGAATAACAAGGAGGGTGGGGAGGAGAAAATGAAAGAGGAAGACACTGCCTGCAAAGCTGTTACTGAGCCTCGGAAGCAACTTCCTCTCGGCATGAATATCACGAGAGAAGAAACAAACTTTCTAATGTATTAAAATCAGACTTTCTGCAGAAATAACAGAAACCTTAATATAGAAAGTTTTTAAAGTTTCAGAAGACGTAGGGAAACCAGCAGGTAATTTCGATCTTTAGCTTTGCCCAGACTCTTCCTTACAGAAAGAGCCTACCAGCTGTAAACTCAGTTACAGCTATATCATAATTTTTGTGTCTATGTGACCAGGCGTGGCAGAATCATTAAGGCTTTACAATTCTGGGACATATTTAACAGTGGGTTATCCTGTGTGCTTTGTCAGTTTGAATGAATGCTGTGAGCAGACAAACACATTAAATGGCCATCATTAGAGTCCTCCAAATCAATCCTTTATTGGGTCTTTTGATCCAGGTGCACTAAGCAGCATCCTCTCTTCTTCTCCTCAGCCCTCATCAGGCAGAGCATGTGCGATGCAGATTCAGTGGTGGTGATAATGAACTTGTCTTAAGCATTTTCCTAAGACTGTACTGCCAGCATCATTAGGACTTCACTAAATAGAATTTTGTTGCTTAGTAACACAAATATTGTGATGGAGGCAGCAGAAGGCTATTTTTCTTTTCCCAAAATTGTGACTCCCTTATCTACATTCCATCCACCAAGAACAGAGTTCTGGTTAGGGGTGTGGCTCCCCTCTACAATGTGACCAGCCTGCCTGCATGTGCCCAGCAACGTACAGTCCCAGCCACATTCCAGTTAGGAATCTTTGTCTTTAATATCTTTGACTCTCTTATCTCTTATTTATCGGTTTCTTCCCTAAAATTGAAAGTGGTATTGTCACAACACCACAGTCCAGGTTTAACTGTACAGAAACCTCTTCCAAATAGGTGTTGCATTTCTACAGTGAAACATGCATAAGATCCAAAAAAATAAAATGAAGAGTAAATGGCCAGGCAAGGTTGTGGCACCTCTTCTCAGAATGAGTGTTTGCAAGACCTCGACGAAGTGGGACAAAACTTCATCTCTCGAGCTTTTCAAGTGGCATTTCTCTTTGCACTTTTGGAGGGACACAGTATCACTTTTGTATTGCCCTAATGTGGAGGGAAAACTCTGGGAGCTTCTTCAACCGGCCCTCCCTATGATGATGACCTTGATCTCACTGGTGTGAAGTCAGAGCAGTGATTCCAGCAGAGGCAGGCAGCCTGCCTATCCCCTCAGATAATGCCAACACTGTTGTCTAGAGCAGCCGGGGTGACCTGTCACAAGACGTCGTGTCCCTCCTAGGAGCCAGTTCCTACTGTGACACCTTCATCAAGTCTGAGCTCTGCTTGGGAGATGCTCCCACATCAGGACAGTGTGACTCTGCCCTTTGCTTCACTCTTGCAAACCTGTGACACCTCCCTCGATGTTTCTTTACCTTTTCACATTTAATAATATAATCATCTTAACTTTTTTCTTTATACACATTGAGAACCACAATAGACATGGTTATATCAACTTTGCTCCAAGGTCCAACATGTTTTATCAAACTGAAGAAAGGAAGGAAAGTCTATTACATTTACCTTGTTTTTCTTTTTATTGTGTTCTTTCTTCTTTCATCATGTTCCAAAGATACTTTCTTTGTTCATTTTCTTCCTCTTTAGAGTACTTCCTCTACCCACTGTCTTAGGGTGAGAATGCTGGGGACAAATTCTCTTAGTTAACTGTAAAGCTGCAGTTTTATCTAAGTAGTCCAGACTCTAGGAACACACTTTCAAAACAGGGTCCTGTTCCAGCTACAGATCTTTCTTGTGGGCTGTGGTAAAGGAGATTTCAAGTGATGCCAGGACTTGAATTCTCAGCTCTTTATAAGCATCCTACATAATAACAGCCTGTTTGGGGGAACAGTTTGGCCCTTTGATTATAGTTTGTAAGGCACATGCTGTCACTTACTGGGTTTGGGTACCAGATTTTATGCTGGGATTTTACCTTTTAAGAAAGAATAAGTGATACACAGTTCACACAACCCTTCATTGAGAATGAAATGAAAGGGGGAGAAAACATCACTAAGTTACTTTTCAAAAGCTATTGAAACTTCAGTCTCAGAAGTGCTGTCAAAATCATAAGCAAAACGAAATGTGATTTTTCAGTTGTAACTGAGGCTCAATGAGAAATACTTGCATTAATGCAGGGGCAGTCATGGCCTTGAGCAGAGCAAGGACAGAAATCTCACCATATCCTAACAGAACAAAATATATATATATTACATATACACACACACATATATATATATACTATATATGAAAGGATGCCACCTGTTGGGGTGATGTGCCTGAGCCTTTTAAAGTCATAAAAACAGCATAGGCTGGACCATTATTTCCTGACTTTGCACCGTATCACATTCCCAGTTGACAGCCATTGGCACATGCATAATATACAAAAGCCAGCGCTGTGTTAACTGTGCTGCCTGGGATTTCTGGTCCTTTTGAGAGACTGCAAAAAGCAGCCAAAAGAAGCAATACCAGCCCCTCTGGTCAGGTCAGCTCTGTCTGCAGACATTGCTAACAGCTCCTCTTGGGGTAGTTAAATTATTCTGAGTTACACCGAGAAGGTACAAAGTCATACGTGCTTGTACTTCCTGTGACCTGGCAAGAACTCTTTCATTAAAAAATCAAGGTGGAAAACCAGCATTATTAGATTAATGGACTGTGCACAGGCCCTAAGAGAAATAAGTAATTATGTTAAGTAAGCCATATCAACCTCTTTTAAAATACAGAAAAGAAAAAAGAAAAAAAAAAAAAAAACACACGAGAGAACTTGCCAAAACTCCACAACCAAGATCTCAAAAACTCTATAGTGAATGATGCAAATGATACATCAATTTCGGGTAAGCTTACTTAATAGCTGCTTACTTAAGAAACTAATATAGATTAATCATTTCTGTCTTGTCTAGAGAACAACTAATCATCGGGATACTCCACAAGCCCGGGTGCTTATGGGCTTTTTTAATAAAACAGAATGTTATATAAAAGTGGTATAACAAAAATGAATAAAAATGAGTGGTAGAAATATTCATCATGCTAAAACAATAACCAGTTGTATTTTGGCAAACTTCCTTCTTTTTTCCCTTGAAGCATTATACATTCAATGTTGTATATTTATTTAATATTAAAAAGTATATATTATCCCCCAAATATACATAATCCCATAACCATTATTTTTAATGGCTATCATGTCCATTTAGTGAATGTAACATACTTTGTTAAACTGTCCTTTAATGTTGGGTTTAAATTGTAACATTTTAATAATATTTTTAAAGGTTTACTGCAGTACCCTATGAATATAAGTTCTCAATAGTCCCAGAAGTAGAATTACTATATTCACCATTATAAGAATTTTTAAAAAATATTTTCAATGTCTGTTAAGAATTATTTTTAACTCTTTTTCTGGTTATAAAAGTATACATTCTTTCCCCTTTTAATTTTGAAAAATCCACAAACTATTGAAATAAAAAATACCTGTAAAATCCTAGCCTGCAAATGAAATATATCTAATATTTAGATATATATCATTCCAATTTTTTCTTTTGCAGATTTTTTTTTTTTTTTGCAGTTTTTGGCCAGGGCTGGGTTTGAACCCGCCACCTCTGGCATATGGGGCTGGCGCCCTAATCCTTTGAGACACAGACACTGCCCTCTTTTGCAGATGTTTTTTTCCCCAAAATTAAGATGATAAAATACACTCAGTTTTAGACATTTGCAATGTATACTTTTTTTTTTTTTTTTTTTGGCCGGGGCTGGGTTTGAACCCACCACCTCTGGCATATGGGTCCAGCGCCCTACTCCTTGAGCCACAGGCGCTGCCCGTATACTTTTAATTATGATCAACATTTCCAATATAACCTAAAAAGTTTCAGAAGTAAAATTTAATTACTGATTTTTACATATGAATAGGGTATATTTAATCGCTCCCTTCTCATTGGATATCCAGATTTCACTGAAGTAAATTCAAAGTATTAAGTAAAACGTGATGAGCATTGTGTCACATAAATCTCCAACAGTATCACTTGGGAAAAGATGGTGGAGTTCTTAAACTAGAGTGTTAACAGTTCAAGATAATTGCTGTGTTTACTCTTTACCAGTTTATTTTTTATAAGCATTTGCTTCTGAGGATGCAACACTTAATTTGAAACACACACACACACACAAATGCGCCGCCACTATTTGGACTTCTTAAATCTGTGATAATCACTCTTTGGAAACACATGGGCTCTATCATAGAATAAACCACAATTGCATAATTTTTCGTCAAATGCAGCCTATGGATCAATTTGCAAAGCAGTTTAGTGTCTGGAGAAGGTAAGCAAAAATATTGTGAGGTTTAGTTTGAACCATAATTTTTGCATTGAAGAATGCATTGAATCTTTGCATACATAAGAGCTATGTATGTTTGGATCAGTAAAAAGATCTGTGGAGGATTCCATGCAGCACTTTCCCAGCGCTAATGGGAAGAGAGACCAAGACAGGCGGGAGACAGAGGAGAAGAAGTACGTGGGTTGACTTAGGCTTTTTATCGTGTGAGCACATTAGACTTTTATACCAAAGAAAAGGGGGGAAATTGCATTTTTTTGCAGGTAAGGATTTAAGTTTAAGGTATCAAACTCCAACATGAAATCTTGAGCAATCAATCACTGGTTGAAGGAAGTGTTCTGTAGTATTCTCTGGGCCTTCTTATCACACTCCTTTCACCTGCTAGATGTTTTAAGTGACAGTCATCCTCGAGAACTGTAAATCTTCCTTTCCTTTTAATATTAATATTAACCTTGATCTTGCTGCCAAAATAGGTTATCAGTAATGTCTCCTGTCTAAACTCTAAAAGACAAAAAGCATGTTTTTCTAGAAAGAATGATCTGAAAGACTGCTTTATTTAGAATTCAGTGGCAATTCTTCAGCTGACTATAGTCAGCCCAGCTGTCCCACAGTTCAGTATAAAATTGTGGATTCCACAGGTATATCCATTCAAGAGGCCTCAGCCCCACCAAAAAAAATATCCACACAGGTAGACGCTCTCTTGGTGGGGGAGAGGGGAGGGATTTGTGACAAAGAGAAAGATCCTTTGTGGTCCCCTATGTTCCTCTAGACATGTACAACCCATGTGGCATCAGGGAAGACAAACGCTTCTGCTGTACATCAATGTCATATAAAAAGTCACCCTCATGTTGCCTGAACCCTGGAATCCAAGGGTCCTAACTTACCTACTAATGCTATTTTTATTCCATCCAGTTAACTTTGAGTCACACAGATTCTACTGCATCATTCCAGAATGTTACAGTGGATTGTTGGGGCCATATGAAATAATAAAATAAGAGCTAGATGGCTTGGCACCTGTAGCTCAGCAGCTTAGGCGCCAGTTGCATACACTGAAGGTGGCAGGTTGGAGTCCAGCCCAGGCCTGCCAAACAGCAATGACAACTACAACCAAAAAATACCCGGGCATTGTCATGGGCACCTGTAGTCCCTGCTATTCGGGAGGCTGAGGCAAGAGAATCACTTACGCCCTAGTTCGAGGTTGCTGTGAGCTGTGATGCCATGGCACTCTACCAAGGGCCACATAGTGAGACTCTGTCTCAAATAAATCAATAAATCAATGAAAGATGGCTTGTGAGTTTTTTGATGCGCTCTCTTTCTGTTTTCGAATGTAGGCTTCTAAAGCAATAAATTTTCTTCTCAGGATTGTTTTTGCTGTATCCCACAGGTTTTGGTAGCTTGTGTCTTCATTGTTGTTATGATCAAGGAAGATAAAGATTTTCTTTTTCATTTCTTCCCGCACCCAACTGTCATTCAGCATAAGGTTGTTTAACTTCCATGCCTTTGTGTGAGGTTGAATGTTTTTGTTGGAGTTGAGTTCCACCTTTAGTGCCTTGTGGTCTGAGAAGATGCAAGGTATAATTTCAATTCTTTTGATTCTGTTGAGGTTTGTTCAAAACAAACCTCAACAAGAATGTTCCATGGGGTGATGAGAAGAATGTATATTCTTTATCTTTGGGATGAAGTGTTCTATATACGTCTATCAAGCACAGTTGTTCCAGGGTCTCATTTAAATCTCTAATATCTTTCTTTAATTTCTATTTAGAGGATCTGTCCAGCTCTGAGAGAGGGGTGTTAAAGTCCCCTGTTATCATGGTGTTATAGGATATCATATTGCTCATACTAAGCAAGGTCTGTTTCAAGAATCTGGGAGCATTTAAATTGGGTGCATAAATATTTAGAATTGAAATGTCTTCTTGTATTTTTCCCTTGACCAATATAAAGTGATCATCATTGTCTTTTTTGACATATATCTTTTTTGGCTTAATA
The DNA here is from genome assembly GCF_027406575.1 of Nycticebus coucang. NCBI lineage: Eukaryota > Metazoa > Chordata > Mammalia > Primates > Lorisidae > Nycticebus > Nycticebus coucang. The sequence continues at coordinate 105,437,334 of NC_069780.1, read as the reverse complement.
AATAAATAAGAGCTAGATGATGGAAAAATGGATGTGTCTACAAAATTGCTCACATCTATTAAGCTTCTAAGTTGTGGGGGCAGAAATTGACTTGCTGAGCCTTACTTACTCAACCAAGGTTTCCTCAGAAGTGAAACATAGAACTGGGCTTTCTATAAGAAAAGTGAAAATAATGATGCCTTGCAAACATCCAACCAAGGAATGGGTTCCCAGCTGATGGCATCAAATCCGTCTCTCCTCTAAAGAATCGATATTGTCCAGGTAGCTTATATGTTCCTGGTGCACAGGGGTGGAAGCCTGGAGAAACTTGTATTTGGAATTGACCAACAGCAAAACTACAGTCTTTCTTATTTCTAAAATACAACCTCAAATTCCTGACAGAGTGTCTTGATCCATCGCACTCATTTATCTGAGAACAAAACCAGACACAGCCTATGAAAGTATTTTATATTTTCAGTCTAAATTCTGCAGACTTCTGGAGATTGCACTATGCTTTAATTAATCTGAGTTGGCTTTGGTTAATTTCTACTTTTACTTGGCATTCTTCAACTCCTGATGATTTCTCTGTGTCATATTCCTCTTGTGCCTTGAATTAACCGTGTTCGTTATGTCATATTTCCCTTTGCATCTGTATTATCTTAGTTTAAACTACTTAGTGGTATTTAACCTATACGTCAAAGTATTAACTGATGTGAGAAATGGCATATATATAAGTAGGTAAGCATTTTTTTTAAAACAGAGTCTCACTCTGTCACCCTGGGTCATAGCTCACAGCAACCTCAAACTCCTGGACATGAGCAGTCCTCCTGCCTCAGCTGCTGGAGTAGCTGGGACTGCAGGCACCCACCACATCAGGCTAGTTTTAGTAGAGTGGGGTCTCACTCTTGCTCAGGCTGGTGTCCAACTCCTGAACTCGAGCAATCCACTCACTTTGGCCTCCCAGAGTGCTGAGTTTATAGGCCTGGCCAGAAATGGCATAAACATCCCTTAATTGAATACCAATGCAAAAGTAAAAGGAATCATAATTTAAAGATAGATAGATAGATATTAGGTAGATGATAGATGTAAACCTTGTTTTAATTATCAATCATTATTTTTTCTTGCTGTTGGTAATTATTAAGTCTCATACTTATTTATAAAAATGAAAACCTAATAATAAAAAAAGTTACCACCCAGGGTTTCAGAAGCTCACAATCCAAGTGCTTCAGAAGTCATTCATCATAGCCACCTAATTCCAAGTTCACTCCTCTGAAGTAGGTAAGCATTTATGGGGTGCTGTGTTTTCTGCCCAGGCCACTCCCACACCCCTCAGTGAGGACAGAATGGTTCTGTATAGCTCTCCCTACATAAAGCAAAGAGACGGAGGGTAGTCTTCAGAATAAACTCAGGCTTCCCCAACAAAGACATGTCCACTAAAAAAGAGAAAAGTATAGAAAGATAACCGTGTGGTAGAGAGAAAAGGAATCACGTTTTCAGGACATATTTCAGAGTTGAGCTGTGTTTCAGCAATGACATCTGAGAAAGAAAAAAGAAGGAAAACCATTCAAGGAATTAAACCTCTTTAAGTCCGGACCGTTGACGATCAGCATTCACTAATAGCACTATGGCAGGTGGGAATGGACTGCCCAGAATGAAGGAAGAGAAGTACAGCTCATTAGAAAGTTGGGGCAGATGACATAGTAGAGGTTTGCCTCTGGTGCTGTCCCATCCCACCTCTGCTCAGCTTATTAAACATTTTTTTTTTCAGCTTGAGCATATTCTTTCAGTCCCTAAGCTTATTTTAATATGTATAGCATTAGAAGGGAACTTTTAGGTTTCAGATAAGAAAGAACTCATTCCCAGGTGATACTGTTGGGTATTTTACAGATAATCCCTCCTGCCTTGAAAACCGTGTTTCACTTATTTGAAGTATTGTATCCATTCCTTGTCTATGGTGCAAAAAAAAAAAAAAAAACAGAAGAAAAAAAAAGCTCTTTTGCCTTTTGTGTCTCCCTGAAAAAGTCTGTATTTTAAATTTGCTTGACAAGGTTTCCTGTCTCTGTGGATGCTTTCAATAGCTTCAACAGATAGAAGAAGAACCTACAGTAGTACTGAGAATAGTTACTTAAACGTCCAGAAAACGCAATGTGCTTTAAAGATCCTGAGCTCCAATTTTAATGAAAAATGAGAAGCATGTTCAATACCCTTCAGGAGACATAAGAGCAGCCAGAGCACAGAAACCCTCACTGTCCTTCCAAATTCTAATGTCATAGAGTCTCAAAAAATACATATATTTTTATTGCAATTGTTGCTAGTCTAAGGTGACAATTTTCCTGTCAAGGAAATGATAAATGCTTTCCATCCAAGGATCAGGTTACAGCTCACAGACCCCAGTAGGAAGAGAACAGTGCCAAGGAATTACTGCAAGAGTCAACCTGCATCTTCAAAGTCCATAAATAATGCAGCAAGAGAGCATATTTAGAGAAGGGATTTATCGGCCATGGCTTCATCCATATGCAGTGGCGGGAATGTCACTCTGGCTGTTTTGCTGGTGCGGCGTTTGCATGCACTTGATGATTTACATACTGATGAGGCCAGGGGAATCCAGAACTATGTTCCTAGACATTGCATTTCTAATGCTGTGCACCTCCCTTCTATTCTCTTGAAAAGCAGTTAATAAATCAGAGATGAAGAATTTTTTTGTGTGTAAAACAGAGTCTCACTCTGTCACCCTGGGTACAGTGCTGTGGTGTCACAGCTCACAGCAACCTCACACTCCTGGGATCAAGTGATCCTCCTGCCCAGCTGCCCATCACCAGCCCATGTTCAAGAGCTGGTCTTGAACTTCTCAGCTCAGGCAATCCACCCATCTGGCCTCCCAGAGTGCTGGGATTATATTTGATCATTTATTTAAACCCACCCCCCTAGAACCTTTCTGTGTCAGATGTGGTGATGCAGAAGACGAGCCACATGTCATCAGTTCTCAGAAGGGGACCATGACAGCAGCTCTAACGCTGCTAGGGCAGGTGCATTTCAGAAAAGCCTGGGCGATTACATCTCAAGGGTTCTACAAGTGATTTGAGGTATTTGAAATGAGATAGCTTTTCAGAAATAAGGCACACTTTAGCTGATGACCACTAACCTGTAACTGCCAATTACCTTGCCTTGAGGGCTCTGTCCTGGGAAATGCTTGTGACCTTTCCCCCCGAGTCCATGTGTACCAAGCTCTCCAAATCCCACTGTGCCTCATCTCTGTACTTTCTCCACTAAAATCACAGAAGTGGTAGGCGCTGCTCTCCTTCCTCATTAAGCACACACTTTCCCTCAATTTCTACAGTGGGGAGATTGCTCTTTTCTTCCTGTTGCATTATACTCTTTCCGGTAACAATTTAATGAATGAATCGGTGTGAAGCCCTAGTCTTACCCCAGGAAAATTGAGGGAAGTGTACCTACCTACCCAATGTTAAAGAAGCCCTCCAAGAATGATTTCTATTTGCCCCTTTTCCTTTTGGGTTGCTCAGAGGATAAAAGAGAGTGGCAGGAGGGGAGAGAGATCCTACAGATAACACGGCCCAGTCTTAGGTGTCTGTGCTTAGAGCACGGAGACTTCTTTCTCCTTTTTGTACACACCTATTAAACTGATAACATCCATCCTATGAAAAAGACAGTAGACGCTTTTGACTACGTAATTCCCTGATAGCCTCACAAGTACATGGCTAAGAAGTCACAAAAGGTTATCCAGCAGAGCTCTTGAGGTGAGAGGTCGCCACAGACCAGTTAGAATCGGTTCCCCATCAAACTCTCGCCTGAATTATTCACAGGTGCACGTCTGGTCCTTATCTGACTTTCTTGGGGAAAGGAGGCTAATCTTGGGGAGGGAGGCTTGGGGAGGCTAAATCTTCCTTTTCTCAAAGCAAAGACCAATATTTAGTACGTGCTTGTGGCCGTCTGCTGGTTTATGGGCATGCATGTGTGTGAGACGGCTCACTCCCATCCACGTTTCTCAGGAGAGATCGCAGAAGTAAAATATTGTTTTTAATTTCCCATTTATTAAGGCAGGATGGGTCAAAAACAAAGGTAGAGTGAGCTTGTGGGGAGTCAATTGAGTGAGCTTGTGGGGAGTTACTATCTCACCTTTCCATTAGGGGATGGGATTTATTAGAAATCAGAGAGGCAAGCCTGTCCTCCAAATCCAGACCTCTGATGGGAAACGGTATTAAGTGATGAGTTATGTATTTTAAAAATTATACAATTCAAATATTTGGATATGTAAATTGGAACATTACGATATATATTTTAAAACATACATATGGAGAACTAGTATACATCCATGAGCCAAATTTCAAGTGATACCAGAATTTACATGGTGAAAATATGTTTCCTTCCCTCAGTTTCCCTCTCTGAAGGTGAACTCTGTGGTTAGATCAAAAAGCCTTTAGGAAGATTAAATCACTTGGGATTTCTAAATATGTCAAATTCTGTATATTTATTTGCAGCTGCATAGAATGTTTGCAATCCCCATGTGGTGGCATTTTCTGTTAATTAAGCAGACCAATAAAACGCCATGACAATGACCCACTGATATCACATAAAGCTAATTAGCTAGAAAATATTTTGAGAAAATGCACTGGGGCTGGGTGAGGTCACTCACACCTATAATCCCAGCACTCTGGTAGGCTGAGGTGGGAGGATCAGGAGTTTGAGCTCAGGAGTTTGAAACCAGTCTAAGCAAGAGAAACACCTCCTCAATACGAAAAAGAGAAAAACCAGCTGGTGTCAGGTGCCTATAGTCCCAGCTACTTAGGAGGCTGAGGCAGAAGGATTGCTTTCAGGGGTCCTCAAACTACGGCCAGCTGAGCCACATGAGGCGGTGTGATTGTATTTGTTTTCATTTTGTTTTTTTACTTCAAAATAATATATGTGCAGTGTGCATAGGAATTTGTTCATAGTTTTTTTTTTTTTAAACTATAATCCGGCCCTTGAAACAGTCTGAGGGATAGTGAACTGGCCCCCTGTTTAAAAAGTTTGAGGACCCCTGGTTGAACCCAAGAGTTTGAAGTTGCTGTGAACTATGACACCACAGCATTTTACCCAGGGTGACAGAGTGAGACTCTGTCTCAAAATAAAAAAGAGAGAAACTTCACTGGTCTGGATGTCACACTTGTTTCACTTTGTCTTCATTCGTATAGGATATGGGGTTTTCATTTTAATAGTCAGAATTAATTGGCTAAGGTTCATACCTAGCTAGAAATTCAGATTTACTCTTTCAAAAGCCCTATTTTATAGATGGGTTTTCTTTTTTTTTTTCTATTAAATCATAGCTGTGTACATTGATATGATCATGGGGCATCATTCACTAGCTTCACAGACCATTTACCAAGTTTCACATATACCCTTGTAAGATGCACTGCTGGTGTGGGTTTTCATTTAAAAAAAAAAAAAGTCTTAATGGTCATCCTCATTGTTTTAATGATCAGCTAGCAGACTAGCAAAGAATTGATTTCTAGGTCTTTTTTAAGGTCCGTGATGGGCACCTGCCCCGGCATGCTCTCTTGCTGTGATTAACACACACCAGCTCCCCTGCCTTAGGGGTGTTGGGTTCAGCCTTTCTTGTTTCATTTGCAGAACTGCCTCCCCATCTCATCACTGACGGAAATAAAACTTATTTTTCTCCCTTTACTATTCCCAAGTCCCCTCTTACCTGTCTTCCTACTGACAAATGGCAAATTCTTTGAAGATACAACTATTGATCATTAGCTGTCCTGGGGGGATAGCACTGTAGTTCTGCAGTGGAAAGAAATCACCCCTGCTTTGCTGGTGCAGTCACAGGGCCCAGGTGTCTCCCTGGCCATGTCAAGAAGACCACTTGGGCCTCCTCAAACACAGAAGGATTGTTTCCAAACCTCTGCTGAACAATGGTGATCCATTCTTAAAAGAAGTGAGACAGAGAAGTAAAAACACCAGGTCTGAGACTGAACAGAGAAAGGGTGTTTTGTCAATCTGGTGAAATAGATGTTGCAATCATCCACAGTGACAGGACGGACAGAGTGCTTGAGTCTTGATAGCCAAGGATAAGTGTCAAGGCAATATTGTCTTTGGTAATTTCAAATCAGTTTAAAATTTAAATTGGCTGGGTGTGGTGGCTCACACTTGTAATCCTAGCACTCTGGGGAGGCCAAGACTAGAGGATTTCTAGAGCTCAGGAGTTTGGACCAGCCTGAACAAGAGCACAACCCAGTCTCTATTAAAAGTAGAAAAACTAGCTGGGCATGGTGTGGTCACCTGTACTCCCAGCTACTCTGGAGACTGAGGCAGGAGGATCGCTGGAGCCCAGGAGTTTGTGGTTGCTGTGAGCTATCACACCGCAGAACTCTACCCAGGGTGACAGAGTGAGACTCTGTCTCAAAAAAAATTAAATAAACATTAATTAATTAATTAGTTTAATTTTTTTTTTTTGCGGTTTTTGGCAGGGGCTGGGTTTGAACCCGCCACGTCCAGCATATAGAGCCCGTGCCCTACTCCTTTGAGCCACAGGTGCCGCCCGAAATTTAATTTAACTAAGGTGCAAAGCAACAAAATCAGCCAAATTCCACTTATTTTGGTTCTGAGCAAGATTAACTCATGATAGTTTAAATATTTTAAACCTTCCAACTATTATTTTAATGCTCCATACAAATTACTTCAGTGTATTTACTTTTCACTTAAGTTGTGACAGGGGTGAGGAAAACAAAGTGGTAAAATTTATGTGCCCAGATTTTTACCAGATTTAACCAAAACTTAAAGTTCCCGACTTAATTTATCTCTTCTTTGCAGTAGACTAAAATACTTTCAGTGACAAGAAGCCGGAAAGAAAATCCTGGAGGCAGTTCTGAGCAGAAATGACAACTGCTAAGAATGAACAGGCATATGATTTCAGTTAAAAGGCAAAGATTCGGTGTTTAAGATTGGATGTTTCTTTTTCATAGAGCCTCACTACCTAGTAGCTTATACTGCATTTTTTTTTTTAAAAGCCAAGAATAAACCTGAACCTTCCTTCCATGACAACCCTTACAATTATCGTTTGATTAATGGCTCGTTCTGTCATAAGGTGATGCCCAATTATGCAGCAACATTTCACTCATTATGCAGAGAGGTGACGGCATGGCACATTAGTTTGAGAACAGAGAAGGGACTGCTTTTTAATAAGATGTATGTTTCTTCCCACATTTCCCTTCCTCCTTTCCCAAGTAAGCTTCAATATGTGCTTGAGTTGATCTGACCATAGGGATTTAAAAAAAAAAAAAAGTCTATATGTTCTACCAGCAGCCACAAACTCTTTACTGCCACAAATAACCACTCCAAAGGTTGTTTGAATTAGTGTTAGCAAAATCATTCTCCTTTGTCATGATTGCTGTCAGCAAATGTCAGTAATTTTACCTTTTTACAGAGGGGATTTCAGCACCTTAACCTGTTATCAACTGTGAGTCTGATGGTTGCAGCCATTCCAGAAAAATTTAAAAGTACACTTGCTTTTCCAGCATTGGCAATGGAGAGCTGCATTGTTTTCGCCTTGATTAGATGTCTAACTTCATATTAATGGGGAAGAGACATTTGAATGTGATCATAATGAATCCACAGGTGTCACTTCAGGCACACACAACCTGCTAGATTCTCCCCTGACATGGCTGGAAGCCTGGAGCATGATGCAATGGCACCCACCTCTGGCCAGCCGGGCAGTGCCAGGTGCCTGCCACTAAGGGAAGGAAAGTAGAGTTTTTGGGCACAAAAATAGAGACATAAACATATGGAACAGAATAGAAATAACAGAGATGAAACCAGCTTCCTAACACCATCTTATCTTTGATAAACCAAACAAGAATGTACACTGGGGAAAAGAATCCCTATTCAATAAATGGTGCTGGGAGAACTGGATAACCACATGTAAAAGACTGAAAATGGACCCACACCTTTCTCCACTGACAAAAATTAACTCAAGATGATAAAAGATTTAAATCTAAGATATGAAATGACAAAAATCCTAGAAGAAAGTGTGGGAGAAACTCTGGAGGATGTCGGCCTGGGGAAAGACTTTATAAAGAATTCAGTGGCAATCAAAACAACAAAAATAAACAAATGGGACTTAATTAAGCTGAGAAGCTTCTGTATAGCTAAGGACACAACAATGAAAGCAAATAGACAAACTTCAAACTAGGATTAAGATATTTGCATGGAACAAATCTGACAAAGGGTTGATAACTAGGATCTACAGCGAACTCAAGTTAATCAACAACAACAACAAAAAGAGTAAACACTGCCATCTATCACTGGGCAAGAGACACAAATAGAACCTTATATGAAGAAGACAGAGGAAGGGCAAACAAACAACTTGGAAAAATGCTCATCGTCCCTGACCATCAGAGAAATGAAAATCAAAACCACCCTGAGATGTCACCTACTCCCAGTGAGAATGGCCCACATCACAAAGTCTCAAAGCTGAAGATGCTGCCGTGGATGTGGAGAGAAAGGACATTTTTAGACTGCTGGTGGGACTGCAAACTAAATAAAACCTCTTTGGAAAGAAATATAGAGAATCTTCAAAGAATTCAACTTAGACCTCCCATTTGACCCTGCAATCCCACTATTAGGCATCTACCCAGAAGAAAAAAAATCTCATTTTATCATAAAGACGTTTACACTGGATTGTTTATCAACGTTCAATTCACAGTCACCAAGATGTGGAAACAACCTAAGTGCCCATCAACCCATGAATGGATTAACAAGCTGTGGCACATGCACACCATGAATACTGTTCAGCCATAAGAAAGATGGAGGCTTTACATCATTTGTGTTTACCTGGATGGAGTTGAAACACATTCCTCTTGGTAAAGTATCACAAGAATGGGAAAGCAAGTGTCCAATGTACTCAATATTAATATGAAAACAACATATAAACAACTACATCCCTACATGAAAGAAAAACACAAGTGTACTCTATCAAGGGGGAAGAGAGAGGCAGGAGTAGGGAGGGTGACTGGTGGGATCTCACCTGATGTGCACAGTGTGAGGGTGGTCAGCACGTTCCCTGGGCAAAGGCTTAACTACAACTTGAACTTTACCTTAGAAATGAAAACAATGTAACCTAAACATTTGTACCCTCATATTAAATTGAAATTTTTTTAAAAGTTCCTATTTCAGTAGGGGGAACAGATAATTAGAAGAGGAGGTGGTGAGGGTAATAAGGATGTGTGAGAAAAAGCAAAGTAGTACAAGAAGAATGAGAAGCTGTAAAGCAAGGAAGCTGTAGAGCAAGGGGCTCAGTCAGGTGCTGGGCAGGAAAGGCAGGTTTGATTTTACAAGGCGAGTCTATGAATATTGAAACCGAGACCTGGAGGAAATGTGAAGACGGCTTGCAGGACGGGGTGTGGCCAGTTCCTGCTGTCCCTGGGAACAGTTCTGTTTTCCTCCCATAACACACTGACATTGTCCAATTTAGTACTAACAGTTGCCTTTCTTCTACATTTTTATATTGCTGCCAGATTCCTAGACTGCTACAAATCGCCATCAATTGACTCATACCACGGTGGTGTCAAAAGTTGCATTCAGAAATATTTTGCACGTTGGCCCTTCATTCTGCCTACAAAATAAAATTTTTTCAGGAGTCTGCTTCTCTCGGTGAGAACCTGGTACCCTGGCTCCATGTAATCATTCCTTTACCTGTTCCAATGCAAACAAAATGCCCAGGCCTGCCTGTCTGTATCACGAGCACACTGCTCCTGTGAGCGGCTTACTCCAGCTCGACCCTCACGTTGCACATTCCATAGTCACAAGCTCTGCGGTTTATTACTGTATTCTCCTAACACTTAATGGAAAGTGGGATGAATAATTCTCTGTCGTATGATATGTGTCCTTGGGAGACCCATCCTCGGGCACAGATTTATATGTGTGTGGCAATTTATTAAAACTGTGTAAATGAATCACAATGCAGAAAGCATGTCTCTATTAAACAAGTGCTGTCTAGGTACTGATAATCAGTCCTGCACTTGGAATGCAATGAAATGAGGGTATCAAGGGCCACACCACTTACTACTGGGAACCCTGTGTGTGAGGATTCCAGCTTGTATTTACAGATTGCCTTTCTCTGAGCTCCTCAGCCACATAGTTTACACAGTGGCTTTGTGCTTCATATTGTTGTGATGATAAATAACAGGAAATGGCCTCCCAAGAATCCCCAGTGATATAAGGACATGGAGTTCTTTCTTCACCTTAGGTTTGGGTGTTGGAAGCAAATTATTTTGCAATTAAATACAAAAAGATGGGGTGTCTTCAACTAAACCTTGAGCATTGTAACCTAGGTAACCAACAGTTGTTTATTTTATGTACACATGATTTAAAGTTCTGCCAAACTTGATGATAATGACAGACACACTGATGGTGGCACAGGCATCTCAGCTATCAGACGTATCCAAAAAAAAGAGCCCATATGGTTTCTGGCCCTGGTTGCATTACAGAGATGGGTTGGTGAATCATTGCAGTTCGTTCTCCTTCAATTGTTCATCTTTTTAAAAAAATGCTTTAAAACTTAATGTCATAATGAAATTCAATATTTAATGTCAGAATGCTTAGGAAAGAATAAACTACTTACCAAGTGCTACTTTGTACCAGATCCTATTGTGGGCAGCCTACTGCGCCTTTTCGCTACATAATTACAAAGTGGCCTTGTGCTTCCTATAGTTGAGACACTAACTAACAGGAAAACAATAAATGAACCCATCATCACCACAACCTGGACAATAAAGAGAATTTCCAGGGCACATGTGGGTTCAAAGGCCCAGCTAAATTCACTGTGACACAGCACACAGTTCTGAAATACCTGAGAGGTAATTATGGCTTACGATGCTTGGGAAGACAGACCCATTTGTAAATACGTTAAATGTAATTGCTCCAATGTGAGGTGGAAAAAATCTCATTTCCTTATTAGGAAGTCCTTACTTATTTTCAAACAATGTCTAGTCTTTTTTGCCTCTATCAAATCATAGATAAAAAGTTTAAACTAGAAATCACAGGAATGGAAGCAGAAGGGAGTTATCATATGAATTCACTGAGCACCTGCCACAACATAAAGTTACGTGGTCCTATTTTAAGCCTTGAAATGGATTGTGCACTGTGATCACCGAGGAATCACATCTCAACTTTGCAGCAGTGAGTTTCCAAAGCCTCACCTCACATGTTAGGAAATTAAGACCTGGACAAGTCAAATAACATATCCAAGGTCTAACAGGTAATGGGGGGAGGGGGGGAATAAATGGCCCTATTTGTAATGAACAGTGAATAATTATATTTTTAACTGCCATTAAAAATTCCTCAAATCATTCTTTAATTTTTTTAATCTTTGAGGGATTAGAAGGATAAAGAAGTACAATAAATCACATATTATTTGTACACAAGTCTTATGCCTGTAACTTCTACATACTACATATTCCCAGATGTTTGGAGGAGGGCATTTTTATTATATATGACAGATTATATTTGTATACATTTATGGGATACAAAGTGGAGTTGTGATTTTTGAATATAATGTGCAATGATTAAATCAAACAATTTAACCAAGAGACTAAATCTCAAATGTTCTCATCACCAAAAGATGTCAAATATCTGAGGTAATGGAACGCTAACTAGCTAAGGTGGCATTTTTATCTTTGCTCCCCTTTGACTGGGAATTCTTCATTCTCTCTTCCATTCAGACCCAAATTCACTACATAAAAGCACAGAGTATAAATATACAACATATAATTGGAGAATCAGAGACTCAAGGGAAGATTGGTAGGACAGCAAGAAATAAACCTAACCCTCTCAGACTACTAGTAGCAGTCAACATTTTAGAGCACCCATCTAGTAAGAGTAAAAAGCAACGAAGAACATAATGAGAAATACATGCAACAAGGCACAAACTAATTTGCGGGCACCTTAGCAATAAGTAATCTATGAAGTCTTTCTTGCCCTTAGATTGCTCTCTACATTCCTCTGTTGCATATTTATCTTTCTTTTGTGTCCACTCAACTCCTCAACATCTTAAAAATCTCCCTTGATTGAACATAATGTTTTTCTCAAATTAATCTTTCAAATTTCTATAACAATGTCTAGAGAATCAGGCTGCTGCAAGCAGATGATCTTAAAACACACACACTGGGCGGCGCCTGTGGCTCAGTCGGTAGGGCGCCGGCCTCATATACCGAGGGTGGCGGGTTCAAACCCGGCCCCGGCCAAACTGCAACCAAAAAATAGCCGGGCGTTGTGGCGGGCGCCTGTAGTCCCAGCTTCTCGGGAGGCTGAGGCAGGAGAATCGCTTAAGCCCAGCAGTTGGAGGTTGCTGTGAGCTGTGTGAGGCCACGGCACTCTACGAGGGCCATAAAGTGAGACTCTGTCTCTACAAAAAAAAAAAAAACACACACACTAAGTCTGAAAGTTAGCTGAGCCCTAACCAGCAAGTTCTGTTTCACCCTATTTGGCTTGTCAATGCCCCACACTTGTCTTTTAAGCTACTGAGTATTAGAAAAAATGCCAGGCCTCTGGAGGCAGCCTCTAATGTTCCTATGTTTGGTATACATTAGCCAACCTCTGGGCTTATTTCACAGTGCAGAGGGCCTCTTTCCTCTCTGCATAGCAGGAGCAGAGGAGCAGAAAAATTAGGATAGTCCCAGAAGTCTAACATTAAAAAAAATTCATTCTTTGGGTATTTTTAAAATGTTTGTATTCATTTCATACTGCCTCATAAGAAATCACCACAAATTTTGCAGTTTAAAACAGCACCACATTAATTATCTCACTGTTTCCCAGGGCCAGTAGCCAGGGGTCAGCACAGCTGAACTGAGTCCTATGATTGGTGTCCCCAGTGGAGTCCATTGTCCCCTCGGGAGGGTTGACTGGGGATGGGTCTGCTCCACACTCACTCAGGTTGTTGGCAGAGTTCATTTACTCCAGCTTAGGACTTTAGGGGCCCAGCTTTCTGTGGGAGGAAATTCCTTGCTGTGTGGGCTCTCTTAACCCTGCTGTTGGATTCACCAAGCCCTTACGAAGAATACTCTTGCATCTATGGAGTCCAGGAGGGTGACGATCCATCACCTTTGTCATGGTCCATTGGCTAGAAGCAAACTGCAGACTGCACCTACATTCAGAGGGAGGCCATAGAACTAAGGCATGGACAAGAATTATCAGGAATCATCCTAGGGCAGGGGTGTCTGACTGGCAACACACAGGCTGCATACTGATTTTTGTGAGGACTCTTTTTGCTTGTCTGTGGTGTCAGGTATCATGAAAAGTATTGCACAGACCTTTTGCTGTTGTTGTTGTTGTTCATCAGCTTTCATTAATGTTTGTATATTTAATGTATGGCCCAAGACAACTCTTCTTCTTCCAAAGTAAAGCAGGGGAAAAAAAGAAAAAAAAGTTGGAGACTCCAACAGATGTCCATCCTAAAGCTTTGGTTTTAAGACCAAGAAATTTTAGATTTGGAGAAAAAGGATCCTATGGTTCCCAAGTGCACATTTTCTGGATGGATTTGATGTATTTGCACTCAGACATGCATTAATCGTAGTAGAGGACCCTGGCCTTTGATGCGGCATGGTTGTATCTTTGAAAATGCAGGAATCTATCTTCATAGGTACATGAACTCAAATTGTCATCCATTTAATCATCAAAAAAAGCCATGATTCCATCAAGCCAAATTAAAACAACATCAAAGTTTGCCCTGGACACCTGAATTGTTTCATTATCATTAAAACATTTGGCAGAGTGTCTCAAAGAAACATGCCAAGTCTGGAAACAATTACAGGTGTATGACTATACTTGCTCAACTTGTTCATATCTGGTCATCTAAATAAAGAAAAACAAAAGATCGTCCCTCTCCCTGTTGCCTTCCCTGCTCCCTTTGATTATACAGCAGTATATGGATAGATTCCCCTTGTGGCTGAGATTTCTCCTTTAGCAATGATCTATTTATTTAGTTTTGTGAACCAGCACGAGAGGGGATGAACCTGAGTGGGAATGACAGGGAATGAGGAAATAAAACACACAAGAGACAAAGATGGGATAGGAGGTCTGGAGCCGTCACAGCTGCAGCCAGCCCTGAACCCTGAAAACAGCTTTATTATATAGCATCTAAACAAGGTCATTTATTTTAACAAAGTTGCTTACTAGAGGAACATTGACATCAATTTAGCACATGGAGTAAAGATTAACTTCAGCCAGGAAAAGCTACATGCTTTCCAGCAAAAGATAAAAGGGGAAGTATGCAGGGGTTACTTGACTTCTGACAGAGGAGAAAAGGATGTTTTGTTCAAGGAGGAGAAGCAGTTGAGGGTCGTTCCTTGAATGTCTCCCTGGCTGCGGAGGTGTTACCGCCTCACAGCCTGTATTCCATCTCTCCTCCTTTTTATTCCTTAGTTTCAATTCGTGAATAGAAGATTTTAGTTGGAGGAGTTGCTTGACTCCAACTCAGCAGAAGACTTGGAGAATACAAAATTAGTATTAATATTTGTAATATACACAATACTATTATTAAATGTTTAATTTTTTTTTTCTTTTTCTTTTTTTTTTTTATTGTTGGGGATTCATTGAGGGTACAATAAGCCAGGTTACACTGATTGCAATTGTTAGGTAAAGTCCGTCTTGCAATCATGTCTTTCCCCCATAAAGTGTGACACACACCAAGGCCCCACCCACCTCCCTCCTTCACTCTTTCTGTTTCCCCCCCATAACCGTAATTGTCATTAATTGTCCTCATATCAAAATTGAGTACATAGGATTCATGCTTCTCCATTCTTGTGATGCTTTACTAAGAATAATGTCTTCCACGTCCATCCAGGTTAATACGAAGGATGTAAAGTCTCCATTCTTTTTAATGGCTGAATAGTATTCCATGGTATACATATACCACAGCTTGTTAATCCATTCCTGGGTTGGTGGGCATTTAGGCTGTTTCCAAATTTTGGCGATTGTAAATTGAGCTGCAATAAACAGTCTAGTACAAGTGTCCTTATGATAAAAGGATTTCTTTCCTTCCGGGTAGATGCCCAGTAATGGGATTGCAGGATCAAATGGGAGGTCTAGCTTGAGTGCTTTGAGGTTTCTCCATACTTCCTTCCAGAAAGGTTGTACTAGTTTGCAGTCCCACCAGCAGTGTAAAAGTGTTCCCTTCTCTCCACATCCACGCCAGCATCTGCAGTTTTGAGATTTTGTGATGTGGGCCATTCTCACTGGGGTTAGATGATATCTCAGGGTGGTTTTGACTTGCATTTCTCTAATATATAGAGATGATGAACATTTTTTCATGTGTTTGTTAGCCATTCGTCTGTCATCTTTAGAGAAAGTTCTATTCATGTCTCTTGCCCATTGATATAAGGGATTGTTGGCTTTTTTCATGTGGATTAATTTGAGTTCTCTATAGATCCTAGTTATCAAGCTTTTGTCTGAATGAAAATATGCAAATATCCTTTCCCATTGTGTAGGTTGTCTCTTTGCTTTGGTTATTGTCTCCTTAGCTGTACAGAAGCTTTTCAGTTTAACGAAGTCCATTTTTGTTTATTTTTGTTGTTGTTGCAATTGCCATGGCAGTCTTCTTCATGAAGTCTTTCCCTAGGCCAATATCTTCCAGTGTTTTTCCTATGCTTTCCTGGAGGATTTTTATTCTTTCATGCCTTAAGTTTAAGTCCTTTATCCATCTTGAATCAATTTTTGTGAGTGGGGAAAGGTGTGGGTCCAGCTTCAGTCTTTTAAATGTAGACATCCAGTTCTCCCAACACCATTTATTGAATAGGGAGTCTTTCCCCCAAGGTATGTTCTTGTTTGCTTTATCGAAGATTAGGTGGTTGTAAAATGTTAGTTTCATTTCTTGGTTTTCAATTCCATTCCAAGTGTCTATGTCTCTGTTTTTCTGCCAGTACCATGCTGTCTTGAGCACTATGGCTTTGTAGTATAGACTAAAATCTGGTATGCTGATGCCCCCAGCTTTATTTTTGTTACAGAGAACTGCCTTAGCTATTCAGGGTTTTTTCCGGTTCCATACAAAACGCAGAATCATTTTTTCCAAATCTTGAAAGTACGATGTTGGTGTTTTGATAGGAATGGCATTGAATAGGTAGATTGCTTTGGGAAGTATAGACATTTTAACAATGTTGATTCTTCCCATCCATGAGCATGGTATGTTCTTCCATTTGTTAATATCCTCTGCTATTTCCTTTCTGAGGATTTCATAGTTTTCTTTATAGAGGTCCTTCACCTCCTTCGTTAGGTACATTCCTAGGTATTTCATTTTCTTTGAGACTATGGTGAAGGGAGTTGTGTCCTTAATTAGCTTCTCATCTTGACTGTTATTGGTGTACACAAAGGCTACTGACTTGTGGACATTGATTTTATATCCTGAAACATTACTGTATTTTTTGATGACTTCTAGGAGTCTTGTGGTTGAGTCTTTGGGGTTCTCTAAGTATAAGATCATGTCGTCAGCAAAGAGGGAGAGTTTGACCTCCTCTGCTCCCATTTGGATTCCCTTTATTTCCTTGTCTTGCCTAATTGTATTGGCTAGAACTTCCAGCACTACATTGAATAGTAAAGGTGACAGAGGACAACCTTGTCTGGTTCCAGTTCTAAGAGGAAAAGCTTTCAGTTTTACTCCATTCAGTAAAATATTGGCTGTGGGTTTGTCATAGATAGCTTCAATCAGTTTTAGAAATGTGCCACCTATGCCTATAGTCTTCAGTGTTCTAATTAGAAAAGGATGCTGGATTTTATCAAATGCTTTTTCTGCATCTATTGAGAGGATCATGTGATCTTTATTTTTGCCTCTGTTAATATGGTGGATAACGTTTGTAGACTTGCGTATGTTAAACCAGCCTTGCATCCTGGGATGAAGCCTACTTGGTCATGATGAATGACTTTTTTGATGATAAGCTGTAATTTATTGGCTAGGATTTTGTTGAGAATTTTTGCGTCTATGTTCATGAGTGAGATTGGCTGAAATTCTCCTTTTTGTTTGGGTCTTTTCCTGGTTTTGGTATCAGGGTGATGTTTGCTTCATAGAATGTGTTGGGGAAGATTCCTTCTTCCTCAATTTTTTGGAATAATTTCTGCAGTACAGGAATAAGCTCTTCCTGGAAGGTTTGATAGAATTCTGGAGTGAAGCCATCTGGACCAGGGCATTTTTTGGTGGGAAGATTTTTTATTGTTTCTTTGATCTCAGTGCTTGAAATTGGTCTGTTCAGGAGCTCTATTTCTTCCTGGCTGAGTCTAGGGAGAGGGTGTGATTCCAAATATTGATCCATTTCTTTCACATTGTCAAATTTCTGGGCATAGAGTTTCTGGTAGTATTCAGAGATGATCTCTTGTATCTCTGTGGGATCAGTTGTTATTTCCCATTTATCATTTCTGATTGAGGTTACTAGAGATTTTACTTTTCTATTCCTCGTTAGTCTGGCCAATGGTTTATCTATTTTATTTATTTTTCAAAAAACCAACTCCTTGTTTCATTAATTTTCTGAATGATTCTTTTGTTTTCAATTTCATTGATCTCTTATTTGATTTTGGAGATTTCTTTTCTTCTACTGAGTTTAGGCTTAGATTGTTCTTCTTTTTCCAATTCCATAAGATCTCTTGTGAGATTGTTGATGTGCTCTCTTTCTGTTTTTCGAATGTAGGCATCTAAAGCGATGAATTTTCCTCTCAAAACTGCTTTTGCAGTATCTCACAGGTTTTGGTAGCTTGTGTCTTCATTGTTGTTATACTCAAGGAAGTTAATGATTTCCTGTTTTATTTCTTTTTTTTTTTTTTTTTTTGTAGAGACAGAGTCTCACTTTATGGCCCTCCGTAGAGTGCCGTGGCCTCACACAGCTCACAGCAACCTCCAACTCCTGGGCTTAAGCGATTCTCTTGCCTCAGCCTCCCGAGTAGCTGGGACTACAGGCGCCTGCCACAACGCCTGGCTATTTTTTGGTTGCAGTTCGGCCGAGGCCGGGTTTGAACCCGCCACCCTCGGTATATGGGGCCGGCGCCTTACCGACTGAGCCACAGGCGCCGCCCTTCCTGTTTTATTTCTTCCTTCACCCATCTGTTATTCAACAGAAGATTGTTTAGTTTCCATGCCTTTGGGTGCAGTCGAGCATTTTTGTTAGAGTTGAGTTCCACCTTTAGTGCCTTATGGTCTGAGAAGATATAAGGTAAAATTTCAATTCTTTTGATTCTGTTGATGATTGTTTTGTGTCCCAGGATATGATCAATTTTGGAGAATGTTCCATGGGGTGATGAGAAGAATGTATATTCTTTATCTTTGGGATGGAGTGTTCTATAAGCGTCTATCAAGCACAGTTGTTCTAGGGTCTCATTTAAGTCTCTTATATCCTTGTTTAATTTCTGTTTAGAGGATCTGTCCAGCTCTGTAAGAGGAGTGTTAAGGTCCCCTGTTATGATGGGATTATCAGATATCATATTGCTCAGACTGAGTAAGGTCTGTTTCAAGAATCTGGGAGCATTTAAATTGGGTGCATAGATATTTAGAATTGAAATGTCTTCTTGTTGAATTTTTCCCTTGACAAATATAAAGTGACCATCTTTGTCTTTTTTTGACTTTAGTTGCTTTAAATCCACATGTATCTGAAAAGAAGATTGCAACTCCTCTTTTTTTCTGAATTCCATTTGCCTGAAAATTGTCTTCCAACCCTTGACTCAGAGCTTTAATTTGTCTTTTGAAGCCAGGTGTGTTTCTTGCAGACAGCAAATGGATGGCTTGTGTTTTTTAATCCAGTCAACCAATCTATGTCTCTTCAGTGGGGAATTCAAGCCATTAACATTTATTGAGATAATTGATAAGTGTGGTAGTATTCTATTCGTCTTATTTTGTGAGAGTCCATTGCTTAGTTTTATCTTTTGCATCAGTGTGGAGATTTGGTTCTGTCCTTTAATTTCTGAGTTCTTACTTTGCTGCTGATCCATTGTGCTGGTCAGTGTGCAGAACAGGTTGAAGTATTTCTTGTAGAGCTGGTCTTGTTGTGGCGAATTTCCTCAATGTTTGTATATCCGTAAATGATTTGATTTCTCCATCAATTTTGAAGCTTAGCTTAGCAGGGTACAGAATTCTGGGCTGGCAATTGTTCTGTTTAAGTAGATTAAAAGTAGATGACCATTGTCTTCTTGCTTGGAAAATTTCATTAGAGAAGTCTGCGGTCACTCTGATGTATTTGCCCCTGTAGGTCAACTGGCGCTTACTCCTGGCAGCTTGCAGAATCTTT
This sequence comes from Nycticebus coucang, assembly GCF_027406575.1. Taxonomy (NCBI): domain Eukaryota; kingdom Metazoa; phylum Chordata; class Mammalia; order Primates; family Lorisidae; genus Nycticebus; species Nycticebus coucang. The sequence goes on along the minus strand of NC_069780.1, from coordinate 105,418,102 downwards.
TCTTTTGTCTTGACTTTGGACAGGTTCATCACAATATGTCTTGGAGAAGCTTGGTTAGAGTTGAGGCGACCTGGGTCCGATAGCCCTCTGTAAGCAGTGTGTCAGAATCTTTGGTGATATTTGGGAAATTTTCTTTTATAATATTCTCTAGTATGGCTTCCATTCCTCTGGGGCATTTTTCTTCCCCTTCTGGAATTCCTATAACTCATATGTTGGAACGCTTCATAAAGTCCCATAATTCTGACAGTGAATGTTCTGCTTTCTCTCTCTTCTTTTCTGCCTCTTTTACTATCTGAGTTATCTCAAAAACTTTGTCTTCTACCTCTGAAATTCTTTCTTCTGCATGGTCTAACCTGTTGCTGATACTTTCCATTGCATCTTTAAGTTCCCTGATTGACTGTTTCATTTCCTTCAGCTCTGCTATATCCTTTTTATATTCTTCATATCGTTCATCTCTGATTTGATTCTGTTTTTGGATTTCCTTTTGGTTATTTTCCACTTTATTAGCAGTTTCCTTCATTGTTTCCATCATTTCTTTCATTGTTTTCAACATGTGTATTCTAAATTCCCTTTCTGTCATTCCTAACATTTCTGTATAGGTGGAATCCTCTGCAGTAGCTACCTCATGGTCCCTTGGCGGGGTTGTTCTGGACTGGTTCTTCATGTTGCCTGGAGTTTTCTGCTGATTCTTCCTCATGGGTGATTTCTTTTATCTGTTTCCTTGCCCTAATTTTCCTTTCACTTCCTCTTGCTCTCATGCCTGTGGACTAAGGGTTACAGGACCAGAAGGGTGAGATGGTTTAAGAGCAAAAAAGGGATGAAAGAAAGGAGGACCAAGTGATAAGGAAAAAAAAAGAAAAATAGAGAAAGGAGAGGGGGTGGGTAAAGGGAATATTGACAAAAAGAAGAGAGGCACAGAAAGAGGGAGACAGAGCAATATAGGTGTACAGTAGGGTACTTCGATACAACCTTAAAAAAAAAAAACACCTTCTGGGGGTGCCTTGTGGGGTGGTTCCCTTGAGGTCAGCAGCTCTTTGCTAACCTGATCAGACACAGTACCCCACCTCCACCAAGTAGAGAGGAAAGACAAAAATGCTATAAATCAAACCAAAACAAGCAAACAGAAAACTTTACGGGATAAAATTGGCTGGAAAAACCAAATAATAGCGGTAGAAACACTGACAAAAATGAAGTTCTAATTATTGAAATAGGCAGCAATGGGAAATTATAATTAAACTAGAGAAATTGAGAAAGAAAAAGGATCTGTGTGGAAAAGGTTGAACTTAAAAAACGTAACAACAATCTACAACATCAAAATAAACAAAAAAAACAACCTAACCAAAAAAAAAAAAAAAAAACCACAACCAAAAACAAAGCAGTATGTATATGGTATTGAATATTGTCTGGGCAACACGTGGTCTTCTGGGGTATGAGATGTTAATCACAGTTCTGGTACGACTGGAGGCTGCTAGTTTCTCAAACCCCAGCAGGTAGACACCCTAAATCTCTCTTCAGCCCACTTAAAAGGCACTTTGAACTTGTTCACTTACTGAGCAGAAGCTTTCTCAGGGAAGTGCTTTTTGCTGGAATCACTGCTGAAGTGGCTATCCACTTACCCTGTGTGTCAAAACTGGTCTCCCTCTGCCCCCAAGGGTTAGGGCTGCAAGGAGGCTCAGACCCCGCCCTTAGGCTACTTGGTCGCTGGGTTACCAGCTCCCACCCAATTCCAGCTCTGAGACCCTGAGGGCGGAGCTTGCCAGGGCAGATCGCTCACAATGTCTGCCTGTGACCCAGAGCCAAACACTATTAGCTACGTCTGGCTCAGCAGCTCAGACTGGGGCCCTAGACAAAGGCCAAAGTTCCTCGCACTCCTGCTCAGGCTCTCCCCAAGGCAGTTCAGCTGAGTGCCAAGTCCGAAGACACCAAAACAGTTCACAGGTAAGGCCTTTCTGGTTTGCAGTCTCGCTGCTTCTGAACTTACAGTTGCGGGCGGGTTTAGACGGATTGAACACACGCGACCACTTGCCGGTTTTCCACTGTTTTAGTCCTCCTCTTGGGGTCCAGAAGTCTCTCGCTGACTCCCTGTATCCTGTCAGGGGTGATGGTAGGCAGATCCCACCAGCCAGAGATGCCTGGAGTCTTATATCCCCAGACTCACGGTGCCCAGATGCAAGGAAGCTGTTACTCGGCTGCCATCTTGCTCCGCCTCCTACTTTTTTTTGTAAATGTTTAATATTTTTTAAAGGACTGAAAGATTGTAATTTATCAAAAATGTCTTTAGATAATGGGGCAGGACTATAAAGGTCAAAATGACACTTGTGAATAGTTTGAATTTTTTGGTGAAGTTTTGCCACATCAAGACTAATATTATTATGAGACCATATTCCTAGGAGATGATTTTTTACTTTATCTTAATTCCACTGTGATTTATTATAGGGTTCATGGTAACACAAATCCATTGAAAATGAGCATGACAGCATAAAGGAAGATGTGCTTTGCACTTTGCACTTTATCTCCAATTAGAGTTATGACTTGCTCTAGTGCATTTTATTTTGTTTCTAGTCTTTTATCTACATCTTCCTATAAAGATAATGCTAAATAAGTATTCTGGGCTAATGTATTGACATAACAAGCTGTTTGTATAGATTGTGCAAGAGCCATAGCTGAAGAAACAGCAGTTCCCACTATAGCAATTAAAGCCGTAATACCTGCTATAATCATACCCCATTACTCTTTTCTCTGTAAAAAAAAGTTTTTGTAAATAATTGTTAAGTTCAATTAATGTTTGCAAACCTGATTCATCATACCAAGGTTGAGATAAAATCACAAGCAGTGTCGCAAAGTGTTGTTCCATCACAGCCATAACATGAAAGGATTAAAATGATTAATACAATTAGATAAATTATAAAATATACAATTTGAAGTAAATCCATGTTCAGCATTAGTTATGGAAATATTTTCAATTAACAAGAGTCTTGGGGGTGGCATACAGGCAATGACATGTAAAGTTAGAGTAACATTTGTTAAGTATGTCTGGGGTGTGGGTTTCATAACTTTTATTGGCTGCAGGGCAGTAGCAAGACCCCAAAGGCCTTTTTGAATGTCGCCTGCTTTTGTAGTTAAAATATTAGTTACCCATCCTGCAGTTGTAACATGATCATTAATATTATGAGGAAAAGGTAGTTTTCTAGTACTGGGAAGCAAGAAAAGCCATCTTGACATTCCCCTTGGTCACAAACTTGTGCAAGAGTTTTTTGTAAAGGAGATGTAAATGAAGACTTAACTTTAATCCCTTACTTTGGTGCTGCAAAGGGCAGCAGAGGGAGCAGAAATCAAATGAAGTTGGGCAAGTTACTTTTGGTTTTGGAATATGAAGACCCACTATAGCTGTAAGGTCTTGGGATTCAGGGTCTTCATCCAAGGAAGGAGAACATTCTGCCTCATATTTATGCTCCTTATTCTGAAGTTCTTTTTGAAATTCTGGGAAAAGGGGTTCCTCCACCAGAGCGGAAGGAGGGGTACCTGAGCTAGCATAAAAAGGAGGACACCCCTTTTTGTGACTGGGGTCCAAACAATCTCTAACAAGTCCCCAAAGTGAGAATATGTCAATATGTCAATAGGGATGGTAGAGGGCCCACGGGCCATGAGAGCAGAGCTTTCCTCCTACCTTTTCCAAGTGGCAGCATTAATAGTGCTTCCTCCAGGAACCAAGGACAAACATCCTGAACAAAATGTAAAAGCCATTCTAACTGAATAGCAGTGACCTTACAACCTCTAGTTTTAAGCATGGATTTAAGCCTTTGAATAAAGAGTTTTCACTCTTTTGAGCATGACTGTCCCATAATTTATTACTTCTGACAATGATTATCCCCGGCTAAGTACTCACCAACTGTGCAGTTTCACTTCTTTGTTCCAAGGGGAATTCCCTCACCTTTTCACTGCAACTTTCCCATACTCTGGTCCCTGTTCAGGCACCACCTTTCTCAAACCAGCCCAAAAGAGAACAAAACAGAGTAGGTGGGAATGGTGGGGAATGAGAGACGAGGATGGGACCAGGAGGTCTGGAGCAGTCACAGCTGCAGTCAGCACTGAACCCTGAAAACAGCTTTATTATATAGTATCTGAGCAAGGTCATTTATTTTAACAAAGTTGCTTACGAGAGGGAAATTGACGTCAATCATGGAGTAAAGACTAACTTTAGGGAAGAAAAGCTATTTGCCTTCCCGGCAAAACAAGGGAAAGTATGCAGGGGCTACATAACTTCTAGTAGAGGAGAAAGGATGTTGTTGTTCAAGGAGAAGCATCTGGGGTCCTTCCTTGAACATCTACCCAGGTTGTGGGGGCCTTGCCACCTCACAGCCCATACTCCACAATTTAGCAGCTATAAGCCCTGTTTAGCATGTTGACAGAATATTTGTTTTGTGATCCCTTAAGAAATGGAGCCATTATGAAGAATTATATTTTAGTGCCCCTCAGTATTTACTTTTTAAAAGTCTTTCAAATCTTCTGACATGTTAAGACAACCTTGCCTTTGTTTACGAATGTACTTCTGAACAGTTGGAACCTGGCAAAATTGTGGCAAATCAGATCCCCTTGCAAGAGTACTAGCATTTCCTCATCTGATCAATTTTTAAAACTTGTACCATAAATGTACCTTTGGGTATTTTCCCAGTATTTTATATTAAGCAATATAAACCTATGCCTATATTACCAAAAAAAAAATTTTATTTATGGGTCTATCAATAACATAGACTAATTTTAAGGTATAAGGATAATTTCATCAGTCTTGTAGTTGTACAGCAAACAGAAGTAAAGTTTCAGTATATTACACTGAATATGCAGGGCTGCATATTCTAGATTTTGTTCATAGTTAAGACTCCATTTTAAACAAAACACTTGGTCTGACAATTTCTCTTGTCAATATTCTTTTTTGGTGGTTGTTGTCGCAGTTGTTGGCCAGGGCTGGGCTTGAACCCACCACCCTCAGCATGGGGCCGGTGCCCTACTTCTTGAGCCACGAGTGCTGCCCCTCTTGTCAGTATTCTTTTTTTTTTCCTTTGCCATCCTTTTTTTTTTTTTAATTAAATCATAGCTGTGTACATTAATGCAATCATGGGGCACCATACACTGGTTTTATAGACCATTTGACATATTTTCATCACACTGTCTTGTCAGTATTCTACATTTAATATTAGAAGGCACATTATTTTGAAGTGCTTTTAGTAAAATATCAAAGCAGCAATTCCTACTAAGAGAAGTAGTATCAGAATTTTTTTCCAAACTACACATGCCAGTGATCGTTGCTGTATTTGTTTTCTGTTGCTACTGTAGCTAATTACCATAAACTTAGTCCTAAGAGGTAAGAAAAATTAAGTAGGGTTAGGGACCAGAGTGATGGAAGGAAGAGGGTGCATTTTTAAGGTTGAATTTGTGTGATGCTAAAAGAATTTCTAACTAGTTTCCCAAAGAAACATTTATCACAAAACCTTATGCAGAAGACATTAATCATCGCTGATCATCTGTGTGGTTAAGACATAACTTTTACTCCCCAGAGCTTATGTTTTCTGTGTGTGGGTTTTTGTTTGTGTTTCTTGTGATTTATTTCCTTTCCAGTTGAAAAAACAGTAGGTCTTCAGAAATTAGTTCCAATCCATTAAAATTAAAAAGTGATCAATGGTCTTGGTTCTGAAGAATGTCAGAATTGTTTAAGAGAAACCTCTGTTCCACCACTGCCTTGTTGACAGTTTCACAGATGGATGGAAAGGAGGGAATTGCGTGCCTTGAATTTTCAAGGAAGAAAAAGCCAATTATTTTGAAATAGGGCAAGTAGAGATACTAATAATAAAAAAAACCCTGCATGCCACTCGTCTCTCATCAGCTGGCTATTTGCCAGCCATCACACCTGAGCTGCTTTAAGAAATGTCAGACAAGGCTCAGCACCTGTAGCTCAGCAGCTAGGGCACCAGCCACATACACAGGAGCTGGTGGGTTCGAACACAGCCCAGGCCTGCCAAACAACAATGACAACTACAACCAAAAAATAGCTGGACATTGTAGTGCATGCCTGTAGTCCCAGCTACTTGGGAGGCTGAGGCAAAAGAATCACTTAAGTTCAAGAGTTTGAATTTGCTGTGAGCTGTGATGAGACAACACTCTATCCAGGGTGACAGCTTGAGACTCTTTCTCAAAAAAAAAAAAAAAAAAAAAAAATGAAAGAAAGAAAGCAAAAAAGAAATGTCAGAAAACATAAATATTTTACAAATGGGAAGCTCAAAGCACTGCTCAAAAATGAACACTTGCCCTTTGGCTCCACCTCCAGCATTCCACAAAGAGGTCTGCAAAATGGAAGTTTGGGCATGTTTCAGATGGGATATAATTGTCATGGTCCAAGGAATTGGATCATTTTCTTCCTTCATAGTTTAGGGACTTGGTTACTCTACTTAGGTATCATGGTATAGAAGAGAAAGTACTTTCTTTCTTTTTTTTTTATTGTTGGGGATTCATTGAGGGTACAATAAGCCAGGTTACACTGATTGCAATTGTTAGGCAAAGTCCCTCTTGCAATCATGTCTTGCCCCCATAAAGTGTGACACACACCAAGGCCCCAACTCCCCTCCCTCTTTCTGCTTCGAGAAAGTACTTTCTAACATCTAACACATGAGATGCTTTAATATAATAAGTATGTGGCTGCGATTATTTTGTTTTGTGTTTTGTTTTGTGTTTGTTTATTTTGGCCTACTCAGACTAACCTAGCATGGGGAGTTCTCACTCTCACTTTGTTTGTTTATTTTGGCCTACTTAGACTAAACCAGCATGCTCGAGTTCTCACTCTAAAAACACCAATTCATTCCAAAAGTGTCACAGCCAAGCCACTTCTCTCAATGACTATTGCATCAAGAAGCAAATTTCAAAGTAGGCGGAGAGAGCTGTTTCTGCCAAGTGTATTCCGGAGGCACACTCTCACAAGTCGCCCCTATGTCTGAAGGCTTACGTGTTCACGCTGAATCTAAGAAGAATACTAGTGAGGGTCTGATATTTTACTTGAGTGATTTCTGTACTCACATTAACTAAATGTATACACATAAAGGACCAAGCCATACCAAGTTTCAGTAATGAATCAGAAAGGGGACTAGAGATTGAATTGTCCCCTGAAAAGTTGTCTTTTGCTTCTTCTGGAATCACTTAGCTATCAGTAATCCCCACTACTCCCTGTTCAACCTGTTTTTCAGAGAAAGAAATTAACAGAACAAAGAGAAAACATATAATTAAATTTGGCTGGGTACGGTGGATCACAAGTATAATCCCAGGACGGAAAGAGGATCCTTTGAGCTCAGGATTTTGAGACCAGCCTGAGCAAGAGTGGGACCCCATCTCTATTTTAAAAAATAGAAAAACAAGCCGGCATTGTGGCAGGCATCTATAATCTCAGCTACTTGGAAGGCTGAGGCAGGAGGATCGTTTGAGCCAGGAGGTTGAGGTTCCTGTGAGCTCTGATGATGCCACAGCACTCTACCCAAGGTGAAAAAATACATCAATAAAAAAATATTAAATTTCAGGAATTGTTGCCCAATTGCCCTGCCAAATAGCGATGTCAAGAAGGGGGTGGAAGAGGGGAAAAGTGCAGATTTCAGGACAAAATGATCTCATTCAAAAGGAGATCGTGTTATTGTGACATTTGGGCTGATTTCTGGAGGCTAACAATTCCACAATTTATTAACTGTTCCTCTCTTTCTTATTGTTATGATGTATAATGATTCTTTCAGATAGATCAGGAGATCTTAGCCAGTGGAGATTTTGCCTGATCACAGACGTTCAGCAACACCCAAATGTTTCTTTCTGACATGTTATGAATAAAGCCCAGGCACGTGCCGACCACGCAGGACAGCAAAAGCATTGAGAAGCCCTGGAATAGACGGTCCTCAAACTAGTGGCTATTCGGTCTTGTGCCTTAAAGCGAAGCCTGCCATTGCAGAGGGTGCAAAAAAAATAAAATGTATGCACATTTTAAGAAAGGGAGACATTGTATTCAAATTATAATACTCAAATCATGTTCGACTTCTGTAAATTATAAAAGAAACAAGACACAATAAATACACAAGATAGCAAACGTTGTTGGTACATATTGAATGTTACAATTTGAATGCAGGTTTTTCTTTGTAATAAAAACTGCATTAAATTTGCAATGCTCTATATCCGTGATTTTCACCCCCTGGGTACGTGGCACACTGGTGTGCTGTGAGAGGATTTTAGGTGTGCCATGAAAATTTTTAAAGATCATTCAATTATTTTCAAAAGGAGTTCAAAGCACAGTAAGTATATTCTTTTTCTTTACTTTTTTTTTTTGACCAACATAATTTTCTTTACTTTTTTTTTGATCAACGTAATTTAAGTGTGCTATGAGATTATAAAGGTTGAGCAATGCTGCTCTTTGTATACCAATAATGAAAGATGAACACAGGCAGGTTGAGCATGTCCTGACACTTATGACTCTGTGGTAGAGGCTCACCTCATGTTCTTCCTCTATAAATGTTGGTGGTTCCCCAGCAGGGACCTTCCTCAGTCCCTCTTGCACACATGTCCCTGGAGATCTCAACCTATCTGACAGGTGACAACTCTGCAAACTTTATCTGGTAACTTTGGGCTATAAATTACATCATATCATCTCTGTGAAGCAGAAGCACAAATTCTGAGACTAGACACGCCCGGGTGTAGATGATGCCTGCTTTGTGGATATGGAAGAGGTAAGGTCATTCACTGAACATGTATCGTGTGTCTGAGATGCACCAAGCACCCTTGCAGGGGAGGGAGGGGTTGGGGAAGTCGGCGCCAACCACAGGGTTCCTGCTGGGTAGAAGAGGAGCCAGGATCGGGGGTAACTGCTGGGTGGGAAGAAAATGGAGAAGACAATGGAATGAGAGCAGAAGGGTGAGGAGGAGGAAGCAGAGGATGGAAAACCACGCTCAGAAATTCAGACACTCGATGTCCTCAGGTCTAGATGACACTACGAAATGTTTTTGGCTTTTCCGTGTTGGTGCCTCTCCCCGGACAACTTGACAATATCAGAACCATTTGAGACATGTCATGATTCCTCTAGTGACAGTTTTTAGTTAGTTCATAAAAATTCACCAGAACCATAAAACAAAAACAGAAACCATTTCTTATTACAAATGAGCATGAATGAATGAAGGGTGTTTGCTAGGGTGTTGCTACATGTGTTAGGCTCTCTAAAGGCTAAATAATTATGGAAGAAATCCTATGTATATAATACACATATATGTGCATATTTGTTCACATATGCATATAAATTCTATATATGCCAAAAACCTTCTAGAACTATAGACAAGAGATGACAAGATGGGGTTACTCCTGCTGCCTGGTAAGGAAAAATGGAGTCCTAGAAGCATGAGGTGGGGTTGATCTTACAATAATGCTTTTGAATTAAATATTTTGCCTGTGCATGTTTTTCTTAGCTCCAAAAATATCAAAATGAAAATGAAAACATTTTTAAAATTATACTCACTAAGAGGAAAGAAAGAGGATATAAGAGACCCACAGCTTGTTCAGCATTTTGAGTTTTCTTTGAATTTGCATAATTGCATAGTTTAACTTCTTTTTTTTTTTTTTTTTTTTTGTGAGAGGCTATCCAAGCTGGGATTGTTATTTGTTATTGTTGTCATTTGGATGTTTGGTCAGCTGTTTAGTTCCTCATTTTGTTTCTGTGATAAAAGACCACCTCAGGACAGCTTACTCTGCGTACTTATTCCTCATTCCCAAGAGTACAACTTCCCTTCCGCCCTCTTTGTCTATATAAATATTATTCCTCTAATTCAAGTTCCAGGATCCTCCCTTTTAGAATCCATATATCATCTTCGTCTGTCACCTAGAATAAGTAAGCCCTACCTAGAAGTATTTTGTCCCCATGGGAAAACTTACTCTGTCCCCGCTTCCATAGCCAACTACAAGCTCAGAAGGCTACACCCTGTATTTCCAACATTCCCTCTGTCACTGCTTTACATGACATTTCACTGGCTCACTGGTTCTTCAAATGCATTACATTTCTAGTATCGCCCTTACAGTTTGTTAGTTTTTTGTTTTACTAACTAGTTTTGAATAGCTTTCCATTTGTATTTGTGTATTTATTCTCATCTTAAGCAAATTGGAAGGAACTTAAACTCAGGGGTCTGGTTTAACCACATTTTTTGAGAGTTGGGCAGAATTTACAGGCTGAATGATCTTTATAAAGTTATTGAGAAAAGCAAATCTCTCCCGAGAGAGAAGCCTTGTTTAAAAAAAAAACACTAGCAATGCAAAACTTGTCTGTCCACAGAGAGTGGGAAAAAATCCATGCCGTGTCCGTCTGCGTCTGCAATATGCTGACTGATGGTGGGCCCCTTCCTGGGTGAACTTTATCAACTGTAGAAATAATCCTGGGACCGTGGGAAGACACCTCATTAGCAAAGAAAATATATATCTTCGCCACAGCTCAAAGAGACACAGTCCATTTAAATGAAGATAAAGAGGCCAAACAAAAGAATGACAATGGAGACTGTGTTGCTGGACTGTCAGGAGAGGAGATGTAATGCTGCCCTTTGTCATTTCTCGTCATGCCAGTGACAGACTATAAAACTCCTACTGTTCCCCAATGCTGTCCTCGTCACTTTCTGAGCCAACTTTTGCCTTGGCAGACACTTGGCATGTGGTAGACGTATGATTTATTGCCTCATTTAATCAAGACTGTGCAGGAAACAGTGATTTTTTTGGTAAATTGCAAATTAGGCATCTTATCACTTATTCTTAGCAGCAGAAATGAGGTATACACAGGTATGTGCATGCGTCTGTGGGTGTTCATGTGTACCCTTGTGTGTGTGCATGTTAATACGCACGCCCTCTCCGGAGAACACCATTTATATATTGCTTCATAAGAAATTTAAATAATGGCTTCTATTCCTTCTGCTTCCCCAAGAAAAGAAAATTTATGCATTACTATAGAAAATAAATGCAGCTATCCTGAATCAGTGTTTTTCAGTGTTTATTGTCATGGAAAATAAGAGCCTGCTCAGATTCCAGGGCTAATAAACAGCCCCTATATGGAGATTATTGGCAATTTAGAGGCTGTATCTCTTCATTTTGCTTCTCATTTTACAAATACATTTTACATTCTTTGGGAGAATCTCTTCTAAAATTTGGGGAAGCACTGGCTTGACGGTAAAAGGAAACCATTCATTATCCAGCACATAAAGGAACAAAATTTCCCGGAAATAATATCACCCATTTAAAAATGGGTCCTTGGACCCTGATTAAGTTGAAATGGAGTGCACGTGGCCAGGGCTAGGTGGCTGGGAGAAAAATCGCTTCCTAGAGTTCAGCGGTAAATAGGCAATTCATTTTGACGTAATGAGGAAGAGCGATGTTAACAGCCAGAGGTCACGAAACAGCAGAGATGGAAATGGCCTGTTAGATCATTTTCTCCATTCCCTGGAGAAAAGGACCAAATTATATTTCTCGGTGCTTTGTCCAGGGTAGCTTTCAATTACTCAAGCAAGGGACTCTCACCCCTTTGGCTTTTCCCTGGACCTTTATCTTCCCTCCCGGCCCCAGCCCTCGGGACTGCTGGCAAAGCCTGGGTCTTGTCAGAATTCGCCTGCAGGCCATCAGGAAAGTGCTCTGTGCATGCCTCTGGACTCAGGTTCTCTTCTCTTCCATTGAACTTCCAGTCCTTTCCCCACTTTACCTCTGTTTTTAGCATCCTCATGGCCCTTTTACTCTGAGTCCAAACCAGAGCTGTTTCTTAGCAGGAGAATCCCTCTGATACAAAATTCCCACCTGTTTCAAAAAGTAAATGATGATGGTACCCAGTGCAATGCTCCTCACAAAGGTTCCCAAGAACACCTTGGATAATGAGTAGAAGGTTTGAGAGAGATACATAACAGGAGGAAACACGACCTCGCCAGATAGCAGACCCCCTCACAAACATCAGGGGTTGGTTTTTTCCTTTCTTAGCTGTTCGGTGACTCACATCGTGTCTTCCGACTGGGTTGGAGTAGCTGCCGTGTTTCTTATTCCCCACCCCTTCTAATGTAGTTATTGAGAAATCCAGCCATTTGTCTGGGGGACCAAGGGAGCAGGGAGGGGGAGCAGTGGTAGGGGTCACAGTGTAAGGCACACCTCTTGGGAGGCAAGACACAATTAAAGAGGATCTTTACCTAACAAATGCAAACAGGGTAACCTAATTCTTTGTACCTTCAATGAACCTAAAACAATAAAACAAAATTTTTTTGGAAAACAAAAAAGAAAGTGGGGGGAACGCAACTCTGGTGGACTAAACAAATATCTGTGACATCGCTATTTGGCAGGGCAATTGGACAACAATTCCTGAAATTTAGTATTTTTTTATTGATGGGACTATAGGCACCCAACACCTCATCCGCCTAGTTTTTTCTATTCTTAGTAGAGTTGGGGTCTCAGTCTTGCTCAAGCTGGTCTCAAACTCATAAACTCAAGCAATCTACCTACCTCAGCCTCCCAGAGTGCTAGGATCACGGGCGTGAGCTGCTGCACCTGAGAAGCATCCTTCTTTTTTTAATTAAATCACAGCTGTGTACATTGATATGATCATGGGGCACCTTCTTAATGGCTGGTGCGTGTCTAGGTGCTCCCAAGGCAGGCAATCTGCAAACACCAAAGGGACTTCCTCTCCATAGGTATGTGCTGAAATATAGAAATCCAGCTGTCCAGATCATTCGTGTCTCCCCATGAGATACAAATTAGGGAATTCAAAGGAGATGGGGAAAGCTTGCCAACAGGTTTCTGGGTCTCCCCACCAGCTCTAAGCCTGTGTCCACGTGTTTCCTGGCCTTTGGTGAGTGGTCCCCTCAGGATGTCCTGGCCAGGCTCAGCAATAGCGATGGTCACTGGCCCATCTTCCTCCCTGGGGACAGTTCTCATAGGCAGGCTAGAAAGCTTTCCGCACTCCGCTATTATATTTCCCCGACATCATAAGCATAAGTTATTGAACAGACTTAAATCCGTGATGAGCTTACAGTACTCCAAAGTCATTATTTTGACATCAGTGACTGTTGTAGAGGCAGCAAACTGCAGGGGATCAGATGGATGCCACACTGACCAGAAGAACATCCAGAGTTTGTGTTTTGACTAAACCTGTGATGTGTATTTAGACACAGCCAAAGGAAAACATTGAAATAACAGCCATAATGACGCCCATAGCAAAAACTAAGTATCTGATAAGCAGAGATCTACTTGGCAAGTAAAACTTAAAAAGGGAAATGGTAGAATAATAGAAATAGAAAGAATATTTCAGACCAACCTGTCACATCCCCTCCACCTTATAGCTGAGGAAAGCAAGGTCAAATGGTGCGAAGCGGCTACCCACAGCCACGCAGCCAGTCAGCAGGAGAGTTAGTAGAACCCATGTCTTTGACTTTTAACTGCAAATCACCAAAGGTGATTTTTTTCTTTTTTTTGGGGGGGGGGGGTTATTAATATTTAGTTGTTACCCTAAACATGAAACTCACCAACACATGATACAGTCTCCATATATATTCATGAAGCATAAATGAAATTTCTGAAAGAAGAGAAAAATATGTAATAGAAAACTCCTAAATGTACCTCTCACTGCACAGCAAAATTTTGTTTTAGTGAAACTTTGTATTTCATTATTGCCATATGGTGATACATGAACCCCTGGCACAAGTGGTGTTTTTGAAATTATGTTCACTCTCCTAGGTTACTGAAATACTACTTGGGGGAGTTTTAATAGTAATATGTCCACTTATAGTCTAGGACCCCTGATGGAAAAAAAAACCCCAGTTCTTTTTTTTTTTTTTTTGTAGAGACAGAGTCTCACTGTACCGCAAACCCCAGTTCTACAAATATTTCATACTGACTAGATAAATCTGGCTGTTTCATAAAAATACCGTAAGTTCTTTTGGTATTACTTAGAATTTAGAATTATTAAACGACTTTAAAAGTAGTCTTCAGGCCAGACACAGTGGCTCATGCCTATAATCCTAACACTATGGGAGGCCGAGGCAAATGGATCCCTTGAGTTCAAGAGTTCAAGCAGCCTGAGCAAGAGTGAGACCCCCTCTCTACCAAAAATAGAAAATAGGCATGGTGGTGGGCACCTATAGTCCCAGATACTCAGGAGACTAAGGCAGGAGGATCGCTTGAGCCCAGGAGTTTGAGATTGCTGTGAGCTATGACACCACAGCACTCTACCAAGGGTGACAGAGTGTCTCAAAAAAAAAAAAAGGTGTTCTTCAAAGATTCTATACTTGAATTAAAAATAATATAAAATCACGTTTAATAATATTTTAGAAGAGAATCTAAAAATTGTGCAGACAGAAGACAAGCTAATTTTTTTTAATTTGAGGCCATCTCCAGCAACTCCCTTGTTTGAGGGTTCAGTCTGCTACTTTGGCTGTTGGTAGCCTCCTTCATTGTGAATTAGGGATAACTAGGTATCACACCTGAACCTCTAAGAGAGCAGAAACCCCACCAAGTTCAGTCCATAAAGTTCAAACTGGAGGATTTGGTCTAAACATCTCCCGGACTCCACCAGGCCGTCAGACCCCTGATGCGCTTAGTGAATTCACACCATACAATCATTTTAGTGCATCGGAATGGGCTTTGGTAGAAGAAAAATACACAGTCAGAAAGTGGACCAAGAGGAAAAGAAAACATGTGGCGATAGTACTTGCTGAGTGCCAGAGAATTTCCTATAAGCCAAAAATAGAGAAGTCTCCATTTGAAGTTGGGAAGACCACTCCCAGATGCCCAGCAACTCTTTGATTCTCACTTGGAACACCCAGGAAGTGAGAATATTCTAGAATTGCTTCCTCCAGGGCAGTTCTAGAAAATCGCTCTTCTTTTCTACCAAGAAAGGCCCTTTTGGTCTTCAGGAAAGAAGTAAGCTCACCTTGGACAGTGGTGAATTGACAAAAGGAATAATAAAGCTTAACAAAAGTGGGGGGTTTTCTCTTATGTGGGTGTGTATTAGATCGTCTACTGGCACATTAGAGAAAAACACAAATCAATTCAAGTTGGGGATGGGGGAACAAGGGAGCAGGGGTAGGGGTTACAGTGTAAAGCACACCTCTTGAGGGGCAAGACAATTAAAGAGGAACTTTACCCAACAAATGCAAACAGTATAACCTAATTCTTTGTACCTTTAATGAACCTGAAACAATAAAATGAATTTATTTGGGGGGGAAAAAAAAAGAAAGTGGAGGAAACACAACTCTGGTGGACTAAACAAATATCTGTGACCTACTTCTAGTCCTCAGTGACAGGCAAGACACAGTTTTCATGAGACAATACCTCCTGTGATCCACAAAATACAATTCACAAATAAACCTATAGAATCCTGCCTGTTTGTACTTTTAGTGACACGGAAAGACTTTGAGTCTGAATACGTTACAGTAATGAGATTATAAAGTTTCTTAACTATTCATTGCTGTGAGAAATCTTTCTAGAACAGGGTACTGCTAGGACACACAGCATATTCTCCTGCTGATCACTGATCAGTTGCCTTTGACTGGGCAACTGTGTCCATTGACACCGTCTGGTAAAGTCCTGTAGAATTCTGCTCCACAGCTTGTGCAGAAGAGAGCCGGGAGACCGTTGTGGCCAGGTGGAGGGAGTCACGGGCAGACGGGAAGCAGGGTTTCTGCGTGGCACACCTGTTTGAGAACAGAGAGAGCACCCCAGAAGCAGCTGATCATTTGGGCTGCTATGGTATGTGTTCATTTACTGCTTCCCAAAACTTTCGTCTTTATATTTAGTAGACCCCAGATGAACTACCAACATCACACCAAGAAATAGAAAAGTCTGTGTTTTGGGTCTTTCAGACTTAGCATTCAAAGGCATTTTTTCAGATTAAAAATACACCGTGTCTCTTCATAAGCACAAGTGAATGACTAGAGTCTCCAATTACTGACTCAGCTGTAAATGTTTATTGAATGAATGCTGACGTGTCTTTAACCAAAGCCCACATGGACGTCTGACCATCCATCGCACTTGAAGAGAGTGTTTTTCAACCTTTTTTATTTTATGGCACACTTGAACCTATGGTTAAACTTCCATGGCTCACTTAAATTATGTTGATCAAATAATAATAATAATAAAAGAAAGAATATTCTCACTGTGCATTGAACTTCTTTCCAAAAGAATTGAATTAATGGATCTTTAAAAATTTTGTGGCACACTTAAAATCCTCTCATGGCACACTGGTTGAAAATCATTAATTAGGAGGACAACCCAGTCCCTCAGGTCCTGGAGAGAGTTTGGATGCCCCACCTGTATGCGTATGTCCCTGTCACAGGTCTCCCCCTGGGCTATGCCCAGTCCAAACTCTGGAATCTTTGTTTTTCATAGGGATGTCTGTATCTCTGTTTGTTACACAAAGCACAAAGTAGAAGGAAACCTATTTTTAGCTAAAACACCCTTGTGAAAAATCCCACCTGTATGCTTTGTTATTTGAAAATTAGAAAGCCAGATATTATTGCAATTGACACATTTGTAAAACATAGTTATAGAGATGTCAAGGAAAAACGGGAAATTAAGATTTTTTTAAACTACATTGATAATAAGAAATAAGAATAAACCCGTAAATATAGAGACACTCCAATACAAGGTAACTCTGACACCTGTTAAATTGGATAGTAGGCTACACCTGTCAGAAATTCCAATGAAGCCCTCATAACCTCTTAGACATGGGAAGAGTGAAAGCAGAAAGCAAAAAATGTGAAATATGCAAGAGCCTATTCCAGGCCTAGCAGGTGGCTCAGGCCCGTGACCCAGCACTCTCGGAGGCTGAGGCAGCAGGATTGCTTGAGCTCAGGAGTTCGAGACCAACCTGAGCAAGAGCAAGACCCCCATCGCTACTGAAAGCTGAAGTCTCAGCTACTTGGGAGGCTGAGACAGAAGGATGGCTTGAGCCCAGGAGTTTGAGGTTGCTGCGAGATATAACACCATGACACTCTACCTAGACTGACAGACTGAGATTCTGTCTCAACAACAACAAAAACAAGTGCATGTCCCACAGAAAGCTATCAAATGCTCTCACTTGGTATAAAATGAACAGAGAGATTAATGCATTTGATCACAGCCTATAGGAAATGTTTTATTTTATAAGGTACCTGATTTTATTTTGTCCCCACTGTTTGTTTTCAATTAGGGAGGGAAACATCTCCGAAATTTAGATAATCTGCTAAGAAATATTTCCAAACCTTGAATACCTAAGTTTGAAATGAGGTGGCATTAGCATTGTACCTGCCTCCCCTGGCTGTGTCTGTCTAACTCCAAGTCAGCCTCCTTTACCACTTTGAAAGTAGCCAGATGCTGAACTTCCTTACAGCTTGCTGTGACCTGGTAGGGTTGGAAATCTGTGTGGTTCTTGTGGATTTGACAGCTATTTTTCTCCTCTGTTGTTTTACATGCAGCGTCTCCAGCACATAGAATATGAGGCAAAGCCTGACTTTGGCCAACAAGCAGGGGTGAGGGTAGCCCACTTGCAGAACAGGCTGGAGTTGAACAGGTGGCTGGGGTCCGGCAGCCCCTGCCTGGTGGAGCTCGGGAGTGTCAGTGATTTGTCCTGTGTTCAAACCAGAGGCAATGTTTGCAGCATACAAAGCATTTGAGAAAGCCAGGCCTAAAAACCTCCAGAGGTGACTAACGTCTTCTTATTAGCACCTCCCTTCTAAATGCGGAAGGGAACAACGGGGGCTTTGAAAACGCTGCGCTAAGATTTGTCATTCGTGTTATCCACCCAGCATCAGTGACCACGGATGTAATTCTGCTGCAACTGACGCTCTGCACCCTCTCTCTGCCTTCCTAGACCACTTGAAAGATAAGTTAGAAGAATACATGGCCCGGTTTTCCCAAGTGAGGATCCTTCGCACCAAGAAAAGGGAAGGGCTCATCCGGACCCGGCTCCTGGGTGCGTCGATGGCCAGAGGGGAGGTACTGACCTTCCTCGACTCCCACTGCGAGGTCAACGTGAACTGGCTGCCCCCACTGCTCAGTGAGTTCGTGCCCCATGCAGCCCTTCAAGAGTCGGGGTTGGGGTTGGTGTTAGGTAGGATTAGGGTTAGGTTTATGGTTAGGGCTAGGGTTGGGATAAAGTTTAGGATTAGGATTGTGGGTAGGGTAATGGTTAGGGTTAGAGTTGGGGTTAAGGTTGTGGTTGTGGTTAGGTAGGGTTATGGTTATGATCAGTGTGTGATAAGTGTTGGGGTTAGATTTAGAGCTAGAGCTGGGGTTGGGTTTAGGATTAGGGTTGGAGTTAGAAGTGGGGTTGGGTTTAGGGTTAGGGTTGGAGTTCAGGAGTTCACGACCTTTGGGGCAATATAGCAAGACCCCATTTCTATAAAAAACAGAATAAAGGAAAGCTATTCAATCTCTCTCTTCAAGTTCAAAAAGAATGAAATATCAGTTCTGACGCTAGTTCTGGCTCTCACGAACACATCTCTGGGCCTCAATCTGTTCCTTTTGAAAATGGAGATCTGGGCTAGGGGAGATGCCTCTGGGCGGCCAAGGCCAGAGGATCCCTTGAGCTCAGGAGTCTAAGACCACCCTGAGCAAAAACGAGATCTGGTCTCTAAAAAGAGCTGGCATTGTAGCAGGCAGATGTAGTCCCAGCTAGCCAGGAGGCTGAGCCCAGGAGTTTGCAGTTGTTGTGAGCTATGATGACGCCACAGCACTCTACCCCCAGTGATAGAGTGAGACTCTGTCTCAAAAAGAAAATACAAATAAATAAACAGGTACTACATAATAGTTAAGACATGAACATGGGGAATTATTCTGCACCAGAATATAGTCAAAGTGTAAACACCTTAACATTTTCTTGGATTTATAATTCTGTTTCTTTGGGGTTATTCCTTTCCCTTTTGGGCACCAGACTCTAACCCTAAATATATAGCTGAACCTCTGCATTTACAGTAGATGCCCGCCCCCCCATGCAGGGCTGCCTTCCCGCTTACAGGCCTTACATGCTCACACTATGAGGAAGATAAGGAGGAAACTATGTCACGTTGCACTTGAACTGCTGCGAACACAAGGAATTGAAAGTAATTGAAGCTTCAAGACACATGTGTGTCTCACATCAAGCTTCGCTGTTTTTGTTTTTTATTTGACAATGAAGTCCCATAAGAAGTCCAGTTGTGGATAAGAAATAAATTGTGAGCCCCCCCACAAAATAAAAAATAAATCTCTTTTTAAAAAGTTCCTGTGTTGTACAAATTTTGTCCTCTTTATTTTTCCAGATTTTGATAAATCAGCTTTGATTGTAAATATATCCCTGGCCTTGGAACCACAGCCACTAACAACTGCCTTCACAATAGCTGCCTGCAAAAGAATGATTTGCTATTGACTGCTGGGTAGGGTTTCAGCTAGACCAGCAAAGCTCCATTAGTAAACGATGTGCAGCAGGGGTTGGGGGGGGGTGGGGGATCGATGGAAAGCATACGGGATTTTTAAAAGGAAACAACCAGCACTGAAGACCCCCACAAATCACCCCACCCACGTGCCCCCATGCAGACAACTATCCAGTCATACTAATCAATGGGGATGTGTCCAAGTTCCTGCAGCCAGAGACTCCTCTGAGCTTTTAATTAAAAGTACCTTGTCCAGGGACACAGCAATTTAGAGCTTCATCAGCAACAGTGAGATTCCCGCAAACTGAATCTGACCCGTACCGCGTTGACTACACTCAAGGAAGTCTGTGAAAGGCCTAATTTATTTATGAACCAAAGAAAATCCCTAAATGCCAATTATTGAGTCTCTGATTGTTCACTAAGAATCTCCCAAAACAGGAGAAGAGGAAGATAGAACAGAAAAACAAGGCAGAAAAGGATAATAAGAGAAAATGCACAACCTAGATTTTCTCATTAAAGCATTTCATATCCTGAACGCCAGAAAGGTAAAAAATGATGCCAGCTCAGGAGCACTATCATTTTGTTTTGTTTTGTTTTGTTTTTCTTTTTCCTCTATCAGTGTCTTGATACATCACACATCATCCAAAATGAAAAGAAAAGTGAGGCCACTGTTTCTTGGTTCATTTTTCACCTCAGGATTATACCTGCGTTTCAATTTCCCATTAAGAATCTGTTTGTTTGATTCCTGGAAATTGAAATGTAGGCACAAGGCTTGGTTGAAATAGTAGTCCTCTTGCCTCTACCCTGATCGAGTAGAGCTGGATGAGGGCTGAGAGGGAATTTTAAGGGAGAGCTGACAGTTCATTTAACAGACACATTCTCTTCAGGTCATCTTGGAACTCTTTGTTGGTCACAGCACTTGGAAATCAAACCTGATTCTAAATCTGATTGGAGAAAGTCTGCTGAAACTTTTATACTAAAATACCTGCAGGGGTGATGGAAGAAATATTTTGGACACAGCAACACTGGTCTCCTATGTCAATGTCATCTCTGGGAAAACACCATTTAGATAAAGATTACAATCCATTATGTGGCTTGCCCAGGTGAAAACAGATGACCAGAGAGTCCTTAAGTGGAAATGGTACTGGGGATCTCTCTGTCCACTAATCGGTAGAAATAAGATAAAGGCCACCTCAGGGTCTCAGAGGCTTAATGGGCAATACCACCTAAAATTGCAACCCTTGGCTGGGCACAGTGGCTTAGGCCTATGATCCCAGCACTCTGAGAGGCTGAGGCAAAAGGATCCCTTGAGCTCAGGAGTTCAAGACCACCCTGAGCAAGAGTGAGACCCCATGTCTACTAAAAATAGAAAAACTAGCTGTGCACTGTGATAAATGCCTGTAGTCCCAGTTATTTGGGAGGCTGAGGCACGAGGATCACTTGAGCCCAGGAGTTTGAGGTTTCTGTGAGCTATGATAATACCATCACACTCTACCCAGGGTGACAGAGTGAGACTCTGTCCCAAAAAAGAAAAACAAATCTGAAGGAACTCAGCAAGATGGCGGCTGAGTAACAGCTTCCTTGCATCTGGGCACCGTGAGTCTGGGGAGATAGGACTCTAGGCATCTCTGGCTGGTGGGATCTGCCTATCATCAACCCTGAGAGGATACAGGGAGTCAGAGAGAGACTTCTGGACCCCAAGAGGAGGACTAAAACAGTAGAAAAACAGCAAGTGGTCACATGCGTTCAATCCATCTAAACCCGCCCGCAACTGTAAGTTCAGTAGCAGCGAGACTGCAAACTGGAAAGGCCTTACCTGTGATCTGTTTTGGTGTCTTTGGACTTGGCACTCAGTTGAACTGCCTTGGGGAGAGCCTGAGCAGGAATGTGGAGAACTTTGGCCTTTGTCTAGGGCCCCAGTCTGAGCCGCTGAGCCAGACGGAGCTAATAGTGTTTGGCTGTGGGCTACAGGGAGCCATTGTGAGTGATCTGCCCCGGCAAGCTCTGCCCTCAGGGTCGCAGAGCTAGAATATGGGTGGGAGCTGGTAACCTAGCAACTGAGTAGCCTAAGGGTGGGGTCTGAGCTGCCTTGCAGCCCTAACCCTCAGGGGCAGAGTGAGACCAGTTTTGGCACACTGGGTAAGTGAATAGCCACTTCAGCAGTGATTCCAGTGACAAGCACTTTCCTGGGAAAGCTTCTGCTCAGCAAGTTTACAAGTTCAAAGTGCCTTTTAAGTGGGCTGAAGAGAGATTTAGGGTGTCTACCTGCTGGGGTTTGAGAAATCAGCAGCCTCCAGTTGTATCAGAACTGTGATTAACATCTCATACCCTAGAAGACCATGTGTTGCCTAGACAATATTCAACAACATATACATACTGTTTTGTTTTTGGTTGTGATTTTTTTGTTTGTTTTGCTTTCTGTTTTTGGTTTGGTTGTTTTTTTGTTTATTTTGATGTTGTTGATGTTGTTTTGTTTTTTAATTTCAACCTATTCTGTACAGATCTTTTTTCTTTCTCAATTTTTATGGTTTAACTATAATTTACCATTACTGCCTTTATCAATAACTAGAACTTCATTTCTGCTAGTGTTTCTACCACTATTATTTGGTTTTTCACCCAATTTTATCCTGTAAAGTCTTCTGTTTGCTTGTTTTGGTTTTATTTATAGCATTTTTGTCTTTCCTCTCTACTTGGTGGAGGTGGGGTACTGTGTCTGATCAGGTTAGCAAAGAGCTGCTGACGACAAAGGAACCACCCAACTGGGCAGCCCCAGAAGATAGTTTTTTTTTAAGGTTGTGTCAAAGTACCCTACGATACACCTATATTGCTCTGTCTCCATCTTTCTGTGCCTCTCTTTTTTTGGTCAATATTCCTTTTACCCATCCCCTCTCCTTTCCCTATTTTTTTTTTTTCTTATCACTCGGTCCTCCTTTCTTTCATTCCTTTCTTGTGCTTCAACCTTCTCACCCTTCTGGTCCTGTACCAAAAGAACTCATTGAAACCTTAGTCCAAAGGCACGAGAACTTAAAGAGCAAGAAGAAGTGAAAGGAAAATTAAGGCTAGGAAACAGATAAAAGAAATCACTCATGAGGAAGAACCAGCAGAAAACTCCAGGCAACATGAAGAACCAGTCCAGAACAACCCCGCCAAGGGACCATGAGGTAGCTACTGCAGAGGATTCCACCTATACAGAAATGTTAGGAATGACAGAAAGGGAATTTAGAATACACATGTTGAAAACAATGAAAGAAATGATGGAAACAATGAAGGAAACTGCTAATAAAGTGGAAAATAACCAAAAGGAAATCCAAAAACAGAATCAAATCAGAGATGACCGATATGAAGAATATAAAAAAGATATAGCAGAGCTGAAGGAACTGAAACAGTCAATTAGGGAACTTAAAGATGCAATGGAAAGTATCAGCAATAGGTTAGACCATGCAGAAGAAAGAATCTGAGGTAGAAGACAAAGTTCTTGAGATAACTCAGATAGTAAAAGAGGCAGAAAAGAAGAGAGAGAAAGCAGAATGTTCACTGTCAGAATTATGGGACTTCATGAAGCATTCCAACATACGAGTTATAGGAATCCCAGAAGGGGAAGAAGAATGCCCCAGAGGAATGGAAGCCATACTAGAGAATATTATAAAAGAAAATTTCAAAAATATCACCAAAGATTCTGATACACTGCTTTCAGAGGGCTATCGGACCCCAGGTCGCCTCAACTCTAACCGAGCTTCTCCAAGACACATTGTGATGAACCTGTCCAAAGTCAAGACAAAAGAAAAGATCCTGCAAGCTGCCAGGAGTAAGTGCCAGTTGACCTACAGGGGCAAATCCATCAGAGTGACCGCAGACTTCTCTAATGAAACTTTCCAAGCAAGAAGACAATGGTCATCTACCTTTAATCGGCTTAAACAGAACAATTTCCAGCCCAGAATTCTGTACCCTGCTAAGATAACCTTAAAAATTGACAGAGAAATCAAATCATTTACAGATATACAAACATTGAGGAAATTCACCACAAGACCAGCTCTACAGGAAATACTTCAACCTGTTCTGCACACGGACCACCACAATGGATCAGCAGGAAAGTAAGAACTCAGAGATTAAAGGACAGACCTAACCTCCACACTGATGCAAAAGATAAAACTAAGCAATGGACTCTCACAAAATAAGACGAAAAGAATACTACCACACTAATCAATTATCTCAATAAATGTTAATGGCTTGAATTCCCCACTGAAGAGACATTGATTGGTTGACTGGATTAAGAAACACAAGCCATCCATTTGCTGTCTACAAGAAACACACCTGGCTTCAAAAGACAAATTAAAACTCCGAGTCAAGGGTTGGAAGACAATTTTTCAGGCAAATGGAATTCAGAAGAAAAGAGGTGTTGCAATCTTATTTTAAGATACATGTGGATTTAAAGCAACTAAAGTCAAAAAAGACAAAGATGGTCACTTTATATTGGTCAGGGGAAAAATACAACAAGAAGACGTTTCAATTCTAAATATTTATGCACCCAATTTAAATGCTCCCAGAATCGTGAAACAGATCTTACTCAATCGGAGCAAAATGATATCTGATAATACCATAATAACAGGGGACTTTAACACTCCTCTTACAGAGCTGGACAGATCATCTAAACAGAAATTAAACAAAGATATAAGAGATTTAAATGAGACCCTAGAACAACTGTGCTTGATAGATGCATATAGAACACTCCATCCCAAAGATAAAGAATATACATTCTTCTCATCACCCCATGGAACAGTCCCCAAAATTGATCATATTCTGGGACACAAAACAAATATCAACAGAATCAAAAGAATTGAAATTTTACCTTATATCTTCTCAGACCATAAGGCACTAAAGGTGGAACTCAACTCTAACAAAAATACTCGACCCCACCCAAAGGCAAGGAAATTAAATAATCTTCCGTTGAATAACAGATGGGTGCAGGAAGAAATAAAACAGGAAATCATTAACTTCCTTCCACATAACAACAATGAAGACACAAGCTACCAAAACCTGTGGGATACGGCAAAAGCAGTTTTGAGAGGAAAATTCATCACTTTAGATGCCTACATTCGAAAAACAGAAAGAGAGCGCATCAACAATCTCACAAGCCATCTTATGGAATTGGAAAAAGAAGAACAATCTAAGCCTAAACTCAGTAGAAGAAAAGAAATATCCAAAATCAAATCAGAGATCAATGAAATTGAAAACAAAAAGATCATTCAGAAAATTAATGAAACAAGGAGTTGGTTTTTTGAAAATATAAATAAAATAGAAAAACCATTGGCCAGATTAATGAGGAATAGAAAAGTAAAATCTCTAGTAACCTCAATCATAAATGATAAAGAGGAAATAACAACTGATCCCACAGAGATACAAGAGATCATCTCTGAATGCTACCAGAAACTCTGTGCCCAGAAATTTGACAATGTGAAGGAAATGGATCAATATTTGGAATCACACCTTCTCCCTAGACTCAGCCAGGAAGAAATAGAGCTCCTGAACAGACCAATTTCAAGCACTGAAATTAAAGAAACAATAAAAAATCTTCCAACCAAAAAATGCCCTGGTCCAGATGGCTTCACTCCACAATTCCATCAAACCTTCAAGGAAAACTTATTCCTGTACTGCAGAAATTATTCCAAAAAATTGAGGAAGAAGGAATCTTCCCCCAACACATTCTATGAAGCAAACATCACCCTGATACCAAAACCAGGAAAAGACCCAAACAAAAAGGAGAATTTCAGCCAATCTCACTCATCAATATAGATGCAAAAACTCTGAACAAAATCCTAGCCAATAGATTACAGCTTATCATCAAAAAAGTCATTCATCATGATCAAGTAGGCTTCATCCCAGGGATGCAAGGCTGGTTTAACATACACAAGTCCACATACATTATCCACCATATTAACAGAGGCAAAAATAAAGATCACATGGTCCTCTCAATAGATGCAGAAAAAGCATTTGATAAAATCCAGCATCCTTTTCTAATTAGAACACTGAAGACTATAGGCATAGGTGGCATATTTCTAAAACTGATTGAAGCTATCTATGACAAACCCACAGCCAATATTTTACTGAATGGAGTAAAACTGAAAGCTTTTCCTCTTAGAACTGGAACCAGACAAGGTTGTCCTCTGTCACATTTACTATTCAACATAGTGCTGGAAGTTCTAGCCAATACAATTAGGCAAGACAAGGAAATAAAGGGAATCCAAATGGGAGCAGAGGAGGTCAAACTCTCCCTCTTTGCTGACGACATGATCTTATACTTAGAGAACCCCAAAGACTCAACCACAAGACACCTAGAAGTCATCAAAAAATACAGTAATGTTTCAGGATATAAAAATCAATGTCCACAAGTCAGTAGCCTTTGTATACACTAATAACAGTCAAGATGAGAAGCTAATTAAGGACACAACTCCCTTCACCATAGTTTCAAAGAAAATGAAATACCTAGGAACATACCTAACGAAGGAGGTGAAGGACCTCTATAAAGAAAACTATGAAATCCTCAGAAAGGAAATAGCAGAGGATATTAACAAATGGAAGAACATTCCATGCTCATGAATGGGAAGAATCAACATTGTTAAAATGTCTATACTTCCCAAAGCAATCTACCTATTCAATGCCATTCCTATCAAAACACCAACATCGTACTTTCAAGATTTGGAAAAAATGATTCTGCGTTTTGTATGGAACCGGAAAAAAACCCGTATAGCTAAGGCAGTTCTCTGTAACAAAAATAAAGCTGGGGGCATCAGCATACCAGATTTTAGTCTGTACTACAAAGCCATCATGCTCAAGACAGCATGGTACTGGCACAAAAACAGAGACATAGACACTTGGAACCGAATTGAAAACCAAGAAATGAAACTAACATCTTACAACCACCTAATCTTCGATAAACCAAACAAGAACATACCTTGGGGGAAAGACTCCCTATTCAATAAATGGTGTTGGGAGAACTGGATGTCTACATGTAAATGACTGAAACTGGATCCACACCTTTCCCCACTCACAAAAATTGATTCAAGATGGATAAAGGACTTACATTTAAGGCATGAAACAATTAAAATCCTCCAAGAAAGCATAGGAAAAACACTGGAAGATATTGGCCTGGCAAAGACTTCATGAAGAAGACTGCCATGGCAATTGCAACAACAACAAAAATAAACAAATGGGACTTCATTAAACTGAAAAGCTTCTGTACAGCCAAGGAGACAATAACCAAAGCAAAGAGACAATCTACACAATGAGAAAGGATATTTGCATATTTTCGATCAGACAAAAGCTTGATAACTAGGATCTATAGAGAACTCAAATTAATCCACATGAAAAAAGCCAACAATCCCATATATCAATGGGCAAGAGACATGAATAGAACGTTTTCTAAAGATGACAGACGAATGGCTAACAAACCCATGATAAAATGTTCATCATCTCTATATATTAGAGAAATGCAAATCAAAACCACCCTGAGATATCATCTAACCCCAGTGAGAATGGCCCACATCACAAAATCTCAAAACTGTAGATGCTGGCGTGAATGTGGAGAGAAGGGAACACTTTTACACTGCTGGTGGGACTGCAAACTAGTACAACCTTTCTGGAAGGAAGTATGGAGAAACCTCAAAGCACTCAAGCTAGACCTCCCATTTGATCCTGCAATCCCATTACTGGGCATCTACCCAGAAGGAAAGAAATCCTTTTATCATAAGGACACTTGTACTAGACTGTTTATTGCAGCTCAATTTACAATCGCCAATGTGTGGAAACAGCCTAAATGCCCACCAACCCATGAATGGATTAACAAGCTGTGGTATATGTATACCATGGATTACTACTCAGCCATTAAAAAAAATGGATACTTTACATCCTTCATATTAACCTGGATGGAAGTGGAAGACATTATTCTTAGTAAAGCATCTCAAGAACGGAGAAGCATGAATCCTATGTACTCAATTTTGATATGACAACTAAGATTATGTCGGGGGAGGAAAAGCAGAAAGAGGTGGGACCTTGGTGTGTGTCACACTTTATGGGGGCAAGACATGATTGCAAGAGGGACTTTACCTAACAATTGCAATCAGTGTAACCTGGCTTATTGTACCCTCAATGAATCCCCAACAATAAAAAAAAAAGAAAGAAAGAAAAACAAATCTCCATGGGAGAAGAAGCTGCTGAAGCTGACAAAAGAAATCCCCTCTCTGCTTCTGTGAGAAGCCCCAGGGCTGGCTGGAGAAGTCTGGTTCTGGAAGTGGACCATTAAGTCAGGTTGCATGCTGGTTCTTGCTCTCAAGAGCTGTGTAGCCCTTGACAGGTTCTTTAACATCTCTGAGCTCAGCTTCCTCATACATAAATTGGTCTTGTCAATAACAGCCCTCCCTCAGCATTGCTGGGAATATCAGAAATACCAGGAGGATAAATTGCTTAGTAACTGCTTAAGAATTTCATAGCAGGAGGACTAATAACAGTAATATCGTACCACCTGATACTTTTTTGGATACAATGAAGAAAGATAGAAACATATAGCTTTGATCAGCAGAGTCTTTCTCAGAGAACAGTAGCAATGTAAGTCTTGGCAAAATTCTCTGGCAAACCCAAAAGCAAAGAATTCCATGGATGATCTGTCAGCATTTAGGAGAAGAATGGCCACCTTGGCTGTTACAAGATTAGATTCCACAAAAAAAAAAGGAAGTTAAATATTTACATCCCAGAACCCACAGAAAGCAGGCCAGTGTTTGTTTTTCTCAGCAGGCTCCTGCTCTGGCTGGAAGGAACACAAGTCCTGTTTATACTCTGTGTACGTTAACTGCACGATAAACTGACAGATTGGGGACAGGTCAAAGGGAAAAATGTGACAGAGAGAGAGCTAAATGGACTTCCCCAAGTCTCTCAGGGACATAACTTTCTTAAGGAAAACAGGACAACCCTAATTGCACCTAATCACTGTCCCATCGCGTTATGTCGGAGCATTCAGGCAGAGATTTCCCGCAAAGTGCCCCGAGAGTGACAGGCAGCCAGGCTGCGAGCGCTGTGCCCTAGCAGGGGACTGGCGGCTTCTCTGTGCTCCAAAGTGACAGATGACCCAGGCAGGCGTGTCATTTCCTATTTTGTGCTTTCATTTTTCAGACCAAATTGCACTAAACCACAAAACCATCGTGTGTCCCATGATCGATGTCATTGACCACAATCACTTCGGGTACGAGGCACAAGCTGGGGACGCCATGCGCGGAGCCTTCGACTGGGAAATGTACTACAAGAGAATCCCCATCCCCCCGGAGCTGCAGCCTGCAGACCCCAGCGACCCTTTTGAGTGAGTAGCGCTGGGGGCCGGCACCGAGCTGGCAGGTACCTCCTCGCAGGTGTGTCAACCTGGGTTGCCCCTCATGAGAAAAATTGTCTCTAGTGAAAATGCGATAAAACAAGTGACAACAACATGCAAAAAAAGTGTGCAGGTGAGAGAATTGGAGGAACATACCCGTCGTTAACAGAGGAACCGGGAGAGGGAATGCTGGTCTCCCTTTCAGAGGCTTCCTCCTTGTCTTCACAATGAGAATTGTGCATGGCAAGAAACAGAAAAGAAAAAGAAAGGATTATGGTTCAGGTGGATAAGCTATCAGGAGCTCTAAATGGGAGTGAAGGGGAAACCTTTCCCAGCAGTTAGACTAGAATAGTGACTTTCAACTGGTGTGCTGAGAGAAGATACAAGATATTAGGTGTGCTGCAAAAATGTTGAGAGATCATTAATTAAATTATGTTTGAAAGAAGTTCAAAACACAGTACGTATATTTTCTCTCTCTCTCTCTCTCTCTCTCTCTCTCTCTCTCTCTCGATAAACATAATTTAAATGTGCCATGGAAGTTTACCTATAAGTTCAAGTGCACCATGAGATAAAAAAAAGTTGAAAAAACAATGATCTAGATATTGCCCATATTGCTTTGGCAATAATGGAATGAGTATTATCCATTCCTCATACTATGCCCTTTGATCTCATTAAAACCTTTATAACTTTAAAGCTATGATATATATTTTTTTCTTAGTACAAGGAAAACATTTGTGATCAAGGCTTTTTAAACTCTATAATATAGAGTCTATTTAAAAGCATTAAAATAATATCATCTTTTCGTCAATAATATCAGCCATAAGAAAATGTAATGAAGAAGTTAGTGAATCCCCAAACCACCTCTGTACCACTGACAGTTGAAATTACAGGAAACATGTCATGATGCTCAGGAAAATGTTTCTTTGAATTCTAGTTTCTGGAAAACTGAACTCCTAGGGAAGCAAAGGGGGTTGATGAATCCTGAGGCTGATAAAATGGGAAAGCCTTGTTTCTCTTGCAAAAAGAAGCACCCTCATTCTACACCCAGAATGTTCCTGGAGGTGTGGCCCCTTTACACCCTCAACTTATGGGAAAGTTTTTGAAAATACAATAAAATACCTTTGTTATTTCCCCCAAATCCTTTGGCCAAAATTTCATAGATATTCAAAATAACCAGAAAATTTTTTTAGGGATCTCAATGAAGGAGTTTCTAATAAGCATTTGGAGGTGTCCCAGGTGAAAGACATTCTTCAGGCCTCCCTGAAGGGTAACTGCACATCCTCGTGACAAAAAGGGCCTAAGCTGGGACAAATAACAAGCATTCAAGGACTCCCGTTAACCACCTCGCCTTAGCCATTCCATGAATATCTTGAAGATGTTGTGCCCCAGAAATATATATGATGCATTTGTATTTGTTGATTTAAAAAAAAGCTAAGCAGAAAAGAGAATAAAACAAAATAAAAGTTTCAAATGCTAAAAATAAAAAAATATGTGGGGAGTAGGGAATGCAAAGATCCCTTGGTGACCAGGACAGCAGTCACGAAGCAGCTGCCCACAGTGTGGTCTCTGCTGTCTGAGGTTACCCAGTTTTTAGGGCTCAAATCCACCCACAATGGCTTTCCAAATACTGCAATCGTGACAATGATAATTATCTTTTATGTTACTTCTGCTGGGACAGCAAAGTGGGGGGCTTTCTGGGATCAAACTCTGCCAAAGGAATCTCCAATAGCGAACATTTCAAAAGCGGTCCTTCCTGCCTTCACTGACAATGGAAAATTTTTGCCAGGCAGACCTCGGCTGTGGCTATCTCAATATCCAGCACCTTGCTCATTAACCCCTGGCAACTCTCAGAACCAGATCACATCCTGTTCTGTCACCTACTCGGCTCACTGCTATCCAGACAAAGATTGCATTCCTCTGTCGCACGGGGCTGTCTTACTGCTTTAGGTCCCTTTGATTCTTGGGAATGCAGACATTGGAGCCTTTTGGAATAAATGTGCCATCTTGAAGACTGCGTCTGCCTTCCTGATGATAAAAGAATGGTTCCCCAAACAGCTGTGAGTGGTGCATCAGCAATCCCACTGTCAGGCAGTCACCTGCATCTGCTTGTCAAAAATGTGTGCTTTCCTAGTTGTGCTGCGTAAGACACACAGTGCCTGCACCCTATACAGATTAGCTCTCTTTTAGTCTTTTATGTGTCGAGAGGCTGCTCCCAAAGTGTATGGTTTTCTGTGGGAAGGGGGGGGAGAAAGAGGGCTGGAAAAAATAGGAAGAAAAGAATAAGAGACATACTATATAAATATACTGCAAATCCCAAGTCTTTCTGCAGGATACACATGCAAAAATTACCTTTCTGTTGCAAGTTTGCCAAATGTGATCTGTGAGAAGATCTGGATTCTCTCATTTGTTCTGCTGTTAATCTGAGTTTTCGGTGACTATTGATTAAAGCAGTGCTTTTCAGCCTGAAAATCGTGTGACATTAATGAGGCCTAGACAGTATTTTTCATTGCTCATGAATTGAATCAAATTGAAAATTTCAGAGTATTTCATCAATGGGGTAGGTATACTCAACTCAAATACTCAATTTTAGTTATAAGGCTCTGTAGAGGTTCTTGGGTGCAGTATAAACCGTATCTCTTACACAGTTGAAAGAGTTCGAATCTACCAACTTCCCCAACTAAGAGAGATGACCTTCAACAGTCTGAGTTAGGAAAGAAAGGTCTCCATTCATTCATGCAGATTTCAAATCGTAGGTGTAATCAATAATCTACTAGGACTCAAATCGATGTTTCCTTTAATTCATTCAAGCTTTAGAGCCTGGGTTAATCAATAATTTCCTTTTTCTCTCCCTTTGAAGAGAAACTTAGGCAGCCATTAAGTGAAGTAGCTTTGTCAATTATCATTTTATAGGGTGTTCTCAGTGAGAGCAGAAAGGAAAACAGATGGGCTTGTGCCTGGTTCCCCACCCTGTGTTCTCACCCCTTAGACCAAACTCGAGCAGATAGGTTGAAAATGTCAGCTTTCAGTTACTTACTAATGAAGGGAAATGTCAACAATGTCAGCTTCTGGTCTGTTTATAACAAGATCTGATTCAATATTTGACAACTGCAAAAGGACAAAATGTTTAGGGAAGAAATGCTGTCAAACTTCTAAATGGTGTCCCGGATTGCAAAGGGTGAGGCTAAAGGAGCAGAAATGGCTCAAGTGTCTAAAAAATATGGAATAAAATCAATCTCCCTTGAAAGCTCAGAATGAACCCCCCACCACACACACACACACACACACACACACACACACACACACTGGAGTTTTCTTTTTAATAGAAAGTAAGATGCTAAAGGGGGGCAGAGATGTTCCCAAGCATGTGTCTGTTTCCCAGCTCTCCTGCTGAAGGCCCTCCCCAGCCTTGGCTCCTGGGGTCCCGGGGCTGCCCTGGGCCTCCAATCTCCTGAGGAAATCACAGTTGCTGGAAAGATTCTCAGTATGGGGTTTCCGACAATCTCTTTTCCCTTGTCAGGCTCTGCAATAACCATTTAATTCCTGAATTATCAGTCACTGCAACTATTCTGGTGGTGGCTCCCTGCTCAGTTTGTCCCACCTGCTTGAGATCTCAGAGTTCCCAGGGTGCTCAGGCCCCACTTTCTTTGGTTTCCATGTGTTTTGACTTCAGACTTTCCTTTTTCTGGCATTGTTATCTTTAAGGTACTTTCAATGACAAGAGGCCTATGCTAGGTAATCTATTTATTATTGTTATAATTTTTTTTGAGATAGATTCTCACTCAGTTACCCTAGGTAGAGTACCATGGTGCAGCCTTGCTCACAGCAACCTCAAACTCTGGGGCTCAAGCAATCCTCCTGCCTCAGCCTCCCAAATAGCTGGGATTACAGGCACCTGCCACCACACCTGTCTAGTTTTTCTACTTTTAGTAGAGACAGGGTCTCACTCTTGCTCAGGCTGGTCTCATAGTCCTGAGCTCAAGGGATCCTCCCGCTTCAGCCTCCCAGAGTGCTGGGATTACAGGTGTGAGCCACCACACCTGGCCCTATATATGCTATTTTGAAAGGAAATGAGACCTCAGCCTCCCTACTGAGAGAGGCGTCCACTCCCCAGCTCCCTTGGGTCCAGTTTTAGAGACAGATAAAGGAAGTCCGCTTATGCACACTCAAGTCATAACAGGATGTGTACAGCCTTCCCCGTACACTAGAATCATCATCTATGAAGTGATTACTATTACTATGGAAAGTTAAACTTTAACTCTTGGAGCAGTGTTAAGCCAAGGAAAATTACTCAGCAAGCCTGTGCTCATTACTCTTTTAAACATGTGGAATTAATGAGAGGTTGGCGGTGCACAGGAGGGGGAACACGGCCCGACCCGCTGCTGGTATTCTGGAAGGTGTAGACCCCACTTTTCTCTTGCTATTCTCAGCTTTCCCCCTGCTTGGTGTTTGCACCCGCTTCCTCTTTTCTAGCTTCTACATACAAGTAAGAGGTAATGATACAAATTGGAACTATTTATTAATCGTAATCAAGCATTCTTTTCAGAAAAGAAGATATATTAGATATATTAGATAAATCCTTGCAATAATAGATTTCTGACTTATTCATGGGCTAATGTGTTTCTAATCTTTGCTTCTTGGTATCTGAAATTTTAACTAAGCACATTCTGCAAACTATTCCTTGTCTCCCAGACATATAATTCATCTTTTCCTGATGAATACTTTCTTCTGCTTTTATTTGAGAAAATTCCCTAGAAGTGATGGATAATGAAATGAAATTTGAAAAGCTAAATCACCAAACTCTAATTCTGCAAAGGATGCTGAATCTGACAATGAAACTATAATTCCAGAAGGCTGAAGCAACTCTTTTAAAGAAAATGCTCCTATAAACACATATACATATGTCTGGGACACACATTCAAATACATTCCACACAAAGACCATTTTCTTATCTGAGGTCACCTTGTAGCCCAGATAATTTTATTTTAACTGCCATAATGTAGTGAATGAAAAGTAGAAACTACAAGTTCGTTATGACTAATAAATATGGTAAAATATAACAACTAAAGGGCATTTTCCTAAAAACTCTATTTTTATTTTATTCCTCAGACACGCCTAGGGATAAAGGAATTCTTAAATATAATTAGGGCTGAATTTTCCTACAGAAAAAGGATCTAAGAACGATTGGTACTCAGAAAATGATCGATCCCTCAACTCTTCAGAAAAACCATATTTTTAGATTTAGAATTATGGTAGAGTTAGATTCTTTTTTTTTTTTTTTTTTTATTGTTGGGGATTCATTGAGGGTACAATAAGCCAGGTTACACTGATTGCAATTGTTAGGTAAAGTCCCTCTTGCAATCATGTCTTGCCCCCATAAAGTGTGACACACACCAAGGCCCCGCCCACCTCCCTCCTTCCCTCTTTCTGTTCCCCCCCCATAACCATAATTGTCATTAATTGTCCTCATATCAAAATTGAGTACATAGGATTCATGCTTCTCCATTCTTGTGATGCTTTACTAAGAATAATGTCTTCCACGTCCATCCAGGTTAATACAAAGGATGTAAAGGTTCCATTTTCTTTAATGGCTGAATAGTATTCCATGGTATACATATACCACAGCTTGTTAATCCATTCCTGGGTCGGAGGGCATTTAGGCTGTTTCCACATTTTGGCGATTGTAAATTGAGCTGCAACAAACAGTCTAGTACAAATGTCCTTATGATAAAAGGATTTCTTTCCTTCTGGGTAGATGCCCAGTAATGGGATTGCAGGATCAAATGGGAGGTCTAGCTTGAGTGCTTTGAGGTTTCTCCATACTTCCTTCCAGAAAGGTTGTCCTAGTTTGCAGTCCCACCATCAGTGTAAAAGTGTTCCCTTCTCTCCACATCCACGCCAGCATCTGTTTTGAGATTTTGTGATGTGGGCCATTCTCACTGGGGTTAGATGATATCTCAGGGTGGTTTTGATTTGCATTTCTCTAATATATAGAGATGATGAACATTTTTTCATGTGTTTGTTAGCCATTCGTCTGGCGTCTTTAGAGAAAGTTCTATTCATGTCTCTTGCCCATTGATATATGGGATTGTTGGCTTTTTTCATGTGGATTAATTTGAGTTCTCTATAGATCCTAGTTATCAAGCTTTTGTCTGAATGAAAATATGCAAATATCCTTTCCCATTGTGTAGGTTGTCTCTTTGCTTTGGTTATTGTCTCCTTAGCTGTACAGAAGCTTTTCAGTTTAATGAAGTCCCATTTGTTTATTTTTGTTGTTGTTGCAATTGCCATGGCAGTCTTCTTCATGAAGTCTTTCCCCAGGCCAATATCTTCCAGAGTTTTTCCTATGCTTTCTTGGAGGATTTTTATTGTTTCATGCCTTAAATTTAAGTCCTTTATCCATCTTGAATCAATTTTGTGAGCGGGGAAAGGTGTGGATCCAGTTTCAGTCTTTTACATGTAGACATCCAGTTCTCCCAACACCATTTATTGAATAGGGAGTCTTTCCCCCAAGGTATGTTCTTGTTTGCTTTATCGAAGATTAGGTGGTTGTAAAATGTTAGTTTCATTTCTTGGTTTTCAATTCCATTCCAAGTGTCTATGTCTCTGTTTTTGTGCCAGTACCATGCTGTCTTGAGCACTATGGCTATGTAGTACAGATTAAAATCTGGTATGCTGATGCCCCCAGCTTTATTTTTGTTACTAAGAACTGCCTTAGCTATACGGGGTTTTTTCCGGTTCCATACAAAACGCAGAAACATTTTTTCCAAATCTTGAAAGTACAATGTTGGTATTTTGATAGGACTGGCATTGAATAGGTAGATTGCTTTGGGAAGTATAGATATTTTAACAATGTTGATTCTTCCCATCCATGAGCATGATATGTTCTTCCATTTGTTAATATCCTCTGCTATTTCCTTTCTGAGGATTTCATAGTTTTCTTTATAGAGGTCCTTCACCTCCTTCGTTAGGTATGTTCCTAGGTATTTCATTTTCTTTGAAATTATGGTGAAGGGAGTTGTGTCCTTAATTAGCTTCTCATCTTGACTGTTATTAGTGTAAAGGCTACTGACTTGTGGACATTGATTTCATATCCTCAAACATTACTGTATATTTTGATGACTTCTATGAGTCTTGAGGTTGAGTCTTTGGGGTTCTCTAAGTATAAGATCATGTCGTCAGCAAAGAGGGAGAGTTTGACCTCCTCTGTTCCCATTTGGATTCCATTTATTTCCTTGTCTTGCCTAATTGTATTGCCTAGAACTTCCAGCACTACATTGAATAGTAAAGGTGACAGAGGACAACCTTGTCTGGTTCCAGTTCTAAGAGGAAAAGCTTTCAGTTTTACTCCATTCAGTAAAATATTGGCTGTGGGTTTGTCATAGATAGCTTCAATCAGTTTTAGAAATGTGCCACCTATGCCTATACTCTTCAGTGTTCTAATTAGAAAAGGATGCTGGATTTTATCAAATGCTTTTTCTGCATCTATTGAGAGGATCATGTGATCTTTATTTTTGCCTCTGTTAATATGGTGGATAATGTATGTGGACTTGTGTATGTTAAACCAGCCTTGCATCCCTGGGATGAAGCCTACTTGATCATGATGAATGACTTTTTTGATGATAAGCTGTAATCTATGGGCTAGGATTTTGTTGAGAATTTTTGCGTCTATATTCATGAGTGAGATTGGTCTGAAATTCTCCTTTTTGTTTGGGTTTTTTCCTGGTTTTGGTATCAGGGTGATGTTTGCTTCATAGAATGTGTTGGGGAAGATTCCTTCTTTCTCAATTTTTTGGAATAATTTCTGCAGTACAGGAATAAGCTCTTCCTTGAAGGTTTGATAGAATTCTGGAGTGAAGCCATCTGGACCAGGGCATTTTTTTGTGGGAAGATTTTTTATTGTTTCTTTGATCTCAGTGCTTGAAATTGGTCTGTTCAGGAGCTCTATTTCTTCCTGGCTGAGTCTAGGGAGAGGGTGTGATTCCAAATATTGATCCATTTCTTTCACATTGTCAAATTTCTGGGCATAGAGTTTCTGGTAGTATTCAGAGATGATCTCTTGTATCTCTGTGGGATCAGTTGTTATTTCCCCTTTATCATTTCTGATTGAGGTTACTAGAGATTTTACTTTTCTATGCCTTGTTCGTCTGGCCAATGGTTTATCTATTTTATTTATTTTTTCAAAAAACCAACTCCTTGTTTCATTAATTTTCTGAATGATTCTTTTGTTTTCAATTTCATTGATCTCTGATTTGATTTTGGATATTTCTTTTCTTCTACTGAGTTTAGGCTTAGATTATTCTTCTTTTTCCAATTCCATAAGATCTCTTGTGAGATTGTTGATGTGCTCTCTTTCTGTTTTTCGAATGTAGGCATCTAAAGCGATGAATTTTCCTCTCAAAACTGCTTTTGCAGTATCCCACAGGTTTTGGTAGCTTGTGTCTTCATTGTTGTTATGCTCAAGGAAGTAAATGATTTCCTGTTTTATTTCTTCCTGCACCCATCTGTTATTCAACAGAAGATTGTTTAATTTCCATGCCTTTGGGTGGGGTTGAGCATTTTTGTTAGAGTTGAGTTCCACCTTTAGTGCCTTATGGTCTGAGAAGATACAAGGTAAAATTTCAATTCTTTTGATTCTGTTGATATTCGTTTTGTGTCCCAGGATATGATCAATTTTGGAGAATGTTCCATGAGGTGATGAGAAAAATGTATATTCTTTATCTTTGGGATGGAGTGTTCTATATGCGTCTATCAAGCACAGTTGTTCTAGGGTCTCATTTAAATCTCTTATATCCTTGTTTAATTTCTGTTTAGAGGATCTGTCCAGCTCTGTAATAGGAATGTTAAGGTCCCCTGTTATTATGGTATTATCAGGTATCATATTGCTCAGACTGAGTAAGGTCTGTTTCAAGAATCTGGGAGCATTTAAATTGGGTGCATAGATATTTAGAATTGAAATGTCTTCTTGTTGTATTTTTCCCTTGACCAATATAAAGTAACCATCTTTGTCTTTTTTGACTTTAGTTGCTTTAAATCCACATGTATCTGAAAATAAGATTGCAACTCCTCTTTTCTTCTGAATTCCATTTGCCTGAAAAATTGTCTTCCGACCCTTGACTCGGAGCTTTTATTTGTCTTTTGAAGCCAGGTGTGTTTCTTGCAGACAGCAAATGGATGGCTTGTGTTTTTTAATCCAGTCAACTAATCTATG
This sequence comes from Nycticebus coucang, assembly GCF_027406575.1. Lineage (NCBI taxonomy): Eukaryota > Metazoa > Chordata > Mammalia > Primates > Lorisidae > Nycticebus > Nycticebus coucang. The sequence goes on along the minus strand of NC_069780.1, from coordinate 105,380,148 downwards.
TCTCTTCAGTGGGGAATTCAAGCCATTAACATTTATTGAGATAATTGATAAGTGTGGTAGTATTCTATTCATCTTATTTTGTGAGCGTCCATTGCTTAGTTTTATCTTTTGCATCAGTGTGGAGGTTTGGTTCTGTCCTTTAATTTCTGAGTTCTTACTTTGCTGCTGATCCATGGTGGTGGTCAGTGTGCAGAACAGGTTGAAGTATTTCCTGTAGAGCTGGTCTTGTTGTGGCGAATTTCCTCAATGTTTGTATATCTGTAAATGATTTGATTTCTCCGTCAATTTTTAAGGTTATCTTAGCAGGGTACAGAATTCTGGGCTGGAAATTGTTCTGTTTAAGTAGATTAAAGGTAGATGACCATTGTCTTCTTGCTTGGAAAATTTCATTAGAGAAGTCTGCGGTCACTCTGATGTATTTGCCCCTGTAGGTCAACTGGCGCTTACACCTGGCAGCTTGCAGAATCTTTTCTTTTGTCTTGACTTTGGACAGGTTCATCACAATGTGTCTTGGAGAAGTTCGGTTAGAGTTGAGGTGACCTGGGGTCCGATAGCCCTCTGAACGCAGTGTGTCAGAATCTTTGGTGATATTTGGGAAGTTTTCTTTTATAATATTCTCTAGTATGGCTTCCATTCCTCTGGGTCATTCTTCTTCCCCTTGTGGAATTCCTATAACTCGTATGTTGAAACGCTTCATAAAGTCCCATAATTCTGACAGTGAACGTTCTACTTTCTCTCTCTTCTTTTCTGCCTCTTTTACTATCTGAGTTATCTCAAAAACTTTGTCTTCTACCTCTGAAATTCTTTCTTCTGCATGGTCTAACCTGTTGCTGATACTTTCCATTGCATCTTTAAGTTCCCTGATTGACTGTTTCAGTTCCTTCAGCTCTGCTATATCCTTTTTATATTCTTCATATCATTCATCTCTTATTTGATTCTGTTTTTGAATTTCCTTTTGGTTATTTTCCACTTTATTAGTAGTTTCCTTCATTGTTTCCATCATTTCTTTCATTGTTTTCAACATGTGTATTCTAAATTCCCTTTCTGTCATTCCTAACATTTCTCTATAGGTGGAATCCTCTGTAGTAGCTACCTCATGGTCCCTTGGCGGGGTTGTTCTGGACTGGTTCTTCATGTTGCCTGGAGTTTTCTGCTGATTCTTCCTCATGAGTTATTTCTTTTATCTGTTTCCTTGCCCTAATTTTCCTTTCACTTCCTCTTGCTCTCATGCCTGTGGACTAAGGGTTACAGGACCAGAAGGGTGAGAAGGTTGAAGAGCAAAAAAGGGATGAAAGAAAGGAGGACCGTGTATAAGAAAAAATAAAGAAAAATAGAGAAAGGAGAGGGGGTGGGTAAAAGGAATATTGACAAAAAGAAGAGAGGCACAGAAAGAGGGAGACAGAGCAATATAGGTGTACAGTAGGGTACTTTGATACAACCTTAAAAAACAAACCACCTTCTGGGGGTGCCCAGTTGGGTGGTTCCCTTGAGGTCAGCAGCTCTTTCCTAACCTGATCAGATACAGTACCCCACCTCCACGAAGTAGAGAGGAAAGACAAAAATGCTATAAATCAAACCAAAACAAGCATACAGAAAACTTTTCAGGATAAAATTGGGTGGAAAACCAAATAATAGTGGTAGAAACACTGACAAAAATGAAGTTCTAATTATTGAAATAGGCAGCAATGGAAAATTATAATTAAACTAGAAAAATTGAGAAAGAAAAAGGATCTGTATGGAAAAGGTTGAACTTAAAAAACAAAACAACAATCAACGACATCAAAATAAACAAAAAAAAAACAGCCAAACAAACAAACAAAAAAAAAACACAACCAAAAACAAAGCAGTATGTATATGTTATTGAATATTGTCTGGGCAACACGTGGTCTTCTGGGGTATGAGATATTAATCACAGTTCTGATACGATTGGAGGCTGCTAGTTTCTCATACCCCAGCAGGTAGACACCCTAAATCTCTATTCAGCCCACTTAAAAGGCACTTTGAACTTGTTCACTTACTGAGCAGAAGCTTTCCCAGGGAAGTGCTTGTCGCTGGAATCACTGCTGAAGTGGCTATCCACTTACCCTGTGTGTCAAAACTGGTCTCCCTCTGCCCCCGAGGGTTAGTGCTGCAAGGTGGCTCAGACCCCGCCCTTAGGCTACTTGGTCGCTGGGTTACCGGTTCCCACCCAATTCTAGTTCTGCGAACCTGAGGGCGTAGCTTGCTGGGGCAGATCGCTCACAGTGGCTGCCTGTGACCCAGAGCCAAACACTATTAGCTCCGTCTGGCTCAATGGCTCAGACTGGGGCCCTAGACAACGGCCAAAGTTCTCCTCACTCCCGCTCAGGCTCTCCCCAGGGCAGTTCAGCTGAGTGCCAAGTCCAAAGACACCAAAACAGTTCACAGGTAAGGCCTTTCTGGTTTGCAGTCTCGCTGCTATTGAACTTACAGTTGCAGGCGGGTTTAGACGGATTGAACACACGTGACCACTTGCCAGTTTTCCACTGTTTTAGTCCTCCTCTTGGGGTCCAGAAGTCTCTCTCTGACTCCCTGTATCCTCTCAGCGGTGATGATAGGCAGATCCCACCAGCCAGAGATGCCTGGAGTCCTATTTCCCCAGACTCACGCTGCCCAGATGCAAGGAAGCTGTTACTCGGCTGCCATCTTGCTCCGCCCCCCTAGAGTTAGATTCTTAAGTAGGATGCTGACATGAGTCTAATATACTCAAAAAAAGGGGTTTTGGTCAAACTTTTCTTTGTGCTCTGCTGCCACCTGCTGGTCACAAATGCAAATCATTTTAGGAGAAATCATTTGTTTTTGGGTCAAAATCCTTGTTTTTGCAAACGAAGTTTTGATTCATACATTAAAGATAATGCACACACAGCGAATCAAGACGAATAACACCCGGTGCCAAAGTTATACCGCATTGAAGAAGGAGGAAATAAACGCTGCTGTGGGATGGCCACGCAGCCCGGCTGGGGCTTTCTCTTCCAAGGAGCAGACGCCTCCACGGCCGCTTTTTGGAATTTTCTCTCACAGAGCTCCCTGCTCCATTGTGTCAGCCAAAGTTTAATTTAATTAAACTTTTTTTTTTTTTCAGAGGATTACGAGGGTATAAACAATTAGGTTACAATGTTTGCATTTGTTAGGTAGAATCCCTGTTTTAGGTACGTCCCACCCCCAGGAGCTGGGCGGTGAACCCTCACATTGTTTCCATTAGGTGGGAGCTCACCAATCCCACTCCCTCCTCTCTCTCTCCTTCATCCCTCCTTCCTCCTCCCCCCAAATTGAATTGAATTTTCTCTTGCATGGGTGTGTATTAGAGTGGCTACTGGCTTCATAATAGTATTGAGCACATTGGATACTTGCTTTTCCATTCTTGAGACACTCAGAAGAATATGTTTCAACTCCATCCAGGTTAATACAAAAGATGTAGAGTCTCCATCTTTTCTCATAGCTGAATAGTATGCCGTGGTGTACATATAATATAGCATAGTCTGTTAATCTATCCCTGCGTTGGTGGGCATTTAGGTTGTTCCCACATCTTAGTCAGCCAAAATTTTAAACCAATATGCCCCATATTTTCTCTTCTCCATGATCCTAGAAACCTATGTTGTTGGTTTGCAGGAAAACTGTGCTTGAGAAGAGAAATTATAACCATTGGTCATTTTGAAATCATGGCTATTGGTAGACACCAGAGAGCCTCTAAGTTGAAGAGAGGCTGACTGAAGAAGGCTTTGTCTCCTCACCCCATGGAGGGTGTCAGATGGGACAGAAGTAGATGGGATGTGCCTGGTCACCCCTCTGACACCTTGAGCAGCCTCTGCCCTCTGCTGGCCCCTGGTTCCTCAGTGCCCATCAGGATCAGAAGTGAGGGCTGGTTTGGCCAAGTACCAGTCACTTACAGTTAGTGTGACTTGAGTTCCTCATTCTCTCTCCTGGAGAGAGCTGCTGACCCTGACTGAGGCTGCAGTCACAGAACTGTAAAGGACTTCTCCTGACAGTCTAGAACAGGGGTTCTCAAACTGTGGCCCACAGGCCACATGAGGCAGTGTGATTGTATTTGTTCCCATTTTGTTTTTTTACTTCAAAATAAGATATGCGCAGTGTGCATAGGAATTTGTTCATAGTTTTTTTTTTTTTTTAAACTATAATCCAGCCCTCCAACGGTCTGAGGGACAGTGAACTGGCCCCTGTTTAAAAAGTTTGAGGACACCTGGTCTAGAATTACACTTCAAGTCTCAAAACTGAAGTCAGTGGATACCAGAAACTTCTTCCTGCTATGAGATGCTCAGGGCCCAGAGGGGAGAAGTCTGCTTCTCAATTCCCCAGTGATAAGAAAAGACTCCCACAGGTCTCCTGGAAGGGTATGAGGGGAGGCTCACGAGAGGACAGGTGTCCACACCCCCGCCAGCACCCACTGGGCTGCAGGAAAGCAGGAGCCCAGCCCAGAACAGGCAGTAAAACCATATGGGGAGAGCCTCACACAGCCTGGAGTGAGGGCATCAGTGAAGAAAAGGAAGAAGCCGCCCAGGACGGCGAGGTAAGCATGGTCTGGTCACTCATGCCACCTGCTAGGACATGAAGATGGTGGTTTCCCCAGAGGTCAATCGTGCAGAGAGCAACCTTTGCAATTTTTCTGAAGGACTCTGTCCCATTCAAATGTTTGCCAAGGAAAGAAAATGAGGTGTTGCCCTCCAGGAAAGGAGGGGAGGGTGGTGACACCAGGAGACCAGCCAGTCAGAGCAGGCGGCAATGGTGTCACCCCTAAGACACCCACCTCTGTGTACCTGCCATGACCTGAGAAATTCAGCAGCCAGACGAGGTCTAGGCAGAGCACCAGCTCTGGGAAGTGGCCATCAGCCTTGTTCCTCCAATCCTCCTTCTGCAGCCCTGGGGCAGCAGAAACCAAGTGGGCAGAGAAGGTGGAAGGACAACACAGCACTTGTCCTCCTGCACAGCTCACTCCGGAGCTGCAAGGGACACACCTGCGCTGAGTGGGAGGCAGGGAGACACTCAAGGCTGGGTGGAAATGGAGGCTTTTACTTTGACGGAGTGAGGGGTTTGTGACTTTTGAGGAAGAAACAGTTCTGGCTGAATTCATCTTGCAGCTATGGGATCTGCTCAGGACATCACCAGGAGCAGGGGAGGACAGAAGACAGAAAGGGCCTAGAGGCGGTGACCAGGGACATGACAGCAGTTTTCTGCCTGTGCCCTCCTACAGCCACAGCAGTCCATGAACTGCCTAGGCTTAGTGTCTGTCCCTCATCATGTCATGAAATGATTTACTCTTGTTAAAAGAACGGGAAGCAGACGGGCCCAGTGGCTCCCGCCTATAATCCCAGCACTCTGGGAGGTGGAGGCAGGTGGATCCCTTGAGCTCAGGAGTTCCAGACCAGCCTGAGAAAGAGGGAGACCCCATCTCTACTAAAAATAGAAAAACCAGCTGGGCATAGTGGCAGGCACCTGTAGTCCCAGCTACTCAGGAGACTGAGGCAGGAGGATCACTTGAGCCCAAGAGTTTGAGGTTGCTGTGAGTGTCAGAGTAACAGTTTGTCTCAAAAAAAATAAAAGAAAATTAAAAAGAAAGAACAGAAAGCATTTGATCAACACAGGGAAGCAAGACTGCTCACAAGGTGACAAGTGATGACAACCTCTTCCCGTGACCTTTGGCTAGAACACTCCAGCTGGGAATTGAGGATACTTCATCCAGGAGTGTCCAGCCTGAGGCCGCTGGCCACATGCAGATAATATGAGGATTTTTTTTTTTTTTTTGCCTACCTGTGGTGTCAGATATCACAAAAATCATGCACAGATCTTTTTTTATTCTTATTCATCAGCTTCTGTGTCTGTGTATTTAACGTGTGGCCCAAGACAAAGCTTCTCCTTCCAACATGGCCTAAAGGGTGGACATCCCTGTGGATACCTGGAAAGATGAGGAGATTTTGCAAAGGTGAAGGAGAGAGATGAAGCCATTCCAGACTGAGACAGCACCGTGAGCACGGCCACAGAGGCAGGTCTGGGCGGTGACCTAGTTTGGACAGACTCTTGGCTACATGGGGAGTTACTGTCAGTGTTAAACCCAAAAATACAGTGTGTAGTCCACATATGGCATGCTGGAGTTGGATCTTAAAAATAAAACCATAGGAGTGGTAGAATATATAATTGTGTCTGTGTTTTCAGAAAATAACTCTGGTGACAGGGAACACTTGTTCAGAACAGCTAGCACGGAGAGAAACCGAACTCACTTAGACCTCTCAGGAAGTGAGCTCTGAGACATGAAATTGTGACTGTGGTTCCAGAAACAGAGAAAGTGAAGACTGAGTGAGGATGTGAGACAGGTGGACAGGACTGGCCACACCTCTCTGGAGCTGTGATTGCTGACGTCCATGTAAATTGCCCCATTTCTTAGGGAAACCAAGAGAGAGGTCCCAAAAGGCCAGCAGCAGTGGTGTCCAACCTGTGACCGTGGGCCACATGCTTATCTGTGGTGTCAGATATCTGGAAAAGCATGAACTGCATGGACCTTTGCTTTTGCTCATCTGCTCTTCTGAGTGGTCACGTGTTTGATGTGTGGCCCAGGATAGCTCTTATTCTTCCAATGTGCAACAGAGGAAAGAAAAGTTTGGACCCTCCCCTAAGCTCAGCTGAGTCAGTGCAGAGTCAACTGCTGATGATGAAACCTCAGCAGATGGGGCCCTGTGTCCCTGGGGCTGGGGAAGGCCCCTCTGCTGCCTGGCGGTGCCTCCTTCCCCATCTCTGTTCCAGCCCTAACCAGGGAGACAGCAGACGGCCGCCTCAGCCCATCAGTCTGCCCTTCTCATTCAGCAGGGCCTTCCTAACTTTTGCGATAATGGGAGGAAAGCAGATGCAGCCAAAATGAACGTTCCTGGGACATTTTCCCACCTACCCTGATGGCCGCACAGTCAGAAAAGAGTACAGTATCGCAAGCTGGCGGCCTTCATTCCTCTTTTTCATACCCAAGAAACTGTCCTTATGTGTACTGAAGAAGTTTCTCACATATGCGGGTCTGTATGAAAGTTTTGAGATACACAAAAAACAAGAAACGTAAAATCTGCACAGATGGAAACAAACTCAGCCCTCCCAGCACTCAGAGGAACACAGGTGAGTCAGGACAGCCACTGCCCACTGTGTGTCTCGGAAGCAGAACAATGGGCCATGACACAGTCTGTCTCCAAAACTTTGTAGTGATCCACAGATTCTTCAAAGCTCATATTTTATGCAGTGCCTTTCTCCAAATTGTGATTTTATGAGCCTGCGTGTGGGGGAGGGTGATGACTGTCAGTCACCCTTGTAAAGGCTTTCTGTGAGTTGTGATGTTTAGATCAAACTGGATATGGAAGCCCAGATGTTCTGAAGAGGAGAAAAATCGATGTAAATAAATGTAATTTCTAAATAAAATATGCTTCCGCCTAATTGAAAAGTCATTACTAATTAGCCAAATACAACTTTAATCAGACATGAATGACGGAGGAATTCTATATTTAAAAGAAGAACACAGGTTGGCATTTGAAAACGCTCACGTCTCATGCCATTAGCCTTGAAAACCTTTTACCAGGTAATGGAGATGTGAGTTTTAATTCCCAGTATCAAACCAAGAATAAAATTATTTTAATTATGGCCAACTGGGCAAAGGAACACTGATGTCTAATTGCTACGTGGTAATTCTGCATTCTGTCCCTGGGCGACACCTGAGCCAAGCACTTCAATAATTCATTAAAGCGCTTCCCTGAGCATCAATTATCAAATCATGGGCCTTGATTACTTTACTTGAGAAAGTCACCCTGTGCAAAAGACTTTCACCAATCATCAATACATAGGGAAAAAGGAAAACCCTAACCCTATGCTTTTTCGTTAAAAGAATATAAAATTTTACAATAGCCTCAGCTCTCTACGAGGCCTGACAATTAAAGTTTAGAAACTCATCCTAGGAAAAGTGTTAAACTTTTTGGTGGGACTGCAAACTAATACGGCCAGCCTCTTTGGAAAGAATTATGGAGAATCCTCAAAGAACTCAAAATAGACCTTTCATTTGATCCTATAATACAATTACTAAGCATCTACCCAGAAGGAAAAAAAATTATTTTATCATAAAGACATTTACACTAGATTGTTTATCACAGCTCAATTTATAATCACCAAGATGTGCTAGCAACCCAAGTGTCCATCAACCCAGGAATGGATTAACAAACTGTGGTATATGTACACCATGAAATACTATTCAGCCATTAAAAAAGATGGAAACTTTACATCTTTTGTATTTACCTGGATGGAATTGGAGAACATTCTTTAGTAAATTATCACAAGAATGGAAAAGCAAATATCCAATGTACTCAATACTAATATGAAGCCAGTAGATGAAAGCCCACACAAGAGAGAAACTCAATCCAATTCAAGTTGGAGGGGTGAGAGAATGAGGCAAGGGGCAAAGAGGAGGAGGGAGGTTGGAAGGAGATGGGTGAGCCCCCACCTAATGGGCACAATGTGAGGGTACATGGCACACCTCCTGGGTGTGGGACACCACCTAACAAATTGTAACCTAAATTTGCACCTTCCTATTAATCTGAAATAAAAAAGAAAAATGCTACACACTCCATTGCTGAATATCCCCACAGTCCCCTCTGAGGTGCTGCCCTTGGGAAGCTGGGCACCAACACCAGTAGCTAGTCCACCCTGCACAGTAATTGTTCTCTTCAGATCACCAACTCGTACTTTTTTCATAGGCCATTTGTGACTTTGACAATCTAAGGGTTATTGTTGCTATTTTATACTATTTTACCTAAAAACACCAAAGTGAAAAAATTACTATGAAAGAGAGGAAAAATTGATGAAAAATACAAAAATGAGAGTCTATAAGGGAAAAGATAAAAATGAGACAACCTCAAAGTATATTTCCTTAGGTACATAGAGAAGTCATTCCATGAATATCTGTTGAATGGTAAAAATCAAAGAAAAAGCCTACATTTTCAACTCACAACCCAAGTTTTCACTCCCACTGCTGATAAATAGGAGCAGTATTTGCTCAACGTGAAATTTAACTTTTTTCCCCATGCTGTTCCACTTCCCTCTGATACAGGCAATTCTAGCGGAAAAATCACCAGATAAATGACAGCAAGGCAAGTGAGGAAAGGAGGATTTACTGATTGGATAATCAATCCTGAGCAGCTAAAAAAACACCTTCCTGGGGTTTACTGACTCATGGTAATAAGCAAACACTGAGTGTACGCCTCCTCTGTAATTATTATCATTATCAACACTCTTCTCAATGGGTCTTAAGGGCCAATATTGAGGCAGAATTGAGCAGGAGGGGAGAATACTCAGTGCACCCCTTTATTATTATTATTATTTCTGTATCAGTGTGAGGAATGCCTCCGAGACAGGAATCAGTCCCAGGGATATGAGTCAGTGCTTGCACAGCACAGAATGCCGTTTGCAAGTTTAGGAATCTCTGGGGAGGTGTCTCAAGTCCTGGATTCCACATCCTTCCCTCCCCCTCCCTCACCTGTGATCTGTGTGAAGGTGGCCAGGGAGGTGGAATCTTGAAAGAACAGGTGCTGGGCAGGGAGACAGACAAGGGCTACTCAGCAGCAACAGGGATGGAGCAGCGAGAGTGCAGCGGGCAGAGTGTGGGAGGGCAGGGGTATGTCCAGGGCTCAGCAGAGTCCAGTAGGCAAAGTCTGGGAGGGCAGGGTGTGTCCAGAGGCTGTGCAGAGTCCAGTGGGCAGAGTCTGAGAGGGCAGAGGTATGTCCAGGGCTAAGCAGAGTGCAGAGGGCAGAATCTGGGAGGGCAGGGGTGTGTCCAGGGCTGGGCAGAGTCCAGCAGGCAGCATCTGGGAGGGTAGGGGTGTGTCCAAGGGCTGTGCAGAGTTCACTGGGCACAGTCTGGGAGGGCAGGGGTATATCTGGGGACTGTGCAGGGCTCAGTTGCCCTTGCTCATTTTTCCTGTGGTGGGGTGAGGCTAGTCTTGGTCACAGCTGAAATCACTTCACCTGCACCTGTTTTGTACACATGAACAATTCTGTGAGCCACCTGAGGCTCCTTCAAACAAGCAAAAACATTTTTTTTCTGGGGCAGCACCTGTGGCTCAAAGGAGTAGGGTGCTGACCCCATATACCAGAGGTGGTGGGTTCAAACCTGGTCTCAAGAAAAAACTGCAAAAAAATATTTTTTTTTTCTGTTTGAGTTAGAGTGGATTTCTTTTGTTCTGCAACTAAATTCCTGGGTTTATAAGGAGTGTCAAATACAGCTTTTATTTATTTTTTTTAAGTCATATATAACATAGATCATGAATACATTTATGCACATGTGGGGTACAATGTGTTGTTTTTTTGAAGTTAATTTTCTGGAAATGAGGTGGGTGCAAATGCAAAAACTAGACCAGCCAATTTACAAATAAATTACTTTTCCCACACCTCACTTCTTCCTACTTAATGATCATTTCCTCATTATGTAAATAGCTCATATGGTCACCAAAGACTCCACTACTTGTTTATCCTTTGAAAAATACTTTGTGGTCCTCACTTTGGCAGCATATATACTAAAAAATTGGAATGATACAGAGAAGATTAGCATGGCCCCTGCGCAAGGATGACACGCAAATTCATGAAGCGTTTCATATTTTTCCAGACATGCCAAGAGATTCTGAAATTCAGATAGACAGTTTCAGAACCCCAGCATGACTCAATCCAAATAAGACATCCCTTAGGCATATCATAATTAACTTCACTAAAGTTAATATGAAGGAAAAAATTCTGAAAGCAGCCAGACGTAAGAAAGCCATTACCTACAAAGGGAAGAATATTAGAATGACTGAAGATCTCTCTGCTGAAACATTTCAAGCCGGAAGAGGGTGGTCATCGAATTTAAACCTCCTATATCAAAATAACTTTCAACCCCAGACCCTGTATACAGCTAAACTGAGTTTCATTTATGATGGAGAAATTAAATACTTTAATGACATTCATATGTTGAAGAAATTTGCCATAACAAAACCAGCTCTTCAGGATATTCTCAGACCTATCCTCCATAATGACCAGCCCAATCCTCTACCACAAAAGTAAACTCACTCAGAAACTTTTGATCAAACTCCAACTTCCACAGTGGTGAAAGGATTAAAAATTTCCACTGGACTTTCAAAAAATACCCCAAATTTTACCAGACTTATCAATATTCTCCATTAATGTGAACAGCTTAAACTGTCCTCTAAAGAGGTACAGGTTAGTTGACCGGATAAAAATCTCAGGCCAGATATTTGCTGCATACAAGAGTCACATCTTACATTAAAAGATAAATATAGACTCAGGATGAAAGGATGCTCATCCATATTTCAGGCAAATGGTAATCAGAAAAAAGCACGTGTTGCAATTCTATTTGCAGACACATTAGCTTTAAACCAACAAAAGTAAGGAAGGATAAGAATAGTCACTTCGTATTTGTTAAGGGTAATACTCAATATGATGAGATATCAATTATTAATATTTATGCACCCAACTAGAATGCACCTCAATTTATAAGAGAAACTCTAACAGACATGAGCAACTTGATTTCCTCCAGCTCCATAGTAGTTGGAAATTTCAACACTCCTTTGGCAGTGTTGGATCGATCCTCCAATAAGAAGCTGAGCAAAGAAATTTTAGATTTAAACCTAACCTTCCAACATTTGGATTTAGCAGACATCTACAGAACATTTCATCCCAACAAAACTGAATACACATACTTCTCATCAGCCCATGGAACTTACTCCAAAATCGATCACATCTTAGGTCACAAGTCTAACCTCAGTAAATTTAAAAAAATAGAAATTATTTCTTGCATCTTCTTGGACCACCATGGAATAAAAGTTGAACTCAGTAGCAACAGGAATCTGCATACCCATACAAAAACATGGAAGTTAAATAACCTTATGCTGAATGATAGCTGGGTCAGAGATGAGATTAAGAAGGAAATTGCCAAAATTTTTGGAACAAAATGACAATGAAGACACAAATTATCAGAACTTCTGGGATACCATAAAGGCAGTCCTAAGAGGGAAATTTATATCACTGCAAGCCTTCCTCAAGAGAACGGAAAGAGAGGAAGTTAACAACTTAATGGGACATCTCAAGCAACTGGAAAAGGAAGAACATTACAACTCCAAACCCAGTAGAAGAAAAGAAATAACCAAAATTGGAGCAGAATTAAATGAAATTGAAAACAAAAAGATTATACAACAGATCAATAAATCAAAAAGTTGTTTTTCTGAAAAGGTCAATAAAATAGATAAACCTTTGGCTAACCTAACCAGGAAAAAAAGAGTAAAATCTCTAATCTCATCAATCAGAAATGACAAAGACGAAATAACCCCGGACTCCTGAGAAATTCAAAAAATCCTTAATGAATATTACAAGAAACTTTATTCTCAGAAATATGAAAATCTAAAGGAAATTAACCAATACTTGGAAGCACGTCACCTTCCAAGACTTAGCCAGAATCAAGTGAAAATGTTGAACAGGCCTATATCAAGTTCTGAAATAGCATCAACCATACAAAATCTCCCTAAAAAGAAAAGCCCAGGAACAGATGGCTTCACATCAGAATTCTACCAAACCTTTACAGAGGAACTAGTACCTATATTACTCAACCTGTACCAAAATGTAGAAAAAGAAGGAAGACTAACCAATCTGTTCTATGAAGCAAACATCATCCTGATCCCCAAACCAGGAAAAGACCCAACAAGAAAAGAAAATTATAGGTGGAGGCGGAGCAAGATGGCAGCTGAGTAACAGCTTCCTTGCATCTGGGCAGCGTGAGTCTGGGGAGATAGGACTCCAGGCATCTCTGGCTAGTGGGATCTGCCTATCATCACCCCTGAGAGGATACAGGGAGTCAGCGACACACTTCTGGACCCCAAGAGGAGGACTAAAACGGTGGAAAACTGGCAAGTGGTCACGTGTGTTCAATCCGTCTAAACCCGCCTGCAACTGTGAGTTCAATAGCAGAGAGACTGCAAACCAGAAAGGCCTTACCTGTGAACTGTTTTGGTGTCTTTGGACTTGGCACTCAGCTGAACTGCCTTGGGGAGAGCCTGAGTGGGAGTGAGGAGAACTTTAGCCGTTGTCTAGGGCCCCAGTCTGACCCACTGAGCCAGACGGAGCTAATAGTGTTTGGCTCTGGATCACAGGCAGCCACTGTGAGCGATCTGCCCCAGCAAGCTACGCCCTCAGGTTCGCAGAACTAGAATTAGGTGGGAACCGGTAACCCAGCGACCAAATAGCCTAAGGGCAGGGTCTGAGCCACCTTGCAGCACTAACCCTCGGGGGCAGAGGGAGACCAGTTTTGGCACACAGGGTAAGTGGATAGCCACTTCAGCAGTGATTCCAGCGACAAGCACTTCCCTGGGAAAGCTTCTGCTCAGTAAGTGAACAAGTTCAAAGTGCCTTTTAAGTGGGCTGAATAGAGATTTAGGGTGTTTACCTGCTGGGGTTTGAGAAACAAGCAGCCTCCAGTCGTATCAGAACTGTGATTAACATCTCATACCCCAGAAGACCACATGTTGCCCAGACAATATTCAATAACATATACATACTGCTTTGTTTCCGGTTGTTTTTTTTTTTTTATTTTGATGTTGTTGATTGTTGTTTTGTTTTTTAAGTTCAACCTTTTCCATACAGATCCTTTTTCTTTCTCAATTTTTCTAGTTTAATTATAATTTCCCATTGCTGCCTATTTCAATAATTAGAACTTCATTTTTGTTAGTGTTTCTACCGCTAATATTTGGTTTTTCCAGCCAATATTATTCCGTAAAGTTTTCTGTTTGCATGTTTTGGTTTGATTTATAGCATTTTTGTCTTTCCTCTCTACTTGGTGGAGGTGGGGTATTGTGTCTGATCAGGTTAGCAAAGAGCTGCTGACCTCAAGGGAACGACCCAACTGGGCACCGCCAGAAGGTGGTTTGTTTTTTAAGGTTGTATCAAAGTACCCTACTGTACACCTATATTGCTCTGACTCCCTCTTTCTGTGCCTCTCTTATTTTGTCAATATTCCTTTTACCCACCCCCTCTCCTTTCTCTATTGTTCTTTTTTTTTTTCTTATCACACGGTCCTCCTTTCTTTCATACTTTTTTGATCTTCAACTTCTCACCCCTCTCGTCCTGTAACCCTTAGTCCACAGGCATGAGAACTTAACGAGCAAGAGGAAGTGAAATGAAAATTAGGGCAAGGAAACGGATAAAAGAAATAACTCATGAGGAAGAATCAGCACAAAACTCCAGGCAACATGAAGAACCAGTATAGAACAACCCCGCCAAGGGACCATGAGGCAGCTACTGCAGAGGATTCCACCTATACAGAAATGTTAGGAATGACAGAAAGGGAATTTAGAATACACATGTTGAAAACAATGAAAGAAATGATGGAAACAATGAAGGAAACTACTAATAAAGTGGAAAATAACCAAAAGGAAATTCAAAAACAGAATCAAATCAGAGATGAACGATATGAAGAATATAAAAAGGATATAGCAGAGCTGAAGGAAATGAAACAGTCAATCAGGGAACTTAAAGATGCAATAGAAAGTGTCAGCAACAGGTTAGACCATGCAGAAGAAGGAATTTCAGAGGTAGAAGACAAAGTTATTGAGATAACTCAGATAGTAAAAGAGGCAGAAAAGAAGAGAGAGAAAGCAGAACGTTCACTGTCAGAATTATGGGACTTTATGAAATGTTCCAACATACGAGTTATAGGAATTCCAGAAGGGGAAGAAGAATGCCCCAGAGGAATGGAAGCCATGCTAGAGAATATTATAAAAGAAAATTTCAAAAATTTCACCAAAGATTCTGACACACTGCTTTCAGAGGGCTATCGGACCCCAGGTCGCCTCAACTCTAACCGAGCTTCTCCAAGACACATTGTGATGAACCTATCCAAAGTCAAGACAAAAGAAAAGATTCTGCAAGCTGCCAGGAGTAAACATCAGTTGACCTACAGGGGCAAATCCATCAGAGTGACCGCAGACTTCTCTAGTGAAACTTTCCAAGCAAGAAGACAATGGTCATCTACCTTCAATCTACTTAAACAGAACAATTTCCAGCCCAGAATTCTGTACCCTGCTAAGCTAAGCTTCAAAATTGATGGAGAAATCAAATCATTTACGGATATACAAACCTTGAGGAAATTCGCCACAACAAGACCAGCTCTACAGGAAATACTTCAACCTGTTCTGCACACTGACCACCACCATGGATCAGCAGCAAAGGAAGAACTCAGAAATTAAAGGACAGAACCTAAACTCCACACTGATGCAAAAGATAAAAGTAAGCAATGGACTCTCACAAAATAAGACGAATAGAATACTACCACACTTATCAATTATCTCAATAAATGTTAATGGCTTGAATTCCCAACTGAAGAAACATAGATTGGTTGACTGGATTAAAAAACACAAGCCATTCATTTGCTGTCTGCAAGAAACACACCTGGCTTCAAAAGACAAATAAAAGCTCCAAGTCAAGGGTTGGAAGACAATTTTTCAGGCAAATGGAATTCAGAAGAAAGGAGGAGTTGCAATCTTATTTTCAGATACATGTGGATTTAAAGCAACTAAAGTCAAAAAAGACAAAGATGGTCACTTTATATTGGTTAAGGGAAAAATACAACAAGAAGACATTTCAATTCTAAATATCTATGCACCCAATTTAAATGCTCCCAGATTCTTGAAACAGACCTTACTCAGTCTGAGCAATACGATATCTGATAATACCATAACAGGGGACCTTAACACTCCTCTTACAGAGCTGGACAGATCCTCTAAACAGAAATTAAACAAGGATATATGAGACTTAAATGAGACCCTAGAACAACTGTGCTTGATAGACGCATATAGAACACTCCATCCCAAAGATAAAGAATATACATTCTTCTCATCACCCCATGGAACATTCTCCAAAATTGATCATAACCTGGGACACAAAACAAATATCAACAGAATCAAAAGAATTGAAATTTTACCTTGTATCTTCTCAGACCATAAGGCACTAAAGGTGGAACTCAACTCTAACAAAAATGCTCGACCCCACACAAAGGCATGGAAATTAAACAATCTTCTGTTGAATAACAGATGGGTGAAGGAAGAAATAAAACAGGAAATCATTAACTTCCTTGAGCATAACAACAATGAAGACACAAGCTACCAAAACCTGTGGGATACTGCAAAAGCAGTTTTGAGAGGAAAATTCATCGCTTTAGATGCCTACATTCGAAAAAAGGAAAGAGAGCACATCAAGAATCTCACAAGAGATCTTATGGAATTGGAAAAAGAAGAACAATCTAAGCCTAAACTCAGTAGAAGAAAAGATACATACAAAACCAAATCAGAGATCAATGAAATTGAAAACAAAAGAATCATTCAGAAAATTAATGAAACAAGGAGTTGGTTTTTTGAAAAAATAAATAAAATAGATAAACCATTGGCCAGACTAATGAGGAATAGAAAAGTAAAATCTCTACTAACCTCAATCAGAAATGATAAAGGGGAAATAACAACTGATCCCACAGAGATACAAGAGATCATCTCTGAATACTACCAGAAACTCTATGCCCAGAAATTTGACAATGTGAAAGAAATGGATCAATATTTGGAATCACACCCTCTCCCTAGACTCAGCCAGGAAGAAATAGAGCTCCTGAACAGACCAATTTCAAGCACTGAGATCAAAGAAACAAAAAAGCTTCCAACCAAAAACTGCCCTGGTCCAGATGGCTTCACTCCAGAATTCTATCAAACCTTCAAGGAAGAGCTTATTCCTGTACTGCAGAAATTATTCCAAAAAATTGAGGAAGAAGGAATCTTCCCCAACACATTCTATGAAGTAAACATCACCCTGATACCAAAACCAGGAAAAGACCCAAACAAAAAGGAGAATTTCAGACCAATCTCACTCATGAATATAGACGCGAAAATTCTGAACAAAATCCTAGCCCATAGATTACAGCTTATCATCAAAAAAGTCATTCATCATGATCAAGTAGGCTTCATCCCAGGGATGCAAGGCTGGTTTAACATACGCAAGTCTATAAAGGTTATCCACCATATTAACAGAGGCAAAAATAAAGATCACATGATCCTCTCAATAGATGCAGAAAAAGCATTTGATAAAATCCAGCATCCTTTTCTAATTAGAACACTGAAGAGTATAGGCATAGGTGGCACATTTCTAAAACTGATTGAAGCTATCTATGACAAACCCACAGCCAATATTTTACTGAATGGAGTAAAACTCAAAGCTTTTCCTCTTAGAACTGGAACCAGAGAAGGTTGTCCTCTGTCACCTTTACTATTCAACGAAGTGCTGGAAGTTCTAGCCAATACAATTAGGCAAGACAAGGAAATAAAGGGAATCCAAATGGGAGCAGAGGAGGTCAAACTCTCCCTCTTTGCTGACGACATGATCTTATACTTAGAGAACCCCAAAGACTCAACCACAAGACTCCTAGAAGTCATCAAAAAATACAGTAATGTTTGAGGATATAAAATCAATGTCCACAAGTCAGTAGCCTTTGTGTACACCAATAACAGTCAAGATGAGAAGCTAATTAAGGACACAACTCCCTTCACCATAATTTCAAAGAAAATTAAATACCTAGGAATATACCTAACGAAGGAGGCGAAGGACCTCTATAAAGAAAACTATGAAATCCTCAGAAAGGAAATAGCAGTGGATATTAAAAAATGGAAGAACAGGAGAGGTGGAGCAAGATGGCAGCCGAGTAACAGCTTCCTTGCATCTGGGCAGCGTCAGTCTGGGGCGATAGGACTCCAGGCATCTCTGGCTGGTGGGATCTGCCCATCATCACCCCTGAGAGGATACAGGGAGTCAGCGAGAGACTTCTGGACCCCAAGAGGAGGACTAAAACAGTGGAAAACCGGCAAGTGGTCGCGTGTGTTCAATCCGTCTAAACCCGCCTGCAACTGTGAGTTCAGTAGCAGCGAGACTGCAAACCAGAAAGGCCTTACCTGTGAACTGTTTTGGTGTCTTTGGGCTTGGCACTCAGCTGAACTGCCTTGGGGAGAGCCTGAGCGGGAGTGCAGAGAATTTTGGCCTTTGTCTAGGGCCCCAGTCTGAGCCGTTGAGCCAGACGGAGCTAATAGTGTTTGGCTCTGGGTCACAGGCAGACAATGTGAGCGATCTGCCCCGGCAAGCTCCACCCTCAGGGTCATAGAGCTGGAATTGGGTCGGAGCTGGTAACCCAGTGACAAAGTAGACTAAGGGCGGGGTCTGAGCCGCCTTGGAGCCCTAACCCTGGGGGCAGAGGGAGACCAGTTTTGACACACAGGGTAAGTGGATCTCCACTTCAGCAGTGATTCCAGCGACAAGCACTTCCCTGAGAAAGCCTCTGCTCAGTAAGTGAACAAGTTCAAAGTGCCTTTTAAGTGGGCTGAAGAGAGATTTAGGGTGTCTACCTGCTGGGGTTTGAGAAACTAGCAGCCTTCAGTCGTATCAGAACTGCGATTAACATCTCATACCCCAGAAGAGCACGTGTTGCCCAGACAATATAACATATACATACTGCTTTTGGTTGTGTGTTTTTTGTTTTTTTTTTTTTTGGTTTGGTTGTTTTTTTTATTTGTTTTGATGTTGTGGATTGTTGTTTTGTTTTTTAAGTTCAACCTTTTCCATACAGGTTCTTTTTCTTTCTCAATTTTTCTAGTTTAATTATAATTTCCCATTGCTGCCTATTTCAATAATTAGAACGTCATTTTTGTTAGTGTTTCTACCGCTACGATTTGGTTTTTCCAGCCAATTTTATCCTGTAAAGTTTTCTGTTTGCTTGTTTTGGTTTGATTTATAGCATTTTTGTCTTTCCTCTCTACTTGGTGGAGGTGGGGTACTGTGTCTGATCAGGTTAGCAAAGAGCTGCTGACCTCAAGGGAACGACCCAACTGGGCACCCCCAGAAGGTGGTTTTTTTTTTTAAGGTTGTATCAAAGTACCCTACTGTACACCTATATTGCTCTGTCTCCCTCTTTCTGTGCCTCTCTTCTTTTTGGCAATATTCCCTTTACCCACCCCCTCTCCTTTCTCTATTTTTCTTTTTTTTTTTTTCTTATCACTCGGTCCTCCTTTCCTTCATCTCTTTTTTGCTCTTAAACCTTCTCACCCTTCTGGTCCTGTAACCCTTAGTCCACAGGCATGAGAACTTAAAGAGCAAGAGGAAGTGAAAGGAAAATTAGGGCAAGGAAACAGATAAAACAAATCAACCATGAGGAAGAATCAGCAGAAAACCCCAGGCAACATGAAGAACCAGTACAGAACAACCCTGCCAAGGGACCATGAGGAAGCTACTGCAGAGGATTCCACCTATACAGAAATGTTAGGAATGACAGAAAGGGAATTTAGAATACACATGTTGAAAACAATGAAAGAAATGATGTAAACAATGAAGGAAACTGCTAATAAAGTGGAAAATAACCAAAAGGAAATTCAAAAACAGAATCAAATCAGAGATGAACGATATGAAGAATATAAAAAGGATATAGCAGAGCTGAAGGAAATGAAACAGTCATTCAGGGAACTTAAAGATGCAATGGAAAGTATCAGCAACAGGTTAGACCATGCAGAAGAAAGAATTTCAGAGGTAGAAGACAAAGTTTTTGAGATAACTCAGATAGTAAAAGAGGCAGAAAAGAAGAGAGAGAAAGCAGAACGTTCACTGTCAGAATTATGGGACTTTATGAAGCGTTCCAACATACGAGTTATAGGAATTCCAGAAGGGGACGAAGAATGCCCCAGAGGAATGGAAGCCATACTAGAGAATATTATAAAAGAAAATTTCCCAAATATCACCAATGATTCGGACACACTGCTTTCAGAGGGCTATCGGACCCCAGGTCGCCTCAACTCTAACCGAGCTTCTCCAAGACACATTGTGATGAACCTATCCAAAGTTAAGACAAAAGAAAAGATTCTGCAAGCTTCCAGGAGTATGCGCCAGTTGACCTACAGGGGCAAATACATCAGAGTGACCGCAAACTTCTCTAAAGAAACTTTCCAAGCAAGAAGACAATGGTCATCTACCTTTAATCTACTTAAACAGAACAATTTCCAGCCCAGAATTCTGTACCCTGCTAAGCTAAGCTTTAAAATTGACAGAGAAATCAAATCACTTACGGATATACAAACATTGAGGAAATTTGCCACAACAAGACCAGCTCTACAGGAAATACTTCAACCTGTTCTGCACACTGACCACCACCATGGATCAGCAGCAAAGTAAGAACTCAGAAATTAAAGGACAGAAACAAACCTCCACACTGATGCAAAAGATAAAACTAAGCAATGGACTCTCACAAAATAAGACGAATAGAATACTACCACATTTATCAATTATCTCAATAAATGTTAATGGCTTGAATTCCCCACTGAAGAGACATAGATTAGTTGACTGGATTAAAAAACACAAGCCATCCATTTGCTGTCTGCAAGAAACACACCTGGCTTCAAAAAACAAATTAAAACTCCGAGTCAAGGGTTGGAAGACAATTTTTCAGGCAAATGGAAGTCAGAAGAAAGGAGGAGTTGCAGTCTTATTTTCAGATACATGTGGATTTAAAGCAACTAAAGTCAAAAAAGACAAAGATGGTCACTTTATATTGGTCCAGGGAAAAATACAACAAGAAGACATTTCAATTCTAAATATCTATGCACCCAATTTAAATGCTCCCAGATTCTTGAAACAGACCTTCCTCAGTCTGAGCAATACGATATCTGATAATACCATAACAGGGGACCTTAACACTCCTCTTACAGAGCTGGACAGATCCTCTAAACAGAAATTAAACAAGGATATAAGAGACTTAAATGAGACCCTAGAACAACTGTGCTTGATAGACGCATATAGAACACTCCATCCCAAAGATAAAGAATATACATTCTTCTCATCACCCCATGGAACATTCTCCAAAATTGATCATATCCTGGGACACAAAACAAATATCAACAGAATCAAAAGAATTGAAATTTTACCTTGTATCTTCTCAGACCATAAGGCACTAAAGGTGGAACTCAACTCTAACAAAAATGCTCGACCCCACCCAAAGGCATGGAAATTAAACAATCTTCTGTTGAATAACAGATGGGTGAAGGAAGAAATAAAACAGGAAATCATTAACTTCCTTGAGCATAACAACAATGAAAACACAAGCTACCAAAACCTGTGGGATACTGCAAAAGCAGTTTTGAGAGGAAAATTCATCACTTTAGATGCCTACATTCGAAAAACAGAAAGAGAGCACATCAACAATCTCACAAGAGATCATATGGAATTGGAAAAAGAAGAACAATCTAAGCCTAAACTCAGTAGAAGAAAAGAAATATCCAAAATCAAATCAGAGATCAATGAAATTGAAAACAAAAGAATCATTCAGAAAATTAATGAAACAAGGAGTTGGTTTTTTGAAAAAATAAATAAAATAGATAAACCATTGGCCAGACTAACTAGAAATAGAAAAGTAAACTCTCTAGTAACCTCAATCAGAAACGATAAAGGGGAAATAACAACTGATCCCACACAGATACAAGAGATCATCTCTGAATACTACCAGAAACTCTATGCCCAGAAATTTGACAATGTGAAAGAAATGGATCAATATTTGGAATCACACCCTCTCCCTAGACTCAGCCAGGAAGAAATAGAGCTCCTGAACAGACCAATTTCAAGCACTGAGATCAAAGAAACAATAAAAAATCTTCCAACCAAAAACTGCCCTGGTCCAGATGGCTTCACTCCAGAATTCTATCAAACCTTCAAGGAAGAGCTTATTCCTGTACTGCAGAAATTATTCCAAAAAATTGAGGAAGAAGGAATCTTCCCCAACACATTCTATGAAGTAAACATCACCCTGATACCAAAACCAGGAAAAGACCCAAACAAAAAGGAGAATTTCAGACCAATCTCACTCATGAATATAGACACGAAAATTCTGAACAAAATCCTAGCCCATAGATTACAGCTTATCATCAAAAAAGTCATTCATCATGATCAAGTAGGCTTCATCCCAGGGATGCAAGGCTGGTTTAACATACGCAAGTCTATAAAGGTTATCCACCATATTAACAGAGGCAAAAATAAAGATCACATGATCCTCTCAATAGATGCAGAAAAAGCATTTGATAAAATCCAGCATCCTTTTCTAATTAGAACACTGAAGAGTATAGGCATAGGTGGCACATTTCTAAAACTGATTGAAGCTATCTATGACAAACCCACAGCCAATATTTTACTGAATGGAGTAAAACTCAAAGCTTTTCCTCTTAGAACTGGAACCAGAGAAGGTTGTCCTCTGTCACCTTTACTATTCAACGTAGTACTGGAAGTTCTAGCCAATACAATTAGGCAAGACAAGGAAATAAAGGGAATCCAAATGGGAGCAGAGGAGGTCAAACTCTCCCTCTTTGCTGACGACATGATCTTATACTTAGAGAACCCCAAAGACTCAACCACAAGACTCCTAGAAGTCATCAAAAAATACAGTAATGTTTGAGGATATAAAATCAATGTCCACAAGTCAGTAGCCTTTGTGTACACCAATAACAGTCAAGATGAGAAGCTAATTAAGGACACAACTCCCTTCACCATAGTCTCAAAGAAAATGAAATACCTAGGAATATACCTAACGAAGGTGGTGAAGGACCTCTATAAAGAAAACTATGAAATCCTCAGAAAGGAAATAGCAGAACATATTAACAAATGGAAGAACATACCATGCTCATGGATGGGAAGAATCAACGTTGTTAAAATGTCTATACTTCCCAAAGCAATCTACCTATTCAATGCCATTCCTATCAAAATACCAACATTGTACTTTCAAGATTTGGAAAAAAAGATTCTGCGTTTTGTATGGAACCGGAAAAAAACCCGTATAGCTAAGGCAGTTCTCTGTAACAAAAATAAAGCTGGGGGCATCAGCATACCAGACTTTAGTCTGTACTACAAAGCCATAGTGCTCAAGACAGCATGGTACTGGTAGAAAAACAGAGACATAGACAATTGGAATCGATTTCGAAACCAAGAAATGAAACTAACATCTTACAACCACCTAATCTTTGATAAACCAAACAAGAACATACCTTGGGGGAAAGACTCCCTATTCAATAAATGGTGTTGGGAGAACTGGATGTCTACATGTAAAAGACTGAAACTGGATGCACACCTTTCCCCACTCACAAAAATTGATTCAAGATGGATAAAGGATTTAAACTTAAGGCATGAAACAATAAAAATCCTCCAAGAAAGCATAGGAAAAACGCTGGAAGATATTGGCCTGGGGAAAGACTTCATGAAGAAGACTGCCATGGCAATTGCAACAGCAACAAAAATAAACAAATGGGACTTCATTAAACTGAAAAGCTTCTGTACAGCTAAGGAGACAACCAAAGCAAAGAGACAACCTACACAATGAGAAAGGATATTTGCCTATTTTCAATCAGACAAAAGCTTGATACCTAGGATCTATAGAGAACTCAAATTAATCCACATGAAAAAAGCCAACAATCCCTTATATCAATGGGCAAGAGACATGAATAGAACTTTCTCTAAAGACGACAGACAAATGGCTAACAAACACATGAAAAAATGTTCATCATCTCTATATATTAGAGAAATGCAAATCAAAACAACCCTGAGATATCATCTAACACCCGTGAGAATGGCCCACATCACAAAATCTCAAAACTGCTGATGCTGGCGTGGATGTGGAGAGAAGGGAACACTTTTACACTGATGGTGGGACTGTAAACTAGGACAACCTTTCTGTAAGGAAGTATGGAGAAACCTCAAAGCACTCAAGCTAGACCTCCCATTTGATCCTGCAATCCCATTACTGGGCACGTACCCAGAAGGAAAAAAATCCTTTTATCATAAGGACACTTGTACTAGACTGTTTATTGCAGCTCAATTTACAATCGCCAAAATGTGGAAACAGCCTAAATGCCCACCAACCCAGGAATGGATTAACAAGCTGTGGTACATGTATACCATGGAATACTATTCAGCCATTAAAAAAAATGGCGACTTTATATCCTTCGTATTACCTGGATGGACGTGGAAGACATTATTCGTAGTAAAGCATCACAAGAACGGAGAAGCATGAATCCTATGTACTCAATTTTGATATGAGGACAATTAATGACAATTATGGTTTTGGGGGGGGAAACAGAAAGAGGGAAGGAGGGAGGTGGGTGGGGCCTTGTTGTGTGTCACACTTTATGGGGGCAAGACATGATTGCAAGAGGGAGTTTACCTAACAATTGCAATCAGTGTAACCTGGCTTATTGTACCCTCAATGAATCCCCAACAATTAAAAAAAAAAAAAAAAATGGAAGAACATACCATGCTCATGGATGGGAAGAATCAACATTGTTAAAATGTCTATATTTCCCAAAGCAATCTACCTATTCAATGCCATTCCTATCAAAATACCAACATTGTACTTTCAAGATTTGGAAAATATGATTCTGCATTTTGTATGGAACTGGAAAACCCCGTATAGCTAAGGCAGTTCTGTGTAACAAAAATAAAGCTGGGGGCATCAGCATACCAGATTTTACTCTGTACTACAAGGCCATAGTGCTCAAGACAGCATGGTACTGGCACAAAAACAGAGACATAGACACTTGGAATCGAATTGAAAACCAAGAAATGAAGCTAACATTTTACAACCACCTAATCTTTGATAAATCTAACAAGAACATACCTTGGGGGAAAGACTCCCTATTCAATAAATGGTGTTGGGAGAACTGGATGTCTACATGTAAAAGACTGAAACTGGACCCACACCTTTCCCCACTCACAAAAATTGATTCCAGATGGATAAAGGACTTAAATTTAAGGCATGAAAGAATAAAAATCCTCCAAGAAAGCATAGGAAAAACACTGGAAGATACTGACCTGGGAAAAGACTTCATGAAGAAGACTGCCATGGCAATTGCAACAACAACAAAGATAAACAAATGGGACTTCATTAAACTGAAAAGCTTCTATACAGCTAAGGAGACAATAACCAATGCATAGAGACAACCTACACAATGGGAAAGGATATTTGCATATTTTCAATCAGACAAAAGCTTGATAACTAGGATCTATAGAGAACTCAAATTAATCCATATGAAAAAAGCCAACAATCCCTTATATCAATGGGCAAGAGACATGAATAGAACTTTCTCTAAAGACGACAGACGAATGGCTAACAAACACATGAAAAAATGTTCATCATCTCTATATATTAGAGAAATGCAAATAAAAACAACCCTGAGATATCATTTAACCCCAGTGAGAATGGCCCACATCACAAAATCTCAAAACTGTAAGATGCTGGCATGGATGTGGAGAGAAGGGAACACTTTTACACTGCTGGTGGGACTGCAAACTAGTACAACCTTTCTGGAAGGAAGTATGGAGAAACCTCAAAGCACTCAAGCTAGACCTCCCATTTGATCCTGCAATCCCATTACTGGGCATCTACCCAGAAGGAAAGAAATCCTTTTATCATAAGGACACTTGTACTAGACTGTTTATTGCAGCTCAATTTACAAGCGCCAAAATGTGGAAACAGCCTAAATGCCCACCAACCCAGGAATGGATTAACAAGCTGTGGTATATGTATACCATGGAATACTATTCAGCCATTAAAAAAAAATGGAGACTTTACATCCTTCGTATTAACCTGGATGGACGTGGAAGACATTATTCTTAGTAAAGCATCACAAGAATGGAGAAGCATGAATCCTATGTACTCAATTTTGATATGAGGACAATTAATGACAATTATGGTTATGGGGGGGACAGAAAGAGGGAAGGAGGGAGGTGGGTGGGGTCTTGGTGTGTGTTACACTTTATGGGGGCAAGACATGATTGCAAGAGGGACTTTACCTAACAATTGCAATCAGTGTAACCTGGCTTATTGTACCCTCAATGAATCCCCAACAATAAAAAAAAAAGAAAAGAAAATTATAGACCAATATCACTAATGAATATGGATGCAGAAATATTCAATAATATCCTAACAAACAGAATCCAGCAACACATCAAACAAATTATACATTATGACCAAGTTGGTTTTATCCCAGGGTCTCAAGGCTGGTTCAATATACGTAAATCTATAAGTTTAATTCAGCACATAAACAAATTAAAAGACAAAGACCAGTATTTGCGAAACTTGGTAAATGTAGAATGTAAATGTTTTGGCACAGTAACTGAGATAACGCCGGAAAGGCTATGTTAACCACTGTGATAAAAATGTGTCAAATGGTTTATGAAGTGAGTGTATGATGCCCCATAATCATATCATTGTATACAGTTATGATTTAATAAAAAAATAATAAAAAATTAAAAAAAAAGACCATATGATTCTCTCAATTGATGCAGAAAAAGCTTTTGATAATATCCTGCATCCTTTCATGATCAGAAGACTTAAGAAAATTGGTATAGAAGGGTCATTTCTTAAACTGATAGAGGCCATCTACAGCAAACCCACAGCCAATATCATATTGGATGGAGTTAAATTGAAATCATTTCCACTAAGATCAGGAACCAGACAAGGCTGCCCTTTGTCTCCACTGCTCTTTAACATTGTAATGGAAGTTTTAGATATCGCAATTATGGAAGAAAAGGCAATCAAGGGTATCCATATAGGGTCAGAAGAGATCAAACTTTTACTCTTCTCAGATGATATGATTGTATATCTGAAAAACACCAGGGATTCTACTATAAAACTCTTAGAAGTGATCAAGGAATACAGCAGCATCTCAGGTTACAAAATCAACATTCATAAATCAGTAGCCTTTATATATACCAACAACAGTCAAGCTGGAAAAAACAGTTAAGGACTCTATTCCATTCACAGTAGTGCCAAAGAAGATGAAATATTTGGGAGTTTATCTAACAAAGGACGTGAAAGATCTCTATAAAGAAAACTATGAAACTCTAAGAAAAGAAATAGCTGAAAATGTTAACAAATGGAAAAACATTCCATGCTCATGGCTGGGAAGAATCAACATTATTAAAATGTCCATACTATGCAAATCAATATACAATTTTAATGCAATCCCTATGAAAGCTCCACTGTCATACTTTAAAGATCTTGAAAAAATAATACTTCGTTTTATATGGAATGAGAAAAAAACTCAAATAGCCAAGACATTACTCAGAAATAAAAACAAAGCAGAAGGAATCACGCTACCAGACCTCAGATTATACTATAAATCGATGATGATCAAAACATCATGGTACTGGCACAAAAACAGAGAAGTAACTGTCTGGAACAGAATAGAGAACAAAGAGACGAATCCAGGTACTTACCATTATTTAATCTTTGACAAGCCAATTAAAACATTCAGTGGGGAAAAGATTCCCTATTTAACAAATGGTGCTGGGTGAACTGGCTGGCAACCTGTAGAAGACTGAAACTAGACCCACACCTTTCACCATTAAGTAAAATAGACTCTCACTGGATTAAAGATTTAAACTTAAGACATGAAACTATAAAAATACTAGAGGAGAGTGCAGGGAAAACCCTTGAGGAAATCGGTCTGGGCGAGTATTTTATGAGGAGGACACCCCGGGCAATTGAAGCAGCTTCAAAAATACACTATTGGGACCTGATCAAACTAAAAAGCTTCTGCACAGCCAAGAACACAGTAAGTAAAGCAAGCAAACAGCCCTCAAAATGGGTGAAGATATTTGCAGGTCATGTCTCCGACAAAGGTTTAATAACTAGAATCCACAGAGAATTCAAATGTATAAGCAAGAAAAGAACAAGTGATCCCATCACAGGCTGGACAAGGGACTTGAAGAGAAACTTCAAGGCGCATGGCATATAGACATATGAAAAAATGCTCATCATCTTTAATCATCAGAGAAATGCAAATCCAAACTTCTTTGAGATACCATCTAACTCCAGTAAGATTAGCCCATATCACAAAATCTCAAGACCAGAGATGTTGGCATAGATGTGGAGAAAAGGGAACAGTTCTACACTGCTGGTGGGAATGCAAATTAATACATTCCTTTTGGAAAGATGTTTGGAGAACACTTAGAAATCTAAAAATAGATCTGCCATTCAATCTTATAATTCCTCTACTGGGTATATACCCGGAAGACCAAAAATCACATCATTACAAAGATATTTGTACCAGAATGTTTATTGCAGCCCAATTCATAATTGCTAAGTCATGGAAGAAGCCCAAGTGCCCATCGACCCACAAATGGATTAATAAATTGTGGTATATGTACACCATGGAATATTATACAGCATTAAAGAAAGATGGAGACTTTACTTCTTTCATGTTTGAGCTGGAACATATTCTTCTTAATAAAGTATCTCAAGCATGGAAGAAAAAGTATCCAAAGTACTCAGCCCTACTATGAAACTAATTTATGGCTTTCACATGAAAGCTATAACCCAGTTATAACCTAAGAATAGAGGGAAATGGTAAAGGGAGAGGAGGGAGGGGGAAGGTGGGTGGAGGGAGGGTAATTGGTGGGATTACACCTGCAGTGCATCTTACAAGGGTATATGTGAAACTTAGTAAATGTAGAATGTAAATGTCTTAACACAGTAACTAAGATAATGCCAAGAAGGCTATGTTAACCAATGTGATGAAATGTGTCAAACGGTCTATAAAACCAGTGTATGGTGCCTCATGATCGCATTAATGAACACAACTATGATTTAATAATAAAAAAAAAAGTTTGAAAAGCACTGGGCTATTTCATAAGGTCCCTGCAAAAATTGAACAAATCACACATATGCAACACAGCCCAGTGCCCCACTCAATAAATGTTAGCTATTCATTCCCTCAAAAAAAAAAAAAAAAAAGAAAAGGAAAATACTTTGTGCCTAACCATAATAAAAAGTAGTCATTAGATTTGATATTTAGAGAAATTTACAGTAATCAGGTTAACATATCAACAGAGGGAATAACTCTATGTGGGGGAGCTGGAAAGAATAGCCAAATTAGATTATCCAGCCAGAGGATCCATCAATAAACAGAGGAGAATGGCACTCATTTAGACTTTGTTTTATTACATATGCTGTAAAAAGATCAACTGGCCTTTTCATTGAGAGGTAGTTATTGCAAGTTGTCATAACAGCCAGAAAGTTTATAATAGACTGTTACACACGACATTTATGTTTTGCTTCAATAAAAAGGCAGGAGAGTGCAGGGTGAAGGTCCCCACACACGTCCTTTGAGGGAGGAGCCAGGTCTGGGCTGCAGCCGGACATAGCAGTGATTTCCCAGCCCTGTGTGGGCCACAGCACACTGGTGTACCTGAGACGATCTCAGGTGTGCCATGGAAAATGTTCAAGATTATTCATTAAATTATTTTAGAAAGAAGTTCAAAGCACAGGGATTATTACAGGTTTCTCATGTGTGCTCACAGCTCTGCAGTTCGATCCCCAGGGCAGGTGGGTAACCAGCACCAGAATTAAGATGCAAAATTGTTCCATCACTGCAGGGAGCTCCCTTGTTCTGTGCCTTTACATTCCTGTCCTCCCTCCCTCACCTGACCTAACCCCGGCAACCATTTATCTGTTCTCTGCCTATTTACTTCTGTTATTTCCAGGATGCTACATGATTGGAATTGTGTACTGTGTCACCATTTGAGGCTGACTTGTGTCACTGGGCACACTGTCCTTAAGATCCATCCAGGCTGTTGCATATTCTGCAGGTTCTTCCTTTTCATGGCTGAGGAGTTTTCCATTGTGTGGATGTACCAGGGTTTGTGTAACCCCCTCCCATGACAGGCACTCAGGTTGTTCTCAGGTTTTTGCTGTTGCACATAAAGCTGCTATCAACATTCACATACAGCTCTGTGTGTGTGTGAACATACATTTTCCTTTCTCTGGGATAAATGCCTGAGAGTGTGTGATTGCCGGATTGTATGGGAAATGGACGTTTAGCTCTGTGGGGAGCTGAGATGATTCTCTGCCACAGACACCTGGTCACCTTTGTTCTTGTCTCTCTGCCACACTCTGTGTGCCCCTCCCTGTGCCCACATGGCTGCCTTCACTCTCACTGCCACGTTCATAGCCTGCCAGCAAGAAAGGAGAGGGAGAATAAAATGAGTCTCCTTTCTCTCTATGGGCTTAATCAGGAAGCTACCCACACAATTTTTGCTTAAATCTTATTAGCCTAACCTCAGTGGCATCACCCCGCCTAGCTGTAAGGGAGGCTGGGAAGTACGACCAGTGATTCTCAAACAGGATGCCGAGGCACACTGGTGTGCCATGAAAAAATTTAAACATCATTAATTAAATTATTTTTGGAAGACGTTCAAAGCACAGTAAGTATATTCTTTTTATTTCTTTCCTTTTTTTTTTTTTTTGATCAACATAATTTAAATGTGCTGTAGAAGTTTAACTGTAGGTTCAAGTGTGCTGTCAGATAAAAAAGGTTGAAAACCCCTGCAGTATGGGGCAACAGTCAATGAAGGCTGCCAGAGGATCTTCATGCAAGATGTAAAAATTAAATAGTTGGTGAGTAAGTTTCTGTCTAATTCTCAGATAATATGAAATTGATGTAATGCCAGTGACAGTCACAAACCCTCAGATAGTAAGCCCTGTAATGTCTGAATGCCACTATGACCTTTGCCAAGAACTTGATTAATCTGAATACCAATTCTCTAATGCTCCTGAGGGTCTTAATTAAGCTGTGAGCCATGCCAAATAAAGGCATAAAGATAGCAAAGCATGTGTGTGTGTGTTATATGTGAGATTTTGTTTGTTTTGTAAAGTATGTATGTTTGTTTTTTGTGTTTTTTATTTTTTAGTAGAGACAGAATCTCATTCTTGCTCAGGCTGGTCTCCAACTCCTGAGCTCAGGCAATCCACCCACCTCAGCCTCCCAAAGTTCTGGGATTATAGGTGTGAGATCTTTCTTTCTGAAATTCTACCTGCATCCAATTTTTTAAGATGCCATGGTCTCACAGATTTTCATCATTATTAACGGTTTTTCCATAGCACAGGACTGATACACCTTTGATCTATACAGGACACACCAACTTTGATCTATATAGACTCACCAACTATTTACCAAGAAGTTTTAGTGTGCTTAGATAGTCCTAAACATACACTATCCTGTTTCAACATATTGCATTACCTTTGAAGCGAAGAGACTTTAGTCTAAATATCAGAAAACAGATAACTTCTAACCAGAGGTGGAGGGAAAAGTCATCTTTCCTTTTCTGAACACAGAAAGCATGTATGATTTCTTGAAGGGGTTAACACAAGATCCTCCACCCCACCATTTCCATAGGTGTCAGGTCCCCCAAAACATGCTGTCCAATATGCTTGGGGGGAACTTAACTGGTAAACTTACTGTTTTTTTCTTTTTATTAAATCATAGCTGTGTACGTTAATGCAATTGTGGGGTACAATGTGCTGGTTTATATACAATTTCAAATATTTCATCAAATTGGTTAACAAAGCCTTCAGGGCATTTTCTTAGTTATTGTCTTAAGACATTTATATTCTACATTTAGTAAATTTCACATGTACCCTTGTAAAATGCACTGTAGGTGTGGTCCCAACAATTACCCACCCTCCACCCATCCTCCCCCCTCTCCCACTTCCTATCCCCTTTCCCCATATTCTTGGGCTATAATTGGGTTATAGCTTTCATATGAAAGCTATAAATTAGTTTCATAGTAGGGCTGAGTACATTGGATATGTTTTCTTCCATTTTTGAGATACTTTGCTAAGAAGAATATGTTCCAGCTCCATCCATGTAAACATGAAAGAGGTAAAATCTCCATCTTTTTTTAAGACTGCATAATATTCCATGGGGTACATATACCACAATTTATTAATCCATTCGTGGGTCAATGGGCACTTGGACTTCTTCCATGACTTAGCAATTATGAATTAGGCTGCAATAAACATTCTAGTATAAATATATTTCTTATAATGTGATTTTTAGTCTTCTGGATATATACCTAGGAGAGGAATTGTAGGATCAAATGGCAGGTCTATTTTTAGATCCCTAAGTGTTCTCCAAACATCTTTCCAAAAGGAACATATTGGTTTGCATTTCCACCAGCAATATAGGAGTGTTCTCTTTTCTCCACATCCATGCCAACATCTCTGGTTTGGGGACTATGCAATGTGACCTAATCTTACTGGAGTTAGATGATATCTCAAAGTAGTTTTGATTTGCATTTCTCTGATGCTTAAGGATGATGAGCATTTTTTCATATGTCTGTAGGCCATGCACCTGTCTTCTTTAGAGAAGTTTCTCTTCAAGTTTTTTGCCCACCCTGAGATGGGATCACTTGTTCTTTTCTTGCACATACCTTTGAGTTCTCTGTGGATTCTAGTTATTAAACCTTTGTCAGAGACATAACCTGCAAATAACTTCTCCCATTCTGAGAGCTGTCAGCTTGGTTTACTTACTGTGTTCTTGGCTGTACAGCTTTTTAGTTTGATCAGGTCCCAGTAGTGTATTTTTGGTGTTGCTTCAATTGCCTGGGGTATCCTCCTCAGAAAATATTCTCCCAGGCTGGTTTCTTCAAGTGTTTTCCCTGCACTTTCTTCTAGTATTTTCATGTCTTAAGTTTAAATCTTTAATCCAGTCAGAGTCTATCTTAGTTAATGGTGAAAGGTGTGGGTCCAGTTTCAGTCTTCTACAGGTTGCCAGCCAGTTTATTCAGCACCATTTGTTAAATAGGGAATCTTTTCCCCACTGAATGTTTTTAATTGGCTTGTCAAAGATCAAATAACAGTAAGTAGCTGGGTTCACCTCTTGGTTCTCTATTCTGTTCCATACATCTACCTCTCTGTTTTTGTGCCAGTACCATGCTGTTTTGATCACTATCTATTTATAGTATAGTCTGAGGTCTGGTAGTGTGATTCCTCCTGCTTTGTTTTTACTTCTGAGTAATATCTTGGCTATTCGAGGTTTTCTGACTCCATATGAAATGAGGTATAATTTCTTCGAGATCTTTAAATTATGACAGAGGAGCTTTAACAGGGATTGCATTAAAATTATATATTGCTTTGGGTAGTATGAACATTTTAACAAAGTTGATTCTTCCCAGCCATGAGCATGGTATGTTTTTCCATTTGTTAACATCGTCAGCTATTTCGTTTCTTAGAGTTTCATAGTTTTCTTCATAGAGATCTTTCACATCTTTCATTAGGTAAACTACCAAATATTTCATCTTCTTTGGCACTAGTGTGAACAGAATAGAGTCCTTAACTGTTTTTTTTCAGCTTGACTATTGTTGGTATAAATAAAGACTACAGATTTTTGAGTGTTGATTTTATAACCTGAGACACTGCTGTATTCCTTGATCATTCCTAAGAGTTTTGTAGTAGAATCCCTTGTGTTTTCCAGATATACAATCATATCATCTATGAAGAGCAAAAGTTTGATCTCTTCTGACCCCATATGGATAACCTTGATCGCCTTTTCTTCCCTAATTGCGATGTCTAAAACTTCCATTACAATGTTAAAGAGCAGTAGAGACAATGGGCAGCCTTGTCTGGTTCCTGATCTGCATGGAAATGATTTCAGTTGAACTCCATTCAATACGATTTTGGCCGTGGGCTTGCTGTAGATGGCCTCTATCAGTTTAAGAAATGACCCTTCTATACCAATTTTCTTAAGTGTTCTGATCATGAAAGGATGCTGGATATTATCAAAAGCTTTTTCTGCATCAATTGAGAGAATCATATGGTCTTTGTTTTTTAATTTGTTTATGTGCTGAATTAAATTTATAGATTTATGTATATTGAACCAGCCTTGAGACCCTGGAATAAAACCCACTTGGTCATGGTGTATAATTTGTTTGATTTGTTGCTGGATTCTGTTTGCTAGGATCTTGTTGAATATTTTTGCATCAATATTCATTAGTGATATTGGTCTAAAATTTTCTTTTCTTGTTGAGTCTTTTCCTGGTTTGGGAATCAAGGTGATGTTTACCTCATAGAATCTGTTGGGTAGTATTCCTTCTTTTCCAATATTTTGAAAAAGGTTGAGTAATATAGGTCCTAGTTCCTCTTTAAAGGTTTGTTAGAATTCTGATGTGAAGCCATCTGGTCCCAGGCTTTTCTTTTTAGGGAGATTTTGTATAGTTGATGCTATTTCAGAACTTGATATAGGCCTGTTCAACATTTCCACTTGATTCTGGCTAAGTCTTGGAAGGTGACATGCTTCCAAGTATTGGTCAATTTCCTTCAGATGTTCATATTTCTGAGAGTAAAGTTTCTTGTAATATTCATTAAGGATTTTCTGAATTTCTGAGGAGTCTGTTTTTATTTCATCTTTACCATTTCTGATTGATGAAATTAGAGATTTTACTCTTTTTTTCCTGGTTAGGTTAGCCAAGGTTTATCTATTTTATTGACCTTTTCAAAAAACCAACTTTTTGATTTATTGATCTGTTGTATAATCCTTTTGTTTTCAATTTCATTTAATTCTGCTCTAATTTTGGTTATTTCTTTTCTACTTCTAGGATTGGGGTTGGAATGTTCTTTCTTTTCCAGTTGCTTTTGAGATGTCCCATTATGTTGTTAACTTCCTCTCTTTCCATTCTCTTGAGGAAGGCTTGCAGTGCTATAAATTTCCCTTTCATGACCTCCTTTGCAGTATCCCAAAGTTCTGATAATTCTTGTCTTCGTTGTCATTTTGTTCCAAAAATTTAGTAATTTCCTTCTTAATCTTGTCTCTGACCCAGCTATTATTCAGCATAAGGTTATTTAGTTTTCATGTTTTTGTATAAGTATGCAGATTCCTGTTGTTATTGAGTTCAATTTTTATTCCATGATGGTCCAAGAAGATGCAAGGAATAATTTCTATTCTTTTAAATTTGCTGAGGTTAGACTTGTGAACTAAGGTATGATCAATTTTGAAGGATGTTCCACGGGCTGATGAGAAGAATATGTATTCAGTTTTGTTAGAAAGAAATAGTCTGTAGATGTCTGTTAAATCCAACTGTTGAATGGCTAAGTTTAAGTCTAAAATTTTTTTGCTTAGCTTCTTTTTGGAGAATCTATCCAACACTGCCAAAGGAGTATTAAAATCTCTATTATGGAGCTGGAGGAAATCAAGTTGCTCATGTATGTTAGAATCTCTGTTATAAATTGAGGCACATTCTGGTTGAGTGCATAAGTGTTAATAATTGAAATCACATCATGTTGAGTGTTACCATTAACAAATATGAAGTAACCATTCTTATCTTTCCTTACTTTGGTTGGTTTAAAGCCTATTGTATCTGCAAATAAAATTGCAACACCTGCTTCTTTCTGCTTTCCATTTGCCTGAAATATAGATGACCATCCCTTCACCCTGAGTCTATATTTATCATTTAAGGTAAGATGAGATTCTTGTATGCAGCAGATATCTGGCCTGAGTTTTTGTATCCAGTCAGCCAACCTGTGCCTCCTTTAAGCAATTCACATTAATTTTAAATATTGATAGGCCTGGTAGAATTCTGGGTATCGTGTTTTTCAAAGTCCACTGGACATTTTTAATCCTTTCGCCACTGTGGAAGTTGGAATTTGATCAAAATTTTCTGAGTGAGTTTACTTTTGTGGTGGAGGATTGCACTGGTTATTATGGAGGATAGGTCTGAGTATATCCTGGAGAGCATTTCTTCAACATGTGAATGGCATTAAAGTATTTAATTTCTCCATCATAAATGAAACTCAGTTTCGCTGGATTCAGGATCCTGGGTTGAAAGTTATTTTCTTTAAGGAGATTAAAAGTCAATGACCACCCTCTTCTGGCTTGAAAAGTTTCAGCAGAGGGAGGCGCCTGTGGCTCAGTCGGTAAGGTGCCGGCCCCATATACTGAGGGTGGCGGGTTCAAACCCGGCCCCGGCTGAACTGCAACCAAAAAATAGCCGGGCGTTGTGGTGGGCGCCTGTAGTCCCAGCTACTCGGGAGGCTGAGGGAAGAGAATAGCTGAAGCCCAGGAGTTGGAGGTTGCTGTGAGCTGTGTGATGCCACGGCACTCTACCGAGGGCTATAAAGTGAGACTCTGTCTCTACAAAAAAAAAAAAAAGAAAAGAAAAGAAAAGTTTCAGCAGAGATCTTCAGTCATTCTAATATTCTTCCCCTTGTAGGTTATGGTTTTCTGGCTGCTTGCAGAATTTTCTCCTTCATTTTAACTTTGGTGAAGTTAATTATAATGTGCCTAGGAGATGTCTTATTCAGGTTGAGTCATGCTGGGGTTCTGAAACTGTCTGCTATCTAAATTTCAGAATCTCTTGGTATGTCTGGAAAGTTCTCCTTCATAATCTCATGAAGAAGAGCCTCTGTGTCTTGCGAAGCAACCTCGTCACCTTCAGGGATTCCTATAAGGCAAATACTAGTTTTCTTTGAATTATCCCAGAGCTCTCTGAGAGAATGATCTGTTTTTGCTCTCCATTTCTCTTCTTCTTTGAGAGTTTGGGAGTGTTTGAAAGCTTTGTCTTCAATGTCAGAAATCCTTTCTTCTGCTTGCTCCATTTGTTACTGAGGGATTCTACTGTATTTCCCAGATCTTTGAGGGCTGAAAATTCTTGTCTCAATGTGTCAAAATCTTTGATGATTTTGTCTTTGAATTCATTGAATTCTTGAGACAACTATTGAAATGCTCCTTGAATTTCTAATTCCAACTTTAGCTCCATTCTATTAATCTTATTTGCGATCCAGATTCTGAATTTGATATCTGACATCTCAGCCATTTGTTTATAAATGGGATCTTCAGTTGTGTCTGCCATGTTGTTCATTGGGGGAGTTGATCTACTCTGGTTATTCATGTCACCAGAGTATTTCTGCTGATTCCACCCCATGATTATTTTACACTGTTTGGCTAGATGAACAGATAAGGTGAAGTTGGGTTGGGGGGCTCCTGGAGTAGTGATTAATCAGCCCTTTGCCCAAGAGCTGGGACTGGTGTCTGTACCTTTTCCCCTAGAGCTTTGCAAAGGATCCACACAGTACTATGGCCTGAGACACTGGGGACTTATTTGGTGTGGTGGGGCTAAGTGGCTCTGTCTTGTTTTCAGCTGGTCTCTGTCCTACCCTAGTGAATCAGTTACTCTGGGTTGAAATCTCAGCTGTGGATAAATGCCAGCAATTAAGTCACCCCATCCCCACAGGCAACAACTGGAAAAAGGAAACAATCCTTCCCACTACCACACAACCAGAGTACTATTTTGGATAGTCCTGGGGTGATTGGCCCAGTTCAAGAGGTCCAAATCAATTGTCCCAGTCAGCACCAGTCTCAGGTGGGAGAGTTCAAAAGGTCTCTGGCAACTAGATAGCAGGAGTCTGCTGGAAGCTCAAGTATGACTCACTCTGGTGATCTGTGAGGTCAGAAGGACCCACCCAGCAAATGAATTAGTCTAGGAAGGTTGATGCCTCCTTCCCTACTTTGCACTTCTGTCACATCCAGTCACTGGTAACCCCACACAGGGGTGTGACCCAATTCCTGCCAATGAGCAGATGCTCCAGGGGTTTGTGCCTGCCTGAGTCACAGGGAGATCTATGTCTCCTTGGCCAGGCCTCCACACTCTGCCACCATCCGGCAGGGGGAGCTGAAGCCTGACAACCTCGGGTGCTTAATGGAGGCTGGGGCAGTTCACTCAGTTCTAGCCCCGCCCATGATTGATGTTGCTGACAGAACAGAACAATTTTGCAGAATTTGTTTCTGTCCCAGCTATATTCTCCTGTGGATCAGACACTGTTTGAGTTCACAGAAACTACAACTCTGCCCCAGTCTATTCCGCTGCCCTGGGCTAGCGTGTCTGTTGCGACTGCAGTCTGTGTTGGAGAGGGCACAGTTAGAGCTCACCTTTCAGTTTCCCACCTGCCTTTGTCTCAGCTATGATTCCCTGAGGGCTGGGTCTCTCTTAGGCTCACTAAAGCAGTCCTCTGGCTCAGCTCCACCCTGGGAGTATGCCGACTCTGTGTGCAGAGTCTGTGTGCACCCTGCTGTGCCCCACCCAGGCAGGTACTGCCTCAGGCATACCCTTTACTCACAGGGCCTGCCTTTCCATATCAGATCTGTTCTGCAGTGGCCCAAACTTTCTTGAGTAAGGTTTTTAAATGTGTATGCCAGTGATTTTCAACCAGTGTACCATGAGAGGAGTGTACCAGTGTACCAGACCAGTGTACCAGACCAGTGTACCATGAGTGGTACAACCAGTGTACCACTTAGGTGTGCTGCAAAATTTTTTAAATATCATTCATTCCATTATTTTCAAAAGAAGTTCAAAGCATAGTAAGTATATTCTTTTCTTTGTTTATAATCAACATCATTTAAGTGTGCCACAGAAGTTTAACTACAGGTTCAAGAGTGTCGTGAGATTTGAAAAGGTTGAAAACACTGAACTAAGCCCTTAGCTTCCTCACATGAGAATGAATAACTGTGGGGAATGTGCTCCCAGAGATGACTGCCTTACCTGGAATAGTTACTGCGAGGATGCTGGGAAGAGTAGAGACCACAGAGATTGGACAGTATTTGCCTTGTGGTTGGTGCTGTTCCAAGGTTTCCCACATAGTGGCTCATTTAATACTTGCAGCCATTCTGTAAATAGATGCTGTTATTAATCCCTCTCAACTGATAAGTAAAGGGAGTGACACAAGTATCTACTTCAATGTCATTCCCCACACAGCTCCAAAGGGCCAGCTCATAACCACTATTGTATCGCATTCCTCTAATTCCCTAGGGCAGTGTTTTTCAACCTTTTTTATCTCATGGCACACTGGAATCTATAGTTAAACTCCTGCAGCACACTTAAATGATGTTGATCAAAAAAAAGAGTAAAGGCTGGCACTGTTCCTTTCATTCTAGGGGATGCCGTGCCATTCTCTCTCTCTCCCTCCCCCATCTTCTCCTTGCTTACTCCCTGTTCTCTGCTCTCTTCTCTCTCTCTTTCTCATCTCTTCCCCCACTCTCTTTCCTCCAAACAAAAAAAAAGAAAAAGTTTAAAATACATATATACGCATATATATAAACACAGTGAATATATATATAATATATATATTTAGAAATTTTTTCTAAAATAATTAAATGTATGATCTTTAAAAACTTTCAAGGTACACCTTATATCAGTTCTCTCATTGCACACAGTTGAAAAATCACTGGTCTAGGTCTTAACACACTTCCTAGCATCATTAGTCATCATGGTAATTACATGATTTAGAAGATCTTTTAGCGAGTACCAGCTGCCATTCCTTAAGCCCCAAACACCTGCCTGCTCTGTCCTGAGTGAGGAGTCCCTTGTAGCTTCAACTTACTGCCACATTGTTCCTATGGCTCAGGCCAGATTTGGTTATTCCCATTTTACTGATTAAAAATACAGAACCCCAAGGATCATGTGCATACCCAAAGTTAGAGTTTGCAGGTAGCAGAACATTCTCTAATCTGGCATTTCTGTCTCCAAAACAAAGTTATCTCAAAGTTAAGCTATTTAGATTTATCGAACTGAGCTTAATCTGTGAACTATGAGCTGTATTCAATCTAAAATGGGTTATTGAAGAAATTATGATTTTTAGGATGCATCATTTTTAGCTGTACCTTCTTAAATTCTCTCCAACATTCTGGAAATGGGGAAAACACCACCCAACCCCTCTGTGCATTCCCATGGCCATTGCTGGGACCTTGCACCTCCTGTATGAACCCAGCCCACTGGAGCAGAATCATTCTCTGTGTGGCCTTGCAAGGCTCCCTGAGGATGCATGAGAGCATCTACCCCACCATCTTAGGTTTAAGCCCAAGTGCTGTGAACGTGCAACACCATATGTTGGATCACACTTTTAGGGCATTGATGCAAATTCATAGAAATCCCAGTTCACAATGTGAAATACTATGATGATTATCATGGGCTCTTTGAATATAAATTCAATTTCATAAAGACCACCACAGCCTTTTACCCCTGAATAATTCATTCAATTCTACAAGCAGAACTTATTCTCGAGGCTGGGAAGCTGGGGGGCTTGGGGTCATTGAGAGGTTTTCTCCCATGTCGTATTTTTTGATGGTTGTGCAATTACCTGAATCTGTCACCTTGGGAAATACAGGGGTTATAAATTCCTCCAAACCAAGAAGGACCCCTGAAGAGTTTCACTATAACTAAAGTGCACAGTGATGCCTTCTGGTAACAGGATCAAGTGGACAGAGAGTAACGGCTCTGGCAAGGCAGCTCTGTAGCTGGGGAGCTGGGCTCTCTGTCTCCATTACCTGCTTCCTGACAGCTGTTCCCATCTCACCCTCTGGGAAGGACTCAGATGCACAAGATGGAGAGCCCTGTCAGACGTCTGCTGCAATTGACACCACCCCTCCATCCTGCTCCCCTCAAGGGTGCCTCATTTTCACTTTATTACTTTTTTCCCCTCCAAGGGCAGATTGAAGTCCAGGAAGAAAATGCCATTCTAAATGAGGTTCTTGATTGTAGGCCAAAATTTTGGCACTGTCTCACCTGCCCACCCCATTTCCCTCCCATCCTGCCTCTTCTCGGCATTATCCTCTTCTACAGTTGCAGAGTCTCAGCCACTGTTTGGCTGAGTAGCTGCTGGAGGCTGGGAGGCCTCACACAAGCACTCCTCATGACCAGGCGCCAACCCTGGGAAGGGCTGCCCCACTGTGCTCTTACTGTATTCCCAACATGAAGGCTACAACTTGGAAGTACTGCAGTTTACTTTGCTTTCCTTCCTTGCAAATGTCAGCTTTGTTTCTCCAACACTCCCTTCGAGGATGTGCTGCTGAGGTGAAAACTGCAACCACGTGGCTTTCTTGGGGACAAGGAAGAGGGAAGAAACCACCAACAGGACCCTGATTTCCAAAACTCTAACAAAAAAATAGCAGGGGATGCTTCCTAAAAGAAATGACAGATCTCCCTGAAATGACCACTATGAGCCCACCCAATGGCTATTTTAAAATAACAGTTGGGCAACCTCTATGGAAGGAAGTATGGAGAATCCTCAAAGAACTAAAAGTCAACCTTCCATTTGATGCCACAATCCCGTTACAAGAAATCTACTCAGAAGAAAAATAAAAACCATGTTACCACAAGGACATTTGCACTAGAATGTTTATTGCAGCTCAATTCACTATTGCCAAGATGTGGAAGCAACCCAAGTGCCCATCAGCCCAGGAATGGATTAACAAACTGTGGTCTATGTACACCATAGATACTATTCAGCCATAAGAACAGATGGAGACTTTACATCTTTTGTATTAACCTGGATGGAGTTGAACCACATTCTTCTTAGAAAAGTATCTCAAGAATGGAAAAGCAAATGTCCAATGTATTGAGTACTAATATGAAACCAATATATAAACAACTACAGGCCCACACTAAAGAAAAACACAATATAGTCTAGTGAGAGGGGAGGGGAAAGAGGAGGGAAGAAGAGGGAGGGTGGCTGGCAGGCTCTCACCTAATGTGCAGTGTGAGGGTGTTCAGCACACCCCCTGGGTGAAGGGCTCAACTACAACTTGAACTTTACCTTAGAAACACAAACAATGTAGCCTAAACATTTGTACCCTCATATCAATCTGAAAAAACAATAAAAATAATAAATTGAAAAAATGGTTGGCAGAGATATGCATACAGGGTGGAAAAGAGATGGCCTAACTCTCCAAAAAGAGGTCTTGGTTCATACAGGGCGTACTGAGCCCAGGTATGACAAACATGCTTTCTGCCAGTAAGAGTCACCGTTCCCCAGCAGGAAATCCAAGAAAGCCAACAACTCAGCTGGGCATTGCGGTGTCTGATCCTTACAGTCTCAGGACCAAATTTATTGACAAATACTACCTGTCTCAATCCTCACCTTGTGTGATTGTGTGGCCACTGCTAGTATCTCCATTTCACAGAGGAAAAATGCTGATGAGCAGTTACAGCCCGAAGATGATGCAGCTAGAGCCCAGGTGCTGATCTCTTTCTTCCAGAGTGTTAGGCCAGCTCCTTCCTACTGATTCTTGAATAAATGATTCCAAAGTCTCCTTCTTCTGAAAAACTTGATGATTCCTGCTCTCATCTTGGTGAGAGGAGCAACTGGACCAACTCATGTCTAAAATCAGGTTCAGCACAAGTCAAATCAAAATTTGACCAAGTGGACAACAAAAATGATGAGAAATCACCTAT
Source organism: Nycticebus coucang (assembly GCF_027406575.1). NCBI lineage: Eukaryota > Metazoa > Chordata > Mammalia > Primates > Lorisidae > Nycticebus > Nycticebus coucang. The sequence continues at coordinate 105,338,016 of NC_069780.1, read as the reverse complement.
AATCCCAGAACTCTGGGAGTTCAAGGTGGGTGGATCCCTTAAGCACAGGAACACAAGACCAGTCTGAGTAAGAGCAAGACCCCATCACTACTAGAAACAGAAAAACTAGCTAGGCATGGTGGCAGGCACCCCCAGGTCCCCCCTCCCAACTCGGGAGGCTGAGGTAGAAGGATTGATTGAGTCCAGGAATTTCAGGTTGCTGTGAGCTATGATGATGCCATGACACTCTACCCAGGGCAACTGAGTGAGACTGTCTCAAAAATAAATAAATAAAATTTAATAAAAATATAAAAAATTAATGAGAAGTGAGGAAACATGTTGTTAGTGTAACCTTCCACAACAAAAATGCTTCCTTACACACTTGCAAATTATTTTATAATACCACATTATATGGGTGCTTATTTTTCAAGCTTTTCACCTTTTCTATTTTTTTTTCTTTTTTGGCCTTCTCTGTTCATGCTTTCTAAAAGGAGGTAGAAAAGACATTGCAAATTCAAGATAATGTCAGAAGTCAGGACCGTGGTGGGTACGAGGCGAGTCTGTCACTGACTGTTGCAGTTCCCTTCATGAAAAGAGGAAAACAGTCTTCTTATCCTTGTCACCTGATAAAAATGAAGGTTCAGTGACTAGGGTTTCCGCTCTGCTACCTGTCCAGCTTTACCGCAGCTCCCAATTAAAAGCAAGCAGGACAAGGGGAGAAGGAATATCCCACCTCATCAGCGTTTAGCTCTTTGATTCTTTATGGGGAAGCAGATTTCAGTGGGTTTATTTTATTTACTTGTTTTTTATCTCAAGTCTATTTTTAAGAAGCCACTTTCACAGCTTTCACAAGAAAATGTCACCATGCCTCAGGTGCAGGCGAGGGGAAATCTAATTTCATTATGGTTAAGGGCCTGCCTCCCTGTAACCCCCATATGTAAGAGCATAACACGGTGTATTACAGGCTTTAATAAGTAGGAAGGATGTGGGTTGCAGCCTATTTTAGCAGAAACCAAATTACTTTGGGCCACACGTCTGCCTCTTCAGTTCATCCTATTTGCCACCATTTCACAACCTAATTACAGGATTTTCTGGAAATTGCTGTCCGGCGATGGCTTGGGTGACCTGCTTTATGTAGCAGAGACAGGCGGCTCCACATGCTGCAGCCTTCATCGCTGTCACCATGTAATTGCATTAGACTTCCTTGTTAATCCCCATAGGTAGGGAGTAAATGAAATATTATAATTGCCTTTTCTTCCCTTGCCCCTGAAGTCAGGATTAGAGGCAGTGGGCGTCCAAAGGAGAGGACATGGGGGTTGCCTCTTAAGGTGTCATTGATGGTCTGAGCAAAGGGAAGTAGTCAGTCTCATCCCCAGATTTTTGATAGAACATGGGGCCATGTCCTTAAAGCCATGTGTCTCATTCACTTAGCAAAGTCTGTCTGACTCAGGACCACTGCAAGTGTCAGCAGGGACCCTGGAGAAAAGGCCTTGCATGAAAATATATGTGCAAGACACCAGAATTTGAAAGGACTTACCTGAAGGGACCAGGGACAGGTGAATAGCACTTAATAGAAGAACACGCATTTTTAGATGATCGTCACACCCTCCCCCACAAAATATACAATTTCACTGTCTTTTTGAGGTAATTTAATTGAGATCCCAAAGAGTGACCTGAATTATTAGGAAGTTGTGTGAATGTGAGGCTGTGGTTTTCTAGGCATTTAGAAAGGGCTTTTCACATCCAATAGTTCTTTAATGAAAGGGATAAAAGGAATTCTCTGATTTAAATTCTACTCCTGAGCCTGTGAGGTATAAAAATAATCCTTAATAAAGCAAGTCTTGACTTTGAGGAAGGAAATAGTGCTTTGCTGGGCTCCATTTACCTTGGCAGGGGTGGGTCGGAGATAACCAGAGACTAATCCTTGGCAACCCGTCGTTTCTGCTTACTTGCCAGGCAATGCTTTGAAAATATTTTTTTTAAATGGAGTTCACTTGAATTTCAACTTCCCTCCTAAAGTGTTCTAAGCCAGGACAACAGTCTGTGTCCTTGAGAAGTATCTTTTGAATTGCACTTTATAGAAATTATTTAACAGGTCTCGACTTGGATGTAATTTCTGAAAATGCATCTTTCAGTGACATGACAGAAAAAGAGGCAGTGTTCCTTCATCCAAGTGACTCCTCTGCTAAAAGAACAGCTATTCTCCATTTTAAAAAGTAGCCTCTGTGACTCAGACACCTGTTCTTTGTTTCCAAAGAAAATGTCACACAGAGACACGTAAGAATGTTTCTATTGAACAACCAAATGTTCTATAGACAGGTGCCGAGGAAACTGGGAAAGCAGTAATAATAGACATTGCATGGAAAATAAATTCTGTCTTACTGCAGTGTTTATAAACAAACTAAGAGATTTTCCTAAATGATATTTGTGAGGAAAGGAGATACGTACATAATGCCTAAGAGTTATTAAAATATAGCAGTTAAAACAAAATCACATTAATGAGGTTTTGATCTCTGGCGCTTCACTCATTTTACACTGTCACTTTGCAATGGTTACTTACCAACTTGGAAATAATCTTTCCCTCATAATTTTGACTGTTCCTCCTCAATAAACTTTGTTTTGAATTGGATACAGAATCCCAAATGGCCTCTGCATACAAATGTCACATTGACCAGCAGCAGCATTGGTAAGTAACCTTGGGAAAAGTGACCCACAGCTGAAGGCATTGTGCCCAGCTTATGGAAGAGAAACTCAATACAATTTTTTTTTTTTTTGTCGTGCAAAAATGGAACTATGTTTATTCTTCAGAATAATTGATAAGGCCTGTAAAAAAATTTATCAACTTCATTTATCATAGGAAATACTCCAGAATCCACTGAAATGCACAAAGTTAGGTGAGATTTGAGAAGAGTCTGGTGAGAATAACACTGGCCCATTTCTGGAACTTTGACGAGCTTCTCTGTGTGAGGGCACCACTTGGCTTGAGAGGGGTGTGTGTGTGTGTGTGTGTGTGTTCTGTCACTTGAGCCTCTTTCAAAGCATCTGCCCACCCGAAACTTCACTTCCTAAATGAATTTTGGTCCAGATCACAAGCAGTTGCATAAGACCACTGTGGTTACCTTGATGAGATCAACAGCTTGTTCATGTTTCATAGGAAGAGTATCAAGGTATGGGTTCCACAAAAGGATAACCCTGGTGTGGATTTTGAGCTTTAGTTAAATCCCCCCACGAGCTCTCTCTCTTTCTGGCTTAAAAATTCTCCTATGTGCTTCCTTCTCCTACGTGGACCCCACCTCAATTTGTCTGCTTTTGAGCCCCTTCTGAAACCACATAGTCACCAACCACGTCACACCCTCAACACCCGCTGCCCCATCGTAGCCAGAATCATAAATAAGGTGAGCAAGGAGCTCACCAAGGAGTGGCTCAGAGTGGAGAAACCCTAAGGAAGAAGTAAAAAGCAGAAGCATTTCTGAAGCACCGGGATCATTTGTGAAATTAAACAGGGATGCTCTGTCCTGTTTAGAAGATGAGCTGCACATCCACTCGGTGCCTGTACAGTCACTGCCTCCCTTAGAGAATCAGTCTCTCTATTTTCTTCATCTAGGGTACACTGACATCTGTTTATTTTACAGGTATGCTTAAAACATAATCGCAAAATGTATATTAATAATTCCAGATCCTTAAATAAAAAGTGATTTTAATCTATTAGAAACCTCAAAGCTACCTACAGTTGTTAAGTAATACTGACTATATCAGATTGGGCTTATAAAATATTTTTTCCTGGCTCCACGCCTATAGCTCAAGCAGCTAAGGTACCAGCCACATACCCCAGTGTTGGTGAGTTCAAAACCAGCCCGGGCCTGCCAAACAACAATAACAACTACAACCAAAAATAACCAGGCATTGCAGCAGGCACCTGTGGTCCCAGCTACTCAGAAGGCTGAGGCAAGAGACTGGCTTAAGCCCAGGAGTTGGAGGTTGCTGTGAGTTGTGAGGCCACGGCACTCTACCCAGGGCAACAGCATGAGGCTCTGTCTCAAAAAGAAAAATAAAAAAGAAAAGAAATATTTTTCCCTTTACGCAGTATTTGATGTTCTATTTCCACTGTACTTATATATGTCCCTTATTAAAAATATTTCAGATAATTTTGCAAGGAGATGTGCATTACCATAAATAAAATAAAATTCAGATAAAGACAAATCAGCAGTGGAGCAATGCCTACACAGTGCCAATGTGCCACACAGGGGAACAGAGTTAATGGAAGAGTACCTTCAAGCATTCACTCAGTTTAATCAGTATGAAGTAACGACTGCCTCTTTCCTCAGGGAAGAGCACCTGTAGACCTCCAACAATATGTTTTTAACATACGTCAACCGGGGGGATGATGGGAAGATGGCGGACTGAAGCCAGCTTTCCACAGAGGCTCCCATCCTGAAGGAGAGTTAAGGGACGAAAATTTAGCAAGTAACCTGATGGATTCGAGCAACACCAAGCAAGAAAGTTGAAGAACGCACATCAACCCTGCTGAGGAGAGCTGCGACCACAAGGAAGAAAACGAAAGGTACAAAACCCATCACCAAGCGGACGGGAGTCCCCCTCCCCCACCTGATTGGCTTAAGGGCCCCACAAACAAAAGGGCAGAAATCAAAGGCCATCCCACTACACTTCACGGGAGAGACCTACTACAAACCGGACCTACCTCCCTTACTAGGATGCCTAGACATTCTCCTGCCAGGCATAAAACTGTATAAATCTGTAAATATCCTTTGCCAGCAACTCTGAGCACCCAGCACTTCCCTCCACTCTCTCTGAGGTCTGAAAGCCTGTCCCCCAGGAGTTCGGATTCTTGGGTGACTCCTAAAGGGGAGAGGACAGTCCCCGAGCTGCGGCTGGTCAGCGCTGATTCTGGGGCATGGGAGAGAGGTCAGGACAGTCAGCGGAGGGAGACCCTCACCAGGGTGGCGCTTCCCCGAGGCGAGGTGCAGCAGCCCTCCTTGGGCAACAATACAACCAGGCATATAACTGAGTCGAACTCGCTACCAGCTGCTCTGAGCTCCTGGCGCCCCCCCGCCCTCACTCTGTGGTCCGGAGACCTGAATGCCTGCCGTGTGACCGGGCAGGGAACTGGGGGTAGCCGAGTCTGTTCGCTGCCCAGCGGTTCTGGGCTCCAGCCACTCCCCCCCACCCCGCCCCCACTCTGAAGCCTGAAGGCTTGAGCTGTGGTGGTACAACCAGGCGAGAGACTGGAAGAAACTGAATTTGCTTGCTGCCAACTGGGCTCCCTGCAGCTCTGAGCCCTTGCTGGTTCTGGGCTCCCGGCACTCGCCCCACCCTCGCTCTGTGGTCCAGAGACCTGAACGCCTGCCATGTGGCCGGGCAGGGAACTAGGGGTAGCCGAGTCTGTTCGCTGCCCAGCGGTTCTGGGCTCCAGCCGCTCCCCCCACCCCGCCCCCACTCTGAAGCCTGAAGGCTTGAGCTGCGGCAGTACAATCAGACGAGAGATGAAGAAACTGAATTTGCTCACTGCCGACTGGGCTCCCTGCAGCTCTGAGCCCTTGCTAGCTCTGGGCTCCCGGCGCTTGCCCCACCCTCGCTCTGTGGTCCGGAAACCTGAGTGCCTGCGCATTTCTGGGCTCCAGCCGCTCCCTCCGCCCCACCCCCACTCTGAAGCCTGAAGGCTTGAGCTGCGGCGGTATAACTGGGCGAAAGACTGGGAGAAACTGAATTTGCTCTCTGCTGAGTGGGCTCCCTGCAGCTCTGAACCCTTGCTGGCTCTGGGCTCCCGGCGCTTGGCCCGCCCTCTCTCTGTGGTCCGGAGACCTGAGCGCCTGCCGTGTGGCCAGGCAGGGAACTGGGTGGAGCTGAGTCTGTTCGCTGCCTGGCAGTTCTGGGCTCCAGCCGCTCCATCCACTCCACCCCCACTCTGAAGCCTGGAGGCTTGGGCTGTGGCAGTGCAGTGGAGCCAAAGATCAGGAGGAAAGGAGTGAGCTTGCTGCCGGTGGCTCTGAGCTCCCAGCACCCCACCACACCCACACTCTGGGATCTGGAGGCCTGTCCCCCGGGAGTCCAGATTCTTGAGGGATTTGTCGGGGCGTGGACAGTGCCCGAACTGCGGCTGGTCAGTCCTGACTCTGGGACACAGGAGTGAGGCTGGGGGAGACCCATATCAGAGCGAAGTTCCCTGAGGCAACTGAAGCCATACCCCCTGCCTCCCTGGGCAACCAGAGGAGGCCACCCCTGAGTATAGGATTTGTCTGAGGTGACTCACAGACCCCGGGAACATCCAGGGTAAGGCCGACTGAGAGAACTGAGACTTCAACCCAGAGTAGGTGCTTCACTGAGGTCAAACAGAAGCCAGCTGACAATAAGTCAGAACCACTCAGCCCCACCACACCAGACAGGGCCCCAGTCTCTCAGGCTACAACACTGAACGGGCCCTCAACAAAACCCTAGGGGAAAAATCAAAGGGAGTAAAACAACCATGGGGCGGAATCAGCAGAAAAACTCTGGTAACACTAATAACCAGAATAGATCAACCCCCCAAGGAAAGAAATGGTGGATGTAATTGAAGATCCCATTCATAAACAACTGGCAAACATGTCAGAAATCGAATTCAGAATTTGGATTGCATACAAGATTGATAAAATGGAATTAGGAATCCGAGGAGAAATTCAAAAGTTGTCTCAAGAATTTAACAAATTTAAAGACAAAAGCACCAAAGACTTAGACACACTGAAGCAAGAATTTGCAGCCCTTAAAGATATGAAAAATACAGCTAGAATCCCTCAGCAACAGAATGGACCAAGCAGAAGAAAGGATTTCTGACATCAAAGATAAAGCCTTCGAGTGCTCCCAAACTCTCAAAGAGGAAGAGAAATGGAGAGCAAAAATGGATCATTCTCTTAGAGAGCTCTGGGATAATTCGAAGAAGGCAAATATACGAATAATAGGAGTTCCGGAAAACGATGAAGTGGCTTCAATGGGCACAGAGGCCCTTCTGCATGAAATTATGAAAGAATTTTCCAGACATGCCTAGAGATTCTGAAATTCAGATAGCAGACAGTTTCAGAACTCCAGCACGATTCAACCCCAATAAGTCATCCCCCAGACATAACATAATTAGCTTCACTAAAGTCAACATGAAGGAGAAAATTCTCAAGGTTATCAGGCAAAAGAAAGCCATTACCTACAAAGGTAAGAACATTAGAATGACTGCAGATCTCTCTGCTGAAACTTTTCAAGCCAGAAGAGGGTGGTCACCGACTTCTAATCTCCTAAAGCAAAATAACTTTCAACCCCAGATCTTGTACCCAGCTAAACTGAGTTTCATCTATGATGGAGAAATTAAATACTTTAATGACATTCAAATGTTGAAGAAATTTTCCACAACCACACCAGCTCTTCAGGATATTCTCAGACCTATCCTCCATAATAACCAACCCAATCCTCTACTACAAACGTAAACTCACTCAGAAACTCCTCATCAAACTCCAACTTCTACAATGGTGAAAAGATTAAAATTGTCCACTGGACTTTTGAAAAACTCGATACCCAAAATTTCACCAAACTTGTCAATAATCTCCATTAATGTGAATGGCTTAAACTGTCCTCTAAAGAGACATAGGTTAGCTGACTGGATACAAAAACTCAGACCAGATATCTGTTGCTTACAAGAGTCACATCTTAACTTAAAAGACAAATACAGACTCAGGGTGAAAGGATGGTCATCCATATTTCAGGCAAATGGTAACCAGAAAAAAGCAGGTGTTGCAATTTTATTTGCAGACACAATAGGCTTTAAACCAACAGAAGTAAGGAAGGACAAGAATGGTCACTTCAGGAGAGGGGAGACAAGATGGCGGACTGAAGCCAGCTTTCAACAAAGGCTCCCGTCCAGAAGGAGAGTTAAGGGACAGGAATTTAGTAAGTATCCTGGTGGACTTGAGCCTCACCAAGAGAGAAGGCTGAAGAACGCACATCAACACCGCTGAGGCAAGTTGTGATCACAAGGATGCAAACAAAAGGTACAAAATCCACCACCAAGCAGACGGGAGTCCCCCTCCCCCATGAGACCGGCTCTGGAGCCCCACAATTGAACAAGCGGGCAGAAATTAAAGCCCCTCCCACTACACTGCACGGGAGAGACCTTCTAAAAACTGGACCTACCTCCCCTACTGGGGTGCCGTGGCGTTCTCCTGCCGGACATAGGGCTGAATAAAACTTTGGGAATCCTTTGCCGGCAACCCTGAATCCCCGGCGCTCCCCTCCCGCCCACTGAGGTCTGGAGGCCTGTCCCCCAGGACTTCGGATCCTTGGGTGATTTCTCAAGGGGAGTGGACAGTCCCCAAGTTGCGACTGGTCAGCATTGACTCTGAGGCGCGCGAGTGAGGAGAGGGCAACGGGCTGAGGGGGAGTCACGCCTCGGCACTTCCCTGCGGTGCAGTGCACCAACCCTCCCCGGGCACAAGACTGAATAAGACTCTAGCCTCCCCGCTGAGAGCTGAGAGCCCCTACTCTCACTCGGGGTCTGAGGGACTATCCCCCAGGACTTCGGATCCTTGGGTGATTTCTCAAGGGGAGTGGACAGTCCCTGAGTTGCGACTGGTCAGCATTGACTCTGAGGTGCGCCGAGTGAGGAGAGGGCACCGGGCTGAAGGGGAGTCATGCCTCGCGGCACTTCCCTGCGGTGCAGTGCACCAACCCTCCCCGGGCATAGGGGGCCCAAGACTGAATCAGACTCTGGCCTCCCCGCTGAGAGCTGAGAACCCCTACTCTCACTCGGGGTCTGAGGGCCTATCCCCCAGGAGTTCGGCTCCTTGGGTGATTTCTGGAGGGGAGTGCACAGTGCCTGAGCTGCGTCAGGTCAGCGCTGACTCTGGGACACGTGAGCGAGGAGAGGGCACTCTGCTGAGGGGAAATCAAGCCTTGGCGGCACTTCCCTGCGGTGCAGTGCAGGAGCCCTCCCCGGACCGTAGTATTGCGTGAAACTGAATGAAACTCTAGCTACCCCCGCCCCACTCCCAATCCGGGTCTGGGGGCCCATCCCCCAAGAGTTCTGATTCTTGGGGGATCTCTTAAGGGGTGTGGACCCAGCACAAACTGCGGCCGCTCAATGCTGACTCTGGGGCGCGGGACAGAGGAGAAAAGGGTCGCCTGAGTGCCCACACCAGAGCAGCAGTTCCCTGGAGGTAGATCAACAGCCGTTTTTTCTTTAACGGCAGAACGCTCACTTCTGGATATTCTGAGGCCACACCCCCTGTCTCCCTGGGCAACCAGAGGAAGCCACCGGTGACACGGCTCACAAACCCAGAAGCCTCCAGGGTGGGGCCGACCCAGAGAGGTGTTCAGACGCAATTCTCCAGCAGCAAAGACGTTTGAACTCAAAACAGCCCGTCTCCTGTAGGCGACGACAGGAACAGAGACAGAACCTCACAAAGTTGTCTGTTCTGTTCTGTTCTGTTAGCAGCATCCATCAGGGACGGGGCTAAGCCTGAGTGAACACCTCCTTCCCATCACCTGCATCAAACACTCAAAGATGTCAGGCCCCATCTCCTCCTGCTAGATAGCGGCAGTCTGCGGGGGCCTGGCAGACTTCCTCGCGATTCAGGCAGGTGCAAACCCCTGGAGTGTCTGTTCACTGCAGGCAACTGGGTTAGCCATCTGCAGAGATACCAGTGACTGGGTCCGACGGAGGGGCAAAGTGGGGAAGGAGACGTCAACCTTCCCAGACTGCTCTGTTTGCAGGGTGGCTCCTCCTGACTCCACGCTGCACTGGGGTGAGCTGTCTCAGAGGAGTCACCAGGCCCCTGTGATCCAGTTCCCAGAGACCTCTTGAACCCTTCCACCTGAGACAAGTGCCGATTGAGACAGTTGATTCGGACCTTTTGAACTGGGCTAATAGACTGAGGACTTTTCAGGTGGTGCCCTGGATGTGCGATTGTAGGAAGGTTTGATTCTCCTTTTCCAACTGGGGCCAGAGGTGGGCAGGCGGGGTAACTTAATTGCTGATTTTTCCACACAGCTGAGACTTCAAGCCAGAGTAGAAGTTGCAATAGGATCGAACAGAAACCAGCTGAAAACAAGACAGAACCACTTTGCTCCACCACACCAGACAGGGCCCCAGTTTCTCAGGACACAACACTGTACGTGCCCTCGATAAAACCCCAGGGGAAAAACCAAAGGGAGTAAACCATGGGGCGGAATCAGCGGAAAAACTCTGGTAACATGAATAACCAGAATAGATAAACCCCCCCAAGAAAAGATACGGCAGATGTGATTGAAGATCCCATTCATAAACAACTGGCTGAGATGTCAGAAGTCGAATTCAGAATTTGGTTTGCAGACAAGATTAATAAAATGGAATTAGGAATTCGAGGAGAAATTCAAAAACTGTCTCAAGAATTTAACGAATTTAAAGACAAAACCACCAAAGACTTAGACACACTGAAACAAGAATTTACAGCCCTCAAAGATATGAAAAATACAGTAGAATCCCTCAGTAACAGAATGGAGCAAGCAGAAGAAAGGATTTCTGACACTGAAGATAAAGTCTTCGAACGCTCCCAATCTCTCAAACAGGAAGAGAAAAGGAGAGCAAAAACGGATCACTCACTCAGAGAGCTCTCAGATAATTCGAAAAAAAATAACATAAGAGTTATAGGAATTTCAGAGACTGATGAAGTGGCAGCCAAGGGCACAGAGGCCCTTCTACATGAAATTATGAAAGAAAATTTTCCAGACATGCCTAGAGAATCTGAAATTCAGATAGCAGACAGCTTCAGAACCCCAGCACGATTCAACCCCAATAAGCCATCTCCCAGACATATCATAATTAGCTTCACTAAAGTTAACATGAAAGAGAAGATTCTCAAAGCAGCCCAGCGAAAGAAAACTATAACGTACAAAGGTAAGAATATTAGAATAACTGCAGATCTCTCTGCTGAAACTTTTCAAGCAAGAAGAGGCTGGTCATCAACTTTTAATCTCCTAAAGCAAAAAAACGTTCAACCCAGGATCTTGTATCCAGCTAAACTGAGTTTCATCTATGATGGAGAAATTAAATACTTCAATGACATTCATATGTTGAAAAAATTTGCCATAAGTAAACCAGCTCTTCAGGATGTTCTCAGACCCATCCTCCACAATGACCAACCCAATCCTATACCACAAAAGTAAACTCAATCAGAAACTTCGGATCAAACTCCAACTTCCACACTGGCAAAAGGATTAAAAATGTCCACTGGACCTTTGAAAAACTCGATACCCAAAATTCCACCAGACTTATCCTTACTCTCCATCAATGTGAATGGCCTAAACTGTCCTCTAAAGAGGCATAGGTTAGCTGACTGGATACAAAAACTTAAGCCAGATATTTGTTGCATACAAGAGTCACATCTCAACTTAAAAGACAAATACAGACTCAGGGTGAAAGGATGGTCATCCATATTTCAGGCAAATGGTAATCAGAAAAAAGCAGGTGTTGCAATTTTATTTGCAGATACAGTAGGCTTTAAACCATCAAAAGTAAGGAAGGACAAGAATGGTCACTTCATATTTGTTAAGGGTAATACTCAATATGACGAGATCTCAATTATTAATATCTATGCACCCAACCAGAATGCACCTCAATTTATAAGAGAAACACTAACAGACATGAGTAACTTGATTTCCTCCAGCTCCATAATCGTTGGAGATTTCAACACTCCCTTGGCAGTGTTGGATCGATCCTCCAGAAAGAAGCTGAGCAAAGAAATCTTAGATTTAAACCTAACCATCCAATATTTAGATTTAGCAGACATCTACAGAACATTTCATCCCAACAAAACTGAATACACATACTTCTCATCAGCCCACGGAACTTACTCCAAAATTGATCACATTTTAGGTCACAAGTCTAACCTCAATAAATTTAAAGGAATAGAAATTATTCCATGCATCTTCTCGGACCATCATGGAATAAAACTTGAATTGAGTAACAACAGGAATCTGCATACCCATACAAAAACATGGAAGTTAAATAACCTTATGCTGAATGATAGCTGGGTCAGAGATGAGATTAAGAAAGAAATCACCAATTTTTTGGAACAAAATGACAATGAAGACACAAGCTATCAGAACCTCTGGGACACTGCAAAGGCAGTTCTAAGAGGGAAATTTATAGCACTGCAAGCCTTCCTCAAGAGAACGGAAAGAGAGGAAGTTAACAACTTAATGGGACATCTCACGCAACTGGAAAAGGAAGAACATTCCAACCCCAAACCCAGTAGAAGAAAAGAAATAACCAAAATTAGAGCAGAATTAAATGAAATTGAAAACAAAAGAATAATACAACAGATCAATAAATCAAAAAGCTGGTTTTTTGAAAAGGTCAATAAAATAGATAAACCTCTGGCCAACCTAATCAGGAAAAAAAGAGTAAAATCTCTAATATCATCAATCAGAAACAACAAAGATAAAATAACCACAGACTCATCAGAAATCCAAAAAATCCTTAATGAATATTACAAGAAACTTTATTCTCAGAAATATGAAAATCTGAAGGAAATAGACCGATACTTGGAAGCACGCCACCTTCCAAGACTTAACCAGAATCAAGTGGAAATGTTGAACAGACCCATATCAAGTTCAGAAATAGCATCAACTATACAAAACCTCCCTAAAAAGAAAAGCCCGGGACCAGATGGTTTCACGTCAGAATTCTACCAAACCTTTAAAGAGGAATTAGTACCTATATTACTCAACCTGTTCCCAAATGTAGAAAAAGAAGGAAGACTACCCAACACGTTCTATGAAGCAAATATCACCCTGATCCCCAAACCAGGAAAAGACCCAACAAGAAAAGAAAATTATAGACCAATATCACTAATGAATATAGATGCAAAAATATTCAACAAGATCCTAACAAACAGAATCCAGCAACACATCAAACAAATTATACATCATGACCAAGTTGGTTTTATCCCAGGGTCTCGAGGCTGGTTCAATATACGTAAATCTATAAATGTAATTCAGCACATAAACAAATTAAAAAACAAAGACCATATGATTCTCTCAATTGATGCAGAAAAAGCTTTTGATAATATCCAGCATCCCTTCATGATCAGAACACTCAAGAAAATTGGTCTAGAAGGGACTTTTCTTAAACTGATAGAGGCTATCTACAGCAAACCCACAGCCAATATCATATTGAATGGAGTTAAATTGGAATCATTTCCACTCAGATCAGGAACCAGACAAGGCTGCCCATTGTCTCCATTGCTTTTCAACATTGTAATGGAAGTTTTAGCCACCGCAATTAGGGAAGAAAAGGCGATCAAGGGTATCCATATAGGGTCAGAAGAGATCAAACTCTCGCTCTTCGCAGATGATATGACTGTGTATCTGGAAAACACTAGGGACTCTACTACAAAACTCCTAGAAGTGATCAAGGAATACAGCAGCGTCTCAGGTTACAAAATCAACATTCATAAATCGGTAGCCTTTATATACACCAACAACAGTCAAATTGAAAAAGCAGTTAAGGACTCTATCCCATTCACAGTAGTGCCAAAGAAGATGAAATATTTGGGAATTTACCTAACAAAAGACGTGAAAGATCTCTATAAAGAGAACTATGAAACTCTAAGAAAAGAAATAGCTGAAAATGTTAACAAATGGAAAAACATACCATGCTCATGGCTAGGAAGAATCAACATTATCAAAATGTCCATACTACCCAAAGCAATATATAATTTCAACGCACTCCCTATTAAAGCTCCACTGTCATATTTTAAAGATCTTGAAAAAACATTACTTCGTTTTATATAGAATCAGAAAAAACCTCGAATAGCCAAGACATTACTCAGAAATAAAAACAAAACAGGAGGAATCACACTACCAGACCTCAGACTTTACTACAAATCGATAGTGATCAAAACAGCATGGTATTGGCACAAAAACAGAGAAGTAGATATCTGGAATAGAATAGAGAACCAAGAGATGAATCCAGCTACTTACCGCTATTTGATTTTTGACAAGCCAATTAAAAACATTCAGTGGGGAAAAGATTCCCTATTTAACAAATGGTGCTGGGTGAACTGGCTGGCAACCTGCAGAAGACTGAAATTGGACCCACACCTTTCACCATTAACTAAGATAGACTCTCATTGGATTAAAGATTTAAACTTAAGACATGAAACTATAAAAATACTAGAGGAGAATGCAGGGAAAACCCTTGAAGAAATTGGTCTGGGTGAGTATTTCATGAGGAGAACCCCCCGGGCAATTGAAGCAGCTTCAAAAATACACATGATTGCAAGAGGGACTTTACCTAACAATTGCAATCAGTGTAACTGGCTTATTGTACCCTCAATGAATCCCCAACAATAAAAAAAAAAAAAAAAAATACACTACTGGGACTTGATCAAACTAAAAAGCTTCTGCACAGCTAAGAACACAGTAAGCAGAGCAAGCAGACAGCCCTCAGAATGGGAGAAGATATTTGCAGGGTATAACTCTGACAAAGGTTTAATAACCAGAATCCACAGAGAACTCAAACGCATCAGCAAGAAAAAAACAAGGGATCCCATCGCAGGCTGGGCAAGGGATTTGAAGAGAAACTTCTCTGAAGAAGACAGGCGCACGGCCTTCAGACATATGAAAAAATGCTCATCATCTTTAATCATCAGAGAAATGCAAATCAAAACTACTTTGAGATATCATCTAACTCCAATGAGACTAGCCTATATCACAAAATCTCTAGACCAGAGATGTTGGCGTGGATGCGGAGAAAAGGGAACACTTCTGCACTGCTGGTGGGAATGCAAATTAATACATTCCTTTTGGAAAGATATATGGAGAACACTCAGAGATCTAAAAATAGATCTGCCATTCAATCCTGTAATTCCTCTGCTGGGCATATACCCAGAAGACCAAAAATCACAACATAACAAAGATATTTGTACCAGAATGTTTATTGCAGCCCAATTCATAATTGCTAAGTCATGGAAAAAGCCGAAGTGCCCATCGATCCACGAATGGATTAATAAATTGTGGTATATGTATACCATGGAATACTATGCAGCCTTAAAGAAAGATGGAGACTTTACCTCTTTCATGTTTACATGGATGGAGCTGAAACATATTCTTCTTAGTAAAGTATCCCAAGAATGGAAGAAAAAATACCCAATGTACACAGCCCTACTATGAAACTAATTTGGGACTCTCACATGAAAGCTATAACCCAGCTACAACTTAACAACAGGGGGAAGTGGGAAAGGGGGGGGTGGGTAGAGGGAGGGGAATCGGTGGGATCACACCTGTGGTGCATATTACAGGGGTATTTGCGAAATTTGGTAAATGTAGAATATAAATGTTTTGGCACAGTAACTGAGATAACGCCGGAAAGGCTATGTTAACCACTGTGATAAAAAAGTGTCAAATGGTTAAAAAAAAAAAAAAGAATGGTCACTTCATATTTGTTAAGGGTAAGACTCAATATGATGAGATTTCAATTATTAATATCTATGCACCCAATCAGAATGCACCTCAATTCACAAGAGAAACTCTAACAGACATGAGCAACTTGATTTCCTCCAGCTTCATAATAGTCGGAGATTTTAACACTCCTTTGGCAGTGAGGGATTGATCCTCCAACAAAAAGCTGAGTAAAGAAATTTTAGATTTAAATCTAACCATCCAGCATTTAGATCTAGCAGACATCTACAGAACATTTCACCCTAACAAAACTGAATACACATACTTCTCATCAGCCCACGGAACTTACTCCAAAATCAATCACATCTTAGGTCACAAATCTAACCTCAGTAAATTTAAAGGAATAGAAATTATTCCATGCATCTTCTCGGACCACCATGGAATAAAACTTGAGCTGAGTAACAACAGGAAACTACATACTCATACAAAAACATGGAAGTTAAATAACCTCATACTGAACGATAGCTGGGTCAGAGATGAGATCAAAAAGGAAATGGCCAAATTTTTGGAACAAAACGACAATGAAGACACGAACTATCAGAACCTCGGGGACACCGCAAAGGCAGTTCTAAGAGGGAAATTTATAGTGCTGCAAGCTATCCTCAGGAGAACGGAAAGAGAGGAAGTTAGTAACTTAATGGGACATCTCAAGCAACTGGAAAAGGAAGAACACTCCAACCCCAAACCCAGTAGAAGAAAAGAAATAACCAAAATCAGAGAAGAACTAAATGAAATTGAAAACAAAAGAACAATACAACAGATCAATAAATCAAAAAGCTGGTTTTTTGAAAAGGTCAACAAAATAGATAAACCATTGGCCAACCTAATCAGGAAAAAAAGAGTAAAATCTCTAATCTCATCAATCAGAAATGAAAAAGACGAAATAACAACAGACTCCTCAGAAATCAAAAAAATCCTTAATGAATATTACAAGAAACTTTACTCTCAGAAATATGAAAATTTGAAGGAAATGGACAGATACTTGGAAGCTTGTCACCTTCCAAGACTTAACCAGAATCAAGTGGAAATGTTGAACAGGCCCATTTCAAGTTCGGAAATAACATCAACAATACAAAACCTCCCCAAAAAGAAAAGTCCCGGACCAGATGGTTTCACATCAGAATTCTACCAAACCTTTAAAGAGGAATTAATACCTATATTACTCAAACTGTTCCAAAATGTAGAAAAAGAAGGAAGAGTCTCCAACATGTTCTATGAAGCAAACATCACCCTGATCCCCAAACCAGGAAAAGACCCAACAAAAAAAGAAAATTATAGACCAATATCACTAATAAATATAGATGCAAAAATATTCAACAAGATCCTAACAAACAGAATCCAGCAACATATCAAACAAATCATACATCATGATCAAGTTGGCTTTATCTCAGGGTCTCAAGGCTGGTTCAATATACATAAATCTATAAATGTAATTCAGCACATAAACAAAGTAAAAAACAAAGATCATATGATCCTCTCAATTGATGCAGAAAAAGCTTTTGATAACATCCAACATCCCTTCATGATCAGAACACTTAAGAAAATTGGTATAGAAGGGACATTTCTTAAACTGATAGAGGCCATCTACAGCAAACCGACAGCCAATATCATATTGAACAGAGTTAAATTGGAATCATTTCCACTTAGATCAGGAACCAGACAAGGCTGCCCTTTGTCTCCACTGCTCTTTAACATTGTAATGGAAGTTTTAGATATCGCAATTATGGAAGAAAAGGCAATCAAGGGTATCCATATAGGGTCAGAAGAGATCAAACTTTCGCTCTTCACAGATGATATGATTGTATATCTGGAAAACACCAGGGACTCTACTACAAAACTCTTAGAAGTGATCAAGGAATACAGCAACGTCTCAGGTTACAAAATCAACATTCATAAATCGGTAGCCTTTATATATACCAACAATAGTCAAGTTGAAAAAACAATTAAGGACTCTATCCCATTCACAGTAATGCCAAAGAAGACGAAATATTTGGGAGTTTATCTAACAAAGGATGTGAAAGATCTATATAAAGAGAACTATGAAACTCTAAGAAAAGAGATAACCGAGAATGTTAATAAATGGAAAAACATTCCATGCTCATGGCTGGGAAGAATCAACATTGTTAAAATGTCCATACTACCCAAAGCAATATATACCTTCAACGCAATCCCTATTAAAGTTCCACTGTCATACTTTAAAGATCTTGAAAAAACAATACTTCATTTTATATGGAATCAGAAAAAACCTCAAATAGCCAAGACATTACTCAAAAATAAAAACAAAGCAGGAGGAATTATGCTACCAGACCTCAGACTATACTACAAATCAATAGTGATCTAAACAGCATGGTATTGGCACAAAAACAGAGAAGTAGATGTCTGGAACAGAATAGAGAACCAAGAGATGAACCCAGCTACTTACCATTATTTAATCTTTGACAAGCCAATTAAAAACATCCAGTGGGGAAAAGATTCCCTATTTAACAAATGGTGCTGGGTGAACTGGCTGGCAACCTGTAGAAGACTGAAACTGGATCCACACCTTTCACCACCAAGCAAGATAGACTCTTACTGGATTAAAGACCTAAACTTAAGACATGAAACTATAAAAATACTAGAGGAGAATGCAGGGAAAACCCTTGAAGAAATTGGTCTGGGTGAGTATTTCATGAGGAGAACCCCCCGGGCAATTGAAGCAGCTTCAAAAATACACTACTGGGACTTGATCAAACTAAAAAGCTTCTGCACAGCTAAGAACACAGTAAGCAGAGCAAGCAGACAGCCCTCAGAATGGGAGAAAATATTTGCAGGGTATAACTCTGACAAAGGTTTAATAACCAGAATCCACAGAGAACTCAAACGCATCAGCAAGAAAAAAACAAGGGATCCCATCGCAGGCTGGGCAAGGGATTTGAAGAGAAACTTCTCTGAAGAAGACAGGCGCACGGCCTTCAGACATATGAAAAAATGCTCATCATCTTTAATCATCAGAGAAATGCAAATCAAAACTACTTTGAGATATCATCTAACTCCAATGAGACTAGCCTATATCACAAAATCTCAAGACCAGAGATGTTGGCGTGGATGCGGAGAAAAGGGAACACTTCTGCACTGCTGGTGGGAATGCAAATTAATACATTCCTTTTGGAGGGATATATGGAGAACACTCAGAGATCTAAAAATAGATCTGCCATTCAATCCTGTAATTCCTCTGCTGGGCATATACCCAGAAGACCAAAAATCACAACATAACAAAGATATTTGTACCAGAATGTTTATTGCAGCCCAATTCATAATTGCTAAGTCATGGAAAAAGCCGAAGTGCCCATCGATCCACGAATGGATTAATAAATTGTGGTATATGTATACCATGGAATACTATGCAGCCTTAAAGAAAGATGGAGACTTTACCTCTTTCATGTTTACATGGATGGAGCTGGAACATATTCTTCTTAGTAAAGTATCCCAAGAATGGAAGAAAAAATATCCAATGTACACAGCCCTACTATGAAACTAATTTGGGACTCTCACATGAAAGCTATAACCCAACTACAACTTAACAATAGGGGGAAGTGGGAAAGGGGGGGGTGGGTAGAGGGAGGGGAATCGGTGGGATCACACCTGTGGTGCATATTACAGGGGTATTTGCGAAACTTGGTAAATGTAGAATATAAATGTTTTGGCACAGTAACTGAGATAACGCCGGAAAGGCTATGTTAACCACTGGGATAAAAATGTGTCAAATGGTTTATGAAGTGAGTGTATGATGCCCCATAATCATATCATTGTATACACTTATGATTTAATAAAAAAATTAAAAAAAATAAAAAAATAAAAAAAATAAAATAAAAATGCACAAACCATAAAAAAAAAAAAAAAAAAAAAAAAAAAAAAAAAAATAAAAATACCAGAAGAGAGTGCAGGGAAAACCCTTGAAGAAATTGGGTTGGGTGAGTTTTTTATGAGAAGGACCCCCCCGGCTGATTGAAGCAGCTTCAAAAATACACTTTTGGGACTTGATCAAACTAAAAAGCTTCTGCACAGCCAAGGACACAGTAAGTAAAGCAAGCAAACAGCCCACAGAATGGGAGAAGATATTTGCTGGTTATGTCTCTGACAAAGGTTTAATAACCAGAATCCACAGAGAACTGAAACGCATTAGCAAGAAAAGAACAAGGCATACCATCACAGGCTGGGCAAGAGAATTGAAAAGAAACTTCTCCGAAGAAGACAGGCGAGCGGCCTTCAGACATATGAAAAAATGCTCATCATCTTTAATCATCAGAGAAATGCAAATCAAAACTACTTTGAGATATCATCTAACTGCAGTGAGACTAGCCTATATCACAAAATCTCAAGACCAGAGATGTTGGCGTGGATGTGGAGAAAAGGGAACACTTTTGCACTGCTGGTGGGAATGCAAACTAATACATTCCTTTTGGAAAGATATATGGAGAACACTTAGAGATCTAAAAATAGATCTGCCATTCAATCCTGTAATTCCTCTGCCGGGCATATACCCAGAAGACCAAAAACCACATCATAACAAAGATATTTGTACCAGAATGTTTATTGCAGCCCTATTCATAATTGCTAAGTCATGGAAGAAACCCAAGTGCCCATTGATCCACGAATGGATTAACAAATTGTGGTATATGTACACCATGGAATACTATGGAGCCTTGAAGAAAGATGGAGACTTTACCTCCTTCATGTTTACATGGATGGAGCTGGAACATATTCTTCTCAGTGAAGTATCTCAAGAATGGAAGAAAAAATATCCAATGTATTCACCCCTACTATGAAACTAACTTAGGACCTTCACATGAAAGCTATAACCAAGTTACAACCTAAGAACAGGGGGAAGGGGGATAGCATGGGGAGGGAGGGGGGAGGTGGGTAGAGGGAGGGGGATTGAAAGGATCACACCTGTGGTGCATCTTACAAGGGTACATGTGAGCCTTGGCAAATGTGGAATGTAAATGTCTTGGCAAAGTAACTAGGAAAATGCCAGGAGGGCTATGTCAACTAATGAGATGAAAATGTGTCAAATATTCTATGAAACAAGTGTATGGTGCCCCATGATCATATTGATGTACACAGCTATTATTTAATAAAAAAAAAAAAGTACGTCAACCCTCTGGCCCATATCTCTGAGGAAGAGTGGCATGCCCTTTGGCCTCAGGCTTCACGGGGTGCACAACTTCAGAGTATTGGCTTGTGGAATTTTAACTCCAGGGAAGCTAACTCTACATGTGTCTCAGGGGGATCCAGGTCCCTTAAGCCTCTGGAAGAATAGTAAGCCGTTTTAAACTCACACTGAGTTCACTTTGGTGTGCTTGATGTAGGATACGTTTATTTCTAAATATTATCCTACAGTACATGTTCTCAGTCAAGACACTATCAGACTTCATCAACGACCAGACAGCAGCTGTCATTCTGACAGGGTGAAGGACCACGCCAGCTTTGTGATTTTTTTTCAAACAGACTCGGGTAACCCAGTGTTTAATTGTTTTGGAAGACATACATCAGCCCATTTTTATTAGTACCAGAGTTGGTTTCCATCTGCAGAAGATAAATTATGCTGACTTCTCTGTGTGTTTCCTCTGCATTCACAATCACCTCCTCGCTTGGTGTCTGTGACATGATTTTATCCTGATTTCTCCCCGTACCTCCCTCTGCTCTCCATCTCAGACCCTCCCTGGGCCTCCAGCATCCTTCAGTCCTGGGCATCCTCTCACGGTGTCTCCCTCCCTCCCTCTGCCAGGTTGTCTCATCTGATTTCATGCATCTATCCCACTCTCCGGCTTTCTCCAGCCTCCAGTCCTGCACATTCTACTACCTGATTAGTAACTCCACAGACAGCTCACACCCAAACACGCCCCAAACTGAACTCATTGTCCCACCTTTTTCCACGTCTGATTTTCAGTTTTAGAGAATTGAACCACTATCTCTGCCTGATCTCCAAAGGGCACAATGCTTAGAAATTAAACCACATTCTTCAAATTCTGTTGATTCTCTGGCTTAGGATCTGTTAGGTTCCTTCCCTCTCCCATCCCCACTGCCTCTGCTGTGAATCCGCTTCTCACCCTTTCCACGCAGATGGTGGAAACAGCCTCCCAGCCTTCCCACCTAGGACACCCGCTCCTGGTATCCAACACCCAACTTCTGCTCCCAAATTTCTCCCAATGTAGTCTCTAAGATGGAAATCTGATGTCATTTTCCAGCCTTAAGCCCTTCCACAAATTGTGGTGGATGTCATGGGATGGTGTTTGTGAACCTGCATGTATGAGAGAAAAACAGAAAGAATATTCTAGGCTTTGGTGTCACGCTCTCTTGGTTCGAGCCACACAACCACGTGACATCAGTCAGATCATTGAAACTCTCTCCAACCTGAGTGTCCTCATCTGTCAAATGGGAGTGACAACGTATTGAACTTACAGGGACGCTGTGAGAACAAATTGAGATAAAGCCCTTAGCCAGGTGCCTGTAGGACTAGGAGTCTGATCACTGTCAGTCTCTGTGGCTCGGTTATTTCACAAGGCCCACATTCCTTATTGTCACAAACAGCCCCTTCCTGCCACCAGCCTGCACTTACCATCTGCCAGCTCCATGGCCAGCAGAGCCCTCACGCCCAGGACTACCGTTCTCCCTCAGGGCACTGTGTGAAATACCTGTATCTTCTTTTCCTGGCCAACTCCCAGTCACTCCTCAATGCCCTAAAGGGCATTTCTTTCTCTGGCTCACTTTCCCTGATACCACCCCTAGGTTAGGAACCCATATTGTGAATTTAATAATCACTTTAACTAAAACCTGAGTGCATTCCACACGTCCCCCCTGTGCCAAATGAGAATAAATTGATGTCTGGTGATGCAGGTCTTGTCCTCAAGAGTGCACAGGTGATGGTCAGACAGAAAATGCTAACCAGGCTTTATGGGCACAAGGGTGTGGGATAAATGATCTGGAAGAAATAGAATTTTTAGAAATATCTGGATCTACTGAACTGGATGTTCGCTAATTCATTCTCCAAAAGATCAGACTCCTAAAAATAGAAGAAGGTACTTGCCATTAACCCCAGGCAATAGGCGTATAGTAAGGACTGCTCAGGACAAATGGGGTCTGACATGCCCTTACTTATAGCTGTGTCGTGATGGGCATGTCCACCTTTGGTATTATTTAAAGGAACCACTGCTAATATAGGGCGCAGTTCCTGACCCAGTGTGGTGGACTCCAAGCAGGAGTTTGGGGAATGCCTGGGGTTCATGGGTTTTGGAGGACACAGCCGGTAAACCTGAAGACAGTCAGCAAACCCCAGGAGGCTGGCAGGTGTCCAGAAGAAGAAGGGCTCATCTTACTGCATCTGGCTCTGGGACCCTGGCAGCAGAAGAAAAAGAGGACACAGAAATGAGCTTCCACCCCAGCAGCAGAGAAAAATCTGCCTTTTGTGGTGCTGTTGACTTGGCATGTAACTCTCAGCCCCACATTGCCCATGCAAGGGGGCCAGGGCACAGGAGAGCAGGGCACACACACTGCCTCCCAAGCAGCTCATTTTCCTCCTGGCTGAGGTCAACAGCAAAGCTTGGACTCCCCAGCAGGTATCTGGGGCTCCGTCGCATGGCCAGACATCCCCATCTTTGCGGGGCAGGCAGGAGCACCTGGGACCTCCGATGTTCTGCTTAATGACCAGCTTTCTCTTTCTCAGCTGTGGGGAGCAGAGGACATTACGGCCACCAGGGGAGGAAAGCTCATTCTCAGAATGTCATTAGGGGAGCTGCCGAGTAAGGACATCTGAGACACACAGTTAAGTCCAACCCGTACTAAGCGATGTGGGTGCACAGAATCAGGAGAGGAGCCCTCTCTCCCACACTTTCTCTGTATATTTCGTTCCCCAAAGGAGAGTTGACAGATGTCTTATTACACAGGCCAGAAAAGGGTCCTTTGGGCTCTTTGCCATATTATCAGAAGATAGCAGGGAACAGAATGAGCAATGGGCAGATTTTGAGTCTATTTCTAGCCAAAACAATATTTAGAAGCCAGTGGTGACCTGGTGACTACAATTCACAATGTCTGAAGGGGCATATAAATAGATCAATGATTCAAATCCAGAAAAGGCTGTAGCAACACTACGCAATAATCACGGGCTCTGGAGCTAATTCCACCCAGCTCTGGTAAAGAACCAGCCTCCAAGCAGGTCCAAGCAATTGGAAGACCCCTTTTTACTCTTCATCTTCCAAGCAATGAGGCAGGCAGGCGAGTCTCAGGGTGATGGAGAAGCATCTGCCCGAGTCTGCATCCACCTCCCACCCTGGCGGCCCCAGCTTCAGATGCAAAAAGCAGCTTTTAGGAAAGGCTTTGTGAAGCACCGAGCTTGAGCAGGGTGGCTGTGGCACTCAGGCCCAGGCTGGGCTGGGTCCCAGGGCAGCCTTCCCTGGGGAGGGGTGGGGTAGGGTCAGCTCCTGAGCCGGCTTGTTCCTGAGCCCAGGGTCACCTCCTGATCACTGCCAGAGAGCCAGGAGAGCCAGTGGACAGGAGACTGAAGCCTGTTATCATGCAGAGGGACCCAGAGATGCTGCCATTTGGGAGTCAATGTCAGCATGACCTCATCTGTCCCCTCAGCAAGGGAGAGTTTTGCACTATTGAGATTGCATGAGAAAAGGGACACCGTGGACATTATCCTGACATCTCAGAAATCAATGACTCCAGTAAGAATTAAAGAATACTTAGGCTGGGGGGCTAATTTGGGAATAATAAAAGAAATCCAAACTATATATTTTTTTTCTTTTCTATTTCAGATTAATGTGAGGATACAAATGATTAGGTCACAATGTTTGCATTTGTTAGGTAGAGCCCCTGTTGTAGCTGTGTCCTACACCCAGGAGGTGTGCCGTGTGCCCCCGCATTGTGCCTATTAGGTGGGAGCTCACCAATCTCCTTCCCTTCTCCCCCTTTCCCACCTTGAATTAATTTGAGTTATTCTCTTGTGTGGGGGTGTATTAGATCATCTTCTGCTGGCTTCATATTAACATTGAGTACATTGGATACTTGCTTTTCCATTCTTGTGACACTTTACTAAGAAGAATATGTCTCAACTCCAGCCATGTTAATATAAAAAATGTAAAGTCTCTATCTTTTTTAGGGCTGAATAATATGCCATGGTGTATGTACAAAACT
Organism: Nycticebus coucang; assembly: GCF_027406575.1. Taxonomy (NCBI): domain Eukaryota; kingdom Metazoa; phylum Chordata; class Mammalia; order Primates; family Lorisidae; genus Nycticebus; species Nycticebus coucang. The sequence continues at coordinate 105,313,392 of NC_069780.1, read as the reverse complement.
ACACTTTGGGCTAGGCATGGTAGCTCATGCCTGTAATCCCAGCACTCTGGGAGGCCAAGCCAGGTCTTGGCCTGAGCTCAGAAGTTCAAGACCAGCTTGAACAGGAGTGAGACCCCCATCTCTAAAAATAGCCAGGCATTATGATGGGTGCCTATAGTCACAGGTACTTGGGGGGCTGAGGCAAGAAGATCACTTCAGCCCAAAAGTTTGCAGTTGCTGTGAGCTATGATGCCACCACAGCACTCTACTCAGGGTGACAAAATGAGAGTCTGCCTCAAAAAAAAAAAAAAAAAAACCTACACTTTGAACCAAGACTCCAATCCCTGGCATTGCTCCAAGAAATTAGAAGGAAGTGACTTGGGAAAGTAAGTTTCCCCAAACATGTTGAGGACATGTCATCAAGGGACAGCAGGTATGCTCTGCCATTTTTAGGAGTGACGTGTGGGTGGTCCCCATCCATTGCTTAGCACATACTCATTTAAAGAGCAAGATAACCAGGAACTATGGGCTCTATCCAGACAGGCGAATCCATCCATCCACTCAACACAGGAATAGGAATGAGGAGAAGAATTTTGGAGCCAACACTCTGGTCTCCACTCTGAGTAGGTCTTCTATTTGCATGACATAAACAACCACACACACACACACACACACACACACACACACACACACACACACACTACACACACACATACACGCTACACACACACACTCCCTCCCAACACACACACACACTTCCCACACACACACATACACACGCACACACTCCCCACACACACACACATACTCCCAACACACACACACTCCCCCCACACACACATACACACACACACACATACATACATACATACACGCACACAAAAAAGTAGCTGAGGGATACATGACCTTGGTCCCATAAATATTTAGCACATTTTATCTACTCACCTGATCTAAATGCTGTTGCTGTAGCCTTCTGACATCCCAAGTTTTCTGTTTCATCTCATGATAAGATCAGTGCCCACAGGCAGCCTAAATTAATACAGCCTGTTTGGAAAGAAGTATGGAGAATCCTCAAATAACTCAAATTAGACCTCCCATTTGATCCTACAATCCCATTACTAGGCATCCACCCATAAGAAAAAAATTATTTTATCATAAGAACATGTGCACTAGATTGTTTATTGCAGCTCAGTTTACAATCCCCAAGACATAGAAGCAACCCAAGGTCCTATCGACCCATGAATGGATTTATGAACTATGTTATGTGTACACCATGGAATACTATTCAGTCATAAGAAGATGGCGACTTTACATCTTTTGTGTTAACCTGGTGGAGTTAGAACACATTCTTCTTAGTAAAGTATCCCAAGAATGGAAAAGCAAGAATACAATGTACTCAGTACTGATATGAAGCCAGTAGATGAATTAATACATGCCCACACAGAGAAAAACTCACTTTAATTCAAGTTGGGGGAAAGGAGAAAAGGGGAGGGAGAGAGATAAGAAGGAAGAGGGATGGGACACAATTACAAGGGGAACCTCACCTAACAAACGCAAACATCGTAACCTCTTGTACCTTGTAATCCCTTGTACCCTCATATTAATCTGAAATAAATAAATAAATATTGGTGCCTACCACTGAGGATAGGAAGGCAGCCGTATTTTGAGCAACTTCAGACCCAGTAACTAAATTGAAACATCACAGCAAGGTCGCCACACTCTATGGCTTCCGTCTGGTTTAACGTGCTGTATAATTTGTACTGGCACCCACAAGATTTCTACCCCCATCAACCCGTTACGTCCTTTCACAGAGGAGTCTGCTGCTCTAAGTACAGGGGAGCAGCAAATCATATTCGATTTTATAAAACCTTTCAAACCATAATTTGATGGTTTGTGATATTGTATGTGTTCCTGGGTGTGTTAAAAACCAAATTATAAATCAAAGTACAAAGTAGTACAAAATGTGTACTGTGATTTATAATTTTGTTTTCTTCCTCATCTCATCCAAAAGGCTGAAAAGTCATAATTCTGCCACCTGCTTTTGGGTACTTAGTTGGCCCCATTCCTTTGCTACTAACTTTTTTCTAAACATGCACATTTGCATTTTTAAATCTAGAAAAGCAGAGAACTTTTTTCTATTTTTACGGAGAAACTTTTACTTTCATTTTGAGAAGCGCCGAAATCCAGTTATGCATTGCAATCTACCCTGGGGTACAAGTGGAGATGATTTGTAACGACTTAATACAAGGGGGAAAAAAAGAACCCTAAAATATACGAGGCTATGTCAAGTAGACTTTAGAAATAAAGAAACTCACCAAAATCTTGTCTGTCTCTATCAAGGATTATTATACCTTGGAACTGTAAAACTTCTTAGGGCAAGTTCCGCCCCCATGATTATAATTATCTTTATTACACAGCAACATAAATACCATCCATCCTAGCAGGAGTGAAATCTGTGAAAATGATTATTTACCCAAAAGAAATATTTCTTGAAAAGAGAAGAAGGTCTACAAAAGAAGAATATAAAATGTAAACACAACCGAATTTACATTTTAGCTTTGTGGCATTAACTAAATAAACCAAATCTGATTGGTTATTTTATTCTAACCAACCAATTTATGGTCTATAAATCGGACATGACTTGTACACAGCAGATGTTTGGTGAATGTGTACAGAGAGATTAAATCAAAGATATTGTCTACAATAGGGTTTTCGATACTTTGAGAGTAGAAGCTCCCTTTCAATCTGATGAAAGCCACAAAGCAGGTGATACGTTCCAACATATCAGTTACTACTACTCATATATTTCTCTCAAATGATGAGCAGATGAAGCAAGGTAGTTCTGTAGAACGTGTGCGCCAAGTTTAGGGCTTACTAAGGAGAAGGCTTCCTTCCACTCCGGCCCTGGTCCCTCCAATGATAGGCCCAATGGGAATCCCATATCCACGTTCAGAAACTGGTTTTCGACCACTAAAACATATCTTGAAGTTTGCTTTTATTGCCAAACATAATTCCATCATCTCTAATGTTCATAGTCCCTAAAGACCATTCTGTTCATTTCCCAGGTCCCCTGTCATGGCTGGAGGTCTCTTTGCTGTGGATCGAAAGTGGTTTTGGGAATTGGGTGGCTATGACCCAGGGTTAGAGATCTGGGGAGGAGAACAGTATGAAATCTCTTTTAAGGTAAGTTTCTAAGATGTTCTTCACACCGTGTCTGCATAATTTTGACAGTTCTGATAGAATATGACTTAAGAGTGACAATAGCCATGTTGTCTTCCCAAGTGAGCTTTTGCAATTTTGGATTTTTTTTAATTTTATTATTGATGTACAATCACTATATATATTTTGGGGGTGTACATGAGCCATTTTGATACACATCATGTGTATAATAATGAATCAGGATAACTGAAATGTTTATCACTTGAAATATTTCTCTTTTCTTTGTGTTGGTAAGATGACAGTTCTAGCTATTTTGAGAGATACACTATTGTTAACTTTAACTTTCCTGCTGGACTGTTGAATCCTAGAACCTACTCCTCCTGTTTAACTGTATTTTTGTACCTATTACCCAACTTCTCATCAGCCCTGCCCTCCCTTATTCTCTTTCCAGCCTCTGCTGACCACCGTACTACTCTCTATCTCATGAGATGGACGTTTTAGCTCCCATGTAAGAGTGAGAACCTCTGATATGGGTCTTTCTCTGACTGTCTTATTTCACTTAATTTAATGAACTTCAATTCTAATCATGTTGTTGTAAATGACAGGATCCCATTCTTTTTATGGCTAAATTATATTCCATTATGTGTACAATAGGACCTCTGTATTGTATGTATTGGTATCCTAGGCCTAGTTCTTTTTTCGGTTTTCTTGGGTTTTTTGTTTGTTTGTTTTGAGATAGAGTCTCACTCTGTTGCACTGGATGGAGTGCTCTGGCATCATCATAGCTAACAGCAACCTCAAACTCCTGGGCTCAAGAGATCCTCCTGCCTCAGACTCCTGAGTAGCTGGGACTAAAGGTGCCCCCCACCATGCTCAGCTACTTTTCCATTTTTAGTAGACACAGGGTCTTGCTCTTGCTCAGGCTGATCTCAGACCCCTGAGTTTGAGACTGCATCAGCCTCCCAGAGAGCTGGGATTACAGATGTGAGCCACCACGCCCTGCCAGTCATTCAGATTTCCATCACAACCAGTTATTTCAAAATTCCAGTAACAGAAGTGTGAGCCTGAAAATATAAATGACAAATTGAAGCTCTTCTTCATGTAAGTCTGGAATTAACTAGTTTCTGAATTATTTTTACTTGAAGTTGGCCAGGCCTACACTTGCTTTCGCCATAAATGCCCAGTAAAATTATATACTTTACTGCACATAAAATATACACATGCATATATATACATATTTATGATACAGCATCAAATTTCAGACTTTATGAACCAGAAAAAAAAATTACCATAACATATGAAGAAGTTGAGCAAAGCAAAATAAAGTGCAAAAAGTTATAATTCAAATTGCCAACATAGACTTTTTTTTAAAAAAAAAGGAGACTCATAAAGAAACAAAACCCTGTCTTTTGCCTTTATCATGGTCATTATTTATATAGATGTATAGGTTGATTCTTGAAACATTTATCATACAGAAATCTCCAGTTAAGAAATCAGCATTTGCTAACTACTTCCATTAAAAACTCATCAGCCAGTTCTTGCTGATGAAAAAAATGCATACTGAATATAGTACAAGTATAGTACAAGTCAAAAGTAAGAATCCAATTAACTTTTTGAATTTATACATAAAAAGTAAATGATAGCACTGATTTGTATTAAGCTGTAACAGCGATCTTCAACATGTTAACGGCCATGTTGTGTTGTCCTCAAAGTCTCATAACATAGGTATCCCCAAAAAGAAATTCAGGACACATAATTGCAGGCTTCAGAACATCTAGAATTTTTCTCTCACTATGCTGGCAATAATCCTTGAAATAGCATTTGTTAAATTAGTGCTTTTTTGAGCATTATTCAAACACACTTAGTTTCACATCTAAGGCACTTTTTTTAGTTTTGAGACAAAGTCTCACTCCATTGCCCTGGATAGGGTGCTGTGGCATCAAAACTCAAAGCAGCCTCAAACTTCTGGGTTCAAGCAATCCTCTTGCCTCAGCCTCCTGAGTAGCTGGGACTACTCTCTGCTGGCACAGTATTGCCCCACAGGCACCCACCACAATGCCCTGCTAGTTTTTCTATTATTAGTAGAGATTGGGTCTTGACCTTGCTCAGGCTGGTCTTAAACTACTGAGCTCAAGGGATCCTCCCACCTCAGACTAAAGAGTGCTGAGATTATAGGCATGAGCCACTCACCACTCTGGTGACCTTAAGTCACTTTTTATAACCTTTTATTAGATGCATTGATCTAAGGATTTGCCAGTATCTTTGGGTTATTCTGTTATAGCAATAGTTTTATCCTGTGTCACAGCATATATGGCAGAAGGTAATAATTATAATACTAATAATTGTAGAAAAACAGTAGACTCTACAAAAAAAGATGGTGACTTTATGTCTTTTGTATTAACCTGGGTGGAGTTAGAACACATTCTTCTTAGTAAAGTATCCCAAGGATACCTCTACATTTACTCCATAGTATATGGCAGATTCCAAGTTGAGTGCCTTAAGTGTGTCGTCTATTTTAAAATCACAACTCTAAAAGGTGGGTATTATTGTTCCATTTTACAGATGAAGAAACTAAGTCTTATAGTTTTAGACTAATTTAGTCTTTTAGTTTTAAAGATCAAAGAAATTACTCAGTGTCAGGTAGGAATTAAAATGCTCTATTTCTGTTTAATTGCTGAGAATACAGAAACGTGAAATTTTCTGACACTTAAATAAGATTAACTTAACATAAGATTACTAAGACCATTCTCAAGTTCACTGTTAACTTTCGATCCCTACCTAACAGGGATCGGAGGTCAATTGAATGGAGGCCAATTTCTTCATTTCAGTCTAGTAGCACACAAGCAAACTTTCTGCTGATCAAGGCAAAATACCATTGATTGATTATCAGATAGTAACCATGTATTAGCTGGGTGCAAAGTTTACAACAGTACCTACAGAGGGAAAAACAGAATACCACACCTTACCTCAGCTTTAGAGGAAAAAAATGGTATGGCTGTGTTTTTAATATCACCAGAATTCAAGGGATATATTTTAGCTTTCGCAGGTCAAGAGGGTTTTTTTTTCCTTAAATTCTCTTAATTCATGAATTCCCCAAGTTTAAAATGTTATTAAGAAAATTTCGGGGGGAGGAGACAAGATGGCTGACTGAAGCCAGCTTTCCACAGAGGCTCCCGTCCAGAAGGAGAGTTAAAGGATAAAAATTCAGCAAGTATCCTGGTGGATTTGAGCTGCACCAAGAGAGAAGGTTGTAGAATGCACGTCAACCCCGCTGAGGCGAGCTGCGACCACAAGGATACAAACAAAAGGTACAAAATCCATCACCAAATGGACGGGAGTCCCCTCCCCCATGGGAATGGCTCAGAGTGCCCCACAAACAACCGGTCAGAGTTCAAAGGTCCTCCCACTACACTCCACGGGACAGACCCCCTAAAAACTGGACCTACCTCCCCTACTAGGGTGCCACGGGATCCTCCTGCCAGGCATAAAACTGTATAAACTGTATATAGTCTCTACCTGGAATTCTGAGCTCCCAGTGCTCCCCTTCGCTCACACTGGGTTCTGGAGGCCAGTCCTGGTCGGTCGGTGGAGACGGGACTGCACCGGAGTGGCAGTTCCCTGAGGCACAGTGCAACAGCCGTCTTTTGGTGACAATACGGCCAGGCATAAAACTGTGTGAAGCTCTGTGTGTTCTCTGCCCGCAACCCCAGGCTCCCAGCTCTTCCCGCACTCCCCTCTGCTGTCGCTCCAAGGTCTGGAGGCCTGTCCCCCAGGGGTCCAGACCCTTGGGCGATTGTTTGAGGAGTGTAGACAGTGCTGGGCTGCGGCCTGTCGGTGCAGACTCTGGGGTACGGGAGCGGAGAGAGGACTGTTGGCCGGAGGGGAGCTACACCAGAGCGGCTGTTGCCTGAGCCATAAAGCAGCAGCCCTCTTTTGCTAGCAACACGGCTCACTACCAAATATTCTGAAGCCACACCCCCTGTCTCCCTGGGCAACTAGAGACTCTGAGTTTGCCTGAGGCAACTCTGGCTTGCAAACCAGGGAAACTCCCAGGGTGGGGCTGACCCAGAGGTCCACTTTACTAAACCTAAGACACACCTGGCCCTCAGGAGATCGTCAGCCTATAGACAATACAGGAGCAAAGACAAGCTGATTTGGAGCTCAATTCAGCTTCTCCTCTGCAGGGGAACTGCAGAGTTGTTCTGTTCTGTTCTGTCAGTAACATTAATCAGGGGCGAGACTGGACCTGAGTGAAAACCCCTCAACCTTCATCAAGTGCCTGAGGTTGTCAGGCCTCACCTCCTCCTGCTGGAGAGAGGCAGAGCGCAGCGGCCTGGCAGACTTCCTTGTGATTCAGGCAGGTACAAACTCTTGGAGTACCGATTCACTACAGGCAACTGGGTCAGCCAACTGCAGGGCTATCGGTGACTGGATGTGAAGTGGTGCAAGGTGGGGAAGGAGGCAGCAACCTTCCCGGACTGATTTATTGGCTGGGTGGCTTCTCCTGACTCCACACAGCACTGGAGCAAGCCACACCAGAGTAGTCACCAGACCCCTGTGATCCAGTTCCCAGAGACCTCTTAAGCTCTCTCACCCGAGACAGGTGCAGACTGAGACAATTGATTTGGACCTTTTTGAACTGAACCAATCGCCTGAGGACAAATCAGGTGGTGCCCTGGGTGCACCGTGAAGGTTTGATTTTCCTTCTCCAATTGTTTGCCGGTGGGGGGCGGGGTGACTTAATTGCTGATATTTCTCCACAGCTGAGACTTCAATCCAAAGTATCTGTTTCACTAGGGTGGAACAGAAACCAGCTGAAAATAAGACAGAACCACTTAGCCCCACCACACCAGACAGGGCCCCAGTTTCTCAGGTGACAACACTGTATGGGCCCTGGACAAAGCTCCAGGGGAAAAAAATCAGAGGGAGTAAAACAACCATGGGGTGGAATCAGCGGAAAAACTCTGGTAACATGAATAACCAGAATAGATCTACCCCCCCCAAGGAAAGATATGGCAGATGCAATCAAAGATCCCATTCATAAACAACTGGCTGAGATGTCAGAAATCGAATTCAGAATTTGGATGGCAGACAAGATTAACAAAGTGGAATTAGGAATTCGAGGAGAAATTCAAAAGCTGTCTCAAGAATTTAACAAATTTAAAGACAAAACCACCAAAGACTTAAACACACTGAAACAAGAATTTGCAGCCCTCAAAGATACGAAAAATACAGTAGACTCCCTCAGCAACAAATGGAGCAAGCAGAAGAAAGGATTTCTGACATTGAAGATAAAACGTTTGAATGCACCCAAACTCTCAAAGAGGAAGAGAAATGGAGAGCAAAAACGGATCACTCTCTCCGAGAGCTCTGGGATAATTCAAAGAAGGCAAATATCTGAATCATAGGGGTTCCAGAAACAGATGAAGTGGCCTCGCTGGGCACAGAGGCCCTTCTGCATGAAATTATGAAAGACAATTTTCCAGACATGTGTAGAGATTCGGAAAATCAGATAGCGGACAGCTTCAGAACCCCAGCACGACTCAACCCCAATAAGACATAACCCAGGCATATCATAATTAACTTCACTAAAGTTAATATGAAGGAAAAAATCCTCAAAGCTGCCCGGAGAAAGAAAACCATTACCTTCAAAGGGAAGAATATTAGAATGACTACAGATCTCTCTGCTGAAACTTTTCAAGCCAGAAGAGGGTGGTCACCGACTTCTAATCTCCTAAAGCAAAATAACTTTCAACCCCGGATCTTGTATACAGCTAAACTGAGTTTCATTTATGATGGAGAAATTAAATACTTTAATGACATTCATATGTTGAAGAAATTTGCGATAACCAAACCAGCTCTTCAGGATATTCTCAGACGTATCCTCCATAATGACCAACCCAATCCTATACCACAAAAGTAAACTCACTCAGAAACTTTGGATCAAACTCCAATTTCCACACTGGCAAAAGGATTAAAAATGCCCACTGGACTTTTGAAAAACTCAATACCCAAAACTTCACCACACTTATCAATATTCTCCTTTAATGTGAACGGTTTAAACTGTCCTCTAAAGAGGCATAGGTTAGCTGATTGGATACAAAAACTCAGGCCAGATATTTGTTGCATACAAGAGTCACATCTTAACTTAAAAGACAAATACAGACTCAGGGTGAAAGGATGGTCGTCCATATTTCAGGCAAATGGTAATCAGAAAAAAGCAGGTGTTGCAATTTTATTTGCAGATACAATAGGCTTTAAACCAACAAAAGTAAGGAAGGACAAGAATGGTCACTTCATATTTGTTAAGGGTAATACTCAATATGATGAGATCTCAATTATTAACATCTATGCACCCAACCAGAATTCACCTCAGTTTATAAGAGAAACTCTAACAGACATGAGCAACTTGATTTCCTCCAACTCCACAATCGTTGGAGATTTCAACACTCCTCTGGCAGTGTTGGATCGATCCTCCAACAGGAAGCTGAGCAAAGAAATCTTAGATTTAAACTTAACCATCCAACATTTGGATTTAGCAGACATCTACAGAGCATTTCATCCCAAAAAAACTGAATACACATACTTCTCATCAGCCCATGGAACTTACTCCAAAATCGATCACATCTTAGGTCACAAGTCTAACCACAGTAAATTTAAAGGAATAGAAATTATTCCATGCATCTTCTCGGACCACCATGGAATAAAACTTGAGCTGAGTAAAAACAGGAATCTGCATACTCATACAAAAACATGGAAGTTAAATGACCTTATGCTGAATGATAGCTGGGTCAGAGATGAGATTAAGAAAGAAATTGCCAATTTTTTGGAACAAAACAACAATGAAGACACGAACTATCGGAACCTCTGGGACACCGCAAAGGCAGTTCTAAGAGGGAAATTTATTGCACTACAAGCCTTCCTCAAGAGAACGGAAAGAGAGGAAGTTAACAACTTAATGGGACATCTCAAGCAACTGGAAAAGGAAGAACATTCCAACCCCAAACCCAGTAGAAGAAAAGAAATAACCAAAATTAGAGCAGAACTAAATGAAATTGAAAACAAAAGAATAATACAACACATCAATAAATGAAAAAGCTGGTTTTTCGAAAAGGTCAATAAAATAGATAAACCTTTGGCCAACCTAATTAGGAAAAAAAGAGTAAAATCTCTAATCTCATCAATCAGAAACAACAAAGATGAAGTAACAACAGACTCTTCAGAAATCAAAAAAATCCTTAATGAATATTACAAGAAACTTTATTCTCAGAAATATGAAAATCTGAAGGAAATTGACCAATACTTGGAAGCACGTCACCTTCCAAGACTTAGCCAAAATCAAGTGGAAATGTTGAACAGGCCCATATCAAGTTCGGAAATAGCATCAACCATACAAAACCTCCCTAAAAAAAAAAGCCCGGGACCAGATGGTTTCACGTCTGAATTCTACAAAACCTTTAAAGAGGAATTAGTACCTATATTACTCAACCTGTTCCAAAAGGTAGAAAAAGAAAGAAGACTACCCAACACGTTCTATGAAGCAAACATCACCCTGATCCCCAAACCAGGAAAACACCCAACAAGAAAAGAAAATTATAGACCGATATCACTAATGAATATAGATGCAAAAATATTCAACAAGATCCTAACAAACAGAATCCAGCAACACATCAAACAAATTATACATCATGACCAAGTCGGTTTTATCCCAGGATCTCAAGGCTGGTTCAATATACGTAAATCTATAAATGTAATCCAGCACATAAACAAATTAAAAAACAAAGACCATATGATTCTCTCAATCGATGCAGAAAAAGCTTTTGATAATATCCAGCATCCCTTCATGATCAGAACACTCAAGAAAATCGGTATAGAAGGGACATTTCTTAAACTGGTAGAGGCCATCTACAGCAAACCCACAGCCAATATCATATTGAATGGAGTTAAATTGGAATCATTTCCACTCAGATCAGGAACCAGACAAGGCTGCCCTTTGTCTCCATTGCTTTTTAACATTGTAATGGAAGTTTTAGCCACTGCAATTAGGGAAGAAAAGGCGATCAAGGGCATCCATATAGGGTCAGAAGAGATCAAACTTTCGCTCTTCGCAGATGATACGATAGTATATCTGGAAAACACTAGGGACTCTACTACAAAACTTTTAGAAGTGATCAAGGAATACAGCAGCGTCTCAGGTTACAAAATCAACATTCATAAATCAGTAGCCTTTATATATACGAACAACAGTCAAGTTGAAAAAACAGTTAAGGACTCTATTCCATTCACAGTAGTGCCAAAGAAGATGAAATATTTCGGAATTTATCTAGCAAAGGACGTGAAAGATCTCTATAAAGAGAACTATGAAACTCTAAGAAAAGAAATAGCTGAAAATATTAACAAATGGAAAAACATACCATGCTCATGGCTGGGAAGAATCAATATTGTTAAAATGTCTATACTACCCAAAGCAATACATAATTTCAATGCAATCCCTATTAAAGCTCCACTGTCATACTTTAAAGATCTTGAAAAAACAATACTTCATTTTATATGGAATCAGAAAAAACCTCGAATATCCAAGACATTACTCAGAAATAAAAACAAAGCAGGAGGAATTACGCTACCAGACCTCAGACTATACTACAAACCAATAGTGATCAAAACAGCATGGTATTGGCACAAAAACAGAGAAGTAGATGTCTGGAACAGAATAGAGAACCCAAGAGATGAATCCAGCTACTTACCATTATTTAATCTTTGACAAGCCAATTAAAAACATTCAGTGGGGGAAAGATTCCCTATTTAACAAATGGTGCTGGGTGAACTGGCTGGCAACCTGTAGAAGACTGAAATTGGACCCACACCTTTCACCATTAACTAAGATAGACTCTCACTGGATCAAAGATTTGAACTTGAGACATGAAACTATAAAAATACTAGATGAAAGTGCAGGGAAAACCCTTGAAGAAATCGGGCTGGGTGAGTATTTTATGAGGAGAACCCCCCAGGTAATTGAAGCAGCTTCAAAAATACACTACTGGGACTTGATCAAACTAAAAAGCTTCTGCAAAGCCAAGAACACAGTAAGTAAAGCAAGCAAACAACCCTCAGAATGGGAGAAGATATTTGCAGGTTATGTCTCTGACAAAGGTTTAATAATCAGAATCCACAGAGAACTCAAACGCATTAGCAAGAAAAGAACAAGGGATCCCATCGCAGGCTGCGCAAGGGATTTGAGGAGAAACTTCTCTGAAGAAGACAGGCGTGCGGCCTTCAGACATATGAACAAATGCTCATCATCTTTAATCATCAGAGAAATGCAAATCAAAACTACTTTGAGATACCATCTAACTCCAGTGAGACTAGCCTATATCACAAAATCCCAAGACCAGAGATGTTGGCACGGATGTGGAGAAAAGGGAACACTTTTGCACTGCTGGTGGGAATGCAAATTAATACATTCCTTTTGGAAAGAGATATGGAGAACACTTAGAGATCTAAAAATAGATCTGCCATTCAATCCTGTAATCCCTCTACTGGGCATATACCCAGAAGACCAAAAAGCACATCATAACAAAGATATTTGTACCAGAATGTTTATTGCAGCTCAATTCATAATTGCTAAGTCATGGAAGAAGCCCAAGTGCCCATCCATCCGTGAATGGATTAATAAATTGTGGTACATGTACACCATGGAATATTATGCAGCCTTAAAGAAAGATGGAGACTTTACCTCTTTTATGTTTACATGGTTGGAGCTGGAACATATTCTTCTTAGTAAAGTATCTCAAGAATGGAAGAAAAAGTACCCAATGTACTCAGACCTACTATGAAACTAATTTAGGGTTTGCACATGAAAGCTATAACCCAGTTACAACCTAAGAATAGGGGGAAGGGAGAAAGGGAGGGGAGGGAGGGGGGAGGTGGGTAGAGGGAAAGGCATTGGTGGGATTACACCAGCGGTGCATCTTACAAGGGTATATGTGAAACTTGGTAAACGGTCTGTAAAGCTAGTGAATGATGCCCCATGATCATATCAATGTACGCAGCTATGATTTAATAAAAAGAAAGAAAATTTCTATTGGCCAGGCATGATGTCTCACACCTGTAATTCCAGCACTGTGTGTGGCTGAGGTGAGAGGATTGCTTGAGCTCAGGAGTTTGAGGTTGCTGTGAGCTGTGACACTGTGGCTCTCTAGTCTGGGTGCCAGAGTGAGACTCAGTGAAAGAGAGAGAAAGGAAAGAAAATTTCCATTGAGTGAGAGCTTCCAGGCTTTACATAACGACCTGGATGATGGATAAAATAGCCCTTGAGAATCTGTAGAGTTTGCAGAGTGTATATTAGCATTCCAGATCGCAAAGATGTTTCCTAGGCAAACCTACACTTGCGTCTCTCACTCCTCTGTCACTTGCATCTATCACAGCTCTTCTGGGTGACCTGAGGTTTCATTACCTCACTTCTTAGTCTTCAGCTATCTGTCATTCTGGAGGATATAATTGGGATGCAGTCCTGCGTCTTTGTCTAGAAACCATGGCAACAGGTACTGGGCATGCAGGACTGAACCGTCCCAGGTTGTTGGTTGGAATGACAGATTCTTTAGCAACCACCATGTCTTCACAGGGTCCCGTTTCAGACATTTTCCTTCATTCTTCTCACTGTTGTCTGCTGGCCTTGGGGTTCCTGTCCACTCCACCCCCTGTTACTATCTGTAACATGAAAAAGAGAGATTTAAACAGGAGGTAGTAAAACTCGTAACAAGGCAAGAATTTTCCCTGTAAAGGGAATCCAAAGAGTCAGTTATGAATATCTCTGTGCATTGATAATAAATATAAGAGAGAAAAATCAAATGTCTGCATTTGGAGACATGTGCCATAAATAGCACTGAAGTGTGCAAAGTACTGAAGGGTTCAAGGTGAGCAGAGCTTAAGGTTTAGAAGACATGTCTGAATAATTGAGTGTTCATTAGCCTATTTTACATCACAATAATAGACATTGTGTTAAGTCCAGAATGTATATGTTCTTTTCTAAATTTTGCTGATATAGAGTCTCACTTTGTTGCCCTGGGTAGAGTGCTGTAGCCTCAGCCTCACTCACAACAACCTCAAATTCCTGGACTCAATTGATCCTCCTGCCTCACCCTCCCAAGTAGCTGGGACTACAGGCACCTGCCACCATGCCTGGCTAGTTTTTTTATTTTTAGTAGAGACAGGATCTTGACCTTGCTCAGGCTGGTCTCTAACTCCTAAGTTCTAGGGGTCCCCTTGCCTCGGCCTCCCAGAATGCTGAGATTATAAGCTTGAGCCAGCATGCCTGGCTGAGAACCTACGGTTTAATTAATAAGCATTTTCTGCTTTCTCCATGGTTGTCTGAAAATACAAAAGCCCCCTAGGGTGTTTAATTTACACTCTTAAAACAGTTCATTTGTCTCCGTAGAAGGGTAAGGCTGAGCCTCATCTATAGGCACTCACTCTTGTCCCCAGAAGCCTTCTAGGAAGCAAAAATCATGGTGACACTTGGTGCAAATGGTTTTGTCAGAAATAAATTCAGCCTTATAAAATGCACTTATTAGAAATCCTTTTTATGCCAAGGTTGATTTTCAAATATTTTATACACCTTCTCATTGCTTTTATGTCACAGTTATATCAGAGACTGCACCTTTCTCCCAAACCTGCAAAGTACCTCAAAGCATGGTTTCATCTCATATCTAAAATGGGACAGAAGCCTTTTTATGGCATACAATATAAGAAAATATCTAAAGTTGTTCCTATGGGTTTTTTCCCCCCCACAATGTTAGCCCAGGTGACATAAAAATATCCATTCTAATTCAACATGCTCAAAACTGATATTCCAAAGAAAACATTAAAACAAGTCTAAACTTGTTCAGAAACCCAAAGATAAACAGAAACAGCTGATAAATGTCACACACGCAAGTCTGAGATTCATTCCAATTACCCAACAAAGGAACCTCAGGTGTAACGGACCATTTTCCAGTTACATTTTGTGTCTATTTGATAGAAGCCGAGCAGCGAGGGTGGATTCCTCCAGTGTCACTTCCTGTGTGTCTGATGGCATCTTCCCAATTCCTTGCTAATTTTATGTTAGCTTTTGTAAGGTAGCTGCCACGTGAGCAAAAATAATAGTAATAATGATGATAATAATAGTAATAACAACTTAACACAGCAATATAGTACTTGTGTTAGGTCAATTTCACTTCCTATTGTGATCTTTTTCTAATATCAAAATTTTTCTTTTCAGACATTTTTATTTTTCTGGCCTTCATTTTTCTGGTCTTCATTTTTCCTAACAAGAAAAATGAAATATAATATCTAAACATTCTAATGTTTCCTATGTATAAATCTATAAAAGGCAGTGATCCTCCCCACTCACTTCAAAAGTTATTTGTATAGAAATTTACAGAAAATTCTCTAAATGATTCTGAAGACCTTTACTCAAATCCCAAAGGCAGAATTATTCTGAGTATCCAGAAAGTAAGCATTAACTTTAGCAGCATGAAAAGTGGACTTTTATACCCTACATCACAGTCAGCAATTTGTAATTCATTGGGCCAACCTAAGTTGACCCACATTATGAAGAAGATACATTCCCCCAACCTTACAGCAGATGAAAAGGAGACTCAGAAAAGGGCTGTAACCTGCCAGGTTCAAACCTGGTCAGTTTCACCTCCTCACAAAAGTTATAGCAACTTCTCCTCAAGATAAAAATAATTTGCAAATGCCATTATGAGTACTTGAGAGGATTCACATTTTTTTTTTTAATTTTGGTGAAATGTCTCCATATTGAATATTGCTGTTAAATGGTTAATGGAAGGGCCAGGGGTGGTGGCTCACACCTGTCATCCCAGCACTCTGGAGGCTGAAGTGGGTGGATTGCCTGAGCTCACGGTTCCAGACCAGCCTCAGCTAGAGTGAAATCACATCTCTAAAAATAGCTGAGCATTTGTGGAGGGCACCTGTAGTCCCAGCTACTAGAAGGTTGAGGCAGGGGGGTCACTTGAGCCCAAGAGTTTGAGATCGCTGTGAGTGAACTATGACACCACAGCACTCTACTGAGAGGGACAAAGTAAGACTGTCTCTAAATAAATTAATTAATTAATTAATAATAGTTAATGAAAACATCAATGAAATTTAAAAATAAATCTCTATTTGCTTCTGTTAACGGAAAAGAAGCCATACTCAGTAAAATAATTTATGGAGGTTTATTCTGAGCCACATTGGAGGACCATGACCTGGAGCCATAGCCAAGAAGGCTTGAGCAGGTGGACTCACAGTGGTGGGGGGGACAGTTTGGTTTTATACATTTCAGGGAGACAGGAATCATGGGTGAGGTAAAAAATCAATACATGAAAAACATGTATTGGTTTGGCCCAGAAACATCTTGAAGCAGGAGCTTACAGGTGGGTTTAAAGGTTCCAGGTGGGTTTAAAGGTTCATTAGCTGACAATTGTCTGAAAATGTTAGGCTTTGCCTAAAAGAGCGCCAGTCAGTGAAAAGGGATGCTTAAGATAAAGGGTCTGTTAAGGGGAGACAAAGTCCCCACAGACCCCAGTGGTTTGCCTGAGGCCTGTTAGTGACTCACAGACAACACCTCCAACAGGGGAGGAGCTTGATGAGGCAGGTCTGATCTCCTTTCTCATGGCCAGCAACTCAGTTTTAGGGATCCCCTTGGCCAAGAGGGGGTCCAGTCCACTCAGCTGCTGGCGGTGGTTGGGGAGCCTTAGGATTTTATTTCAGTCCACATTTCCCCAAAGGACACTCACCTGAGCAGCACTTCCCTGAGGTGCCTGTTTCAAAGTGCATCTCTGTCCCTCCTAGGCACCTACACCCTCACTGTTCAAGAACAGTTTCTTTATTTGGATTCTTTGGCTTATAAGGCAACAGAAACTCAACTCATTTCTAAGTTACAAAGGAGAAGAGATTGGGAAGGAAGCTTATGTAAACAAACTGCGAGAAAGTTGGGAAAATGAGCAGGTCTCTTGGCATCCCCAGGGCCTCAGATTTGCCCAGGACCTTTCTCTAAATCTTTCTCTCCTTTGCCTCACTCCGGGTCAACTTCATTCCAAATCTTCCCCTGCTATGGACTCTTTCTTATCCCTGATGCCTGGCCACTGACAGCTCTCAGGGGTTCATTTTCAGCTTCACCTCTCCCATCCCGTGAGGAAAACCCAGAAAAGGACTTTTCACTTGGCCCCACCCTGCCATTAGGAAGGCGGGTGAATGCCAGCCCTCTCCAGAGGAGAGCAGGAGTCCTGTGCATGGATATTTCTCTAACAGAAGGAAGTTCTTATTCTATAATAGAAAGCCAACTTTAAAAAAAATAAATGTTTAAAGAACTCTAATTTTAGCAGAGAGTGAATCTGAAAAATTTAAGCAACAGATTCAAAATCTAGAGGCATATGGAAATCTGGTTAAAAAGAAGACAGTTGGCGTCTGATGTACCTTCTAAGTAAGCTGTAGAATCGTGAGTTAAGGGAAATAAAAGATGAAGACCTTAACCATAATATTTTGCCCAAAGAAGCGCACTTAGGATGTTTGAATCCATTTTTCCCCCCCAAAATTTAATGTCTTTAATAAATCAGCAGTAGATGGGTGTGGTGGCTCACACCTGTGATCCCAGCACTCTCTGAGGCTGAAGGAAAGGATCCCGGTGCTCAGGAGTTCACCCCAGCATGATCAAGATCCCATCTCTACTAAAAATTAAAAAATTAGATGGGCAGGGTGGTGGGCACCTGTAGTCCCAGCTCCTCTGGAAGCTGAAGCGAGAGAATCACTTTAGCCCAAGAGTTTGGAATTGCTGTGAGCTATGGTTCCATGTCACTCTATACAGGGTGACAGAGTGAAACTTTGTCTTAATAAATATTATGTGAAAAAAAAAATTTCTAAATGAAAGATGGTGGCCAAGTAACAGCTTCCTTGCATCTGGGCAACATGAGTCTGGGGAGATAAGACTCCAGGCTTCTCTGGCTGGTGGGATCTGCCTATAATCATCCCTTTGAGGATACAGGGAGTCAGCGAGAGACTTCTGGACCCCAAGAAGAGGACAAAAACAGTGGAAAACTGGCACAGAAACTTAAAGACCAAGAGGAAGTGAAAGGAAAATTAGGGCAAGGAAACAGATAAAAGAAATCACTCATGAGGAAGAACCAGCAGAAAACTCCAGGCAACATGAAGAAACAGTCCAGAACAACCCCTCCAAGGGACCATGAGGTAGCTACTGCAGAGGATTCCACCAAGAAAGAAATCTTAGGAATGACAGAAAGGGGATTTAGGATACACATGATGATAACAATGAAAGAAATGATGGAAACAATGAAGGAAACTGCTAATAAAGTGGAAAATAACCAAAAGGAAATCCAAAAACAGAATCAAATAAGAGATGAACAATATGCAGAATATAGAAAGGATATAGCAGAGCTGAAGGAACTGAAGCAGTCAATTAGGGAACTTAAAGATGCAATGGAAAGTATCAGCAACAGGTTAGACCATGCAGAAGAAAGAATTTCAGAGGTAGAAGACAAAGTTCTTGAGATAACTCAGATAGTAAAAGAGGCAGAAAAGAAGAAAGAGAAAGCAGAACGTTCACTGTCAGAATTATGGGACCTTATGAAGCGTTCCAACATATGAGTTATGGGAATCCCAGAAGGGGAAGAAGAATGCCCCAGAGGAATGGAAGCCATACTAGAGAATATTATAAAAGAAAATTTCCCAAATATCACCAAAGATTCTGACACACTGCTTTCTGACACACTGGGATATCAGACCCCAGGTCGCCTCAACTCTAACCAAGCTTCTCCAAGACACATTGTGATGAACCTGTCCAAAGTTAAGACAAAAGAAAAGACTCTGCAAGCTGCAAGAAGTAAGTGCCAGTTGACCTATAGGGGCAAATCCATCCGAGTGACTGCGGACTTCTCTTACGAAACTTTCCAAGCAAGAAGACAATGGTCATCTACCTTTAATCTACTTAAACAGAAAAATTTCCAACCCAGAATTTTGTACCCTGCTAAGCTAAGCTTAAAAATTGACGGAGAAATCAAATCATTTATGGATATACAAACATTGAAGAAATTTGCCACAACAAGACCAGCTCTACAAGAAATACTTCAACCTCTTCTACACACTGACCATCACGATGCATCAGCAGCAAAGTAAAAACTCAGAAATTAAAGGACAGAACCTAATCTCCACACTGATGCAAAAGATAAAACTAATCAATGGACTCTTACAAAATAAGATGAATAGAATACTACCACGCTTATCAATTATCTCAATAAATGTTAATGGCTTGAATTCCCCACTGAAGAGACATAGATTGGTTGACTGGATTAAAAAACACAAGCCATCCATTTGCTGTCTGCAAGAAACACACCTGGCCTCAAAGGACAATTTAAAGCTCCAACTCAAGGGTTGGAAGACAATTTTTCAGGCAAATGGAATTCAGAAGAAAAGAGAAGCAATCTTATTTTCAGATACAGTGGATTTAAAGCAACTAAAGTCAAAAAAGACAAAGATGGTCACTTTATACTGGTCAAGGGAAAAATACAACAAGAAGACGTTTCAATTCTAAATATTTATGCACCCAATTTAAATGCTCCCAGATTCTTGAAACAGACCTTACTCAGTCTGAGCAATATGATGTCCGATAATATCATAACAACAGGGAACTTTAACACTCCTCTTACAGAGCGGGACAGATCCTCTAAACAGAAATTAAACAAAGATATAAGAGATTTAAATGAGACCCTAGAACAACTGTGCTTGATAGACGCATATAGAACACTCCATCCCAAAGATAAAGAATATACATTCTTCGCCTTACCCAATCGAACATTCTCCAAAATTGATCATATCCTGGGACACAAAACAAATGTCAACAGAATCAAAAGAATTGAAATTTTACTTTGTATCTTCTCAGACCATAAGGCACTAAGGGTGGAACTCAACTCTAACAAAAATATTCGACCCCACACAAAGGCATGGAAATTAAACAATCATCTGTTGAATAACAGATGGGTGCATGAAGAAATAAAACAGGAAATTATTAACTTCCTTCAGCATAACAACAATGAAGACACAAGCTACCAAAACCTGTGGGATGCTGCAAAAGCAGTTTTGAGAGGAAAATTTATCGCTTTAGATGCCTACATTTGAAAAACAGAAAGAGAGTGCATCAACAAACTCACAAGCCATCTTATGGAGTTGGAAAAAGAAGAACAATCTAAGCCTAATGTCAGTAGAAGAAAGGAAATCTCCAAATTCAAATCAGAGATCAATGAAATTGAAAACAAAAGAATCATTCAGAAAATTAATGAAACAAGGAGTTGGTTTTTTGAAAAAATAAATAAAATAGATAAACCATTAGCCAGACTAACGAGAAATAGAAAAGTAAAATCTCTAGTAACCTCAATCAGAAATGATAAAGGGGAAATAACAACTGATCCCACAAAGATACGAGAGATCATCTCTGAATACTACCAGAAACTCTATGCCCAGAAATTTGACAATGTGAAGGAAATGGATCAATACTTGGAATCACACCCTCTCCCTAGACTTAGCCAGGAAGAAATAGAGCTCCTGAATAGACCAATTTCAAACACTGAGATTAAAGAAACAATAAAAAATCCTCCAACCAAAAAAAGCCCTGGTCCAGATGGCTACACACCAGAATTCTATCAAACCTTCAAGAAAGAGCTTATTCCTGTACTGCAGAAATTATTCCAAAAAATTGAGGAAGAAGGAATCTTCCCCAACACATTCTATGAAGCAAACATCACCCTGATACCAAAACCAGGAAAAGACCCAATCAAAAAAGAGAATTTCACACCAATCTCACCCATCTATATGAATATAGATGCAAAAATTCTCAACAAAATCCTAGCCAATAGATTACAGCTTATCATCAAAAAAGTCATTCATCATGATCAAGTAGGTTTCATCCCAGGGATGCAAAACTGGTTTGACATATGCAAGTCCATAAACGTTATCCACCATATTAACAGAGGCAAAAATAAAGATCACATGATCCTCTCAATAGATGCAGAAAAAGCATTTGATAAAATCCAGCATCCGTTTCTAATTAGAACACTGAAGAGTATAGGCATAGGTGGCACATTTCTAAAACTGATTGAAGCTATCTATGACAAACCCACAGCTAATATTTTACTGAATGGAGTAAAACTGAAAGCTTTTCCTCTTAAAACTAGAACCA
The DNA here is from genome assembly GCF_027406575.1 of Nycticebus coucang. NCBI lineage: Eukaryota > Metazoa > Chordata > Mammalia > Primates > Lorisidae > Nycticebus > Nycticebus coucang. The sequence goes on along the minus strand of NC_069780.1, from coordinate 105,292,028 downwards.
GACAAGATTTTCCTCTGTCACCTTTACTATTCAACATAGTGCTGGAAGTTCTAGCCAATACAATTAGGCAAGACAAGGAAATAAAGGGAATCCAAATGGGAGCAGAGGAGGTCAAACTCTCCCTCTTTGCTGACGACATGATCTTATACTTAGAGAATCCCAAAGAGTCAACCACAAGACTCCTAGAAATCATCAAAACATACAATAATGTTTCAGGATATAAAATCAATGTCCACAAGTCAGTAGCCTTTGTATACGCCAATAACAGTCAAGATGAGAAGCTAATTAAGGACACAACTCCCTTTGCCATAGTTTCAAAGAAAATGAAATACCTAGGAATATACCTAACAAAGGAGGTGAAGGACCTCTATAAAGAAAATTGTGAAATCTTCAGAAAGGGAATAGCAGAAGATTTTAACAAATGAAAGAACACACCATGCTCATGGATGGGCAGAAACAACATTGTTAAAATGTCTATACTTCCCAAAGCAATCTACCTATTCAATGCCATTCCTATCAAAATACCAACATCGTACTTTCAAGATTTGGAAAAAATGATTCTGCATTTTGTATGGAACCAGAACAAACCCCGTATAGCTAAGGCAGTTCTTAGTAATAAAAATAAAGCTGGGGGCATCAGCATACAAGATTTTAGTCTAAACTATAAATCCATAGTGCTCAAGACAGCATGGTACTGGCACAAAAATAGAGACATAGACACTTGGAATCGAATAGAAAACCAAGAAATGAAACTAACATCTTACAACCACCTAATCTTTGATAAACCAAACAAGAACATACCTTGGGGCAAAGACTCCCTATTCAATAAATGGTGTTGGGAGAACTGGATATCCACATGTAAAAGACTGCAACTGGACCCACACCATTCCCCACTCACAGAAGTTGATTCAAGATGGATAAAGGACTTGAATTTAAGGCATGAAACAATAAAAATCTCAAAGAAAGCATAGGACAAACACTGGAAGATATTGGCCTGGGGAAAGACTTCATGAAGAAGACTGCCATGGCAATTGCAACAACAACAAAAATAAACAAATGGGACTTCATTAAACTGTAAAGCTTCTGTACAGTCAAGGAGACAACAACCAAAGGAAAGAGACAACCTACACAATGGGAAAGGATATTTTCATATTTTGAATCAGACAAAAGCTTGATAACTAGGATCTATAGAGAACTCAAATTAATCCACATGAAAAATGCCAACAATCCCATATATCAATGGGCAAGAGACACGAATAGAACCTTCTCTAAAGAAGACAGACGAATGGCTAACAAACATATGGAAAAATGTTCATCATCCCTATATATTAGAGAAATGCAAATCAAAACAACCCTGAGATATCATCTAACCCCAGTGAGAATGGCCCACATCACAAAATCACAAAACTGCAGGTGCTGGCGTGGATGTGGAGAGAAGGGAACACTTTTACACTGCTGGTGGGACTGCAAACTAGTACAACCTTTCTGGAAGGAAGTATGGAGAAACCTCAAAGCACTCAAGCTAGACCTCCCATTTGATCCTGCAATCCCGTTACTGGGCATCTACCCAGAAGGAAAAAAATCCTTTTATCATAAGGACACTTGTACTAGACTGTTTATTGCAGCTCAATTTACAATCGCCAAAATGTGGAAACAGCCTAAATGCCCACCAACCCACGAATGGATTAACAAGCTGTGGTATATGTATACCATGGAATACTATCCAGCTATTAAAAAAAATGGAGATTTTACATCCTTCGTATTAACCTGGATGGAAGTGGAAGACATTATCCTTAGTAAAGCATCACAAGAATGGAGAAGCATGAATCCTATGTACTCAATTTTGATATGAGGACAATTAATGACAATTAAGGTTGGGGGGGAGGAAAAGCAGAGAGAGGGAAGGAGGGAGAGGGGTGGGGCCTTGGTGGCAAGGCACCTTCTGGGGGCAAGGCATGATTGCAAGAGGGACTTTACCTACAAATGCAATCAGTGTAACCTGGCTTATTGTACCCTCAATGAATCCCCAACAATAAAAAAAAAAAAAAAATTTCCAAATGAACCACCATTAAGTATGTGTCTGCCTGAGTAGGTAGTCATGGTAAAATTACAACCATGACATTTGTTACTATATATAAGTAACTTTTGTTATGACATGTAAGAACACATGTCTTGAGTTTAATATTTCCTGAATCCAGATCACTAAACAAGGATTCTGTGTGCCTGAAAGGTCAGTGGGGGCAGGAATGACAATGCCACCTGCTTTTTAAGATGAGCACTACTGCAGATTTCAGAATCTAGAGTAACTCAGAGTGTGGATACATTTGTGTTCCACAATTAATTGGCCTGCTTTTTACATTTTAAATGTTTAAATTGATGTGTTAAATCTCAATGTTATTTCTGCATATGATTCCACAAGATCATCAAAACAAATATCTATATGAATAAGATTTCTAAGCATTAAATACCAGGTAAATAGAATATTTGTAATGAAATTCTACTAGAATTTTTGAAAAGCCAACATGTCATCTATGGAAATAAGATTTTGCTGAACCAGTATTTTGGTTCTATACATTTATGGATCTAGGTTTTTAAAGATGTGGTTTTTCTTTCTTGGTTAATCTTTTAAAATAAACATAAATTATTGAGTTAGAAGACTACAAGAGATTTTTGAGATGTTTTATAAATCCTTTTTATTAACTTTTTACCTTTTTAGAGACTTCACCTTGTTCTCACAGGCTGGACTTGAACTCTGAGGCTCCCGCAAGCCTCCCTGCTCAGCCTCCTGAGAGACTGCACCCGCTGGCTGTGTGAAATTCACTGTTCTCTTTCTTATACTTTCTCCCCATCAGGTGTGGATGTGTGGAGGAGAAATGTTTGATGTTCCATGTTCCAGAGTTGGTCACATCTACAGAAAGTACGTCCCTTACAAAGTTCCATCTGGGACCAGCCTGGCAAGAGTGAGTAACTCGGAATCAGACCCAGCTGGGCTTGACTCAGCTTCCCATAGGCAGAGTAGCAGCCTCACGCACAATGTAATCCAAGGCACAGTCACCTTCAGTGTTGGTGACACACAGGCACGGTTTTCTGTCTGTGTTATTTGCCACTATACTCCCAGCATCTAAAAGCAGGGCTTGGTGGCCCTCAGATATTTTCCTGATTAACTAATTAATCAGGAAAAATAAGAACAGACAGAGCTGTGGGTTTAAGTTGTCACTGAAACTTAAACTCTCGAATGAAGTGTGGTAAGATTTTCATTATGAAGTGAGGCTTCTTCAGGAAAGGATGGCCTCTTGGTTCTCTTTCTGACACTGTCAACAGTGTCCATTTTTCTTAAATCACATCCACAGTTTTGAACAGCAGTTGGAGTTTACAGCCATCTTGTTACAAACACCATGAAGGGAAATGGAGGCTGAGTACCCCTTATCCAAAATGCTTGGGACCAGAAGTGTTTCAGATTTCAGATTTTTTTCAGATTTTGGAGTATATGCATACACATAATAAGATATCTTAAGGAGGAGACCCAAGTCTAAACATAAAGTTTATTTAGTTTTCATATGTACCTCATACACACATCCTGAAGGTAATTTTATGCTATATTTTTAATGATTTTGTGCATAAAACAAAGTTTTCTTTAAGTATTCATGTGTGGAATTTTCTGCTTGTGGCATCTTATTAAGCACTCAGAAAATATGGGATTTTCAGACATTTCAGATTTTGGAGTTTCAGATCAGGGATGATGCTCAACCTATAGTTATATTGTTCCTCCCCTATCCCCAAATTATTCAGGCATTAATAATATTCTCTCTAGGCTGGGGCACAGTGGCTCACACCTGTAATCCCAGCTCTCTGAGAGGCCAAGGCAGGTGCATTGCTTGAGCTCAGGAGTTTGAAACCAGCCTGAGCAAGAGTGAGATCCCATCTCTATTAAAAATAGGAAAAACTAGCCAGGTATGGTGGTGGGAGCCTGTAGTCCCAGCTGCTAGGGAGGCTGAAGCAGGAGGATCACTTGAGCCCAGGAGTTTGAGGTTGCTGTGAGGTGTGATGATGCCAAGGCACTCTAGCCTGGGCAACAGAGTGAGTCTCAAAAAAAAAAAGTAATAATATTTACCTTTAAAGAGCCATAGAAATACACTTTGAAGAAAAGAAACTGATCACAAAATCATAAAGTGATTAAAGAGATACGGTTTAATTCTGTCATATGACCTTAAATGCAGATGAATCAGAAAAGAATGGGAGTTCACAGAAAGGAAAATGACTAAATGATTTTGAGCGTACATCACCCATCAGCCATGTAGATATCCTAAATCATAGCAGTTTAAAATACACTAAAGACAAGGGCACTCTCCGTTTCACTCATTCACATGCCTGCTGTGCCCTGAAGTGAACCATTTGCTGGCAAGGCAGACAGAGTGTGCGCCCAGTTTACAGTCAAAGGAGAGTGTACAAGCTGGCAGGAGAATTGTGCTGATCTAAAAGGGCTTGTTTTCAAAAACTGAAACCATTCCTGTACTTTTCAAGAAAGAAATTAAGTACTTCTGGGAGGGCTGTCAAATATAGGAAAACCAGCGCTGGTGCATAAAACTTACTGAGGAAAAAGTGAGCATTCACTCAAATGAAAAAGATCCCCTCACTGTGAATTTTAATCTTTTCCACTCAAATTTTACTTGAGGGCATGATTGCAAGAGGGACTTTACCTAACAATTGCAATCAGTGTAACTGGCTTATTGTACCCTCAATGAATCCCCAACAATAAAAAAAAAACATTCAGTGGGGAAAAGATTCCCTATTGAACAAATGCTTCTGGGTGAACTGGCTGGCGATCTGTAAAAGACTGAAACTGGACCCACACTTTTCACCATTAACTAAGATAGACTCTCACTGGATAAAAGATTTAAACTTAGGACATGAAACTATAAAAATACTTGAAGAAAGTGCAGGAGAAACTCTTGAAGGAATCGGCCTGGGTGTATATTTTATGAGGAAGACTCCTCAGGCAATTGAAGCAGTATCAAAAATACATTACTAGGACCTGATCAAACTAAAAAGCTTCTGCACAGCCAAGAACATAGTAAGTAAAGCAAGCAGACAGCCCTCAGAATGGGAGAAAATTTTTGCAGGTTATGTCTCTGACAAAGGTTTAATAACCAGAATCCACAGAGAACGCAAACGTATTAGCAAGAAAAAAACAAGTGATCCCATCTCAGGGTGGGCAAAGGACTTGAAGAGAAACTTCTCTAAAGAAGACCGACACACAATCTACAGACACATGAAAAAAAGCTCATCATCCTTAATCATCAGAGAAATGCAAATCAAAACTACTCTGAGATATCACCTAACCCCAGTAAGAGTAGCCCACATAACAAAATCCCAAAACCAGAGATGTTGGTGTGGTTGCAGAGAAAAGGGCACACTTCTACACTGCTGGTGGGAATGCACACTAATATGTTCCTTTTGGAAGGACGTTTAGAGAGTACTTAGAGATCTAAAAATAGACCTGCCATTCAATCCTATAATTTCTTTACTAGGTATATACCCAGAAGACCAAAAATCACAATATAACAAAGACATCTGTACCAGAATGTTTATTGCAGCCCAATTCATAATTGCTAAGCCATGGAAGAAGCCCAAGTGCCCATTGACCTACGAATGGACTGGCAAACTGTGGTACATGTACACCATGGAATATTATGCAGCCTTAAAGAAAGATGGAGACTTTACCTCTTTCATGTTTACATGGATGAAGCTGGAACATATTCTTCTTAGCAAAGTATCTCAAGAATGGAAGAAAAAGTATCCAATGTACTCAGCCCTACTATGAAGCTAATTTATAGCTTTCATGTGAAGGCTGTAACCCAACCATAGCTCCAGAATATGGGGAAAGGGCCAAGGGAGGGGAAGGGAGGGGGGAGGGAGGGTAATGGGTGGGGCCACACCTATGGTACATCTTAGAATGGGTACAGGTGAAACCTACTAAATGCAGAATACAAATGTCTACATACAATAACTAAGAAAATGCCATGAAGGCTACGTTGAACAGTTTGATGAGAATATTTCAGATTATATATGAAACTAGCACATTGTACCCCTGATTGCACAAATGTACACAGCTATGATTTAACATTAAAAAAATTCAAAGAAAAAAATATTTGTAGATCACTTCTCTGACAAAAAGAGCTTCTACCCATAATAAATAAATAATTCTCAAATTTTAATAGTAAGAAAAACAGTCCATTTCTTTTAAAGGGCAAAAGATTTGAACAGGCACTTTCCCAAAGAAGAAAGTAAATAAGTACATGAAAAGATCATGAGTAAACTGGTACAACCAATTTAGAAAACAGTTTGGTAGTTTAAAACTTAGCCATGTTCCATGGACCTAGCCACGCTCCTTCCAAAAAGTTATTCAAGAGAAATGAAAGCAAATGTTCTTGCAAAGACTTTACAAGACTGTCCTTACAGTTTTATTTATAATAGCCCCAAACTAGACACGACCCATATGTTCATTAGCGGGTAAATGGAAAAGCAAATCGTGCTCTGTTCTTAATGGTGGAAACACATGGAAGGAGCTCAAAATACTTAGGGTGAGGCAAGAAGAACACATACTGTGTGACTCTATTCACACAAAATCCTGAAGAAGACAAGCTACACTGGAATGATAAAAAGTAGGCCACAGAAATGGGCCCAGAGATGGGAATAAGGATTGCAAAGAGGCAGGAGGAGACTGGACCGGGTGGCTCACACCTGTGATCCCTGCACTCTGAGAGGCCGAGGTGGGAGGATCCCTGGAGCCCAGGAGTATGAGATCATCCTGAGCAAGAGCAAGACCCCATCTCTACTAAAAATAGAAAAACTAGCGGGACATGGTGGCAGGCACCTATAGTGCCAGCTACTCAGGAGGCTGAGGCAGGAGGATCCCTTGAGCCCAGGAGTTTGAGGTTGCTGTGAGCTGTGATGCCACAGCTCTCCACCAAGGGTGACGTGGTGAGACTCTGTCTAAAAAAAAAAAAAAAAAAGAGAGAGAGACATGAAGAAACCTTTGCAGTTGTCGTACACATTTATTATCTTGGTTGTGGTGATGGTTTCATTCAAATATGACTAAGTCACAAGGTACCAAGTTACATGCTTTAAATATAAGTACTTTCTTGCACATAAATTATTCCTCAATAAAACTGCTTCTAAAATCAGGCCTACAAGCATTTTTTAAACAAGTTGGATATTTCGGGGAGTGGTTTTGTGTGTTTGTCCCATGTCTAAAGGCTATGTTAAATGCTATCACAAATGCTACCATAAATATCCAAAATATTTGGACAAAAATATAACAGATGTAAAATCAGAGAAACAGCTAATCCTTTTTGAAGACAGCTGAAAGTGGATAACCGGCCACCTGCAAACAGCTCGCTCTGCCTTGGGGAAGAAGGAGGAGGGAATAGGCTGTCAGAGAAGCTCCCTTTGTAGGAAGGCATTAGCATCCTCTCCTGGCACTGAAGGTTTCCCACTGACTTCAAAGACTCCTTCAGATCTGAGAAAAGTAGAGCTGCTGAATAATTGCAGTGAGATTGAGGCTCTCTTAAGGAGATACTCTTGTGAACTGCACCCATGATATTATCATATTATCACTGATAAAAAAGCTTTGGGTGAGAACTGCCAAGCTGCTGAAGCACCAAAAAAGAGACAAGAAATGTGTTCAAATCAAAGCTGAGCTTTAACGCCCTGGGAGAGGGCTACCATCTCTTGCTGTAGGTATGACTGGGACAAGCAATAAATTCTTTGTATGTAAGATTGGCTTTGATAGTTATCATCAGTTTTGCACCAGTTTCTGAGGCAAAAGCACCAAAACGTACATACACACACAGCTACAAAAGGAGAATCGGTTACTCGACCCACCAAAATATGACAGCTTCATCGTTGGCTCATGTGCTTGCACACATAATAATAATCACACCCCACCCAGGAAACAGGCTCACACTTGTGATCCCAGCACTCTGGGAAGCCGAGGTGGGAGGATGGCTTGAGCTCAGGAGTTGAGACCAGCCTGAGCAAGAGCTAGACCCCGTCTCTACTAAAAATGAAAAACTAGCCAAGCTGTGGTGGCCAGCACTTTCCAGGTGTCACCTCACTTAACCCTACAGCCACCCCCATGATGCAGATTCTAGCGAGGAATCTGAGACCCGATGTGCATGAGTCACTCGCTCAATCCCAAAAGGGACAGAGGGCTCAGCCTCCTACCCCCAAGGAATCTGAGCAGTCCCCACCACCAACCTTCTGTTTCCTTCTCCCCAGGAACACATCTGTAGAAAAGCCTGGCCACTCAGTGCTGGCCTCAGCCCAACTGGGGCATGCGTGAATTCTGCTTGGCACCCGTGTGGCACCTGCATAAAGTGTCAGAACACAATGTTTTGACTTTAATAATGCCAGCTGGTCTCTCCATACTTGGGAAGAGAATGACTGTGTGTTCATTCTCATTCTTTCTAAGATCCCCCTTCCTGGAAATGCTTTAAAGCAGTTTGACGCCTGGAGGAGCTTCATTCCCTCCAGCTTCAGCAACACCTTCAGTTCTATGTGAAATTTTTAAAAGTGCATAACCACGAAATAACGTGTGGTGAGAAAGCTAATACAGCCGCCAGCGCAGTCCTTACCGGCGCTGTTAAACTGGTTACCAGGTTGACGATTTGAGCTCCTTGCTTGGAGCAGAGGGGCAGGCAGAGCCCCAGGTCACCCTCTCCCCTCGTAGTCATGAAAACTCCCAAGCTTAACAAGCCACCAGCCAGACCCAGCTGAGGCCACTGATGTCTTTTCCTTTTCTTATTTTTTTCTTTTTTTTTTTTCTTTTCATTATCTGGTGTGACTAAAACCGCCCTTTCAGTGCATAAGCCGACAAATGATGCGGGGTTTTGTTTTATTTTGTTTTGTTTACTCTGCTGCACAGAACCTGAAGCGGGTGGCTGAGACCTGGATGGACGAATTTGCTGAGTACATTTACCAGCGCCGGCCAGAGTACAGGCACTTGTCCACAGGGGACATCTCCGCCCAGAAGGAGCTGCGGAAACAGCTCAAGTGCAAGGACTTCAAGTGGTTCATGGCGGCAGTGGCCTGGGACGTGCCCAAGTACTACCCTCCGGTGGAGCCCCCACCTGCCGCCTGGGGGGAGGTGAGGAAGAGCTGCATGAACCTTGCTCCTGCCCAGATGGCGGGAGGGATCACTAAAACCTTCCTTCTTTTCCCCCTGTGGCCAAGCAAGATGAATTTTTTCCCCTTAATTTGTATTGTATTTTGTTCAAAATCAGTTGATTTTTTTTTTTTTTTTTGAGATAGAGTCTCACTCTATTGCCTCAAGCTAGAGTGCCCTGGCTTCAACCTCACTCATAGCAACCTCAAACTCGTGGGCTCAAGCAGTCCTCCTCCCTCAGCCTCCCGAATAGCTGAGACTACAGGAAACCACCCCACCCCACCCCCAATGCCCGGCTAGTTTTTCCATTTTTAGTGAGACTGGTGTATCGTTCTTGCTCAGGCTGGTCTTGAACTGCTGAGCTCCAGCGATCCTCCCACCTCAGTCTCCCAGTGTGCTGGGATCACAGGCATGAGCCACTGTGCCTGGCTAGCAAGATGAATTTAAACCATCTCTGCTCAGCTCTTTTTAGAAGTTACTAGAGATCAACATTCAGTCTTCAATATTGATAGGCTAGCCTAGGACCTTGAACCACCATTGTCTCCCCAAATATATTTTTTAAGTACACCTGGAAAATATTTTTATTTAAAATTAGTGAAATGACCAAAGGCACTTGCAGAGAATGAAAATATCTACCACACTACTGTGTAAAAATGCTGATCTGATGCCCACCAAGAGAAAACCCTTGGTGCAACGTGGGCCCGGGAGGCCTCTGTTTGCGCACGCGCAAGAGCAGGGGCGGGGCTGCTGCGTAGAACCCTGTTTACATTGTGCCCAGTGGTGAGATCTGCGGCCCTAATGGTCCTGTAATGGCACTAATCTTTCCACCTCTGGACCCTTCCACTTGATTCCACTTCATGGTCTAAAATGGAAAGAGTTTAATAGCTCCAAGTTCCGAATTTAAAATACCTTCTGGCATAAAAGGGACTGTTGCATGGGTTTCGGTTCTATTTGATGCTGTTACTATGGCCTTTCTCCCTATTGAGTACGCTGGCACCAGGGCTCCTATCGGAGACGGTGGAGTTGTCCCAGGGCTCTAACTTGCTTCTACCAGAGGACAGTCAGGCCCAATGCTAACACCCTCCCAATTCGCTAGCCTTTCCCAAGTGGCGAGTAGACTGTCACGCGTGGTGGCATAGTTTTCTATCGTTGTCCTTGGTTCTGTAGTGTGGGGAGAAGGTACCCTTGCCTAATTAGAGTTGGTAAAAAAAAAAAAAAAAAAAAAAAAATTACCGCAGGGTGTGGTCAGAGAGGCAGGGGAACTAGGACAGCAACTGTCCCAGCTCCCTGCAGAAAATGTGTCCAGCAGGTCACAAGGGTGCTGCTAGTGCTGACAGGTAGCGAGAAGGGGCGGCTCTCTGCCCCGACCTGGGGTGGAGGAGGAGTCAGGGTCATCGCTGCACGCTGCGTCGCCCTTTGCGTTTGGTCCTGACTCCGTCTACCTGGATGTAGCCATGTTGGTAATTTATTCTCATCCTTTACGTCTCAAATGTTTCATTAAAACCTCCCCGGAGTATTAGTTAGGTGGGTCTGCTTGTCTTCGCTTGAGCGATCCACTACGGGCTCACCCCACGGCTGACATCAGTGAGGACTTCCTGAGCCTAATGCATGGGAAGGCCTGGAAATGTGTCACCCAGAAAAGGAGTGAGTTCTTTCCTAAAGGCTTTTGGTTGATGAAGGTTCTTTTTGCCATCTGTGATGATTTAAATGTAGTCCTGCCTAGGAACTTCTAGAAATACTTGAACATACTGCCGTATGATTGTGTGGTTCATTTTAGGGCTAAAATCTCATCAATCTTTTCTCTGCCTTACATGGAGATGTATATTTTTGCTTCCACCTGGTTACATACTTCAAACATTCATCAGTCACGTTCTCCCGAATTCCCTCACTGAGCGCCTTGCCTGGAAACAGACCCAGAGCCTGCATTGAGGTTCTAGGAAAAATACAACCTCCCAGCCATGGTCAAATATCAGAGCCATCTTCAAAGCAGGTAGGCTACATGGTGGGGTGGGGGAGAGCGGGGGGTGCATCTGTTACCCTTGATTGCCTCAGACTTTTGCAACCCTTTCTGTATTCCTGGAGAAGTTTGTATCTGTCATTCCTCTTGAATAATCAGACATAGAAAAGATCAGATTTCTTTTTTTTTTAATTTTAGGTTAATATGAGGGTACAAACAACTAGGTTACAATGTTTGCATTTGTTAGAATCCCGCTTGTAGCTGTGTCCCCCACCCAGGAGATGCGCCATGTACATTGTGCCTATTAGGTGGGAGTTCACCGATCCTCTTCCCTCTTCCCCTATTCCCCCTTCTACATCCCCCCTCCCCCCTTCTTGAATTGACTGAATTTTTCTCTCCTGTGGGCATGTGTTAGGTTGTCTACTGGCTTCATGTCAGTATTGAGTACATTGGATACTTGCTTTTCCATTCTTGTGACATTTCACTAAGAAGTGTTTCAACTCCATCCAGGTTAATACAAAAATGTAAGGTGTCCATCTTTTTATGGTTGAATAGTTTTCCATGGTGTATGTATGCCACAGTTTGTTAATCCATTCCTTGGTTCATGGGTACTTAGGTTGTTTCCACATTTTGGCAATTGTAAATTGAGCTGCAATAAACAATCTAGTGCAAATGTCCTTATGATAAAAGGAATTTTTTTCTTCTGGGTACATGCCTAGTAATGGGATTTCAGGATCAAATTGAAGGTCTAATTTGAGTTCTTTGAGGATTCTCCAGACTTCTTTCCATGGAGGTTGTATTAGTTTACAGTCCCGCCAACAGTGTAAAAGTGTTCCCCTCTCTCCACATCTGTGCCAGCACCTGCAACTTTTTAACATGATGGCAAATCTCTTTCCCCAGAGCTTCAGAACAGTAAACAAACACAGGTTTAGGGAAGAAGAAAACACGGATAGAGTTCAAAGGTCAGGTGCCTGCAGTTGCATCTGTCCCGTACAGATGTGGAAGAGTAAGACTGAAGACACAGAAGATGGGAGGAAGGGGCGAGAAGAAAGGAAATCAGTAAGAGACAAGCGTTTCGAGAAGGATCTATTTCCCCAGCAGAGGCATCCTGGAAAGCATAAAGGAAACGTGTGGTTAATACAGGAGGAAAAGGAAGGAATTTAAATGCAGCTTCCTCTAAATGAAATGACGAAAAAGACTATTCTCCAGCTGTATATTGGGGAATAACAACCTATTTCTTAATAGTGGATAAAAAATGACAAAGTGCAGGAGGCATCTGTGGGCCAACTTAATCTCCAAAAAAAAAATCTTTCAAAAGTTTCACACTTGTGTGATTTCTTTCCCCCTTCTTTTCCCTTTTTTGGAAACTTTTAATTTTGGAATTTATTTATGATAGAATCTCACTCTGTCACCATGAGTAGAGTGCTGTGGCATCATCATAGCTCACAGCAATCCCAAACTCCTGGGCTCAAGCAATTCTCTTGCTTCAGCCTCCCGAGTAGCTGGGACTACAGGTACCCACCACCAGGCCTGGCTAATTTTTCTATTTTTTTTTTTTTCTTTAGAGAGACAGAGTCTCACCTTGTCACCTTCAGTAGAGTGCTGTGGCGTCACAGCTCACAGCAACCTCCAGCTCTTGGGCTTAGGTGATTCTCTTGCCTCAGCCTCCCGAGTAGCTGGGACCACAGGCACCCGCCACAATGCCCAGCTATTTTTTTTGTTGCAATTTGGCCAGGGCTGGGTTTGAACCCTCCACCCTTGGTATATGGGGCCGGCACCTCACTCACTGAGCCACAGGAGCTGCCCCTAGTTTTTCTATTTTTAATAGAGACAGACTCTTGTTCTTGCTCAGGCTGGTCTCAAACTCCTGAGCTCAAACGATCTCTCACTTTGGCCTCCTAGGGTGCTGGGATTACAGGCGTGAGCCACCATGCCCAGCCTTTGAGAATAATTTTAAATGTACAGAAATGTCACAAGATAGCATAGAAAGTTTGCAGATACCCTTCACTTGGCATCTTCCAGTGTTTACATGTGACTGTGGTATAGTCACACTAAGGGAAGTACTTACCCTTGGTGCACACCACCAGCTAGACTACAGACTTTATTCAGATTTCTTTCCATCAATCTGAAAAGACTTATTCAGATACTTTCCATCAATGTCCCTTTTCTGTGCCAAGATCCAATCCTCACATTTGAAAGGGCCTTTTTAATGTCCTATAAACTTTAATTGTTAGAGTGGGCAAAACTCCTAAACAAATGTAACACTAAGAACATGGCTGTTTTAATAAGAAAGTGGAAAGGGGAAGCAGGCTCTGGGGTTCCTGTGAAGCAATTATGGGAGGAACCACAAACCTCCAGCAAAGTGAATGCAGGGCCCTTCCCAGGAGACCTGCACCAAGGAGCAGGACGACTCGCTGTTTCACGCACTTATACTTGGAAGGGTTTCTACCTGCTTCTCTGCGCCAGCCTGATTCTGGGTAAACAATGCAGAGCTTAGGCAATCTTTGGCTCTGGTTGTTGGCTCTGGTGGTTGGAACTTGAGTTGTAAAAGACAGACCATAAACAGCCTCTAACCTGCTGCTGGCTTCCCTGACAAATCCAGACAGATTATTGCAGTTATCTTCCAGCTTATCTCTCTCCTTCTGCCTTTCTCCATTTCTGTTAATTCTTAACACAGTCCCCTTAAAATGGGAGATCACACCACTACTTCTCCATCCAAATCCTCTGGATGGCTGCCATCCCTCTCCGTGTAAAAAGTCAAAAGTCCTTACCCCTCAGGTCCTAAATAGTCTGACTCCTGCATCCCTCTGCATCCCTCCAACCTCATTTCTTACTAATCCCCACCCCCCACCGGGCTCATCACTGTTTCTCAAACAGGCCTGGTGCAGCCTGACCTCAGGGCCTTTGCACTTGCTCTGCCTACAACTTGGACTCCTCCAGCCCCAGAAATCCCATGGTTTCTTCTCTTACATCCTTCAGGTCCTCACTCAAAACAATCATCTCAATAAGGTCTTCCCTGGTCATCCTATCTAAAATTGCAACAGTCAGGCCAGGTGTGGTGACTCACACCCATAATCCCAGCACTCTGAGAGGCTGAGGCAGGAGGATCCCTTAAGCTCAGGAGTTCAAGACCAGCCTGAGCAAGAGTGAGACCCCCGTCTCTACTAAAAATAGAAAAACTAGCTGGGCACGGTGGGGAGGAACAGTAGTCCCAGCTACTCAGGAGGCTGAGGCAGGAGGGTTGCCTGAGCCCAGGAGTTTGAGGTTGCTGTGAGCTGTGATGACACCACGGCACTCTACCCAGGGTGACAGAGTGAGATTCTGAGGAAAGGAAAGGAAAAAGGCAAGGTAAGGTAAGGTAAGGTAGAAAGAAAATTGCAACACCGCCACCTAGGTGCGTATGCAAGCCTGACTCCCTTTTCCTCCTTTATCTTTCTCCTTGGCCTCCATCACTGGGCAGAACAAGCTGTGTCCTTTATTTATTGGTCATATATCTCATCCACCTGCCCTGTGAGGAAGCGTGCTTCACAGCACGGGGATTGTGTTGGTTTGTTGTGGTGCTCCTTACTGCTCTTTGGAAGCAAGAAATAGTGTCGGGCATCCAGCAGGTGCTCAGTAAATATTTGTTGAATGAATGATTGGGAGATCTTAGGTTCCTGCTATCCCACTCACTGTTCAGTGCTCTGCCCACATTCCTGCAAATCAGAAGCCACCTCTGAGCCCTCATTCCCTTCTGGGCTGTACAAAGTCACCTCTTTGGAAAGTTGAGCCAGGAAGGCAGATTGAGTAATGAATCCCAGGTAACTGATTTTTATTTTATTTTATTTTATATTTTGAGACAGAGTCTCACTCTGTACCCTGGGTAGAGTGCTGTGGCATCATCATAATTTATAGCAACCTCAAACTCCTGGGTTCAAGTGATCCTCCTGCCTCAGCTTCCCAAGTAGCTGGGACTACAGGTGCCCACCACCATGCCCAGCTAGTTTTTCTATTTTTAGTAAAGATAGGGTCTCACTCTTGCTCAGGCTGGTCTCAAACTCCTGAGCTCAAGCTATCTACTTGAGCTGCCTCAGCCTCCCAGAGTCCTAGGATTACAGGCATGAGTCACTGCCTCCAGCCCCAGGTAACTGATTCTCGTGGGCTGTCAGGTCTGCAGTCCATTCAATAAACGATTGTAAAATATTCTGTTCTGACACCCTAAAGGGAAGGTGGGGAAACTCCAAAAGTGAAAATCCTCTATGCCAGCACATTCCAAACTGTCCCTGTGGTGTTCCTGAAAGGCAGAAGAGATTAAAGTCCCATCTGATAGATAAGTACTCCCCAGGGGCCCTTCCACCCCTTGGTAGCAGAGACGCACCAGGCCCAGATTGAATAAATAGCACTTGGGCCCCGTAATAAGTTGAACGTCCCTTCCTGCCCATCAGATGGAAGCAATGTGCTTTCCCCCGCTGCTGCACTGGACAGGGTGAGGGCAGGTTTAAAGTAAAGACTGTTCTCAAACCACTCACAGGCAGAATGACTCTCTCTCTGTCAAGATGCTAAATGAAAGAAACTGAATTTCCTACTACTTTCCCCTTCTCCTCCTTAGAATTCATGAATTTGCTGGGGTCATTTATGGCACTGCTTTACGGCCTGAAAAGAAGGTTCTGCAGAATTCTAAACATCGCGTGTAAGAAGGAAGAAAAGACGTAAAAGGGACGGACGTGTCTTTTCCGAGCAGTGCCATAAATTCTTGTAAGCAGCGTCTGCTCGCTGTCCTCAATGTGCCAATCTTGGCACCTGCGTCTGTCATCTTGGGGTGGCGCAAAACTTTTTTTAGGTCTTTATTTTAAAAATTCCTGTCAATGCCGAGCCACTCCAGCTGCTGATTTAAATTCCTGCCTGGAGGTGAATGTCTCGGCAGCCACAAGGCCACACCAGGGTAATCCCAGGTCTCCTCTGCTTGGGGATGGGGGTTAACTCCCTTTAACCTTCCTCCTCCTTCTCAATGTCCTCTGGGGCACACGGCTTTTCAGATTTCTCAGCTTCTATGAACAGAAGCTCAGGAAGCAGTGGGAGGCACGTATGTGAAAACTCCTCTGGGAAGCACGTTCTGCGTTCCCGTAGCTCCCCCTGAGTTCCCCTGACAGCTGGTCATGCAAACTCTTCCCCTGGTGTCTACCCCGGGGGACATCTCTGCCATTTAAGTGCCTTGTATCATCAAACGAGATCTTTAAACACTCGTTCAAGGACAATTTGTCATTCTGAGAGCATTAAACTCAACTCCACCTATCATATATTTTTGAAGTCAGAGGCGGTGGTGGTACGCTGTGCCAATCCATCTCTCTGGAGCTCAGCAACAGAGGTGAGAAAAATGTAAGAACACATAAAGAATTGCATTACCCTTCTAAATTGTTCTATGCATTTTATGAGACGCTTGAGAGAAGGCTACAAAGACAAACTTAAAGTGTCCTATAATAAACATGATTTGCGTTCCCTATTTCTAGATGAGCAAAATCAGACATTGTGGTGCCCAGTGATCACAATTTGACCCAAGTTATAATGGAATCAAAGGTGCTTCGGAGGTAGCAAATTTCTTTTTTTTCCTTCCATGATGTATATAAATATGGCAAAAGGAAACATTCTGTATTTCCTTTCTGTTTATTTTGTTTTTACCTAGAATACACGTATCTATATTTCACAGGTAACTGACGAATATATCTAAATACACATAATAAGTATATACATATAAATATATACTTTTAGGGTTCATGTGTCAGGAGGAAATAAGTTTTTTTTGAGACAGAGTCTCCCTATGTTGCCCTTGGTAGAGTGTGTTGGCGTCATAGCTCACAGCAACCTCATACTCTTGGGCCCAAGCGATTCTCTTGCCTCAGCCTCCCAAGTAGCTGGGACTATGGGCGACCGCCATGATGCCTAGCTGTTTAGAGAAAAGGTCTCACTCTAGCTCAGGCTGGTCTCAGACCTCAGAGCTCAGGCAATCTATCTGCCTCAGCCTCCCAAAGTAAATAAGATTTTTAAGTGTATGTTAGCCTAGTCATAATTTCATCTTAGTATTTTTGAGAATGACACTAAATTAATAGAATTTGGGGATCACTCAATTATGGCAGAATTTCGAACCCATAGCCTCAGAGAGGGTTAGTATGTTCTTTGCTTTCATGTATAAAACTGCGGTTTCATGTATAAAACTTTCATGTATAAAACTGTGATTTGGGAAATGGAAGAACAGAACACTCTTGGAAAAGCTACTCTCACCGTTCTCCAGAATCCCAGCCTTCTGACAAAGTTTGGTGGACCTGTCCCCATCTCTACTTACTGGCTGACGGTGACAGGTGGCCAGACTCTCTTTGTCCAGTAACACATAGCGTCAGAGAGTTGGCATTAATATGTGGGTCACTATGAAAGTTTTGAGACAGACTGTGTCATGGTCCGGAATTTCACTCCCAGGAAACACCTAGGGCAGAGTCCTTCCTACCTCACCCACACACATTCAACCTTGCTCAGCTCAGCAGTGCTGCTGGGAGGGCTTCGTTTGCTTCCAACACCATGGCTTCTTTGTTTCCTGATTTTTGTGCATCTCAAAACATTCATAATGACCCGTGTATGATGTTTTAGATATATTATAAAACTATGTTAAATTTTTCTCAGGCGTGAACATTGGAACTCCTCACTCCACCCACCCTTTAACACAGTGAACAGTGGGTGTCTGTGATAGCTAAGAGTGATCTGTGCAGTGACCACAACCTGAATTTGCCCTGAACATCCACAGGTTGTTGGGGGGGGGATGACAAATCTAGAGAAAAACATGGAAAGGTTGAAAATGGGGAGTTAATTCTCAGTTCCCCAGGCAGTGCCAGCATGCATGGCTCGGCTTTGATTTTGGTCACTCGTAGGTAGGCAAAAGTTAAAACAAGAGCCAGCGTCCTTCCACCTGTACTTGGAGGTACTGACCTATGGCCTCCACAGCAGTGCCGCCCCAAACTCTGAGAAGTACAGTGACTGGCAGGGACGTTGTTAGCAGCCTGAAGGTCATTGGTCAGTCTTAGGTTTTAGAGGCGCCAGAGACAGGGCCATCTCTGCCTTGCTTTGGGAGACAGGAAACAAGTGCTGCAGAGCTCCCTGCAGCCTGTGTGTGATGCTTCCTGCAGCCTCCATGTGGTGCTCCCCTGTAGCCTCCATGTCGTGCTCCCCTGCAGCCTCCCTGCTGTGTTCCCCTGCAGCCTCCCTGCTGTGCTCCCCTGCAGCCTCCGTGCCATGCTCCCCGGCAGCCTCCAGGCCTGGATTCTTTCTCCACTTTTCATTTTCTCACAATTAACTCCTTATGTTTTTTGATGCATTTGATTTTATTTCCTCCTGTTGACTGTAAGGTTCACAGGGACCAGCTCTGGCCAGCTTGTATTTCCAAAACTCTGTTTTGTCTAATGGGTGACCCAGTAGAATTTGGCTCAGCCACATCCGGTCGTGGGTCTTTCCCTTCTACTGCTGCCATGTGCAGCTCTTTCTGGTCAGCCCTAATTGCCCCATCTAAATGGCACTGGGAGCTGGTCAAATTCTGGGAAAGATGACCTATTCTTTAAGCCCATTCTAAAAGGGAAATGTTATCAGACGAAGAGGGTCCAGCTACCTGGGGATTAGGTCCAACAAGATTTGCTATCAGAAGGCCAGAAATTCTGCAGAATGGCAAGAGTAGCTGCTCCAAGACTGTCTGCTCTTCCATTTATTTCCCAAATCACGGTTTTATACATAAAAGTTCAAAGCAAAAACCATACTAACCCTTATCTTAAATAATAATAAAAAATAATCAAATAATCCATGACCCAAAACAACATTTCCAATTGAAAAGTTAATCTTCTGAATCAATGACCTAAACTACTCAAGACATATGCTTTTAGGTTAAAGTTAAATTTACAAAACAAGAGTAGAAGACATGGGGTGAAGGTCACGTAGGCCCTACGCTGATCCGGCCAGCCTCATTCATGTCTGTCCTGCCTGACTGACTTCATCTTATTCTCACTCCATGTTCTCTCAAAGCTAAAATAACAAGACAATCTCAGGAGGAGCTTAACTTCTGGACCTGTGTTTTTCAACCTCTTTTAGCTCATGGTGCCCTTGAACCCATAGTTAACTTTCATGATACACTTAAATTATATGATCAAAAAAAAGTAAAAGGCCAGGCATGGTGCGAGCCCTCTGGGAGGCCAAGGAGGGAGGATCCCTTGAGCTTTGGGACCAGCCTGACCAAGAGCAAGCCTCCATCTCTACTAAAAATAGAAAAACTACCTGGGCATTGTGTCAGGTGCCTGTAGTCCCAGCTACACGGGAGGCTGAGGCAGGAGGATCACTTGAGCCCAGGAGTTTGAGGTTGCTGTGAGCTGTGACACCAAGACACTCTACCCAGAGTAACAGAGTAAGACAAAAGGAAGGAAGTGAGGGAGGGAGGGAGGACTCAGTAATTTCTTGTGTTGGTGGGAATACCAAAATGATGTTAAAAAGCTAAGCCTTCTTTTGTATACTTAAAAAAATATCTTACTTACTGTCAGTTCTATCCCTAGGCCCTGCCCCAGAGGAGATTATCTCCATGATCCTGTCATACATAACAATTCCTTCTTCCCTCATTTTTCTCTCTTCCCACCCATTTCTCCTCAAGCACCACCTCACTTTCTAATCCTGCTCAGTGTCCCTCAGGATTCCTCGACGCGGTCTGAAGGATGTCAGGCCTGATGCTGGACATCAAAGGAATAAAGCCTGAGAACCGTCAACTCTGTCACAGATGTAGTCAGTATCTGGCCCATGTCCTAAATTCGGGGTGTGTGTGTGCCCCTGACTTTACCTTCCGCCATGCTACAGAGCCTCTAATTTGGAAAAAAAAAATCCATCATGTCCATGTGTTCTTGTCAGCATTTTTTTTAAAACTTTATTTGCATGAAAAGGACCAGAGTCTGTTCTGTGAGAATATGAGTCACCTGTGTGTCTTGGCAGTGGTGAGTCCATGAGAAAGAGGAAAGGGTCATGCCCTGGGGCAGGACCGACAGACCCTCCTCTGAGAAGAGAAAGGGGAGGCTGGGAGAGCAGCCAGACGCTCATCTTGCTTCGGCCACCCGCCCTGTCCTGTCCTCTCTGGCACAACTGTCAGGCGGGCAGAATTTATGCAGATGTAGACAATTATCCCTCCAAAACTTGAAATGTGGCTTCCAGAGCAGTTTATGCCATTGTGTATACAGCTGCCCACTGGCATGAGAATTTAGAAAATTCAGGAGTTTAGAGAACGGTATCCTTCATCCCCGCCAGGGCCCTTTTGAGCTCATAGCATTTAAAAACAACACTGGGAGTTGGTGTGCGTCTGGGGGCAGGCCTGGCAGGTGTCTGTCCTTTTCTTCCCCTCATCCTCTCTGTCCAAGAGCACAACCTTCCAGAGAGTGAATTCAAAAGCCAGCAACACACACAAGACAGTCAGCTGGCTTCTCCCTCTGGGGCCTAGTGGCCCATGAACCTGCAAGTAGCTCCTTTTTCCTTCAAAAATATGGTTCAGAGCTCCTGGACTCAAGAGTGGGGAATAATAGGTCCCTGAAGTCATCTTCAGTTGAAATTCTTACTGGTTCTCTAAGGGCGGTGTGTCCATGAGTTATATGGCCCAAGATGAGGAGAGAGGGGTTAGAGACAGCTTTTATTTTATTTATTTATTTATTTTTGAGACAGAGCCTCAAGCTGTTGCCCTGGGTAGAGTGCTGTGGCATCACAGATCACAGCAACCCCCAACTCCTGGGCTCAAGCAATTCGCCTGCCTTTGCCTTCCAAGTAACTGGGACTACAGGCAATGCCCGGCTATTTATTTATTTATTTATTTATTTTGGTTGCAGCTGTCATTGTTGTTTGGCAGTCCCAGGCTGGATTCGAACCCCCCAGCTCAGGTGTATGTGGCTGGCGCCTTAGCCGCTTGAACCACAGGCACCGAGCCGGAGACAGCTTTTAAAAAACCTTTGCATTGGACCCCAAGACAGCAACCAAACAGAAGCTTTACAGAGAGAGGCTCAAGACAGCCACGGCAAAATCTAATCTTGACCTTCTGGGTGTTTCTATTCCAGACAGAGAAAACACCATGTACATCAAGAAGCAGAGATGTTGCTCTTCTTGAGCAACATCAAGAAGTTGATTTTACAAAAGGCATATGTTAAACTTGGCTCCACAAGATCCAAGGGAAGTCCCTAACCCTGAGAGTTGTTTTCAGAGAAGGTGGAGAAAAAGTGAGAGACAGACTTGGGAGCCTCCGACCACCAGCCATCTCCTGGAGTCACTCAGATCCCAGGGGTGGGAGGAAACCGTTGTCCCTAATTCAGGACTCAGGTCTGAAGGGTGTGGGTTCCAGGACAATGGACACGAAGTGCCTCTGTGTGTCCACTTAGAGCTTTGTCAGTTTGTTTCTGCTTTCACTTGGGTCCTCAGAGAGGTCTGTAGGTCACACCAGGTTAAGGGTGCATTGCCCTGACCAGGCGAGGTGGCTCACACCTGTGATCTCAGCACTCTGGGACACCGAAGAGGGAGGATCACTTGAGCTCAGGAGTTCCAGACCAGCCTGAGCAAGAGCAAGACTCACTCCATCTCTACGAAAAATAGAAAAACTAGCTGGGTGTAGTGGTGTACACCTGTAAGTCCCAGCTACTCGGGAGGCTGAGGCAGGAGGATCATTTAAGCCCAGGAGTTGGAGGTTGCATTGAGCTATCATGGTACCAGGGCATTCTACCCAGGGTGACAAAATGAGAATCTGTCTCAAAAATATAATAAATAAATAAATAAAAATACCTGCATTATTTCACATTTCCCCATCATCAGGACAGAGACCCTGGAAGCAGAGGTCTAAGACTGGCAGAATGAACCCACCTGTTGCCTAGTATCCACCTTACTTACTTCCTGACTGACACTGTCACGATCTCTACTCCTAGGAGGATAAATGACATATGGAGTAGCTCCCTCCACCTCCACCGTCTCCATCCCACACCCAGCATATTTCATCCCAACCTTCTCTGCACCTGCCCACCCCAACAGCAGGGCCCCGTTCCTGCATTCCGTTCTTGCAGAGAGACTCCTTAGCTTCCTGCTCGTTTCACGAAAAAGAATTTTAGCTATAAAATTGTCTTTGGGTCCGTTCACCTGAACGGCCGTTTCCTGCAGGGTGCTGCTGGGTGAGTCCATATGCTGGCATCCGGAAGTTGTCTATTCATCTCCAAGGCCACTGTCACAGAAAAGTTGGGTAACAGGATGGACCCCATGATACGGGCCAAGGACCCAGGGTGCTCTGTGCACCCAGTGAAGTGCTCACTAAATATAAATTTAGTCTAGAGGAGAAACGCTCTGACCATATCACCACTTAAAGATAGAAAGACACTGGGTAACTTTGTAACCTGTAAAGGGGAATCTGTTTGCCATGTACTATGATGAGTAATAACCCTACTGATGTTTACTTCCACTGTGAGAACAAAAAGTAAAGGGAAGGAAGAGGGCAGAGCAGCTCTCCAAGGAGTTATCCTTACTGCTGTCCAGAATCTCTGGCTTTTCTGTAAGTAAGAGTGAAACTGTTGATCTCCCGTCGCTTCTCCGTTGACTGGCTCTGGTTACAGGTGGACAGATTCCTTGGTCTGGCAACACATGTTATTCTTGTGTCCATTCTTAAAAATATCTAAGGCGGTTTTTCAGGAGCATATAAAAGCATGAAAAGAATTGTGATTATGGTGTTTATTCAAGCACACACATCTAAGTAGCAAAGTCTCAACAACACCCCACTCTGCTCCACCCAAATTGTGGTTCTGACTGACAGCAGGAGGGGTGAAGGCTTCAGGCAAGAAGATGAGACAGAAGGGACAGTTTCCGTTGCTGCTTCAGCTTATTTTATTTTATTGTTTTGAGACAGAGTCTCATTCATTCTTTCACCCTGGTAGAGTGCTGTGGTGTCTCATAGCAACCTCAAACTCCTAGGATCAAGCAATCCTTCTTCCTCAGCCTCTTGAGTAGATGGGACTACAGGCACCCTCCACCACCTGGCTAGTTTTTCTATTTTTAGTGGAGACAGGGTCTCATTCTTGCTCAGGCTGGTCTGGGACTCCTGACCTCAAGGGATCCTCCCACCTTGGCCTCCAGGGTGCTGGGATTACAGGTGTGAGCCACCGCACTCAGCCAAGATCACCATTGTCTTCTGCACAGGCCCAGGCAGGGCCCAGTGATCACTCTGCTCCATCAGGCACTGGACCTGCACCACCTCCCTGGTACTGGACCCCTCCCCCAGCTGGGGTGTCAATGATGAAAGGTGCTTTGAAGCAGAAAGATAGCAAATCCCAAGTTAAGCACCATCTGATAAAGAAAAGTCCCCACTTTACAGAAGCCCTGAGCTCCTGGCTACTCCCTCTGCTGCAATATCAGCTGTAATTTGGCTGTTGAACCATCTTATTTTCTTTCTCATGTAGAGTGGACCATGTTATATTTGATTCCCTGCTTTTTCTCCAGACATGACATGCACTTTCTGAGCCTTATTCAGCAGTTCACGTAATCAAAAAGAGAATCTCTTTGGAGAGCTAGCAATGATGCAGTGATGTGACCCAGTCCCACATTCAACCTTCTTTCTTCTTTCCACAGATTCGAAATGTGGCAGCAAATCTCTGTGTGGACAGCAAGCACGGAGCCACAGGGACAGAACTAAGGCTGGACGTCTGTGTCAAGGATGGCTCTGAGAGGACGTGGTCTCACGAACAGGTATGTCAGCTCTAAGGGGCCCATGGCATCAGGTCCACACAGCAGGACACATCGCTAGATGGCCCACATGGGACCTGGGACAAAGGTGGCCTGTCAGCAGCCAGGCCTATAATTAGGGGAGTCACTTAATTTTTCTGTGTTTTTCTCAAAGCAGTTATGATAATCGATTAAGATAGTTTATGTAATGGTACCTTCACTAACAGAAATGATGGTAGAAACATTGACTGTGAACCTTGCCTTACTTCCTTTTCCAAAATGATACTTGTTAAAACATGAAAAGCCCATAGAATGCTTATTGATCTATTCCAGCTAAATGTCAAGGGGGAGGTGGGCTTGTTTGTTTGCTTGCTTGAGACAGTGTCTCACTTTGTCACCCTGGGTAGAGGACCTTGGCCTCATATCTCAGCAACTTCAAACTCCTGGGATCAGGTGATCTTCCTGCGTAAGCCTTGCAAGTAGCTGGGATTACAGGTACCTACCACCATGCCCACCTAATTTTTCTATTTTTAATAGAGACAGGGTCTGGCTCTTGCTCAGGCTGGTCTCAACTCCTGAGCTCATGGGATCCTCCCACCTCAGCCTCCCAGAGTGCTGAGATCACAGGCCTGAACCACCATACCCAGCCGTAAAGTCCAGATTTTAATGAAAGACTCTGTTCTGTGTTTGAGACTTTATCTAATCTTGTTATACTCCTGAAGCGAGTGGAATAGAGAAACACCAGCACATTGAGTCCAAATTAAGCACGGGTCCTTTATTGATGGGCCAGGCCAAAAGGGGGCTCATGCCTCAGTCTCTGGACCCCTAGAAACAGAGGTGGAAACCTTTTATAACAGGTTTTGGTGGAGGGAGGAGTCCTTAACGCAAGCTGAATTTGACAAGAGCCAACACCTGGTAAGGTGAGTCCTTACAAGGGGAAGCTGGGGTTTTGCAGTTATTACTAAACTCTTTCAGCTGAGCTTCCTGTCTTGATGGGGGCGTGTTGAAAGCCCTCAGCAAGATGGAGTTGGGGCATAACAATCTCACCCACTCTCTCGGTCCCACCCCTGGGCTCTACAGTGAGATGAACACTGGAGATGGTTCAGTGATCTCTAACCTGAAGTGCAAAGAGTGTCTGTGGGGCAGCATCACCCCGATGTGCACTTCCTGAGATCCTTTAAGACCCTGCATTGCTTTTGACCAAAAACATTGCAATGCCGCTCAGTGTAAGTGAGGTACAGTTTCTAACCTGCTTGGAAACTTGACAGTCCTTGTAAGTGGCTTTCCTTCTACTGCATCACCTGTGAAAGGCAGAAGATACTGGGCAGTATTATGTCGGCCCCTTTGATAGGAAACTACAGAAAATAATCATAGCAGACAAGTTTGCCCATTCATCGCCCAGGATGAACAAGCGTCAATGTGCATTGCCATGTTTAAGAATAAACATTTAGATACAGTGAAAGCCCCTCCCTCTTCCTATTATCTCTGTCCCTCTGCTGAAGGATAGATTTCCAAGTTCAGGATGGTGTGTTCTGCCTGCGATTTCAATTTCCCAGAGATGCCTCTTCGTTGTTTTTTTGTTGTTGTTGTTGTTGTTGTTGTTTTTGAGACAGAGTCTCAAGCTGTCACCCTGAGTAGAGTGTTGTGGCATCACAGCTCGCAGCAACCTCAAACTCTTGGGCTTAAGCGATTCTCTTGCCTCAGCCTCCCAAGGTGCCTGCCACAACGGCTTTTTGGTTGTAGTTGTCCTTGTTTGGCAAGCCCGAACTGGATTCGAACCCACCAGCTCCCGTGTATGTGGTTGGCACCCTAGCGGCTGAGCTATAGGCCCAGAGCCTGTAAGGACTCTCTTATAAAAAACAAAACAGAAGGCTGGCCCCACCACCCCCAGCTTGGGGCGCTAACATTCCCTCTGCCACCAGCCTCAGCCCCAGGAGGAACACATCTCACCAGCTGGGGGACACAAAAGAAGCCTGCCTGTTCACCTGCAGCGGGTTTAACATTTCTATCCAGTCACGCTCTAGAATGAAATCTTCTCTGGCCTGAAGATTTGACTTAACAGCTGCACAGGAATATAAGCAAAACCGACTCTATTGCATACACTTTAAAAATTGTTGGTTCCTTTCTTCTCTCCTCAGGCTAAGTGGCCAAAATCTGTGGCCTGCAATTCAAGAAAAGGTCACCAGAGGGCAGCACGAGACAAGCAGAGAACTTTCATAGGTGGGACAGAAGGACCAGTTAATTAACTGCAGTTCTTTAAAAAAAAAAGGAAGATTGCAGGTCCCTAGTGACCCTAAAAATGGCACAATATAGGAAGATTAAATGAGGTTGACAGGAGGCGGAAAGCGCATCATATTTGAAATATGCACCACCACTTACCGACTTGGAGGTTAAAACATTACAAACTGTTTCATTCTCCAGTAATTGTCAGCTTTAGTCAATATATTACTCAATGACTTATAAGAATTAGAACTCATTCTTTTACGTTGAGATTAAAATTTCTAGACGAGAAAAGGAGCATATCAGGACATGAAGATTATAAGCACCCTCCTTAATTCAGCCGAGATGGGGCACATTCAGGGTGTTAAGGCTGTGGACAAGCATTCTTTTTAATTCAAAAGCATCCAGAGAACACCAAAACACACTTATTAGAGTTGAAATGATTCCTTTTATTCCCCCTCCCCCCAAAAATAAATAAAACAAGCAGCAAAAATAAAATGCAAATAAATAAAATTGCTACATGGGAAATAAAGAAGGACGCACTGAAGCGCTGATGTGAGAAAACGCCTTTTGTTGTCGAATGCTGCTGCCGGGGGTGACTAATCCGGCTTCTGTGAAGGAAGCAAACACATGATTCACTGTTCCAGGGCAGTCTGCTCAGGATGTCACCGTGGCTTTGTGTGCTGGCACTCATTTTCCTTCAGGGACCAAGATGAAAAAATAAAAATAGATCCCAGTAAGACTAAGTAAGGTCTGGAAAGAATCCTCTCAACCCCTGTTAGGAGAGGCAAGAGGAGGAGCCCTCCTTCGCCTACTTTGGCCTCCTGCGAGGGATAGAGGCAGATGAATGGTCCCTTTCTAAGACCTGGAGCGGAGATACCCAGACAGCAGCTCAGGGATTCCTTTCCTTTGGGGAAAAAAATAGTCACACTATTAACTCAGAGCACAAGACAGGCACAAACCACAAGGAGAAGGTGCCATATCTCAGATTTCTGTAAAATACTAAATGATGATATAAAATATAACTCCCCACAGAGAGAATACAGCACAGACCCAGTCACCAACACTACAATAAAGGCGACCATTGTAAAGCTCTGTTTAAAAGTCTCACTCAAGGCTGGGTGTGAGACTCAGGCTCACGCCTGCAATCCCAGCAATCTGGGAGACTGAGGAGGGAGGATTCCTTGAGCTCAGGAGTTGGAGACCAGTCTGAAAAAGAGCAAGACCCTGCCTCTACTAAAAATAGAAAAACCAGCCAGGCATGGTAACTCACGCCTGTAGTCCTAGCTATTCAGGAGGCTGAGGCAAGTGGATCACTTGAGAGCCCAGGAGTCTGAGGTTGTTGTGAGCTATGATGTCATGGCACTCTACCCAGGGCACAGAGTGAGGCTCTATCTCAAAAATAATAACTTTTTTTTTAAAGTATCACTCAAAAGATGAGAAATTAACAGTTTACTTTAAAACTGAGGGGAGAAAAAAATCAGGGGTTATTGTACAGGAAACCTAAACAAAATCTAAGTACTTTTGTCAGGAAGAACAACCCCATGGGGAAGACCAGCTATGGCTGTCACAATAACATTGCCCAGAGAAAACAATGAGAGCAGTTTCATGATATCTGCTTTGGACAAGACAGATGTAGGAAAATGTGTCTAAGAATAAAAGACTAAACACCTGCTTGGTTTGACGTGGCCACTAGGATACGACGGATGGCAATGAAAAGCATTCCAAAGACATGAGGGGGAAGGACTGTAGCTAATGGTAGATGTGGAAGAATAAAGCAGCTGATCCAATCTAAAGGCATATCGCCTGGGATTCAGGAAAGTACCCACCAGGTAGCAATAATGACACTAGCACATAAAACACCAAGAAAACAACAAGCTAACAGTCAGTCTACAAACCTGAGAATGGTCGACTCATGATAATCCCTGGAAACAAAAAGCAAAAGTTATCTAAGGATGTTGTGACATAGAATTGTGACAATAGATGAATAAATTTGGCCAAGGGACAGATTTACCTGTGTTTGCTATATTTTTAAAAACATAACTGGTCCATTTAATCAAAA
Organism: Nycticebus coucang; assembly: GCF_027406575.1. NCBI lineage: Eukaryota > Metazoa > Chordata > Mammalia > Primates > Lorisidae > Nycticebus > Nycticebus coucang. The sequence continues at coordinate 105,263,909 of NC_069780.1, read as the reverse complement.
GTAAGAAAAGAACTTTCGAAGCCAGGTGTGGTGGCTCACTCTTGTAATTCCAGCTCTCTGGGAGGCTGAGGCAGGAGGATCACCTGAGCTCAGGAGTTCAAGACCAGCCTGAGCCAGAGAAAGACTCCATTTCTACTAAAAATAGAAAAACTAGCTGGATGTTGTGGTGGCAGGAACCTGTACTCCCAGCTACTTGGGAGCCTGAGGCAGGAGGATCCCCTGAGCTCGGGAGTTTGAGGTTGCCATGAGCTGTGATGACTCCACGGCACTCTACCGAGGGCAATGGAGTGAGACTGTCTCAAAACAAACAAACAAAAATTTATCTCAGTCCACAATCTCACACACACACAAATGCCTACCCTTAAACTCCTTGTCCTTCTATTTAAAATACTCTTTTGTCTCACATTCCAGAGAAACAGAGTGTGGTCAGCCAGTATCAATCAGAAAATTGCCTTTCGTTGCTCTAATTTAGATCATTTCTTTCAAATGTTCACTTAACACAGTTCTTTCTGCTTTTTCTTCAGATTCCCCACTCCTGTTCTTAGTAGCCTTCCCTTGAATTTAGCCAGATTCTCTACATTTTCTGGGAATACACAGGGTGCTATTTGTTTGTTAACTGAATACACTATAAAATCAATTTAGTGCATCATTTGTAGCATTTTAAATAAATGTTATACCAGGGGATGGACAGGGCAGGCTGGGATAGACCGGGATGAGACATTGCTGAATGCAGCCTCAGTCTACTAAACGCAATAACAGATGTTGGTTCTGTTGATTGGTTCAGAAAGGTCTGTTTCAGTTGCAGTCAGCAGAGGGCTATGTGAACTGTGGGAGTTTTTTTGTTTTGTTTCGTATTTTTCTTTTTTTGAGACAGAGTCTCACTATGTCACCCTCAGTAGTGTGCCATGGTGTCACAGCTCACAGCAACCTCAAACTCTTCTCTTGCCTCAGCCTCCTAAGTAGCTGGCACTACAGACGCCCACCATAACACCCAGCTATTTTTGGTTTGTTTCTTTTAGTTATTGTTTGGCAGGCCCGGACTGGGTTCAAACCCACCAGCTGTGTTGTATGTGGACAGCGCCCTAGCTGCTACTCTGCAGGCACCAAGCCTGAACTATATTTCTTGCTGTGAATTATTTCTACAACTTTCTGCCCTGCCCTCAGAATTACTCTTACCGATACTAGGAAATTAATTTCCCTTTTTTTTTTTTTTTTTTTTTTGTGACAGAGTCTCATTCTGTCACCCTGGGTAGAGTGCAGTGGTGTCATCATAGCTCGTAGCAACCTCACACTCCTGGGCTCAAGTGATTCTCCTGACTCAGCCTCCTGAGTAGGTGGGACTGTAGGTGTCCACCATCATGCCCAGCTAGTTTTTCTATTTTTAGTAGAGACAGGATCTTGCTCTTGCTCAAGCTGGTCTGGATCTCCTAAGCTCAAGAGATCCTCCTGCCTGAGCCTCCCAGAGTGCTGGGATTATAGCATGAGTCACCTCACCTGGCACAAGTTCCCTATTCTTTAGCAAGTTTTGCTTTCCTTTAAATTAGATTTTATGAGGTGCAAGCATCAATTCAGCTTGACTTTACTCTTTTTCCTTTTTTTCCAAGTTAATCCATTCACTTCAGTTACCAGTGTAGTATTTCATCCAATAATTTTATGTAAATGAACAAATATAAGGAGTTTTGTTAAAGGATTTCTTCCTCTACCTCTCCCTGTTCTCTTTCCCTTCCATCCTTCCTCCCTCCCTCTCTGCTTTTCCTTCTTCTTCAATTTCTCTCTCTCTTTCCCTCTCTCTCCCTACCTCTTGCTCTCTCTCTCTCTTCCCCTCCACCCATACCACTCTCTGTATTTTTCCTGGCACCTAAGTGGAAACTCCTGGTTGCCTCTTTTGCACTTTCTGGCAGCCTGGGCACAGGTGCAGCCTTGGTCCAACATGTTGATGACACTGAGATGTTATTCTTCCTAGCAGAAGGAGAAACAGGAGTCCCATATGACTAAAAGATGTTCCCCCTGCTTTGGAATCTTCTCCCAAATCAAGCTCACTGCTGCCTTTCTACTCCACTTGCTTCGCTAGCTCTTCACCTTTGGATGGAGAGAGGACATCCGGCCTGGGGAGCCGCTGCACACCCGGAGATTCTGCTTCGACGCCATCTCACACAACAGCCCGGTCACCCTTTATGACTGCCATGGCATGATGGGAAACCAGCTCTGGGGCTACCGGAAGGTAAGGGCCAGTTGATGGGGCCATTCTCAGACTGCCACCACTAACGTTTGTGGATTTGCATGTGTTGAACCAAACTTGCATTCCTGGCATGAAGCCTACTTGATTATAATGTATTGTTTTTTTAATATGTAGCTGTAATCTATTAGCTAATATTTTATTGAGTATTTTTGCATCATTGTTCATTAGTGAAATTGGTCTATAGTTTTTAGCTGGGTCCTTTCCTGGTATTGGTATCATGGAGAGGTTTGCTTCATAGAACATGTTGGGGAAGATTCTTTCCTTCTCAATGTTCTGAAATAAGTTTTACACTGTGGGTACAAACTCTTCTTTGAAGGTTTGATAGAATTCTGGTGTGAAGCCATCAGGTCCAGGGCTTGTTTTTGTTGGAAGCTTTTTATTGTTGCTTTATATTGGTCTATTTAAGAGATCTATTTCTTCCTGCTTAAGTCTAGGGATTGTGTGATTCCAGGTATTGGTCCATTTCCTCCACATTGTCAAATTTCTGGGCAAAGGGTTTTGTGTGGTAATCAGAGATGGTCTCTTGTATCTCTGTGGGATCTGTTGCTATTCCCCCTTTTCATTTGCAATTGAGGCTATCAGAGATCTTACGTTTCTATTTCTAGCTAATCAGGCCAAAGGCTTATTGAATTAATTAATTTATTTATTTATTTTTGCAGTTTGGCTGGGGCTGGGCTTGAACCCACCACCCGTGGTATATGGTGCTGGCACCCTATTCCTTGAGCCACAGGCACTGCTGGTTTATTGATTTTTTTTTTTTTATCTTTTCAAAGAACCGACTTTTTGTTTCATTGATTTTTTGAATTATTCTTTTGTTTTCAATTGCATTTATTTAGGATCTAATGTTCCTTGAAAAGACACTGTTTTGATTTAAAGTGTAATCTGGCTGTACACACATGTTGGGCTCACATATTTGGAGACCACCAGCAGACTGAGAGAAAGATGTGTCATGTAGGAAGGGAAGGGTTTTGGCTTTGCTCCTTATACGCACACCCATCACCATCAGTTGTGGTTGCAAATGGCTTTGAGCCAGAAACTAGCCCTGCCCAGGTTGGGTTAAGGCTTAATCCAGCCAACTCCCAAAAGGAGGAAATATATACCCAAAGGACAAATGTATACAGGCTTAATTCACAACACACACAGGGCGATTAATACATCCATTTGTTTATCATACGTCTCAGCCACACTTGCTTGGGAGGTGCCTAGGTTAAGAAAATTACATTTAGGCTTGGGGATGGTGGCTCAGGCCCATAATCCCAGCACTCTGTGATGCCGAGGTGGGGGGATCTTGTAAGCACAAGAGTTCAAGACCAGCCTGAGCAAGAGCGAGATCCCATCTCTACTAAAAATAGAAAAACTATCTGGGTGTGGCCATGGGCACCTGTAGTCCCAGCTACTCAGGAGGCTGAAGCAGGAGGATCATTTGAGCTCAGGAGTTTGAGATTGCTGTGAGCTATGATGACACCATGACAGTCTACCTAGGCCAACAGAGTGAGACTTTGTCAAGGAAGAAAGAAGGAAGGAAGAAAGGAAATGTTTCTTTCTAATGATTTATCTTATCAAACTTTTTTGCTATTCAACATGATAGAGTTTCTGTGTATGGTCCAATAAAGTAGTGGAGTTTTTTGTTAATCATTATAGTCTGACCTTTAAGGAGGCACTTGCTGTGCACATCAATAAAATACCTGATTTGCCGCTTGCCTAGGATGTTGGTGGTCCCTCGTGAACAGAACATATCTCATTACTGTATATTTATAGCATGACAGACAGACCACTCAATAATATGCAATTAAGCCAAGAAAATACACTTGTTTTCATTAGGGAGCTTACAAAAGCTTACAGATGGATAAGACCGGCGAATACACAAGGCTTCCAGGGAGGAAAAAAATAACAGTCTGTGGTGATTTCCAGAGGTAACTCTTACAAGCTTTAGCAATTTAAATCTTCCTAGGGCCCTGGGGGATTTGTGAAAGGAAAACCAGCTAGATGTAATTATACTGTGGCTCTTACTCAGCAAGAGGCTACACTGATTGTATTTACATACAAGCAAGATATTCCCACTTAATCAGGCACAATCCAAAGGTTCAAAATGGAAAGCAGTGTCTGAAATGGCTCATCGTGGTTGATGACTCAGCCTATTCAAATGTACCTGTTTAGAAAATTCCTCTTTTTTTTTTTTTTTCTAATGTCTATGTCAAAGGTATAAAAAGCTAAAGCACAAAGAGAAAGCAGTTCTCTGTATTACCTTGTCTGTTTACATGCAGTATTTGGCCCTGGAGGCTTCCAACAGTTTAACAATCCTTTGAGTTTGCTTCTTAGTGGGGTATTCAGAATTAACCCTAAGACTGTGCTAATTGCCCCTAAGGTAATCAGCGTCACTACTACCTCTAACTGTCAGGGAGGCATTGAGCTAGTGTTTTACCCTATTTCTCATAACTACCTAGGTACTATTGTGTGCAGTTTACATGGGCAAAAAGTGATTCCAACAGGTTTGTGGCAGTGCCAACATTCAAACACAGGCGAATCTGACTTTAAAGTCTCTATTCTTTCCTCTGCCATGCTCTTAAGAAATAAAATGACTGCAAACTAATACAGCCTCTTTGGAAAGAAGTATGGAGAATCCTCAAAGAACTCAAATTAGACCTCCCATTTGATCCTGCAACCCCATTACCAGGCATCTACCCAGGAGAAAAAAATCATTTTATCATAAGGACATTTGCATTATAATGTTTATCACAGCTCAATTCACAATCACCAAGATGCGGAAACAACCCAAGTGCCCATCAACCCACGAATGGACTGTGGTACATGCATACCATGGTATACTGTTCAGCCATCAGAAAAGATGGAGACTTTACATCTTTTGTATTAACCTGGATGGATTTGAAACACATTCTCCTTAGTAAAGTATCATAAGATTGGAAAAACAAGTATCCAATGTGTTCAATACTAATATGAAGCCAGTGGATGACCTGATACACACCTACACAAGAGAAAAACTCATCATTCAATTCAAGTTAGGGGAGGTGGAGAAGGGAGGAGGGGGGATGGGTGAGCTCCCACCTAATAGGCACAATGTAAGGGTACATGGCACATCTCCTGGGTGAGGGATACAACTACTACAGGGATCTTACCTAACAAATGCAAACATGGAAACCCTCATATTAATCAGAAATTAAACAAAAATAAATAAATGAATAAATAAAATAAAAGAAATAAGAGGAATAGCCCCAGGAGAATTCCCCTATTCCTGTGGGATTCAGAGCCACTGATAGCAGCCAACCACTCTCTTCCAGCTACTTGGAGATACTCGGAGAGAGAAGGGGCCAGAGCCACTCTGCTTGAGTGAGTGAAGGTTGTCAAGCCCCACTTTGTGGTCTCAGCCCTTGGTTAATTTTAGATGTGGCTCTTTTTATCCTTAGTCTAAGCTATTGTAGCTGTGGCCCACAATAGCACGTACCCAGGACGAGAAATCCTGTTCTTGGGATTGTTTTTTGTTGCCACTAGGTGGACTCCTGTTACAGGAACAGTGAGTTATTGACTCCAACCTCAGTAGAAATATTTAAGTTATCAACTAACATCCAAATTAAGAAACTGTCTTTCCTCTTTTTCAACCCCCACATCTAACTGGTTGCTAAGATGCATGTCACCTCCTCCCCACAGCCATCTCTGAAATCCTCCCCTCTCCCCCATTTCTATCGCCCTGCCCTGGGGCTGCCCTTCCCATCTCATCCCAGGGTCAATGTGATGGCTTCCTAGACATCACTCTGCCTCCTGTCCTCCCCCCTCCAACACTTATTCCATCCTGACGTAGACATGGTGTCCACAACATCTAGTCATCACATCCCTCTGTCTTGTCCTTTCCGCGGCCTTCTCCTTTTAGTTCCCATGGTGGCCTTTCACACTCTGCTCTGCGTAATGGTTGCCCGTTAGCCACATGAGCCACTTTGCATCTATGCCTACTCCCAACTTCTTCATCACTGCAACTAGGCCAATAATTAAGTTAGATAAACTGTGTAAAACCGCTAATGTTTTTTCCCATCATACATGTGTATGATCAAATTTCCATCTGTATGGGTGACAAATGAACTTTTTACATTAATAGTTGTGCTGGAGGCATGTTCTGATATACCAGATCACTAAAGCAATCTCTCTTCAGCAATATTAACTGTTGTTATCCTCCCCCAAATTAAGAGCTATCTCTCATGCCTTTTTTTTTTAAGTAAACATTTTATTGACATATAACCAAACCAATGATCAGAATCCATGGTATTATTCTGCATACAGGTACCATCATTGCTTCTAGAGTTACACTTTTAATAAAGAAGCATAATTAAAGGAATTAAAAACATTTGTTGTATCAATTTTTTTTTTTTTTTGAGACAAAGTCTCACTCTGTCACCCTGGGGTAGAGTGCCATGGCATCACAGCTTACACAACCTCGGGGGTCTTGCTCTTGCTCAGGCTGGTCTCCATCTCCTGCGCTCAAGCAATCCTCCTCGGCCTCTGGAGTAGCTAGAACTACATGTGCCTGCCACCATGCCCCGCTAATTTTTCTATTTTTAGTAGGGACAGAGTCTTACTCTTGCTCAGGCTGGTCTTGGACTTCTGAGCTCAGGCGATCCACCTGCCTTGGCCTTCCAGAGTGCTGGGATTACAGGTGTGACCACCAAGCCCACCTTTGTTGTATCAATTGGGTAACCAGTAAAGGTTATCTATTCTGCTAGGATTTTAGAAAACACAATCTGGCACAGAATAGCTGGTCTCAGACCAGACACTTGATATATTGTGATTTTCAGAACTAGGGCTGCTCCTGACTAAACAGAAAAGTACAGGAAGGGGAGGGTGGACTCACTATCACTCAGGCACTGACATCTACTTAGGACAACATGCTAAGAATAGCAATATTTTAATTCATTTTATCCTCACAACAAACTTGAGAGGCACATTAACATGCCTGTTTTATATATAAGCTTACTAAGGTTTAGAGAATTAAATAACACATTTGAGGTCACACAGCAAGCAAGTGAGAGGACTGGAACACCCCACCACCACCACCAGCTATAAGCCCTAAGCACTAGAAGGCTGTGCAGCCTCCCTTACTGGAGGCCGAGTAGCCTCCCTCCCCATGTGGTAGCTGCATCCTTAGGACTACCCTCCTGTCTGTCAGAAGCTCATGGGTCTGTTTTACTCTCTCTGCATCTTTGCTCTTCAGCTCCTGTATACCCTTAGCTCAGTGTGGAAGGTTTTCTGTAATTTCCTAGTTCTTTTAAAGTTTTGGCCTGATGTGAGTGTGAAAACTATTAAAAAATTTAGTTCAGGCTTGTGTATACCAGAAAGTGTCTCATAGATCCAGCCCGTAGGACTTCTTCAGAGAGATGTGCCTAAGTACCACTCATGGATTTTAGGGAGTACTGATGGCTTGGTGTTGATTAAGAAGGACAGAACTGGCCAGGTGCAGTGGCTCACACCTGTAGTCCCAGGACTCTGGGAGGCCAACATGGGAGGATCCCTTGAACTCAGAAGTTTGGGACCAGCCTGAGCAAGAGTGAGACCCAACCCTATTAAAAATAGAAAAATAGCCTGGTGTTGTGGCAGGTGCCTGCAGTCCCAGCTACTTGGGAGGCTGAGGCAGGGGAATCACTTGAGCCCAAGAGTTTGAGGTTGCTGTGAGCTGTGATGCCATAGCACTCTACCCAGGGTGACGTAGTGAGACTCTGTCTCAAAAAAAAAGAAGGGCAGGTCAATAATTCTGAATCAGAACTTGTGTACTTCCTGCTCAAAGATCTCTAATTTTCTCAGGCAAAACAAAAAACAAAAAGGAGGTGTCCAGGGAAGGTGAGGGGGGAGCAAAACATAAGGCTATCTGTGCCTTCCCTTTGACTAGCCAGAGCATATGCCTTTGCTCGGGACTGAACAAAGAACAACGCAGTTAAAAGCAAAGACAGAGCATCTTTCATTGTCCTTTAAGGGAGATAGATTGTTATGTAACAGCAAATTTGCTAAAAGCACTCAGAGCCTGTTCTACAGGGGGGATCATATTCAGTTCTGTTAGAGCTATTGCTGTCACAACTGGTGACAAGAGCAAGGGACAGAAGACTGTATTCAAAGAATAATTACTCCGTCGCCTGACTTCATTCCAGCCAGGAAAAGCACCAGGAAAGACATTTAGTGATTGAAAAGCTTGGCGGAGTAGAAACAGAAAGATGGCAATTATGTAGCTTCCCAAGGTCAAAAGTGAAAAGTGTTTGCCCTGGTGAGGGCAGAGAGCACCCCAGAAGCGGCACCTCCGGGACTTGCTGGGTGCCCTGAAGACCAGGGTGCGCAAGCTGCGTCTGGAACCAGGGAGCCATCACTCGGCTGATGGGCTGGGCACTGTGGACGGCCTCCAGCTTGACACCTTGTCATTTGTCTCTGTCACCAGTGAACTTTGGAATAAAATGTTCGTTCAATTTTATGGCTGGGATAGGTTTTGGACATTTTTCTAATCTACCCCCTCATTTTCCTGACGGAGTTTCTCGGGCGTGCATAGAGACAGAGAATACAATTTTTCAACTTCTGTGAAAACGTGAAGTCCAAGCTCAGAAAACACGTTCTGGATTGTTCAGGGTTAGTACTGAATCTTCGTACCCCTCCTGTCTGGCCCACAACAACACCTGTATTTCAGAGCATGTGTTCCAAGATGGGCTTAGTAAAAATACCATCACTTATAGCTCAGAAAATCATGTTCAGATGAATGAGAAATGCTCCAAATACCTGGTTGACTTTGGCCGGCATGCTGAGGCACACAAGCTGGGGGGAGCAGGAAGAGAAACCAGTCCTACAGCTTTTCTTATTTTTTTTCCTCCCTCCGTCCCTCCATCTTTGTCTCATTCTCTCTTTCTTTTTTTCTGTCTTTCTCTCTTTTGAGTCTCTCTCTACCACCCTGAGTAGAGTACTGTGGTGTCACAGCTCACAGCAACCTCAAACTCCTGGGCTCAAGAGATCCTCCTGCTTCAGCCTTCCAAGTAGCTGGGACCACAGGCATTAGCCACCACCATGGCCAATTAGATTTCCTATTTTAGTAGAGGCAGGGTCTCAGTCTTGCTCAGGCTGGTCTCAAACTCCTGAGCTCAAGGGTTCCTCCTGCCTCAGCCTCCCAGAGTGCTGGTTTCACAGGCGTGAGCCACCATGCCCGGCCTTATTTCTTTTAGCTTTTATGGACACTTAGGTTGACCCCATGTATGTTTCTCACAGCACTATTCACTATCGTAAAGACATGGAATCAACCCAAGTGTCCATCGGGTGACAAGTGGATAAAAAAATGTGACACACATATACACACGCAATGGAATACTACTCAGCTCTAAAGAGAATGCCCTCATGTCTTTGGCAGCAAGGTGGATGAACCTGGAGGCCATTATCTTAAGTGAAACAACTCAGAAACAGAAAGTCAAATATCCCATGTTCTGATTTATAAGTAGGAGCTAACTATCACCTACATTGAACACAGACTGTTAAATAATCGTCTTTGGAGACTCAGAAGACTGGGAGGGTGGGATGGGGGTGAAGGATGAGAAATCACTTATGGATACTACCACTAAAATCCCAGACTTCACTGCTACACATTATGGTCATGTAACAAAGCTGTATTCGTACCCTTTATGTTTATGGAAATTAAAACAACCAGAAGAATTGTCTTTGACAAACTGATCAAGGTCTGAGCAGCACAGCTGGTGGCTGGAGATTTGCACAGCGAGAGTGAGAGACTCAGGAAGTCAGAGCGGAGACAGCTAAGGATGCTTCTGCCGTGGGACCCAGGGCTCCTGAGAGAGGGATCTGTCATGACAAGAAAGTGAAATCTGCTCCCTCCAGCCCGAAGTAGGGCAGAGTTTCTCCCTTGGAGTTAATGAAGAAGCTGGGGAGAGGCAGTTGGATCCCTTGAGCTAAAGAATTTGAGAACAGCCTGAGCAAGAATTTGAGAACAGCCTGAGACCCCATCTCTACTAAAAATAGGAAAACTAGCAGATTGTGGTGTCGGGCATCGGTAGTCCCAGCTACTCAGGAGGCTGAGGCAAGAGGATCGCTTGAGCCTAAGAATTTGAGGTTGCTATTAGCTATGACACCACAGCACTCTACACAGGGCCACAGAGTGAGACTCTGTCTCAAAAATATTAAAAAAAAAAAATTAAAGAAGCTGGAGTAAGAAAATGATGAGAAGCCCTCAGGAGCCCTCTGCATGTAAGGAAAGTAAAATCAGCAGTGGGCTCAGGAAACTTGGTCTTTAGAGAGAACAGGAGAGAAGAGTGAGCCTTTGTATTGGGCAAAGCTCATTGTTTGCACTGAAAATAGAAATGGGCAGCTGAATGGGCGTCACCTGCCACCTCTTTCTTTCCTTGTTCCTTCCTCTCCACGCAGCCCTTACCTGTGCAAACATCCGCACCCTACCAGGACATAAAATATTGATTGACGGAGGCTTAACATGTAGGAGTGACCCAGGGATGTTTACAGAGGGTGTCCGAGAAACTCCGAACGCTGAAAACATCGTAAGTTTAGTATTCCTCAGTTACAGGAAGAGAAGAGAAACAGGACCTCTAAACACATGCTAAGCTAAATAAGAAAACATGACTAGCATTTAAGCAGTGATTTGGGGGGTATTTTCTCACATTATTGGCACTTTTTAAAAGTGTGCATAGGAGATAAACATGTGACTGACTACTCAGGGAGAGATCTTTTCCTTTAGCATTACCTTCCTTTCCCCTGCCTGCATGATAAAAAGGGGCGTGTGTTAACAGAGCCTGTCCAGGGAATGAGCTCGGTCACTGCTTCAACTTTGAGCACTCCTCCCACCTTCTGCTCACTGACTGTTACCCATTGTATGTACCCAGGGGCTGGTTTTTTTGTTTTTTTGTTTGTTTGTTTGTTTGTTTTATGCATGTTGGCTCCTCCATTTTACAGAAGGCAATGAGAGGTGCCCCACTGTGCACCTGAAGTGTTAGGGTTGAGAAAAGACTAGAAGACTGAAGCTCTAGAAACTCTTTTCAGTTTGCACCTTCAGCTAGTGCTGTGTGTCACTTGTCCCTGTCCCCGTGTTCTTCTCCTGAACAGGGCAGCTGTGTTTCTCTTTCTCATTAGAGGCTCAATGTTTAGGAAACTGTGACTGTTCTAGCCACATGTGTACATGGACTAAAATATAATTTGGGGGTACATGTCTCTCCCCAAATCGCTAAATTAGTAGCTGTTTGGCAAGGAACCTCATCTACATGTTCTCTTCAAAATCCACACATAGCTCCAAAGGCTCACCACAGAACGGGAAATGGATGGACTGTATTTAAAAAAAAAAAAAAAGAATGGGGTGGTGCCTGTGGCTCAAAGGAGTAGGGTGCCGGCCCCATATACTGGAGGTGGCAGGTTTAAACCCAGCCCTGGCGAAAAACTGCAAAAAAAAAAAAAGAGAGAGAATGAATGAATGGATGAATGAATGAAGTTTTGTCTCTGACCCCACCTCAAGCCAGTGGAAGCTAGAAAACTGTGTTCCATGTTGACAAACTCTAGCTACCTGCTAGTGTTCGATTTGGGAGCTGGTTTATACTGAAATATAAACAGAAGTGTTTTACTTCTGTGTATTTGGGGTTCTAATAATTCGGCATGTTAAATTACAGTGGTTTTGTCTTTTCTTTCTGATTCCTCCAGGACAGAACGTTATTTCATCTTGTGAGCAACAGCTGCGTGGACTGTAACCCCGCAGAGAAGAAAATTTTCATGTCCAGATGCGACCCTCTCTCTGAGACTCAGCAGTGGGTTTTTGAACACATTAATATGACTGTTTTAGAAAAATTGAATCATCACGCCAGCTCCTAGAAAGAATGAAGGAAGAAAGAGAAAGAATGGCTTACCTACAGAGGCCGGACTACATTTTTAGCCAGTATCTGGGTCGCAGGCAGCATCAGGAGTAACACTTCCTGGATCCGGGAAGTCTGCTTGAAAAGTCTGTGAATGTCACGTTCAAGTAGGTTGTCCTAAAGAACTTCCCGCATCTGAAGAACTTGGCCAAGACCTTCACCAGCTGCTTCTGAGAACTGGAGACTGGCCAAGGGCAGAGATTATTTAAGGACTTTTCCCAAACAACTGCTAAGTTAATAAATCTAGCCTTTCTCAGGTCAAACCCTGCAGTAGTGAGTAGCTATGAATGGATCCTATTAACTGAGTGGGGAGGGGGGTGGAAATAGCATGCCTGCTCTCACAGCCTAAGGAAACCACAGGTTCAAAACCAGCCACGCTCAATTAAGGGTGAACTGTACAGGTTGGTGTGGTTCCCTCACTAAGGGTTCATTTAGCAGGTGTAACCCTTAAAAGTGCTGCAGATGATTTTAGAGTGCTCACACCTTTCTGTGTTTTTCTGTTTCATTTTTCAGTGAAGGTGCAATATCTAACATCAAGACTTAAGTTCCATAACTAAATGGACTTCCAGCGTCCCGCTCTCTCATTTGCATTGGCCGTATTCCTTTGAGAGCGAAGGTGACCCACCGTGTGTGAACCTTTATGGTTCATCAACAGGATTTCTAATGCAGTGCCCTTCTAGAGCCCAGTTAGAAAGGAAAACAAACCAACCAACAAACAAAAAACTATGCTGCCAAGTAACTCCAAAGAAAGATTTCACAGGAGCAGCAAAACCATGTAAGAGTTAGGAAAGAGATTTCCCTAGGAAATCAATTTTTACTTTTCTATGACTTTTAGGATTTTCAAAGTCTGATGTTGGTCCAGTCACAATTTTTAGGAAGGGAGGAAATGGAGTAAGGTTGATGTAATCTGTTTAGGAGAGTCTTTCAGGCGTAAAGAAAGGAATGATTTAAAAACTAAATGGAACATTTAATCCTTAAAAAAATGTTTTACTTTTCAAGAATAATGGGTTGGAGAAAGAATACACAGGTATTAAGGTGGATTTCTAGAACAAAGAATCATGTTCATTATCTATTTCTCAAGTTTCTTCAGATACAAAAATGTTTTTACTTTGCTTTTGTTGTTTTTCTTTTAACTTGGTTTTCCTTTTAATAAAAATTTATACCACATCTCAGATATAGAGCTTTGAATTTCAGAACTGGGAGGGCTCTTAGGATCTAGTCTCTGTCCCCCCACAGCCCCATGAGTAACAAAGCCCAGAGGGGCCCAACTGTTAGCAGGGCTGATGTGCCTCCCATCACCTAGGCCCGTCTGTGCTTTTGTCCCTGTGCTGTACTGCCTCACTCTGTTACCCAGGCTGGTTCTGAATATTACTCTGATTTAACTTGGAATTTCAATCAATGAAAATACTATGCCTTCCTGAGAATGCCCATTAGCAGAATTCATGGTCAGAAACTTTAATACAGTATGTGAAACCTCTTCTTATCAATGGTCATGATTTTGTTCTCTCCTTGAAACTTAATCAAAATGTCCAGTTAAACTACCCAGTTAATAGTTAAGGAAAAGTTATTATGTTATCTTTACTGATTTTTTCAAGCATTCTTTTAAAGAGCTTTTTTTAATTGTCACAGAGATATTTCATGTAGGTCAAGAGAGAGTAAAGCATTTAAGATGCACAGTAGAGAAAATCAATAGTGAGAAATTACCTGCATGTTACAATTCCAGAGAGTGGGCAAAGATTTATCTCAAGTGTTCAGAGAGCAACTGGGTTATAGAATTAGACAAGCCTATAAAAATGCACATTATGTCATTAAACAGTTGACTGCTTATTTTCAATGCTACCAAAGAGATGACCCTGGGTTCCACACCCTAGAAAGTCCAGATTTGCTATGATCTTGTAAGATGCTATAATCATGAGAAGGTTGACATAACATGTTTGGCATTACCCTTTGAGAAAGCCTGAAGGTATTGGCTCATTTTACTGTAACACACAGACATCAACCCACATTTGGTTTCCTGAGCTCTGAATAAAAGAATATAATAGAAAAAAATTAAAATTAAAAAAGAATTGAGGGAATTTTGAGCTAAAACTTCAAAATGTCAAGCAATCATTAAATTGTGTACTAACAGAGAACCAATAGGATAAAAATGAAGCCTAGAGAATCTCCCCTACGCCACGTGTGTAAATCTACCAATAAACACGTTGAAGGAGGCATTTCCCGTGTCTCTAAAGGTCAAACCTCTACTTACTCAAAATACCCCTGCCACCATTCTAAACAGACTAAAACTGCAACTGTTTGTATTTTTGTTTCCCAAAGGAGACTGAACAGTCCTCAGAAAGATCTTGCTTGGAGATAATATGATTTGAGGATTGGACAGTAGAGTACTGAACTACTTTTTCATCAGAATGAGAGGAAAACCATGAAGTTAACTAGCTTCAGAAATTGCTACTTCTCCATGGTAGGAAAAGGATTTGTTAGGAGTTTTTTCTTTTGGAGACAGAGTGTTACACTGTCACCCTGAGGAGAGTGCCATGGAGTCATTGCTCACAGCAACCTCAAACTCTTGGACTAAAGTGATCCTCCTGTCTCAGGTTCCTGAGTAGCTGGGACTCCAGGTGCCCACCACAACACCCACCTAGTTTTTCTATTTTTAGCAGAGATGGGGTCTTGATCTTGTTCACGTTGGTCTCCACTCCTGAGCTCAAGGGATCCTCCACCTTGGCCTCCCAGAGTGCTGGGATTATAGGCATAATCCACTTCGACCAGCCTGAAAAAAGCTAATTCTTAAAATTCTTTTTTGTGTATTTATAGAGAAAAGAACTGTGCCATAAGTGCGTGTAATCCCAGCACTCTGGGAGGCTGAGGCAGGTGGATCCGTTGAGCTCAGGAGTTTAAGTCCAGCCTTAGCAAGAGCAAGACCTCATCTCTACCAAAAACAGAAAAACTAGAACGGGATGGGTGCCTATAGCCCCAGCTACTCAGGAGTTTGAGGCAGGAGGATCACCCGAGCCCAAGAGTTTGAGATTTCTGTGAGCTATAGCGCTATAGCTTCTACCCAGGGTGAAAAAAAAAAATACACACACACACATATATATATGACATTGTAAACACTGATTTCTCCCTAAATACCCATTTAGCAAAATCTCTTTAGGCATCTTCCCCGAGCAGGAATATAATAAAGCTACGGTTTATGGATTCACCTCCATAAACAGGTGCTAGACATATGCTGGAAATAGGGCATTTTTCATAAATCATAAGAAAGAATGCCTCTAAGGGGAAACATCTTTAAGTGATTTCCTATGATTCCAGGAGTACATATAAAGGGCAAGAGGTAACTCGCATCTCTGGATATCGGGTGCCCAGGGTCCTCTCCATCCACCTCGCCATCATCATGCTCAGCTGATAGCACTAAATGTAACTACTCTCCACGTGCAAAACTGGCCAAGATCACTGAGGTGTGACAGGCGCCAGCCCTCCCCCAACTGCTGACATGGGAAGACTGCTCTTTGATTGATGTCTCCAGCCTCTGCTTACAAAGCTGGGAGCCATTTGCAAATCTGTTTATTAGACCTGATACTGACCTGAACCTTTTATTCACTGTCACTCATGTCCACATGTGACACACCAAGCTGGTCCTGTGCCTGTCAGCAGACAACAGCTTGGGCACCTGCCTAATACTCCCCTCCAGAGAAAACTGGAAACATTTCCTCCGGCCCTCCTGCCCGAGCTTGCCTCAATGCAGAAGGGTGGTTGCATTGCAGGATCTGACTGCTGATGATTTTATTATTTTTTAATTACTTTTTTTTTTTTTGAGACAGAGACTCACTCTGTCACCCTCAGTAGAGTGCTGCGGCATCATCATGGCTCACAGCAACATTAAATTCTTGGGCTCAAGCCATCCTCCTGCCTCAGCCTCTCGAGTAGCTGGGACTACAGGTGCCCTCATTATTAATTCTTAATATTATAGTCAGGTGTACACATTAGTAATTCACACCTCACTGTTCAGGGTCATTTATCCACAGCAAACCCAGATATATATGAGGTACATGGAGTGTTCCAGACAGCACAGTCACTAAGTCATTCCTCGGGGACTTCGGTTTTTAACCCCTTTGTTAGGTTTGTTCTATACCTGTGTGTTTTTCTAGGTTTTCTCACAAGCTTATTAAAGTGAAAACACCCAAGTGAATCCAGGATTAGTCCCTTTTAATGAGATTTGCAGGGCACTTCTAAGAAAAGAAGTGATCAGCTAAAGCTGTTTGCATAGTGCTAGATGGTAAACTCTAAAGCAAATACCACCTAGTTAGAGAGTGTTAACGGTTGGGTCTCAAGGGGAAGAAAAATCACCAATAAGCACTTGTTCTGCAGGCTCCACATTGATCTTCTTTCAACTTGCTTCTTTCTGAAGAGTGCCCTAGCGGGTCCTGGTCTGAGCATCTGAGTCTGTCTGCACTAATGAGCATCCTCACCGTAGCTGTTCTTCTTCTAGGTATAACAGAGGCTAAAGCCTGGAAAAGAGCAAAAAGGCATGAGCTGTCTCTTTAAAAACTCCCAGCCCTTTGGGAGGAACTAAAACCCGCATCCCTGCCTGAGGCCAGTAATCTGAGGGGCAGAAAATGTTCTCTGCTTTTTTTGTACCACAGGGAGATAACTGAGATGGTTCAGGCAGAAGCCAAGATACTGTCTTCTGGACAGCAGGACCATCAACCTGCTGAATAAAATAACCTGAAACTTAACTACTGCCCTTTAAAAACTCTGTATTTCTGTTTATAATTAGGATGCTGGTACTCTGACATGAGAGTCTGACAGCCTCCTCATTTGCTGGCAAATTAATAAACTTCTCTTTACAATCACTTTAATTTCTCAATTAAAATCTAATCCTGACATCGGTCAAGACCTTTACCCTAAGTGCCAGGCATTGAGCACCACATTAACAGTTTAATTATCATTGTCCCTTCCTCCGAGCTGTCAGTAGATGCCATACTCCTAGAGCATAGTATTGAAAACCAAAGAAAGATATAGCATGGTTAAATAATTTACTTAATAAAATTTTTCCCCAGTATATCAGTCCTTCTACCAACAACCATACTTTTTCTCAAGTTCTGTCTGGGGAAAAAGAAACATTAATTTCTGGTGGCAAAAACTTGGCCAAGCTTATTTCAATATATTGTATAGATAATGACCAAGGTATGGTTCTTCCCACCTTTGTTTAGTTATTTATTTTGAGGCAGAGTCTCACTCTGTCCTCCTGGGTAGAGTGCCGTGGCATCACAGCTCACAGCAACCTCAGCCTCCTGAGTTCAAGTGATCCTTCTGCCTTAGCCTCCCAAATAGATGGGACTACAGACACCCACCTTGCCATTTGGCTAGTTTTTCTATTTTTAGTAGAGAACATTTGGCTAGTTTTTCTATTTTTAGTAGAGAACATTTGGCTAGTTTTTTAATTTTTAATAGAGATGGGATCTTGCTCTTGTGCAGGTTGGTCTCGAACCCTTGAGTTTAAAGGATCCTCCCACCTCAGCCTCCCAGAGTGCTAACATGTTCAGATTTTATGGTGAAAAAAACAGATGCAAAAACAAAATCTTTTAGGGTCAAATTCTAGACAATGCATCTGGCATCAAAAGGATACCTCTATGATTAGGACTTTAAATTCTTGTTAAATGATAGTGACGAAGAAACAAAACAACAACAACAAAAAAGAAATGTAGGTCCTCTACACCAGTCCTCATCCTGGCAAAGAAAGGGTGAAAGGAGGTGGGGAAGAGCCTAGAAGGGTGATCTGATTGCTTAGGACAATTTTTTTTAACACCCTAGAGGAAGCAGCAGGGAAGTGTCCAAATAACTGAGATGTCAAAGAAATAATCTCACAAAGTAATGCTGCTCAGGAAGGAACCACTTCTCAGGAAGGTCTCCCAGCCAGCGACCAGCAAGGGTTGGGCACACACACTCTCCAAAAGCATTGCTGTCCATCAAAAGATGGGGATTTGTAAAGAATTGGAGGCGAAGCAAGAATTCAATAACTATGCAGAGTCAGTCCCTGAAACATTTAAAATAAAACAGTCTCTGGGGTGATTCATCTGGATAATAAATGCCTCTGCTGGAGAAGGAAGGCTCTTTCATTGTCAGCAACAGGAGGGACTTCACTGCAGGACAGCTAATGACCTTGTTTCTACGTTCCTGAGACATCACTCCACTGCCAGAAAACCACCTGTGGGGTCGGGCAGTGATGATTTAAAATCGCCAGGAAGAAAGGCTACCACGGGAAGAAGCCAGCTGCAGCTCCAGAGGCAGCTTTTAAAGATGTTGATGAATATCTCAGCCACCCAGCAGAGCCATACACTTTGCCTCCAGAGCTGCTCCTCCGGCCCAGGTGCTGAGCTCTTTGAGAAATCATGGTTCTCCTTTCACTTTTAAAGAATTCTTCCCTATTTCTTATTCTTCTTCTTATTATTAGTTTTATTTTATTTTTAAAAATTATTTTAATTTTTTTATTTTAGGTTGATTTCAGGGTGCAAACAACCAGGTCACAATATTTGCATTTGTTAGGTAGAGTCCCTGTTGTAGTTATGTCCCACACCCAGGAGGTGTACCACACACCCTTACATTGTGCCCATTAGATGGGAGCTCTCCCAACCACCTCCATCGTCCCCTCTCCCCTCGACTCTCCTTCCCCCTCCTCCTTCCTGAAACTTGAATTGAATTGAGTTTTTCTCTTGTGTGGGAGTGTATTAGATTGTCTACTGGTTTCATATTCGTATTGAATATATTGAATTGGATACTTGCTTTTCTATTCTTGGGATACTTTACTAAGAAGAATGTGTTTCATCTCCATCCAGGTTAATACAAAAGATGTGAAGTCTCCATCTTTTTATGGATGAATAGTATCCCATGCCATACATATACCACAGTTTGTTAATCAATTCATGGGTTCATGGGCACTTGGGTTGATTCCACATCTTGATGATTGTAAATTGAGCTGCGATAAGCAATCTAGTGCAAATGTCCTTATGATAAAATTATTTTTTTCTTAATAGATGCTTAATAATGGGATTGCAGGATCAAGTGAAAGGTCTAATTTGAGTTCTTTGAGGATTCTCCATACTTCTTTCCAAAGAGGTTATATTAGCTTGCAATCTCATCAGCAAGAGTGTTCCCTCTCTCCACATCCACTCCAGCATCTGCAGCTTTGGGACTTTGTGCTGTGGGCCATTCTCACTGGAATTAGATGATACCTCAGGGTGGTTCTGATTTGTATTTCTCTGATGATAATTAAGCTGAAAAGCTTCTTCATAGCTAAGGACACAACAATTAAAGCAAATAGACAAACTTCAGAATGGGAAAAGATATTTGCATGTCATGAATCTAACAAAGGACTAACAGCATCTATAGAGAACTCAAAAAGCAAACACTGCCATCTATCACTGGGCCAGAGACATGAATAGAACCTTCTCTGAGGACAGACAGACGAATGGCTAAAAAGCAAATGAAAAAATTCTTGTGCTTTCTCCTAAGAATGCTCAAACAGCAAGTGAGAGAAATTCCTTTGGCAACTTGAGGAAAAAAGGATCTTTCTTGTTGGGGTAAAGAGAAATGTGAAGAGAATAAAAGCCCAGGTCTTCCCTCATATCACTTTTTTCCAAACCAGGATAGACTGTTTCAGGCAATGCAGCAGCTTGGTCTTTATCTCTGAGGGTGCTGTCTCTAAATTTAATTCAGTGAATGTTTGCTGAGTACCAATAAGAATGAGGCTTTGCATTACACCAAAAAGTATTTGCAGTTAGGGGGAAAAGGTCTGGTTAGTTGCCAAAAAATATTTCCCTCTTATTCGAAATTGGGCAAATATTTAACTGCTCCTGGAATTGTGGTAATGATGAAATATGATAATGAACGTGAAATTGTTCTGTAATTGGCAAGGCAGAAGGCAAGTAAGGGAAATGATGAGGTTAGTGTTTAATGAAACCCTGTCAGCTCACGGATACACTCCAGCAAAGTGATTCTGAGGGTGACCCTGTAATTTTATTTGCAAACCATGTAAGTTTTGAGAATGATATGAGGTATTATTAGAAATTATAAAGGAAACACACATGAAAATCAGGACTGGTTTTATACTCTTCTTAAAGACATCAAACAAAAGATTCATGAGTGAAATATTAAAACAGGGGTCAGGCACAGTGACTCACACCTGCGATCTCCATATTCTGGGAGGCCAGTGCAATGCAGGAGGATCCCTTGAGCTCAGGAGTTAGAGACCAGCCTGAGCAAGAGGAAGCCCCGCCTCTACCACAAAGAGAAATATTGGCTGGGCATTGTGGCAGGTGCCTATAGTCCTAGCTACTCCAGAGGCTGAGCCAGGAGGATCGCTTGAGCCCAGGAGTTGGAGGTTGCTGTGAGCTGGGCTGAGGCCATAGCACTCTAACCTGGGTGACAAAGTCTCAAAGAAAAAAGAAAGAAAGAAAGAAAAGAAAAGAAATATTAAAATAGAATCCCTATAGCCAACATGCAGGGGTTCACAGAGTAGATATGGGCTGAGGTACTTGGATTCTCTTACTGGGAAGTCCTTTGAAGCCACGCCAGCTGCATGGTTCTGTTGTACTGTTTTTAAGTTTCAGCATGAAACTTTATCTAAACTAAAATTGTTTGTGTGCTATTATGGCTAGATTATAATATCTAGGCTGTTCACTGCTTAAAAATATTCCTATCACCTTCATCCATCAAATTAGAGTATCAAAATACTGTCATATTAACCAGCTTAATTTAGGAGAGATAAATAAAAAAATTATAAAAGGAAATATTGTTTCCCACTATTTTTGATATGGAATTATATACACTTAATTAAAAAGTAAAGATAAATGAAAGTAGAATTTATATAAAATTGAGTTATTAAATGCCTTCCACAATGTTAAAATTGTTATTTCATAATTTGTTATACATATATTGCCAATAAAGTTGTGTCTCATTTGCTGAATGAGGATTTTGGAAGGAGGCAGCTGTCAGGAAATTTAGCAATAAAAGAAAACATTAAAGACGATATTAGCTTTTTATTGCTAATTTACTTCCTGGGCTTTGTAATTCGTTAGGGGTAATTCATCTATCTAAGTGTGGTAATAATGTTTGATGGACTTATCTGATAAATATGTTCCATCTTCAGAATGTGGATGGGTTGTATTTGTTCAATTTTACTACATCCTGAGACAAATGAAACTAGAAAAATGTTGCTATGAAATGAAGCTATTTTCTACAGAGTTTGTTCCTGACAAGCTCTTATTACAGCCCCAGCCAAAATAAGGTGACAATGAATCATTTGTATATATATATGCATATATATATATAACCAAACAGCACAACCAAACCAAGGCAAAAACAAATAAACACACAAAGGAGAAAACCAAGTACTGTGCACCGAAATGCTGCCCCAGCAACAGACCTGTAAAGACAGAACTCAGTTAATCTAAAATAGCACTCTGGGAGGCCAAGGTGGGGGATCCCTTGAATTCGGGAGTTCAAGATCAACCTGAACAAGAGTGAGACCCCATCTCTACTAAAAGTAGAAAATCTAGCGGGGCGTGGTGACAGGTGCCTGTAGTCCCAGCTACTCGGAAGGCTGAGGCAGGAAGACGGCTTGAGCCCATGAGGTTGGTTGAGATTGCTGTGAGCTGGGCTGAGGTCATGGCACTCTACCCAGGGCGACAGAGTGAGACTGTGTTTCTCCAAAAAAAAAAAAAATCTGTGAAAAGAAAAAAAAGATCCACTATGAGCTGGGAAGAATACAAATTATATGCACACTTTCTCTCTATTGGTGGGAATGGTGAGTGTAAACACGTTATGCTGAGGCAATAGTTTACCTTTTTTTTTTTTTTAAGTCTTTTGTACATAGATCATAAATATATTTATGCCAATTTCAGTGTGTTGATTCTTTGTACAAATTGGAGTGCTTACATCATACTAATCAGCATAGCTTTCACCTCATTTACCCAATTATAGCATTAGCACATTTGTGTTCTACACATGATAGAACCAACTTGTACTTGCAATGTGCTCCATTAAGATAAACTATTGAAAAAAAAGTATGCAATAGTTTATCTTAATGGCTTAGACCATGGCCAAGCTATGGCACAGGGCCCCGCTGTGTGCTGGTTCTGGGACACTTCAGTGTTAATGCAATGAGTCTCAGAGGACCAGAAGCTCAGGGGGAGGGAGAGACAGTGGCAATCACACCAGTCTATTCATCCGGTATACTCCATATTTATCCACCTGCAAGCAGATATCTGTGATCTGAAGCCCTTCCGGGGTAGTGACATTGATTTCTAAAACTAATTAAGCAACAAAATGCATGAAACTGAGACAGGAGGCAAACCCTGGCCCATAACACAACCATAAAAGAATCCAGAAGTAACTACTGAAGGTTTACTGACTGTGAACTCCACGGCACTCGACTTATACTGCTCAGTCACATGAATGGAAAATGAGCAAAAGCAAGCAATGTTGTAATTGCTTTCCAAATAGTGACTGTTTTGACCTGATGTGAATTAATATTCTTAAATATTCTTCAGGGCTTGTTGCATTTGACCAACATTTATTCTAAGTCACCATAAGAGGAGCCAGCCTTACTATGTCTAGAAGGCTGTTCTTTATTTTTACTTCTGATTCATAAGTTCACCAACTCTAACTTTACAGAAGTTAAACTTTGCTTCTAATTAGCTTTACAACTATGGGTAAATGATCTAATTTCTGTAATTTTAGGATGTGTCATTCCTAAGTTGTACTGTACTTTCCTATCCCTTACAAATGGGAAATTCTGTGATTTTTATGATAAAAATAAAGTCAAAAATGGTGACATGCTAAGATATAAGAATTTAATCTGAAGAACATGGAACATATTTTCTCTCATTTTGAGGGATGGGATAAGAGTAACCGTGGCTGAACAAAGGACAGTAACACTATCCAACCATCATCATCATTGGCCAAAATACCTATGACGTCCTTCACAGAAATAAAAAAAAATTCTAAATTGTATGGAGCCATAAAAGACAGAGAATATACAATAGATTCTGAGCCAAAAGAACAAAACTGGAGGAATCACATTACCTGAATTCAAATGACAGTACAGAGTTGCAATGATAACAACATAGTACCAGAATAAAACCAGGCACACAGACCAATGAAATAGAATAGCAGGCCTGGAAATAAATTTACACATCTGGAGTGAACTTGTCTTTGACAAAGTTGCCAAGATCACACAGTGAGGAACAGACAGTCTCCTCAATAAATGTGCTGAGAAAATTGGATATCCATGTGCAGACGAATGAAACTGGACCTTTATCTTTTACCATATACAAAATTCAAATAAAAATGGGTTAAAGATTTAAATTTAAGACCCTAAACTAAAAAACTACTAAAGAAAACACTGAGAGGCTGGGCATGGTGGATCACAGCTATAGACCGAGCACTGTGGGAGGCTGAGGTGGGAGGATCCCTTGAGTTCAGGAGTTAGAGACCAGCCAGGTCTCTAACTGGGCAAGAGTGAGACCCATCTCTCCCAAAAATAGAAAAACTAGCCGAGCATGGTGGTGGG
The DNA here is from genome assembly GCF_027406575.1 of Nycticebus coucang. Classification (NCBI taxonomy): domain Eukaryota; kingdom Metazoa; phylum Chordata; class Mammalia; order Primates; family Lorisidae; genus Nycticebus; species Nycticebus coucang. The sequence goes on along the minus strand of NC_069780.1, from coordinate 105,240,220 downwards.
CTCCTGTAATCCAACTACTGGGGAGGCTGAGGCAAGAGGGTCTCTCAAGCCCAAGAGTTTGAGGTGCCACAGCACTCTACCCAGAATGACAAAATGAGACTCTATCTCAAAAAAAAAAAAAAAGAAAGAAAAGAAAGAAAGAAAGCCTTGGGGAAACACTTCAGGACGTTGTCTGCAGTGATTTCTTGAGTGCTTTTCCTCCTGGAGAAAGCAGGGCCCATGGAAGACATATTTATTCTGTACAGTATGGTGATATGGAGCAAACCAGATCTAGTCTAATCAGCTAAACCAGTGGCTCTCAACCTTCCTAATGCCATGAGGAACCTTTAATACGGTTCCTCATGTTGTGGTGACCCCAACCATAAAATTATTTTCATTGCTACTTCATAGCAACTGTTTGTTATGAATCATAATGTAAATATCTGATATGCAGGATGTATTTAGGCGACCCCTGTGAAGGGTTGTTTGACCCCCAACGGGGTCGCAACCCACAGGTTGAGAACCGCTGAGCTAACCACTTTTCAAAAGTTCAAATTCAAACTTTTTTTTTTTTTTTAGAGACAGAGTCTCACTTTGTCACCCTCAGTAGAGTGCTGTGGCGTCACAGCTCACAGCAACCTCTAACTCCTGGGCTTAGGCAATTCTCTTGCCTCAGCCTCCCAAGTAGCTGAGACTATAGGCACCCAACCATAAAGCCTGGCTATTTTTTGTTACAGTTTGGCTGGAGCCAAATTTGAACCCGCCACCCTTGGTGTATGGGGCCTGCACCCTACTCACTGAGCTGCAGGTGCCACCCCAAATTCAAACTCTTAACTATCGGTGGCACCTGTGGCTCCACGGAGTAAGGCACCAGCCCCATATGCCAGAGGTGGTGGGTTCAAACCCAGCCCTGGCCAAAACTGAAAAAAAAAAAGGTTAGGGCAAACTCTTAACTATCAAATGCTAAGTAACTGGGAGGCGATTCCTCTACCCACACCATGTGGGCTTCCAGTTCCCATTCACTGGCTCCAAGTATCTCTTAAAAGAGGCATATTAAACAGCTCACTGATGCCTTTCAACCTGGTGGGAAATTTGCCAACCACACCAGCCATAGGAAAGGGAAGATTGTTATCCCAGTTGCCAGTTTTAACCAATCTAGTAAGTAAATAGCCTGGGTCCAATCTTTATGGGCTGTTAAACTCTGCAGTGCTCAATAAATATTCCTAGGTGGCTACACTGAAGCAAAACAAAGAACCCTGGTGGATAACACCACAGCTGCAAAAAGTAGCATTAGCTCCTGGAGGAGATTAGAGTTTCAGGATCACAGAAGCTATTGGTGACTGGAGAGATACCGGTTGCAAAACAGTGGTGGTTATTAAAAGAGCAGCAAACTACTGCAGATAAACTGAAGACACTCTACAATCAATTTTAAAGCATAATAGATAGCAGAATGCCAATGCCACCCCAATGTTGCAAGAAAGCCTTGCAATTAACTTGGCATTATCAGAAGCAAACTTTGGATGAAAAGGATTATTTTGTTGTTGTTGGAGATTCATTGATGGTACAAAGAACCAAGTTGCACTGCTTGCATTTGTTAGGTAAAGTCCCGCTTATAATTGTGTCCCATCCCCAAGAGGTGTCACATACCGTGATCCCCACCCCTTCCCTCTTTCCCTCTCTCTTCTCCCATTCCCCTACCCTTTGCCATGTACTGGCATCAACTGTCCTCATAGCAGAATTGAGTACACTGGATTCTTTCTTCCTCCATTCTTGTAATGTTTTACTAAGAAGAATGTGTTTCAAATTCATCCAGGTTAATTCAAAAGATGTAAGGTCACTGTCTTTTTTGTGGCTGAATAGTATTCCATGGTATATATATACCACAGCTTGTTAATCCATTCCTGGATTGGTGGGCATTTAGATTGTTTCCACAGTTTGGCAATTGTCAGTTGAGCTGCAATAAACAGTATAGTACAAATGTCATTAAGATAAAATGATTTTTTTTCTTCTAGCCCAGTAATGGGATTGCTGGATCAAATGGGAGGTCTAATTTGAGTTCTTTGAAGACTCTCCATACTTCCTTTCAAAAAGGTTGTATTAGTTTGCAGTCCCACCAGCAGTGTAAAAGTGTTCCCTTCTCTCCACATGAATACCAGCATCTGCAGCTTTAAAACTTTGTGATGTGGGCCATTCATCAGAGAAATACCCTGAGATATTACAGTTAGGTAAAACTGTTACCTAACTGTAATTACCTAACTGTAATATCTCAGGGTAGTTTTGATTTGTATTTCTCTGATGGTTAGGAATGATCAGCATTTTTTCATGTTTGTTAGCCATTTGTCTGTCTTCTTTAGAGAAGGTTCTATTCATCTCTCTTGACCAGTGATATAGGGATTGTTGGCTCTTTTTATGTTGCTTAATTTGAGTTCTCTGTAGATCTTAGTTATCAAGCTCTTGTCTGATTCAAAATATACAAAATCTTTTCCCACTCTGGTGGCTGTCTATTTGCTTTGGTTGTTGTCTCCTTAGCTATACAGAAACTATTCACTTTAAGTAAGTCCCATTGGTTTATTTTTGTTGTTGTTACAATTGCCACTGGAGTCTTCTTCATAATGTCTTTCCCCAGGCTGATAACGTCAAGTGTTTTCCCCACACTTTCTTGGAGGGTTTCTATTGTTTCATGCCTTAGCTTTAGATATTTTATCCATCTTGAATCAATTTTAGTGAGAGAAGGGTGTGGGTTCAGTTTCAGTCTGGGTAGTTATGTGGTTATCCAGTTCTCCCAGCACCATTTACCGAATAGGGATTCCTTCCCCCAGTGTATGTTCTTGTTTGGTTTATCAAAGATCAGGTGCTGTAAGGGACAAAAGGAATTTTGAAGAAAGACACTGGTTTAGGAAAAGCATTAGGGAGTTGGATGGGTTTTGATCTTGGGTCTTTTAAAAAACTTACAGCCTTTTATTTTTTTTGGCAAGTTATGAAAATCCTTGCCAAAAGCAAGTAAAATCTATATGCTGATCATATTTCAACAGGGCTCAAATTAAGGAATTTAAGAGCAGGAACTATGACTTGGAGGACAAAGGGACTGCCACATGAAGAGAAATAATTAAAAGATTTTGAAATGCTCAGCTCTGCTGAGTTGTAACCAAGAAGGGACATTATTGTCATAGGAAAGTGTCCACCAATATAAACAGCACTCAGGATCATGACTAAGCTGAAGAGAAGAAACTGGGGTGAAATTAAGACAAGAAGAGCTGCCAAATAGTGAAATGTTCCCTCAAGGGAAACCTTGAATTGTCTTATTGGGAGGCTTTTAAAGGTCAGGCTCTACCATGGACCAAATGAGCATTTTTCCAACACAAAGAACTGGAAAAAGACCATGATTATTTTTTTTGGAGAGAGGTGAAAAGTTCCCACCTAAAAAAACACAAATTCTTCCCAGAGGAAGGAAAGTCTGTGGTAAGAATCAATGCAGAAAGCTCATTTTAGAGGAAGTAGGGAAGGAGGCAGGAAGCTTTGGGAAGGGCAGGTTATGGGCAGGCAGAGAAACGGGGGTGGCGGCAAGGGGGGTGGAGGTGGGGGAGCACCCTCCTGTCTAGATTCTTCAGAAAAATGATGACCTACCTATAACCAGTAACAGACTCCTGAAATGGATTTGTGTTGTCAGTGACTGTTTCTATTAAAAGAAAAAATTGTCACTGCATCTTTTCTTATTTCTGTGCTGCAAAAGCAGGCGCTACAATCTCTGACCCAGTTTCCTCAGCTCTTCAGAAGGTATTTTCACATGCACATTGTTGTTTGAATTGGTGTTGCTACAAGCAGATGAGTGTTGAAAAGCTCTATTCTAGGAAGAGAGCAAGATGGTGGCCGAGTAACAGCTTCCTTGCATCTGGGCACTGTGAGTCTGGGGAGATAGGACTCCAGGCATCTCTGGCTGGTGGGACCTGCTTATAATCATCCCTGTGAGGATATAGGGAGTCAGTGAGAGACTTCTGGACCCCAAGAGGAGGACTAAAACAGTGGAAAACCGGCAAGTGGTCGCGTGTGTTCAATCCGTCTAAACCCGCTGGCAACTGTAAGTACAGTAGCAGCGAGACTGCAAACCTGAAAGGCCTTACTTGTGAACTGTTTTGGTGTCTTTGGACTTGGCACTCAGTTGAACTGCCTCGGGGAGAGCCTGAGCAGGAGTGTGGAGAACTTTGGCCGTTGTCTAGGGCCCCAGTCTGAGCTGCTGAGCCAGACGGAGCTAATAGTGTTTGGCTGTGGACCACAGGGAGCCATCATCAGTGATCTGCCCTGGCAAGCTCCGCCCTCTGGGTCACAGACCAATAACTGGGTGGGAGCTGGCAACCTAGCGACTGAGTAGCCTAAGGGTGGGGTCTGAGCTGCCTTACAGCCCTAACCCTCAGGGGCAGAGTGAGACCAGTTTTGGCACACTGGGTAAGTGGATGCCACTTCAGCAGTGATTCCAGCGACAAGCACTTTCCTGGGAAAGCTTCTGCTCAGCAAGTTTACAAGTTCAAAGTACCTTTTAAGAGGGCTGAAGAGAGATTTAGGGTGTCTACCAGCTGGGGTTTGAGAAATCAGCAGCCTCCAGTTGCATCAGCACTTTGATTAACATCTCATACCCCAGAAGACCACGTGTTGCCCAGACAATATTCAACAACATATACATACTGCTTTGTTTTTGGTTGTGGTTTTTTTTTGGGGGGGGGGTTGTTTTTTTGTTTATTTTGATGTTGTTTTGTTTTTTAATTTCAACCTTTTCTGTACAGATTTTTTTCTCAATTTTTCTAGTTTAATTATAATTTCCCATTGCTGCCTTTTTCAAAAACTAGAACTTCATTTTTGCTAGTGTTTCTACTGCTATTATTTGGTTTTTCACCCAATTTTATCCTGTAAAGTTTTCTATTTGCTTGTTTTGGTTTTATTTATAGCATTTTTGTCTTTCCTCTCTACTTGGTGGAGGTGGGGTACTATGTCTGATCAGATTAGCAAAGAGCTTCTGACCTCAAGGGAACCACCCAACTGGGCACCCCCAGAAGGTTGGGGTTTTTTAAGGTTGTGTCAAAGTACCCTACTGTACACCTATATTGCTCTGTCTCCCTCTTTCTGTGCCTCTCTTCTTTCCGTCAATATTCCTTTTACCCACCCCCTCTCCTTTCTCTTTTCTTTTTTTCTTTTTGCTCATTCCTCCTTTCTTTCATCCCTTTCTTGCTCTTCAACCTTCTCATCCTTCTGGTCCTATACCAAAAGGACTCATCGAAACCCTAGTCCACAGGCATGAGAACTTAAAGAGCAAGAGGAAGTGAAAGGAAAATTAAGGCAAGGAAACAGATAAAAGAAATCACTCATGAGGAAGAATCAGCAGAAAACTCTAGGCAACATGAAGAACCAGTCCAGAACAACCCCGCCAAGGGACCATGAGGTAGCTACTGCAGAGGATTCCACCAAGAAAGAAATCTTAGGAATGACAGAAAGGGAATTTAGAATACACATGATGAAAACAATGAAACAAATGATGGAAACAATGAAGGAAACTGCTAATAAAGTGGAAAATAACCAAAAGGAAATCCAAAAACAGAATCAAATAAGAGATGAATGATATGAAGAATATAGAAAGGATATAGCAGAGCTGAAGGAACTGAATCAGTCAATTAGGGAACTTAAAGATGCAATGGAAAGTATCAGCAACAGGTTAGACCATGCAGAAGAAAGAATTTCAGAGGTAGAAGACAAAGGTCGTGAGATAACTTAGATAGTAAAAGAGGCAGAAAAGAAGAGAGAGAAAGCAGAATGTTCACTGTCAGAATTATGGGACCCTCTGAAGCATTCCAACATATGGGTTATAGGAATCCCAGAAGGGGAAGAAGAATGCCCCAGAGGAATGGAAGCCATACTAGAGAATATTATAAAAGAAAATTTCCCAAATATAGCCAAAGATTCTGACACACTGCTTTCAGAGGGCTATCGGACCCCAGGTCGCCTCAACTCTAACCGAGCTTCTCCAAGACACATTGTGATGAACCTGTCCAAAGTCAAGACAAAAGAAAAGATTCTGCAAGCTGCCAGGAGTAAGTGCCAGTTGACCTACAGGGGCAAATCCATCAGAGACTTCTCTAATGAAACTTTCCAAGCAAGAAGACAATGGTCATCTACCTTTAATCTACTTAAACAGAACAATTTCCAGCCCAGAATTCTGTACCCTGCTAAGCTAAGCTTACAAATTGACAGAGAAATCAAATCATTTACGGATATACAAACATTGAGGAAATTCGCCACAACAAGATCAGCTCTACAGGAAACACTTCAACCTGTTCTACACACTGACCATCACAATGGATCAGCAGCAAAGTGAGAACTCAGAAATTAAAAGACAGAACCTAACCTCCACACTGATGCAAAAGATAAGACTAAGCAATGGTCTCTCACAAAATAAGATGAATAGAATACTACCACACTTATCAATTATCTCAATAAATGTTAATGGCTTGAAATCCCCACTGAAGAGATTGGCTGACTGGATTAAAAACACAAGCCATCCATTTGCAAGAAACATACTTGGCCTCAAAAGACAAATTAAAACTCTGAGTCAAGGTATGGAAGACAATTTTTCAGGCAAATGGAATTGAGAAGAAAAGAGGAGTTGCAATCTTATTTTCAGATACATGTGGATTTAAAGCAACTAAAGTCAAAAAAGACAAAAAAGACAGCTAAGGAGACAACAACCAAAGCAAAGAGACAACCTACACAATGAGAAAGGATATTTGCATGTTTTCAATCAGCCAAAAGCTTGATAACTAGGATCTATAGAGAACTCAAATTAATCCACATGAAAAAAGCCAACAATCCCTTATATCAATGGGCAAGAGGCATGAATAGAACCTTCTCTAAAGATGACAGACGAATGGCTAACAAACATATGAAAAAAATGTTCATCATCTCTATATATTAGAGAAATGCAAATCAATCAAAACAACCCTGAGATATCATCTAACCCCAGTGAGAATGGCCCACATCACAAAATCTCAAAACTGCAGATGCTGGCATGGATGTGGAGAGAAGGGAACACTTTTACACTGCTGGTGGGACTGCAAACTAGTACAACCTTTCTGGAAGGAAGTATGGAGAAACCTCAAAGCACTCAAGCTAGACCTCCCATTTGATCCTGCAATCCCATTACTGGGCATCTACCCAGAAGGAAAAAAATCCTTTTATCATAAGGACACTTGTACTAGACTGCTCATTGCAGCTCAATTTACAATCGCCAAAATGTGGAAACAGCCTAAATGCCCACCAACCCAGGAATGGATTAACAAGCTGTGGTATATGTATACCATGGAATACTATTCAGCCATTAAAAAAAAAATGGAGACTTTACATCCTTCGTATTAACCTGGATGGAAGTGGAAGACATTATTCTTAGTAAAGCATCACAGGAATGGAGAAGCATGAATCCTATGTACTCAATTTTGATATGAGGACAATTAATGACAATTAAGGTTATGGGGGGGGAAGCAGAAAGAGGGACGGAGGGAGGGGAGTGGGGCCTTGGTGTGTATCACACTTTATGGGGGCAAGACATGATTGCAAGAGGGACTTTGCCTAACAAATGCAATCAGTGTAACCTGGCTTATTGTACCCTCAATGAATCCCCAACAATAAAAAAAAAAAGAAGAAAAGAAAAGCTCTATTCTATCATCCGGTGGACAACTGGCTAGACAATGACTCTAAGCATTTCTGGATACGGATGACTTTCTGTATGAAATCTTTTTGTAAGAAAATTTCCCTGGTCTGGTCTAACAGGTTACCAGAGTTCTGCCCCTCCTCACAGATAAATACCACAAATCAAGGCCCACTGTGTCCATCCTGTAAGTACAAACCACCACAATGAGAAAGGATGCCATCGTGGAGGTCACAGAGCAACGTCCAGAAGGGTAGAACTGAAGTCTGGTCTGTGAGTTCTCCGCTCTGTGACCATGTCAGCAGCACGCTGTGTACAGTTCTAGTTCTTCTCCAACAGACCATCCTTTCTCAAACACTAATTACCAGAAGAAAAAAATAAGCATCTTAGATGCTCACCTGAAGAGACTCAGAAACAAACTGTCACCCGCCTTCCTACGCGATAGATTTAGACTGAGGTTTGAAAGCGCCTCTTGCAGCAATAATGTTATTTAATCACAATTTCCCCCTTCAACAACTCAGTTTTAAAATAACTGAATGTTTAATGAATTCTCCAGAGAAATCTAAAATATGCAGTCTTTCAATTGATTAATGAGTAATCAATTGACAAAAAATTGAGAGTTTTTTTGTAATTCTAACCTCATCGGACTCAAACTACACCCTCTCCCAAATGAGTACAGTTTCACAACCTAACAGATATTGGAAGGTTAGCGTTGAAGGGTAATTATATCTATAGGACCATGGAATTATAAATTGCATCCAACCTATTTTCACAACCAAGTTATCCCTGAATTTAAAGAAGAGAAGACTAATTATAATTTAATTTTATGTTAAAAAATACATCATTATACATTCATAAATGGTAGCTCATGACCAAATAAAAAATCCCACTTGGTGGGTATTTTTAATACATATGCTGTGGTTTGAGCATGCCTTCAAAAATCATGTTAAAATTTTGCCCCAATTGTAGGGGTATTGAAAAGAGCCTCGGGGGATGTGGCAAAGCAAGATGGCAGCCGAGTAACAGATTCCTTGCATCTGGGCACCGTGAGTCTGGGGATATAGGACTCCAGGCATCTCTGGCTGGTGGGATCTGCCTATCATCACCCCTGAGAGGATACAGGGAGTCAGCGAGAGACTTCTGGACCCCAAGAGGAGGACTAAAACAGTGGAAAACCGGCAAGTGGTCACGTGTGTTCAATCCGTCTAAACCCGCCCGCAACTGTAAGTTCAGTAGCAGCGAGACTGCAAACCAGAAAGGCCTTACCTGTGAACTGTTTTGGTGTCTTTGGACTTGGCACTCAGCTGAACTGCCTTGGGGAGAGCCTGAGCGGGAGTGCGGAGAACTTTGGTCTTTGTCTAGGGCCCCAGTCTGAGCCGCTGAGCCAGACGGAGCTAATAGTGTTTGGCTCTGGGTCACAGGCAGAAATTGTGAGCGATCTGCCCCGCAAGCTTCGCCCTCAGTGTCGCAGAGCTGGAATTGGGTGGGAGCTGGTAACCCAGCAACCAAGTAGCCGAAGGGCGGAGTCTGAGCCGCCTTGCAGCCCTAACCCTCGGGGGCAGAGGGAGACCAGCTTTGACAAACAGGGTAAGTGGATAGCCACTTCAGCAGTGATTCCAGTGACAAGCACTTCCATGAGAAAGCTTCTGCTCAGTAAGTGAACAAGTTCAAAGTGCCTTTTAAGTGGGCTGAAGAGAGATTTAGGATGTCTACCTCCTGGGGTTTGACAAACTAGCAGCCTCCAGTCGTATCAGAACTGTGATTAACATCTCATACCCCAGAAGACCACGTGTTGCCCAGACAATATTCAATAACCTATACATACTGCTTTGTTTTTGGTTGTGTTTTTTTTTTTTTTTTGGTTTGGTTGTTTTTTTTTGTTTATTTTGATGTTGTGGATTGTTGTTTTGTTTGTTAAGTTCAACCTTTTCCATACAGATCCTTTTTCTTTCTCAATTTTTCTAGTTTAATTATAATTTCCCATTGCTGCCTATTTCAATAATTAGAACTTCATTTTTGTTAGTGTTTCTACCGCTATTATTTGGTTTTTCCAACCAATTTTATCCCGTAAAGTTTTCTGTTTGCTTGTTTTGGTTTGATTTATAGCATTTTTGTCTTTCCTCTCTACTTGGTGGAGGTGGGGTACTGTGTCTGATCAGGTTAGCAAAGAGCTGCTGACCTCAAGGGAACCACCCAACTGGGCACCCCCAGAAGGTGGTTTGTTTTTTAAGGTTGTATCAAAGTACCCTACTGTACACCTATATTGCTCTGTCTCCCTCTTTCTGTGCCTCTCTTCTTTTTGTCAGTATTCCTTTTACCCACCCCCTCTCATTTCTCTATTTTTCTTTTTTTTTCCTTATCACTCGGTCCTCCTTTCTTTCATCCCTTTTTTGCTCTTCAACCTTCTCACCCTTCTGGTCCTGTAACCCTTAGTCCACAGGAACGAGAACTTAAAGAGCAAGAGGAAGTGAAAGGAAAATTAGGGCAAGGACACAGATGAAAGAAATCACCCATGAGGAAGAATCAGAAGAAAACTCCAGACAACATGAAGAACCAGTCCAGAACAACGCCGCCAAGGGACCATGAGGTAGCTACTGCAGAGGATTCCACCTATACAGAAATGTTAGGAATGACAGAAAGGGAATTTAGAATACACATGTTGAAAACAATGAAAGAAATGATGGCAACAATGAAGGAAACTGCTAATAAAGTGGAAAATAACAAAAAGGAAATCCAAAAACAGAATCAAATCAGAGATGAACGATATGAAGAATATAAAAAGGATATAGCAGAGCTGAAGGAAATGAAACAGTCAATCAGGGAACTTAAAGATGCAATGGAAAGTATCAGCAACAGGTTAGACCATGCAGAAGAAAGAATTTCAGAGGTAGAAGACAAAGTTCTTGAGATAACTCAGATAGTAAAAGAGGCAGAAAAGAAGAGAGAGAAAGCAGAACGTTCACTGTCAGAATTATGGGACTTTATGAAGCGTTCCAACATACGAGTTATAGGAATTCCAGAAGGAGAAGAAGAATGCCCCAGAGGAATGGAAGCCATACTAGAGAATATTATAAAAGAAAATTTCCCAAATATCACCAAAGATTCTGACACATTGCTTTCAGAGGGCTATTGGACCCCAGGTCGCCTCAACTCTAACCGAGCTTCTCCAAGACACATTGTGATGAACCTGTCCAAAGTCAAGACAAAAGAAAAGATTCTGCAAGCTGCCAGGAGTAAGCGCCAGTTGACCTACAGGGGCAAATCCATCAGAGTGACCGCAGACTTCTCTAATGAAACTTTCCAAGCAAGAAGACAATGGTCATCTACCTTTAATCTACTTAAACAGAACAATTTCCAGCCCAGAATTCTGTACCCTGCTAAGCTAAGCTTACAAATTGACAGAGAAATCAAATCATTTACGGATACACAAACATTGAGGAAATTCACCACAACAAGACCAGCTCTACAGGAAATACTTCAACCTGTTCTGCGCACTGACCAGCACAATGGATCAGCAGCAAAGTAAGAACTCAGAAATTAAAGGACAGAACCAAACCTCCACACTGATGCAAAAGATAAAACTAAGCAATGGACTCTCACAAAATAAGACGAATAGAATAGTACCACACTTATCAATTATCTCAATAAATGTTAATGGCTTGAATTCCCCACTGAAGAGACATAGATTGGTTGACTGGATTAAAAAACACAAGCCATCCATTTGCTGTCTGCAAGAAGCACACCTGGCTTCAAAAGACAAATTAAAGCTCTGAGTAAAGGGTTGGAAGACAATTTTTCAGGCAAATGGAATTCAGAAGAAAAGAGGAGTTGCAATCTTACATTCAGATTCATGTGGATTTAAAGCAACTAAAGTCAAAAAAGACAAAGATGGTCACTTTATATTGGTCAAGGGAAAAATACAACAAGAAGACATTTCAATTCTAAATATCTATGCACCCAATTGAAATGCTCCCAGATTCTTGAAATAGACCTTACTCAGTCTGAGCAATATGATATCTGATAATACCATCATAACAGGGGACCTTAACACTCCTCTTACAGAGCTGGACAGATGCTCTAAACAGAAATTAAACAAGGATATAAGAGACATATATGAGACCCTAGAACAACTGTGCTTGATAGACGCTTATAGAACACTCCATCCCAAAGATAAAGAATATACCTTCTTCTCATCACCCCATGGAACATTCTCCAAAATTGATCATATCCTGGGACACAAAACAAATATCAACAGAATCAAAAGAATTGAAATTTTACCTTGTATCTTCTCAGACCATAAGGCACTAAAGGTGGAACTCAACTCTAACAAAAATGCTCGACCCCACCCAAAGGCATGGAAACTAAACAATCTTCTGTTGAATAACAGATGGGTGAAGGAAGAAATAAAACAGGAAATCATTAACTTCCTTGAGCATAACAACAATGAAGACACAAGCTACCAAAACCTGTGGGATACTGCAAAAGCAGTTTTGAGAGGAAAATTCATCACTTTAGATGCCTACATTCGAAAAACAGAAAGAGAGCACATCAACAATCTCACAAGAGATCTTATGGAATTGGAAAAAGAAGAACAATCTAAGCCTAAACTCAGTAGAAGAAAAGAAATATCCAAAATCAAATCAGAGATCAATGAAATTGAAAACAAAAGAATCATTCAGAAAATTAATGAAACAAGGAGTTGGTTTTTTGAAAAAATAAATAAAATAGATAAACCATTGGCCAGACTAACGAGGAATAGAAAAGTAAAATCTCTAGTAACCTCAATCAGAAATGATAAAGGGGAAATAACAACTGATCCCACAGAGATACAAGAGATCATCTCTGAATACTACCAGAAACTCTATGCCCAGAAATTTGACAATGTGAAAGAAATGGATCAATATTTAGAATCACACCCTCTCCCTAGACTCAGCCAGGAAGAAATAGAGCTCCTGAACAGACCAATTTCAAGCACTGAGATCAAAGAAACAATAAAAAATCTTCCAACCAAAAACTGCCCTGGTCCAGATGGCTTCAGTCCAGAATTCTATCAAACCTTTAATAAGAAAGAGCTTATTCCTGTACTGCAGAAATTATTCCAAAAAATTGAGGAAGAAGGAATCTTCCCCAACACCTTCTATGAAGCAAACATCACCCTGATACCAAAACCAGGAAAAGACCCAAACAAAAAGGAGAATTTCAGACCAATCTCACTCGTGAATATAGATGCAAAAATTCTCAACAAAATCCTAGCCGATAGATTACAGCTTATCATCAAAAAAGTCATTCATCATGATCAAGTAGGCTTCATCCCAGGGATGCAAGGCTGGTTTAACATACGCAAGTCTATAAACGTTTTCCACCATATTAACAGAGGCAAAAATAAAGATCACATGATCCTCTCAATAGATGCAGAAAAAGCATTTGATAAAATCCAGCATCCTTTTCTAATTAGAACACTGAACACTATAGGCATAGGTGGCACATTTCTAAAACTGATTGAAGCCATCTATGACAAACCCACAGCCAATATTTTACTGAATGGAGTAAAACTGAAAGCTTTTCCTCTTAGAACTGGAACCAGACAAGGTTGTCCTCTGTCACCTTTACTATTCAACATAGTGCTGGAAGTTCTAGCCAATACAATTAGGCAAGACAAGGAAATAAAGGGAATCCAAATGGGAGCAGAGGAGGTCAAACCCTCCCTCTTTGGTGACGACACGATCTTATACTTAGAGAACCCCAAAGACTCAACCACAAGACTCCTAGAAGTCATCAAAAAATACAGTAATGTTTCAGGATACAAAATCAATGTCCACAAGCCAGTAGCCTTTGTGTACACCAATAACAGTCAAGATGAGAAGCTAATTAAGGATAAAACTCCCTTCACCATAGTCTCAAAGAAAATGAAATACCTAGGAGTATACCTAACGAAGGAGGTGAAGGACCTCTATAAAGAAAATTATGAAATCCTCAGAAAGGAAATAGCAGAGGATATTAACAAATGGAAGAACATACCATGCTCATGGATGGGAAGAATCAACATTGTTAAAATGTCTATACTTCCCAAAGCAATCTACCTATTCAATGCCATTCCTATCAAAATACCAACATCGTACTTTCAAGATTTGGAAAAAATGATTCTGCGTTTTGTATGGAACCGGAAAAAACCCCGTATAGCTAAGGCAGTTCTCTGTAACAAAAATAAAGCTTGGGGCATCAGCATACCAGATTTTAGTCTGTACTACAAAGCCATAGTGGTCAAGACAGCATGGTACTGGCACAAAAACAGAGACATAGACACTTGGAACCGAATTGAAAACCAAGAAATGAAACTAACATCTTACAACCACCTAATCTTTGATAAACCAAACAAGAACGTACCTTGGGGGAAAGACTCCCTATTCAATAAATGGTGTTGGGAGAACTGGATGTCTACATGTAAAAGACTGAAACTGGACCCACACCTTTCTCCACTCACAAAAATTGATTCCAGATGGATAAAGGACTTAAATTTAAGGCATGAAAGAATAAAAATCCTCCAAGAAAGCATAGGAAAAACACTGGAAGATATTGGCCTGGGGAAAGACTTCATGAAGAAGACTGCCATGGCAATTGCAACAACAACAAAAATAAACAAATGGGACTTCATTAAACTGAAAAGCTTCTGTACAGCTAAGGAGACAATAACCAAAGCAAAGAGACAACCTACACAATGGGAAAGGATATTTGCATATTTTCAATCAGACAAAAGCTTGATAACTAGGATCTATGGAGAACTCAAATTAATCCACATGAAAAAAGCCAACAATCCCTTTTATCAATGAGCAAGAGACAGGAATAGAACTTTCTCTAAAGACGACAGATGAATGGCTAACAAACACATGAAAAAATGTTCGTCATCTCTATATATTAGAGAAATGCAAATCAAAACAACCCTGAGATATCATCTAACCCCAGTGAGAATGGCCCACATCACAAAATCTCAAAACTGCAGATGCTGGCGTGGATGTGGAGAGAAGGGAATACTTTTACACTGCTGGTGGGACTGCAAACTAGTACAACCTTTCTGGAAGGAAGTATGGAGAAACCTCAAAGCACTCAAGCTAGACCTCCCATTTGATCCTGCAATCCCATTACTGGGCATCTACCCAGAAGGAAAGAAATCCTTTTGTCATAAGGACACTTGTACTAGACTGTTTATTGCAGCTCAATTTACAATCACCAAAATGTGGAAACAGCCTAAATGCCCACCAACCCAGGAATGGATTAACAAGCTGTGGTATATGTATACCATGGAATACTATTCAGCCATTAAAAAAAAATGGAGACTTTACATCCTTCGTATTAACCTGGATGGACGTGGAAGACATTATTCTTAGTAAAGCATCACAAGAATGGAGAAGCATGAATCCTATGTACTCAATTTTGATATGAGGACAATTAATGACAATTATGGTTATGGGGGGGAAACAGAAAGAGGGAAGGAGGGAGGTGGGTGGGGCCTTGGTGTGTGTCACACTTTATGGGGGCAAGACATGATTGCATGAGGGACTTTACCTAACAATTGTAATCAGTGTAACCTGGCTTATTGTACCCTCAATGAATCCCCAACAATAAAAAAAATATATATTAGAAGGGTAAAAAAAAAAAATAGTAACAGAAGATTTCATTACATTTATTTTAGAACAATCACCCAATAAAAATGAAGACTCAGGAAAAAAAAAAAAAAAGAAAAGAGCCTCAGGAATGGCTTCATCCTTTTGTGGATTAATGGGTTAATAGATTAACAGATTACCATGGGAGGCAAGAACTGCCTTTGTAACAAGAGGAAGATAGACCTGACCTGACATGTCTGTCCCCTCTGCCTGGGATGCCCTGTGGCACTGTAGGACCCTGTGATGATGCCCTGTGCCACCGCAGGATGTCAGGATTCCACAGAGTGGCCCGATCAGAAGGCCTGACCAGAGGCAGCCCCCATACCTGTAAGAACTAAATTTCTTCTCTTTAGAAATTAACCAGGTTCAGGTATACTGTTATAAGCAACAACAAGAACAACAAAAACAGACTAAGGAAGCATACTTGCTTAATTTCACATGATAAAAAAAATTCCATAGCAGGAAAAAACAATTCTGGTTCCCAACTAAGCAATGAGCCAGCAATTCAGAAGATGAATCTTTGAGCTAAAATAGTGGGCAGGTCAGGGCTGATGACTTGTCTAACCAGAATGACAACACATAGGAAACTGCAGGACAATTCTGAGAACATTTCATTATTAATGTAGCAAAAAGTCACCAAGCAGGTGTTGGTTCTTCTTATCACAAGTTGTAAAAAAAATCCTGCTTTGATAGATACTCTTGTTGGGAGGGGTATGCTAACAGCAGGTGTGAAGGTGAGTATACAAACCAGGGGGAAAAAAGGGGGGTGGGGAAGAGTCCTCATTTCCTGCACTTTTAACAAAACAGGAGTGGGAGAAGAGAGTCCTAGATTACACGCAGGGCAGCGAACACCAGAAAGGGTCATGGGTGATGGCATTGTGGGACTGTCAACATCTGGGTGGTCAGACCAGTTTAATACTCATAAATATTTAAGCATGACATCACTCATCTACTTAAATAACAAACAAAAACCTTCCTAAAAATTAAAATTTTCATGCAAATGTTTGAATGTGCAGATACTAACTTGTAACTTGTATTTGAACTTCTTCTAAAAATAAAATCATGACAGCTCATAGTCTTTCTTTCAACAGCAAACATCCCAAATTTACTTGAGACTCAAAACTCATTTGCTCCCAAACTGTCAACCGCCAAGAAAGATTTCTTGTCTCTCAAAAATTTCTCGGAAGAAAAATAAAACAAATCTGGTCCAGCATCTCTCTGCGTCCGTCCTCTTGGGTGGAGGGATGAGGTGGCCTGCAGGGGAGGTGTCTGTCAATGGGTGTATACAGAAGGCAGGTGCAACAACAGAGCAGGGCAGAAGGGAAAGTCAGTGCCTGGCACGGATGAAAGCACCAGGAACAAAAGACAAAGACATCACAAAGACAGAATGTAAGTTGTTAGTTCCAGAATAACAAAAGCAGGGTGGGTGCAGTAGCTCATGCCTGTGATCCCAGCACTTTGGGAGGTGGAAGCAGGAAGATCCCTTGAGCTTGGGAGTTCCAGACCAGCCTGAGCAAAAGCAAGACAGATCCAGGTACAGTCTGTACTAAAAATAGGAAAACTAATCAGGTGTCATATTGGGCGCTTGTAGTCCGAGCGACTTGGGAGGCTGAGGCAGGAGGATCACTTGAGCCCAGAAATTTGAGGCTGCAGGGAACAATCATGGTGCAACTGCACCGCAGCCTGGACAACAGAGCTTATCTCAAACAAAGCGAAAACAAAACAAAATTTAAAAAAAGACATTTTTCCTCTTCACTTAGGCAAAAACAAAACAAAACAAGAAAGGTGCTGCAGGATCAACCGAGTAACTGCAAGATGTTAAAACTCATTAAATAAACTGTCTGTTACCTGCAGTGCGTGGCATTAGTGAGAGCTAATATGTTACAAAAAATACCTAGTCACTTTGTTTACTCCCAGAGTACCACTTAGGAATTCAAGGTCAGGTTTAAATTTGTACTTTTCTTCCCTAATGCAGACAGAAGGACAAGATCTTGAGCAGCACTAGTCTGCATGGCAGCTTGTTGGGAAGTCCAGCTGTCATGCTCCCGGCAGCCCAACTTTCTCAGGGGAGGCCGGCTGAGCAGGCATTTGTACTGCGGAGAGTGGAAACAGAAAGAATGCAAAGGGCAGAAAATCAGGCCAGGTGGTAGTCTCCCTGCCCTGCTGGGAAGTGAGTCACTGTGACTTGGGGAGGAGGGATGTGTGTCAGAAAAGGAGGGGAAAAAAACCCTGGGCCATGAGCCATGTTACAGGTAGACTTTGCAAAGGGCTGCATCACACACACACACACACACACGCACACACACGCACGCGGACTTTCAAGCTGTCAACATAACCACCTCTAAGGGACATCACAAACAGAAGGAAAAAGAGAGAGAAAAGCACTTTTTAATAATTATGCTTTGTAGCCACGTTGTCAAAGAAATATCTCCTTTTTAATGTCATTTTCTCTCTTTGGGTGTTCTTGCAAAAAAAAGTTAAAAAACTCTAAATCAGAAATTAGAATAAGATTTTCAGATTATGATTCTGTATTTCTAAGACTACTATCTAGACAGAAACTATTTTTTATTTTTACTTTTTTTGAGACAGAGTCTCATTTTTTCACCTTGGGTTGATTGCCATGGTGTCATCACAGCTCACAGCAACCTCAAACTCTTAGACTCAAGCAATCCTCCTGCCTCAGCCTCCTAAGTAGCTGGGACTACAGATGCCTGCCATGATGCCCAGCTAGTTTTTCTATTTTTAGTAAAGACAGGGTCTCGCTCTGATCAGATATAGGGGAAAAAAAAAAAAAACGGACAGGCAGGATTGACGTTTACTCTGACAAAAGAATGGAGTGTGAGAGAGAAACCATGGGGTCTTAAAAAGCAGTATGTTGGAAACTGGATCATAGAATCTAAGTTAGATACAGAAGAAAACAAAGATAAAACAGGCTGCCTGGCCTAGAGATGGCAGAGATGCTAATAAACTTGTAAACTAAAATGAAATTCTAAGCCTCCCCTTAACTAGACCCCTCTTGGCCAAGGGGATCCCTAAAACTGAGTTGCTGGCCATGAGAAAGGAGATCAGACTGGCCTCATCACGCCCCCTCCTCTCCTTAGATCTGTCCTCTGTGAGTCACTCACAGGCCTCAGGCTCTGCAAGACCCACCTGCAGGTCCTCAAAGCACACAGCAAACCACTCGGGTCTGTGGGGACTTTGTCTCCAGTTAACAGACCCTTTGTCTTAAGCATCCCTTTTGAATGACTCCTAGTCTTCTAGGCAAAGGTCTTTCAGCCAATCAACTGCTAAACAATCTTTAAACCCACCTAGCACCCGGAAGCTCCTGCTTCCAGATGTCCCACCTTTCTGAGCCAAACCAATGTATGTTTTCCCCATATTGACGTATGACCTCACCTGTGATTCCTGTCTCCCTAAAATGTATAAAACCAAACTGTCCCCCCACCATCTCAAGTCCACATGCTCAGGGTGTCTTGGCTGTGACTCTGGGTCATGGTGCTCCAATTTGGCTCAGAATAAACCTTAAAAGTTTTTTCAGAGTGACTTCTCTTCTATTGACAGTCAAGGCCCACGCGTGTTTGCATTATGGTCACAGTACAAGCGGTTGATAAGAAATCTGGAAAGATAGCAGGCTGCAATCAAAGAGTAGGCTGTTAGAGTTGGAATTTAGAAAGAGAGACGTTTTGGGTGCTTTCAGCTCCAGAGTGTGACTCATGCAATGAGTAGCTGAAGAGAAGAAGAAAGTGACTGGAGAACGGAGGTCAGAGAATGGGGGTCAGGGATACGTGAGAGCTGGACTCGGGGTGACTGTTAGACCAGCATGAGGCTGTTAATAAAAGAGCAGTGAGTAGCTGGGAGGCCCTAAACAACTGGAAGGCAGAGAGGCTGAAAGGCACATGCCTGGGGGAAGCATCATTTTCAGCAAGACTGTGGAAGTTGTCCTGAAGCTGATTGAAGGTTGAGGAGACACCGGGCATGGTGGCCCCCACCTGTAATCCCAGCACTCTGAGAGGCTGAGGTGGGAGTATCACTTTGAAGCCAGCAAAGCAGCCTGCAAGATGGAGTCTGGGAAGCTGAGCTGAAGCAGCACAGCTGACCTGGTCTGCTCAGCCCCCGTTCTTCCCCACACCCCATGATTATCTCATGAGGTTTCACTGTGATTGTGAGGATGTTTGTCTCAGGGGACTCTGAGAAGCAGTCACACATAGACATAGTTGTTGGGATATGGGTAAAGTCTACTCTGATGATCTGATGCTTTCTCTGATGATTCTCTTAGATATTTTGTTAAAGTGAAAACCACCTTTCTGTTGTGTAAACATTTTGCATTGTTAGGATGGAGACTAGTTTGATGTTACTTCTTGTCAGATAAAATTAAAATTTTTTCTAGATTGGTTTTCTTATGCTTCATTACAAAAGTTATTAGAATTGTAACTAAGGCAGAACAGAATTGAGAGGTGACTCTTGCTGTTCTCCGGAATCTCTGGCCTTCTAATAATAAAGCTTGTTTGGACCTAAACCCCATCTCTGCATAGTGGCCAGACCCTCTTAGTCCAGTAACACCTGGAGCTCGGGAGTTTGAGACCAGCCTGAGTAAGAGTGAGTCCCCCGACTCCAGAAAAACTGGAGAAAAGCCAGGTGTGGTGGCAGGCGCCTATAGTCCCAGCTACTCAGGAGACTAAGACAGGAGGATCACTTGAGCCCAGGAGTTTGAGCTTGCTGTGAACTTGGTGTGAGCTATGATGATGCCACAGCACTCTACCCAGTATGACAGAACGAGAATCTGCCTGGAAAAAAAAAAAAAAAAAGTAGGGCAAGAAGACACCAACTCTCTCTCCTATTCCAGGGGTTTGAAAAAATGAGTAACCCTCCTCCCACCACCTCCTCCCAGAGCACTACCCCCAGGCAACCTCAAGTTTTACCTTCACCCTGTCCATACTTTGGGCCCTTGCTCTTCTTCTAAATTTATCATTGTTCTCTGTCAAAAGCTTCTGAAATAATACAATCATTTTTTTAAATATATATATAAACACTACTTAGTGTTTGAAAGAGTATATTTGTGGTTGACCTAGCTCCCCTCTAAGATAGCTAGAGCTGTGAGGACAGGACTGCAATCTCCCTCGCCTCAGAAGCACACTGGGGTTAGAGTCCACACTTTCGAGAAGTCTAAATCTGAGTTTAATTTTTCAAAGTAAGATCTTCAGGAAATATTTATCAGAGACTTATACTCATAGCCTAATCAGCTGGTATATTTGGAGTCTGTGCTCAGAATGTCTATAATAGCATCCCTTCACACTCCTGCGTCTCCACAGTTACAAGGTCTTAATCATAATGAGTCATAGTGAACTCTTCTCTGGTAAGTGGGATTAACGTTCCCACATGAACTTGAGACACTGCCTTATTAATAGCCTCCCAAAACTTTTGGTTTTTACTGCAATGCCTACAAGGCTTTCGTAAAAGTTTTAAGAGCATTAAAATGAAACCTAGGCCCAAGATATAAAAGTCTGGAAGCTAAGTCAGCAATGCCTTTACCGCTTTATGCAAATCGGTTTCCTCTAGCCCCACCTGGGAGTTCAAATTCGTCTGACTCCCATAAAATACTCAAAGAGGGCCTGCTATTTCATTCATTTAGTAAGCTTCCTGAGATAGGAGTTTCGGCAATAAGAAAACGAGAAAATTCCCGTCAAGAACTGAAAGAAATTGAAAATATAAGAGAAACGGTGTAGGGGAGTGAAGAGCTATCCTTCCACTGTGTCAGGAAATGGGGAACCTATTAAAATGTGATATACATGCCATATGATATGCACACAGCCAAAGATTCTAAAGTGCAAAGTAAATATTCCCAACTGCTAGAATATTTGTCAAATATGTGCTAGAAAAAAAAACATAAAACTTTGGAGTGAAATATCAAAAGACAACATCCAAGAGACAATTCTGTCAACCGAGTCGAGACAGATGAGGCTAGAAGAGAAACCCGGCAGGACGAAAGAGGTCTCCTGCAGACATTTCCAGTATTCAAGAAGAGAATACAGGAACTAAAAATAGATCAAAGTTTAGCCAGAGGGAAAACGATCTTTAGCAGGAGCACTGTGTGGAATTGTTTCCAGAACTGGGTATAGAAGGTATCAATTCTAAGGCAGGTTGGTGGACCTTGTGATATACAGACCAGACGCCCTGCAAGGAGTCCCTGCCTCCACTGGGTTGGAGGTTCCTTCAGCAAGTACCGTGGCTGGAAAAAGAGCCCTCCCCAAGGTCATGCCCCTTCCCAGGGAAGCCCCATCCAAGGGCCCTTCAATTAAAGGGTATAAAGCTCTGGCCACTTTGTCCCAGCTCAAGACAACACTGAAGGGTCATTCTAGTTCCAAAGATTCCCCTGGGGCTGGCTGAGGTCTGCCCAATAGTATGACATCTCCACCCACCCTGTCCTGCTTCCTTCTCTCCTTTTCTTACGCACTAACCACTCCCCCCAAAGTGTTCTTTAATTAGTGTCCAGAACACTGAACTCCACCTCAGAGCTGTCCGCTGCTTTCCTGGGGACTAGTGAGGGAAGGTGAGCCAGCAGTGAACAAACACATGAACTTAGGAGACCTTACAGATGAGTGGTATGACCAGCACAGGGACAGCTCCTGTGCTTACATTACTTTTATTTATTTATTTGAGATAGAGTCTCTCTCACTCTGTCACCCTGGGTAGAGTGCCATGACATCATCCTAGCTCACAGCACCCTCATACTCTTGGGCTCAAGCAATCCTCCTGCCTCATCCTCCCCAGTAGTTAGGACTACAGGCTTCTACCACCACGCCTGACTAGTTTTTCTATTTTTAGTAGAGATGGGGTCTCATTCTTGCTCAGGCTGATCTCAAACTTTTGAGCTTGAGGGATCTTCCTGAAAGAACCAGACCACTACCATCTTAAGAGTTAAGTTTTGCTTCCCCCCTCCCCCACCATTTCACTCAGTAAGTTTAACTTTCCAGGCAAGCCCAGGCAATTCCCTGAAATCATGAGACAACTGCCCACCAATCAGGGACCCCCCCACCTGACCAATCCAGAAGTGCCCCCTTTGTTTCAAGCTGTGCACGCCCACCCACTGCACGGGACCATAAAACCCCCGAGCTCTGGAGCAGGATCCGTTGTAGCGGAGACCCCAGGAGCCCAAGTTCGAACTTGCAATAAACGGCCCTTTTGCTTTTGCATCAGGCTTGGCTCCCTGGTGGTCTTTGTGGGGAATTTCAAGATCTGGGCACAACACTCCCACCTCGGCTTCCTGGAGTGCTGGGGTCACAGCTGTGAGCCACTACTTCCAGCCTGGCCTCTACAGTTTTAAGCACCCTGCCTGCTTCTGTGACTGTTAAGAGGCTCAGTGTGTTTTATTTTGCTATGACATGCATTTTTTTCAGCTCCTAAAGCTTATCCATTTTGCCCTGTTTCTCAGAATGATGAATGACAGCCACCAGTCACCACTGACTGATGGGAGAAGGGACAGCCTGGCCATCTGTCACCAGGGGCCTGTCTTCAATTTTGCACAGTGACCTTACTCCAAAGACTATCTAAGCCTTCAGGGTTGCTCCCAACTACACCAGGAGAGACAGGTGCATACTGCGAACACGAGTTAAATATTCTGGTGGCGCTCCCAATGGCACTTGACTCCGACTGTTTCAGATGTCCTTGCTGGTAAAAGCAAGCTGCAGGCATTTCGTATTTACGTCTTCACATTTGGTCAGGCGGCTCCCTCTCCATAGCTAGTTGCCTTTCAGGTGCGCTCTTATTATCCATTGTCATAACAAACACCTCTGATTGCTTTATTTGAAAGGTCCGCATCAAAATACACCACAAAGATGTCTCCTGGGGAAATTGACTATTGTTGTCCAAATGCAGTTATCCCAGAGCTCTAGAGAACTCTGGTAAGCTTCCACATTTACCAGAGATTAATTTACATCACAATTGTTGCAGAAGCACTGCCTTTATTTTTTTCTTTTTTATGAGTATGTTAGTTTAGTAGTTAGTATATACTTTTTTGTATAGTATGTTAGTTTCTTAACCTCTTCACTGCTCCGCATTTTTTGAACCCTCAGCCCTGTCCCCTTATCTGTGGTAATACACAGTCTTCAGTAGGTAATATGTTTCCAGGACAAGGTCAGGATGCCTTGCCTAGCTTGGATTTCTTACATCACTGATTTTTTTTTTTTTTTTTTTTTTTGAGATAGAGTCTCACTCTGGTTAAAGTACTATGACATCATAGCTTACAGCAGCCTCAAACTCCTGGGCTCAAGAAATCCTCCTGCCTCAGCCTCCCTAGTAGCTGGGACTATAGGTGCCCACCACCATGCTCAGCTAGTTTTTCTATTTTTAATAGAGATGGGGTCTTGCTCTGGCTCAGGCTGGTCTCAAACCCCTGAGTTCAAGTGATCCTCCCACCTCAGCCTCCCAGAGTGCTAGGATTACACCTGGCACCTGGCCACATCAAATATTCTAAAATAAAGTGCCCCTTCCCCTGCTTTGCTACTTTCTCTCTCCCTCTTTCTCCCCTCTCCCACCCTACCCACCCCCACACACACCCCGGCATACACACAGCAGAGTGGGAAACATGGAGTGGTGGAGAATGGGTGACTCACAGACGGATAGCATAGGGGGTTTGAAGGAGACGTCACCCAGACTGGGATCACCCAGGGTCCCTTCTCTGCAATATCTATTCAGGTTTAGAGGGGTCGGACTTGTCTTCAGCTACTGTGACCCATCACAATAATTCCAGTGACCCATGGACTACACCGAGGTGGGGAGAGGAGGGAAGCTTGTATCCCAGGGCTGGGTGCAGGGCTGGCCTGGTGCTGTCCCAGAACTGGAGCTGGAACTTTGGCCCATTCAATCCCAGCTCTGAGCTAGATAGGAACTCCAAGCTCAGCTGGATTTGGGGTTAGGGACCTGCAGAAGACAGGAAATAGTGGAGGGCAATGGTGACACCGTCCCATGGCAGGCAGAGGCTGTGTGCTAAGTGCCTTACCCATGTTGTCACATCTCATCTTCACAAAAACTCTAAAAGGTGAGTATTATTATTACCTTCTCTCACAGGTCAGGACACTGCTGGTTTGGGGACCTTTTTTCTAGGGTCACAGCTAGAGGCTCTAAATTCTCAAAACACAACCGCTGTTCTGAAGATAAATATTATCTTTATGCAAATAGTATATAAAGACTCCCAGACCCTGTTTCTCTTCTTTTTTAAATTCTTTTCCCTAGAAGAGTTCAATACATGAAAGACCACTCTGTCCTTCTCTGTCATTAAGCAATGCTCATGTGCAGGGCAGTGATGTCACATCATGTTAGGACAGATCTTCAGACATGGTGATATCTGGAAAATTAGATGACGATTTCAACAGCTCAGAATCTGGCCAAATGCTATTATCACATTGTGCAAAGATTCCTCCCAAATGTTTTGCCCAGGTTAAAGGCTTGGAGAGAATCACAGCTAAGATTTATGCCCACAAATATCAGATTCAAAATGATGGTTCTCCTGACAGTCATAACTCGCCCACAAGCACACAGGTAATATTTTTAGTTGTTAGGTTATAGCAGGAATGTTGCAGCCTAAAATATATGTGTGACAAGTTCATAACAGACAATACAAGATTGGTTAATTTAGGTTTCCTCTATTCTAAGGTTGTTTGCATTTATACAGAAGCTGATTCATGTAAGTATGATTTTTGCACTTAAAGAAAAGTGCATTTCCAAGTGAAGGGGCAATAATTACTTGCAAATTTAAATTAAAGTGCTTAAGAGTTTCACACAGGCAGCATTTGAGCTTAGCACTCAATGACAAGTGGTGGAAATAAGAAAACCTTAGAGCACATTCAAATATTTAAGTCAAGAGAACTCAGGGTGGCTGGGTGTGGTGGCTCACGCCTATAGTCCCAGCAGTCTGGGAGGTCAAGAGGTAGGACCCCTTGAGCTCAGGAGTTTAAGACCAGCCTGAGCAAGAGTCAGATCCCTGTCTCTACCAAAAATAGAAAAACTAGCCAGGTGTGTGGTGGGCACTTTTAGTCCCAGCTACTTGGGAGACTGAGGCAGGAAGATTGCTTGGGCCTGGGAGTTTGACGTTGCTGTGAAGTATGACACCACGGCACCTCATCAGGGTGACAGAGTGACACTCTGTCTCAACAAACAAACAAACAAGAAGAAGGGAGCACAGAAGGAAGGAGGGTGGCTTTTTTTTATAAAACAGAAGGGAAAGTTCAAGGTTAAAATAAACTCTATAGTGTAGTAAATATATTCCTTTTCACTGTATTTTATGTTCTCGTGGAGGTATGCACACTCAGGCGAATATCATACATGCATTCATGCATTTAAAGACATTCTCTAAACACACAGTATAAAGCAGATAGGGACATTTTAATCTTGGAAATTAGCATGCAATTATGTGCCTGAGTCTGAAAATGACTTGTGAAGGAGAAACAGGATATGAGATTAAAGGAAGCATTATACGTATATTTAGCTTCCCTCCTGTGTTTGAATACATTAGGTGCCAGTGGCTACTCTGGGAAAGTCCCAAATAGATTGGCCTCAGTAGATGATTAACTTATATAAGTTCATCTAGGACAATACTGTAAACACAAAATTGTGCCTGATAAACAGTACTTTTTTTGTTAGTTTGTTTTAGATAGAGTCTTACTCAGTCACCCTGGTAGAGTACCTTGGCATCACAGCTCACAGAAACCTCCAACTCCTGGGCTCAGGGATGGTCCCACCTCAGCCTCCACCCCACCCCACCTCAAGTAGCTGGGACTACACGTACCTGCCACCATGCCCACCTAGTTTTTCTATTTTTAGTAGAGATAATGTCTTGCTCCTCCTCAGGCTGGTCTCAAAGGGATCCACATGCTTTGGCCTCCCAGAGTGCTGGGATTACAGGTGTGAGCCCCTGTGCTCAGCCTGGATCAACATTTTTTCTTTTTTAGAGACAGAGTCTTACTTTATCATCCTTGGTAGAGTGCTGTGGTGTCATAGCTCACAGCAACCTCCAACTCCTGAGCTTAGGCAATTCTCTTGCCTCAGCCTCTTGAATAGCTGGGACTACAGGTGCCCACCACAATGCCTAGCTATTTTTTTGTTGCAGTTTGGCCAGGGCTAGATTGGAACCCATCACACTGGGTATATGGGGCTGGCACCCTACCCACTGAGCCACAGGCACTGCCCTGGATCAACATTTGTGATCAACAAAACACTATGTGATTCCCTTAAATGCAATACTTATAAAATTTTAATTATTTTTCAAGTTGTCAAACTAAAAGAAAAATCTATAGTTTTCTGACATTGTTATAGGATGGATGCAAGATATCAAGACCCAAAGTCAATTAATACAGTGCCAATTAGGAAGTCTTTATTAAAGAAAAGACGGAACGGCCGGCTGTTCCCCCAGTATGGAGAGCAGCTCAGACCACCGGTAGAGTTCATCTTATATAATGTGGGCTGATAGAATCTTGGGTGAGTTTTTCTGATTAGAAAATTGCAGAGGCAAGTATTGTTTAAATGCTTACAGGGTATACAATAAAAATAATCACAGACATTCAGTCACATTGGTTTTAGTCATTCCTTCTAACAATATCTTTCTAGCCACCATGTCTGTTGGGTGTTTTAGTAAGGTGGGGGTCGCGGAAGGCAAATTGGGGAAGTGCGGGCTAGTTTCTGCAGCTCAGACTTCTCAGCACCACTACCTCTGCTTCCCTCCCTTTTTTCTTCTGTCTCCTTTAACATTTCATTAAACAGTAAGCAGTTTATTATGATTTCTTACACACTTACGCTATACTTAATGTCTAATGCTTTCTATCATTTATCATTTATTAATTTTTTTTGGTGTGTAGCTCGGTTTTATTTATGTCCATCATTTATTAATTTTTTTTTTCTTTTGCAGTTTTTGGCTGAGGCTGGGTTTGAACCTGCCACCTCTGGCATATGGGGCCGGTGCCCTACTCCTTTGAGCCACAGGCGCCACCCCCATTATTAATCTTTTTGTTATCTATTTTACCTACTTCTAAACTGTTGTTAAGGCTTAGTAACTACTAAGCAATCTCCCTCTCCCCTCCTGCTACTGATTGTATCTTGCTGATTTAGCAAGAATTTAAAGGTGAAGCAAAATGGAAGGCAACAAAGTGGGTGAGGTGAGAGGGACAGTATTTTTATCCCATCTTAATATTTTTATAGTTTTTACCAATTAAAGAATAATGAATAGAAATAGGAAATAGTGAGCTAAAGTGCCTCATAATTCCACCCCCCCAAGACAACCTCTATTAAGAATTCATTATATGGGTCATGGGAGAAGATGGTGGCTGAGTAACAGCTTCCTTGCAACTGGACACGGTGAGTCTGAACACGGTGAGACTCCAGGCATCTCTGGCTGGTGGGATCTGCCTATAAACATCCTTTTGAAGACACAGGGAGTCAGCAAGAGACTTCTGACCCCAGGAGGAGGACAAAAGCCGTGGAGAACTGGCAAGTGTTTGCAAGTATTCATTTGGTCTAATCCCTCCGGCAGCTGTAAGTACAGCAGCAGTGAGATTGCAAACTGGAAAGGCCTTACCTGTGAGCTGCTTTGGTTTTTTTTGGACTTGGCACTCAGTTGAACTACCTTGGGAGAACTTGGGTAAGAGTGTGGAGGACTTTAAGCATTATCTAGGGCCCCAGACAGAGCTGCTGAAGCAGTTGTAGCAAATAGTGTTCAGCTGTGGGCCGTGGGGAGCCATTGTGGGAGAAGTGCCCTGGCAAGTTCTGTCTTCAGAGTCACAGAGCAAGGATAGGGTGGGATCTAGTAATCTAGTGACTGAGCAGCCTAAAGGCGGAGACTGAGATGCCTTGCAGCCTTAGCCCTCAGGGGCATAATAAGTGAGACCTGTTTTGGCACGCTGGTTAAGTGGATAGCTACTTCAGGAGTGATCCCTGCAACAAGCACTTTCCTGGCAAAGCTTCTGCTTAGCCAAGTTTAGCAGTTTGAAGAGCCTTTTACATAGGCTGAAGTAATATTTAGGCTGTCCACCCTGCAGGGTTTGAGAAATCAGCAGAGGCCTTCAGTCTCCATCTCGTACAGGCATATCAGCAGTGTGATTAACATCTAATACCCAGAAGATCATCTGTTGCCCAGACAATATTCAGCAAGATACATATACTGCTTTGTTTGGGGATTTGGGGGTGGGGGGGGCAGGAGGTTGTTGTTTTGTTTTTTAATTTCAACATTTTCCCTATAAATTTTTCTTTTCTTTTTTCTTTTCTTTCTGTGTTTTTCTAGTTTAAATATAATTTCCCATTGTTGCCTTTTTCAACAGTTAGAACTTCATTTTTGCTAGTGTTTCTACTCCTATTATTTGGTTTTCCCCTCAATTTTATCCCATAAAGTTTTCCGTTTGCTTACTTTGGTTTGATTTATAAATCATTTTTGTCTTTCTTCTCTACCTGGTGGAGGTGGGGTACTGTGTTTGAATAGGCTAGCAAAGAACTGCTGACCTCAAGGGAACTACCCAATCTGGTACCCCCGAGATTGGGGGTTTAAGTTTGGGTCAAAGTACCCTACTGTACACTTATATTGCCCTGTCTCCCTCTTTCTGTGCCTCACTTCTTTTTGTCAATATTCCCTTTTACTCGCCCCCTGTCCTCTCTCTTTTTTCTTGTCTTTTCTTTTTTTCTTTTTCTTTCCCCCCTTCTTGCTCTTCAACCTTCTCATCCTTCTGGTCCTATACCTAAAGGACTCATCAAAACCCTAGTCCAGAGGCAGGGAAACTTAAAGAGCAAGAAAAAGTGAAAGGAAAATTAGGGCAAGGAAACAGATAAAAGAAATAACTCATGAGAAACAATCAGCAGAAAACTCCTGGCAACATGAAAAAAAACAGTCCAGAGCAACCCCCACAAGAGACTGTGAGGCAGAGACTTTCACCTATAAAGAAATGATAGAAATGACAGAAAGGGAATTTAGAATACAGACAATAAAAACAATGAAGGAAATGATGGAAACAATGAAGGAAACTGTGGATAAAGTAGAAAATAACCAAAAGGAAATCCAAAAACAGAATCAAATAAGAGATGAACAATATAAAACCAATGTATGGTGTCCCATGATTGCATTAATGTACACAGCTATGATTTAATATTAATAAAAAAAACCAAACAAATAACAACAACAAAAGAATATAGAAAGGATATACCAGAGCTGAAGGAACTGAAGCAGTCAATTAGGGAACTTAAAGATGCAATAGAAAGTATCAACAACAGATTAGACCATGCAGAAGAAATAATCTCAGATGTAGAGGATAAAGCTCTTGAGATAGCTCAGATAGTTAAAGAGGCAGAAAAGAAGAGAGAGAAAACAGGATGTTCACTGACAGAATTATAGGACTTCATGAAGCATTCAAACATACGAGTTATAGGTATCCCAGAAGGGGAAGAAGAATGCCTCAGGGGAATGAAAGCCATACTAGAAAATATTATAATTGAAAATGTCCCAAATATCACCAAAGATTCTGACACACTCCTTTCAGAGGGATATCAGACCCCAGGCTGCCTAAACTCTAATTGAGCTTCTCCAAGACACAATGTGATGAACCTGTCCAAAGTCAAGACAAAACAAAAGATTCTTCAAGCTGCCAGGAGTAAGCGCCAATTCACCTACAAGGACAAATCCATCAGGGTGACTGCAGACTTCTCTAATGAAACTTTCCAAGTAAGAAGACAATGGTCATCTACCTCTAATCCACTTAAACAGAACAATTTCCAGCCCAGAATTCTATATCCTGCTAAGCTAAGCTTTAAAATTGATGGAGAAATCAAATCATTTACTGATATACAAACACTGAGGAAATTTGCCACAACAAGACCAGCTTTACAGGAAATACTTCAACCTGTTCTACACACTGGCCATCACAATGGATCAACGGCAAAGTAAGAACTCAGCAATTAAAGGACAGAACCTAGCTTCCACACTGATGCAAAAGATAAAACTAAGCAATGGACTCTCATAAAATAAGTTGAATAGAACACTACCATACTTATTAATTATCTGAATAAATGTTATTGGCTTGAATTCCCCACTGAACAGGCATAGATTGGCTGACTGGATTAAAAAACATAAGCCATCCATTTGCTATCTGCAGGAGACACACTTAGCTTCAAAAGACAAATTAAAAGCCCGAGTCAAGGGTTGGAAGACAAATTTTCAGGCAAATGGAATTCAGAAGGAAAGAGGAGTTGCAATCTTATTTTCAGATACATGATTTAAAGCAAATAAAGTCAAAAAAGACAAAGATGGTCACTTTATATTGGTCAAGGGAAAAATACAACAAGATGTTTCAATTTTAAATATTTATGCACCCAATTTAAATGCTCCCAGATTTTTGAAACAGACCCCCAGTCTGAGCAATATGATATCCTATAATACCATAAAAACAAGGGACTTTAACACTCCTCTTACAGAGCTGGACAGATCCTCTAAACAGAAATGAAACAAAGATATAAGGGACGTAAATGTGACCCTAGAACAACTGTGCTTGATGTTTATAGAACACTCTATCCCAAAGATAAAGAATATACATTATTCTCATCACCCCATGGAACATTCTCCAAAATTGATCATATCCTAGAACACAAAACAAACCTCAACAGAATCAAAAGAATTCAAATTTTACCTTGTATCGTCTCAGACCACAAGGCACTAAACGTGGGACTCAACTCCAGCAAAAACATTCAACCCCACACAAAGGCATGGAAATTAAACAACCTTCTGTTGAATGACACTTGGGTGCAGGAAGAAATAAAACAGGAAATCACTAACTTCCTTGAGCATAACAACAATGACAACACAAGCTACCAAAACCTGTGGGATACTGCAAAAGCAGTTCTGAGAGGAAAATTTATCACTTTAGATGCCTACATTCGAAAAACAGAAAACTTACACGCCATCTTATGGAATTGGAAAAAGAAAAACAATCTAAGCCTAAACTCAGTAGAAGAAAAGAAATCTCCAAAATCAAATCAGAGATCAATGAAATTGAAAACAAAAGAATCATTCAGAAAATTAATGAAACAAGGAGTTGTTTTTTGGAAAAAATAAATTAAATAGATAAACCTTTGGCAGACTAACTAGAAATAGAAAAGTAAAGTCTCTAGTAACCTCACTCAGAAATGATAAAGAGGAAATAACAACTGATGCCACAGACATACAAAATCATCTCTGAATACTACCAGAAATTCTATGCCCAGAAATTTGACAATGTGAAGTAAATGGATCAATATTTGGAATCATACGCTCTCCCTAGACTTAGCCAGGAAGAAATAGAGCTTCTGAACAGACCAATTTCAAGCACTGAGTTTAAAGAAACAATAAAAAAGCTTCCAACAAAAATATGCCCTGGTCCAAATGTCTTCACGTCAGAATTCTATCAAACCTTCAAGGAAGAGCTTATTCCCGTAGTGCAGAAATAATTCCAAAAAATTGAGGAGGAAGGAATCTTCCCCAACACGTTATGTGAAGCAAATATCACCTTGATACCAAAACCAGGAAAAGACCCAACTAAAAAGGAGAATTTCAAATCAATTTTATTAATGAATATAGATGCAAAAATTCTCCACAAAATCCTAGCCAATAGATTACAGCTTATCATCAAAAAAGTCATACATCATGATCAAGTAAGTTTCACCCCATGGATGCAAGGCTGGTTTAACATATGCAAGTCCAAAAACATTATCCATCATATTAACAGAAGCAAAAATAAATATTATATGATCCTCTCAATAGGTGCAGAAAAAGCATTCGATAAAATCCAGCATCCTTTTTTTTTTTTTTTTTTTTTTTTGGTTTTTGGCCGGGGCTGGGTTTGAACCCGCCACCTCCGGCATATGGGACCGGCGCCCTACTCCTTGAGCCACAGGCGCCACCCCCAGCATCCTTTTTTAATTATAATACTGAAGAGTATAGGCATAGGTGGCACATTTCTAAAACCGATTGAAGCTATCTATGACAAACTCACAGCTAATATTTTACTGAATGGAGTAAAACTGAAAGCTTTTCCTCTTAGAACTGGAACCAGACAAAGGTGTCATCTGTCACCATTACTTTCCAACATAGTGCTGGAAGTTCTAACCAATATAATTAGGCACGACAAGGAAGTAAAGGGAATCCAAATGGGAGCAGAGGAAGTCAAACTCTCCGTTTTTGCTGATAACATGATCTTGTACTTAGAGAACCCCAAAGACCCAACCACAAGACTCCTGGAAGTCATCAAAAAAAAACACAGTAATGTCTCAGGATATAAAATCAACATCCACAAATCAGTTGCCTTTGTATACGCCAATAACAGTCAAGATGAGAGGCTAATTAAGGATACAACTCCCTTCACCATAACTTCAAAGAAAATGAAATACCTAGGAATATACCTAACAAAAGAGGTGAAGGACCTCTATGAAAAACATTATGAAATCCTAAGAAAAGAAAGAGCAGAGGATATTAACAAATGGAAGAACATACCATGCTCATGGATGGGAAGAATCAGCATTGTTAAAAGGTCTATACTTCCTAAAGCAATCTACCTATTCCAATGCCATTCCTATTAAAATACCAACATCGTACTTTCAAGATTTGGAAAAAATGATTCTGCATTTTGTATGGAACCAGAAAAAAAACCCGCATAGCTAAGGCAGTTCTTAGTAATAAAAATAAAGCTGGAGGCATCACCATACCAGATTTTAGGCTGTACTACAAATCTATGGTGGTCAAGACAGCATGGTACTGGCACAAAAATGGAGACATAGACATTTAGAATCTAATAGAAAACCAGGAAGTGAAACTAACATCTTACGACCACCTAATCTTTGATAAACCAAACAAGAAAACACCTTGGGGGAAAAACTCCCTATTCAATAAATGGTGTTGGGAGAACTGGATATCCACACGTAAAAGACTGAAACTGGACTCACACCTTTCCCCACTCACAAAAATTGATTCAAGATGGAAAAAGGACTTAAATTTAAGGCATGAAACAATAAAAATCCTCAAGGAAAGCATAGGAAAAACACTGGAAGATATTGGCCTGGGAAAAGACTTCATGAAGAAGACTGTCATGGCAATTGCAACAACAACAACAAAAATAAACAAATGGGACTTCATTAAACTGAAAAGCTTCTGTACAGCTAAGGAGACAATAACCAAAGCAAAGAGACAACCTACACAATGGGAAAGGATATTTGCACATTTTGAATCAAACAAAAGCTTGATAACTAGGATCTATAGAGAACTCAAATTAATCCACATGAAAAAAGCCAACAATCCCATATATCAATGGGCAAGAGACATGAATAGAACCTTCTCTAAAGAAGACAGACAAATGGCTAATAAACATATGAAAAAATGCTCTCATCCCTAATTATTAGAGAAATGCAAATCAAAATCACCCTGAGATACCATTTGACCCCAGTGAGAATGGCCCACATCACAAAATCTCAAAACTGCAGATGCTGGCGTGGATGTGGAGAGAAGGGAACACTTTTACACTGCTGGTGGGACTGCAAACTAATGTAACCTTTTTGGAAGGAAGTATGGAGAATCCCCAAAGAACTCAAGCTAGACCTCCTATTTGATCCTGCAATCCCAATACTAGGCATCTACCCAAAAGGAAAAAAATCCTTTTATCATAAGGACACTTGTACTAACCTGTTTATTGCAGATCAATTTACAATCACCAAAATGTGGAAACAGCCCAAATGCCCACCAACCCAAGAATGGATTAACAAGCTGTGGTATATGTACACCATGGAATACTATTCAGCTATTTAAAAAAATGGACACTTTACAATCTTTGTATTAACCTGGATGGAAGTGGAAGACATTATTCTTAGTAAAGCATCACAAGAATGGAGAAGCATGAATCGTATGTACTCAATTTTGATATGAGGACAATTAAGGACATGGTGGGGGTGGGGGAACAGAAGAGCAGAGAGAAAAAGAAGGAGGGAGGGGTGGGGAAAGGAAGAGGAGAGAGAGGGATGGAGGGACTCTTGGGCTCAAGCTATCCTCTTGCCTCAGCCTCCTGAGTAGCTGGGACTACAGATGACTGCCACAATGCCCAGCTATTTTTTTGGCAACAGGGTCTGGCACTTGCTCAGATTGGTCTCCAACTCTTGAGCTCAAGCATTCCACCAGCCTCAGCCTCCCAGAGTGTAGATGACAGGTGTGAGCCACTGCCCTTGGCCTATTAATTGCTTTTAAAAAGTGAAAGCATACATAAACCCCAGAGAGCATATGCGATTCAAAATTCAACATTTTTTTTTAGAATGGAAATGGAAAGAAACACTCATGCAGTGAGAATAGCCCATATCACAAAGTCCCAAAGCTGCAGATGCTGGCACAGATATGGGGAGAAGGGAACATTTTTACACTGTTGGTGGGACTGCAAACTAATACAGCCTCTTTGGAAAGAAGTATGGAGAATTCTTAAAGAACTCAAATTAGACCTTCTATTTGATCCCATAATCCCATTACTAGGTATAGACCTCGAAGGGAAAAAAATCATTTTATAATAAGGACATTTGCACTAGACTATTTATCACAGCTCAATTCATAATCACCAGGATGTGGAAGCAACCCAAGTGCCCATCAGCCCAGGAATGGATTAACACACTGTGGTATATGTACACCATGGAATGCTATTCAGCCATCAAAAAGATGGAGACTTTATATCTTTTGTATTAACCTGCATGGAATTGGAGAACATTCTCTATAGTCAAGTACCACAAGAATGGAAAAGCAAATATCCAACCTATTCAATACTCATATGAAGCCAGTAGACCAACTAATATACCCACACACAAGAGAAAAACTCAATTCAATTCAAGTTGAGGGAAGGGGTGAGCAAGGCGGGGGGGGGGAAATTGGTGAACTCCCACTTACAGACACAATAGAAGAGTATATGGCACACCCCCTGGGTTTGGGACATAACTACAACAGGGACTTTACCTAACAAATGGAAGCATTGTAAACTAATTGTCCATACCCTCATTTTAATCTGAAATTTAAAAATAAGTCTTAACTCTTAAAAAAAAAAAAAAGAAAGAAAGAAACATTCATGCAAAGGTTAAAAACTATTTTGGTATTGTAAATGGCTTAGCCTGACAAGTGGCTGATGAAATAAAATTCTGCATTGAATTTTATGTTAAAGTGAATTTGTTTTGTCATGTGTATTATAATTCATATTAGAAAAGCTAGTAATCATTTTACTGTTACCTCCACTTTTGTTGAGGGAGGAACCTGCAGAAAAACAAGAGCTTAGCTCTTATCCAACAGCAGAAATGAATTGCAGTTGGAACAAACAAAAGACTTAATTACAGCCTTCCAGTGTAAGCAGGAATAGTACACGTGTAACTGAAATCTTATCCACGACAAATAAAAGGGGTGTGGCAGATGAAAGAATTGAAGCTAACTGGAATGATGAAGTGTGGAAGAAGAAATCAAAGTTAACTTCCATCCTTCTATAAATCGATACTGGTAAAAATAAAGTGGGCATGTTGAGTCTTGGAACGGATTTTCAACTGATTTTGAGTCTGCTTTGTTCAACTTGCCCTGGCAGTAAAAAAAAAAAAAAAAAATTACAATAGATACTGTCTATAATTTAATGAAATAAAGACATATGTAACTTGAGTATAGATAACAAAATGTGTAATTTCTGGCTTAAGCTGGGGGTAAGGAGTGTATTACAGAAAATAGATCATAATAAACCTCTTAACACAAGGCAAGTTAACACTTCCCAGAGTCACATAATCATGTCACTTGGTAAAAGGAGCAGGTGGGGAAATGAGGAAATATTAATCCAAAGGGTGTTTTTAGCTCTGAATCACACAGGGCCAGATAGGTCAGCTCAATTGTTGGGCATCTACAAGATGCCGGGTAGTCTCCCAAATTTAACACGATTTTCAGCTAACCTGAAATTGTGAAGTCACTATAACAACTGCTGATGTGTCATCCCCTGCTGTAATTGCTTAGGCTCCTTGCAATCCCTGTTAGACTTAACACAAATGTGAAATGAGCATGTGACTCCTGTACCACCTGTGTACATTTGTTATAAAGCTTTTAAACACACACAACACAATGGGAATAACCTGTACCCATTCGTGCCATGCAGATGAGACTGCCTCTTTGAGCTCTAAAGGTCAAAAATTGCAAAAACAGAACAACAAAGGCAAAAAACTCAATTCAAGAGCAATTTCATAAAAACTTTGAAAGCAGAAGAAAGCAACGATTTCCACATTGCAGCTTTCTGTGAGGGAGGAGGATTTGTCCTCCTCGGTGGCCACCTCCGCCATCCCTTCCAAAATGCCTATACCTTCTCTCCATAGCCACACCAGCCCCTGAGGGAAGGGCTCAACTATAATTTGAACTTTACCTTGGAAATGAGAACGATGTAATCTAAAAACTTGTATCCTTCTGTTAATTTGAAATAAAAAACAATAATAAAATGCCTATGACCCAGTGTCACTCACACAGCCACAGCTGCTTTCAGCTCATCCGTGTGGCCCATGAAGAGGCTGAGAAGTTGTGGAAAATAAAGTCACTGGAAACAGAAGGGAGGGACTACAGTGCCAGGTCCTTCTTCTCATTCTACTGCTCTACCAGGCAGGAAGTTTGCAAAAAGCAAGCCCTTGATAATCACCTTTCCACATTCCTGTTTCCTGTACCGATAACACCAGCCCTTATCTGAGTAGATTTCAACTGAACTTCTGCAGAGAATTTCCATGAATATTTTGATGTCCACTGATTAAAGGGGAGGATTACAGGGTCTAACCACAGAGGCTCGGTTATCAAAGCTGAAACAGCCACCATGGTCGGAAGCCTCAGAGTAATTTGCTCCCACGCAGAGGTCCCCAAACTGTGGATCGCGAGCCACATGAGGCGGTGTGATTGTATTTGTCCCTGTTTTGTATTTTTACTTCAAAATAAGATATGTGCAGTGTGCATAGGAATTTGTTCATAGTTTTTTTTTTTTTTTTTTTAACTATAGTCCAGCCCTCCAATGGTCTGAGGGACAATGAACTGGCCCCCTGTTTAAAAAGTTTGAGGACACCTGCTTAGAGTATTAGAAATCTGTGTGTCAGGGTGTGGCTCTTGAAAGTATGTGAAGTCTACATACTTTCAAGTCTCCCCCCTTGTCAGTCTCTGGAGAGAGAAGAGAAGGTCCTTGCTCGGATCACTAGGTCAGCGCAGAACCACAGCCCCTGGGGCTGGACACGACACTTCTTGGAGAGTAACTAAGTTCTCATTTAACAAGAGTGGCAGTCATGTTGCTATCCCAGGCTGAGAGGGTAATTCATCTTCAAAAGAGGAAAGGATTTGAAATCCTTCAGCTATCAAAGCTACCCAACTGCTGGCTGGCCTCCTCAGCCCTGCAGCTGAAGGGGTCTTTTTGTTGTAGTTTTGTTTTGTTTGTTTGTTGAGACAGAGTCTTACTCTGTCACCCTGGGTAGAGTGCTATGGCATCATAGCTCACAGCAACCTCAAACTCTTGGGCTCAAGAGACTATCCTGCCTCAGCCTCTCAAGTAGCTGAGATCACAGGCACCGACCATCACACCCGGCTAGTTTTTCTGCTTTTAGTAGAGATGGGTTCTCGCTCTTGCTCAAGCTGGTCTTGAACTCCTGAGCTCAGGTGATCCACCTGCCTCAGCCTCTCAGAAGTTATTTTGTTTTAGAGCTGATATTTCCGTTCTTTCTTTCACGTGAAAGCCCAGTGGATCAAAAGGAGTTTTGAAAATTTTTGTGCAGAAAGGTTTATCAACTAGGCCATTTTATCATCACTTGAGAAAAGTCTAGAAAGCGTCCCTTCTCACATGAGCAGTCTAGAGAGAAAGGGCTACAGTGAACTACGTTTCAGAGATAATACATTTTTTAAAAAACCTCAAAAAATAGAAGTATGGCAAATCCTCAAATAACTCAAATTAGACCTTCCATTTGATTCTGCAATCTCATTACTAGACATCTATCCAAAAGGAAAAGAAAATCATTTTATCATAAGGACATTTTATCATTGCACTAGATTGTTTATCACAGCTCAATTTATAATCGCGAAGATGTGTAAACAACCTAAGTGTCCATCAACTCAAGAATGGATTAACAGACTATGGTATATGAATATAATGGAATACTATTCAGCCATAAACATTATGGAGACTTTACACCTTTTGTATTAACCTAGATGGAGTTGAAACACATTCTTCTTAGTAAAGTATCAGAAGAATGGAAAAGCAAGTATCCAATATACTCAATACTAATATGAAGCCAGTAGACGATCTAATACATACCTACATAGGAGAAAAACTCAATTCAATTCAAGCTGGGAGGAGGAGAAACGAGACCTGGAGGAGGGGGTAGGGGGATTGGTGAGCTTCTACTTACTGGGCACAATGTAAGGGTGCATGGCACACCTCCTGTGGTGGGACACAACTGCAACAGGGATTCTACCTAAGAAACCAAACATTGTAACCTAATGGTTTGTACCCCCATATTAATCTGAAATTTTAAAAAACTAAAAAATAAATCCCTGCAGTAGCTATTTAAGATCTAATTTTTTACATTGATGACAAAAATGATAAGGAATGATGTCAGGAGCTAAGACTGTGCACACAGGCGGAGAAATGAAGCTACAACACAGATAATATCTGAAGGGGGATGAACTTATGATCCTTAAAAAAATGCTATACTGAGGGGGTTCTCAGAGTTTTTTCTGTCTTACCATAATAGATAAAAAGCAGTGTATATCTGACAGACAGAGAAATCACCTCACAGGACACAAAGAGAATAAGAGAATCGTCAGAGGTTACACAGCCAGGGCATTCTTAGAAGGCATTCCACAGGGCTCTGACACTGCCAAAGAAAAAGGAAGAACACATCTCACAAGATATATTGGAGCAGTGTTAGTTATTAGAGGGAAAAACACCACTGTGGTAGATTAATACTGGATGACATCATTTTGTTAATGGAATAAGCCAGGAAAATGTTTTCCTTTGTACCTTCTCAGCAGCCGGCTAAAAGGTAACAGACAGCTTCACCAGGGCCTTGCTAGGCACTTTTCTGAACTCTAACTTAAGATGGATAAGGTATAATTTCTTTTTTATTTTTCTTTTTATTTTTTGCCTTTTTTTGGCTGGGGCAGGGTTTGAACCTGTCACCTCCAGTATATGGGGCCAGCGCCCTACGCCTTGAGCCACAGGCACTGCCCTGATAAGGTATAATTTTTAACATGAGAATTTTACAGCCAACTGTGAGGTGAGAAGAAAGAGTTGTGCTGAGTGATATAAAAGACAGGTAAGATCAAGTTAGATGTGAAATGCCATTTCCACTTCTTTTGACTTGAGAACCAAGAAGAAGATCTTACTCCCTACAGAGAGGAGCTATTGAAGATGAAAATGCAAAATTGGAGGTTTCAGCCTAAAACTATCCATCATAGAAAAAGCAAAGTTTGGTTTTGGAGAAGGTTAAGAGAGATGTGGCTGGGCGCAATGACTCACGCCTGTGACCCAGAACTCTGGGAGGCTGAGGCAGGTGGATCCCTTGAGTTCGGGTCTTTGAGACCAGCCTGAGCAAGAGTGAGACCCCTGTCTACTAAAATTAGAAAAAATAGCCATGGCCCTAAAGGAGAGGCAGAGGGGAGAGAGAGGGAGAGAGAGAGAGATAATAGATATAGATACATGTGTCTTTGAGAAAGGCCTGTTAAGGATATGAATTATTAGGACAGAACAGTGCGAGTATGGCAAATTCTCTTACTCTCTGTGAACAGCAAGGAAAGAGACACACAATTCTATTTGTGAAATCCAAGGCATTCTGCAGATTTATGACTTTTTACATTCATTTTAAGGCATCCTAAAGATGCATGACTTAAAGTGAATGTAAAATATGAACCTAGCAATGTCTGCTTTTCACAGCTACCGCAGAGTTTGATTTGCAAAAGCATTTGATTTGGTGAAATGGCATTTTGTCATTTATCCAGTGGCTTAATAAACAATTCAGCACTCATTTGGTCCCTTTCCCCACACTGCTAACAAAAGGCATTATGATTTAGTAAAATTACCCAGCATTTGGGGAAGTGGGGGTGGAGGGCTAAGGAGATTAGAGACGAGATAAGGGTTATATTACAGAATGATGTTTTCTAGGAAATAATCTTTGCCTTGGGGCATTATAAAATAAGCAAGTCGGGAAAGGCAATTACAGGATATTGCAAATTTGTTTTTATCAGCGGAGTCTGCGATAATACTCGATAGCTGATGACATTATCAGTACACACGCAAAACTAGATTGCATTTCCCTTGGTTTTGCCCTTATCTTATTTAATATTCCTTCATAACTTCTCACTCAAAACACAGCACAGCAGGAAGAGAATCCTGTGGGTGCATAAATAATTCATTGGCACCTGAAGGCAGAAAAATCATGTCAGAAGAAAACAAGGCCTAAAAAAGGAGAAGAAGAAGTTAAATCGAAATGTTGTTAGAAAATAAATAAATAAATAAATAAATAAACATTGTTAGAGGGAAAAAGCAAACAAATGAGGAAACACCCCAGTGTAAATCTAACTGAAGGAGTCAGAACTAATAAAAAATGACATTGCTCTGTCAATGAAGATGTATATATAATTGTACACTTTGGCCCACATCTTGGCAATGGAGCTAATTCATCAGGAATTGTCTTGAACTTGAATAACTTCAGTGCCTGAGAGATTCTTAATGTTAAGTCACAGAAGTGTCAGCTCAATCTAAAGAGATTTCTGCCTCTATTGACAAAATGCTCTTTCTTACCTTCTAGGATAACATTCTGAACTATGCCTGGGCTCTTACAATCACCTGTCAATCTGCTTGCCCTCTTCAGTGGAAGGAGCGTGATGTCTCCAGACTTTAGAGTAATACAGGTGCTAGTGCTGGATGAAAGATAGTGACTGATTTTTGAAGAGAATGTATGTGTTCGAAACATTAAAAGTATTTGGATGGAGAAAGCATTTTAATAGCCTTAGGTTTGATGCTACTTTGTAAAGCATTTAACATTTGGTATGTATTTCTATCGAGAGATACTTAATAGAGTGGTATTGATTAGTTTATTTTCCTATAAGCATAGAAGCATGCACAAAAATGGAAAAACAATGCGCAAGAATCTAAAATCTCAAAAAATGTAAGCTCACATATCTTAAAAATTTAAGACATGACAAACAGCCAAACTAGCCGGGTGTGGTGGCTCATGGCTATGATCCCAGCACTCTGAGAGGCCTAGGTGGGAGGATCCCTTAAGCTCAGGAGTTCGAGACCAGCCTGAGCAGGAGTGAGACCCTGTCTCTACTAAAAATAGAAAAACTAGCTGAGTGTGGTGGCAGGCACCTGGAGTCCCAGCTACTTGGGAGGCTGAGGCAGGAGGATCCCTTGAGCTATGACAACATCACGGCACTCTACCCAGGGTAACAGTGAGACTTTGTCTCAATATATAAATAAATAAATAAACAAGCAAACTACCTTTTTATCAATTAGTGTTATACTTCCCTCTGTATATAATTCTTTAATTCTACATACTGATAGAGTGATGATGATAATAAGGGTTCACGTGCATTTAAACTATGTGCCAGACACTATGCTAAATCCTCTGCAAGATTTATCACATTGAACCTGCCCGTCCTCCTATCAGTTATCACCCATTTAAAGAAGAGGGAATGTAACACAGATGAGGAAACTTAGATAAGAAACTAGTCTATTGTGATAAAGCTGTAAGTGGTGGCGCTGGATTCCAGCAATCTGAATCCTGAAGACGTTTTTTTGTTTCTTTGTTTTGTTTTTGAGAAAGAGTCTCACTCTGTCACACTTGGTACAATGCCCTGGCATCATCGTAGCTCACAAGAACCTCAAATTCCTGGGCTCGAGCTATCCTCCTGCCTCAGCCTCCCTAGTAGCTGGGACTACAGGCACCTGCCACCATGTCTGGGCTAGTTTTTCTATTTTTAGTAGAGACAGGGATCTTTCTCTTGCTCAGGCTGGTCTAGAACTCCTGACCTCAAGGAATCCTCCCACCTTGCCTCCCAGAGTGCTGGGGTCACAGGCTGAGCCACCGTAACCATCCCTGAATTCTTAAACACTCTGTCATTTTCTGAGCTCATCAAAGAAGAAAATATTATCCACTAGTTCTATCATTAATAAGCAAAATTAGGTATGTGTGGAGTCTGTCCAAGACCTTTACCAACAGATCTACTGAACTGAAGGGACCTTGGTTTTAAAATGATGTCGCCCATCAAGCAGTTGTCTCAAAATAAGGACATCAAAGAAGTTATAATTTTTGACACCATTATTTTCCAATCACAATAGCTTATTTTTCTTTTTTTTTTTTTTTTTTTTTTTAATTTTTTTATTAAATCATAAGTGTATACAATGATATGATTATGGGGCATCATACACTCACTTCATAAACCATTTGACACATTTTTATCCCAGTGGTTAACATAGCCTTTCCGGCGTTATCTCAGTTACTGTGCCAAAACATTTATATTCTACATTTACCAAGTTTCGCAAATACCCCTGTAATATGCACCACAGGTGTGATCCCACCGATTCCCCT
This sequence comes from Nycticebus coucang, assembly GCF_027406575.1. Classification (NCBI taxonomy): domain Eukaryota; kingdom Metazoa; phylum Chordata; class Mammalia; order Primates; family Lorisidae; genus Nycticebus; species Nycticebus coucang. Next base: position 105,197,314 of record NC_069780.1, on the reverse strand, counting down.
CCCTCTACCCACCCCCCCCTTTCCCACTTCCCCCTATTGTTAAGTTGTAGTTGGGTTATAGCTTTCATGTGAGAGTCCCAAATTAGTTTCATAGTAGGGCTGTGTACATTGGATATTTTTTCTTCCATTCTTGGGATACTTTACTAAGAAGAATATGTTCCAGCTCCATCCATGTAAACATGAAAGAGGTAAAGTCTCCATCTTTCTTTAAGGCTGCATAGTATTCCATGGTATACATATACCACAATTTATTAATCCATTCGTGGATCGATGGGCACTTCGGCTTTTTCCATGACTTAGCAATTATGAATTGGGCTGCAATAAACATTCTGGTACAAATATCTTTGTTATGTTGTGATTTTTGGTCTTCTGGGTATATGCCCAGCAGAGGAATTACAGGATTGAATGGCAGATCTATTTTTAGATCTCTGAGTGTTCTCCATATATCCCTCCAAAAGGAATGTATTAATTTGCATTCCCACCAGCAGTGCAGAAGTGTTCCCTTTTCTCCGCATCCACGCCAACATCTCTGGTCTTGAGATTTTGTGATATAGGCTAGTCTCATTGGAGTTAGATGATATCTCAAAGTAGTTTTGATTTGCATTTCTCTGATGATTAAAGATGATGAGCATTTTTTCATATGTCTGAAGGCCGTGCGCCTGTCTTCTTCAGAGAAGTTTCTCTTCAAATCCCTTGCCCAGCCTGCGATGGGATCCCTTGTTTTTTTCTTGCTGATGCGTTTGAGTTCTCTGTGGATTCTGGTTATTAAACCTTTGTCAGAGTTATACCCTGCAAATATTTTCTCCCATTCTGAGGGCTGTCTGCTTGCTCTGCTTACTGTGTTCTTAGCTGTGCAGAAGCTTTTTAGTTTGATCAAGTCCCAGTAGTGTATTTTTGAAGCTGCTTCAATTGCCCGGGGGGTTCTCCTCATGAAATTACTCACCCAGACCAATTTCTTCAAGGGTTTTCCCTGCATTCTCCTCTAGTATTTTTATAGTTTCATGTCTTAAGTTTAAATCTTTAATCCAATGAGAGTCTATCTTAGTTAATGGTGAAAGGTGTGGGTCTAATTTCAGTCTTCTGCAGGTTGCCAGCCAGTTCACCCAGCACCATTTGTTAAATAGGGAATCTTTTCCCCACTGAATGTTTTTAATTGGCTTGTCAAAAATCAAATAGCGGTAAGTAGCTGGATTCATCTCTTGGTTCTCTATTCTATTCCAGATATCTACTTCTCTGTTTTTGTGCCAATACCATGCTGTTTTGATCACTATCGATTTGTAGTAAAGTCTGAGGTCTGGTAGTGTGATTCCTCCTGTTTTGTTTTTATTTCTGAGTAATGTCTTGGCTATTCGAGGTTTTTTCTGATTCCATATAAAACGAAGTAATGTTTTTTCAAGATCTTTAAAATATGACAGTGGAGCTTTAATAGGGAGTGCGTTGAAAGTATATATTGCTTTGGGTAGTATGGACATTTTGATAATGTTGATTCTTCCTAGCCATGAGCATGGTATGTTTTTCCATTTGTTAACATTTTCAGCTATTTCTTTTCTTAGAGTTTCATAGTTCTCTTTATAGAGATCTTTCACGTCTTTTGTTAGGTAAATTCCCAAATATTTCATCTTCTTTGGCACTACTGTGAATGGGATAGAGTCCTTAACTGCTTTTTCAATTTGACTGTTGTTGGTGTATATAAAGGCTACCGATTTATGAATGTTGATTTTGTAACCTGAGACGCTGCTGTATTCCTTGATCACTTCTAGGAGTTTTGTAGTAGAGTCCCTAGTGTTTTCCAGATACACAATCATATCATCTGCGAAGAGCGAGAGTTTGATCTCTTCTGACCCTATATGGATACCCTTGATCGCCTTTTCTTCCCTAATTGCGGTGGCTAAAACTTCCATTACAATGTTGAAAAGCAATGGAGACAATGGGCAGCCTTGTCTGGTTCCTGATCTGAGTGGAAATGATTCCAATTTAACTCCATTCAATATGATATTGGCTGTGGGTTTGCTGTAGATAGCCTCTATCAGTTTAAGAAAAGTCCCTTCTAGACCAATTTTCTTGAGTGTTCTGATCATGAAGGGATGCTGGATATTATCAAAAGCTTTTTCTGCATCAATTGAGAGAATCATATGGTCTTTGTTTTTTAATTTGTTTATGTGCTGAATTACATTTATAGATTTACGTATATTGAACCAGCCTTGAGACCCTGGGATAAAACCAACTTGGTCATGATGTATAATTTGTTTGATGTGTTGCTGGATTCTGTTTGTTAGGATCTTGTTGAATATTTTTGCATCTATATTCATTAGTGATATTGGTCTATAATTTTCTTTTCTTGTTGGGTCTTTTCCTGGTTTGGGGATCAGGGTGATATTTGCTTCATAGAACGTGTTGGGTAGTCTTCCTTCTTTTTCTACATTTTGGAACAGGTTGAGTAATATAGGTACTAATTCCTCTTTAAAGGTTTGGTAGAATTCTGACGTGAAACCATCTGGTCCCGGGCTTTTCTTTTTAGGGAGGTTTTGTATAGTTGATGCTATTTCTGAACTTGTTATGGGTCTGTTCAACATTTCCACTTGATTCTGGTTAAGTCTTGGAAGGTGGCGTGCTTCCAAGTACCGGTCTATTTCCTTCAGATTTTCATATTTCTGAGAATAAAGTTTCTTGTAATATTCATTAAGGATTTTTTGGATTTCTGATGAGTCTGTGGTTATTTTGTCTTTGTTGTTTCTGATTGATGATATTAGAGATTTTACTCTTTTTTTCCTGATTAGGTTGGCCAGAGGTTTATCTATTTTATTGACCTTTTCAAAAAACCAGCTTTTTGATTTATTGATCTGTTGTATTATTCTTTTTTTTTCAATTTCATTTAATTCTGCTCTAATTTTGGTTATTTCTTTTCTTCTACTGGGTTTGGGGTTGGAATGTTCTTCCTTTTCCAGTTGCGTGAGATGTCCCATTAAGTTGTTAACTTCCTCTCTTTCCGTTCTCTTGAGGAAGGCTTGCAGTGCTATAAATTTCCCTCTTAGAACTGCCTTTGCAGTGTCCCAGAGGTTCTGATAGCTTGTGTCTTCATTGTCATTTTGTTCCAAAAAATTGGTGATTTCTTTCTTAATCTCATCTCTGACCCAGCTATCATTCAGCATAAGGTTATTTAACTTCCATGTTTTTGTATGGGTATGCAGATTCCTGTTGTTACTCAATTCAAGTTTTATTCCATGATGGTCCGAGAAGATGCATGGAATAATTTCTATTCCTTTAAATTTACTGAGGTTAGACTTGTGACCTAAAATGTGATCAATTTTGGAGTAAGTTCCGTGGGCTGATGAGAAGTATGTGTATTCAGTTTTGTTGGGATGAAATGTTCTGTAGATGTCTGCTAAATCTAAATACTGGATGGTTAGGTTTAAATCTAAGATTTCTTTGCTCAGCTTCTTTCTGGAGGATCGATCCAACACTGCCAAGGGAGTGTTGAAATCTCCAACGATTATGGAGCTGGAGGAAATCAAGTTACTCATGTCTGTTAGAGTTTCTCTTATAAATTGAGGTGCATTCTGGTTGGGTGCATAGATATTAATAATTGAGATCTCGTCATATTGAGTATTACCCTTAACAAATATGAAGTGACCATTCTTGTCCTTCCTTACTTTTGATGGTTTAAAGCCTACTGTATCTGCAAATAAAATTGCAACACCTGCTTTTTTCTGATTACCATTTGCCTGAAATATGGATGACCATCCTTTCACCCTGAGTCTGTATTTGTCTTTTAAGTTGAGATGTGACTCTTGTATGCAACAAATATCTGGCTTAAGTTTTTGTATCCAGTCAGCTAACCTATGCCTCTTTAGAGGACAGTTTAAGCCATTCACATTGATGGAGAGTAAGGATAAGTCTGGTGGAATTTTGGGTATCGAGTTTTTCAAAGGTCCAGTGGACATTTTTAATCCTTTCGCCAGTGTGGAAGTTGGAGTTTGATCCGAAGTTTCTGAGTGAGTTTACTTTTGTGGTATAGGATTGGGTTGGTCATTGTGGAGGATAGGTCTGAGAACATCCTGAAGAGCTGGTTTACTTATGGCAAATTTTTTCAACATATGAATGTCATTGAAGTATTTAATTTCTCCATCATAGATGAAACTCAGTTTAGCTGGATACAAGATCCTGGGTTGAAAGTTTTTTTGCTTTAGGAGATTAAAAGTTGATGACCAGCCTCTTCTTGCTTGAAAAGTTTCAGCAGAGAGATCTGCAGTTATTCTAATATTCTTACCTTTGTACGTTATAGTTTTCTTTCGCCGGGCTGCTTTGAGAATCTTCTCTTTCATGTTAACTTTAGTGAAGCTAATTATGATATGTCTGGGAGATGGCTTTTTGGGGTTGAATCGTGCTGGGGTTCTGAAGCTGTCTGCTATCTGAATTTCAGATTCTCTAGGCATGTCTGGAAAATTTTCTTTCATAATTTCATGTAGAAGGGCCTCTGTGCCCTTGGCTGCCACATCATCAGCCTCCGAAATTCCTATAACCCTTATGTTATGTTTTTTCGAATTATCTGAGAGCTCTCTGAGTGAGTGATCCGTTTTTGCTCTCCATTTCTCTTCCTCTTTGAGAGATTGGGAGCGTTCGAAGACTTTATCTTCAATGTCAGAAATCCTTTCTTCTGCTTGCTCCATTCTGTTACTGAGGGATTCTACTGTATTTTTCATATCTTTGAGGGCTGTAAGTTCTTGTTTCAGTGTGTCTAAGTCTTTGGTGGTTTTGTCTTTAAATTCGTTAAATTCTTGAGACAACTTTTGAATTTCTCCTCGAATTCCTAATTCCATTTTATTAATCTTGTCTACAAACCAAATTCTGAATTCGACTTCTGACATCTCAGCCAGTTGTTTATGAATGGGATCTTCAATCACATCTGCCGTATCTTTTCTTGGGGGGGTTGATCTATTCTGGTTATTCATGTTACCAGAGTTTTTCCGCTGATTCCGCCCCATGGTTTACTCCCTTTGGTTTTTCCCCTGGGGTTTTATCGAGGGCCCGTACAGTGTTGTGGCCTGAGAAACTGGGGCCCTGTCTGGTGTGGTGGAGCAAAGTGGTTCTGTCTTGTTTTCAGCTGGTTTCTGTTCGATCCTATTGCAACTTCTACTCTGGCTTGAAGTCTCAGCTGTGTGAAAAAATCAGCAATTAAGTCACCCCGCCTGCCCACCTCTGGCCCCAGTTGGAAAAGGAGAATCAAACCTTCCTACAATCGCACACCCAGGGCACCACCTGAAAAGTCCTCAGTCTATTAGCCCAGTTCAAAAGGTCCGAATCAACTGTCTCAATCGGCACTTGTCTCAGGTGGAAGGGTTCAAGAGGTCTCTGGGAACTGGATCACAGGGGCCTGGTGACTCCTCTGAGACAGCTCACCCCAGTGCAGCGTGGAATCAGGAGGAGCCACCCCGCAAACAGAGCAGTCTGGGAAGGTTGACGTCTCCTTCCCCACTTTGCCCCTCCGTCGGACCCAGTCACTGGTATCTCTGCAGATGGCTAACCCAGTTGCCTGCAGTGAACAGACACTCCAGGGTTTGCACCTGCCTGAATCGCGAGGAAGTCTGCCAGGCCCCCGCAGACTGCCGCTATCTAGCAGGAGGAGATGGGGCCTGACATCTTTGAGTGTTTGATGCAGGTGATGGGAAGGAGGTGTTCACTCAGGCTTAGCCCCGTCCCTGATGGATGCTGCTAACAGAACAGAACAGAACAGACAACTTTGTGAGGTTCTGTCTCTGTTCCTGTCATCGCCTACAGGAGACGGGCTGTTTTGAGTTCAAACGTCTTTGCTGCTGGAGAATTGCGTCTGAACACCTCTCTGGGTCGGCCCCGCCCTGGAGGCTTCCGGGTTTGTGAGCCGTGTCACCAGTGGCCTCCTCTGGTTGCGCAGGGAGACAGGGGGTGTGGCCTCAGAATATCCAGAAGTGAGCGTTCTGCCGTTAAAGAAAAAACGGCTGTTGATCTACCTCCAGGGAACTGCTGCTCTGGTGTGGGCACTCAGGCGACCCTTTTCTCCTCTGTCCCGCGCCCCAGAGTCAGCACTGAGCGGCTGCAGTTTGTGCTGGGTCCACACCCCTTAAGAGATCCCCCAAGAATCAGAACTCTTGGGGGATGGGCCCCCAGACCCGGATTGGGAGTGGGGCGGGGGGAAGCTAGAGTTTCATTCAGTTTCACGCAATACTACGGTCCGGGGAGGGCTCCTGCACTGCACCGCAGGGAAGTGCCGCCAAGGCTTGATTTCCCCTCAGCGGAGTGCCCTCTCCTTGCTCACGTGTCCCAGAGTCAGCGCTGACCTGACGCAGCTCAGGCACTGTGCACTCCCCTCGAGAAATCACCCAAGGAGCCGAACTCCGGAGGGATAGTCCCTCAGACCCCGAGTGAGAGTAGGGGCTCTCAGCTCTCAGCGGGGAGGCCAGAGTCTTATTCAGTCTTGTGCCCGGGGAGGGCTCCTGCACTGCACCGCAGGGAAGTGCCGCCAAGGCTTGATTTCCCCTCAGCGGAGTGCCCTCTCCTCGCTCACGTATCCCAGAGTCAGCGCTGACCTGACGCAGCTCAGGCACTGTGCACTCCCCTCGAGAAATCACCCAAGGAGCCGAACTCCTGGGGGATAGGCCCTCAGACCCCGAGTGAGAGTAGGGGTTCTCAGCTCTCAGCGGGGAGGCCAGAGTCTTATTCAGTCTTGGGCCCCGTATGCCCGGGGAGAGTTGGTGCACTGCACCGCAGGGAAGTGCCGCAAGGCGTGACTCCCCCTCAGCCCGGTGCCCTCTCCTCACTCGCGGGCCTCAGAGTCAATGCTACCAGTCGCAACTCGGGGACTGTCCACTCCCCTTGAGAAATCACCCAAGGATCCGAAGTCCTGGGGGACAGGCCTCCAGACCTCAGTGGGCGGGAGGGGAGAGCCGGGGATTCAGGGTTGCCGGCAAAGGATTCCCAAAGTTTTATTCAGCCCTATGTCCGGCAGGAGAATGCCACGGCACCCCAGTAGGGGAGGTAGGTCCAGTTTTTAGAAGGTCTTTCCCGTGGAGTGTAGTGGGAGGGCCTTTAATTTCTGCCCGCTTGTTAAATTGTGGGGCTCCAGAGCCGGTCTCATGGGGGAGGGGGACTCCCGTCCGCTTGGTGGTGGATTTTGTACCTTTTGTTTGCGTCCTTGTGATCACAACTTGCCTCAGCGGTGTTGATGTGCGTTCTTCAGCCTTCTCTCTTGGTGAGGCTCAAGTCCACCAGGATACTTACTAAATTCCTGTCCCTTAACTCTCCTTCTGGACGGGAGCCTTTGTTGAAAGCTGGCTTCAGTCCGCCATCTTGTCTCCCTCCAGCTTATTTTTCTTAATTCAACAAGCATTTACGATCACAAACTATGTATCTGGCTTTTGAAAAATGGTAGGAAGGCTCAGACTGGAAATACATGATGCAGGCATTTCACCTAGTAGACGGGTCAGCCGATTTCCTGGATGTCTATGTGCTTTCTGTGGGTGTCTGGGCCTTGGTGTTGACAGAAGACACCATATTCTTCTCATGTTCTCTCCTGAGCACTGAAGCTTTTTTAGAATAAAATAAAGTCTCTCTTCCTGTCGTATATATTTTTTTTCATTATCAGCATTTAAACAGCAGCTGGTGTTGGAAGTGAAGGATTCTCTAAGAGATATCTGTTAGTTCTCAACAGTGTTTTGAGCCCCTCTCCCCTTTATGGGACAAAGGCCTTTTTATCCATTTGCATCTTATTAATATTATCACTTGCTGGGGTTATTGAGGTGGAAAAAAGTGAGGGGAACACTGGGATAGAATTTATTAATGTCTGTCTGGTAATAGGTGCTATGTTTTACTACATGTTGCACTCCAGCCACACAGACCTCCTTCCACCATTCACCTCACAGGTGTGCTTTCTGTTCTCTTCCCACCCACCCCCTTGCCTGGGTAATACCCACTCGCCTCTTCTTCCAGGAGGCCTTTTTTTTTTTTTTTTTTTGATGCACGAAAATAACTGAGACACCCCAGGTGCCTCCAGGGAACCCTATACTGGACCATAAATATCTCTTACTATGATATTTGCAGATAGACTAATGACTTCCTTCCCCCTGGGCCTGTAAGCTTTGTAAAAGGCAAAGAATTTTTCTTTTCTTTTTCTTTTTATTTATTTATTTATTTTTCAAATTAATATGAGGGTACAAATTTTTAGGTTACATTGTTCTCACTTCCAAGGTAAAGCTCAAGTTGTACAAGAGCCTTCACCCAGGCTATGTTGTCCATCACCATCTCTCCAGCCCCCATGCTCAGTTTATAATTACTTAGTTATCTCAAACAGAGGAATCAACTTTAAATAGGAGACCCAGCAAAGGGGCTGGAAGTCTATACAAATGGTTTTAGATCCTATAACCAGCATGGTGGGGCCATTTGCTTTGAGCCTGGCCCCCTTCGTGCCTAATAAAGCAAATTAAATTATTTTATTTACAAACTCAAGCTGTTATGCCCCAGTGTCCAAACAATGGAAATGTACACATGTGGGTCTCCACATTTCCTTTCCATTTAAAGCAATGATTCAACCAGGGTGCTGAGGTACAATGGGGTACGGTGAGAGGATTTATTTTATTATTTATTTTTTCTTTTTTGTGAAAAAATTTTAAAAGATCTTAATTTTTGAAGGAAGTTCAAAGCACAGTATGTATATTCTTTTCTGTTTTACTCTCATTTTAGACTGTAAAAGTATAAGTTTATTTTCTATTAGAGAAAAGGAAGAAGAGGATGGGGGCAAGAGTTAAGAAAGACAGAGAGCAGGGAGCAGAGAGCCGGGAGTTAGAGTGGGGTCTGGCAGGGAGATACTATTTTTTTTGAGCAACAAAATTTAAGTGTTCCATGGAAGTTTAACTATAGATCCAAGTGTGCCATGAGATAAAAGAGGCTGATTTTATAAAAGAAAAACACTGAATTAAAGTCTAATGAGGTCAGTCAAAAGTGGAGCTACATTTGCTATTTGATATTTATGTTATTTCCAACTTCTAAAAGATGAGGCCGTGCAGGGTAATACATACATGAAACCAGCTATTTTAATCACAAACTAAGAGCTAGGAGGGGTGGTTCACACCTATAATCCTAGCATTCTGGGACGCCAGGTGGATTGCCTGAGCTCATGAGTTCAAGACCACCCTGAGCCTGAGCTAGACCCCATCTCTAAAAATAGCCAGGCATTGTGGGGGGTGCCTATAGACCCAGCTACCCAAGAGGCTGAGGCAAGAGAATTGCTTGAGTCCAAGAGTTTAAGGTTGCTGTGAGCTGTGACACCACAGCACTCTACCGAGGGTGACAAAGTGAGACTTTGTCTCAAAAATGAATAAATAAATAAATACATAAATAAATCACAAACTAAGACACCATTAAGAGAGGAGAACAGAAGGCCAGCCCATGTGATCACTGCAGCACTGTATGGCAGAGGTCAGGGTTCAAGTGCAGGCCACGTGGGGCAAATGAGACTTTTGCTGTGGCCCTCGATCCAGAGCGTCTCATTCCCATATTTTCTGGTTCTTCCCTTTAATTTGTAGATGTATAAATCTAAAGGGAGAAAATCAATGCATAGTTCCTCATTAGTAGGATAATACAGAAGGCAGATATTTCTTCTTAGGTGTCTTTCTTTCCAATTCTTCTTTTTCTTCTTCTTTTTTTTTTTTTTGTTTGTTTAATAAAATATACCCAAAGATTGAATCCCATGATGGAATGACTACATAGAATGGCAATTCTGTCACCTCATTTGTAATAATAGTAAATATCTCAGCCAATGTGTCTCTGGCCATGAGGAGAGGGCATATTCCAAAAGTCTGCACCCCCGTGAATGCCGACCTTCATTAGTCAGCTGCTGTTTCATGAGATCCTCCACGGGCTTCGTAGATAGGGTTGTGCTGAGGCTTTTATCTGTTTAAAAAACACAGGAAGAGAACATCATATAGGCTTTCCACCTTAATCTACCTAATGTAAATTATAAGTCATTTGGTTTAATAATTACTTAGGGAGGGATCTCAATGTTTATATTGCTGACTTTGCTCCATCTAGCTTTGCTTCATCCTCTTTCTTAATACCTGGCTTAAAAAATAAAAATGAAGACATTTAATCATAACAACCACAAATCCAGAAATAACCTAGAAACCACATCCATGTTTTTATACAACCCATAAATCATCACAAGCAGGTCTTTCCTGCAGGGATTTCCCCAGATAGATTTCTACAAATTTCCTTGGTATTTTTAAAGTGCTTCAAACCCCAAAGCTTGCCTCTCTTTGTTTATCACTAAAAATGGAAGTCCTTCATCCAAATTGTAACATTAATGATTAACCTTTTTTCTCCTTTATTCTGGTTACCTGTCTTCCCTGGGAGCAGGATTGTGATCTCAAGAAATAGTAGCTACTTCTGTATTTTATTCATCTGAGTTAAAGTTTATAAACCAAGGAATTCATGACTTTAAAAAAAATGTCCCGTATATTAATCAACTGTATTAAGTTTTGCCATAGAAACATTCTAAGTCATATCAGTGGACTATCCCTGAAAATGGGTGATTGGAAAGAGATTATTAATAAACAACAGAAATTGATTGTTAATAAACAAAATAAAACCAGAATTATAAAGAAAAAAAGGTCAGTCTATATAGTGCCTAGTAAAGCATTCACTTTTGGGTACCTAAATAGAAACATAAATCATGAAACTAGGTCATGAATATTAAACCTGGATGCTAGCTGGGAAGGGAACATAGGTTCCGCATGGTCCTTAAACGTATAGAAACTTGAACATGAAACATTAGAAAAGTAAATACCACATATTATAAGTTAGTAAGCTTGGATGTAGAAAGATGATTAAGAAGAACAAAGAACATAAATATTTCAAATTTTAATAATTACATATATTAATATGTATAGAAAACAGTAATACCAAACTTTTATGATTTGTTCAACACGAAGCTAAATTTAGGTTTATAGAAAGTAAGTGATTTTAATGAAAAAGATTAAAGCAATAGTATACGATTACTCCAGTTATTACCAAAAATGGTATAAACAGCACCAAGATGATAAAATTGAGCAAATCCCTAGCAAAGTCACTGGCATGGAGTCACACCCATAGTTTGATTTAATTGTTATAGAACTGAAATCAATGTAATCATGCAAAAAAGAAAGTGTTGTGGGGAGGAGGAGACAAGATGACTGACTGAAGCCAGCTTTCCACAGAGGTTCCCATCCAGTAGGAGAGTTAAAGGACAAAAATTCATCAAGCAACCTGGTGGATTTGAGCTGCACTAAGAGAGAAGGTTGAAGAATGCAAGTCAACCCTGCTGAGGCAAGCTGCGACCACAAGGATACAAACAAAAAGTACAAAATCCATCACCAAGTGGGCGGGAGTCCCCTCCCCCATAAAAACAGCTCAGAGTGCCCCACAAACAACCAGGCAGAGTTCCAAAGCTCCTACCACTCCACTCCACGGGAGAGACCTTCTAAACACTGGACATACATCCCCTACTAGGGTGCCATGCCATTCCTCCTGCCAGGCATAAAACTGTATAAACTGTATATAGTCTCTACCTGGAATTCTGAGCTCCCAGCACTCCCCTTCACTCACACTGAGGCCTGGAGGCCAGTCTCTCTTGGCAGAGAGGGGACCACACCGGAGTGGCAGTTCCCTGAGGCACAGTGAGACAGCCATCTTTGGTGACAATACAGCCAGGCATAAAACTGTGTAAAGCTGTGTGTGTTCTTGGCCCACAACCCCAGGCTCCCAGCGCTCCCCACGCTCCGCTCTGCTCTGGACCCAGGGGTCCAGACTCTTGGGCGATTGCTCAAGGGGTGTAGACAGTGCTGGGTTGCAGCCAGTCGGTGCAGACTCTGGGGTATGGGAGCGGAGAGAGGATGGTTGGCTGGAGGGGAGCTACACCGGAGCAGACGTTGCCTGAGCCATAAAACAGCAGCCCTATTTGCTAGCAACACGGCTCACTACCGAATATTCTGAAGCCACACCCCCTGTCTCCCTGGGCAACCAGAGACTCCGAGTATAGGATTTGCCTGAGGCAACTCCAACTTGCAAACCAGGAAAACTCCCAGGGTGGGGCTGACCCAGAGGTCTGCTTTACTAAAACTAAGATGCACCAGGCCCTCAGGGGATCGTCAGCCTATAGACAATACAAGAGCAAGGACAAGCTGATTTGGAACTCAATTCAGCTTCTCTTCTGCAGGGGAACCACAGAGTTGTTCTGTTCTGTTCTGTCAGTAACATTAATCAGGGGCGAGACTGGACCTGAGTGAAAACCCCCCAACCTTCATCAAGAGTCCAAGGTTGTCAGGCCTCACCTCCTCCTGCTAGAGAGAGGCAGAGCGCAGCGGCCTGGCAGACTTCCTTGTGATTCAGGCAGGTGCAAACACCTAGAGTACCGATTCAATACAGGCAACTGGGTCAGCCAACTGCAGGGCTGTCAGTGACTCGGTGTGACAGTGGTGCAAGGTGGGAAAGGAGGAAGCAACCTTCCCAGACTGATCTATTGGCTGGATGGCTCCTCCTGACTCCACGCAGCACTGGAGCAAGCCACACCAGAGTAGTCACCAGACCCCTGTGATCCAGTTCCCAGAGACCTCTTAAACTCTATCACCCAAGACAAGTACAGACTGAGACAACTGATTTAGACTTTTTGAACTGAACCAATCACCTGAGGAAAAATCAGGTGGTACCCTGGGTGCATGGTGGGAGGAAGGTTTGACTTTTCTTTTCCAATTGTTTGCCAGTGGGGGGTGGGGTGACTTAATTGCTGATATTTCTCCACAGCTGAGACTTCAATCCAGAGTATCTGTTTCACTAGGGTGGAACAGAAACCAGCTGAAAGCAAGACAGGACCACTTAGCCCCCCACACCAGACAGGCCACCAGTTTCTCAGGCCACAACACTGTACAGGCCCTTGACAAAGACCCAGGGGAAAAAATCAAAGGGAGTAAAACAACCATGGGGCAGAATCAGTGGAAAAACTCTGGTAACATGAATAACCAGAATAGATCAAACCCCCAAGGAAAGATATGGCAGATGTAATTGAAGATCCTGTTCATAAACAACTGACTGAGATGCCAGAAATCGAATTAAGAATTTGGATTGCAGACAAGATTAACAAAGTGGAATTAGGAATTTGAGGAGAAATTCAAAAGTTATCTCAAGAATTTAATGAATTTGAAGACAAAACAACCAAAGACTTAGACACACTGAAGCAAGAATTTGCAGCGCTCAAAGATATGAAAAATACAGTAGAATCCCTCAGCAACAGAATGGAGCAAGCAGAAGAAATGATTTCTGACATTGAAGATAAAGCCTTTGAACTCTCCCAAACTCTCAAAGAGGAAGAGAAATGGAGAGCAAAAACGAATTGTTCTCTCAGAGACCTCTGGGATAATTTGAAGAAGGTCAGTATCCGAATCATTGGAGTTCCAGAAACAGATGAAGTGGCCTTGCTGGGCACAGAGGCCCTTCTGCATGAAATTATGAAAGAGAATTTTCGAGACATGCCTAGAGATTCTGAAATTCAGATAGCAGACAGCTTTAAGAACCCCAGCATGACTCAACCCCAATAAGACATCCCCCAGGCATATCATAATGAACTTCACTAAGGTTAATATGAAGGAGAAAATCCTCAAAGCTGCCTGGAGAAAGAAAACCATTACCTTCAAAGGGAAGAATATTAGAATGACTGCAGATCTCTCTGCTGAAACTTTTCAAGCCAGAAGAGGGTGGTCACCGACTTTTAATCTCCTAAAGCAAAATAACTTTCAACTCCAGATCTTGTATCCAGCTAAACTGAGTTTCATTTATGATGGTGAAATTAAATACTTTAATGACAATCATATGTTGAAGAAATTTGCCATAACCAAACCAGCTCTTCAGGATATTCTCAGACGTATCCTCCATAATGACCAACCCAATCCTATACCACAAAAGTAAACTCACTCAGAAACTTCGGATCAAACTCCAATTTCCACACTGGTGAAAGGATTAAAAATACCCATTGCACTTTTGAAAAACTCGATACCCAAAACTTCACCAGACTTATAAATATTCTCCATTAATGTGAACGGCTTAAACTGTCCTCTAAAGAGGCATAGGTTAGCTGACTGGATACAGAAACTCAGGCCAGATATATGTTGCATACGAGAGTCACATCTTAACTTAAAAGGCAAATACAGACTCAGGGTGAAAGGATGGTCATCCATATTTCAGGCAAATGGTAATCAGAAAAAAGCAGGTGTTACAATTTTATTTGCAGATACAATAGGCTTTAAACCAACAAAAGTAAGGACGGACAAAAATGGTCACTTCATATTTGTTAAGGGTAATACTCACTATGATGAGATCTCAATTATTAATATCTATGCACCCAACCGGAATGCACCTCAATTTATAAGAGAAACTCTAACAGACGTGAGCAACTTGATTTCCTCCAGCTCCATAATAGTCAGAGATTTCAACACTCCTTTGGCAGTGTTGGATCGATCCTCCAACAAGAAGCTGAGTAAAGAAATCTTAGATTTAAACCTAACTATCCAACATTTGGATTTAGCAGACATCTACAGAACATTTCATCCCAACAAAACTGAATACACATACTTCTCATCAGCCCATGGAACTTACTCCAAAATCGATCACATCTTAGGTCACAAGTCTAACCTCAGTAAATTTAAAGGAATAGAAATTATTCCATGCATCTTCTCGGACCACCATGGAATAAAACTTGAGCTGAGTAACAACAGCAATCTGCATACTCATACAAAAACATGGAAGTTAAATAACCTTATGCTGAATGATAGCTGGGTCAGAGATGAGATTAAGAAAGAAATTGCCAATTTTTTGGAACAAAACAACAATGAACACGAAATATCAGAACCTCTGGGACACCGCAAAGGCAGTTCTAAGAGGGAAATTTATAGCACTGCAAGGCTTCCTCAAGAGAACGGAAAGAGAGGAAGTTAACAACTTAATGGGACATCTCAAGCAACTGGAAAAGGAAGAACATTCCAACCCCAAACCCAGTAGAAGAAAAGAAATAACCAAAATTAGAGCAGAATTAAATGAAATTGAAAACAAAAGAATTATACAAAAGATCAATAAATCAAAAAGCTGGTTTTTCGAAAAGGTCAATAAAATAGATAAACCTTTAGCCAACCTAATCAGGAAAAAAAGAGTAAAATCTCTAATCTCATCAATCAGAAACAACAAAGACGAAATAACAACAGACTCCTCAGAAATCCAAAAAATCCTTAATGAATATTACAAGAAATTGTATTCTCAGAAACATGAAAATCTGAAGGAAATTGACCGATACTTGGAAGCATGTCACCTTCCAAGACTTAGCCAGAATCAAGTGGAAATGTTGAACAGGACCATATCAAGTTCGGAAATAGAATCAACCATACAAAACCTCCCTAAAAAGAAAAGCCCTGGACCAGATGGTTTCATGTCAGAATTCTACCAAACTTTTAAAGAGGAATTAGTACCTATATTACTCAATCTGTTCCAAAAGGTAGAAAAAGAAGGAAGACTACCTAACACGTTCTATGAAGCAAACATCACCCTGATCCCCAAACCAAGAAAAGACCCAACAAGAAAAGAAAATTATAGACCGATATCACTAATGAATATAGATGCAAAAATATTCAACAAGATCCTAACAAACAGAATCCAACAACACATCAAACAAATTATACATCATGACCAAGTTGGTTTTATCCCAGGGTCTCAAGGCTGGTTCAATATACGTAAATCTATAAATATAATCCAGCACATAAACAAATTAAAAAACAAAGACCATATGATTCTCTCAATCGATGCAGAAAAAGCTTTTGATAATATCCAGAATCCCTTCATGATCAGAACACTCAAGAAAATCGGTATAGAAGGGACATTTCTTAAACTGATAGAGGCCATCTACAGCAAACCCACAGCCAATATAATATTGAATGGAGTTAAATTGGAATCATTTCTGCTCAGATCAGGAACCAGACAAGGCTGCCCATTGTCTCCATTGCTTTTTAACATTGTAATGGAAGTTTTAGCCACCGCAATTAGGGAAAAAAAGGCGATCAGGGGTATCCAGATAGGGTCAGAAGAGATCAAACTTTCGCTCTTCGCAGACGATATGATAGTATATCTGGAAAACACTAGGGACTCTACTACAAAACTCTTAGAACTATCAAGGAATACAGCAGCATCTCAGGTTACAAAATCAACATCCATAAATCGGTAGCCTTTATATATACCAACAGTAGTCAAGTTGAAAAAGCAGTTAAGGACTCTATCCCATTCACAGTAGTGTCAAAGAAGATGAAATATTTGGGAATTTACCTAACAAAAGACATGAAAGATCTCTATAAAGAGAACTATGAAACTCTAAGAAAAGAAATAGCTGAAAATGTTAACAAATGGAAAAACATACCATGCTCATGGCTGGGAAGAATAAACATTGTTGAAATGTCCATACTACCCAAAGCAATATAATTTCACTGCAATCCCTATTAAAGCTCCACTGTCATACTTTAAAGATCTTGAAAAAACAATACTTCATTTCATATGGAATCAGAAAAAACCTCGAATAGCCAAGACATTACTCAGAAATAAAAACAAAGCAGGAGGAATTACACTACCAGACCTCAGACTATACTACAAATCGATAGTGATCAAAACAGCATGGTATTGGCACAAAATCAGAGAAGTAGATGTCTGGAACAGAATAGAGAACCAAGAGATGAATCCAGCTACTTACTGTTATTTAATCTTTGAGAAGCCAATTAAAAACATTCAGTGGGGAAAAGATTCCCTATTTAACAAATAGTGCTGGGTGAACTGGCTGGCAACCTGTAGAAGACTGAAACTGGACCCACACCTTTCACCATTAACTAAGGTAGACTCTCACTGGATGAAGGATTTAAACTTAAGACATGAAACCATAAAAATACTAGAGGAGAGTGCAGGGAAAACCCTTGAAGAAATCGGTCTGGGCGAGTATTTTATGAGTAGGACCCCCCCGGGCAATTGAAGCAGCTTCAAAAATACACTACTGGGACTTGATCAAACTAAAAAGCTTCTGCACAGCAAAAAACATAGTAAGTAAAGCAAGCAAACAATCCTCATAATGGGAGAAGATATTTGCAGGTTATGTCTCCGACAAAGATTTAATAACCAGAATCCACAGAGAACTCAAATGCATTAGCAAGAATAGAACAAGTGATCCCACTGCAGGTTGGGCAAGGGATTTGAAGAGAAACTTCTCTGAAGAAGACAGGCGCACAGCCTTCAGACATATGAAAAAATGCTCATCATCTTTAATCATCAGAGAAATGCAAATCAAAACTACTTTGAGATACCATCTAACTCCAGTGAGACTAACCTATATCACAAAATCCCAAGACCAGTGATGTTGGCGTGGATGTGGAGAAAAGAGAACACTTTTGCACTGCTGGCGGGAATGCAAATTAATACATTCCTTTTGGAAAGAGATATGGAAAACACTTAGAGATCTAAAAATAGATCTGCCATTCAATCCTGTAATCCCTCTACTGGGCATATACCCAGAAGACCAAAAATCATATTATAACAAAGATATTTGTACCAGAATGTTTATTGCAGCCCAATTCATAATTGCTAAGTCATGGAAGAAGCCCAAGTGCCCATCGATCCACGAATGGATTAATAAATTGTGGTATATGTACACCATGGAATATTATGCAGCCTTAAAGAAAGATGGAGACTTTACCTCTTTCATGTTTACATGGATGGAGCTGGAACATATTCTTCTTAGTAAAGTATCTCAAGAATGGAAGAGAAAGTACCCAATGTACTCAGCCCTACTATGAAACTAATTTAGGGTTTTCACATGAAAGCTATAACCCAGTTACAACCTAAGAATGGGGGGAAGGGGGAAAGGGATGGGAGGGAGGGGAGAGGTGGGTAGAGGGAAGGGCATTGGTGGGATTACACTAGCGGTGCATCTTACAAGGGTATATGTGAAACTTGGTAAATGGTCTGTGAAGCTAGTGAATGATGTCCCATGATTATATCAATGTACACAGCTATGATTTAATAAAAAAAAAAAAAAAGGAAGTGTGGTAATTTGGTTCATCAGTTAGCACATTTTAAATAACATCACCAGGGAAATAATAGTTCCTTAACATTTTGTTCTTAGTCTTTTAACGTTAATTATTCTATTCAATAGTACATTGATTAAATCAATGAATATTTTATTAAGCATCTACTACGTACAAGGTATTCTCATAAGTAATCTCTGGAAATATAGAAATCTTTTCTGCTTTTTTTTGAGACATGGTCTCACTCTGTCATCCTGGGTAGAGTGCCATGATATCAAAGCTTGTAGCAACCTTAAACTCTTTGGCTCAAGCAATCCTCCTGCCTCAGCCTCCTGAGTAGTTGGGTCTACAAGCCCACCACCATTCCTGGCTAGTTTTTCTATTTTTAATAGAGATGGAGTCTCGCTCTTGTTCAGGCTGGTCTTGAAGTCCTGCCTTCAAGGGAGTCACCTGCCTCGGCCTCCCGGAATGCTGGGATTACATTTGCGAGCCACCATGCTCAGTCTAGAAATCTTTTAAAACTACACTACTGTCTTTCTTTTCAAAACTTTTTGGCAATGTTTGTTATGAAAAGTAATAGTTTCACCATTAATACAGATAATACATAGAAAACATTAATAGTTCCCAGCAACTTACTGTTCAGATATAGATCAAAATGCTACCGAATTTTTTTTTTCTTTCTTTTTCTTTCTTTATTGGTGGGGATTCATTGAGGGTACAATAAGCCAGGTTACACTGATTGCAATTGTTAGGTAAAGTCCCTCTTGCAATCATGTCTTGCCCCCATAAAGTGTGACACACACCAAGGCCCCACCCACCTCCCTCCTTCCCTCTTTCTGTTTCCCCCCCATAACCATAATTGTCATTAATTGTCCTCATATCAAAATTGAGTACATAGGATTCATGCTTCTCCATTCTTGTGATGCTTTACTAAGAATAATGTCTTCCACGTCCATCCAGGTTAATACGAAGGATGTAAAGTCTCCATTTTTTTTAATGGCTGAATAGTATTCCATGGTATACATATACCACAGCTTGTTAATCCATTCCTGGGTCGGAGGGCATTTAGGCTGTTTCCACATTTTGGCGATTGTAAATTGAGCTGCAATAAACAGTCTAGTACAAGTGTCCTTATGATAAAAGGATTTCTTTCCTTCTGGGTAGATGTCCAGTAATGGGATTGCAGGATCAAATGGGAGGTCTAGCTTGAGTGCTTTGAGGTTTCTCCATACTTCCTTCCAGAAAGGTTGTACTAGTTTGCAGTCCCACCAGCAGTGTAAAACTGTTCCCTTCTCTCCACATCCACGCCAGCATCTGCGTTTTGAGATTTTGTGATGTGGGCCATTGTCACTGGGGTTAGATGATATCTCAGGGTTGTTTTGATTTGCATTTCTCTAATATATAGAGATGATGAACATTTTTTCTTGTGTTTGTTAGCCATTCGTCTGTCGTCTTTAGAGAAAGTTCTATTCATGTCTCTTGCCCATTGATATAAGGGATTGTTGGCTTTTTTCATGTGGATTAATTTGAGTTCTCTATAGATCCTAGTTATCAAGCTTTTGTCTGATTGAAAATATGCAAATATCCTTTCCCATTGTGTAGGTTGTCTCACATCACCCTGAGATAATTTTTTTTTTTGAGACAGAGCCTCAAGCTGTTGCCCTGGGTAGAGTGCCGTGGCATCACAGCACACAGCAACCTCCAACTCCTGGGCTCAAGCAATTCTCCTGCCTCTGCCTCCCAAGCAGCTGGGGATCACAGGTGCCCGCCACAATGCCCAGCTATTTTTTGGGTTGCAGCTGTCATTGTTGTTTGGCGGGCCGTGCTGGATTCGAACCCACCAGATCAGTTGTATGTGGCTGGCACCTTAGCTGCTTGAGCCACAGGTGCCAAGCCACAATTTTTTTTTTTTTAACCAAGGATTTATCTAATACGATCCCACAGGATGTTCACCTTCTCCACCATCTATTGAGTTTTCTAACACTCTCTATCAACAAGCCCATGAAAACATGTAATCTTCATCACGTACTCCAACCCGGGCCCTGACACCTGCATCTGTGCTTCATCTGAACACAATATACTTCCCAAGACTCCAGAAATAACCACCTGGAAGGGTGAAACAGGAAAGGATTTTTGCTCCAGGAGTGATATGATTGAACTTATATTTTAGAAAAATTATGCTGGTCATGCTAGGAATAACTGTTTTAAGAAATCAGAGGTCCAGAGGTGTGAATATGAAGAAAAAACTGCAAGGGACCTGGAGTCACAGCAGTGGGAATATCAATGACAGATTGGCCCTGAGTTGGTGACAACTAAATCTAAGAGGGAAAAGTAGGATCTGAGAGAGGCATTAGAAATTTCTTTTATGGGCGGTGCCTGTGGCTCAATGAGTAGGGTGCCAGCCCCATATGCCGAGGGTGGCGGGTTCAAACCCAGCCCCGGCCAAACTGCAACAACAACAAAAATAAATAAATAAATAAATAAATAAAAGAAAAATCTTTAAAAAAAAGAAATTTCTTTTATTTTTAAAGCATTTTCTAAAGTTTAATTTTTATTTGTAGAACTAATTTAGCATAAACATGGAAGAATAAATTGTATATATGTAAATATGATGGGCTAGTTAAGATGAAATATTCATTTATATTTTTAATTTCAGATTCATATGAGGGTACAAACGATAAAGTTATGATGTTTGAGTTTGATAGGTCAGGTCCCTGTTGTAGTTGTGCCCCTCACCTAGGAGGTGTGCCACGTACCCCACAGACCCTTACGTTGTGTCCATTAGGTGAGGGCACACCTATCTTAGAAATTTCTTAAGTGACAATAACTAAATCAGGAGCCTAGGAAGATAGGAGACTTTGGGGAAAACAAGTGAATTCAACCCTGGAAATGCTGACTCGGAAGTCCCATGGATGTCTGAGTGAGAAATACCCTGTGGATTTAATCCTTGGAAAACAAACCGTGCAGAAACGTAGGTGTGGTTTATTACCATACTGTGGTCCAGACCCTGTCAATGGGGTTAGTCCAGAAAAAGATTAAAAATGGAGGAAAAAAGAAAGAGCTAGAACCAACTGGATTCTAAATAGCGCCTTCTTTTTAGAGATAGTAGAATTAGTGAAATAAACTGGGAATGAGGGTTTCTGGCCTAAAAGACAGAAAAAGAAACTGGAGCCCAGATGATAAGAGATAAAAAAAAAGTCAATAATTCTTCTTCTTCTTCTTCTTCTTCTTCTTCTTCTTCTTCTTCTCCTTCTCCTTCTCCTTCTCCTTCTCCTTCTCCTTCTTTTTGAGATTGTCACCCTGGGGAGAGTGCCATGGCATCATAGCTCACAGCAAACTCAAACTCCTGGGCTCAAGCAATCCTCCTGCCTCAGCCTCCCGAGTAGTTGGGATGAGAAATCCCCACCACTATCCCTGGCTAGTTTTTCTATTTTTAGTAGAGATGGGGGTCTCACTCTTGCTCAGGCTGGTCTTGAACTTCTGAGCTCAAGGGATTCATCCTCCTCGGCCTCCCAGAGTGCTGGGATTACAGGTGTGAGCCACCTTGCCCAGCCTGTTTTATAGGTTACTAATTTAACTGCTTACAGAGATTCTGAATGCAAAACAAGAAGCTAAGTTATTTGGAGCCATAAGAGTTGAAGAATCATCAGAGTATGTCCATACTTTGACCTACTTATTCTCCCACCTCTACTGTTATCAGCCTCATCTATGCTGCTACGATCTTTCACCTGCATTGTTAAAATAGCCTCCTAACTGGTCCTTGATTTTTATCTTTGTTCCTCTACAGACCAAACCCTGAAACCAGAGGCTGGGATCCTATCAGCTGTTAAGATGGATCAGGCCAGCTCTGCACCAAGCCGTTGATACCTTCCCATCTCGCTCTCCATAAATGCCTTTGTGATGGTTCTGATCTAATATGATGCTGTCCTCTCAGTTTCTCAGTTATGGGTCTCCTATGTCCCTGCTTTTCCTCCAGCAAGCAGAACATTCTTGCCTTAGGGCCTTCTGCTGCTCCTTTCCCTCCCATGTCCACCTGGCTCCTGTCCTTCCTCCCTTCAGGGCATGTCCAAATAGCATGTTAACAATTAAACGCTCTTGAGAGTGAAACCTCCCCTCACTCCTCTCCAGCATTCTACTCTTTATAGCATTTATCTCCTAATATACCATCTGAATAAACTTTGCAAACTCTTAGAACAATGCTTAGCACGTAAGAAACACAGAAGTGTATTCAAAAATAACAGGTAATGATTTACACGTTTGGTTTATTGTCTGACTCTTCAAGGACAAGGATTTATGTTCCTTTACTTTGCTGCTGTATTGCAAACTAAAAGCACCTACAGAACAATGAGTAGCACATGATACCTGCTCAAAAAACATGTTGAATAAACAGAAATATACAAGATGTAGGCCGGGCACAGTGGGTCACACCTGTAAACCCAGCACATCTGGGAGGTCCAGGCAGGTGGATCCCTTGAACTCAGGACTTCGAGACCAGCCTGAACAAGAGTGAGGCCCCATTGCTACTAAAAATAGAAAAACTAGCCTTGAGTGCTATCAAGTGCCTGTAGTCCCATCAACTCAGGAGACTCAGGCAGGAGGATTGTTTGAGCCCAAGAGTTTGAGGTTGCTATGAGCTATGACGCTGGGACACTCTACCCAGGATGACAGAGTGACACTCTGTCTCACACACACACATAAAAATTGTGTGTATATATATATATATATATATATATATATCGAGAGAGAGACAGAGAGAAATATACAAGAAGATATCCTAGAAAGGGATTCAATTTGTTAAAAATCAATTCATATGTTTTGAAAAAAAGAAACCATCCAATAAACCCAAGTCCTCCAAGACCCCTCTCTAAGACGAAATGTTAATTACCATTCAAAATTCAAAACTCTTTGCAATATGCCAAAAGGTACATTTGTCTCAATGACAGTGTTCTGAGCTGCCCTGAGGAGCAGAACTCTTGGCTCTCTGCTCCCTGGTGTGACTCTCCAAATAGTTGTTTAACACAGCTCCACATGTTCAAATAAAAGAGAAAAGGTACTTGTCCTTGTTCAGTTGCTAGATAGTAACTGAAGAAAAGACGAAAATTCAAGGTGTCAGCAAGATGCAGTAGGGCACAGTCAAAAGACAAAAGATCTGGAATGAGCAGATAATCTAAGCCCTGGGCAGCCTGGAACCCGGACCCTTCAGGGTGGTCTGTTCCACCTGCATGCTCTCTCTCTGGTCTGCACCTTCCCTTCTTTATTGGGTGGTCTGTTCCACCTGCGTGCTCTCTCTCCGGTCTGCACCTTCACTTCTTTATTTGTATCCAACTCTGTTTGTCTCTGCTCATATGTCTAGAAAAAAGAACTATGGGCATAGTCTATTAGTAAAAATAAGCCAATCTTATTTAAATTAATCAAAATATATTCAGAAGATGGTGTTAAGCACCTTTTTTTTTTTTTTTCTTTTTTCCTGAGACATTTTCTCTGTCACTCTGGGTAGAGTGCTGTGGCATCATCATAGCTCACAGCAACATCAAACCCTTGGTATCAAGTGATCCTCCTGCCTTAGCCTCTGGAGTAGGACGAACTACAGGCACCCACCACAGCACCCAGCTATTTTTTTAAAGACAGAATCTCACTCTTGCTCAGGCTGGTCTCAAACTCCTGAGCTCCGGCAATCCTCCCGCGTCAGCCTTCCCGAGTGCTGGGATCACAGGTGTGAGCTGCCGCGCCTGGCCTGCCCCTCTTTCTTGGCTTCATCACATTGCCTCCTAGGGTCTAGATCAGGCGTCCACAAACTTTTTAAACAGGGGGCCAATTCACTGTCCCTCAGACCATTGGAGGGACGGACTAGAGTTAAAAAAAAAATACTATGAACAAATTCCTATGCACACTGCACATATCTTATTTTGAAATAAAAAAAAACAAAACAGGAACAAATACAATCACACCGCCTCATGTGGACCACGGGCCGCAGTTTGAGGACCCCTGGTCTAGATCTTGCCTTGGACAAGCAGGGGAGTGTCCCTTCTCCCTGGCTCCTTTGTCCAGGTCTATACATCCTGCCAGAAATCTTGGGGACCCAGCTGTGCCTAGTGTGGACTCCCCAAATTTCTCTTGTCCAGATCTCACAGCACGTTCTCTTTTATTGACATAACTTCTTTCTATTCCACCCGTTGTGTCCAAGTTATGCTCTAAGATTACCAATGTTAACAAGAGAGGCCTTTTTTGTCTTGGTGCCCAGTTCTAGCACTTGTTGGATGGGCAGGCTCTCTCGACGTCTTCCAGTGTTTGGAGCTGTCTCTTGCTCAGAGATTTGCGTACACAAATTGTAAGAACACAGCCTACAATAATGCCTTGACAAATACCAGTTTTGAAGGCATGAAGGTCCTTTAACTACTTTGCTGATGACACACTGAATTCTTCAGTGAATTCCATATCCTAAATTTTATGGAATTTTAAGACTTAAAGGGAAATTAGAAATTTGAATCTAGCCAAATCCTTCGTACTACAAAGGGCAGGGAGGGGGTCTCTGGCCCTTTTACTGAATAGTTTCCTTCTGTTCCACCCTGTTACATCAAAGTTATGCTTCAAGAGATTAAGGAGAGAGAGAGCCATGCCCAGTGGCTCATACCTGTGGTCCCAGCACCCTGGGAGGCTGAGAAGGAAGGATCCCTTGAGCGCAGGAGTTCCAGACCAGCCTGAGCAAGAGCAAGATGCTGTTTCTAATAAAAATAGGAAAAACTAGCCGGGCGTGGTGGCAGTGCCTATAGTCTCAGGAGGCTGAGGCTGGAGGATCACTTGAGCCCAGGCATTTGAGGTTCCTGTGAGCTATGATGATACCACAGCACTCTATCCAGGGTGATAGTGTGAGACTGTCCCCCAAAAATTCTTTTTAAATATTAAGGAGAGAGGGACTCCATTGTGTTAAGGGTACCAGGTTCCTACATTTTCCCTTCAGGGAGCTGATAGGCAGTTCCAAGTAGCCACCAGTTTATTTTCGGGGAATGACATTGGTCACCTTGGTGAGGTAGAATATCCAGCAGTGCACCCTTCTTTCTCAGCTCCCCAAATAAGGGCAACACCATCTACCTGTAAAACACCTCTGCAGAACATTTAGACATTGTGGCCTGTTAACATCTGTTAATTCCTAATTATGAAAGGATGCTTCCAGACTTATCCATGCTTAAAAGAGTGAATACCTGAAACATTCTTTCACTTGTTCCTCTCACAAGTGTTATCAGCATCAAGAGCATTGACTTTCTTTTCTTTTCATTCTTTCTCTCTCTTTCTTTTTTTTATTTTTGCAGTTTTTGGCCGGGGCTGAGTTTGAACCCCCCACCTCCGGCATAAAGGGCTGGTGCCCTACTCCTTTGAGCCACAGGTGCCGCCCCTCTTTTTTCTTTTGAGACAGAGTCTCACTCATTCTGTCACCCTGGGTAGAGTGCTGTGGTGTCATCATAGTTGACAGCAACATTAAACTCTGAAGCTCAGGCAATCCTCCTGCTTCAGCCTTCCAATTAGCTGGGACTACAAGACCCCACCACACCTGGCTATATGGCAGTAATTTTCAACCGGAATGCCCTGAGAGGATTCTAGATGTGCCTCAAAAATTTTTAATTTAATGTATTAAATTATTTTTAAAAGAAGTTCAAAGCACAGTAAGTATATTCTCTTTTGTACTCTTTTTTCTTTTTTTTTTTTGATCCACATAATGTAAGTGTGCTGTGGAAGTTGAACTATAGGTTTAAATATGCCGTGATAAAAAAGGTTGAAAAACACGGTTTAGAAATATAAATGCCGGATGGGAGCACAGTTCTTGCACTTAAGACAGTAATGAAGGTGACAGACAATTGAAGAACCTGCAAAGGAGAGCTCTATGTGCCCTCAGGGTGCTCTGAGAGCAAGAAGCAGGGATCCTAACCTAGGAAGGGTGTGGACATTGAAGAGAATCAGAGGTTTCTAAAATGATGGATGCATTTACTATTGGTGGGACTACAAACGAATACAGCCTCTTTGGAAGGAAGTATGGAGAGTCCTCAAAGAACTCAAAACAGACCATCCATTTGATCCTGCAATCCCATTACAAGGCATCTACCCAAGAGAAAAATAATCATTTTATCATAAGGATATTTGCACTAGATTGTTTATCGAATTTCAATTGACAATCAGCAAGATGTGGAAACAACCCAAGTACCCATCAACCCAGGAATGGATTAATAAACTGTAGTGTATGTACACCATGGAATACTATTCAGCCATTAAAAAGATGGAGAACTTACTTTTTTTTTTGAGATAGAGTCTCACTTTGTCACTCTATGTAGCATCATAGCTCACAGCAACTTCAAATTCTTGTGCTTAAGCAATCCTCTGGCCTCAGCCTCCCGAGTAGCTGGGACTACAGGTGCTCACCACAGCACCCAGCTATTTTTTGAGACAGGGTCTTGCTCTTGCTCAGGCTGGTCTTAAACCCACAAACTCAGGGCAATCCACCTGCCTCGGCCTCCCTGAGTGCTGGGATTACAGGAGTGAGCCACTGTGCCTGGCCTGACCTTATATCTTTTGTATTAACCTGGATGGAGTTAAAACACATTCTTCTCAGTAAAGTATCACAAGAATGGAAAAGCAAGTATCCAATATACTCAATACTAATATGAAGCCCGTAGATGATCTAATACACTTCCACACATGAGAAAACTCAAAGGAGAGGGAGGAGAGAAGAGAGGAGAGGGAGAGTGGGGGATGAGGGGGAGCAGAGAGGAGGGAGGGGGATTGGTAAGCTCTCACTTAATGGGCACAATGTGGGGGCACATGGCACACCTCCTGGGTATAGGACACAACTACAAGACAGATCCTACCTAACAACCCAAACATTGTAACCTAATCATTTGTACCTTCATATTAATCTGAAATTTAAAAGATAAAAAAAGATAAAACACAAAAAGAATTTAAAAATAAAATGATCAATGCATAACCAAAAATCTGAACGGTCATCGGGAGTTTCTGGGGGAGGTTGTTTGAGAAACTACCAAAAGAGTTTTCTAGGCAAGAGAATAATATAAATAAAGGTCTATAAGTGAAAAAGAACAACGGAAAGAAAATCAACACAGCCCTGGTGTAAGTTAGGATGGGGGTAACAGTCCCACTGGGGGGCAGGGGGGTTAGGCAGAATAAATTGAGGAATTTGGGCTTCTTTTTTCTTTTTTTTTTTTAATGAGACAGTGTCTCACTATCTTGCCCCTGGTAGAGTGCTGTGATGTCATAGCTCACAGCAACCTCAAACTCTTGGGCTCAAGCAATTCTCTTGCCTCAGCCTCCCAAGTAGCTGGGACTACAGGCCCCTGCCACAACGCCTGGCTATTTTTTTGTTGCAGTTTGGCAGGGGCTGGTTCCAACCCTCCACCCTTGGTATATGGGGCCAGCGCCCTACCCACTGAGCTACAAGCACGGTTACCCGTGTTTGGGTTTAATTCTCAGAGGAATAGGGAGCTGTTAGAGAGGTTTGAAATAAGAGTGGTCAGAGATAAAATCTGTTTCAATAAATCACCTCTTCACTAAATGGGGAAATCAGAGGAGCACAGGGAATCACAAAACAGCACCAACTTCCCAAGAGGTAATATTCTACAGTGTCGAATCCAAGAGGGCTTTTAAATAAGCATTTTTGCTTATGCATGATAGGAGACTATTAACCTCATCAGGTGGAGGCCCTTGACAACAGTTTCTACTCCAGATGAGCACAGCTCGAGAATGAACTCTTGGGTGCATGATGATAGAAACAGCAATCCATGTCAGAAAAGAAAAAGGGCAGGCTGGGTGCTGTGGCTCAGGCCTGCAACCCTGCACTCTGGGAGGCCGAGGCAGGAGGATCTCTCGTGCTCAGGAGTTCAAAAGCCGCCTTTGCAAGAGTGAGACCCCACCTCTACTAAAAATAGAAAAACTAGCCAGATGTGGTACTGGGCATCTGTAATCCCAGCTACTGGGGAGGCTGAGGCGGGAGGATTATTTGAGCCCAGGACTTTGAGATTGCTGTGAGTGAGCCTGGGGCCATGGCACTCTACCCAGAGTGACGAAGTGAGACTCTGTCTCTGAAACAAACAAATTTAAAAAATGACACATCTTGGCCAGTCACTGTGGCTCATGCCTATAATCCCAGCACTTTGGGAGGCCAAGGCAGGTGGATTGTCTGAGCTCATGAGTTTGAAACCAGCCAGAGCAAGAGTGAGACCCTGTCTCTAAAAACTAGCTGAGCGTTGTGGCAGGTGCCTGTAGTCTCAGCTACTTGGGCAACTGTAGCAAGAGAATCACTTGAGCCCAAGAGTTTGAGGTTGTTGTGAGCTACGACACCACGGTATTCAACCAGGGGCAAGAAAGTGAGACTCTGTCTCAAAAAAGAAAAAGGAAAGAAAAGGCACATCTTTACACCCTGACCTTTTTCATCCTGTCTGAGAACATTTATTTATATTCAGGCCCAGAAGACTAGCCCGGCTTGGCAATGATTATGTACAGAGTGGCAAGAACTCTGAAGCTAGAAGCAGTGGTTTTCAACTTGTGGGTTGCGACCCCTTTTTTACAATGAAAATACATTGCAGCATTAGGAAGGCTGAGAACTACTGGTAGAGAAATCTGCTTTGGTTCTCAGCTTGAGAACATTACCAGCCTTAGGTTGTGTAAAGCTTCGATGAAATAAAAACAAGTGGGAAGGGCAACACCTGTGGCTCAAGGAGTAGGGCCCCATATGCCTGAGGTGGCAGGTTCAAACCTGACCCTGGCCAAAAACTGCAAAAAAAAAAAAAATAATAATAATAATAAAATAAATTAATTAAAAACAAAACAAAACAAAAAACACAAGTGGGAAACATTTTGCACACACTAGGTGCTTAAAAATCTTTTCCCTTCAGTTACTTTGTTTCTTAGCTCCCAGCTGGCCTCTGAGCAGAAGGAGGAACCCATTACCTGGCAGAAGATCCTCATTCTCGTGGCCATTCCCTGTGCTCCTCGCCAGAAGTTCTCTCATCTCTACCCTCTTCCTCAGATTATATTACCATGGGTTTGCACAACAATCGCTGTCATACAGCAATAATTTACCACTTATAAAACAAGCTTTCCGCCCATACGTAACAGAGACTTGCCCCATTACACTCTCTCTGTACTTTCTTTGAATATGTATTTGACCTCAATTATTCCTTTTGATAATATTGTAAGGTTGATTGTTGCATGTAGTAATCAATAGTTGTCAAAAAAAAAAAAGTGCCCTAGATTCAGAAAAGTTATATGGGTTAACTTAGGCTTTGAACATATAGCTGCTCTTTTTTTTTTTTTTTTGAGACAGAGTTTCACTCCATTA
Source organism: Nycticebus coucang (assembly GCF_027406575.1). Lineage (NCBI taxonomy): Eukaryota > Metazoa > Chordata > Mammalia > Primates > Lorisidae > Nycticebus > Nycticebus coucang. Next base: position 105,167,878 of record NC_069780.1, on the reverse strand, counting down.
CCCTGGGTAGAGTGCTGTACCATCATAGCTCACAGCAACTCCTGGGCTCAAGCAATCCTCCTGCCTCAGCCTCCTGAGTAGCTGGGTCTACAGGCACCCACCACTGCAACCCCCTAGTTTTTCTATTTTTAGTAGAGATGGGGTCTTGCCCTTTCTTGCTCAGGCTGATCTTGAACTCCTGAACTCAAGGGATCCTCCCACCTTGGCCTCTCAGAGTGCCGGGATTACAGGCATGAGCCACCAGGCCCAGGCCTACCTCATTTTCCAAAGAGTTCTATCCTCTCTCCAAAGAGCACCTCCTAGCAAAGGTTGCAATGAGCATATATTTTAAAGAATATTTTTAGTTTCTTTTAAATATTATTAGGACCAGAGAAGCATGGACTTTTACCAATGTACATTCAGTCATCCATACACCATTAGATGTCCTTTCACACATATATTTAGTTCTCTATATGAAAAACTAAAGAGGAGTGGTGGTGGTAAGATGTTCTCATAAAGTTGACTGCCAAATGTGGTGCACAGATTACCTGAATCAAATTCACCTGAATACTTCTATACTTTTTTTTTTTTTTGCAGTTATCTGCCATGGCTGGGTTTGAACCCGCCACCTCTGGCATATGGGGCCGGTGCCCTACTCCTTTGAGCCACAGGCACTGCCCTCACCTCAATACTTTTTAATAGAAGATTTTGGGGGGGGTCCCAAAACTTTGACCCGAGTCACCAATAATATATGGGGCAGTAGCTTTTCAGCTTTTCACATCACCCAGCGGATTTATACTTTGTCAATCACATAGTCTATCTTTTTCATGGCCCCCCAAATTGATTTGGGGCAGGTCCTCCTTATCTTGTATATAAAACAACTGGTTTATAACCAGAGGGGCTGACAAGAATGTTACAAATAGTGATTTAGATTTAACAGCTGACATATCCAGGTGTTCCAAACAGTGGGATTTTACACATACTGCAGTGATTTTCAAGTGGTGTGCCCCAGCAGTGTGCGGGGGGGGGGGGGGGGGGGAATTTTTAAAGATCATGAATTAAATTATTTTCAAAAGAAGTTCAAAGCACAGCAAGTATGTTCTTTTTTTTACTTTTTTCTTTTTTGATCCACATAATGCAAGTGTGCTGTGAAGTTCAACTCTGAGTTCAAGTGTGACATGAGATAAAAAAGGTTGAAAAACACTGAAATACCGTGTATAACTATTCAGCCAAGAATATGCTTAACTATAAGCCATTCCACGTTTCTGGAACTGTGCTGTTGAAAAGGATATCACTTCTAATACAGTGTAGCCATAAAGTTTGTGTGCAATTTAAACAGTTGCATTGCACACAAACTTTATGGCCACCCTGTATTTTCTGGAAATTCTGAAATTCTGTCGTTTATAGAATTCCCCCCAATGAACTAGCTTTGATAACAAACCCCAACAACAAAGCACGTGACATTAGTTTGATACAACTCTTTATCCTGATGATTCAGCTTCTGTTTCATTCTAAATTTTTAAATAACTGCGTTTTACTTGTTTTAAAGCCAAAAAAAAAAAAAAACCTTGCAGATAATATTAGAAAAAAGATCAACTTTCACTATTCTAGCACTTAGGATAAAAATCTTACATCCTATTCACCTTCCATTAGGCAGCTTAGGGTATGACACACGGATAATGTCATTACCTAAATACACACACTGTGCCATGTAAAGGGATTGACGTCTTTATTGGAAGATTTGGGTACAAAAGTTATTTCCTCTGGGTGGGGCAGTGTGGTTAAGGTTCACGTCAGCCAGTATCATTCAGGTAACTCAGGCAGAAAAGGTGTTTGAAAAAGCAAACCAAGTGGCAAAAAATCAGGTCTGAGGGGAGGCAAGGAGGATGGAGGACATGTACTGCTCTAAAATCCCCAGGCGTCCTTGGTCCGGCGAATAGACAGAGATCAGCTCATGAGCAAGCCCAGTAATGCTTCTTAATTAGTAAGACAGACTGGCTTTCTGCTCCTTGGCTGGAGAAAAAAGAAATACAGGCTTTGCGAGCCATGTCCTCCAGCTCAGTGACATTTTGCACATTTCACTTGGCCCTTCGGTGACAAATGCACCTCCTTAAGGAGGTGTGTGAAGAAGCAAGAACAATCGAAAAAAAAGAAAGAAAGAAAGAAAAATAAAGAAAAAATACCCTGCCAGCTCTAAATCAGCCACGTGGAGCTGCTGCGGCAACCGTGGCCCCAACTTCCTGGTTTGCTCCGCTTAAGCCCAACCGGGAGGCTGGGGCTTCGGGCACTGCGTGTGTGTTGGGGGGCGGTGCGCTCTTCAGGGCAGGGGTGGGAAGGACCGAGTTGGGGTCGGCAATGACGGTAAAAGTTTGGGGAATCTGACAGCTTGAAGGGGCTGAGCTGTATGCAGGGCAAAGGCTAAGGACCAGGCTGTGCGGACAAAGTGTCAGTTGGTGCCAGGGAATGGGGGGGGGGGGGCTCGAGGGGGTGGGTGCACACCTGCCGAGCAGGTGCAGGGGAACCAGGCGGAGCAGAAAGCCTCCCGCGGGCCAGCCAGGGAAGGAAAAGGAGACGAGGGGAAGGGCGGAGGGGGGAGAGGGGCTCTGGGAGGGGAAAGGCGGGGAGCGGAGGGGCAGAGAGGGGGACGGCGGAGTGAGGCGTGGAGGTGGGGCGGAGAGGGGAAGGGCCGAGGGGGGAATGCGAGCGGGGGTGGAGAGGTGGGGAGGGGCGGGGAAAGGCAGGAAGGGCGCGGGGCTGAGCCTGGGCAGGCGGGCCGGAGGGGAGTTCCGGGTCTGGAGCCCGAGCCGGCGGGCGGCTGCGACGCGGCAGGGGTGAGGGGGGAGGAGGAGGAGGAGGAGGGGAGAGCCGCGGCGGCGGCGGCGGCGGCTGCGCCGGGCTGCGAGCGTGTGGCTGCCGGAGGAAGATGAGGCTGAAGATCGGCTTCATCCTGCGCAGTCTGCTGCTGCTGGGGAGCTTCCTGGGGCTGGTGGTGCTCTGGTCGTCCCTATCCCCGAGGCTGGACGAACCCAGCTCGCTGAGCAGGATGCGGGTGAGTGACCCGCCCGGCCCCCTCCCGCGGCGGCTACCGCCGGCAACTTGTTTTGTCCTTGCGCGCGCGCGGAGCCTGGCCAGCGGGGTCTCGTAGCCGCAGGTGGCGCAGGCGGGATCTGGGGGTGTCGGCCGTGGGTGAGGGCGCTCACCGGTCCCCGCCCGTGTGTCTCCCTGTCTTCCTCCCGCTTCCTCCCTGCCGCCGGCGACACCCGCTCCGGAGCCACCGGAGAACAGGGGCCCTGGGGGCGGGGTTTCCGCCGGCCCGGAGCCCGACTCTGGTGGCTGGGGGCCGCGGAGCTCGCGTCCAGGCTGCGGCCTGCGTGTGGCGCGTGCAGGCCTGGAGGAGGCGACATGCGGCCGCCGCAGGTCCGCGGGCCCGGCCCCAGCGTCGTGTCTTCCCGCCCGCCCGGGTGTCCGTCGCCTCCCCTTCCACCGCCTCCGGGCGCAGGGAGAGGCTCTGGGAGGCCCCGCGGGACCTGGGAGCAGGGCAATCGGCCCGAGTAGCCGGGGTTGGAGCCGGGCGGGGTGACGGCCCGGGTCCGATCGCGTCCCCGCCTCCCCGCGTCCCCTAGCAGCGCCAGGGGATCCCCTCCGGCGCTCCGACAAGGCCCAGGGGTCGCAGACTCTGTCAGTTCCCGGCTCCAGAAACTAACTTGTGCCGCCACCGGAGCGCGAGTGGTGGCTGCGACATCCGCTGGCTTGGGGGGCTTTAGGCGGGCAAGCGACGAGAGACGTTGGTTAGCAGCAGCCGCGCGGCCACCGCGGCGTCGCTGACCTAACCCTAACCCCATCCTCCAGCCTGGAAATCCCCTAACCCTCCACCGCCAACCAGGGGGCATCGCCGTCTGCTGCAAACCCCCTTTGCAAGTGTGATCCGCGCTGCCAGTGTCTTCATTAACTTAACTCCTAGGAAACTTGGCGAGTTGGGCGGCGAGAAGGCTCGTGGTGGTGGTGATGACTATTACAGGAAAATCCCAGGGGGACTTTCTTTGATCAGCGTTTGTTGCCTGAGGCATCAGATGAGCTTTCATCTGCCTATGTTCCTAATTTGGGGTCATTGCAGCAGTGGGGGGTGTTCCTCTTTGTAAAATATCTGCGGTGGTTTCCCACCCAAGTCATTCACATTGAGATAAAAAGTATACTGTTTTCCTTTTCAGGGTGTTCTCTGGGCTGTAGAGCAGCGGGGGTCAAACTTTTGACCATTTTTTTGCTCTTGAAATGATTTCTTGACAGAATAACAACTGGAGGTTGCAGGTGTCTTGAGAGTATTTTGTTTAAGGTCAGCAGAATGCCTTTTTTGAGTTAGAAAATGGGAGCCTCCCTCCACCCCCATTTTCTGGCAGAGAAACTCAGACTGCCAAAACCAGTCCATTCAGAGAGAGTCCCACAGTTGGATGACATGGTGAGGCTTTTACAGAGGTGCTGGAGCGTCATCATCACTTGTTATTTTTATTAAGAGCTGATACAGGGTAAGCTATATCATGCCCATTTAGTAACTATGGTGATGGTACAGAAGGTGGTGATATCTTGATTTTTTTTTTTTTTGGTCCAGTCTATTTGGTTAAGCTTGTCAGTGGAGCCAGTATCATTTCAATCACTTGTCAAAGACAGAAGCTAGATTTTTAAAGATTTACCAACATACTGAACATTAAAAAGAATAATTGGGTATCAGGAGAACAAAGGCCCTTATACTAGCCTCCAAGGCAAACAGTTGAATCATGAGCTTGGAAAATAAAAGTCTATAACGGAATGTGGATAGATATTTAGCCTTGGTGGTTCTATTATGACGTTCAGTACTGGTGAGAAGCTGTGTGTAAACTGATGGCTCTGTAGGTACAAATGCCATTATACTATAGTCAAACCAGCAATGACACTGAGGTCAGAACATCCATAGTAGGACTAATTCAGGAACTGCTCGTAGGCCAACAGGTTTTATGTGATAAGCAAACTGGCAGGTTGGAAGGAATGCATTTTAAACAAGGGTTAGTGGCTGGACTGATGCCATGTTCCACTTTACCAATGCCAATTTATCTTGGTAATGATGGCTGCAACCTGGAAAACTCTGCCCTTGACCATAACATTTTATTTCAGGCGGAAGCTCCCTTAATGCAATTTAGGATAGGTCACTCAGCAGCGAAGGTGTAGCATGTTAAGTGGTCAGTTCTCAGTTTCTCAAGCTACATGCCTCAGGACTGGGTTACGTTTTCTTAGCTATTCTCAGTCTCTCATCCTCCCCCACTTTACACAAGTTAAAATAAAAAATTTTAAAAACCCACATTATCAAGTCTAAGAAATGTGGGGTTTATGGACCTGAATTTTTTTTTTTTAAATAGGATCTCACTATGTCGCCCTGGGTAGAGTGTCCTGGTGTCATCACAGCTCACAGTAATCTCAAATTCCTGGGCTCAAGTGATCCTCCTTCCTCAGCCTCCCGAGTAGCTGGGACCATAGATGTCCACCACAACCCCTGGCTGGTTATTCTGTTTTTAGGAGAGATGAGGTCTTACTTTTGCTCAGGCTGGTCTGGAACTCCTGAGCTCAAGGGATCATCCTGGCTCGGCCTCTCAGAGTGCTGGGATTACAGGCATGAGGCACAGGTCAGCCATCCCTCCTGAAATAAATGCAAACTTCTCTGTGCATTTGCATTTCCTTTTCTCAGTGGAAAATTGAAGCTTTCCTTTTTGCTTTCACTCTCAAAAGTGTCCTGGGTTGGATGTTAAAGTTAGTCTACAGTCACCTCCCTTAAAAACCTGGTCCTAGATAACCAAAGTGACTTAAGAACCTTTTCAGCACAGGTCTGTGGGCAAACACACAGATAAGCAATTGCAGCAGGTCAGACAAGAACTGCCTTAGCTGATTCCACTGTGTCCTGCGGGATCAGAGAGACAGCAGAGCTCAGGCTGGGGAGCTGGGAGCCGTCCACAGGGCCCGTCTCCAACAACTTGTTGGATTGCTGAGGAGAGGGGGGCAGAGATGGATGCAGAAGCAGGAAAGATAGTGGCCAATCCTGGGGAAAGCTGGAAAATTGAAAGTGAGGACCTTGGAAAGATGCAGTCTGAGCTGGGAAGGACTTTGAATGCTGCGAAAGGGCAGAGCGAGGCTATAAGGAATCATCTGGAAACAGTGCAGGCTAGATTTCGGTGAGCAGAGAATTGTTTCTGGAGGACAGAATGAGGCCTCAACCAGGAAGGGCACCTGGAAACCAAACACGGAGGAGAGGTTGTGGAAGTACAATTGCCCAGCAGGGAGGAGAGTCTCACCTGGTGGAGTGGGAGCGGAGCCAGGCTGGGCCACTTACGAGGAAAATCACTGTCTCAGGCAGTGGTTCTCAAACTTTAGCAGGCATAAGAATCTCTAGAGAGTGTTTACACTAAACATTTTTTTGGTTTGGGCATACGAGCAGTTAACAGACCACGCGTAAGTCCAGTGAAGGTGTCCAAGGAGGTGGAGGGCAGAATAGGAGTCAAAAACGGATGGGAAGAGTGCAAATCCTTGGCAGGATGGTGATGTCTGAAGCTCTGGGAGTGGGTCACTGGATGAAGGGAGAGGTAGAAAAAAATCCTATGGAGAATGGCTCCTTTTGGGCACCAGGAGGGGAGAGGTGAATTAATGTACAGGCGTAAGAAGTAAAATGATTTGGGGAATGCTGCCCTCTAGAAAACACAGGAAGAATGTTAAGGGCAAGCGCATGTAGACTTGTAGAGCGTTGTGACACGTAGACTCAGTTCACTGGATCTACATGTCACGATTTTTGAGAAAGAACCAATTAGAATTAAGGCTGAAGCAGGTGGCTGTCCCCTAACCTCCCAGTGGTAGTTTGGTCTGGAGAGAGGTTACATTAACATCATCATTGCATCTCAGTTAATAACATGTTCTGAGAAAACTCACTGAGATGATAAAGAAGTTCAGGTGGTAATTGGTTATCATCGCTCTGAAAAATACAAATAGAAGTTGGATAAGAGACCCATAACTATCAAATTGAGCAATAATCATATAGTTTTGATAATATGTGAATACTGTACAAGCTAGATATTCTAATATGTTTATAATACATATTTGGCATTTTTGCACTCTCTTGGTTGAAATCCACTGCTTTGTGAAGCTGCAAATGGAAAGACAGTGTAATATTTGGGTTTAGGAATACATTTGGGCCTCCCAAGGTACATACTACTCTCTTCTATCATAAATTTATATGCTTAAAGATTATCTGGCCGAAGCGTGATTTGGTGTTTGTAGTTCTAAACTTTATGAAATTGCTTTATATGCTTTAGTGCTTAAGTATTGACTTACTATGAAAACTGTGTATTCACTGTATATTCTTATAAAAAGAATTGGTATCGATTAAAGAATATGTCTCCAATAGAAAATACATTTTATCCTGAGACTACTAGGCAGCTTTTCAGTTTTGAATATGTGAATTTGGCTTGATGTATATTTAAAGAAAAAAACAGAATGGTAAAACTATGCTCTAGCATTTCAATTATCTTAACGTTTAAATATGAGGTTTACTCTTTAATTCTAATTCAACCCTATGATCCCGAAAGCTTGAGACAAGCTTGAACTGAAATTACCCAGGTTTTAAGTCTTTTTGGGGAGGAAGAACTAACTTTTTAGTTGCTTCATTTGCTAGGAATCCAGAATATTTCAAGATGAGAAATGTTCTCATTTTGGTGCCATTATAAATTCCCTTCTGGGCTCCCCCGCCTTTGTAGCCGTTCCAAGCTTTGCTCCTGAGAAGCATTTAAACACGCCGTTAGGGAGGCCTGACTCAGTTCACTGAATACAAGAACTCATATGCTGAAACTTGAGCAAAAAATTAACTTTTTATATTGTCTAATTAGGTTTACAGAACTGCTGCATAACGGCCTGGCTTCCCAAATCTAGAAGGTACAATTAACTGCAGTATTATATCAGTACTGACTCGTCCGCTAATAGGCTTCTAAGCAAAGCAATTGGAATTTGTTACCACCAAGAATATTTTAAATGGATGAATTAAAATTAAGTCACACACTGTTGGGAACTAGTGTGAATTAGAACTGAATAGATGACCTAATTATCCTTTTACATTTTTTTTTTTTTTTTTTTAATTTGGCCAGGGCTGGGTTTGAACCCGCCACCTCCGGCATGTGGGACCGGCGCCCTACCCGCTGAGCCACAGGCGCCGCCCTCCTTTTACATTTTTAATTTTTATTGATTCCCAGGGATTAGGAATACCTTTGGGCCTCATGAGGTATACACTTCTCTCTTAAGTAGTAAATTTACATGTGTAATGGTTACCTATCTGGCTTAAGCTTAATTTGGCATTTGCAGTTCTAAACCTTATGAAATTATTTTATATGCTTAAGTATTGACTCACTATGAAAACTGTGTGTTTACTGGTAAAGTGTGTACCTTATAAAAAGAATTGGTATTAATTAAAGAATATGTCTTCAATAGCATTAAGTAAGAAACTCCCACACCTTTTTTGAGTTGGAGGATCACTCTTGAGAGGAGGTGGGTGTGTCTGCATGTCTGTTTATTCTGTTTGTTATTCTGTTCTATTAAGCTGTTTGTAATTTTCCTTTGACTTCTGATTTTCCTTTAAATAAAATTAACCAAAGGAAGAAAACCCGGTAAGTGAGCAGGGGCAAGGTGTGGTGGCTCACACCTGTAATCCCAGCACTCTGGGAGTCCGAGGTTCATCCCTTGAGCTCAGGAGTTCCAGACCCACCTGAGCAAGAGTGAGCCCCTGCTTCTACTGATAATGGAAAAATTAGTCAGGTGATGTAGTGAGCGCCTGTAGTCCCAGCTACTTGGGAAACTGAGGCAAGAAGATTGCTCAAGCTCCAGAGTTGGAGGTTGCTGTGAGCTATGACTCCATAGCACTCTACCCAGGAAGACAGAGTGAGACTCTGTCTAAAAAATAAATACATACATACATAAATAAATAAGCGAGCAAGTATCTTTTACAACTGCAGATGCCCAACTTCTGTTGGAGCTGTTAATGTAAAACTAGCCCATTGAAACAATCAGGTACAGTCCCCCCTGTGTCAAAAGACAAGTCCCTGTGTCAAAGCACTTGAAGTGCTTAGAGGTTCTTTCCTTGTCAGCATTTACTGTTGCACTTATATTTTTTACTCTGTTGAATTTGAAGTGAATATTTTATATGCATTTTTATTAACATCTATTATTGCAAAAATAGTTCCCTTACAGCCCTAGTATAAAACAACACTACCAATATACTTAGATGAATCATGGAAGTGTCATTTTGCCAGAATATATCAAAGGTATCTGGGCAAAGAGGTTCAAGCATAAAATGGGAGGGGAGGGGCAGCACCAGTGGCTCAAACGAGTAGGGTGCCAGCCCCATATACCAGAGGTGGTAGGTTCAAACCCGGCCCCGGGCAAAAAAAAAAGGGGGGGGGGAGGAGCATGGGGGGATTCCAATTCTGTAGTAATTATGTAAACATTTCAAAAAATGACTCAGGAACAATCTAGTGAGGTTGAATCAATGAAGGTATTTTATTTGTTTTGATTATTTAATGCTGTTATGAAAAATGTATAGTTGCCTAGGGAAGTTTACCCGGCCATACACTGTACTGTACTCTGGAGTTCATTGTCAGTAACAGGCCTGAGTACTTATGAAATCAAAGCTACATTTTGCATAGCCATTTCAAAACTTGTCTCAGGCATTCGACATTTGTTTTACTAGGTATGCAGGTTTTAATTATGCTTGCCTGTGTGACTTAAATTCTTACTCTTCCCGGCAAATTTTTCTTCTAGCAATTGATAGCATTTTGCCATGCCATTCTTACCAGGTGGCTGATCATTATGCTTCTTAAACTTTAACTAATCTAACAGGTTTAATCTTTTTATGTTTACCACAGCAAGGTACACTATGGAGGTCTTAGTATTTGTTACCCTTACAGCCTGTTTGCAGGCTTTTACATCTTTCGAAAGAAAATGTTTAAAACTCTCGGTTTAGAGATCTGCTAATTCTTGCCAGAATGACTTAAAATGAGTAATAAAAAAATCCATTAGATTTTTGGGAAATAAGCTGTCAATATGGGACAGAATAAATGACTGCACAGTGCTTTTTAGAGTAATGGAGTAGAAATGACTGGAGTCTTATTACCTTACACATGCACATTTTTCTTCTATGGCAAGATAGAAGAAAGTTTTTAAACTAAAAGACCACTGTCAGGATTGGAAACTCAACTCTGATCACTTGCAATGTATAATTAGATTTTCACATTGTCAGAGTGAGGAAATAACAGGCATGCACTTTCACTAACTGTTGCTCCCTATGTAATGGCCTCAGAGGATATTTTAAGTTCAGTATTTGCCAAAGAAGGTCCGGGGAGAATGTTTCTATTTTGGTGATCAAGTGAAATAAATCTGCTTACAGTTCAGTATCTACTTTTAGCAAATACTTTTGTAAAATTCTGTATTGTAAAAATGTGCTACAAGGGGATGACTTCCAAATACCTTAGTATTTTAAAGAAATTCATTTTCTGTATGAAATTAGGATTTCTCTTTGTGTAGCTAACGTGAAGACTATAAATCCCACCACATAGAACACTTCCTCTATTTTAAAATAAATGGAGGGTCTGTGAACACATATTTGTTAACTTAGGCGATTTTGTAGAGTGGTGTGTCGACCTGCAGACATACAACAGCCTGAAATACCCTGCCTGTTCCTGTGGCCTTCAGAAAGGAGGTGATGGCTGTCTGTTGGAATACATATAGACCACATTGTCCTGCTCAGATTATTTTTTCACACTGTCCTGTTTGAAAATCTGAACAAGGTTTTAATGATGTGGCTTAATTTTATTTCCCATTAATTACGACTGTTGGAAGAATGCCAGCCACTACTATGATTAACCTGTGCCTGTTACTAAATCAAAGCAACCCGTAGCCAGAGAGTGTCATAGATAGTTTCACAGTGGTACCCTCAGTCGCTCATAATCTTTGACCTCTGCTCAATTAACTGGTGACACCGAGAAAAAGGTAAATGTTAAAATCTTTGTTGTACTATAGCAAAAGGTGCTTGAAACCCCATCTCTACTAGAAACAGAAAAACTACCTGGCTGTTGTGGTAGGCGCCTGTAGTCCCAGCTACTTGGGAGGCAGAGGCAGGAGTATCACTTGAGCCTGAAGTTTGAGGTTGCTGTGAGCTGTGATGACACCATGGCATTCTACCCAGGGTGACAGAGTGAGAATCTGTCTCAAAAACAAACAGACAAAAAAATAAAATAAAATGAGAGATAATGAACCTTTCGGAAAATTTCTGCTCAGCGTAATCCCTGTGCACGCTTCCTCACTGCTTTTCTCCCCCGCTTTACTTTTTTTTTTTTTTTTAAGCTGCCTTGAGAGGCTGTTGCATCCTGTAAAATGTCCCAGACCTTGAGAGGGATGAATAATGAAAGTTAAATACCTGGGTGATTGACTAGGATCAGGGAAAGATCCTGGGAAAGGATCTTCAATCCCTAGGAAAGATTAGGGATTTGGTTTTCTGGCACAAGTCTCCTTTCTGTCAGCGGACTGCAGATTATCCTAAATCATGGGCTTAATTTAACACGGCCTCATATATATGCAGTGATGGAAATCACATGTAAATTCCTAAGTGGAACATCTCGATAATGTTAGGAAAAGCCGATTTAGAGCCCTGGTGTCGATACTTTGAATAATTAATATTCCGAAAGTTTGACACTGATGTTTCAGTCTGCTTCTCTGCACTGTCAGCTGACACTTGTTCCAGTTGTACACTATAATCACTTTCAAGTGGTAAAAGAAAAGATCAGAAAATATATAATGCAAAAAAAAAGTATCTACTGCCTTATTAAGTGAAGTTTCAGATTTATTTTTTGTGCTTTTCATTTAGATATATATTCAGTTTACTTTTTTGCAAAATCCACAGGCCAGAACAGATATTAGAACGTGTCCTTATGTAGGATTTCCCATGGGAACATTGAAAAACATTGGTAATAGATTAATTGACACTCGGAAGTGAAAAAGCAGAAACCACCATGTCTGAGCTGATTTGTGATGAGGCAGTTGCATGAGAAATTTGCTGTTTGAGTTGCCTGTTGTTATCAGTCAGAAATCACAGAGGTGATGTGTGATTCTGCCTTGCTCGGACAAGACTTGCCTTGGTGGAATTCACTGGTCTGTGCAAGTAAGTGGTGGGTGCACAGTGTGCATTAAATATGTGAAGGGTGGATGGTGTCCCCTGTTCTCCAAGGAACAGTGTCTCTTAGATAGCATCTGAGAGCAGGTGGAAAAATTCCTTGGGGGAGAGAGAGCCAGTATAATTTAGAATACTACAATTACTTCATTAAGAGAAATCCCTGATCTTAAAGAATAAAAGGACTACACTTCTATGATTATTTTATAATGGTGCCCAAATGCTTTCTGCCCCCGGCAGTGGAAAGAATTAAAATATTCGTATTAAATATTTAGCACAAGCCAAAAGGTACCAACAATCAGAAATACTAAACTTAGAATTTAGTTACCAGGAAGTAGGGAGGATTAAATCCATGCTACCAGGAAAGTTTTTTATTCCCGTCTATCAGCCTTCCAGGCCACCCATCTCCTGCTCTTGCTGTTACGGGAACTGTGTGTCTTCAGGCTCAGGAGACTCAGCAGATCTCATGGTTTGGGGATAAGCTGATGTTCTAACGATGTTTTCTTGTCCCTCACTGTCTTCTTAGGATTTTGAAAATCCCAATATGTCCATAATTTATTCAAAAGGTTGCCAGAGAAGTTACGTTCAAGTTCATTTGTTATACTGTTCCTTACTAGAGCTTGGGCGTAGGGCAGGGAGAATGGGCTGGGGGATGTAGGCCACCTAAAGGGAAGAGGGCCTTCCCATACAGGGCAAGGTTGCGGGTTTAGGCCACACACTTGTCCTGGGCTTGAGGACAAGGAAAGATGAGGCAGTGGAAACCACAGATGTTTTTTCTTTTTAAAAAAGCATCATCAGGCAGTGTGCAGTGGCTCGCACCTGCAATCCCAGCACTGTGGGAGGCCAAGACAGAAGGATCACCTGAGCTCAGGAGTTGGAGACCAGCCTGAGCAAGAGTGAGACACCCATCTCTACTAAAAATAGAAAAATTCGGCAGGCGTGGTGGTGGGTGCCTGCAGTCCCAGCTACTCAGGAGGCTGAGGCAGGAGAATCACTTGAGCCCAGGAGTTTGAGGTTGCTATGACACCATGGCACTCTACTTAGGGTACAGAGGGAGACTCTGTCTTAGAAAATTAAATGAAATAAATCATCAGGTCAATAACCATGAATATTAATCCCCAAGAACTCTAATATTCTGGAGAAAGTACATGGATGTTTAATATTCTTTACTGTGTGATTTAGCTCCCTAAGGGCAAGGTGGCAGCTGGCAGGTTAAAAATAAAAGCTGACATCATTATACAGTAAAAACATAATTGGGCTCTGATGGGTTAAAATCCTGGTGTGGTCAGGATTAACGAGCTTTCCTGAGCTGGGCCTAACAACTTACTTTCTCCAAGCTTCCTTTTCCTTATCTGTAGACATAAAATCAACTTCCTATGGCTTTCATTGTGTAGTTTTCACAGCTACTCAGACAGGGTTTAACTTGCACTCTTATGCATATTACAAGGTGCGAAATATTTACAAAATATTCTCTTTGTATTGGCCAACTCTTTGTAAAGGTTTGCAGTGAATATTTTATAAATTAAATATATTTAGCTACAATTTCCCCTTTTCCCTATATATGGTAACTGTTGGGATACTCTGTATTTTTCCTTTTTCCCTTCCCTTTTGGATGAGCATAATAATAATTTGTATAGTTTTTTTAAGACTGCTGAACAGAATAAAAACTACTTTCTCAAATTTATTATGCATTCACTATTTTTAATTATAAGTGAAAAGGGCTGAGTATTATTTTTTCTCCTGCACTTTCATACTTTTCCATTAAAAGTTACATCCTTCCATGAATCAGTGTTCTAAAACGGGGAACAGAAGCTGAGCGCCTATTTTTCAGTGGTTAGAGCTCCAACCCTGTGCACCAGGGGTGATGGGTTCGAATCTGGCCCGGGCCTGCTTAACTAAATTAAAAAATGAAACGGGTAAGAGAAAAATAATACTATTTATTTACTTTTAAAACACATTTATATTCAGAAAGAAAGGATGTGTTCATTCTATAAAAGATAAAGTGAAAGTAAGAGAGAAACTAAAAGTTGCCCATAATCCATCCCACCTAAAGATAATTATGATTTGCTGTTTAGTTATTTCTTGCCCAGGTTTAAGTACTATCTGTAGACATAGACCACAGTATGTGTGTGTATATACTACTTGTGGATTGCCTTTCTAACTTTACTGTAGAAATATTTTAATTGTTTGAGGGATATGCACTGTTTTATAAACTAACCTTACTTTACTAACTAGTCATTTCAGCATGAAATATTTAAGGAAAGAGGACATGAGGAAAAAAAAATACCCATGTCCTGGGGAATTACAAATACAAAATGTCACACCACATTTGCATTTTTTTTTTAACCTGCCCTTGGGGAAAAAAACTTAGGCATGATTCTGAGTTTTGTAAGATGGTTTATAAGACTTGAGCTTTTTCTGGCTAAACCTCCAATGAACAAAAACAATAGCAATCTGAGCGAGAATAAAACCGGAAGAGCAACCGTCCTATGGAAGTTACTTATTTCAGTATCTCTTCCTTATTTTCACCCCCGCATAATCCACATGCTGATTCTGAGTCGTGGCTGCTTGAGACTAAAAGCTTTTAAATGTTTTGTCTACTGAGTTGCTGTTAAGAAATCTAAGTCATTGCCAAATTATGAGATTTGGTAAATACATTGTTTTCTTTATTTTTTATTTTAATTTTTTAAATTTTTAAGTTTTTTTGAAACAGAATTTCACTCTTATCACCCTCACAGCAACCTCAAACTCCTGGGCTCAAGCATTCCTCCTGCCTCAGCCTCCTAAGTAGCTGGGACTACAGGCGTCCTCCACAGCACTCAGCTAGTGTTTTCTATTCTTAGCAGAGATGGGGTCTCCCTCTTGCTCAGGCTGGTCTTGACCTACTGAGCTCAGGCAATCCTCCTGCCTTGGCCTCCCAGAGTGCTGGGATTACAGGAGTGAGTCACTGCACCTGGCCTGGAATAACATGCTTTCATAAACATTTTGCCAGCATGTAAAACCAAAGCTATAGGATGTATATTGCATGGGTGAATTTTTCTACATGAGCACAATTGAAGTGTCTTAAAATATTAAACTAATAAAGTTTGCGGTGAGAGCAACACCTTTTCTATTGGAAACCTTCCCTGCAGAATCATGGTTATTCTTCCCTTGCTCCAAGGAACTTCTGAGTACAAAATTAACATCATCTGTCTTGAACGTTTTTATTTCCTGTTTAAGGTGCACAGATGCCTCTGGAAGGCCTGGAATGGTATGTGCTGGGAGCATTATTTCTATCACCATCCTCAGCTGCCTGGTGGAAATATTGGAAGGCTGGACAACTCATTATCAGCTGGCTGTCTTCACTCTATGTGAACATAAGGGACGATAACTCGATGTTTGAGGAATAAGAATATAGATTTGGCTACTGTGAGAGAAATCTAGAAAGTTAGATGTTTTTTTCTCTTACTGAGATACCCTCAGTGATCAAGGCAACCCCTCATGGTCTCATTTCTCTGCCCCTGTCTGTAGTTTGGAAGAGACAACCCGGTCCTGTGGACACTGTCAGTTGGAACAGGAGGACTGAAACTGGATCAATCATATTCTTTGTCCTGGGACACCTGAGCCAGGCATTGGTGGTCACCAGAGAGGGTATGGACTTGGTCCGTGGACACATAGCAATTAGGCATTAAAGTCACACAAAAGGCGAAATTACAGGGATGGGGGTAAGACCTGAAAATCCTGCCAAGGAATCTAGCCAGCAGGGAAAGGAGTGAGGCAGACTCTTTCCAGAGTGGAGATAAAAGGTGATACGGAGAGGGACAGACAGACAGAAGATTCTCCCTCTGCCTTCAGGCCTCTGACTTCTGCAGACCCCCAGTCTGTCCTTCCTGCCCATCAGGTGCTGCAGTCTGTGCCTGAGTCCTGCTTATATTAACAGACATTACTAACTTCACTGGCATAGATGGATTTCTGGATCTGGCATGCAAATCATTCCACCTCCTGCTTTAACCCAAAGGAATTTGCTGTTAGGGAAAGAAACTTCATTATGCATCCAGAAAGGGGGATTGGTGAGCGGGACCCCCAGATCTCATGGGCAAAGTTGCTGTCACCCAACTTATCTGTCTCTCCTTCCACCTTATCACTCCCCCCACCCTAATATTTTTTTTGAAGTGTGTCACCATTGAGCAAGATGAAGCCTGTTTTTGTGTAAGAATAAAACTTGATTTTCTATAATTATTTTTAAAACAGTTCATGGCTTTGTGTGTTTTTTTTTTTTTTTTTGACAATAAAGAATGATTCTGTGAAGGCTATGTTAACCAGTTAGATGAAAATATTTCAAATTATATATAAAACCAGCACATTGTACCCACAATTGCATTAATATACATAGCTATGATTTAATAAAAAAGAATGATTAGCTGTAATACATAGTATCACATTTGTAGAAATTGTGATAAATCAGAAGACAAAATGAGGTTTACTGGCCTTTCACATAGTTAACACGGTGAGTGAGTAATGTGTTTGATTTAACCAGTATCCCAAAACTTTTATATTTTGAGAGAGTTAAGCTTTTTATTTTTAACTTCCTTTCTAAAGATTATGAGTGTAATGAGTTTGAAAGTTACTAGGGAGCTATCCAAATGACTTATAAAATAGATGATTATACCAAAAACTGTGAATGAAGTTTTAAAAGGAGGCCAAATGCATACAGTACTCACTTACCTGTTTGCTTACTGAGATTTTAGTTAACAGAAATTTTGTTCATATGCTACGTAGTTATAAATAGTGAAAACAATTAGGCTTTAGTTTTCAACTTTCCTATTTACAAATGGATTTAAGGTCCTTTTCATAGTCTAGAACCAATTAAATATTTCTTTAATGGTTCAACTAATTGCTTCATAACTATTATTTATTTTACTGTGTTTGCTTAGGGTACAAAATTAAAAGCATTAAGAGATAATGTGAGGTTAAGGAGACTAATGATGTAAATTAATTGGGGTTCTTATTGTCAGATTTAATATAACATGTTAATATACAGCATTTATACAGGGACATGTTTTGCTCATACATGCCTTAGGTGGTTTAAATGGGTAATTTAAATGTAAAGTAGGCAATTTACTTACCAACTTATAATCTGTCTTGTTGCCTGAGGGCTAGTATACACCATATAGTACCTTTTAAAAATGTTTGGAAAGCTACTGGGAACTTTTTTGTAAAGACATCCACATACATAGTAACCTTCTGTAGCTTTCAAAGTAAATTTAGGTACCCAGTGCAGTGGCTCTTGCCTTTAATCCCAGTACTCTGGGAGGCTGAGGAGGGAGGATCCCTTGACCTCAGGAGTTCAGGACCAGCCTGAACAAGAGACATCTCATTTGTGCTAAAAATAGAAAAACTAGCTGGGTATGGTGGTAGGCACCTATAGGCCCAGCTACTCGGGAGACTGAGGCAGGAGGATCACTTGAGCCCAAGAGTTTGAGGTTGCTGTGAGCTATGACGGCACGGCATTCTATCTGGGGTGACAGAGTGAGACTCTGTCTCAAAAAAAATAAATAAGTTCTATGATCAGATAAGTCTGGCAAAATTTTGTTGATTTCACAAGCCCAAGAAGTTTTGAAAGCATTTAAATTTCTCTGAAGGGCATTTTACAAACTTATACAAAAACAGAATCTCTATTGAGTATGATAACCTATTGAAAACAACAGCAACAACAAAAAAAACAAGTTACTTGTTATTCCGGTAAATAATGTTTAAGAAATTGCTGTGTTGGCCAGGCAGGGTAGCTCACACCTGTAATCCCAGCATTCTGGGAAGCCGAGGCAGGTGGATTGCTTGAGCTCACGAGTTCCAGACCAGCCCAAGCAAGAGTGAGACCCTATCTCTAAAAAGTAGTTGGTGTTGTGATGGCGCCTGTAGTCCCAGCCATTCAGGAGGCTGAAGCCAGAGGATCACTTGAGTCCAAGAGTTTGAGGTTGCTATGACACCACAGCACTCTACCAAGGGTGACCAAGTGAGACTCTGTCTCAAAAAAGAAAGAGAGAAAGAAATTGCTGTGTGTCACAGACACTGTCATCGTCTGCCTCTGCGAGGCCAGGGCAGGTAGAGAGAGACCAGGAGCAAGAGGGGAATGATGTCAGATGACAGTGGATGGTGGGAGCATAATAAATCAATGTGGGGACCGTGAGAAGCAAGGTCTGTTTCAGATCAGACAGTCATAAAAGACCTCTCAAAAAGGCGATACTTGGGCTGAAATCTGAATAATTCCGGTGGACTGGCCATATGAAACCTTTGGTGGGTAGAACCTTTTAGGCAGAGCAGAAACAGGGAAGGAATTCATGCCCTAGAAAGCACGCTTGGAGAAAAGTTGCTATAAGGGCAAAGGTGTAAGAAGTATTTCGTAATAAAATTTTTATGTACAAAATATATAGCAAATCTAATTTATTGTGCCTTGTGTGGTACTGACTCAGAGAAGAGGACATCTTGTTGCATTTAAAGTGTAGAGTAGGCGGTGCCTTTGGCTTAGTGGGTAGGGTGCTGGCCCAATATACCAAGGGTGGTGGGTTTGAACCCAGCCTCGGCCAGCTAAAACAGCAGTGACAATTGCAACAAAAAATAGCCGGCCATTGTGGCCGGTGCCTGTAGTCCCAGCTACTTGGGAGGTTTAGGCAAGAGAATCGCTTAAGCCCAAGAGTTGGAGATTGCTGTGAGCTGTGATGCCACGCCATGCTACTGAGGGCGACAAAGTGAGACTCTGTCTCAAAATAAATAAATAAATAAATAAATAAACAAATAAAGTATTGAGTAATTCGGAGGAGAAAGACTCAACATTCAGGCCAGGCGATAGGTCAGGTGTAAGTTAGTGAGACTAGAGTCTCACCCGTCACTTACTTTAAAATCGCGGTTACATAACCTCTGTGTGTACATTAGGGACAGTGACAGTGCCTCTTTCAGCGGGTTGTTAGAATATGCAGAGTTCTTGGAACAGTGCTTAGAACATAGGAACTATTTGCCAAAATAGAAGATGGGGGGTATTGATGGTCCTAATATAATCATTGTCACTGCCATCTTTTACTTAGTGCCAAGGCCCCACCCTGGGGCCTGGATATTCTTCATTCTCTCCTAAGGGGACCCTGGCTTTGCCCGTGAAAGTTCTGTGCATCATCTTCCAGCATGTAGCACGATCCTTACTTCCCCTGTGAAGAGGAGATTAAAACATGCTTCCTCTATTTTCTACTCTAGTTTGTTAGATGCCCCCTACCAAAAAAAAAAAAGAAAAAAGAGTTTCTTGAGGACTTATAAGTGTGATTCTTTTGTGTTTTGGGCAGTGGTGGTGGTTGGGTTCAGGGTAGTACAGAAGAAATCAGAATCAGCAGAGAGCTACTTGCTGGAAGCATTAGGGTTAGATGAGAAACATGGTTCTGTAAGAACAAGAGACTGTCATTATTGGTGTGATAAGAGATTCACAGTGTTCTTTCTGAATCTATGAAAGTTACAATTTTTCTGAAATACTTTAGTGCATCAGTGGTTTCTACTTCTTAGAAAATTGGCAACCCAAGGCCAAAGTGGGCGTAGTGGCTCATGTCTGTAATCCCAGCACTCTGGGAGGCTGGGGTGGGAGGATGCCTTGAGCTCAGGAGTGCCAGACCAGCAAGAGCAAGAGCCAGACCCCATCTCTGCTAAATATAGAAAAACTAGCTGGGTGTGGTGGCAGGTGCTTGTAGTCTCAGCTACTCCTGAAGCTGAGGCAGGAGGATTGCTTGAGCTCAAAAGTCTGAGACCATCTTGGGTAATATAGACCCCATTTCTACCAAAAAAAAAAAAAAAAAAGGAAGAAAGAAAGACTGAATGGAAGAAATTAAATCCCTCTCTTCAAGTTGAAAAGGAATGAAATATTAGTTATGCTGATTTTTCTCTTCATTCTGCTCCTTTTGAAAATGGAGATCTGGGCTGGGCTGGGTGGCTCATGCCTGTAATTCCAGCACTCTGGGAGGGTGAGGTGGGAGGATTGATTGAGCTTAGGAGTTCGAGACCAGCCTGAGTAAGAGTGAGACCCCCGATCTCTACTAAAAATAGAAAAACTAGCCAAGGGGTTGTGGGAGCCTGTAGTCCCAGCTACTCTGGAGGCTGAGGCAAGAGGATGGCTTGAGGTAAGGAGTTTGAGGTTGCTGTGAGCTATGATGCCAGGGCATTTTACCTAGGGTGACAGAGTGAGACTGTGTCTCATAAAAAGAAAAGAAAATTGGCAATTTGCTTATAGGAAAGTCTTTATTGCCGCAAATATCCATAACCTGAAGCACCCATCCCTAACCATTTTGTTTTATTATTTTCTTTCTTTTTAATTTTTATTGTTGAGGATTCATTGAGGGTACAAGAAACCAGGTTACACTGATTGCATTTGTTAGGTAAAGTCCCTCTTACAATCATGTCTTGGCCCCAAAAGGTGTGGCACACACCAAGGTCCCAGCCCCACCTCCTTCCCTCTCTCTGCTCTTCCCCCACCCCTCCCTCCTTCTTTCTCTCTCTGTTCTCCCCTTCCCCCACCCCACCATGTCCTTAATTGTCCTTATATCAAAATTGAGTACATAGGATTCATGTTTCTCCATTCTTGTGATGCTTTACTAAGAATAATGTCTTCCACTTCCATCCAGGTTAATACAAAGGATGTAAAATGTCCATATTTTTTATTTTTTTATTTTTTTATTTTATTTTATTTATTTATTTTTTTTTTTGTAGAGACAGAGTCTCACTTTATGGCCCTCGGTAGAGTGCCATGGCCTCACACAGCTCACAGCAACCTCCAACTCCTGGGCTTCAGCAATTCTCTTGCCTCAGCCTCCCGAGTAGCTGGGACTACAGGCACCTGCCACAACGCCCGGCTATTTTTTGGTTGCAGTTTGGCCGGGGCCAGGTTTGAACCCACCACCCTCGGTATATGGGGCCGGCACCCTACCGACTGAGCCATAGGCGCCGCCCGAAGTCTCCATTTTTTTAAATGGCTGAATAGTATTCCATGGTGTACATATACCACAGCTTGTTAATCCATTCCTGGGTTGGTGGGCATTTAGGCTGTTTCCACATTTTGGAGATTGTAAATTGAGCTGCAATAAACAGTCTAGTGCAAATATCCCTATGATAAAAGGATTTTTTTTTCCTTCTGGATGGATACCCAGTATTGGGATTGCAGGATCAAATGGGAGGTCTAGCTTGAGTTCTTTCTCCATACTTCCTTCCAGAAAGGTTGTACTAGTTTGCAGTCCCACCAGTAGTGTAAAAGAGTTCCCTTCTCTCCACATCCACACCAACATCTGCAGTTTTGAGATTTTGTGATGTGGGCCATTCTCACTAGGATTAGACGGTATCTCAGGGTGGTTTTGATTTACATTTCTCTAATAAATAGGGATGATGAGCATTTTTTCATCTGTTTGTAAGCCATTCGTCTGTCTTCTTTAGAGAAGATTCTATTCATGTCTCTTGCCCATTGATATATAAGACTGTTGGCTTTTTTCATGTGGATTAATTTGAGTTCTCTATAGATTCTAGTTATCAAGCTTTTGTCTGATTCAAAATATGCAAATATCCTTTTCCATTGTGTAGGTTGTCTATTTGCTTTGGTTGTTGTCTCCTTTGCTGTACAGAAGCTTTTCAGTTTAATGAAGTCCCATTTGTTTATTTTTGTTGTTGCAATTGCCATGGCAGTCTTCTTCATGAAGTCTTTCCCCAGGCCAATATCTTCCAGTGATTTTGCTATGCTTTCTTGGAGGATTTTTATTGTTTCATGCCTTAAATTTAAGTCCTTTTTCCATCTTGAATCAATTTTTGTGAGTGGGGAAAGGTGTGAGTCCAGTTTCAGTCTTTTACGTGTGGATATCCAGTTCTCCCAGCACCATTTATTGAATAGGGAGTCTTTCCCCCAAGGTATGATCTTGTTAGGTTTATCAAAGATTAGGTGGTTGTCAGATGTTAGTTTCATTTTCTGGTTTTCTATTTGATTCCAAATGTCTATGTCTCTGTTTTTGTGCCAGTACCATGCTGTCTTGAGCACTATGGCTTTGTAGTACAGCCTAAAATCTGGTATGATGATGCCCCCAACTTTATTTTTATTACTAAAAACTGCCTTAGCTATGCGGAGTTTTTTCTGGTTCCATACAAAATGCACAATCATTTTTTCCAAATCTTGAAAGTACAATGTTGGTATTTTAATAGGAACAACATTAAATAGGTATATTGCTTTGGGAAGTATAGACATTTTAACAATGTTGATTCTTCCCATCCATGAGCATGGTATGTTCTTCCATTTGTTAATATCCTCTGCTATTTCCTTTCTTAGGATTTCATAATTTTTTTTATAGAGGTCCTTCACCTCCTTGGTTAGGTATATTCCTAGGTATTTCATTTTCATTGACGCTATAGTGAAAGGAATTGTGCCCTTAATTAGCCTTTCATCTTGACTGTTATTGGTGTATACAAAGGCAACTGATTTGTGGATGTTGATTTTATATCCTGAGACATTACTGTATTTTTTGATGACTTCCAGGATTCTTGTGGTTGAGTCTTTGGGGTTCTCTAAGTATAAGATCATGTCATCAGCAAAGAGGGAGAGTTTGATCTCCTCTGCTCCTATTTGGATTCCCTTTATTTCCTTGTCTTACCTAATTGTATTGGCTAGAACTAATGGTAGTTGAAAACTAATGGTAACAATGGGCAACCTGTCTAGTTTCAGTTTTAAGAGGAAAAGCTTTCAGTTTTACTCCATTCAATAAAATATTAGCTGTGGGTTTGTCATAGATAGCTTCAATCAGTTTCAGAAATGTGCCACCCATGCCTATATTCTTATTAGAATAATTCTATATAGAATAATTCTATTCTATATTAGAAAAGTTCTATTCTATAGTAGAATAATTCTATATAGAATATTGCTTCTATTTCTATAGAAAAGGATGCTGGATTTTATCAAATGCTTTTTCTACATCTATTGAGAGGAGTCTTTATTTTTGATTCTGTTAATATGGTGGATAACATTTATGGACTTGTGTATGTTAAACCAGCCTTGCATCCCTGGGATGAAACCTACTTGATCATGATGTATGACTTTTTTGATGATAAGCTGTAATCTATTGGCTAGGATGTTCTGGAGAATTTTTACAACTATATTCATTAGTGAAATTAGTATGAAATTCTCCTTTTTAGTTGGGTCTTTTCCTGGTTTTGGTATCAGGGTAATGTTTGCTTCATAGAATGTGTTGGGGAAGATTCCTTCCTCCTCAATTTTTTTGGAATAATTTCTGCAGTACAGGAATAAGCTCTTCCTTGAAGGTTTGATAGAATTCTGATGTGAAGCCATCTGGACCAGGGCATTTTTTTGTTGAAAGCTTTTTTATTGTTTCTTTGATCTCAGTGCTTGAAATTGGTCTGTTCAGGAGCTCTATTTCTTTCTGGCTAAGTCTAGGGAGAGGGTGTGATTCCAAATATTGATCTGTTTCCTTCACATTGTCAAATTTCTGGGCATAGAATTTCTGGTAGTGTTCAGAGATGATCTCTTGTATCTCTGTGGGATCAGTTGTTATTTCCCGTTTATCATTTCTGATTGAGGTTACTAGAGATTTTACTCTTCTATTTCTAGTTAGTCTGGCCAAAGGTTTATCTATTTTATTAAAAAACCAACTTCTTGTTTCATTAATTTCTGAATGATTCTTTTGTTTTCAATTTCATTGATCTCTGATTTAATTTTGGCGATTTTGGGCGGCGCCTGTGGCTTAGTCGGTAAGGCGCGGGTCCCATATACCGAGGGTGGTGGGTTCAAACCCGGCCCCGGCCAAACTGCAACCAAAAAATAGCCGGGCGTTGTGGCGGTCGCCTGTAGTCCCAGCTACTCGGGAGGCTGAGGCAAGAGAATCGCTTAAGCCCAGGAGTTGGAGGTTGCTGTGAGCTGTGTGAGGCCACGGCACTCTACCGAGGGCCATAAAGTGAGACTCTGTCTCTACAAAAAAAAAATAAATAAATAAATAAAAAATAATAATAATAATTTTGGCGATTTCTTTTCTTCTACGAGGGTTAGACTTAGATTGTTCTTCTTTTTCCAATTCCATAAGATGGCTTGTGAGTTTGTTGATGCACTCTCTTTCTGTTTTTCGAATGTAGGCATCTAAAGCAATAAATTCTCCTCTCAAAACTGCTTTTGCAGTATCCCACAGGTTTTGGTAGCTTGTGTTGTCATTGTTGTTATACTCAAGGAAGTTAGTGATTTCTTGTTTTATTTCTTCCTGCACCCAACTGTCATGCAACAGAAGGTTGTTTAATTTCCATGCCTTTGTGTGGGGTTGAAGGTTTTTGTTGGAGTTGAATTCCACCTTTAGTGCCTTGTAGTCTGAGAAGATACAAGGTAAAATTTGAATTCTTTTGATTCTGTTGAGGTTTGTTTTGTGTTCTAGGATATGATCAATTTTGGAGAATGTTCCATGGGGTGATGAGAAGAATGTATATTCTTTATCTTTGATGTGGAATTTTCTGTACGCATCTATCAAGCACAGTTGTTCTAGGGTCTCATTTAAATCTCTTACATCGTTGTTTCATTTCTGTTTAGAGGAAGATTTCTGTGTTCTGTTCCTCTAAATGCTCTGTTTAGGAGTGTTAAAGACCCTCTGTAAGAGGAGTGTTAAAGTCCCCTGTTATTATGGTATTATCGGATATCATATTGCTCAGACTGAGTAAGGTCTGTTTCAAGAATCTGAGAGCATTAAAATTGCGTGCATAAATATTTAGAATTGAAACATCTTCTTGTTGTATTTTTCCATTGACCAACATAATGTGACCATCTTTGTCTTTTTTGACTTTCTTTGCTTTAAATCCGCATGTATCTCAAAATGAGATTGCAACTCCTCTTTTCTTCTCAATTCCATTTGCCTGAAAAATTGTCTTCCAACCCTTAACTCAGAGTTTTAATTTGTCCTTTGAAGCTAGGTGTGCTTCCTGCAGACAGCAAATGGATGGCTTATGTTTTTTAATCCAGTCAGCCAATCTATGCCTCTTCAGTGGGGAATTCAAGTCATTAACATTTATTGAGATAATTGATAAATATGGTAGTGTTCTATTCAACTTATTTTATGAGAGTCCATTGCTTAGTTTTATCTTTTGCATCAGTGTGGAGGTTAGGTTCTGTCCTTTAATTTCTGAGTTTTTACTTTGCTGCTGATCCATTGTGATGATCAGTGTGTAGAACAGGTTGAAGTATTTCCTGTAGAGCTGGTCTTGTTGTGGCAAATTTCCTTAGTGTTTGTATATCGATAAATGATTCGATTTCTCCGTCAATTTTAAAGCTTAGCTTAGCAGGATATAGAATTCTGGGCTGGAAATTGTTCTGTTTAAGTAGATTAAAGGTAGATGACCATTGTCTTCTTGCTTGGAAAGTTTCATTACAGAAGTCTGCCGACACCCTGATGGATTTGCCCCTGCAGGTCAACTGGCGCTTACTCCTGACAGCTTGCAGAATCTTTTCTTTTGTCTTGACTTTGGACAGGTTCATCAAAATGTGTCTTGGAGAAGGTCAGTTAGAGTTGAGGTGACCTGGGGTCTGTAATTCCTCTGAAAGGAGTGTGTCAGAATCTTTGGTGATATTTGGGACATTTTCATTTATAATATTCTCTAGTATGGCTTCCATTCCTCTGGGGCCTTCTTCTTCCTCTTCTGGGATACCTATCACTTGTATGTTTGAACGCTTCATAAAGTCCCATAATTCTGTCAGTGAACATTCTGCTTTCTCTCTCTTCTTTTCTGTCTCTTTAACCATCTGAGTTATCTCAAGAGCTTTGTCCTCTACCTTTGAGATTCTTTCTTCTGCATGATCTAATCTGTTGCTGATACTTTCTATTGAATCTTTAAGTTCCCTAATTGACTACTTCAGTTCCTTCAGTTTTGCTATATCTTTTCTATATTCTTCATATCGTTCATCTCTTATTTGATTCTGTTTTTGGATTTTCTTTTGGTTATTTTCCACTTTATCAGCAGTTTCCTTCATTGTTTCCATCATTTCCTTCATTGTTTTCATCATCTGTATTCTAAATTCCCTTTTTGTCATTTCTATCATTTCTTTATAGGTGGAATCCTCTGTCTCACAGTCCCTTGGGGAGCAGGGGTTGCTCTGGACTGGTTTTTCATGTTGCAGGATTTTTCTGCTGACTCTTTTTCATGAGTGGTTTTTTTTTTTTTTTTTCTGTTTCCTTGCCCTAATTTTCCTTTCACTTTTTCTTGCTCTTTAAGTTGCCCTGCCTCTGGACCAGGGTTTCGATGAGTCCAGTTTTCCACTGCTTTTGTCCTCCTTCTGGGGTCGAAAAGTCTCTC
Source organism: Nycticebus coucang (assembly GCF_027406575.1). Taxonomy (NCBI): domain Eukaryota; kingdom Metazoa; phylum Chordata; class Mammalia; order Primates; family Lorisidae; genus Nycticebus; species Nycticebus coucang. The sequence goes on along the minus strand of NC_069780.1, from coordinate 105,141,366 downwards.
ACTGATTCCTTGTGTCCTCAAAGGGTTGTTTATGGGCAGATCCCACCAGCCAGAGATGCCTGGAGTCTTGTTTCCCCAGACTCACCGTGTCCAGTTGCCTGTTTGATTATTTTCATTTCAGATTAATATGGTACAAATGGTTAGGTTCCATTGTTTGCATTTTTGGGGTACATTCTCTAACCGTTTTAGATAGATGAGAGTTTCTTTACGAAAGCTAAAGAATTATTAAAGTTCTGTTTGTACGTAGAGGAAGCCATTTAGCTAACTAGTTACGTACACAGCTTCTGCAGCAGCCCTTTGGAATCCATCTAATTGCATCCTATTGAAAGTCAGTCACCTTTTGCAAGATCACAATTTTATGCCGAGGGAATGGAAATGTCAGGCCTTGCCATTCCAGAGAGCCGCATTTTCTTGGATTTTTTTTTTTCTTAATTAACATTTTTTTTTATTGTTGCAGATTCATCGAGGGTACAAGAAACCAGGTTTTCTTGGATTTTTTAATGCAGAAAGCAAGCCGCTCAGATTAATCTGTTTAGAACTATTTTCAGTTATCTGTAGATGTCATATGTGCCATCCTATTCTTTTTTTGTTTTTTATTAAATCATATCTGTGTACATTAATGAAGTTGTGGGGTACAATGTGCTGGTTTTATATACAATTTGAAATATTTTCATCAAAATGGTTAACATAGCCTTCGCGGCATTTTCTTACTTATTGTGTTAAGACATTTATATTCTACATTTAATACATTTCACATGTACCCTTGTAAGATGCACCATGGGTGTGGTCCTGCCAATTACCCTCCTTCCACCCATCCTCCCTTCTCTTTTCCCCTCCCTTTCCCGTTTCCCCATGTTCTTGGGCTATAATTGGGTTATAGCCTTCATATGAAAGCTATAACTTGGTTTCATAGTAGGGCTGAGTACATTGGATACTTTTTCTTCCATTCTTGAGATACTTTGCTAAGAAGAATATGTTCCAGCTCCATCCATGTAAACATGAAAGAGGTAAAGTCTCCATCTTTTTTTAAGGCTGCGTAATATTCCATGGTATACATATACCATAATTTATTAATCCATTTGTGGGTCAATGGGCACTTGGGCTTCTTACATGACTTAGCAATTACGAATTGGGCTGCAGTAAACATTCTGGTACAAATGTCTTTGTTATAATGTGATTTTTGGTCTTCTGGATATATACCTAGTAGAGGAATTGTAGGATTGAATGAAACTTCTCTGAAGAAAACAGGCGCATGGCTTAGAGACATATGAAAAAATGCTCATCATCCTTAATCATCAGAGAAATGCAAATCAAAACTAGTTTGAGATACCATCTAACTCCAGTAAGATTAGCCCACATTACAAAATCCCAAAACCAGAGATGTTGGCGTGGATGTGGAGAAAAGGGAACACTTCTACATTGCTGGTGGGAATGTAAACTAACATGTTCCTTTTGGAAAGATGTTTGGAGAACACTTAGGGATATAAAAATAGATGTGCTGTCTTGTTCTAATACCACTTTGTTCTTGGATACTGCTTTTTAAAATCTATGGGATTCTACTCTAAAAAAAAAAAAAAGAATATCTCACTTGACATATCATTTTATTCTGGGGAAGCCTAATTAGCACACTAATATCAGAGCACTGACAACCTCCTACGTATTATTTTAGGATTCATGTTATTCTACCTATTTTAGTTATTTGAATAGCATATATTCTCCACTGCTTGCTCACAGCAGTTTTATTTGTCTTTTCGAATTTATGCTTGTCTGGTCTTTAGGGTGTGTTAAGGGATAGGAAGTGAATTTGTAATCATAAAGAATGTTGCACAAATGTATTTTTCCAGGATACAACTATTTCCTTTTTTTTTTTTTTTTTAGTATAAAGGTCCTGTAATCCTGAAATCCTATAGTGTAGATTTCATTACATGTTGCTTTTTATTTCAATGAGACAAAAGTAATATTCTGAATGAGAAAAGGATTAGAGTGGCAGTTCTCCAATATCACTTTTGAACCTCAGATTAAAGGGAGAGATTTATCACAGAAAAAGATTAAGAGAAAAGAAAGAACATTTACAGAATAGCAAATGTGTTCCAGGGATTATAAGGTGCTTTCATTGATGTATTCTTAACAGTGAACCTTTAATATTTGCCATATTGTTCATCACAAATAATTTGTTCATGGTAAGTATGCGGCCTAATGATACTGTAAATTACTATCTTTGACTTGGCTTTGAACATCGTGAAGTTCAGAGCTAATATTTTATACTCACTTTTAGCAATGATATGGGGCCTTTTAGAATGAATTTTATACTTATCTTAGTTTCCTGTCTTCATTTTTCTTTTTGGCATCATATTTTTAAAATTGTATTTTACTATATATGTTTAGATAAGCTATGTCATGTCTTTTTTCAATATAAGATGTGGTCAGTTAATGAATTAATAATTACAAACATGGCCAAAGTCAAACAAGTAGGAAATGGTCAATGCAAATGTTGGTATTAACACAAACCTCAGAATGGTAAGTCTCAAAGTTGCACCTTGCTGCCTATGATGTCAAGGTAAAAATAAAGGGAAAAAAGTTAAATGCTTTGAAAGTATTCACAGCTAATTGGATGAGTATAATGTAATCTATTTTGAGTAAAGAGAATTGTGTTGTATGCTATTTCTAGATTCAGCCAAGTCATTTTCAGCCTGTAGGATTCAATTTATGAAAATGCCAATTCTCATTCGGAGCAGATGACCAGCAGGTGATCAGGGAGGATGCCTTAGAAAAAACATCCTAGCCAGGTGTGGTGGCTCAGGCCTGTAATCCCAGCACTGTGGGAGTCTGAGGGGGAAGAATTGCTTGAGCTCAGGAGTTCGAGACTTGCCTGAGGAAGAGTGAGACCCTGACTCATAAAAAAATGAAAAACCCAGCCAGTCGCTCTGGTGAGTGCCTGTAATCCCAGCAGCTTCTGGAGGCTGAGGCAGCAGGATGCCCACAGCCTAAGTATGAGGTTGCAGCGGCTATGATGCCATTGCACTCTGCTTAGGGGATAGAGTGGGACTCTGTCTCAACAACAACAACAACAACAAAAGCATGGAAATAAAAATTAAAAAAAAATTAAAATTAAAAAAGAAGAAAAGGCACCCTTGTCTACTCCTTCATATTACAATGTATATTATGAGAAAATAACCCTCAGGTAAAAATATTTAATACCATTTTATCACTAATTTAATTACACAAAAATACACTTCATATTAAAATGTGACACTTAGATTAAATATTAATCTAGTTGGGTGTTTTTATTTTTTTATCTTTTATTTTTTATTAAATCGTATACACATAGATCATGTATACATTGATGCATTTATGGGTTACAATGTGCTGATTTCATATAAAATTAGGAAAGCTTACATTGCACTGGTTAATATATACCTCATCTAGTTTACTTAATAATATTGTTATCTTTTGAATAAGCACTTCCTTATTGATTATTTAGCTTTAACTCCAACAGATCAGGTGAATGCCCTTATTTATAGCCCCAAATGGCATGCAGGTGTATCCGCCTAGACATCTTTATGAGCTACTCACTTAACTTGGAATTTTCTCTCTGTTCTCCAATCATGTCTGATTTTTTAGCCAATTGAAAGACCAGTCCAAATCTCATCCCCTCTCTCCAGCCCCCTGTGGCTGTTCTGGCTCACTTAAGCCTCTCCATTCTTGTAGACTTACTGTTAGAATCTTCTTCTGCACAGGGTGAAAATCATGTTAGACTCTTCTCTCTCCTACTGTTGCCAAATCCTTTAGATTCTTTCTCAACTCTGTCTGTCAAATCTATCTCCATCTTTCTATTGCCACTCTCCTAGTTCAGACTGTAATTCGTCTTCACTTGTCTTAGACTGTTACAGCAAACCCCTAACAGGTCATCCTAGCTTCAGTCTTGCCCCTCCCTCCAGTTCATTCTCTGCTTGTAGAATTATTTCTTCAAGATCTGACCATTTCTCTCTCTCTCTCTCTCACACACACTCCTTGAGGGCTCTTAATTTTATATAGATAAACATGGCTTTGAAGGTTTTCCATGATCTAAAGACAGACTATATTTTGATCATTCTTCCCAGAAGAATGGTAGACTGTTCACTGTTTCCCCAGAAATACACACATATTACCCTTGCATGATCTGTCCTCTTTTCTAGAATCTCTTTCTTTTCCATATTTGCCTTTAATCTTGCAGAGTTCTATTCAAATCTCACCTCCTCCACAACAAATTCTTGGGGTCTCTAGACCTGAATGAGCCCCTACCAGCCCTTCTCTTCTATTGCATTTTGCTTATTAATTTATTGTTGCCCCTAAGAGATAATTTCATTAGTATTGCTCTATCTGTGAGCCTCAGTTTAGAAGGGATGGACATTCATCTATCCTAAAGACCCCCACAGCATTTAGAAAAGGGTCTTGTTCACAGTTCAATAGCAATGGTTCAGTAACTATCCACTTTACTTACTTTTCAATTAAATTATTCTTGGATTATTTTGTTTGTATAATTTATTTGCCCCAATGACACTATGAATTATATGTGTGCAAGAAATCTGCTTTGCACATCTTTTTTTTTTTTTTTTTTTTATTGTTGGGGATTCATTGAGGGTACAATAAACCAGGTTACACTGATTGCAATTGTTAGGTAAAGTCTCTCTTGCAATCATGTCTTGCCCCCATAAAGTGTGACACACACCAAGGCCCCACCCTCCTCCCTCCGTCCCTCTTTCTGCTTCCCCCCCATAACCTTAATTGTCATTAATTGTCCTCATATCAAAATTGAGTACATAGGATTCATGCTTCTCCATTCTTGTGATGCTTTACTAAGAATAATGTCTTCCACGTCCATCCAGGTTAATACGAAGGATGTAAAGTCTCCATTTTTTTTAATGGCTGAATAGTATTCCATGGTATACATATACCACAGCTTGTTAATCCATTCCTGGGTTGGTGGGCATTTGGGCTGTTTCCACATTTTGGCGATTGTAAATTGAGCTGCAATAAACAGTCTAGTACAAGTGTTCTTATGATAAAAGGATTTCTTTCCTTCTGGGTAGATGCCCAGTAATGGGATTGCAGGATCAAATGGGAGGTCTAGCTTGAGTGCTTTGAGGTTTCTCCATACTTCCTTCCAGAAAGGTTGTCCTAGTTTGCAGTCCCACCAGCAGTGTAAAAGTGTTCCCTTCTCTCCACATCCATGCCAGCATCTGCAGTTTTGAGATTTTGTGATGTGGGCCATTCTCACTGGGGTTAGATGATATCTCAGGGTTGTTTTGATTTGCATTTCTCTAATATATAGAGATGATGAACATTTTTTCATGTGTTTGTTAGCCATTCGTCTGTCATCTTTAGAGAAAGTTCTATTCATGTCTCTTGCCCATTGATATATGGGATTGTTGGCTTTTTTCATGTGGATTAATTTGAGTTCTCTATAGATCCTAGTTATCAAGCTTTTGTCTGGTTGAAAATATGCAAATATCCTTTCCCATTGTGTAGGTTGTCTCTTTGCTTTGGTTATTGTGTCCTTAGCTGTACAGAAGCTTTTCAGTTTAATGAAGTCCCATTTGTTTATTTTTGTTGTTGTTGCAATTGCCATGGCAGTCTTCTTCATGAAGTCTTTCCCCAGGCCAATATCTTCCAGTGTTTTTCCTATGCTTTCTTGGAGGATTTTTATTGTTTCATGCCTTAAATGTAAGTCCTTTATCCATCTTGAATCAATTTTTGTGAGTGGGGAAAGGTGTGGGTCCAGTTTCAGTCTTTTACATGTAGACATCCAGTTCTCCCAACACCATTTATTGAATAGGGAGTCTCTCCCCCAAGGCATGTTCTTGTTTGGTTTATCGAAGATTAGGTGGTTGTAAGATGTTAGTTTCATTTCTTGGTTTTCAATTCGGTTCCAAGTGTCTATGTCTCTGTTTTTGTGCCAGTACCATGCTGTCTTGAGCACTATGGCTTTGTAGTACAGACTAAAATCTGGTATGCTGATGCCCCCAGCTTTATTTTTATTACTAAGAACTGCCTTAGCTATACGGGGTTTTTTCCGGTTCCATACAAAACACAGAATCATTTTTTTCATATCTTGAAAGTACAATGTTGGTATTTTGATAGGAATGGTGTTGAATAGGTAGATTGCTTTGGGAAATATAGACATTTTAACAATGTTGATTCTTCCCATCCATGAGCATGGTATGTTCTTCCATTTGTTAATATCCTCTGCTATTTCCTTTCTGAGGATTTCATAGTTTTCTTTATAGAGGTCCTTCACCTCCTTCGTTAGGTATATTCCTAGGTATTTCATTTTGTTTGAAACTATGGTGAAGGGAGTTGTGTCCTTAATTAGCTTCTCATCTTGAGTGTTATTAGTGTATACAAAGGCTACTGACTTGTGGACATTGATTTTATATCCTGAACATTACTCTATTTTTTGATGACTTCTAGGAGTCTTGTGGTTGAGTCTTTCGGGTTCTCTAAGTATAAGATCATGTCGTCAGCAAAGAGGGAGAGTTTGACCTCCTCTGCTCCCATTTGGATTCCCTTTATTTCCTTGTCTTGCCTAATTGTATTGGCTAGAACTTCCAGCACTATGTTGAATAGTAAAGGTGACAGAGGACAACCTTGTCTGGTTCTAGTTCTAAGAGGAAAAGCTTTCAGTTTTACTCCATTCAGTAAAATATTAGCTGTGGGTTTGTCATAGATAGCTTCAATCAGTTTTAGAAATGTGCCACCTATGCCTATAGTCTTCAGTGTTCTAATTAGAAAAGGATGCTGGATTTTATCAAATGCTTTTTCTGCATCTTGAGAGGATCATGTGATCTTTATTTTTGCCTCTGTTAATATGGTGGATAATGTTTATGGACTTGCGTATGTTAAACCAGCCTTGCATCCCTGGGATGAAGCCTACTCGATCATGATGAATGACTTTTTTGATGATAAGCTGTAATCTATTGGCTAGGATTTTGTTGAGAATTTTTCCATGTATATTCATGAGTGAGATTGGTCTGAAATTCTCCTTTTTGTTTGGGTCTTTTACTGGTTTGGTTGTTTTTACTTTTTGAGACAGTCTCACTATCACCCTGGATAGAGTGCTGTTTCATCATCATAGCTCACAGCAACCTCAAACTCTGGGCTCAAGCGATCCTTCTCCCTTAGCCTCCTGAGTACCTGGGACTACAGGTACCCCCACCACACAGGTTAGTTTTTCTATTTTTAGTAGAAATGGGGTTTCCCTTTTGCTCAGGCCAGTCTCAAACTCCTGAACTCAAGGGGTCCTCCCACTCGACTTCCCAGAGTTCTGGGATCACAGGCATGAGACACCGTGCCCAGCCTCATGTTCACTTCTTAAAAAATCTACTTTGGGCAGGCTCAGCACCTGTAGCTCAGTGGTTGTGGGTTCGAACATGGCCAGCGCCTGCTAAACAGCAATGACAACAACAACAAAAAAGTAGCTGGGTGTTGTGGCAGGCACCTGTAGTCCCAACTACTTGGGAGGCTGAGGCAAGAGAATCACGTAAGCCCAACAGTTTGAGGTTGCTGTGAGCTGTGACATCACAGCACTCTACCCAGGGTAACAAAGTGAGACTGTCTCAAAAAAAAAAAAAATCTACTTTGGGCAAATATATATAATTGCCTTCTTAGGACACCTTGTGGCCTCTCCTTAACGAAAGGGCAGAGAACTTTCTGACTCTTCTGTTAGTAAGTTTTTAAAGTTTTGAAAAAATGATGATCTGTTATAAAAGATGCCTAGGTCATACACTTCTGGATGAAAGGAAACATCTCACCAAAATAAATTGTTTATTTGAATTGTTTTTCTGAATTGTTTATTAGGAATAAAACCCTTTTCCCTGATCCCCAAATTCCAATGACCTGGGATGTTGAAGACAGTTCTGTGGGCAAGAGGGTCAGGGCATCAGGGTCTGCTGAGTGGCTGGGTCTGGAGATGGAGCCATCAGTCCCTTGGTGTGGTCACTGTCTGGTCAGGTCGTCACTGGATTGCTCCCTGGAAGGTATCTCAGAAATCATCCCCTAAGTTCCAAACACGTGGTGTTTTCTAAGGAGAAAAGTTCAGGTCTTCACAACTACCAGCTAGCTGTGCCTCTAGCATAGCAATTACAGACATGCAGACATGGGGACTATTCTCAAGCAAGCGATTGGTTATGGTCTTATTTTAGCTAAACCTGTTTTTTTAATGAGTTTGGGGTCCTTACTTGTACCCCTTCATCAACCTGTAAGGGCATTTTGGCCACAATGACTTTCTTTGCTGGAATATAATAGCATATTGAGGAGCAGTGATTTGCTATAATAAAATGCTGAAAATATTTTGACCTATGTCTTGGAATTACCAGTGCAATAGAACAGAAACAATAGCCATATGACCTTGATGTTCCTTATTCCTTTTTGTTTATAGAGAATGACCATTTCTTTAAGAATAAGTTTCTTAGGGCCGAATACAAAGGCCAAATTTTAAAAATACCTTTTATGGGAAATACTATAACTTAGGATTCTAATGCTGTTTTTCTCTTTCAACATGCTCACTTTTTTTTTTTTTTTTTTTTTTTTTTTTCTGAGACACAGTCTCACTCTATCACCCTGGGTAGAGTGCTGTGGTGTCACAGCTTACAGCAACCTCAAATTCCTGCCTCAGCCTCCTGAGTAGCTGGGACTACAGGTGTCCATCATCACACCCAGCTAGTTTTTCTGTTTTTAGTAGAGACAGGATCTCAGTCTTGCTCAGGCTGGTCTCTTAATTCCTGAGCTCCAAGGTGCTCCCTTGACCTCCCAGAGTTCTGGAATCACAGGCAAGAGCCACCGTGCCCAGCCTCATGCTCACTTCTTAAAAACCTATTTTGGGCAAATGTATATAATTGTAGTATATAAGGCATGAGGAATTACAGGTTACTATTGATTGACTTTTAATGCATGAAGTATCTGAGAAAAATATCTATTTTATTAGTCATCATAATTTACCAGATAATAAATAGAAAATCCCTCATTTGGAGTGCTCTGATGTATTCTTAGTGTTCAGAATCTTTAATCTAAACAAGAAAAACTAATGACTTCTCATTTTATAGCCTTCTCTGTATCTATTGGGTTTTTTTCCTTCTCATGTGGGACAATGATTCTTTTGTAGGATTAAAGCTGACCCAACCTGATCTCGGCTCTGTTCAGGATGCCCCAGTAAGGAAATGTCCCTGTAAACCTAGGAGTTTGCTAGAAGTTAATTAATTTGGGATCAGGCTCAAGCAATCACCATTCAAGAGAATTAAGAACTGGGCTGGTAGCTGGCAAGGAAAAAAAATAAGAGTTCTTTCCATGCCAATGTTTGTAGAACCAGTCAGGCAATGAGATGGTCGTCTGAAGTACATCTGAGTTGAGATGGATAAATATTAATAATCAAGACAGTCTTATTATAGAAACTTGGCTTGATGTTTTTATTATGTATTATACTTTGCAAACAAGTAAAGGAGTCTGTTTGCACATAATCCTAAAAGCTATAATTTGATAACTAGATAGTGATTATTTCCTAGTAATTTTTTGAAGCTCTGCCAAGCCAAAACATTGGTAATAAAATTTAGTCTTATGAAATTAAAGATTAAATTATAAAAATACACCTGTTCAATTGTAGAAATAGAGAAATAGAGATTTATTTACCTTTTATTTAGAAGATGTATTTTTTATTAAAAGGGTTTTTTTTTTGGCAAGACATAACTGGACATGTGATTATTACACTGTATCTTACCTTTTATTTAAAAGGTAAATAAATATTCAAATACTGACATGCATATAGTTTATACATTCTCTTTGTTTTCTGGCCATTATGGTTTTTTATTATTTTTTCTTTATCAATTTCAGTTTTAAAAGTCCATTTTTCAGTTGAGCACAGTAACTCACACCTGTAATCCCAGCACTCTGGGAGGCTGAGGTGGAAGGATCCCTTGAACTCAGGACTTGGAGACAAGCCTGAGCAAGAGCAAGACCCTGTCTCTACTTAAAATAGAAAAACTAGCTGGGCGTGGTGGTGGGATCCTGTAGTCCCAGCTGCTCAGGAGGCTAAGGCAGGAGGATTGCTTGAGCCGAAAGTTTAAGGTTGCTGTGAGCTATAATGACACCATAGCACTCCACCAAGGGTGACAGGGTAAGACTGTCTCAAAAAAAAAAGTCCAGGCTCGGTGCCTGTGGCTCAAGCGACTAAGGCACTAGCCACATACACCAGAGCTGGCGGGTTCGAATCCAGCCTGGGTCTGCTAAACAACAATGACAACTCCAACCAAGAAAAAAAAAAAGTAGCCGGGCATTGTTGTGGGTGCCTGTAAATAGCTGGGTGTTGTGGCAAGTGCCTACAGTCCCAGCTACTTGGTAATCTGAGGCAAGGGAATCACTTAAGCCTAGGAGTTGGAGGTTGCTGTGAGCTGTGATGCCACAGCACTCTACCCAGAGCAATAGCTTGAGACTCTGTCTCAAAAAAAAAAGTCCATTTTTCTCCTAGAATAAATTATATGAACATCTTTTCCTATTATTAATAAAAAGGATACCTCATAATTTTTTTTATTTCACCTTTGCTTTTAGACTGAGGCTTTCTAGATAAGGTTAAACAGATGCATCCACTATGCCAAAATGTTGACCACCTCACATCACTAATATACATTTTACTTTATAAAGTTAATATAGGGGCTTTTCTATGGCTTCAGGCAAATTTAGTAAAACATCAATCTGTGGTTTTTTGTTGTTTTTTATTTTTAAAGATGAGGATTCCATGGAAATAACACATGACCCAATGTTGGGTTTTTGTTTTTTTTTTTGTTTTTTTGTTTTTTTGGCAAGACAGAACTGCACTTGTGATTATTACACTGTATCTTTTGATGTTTTAGTAGAAGTTCAAGCCTTGTGTCCTTTATTTTATTTATTTATTTTTTTGTAGAGACAGAGTTTCACTTTATTGCCCTCAGTAGAGTGCCGTGGCATCACACAGCTCACCAGAAACCTCCAACTCCTGGGCTTAGGCGATTCCCCTGCCTCAGCCTCCCTAGTAGCTGGGACTACAGGCACCCGCCACAACGCCCGGCTATTTTTGTTGTTGTTGCGGTTTGGCCAGGGCTGGGTTTGAACCCGCCACCCTCAGTATATGGGGCCGGCGCCCTACTCACTGAGCCACAGGCGCCTTGTGTTCTTTAAACAATTAAGCTCAGTTTTAAAAGACAGAATGAACACAAAGCTCTTGAAAAACTCGAGTCCACATTGGGCTAAGCATTTCAGCCTTTGGATTTTGATAACCTGAGAAGCTTATTGTAAGGAGTCATTAACATGTAAGGTTACAGTAGGTGCCAGTGGCTTATCTCTAACTGACCTGCCTCCTGGGACACAAGGTGTGATTTGGAAGACACAGCACCATCTCAGTGTGATTAAATCAAGTCTACAGGGGACTGAGGGCCCTAACACAATACCAGGTTTTAAGAAATCTCTATGCAGAAAGGCGCTGACAAACTCAAGTGAGCCCTAAGTAGGAACAAAGAGCTCTAAGAGCTTGTGCAGGGGCTCACTGTGAACGTCCTGAAGAGCTTGTGCAGGGGCTCTCTGTGAACGTCCTTGTAGAGGAGTTCCAAGAGATGTCCAAGCACAAGTAGGTTCAAATTTCTGGCACTTGGCTGCAGAGCATTTGTGGGATGTCTTGTTGGAATCAGGCAGCAGTAACTGGTTGCCTTTCCATCCTTTTTATTCCCAAACTTACAGCTTTCTAGAGTTCTTTTTTTTTTTTTGAGTTAGATACATTTATTAGAGGCTACTTACTGATATAAGGGCACTTGCTCCTGGGTGGCATAGGAATTTCTTCCATAGGAGCTTTCTTGCATTTCTTTCTTTCAAAATCTCTTGTGTTGCCTTAAATCTCTTCCCAATGAGTAATGCAAAGTTTTTACATTGTATCTTTGCTTGTTTACAGTGAAACAATGTAGGCTCAGTACAGTCATCATATACAGTCATGCAACTCATATTATGTTAATGATACTACAATTTCCCCTAGGCAGAGATTTTGGTATTATACTATAGTTAGCTAAAGGGCACTATAGGACAACCAAAGCAGCTCTAAAGCAGTCAGGGCCAATTTTTTTGTTGTTGTTGTTTGTTTTTTTTTGTTTTTTTATTGTTGGGGATTCATTGAGGGTACAATAAGCCAGGTTACACTGATTGCAATTGTTAGGTAAAGTCCCTCTTGCAATCATGTCTTGCCCCCATAAAGTGTGACACACACCAAGGCCCCACCCACCTCCCTCCTTCCCTCTTTCTGTTTCCCCCCCATAACCATAATTGTCATTAATTGTCCTCATATCAAAATTGAGTACATAGGATTCATGCTTCTCCATTCTTGTGATGCTTTACTAAGAATAATGTCTTCCACGTCCATCCAGGTTAATACGAAGGATGTAAAGTCTCCATTTTTTTTAATGGCTGAATAGTATTCCATGGTATACATATACCACAGCTTGTTAATCCATTCCTGGGTTGGTGGGCATTTAGGCTGTTTCCACATTTTGGCGATTGTAAATTGAGCTGCAATAAACAGTCTAGTACAAGTGTCCTTATGATAAAAGGATTTTTTTCCTTCTGGGTAGATGCCCAGTAATGGGATTGCAGGATCAAATGGGAGGTCTAGCTTGAGTGCTTTGAGGTTTCTCCATACTTCCTTCCAGAAAGGTTGTACTAGTTTGCAGTCCCACCAGCAGTGTAAAAGTGTTCCCTTCTCCCCACATCCACGCCAGCATCTGCAGTTTTGAGATTTTGTGATGTGGGCCATTCTCACTGGGGTTAGATGATATCTCAGGGTTGTTTTGATTTGCATTTCTCTAATATATAGAGATGATGAACATTTTTTCTTGTGTTTGTTAGCCCTTCGTCTGTCGTCTTTAGAGAAAGTTCTATTCATGTCTCTTGCCCATTGATATAAGGGATTGTTGGCTTTTTTCATGTGGATTAATTTGAGTTCTCTATAGATCCTAGTTATCAAGCTTTTGTCTGATTGAAAATATGCAAATATCCTTTCCCATTGTGTAGGTTGTCTCTTTGCTTTGGTTATTGTCTCCTTAGCTGTACAGAAGCTTTTCAGTTTAATGAAGTCCGATTTGTTTATTTTTGTTGTTGTTGCAATTGCCATGGCAGTCTTCTTCATGAAGTCTTTCCCCAGGCCAATATTCTCCAGTGTTTTTCCTATGCTTTCTTGGAGGATTTTTATTGTTTCATGCCTTAAGTTTAAGTCCTTTATCCATCTTGAATCAATTTTTGTGAGTGGGGAAAGGTGTGGGTCCAGTTTCAGTCTTTTACATGTAGACATCCAGTTCTCCCAACACCATTTATTGAATAGGGAGTCTTTCCCCCAAGGTATGTTCTTGTTTGGCTTATCAAAGATTAGGTGGTTGTAAAATGTTAGTTTCATTTCTTGGTTTTCAATTCGATTCCAAGTGTCTATGTCTCTGTTTTTGTGCCAGTACCATGCTGTCTTGAGCACTATGGCTTTGTAGTGCAGACTAAAATCTGGTATGCTGATGCCCCCAGCTTTATTTTTGTTACAGAGAACTGCCTTAGCTATACGGGGTTTTTTCCGGTTCCATACAAAATGCAGAATCATTTTTTCCAAATCTTGAAAGTACGATGTTGGTATTTTGATAGGAATGGCATTGAATAGGTAGATAGCTTTGGGAAGTATAGACATTTTAACAATGTTGATTCTTCCCATCCATGAGCATAGTATGTTCTTCCATTTGTTAATATCCTCTGCTATTTCCTTTCTGAGGATTTCATAGTTTTCTTTATAGAGGTCCTTCACCTCCTTTGTTAGGTATATTCCTAGGTATTTCATTTTCTTTGAGACTATAGTGAAGGGAGTTGTTTCCTTAATTAGCTTCTCATCTTGACTGTTACTGGTGTACACAAAGGCTACTGACTTGTGGACATTGATTTTGCATCCTGAACATTACTCTATTTTTTGATGACTTCTAGGAGTCTTGTGGTTGAGTCTTTGGGGTTCTCTAAGTATAAGATCATGTTGTCAGCAAAGAGGGAGGGTTTGACCTCCTCTGCTCCCATTTGGATTCCCTTTATTTCCTTGTCTTGCCTAATTGTATTGGCTAGAACTTCCAGCACTATGTTGAATAGTAAAGGTGACAGAGGACAACCTTGTCTGGTTCCAGTTCTAAGAGGAAAAGCTTTCAGTTTTACTCCATTCAGTAACATATTGGCTGTGGGTTTGTCATAGATAGCTTCAATCAGATTTAGAAATGTGCCACCTATGCCTATAGTCTTCAGTGTTCTAATTAGAAAAGGATGCTGGATTTTATCAAATGCTTTTTCTGCATCTATTGAGAGGATCATGTGATCTTTATTTTTGCCTCTGTTAATATGGTGGATAACGTTTATAGACTTGCGTATGTTAAACCAGCCTTGCATCCCTGGGATGAAGCCTACTTGATCATGATGAATGACTTTTTTGATAATAAGCTGTAATCTATTGGCTAGGATTTTGTTGAGAATTTTTGCATCTATGTTCATGAGTGAGATTGGTCTGAAATTCTCCTTTTTGTTTGGGTCTTTTCCTGGTTTTGGTATCAGGGTGATGTTTGCTTCATTGAATGTGTTGGGGAAGATTCCTTCTTCCTCAATTTTTTGGAATAATTTCTGCAGTACAGGAATAAGCTCTTCCTTGAAGGTTTGATAGAATTCTGGAGTGAAGCCATCTGGACCAGGGCAGTTTTTGGTTGGAAGCTTTTTTATTGTTTCTTTGATCTCAGTGCTTGAAATTGGTCTGTTCAGGAGCTCTATTTCTTCCTGTCTGAGCCTAGGGAGAGGGTGTGATTCCAAATATTGATCCATTTCCTTCACATTGTCAAATTTCTGGGCATAGAGTTTCTGGTAGTATTCAGAGATGATCTCTTGTATCTCCGTGGGATCAGTTGTTCTTTCCCCTTTATCATTTCTGATTGAGGTTACTAGAGATTTTACTTTTCTATTCCTCGTTAGTCTGGCCAATGGTTTATCTATTTTATTTATTTTTTCAAAAAACCAACTCCTTGTTTCATTAATTTTCTGAATGATTCTTTTGTTTTCAATGTCATTGATCTCTGATTTGATTTTGGATATTTCTTTTCTTCTACTGAGTTTAGGCTTAAATTGTTCTTCTTTTTCCAATTCCATAAGATCTCTTGTGAGATTGTTGATGTGCTCTCTTTCTGTTTTTCTAATGTAGGCATCTAAAGCAATGAATTTTCCTCTCAAAACTGCTTTTGCAGTATCCCACATGTTTTGGTAGCTTGTGTCTTCATTTTTGTTATGCTCAAGGAAGTTAATGATTTCCTGTTTTATTTCTTCCTTCACCCATCTGTTATTCAACAGAAGATTGTTTAGTTTCCATGCCTTTGGGTGGGGTCGAGCATTTTTGTTAGAGTTGAGTTCCACCTTTAGTGCCTTATGGTCTGAGAAGATACAAGGTAAAATTTCAATTCTTTTGATTCTGTTGATATTTGTTTTGTGTCCCAGGATATGATCAATTTTGGAGAATGTTCCATGGGGTGATGAGAAGAATGTATATTCTTTATCTTTGGGATGGAGTGTTCTATAAGCGTCTATCAAGCACAGTTGTTCTAGGGTCTCATTTAAGTCTCTTATATCCTTGTTTAATTTCTGTTTAGAGCATCTGTCCAGCTCTGTAAGAGGAGTGTTAAGGTCCCCTGTTATGATGGTATTATCAGATATCATATTGCTCAGACTGAGTAAGGTCTGTTTCAAGAATCTGGGAGTATTTCAATTGGGTGCATAGATATTTAGAATTGAAATGTCTTCTTGTTGTATTTTTCCCTTGGCCAATATAAAGTGACCATCTTTGTCTTTTTTGACTTTAGTTGCTTTAAATCCACATGTATCTGAAAATAAGATTGCAACTCCTCTTTTCTTCTGAATTCCATTTGCCTGAAAAATTGTCTTCCAACCCTTGACTCAGAGCTTTAATTTGTCTTTTGAAGCCAGGTGTGTTTCTTGCAGACAGCAAATGGATGGCTTGTGTTTTTTAATCCAGTCAACCAATCTATGTCTCTTCAGTGGGGAATTCAAGCCATTAACATTTATTGAGATAATTGATAAGTGTGGTAGTATTCTATTTGTCTTATTTTGTGAGAGTCCATTGCTTAGTTTTATCTTTTGCATCAGTGTGGAGGTTTGGTTCTGTCCTTTGATTTCTGAGTTCTTCCTTTGCTGCTGATCCATGGTGGTGGTCAGTGTGCAGAACAGGTTGAAGTATTTCCTCTAGAGCTGGTCTTGTTGTGGCGAATTTCCTCAATGTTTGTATATCCGTAAATGATTTGATTTCTCTGTCAATTTTGAAGCTTAGCTTAGCAGGGTACAGAATTCTGGGCTGAAAATTGTTCTGTTTAAGTAGATTAAAGGTAGATGACCATTGTCTTCTTGCTTGGAAAGTTTCATTAGAGAAGTCTGCGGTCACTCTGATGGATTTGCCCCTGTAGGTCAACTGGCGCTTACTCCTGGCAGCTTGCAGAATCTTTTCTTTTGTCTTGACTTTGGACAGGTTCATCACAATGTGTCTTGTAGAAGTTCGGTTAGAGTTGAGGCGACCTGGGGTCCGATAGCCCTCTGAAAGCAGTGTGTCAGAATCTTTGGTGATATTTGGGAAATTTTCTTTTATAATATTCTCTAGTATGGCTTCCATTCCTCTGGGGCATTCTTCTTCCCCTTCTGGAATTCCTATAACTCGTATGTTGCAACGCTTCATCAAGTCCCATAATTCTGACAGTGAACGTTCTGCTTTCTCTCTCTTCTTTTCTGCCTCTTTTAGTATCTGAGTTATCTCAAAAACTTTGTCTTCTACCTCTGAAATTCTTTCTTCTGCATGGTCTAACCTGTTGCTGATACTTTCCATTGCATCTTTAAGTTCCCTGATTGACTATTTCATTTCCTTCAGCTCTGCTATATCCTTTTTATATTCTTCATATCATTCATCTCTGATTTGATTCTGTTTTTGGATTTCCTTTTGGTTATTTTCCACTTTATTAGCAGTTTCCTTCATTGTTTCCATCATTTCTTTCATTGTTTTCAACATGTGTATTCTAAATTCCCTTTCTGTCATTCCTAACATTTCTGTATAGGTGGAATCCTCTGCAGTAGCTACCTCATGGTCCCTTGGTGGGGTTGTTCTTGACTGGTTCTTCATGTTGCCTGGAGTTTTCTGCTAATTCTTCCTCATGGGTGATTTCTTTTATCTGTTTCCTTGCCGTAATTTTCCTTTCACTTCCTCTTGCTCTTAAGTTCTCGCGCCTGTGGATGAGCAGAAGCTTTCTCAGGGAAGTGCTTGTTGCTGGAATCACTGCTGAAGTGGCTATCCACTTACCCTGTGTGTCAAAACTGGTCTCCCTCTGCCCCTGAGGGTTAGGGCTGCAAGGCAGCTCAGACCCCGCCCTTAGGCTACTTGGTCGCTGGGTTACCAGCTCCCACCCAATTCCAGCTCTGCTAACCTGAGGGCGGAGCTTGCCTGGGCAGATCGCTCACAATGTCTGCCTGTGACCCAGAGCCAAACACCATTAGCTCCGTCTGGCTCAGTGGCTGAGACTGGGGCCCCAGACAAAGGCCAAAGTTCTCCGCACTCCCGCCCAGGCTCTCCCCAAGGCAGTTCAGCTGAGTGCCAAGTCCAAAGACACCATAACAGTTCACAGGTAAGGCCTTTCTGGTTTGCAGTCTCGCTGCTACTGAACTTACAGTTGCGGGCGGGTTTAGACGGATTGAACACACGCCACCACTTGCCGGTGTTCCACTGTTTTAGTCCTCCTCTTGGGGTCCAGAAGTCTCTCGCTGACTCCCTGTATCCTCTCAGGGGTGATGATAAGCAGATCCCACCAGCCAGAGATGCCTGGAGTCCTATATCCCCAGACTCACTGTGCCCAGATAAAAGGAAGCTGTTACTCGGCTGCCATCTTGCTCCGCCTCCCTAGAGTTCTTTTTAAAATTATATCTCTTCCAGCCCCAGTAGTTGGCCAGCATTTTGCAAATACTGAAAGCAGGACCAACCAAATGCCTCTCAAGACCCAGAGGCGGGACCAGCATGCCCTGGTGGCTGGCCAGTGGTTGGCACAGGTCAGACAGTTAAATTCAGGCATCTGTGATTGACCAGCTCCTCTCAGCACATTGGTAGAGTTGTTTCCTGGCTGCTGTGTCTCCTCTCAAAGTGCCAAAATGGTTTTTGAAATGAAATGATTGTTCTAATTATTTATAAGGGATCCTAGAAAGAAGTATGAGTCTTATGGACATTGTCACAATAAAATTAGGCTATTCTAACATGTAAAAGATGCTGGGTGGCCAGGCACAGTAGCTCTTGCCTGTAATCCCAGCACTCTGGATTGCTTAGCTCAGAAGTTCAAGATCAGTCCGAGCAAGAGTGAGACCCCACCTCTACTAAAAATAGAAAAACTAGCCAGGCATAGTGGCAGGCGCCTGTAAGCTACTTGAGAAGCTGAGACAAGAGGATCATTTGAGTCCGGGAGTTTGAAGTTGGTGTGAACCGTGATGACATCATAGCACTCTACCCAGGGGACAGAGTGAGACTCTGTCTCCAAAAAAAAATAAATAAATAAAGGTGGTGGTCTACAAGATTAAGAAATGGGAAGTTAAAGTTAACAGAGTTTGATGTCCTAAAATAAGCACATTTATTTGCTACATCACATGTCAGAGATTAAATCAGGAAAACATCTTGTATTGCTCACCATGAAAGCCATGTCTTGATCCACTACCCCCGATTCCCTGATACATGATCAGTCTCATGTATCCTAGAGAACAGGCTGTTGGTTATATTTCTAGATAATCCATGGGGTGGGGATGAGGTTTCCTTAATCTCTTTCCCTTAATCTCATTGATATGTCTTATGCCAGGGGAGGGGAAAATAGAGATCTTGTATGGAGTTAGCCTGGCCTAAGGCACAGAGTGAGATCTTCTGTGATAGTGTAATTATCTTCTTTATAGAAGTGAGTATTTGATAATATTTTTGGTTAGGAGTAGAAAATCAGGGCTGGGCACAGTGGCTGTAATCGTAGCCCTCTGGAAGGCTGAGCGGACGGATCGCCTAAGCTCAGGAGTTTGAGACCAGCCTAAGCAAGGGGGAGACCTCAATCTCTAAAAATAGCCAAGCATGGTGAGGGGTGCCTGTAGTCCCAGCTACTCGGGAGGCTGAGGCAGGAGGATTGCTTGAGCCCAGGAGTTTGAAGTTGCTGTGAGCTATGACACCTATGGCACTCTACCCAGGGTGACAGAGTAAGACTCTGTCTCAAAAAAAAAAAAGGAGTAGAATATCAGAGCAACTGTAATCATTTTGTTTCTCTTCCACAGCCAAGTACTTTTGGTCACAAAAAGGTAGGAGTGGCGGTGCCTGTGGCTCTTCGGTAAGGTGCCGGCCCCATATGCCGAGGGTGGCAGGTTCAAACCCGGCCCCGGCCAAACTGCAACCAAAAAATAGCCGGGTGTTGTGGCGGGCGCCTGTAGTCCCAGCTACTCGAGAGGCTGAGGCAAGAGAATCGCTTAAGCCCAGGAGTTGGAGGTTGCTGTGAGCTGTGTGATGCCACGGCACTCTACCGAGGGCCATAAAGTGAGACTCTGTCTCTACAAAAAAAAAAAAAAAAAAAAGGTAGGAGTAATAGTTTGAACAGCTCATAATACACGGTGCTACTTGGGTCGGGATAGACAGCTTAACATAGGATGCAAACTTCTTCCATGCTCGCTCAGAAGAGACACTGATTTAATTCTTTGTGCAAAATTGTTCAAAAGGTTTTCACTTTTAGTTCACTTGTCATCAGGGGAAATCATAACCTCTCACACTGAGGGAGTAAAAAGGCCTTTGGCAAGGCAGTGCTCCCAGTGCAGAGAGTCAGAGCTGGCTGGTTTGGTGTAAGGAGTTGCCTAAGTCAGGCTTTGTAAGTGCCTGAGAAGCAGGACACAGAGATGTCAGGATGTATGTCAGTTGGAAGTCAAGTTCATTGCTTTTATCAATTTCTGGGTTTGTAGAACGTAGAAATCATCATCAAAGCAGTCTTTTTAAAGGAGTTTAGCTTTGGGGCTAAATACTTAGAATTAGGTAGTTGCACAGACCAGGGTTGAAATCCTAGCTCTGTTGCTTGCTCATTGTGTGACATTGGACGTGGTATTTAACCTTCCTAATCTTTGCCTTTCTCAACTATGAAGTGTGAGAGCAAAATCACAGGACCCATCTCACTGGATGGTTGTGAGGAGTGGTATAGGTATCACACATAACAGTGTTTGCTTCTTTTATTTTATTATTTTATTTTTATTATTATTATTGAGACAATCTCACTCTGTCACTCTGAGTAGAATGTGTTGTGTCATCGTAGCTCACAGCAACCTCAAACTTCTGAACTCAAGTGATCCTCCTGCCTCAGCCTCTTAAGTAGCTGGGACTACAGGCACCTGCCACCTCACCCAGCTAGTTTTTCTATTTTTAGTAGAAACTGGGTTTCACTCTTGTTCAGGCTGGTCTCAAACTCCTGAGCTGAAGCAATCCACCTGCCTTGGCCTCCCAGAATATGGGATTACAACAGCTCACCAGGATACTCAACTAGTGATTTTCTATTCTTTGGACAAATACCCAGTAGTGGGATTTCTAGATCATATGTTAGTTCTACTTTTAGTTTTTTGAGGAGCCTCCATACTGTTTTTCTTTCTTTTTTTTTTTTTTCTGTAGAGACACAGTTTCACTTTATTGCCCTCGGTAGAGTGCCGTGGCGTCACACAGCTCACAGCAACCTCCAACTCCTGGGCTTAGGCGATTCCCCTGCCTCAGCCTCCCGAGTAGCTGGGACTACAGACGCCCGCCACAATGCCCCGCTATTTTTTGTTGTTGTTGCAGTTTGGCCGGGGCCGGGTTTGAACCCGCCACCCTCGGTATATGGGGCCGGCGCCCTGCTCACTGAGCCACAGGCGCCGCCCCTCCATACTGTTTTTCATAGTGGCTGCACTAATTTACCTTCCCACAACCTTGTACAAGAGCCCCCCAACCTCATGTTGAAATGTGACCCCCAGTTTGAAGGTAGGGCCTTACAGCAGGTGTTTGGGCCTCGCTGCAATAAGCAAGTTCTTGTTCTGGTAGGTAGTTCCCGTGAGAGCTGTTAAAAAGTCTTGCGTCACCTCCCTTGCTGTCCTCTGTCACCTCGTGGTCCCTGTGCTCACTGGCTCCCCTTCTTCTGCCTTGAGTGGAAGCAGCCCAAGGCCCTCACCACAAGAGGCGGGTGCTGGCCCCCTCCTTCTCCTACAGCCTGTTGAATCCTGGACCCCATAATCCTCTTTTCTTTTTTATTGTAAATAAAGTGCCTGGCCTCCTGTAGTCCTTTCTAGCAACACAAAGGCGCTCTGGCCCCTGAGTCTGTGCAGCTTTCTGGCTGAGTGCTGTCTGTTCCCTGATCGCTCCTCGTCCACTCTGGCCGTCAAGTCTGCTTTCTCGGGTCTCAGCCACAGCTTCTCTTCATGGTGCACCTGTCCCTCCCAAAGTGCATTGAAATATTAGCTGGCGTTCCACGGTTCTCAGACGAGACTGAAATCGCCCCTGGGACACCTGTCTCTGCTCACTGCAGCGCCTGCCGTCTTCACCCCACGGGTCCGGGCCCTTCCTCTTCATCCTCCAGCCCCACTGGGTCCTTGTCTCCACAGGCCTCACTGCGGTGGGGACTTGGCAAATGTGTCCTCTGTCCGGGGCGCTGCCCTCCTGGCTTGCCCTAATAAATCCGCATCTTTCCGATCTCTGTGCAGCGTGTTCTGGTTCTCACCGAAGCCTGTCCTTGCTTCCTAGATGGGGTCAGCCATCCTCGAAGGCTCGTATACACCACGTTTAGATGATTATTTGATTATCCATTGCCCTCAGCGGACAGAAAACTCCAGAAGAGCAGGAGTGCATTTGATTAAACCCCTAAACCTGGTACATAGCAGGTGCTCCTTACGTGCTCGTTAGTCCATCAATTAGGGAATGTCTAGGGCAGACAAAAAGAGGAGCACAGGGTAGGAAAAGACTGTGAGGAGTCAGTCCTGGGCCGCCGCCCCGCGGTGTGTCTGGGGCAGGTGGGTGAGGAGCAGCGCACACCTGCTGCCCCGTCCTGCAGGCTGTGTCATTCTAGTTCATTGCACGTGGTTCATAGCTGCCGGGATTAGCCCTGTTGCCCACTCGTTTCTTGAAATTCTCCCCACATTGCCTTTTAGTTTTCAATTTTTTTTCTCACCCCTCTGAAAACCTCACATCTTGGTCCCTCTTCCCATTTGTTTGCTCCGTCAGAGTGCTCTCTCCCAAATTCAGCTTTGAGTGGCAAGCTTTCCCCTCGTGGCTAGTATTTCTGAGAGGATAAAGTCAGAACCTCTGGGCAATTCTTCAGAGGCCCTCTGAGAAGCTTCCAGCATAGCAGGTCTCCTCTCCTGCCCCACCCCTGTCCCCTGTGCTGCTGAAGCCAAGTGATTTGGAGTTCCCTGGACATGGCACTTGCTTTGCACCTCTGCCTCAGCCTAGAATGGTTGCCACACCGCCCTGTCCATCCCCACTGCCTCCCCTACCCATGTGTCCTGGGGAACCTCTGCTGTTTTAGAACATAGATCAAGTCACAGGCTTCTCAGGCAGTCCCTGCCCCCAGCCTGGGAAGTCCTTAGAGAAAAGCCTTTCTCTGTAACACTATTTTTATATGAAGTGCCTGGCACCCTGGAGGCCTATAATAAATATTTCAAAAAACACAAAGGGTAGTTCTTTTATCTTTTAATGGTGCATGTAAATACTAACCTGAATGCCAAATAACACTCCTGACAAACTAGAATATCCCTAGATAAGCATTCCCTCCTGAGATCAGGCCAGCTGAGAAGTAAACTGTCGAAAAGTTGATTACAGAAATAACTTTGATCTACTCTGAATGTATTTTTCTAGCTCATATCATTATGTTACCTTGTCACACCCACCTAAAATGGATTTCTGGACATGACATGGTAGTAAAATGTCATTCTGTGCTTCAAAATGACAAGCCTGCCACAAAAACTCGGAAGTATTTTCTTGGTTGGGGAGTTTTTTATCACATGTGCAAAAGAAGGTTATCATGCACCCATCAAAACGCCTGTGTTATAAAGCCACACATTGCAATTCTTTCTTTGATGAGATATTACGAAAGCCAGAGGGCAAAAGGAAGTACTAGGGGAAAAGATTCTTTTATGGATTTCCAGCTGCAGAAAGTAGTAATACTTCTCCTGCTGGACTGCCATGTTCATTCTCGAATTTCCTCCCTAGAGGAAGAATCAGACATTGCTGTTTGGGCTTTCAAAAGGATATTTCATGCTCTCCCAAAACAAATGGTATATTTGACCATATTCTGCCCTCAGAACAACGTTTTCCCTAATGTCCTAAGAATTATGGATGATTCTGTTGGTGACATAATTTCCTATAAGGTTGTCAGGAAGATTTGGAAATCATTATGTGATTTCACCAGGTTTGCCAGATGTGAGGGAGGATTAAGAATTATACCGTCAGCTTGGCTTTGGCGAGTATTCGATTATAAAATGCACTGTTATGCTGGAAACAAGAATTAAAAGGATGGTAATAAGTACTACTTTCCTGGATTAAAAAATAAAAGGTGTTAAGAGTGTGTGGTCCCCAGGACATTGATGTTGAGAGTGCTTTTAAAATATATTTCAAAGATGATCTAGAAAATCGACACTCTTCCCACTTCTTGGTGAGAAAATAGGGCTGATTGTGACAGGCTGAAGGAACGTTCTAAAACATAAGGTGAGGGGACAAATGTGACCTCATTTCCAGTTAATTCAAAAAGTTGCAGCTGTTTTGTTGACATTCTGAATGCTTCTAAGTAAATGCAATTTTATTTTATTTAAAAAAAAGTATAATAAGTTTCTCTTTGTCCACGTGAGGAACTGTTGAGATTGTTCTTTATAAGGGTGTGTTTCTTATCCTGCTAAATCATTTGGGTTTAAAGTCTATTTCCTTTCTCTGTGTGCATATATAATATATATGCATATATACATAGTCAAGTGTTAGAAAATCTTTAAGCTTTTATTTTATGGTCTTTTTCTTTTTTTACGGTCTTTCTTTCATGACTGTGCTTTCTTTTTTTTCTCTTCCTCTTTCCTAGTATGTTTCTTATTTTAAGACAGGTCATTTTATAGAGATAATATGGTTCACAACATATTATAGAATTGTGACAATTTTATTAAACTATTTCATGTAACTTATTATATGTTATTGTTAGAATAAAATGCTGTCTAGGAGTTTTCTTTTTAATAAAATCTAAGAACTGCTTACCTCCCAAACATGGAGAGTTAGAAATCCACCCACTGTAATCTTCTGATTTCTAAGAAGGGTCATAATTACTACCATTGGGAGATGAGGATTTTTTTTTTTTTTTTGAGACAGAGCCTCAAGCTGTTGCCCTGGGTAGAGTGCTGTGGCATCACAGCCCACAGCAACCTCCAACTCCTGGGCCCAAGCGATTCTCCTGCCTCAGCCTCCCAAGTAGCTGGGACTACAGGCACCTGCCACAATGCCTGGCTAGTTTTTGGTTATAGTTGTCATTGTTGTTTGGCAGGCCCAGGCTGGATTCAAACCCCCAGCTCTGGTGTATGTGGTTGGTGCCTTAGCCGCCTGAGCTACAGGCACCGAGCCAAGAGATGAGGCTTTTTAATGGCATTGGTGTGCCTTGTATTTTCAGCCCTGTCTTGACAATTGTGCTCTTACCACCAAAAGGACAGGGTAAACTTGGACAACAGTTTTATTAAACACCTTTTGAAATATACCAAGAAAAAAACAATGTTCTAATCATCTGTGTAATGCTCATGTTGGATTCTTAAAGTGCAGTTCAAATCAGCTAAAGAATTAAATAGTCATGATAAGAAAGGTTTTTAAGCCTGTAATATATATTTATGATTCAGTTCGTGAGCTAAAGTATGAATTTTTATAAGGTCTCCGAAAGATATGACTTACTTAGATTTCATAAATATTTTTAAATTTCATGTATTTTATGGACTGTTTGATTAACTATCTATGATAATAACTTTGATTTGGGCCAGTGCAACAGTCTTATGAGTAAAAGTTTGTTTTTTTAAAGGATAATCACTTCATTGTTAGTTATTTTTCCTATTGCAAAAATTAACCTGTATTTTGGTCCTTTAAATTCCCATTTCTTCCTTTAATTGCTCCCCCCACCCTTGAGTATTACCTGATGTTTTTCTGACCCTTTGCATGATAAATCAGCTCAGAGAGCTAAGACCAACATCAGGGGACTTACTGTCCCATGTTTAAATAAGGTACCCATTTTCCATAAAGTACCAGATTTTATTTGCAGACATGATTTACCGAAATCTGAAGAAGAGAAGAAACTAAAAAAAGGCTTATTAAAATTTTAGATGTTTAGGAAAGTAATGTTTTCAATTATCTCATTTGGATTCCCAAATTGCTGGCTTAAACCAAGCCGAGCAGTAGCCTAAAATAATACAGGTGTAAAGTCCTTTTACATAACAGCAAGATAATAATAGGTGACACACAGCTAGACCTTCTCCCCATAGTTAATGAATGGATATGTGCTGAGCACCCACTGCCTACTGGGTGCTTGGGACACACCTGTAAATAATGTGCACAATCTGGGCCGGACACTTTGGCTCACACCTATGATCCCAGCACTCTGGGAGGCTTAGGCAGAAGGATCCCTTGAGCTCAGCAGTTAGAGACCAGCCTGACCAAGAGTGAGATCCTGTCTCTACTAAAAATAGGAAAACTAGCCAGGCGTGGTGGTGGGTGCCTATAGGACCAGCTACCCAAGAGACTGAGGCAAGAGGATCACTTGAGCCCAAGAGTTTGAGGTTGCTGTGAGCTGTAATGCCATGACACTCTACCCAGGGCATGCAATGAGATTCTTGTCCAAAAAAATTAAAAAAAGAACCCACGATCTGTCCTCAAAGAGCCCAGAACATTCGAGGCAGTGCGGAAAGAGCAATGTCAGAAATATCCACAGGCTTGTGGGAGGAGGGGGGAGGCTCGCAGGAGCTGGTTCCTGCATTTATAGTGCTGCTTTGAACTAATGGTAATTTGAATTAATGATAATTTCACATTTACAGAATAGAACATGACACATAATAGTGTCAGTACAAAGAAGAATTTTGTGTGACATTTATTTCCCCTTTTCCAGTTTTTATTTACATGTTGAAAATTGAACGTTTTTATTACTAAGAAATGGGCAGTGTACCCCAATACCTTTACAAGATGCAATGTGTTGACGTGGTTTTTGAAAAGTAAATTTTTTTTTCTTGAGACAGAGTCTCATTCTGTCACCCTAGGTAGAGTGCTGTGGTGTCATATCTCACAGCAACCTCAAACTCCTGGGCTCAGGCCATCCTCCTGCCTCAGTCTCCCAAGTAGCTGGGACTACAGGTGCCCACCACCAGACCCAGCTAGTTTTTCTAGCTTTAGTAGAGACAGGGGTCTTGCTCTTGCTCAC
Source organism: Nycticebus coucang (assembly GCF_027406575.1). Taxonomy (NCBI): domain Eukaryota; kingdom Metazoa; phylum Chordata; class Mammalia; order Primates; family Lorisidae; genus Nycticebus; species Nycticebus coucang. Next base: position 105,114,847 of record NC_069780.1, on the reverse strand, counting down.
ACTGGTCGTGAACTCCGCAGCTCAAGGGATCCTCCCACCTTGGCCTCCCAGAGTGCTGGCATTACAGGTGTGAGCCACTGTGCCCAGCCTCGAAAAGTAATTTTTAGGACAATTTTAATAAATTTGAGACCCTGCTTTGGATGAACTAAATTTTGTTCAAAATTATAGTAAACATATCCTTCTGAGTAAATATAATGGATTGGTGAGCCAGATTTACTTTTAAATTCCATGACCCTTGAAGAATGATAACCAGACAGTGTGTGTGCTGGTCAGCCCTGAGACCATGGGACTGCACAAGCTCTTCAGCAAGAGTTTAGTTTTCCAGGATCCATTTAGGAGTTCAAATACACACAAGCCCATATTACTGTCATTTGCTCTAATGACCATTTTCATGAATCCCTTTGGGTTCATATCATTTCTTATCCAGGTATGACCATGTTGGAATTTGGGGGTCAGGGATGGGGTCACTTTGTGACTCGTGTGACCTTATTTGTGAGTAACCCATATTCCAACATGGCTGCTCTCTACTTCCTGATAGTTTTAGTTAGAGGCAAAAATCCCTATAAAAAGTCTCTAAAAAGTTATTTCAGATGGAATTTAGTAGATAAGGGATGGCTAAAGACTGATTTTGATAGTTAAAAAAAGAATTTTAAAAAATCATCTAGTCCAGGCAGGGTGGCTCACACCTGTAATCCCAGCCCTTCGGGAGGCTGAGGCAGGAGGATGATCCAGCTCAGGAGTTCCAGACCAGCCTGAGCCAGAGTGAGACCCCATCTCTACTAAACATAGAAAAACTAGCTGGGTGGTGGCAGGTGCTTATAGTCCCAACTACTTGAAAGGCTGAAGCAAGAGGATCACTTGAGCCCAAGAGTTTGAGGTTGCTGTGAGCTATGACACCACCATGGCACTCTACCCAAGGTGACAGAGTGAGACTCTGTCTCAAAAAAAAAAAAAAGTAAATAAATAAAACTGCCAAGGTGTTGATAGCAATGTTGGGAAATGTTGCTTTGTGCAGAGAAGGGTACCAGATTAGCAAAACATTAACACGTAATATACTTCAGAAGCAAAAGCACTCAGAATTTCTGGCTGAAAGGTCTGCATAGGTGAAGAGTGGGTGAAGAGTTCCAGACCAGCCTGAGCCAGAGTGAGACCCCATCTCTACTAAACATAGAAAAACTAGCTGGGTGGTGGCAGGTGCTTATAGTCCCAACTACTTGAAAGGCTGAAGCAAGAGGATCACTTGAGCCCAAGAGTTTGAGGTTGCTGTGAGCTATGACACCACCATGGCACTCTACCCAAGGTGACAGAGTGAGACTCTGTCTCAAAAAAAAAAAAAAGTAAATAAATAAAACTGCCAAGGTGTTGATAGCAATGTTGGGAAATGTTGCTTTGTGCAGAGAAGGGTACCAGATTAGCAAAACATTAACACGTAATATACTTCAGAAGCAAAAGCACTCAGAATTTCTGGCTGAAAGGTCTGCATAGGTGAAGAGTGGGGTGCACACAGCAAAGAGGTCCCTTCACTGTGAATATCTTTATGTGCAAAATCTGGTTTTGCCTAGTCTATCTCTGGGATAGGGCACATTAGGGATTAGGTGTGATTTAAAAGCCCAAGCTGGCTTGGTTAAAGTTTTAGAGGGTTGTTTTTTTTTTAATAGTTTTGAATGCAGATAAGTGCAGATAAATACTGAATTGAAACTGTTGAATATATGCCCCCACTTTGTTCCCCCAGCATCCGGGCACCACGCCAGCCTAGTGATGGGTGACACACATCTCATGCCACCACAACCATATGGCTATTTTAACCCAAGACCCTAGAGCAGCATTTTTATTTCTAAGTTATATTGATCAAAAAAAAATAAAATAAAATAGCCGCATGCCATGACTCATGCCTGTGATCCCAGCACTCTGGGAGGCTGAGGTGGGAGAATCCCTTAAGCTCAGGAGTTGGAGACACCCTGAACAAGAGTGAGACCCAGTCTCTACTAAAAATAGAAAAACTAGCCGGGTATGTTGGCAGGTGCCTGTAGCCCCAGCTACTGGGGAGGCTGAGGCAGGAGAATTGCTTGAGCCCAGGGGTTTGAGGCTGCTGTGAGCTGTGATGATACCACGGTACTGTACCCAGAGTGACAGAGTAAGACTCTGTCTCAAAAAATAAATAAATAAATATTTATTTATATATATACTGTTTTGTTGTGCTCAGCCCATTTGTAAGCCTGGAAGTTGGTCTCATGAGCCTCACCATGGTGGCTTGCCCTCACATACTCACTGTGTGTTCCCTCCCTTTTGTGTAGGAAAACAGAGATGGCAGTGACCTCATGGCTAACCGAGGAGGCAATGGACTAGCTCCCGGGGAGGACAGATTCAAACCTGTGATACCATGGCCTCATGTGGAGGGCGTGGAAGTGGACTTAGAGTCTATTAGAAGGAAAAACAAGGCCAGAAATGACCAGGAACGCCGTGCGGGAGGGGACCCCCAGAAGGACGCCATGCAGAGGCGCTACCTCACCTTCAAGCCTCAGACCTTCACCTACCAAGACCCCGTTCTGCACCCTGGGGTCCTCGGGAACTTTGAACCCAAAGAACCCGAGCCTCACGGAGTGGTTGGTGGCCCTGGAGAGAAAGCCAAGCCGGTAGTTTTGGGACCAGAACTTAAACAGGCAGCTCAAGCCAGCATTAAAGAGTTTGGATTTAACATGGTGGCAAGTGACATGATCTCGCTGGACCGCAGCATCAATGACTTACGTCAGGAAGAGTAAGCACACATCCTCTTCTTCCTAAATCGGGGTGGCTATAGCGTTGACAGATGCATGGATTTAGTTAGAGTGTTAGGACGCAGAACTTAGGTATGCCTTTATTTAAAGGAATAAGAGATTCTTTTGATCAGCAAAATGGCCAGAGGAGGACGTACTGCGTTCATGCCAGCACAGTGAAGGTATGATATACAAAATTCCAGGGTCTTCTGTATCACTGCCACTTAGCACGGGGTCCCCAGACGGGCCCCACAATTAGCAAATGATCTTGGATGGAAATCAAACTATACCCTTGAATAGTTTGACAATTTATTTTTTTACTTTTTTGAGATAGAGTCTCACTCTGTCACCCTGGGTACAGTGTTGTGGTCTCAGCTTAGCTCATAGCAACCTCAAACTCCTGGGTTCAAGCAATCCTCCTGCCTCAGCTTCCCCAGTAGCTGAGACTACAGACATCTGCCACCATGCCTGGCTAGTTTTTCTATTTGTAGTAGAAATGGGGTCTGACTCTTGCTCAGGCTGGTCTCAAACTCCTGAGCTCAAGCACTCCCAGAGTGCTGGGACTACGGGTGTGAGCCCAGGTTCCTGGCCTGACAATTTTCTAATAGCAAAACTTCCTTGACGTGTTGATTTTCCCTATCAGAGCAAGCTGCTTATCTTGTGGAACAATAGTTAATGATGGCCCTGCTCTGAGTGTCTCATGTAATTACCCAGGTTTATGTTTCCTTTATTTTTTTTCTTCACTACTGTAACTGGGGATTGAAACACTTGAGTATGTGCAAAAGGAACACCCAGACAGGAGAAACTGTGACCTAAATGTTCCAGTTCTTTTCACATAGTATGGGTTTCTAGCTCTTAACTTTATTGGATGGACACTGATATTTGAAAGAACCCAAAGCTTTTCTCTTTCGGGTATTCAACAACTGGCCCTATTACTGTAGGATCTAAATAGCTTTCATTTGCGTGCACACAGCATGAATTCACTGCTGTTAAAAACACTGAAAGTCTGGGCGGCGCCTGTGGCTCAAGGAGTAGGGCGCAGGTCCCATATGTAGTAGGCGGTGGGTTCAAATCCAGCCCCGGCTAAAAACCAAAAAAAAAAAAAAAAACACTGAAAGTCTATTCCTGATAATGTACTGTCAGTGTCATTTTCATCTTAAAAGGTCAGCACAGTGGGTACACACACACCCACCTGTAGCCACATACATGCACACACACACGTGCATTTGCCAATATTGTCATGACCACTAAGCAAAATTCCATGTCAATATAGGGCTACTGAGCAGACTTTGGGTGTTCATATACATGTGTTGGTAAGTGAGAAGAGATTAACGGAATATACAACGAACATCAGAGTGGCACTACCACTGTGTGGTGATGACCTGGTTAGAGTGCAATGGCATCATAGCTCACAGCAACCTCAAACTCCTGGGCTCAAGCCATCTTCCTGCCTTAGCCTCCCCAGTGGCTGGGGAGGTGCCTGCCACCATTCCCGGCTAACTTTTCTATTTTTGATAGAGACGAGCTCTTGCTCTTGCTCAGGCTCCTCTCAAACTCCTGAGCTCAAGGGATCCTCCCGCCTTGGCTTCCCAGAGTGGATTATAGGCGTGAGCCTCTGTGCCCAGCCTCTAACTTCGTATATGGAGAATAGTTAGAGCATCTTAAGGGGCTGTGCTAGGGTTGCCAGATTTAGCAAATAAAAATACAAGACACCTCATTAAATTTGAGTTTCAGATAAATCATGAAAAAAATTTAGTATATGCATATCTCAGATTTTCACAGAATGTACTTTTAAAAATGCAGGTATATCTGAAACCCAAATTTAACTAGGTGCCCTGAGTCACAGGAAGGAGGGCAGTGGTCACAGAGGTAGGACTGCCACGGGAGTGCCTTGTGGGCCTGTGGCAAGACTGTAGTCTCTGGCCCAGAGTAGACTGACTGGTGGCCTTGGCACTGCGGTGGAGGAGAAGGGACTTCCTGCCGTCTGCTGGGGCTTCCCCTGAGTTATTGAGGTCTCGAAGCCACCCTGCGGGAGAGCTCCTACCTATGTGTGCAAAGTCTGCAGCCTGGAGCTTTCCCTTCATTGTAATTACCCAGCAAAATGGCAGAGCCATGATGCACCTCTGGTGGCTCTGTGCGAAAGGCCCTCACTTTGCACCACAGCTAACATGTGTCTCTTCCCGGGGGGTTGTACCTCAGGGCAGGTGCTGCACCAGAGGGTGAGCTCAGAGGAGTGGAAATGCAGATCTTAACACAGAGATATTTATTTTAAAAGATGTCATTTAAAACACCAATAAGCGTGTCAATTATAGCTAACTTTGAAATACGTTAAGAAAATCAAATGCTGGACAAACTTAGAGCAGTACACAGGATTGAGACAACTTCTGTGCCTCTGTCTCCCCAGCCATCCCAGTCAGTCTGTCAGCGAGGTCTCTGGTCTCTACCACCAAAATGACACGATGACAACAGGCCTCACACGCCCTTCCTCACCCTCCTCCTTGGCAGGGACACACTGTGGTGTGGCCGGAGTTGGCAGCTTTGGCATCTGTTTATCCTTCCTCTGTCACTCATGAGGATGAGCCACCTACAAAGCTTGGACACTATGCTCTGGGCGGCCTGTCCGGCTGTGACACCTGACTCTGCGGTTGGCTTGTCCATTTGTTCTTGTGGCTGCTTCTGAGATGTGTGTTCTGTACCTGAGGAGCAGGAAGGAGCCCTGGTGTGACTCATGCTTCTCTGTGTGTGACGGCTCTGGGTCACATCCACAGGCTGAGTCACTTTACTGGCTGTTGGTTGCTTGTTAAAAGAAGTGAGTAACAGGATTTTGAGTGAGCTGGAGGCACACTTCTTTCTGAAATACTTGAGCCAAGTATGACTTCATCTGACTTCACACTTGTTTCTATAAAAAACAAATAGGATTTTCTTCACAGTCCATCAGGTACTGAGTATGTCTGATTACACAAGGCGCCAGCCAGCCAGGGGACACAGCAGTGAGAAAACACTCTCCCTGCCTTCAGAGGGCCTGCCCTTTACCCCAGGGAGAAAGGAGAGAATGTCAGGGGACGAGAGCTGTCAGGAAAGCTGAAGCAAGATAGTCTGGTTCCGAGGAGTGAAAGATCGGGTCTGGCTACCGGAGAGTGTCACACTAGTAGGGGTATCTGGAATGGATTAGGGGTGAAGAACTATTAAAGGGTTAGTGGCGTGACTGGGAACTTCAGTGGGGTTTAGAGAACCAGGAAAAAGAGACCCCATATAAGAGAACAAGAGTTAGAATCAGGGGGCTTTTGACCCAGTAGAAGGAGGAATCAGAGATGTCAACGGAAAGGGCGTGTGTAGGACCCACCTACTCCGCCCGGAGCTCCTTCACCTCTGTGGTTTCAGGATTAGTCTGTTTCTAGGAAAAAGTAGAAAGTTCTATTTGGGGATGTTTGATTTTATTCTAAAAAAAATTGGCATTTTATCTCCTTTATTGTGAACTGATGCAAACACATGGAAATTATTCTTGCCCTTTTCCTGCCCCAGAAGGCAGACAGTCAGAGGTAGAAGTATGTAATAGCAAGCTATTTCATTTCAAAGGAATTAAATATTTTGACTTGTAGAGCAAATCCATCTGCTTCTGATATTTAACCTTTTTTCCCACCTACACACACACACACACACACACACGTTTTACATTTGTTTCATGGAAAACTGTCTTAGTTGCATTTACAAAGTGAAATAATAGACGTAAGGGTGCTTTGAAAATTCTGAGAGCTACATAGATGTTAATATGATTGTTACCATCTTTCTTAAGTTCATCTATGGTAAAAAGGTTTTTAAAAAAGATATTTTGTATTTATACTTAACACTTTAGACACCAGATAATTCTATTCTTACCTGCTGGTGAAATAAATATTTATTTTTATACTCTTAATTTTACTCAAGGTGAATTGCGGCTGTGAGCTTTCCTTATGCTCTGTTCATGTTAAGGGCTGTCTCTAGAATCTAACAAGTTGTTTATGACATACTGTTGTATAAAATGGTGGCTATTTTTAAAACTTTGATTTGGTTGAAATGCTATACCTTTCCTTTTTGGTTTGTATATGTCATGACCCACAGATTTCAAACTAAAACCTTAAAGCCACTCATAAGAGGTTAAAACAAATATTTAGAATAATATATAAATCATATGTACACTTATATATGCAAATCACGAATATGCACATGTATTTCAGTACTTTACCAGCATTTTTATCATCAGGATCTATGCTGGTTCTATTTGACTATCCAGCCTTCACCCATGACAGTTTTTAAGCACATGATCTTTTTTGTCTTCAGATTGAAAGTGGTTTCAGATGACCCACGATGGACGAAGGACATGTTGCTTCTTTCAGTCTAAAAATACAATTTCTAACTGGCCCCCAAACTTTTATTCCTCTTGGAAAGTGAGGGTACTTTGTGAGTTCAGGGTGTTTCCAAATCAACTTCTAAAATAAACAGTGTTCTGATGCCTCGTTTCTTCTTAATCTCGTAGCCACCAGAGACACGCAAAACACATACAGAGACACATGTGCAGATTGCTCTTTGGAATTTTCTCAATGATGGAGGCAGAGCTGATTTTTGTGTAAAATCCTGGCTAATAACTGGGGTGTATTTAGGCAAACTGAAATTATTATAGAGACAACTCCAGTTTTCACAGCAATTTTGAGGGGTACCATGTTCATGGAGGGACGCTACAAAAACTGGACATTGGGGTAGTGTGTTGTGCTAAGCTGCCATCTGCAGAGTGGCAGAAGTCTTGCACTGCTATGCCTCCAGAGTGCTCTCCTCCCTTACTAGGGTCCTGGGAAGGCTCACGTCCCTTGCTGGAGTCATTCCTCTCCTGCTCACACTTTGTTTGCTTGGGAGGACTTCCCACTGCCTGGTTCTTGTCCAAGTTGCTCTATCAAGATGGGACTTAGCTTCATTTCCCCTCCCTCCAACCCCTGCCACTGAGGTTACAAATCTTGATAAAATGTTTATAAACTCATATCCCACTTACTGCCTTTTTTTCTTGGTCCTAGATTTTTGTTCAAAAATCTAGAACAAGTTCCTTGAAGAATAGTTTGAAAAATATTTATCGTGGCCCCACTAGATACTCCATGACATCCCACCCCAGTGACAGACCATTTCAGGAAAAACATGACACATTTTCTTTCCTTCAAAGTAAGTTTCCTTCCAATCAGAGACACTGACATGGAGTTAAAGGATGTTTTTAGGGCCGAGCATGGTGGCTTGTACTAGTAATCCCAGCTATTCAGGAGGCTGAGGCAGGAGGAGCCCTTGAACTCAGGAGTTCCCAGACCAGCCTGAGCAATAGTGAAACCCTGTCTCACTAGAAAAACTAGCTAGGTGTGGTGACCAATACCTGGAGTCCCAGGTACTCGGGATGATGAGGCAGGAGGATAGCCCAGGAGTTTGAGGCTACCATGAGCTATGTTGACATCAGGGCACGCTACCCAGGGTGACAGAGTGAGACTCAGTCTCAAAAAAAAGGGATGTTTCTTGTGCTCTTTCCTTCTTCTAGAATGTCTCAGTTTTGCAGCTAGCAGTCTTTTAAAGTGTCTAGCCATTGTCCTCTGCTGAGTGTATCGTGGCCAGTGGGACACAAGCCCTGTCCCTCTGTGGGTCAGCAGCTCAGACTGTCAGATGCAGCCAGAACGGCTGGGGACAGCCTGTGCACGGTGGGATGTGTGCAGGGCTCTTGCGTTTGGTAAATGGGGAACTGGTGCTGGTTCGGTGTAGAGGTCGTCCTCTAGTGTCCTCTCTAGTGCCCATGCTTGGTAGTGATGGGCGGTGGGGGTGACGGGGCGAGTCACTCATGGAGAGACAGCCACACACGTGAAGGCCTTCAGGGGAAAGTGTCTGTTCTGTAGGCGTCTCTCTTTTGTGCTGAACATGGAGACATTAGTGGTTTCAGGACTCATGGCGCTTGCCACTGGGTTAGACTGTCTGGGGAGGCAGCAGACATGCCCAGGGCACCGCCGGAGACATTGATTGAGGAAGAATGGCTATCCTCTGGTGACACTGTTAATGCCGGGGAAATTGCTTGGTATTAGAAGTGAAAGTCTCCAAAGACACACAAGAGGGAAAACACAAGTTCCTGGGTCTCAAGGTTAAGAGCAGGTACGATGTCATATAATGCAGCCGTCAATGAGGGAGTAACTGGGCTGATTTGTAGGGCTCTCGTCCCAAGTCCTACACCTGTTTTTACTCTGAATACTTTTTGGGCAAAACAGAGGGTTCACCAGGAATATATATTAATACGTGGCACTGTCATAGAAGCACCAGTATTGCATCTAAAGGACAGTCAGAGCCAAACCTTGGGCATGGGTCATAGTGTGACCACAGACCTGTCAGAAAGGAGGAGCAAGGGGAGAGATTTTCCATACTTAAGATGAATAATTTTGGCCGAGCAGGGTGGCTCCAGCCTGTAATCCCAGCACTCTGGGAGGCTATGGCAGGTGGATTGCTTGAGTTCAGGAGTTCAAGACTAGCTCAAGCACAAGTGAGCTCCTGTCTCTACTAAAAATCAAACTACCTGGGCATTGTGGTGGGCACCTATCTATAGTCCCAGCCACTTGGGAGGCTGAAGCAAGAGGACTGCTTGAGCCCAGGAGTTTGAGGTTGCTGTGAGCTATGATGCCACAGCACTCTACCTAGGGTGACAGATTGAGACTCTGTCTCAAGAAAAATAGAAATAAAATACACAAAAAGGAAGAACAGCTCTCAGTGAACAGGAGTCACATGGGGCCACACACCTAAAAAGAGCCCAGCAGTTCAGAGTAAGGGCCCGCTCCCTGTGATAGGCTGCAAAAACCCCAGAGGCTGCCTCATGCTGTTCACATTTACACCTGTGGACCTTAGCCTCTGGAACATCTGGAAGAGGACCCGGGTTGGAGAGAAGACACTCTACTCTGTAAACATAATGGAGCCAAGAGCCAGGAGCCAGGTCAGTGGCATTTAGGGACCCATTTCCTGGAATCCCAGAGTGAGACTCTGACATTACTCCCTCATCATTGTCACCTGTGAGGATAATCTGTGGTGGCTCTCCCTGAGGTAAGGGCGGGTGGCTGGAGAGAGCTGGATTATTTTTTTTTCTTCAGGAAGGATTGTGGAAGTTATCATATGAATATTGCATTGTATAACTTCTTGAATGCACTTTTAGGTAAGTCAATTATCTTTGCTCATTTTCAGCTCAACATGTAGAAGATGCACTTGGTATATTATAAATAGAATGGTTCTTTTCATCGTTGCAATCCATAAGGTGAAGGCGCTAAAGAGTAAAAGGAGCCACAGCCAAGCTAATTGGTTACATGAATTAAAAGTTTGGAAATAATGTAATTTAATTACATTCAGTAATCTTTTAGTGTATCACTGGAAAACTGCTGATAGCTTTGCCTTCCTTTTCGCTTGAGTCCTGGGAGAGATCCCACTCTTCAAAATATAGCCAATGTGTAGGATGAAAATCACATTTTTGAGAACTTGGTAACTTGGAGTGAACGCCTGCCATTTTAATTACATGGAAATATCCCTGCATTCTCCAGTAGAAAGTCTCCAGGGGCAAATGAAGAACCAGGATAAAGAGCCCTGGAGAAAGATCTGAGAATCTAAACACCCCTGGAAATACACAGCTGTCACTTTACAGCAGAGAGTTGTAAAGTTTTCAGGAAAAGAATGTGAAGACCACAATTTTCATCACCTTATTTTGAGACAAGAGCTCTCCTCTAGACCCCAAACCTGCTGAGCCGCAAGCTCATCTTTCTGTTCACAAAAACACCACCAAATTCTCAATTAAGACCAAAACACTTTTTAATATCAAGAATTTAAATAAACACGAGTCCTATAGACATTTAAGACAGATGAATAAAGCAAGATTTTCATAAAATCAGGCCCCTTTTATGTGTTTAAAAATTATTGAGAGCCCCCACTTATCAAGCTTTTGTTTATGTGGATTAATGATCAACATTTGCCATGTTGAACTGGAAGATAGAAAATTTTAATTGTCTGCTAATTGACTTAAAAATGATAAATTCTGGGCGGCACCTGTGGCTCACTGGGTAGGGCGTCAGCCCCATATACCGAGGGTGGTGGGTTCAAACCCGGTCCCAGCCAAACTGCAACAAAAAAATAGCTGGGTGTTGTGGTGGGAGCCTGTAGTCCCAGCTACTCAGGAGGCTGAGGCAAGAGAATCACTTGAGCCCAAGAATTTGAGGTTGCTGTGAGCTGTGATGCCATATCACTCTACCAAGGATGACAAAGTGAGACTGTCTCTAAAAAATAATAATAAAATAAAAATAAAAATGATAAATTCATTACATGTTAACATTTTGTGCAGATTAAATTTGTCCAAACAAAAAAATTTTACTTGTGGCTCTGTCTTGATAATCATCCTACTATTGAGTACAAATGAAAATGTGTATACATAGGAATGTTTTTAAAATGTGCCCTTGGTGCTCAGGCCAGCAAAGCCAGTGACGGTTGAATATGAGAGTTTATTCTGATTCTGCTAGTGCGGTGGTGCTCTGGTTCTCAAGAAAGCCCAAATGCAATAGTTTTTATGAAAAGTGGTATCGGGATTAGTTCTCCTGCCTGGGGGTTTGCTGTTTACAGAGCTGCCTGAATATTGTTCTATTCACTTGTAATTGTCTGACATAACAATTTTATTTATGAACATTTTGGGGAAAAGGAAGGAAATGCGTATGTTTAATAGGCAATTTAAAAGAATAAAGGAAAAATCACCTGTAATACAATCACCTAGGTAGTATTTTTTTTTTTTTTTTTAAGAAGAGGTCAGTCTTTAAAAAGACTGACGGGTATAGTGGCTGATGCCTATAATCCCAGCACTCTGGGAGGCTGAGGCAGGTGGATTGCCTGAGCTCAGGGGTTCAAGACCAGCCTGAGCAAGAGTGAGAACCTGTCTGTACTGAAAATAGAAAAACTAGCTGAGTGTGGTGGTGGGCACCTGGAGTCCCAGCTATTTGGGAGGCTGAGACAGGAGGATTGCTTGAGACCAAGAGTTTGAGGTTGCTGTGAGCTGTGATGCTACAGCACTCTACCCAGGGTGACAAGTGAGACTGTTTCAAAAAAACAAACAAACCTATGTATTTCCTCATTTTGCTGTTAACATTAATTAATATCAATCAATGTTTGAGGGTTTGGCAAGTAGATATAATATAACCTGTCAGATATTATACAATATCGGTAATATCTAACAACTCCCAACAACTGGGAGATTACTTGCTGACCCCAGCTTCAAGTTATGCAGCTGTTGTCAGTGTGCACCTGTTCTTCAGCCAGTGAACGTGCTTCTAGAATGGATGTCCTCCGATAGCTCCTGTGATCAGGCAGCATCGAGAAGGCACACATGATCACTCACTGGAAATGTGGAATAGGAGATGACTCAATCAACATTTTAAGGAATGTTTGTAAAGTGTGATTTTCAAATTTGTGTTGAACTTAAATTCCCAACTTGTTCCCTGAACAACTGTTTTTACTGACTTGCACTTTGGTACGATGCCACTGATCTCCATAGAAGCCTTCATGAAAAACAGCCCAGCAAAACTCATTCCGCCTTTACCATAAAGAGGCCCCCTATTAAAATATCTATCTATTTATTTATATATGTATGTACGTGTGTGTGTGTGTTTCCCATCTGATCTTTACACCAAGAATATTGCTTTTCTTCTGAACAACTGATTTTCTCTCTAGAAAATTCAAGCCCAATTGTGGCTCACTGGTAGAGAGTACCCAGCCCAGCTCAGGGTGGACTTGGTCGCTGTATTCATCGTGACCACAGGAGCCCTTGATCCTCTGATACACACTTTTAAAGACCTCATTCTTAATTCCTCCTCCTTTTTTTTCTTTTATCTGTCTATTTTTTCCCCTCCTATTTTTTTTTTTTTAAGACAGTCTCACTCTGCTGCCTAGGCTAGAGTGCCAGGGTGTCAGCCTAGCTCATAGCAACCTCATGCAATCCTCCTGCCTCAGCCTTCCAAATAGCTGGGACTATGGGCACCCACCACCATGCTCAGTAGTTTTTCGATTTTTAGTAGAGATAAAGTCTCACTCTTGCTCAGGCTGGTCTTGAACTCCCGAGTTCAAGCCATCTACCTGGCTCAGCTTCCCAGAGGGCTGGGATCACAGGTGTAAGTCACCCCACCTAGCCTCCCCTCCTGTTTTTAGCTATTGTGATACTGTTTCATTTTGCCCAGAGTCCTTTGTGGAATAAGGCACAGCATGAATTATAAGTAAGTCAGAGGCGCAAACCTTCATTTTTCTCGTGCTGTCATGGTGTCTGCCTGCATGCCTGGTGCCCAAAGCTGATCCCTAACTTCTGTTGTTTCACCTCAAAATATTGGTGTTTGACAAGCTGATACTTCTGTAACACAGAATGTGGTATGTGAGCTCGTGTTTGACACAAGAGCCCAATATAGCCATAAACATATGGCTCACACTGTGAAATGTTCTTTTTTCCTTTCCCAGGGAGTTTGGAAGAAACGCATAAGAACATATGTCCATTCCCAGGACTACTTGCCAGATTTTTTTTTCTTACATTGTGGTTTGAGATTTCAAATAATTAACTGAGCACATCTGTCTGAATGTGTTTTCCTTTTCAAAAAAAGACCATTTGAAAACAGCTACCCAAAAGATGCAGTTGAGTGTTCTTCGCTTTCCTTGACACATTTAGTACCCTAGCCCTTAAAATTGGGCAGAAATCCTGCAAGCTCTGGGCAGTCATTTTGTTAGTGGCCGTGCATTTCTCTGGATGGGTTGAGAGTACAGAATTCGTTTTCATGTTTGTTTTTTAAGCACGTGTTTGTGTTTAATTCTTAGCCCACCTGTGGTTTACAGAAAGAACCTTGAAGTTAGAGTCAAAGGATTCGTTTCTAAATCTTGCTTGTCATTGTGTGGCTTTGAGCAGGTCAGTTTCCTTATGGATAAAATTAAATAATAACAATGATGCCTACTCTCTCTTCCTCACTGGCTGCTGTAGAAACTCAGATGAGCTAATATGTATGAAAGTGCGCTAGAAACAAGAGCTTCAAGAAGAGCATTTCCCCAGTCCAGAATAAAATGAGATCACAGTTAACTAACAGCAAAATCTACATATATTTGGCTCAAAGCCTACTGAGTCTGCAGGAATTGCAGTTCCCCAGACTTTACACCACTATTCTGGGAGTCGGCTGAGGATGCTGGATGCCTGTTTTGGGCGAGAATCCTGTTGGATCCCTTCTGGGAGCGGGTGTCCTCCTCTCTCTGACTCCCTGCAGTGGTCTCTCCAGGCCACCCCCTGATGCCACCAGCGTCAGCAGTCCCCTGTCACCACTCTCAGTGTCGGACACCTGTGACGCCCTCAGCTGTGTCTTCTCCTGGTTGGGTCTTTTGGGGGGGAAAACACTCCAAACATGTTTTGTTTCTTTTTTCCTCTGTCTCTGTTTTCACACAACTATGGGCCCAATGGTGGGGCTCTTCCCCACCACACACCGGTGGACACCAGCTGACGACCTGTAATTGAATTCCAACACTCTGCCTGGATGTGGCATCAGGTCCCATGGGGAGGGAGAGGCCCAAACTGCCCTCTCCCCACTGATTCCAGGTGCAGCCCACAGAACTCTGGGAAGCTCATTCACCGGTTTATTATAGAGGATGTCACAGAATAAGATGAAGAGGTGTGTAGGGCAAAGGACAGGGGCTTCCAAGGCCACTCCCTCCAGGAAGCTACATGTGTGCAGCTGTTCAGAACCTCCCCAAATCCAGTCTTTCCTGTTTTTTTTAAAGCCCTCATTACACAGGCATGATTGACATAACCATTGGATGAACTTGACCTTCAACCTCAGACTATTAAGTTCATAACCTCATCCTAGAAAAAGTGCTACTTACTGCTGAATATCACTGCAGTAATCCTCTAGATCCTCCCCTTGGGAAGCTGTGCGCTGTCGCCAGCACCCAGGCTACACATCAAAGCACTTTTGGAACTCTTTTTCTGGAATGGCCACTAGACCTGTCATCATATGAAGTCAGACAATTATGTTCTCAAACTTGTCCTAGAAAAAGTGCTATATACCACATGCTGAGTGTCACTGCACTCACCAGGCAGCCAAGGGGAGGACCTTGAAGGTGACAACTATGGTGGTATTAAGCAGTGAGCTATGCAGCACTTTTTCTAGTACGAGTATGTGAACTTAACTACCTGACCTTGTACATGAAAACGCTGTTTTAATACCATAACCTCTGATGATTAGCTTTGCTGACATTTTTATCTCACAGATGAGAAGGAAAAATGAGTTTCCTTATCATAGACTTACCTTTGACGTTTAAGGAAGGTGCTACTGATAAGAACATTGGGGAAAAGTAACTAGGTCATCCTAAGAATCCTAGCACTCTGGGAGGCCAAGGTGGGTAGAATGCTTGAGCTCAGGAGTTTGAGACCCATCTGAGCAAGAGCGAGACCTCATCTCTACTAAAAGTAGGAAAACTAGCCGGATGTGGTGGCAGGCGCCGGTAGTCCGGGCTACTCAGGAGGCTGAGGCAGGAGGATCACCTGGGCCCAAGAGTTTGAGGTTGCTGCAAACTATGACTCCATGGCACTCTAACCAGGGGGGATAGAGTGAGACTGTATCTCAAAAATGAAACAAAACAAAATAAAACAATGGCCATCAAGAAAGATTTCCAATAATCTCAAATTGTAAGAGTCAATAGGTAGATACATCAATTGATTAAAAGCTTGTGGAAAGCTCTAAGTTTAATTACATGAAGGCATATACATAATAAACAAAAATTTCCAAAAGTCTCAAGAGAAGCATGTTAGACACGGATGACTTGCCCAGAAACAAATCTGTTTAACTATAATAGTTTAAGCTATAAATGTGAGGGGAGGGTGGTGAGCTCCTAATTAAAAGGATGTCAGAGTGGCTCATAGACCCAAGGACCAGAAGTGGGTGTGACAGCCGTGGGTGTGACATTCCTTCCAAAGCAGGAATTGGAAGCTGGAAATTGAAAAGTCAAGAACAAAAGTGCCACATCTTCTCTGAGAATTCACGAACTCCACCTCTGCCTGGCCCTGTCCTTGCAAAGCTAGAACCTGACAGAAACCAACTGGTTTCTGATGCTCAGAGTTGGGAGGGGGGGACCCTTGAGTGGCCCAGCTCAGACAACTTTCACTTCCCCTCCCTGCTCCTGGCCCCAGGGTGACATCCTAGGGTGTCTTCTACTCAGGAACATCACTTTGAGGAAATTCCCAGAGAAGGACGCCTGCACAGGGCTGAGGGAAAGGGCAGCTTCAGAAAAGCAGGAGATATTCCAGATACACATTCCAAGGGTGTCTGTAAAAAGTAACCAGAAAAATATTTTTTTAAATGTTTTAAAAATCTGCTTGGAGCAAAATAATGAAAAAAGCTAAGTGTAGGCAGATTATTAAGGCACAGTATATGATTTTTAACTTATGAGAAAAAATACACATGTGCAGTTGTTTTTCGTTTCCTTCTGACCTATCTGCAGAGGTGATTTCCATATTGAAAGCTTAAGAGGGCATGAGCTTTGCTGAGGCCCTTTCAAGCCTTTTATGACATCAGACATTAAGGAATTTGCCAGATGGGGTAGAGAGGAAGTGCTGTCAGTAACCCAGAGGTATTGGGAGGAAAGGAGAGATTTTAGGAAACTTGGGGGAGGGGTACTATTGGCTTCTATTGTCCAAGGAGGGGAGAGAAAAAAATTGATTCTGGAAATTTGATGTTGATGCCCAGTGAGATGCTAATGCAGATCATTTAGGGATACTTAAAAAATAGTTGTTAAAAAGTAGCCATTGATGGCTTGGTGCTTGTAGCTCAGCCGCTAGGGCACCACCCACATACACTGGAGCTGGCAGATGGAATCCAGCTGGGGCCTGCCAAACAACAATGACAATTACAACCAAAAAATAGCTAGGCGTTGTGGCAGGCGCCTGTAGTCCCAGCTACTTGGGAGGCTGAGGCAAGAGAATCTCTTGAGCCCAAGAGTTTTAATGTTGCTGTGAGCTGTGATGCTACAGCACTCTACCCAGGGTGACATGTGAGACTCTGTCTCAAAAAAATAAAAAGCCATTGAATGGCGGTGCCTGTAGCTCAGTGGGTAGGTGTACGTGCCGACCACGTACACCAATGTAGGCAGGTTCAAAGCTAGCCCGGGCCTACTAAACAACAATGACAACAGCAATGAAAAATAGCTAGGCCTTGTGGGAGGCATCTGTAGTCCCAGCTACTTTGGAGGCTGAGGCAAGAGTATCACTTGAGCCCAAGAGTTTCAGCTTGCTGTGAGCTGTGACACTGTGGCACTCCACTGAGGGCGATAAAGTGAGACTGTCTCAAAGAAAAAAAAAAGTAGCTAGTGGGACTCAGCACCTGTAGCACAGTTGTTATGGAGCCAGCCACATACACCGAGGCTGCCAAGTTCAAACACAGCTCAGGCCTGTCAAACAACAATGGCAACAGCAACAAAAAATAGCCAAGCATTGTGGTGGGCGCCTGTAGTCCCAGCTACTTGGGAGGCTGAAGCAAGAGAATCGCTTAAGCCCAAGAGTTTGAGGTCGCTGTGAGCTTTGATGCCACAGCATTCTACCAAGGGTGACACAGTGAGACTCTGTGTCAAAAAAAAAAAAAAAAGTAGCCATTGGGCCAGGCTCAGTGGTTCACACCTATAGTCCCAGTGTTTTGAGAGGCCGAGGCAGGAGGATCTCCTGAGCCTAGGCGTTGGAGGCTGCAGTAAGCTATGATGATGCCACAGCACTCCAGTCTGGGCAACAAAGCCAGACCCAGTGTCAAAGAAAAAAAGAGGCTCTGACAACTTTATTCTTGATATAGTTTTGAATAGTTTCATGTAATATATTTATTTTAAATTTTTTTATGTAGGTGAATTGATAAGGTAATGTCAAAGATAAGCATAATTTTAGTTTTTTGTTTTGATTTCAGATTAATGTAGGGAGACAGATTCCATAGTTTGTGTTTGTCAGGTTATGGTCTGATTTGTAGGTGTGTCCCACACCCAGGTAGTGTACCATATACCCATGCGATGTACACATTGTTAGACCCAGTAAGCTCTTGCCCCCAAATTAAAAAAGCAAGTAACCAAACACAAATAAAACTGCTGGCCTATCACTCCTTAAAAAGGAATTGTTAGGGGGTGGCACCTGTGGCTCAAAGGAATAGGGAGCCAGCCCCATATGCCGGAGGTGGCGGGTTCAAACCCAGCCCTGGCTTGAAATTGCAAAAAAAAAAAAAGGAATTGTTAGGGCCTGGCGCCATGGCTCACACCTGTGATTCCAGCATTCTGGGAGGCTAAGGTAGGTGGATCCCTTGAGCTCAGGAGATTGAGATCAGCCTGAGCAAGAGCAAGACTTGGTCTCTATTAAAAATAGAAAAACTAATTGGGCATGGTGGCAAGTGCCATAGTCCCAGCTACTCAGGAGGCTGAAGCAGGAGAATTGCCTGAGCCCCAGGAGTTTGAAGTGGCTGTGAGCTATGACGCCATGGCACTTTACCCAGGGTGACAGAGTGAGATTCTGTCTCAAAAAAGAAAAAGAAAAAAAAGAATTGTTAAGAGATCAAATCGTGTTGGAGTTTTGTTTTGTTATATAAAAACTTATCAGAATTAAGATTCCTTTGGAGATTTACCTTAAAAATATATACATACACAGCAATTTTTAAAATAAAATACGGTTAAACCCTTACACACACCATAAAAACCAAACTAGTTTTGTGTAAAGTAGCTAAATGCCTATTCTTTAGCCAATCTATTATACTAGCTCTAAGCAATATTAGAACTCTGTTTATTCATCCAACAATAAATATCTGAATACTTCCTAACTTTCTCAAGTCAACTTGTTTTCATTTTTCTTTCTGAATATTTTTGCCCTATATAACAGGATAGCCTTCAAACACAGTAATATAGTGTTTTATTTCTAGTAAGTGAAATAAATCTCTTGCACCAAAAGCTCAAATTTCATAAAGAAAAACACAATGAGATCTAACTCATGGAGAAAAGAAAAAAACCTGCTAGCTGTAAATACTATCTAAAGCCAACCGTTCTCAACCTGTGGGTCATGACCCACAGGAACTGTATTAAAGGGCCTCGGCATTAGGAAGGTTGAGAACCACTGATCTAAACCATCCTCAGCATAAAATCACAAATTAGTTTTTTTATAATGACATTTTTTTTTTTTTTTTTTTTTTGTGATTTTTGGCCAGGGCTGGGTTTGAACCCGCCACCTCTGGCGTATGGGACCGGTGCCCTACTCTTTGAGCCACAGGCGCCACCCTATAATGACTTTTTTTTATAATAACCAGTGTTGGTTAGGAAGTAGCTTGCATAGGGACAATTTTTTGTCATAAGAGCTTCTCTGTCTCATGTTTCTGTTAAAATACTAAAGGGTGCTTTTCTTTTTGTTTGTTTGGTTTTGAGACAGAGTCTCACTCTGTCACCCCGGGTAGAATGGCCTGCATCATTACATCTCACAGCACCCTCAAACTCCTGAGTTCAGGTAATCCTCCTGCCTCAGCCTCCCAAGTAGCTGAGATTACAGGGGCCCCCCACCACGGGACCCCTCCGTCTCACTCTTGCTCAGGCTGGTCTCAAACTCCTAAGCTCAAGGAGTCCTCCTGCCTTGGCCTCGCAGAGTTCTGGGACTACAGGTGTGAGCCATAGCCCCCAGTCTTAAGGGATACATTTCATTCATTTACCTTAGTGAAGTCAATGATATTTAACTTAATCAGAAAATACAACCACAGTAAGGTTAAAGCTGAGCATTACAGATCACCTCGAAATAAACACAGTGACGTTTTCCTTTTGCAGATGCAAGTATTGGCATTATGATGAGAACCTGCTCACTGCAAGCGTTATTGTGGTCTTCCATAATGAAGGATGGTCAACCCTCATGAGAACAGTCCACAGTGTAATTAAAAGGACTCCCAGGAAATATTTAGCAGAAATTGTGTTAATTGATGATTTCAGTAATAAAGGTAATCATTGTTGTATAGAAGCAACATTTTTGTCTATAAAATAAGGTAATTATAATCTACAAAAATGTGATTTCAAAATAACTTACTTTTTTAATGTTAACATCTAGCGATAGCATCTTTTATCAACAAATTGACACCATGCCAAACGTTGTATGTGAATTATTTCATTGAATATTGTCAATAATTCTTGCAGCAATTATTATTATTATCTCAGGAATGTTCAGTAACTTGCCAAGTCACCAAGGTAGCAATTAACAGCTGGGTGCAAATCCTCAGGCCACCACATCCAGCTAATTTTTCTATTTTTAGTAGAGATGGGGTCTAGCTGTTGCTCAGGCTTGTCTCAAACTCCTGAGCTCAAGCAGTCCACCTGCCTGAACCTCCCAGAGTGCCAGAGTTACCTGTGTGAGCCACTGCGCCTGGTCTGAATATATCTTCTTAATAACATGCATATAGAAAGACAGATAATGCTATATAGTTCAGGTCCTAAGCATTTTAAATAAAAATGTAATTGTGCTACTGAAACCCAGATGTGGATATTTATTTGTTCTTTTTTGCTCATCACAAAACTGAATTGAAACTTTTGAAAATTAGGCCCAAGAGCTCAGACTACTCAATAATAATAGGTTGTTCCCATTCTGACAAGTAATTTTTGCATAGAATTTTGTGATACCACTGAATATAATGGGAGGCACGAAAATACCTTTTAAAATGTAGACAAGCGTCCTCTAAAACTTAACTTGGTACTCCACAGTCTAGATAAACCTATACCCTTTTTGCAAGGACATGATTAGAACCTTGATCTTATACACGTATGTAAATATAAAGGAACAGAAATAAAGCCTGTTTTCTTTTCCCCTCATCTCCCTGTAACTGATTGCTTCTTTCAACTGATCATTTTAATTGCACTGTAGAAGATACAGCTTTAAAATTTTTAGTCATGTCAAATGCGTCTAGCTTAGATATTTATCTTATTCTGGTTGCAACTTCCAATCACAGGAATGTTTTTATTAAATATACTATTTCTGGGTAGGTGTGGTGGCTCACAGTGGTAATCCCAGCACCCTAGGAAACCAAGGCAGGTGGACTTGAACTCAGGAGTTCAAGACCAGCCTGAGCAAGAGTGAAATCCTGTCTCTACCAAAAATAGAAAAACTAGCTGGGTGTGGTAGCAGTCACCTGTAGTCCCAGCTACTGGGAGGCTGAGGCAGGAGGATCTCCTGAGTTTTAGGCTACTGTGAGCTATGACACCATGGCACTGTACCCATGGTGAGTGAGAGTATGTCTCGAAAACAATGATTAAAGGCGCCGGTGGCTCAGTGAGTAGGGCGCCGGCCCCATATACTGAGGGTAGCAGGTTCAAACCTGGCCCCAGCCAAACTGCAGCAGAGAAATGGCATTGTGGCAGGCGCCTATAGTCCCAGCTGCTTGGGAGGCTGAGGCAGGAGAATTGCCTAAGCCCAAGAGCTGGAGGTTGCTGTGAGCTGTGATGCCACAGGGTGACAAGATAAGACTGTCTCTAAAAAAAAAAAAAAGTACTATTTGTGATTGTGATTGGAGAAAGATACAAATGTTAAATGACCTGCACCCTATGAGGATTCCAGCAAAGTTGCATAATATTATCAGCAGGCAGTTAGTTCATCTTCAGGAATCCCAAGCCCATGCTTTTGCCAACAGCAAACAAAATGTGTCTGAAAGTTTTTAGCTTTGGCATTAACATGTAACCTTAAAAAAAACGTTTGAATGTATCCTCAAGCCTACTGTCAATTGCCAGTATTTAACGTTGTAAGGGATGTTTTATCTTTCACAGGCTAACCAGTTTTTTGTAGGCATATCAAGCTCAAAACCTAAATAACACACTTGACTTTCCTTCTTAATAGATTAAATGTTTGACCTGGACCATGTAAAATTATTGATTACCCACTGCACGTTATTTCCTGTCCTTATTGCTTGAGAAAAAATGATAATTGGTACATGAATCTAATTTATAACATTGATTGAATTTTTTATTCCTAGAACACTTAAAAGAGAAACTGGATGAATATATTAAGCTGTGGAATGGTCTCGTAAAGGTATTTCGAAATGAGAGAAGAGAAGGTTTAATTCAAGCTCGGAGTATTGGTGCTCAAAAGGCTAAACTGGGACAGGTAGGAAAAGTTTCATCACTACAACACCCACATTTTGGATTTGGTAACTCAGCCATATGCATTTTAACCACTCTGTAGTTTTGTTTGTTTTTAATTTGAAATGAGAATGCTGGCTTAAACGAATAACTTGTGTGTCAAATCTACTATAGCACTAATTTTTATCTGCATCTAACTTTAACTTGTGTGTGATATATGATGTACCATTTATGAGGAGTGTTCTTTCACCCTGCCTCTGTTTTTTTAAGGTTTTGATATACCTTGATGCCCACTGTGAGGTGGCAGTTAACTGGTATGCACCACTTGTAGCTCCCATATCTAAGGACAGGTAACATTACCTTGCTTTTTCTTTTTCTTTCCTGGTTGAAAAGTAAACCTTGTCCTAGAAGGGCAAATAATATCCTCATTCTTTGATTTAGTTACATTTCGAGTATCAACTATTATGTGTCAAGCATTACCCCTCCGCTAGTTGTTTCCTGGGGGGGGAGTTAGGCTGATACTTTGAGTTGATTCAAACAAGGGCTATACAGGAGAATCACCTTGTGATTGGGTTACTGAGACTTCCTCTCCCTCTAAGAAATGTCTCTAAGAGCTATTTCAGTCAGTCTGTAAGCTGGGCAAGAAGAGTCCTAAGAAAGGACAAGGGAAATGAAAAGTATTCTGTGGATCTTAGAGGGTTTGAGCAACAACTATTTGCTCTATTGGTTATTTTTACTTTTATATAAACTACTGTTGCTGAGAATAAAGAAATGCTAAGCATTGGCTTGGCACCTGTGGCTCAAGCAGCTAAGGCGCCAGCCACATACACCTGAGTTGGCGGGTTCAAATCCAGCCCAGGCCCGCCAAACAACAATGACGGCTGCAACCAAAAAATAGCCAAGCGTTGTGGCGGGCGCCTGTAGTCCCAGCTACTTGGGAGGCAGAGGCAAGAGAATCACTTGAGCCCATGAGTAGTTGGAGGTTGCTGTGACCTGTGATGCCACAGCACTCTACCCAGGGCGACAGCTTTAGGCTCTGTCTCAAAAAAAAAAAAAAGATGCTAAGCATTAATGAATTGAAAACTATGTAATGAGTAGCAAATTGATAAAACCAGAAAAATAAGGGGAAAATAATATAAAGAATATAAATCGTAAAAAAAAAGTTCTAAAGCCTTGGGGGGAAATTCTTTAAAATGATACCAGTCAATTGTTTACACCCTTTCAAATGATTACTTTAAATAGGAAAGACCAACGATTTCTTGTGTCTAGGCTTTGAGTTCCTACAGAAACTTAATGTTTAGAAATAGCTATACTGTGGAAAAGTGGTAGTCACCACTAAATTTCCAGAAACGTCTGAAATAAGAGCAAGCTCTGGCAGTTTCCTAGTTCTAAAAGCCTTCTGTACAGTCCAGAAATCCAGCTACTTCAGAATATAGAAACATAAGTCATGTCCCTGGGGCAAATGTTATGAGTCAAAGAGAGACTTGGGAGGATTTAACAATGAGTGGATTTATTCTTCATTTATTAATTTTTATTTATTTATTTATTTATTTTTGAGACAGTCTCAGTCTATTGCCCTGGGTAGAGTATCATGGTGTCACATTGCTCACAGCAACCTCAAACTCCTGGGCTCAAGTGATTCTCCTCCCACAGCCTCCTCAGTAGCTGCGACTACAGGTGCCCGCCACAAAGCCCAGTTAATTTTTCTCTTCTTAGTAAAGATGGCGTTGCACTCTTGCTCAAGCTGGTCTGGAACTCCTGAGCTCAAAGGATCCTTCCACCTTGGCGTCCCACAGTGCTGAGATTACAGGTGTTAGCCACCACGCCTGGCTAATTTTTATTTCTTTTTTAGAGGTAGGGTCTCACTCTGTCACCCAGGCTGGAATACAGTGGCACAATCATATCTCATTTGTAATCTAAACTCCTAATCTTCCCATCTCAGTCTCCCAAGTAGCTGAGACTATAAGAACCTGCCACCATACTCAGTTAAAAATTTTTAACTGTTTTATAGAGATGAGGGTCTTACTATGTTCCCAGGCTGTTCTTGAACTTGAGCCACTGCACCTGGCCTCACGAGCAGACTCAACATCGTGAAGGCCTAAGCTTCACAAGCATTTTCACGTGCTGCAGTCCTTACAGCAACTCTACAAGGTAGAGGTTGTCATCTCCATTCAGCTGAAGAGGTTACAGAGGCTTTGAGAAATTGAATAATTAGCCCTAACTCAGATAGCTAAGAAACTGTCCAACCCAGGTTTCTCTGGAACCCTTTGTATTGCACTGATCATTTAAAAGTGTGAAAGTCGTGAGAAGGAAGGAAAAGCTGGCCGGGTACACCAGCTGACTCTCCCAGGTGGGCTGTCCAGGCAGGGAGGAGGTGACTACCCACATGGGCCAGTGGCAGCCTGGAGAATCCCACAGCGACCTTTCTTCCCACTCTGAAGAGAGTGAAGCACATTTTCTAGAATTAAAGTCCTGAACTCAATAGATTTGTCCCTTTTTCTTGATGTCTAAACATCTGTTATAAAGTGTCTTGACCTGGTTATGAAAAGCTACCATCTCCATTTTAGAAAAATAACATTTTAAGATCCTTTCTGAAGAGATGAGCACAGAAAGGATGAGGATACCAAATTATCTTTGTAATGTCACCTCCATGTCTAATTGGTGGCATGGGACGAGTGTTCTCATCAAGCCTAAATATAGGGATTTTATTTTTCTCTAAGTTCTCAGACCACTTGTTAGGTTCTTCTGCAGAGTTTGAAGGCCTTTTTTTTTGCTTGTTTTTTTAAAAAGGAGCAAGACAGTATAGTACCTTTGGGCTTTTTGGTTTTTTCATGTAAGCTGTTTTTTAAAGTCAGAGGAGTGGGGAAGAAGATGAAGTAAAAATACAGAAACACACTCTCATAATAACTGCTTCCAAAAGAAGCAGAAAGCAACAAAAATTTGGGAGAACTGCTAAGAATGTGGCAAGAGGCTGGGCTTGGTGGCTCACACTTGTGATCCCAGCACTCTGAGAGGCTATAGGGAGTGGATCGCTACTAAATATAGAAAAACTAGCTGGGTGTGGTGGTGGGCGCCCTGTAGTCCCAGCTACTCTGCAGGCTGAGGCAGGAGGATCGCTTAAGTTTGAGGTTGCTGTGAGCTAGGATGCCCTAGCACTCTACCGTGGGCAACAGAGTTAGACTCTGTCTCATTTAAAAAAAAAAAAAAATGTGGCAAGAATTGTGTGCGTGCACACACACACTTTTGTAATGGAGAATAAGGAAAGAAAATAATAGGGAAATAAAGAAAATAATAAGGAAAGAAAATAATCTTATAAAGAAAGCAAAATTGTAACCTAATTCTTTGTACCCTCAATGAATCCTAAACATTAAAAAAAAAAAGAAAGCAAAATTACCAAGAGAGAGTTGCCTTGTAGAGCCAAAGCAAAAAGGACAAAACACTGATAAGCTCAATAGTGTGGCTCCTTGTCTCCTGACATTTGTCCAAAAGTCTGGGGGAAAGTTCCCTCTCTACTGCCCTGACACCAGCAGGCTGTTTGGCTTTTAAGGGACGTTCGTTTACTGTATTTCCCATTCGATTTTAAAGTTCCCTAGTGGGAAAAGAAATCAACAACAGAAAGGGCATGCTACCCTAGCCAGTTTGGGGTTCTTAAATGCTTTTCTTATTTTCTGTAAATGTTTCAGAACTACATGTACTGTGCCTCTAATAGATTACATAGATGGGAATGATTATTCCATTGAACCACAGCAAGGTGGGGATGAAGATGGTTTTGCCAGAGGGGCCTGGGACTGGAGTTTGCTATGGAAACGTATCCCTCTAAGCCACAAGGAAAAGGCCAAACGAAAACATAAAACCGAGCCCTATCGGTAAAGACTATTTACTTTATTCTCTCATGTTGAATGTTTATCTAAGTCCTTTTTTTTCTTCCTTCCCCATGAACTCGTATACATACGTGGGCCCACACACACCGCCTCCACTTGACCTTGAACACCACACAGAACCATTTGCACTGTGCCCCTCATAGATGTCATAAACGGCAACACTTATGAGATTGTGCCCCAAGGGGGTGGTGACGAAGATGGGTATGCTCGCGGGGCGTGGGACTGGAGCATGCTGTGGAAACGGGTGCCTCTGACCCTCCGAGAGAAGAGCCTGAGAAAGACAAAAACTGAACCGTATCGGTAATCACTAAATCACTTACCTGTTTCTCTCTCCTCCATCTGCTGCTAATCTATTAACCTCCTGCAAAGCTAAACAAACACCTGTTACTGCAACTATGTATGCCGTCTGAAAGTCTTTCCCTGCGCTGTTTCCAAGCTCTGAATTCACATTGGTAATTGCTTTTACCCTAAATGCAAGCTCCCCTGCTGAGAATCACTCTCTTTTCATTGGGAGGGGGGAGGTGGAATCACATAATAGAGGTCAGTTCCACCTACGGTGAAAAATAAAGAAAATGTTTGCGTCCCTGTCCTAGTAGAAACCAGATTTTATTCTTTTGATGCTAACGTCATTCTTGAAATTTAAAATACATCAATTACTTACAATCTGAGACTTTTCAATTTTGATGCCTTGAGGTGTAATGTTAGTAGTGAAAGGCACTAGCAAGAGCTTTGAGGATTTCCCCCTTTTGTTTTTATGCTGGCTTTCTACTAAAATTTGTAGGAGTTAAATCTGATAAATAAAAATATGTAATTTTATTTATTTTGAGACAGAGTCCCATTTTGTCACCCTGGTACAGTGCTGTGGCATCATAGCTCACAGCAACCTCAAACTCCTGGGCTCAAGTGATCCTCTGGCCTCAGCCTCCCAAGAAGTTGGGAATATAGGTGCCCACCACTATGCCCAGCTAGTTTTTCTTTCTTTCTTTTTTTTTTTTGAGACAGAGTGTCACTATGTTGCCCTTGGTAGAGTGCTGTGGCATCACAGCTCACAGCAACCTCCAACTCTTGGGCTCAAGAGATTCTCTAGCCTCAGCTTCCCAGGTAGCTGGGCCACAATGCCCGGCTATTTTTTTGTTGCTGTTGTCATTAGTGTTTAGCTGGCCCCTGGCAGGGTTTGAACCAGCCAGCCTCCATGCATGTGGCCGGCGCTATAACCACTGTACTACAGATGCTAAGTCTAGTTTTTCTATTTTTAATAGAAACAGGGTGATCCTGAGCTTCAGTGATCCTCCCTCCTCAGCCTTCTGAGTAGCTGGGACTACAGGTGCCTGCCACTACACCTGGCTGATTTTTAAATGTTTTTTTCTAGAGACAGGGTGTTGTTATGTTCTCCAGGCCAGTCGTAAACTCGTGGCTTCAAGTGATCCTGCCACTTAGCCTCCCCAAGTGGTGGGATTACAGGTGTGAGGTACCTCTTCTGTCTGCTTCTTTTGATTTCTTAATTGGAAGATTTTGCTGCCTTTCAGAAGTGACCCAAAATTAAATGTTGGCTCACATGTTGATGTAGCCATCTCCTGAATATGTCTAATTTTATTTTTCTGAGGTTATGGTTCTGCTTTTGATCTCTCTCTCCTCTTACACTCTGATGTTAGAAATCTGTTTGGGGGTAGGTGCTTCTGATGTCATGGAAATGCTGGTAGGATTTGGGCATGTCATTAAAGCAAGATACTGAATGGCAAACATAAGGAAATTATAGAACTTTAAACATTATTGGACAGTTACTACATTTTCTTTTGTAAATTTCTTGTTCGAAACAGTCCAGAAATCTACTGCTTACCTGCTTAACCTAACAAATAATTTTGGGAGGAAAAGAAAGTATGCGGAATACATTGATATTTCTGCTAATTCCATAGGCGAGGCTAGTAAAGACATGTTTACAGGGAGCTGGAAAACTTTAAGGGAGCTTTCCATTTAATGTCTCCATGTTAAAAATACATGCTATGATGAATGGGAATACATTTAAAAATCAAAAAGATACAGTTATAATGGAATCTCTTTAAATGATGGTTAGATAAATGTTCCATGAAAAACTATCACCAGAAACTGATCGTTCTATTTAGTGGTTCAGGTGGCATACTTTAAGAAGAAAAGGCACAAGAGAATGACTTTCTCCTAATCTGACTGTCCTTTACAACTGAAAATATGAGTCAACTCTTTATCCACTCAACAAACATTTATTGGGTGTTTACTGTGTTGCCAGGCACTATTTTCTGGGGATAAACTTAAAAAGACTTTCTCACTTATTGAACTTAAAATAGTATAAGTCAGACAGAAATTCAACAAATTATTACATGAGTAACACAGGTAAATACTATAAAGGAAAAAAAATCACACCTCCAGAGCTTTATGTAAGGGAGAACCTAATCCAGCCAGTAGGAAAAGGCCTGAGTGAAGGAGTATTCCCTGGCTGCTGTGGGACTAAGACTTCACTGGGACAGAATGGAATAAAGGACAGGTGTCCAGGAGACACTGCTGTGTTTAAGCAGCGTCAGCTTCATCTAAAGTGGAGGAGGTAAAATTGGAAAGAAGCAGACAGACTTAAGATATGTTTTTAAGGTCGAATAACTAAGGACGCAGTGACAGATTGAGTATCAGGTGTGATGATGAGGAAGGGACCCCAAGAGTGTTATCTACCCTAAAACTTAAAAATCTTGACTTGTTAATAGTTAATTTCACAGGGTGAAAGCAACAGGGAGCTGTATAAAACTACTCTGTCATAATTTCTCCCAGTGATGGGAGTGACTTATCCCCAAAAAACTACCAAGTCTTTATTCTCTTGCCCCCGAAAGTACCTGATCCAAGATGCATTCAAGAAGCCCCACAGATGACAGTTTGCATTCCTACCTCCTAGCACGATAAATAGCTGTGTCTGATTCTCCTGTGTGGTTTCTGTACTACCTTTGCAAACTAGGAATGAACTGTGGCTGTTCTACAATGATTTACACCATTATTTGGCAAGCCCTTGAGCTATAAAATTAAAAAAATGATGGACCACTTGCATGGTGTATGGTTTTGTTCATCCCAGAACAGTTAGCTCATCAGTCATCGCAGGAGCAGTTAGCCGACCATGGCTGTGGGGCTCCATGGTTTTAAGAGGGAAAGAGAAAATTGTATTTTAGCTAAAACTGAGGATTCATTTTGAAATCAACAAAGGCACCAAGGCGCCCTCTAATGGCAAAAAACTATATAATTAGATTTTGGTTAGAAACCAGTACATTTCTCCAAGAGTTATGAACAAGATGGTTCTATAAAGATTTTATAATTTCTTAATGTTTGGCCATCAGTTTCGTCTCTTCCATGCATTATTTAGGCTGTGTTCTAAAAGGTTTCTCTTCTATCAGTGAAGGGATATTGGGGATTGGTCTTAAATGGTTATCACAGTATTTCTTTTCCTTAGGTCCCCAGCCATGGCAGGGGGATTGTTTGCTATTGAACGAGAGTTCTTCTTTGAACTGGGTCTCTATGACCCAGGTCTCCAGATCTGGGGCGGTGAGAACTTCGAGATCTCATACAAGGTAACATTTTATTGAAACAGGCAGTTTTCCAAATAGTTACTGACTTCCGTAGCTTTCACATAAAGCGGGTTTCTTGGTATATTTTTCTTTTTAAGTATAATGAATTTCTCCAAATTGCAAAGAATGACTTAACCAAAATATATGCCTTTGGGGGAAAAATAAAACAAAATTCAACCTCCAAACGTATCATGGATTTCACAGGGCTAAGCTCAAAATTGTGGCCACCAAACTTCAGAAACGGAAACACCACCATGCCTGCCCTTCCCGGCTTTCTGTACACGAGAGCCTTTTCTTCTAGAAGCCCTTTAGAGAATCTGCAATGTATGTTAGGGCCACGGTTGACTATCCACTGGAGCAGTCACCCTTTGTCACTGTGTAGGACTTGATGGCTCCAGACAGAAGCAGAGCCCCACGGTGACTGGGTCCTCAGTCCGACCCTGCCAGCATCCCCTGAGCCAGCCCTGGGGCTATCACCTCCTGTGCTCCTACCCCACCTACACCCCAGTGCTACCCCCATTTCACAAAAGGGGAGGGAGAACATTGTCACAGCCTGAGTTAAACAGGTATTCCTTACGTCTTGTCTTAGATGTCCTGTGCTGGGCACTGTCACGTGTAGAAAAGGGTGCATGTAACCCTGTCTTTGCTGTTAAGAAATTTACAGTCAATAAGAAGAGATCAGAGACTCACCTGTAATCCCAGCAGTCTGGGAGGCTGAGATGGGAGGATCCCTTGAGTTCAGGAGTTCAAGACTAGCCTGAGCAAGAGTGAGACCCCCATCTCTACTAAAATTAGAAAAACTAGCTGGGTGTGGTGTTGGGCACCTGTAGTTCCAGCTACTCAGGAGGCTGAGGCAGGAGGATCTCTTGAGCCCAGCAGTTTGAGGTTGCTGTGAGCTGTGATGACAACCATGGAACTCTAGCCTGGGCAACAGAGTGAGACTCTTGTCGCAAAAAAAAAGAAAGAAAGAAAAAAGAGATTATAATTATACTTAAACTCATAATTTAACAAGAAGGCAGAATAGAATTCAGTTGGTGTGATTAAGAGAGTCATGTGCCAGAGGCAGAATTTGAAGTAGAATAGAAAGATGGGAGAGACAAGATGGCGGACTGAAGCCAGCTTTCAACAGAGGCTCCCGTCCAGAAGGAGAGTTAAGGGACAGGAATTTAGTAAATATCCTGGTGGACTTGAGCCTCACCAAGAGAGAAGGTTGAAGAACGCACATCAACACCGCTGAGGCAAGTTGTGATCACAAGGACGCAAACAAAAGGTACAAAATCCACCACCAAGCGGACGGGAGTCCCTCTCCCCCATGAGACCGGCTCAAGAGCCCCACAATTGAACAAGCGGGCAGAAATTAAAGGCCCTCCCACTACACTCCAGGGAGAGACCTTCTAAAAACTGGACCTACCTCCCCTACTGGGGTGCCGTGGCGTTCTCCTGCCGGGCATAAAACTGAATAAAACTTTGGGAATCCTTTGCCGGCAACCCTGAATCCCCGGCGCTCCCCTCCCGCCCACTGAGGTCTGGAGGCCTGTCCCCCAGGAGTTTGGATCCTTGGGTGATTTCTCAAGGGGAGTGGACAGTCCCCGAGTTGCGACTGGTCAGCATTGACTCTGAGGCGCGCGAGTGAGGAGAGGGCACCAGGCTGAAGGAGAGTCACGCCTTAGCGGCACTTCCCTGCGGTGCAGTGCAGCAACCCTCCCCGGGCAACATTACGGGGCACAAGACTGAATAAGACTCTAGCTTCCCCACTGAGAGCTGAGAGCCCCTACTCCCACTCGGGGTCTGAGGGACTATCGCCCAGGAGTTCGAATCCTTGGGTGATTTCTCAAGGGGAGTGCACAGTGCCTGAGCTGCGTCAGGTCAGCGCTGACTCTGGGACACGTGAGCGAGGAGAGGGCACTCTGCTGAGGGGAAATCAAGCCTTGGCGGCACTTCCCTGCGGTGCAGTGCAGGAGCCCTCCCCGGGCCGTAGTGTTGCATAAAACTGAATGAAACTCTAGCTTCCCCCCCCCCACTCCCAATCGGGGTCTGGGGACCCAGCCCCCAAGAGTTCTGATTCTTGGGGGATCTCTTGAGGGGTGTGGACCCAGCACAAACTGCGGCCACTCAGTGCTGACTCTGGGGCGCGGGACAGAGGAGAAAAGGGTCGCCTGAGTGCCCACATCAGAGCAGCAGTTCCCTGGAGGTAGATCAACAGCCGTTTTTTCTTTAACAGCAGAACGCTCACTTCTGGATATTCTGAGGCCACACCCCCTGTCTCCCTGGGCAACCAGAGGAGGCCACCGGTGAGCGGGGGATTTCCTGACACGGCTCACAAACCCGGGAAGCTTCCAGGGTGGGCCGACCCAGAGAGGTGTTCGGACGCAAATCTCCAGCAGCAAAGACATTTGAACTCAAAACAGCCCGTCTTCTGTAGGCGATTTCGACAGGAACAGAGACAGAACCCTGCAAAGTTGTCTGTTCTGTTCTGTTCTGTTAGCAGCATCCATCAGGGACGGGGCTAAGCCTGATGGAGTGAACACCTCCTTCCCATCACCTGCATCAAACACTCAAAGATGTCAGGCCCCATCTCCTCCTGCTAGATAGCGGCAGTCTGCAGGGGCCTGGCAGACTTCCTTGTGATTCAGGCAGGTGCAAACCCCTGGAGTGTCTGTTCACTGCAGGCAACTGGGTTAGCCATCTGCAGAGATACCAGTGACTGGGTCCGACGGAGGGGCAAAATGGGGAAGGAGACGTCAACCTTCCTAGACTGCTCTGTTTGCTGGGTGGCTCCTCCTGACTCCACGCTGCACTGGGGTGAGCCGTGTCAGAGGAGTCACCAGGCCCCTGTGATCCAGTTCCCAGAGACCTCTTGAACTCTCCCACCCGAGACAAGTGCCGATTGAGACAGTTGATTTGGACCTTTTGAACTGGGCTAATAGACTGAGGACTTTTCAAGCGGTGCCCTGGGTGTGCGATTGTAGGAAGGTTTGATTCTCCTTTTCCAACTGGGGCCAGAGGTGGGCAGGCGGGGTGACTTAATTGCTGATTTTTCCACACAGCTGAGACTTCAAGCCAGAGTAGAAGTTGCAAAAGGATCGAACAGAAACCAGCTGAAAGCAAGACAGAACCACTTTGCTCCACCACACCAGACAGGGCCCCAGTTTCTCAGGACACAACACTGTATGGGCCCTCGATAAAACCCCAGGGGA
Source organism: Nycticebus coucang (assembly GCF_027406575.1). NCBI lineage: Eukaryota > Metazoa > Chordata > Mammalia > Primates > Lorisidae > Nycticebus > Nycticebus coucang. The sequence continues at coordinate 105,082,313 of NC_069780.1, read as the reverse complement.
AAAACCAAAGGGAGTAAAATAACCATGGGGCAGAATCAGCAGAAAAACTCTGGTAACATGAATAACCAGAATAGATCAACCCCCCCAAGAAAAGATACGGCAGATGTGATTGAAGATCCCATTCATAAACAACTGGCTGAGATGTCAGAAATCGAATTCAGAATTTGGATTGCAGACAAGATTAATAAAATGGAATTAGGAATTCGAGGAGAAATTCAAAAATTGTCTCAAGAATTTAACGAATTTAAAGACAAAACCACCAAAGACTTAGACACACTGAAGCAAGAACTTACAGCCCTCAAAGATATGAAAAATACAGTAGAATCCCTCAGTAACAGAATGGAGCAAGCAGAAGAAAGGATTTCTGACATTGAAGATAAAGTCTTCGAACGCTCCCAATCTCTCAAAGAGGAAGAGAAATGGAGAGCAAAAACGGATCACTCACTCAGAGAACTCTCAGATAATTTGAAAAAAAGCAACATAAGGATTATAGGAATTTCTGAGAACGATGAAGTCGCCTCCGAGGGCACAGAGGCCCTTCTGCATGAAATTATGAAAGAAAATTTTCCAGACATGCCTAGAGAATCTGAAATTCAGATAGCAGACAGCTTCAGAACCCCAGCACGATTCAACCCCAATAAGTCATTCCCCAGACATATCATAATTAGCTTCACTAAAGTTAACATGAAAGAGAAGATTCTCAAAGCAGCCCGGCGAAAGAAAACTATAACGTACAAAGGTAAGAATATTAGAATAACTGCAGATCTCTCTGCTGAAACTTTTCAAGCCAGAAGAGGCTGGTCTTCAACTTTTAATCTCCTAAAGCAAAAAAACTTTCAACCCAGGATCTTGTATCCAGCTAAACTGAGTTTCATCTATGATGGAGAAATTAAATACTTCAATGACATTCATATGTTGAAAAAATTTGCCATAAGTAAACCAGCTCTTCAGGATGTTCTCAGACCTATCCTCCACAATGACCAACCCAATCCTATACCACAAAAGTAAACTCACTCAGAAACTTCGGATCAAACTCCAACTTCCACACTGGTAAAAGGATTAAAAATGTCCACTGGACCTTTGAAAAACTCGATACCCAAAATTCCACCAGACTTATCAATACTCTCCATCAATGTGAATGGCTTAAACTGTCCTCTAAAGAGGCATAGGTTAGCTGACTGGATACAAAAACTCAAGCCAGATATTTGTTGCATACAAGAGTCACATCTCAACTTAAAAGACAAGTACAGACTCAGGGTGAAAGAATGGTCATCCATATTTCAGGCAAATGGTAATCAGAAAAAAGCAGGTGTTGCAATTTTATTTGCAGATACAGTCGGCTTTAAACCATCAAAAGTAAGGAAGGACAAGAATGGTCACTTCATATTTGTTAAGGGTAATACTCATATGATGAGATCTCAATTATTAATATCTATGCACTCAACCAGAATGCACCTCAATTTATAAGAGAAATTCTAACAGACATGAGTAACTTGATTTCCTCCAGCTCCATAATCGTCGGAGATTTCAACACTCCCTTGGCAGTGTTGGATCGATCCTCCAGCAAGAAGCTGAGCAAAGAAATCTTAGATTTAAACCTAACCATCCAATATTTAGATTTAGCAGACATCTACAGAACATTTCATCCCAACAAAACTGAATACACATACTTCTCATCAGCCCACAGAACTTACTCCAAAATTGACCACATTTTAGGTCACAAGTCTAACCTCAGTAAATTTAAAGGAATAGAAATTATTCCATGCATCTTCTCGGACCATCATGGAATAAAACTTGAATTGAGTAACAACAGGAATCTGCATACCCATACAAAAACATGGAAGTTAAATAACCTTATGCTGAATGATAGCTGGGTCAGAGATGAGATTAAGAAAGAAATCGCCAATTTTTTGGAACAAAACAACAATGAAGACACAAACTATCAGAACCTCTGGGACACTGCAAAGGCAGTTCTAAGAGGGAAATTTATAGCACTGCAAGCCTTCCTCAAGAGAACGGAAAGAGAGGAAGTTAACAACTTAATGGGACATCTCACGCAACTGGAAAAGGAAGAACATTCCAACCCCAAACCCAGTAGAAGAAAAGAAATAACCAAAATTAGAGCAGAATTAAATGAAATTGAAAACAAAAGAATAATACAACAGATCAATAAATCAAAAAGCTGGTTTTTTGAAAAGGTCAATAAAATAGATAAACCTCTGGCCCACCTAATAAGAAAAAAAAGAGTAAAATCTCTAATATCATCAATCAGAAACAACAAAGACGAAATAACCACAGACTCATCAGAAATCCAAAAAATCCTTAATGAATATTACAAGAAACTTTATTCTCAGAAATATGAAAATCTGAAGGAAATAGACCGATACTTGGAAGCACGCCACCTTCCAAGACTTAACCAGAATCAAGTGGAAATGTTGAACAGACCCATATCAAGTTCAGAAATAGCATCAACTATACAAAACCTCCCTAAAAAGAAAAGCCCAGGACCAGATGGTTTCACGTCAGAATTCTACCAAACCTTTAAAGAGGAATTAGTACCTATATTACTCAACCTGTTCCAAAATGTAGAAAAAGAAGGAAGACTACCCAACACGTTCTATGAAGCAAACATCACCCTGATCCCCAATCCAGGAAAAGACCCAACAAGAAAAGAAAATTATAGACCAATATCACTAATGAATATAGATGCAAAAATATTCAACAAGATCCTAGCAAACAGAATCCAGCAACACATCAAACAAATTATACATCATGACCAAGTTGGTTTTATCCCAGGGTCTCAAGGCTGGTTCAATATACGTAAATCTATAAATGTAATTCAGCACATAAACAAATTAAAAAACAAAGACCATATGATTCTCTCAATTGATGCAGAAAAAGCTTTTGATAATATCCAGCATCCCTTCATGATCAGAACACTCAAGAAAATTGGTCTAGAAGGGACTTTTCTTAAACTGATAGAGGCCATCTACAGCAAACCCACAGCCAATATCATATTGAATGGAGTTAAATTGGAATCATTTCCACTCAGATCAGGAACCAGACAAGGCTGCCCATTGTCTCCATTGCTTTTCAACATTGTAATGGAAGTTTTAGCCACCGCAATTAGGGAAGAAAAGGCGATCAAGGGTATCCATATAGGGTCAGAAGAGATCAAACTCTCGCTCTTCGCAGATGATATGATTGTGTATCTGGAAAACACTAGGGACTCTACTACAAAACTCCTAGAAGTGATCAAGGAATACAGCAGCGACTCAGGTTACAAAATCAACATTCGTAAATCGGTAGCCTTTGTATACACCAACAACAGTCAAATTGAAAAAGCAGTTAAGGACTCTATCCCATTCATAGTAGTGCCAAAGAAGATGAAATATTTGGGAATTTACCTAACAAAAGACGTGAAAGATCTCTATAAAGAGAACTATGAAACTCTAAGAAAAGAAATAGCTGAAAATGTTAACAAATGGAAAAACATACCATGCTCATGGCTGGGAAGAATCAACATTATCAAAATGTCCATACTACCCAAAGCAATATATAATTTCAACGCACTCCCTATTAAAGCTCCACTGTCATATTTTAAAGATCTTGAAAAAACATTACTTCGTTTTATATGGAATCAGAAAAAACCTCAAATAGCCAAGACATTACTCAGAAATAAAAACAAAACAGGAGGAATCACACTACCAGACCTCAGACTTTACTACAAATCGATAGTGATCAAAACAGCATGGTACTGGCACAAAAACAGAGAAGTAGATATCTGGAACAGAATAGAGAACCAAGAGATGAACCCAGCTACTTACCGCTATTTGATTTTTGACAAGCCAATTAAAAACCTTCAGTGGGGAAAAGATTCCCTATTTAACAAATGGTGCTGGGTGAACTGGCTAGCAACCTGCAGAAGACTGAAATTGGACCCACACCTTTCACCATTAACTAAGATAGACTCTCATTGGATTAAAGATTTAAACTTAAAACATGAAACTATAAAAATACTAGAGGAGAATGCAGGGAAAACCCTTGAAGAAATTGGTCTGGGTGGGTATTTCATGAGGAGAACCCCCCGGGCAATTGAAGCAGCTTCAAAAATACACTACTGGGACTTGATCAAACTAAAAAGCTTCTGCACAGCTAAGAACACAGTAAGCAGAGCAAGCAGACAGCCCTCAGAATGGGAGAAGATAATTGCAGGGTATATCTCTGACAAAGGTTTAATAACCAGAATCCATAGAGAACTCAAACGCATCAGCAAGAAAAAAACAAGGGATCCCATCGCAGGCTGGGCAAGGGATTTGAAGAGAAACTTCTCTGAAGAAGACAGGCGCAAGGCCTTCAGACATATGAAAAAATGCTCATCATCTTTAATCATCAGAGAAATGCAAATCAAAACTACTTTGAGATATCATCTAACTCCAGTGAGACTAGCCTATATCACAAAATTTGAAGACCAGAGATGTTGGCGTGGATGTGGAGAAAAGGGAACACTTCTGCACTGCTGGTGGGAATGCAAATTAATACATTCCTTTTGGAAAGATATATGGAGAACACTCAGAGATCTAAAAATAGATCTGCCATTCAATCCTGTAATTCCTCTGCTGGGCATATACCCAAAAGACCAAAAATCACAACATAACAAACATATTTGTACCAGAATGTTTATTGCAGCCCAATTCATAATAGCTAAGTCATGGAAAAAGCCCAAGTGCCCATCGATCCACGAATGGGTTAATAAATTGTCGTATATGTATACCATGGAATACTATGCAGCCTTAAAGAAAGATGGAGACTTTACCTCTTTCATGTTTACATGGATGGAGCTGGAACATATTCTTCTTAGTAAAGTATCCCAAGAATGGAAGAAAAGTACCCAATGTACACAGCCCTACTATGAAACTAATTTGGGACTCTCACATGAAAGCTATAACCCAGCTACAACTTTACAATAGGGGGAAGTGGGAAAGTGGAGGGTGGGTAGAGGGAGGGGGATTGGTGGGATCACACCTGTGGTGCATATTACAGGGGTATTTGCGAAACTTGGTAAATGTAGAATGTAAATGTTTTGGCACAGTAACTGAGATAACGCCAGAAAGGCTATGTTAACCACTGTGATAAAAATGTGTCAAATGGTTTATGAAGCGAGTGTATGATGCCCCATTATCATATCAATGTATACAGTTATGATTTAATAAAAAAAAAAAAAGAATGATGGGCAGGGGAACATGTCAGTAAGCAGCAATAAAGAGGGAGGGACCTGCAAGCAGAGAGAATGGGGAAAGTACAAACACAACAGAGCGGAACCTACAGAACAGATTCAGGACCCGGCAGGGAGCACAGTTTGGCAGAAGCAGGCAGATGTACACGAGGACAAAGTGGACAGGCCCCTGAGGACCATGGTGAGGAGGGCCTTTAAGGCCGATTTAGGGATTTTTGTCAGGGTCCCGCTCTGAGAGCCGTGTCCACTGAGACCTGTGGAAACTGGTGGCAATCAACTGAAGAAATATAGAGTTAGAAGCGAAGGTAAAGATAGACACAAGACATAGAGTAGAATTAAAAGTGGGAGCTCAGGAGTCTTGCCCCGCAATGGCCCAGAGTGTTTGCTGCACTCTGATTTTATTGAAGTGTATTCGCCCAGAGGGTAAGATAGGGAGGGAACAAAGACAGCAGCAGTTTCTCAGATTGATCCCATCAGCTCCTATTGTTATTACAATTAACCTTAAGGGCGGCCTCCAGAAATCTGAAATCTGAGCCTTGTATTGGGAGAGCCTCCTGCTTGAGGTCACACTCACAGATTTCTAGGGAGGTGTTAAGCTGGGCTAGTTCTCTGGGAGTAAAATGCCACTGACATTAATCTCCTCTGAGGGATGGGTGGGAGGGAGGCATTTTCCTCCCATCACCTCCACAGAGGATTTTCCTCTGTGATAAGGGATATAAACTCTTCTTCCCGCATCTCAGGGCTCCCTACTCAGCTACTCCCTGGGTCTCTGCCCGAGGCAAATGCAAATCTCCATAGTGGGTATCTGCTTTGCCTGTTTAACGGGCAGGAAATGCCTCAGAAGATGGATCTTTTCTTAGGACTTGTCATAGCCTCTTCTATGACCATTATTCTCCTCAGAGTGCTCACAGACCCAGCAGAGTGTTTGTAAGCTGTATCCCCAACAGGCTAGAATTTCAGAAAAGGCAAAAGCTTGCTAGCAATGGCTAGCTTAAATGTAAACTAGCTGATTTTTCTTTGTTCTGACTCACTCAGCTTAGTATTTAGTTTTCCTCTCTTTCTGGGGGGTGCTTTCCTTTGCCAGGAATAGGGTCTTCAGTCCCATTCTCCCAGCAGATTTTTACTTAATTTAATAAGCAGTGGAGAACCCTGGAAGATATTAAGCAAGGGAATCACGTGACCCGAAGCTGCCCTTCAGCTGTAATAATCTCTTGCTATAAATAAGGACAGAGTTAAGTAGAGAAAGGCTGAAGGTGAAGAAGGCAGTTAGGTCATTATAATAATCACCTACGTAGGAAATACTTAAGCAGTGGGAATGATGAGTGACTTAGGAAGAAGCTGCATAACTTTGCAAGGTTATATTGGGACAAGGTTGCTGGAGGCTGTGACTATCCAGGAGAGGCCCCTGCTCACTTTTTATTACCCTAGTTCCTGTTACCACCTTTCATATTCTAGGAACTTTTAAACAAGCAAATTATTTTAGAAATGTATTTAGTTTGTGAATCCCATGTGACCGCTGTATTTAATCTAGATTTTACATTTATAAGACAATCTTTCAGTTAGGATTTACCTTTGCCTTTGAAAGAACTTCCTCAAAGTGTTTTTCTTTGATAGATCTGGCAGTGTGGTGGCAAGTTATTGTTTGTGCCTTGTTCTCGTGTGGGACACATCTATCGTCTTGAGGGCTGGCAAGGAAATCCTCCACCCGTTTCTGTTGGCTCTTCTCCAACTCTAAAGGTGAGTTTCCTGTTTCAAACTGGGAGGTTAGGGAACTAACATTTATGTGCTACACGTTATTGTAGTCACTTAATAAATGTTTAAATGGGGTATGTCTGATGCTGTTTCTTACCTTCGGCTTAAGCTAGACTTGTTCATAAGATGTCTTGTTGTACTTTTCTTTCTTTCTTTTTTGTTTTTTAGAGACAGGTTCTCATTCTGTTGCCCAGGCCGGAGTGCAGCAGCAGGATCATAGTTCATTATAACCTCAAACTTCTGGGCTCAGCCATCCTCCTGCCTCCACCTCCCAATTAGCTGGGACTACAGGTGCCCACCACCACACATGGCTAGTTGTCTTACTTTTTGTAGATACAGGGTCTCCCAAGGTCATTCATGTTGGTTTCGAGGACCTGACCTCAAGTGATCCTCCCAGATTAGCCTCCCAAAATGCTTGGATGAGGCCCCATTTTTTAACTTATTTTTTTAATTGAGAAGTAAATATTGTGTAAATTTAAGTGTATAGCATGGTGTTTTAATATATGTATATATTGTTGAATGGCTAAATAAAGCAATTTAACATAAGCATTACATACTTATTTTTGGTGGTAAAATCTAAAAATCTATACTCTTAACAGTCTTCACATATATAATTATTGGTAGCTGTAGTCACTGTGATGTATAATAGATCTGTTAATTTTATTCTTCCTGTCTAACTAAAATTTCTTGTCCTTTGACCAAAATCTCTCCAATCCTCACAGTTCCCAGCTTGTGGTAGCTACCAATTTATTCTTTGTTTCTGTGGGTTTGACTTTTTTACATCCCACACATGTGTAAGATCCTGCAGCATTTGTCTTTCTGTGCCTGGCTTATTTCACTTAACATAATGTCCCACAGGTTCGTTCATGTTGTGGCAAATGACAGGATTTCCTTTGGTTGTGGCTAACAAGTTTTTCAGTGGGTGTGTATTTCACATTTTCTCTCTCCATTGATCACTTGATGGACACTTCAGCTGATCCCCTGTTTTGCCTGTTGTGAGTGGTGCTTTAGTGAGTGTGTGAGCTCTTCAATCTACTGACTTCACCTCTTAGTAGTGAGATGACTAGGTCATTTGGGAGCTCTATTTTAAAATTTTTAAGGACCCTCCATACTGTTATTCTTAGCAGCTACACCATTTTGCCTTCCAACAGTGCACAGAAGTTTCATTTCTCCACATTGCCATCAACGCTGACTATCTTTTATTTTTTAGTAGCCATTCTTACATGTGTGAGGTAATATCTTGTAGTTTTAATTTGCATTTCTCTGATGAATAGTTCTGTTGAGCATTTTTTCATGTACCTGTGGGCTAGTTCTGTATATATATATATAGTAGAGACAGAGAGTCTCACTTTATCAGAGTATAGAGTAGAGTGCTGTGGCATCACACAGCTCACAGCAACCTCCAATTCCTGGGCTTAGGCGATTCTCTTGCCTCAGTCTCCCTAGTAGCTGGGACTACAGGTGCCTGCCACCACACCCGGCTATTTTTTTGTTGTTGTTGCAATTTGGCTGGGGCTGGGTTTGAACCCGCCACCCTGGGTATATGGGGCTGGCGCCCTATCCACTGAGCCACAGGCACCACCCCTAGTTATATGTTTTGAGGAATGTCTATTCAGGTCCTTGGCCCATTGCTTTTTTGTGTTTCTTTGTTTTGAGACAGAGTCTCACTCTGTCACCCTGGCTAGAGTGCTGTGGTGTCATCACAGCTCACAGCAACCTCAAACTCCTGGGCTCAAGTGATGCTTCTGCCTCAGCCTCCTGAGTAGCTGGAACTACAGGCGCCCACCACCACAACCATGCCTGGCTAGTTTTTCTATTTTTAGTAGAGATAGGGGTCTTGCTCTTGCTCAGACTAGGCTCAAACTTTGAGCTCAAGGGATCCTCTTGCCTCGGCCTCCCAGAGTGCTGGGATTACTGGTTAAGCCACCTCACCTGAGCCAATTGTTGAATCAGTTTGTGTCCTTAAGTTGTTTGAGTTCCTAATATATTTTGGATATTAACCCTTTATCAGATGTATTCTCTAGTCCTAGATTGTCTTTTTGTTAAATGTTTCCTTTGCTATACAGACATTTTTTAGCTTGATACAATTCCTGTTGTCTATTTTTGATTTTGTCACCTATGCTTTTGGGGTCTCAGCCAAAAAATCTTTGCACGGACCCTATATTTTCTTCTAGAATTTTTAGTTCCTTGCCTTTTTATTTAAATCTTTGACCCATTTTGAGTGGCTTTTTGTGTGTATGCTGTGAGATGAGGGTCTGATTTCATTCTTTTGCCTGTGGCTGTTTTCTCCCCATTGTACGTTCTTGGCATCCACGTTGAAAATTGTCAACGTTTACATTTATTCCTAGGCTCTCTATTTTTTTCCATTGGTCTGTCTGTTTTTATGCCAGTACTGTGCTGTTTTCATTACTACAGCTTTGGGGTAGATTTTAAAAACCAAGTTATGTGATTGATGCCTGTGGGTTTGTTCTTCTTGCTCAAGATTGTTTTATTTTTCTCACAGAATTATGTTAGAGTTGTGGAGGTTTGGTGGGATGAATACAAAGATTACTTCTATGCTAGCCGTCCTGAATCAAAGGCATTACCATACGGTGATATATCGGAGCTGAAAAAATTCCGAGAAGATCACAACTGCAAAAGTTTCAAGTGGTTCATGGAAGAAATAGCTTATGATATCCCCTCACACTACCCTTTGCCACCCAAAAATATTGACTGGGGAGAAGTAAGTACCAGCCAATACTCAGATCTCAGTGTGTATGTGTTGTTAGCAGTGTGGTTAGTTAGCTCCACTGAATTTGCTTACCATTCACACAAATTATTGTAATTCTGATATTGTATCTTTTTAGTTTTTCTTCGGTGGCATTTTATAGAAATCTGTAGGCTAATGCCGGTTATTGGAACAAGTCCATTTTAAAGCTAATTTCAAAGATGACTTAAAACTTCTCAAAAGCATGCTCAAAACTACTTACCGACTGATAATACCACCATAATAGACTGGCATCCCCAGATTTCCCCTGTGAACTGCAGTATTTAACAGGAGACTTTTCTTTTTCTTTGAGATAGAATCTCACTCAGTCAACCTGGGTAGAGTTGCTCTACCATAGCTCACAGCAACCTTGAATTTTGGGGCTCAAGCAAACCTCCTGCCTCAGCCTCCTGAGTAGTTGGGATTATTGGACACCAGGCCCAGCTAGTTTTTCTATGTTTTGGAGAGATGGGGTCTCACTCTTGCTCAGTCTGGTCTCAAACTCCTGAGCTCAAGGGATCTTCCTCCCTTGGCCTCAGAGTGCTGGGATTACAGGTATGAGCCACTGTGCCTGGCCCCTAACAAGAAACTTTCACTCTTATGCTAGAGTTTATTGAAAATTCAAACTGTTGCCTGCTTTGTGCTTATTTGCTCATTTTGTTCTTTTAAATTAAGATCAGAGGCTTTGAAACGGCTTACTGCATTGATAGCATGGGAAAAACCAACGGAGGTTTTGTTGAACTGGGACCCTGCCACAGGATGGGAGGGAATCAGGTAAATCACCTTACTTTTGCATTTAGATTGGTCTTAGCTGGGAGCCATTGGGGTTATTCTTCACAGGGTTTAGTTTGGTTTTCAATTTTGTAATTTGGTTTTGATAACTGTGAAAAATTGAATGGATTCACTTAAATAATGGATCTAATAGCTGCATTGGTTTTAACATAGCAGTCAGAATCTATAATCAATGCCCATCTGATATAAGAAATTAAAAAATATTCTAGTGGGAGCCTAGCTCCCTAACAAAAATTTTTCAAATATTGTTCAGTAATCCACATCTTTTTCCTACTAGATAGGGTTGTTACTGCCAATAATGTATATTTCACTAATGTATTTTCCTTCTTATGTACTTTTTATTTTTATGTATGTATGTATGTATTTACTTATTTTGAGACAATGTCTCACTCTGTCACCCTGGCTAGATTCCATGGCATCATACCTCACAGTAACCTCAAACTCCAGGGCTCAGGCAATCCTCCTGCCTTAGCCTCCCCAGTAGCTGGGACTACAGGTGTCCACCACCATGCCCAGCTAGTTTTTCTATTTTTAGTAGAGATGGGGCCTCATTCTTGCTCAGGCTGATCTGGAGTTCCTGAGCTCAAGCAAACCACACACCTCAGCCTCCCAAAGTGCAAGGATTACAGGTGTGAGCCCTTGTGCCTGGCCATGTATTTTTCTTGTATCTAATTTAGATTGAGAAACATTATCAAGTCTGTTCCCATTTTACATTTTATCATATCGTTGGTACATAAAAATGTGTTTATGACCCATTCTGTAATTTAGAAGCTAAATAAAGAACAGTGTCATTTAATAGAGATCTTCACTAACACCAAAATAAATAGAATTCCTGTCTGTGGATTTATAGTTCTGAACATACAGAAAAATTATATAAAAATAAGTCAGTCATCCAGTTTAATTATAGTAGTTAACTAACTCCCTCCATTTCTTCTCTGTTTTTATAGCTTTTCAGAATCAATGAAGCAAATCAGCTCATGCAGTATGACCAGTGTTTGACAAAGGGGCCTGATGGATCAAAAATTATGATTACACACTGTAGTCTGAATGGGTTTAAAGAATGGCAGTACTTCAAGGTATTTCATATTTTAATTCTTGAAATAATACATGCTATTTCATTTTCACCAGCACCTAGCATGTAGAATTTACATGGATTAATCTGAAAACTAGCATTCAAAGTGACTTGCATTTTCCCCTCATTTAGTCATTTGTATAGGTTTTCCCAAGCAGTAGATGACTCTGTCCCATAACAAGCCATTGCTTTTGGGCTGTGGTGCAATGTTGCCGTGTAATGAGGCCACATAGATGTCTGTGAACACCACTGCTCATTTTAGTACCACGGGAAAATTGGTGTTCCCTGAGGCAGTCATCACCATCGTTCTTGTATCGAAATCTGATTTTTTTTAATTTAAATGAATCATTAATTAAAGTAAAATGCATTCACTGTAAAGAATATTTGGTTACTATTTCTTGTCATCCAGCAGGTGGAGACAAAGACATACTAATTCAACTCTGAAGACTAGAATTTCTTAATTTCTTTGCCATTTTTGGTTGCTAAATTCAACAGGATAAATGTAGCCAGTAAGCTTGCATTAAAGTTTGAATTCAGTTATTCATTTGCCCATGCTTGGATGTTTTTTTCTGTTTTAGCTGTGAGTATTTAAAGCTCTTTGGCAAGTTGAGGATTATAACATACTATGTATTAATGGATTCATGTACAGTTTTCATAGTCTAAATTTGGCTAAAATAAATCCAGTTTTTATGACACAATTAAGTTGGGAAAGCTGCTTTCAATAAAAATAACATGGCAACTTTCGAAATTATTGACTCATCTAGTATTTTTTTTTTGAGACAGTCTGTCACCCTGGGTAGAGTACTGTGATGTCATCATAACTAACAGCAACCTCAAATTCCTGGGCTCAAGTGATCCTCTTGCCTCAGTCTCCTGAGTAGCTGGAACAACAGGTGCCTGCCACAACCACACCTGGCTAGTTTTTCTGTTTAGTGGAGATAGGGTATTGCTCTTGCTCAGGCTGGTCTGGAAATCTTGAGCTCAAGGGATCCTCCTGCCTCAACCTCCAAGAGTGCTGACATTACAGGTGTGAGCCACCACACCCAGCCTACTCATCTAGTGTTTGTTATGGCGTCTGTCATGCAAGCACTTGTTTGCTGTGGCGTGCTACTATGACCCAGCATAATCTTGTTTATCATCATTCATGGACAGTTACCGCGAAGTGGTGAGCATGTATCTATGGCTGATTTTTTTCCTATAAAAAGTTAGGAAGGAGAAGATTCATGTAAACCCTAAAGCATACAACATTTATTTTCACAAAGAATAATGAATAATAGTGATACATGTAAAGTTCAGTGAGAACAGTATTAGTAAATTAGTAAAAGAAGGTTAGCAGACCAGAAACTACCACCAGGAAGTCATGGATAAAACTGAGCATGGGGCACATGCTAGTTATCCCAGCTATTTGGGAGGCTGAGGCGAGACGAATAGCTTGAGCCCAGCAAGACCATCCTTTTAAGAAAAAGTAATGTATAAAAAATGAAAAGCATATGTTTTAGATATTTTAAAGCACACAGCACTGAATATATATTTATGTGTTAGACATATCTAAATATGCACTGGAGCCTAATGATGTGGGCTGTTCAGGAGTTTGAAAAACAGGTAAGGGGACACTATAGGCCAATGGTAGGGAAGAAAAACATGCAAAAATAAAAAATAAGGCAAAGTGCCACAGGACAGCAAAAGAGAGTAATAGGAAGAATTATTGCTGAGGAGTTGGAGTATCATTGCAGTAGGTCCTGACTTAGAAAAAGACTTTCCTTGAACAATAAGTAAGAAAACCAGATGAGCAAAGGCATAGCATCAAAGTGTGCAGAGAAGGCTAAGAATCAAGGCCAGGCACGGTAGCTCTTGACTGTAATCCCAGCACTATGGGAGGCCAAGGCAGGTGGATCACCTGAGCTCAGGAGTTTCACATCAGCCTGAGCAAGAGCAAGACCCTGTCTCTTCTAAAAATAGAAAAACTAGCTGGGCATGGTAGTAGGTGCCTATAATCCCAGCTACTTGGGATGCTAAGGCCAGAGGATCGCTTAAGCCCAGGAGTTTGAGGTTGCTGTGAGCTATGATGACACCACAGCACTCTACTCAGAGTGACAGAGTGAGACTCTTTCTTTTTCTTTTTTTAGACAGAGTCTCACTTTATCACCTTCGGTAGAGTGCTGTGGTGTCACAACTCACAGCAACCTCCAGCTCTTGGGCTTAGGCGATTTTCTTGCCTCAGCCTCCCGAGTAACTGGGACTACAGGTGCCTGCCACAACACCAGCTATTTTTTTGGCCGGGGTCAGGTTCAAACGCGTCACCCTTGGTATATGGAGCCGGCGCCCTACTCAACTGAGCCACAGGCGCTGCCTGAGACTCTGTTTTAAAGAAAAAAAAGAATTCTAAGAATCACATTTAGTCTGATATACTTGAATTTGATCCCCAGGAAAGAACACTGAGCTTCATTCTGTAAGTTCTGGACAGTGATCAACATTATTTGAGGAAGGCAGTAATTGGAAACAGTAGGTACTTTTAGGAAAATAATTCTAAAGACACATGAGATATAGATTGATGAAGCCAGATTAGCCTGAGCAGTGGTTTTCAAACTTGCTGGACTCTGGATTCCCTTTACACTCTTAAAAATTAATGAAACTCCTCCAGATAGTTTTATTTAAATATAGGTTATCACTAACAATAATTAGAAATTAAATCTGAGAAATTTGTTAAGTTTCTATGTTATTTAAAAGTAACAATAAGAACCCTACTGCATATTAATCGAAATAACATTTTTAATGAAAAATATTTTCCCATAAAAAATAGTGAGAATGGCATTATTCTATATTTTTGCAAATCCCTTTAATATCTGGATTCTCACACCACTGCTTCATTCAATCTGATGCAGTATGTTCTTTTAGGTGATATATGTGAGGAAAATCCAGGTACACAGATGTGTGGTGGGAAAAGAAAGGGGTAATTTAATATTTATTAGTTTTGTCAGATAATTGTAGCAATTCTTTGATTCGACACCATCCCTCAGTAAATGATAGCAAGGTAAAACAGTGTCCTCAAGATAGCATTTTACTTCATTACTGAGTAATTTCTATATACTTTGCATTTTATCTCATAGGATATTTTTAAAAGTATACAAGAGTCAAGATTTAATAAAATTTAAAAGTTTTGCTTCTTTATCAAGGGCACCCTAAGTGAAATCAACATTTACTTTTTTTTTTTTAAGATAGAATCTCACTTTGTCACCCTCAGTAGAGTTCTGTGGCATCATAGCTCACAACCTTAAACTCTTGGGCTCAAGAAATTCTCTTGCCTCAGCCTCCCAAGTAGCTGGGATTATAGGAGCTTGCCACAACCCCTGGCTATTTTTAGAGAGGAGGTCTTGCTCTAGCTCAGACTGGTCTTGAACCTGTGAGTCAGGCAATCCACCTGCCCCAGCCTCCCAGACTGCTAGGAATACAGGCATGAGCCACTGGTGCCCAGCCCAGCAGCAGCATTGACATTTTAAACTGTACGGTAGTAAAGAATCCAATTACAGGCACTAGCAGAGTTTGGTGTCACTTATGCAGTTTTTTTTCTCACCATCACTTTTGCACCATCAGAATAAATGTCAATATATGGAAAAGGGCAAATGGGATTTTTGTATTATTATGAAAAGTTTTGGCCTTACAGACCCAATCTTGGATAGTCCAAGGACCACACTTTGAGAAGTCCCGGATTCTATTGAAGAAATCTATCAGGTGTAATGTTAGCTGACCTAGGCCATCTGCAGGGGGCATGACGGGAGATGTAAGCTGAAGACTGCAAGGATCATTCCTTAGTGGCTGGTGCAACACAAATGAATGAGGATAAGTGCAATATTTTCTGGGGACTAGAAAACTGGCGTTGTCATTAGCCAAGATGGAAACCAGAGAAGTGTGTTTGGAGGGGAAGGTAATGAATTTAAGTTTGTGTGCATTGAACTTGAGTTACCAGCAGTATACCATGGCTTAAGAAAGGACCTGGCGCAGTAGCTCACAACTGTGATCCCAACACTCTGGGAGCCGGAGGCAGGTGGATTGCCTGAGCTCAGGAATTTGAAACCAGCATGAGCGAGAATGAGACCCCATCTCTACTAAAAATAAAAAAACTACCCAGGTGTGGTGGTGGATTCCTGTAGTCCCAGCTACTCGGGAGGCTGAAGCAAGAGAAATTGCTGGAACCCAGGAGTCTGAGGTTGCTGTGAATTATGATGCCACAGCATGGTACCCAGGTTGACAGAGTGAGACTGTGTCTCCAAAAAGAAGGAAAAGAAAGAGAAAAAGAAAAGCACTTAGGAGACTGACAATCAGAAGAGCAGTTTGCAGTCTGGTCAGTATAAGCTTGTCCATTTGCTTGAACTGGCTTCTTTTCAAAGTCAGGTAATGACATCTTCTAATGTTGGTGACATAAAATTTCAGAGTCTAAATTTTAAAACTTCCTTTCCTTTACTTCTGTTTTCCAGAACCTGCACAGGTTTACCCACATTCCTTCAGGAAAGTGTTTAGATCGCTCAGAGGTCCTGCATCAGGTATTCCTCTCTAATTGCGACTCCAGTAAAATGACTCAGAAGTGGGAAATGAATAACATTCACAGTGTTTAGGAAAGAATAGAAGAAACTAATAACCTACCTACTGAAAAGATTTACACAGGACCGAAAATCTCCTGAAACCTGCTGCACCTGTTACTAACTCAGCACAGCTCCACACCAGGAACCTCCTTGATCAGTCTGCAGGACATTGATAAACTGTGATTTTTACAATAACATTATCATCCGCAGTTCCTGTTTACAAAACTGCTTTTACCTTAAACTTCGTAGATGTTTACATCTTTTCTGTTTTGTTTTTTGATGTTGGTTATTTGTGCCTTTAGCTCTGTTTTGTTAGGATAGAGTTGAAAGCACATTGTCTTCTTTGGGATTACACTCAGGGGTCTGAAAGGCAGTTTTTTTTTTAAACACACTTGAAGAAAAGGTTGGGGTGACCAGACTTTCACATATGACTTGGTGATTATCAACCTGTTGTGTCTTTATTTTGTCTTAACATCTTTTTGAAGCACTGCCACAGGTTTTAAGCCAAGGTGGCCTTCCTTCACAGTCATGCTGCTTTTTTGAAAGGTGAATTTCAACACATTTAGTGCCTCTCTCATTTCTCAGTACGTATTTCAAGAGCTATTGATGAAATTTGTAGGATGGTAACGATGGAATTGTCACTTGCATGGGGAATACTTTTACTGCTCAGAAATGAATTAATTTAGTGCTGCCCTTTGCTATATGAAACTGAATGTTATTTAAAGAAGAGATGATACTATGGAACATCCCAAGGTTATTCCATAGAGTTTGAAGTTGTGGGGCATTAGGGATTCCCAGCACCCTCTGTCCGTACCAACACCTAGGATTGCAAAGGAGTCTTCTAACTAGAGAAAAATTGTCCACTGACATTTGGGATTTACTTTTCTTCAGTACCTATAACTATAGAAAACTACAAATAATTTTCAAGTTTGACACTT
Organism: Nycticebus coucang; assembly: GCF_027406575.1. NCBI lineage: Eukaryota > Metazoa > Chordata > Mammalia > Primates > Lorisidae > Nycticebus > Nycticebus coucang. Next base: position 105,065,200 of record NC_069780.1, on the reverse strand, counting down.
GAAAGGGGGGAGTAACATAAACAAGGAACGCCATTATAAACACGTCAAAGGTTCATTCTGACTGAAGAATTTCTAAGCCCTTGTTAGATAAGCCTTATGAAATTCCTGTGCATTATAACCCAAGCTGTGCAACCTATGAAGCCAAGAGTGAAATGATGTTTCATTTTTATCTTCATCCAAGTGAAATTCCCTGCATGTTTTTAAAATTTAAATAGAGGCTATTTAAGAATACAGTTCATTAACAAATGTGAGATGCTTAGATTGGGTGTTAGTTCCCTAGCATTTTCTTCATTTCTTTTTAGGAAGCATATTTTTATTAGTACTTTTCCAGCGAAAAGATTAGACCATACCTACTATAGGAAAACCTAATACTGCAAATGACCAATTCAATTTTAATTTCTAAATAAATAATTTATCAACTCAAAGACTAAAATGCCTAAATCCAGTGCTTAATACAACAATGTAATGAGGTGGGGAATGGCTAAATTAAGCATTTTTAATCCTGCAATCATGATGTCATTACAACTACTGCCAGAGGGAAATCTATTTTTTTTATGTGAGGGAAATCTTTATAATTAAATCTTGAAAAGAAAAAACCTACATTTGTTAAAAGAAAAGCCTACAAATTTGTTTCTTTCAAGCTTAGCTCTTAAATTTGCAAAGTTAAAATATCCTCAACAGAAATTTTATTTATAATTTTGAATTGTCAATTGCTACTGATCTGTGATCAACCATTTTAACTTTCATCTCAGAGGATGTTTAAAAGGAATACATTTATATGCTTATATAATTGCAAAATAAATCAACTATAAAAAAGAAACTGAGAACTGATACTTGTGTTTGCAAATAGGCTCCATTTTAATGTTGAATAGATTATAACCTTGTTAACTATGCATAGGCCTAAGGTGGCAATTAACTGTGCATGTATATTTTAAATGGGTATTTTGTGCAATTCATTAAAAGATACTCTATGATTATATATATTGAAATCAGAAACCTTACCAAACAAAAAACATCAGAAGCTGCTGCCATAATGACTATTTTCTACCATAGTCTGCTTTGGAAATAATACATATCCTTGCTTTGTAAGTTGATAATATCACTATGCATTTCTACACATTTTATACATTTGATTTATGCAATTTTTGATACACTGTATGTTTCTGTAGAAATTGTATAAATATTCAGAATTTTATTAGGGTAAATTTGAGAAGCCTATGTATATCTTAATTCTGGGTTGCTTGTTTTTTAGGTGAGAAAAAATAAAATGCTGTATTTTAATCCATGGGTTTTTTTCATTACTTGGAATTATTTCTGAATCTAAATGCTGCACATTTAATAAGAATTAGTTGATTTTTTTATAAGATACACATAATAGCTAAAATACTATAAACCACAGTTGATATGTATGTGTTTGACTGTTAGCTAGAATTGTTACATACACTTAGACTGCTCAGATCTTACCTATCTGTAAGAAGTAAACAATTTCTTTTTTTTTTTACACATTTGCCTATGTACAGCAATTTTTTTAAAATGTCAGATTATTATGGGGGTACATATGACTTGGTTACATAGTTTGATTTTGTAAGGTTAGTCAGAGTTATAGGTGTGTCCCTCACCCAGGAAGTGTACAATATACCCATGTAACATACCTACTGCGTGGGAATTTACCCCCCCCACCCCAACTTCACCATATCCAGCCCTTTTCCTGTCTAGTCTCTCTAGGTCTTTGCATTTCTAACCTCAGTAAATATCCTGACAATTACAACAGGATAAGAATTCTCATGAAGACTCTCATGAATCCCAAAATGGCTCATTTCTAAGGAGGTATGAAATTCCCTTTTTAAAGGACCAGATCTCATACAGTGGCACAACAGCCCCTTTAGTCACCTTGCTGTTCTCCAAGAAATAAAATCATTACTGCCTTATAAAACATTTTTAGTAGTATATAAAGTAAATCAAAGTCAGGTTTAAGATAATGTTAGATTTGTTCTATTCTCAGACAGCTTATGGTTTACCATTTAAAGGAACTGATACTATGAAAGGCAACTTACTCACCAAGAACCACAGTGTCATCTACTGGCCCAAGTTTGCAGTGAGTGCTTTGCTACCTAAAGGACCTTAGGACCTTCTAAACCCATCCCTACTTTTACACATTAAAAAAGCAAAAGTAGTGGACTCATACCAGAAATGAAAGAAATTTGAGTCTTTGCTTCAAAATAAATTGCAGAAGAAATATTTAATTAAAATATAAAAAAAGAAACCAAAGAACAATTATTTTTATGATCCTTGAGATTAATAATCTTTGAGTGGGAAAGACCTTCCAAAAATATATCAGTGAAAGAACTGATAAGTTTGCCTATATAAAAATAAAAAAATCTCTGCATGAAAAAAGCATCATAAAGTGAAAAGACAAATGACAGGGAAAAATATTTACATGTCACAAAGGGTCACTTTCCTTAACATACATAAAAAGAAAACAGGAAAGAACACAAATGGCTCTTGAACATAAAAAACTAAACTCGTAATAGAAAAAATCATTTTTATATATATCAGAATTAACATTATGGTAACATATTATGTTGCTAAGATGAAAAAACAGGAACTACAAACATTCACTGCTATGGAGCACGTATTAGTCCAACTTCTACTGAGAGCCATTTTAGCAAACAAGTTTATGGCAAAAAAAATCAAGTTTTAGTTATTGTGACTAGCAAATTTTTAAGTGTGCATGCCTTTTAGCCCAGGTACTCTACTTACAGGACTTTTTTCCTATGTACGAAATCACATATAGATATTCACAGCACATTGTTCTCTAAGCAAAAAATAGAACACAATTATCCTAAGGGAACTGGTTAAATTATCATCTATTCAATGAGATACTATGCAGATAACCATGACAGCTTGAAAATACCCAAAATGATGAGACAGATGGAGCAAAGCATACTTGTGTATAGTAAGCTTCCATGTGTATAACAATACATACACATGCTTATGTCTTTCTTGAATAAATTATTTCACTGTTGAGGTTACCTCCCGAGAGAACAAGGCATCTAGCAATCAAAAATATAAACTAACCACTACACATTCTTTAAAAACGTTTTCATAAACATACCTCCAAATAGTGACTGTTCTGGTATAGGACTGAAATCTTCCTTCACTTCAGATTTTGACACATTCATTCCTTGGAGCCACCTAGTCTTATTAAGAATTTCTTAACCTGGCTTATTGTACCCTCAATGAATCCCCAACAATAAAAATAAATAAATAAATAAAAGAATTTCTTCTAGTCTTTCAGAGATTTGGAATTTTGATTCACACTTATTACCAAACATGAGCCAAGCAAGACCCACCTTGAATTCTGAGGTTATTCTGGAGCAGCTCTTAACTAAAACCAAGAATGAGTGGTTCTTAGTTTAGATACTTAAGATACTGACAATACAATGAAAGAAATTAGACTCCTCCCCAAAAAAGGTGAGAAGGAACCCCATACATAGGTCTGCCTCTTATGTCTAATTTATGTTTTTAGAAATTCTTAAGGAACAGACTATTACTCTATTTCAATTTTAGAAACTCTTATTTAACATCTCCTTCTGGGCACTGGGTACCATTTTAAAACACCTTTTAACATTTTTATCATTAAAACACTGTAAGACTCTCTAGGTCGGCTGCCGTCAGAGCCTGAGACTCTTAACCATGAAGTATGGACCCCAGCTCAGAGATAAAGTTCACACTGCTAGCACTTGGTAGAGCTAGGGACCTGGGATCTAGACCTAGGCATGTTTCTAAAACATCTCACCCGAAATGTAGAGTATTAAGTCACTAGAAATACTAGAAAACACTGAAAATTCGTTTTCATTTTATGATCACTGAAAACCCCAAATCTGAATGTAGAGATTTATTTTTTATACAGGCAAACTTAATTCTTTTGTGACTTTGGGAAACCTCTCCCACTCAGTTTGGATTACATTAAGAGGGCAATCAAAGATGTTGAAAACTTTGAGTTCATTTGCTCTGATAATTATGCTGATACTGCAATTCTATTTAACAAAATTTTAGTATTTCTCATTTAATAAAATAACTCTTACCAAATACGTATTCTAAATATGATGTAACAAACAAAGGTTCCACAGGTTTTAAGACTGACTTAAAACCTTCTATGTAATCAAGATTGTCAACTACACATATAAAATTCTCAATAGGTTTCTTCTGTAAGAAATCAGCCAACATATTGTCAACTTTCACCAATAACCCAATAATTCTAATAGCTTTAGCAATTTCTTCTTTAAACAAACATTCCTAATTGCCCTCCCCTATAAATTCAAACCCTAGTCAAATTCAATTAAATTAGTTATAGGATATCATAACCATCTCACATGTTTTCTTAAGGTCGTTAAACTTAATTTCAGAGTATGACCAAATTGACTTTTAAAAGATGTACAGGAGTCCTCCCCTACTGTAGTTTCACTTTCAGTGGTTACCCACAGTATAGTAAAATATTTTCAGACCACTTGTAATATTACAGTATATTGCTATAACTGTCCTATTTTACTACTGTCAATCTCTTACTGTGCCTAATTTTATCATTGGTATGTATATAATAGTATATATAGTTTAGTATATATACTAAATGGGCAGTTTCAGGAATCTGCTTGGGGGTCTTATAACCCATAGACAAGGGCTTTAACTAAAAAAAACTAATTCAACTTAACAAAAAATTTAGACTTGTTCCTGATTCTTCTTTAAAGTTTATGTGCTTTTAGGTAAAAAAGAAATTTCCCCCCAAAACAAAGTCTTAAGTTAAAAATACCAAAAACCTGAGGAACAAGTTAGCTAATAAATGAACAGAAATGTCAAGAATGAAACTTAAAATCATTCTGTAAAACTGCAGAAATCAATTTTTAAAGTTCACTGAATTCCAGATCTTTAATGACTGCTTTAGAATATGGGTATGTTTGGTTTTCTTTTAACCCTCAACACATTTTTAAAAATCAACTGTGTCTAAGAACTATTAGGCAGAAATACAAAAAAGTTGACACAGCTCCAGTCTTGTTTTTTTTAAGTGAAAGTTAATTTTGCATATTAAGACAAAGACAATAGAAATAATATACATACTTTTATTACAAAATCTTTTTAAAAAAACAAAACGCAACATCTTAAAAAACCCAAAACTTACTATGTAAACTAGTTTCTAAGAGTATGCTGTGCTACCATACACAAGTCAAGAAATTAAACCATTAAATATTTAGGAACATTCAAAATCAGAAGCTTTAAAATCTAACTGTATGTAGTAGCCCCTCAAAAAGCTACAACCTGCATTTTTTTAAAGTATTTTCTCTACAAAGAATCTTATCAGCTATACAAAAATCTGTACAGTTCTTATACTGAGCTAATGTTGAGCTGCACTTGAATTCACATTCTTAGCAAAACAATTGCCTGAGCGTACACACACACTCCATACGCATCATTACAGGATAGCCATTTATTCTTCATCTTCCTCCTCTTCCTCATCCTCTTCTTCTTCCTCCTCCTCTTCCTCTTCCTCCTCATCTTCAGGTTCATTCTTCTTCTTTGAACCTGTTGGCCTGCCAGGGCCTTTCTTCCCTGCTTCACTTTTGCCCTTGGCACGGTATGCAGCAATATCCTGAAATATTGTCAAAAAAATAAAACCAGCATCCGGTGTTGTTGCTCAACTGTGAAAACACTGTGTTCTAAACAATCTAAGATTATTGACCAATAACCCTAACAACTGTCTGAAAAGAATTTCAGTTTTAAGAGCAATTTTATTCCTGCTAGGCTTTAAAAGGTTTATGATATAAAATTACAGGGGCTACACAGATCAATATCAGTACTTTCACTACCTGCACTTTTTTACCTTATACATACTTGGTCCCTCCTTTATGTTAGATCCATGTACACGATATATTTGGTGCTCCATTTTTTTCAAACTAACAGGTTTATGTACAGTAACTACAAATGAACCTAAATGCAAGAATATACCAGTGCTACAAACACTGATTTTGGGCAAAAGTTTTCCTTACCCTGTGTTACATAAGTGGACAATTTTTGTTTTTGTTTATTGAGACAGTCTCACTCTGTCACCCTGGGTAGAGTACAGCAAAGTGTACAATTTTTGTCAGTCCCTTTCACAACACAACTGACAACCATTAACGTGAAATTAACTACAGTTCCCACCTTTCCCGAGTTCACACCTATTTCTAACATGCTTTAGAAAATACCCCACCGAATTTTAACCTCAGCTTTAAAAAAGGCAAAGAGACAAAGTACCTTTTCATATTTCTCCTTTAGCTTTGCTGCTTTCTGTTCGTATGGCTGTTTATCTTTGGCTGACTGCTCAGACCACATTTCACCCAATTTTTTTGCAGTATCCCCAATGGACAGGCCCGGGTGTTCACTTTTAATCTTTGGGCGATGTTCTGAACAAAACAGGAAAAAGGCAGACCTGGAAGAAAAAAGAAAAAGTTAATAAACTGAAAAGGAAAAAAAAAAAACCCAAGGAACAATTTGGTTGATTTAATTAAAAAACAAACACAACTCACGGGGGCCTTTTAGGAGCATTAGGATCTTTTTTCTTTCCTTTCTTGTCGCCTTTGGGAGGAACGTAGTTCTTCATCTCTCTGTCATAGCGAGCTTTGTCATTTTTGGCCATATCTTCAAACTTGGACTTTTCCTTTGCAGACATGGTCTAGGGACATAAAAAGCAAGCCGTGAATCGCGAGCCCCGCCGACACCAAGAGCGTCTCTAAGGACCGATCTCCCCCGGCTAGCGGACAGCCCGGGTCGCCCGGGACACCTGCGACAGGGGTGCAGCGGCCTCCCCCAGCGCCCCAGCGCCCACCTTCCACCGCTCGGAGCACTTCTTGGAGAACTCCGCGAAGTTGACGGAGGAGTCCGGGTGCTTCTTTTTGTGCTCTTCGCGGCACGTCTGCACGAAGAAGGCGTACGACGACATCTTGCCCCGCGGCTTGTTGGGGTCTCCCTTGCCCATGGCGGCGGCGCCGCGTCCACCTGCGGGGAGCGCCAGGCGTCGGCTGCGGGGCGGGGCGCCGCTTCCCGCCCAAACCCGCCCCGCCCGCCCTGCCCCCACCTCCCGCGGGCTGGGGGCCGCCGCCTGTCAGAAACGCGCGCGAGCCCATCTCCCCCGGCTCGACCTCGCGCCTGACATTCAAAAAAGTCCCGGAACCGCGCCCGGCCCAGCTTCCCGCCTCCTCGGCCCGCACCCCGCACCCTGGATGCCGCGACCCGGGACCGGGCCTGAGAGGAAACGGGACCCTTCCCCACCGCCCGGCAGGCCCGTGGAGGACCCCGGGCCGTCGCAGGGAACGCTTGCCTGCTGCGAGCTTTTCCCTCAAGAGTCCCCGCAACGGCGGCCGGATCCGCCCGCAACGCTGCCTCCCTGGAGCTCTGGCGTGAAGTGGCTTCTCCCCGGCGCAATCTTCAGCCTCTTGTTTTGCAGACTTCTCCGCGCCACGGCAACTTGACGGGCCCCGGCGCAGGCCACACCCCCCGAGCGCACTCTGACTGGTTCGCAGCAGTGATTCAAACACGCACAGTCTCCGCCCCGCTCGCCATGCGGGATTGCGATTGGTTGGGGTCTCGTTGGGTCCGGCCCACTCCCACCCGCAGTCTCAGCCTAGCAGGTTCGGTGGGTCGCCCAGGTCGTTAACTCCCCAGACCCGTTAGAACCGGTCAGGAGAGGAATGTGCCGCTCTCTCCTGATTGGCGGCCGGAAAAGGGTTTGAAAAATGGCGGGCCTCACGCTGACTGGCTAGGGCCCGGGCAGGTAGGCGTGGTCGACTCGAGGAGGGGAAAGTCCCGCCACATTTAAAAATACAAAGTTGGGATTCTCGCGAGGAGGTTCTTCGGGATTCGGCGACCAGGCAGTCCGGCTCGCTGGCGGTAAGGTGACGGAGAAGACTTGGCCCGGCTTTCCTCCGCCCCTGTGCGGGCCTTGCCTGTCCTTCGCCGCAGCGCGGCCCGGCTGAGTGGGCTCCTGGGAGCTGTAGTCGCTCCGCCCCGAGCGTCCCTGGTACAACCCCAAGAATTAGAAACATGGGAGACTGAGGACTTTTTCCTGCGCGCTGATGGCTCCTGTTGTCGCCGAGGCTGGGGTAGAAGAACCTGGGGAGGACAAAGCCGGAGACCTCAGGCGGGGGGAATGGAGGCAGCGGTTCCCGCCTCCCGGGGATGTCACTTCCCGCCCGGGGACTTGCCCTCTGTCTCTCCCCGCTTCCCCCTTTGTCTTGGGTGTCAAATACCGGGGGGCGGGGGACGAACACCGGAGGCCGGGGCCCCACCCTATCCCCCTGGTCGGGGCTGCCGGTGGGACAGATCGGAGACCCCTAGGCCCCAGCCCGGAGCCCTGGCCTGGGACCTCACGGGCCGGTCCCACTAAAGGGTCGTTTTACAAATGGAGGATCCCAGGAAAGCAGTGGATGTCCCCAGGTGTATAGGTTCGCTATGTTTTACAGCCCACCGGTTTTAAAATCTAATGACAACGCACCAAAACTGCCTTCCCTTACCGCTCCCTAGCCTCACGTGTGCTTTTTCCAAGGTAGGAGGACTTTAAGTGACACGTCAGTCGTCAGTCTGCTATTTCTGTGTCGTAGATCGTTTTCAGGGGTTTCCCACCTTTTGCACTGACTGTTCAGACAGATTTCTAAGTATTCTGCCTTAACTTTTAAAGTAAGTTCACTGGCATTCGTTAGACTCTGCAACTATTCGGTGTGTATATGGATCAGTAATACTTAAGAACTAGCAGTTGTCTAGACTAATAAAAACGAGATTTTTTTGGCAGTTTTTGGCCAGGGCTGGGTTTGAACCCACTACCTGCGGCATTTGGGGCCAGTGTCCTATTCCGTTGAGCCACAGGCGCTGCCCTAAAAACGAGATTTTTAAAAATATACATTTTCCTTAGAAATGGGTGGCGCTTGCTTCCCAGTGTGAATGTACTTCGTGGCAGTGAATTGTACACTTCAGGATGGTTAAAATGGTAACTTGTATGTTTACCACAATAAAATAAAAAATACAGTGACAGTTTTTCAAAAAAAATGCATTTTCTTGTATTTAAGAAAATTACAGAATTTTATTAATCATAATTTTAGGTTTATAACATTCTTCTGTGTGCCTGAATCTTCTGTATACCTACAAAATCATAGTTACAAGTACATTATAAAAGCACGCAAAAATGCAAATTAACAAATCTTACTACTTTATTAAATAGTAATAAACAGATCACTAATACATTGCTTTAAAATATATTTTCACATTTTATATTTCTCAATTATTTTAAAGACAACCGTGACATAAATAAATTGTGCTTAAATAAACATTGGGCATTGGAGAGTTGTTCACAGATTATGCCAATAATTTAGGTTAGCAGAAGTACAAAGATGAAAAGTCATGGTCTACGCCCTCAGAAAATCTCTGGTGTACAGGGAAACAAAAATAGCAGATAACAGTATACATAATAATTAAAATTTGTCAACAAAGGGAACGTAAGATAATCACCAAAGACTACAGAAGTAGGGAAAGCCTTCTATGAAAGTAGTAGCATTTGAATAGAGTTGGAATGGAGAAGTTAGAGCAGAAGAGATAAAAACCAAAACAAAATAGGCATTGGAGTGATCTTAACTTGTTTAGGGTTCAACTAGTAAATCAGTATTATAGGAGCTTAATGACGATGGTGCTGGACTGGCAGCTTACAAAGGCATTTAGTTTTTATCCTATAACTAAAGGAACCACAAGGATTGAGTGAAGTTAAGTAGATTTCCATGTTAGGGCAGTGTCTATGCTAGGGTACAAATGAGGTCAAGTTTGTAAGTTAGAAATCAATTCACCCTCTTTCCCTTCTATGACTACAAAGTTGTAGTCAGAGGGAAATTGGTTACAGATATGAGAGTTGCTTATTTACATGCATAATCTCACTAGAAGTTTATTTTTTTAATTCACGAAAGGTTTACTTCACTTGCGGAATTTTGCAATGTTTATATAATTAAATGGTTTCACAACCTGCTACTACAATGCAAATAGTGGATTTGTTCAAAATCAGAGCTACTAACTGAATTTTACATTATATTCTAACACTTCTATTTCCTAAGAATCATGATCCTTAGGCTCTCCTTTCTATTCTGTCACTTGCACTAACAATTGATTGGATTGGGGGTGCTATTTTTCAGAAAGCTTCCCAGTTGTTGGGAAGCAACAAGAGGCAAAAGGACCATAGGCAAGCTAAGAGTAAATTGCTAGGCTCACTTAAGGGTTATGGGTTGAGTTGTGTCCTCCTACCCCCAACTTCATACACATAAGGAGACCTAACTCCCACTCACTACCTCAGAAGATGATCTTATTTGGGAATACATTTGCAGATATAATTAATTAGTTAAGATGAGCTCATACCAGAGAAGAATGAGGCCCTTATCTGACTGGGTTCCTTTTAAAAAGGGGAAATTTGGGCACAGACAAGCCCAGAGATAAAATGACATGAAAACAGGAAGATGGCCATCTACAAGCTAAGGAGAGTGACCTACATCTTTACTCTACCCTCCCTCAAGGATCCAACCTGCTGATTCCAGTTTCCATTTTCTCTGTCACAACAGAGAAAAGGAAAACATTTCTGTATTTAACCTCCTTTTTCCATCACTGCCAACACTTCACTCTAATACCAAACTTCTTTACTTAGAAGTAAACATAATACAGTGATAAATTAAGTTTAGCTATATCCGTGGTTACAGAACCTTATTGTTTCTGAAAAATATATGCAAAATCAAGTGGCACTGAAAAAACTAGTCACAAATGTACTTCTAAAATGATTACACACAAATTAAGACTGATTCACTACTCTGAATTATTTGGTATACCATTATGACTTTATCAGAACACTAAAATGTAATTATGTCTTTCTCATTGCATTTCAAATCTTGTATTCCTAAATGAGAAAGACTATTTCTAAAACAGATTTAAAGCTGTTTTTTTAAAAAACGTTGATTTCACATCTTCTAAAAATAATACCACAAACTTATTTCTATTAAAATGCATCTTTCTAAATAAATGATATAGTGGAAAATGTTTATGTTCTTCATCATAAAAATGTATAAATAAAAAGCAAGGGCTTCTGGTTTTGAACAGTTTACTTAGCATTTCTAGGCCTTTGCTTAACAAACTGTACATTGAAGTTTGGGTGATGATCTCTAAGATACCATTTGGCTCTTATATGATCTATAAATCTGTGACTATGTGATCATAGTAGGAGTAGGGGGAAATAACCAGATGTGGTGTCTCATGCCTGTGATCCTACCACTCTGGGAGGCCGAGGCAGAACGATCCCTTGAAGTCAGGAGTTGAAAACCAGCTTGAACAAGGGTGTGACCGGGTCTCTACTAAAAGTAAAAAAACTAGCCAGGCTGTTGGTGGGTCCTGCTACTCGGGAGGCTGAGGCAGGAAGATCGCTTGAGCCCAGGAATGTGAGTTATGATGCCCCAGCACTCTACCCAGGGCAACAGTGAGACTGTCTAAAAAAAATAAAAAATAGTATAGGGAAATAAATATTAAGTATTATATTTTAACTTACGCAGTGCTAAATCAAAAGGAAGTAACCCAGGACCGAGTGAGGTGGCTTATGCATATAATGCCAGCACTGTGAGAGGCCCAGACAAGATCTCTTGGGTCCAGGAGTTGAGATTAGCCTGAGCAAGAGGAAAGAAGACCTCGTCTCTACTAAAAATAGAAAAACTAGCCCGGTGTGATGGTGGGTGCCTGTAGTCCCAGATACTCCGGAGGCTGAGGCAGGAGGTTGACTTGCCCAAGAATTGCTGTGCGCAAGGCTGACAGCATGGCCCTCTTGCCTGGGCGACAGACTGAGACCCTGTCTCAAAAAACAAAAAATTACCTGAAAGATATTAAAAATGAGTTTTTGTTTAAACGGCGAGAGTGTGACTGCGAATCTTACGACAACACCTAGCCAAGGTACAGCATAAATTTAGCCACGCCCACCCAGCTCTGACCAGCCCAGCAGGAACACCCGCGCCTACAAGCGCACATACACGTACACACGCGCGTGCACCCGCACACACACATACACATACGCGTACACACGCGCCTGCCACTCAGGCGCCGCGCGTCAGGGAGTCCCCGGCGCCGCCCCTCCGTGGCCCCCACTGGCGGCGACGAGCGGCCCTGCTACTCTAGGACCTCCGTCAGGGGTCAGGCCGCAACGTAACGTTAGGCGCGGAACGCTCGGGGCAAAAGAGCACAGGTCTGCTCATCCCCCACCCCAGCCGTTCACGCCTCAAGCGGTCTTTGCACCGGTGCGAAACGCCCAGAACTTTGTCCCCACAGGGTCAGACACCGCCCGCCCCACTTCATGTTCAGCCCCAGATCGGAGAACTTCGGACACCGACTCCGCGGAAGCCCAGGAGCTACACAGAACGGCGCCCAGGAGAGACGAAAAGAGGAAACACCGCGAATCCCAACCACAAGCTCTTGTTTTCCCGGTGTTCGAAGGCGGGGAGAGGAGAGGATGAGCCGGCCTCCATGCTGTGCATACTGGGACGAGTAGTTCCTGGCGCAGGGCTGGGTAAGAGCTCGGGCTGAGTGTGCAGCGGAGAACTACAAGTCCCGTGGTACCTCGCGGCAAAGGGAGAGGGGCCGGGTGGGAGGGGGCGCGCCGCGCTTGCGCAAATCTGGGGGCCCGAGGGAGGCGGCGGCGCCGTGGTCCAACTGCTGAAGTCCCCATGTGACAGAGCGCAGTTTCCCCCTTCCAAGCGCTGGTCGGCTCTGCTTCCCGGCTGCTAGCTCTGAACGCTGTTTCTGAACAAGGGGCGCCTAAGGGGTTCGGCAGGGGCGGGCGGCGGGGCGAGCGGGGCCATGAACGGCTTCACGCCGGAGGAGATGAGCCGCGGCGGGGACGCGGCCGCTGCTGTGGCCGCCGTGGTTGCCGCGGCTGCCGCTGCGGCTGCCGCCTCCGCCTCAACTGGGAACGGGAGCGGCGCGGGCTCCGGGGCAGAGGTGCCGGGCGCCGGCGCAGTGCCGGCAGCGGGGCCCCCGGGGGCGGCCGGGCCGGGCGCGGGACAGTTGTGCTGTCTGCGGGAGGACGGTGAGCGCTGCGGCCGCGCGGCGGGCAACGCCAGCTTCAGCAAGAGGATCCAGAAGAGCATCTCCCAGAAGAAGGTGAAGATCGAGCTGGACAAGAGTGTAAGTGACGGCGGAGCTCGGGTAGAGGCGGGGCTGTAGCCAGCAAGGTCCTGCAGAGCTGCTGCGGGCGCCGGGTCACAGGGGAGACTCGCCGGCTGGGTCCTCCTGAGATAAGTGCGCGTGGGGCGCCAACAACAAAGTCGCTGCAACTCCGCCCGTTACCGAGCGCTCACACGCGCGCGCGCGCGCGCGCACACACACACACACACACACACATACGCACACACACATGAAAATGAAAGCAAAATGTATCCAGTTCACAAAATATATCCAGTTCTCGCGTCGCGGTCCACTCCTCCTCCGCCCCTTTCACTCGCAACCCCCGGCTGCCAGCGTCCTTCCCGCGCGCTGTTCTCCCCTCTTCCTCCTCTGCGTTGATCTGGAAACCAAACAAAGGCGATCCCCGCACGGCGGGCCCACAGGAGTTTTCTTGCAGCCCCGCAGCCCCTTTCTGGCGTGGAGGCGCCTTTGTTTTGCTGCCTAAGCTGGCGTTTGGCCCCAGGGAGGAGGAGTAGCCCTCCGGGTCTGGTGACAGAGTAGAACCTTTTACCGCAGCCGAAGAAGACGCTATTCTTTTTTTTTTTTTTTTTCCCCCTGTGTTGCATCTAGTCCTGAACGGTCAGCCGCGGCCTTGCAAGGAGCAGGGGTTGGCAGCTCCCAGGACAACCAACCCGAAGGGGGAGCGCACAGCCTCTGCGGTTTTGCCATCTGCTTGGCAGCCATCAGGATTTCCTTTTCTGTCCTTTTGAACGTCTGCTCTTTTGACCATCTTATGAGGTTTTCAGAAACAACCATTGCTACTTTTCGGAGATCTGGCTAGCGGTCAGTGAATAATAAATCATCAGAGCCTAGCACCAGTCCTGCATATTTTTTAACTCGCTCTTAAGCTTAGAAATAAGTGTAAAACCTGTTAGCTCACTCGTTGTTTTGTGTGTGTGTGTGTGTAAGGAGTTAACTGTCACTCTACTAAGCCCAGTATTTCTAGTGTTACTATACTTATACCCTAGGCAGCGGTTCTCAACCTGTGGGTCACAACCCACAGAACTGTATTAAAGGGCCCGGGCATTAGGAAGGCTGAGAACCACTGCCTGGAGTATAAATCATCAAAGTTTTTGAAAACTTGTGACACTTTCCGCCCATTTAAACAGTTCTTCAGTGGTGTTTGAGAAAAACTTTTCAGAGAATGCGTAATTTCAGATTGCTTGGAATGCAATGAACACATCCATTTAATACACAGAAAAGTTTGTAATTGAAGTTTATGTTTTTAAGGCACAGGATAGAATTTATTGATGGAAAGATTGATAAGCAAAAGAGGGGACACAGAACCTGCAGCAGTGGAGGGGAGAACCTAAGTGGGAAGTTCCCTGTAATTGAAGTTTAAATGTAGTTAGAATACGAAATCCATAGCCCATTTGTAAAAATGAATACTTTTATGTCTGGAATGTTACACTTTGGGTATTAAGTTAGAAAGATTAAAGCATACATTCTACTATTAAAATATGCTCTTCTTTAAATAGAGAGAATTACTATCAAATAGCAGAATTGTGGACATCATCTTTCTCCTTGTCAGTTAAAAATCCACCATGAACAGTTTCATGAGAAAACCCACAAAACTGGAGTTTCTCATCTCCTCCTCTGCCTCTCTTCCCCAACTAGCACTGCCCCTCCTTCCTCCTCTGCCTCTCTTCCCAACTAGCACTGCCCCTCCTTGCCCCAGACCCCATCTTTTGCTTAAGGGGGTACCAGATTTAAGATTAAAAACTTGCCATTATCTTAACAATGGCCCTGTTTGGACTGTATTTTTTATAATACACTGTGTACTATACATCTTACTAACACATAGACAGGTTTTACTATAATCATATGTGGTCTGTGAAACTTTTCTGTTTCAG
Source organism: Nycticebus coucang (assembly GCF_027406575.1). Classification (NCBI taxonomy): domain Eukaryota; kingdom Metazoa; phylum Chordata; class Mammalia; order Primates; family Lorisidae; genus Nycticebus; species Nycticebus coucang. The sequence continues at coordinate 105,050,096 of NC_069780.1, read as the reverse complement.
GCAAGGCATCTTTACATATGTGATTATCATAAAAACTTAATTCAGAGCGTTCGAAACAGAAGAAAGAGAAAAGGAAGTGATGATGATGGAGGTGATTCACCTGTTCAAGATATTGATACTCCAGAGGTAGATGAAAGTTTACATATGCTTCATGAAAATTCTAAGTAGTACATTTTGAAAACTTTTAAAAAAAGATGTGAAGATTTTTTGAGGACCCATTTTGCTTATCTGTGATGTGGGATATCTATTGGAGAAGAGTATGCATGGACCTTTCTTTTGCTTATCAACTATCAGTGTTTGTGTATTTAATGTGTGGCCCAAGGCAACTGTTGATAATCTTCCTTCCCGTTTGCCACAGAGAAAAAAAAAGGTTGCATACCTCTGCTTTAAAGCATTTGAGAAATCTGAAAATGAAAGCAAAATATATCCAGTTCACATACACTATCTGAACTGTTTTTTTTTGTTTGTTTGTTTGTTTTGCAGTTTTTGGCCAGGGCTGAGTTTGAACCCGGCACCTGTGGTATATGGGGCCGGCGCCCCACTCCTTTGAGCTACAGGTGCCACCGAAGAACTGTTGTATTTTCAATTGACATTTCTTATAGCTCTATTGTCATAGAACTTTTATTGACCCCAGTTTATAATATTTATACCCAAAAGATTAAGTGTTTAATACTTTCTAGTGCTGATTACATAAAAGGCTTTTCAACAATGGAATTAAATTTTTATTGTGCTAAGGTTGAATATTTGTTATTATACATAGTGATGATAAGTTTCAAAAAAATCGTATGAACTAATTCATATATGTTAATTTTTTCTAGGTTGATTTATACCAATTACAAGTAAATACACTTAGGAGGTACAAAAGACACTTCAAGCTACCAACCAGACCAGGACTTAATAAAGCACAACTTGTTGAGGTATATATGAGTTCTAAGCTATCTACATGAGCTCATCTACACAAACAAGGTGTGATTGAATGCTAATGAAATTATTAATGTAGTATACAGAACAGTGCATTTTAGTTTATAAGATTGAATGAGCTCTCCCTGAGTGGGGGTGGGGGAGGGGGAGAAGAATGAATGAGGTTGATAAAAATCTTTTGTGGAAGAATCTAGTTTCCTAGAAACATTTGTCTGATACTTAGACATTCCTTTCTGTAATGACAACATGGATTGTGTGCAGCACCTTCTCTAACACTGGCTTTCCAAATACTGAATGAGAATTTTTTTATCCTCATTTTAGAAATCAGCTTAAAATTCCAGTTAACCAGTGAACATTTGAACATATAATCGAGGTATAATGAAATTAAGCTTTAATATCTTTATTAGAATTAATTTTTTTTTTTTTTTGTGGTTTTTGGCCGGGGCTAGGTTTGAACCTGCCACCTACGGCATATGGGACTGGCGCCCTACTCCTTGAGCCACAGGCGCCGCCCTAGAATTAATTTTTTAATTACTGGTGGTCTATGATAAAACATCAGTATGAAGACACCTTGGTTTTGGGACCAATGAGGCCCAAAGGACTGATTATATTAAATGTTATATGTATATATTTTAAATGCATATATCACATCTGAAATTTTTTATAAGTTGACCTTCTAAAAACAGTTCTATGTTTCTAGAGCTATTTTCTTTTTCAAACGTAAGTTGGCTAGACACAGCGGCTCATACTTGCTGTAATCCTAGCACTTTGGAGGACTGAGATAGGAGGATTGCTTCAGGTCAGGAATTTGAAACCAACAGAGACCCTACCTATACAAAAAATAGAAAAAACAGGCAGCACTTGTGCTTCAGTGAGAAGGGTGTCGGCTCCATATACTGAGGGTGGTGGGTTCAAACCCAGCCCTGGCCAAACTGCAACAAAAAATAGCTGGATGTTGTGGCGGGTGCCTGTAGTCCCAGCTACTTGGGAGGCTGAAGCAAGAGAATCGCCTAAGCCCAAGAGCTAGAGGTTGCTGTGAGCTGTGATGACACAGCACTCTACTGAGGGTGACAAAACAAAACTCTCTCTAAAAAAAAAAAAAAAATAGAAAAAACTAACCAGGCATGGTAGCGCATGCCTACCCAACTACTCAGGAGGCTGAGGCAGGAGGATCACTTGAGCCCAGGAGTTTGAGGTTGCTGTGAACTGTGATGATACCCTGTAACTTAGGCAACAGAGAAAGACCCATCTCAAAAAAGAAAGAAAAGAAAAGAAGTAGCCATGAATGTTGTGTATATTTAGTCAAAAATGCAGTATTGACAGATTAAGGAAAATACAAGTGTAGCACATAATTTTAAGGGATTCCAGGGTTATACTACTATCTTCCTTAAGTCTCTATTTATTTCCTAATCTGGATTCCAATTATAAAACTTAAAACATATAAAAAAGTACTTTCTAATCCATATATATTGAATTGAGTAAACTAAAGGGTCCTTTGAAATCATGCTATCTCTTGTTCATAACATCTTACTCTGATGTTCTTAGAATGCTTTTCATTCTATTGATATTTTGCTAAATACAATAATGTTTAAAGGAAAGGTTTTATAGCACTTTTTCTTTTGATAAAAGAAATCTATTAACATCTAAAATTTAATATCCTCAATTTTTTTCCTTCTAGATAGTTGGTTGTCACTTTAGGTCTATTCCAGTGAATGAAAAGGACACCTTAACATATTTCATCTACTCAGTGAAGAGTGACAAGAACAAGTCAGATCTCAAGGTTGATAGTGGCGTTCACTAGGAGGGCTGAGTGGAGACTCAGATTTTGATGTTAATCCTGGTTACTGTTTTTCACATGTAGAAATGTTCCTTGTGTATTTTTTCTACAGAGGGTTTTCTCTGGTTTTATTTTCTTTGTTTCTGATTAGTTGGAAACTCATAGAAAATGAGCTTTCCCAGATTAAACTATTTTAAATAAAGGGTTATTACTATTACAGTTGCTTCAGTGTATTATGTAAAGCTTGATTTTTCTTTTAAACTAAATTTTAGTTCAGTATTCATTGAAATTGTAAAGTCCTTTCTTTTGTAACTATTATTTTTAAAGTTTCAAGAGATTAACAGGTTAAGGAGAAGTAACAAGTGTGGCACATTTGCCTTCTCTGGGACAATCTGATTTGGAATTAAATATATCCGAAATAATGTTATTTTCAAAAACGTCTTATAGTGCTAGCAGATTTGAAAGATAAACTTCCAAGTCAGAAAAGAAAAGAGTTGCATAAAATGTGTGAGCATTCATGTCTTTGCATCTGTGTGGTAACACAAGCAGGGCTGTAGGGGTATATGCTTCTGTAATGTATTCATTTCTAAAAGAATAGACTTGAATTTCATATTGTGGTTATTTCCAGAAAGGAGTGATATGATGAAGAATAACCTACAGGCAGTTCTTGGGTTACAAACAAACCAGTTTATGGTGTTCTGTAACAAGGCTCTCCATAAGGATAATTTAGAATTGAATGATTAAATGAATAAATCAGTTACTAGTTTTTCCTTCTCTGCATGTGAAAACCTGAATGGTGTAAGTGATTTGTTGGTGCACCATCTTTACTCTAGGTTGGTCTCACTGTTTATGTGGTCACTTACCTACAGCATCACTTTTATCTTAACTTTTTTTTTTTTTTTTGTAGAGACAGAGTCTTACTTTATGGCCCTCGGTAGAGTGCCGTGGCCTCACACAGCTCACAGCAACCTCCAACTCCTGGGCTTAAGCAATTCTCTTGCCTCAGCCTCCCGAGTAGCTGGAACTACAGGCACCCACCACAACACCCGGCTATTTTTTTTTTTTTTTTTTTTGGTTGCAGTTCAGCCGGGGCCGGGTTTGAAACCGCCACCCTCAGTATATGGGGCCGGCGCCTTACCGACTGAGCCACAGGCGCCGCCCTATCTTAACTTTTTTATTCAATTTTATAGTCTGCATTTACCCCTGCGACCCTGACTCCAAAGTCCACTGCAGGTCCAGGTGCGCCCACAGTAAAGAGAAAGGTGATTACAGTGGAAACAAAAGTAGGAACAATTAAGCATTGGGGGAAAGGGTCACTCATTGGAAAAGCATCAGCTTCCCTGGTTCTACTGTTGGAACAACTACCAAAGATAAAGTGAGAACTATGGAACACATGAAAGGCAGGGCTCTCTTGAAAGCATCAGTTATTACTAAGCAGTGTAGCAGATTAACTATTGAAGTGGAAAGGTTGTTATTGATTTGGTGGGAAGATCAAAATAAGCATAACATTGCTATTAGGCTAGCATTGATGCAACATTAGGTGACGTTAACCTTTAATATTCTATTCTGAAATTTCTACTATCAGGCCAGGCATGATGGCTCACACCTGTAATCCTAGTACCCTGGGAGGCCGAGGAGGTGAGATCACCTGAGCTCATGAGTTTGAGACCAGACCCTCGTCTCTAAAAATTCCCAGATGTTGTGGTAGGCACCTGTAATCTCAGCTACTGGGAAGCTGAGGCAAGAGAATCACTTTAGCCCAGGAGTCTGAGGTGCTGTGAGCCATGATGCCACGGCACTCTACCAGGGGCAACAAAGTGAGACTGTCTCAAATTAAAGAAAAGGAACTTCTACCCTATCTAAACTTTCCATATGAGTTTGTTTTTATGTTTTATTTATTTGAATTAAAAGAAAGAGCATAATAGTTTCTTTAACTTCTTATTACAGTATAGGGATATTATTATAGTATTACCCTATATTATTACCCTATTACCCTATTGTTACCCTATATTACCCACATATGAATCATTATAGTATTGCTATCGTGATCATCATCACGTATGTGCTGTTCTTCAGGGATTCAAGTTACATAGAGCCCAATCTAAAGATGTGTTCAGGTGTGTTTCTCATCCATATCCTGGGAGCCACCTGCATAAATCTATAATAATCTGTGAAATCCTATTTATTAAATGTTTAGCTTTTTTTAAATAGTATTTTTTCATAAAGTTTTATAGTAGTAAAAAAGGGACACATATTAAAAAGCCATCATTGCCTCACATACACCCTCATGTTGATGTTTAATTTATCAATAGAGATACTAGATCTTTAAAGCTTTTTCTCCCTCAACGAGAGTACAGGGGTCCTCAAACTGCGGCCCGCGGGCCACATGAGGCGGTGTGATTGTATTTGTTCCCATTTTTTTTTTTTTGGCCGGGGCTGGGTTTGAACCCACCACCTCCGGCATATGGGACCGGCACCCTACTCCTTGAGCCACAGGTGCTGCCCTCCCATTTTTTTTTTTTTTTTTTACTTCAAAATAAGATATGCAGTGTACATAGGAATTTGTTCATACTTTTTTTAAAAGTATAGTCCGGCCCTCCAACGGCCTGAGGGACAGTGAATTGGCCCCCTGTTTAAAAAGTTTGAGGATGCCTGGTCTAGAAAATAAAACAGATTTACTTAACGGTTTTCCTTGTTTACATATTCTACTCACTGAAGAAGAAAAGGCCAATCAAAGCACATACTATCTTGGTAAGACAACCATTTTGATTTTTCTTTTTAAAATTCCACTTCACATATTGTGTAGGATTTCTTACTGTCTGAAAATCTGACGTACATGTGTGCACACTTTAAGAGCAACTGAACTGTGAGTATCTACAAATTGTTTGCTCCAGACACTGACTGAACACTAGAGATACCAGATTCTGCTCTGGCATATCTGAGAAGATACTGCTCTGGAGTATCTGAGACCGAGACCTCCCAGGACATATTTCAATGAATATTGTCACTTTTATTCATGAAGTGGTAACTCCTAGATTGCCTTGTGGTGTGGTGTTTGTTAAACTTTTCCCCATGATACTTTATATAGCACATTGATAAATAATTGTCTGTTTATAATGATTACACTTTTGTTAGAGCACAAGTTCCAAGAGGTTAAGTCCATCTCATTCATTAATATATCCCCAGACCAAGCATTTAGTATATTTTTATAATATGAAAGACTTCCTGAAATAATCTCTGATAGCCACTGTGCGTCAATGAGTTATGTTCCCAAGCTATCTCCTCTAACAATTGGAAGATATCTTTAGAGACACCTGTTTCATTTACTTCTAAAATTAATGTGACTTTCCCAGCCTGAGCAAGAGGGAAACCCCATCTCTACTAAAAATAGAAAAATTAGCTGGGCATTGTGACAGGTGCCTGTAGTCCCAGGTACTTGGGAGGCTGAGGCAGGAGGCTCACCTGAACCCAGGAGTTTGAGGTTGCTGTGAGCTATGATGCCATGGCACTCTAGTCATGGAGACAGAATGAGACTCTCTAAAAAAAAAAAGTGACTTTAAATTATCTATTATCTGTTTCTTTTAACGTTTTTTGTTATTCTCCAGAAAAATTGATATTTCAGGGATATGTGATATATATCCTGGCTTTAAGCTCTGATCCCCATCCCTTGATCCATAATTTTTCCATGGACCAAGGATGAGGTGCCATGGTTTCAGGATGATTCAGTTTCATTACATTTACTGTGTACTTTATTTCTATTACTATTACATTGTAATGTATAATGAAATAATCATGCAGCTCGCCATAATGCAGAATCAGTGGGAGCCCTGACTCGTTTTCCTGCAACTAGATGGTCCCATCCTGTATTTGCAGCTGCTCCCTGGCACAAGTATCACCTAAACTCTACCACAGATCATTGAGCATTAGATTCTCATGAGGAACTTGCAACCCAGACCCTTAACATGTGCAGTTTACAGGAGGGTTGGTGCTCCTTTGAGAATCTAATGCTGCTGAAGATCTGACAGGAGGAGGAGCTCAGGTGGTGATGCCAGCAATGAGGAGCGGCTGTAAATACAGATGAAGCTTGTTTCCAAATGACCTGCTAACCTCCTGCTATGCAGCCTGGTTCCTGCCTGGTTCCTCCCTGGTCTGTGGCCAGGAGGTGGGTACCACAGGTTTTAAGGACATAGTTTGTGTGTGTGGTACGTGGGCTTTGGAATTGGAACTCTTAAAATTATGTTTTCATTTTTAGTGAACACCTTACACTGGAGTTAATATCTTGAAAATGTGGCTGAGAATATTTATCTCAAAAGTTTTTGTTGCTACTGTTTAAAAAGAGTAAAATAAAATGTACTTAAAGTACTTGGTCTATATAATATGTGTTCAATATTGACCTTTTTTCTTACTAGGAAACTTCCAGTTTCCCTACTGAATTCTCTTACTGAGTTTAGTGAACATCTCGTAGTTGAAATTGTCTAGCTAATTTTTTTTTTGCAGTTTTTGTCCGGGGCCAGGTTTGATTCCACCACCTCTGGTATATGGGGCCGGCACCCTACTCCTTTGAGCCACAGGTGCCACCCTCTAGCTAAAATTTTTAACCAATTCACAGACAAAAAATAGATTAAACTAAACTTTTATTACTACTTGTTTAACACAGGTATACTTGTCTTAAGTACAACATTATAGAAGCTGTGCTTTATTGCACTGGATAGAAACTAGAAATGCAGTTACGCTGATATATTGCTATTTGTGAGAAATTAGGGATGGTGTTCTCCGGAATACATGAAGATTCTCAGGGATTGTTGCAAGGAATCACAAAAGAGATCTTTGGTCCAAAGAAGATATCTCTGAAAGAAAATACAGCATCAGTTAAATTCAGCTGAGAACTAAGATACTTGTTAGCCTTTTTTCTGGGTTAAAAATGGACAGTGACTCTCAGGGTTTCAGATAGGACTATTCTTCTTCAGTGAATAATATACAAGATAAATGGGAAGACTTCCTACAGAAGCAATAGAGACCAAAAAGTTATCAATTTATCTACCTTCTCCCATTTGCCATTGATATTATGCTATCATTTCTCTATAAAGAAAGAGAACAATTAAGTAATTTCCAAAATTTACAGTTGTGTATAAAATTATATTTCTCTCCTATGGGGATAGGCCATGAATTTTAAATCTGCAGGTAAGAAACAGAAGGTTAAAGATTTCTTAGAAAGTCACTAAATAAGGCCAGGCGAGAGAAGCCTGTGATCCCAGCACTCTGAGAGGCTGAGGCAGGTGGATCACTTGTGCTCAGGTGTTAGAGACCAGCCTGAGCAAGATAGAGACCTCATCTCTACTAAAAATAGAAAAACTAGCCCTTGTGGCAGGAACCTATAGTCCAAGCTACCTAGGAGGCTGAGGCATGAGGATTGCTTAAGCCCTGGAGTTTGAGGTTGCTGTGGGCTACAAAGCCACAGCACTCTACTTAGGGGACAGAGTAAGACTGTCTCTAATTTATTGATTGATTGATTGATTAAATGAGAAATATATATCCTTAGTAAGATCAGTCTCTTGCTGCTGAGAAAATAATATCCCAAAATCAAAGAGAAGTTATGTATATCTACACTGCTATTCTCATCCATTAACACAGATAATCACAAAATTGTATCATCAAATGTGTCTACTTCAGTAAATTGCTTTCAAGTCATACAAATACAAAAAAGCAAACATATTTCAATATTAGTTGGCATTCCATTCATGTATTCCAGAACAAACTGAGTCATTCTGTGGGATTAACTAACTCAAACTCTCAGTATCATCGTTCATACAGTAATTCTCAAAAAACAGATTCTCATGCAATAGAATCAGCAGGAGGGTTTGTCTCTAGGCCCCACCCCCAGTCTCTGATTCAGGAGGTCTGGGGTGGGGACCAAGGATGGACGTATGATTTTGACAAGGAATCAAGTCATTGGGAAGCTGCTGTTCTGGTCATCACACTCGAAAACCAGCTGGCTTGGAAGCAAAGGAAATCTTGTCCAAGTAAAAAATCTGAGTTCTAGTCCCAATGCTGATATTAACTGCTTATGTGGGAGGGTGTTGGCCTTTCCACCCTCTGTACCATTTCCTAGGTGCGATGGCTATATCTGCCTTTTCCACATGACAGTTTTCTGAGAAGAAAGAACATGTAAAGGGGTATGTTGAAAGTGATTTGAAAAAGCTAATTTCAGTATGAAAAATTCAAGATCATAGGATTGGAAAGGTTCTTTAATAACCAGAGTTTTCTTACACTCTCCCAAATTTCATTTGAATTTTTGCTTAAATGAAAACATTCTATTCTTTACACAGTGGTGATGATCCTAGAACACAGCCGGCACCTAATAGGATTTTACTACGATGGGTGAATAATTTCAGCAAACCCATTAGGAGGCTGGCTTCGAAAGGATCATTCCAAATACATTTCACAGCAACACAATTTGTGGTTTTATTTCCTTACTTCGGACAGCAGAGCAATTCACTGAAATTGCAGTAACATATCATCTCACATCCTTTTCCATCCCAGAAGTGACTCTGGAGGTTTGCGTCCACCTGTGTAAAGTTAGGTATGCCTTCTGGAAGGCTGTGACAGTTGCGATCTTTTAGTATCTTTCTGTAGCAAGAGAGACGGTTTGCAGGCATGGCTTGGATTCCGAGCAGCAAAGGTAGCCCAACGATGACAGTGAAGACCAGAAACTTCATTTTGAGTTTTGGTCCTGAGGTCAAAAACAAAACAAAACAAAACAAAACAAAATGTGTCAGTGTTTGTTTTTAAAAGATGGAATTCATCTGAACATGAAGTTCTGGAGTGTCTCATTAACTCTGTGTTTCTCAGAGTGTAGTTTCTTAACCACTTATGGGGTCTCAGAAGTCACCCATAAAATTGTAGTTTAGGGAAAAGGGGAGATTGTAGCTAAATGCACCAAAGATTCATTATGAAAGTTTACAAAATATTTACAAAATACTCTCTGTTGGTTGCTACCCCATTGTACAATTTTGTAATGAATATAGTGTTTTGTAAATAAACATGCATTTAGCTGCAATTTCCTGTTTTCCCTACATATGGTGACTTTTGGGACACTCTGTACAATAAAAGTCATTTGGAATATTCATTAAAAGTCAAATGCCTTAGCCAGGCACAGTGACTCATGCCTGTAATCCTAGCACTCTGGGAGGCCGAGACAGGTGGATTGCCTAGGCTCAGGAGTTCAAACCCATCTCTACTAAAAATAGAAAAACTGAGACAAGAGGATTGCTTGAGCCCAAGAGTTGGAAGTTGCTGTGTCACAGCACTCTACCCAGGGCAACAGCTTGAAACTCTGTCTTCAAAAAAAAAAAAAAATAGCCTTAGCTCTGCATACACACACAAATAAGAAATGCTGAGGCCAGGTGCAGTGGCTCACACCTGTGATCCCAACCATGTGGGAGGCTGAGGTGGGTGGATTGCCTTGAGCTCAGGATTTTGAGACCAGCCTGAGCCAAAGCAAGACCCTGTCTCTAGTAAAAATAGAAAAACTAAGGAAAAAAATCATTCACTGAAGTAAAACATGCACAAATAAATTTCTGGGAAAGTAAGTAGGGACATGTGTCTCCGTACCGTGCACCTCTTTTGACTGTGTCTGTGCCAGGGTCTCAGTAACACTAAAATGGAAAGTTCCCCACTGTGCAATTTTTTTCTGTATGTGTATTTTCAACACATTATAAATTACATGTTTGAACTGAAGCCTTCTCTTCACAGATAAATAGCTGTGACTATTAATTAACAAATGGAAAGGTACCTAAGCCAGTATGTTCCTGGGATATATTAGTTGTTTTCTGTTTTATTTTACTTTATTTTATTTTATTGTTTTGAGACAGTCTCACTCTGTTACTCTGGGTAGAGTACCGTGGCTTCAGCCTCAATCACAGCAACCTCAAACTCTTGGGCTCAAGCAATCCTCCTGCCTCAGCTTCCCAAATAGCTGGGACTACAGGCACCCACTACAACATCCAGCTAGTTTTTCTATTTTTGGTAGAGACAGGGTCTTGCTCTTGCTCAGGCCGGTCTCCACCTCCTGAGCTCAGGCAATCCACCCACATCGGCCTCCCAGAGTGCTGGGATTATAGGTTTGAGCCATTGCTTATGGCCCCATTTGTTGTTTTATTCATTAAAAGACACCTACCTTAATCCTTGGCAGTCTATCAAAATCACATATTTTCAAGTGCCAACTAGAGTGAAATGGCTTTGGCCAATGTGAAGTCCATTGCTATTTCTCTGCTCTTTGAGTTGAAGTACATACACTTAAAATTTATCCTGGAGGCCAAGGCAGGAGGTCAGGACTTCATCCTTTGGGAGGCCAAGGCAGGAGGTCAGGACTTCATCCTTTGAGGTTAGAAGTTCAAGACTAGCCTTGATCCCATCTCTACTAAAAATAAAAAAACTAGCTGGGTGTGGTGGCAGGTGCCTGTAGTCCCAGCTACTTGGGAGGCTGAGGCGGGAGGATTGTTTAAGCCCAAGAGTTTGAGGTGGCTGTGATTGAGGCTGAAGCCACGGTACTCTATGTCACAGCACTCTAACCAGGATGACAAAGTGAGATTCTATCCCAAATAGAAAAAAAAGAAAAAGAACTGAAGATCTGAAGGAATAAGAAGAGACTCTTAGTTATCTTTTTTATTTTTATTTTTTGATTCAATTTTGTGTAACTAACATTGTTGCACGATACCATTCACATTCCAACAGAAGATGTAATTTTTAAAAATCAATGCAGAGAATACAGAATCAAGACCAAGACATTTCTAATGAAGCCATAAATCACTGCCACCACCATTTGGTAAGGAATTGCATATTTTGATTTTGCTAGGGTATTTAGCACAGGTAAGCTTTTGAATGGCTGGAGTTAAACAGAGACTTAAAAAGAAAAATTCTCCCATTGACTGGCCAAAACAAACAGCGCTCTGCAGTTTAAGTGTTCAGACATTTAAGGTGCGAAGTGCAATGTGGGCAAGTGATGTCAATTCTGGGAACCAGTCTTAAAAGCACTGGAATGAAACAGAGGTGATGAATTAAACAGAAAGGGCAACCTGTTTTTCAATTTCTTTGAAAAAGCAGTAAGAGGGTTGCGCCTGTGGCTCAGTGAGTAGGGCGCCGGCCCCATATGCCGAGGGTGGTGGGTTCAAACCCAGCCCGGGCCAAACTGCAACAACAAAAAAATAGCCGGGCGTTGTGGCAGGCGCCTGTAGTCCCAGCTGCTCGGGAGGCTGAGGCAAGAGAATCTCTTAAGCCCAGGAGTTGGAGGTTGCTGTGAGCTGTGTGAGGCCACGGCACTCTACCGAGGGCAGTAAAGTGAGACTCTGTCTCTACAAAAAAAAAAAAAAAAAAAACCGTAAGAGAGAAGCAAGGCTGCAAAAGCAAATGAAAACTCCAGCCCAGCACTTGACATTGGAAAAATCAAAATTATAGTAGGGAGATATTAAACTTGGTGTCCAGGCTGGGATGTCGCTCATCCATCTTTCCTGAACCCTGAAAAATCATTGTTATTTTTAGAATTTTGTTTTTCTTATTAACTGTCCAAGAAGAGGCTTACATCACAAGGACTGAAGTCCTAAAGTAAAATTTCTTGACTTGGTGCCCATAGCTAAGTGAGTAGGGTGCCGGCCACATATACCCCGGCCCTGGCCAGCTACACAACAATGACAACTGCAACCAAAAGAATAGCCGGGGCTCCGTGCCTGTAACTCAAGCAGCTAAGGCGCCAGCCACATACACCAGAGCTGGCGGGTTCAAATTCATCCCAGGCCTGCTAAACAACAATGACAATTACAACCAAAAAATAGCCAGGCATTGTAGCAGGGACCTGTGGTCCTAGCTACTGTGGAGGCTGAGGCAGGAGAATTGTGTAAGCCCAGCATTTAGAGGTTGCTGCGAGCTGTGACTTCATAGCACTCTACCCAGGGCAACATAGACTCTGTCTCAAAAAAAAAAAAAAAAGTAAAATTTCTCAGAGTGTGTGTTCAAGGAATAGAAGTGGTAGTAGAAAGTAAATAAACAATTTAGTACCAAAAAAAAAAAAAGGAAAAGGAAAAAGCGAATAAGCCTTTTCAATGTCCTTAAAACAGATATATCGGGAGGCTCCTGTGGCTCAAAGGAGTAGGGTGCCGGCCCCATATGCCGGAGGTGGTGGGTTACAACCCAGCCCTGGTCAAAAACTGCAAAAAAAAAAAAAAAAAAAACAATGAGATATGTCAGCCTAAATACCCAAGATACCTGTATCAGTGAAGAAACAAAACTCTGTATCCCCCAAGGTGATCTCTCAGGCCATGCTAGAAGCTGATATTAATATTTATTCTTGTGTCATTCTAATCTGGCCACAATAAATCACCATCCTTGGAGAAAAGGAGCAGCACTTGGGAGAGTTTATCACAGCCCATGTAAAGTAAGTTAAAACATTTCCAAGTGGAATTTTTCTGAGCCCCAAAGGGAAAAGTGTTCTCTTTATCTTAGCAGTACAGACACGGTGTTGTGCCCTAGGTGAGGACACCCAGGATGAAGGCAATGAATTACCTCTTTGTATCACACGTTTATACCAGTTTCTTTTCAGGAATTGGGATTTTTAAGAGCAAAAAAAAAGTACTTACTTAGATAGGGCTTGGTATACAGTATACTAAGGTATCCTTGGTCTACAGTAGGTAGGATGAATATTATCTTTTTGCTGCATTCAAAACAACCTTACCCCCTTCATCATCTCACCTAGTTCTCAGGGATGGGGAAGAAGTCCTGTTGTGTGCAGCTATATTCAGAGTGGGTTTGGGCATAAAATGATGAGCCGTCAGGAATCTGCCTCTTTGTAAAATGACAGTTAAATGACTCCACCGTCAGGGAGGGTATGCTTTCCAGGGTGACTCTTAGCCTTACTTCTCAGAAGCATCACCTTTTCCAGAGTGCAGGTACAGGACCCTCCTTTGTCCCTTAGTCTTTTCTTTCTAACTCAACACATGACATACATTTCTTAATCCTAATCTGCCTCAGCAGTTTGAAGCAGAAGAAAGAAAAGCTAAGATTTTTATTTTTTTAACAGAGAAAAAAATTACATACCCTTTTCTTCTTCTCCTTTCCTCTTGGTCTTCCTGGGGGAGGCAGCTTCTTAAATGCCTTGCTCTCTGGGTGAGTTTGGGCAAAGGGAGGAGAGAGGAGGTGCTTGGAAGGAGGCACTTCACAAACAAGCCTTTGTCTGCCGTGTCTTGGGCCTGGGATCATAGACAGGCTGCTCCAGCCAGGACTGGGGCAGGAGGACGACGCCTGTAAGCTCTGCCTCCATCCCTATGAGTCTTCCAAACCAGGCGAGAATCAACTAAAGAGCTCCTTTACAGAGAAATGACTGTTCTATACAAGGACCTCAGGGAGATTTTCAAGGAACACAGGGGAATTATTATTATTTTATCTTAAGAGAAATAGAAGGAGAGGGAAGGGGGGAGAAGATGAAGCAACAGAAACAGAAGAGGAGGAGGAGGAATGGCTAGCTGGGTGCCTCTTCCCTTAGCCACAATTTATTGTGGGGTTTCTTTTTATTCACCAAATTTTTCTCAGTATAACATTTGGGTGGAAGATTTATTCCAATTCCTGTTCCATCTCTCTAGTTTCTCACCCAAAGAGCCATGACTAGTGAATGAAGAGCAAAAATAAATGAGTTAAAAAAGAGATACAATCTGCATCTTGGAAATCCAGGCACAAAAGGAAATTCGTTCTCTTTTTGAGCAAACGGTGCTAGAATTCTAGCATCCATGAACTATCTTTTAGGTTTGTTTTTTTTTTTTTTTAAAGCAAAATTGAGAGTAGTGTTCTGAGAATTAGCTAGGGATGAATAGACAGAAATGGAAGGAAAGGGCATTCCAGGTTGCAGTAACAGAGGCACCACAGAGAAGGAGAGGGTGGCAATTTCAGGAATTACATACAGGTAGTTCGGTGTGGCTGGAAACAGAGATGGTGGTAGGTGAAATCAGGGAGACAAAAAGAAGCAAGTTGATAAAAGACCTCCTATGACGTGCTACAGATCGTAGATTTTTATCCTGAAGGTGAATGGAAATGATAACAGTATATTTAAAAGGATGTACCCCTGGCCACACGCAGTGAGCTCAGGCCTGTGATCCTAGCCCTCTGGGAGGCTGAGGTGGGAGGATCACTTGAGCTCAGGAGTTCTAGTTTAGCCTAAGCAAGAGTGAGACCCCATCTCTACTAAAAATGGAAAAACTAACTGGGCATAGTGGTAGGTGCCTGTAGTCCCAGCTACTTGGGAGGCTGAGACAGAAGAATCACTTGAGCCCAGGCATCTGTGGTTGCTGTGAGCAGTGATGCCACAGCACTCTACCCAGGGTGATGGAGTGAGCCTCCATCTCCAAAAAATAACTACATAAATAAATAAAGACTTGATGACCAAGTAGGTATTTATGTTTAGGGCAGAGGTAAGATGTACTTTCTTTACATTTTCAAAGGTTTGGATTCATTTGTCTAGAAAAAGAAAATAAAAGGAAGCGTTGTCATTCATCTGGGAGAAGGAGTGCAAGAGTTTTGGCTGGAGCACAAGTGAGGAAATAGAGTTCGTCGGTGAAAGCTGAGTTTAAGAAGCCCTGGAGCAACTGGGAATGAATGATGAGTAGGCAGCTGGCTGCCTGGACCTGGAGCTCAGGGAAAAGTCTGGTCTATTAGAATTTATCAACTAATTAAGAAAATATTAAATAATATCACCTTGGTTGAGCATGGTGGCTCATGCCTTTAGTCCCAGCTACTCAGAAGGCTGAGACAGTAGGATCATTTGGGCCCAGGAGTTCAAGACCAGCCTGGGCTAAATAGCAAGACCCTATTTCTACAAAAAAAAAAAAAAAAGAGAGAGAGAGAGAGAGAAGAATGAATGAAAGAAATTGAATCTCTCTTCACAAGTTCAAAAGGAATTAAATACCAGTTTTGACTCTAGTTCTGGCTCTCATGAACACATCTCATCATTTTACTGGGCCTCGATATGCTCCTTTTGAAAATAGAGATCTAGGCTGGGCTCAATGCCTCACACCAGTAATCCCAGCACTCTGGGAGACCAAGACCAGTAGATTCCTTGAGCTCTGGATTTCAAGACTGGCCTTAGCAAGAGTGAGACCCCATTTCTACTGCAAATAGAAAAACTAACTGGACATGTTATCAGGTGCCTGTGGTCCCAGCTACTGGGGAGGCTGAGGCAGGAGGATCACTTGAGCCCAGGAGTTTGAGGTTGCTGTGAACTATGAGGCCCCAAGAGTCTACCCAACACACAGAGTGGGACTCTGTCTCAAAACTAAAAAACAAACAAAAAACCTTGACAAAGTACTGCTGTTAAATTTGAAATGTGATCCAATTAGGATTTCCTAAACCACCCCACCAACATCAAAATCTTTCCAACAAAATGAAGTCTCAGGAGATATCTCTGATATAAGTAATTGCAGACTTTGAACATATTAAGGTTGTGGGAAAAAAAAATGGGAACAGGCATACACTCTTCCTCTGATTCCCACCTAGGAGCCCATGAGCATTCCCTGATTTAGAATCTGCTGCTCTTCTTTCTGTTCCATAATTGACCCTTTATCTCATTTCCCTCCTTCTGAAGTCACCCAGGCTGGCAGTATGCAGAGGAGCTGCAGCTGGTCTCAGCCTTCATGATTCAGCTCCTCCTAGAGAGGTAGGACTCCTTTTATGGGAATATACTTGACAAAAGGACCTTAGAAATAACTATACTAATTAAGAACTAATTCAGGAGGCTGTATGGTGGCTCATGCCTGTAATCCCAGCACTCTGGGAGGCCGAGGAAGGAGGATGGCCTGAGCTCAGGAGTTTGAGTCCAGCCTGAGCAAGAGCGTGACCTCGTGTCTACTAAAACTAGAAAAGCTAGCCAGGGTGTGGTGGCAGGCACCTGTAGTCCCAGACACTTGGGAGGCTGAGGCAGGAGGATTGCTTGAGCCCAGGGGTCTTAGGTTGCTGTGAGCTGTGATGACACCACAGTTCTCTACCCAGGGTGACAGAGTGAGACTCTGTCTCAAAAAAATAAATAAATAAATAAAAGAACCAATTCAAAATATGTTTGTTGAAATGATAATGAAGGACAGACTACATTACTTTTTAAAACTACCTTAAAAATCTCTCATCAGCTAAAAAGAAAGTTTTATGAACTTAATTATTTTTGAACTCAGGAAAAGAGTTTTCTATTTGATTAAAACAATTTAAAGTTTCCCTCGAGATTGCCACTGAACCTTGAACATTTGTGCATAGAATGGTCTTTGCACCTGGACTGGACAGCACTGAACCTCTATCATATTACCCACGCTTTGCTTCATGCCACCGACGTAAGACTTATGAAAACAGACTCCACTGGGAAGTCACCAGGGGGATCCTGGGGCAGACAGCAGAGTTACCAAGTAGCTGTTGTGTAAAATCTTGACCTGATGTCACTGCAACTCCAGGAAGAGAAGTGCTTTGTATGGGCATTTGAGTTGGGATGGAATTTTGATGGCTTGATGGACGTGGGAACTGCCAGGACTCCCAGGTGGGCAGCGCTGGCTCTAATGGGATAGCGAGTGCAATCTTCCTGGTCAGAAGATTTTAGGCAGAACAGCAAACACAAGTCCTCTTTCATGTGTAGAGAGTCAGACACCCTCTGACAATGTGGGCCTGTTTTCCAGAGTCTATACGTGGAGGTTGTGAGTACCAGGAGTAACACGGCCTTCCTAATATATCACAGAAATAAAATCAGAGAAAGGCCACTGGGAGAGATCATGTCAAAAAAAAAAAAAAACTGTCCAGTTTTAGGAGCCCATGGAAATTGTAGAATGAATGATGTTAACATAAAAATAAAGTTTGGCAGGAAGAGAATCCAAGAAGGAAAGGAACTTGAAAATAACCTCTTTAGTTTCCCAGCCGTCTCTGTAAGGCACATTGAACTGGGATGTCTATAGTAGCAATAATTTTGTGATTTATTGCTTACATCCTTACCAAACCTAGAAAGATGGAAAGATCAATTAAATGTGTCAAAGTGTGCTCTTTAGAAGTTCCTGAGTTATATTGCCCTAATCCTTCCCAAGTTATTTCACAGGTTCAAGCATCTGGTTGGTTGATCATGTTAATGATAATAGCAATGAAACTAGTAAAAATAGTGATATTAAACTGCCATTGTCAAGCACACTAAACACTTCATAAATGTTGTCTTATTTAACGAAAGCAACTTATTTTTATGAGGTAGTTTTCAGATGAGGGAACTGAGGTTCGAAAACATTAGGCAACTCGGCCAAGATCACACAGCTGATGAGTAGGGGGGCACGCACTAGAAACCAGGAAAAGATCACACAGCTGATGAGTAGGGGGGCACACACTAGAAACCAGGAAAAGATCACACAGCTGATGAGTAGGGGGGCACACACTAGAAACCAGGAAAAGATCACACAGCTGATAAGTAGGGGGGCACACACTAGAAACCAGGAAAAGATCATGCTTTTAGCCTATTGCCTCAATAAATTGTGAAAAGACTTGCTGGGCACAGTGGCTCAGGGCCGTAATCCCAGCACTCTGAGAGGCTGAGGTAGGTGGATTCCTTGAGCTCAAGAGTTTGAGACCAGTCTGAGCAAGAGCAAGACCCTGTCTCTAAAACTAGTCAGGTATTATGGTGGGTATCTGTAGTCCTAGCTACTTGGGAGGCTGAGGCAGGAGGATCACTTGAGCCCAAGAGTTTGAGATTGCTATGAGCTATGACAATGTCACAGCACTCTAGCCAGGGTGACAGAGTGAGATGCTGCCTCAAAAAAAAAAAGTGATGGTAAAAAAAAATAATAAATTGTAAAGAGAATAGAATGAGAGATTGTAGAATCCAAAATAATGATACTTTCTTTTTCTGCAGTTTTTGGCCAGGTCTGTGTTTGAACCCACCACCTCCAGCATATGGGGCCGTCGCCCTACTCCTTTGAGTCACAGGTGCTGCCCAATAATGAGGCTTTTAAAGAGATGAAGCCCATAATTTGAGCTTGATGAACCACATGCTCTCTGAATCTCCTACTGTTCCCCCTGATCTATCTTCTTTTCATACATGGCTGAAACAGTTCTTCCCTCGACACCCAAAAACTTAAATCAGCTGAATGATGTTTTCCACAAAGTCAGATATGGAAAACTGCCAAAACTTTAGTCCCTTGGTTAGAGTTACCAAATGATTATAATTCCAGGAGTAAAATTATAGTGCCAGGCACTCAGTAAACTTTGTTAAGTGAAGGAATCAGTTAATGAAGAAATGAGTGAGTGGATTAAATTCTGGAGTAGAGGATCTGTAACTGTCTATTAAGTGTCTACTGTGTACAATGAAAGGTATCCCGGTGTCACTGAAGATGAAGTTCAATATCTCTTTCTGCCCCTCTTTCCATGGACCTTCACAAAGAGCAGGCTACGGAATGGTACTAAAGTGCAGGCCACGGAATGGTATTGCAAAGCCTGAGTGAGGGTCCATGGAGGGTTTAATGGATGATTTCTATGGCTCTTCCATTTCTCACTTTCTATGATTATAGGAGTCTAAATTTATTTTATTTATTTTTGTATTTATTTATTTGAGACAGAGTCTCACTATGTTGCCCTCAGTAGAGTGCTGTGGCATTACAGCTCACAGCAACCTCAAACTCTTGGGCTTAAGCAATTCTCTTGCCTCAGCCTCCCAAGTAGCTGGGACCACAGGTACCCACCACAATGCCCGGCTATTTCTTTATTGTAGCTGTCCTTGTTGTTTAGCAGGCCCAGGCCAGATTCGAACCCGCCAGCTCTGGTGTACGTGGCTAGCGCCCCAACCACTGAGCTATGGGCACCAAGCCTATTTTATTTTATTTTATTGAGACACAGTCTCACTCTGTCCCCCTGGTTAGAGTGCTGTGGCTTCAAAGTAGCTCACAGCAACCTCAAACTCCTGGGCTCAAGTGATCCTCCTGCCTCAGCCTCCTCAGTAGTTGGTACTATAGGCACCTGCCACAATGCTTAGGTAGTTTTTCTGTTTTTAGTAGATATGGTGTCTCACTCTTGCTTAGGCTGGTCTTGAACTCCTGACCTCAAAGGATTCTCCTGCCTTGGCCTCTGGGATCACAGGCCTGACCCACTGAGCCTGGCCAATGTTTGTTTCTTTTTAGAGAGAGGTCTCACTCTGTCCCCCTGGCTGGAGGGCAGTGGTGTGGATCATATTTCATTTGTAACCTCAAATTCCTGAGCTCAGGTGATCTTCCCACCTCAGTCTCCCAAGTCTCCCAAGTAGTTGAGGCTACAGGTGCCAGCCACCATACCCAGCTAACATTTTGTAACTATTTTGTAGAGATGAGAGTCTTGCCATGTTGCCCAGGATATCAAACTCCTAAGCTCAAGGAATCCTCCCACCTCAGCCTCCCGGAGTGCTGGGATTACAGGCGGGAGCCACTGCACCGGCCAACAGAATTTTAGGTACTAGATTAAAAGAAAGGAGCAGAGAGGGGAGACAAGATGGCGGACTGAAGCCAGCTTTCAACAAAGGCTCCCGTCCAGAAGGAGAGTTAAGGGACAGGAATTTAGTAAGTATCCTGGTGGACTTGAGCCTCACCAAGAGAGAAGGCTGAAGAACGCACATCAACACCGCTGAGGCAAGTTGTGATCACAAGGACGCAAACAAAAGGTACAAAATCCACCACCAAGCGGACGGGAGTCCCCCTCCCCCATGAGACCGGCTCTGTAGCCCCACAATTGAACAAGCGGGCAGAAATTAAAGCCCCTCCCACTACACTCCACGGGAGAGACCTTCTAAAAACTGGACCTACCTCCCCTACTGGGGTGCCGTGGCGTTCTCCTGCCGGACATAGGGCTGAATAAAACTTTGGGAATCCTTTGCCGGCAACCCTGAATCCCCGGCGCTTCCCTCCCGCCCACTGAGGTCTGGAGGCCTGTCCCCCAGGACTTCGGATCCTTGGGTGATTTCTCAAGGGGAGTGGACAGTCCCCGAGTTGCGACTGGTCAGCATTGACTCTGAGGCGCGCCGAGTGAGGAGAGGGCAACGGGCTGAGGGGGAGTCACACCTCACGGCACTTCCCTGCGGTGCAGTGCACCAACCCTCCCCGGGCATAGGGGACCCAAGACTGAATCAGACTCTGGCCTCCCCGTTGAGAGCTGAGAACCCCTGCTCTCACTCGGGGTCTGAGGGTCTATCCCCCAGGAGTTCGGATCCTTGGGTGATTTCTCGAGGGGAGTGCACAGTGCCTGAGCTGCGTCAGGTCAGCGCTGACTCTGGGACACGTGAGCGAGGAGAGGGCACTCCGCTGAGGGGAAATCAAGCCTTGGCGGCACTTCCCTGCAGTGCAGTGCAGGAGCCCTCCCCGGGCACAAGACTGAATAAGACTCTGGCCTCCCCGCTGAGAGCTGAGAGCCCCTACTCTCACTCGGGGTCTGAGGGCCTATCCCTCCGGAGTTCGGCTCCTTGGGTGATTTCTCCAGGGGAGTGCACAGTGCCTGAGCTGCGTCAGGTCAGCGCTGACTCTGGGATAAGTGAGCGAGGAGAGGGCACTCTGCTGAGGGAAAATCAAGCCTTGGCGGCACTTCCCTGCGGTGCAGTACAGCAACCCTCCCCGGGCATACGGGGCCCAAGACTGAATCAGACTCTGGCCTCCCCGCTGAGAGCTGAGAACCCCTACTCTCACTCGGGGTCTGAGGGCCTATCCCTCCGGAGTTCGGCTCCTTGGGTGATTTCTCGAGGGGAGTGCACAGTGCCTGAGCTGCGTCAGGTCAGCGCTGACTCTGGGATACGTGAGCGAGGAGAGGGCACTCTGCTGAGGGGAAATCAAGCCTTGGCGGCACTTCCCTGCGGTGCAGTGCAGGAGCCCTCCCCTGACCGTAGTATTGCGTGAAACTGAATGAAACTCTAGCTTACCCCCGCCCCACTCCCAATCCGGGTCTGGGGGCCCATCCCCCAAGAGTTCTGATTCTTGGGGGATCTCTTAAGGGGTGTGGACCCAGCACAAACTGCGGCCGCTCAGTGCTGACTCTGGGGCGCGGGACAGAGGAGAAAAGGGTCGCCTGAGTGCCCACACCAGAGCAGCAGTTCCCTGGAGGTAGATCAACAGCCGTTTTTTCTTTAACGGCAGAACGCTCACTTCTGGATATTCTGAGGCCACACCCCCGTCTCCCTGGGCAACCAGAGGAGGCCACGGTGACACGGCTCACAAACCCGGAAGCCTCCAGGGCGGGGCCGACCCAGAGAGGTGTTCAGAGGCAATTCTCCAGCAGCAAAGACGTTTGAACTCAAAACAGCCCGTCTCCTGTAGGCGACGACAGGAACAGAGACAGAACCTCACAAAGTTGTCTGTTCTGTTCTGTTCTGTTAGCAGCATCCATCAGGGACGGGGCTAAGCCTGAGTGAACACCTCCTTCCCATCACCTGCATCAAACACTCAAAGATGTCAGGCCCCATCTCCTCCTGCTAGATAGCGGCAGTCTGCGGGGGCCTGGCAGACTTCCTTGTGATTCAGGCAGGTGCAAACCCCTGGAGTGTCTGTTCACTGCAGGCAACTGGGTTAGCCATCTGCAGAGATACCAGTGACTGGGTCCGACGGAGGGGCAAAGTGGGGAAGGAGACGTCAGCCTTCCCAGACTGCTCTGTTTGCAGGGTGGCTCCTCCTGACTCCACGCTGCACTGGGGTGAGCTGTCTCAGAGGAGTCACCAGGCCCCTGTGATCCAGTTCCCAGAGACCTCTTGAACCCTTCCACCTGAGACAAGTGCCGATTGAGACAGTTGATTCGGACCTTTTGAACTGGGCTAATAGACTGAGGACTTTTCAGGTGGTGCCCTGGGTGTGCGATTGTAGGAAGGTTTGATTCTCCTTTTCCAACTGGGGCCAGAGGTGGGCAGGCGGGGTGACTTAATTGCTGATTTTTCCACACAGCTGAGACTTCAAGCCAGAGTAGAAGTTGCAATAGGATCGAACAGAAACCAGCTGAAAACAAGACAGAACCACTTTGCTCCACCACACCAGACAGGGCCCCAGTTTCTCAGGCCACAACACTGTACGGGCCCTCGATAAAACCCCAGGGGAAAAACCAAAGGGAGTAAACCATGGGGCGGAATCAGCGGAAAAACTCTGGTAACATGAATAACCAGAATAGATCAACCCCCCCAAGAAAAGATACGGCAGATGTGATTGAAGATCCCATTCATAAACAACTGGCTGAGATGTCAGAAGTCGAATTCAGAATTTGGTTTGCAGACAAGATTAATAAAATGGAATTAGGAATTCGAGGAGAAATTCAAAAACTGTCTCAAGAATTTAATGAATTTAAAGACAAAACCACCAAAGACTTAGACACACTGAAACAAGAACTTACAGCCCTCAAAGATATGAAAAATACAGTAGAATCCCTCAGTAACAGAATGGAGCAAGCAGAAGAAAGGATTTCTGACATTGAAGATAAAGTCTTCGAACGCTCCCAATCTCTCAAAGAGGAAGAGAAATGGAGAGCAAAAACGGATCACTCACTCAGAGAGCTCTCAGATAATTCGAAAAAAAATAACATAAGGGTTATAGGAATTTCGGAGACTGATGACGTGGCAGCCAAGGGCACAGAGGCCCTTCTACATGAAATTATGAAAGAAAATTTTCCAGACATGCCTAGAGAATCTGAAATTCAGATAGCAGACAGCTTCAGAACCCCAGCACGATTCAACCCCAACAAGCCATCTCCCAGACATATCATAATTAGCTTCACTAAAGTTAACATGAAAGAGAAGATTCTCAAAGCAGCCCGGCGAAAGAAAACTATAACGTACAAAGGTAAGAATATTAGAATAACTGCAGATCTCTCTGCTGAAACTTTTCAAGCAAGAAGAGGCTGGTCATCAACTTTTAATCTCCTAAAGCAAAAAAACTTTCAACCCAGGATCTTGTATGCAGCTAAATTGAGTTTCATCTATGATGGAGAAATTAAATACTTCAATGACATTCATATGTTGAAAAAATTTGCCATAAGTAAACCAGCTCTTCAGGATGTTCTCAGACCTATCCTCCACAATGACCAACCCAATCCTATACCACAAAAGTAAACTCACTCAGAAACTTCGGATCAAACTCCAACTTCCACACTGGCGAAAGGATTAAAAATGTCCACTGGACCTTTGAAAAACTCGATACCCAAAATTCCACCAGACTTATCCTTACTCTCCATCAATGTGAATGGCTTAAACTGTCCTCTAAAGAGGCATAGGTTAGCTGACTGGATACAAAAACTTAAGCCAGATATTTGTTGCATACAAGAGTCACATCTCAACTTAAAAGACAAATACAGACTCAGGGTGAAAGGATGGTCATCCATATTTCAGGCAAATGGTAATCAGAAAAAAGCAGGTGTTGCAATTTTATTTGCAGATACAGTAGGCTTTAAACCATCAAAAGTAAGGAAGGACAAGAATGGTCACTTCATATTTGTTAAGGGTAATACTCAATATGACGAGATCTCAATTATTAATATCTATGCACCCAACCAGAATGCACCTCAATTTATAAGAGAAACTCTAACAGACATGAGTAACTTGATTTCCTCCAGCTCCATAATCGTTGGAGATTTCAACACTCCCTTGGCAGTGTTGGATCGATCCTCCAGAAAGAAGCTGAGCAAAGAAATCTTAGATTTAAACCTAACCATCCAATATTTAGATTTAGCAGACATCTACAGAACATTTCATCCCAACAAAACTGAATACACATACTTCTCATCAGCCCACGGAACTTACTCCAAAATTGATCACATTTTAGGTCACAAGTCTAACCTCAATAAATTTAAAGGAATAGAAATTATTCCATGCATCTTCTCGGACCATCATGGAATAAAACTTGAATTGAGTAACAACAGGAATCTGCATACCCATACCAAAACATGGAAGTTAAATAACCTTATGCTGAATGATAGCTGGGTCAGAGATGAGATTAAGAAAGAAATCACCAATTTTTTGGAACAAAATGACAATGAAGACACAAGCTATCAGAACCTCTGGGACACTGCAAAGGCAGTTCTAAGAGGGAAATTTATAGCACTGCAAGCCTTCCTCAAGAGAACGGAAAGAGAGGAAGTTAACAACTTAATGGGACATCTCATGCAACTGGAACAGGAAGAACATTCCAACCCCAAACCCAGTAGAAGAAAAGAAATAACCAAAATTAGAGCAGAATTAAATGAAATTGAAAACAAAAGAATAATACAACAGATCAATAAATCAAAAAGCTTTTTTTGAAAAGGTCAATAAAATAGATAAACCTCTGGCCAACCTAATCAGGAAAAAAAGAGTAAAATCTCTAATATCATCAATCAGAAACAACAAAGACAAAATAACCACAGACTCATCAGAAATCCAAAAAATCCTTAATGAATATTACAAGAAACTTTATTCTCAGAAATATGAAAATCTGAAGGAAATAGACCGATACTTGGAAGCACGCCACCTTCCAAGACTTAACCAGAATCAAGTGGAAATGTTGAACAGACCCATATCAAGTTCAGAAATAGCATCAACTATACAAAACCTCCCTAAAAAGAAAAGCCCGGGACCAGATGGTTTCACGTCAGAATTCTACCAAACCTTTAAAGAGGAATTAGTACCTATATTACTCAACCTGTTCCAAAATGTAGAAAAAGAAGGAAGACTACCCAACACGTTCTATGAAGCAAATATCACCCTGATCCCCAAACCAGGAAAAGACCCAACAAGAAAAGAAAATTATAGACCAATATCACTAATGAATATAGATGCAAAAATATTCAACAAGATCCTAACAAACAGAATCCAGCAACACATCAAACAAATTATACATCATGACCAAGTTGGTTTTATCCCAGGGTCTCAAGGCTGGTTCAATATACGTAAATCTATAAATGTAATTCAGCACATAAACAAATTAAAAAACAAAGACCATATGATTCTCTCAATTGATGCAGAAAAAGCTTTTGATAATATCCAGCATCCCTTCATGATCAGAACACTCAAGAAAATTGGTCTAGAAGGGACTTTTCTTAAACTGATAGAGGCTATCTACAGCAAACCCACAGCCAATATCATATTGAATGGAGTTAAATTGGAATCATTTCCACTCAGATCAGGAACCAGACAAGGCTGCCCATTGTCTCCATTGCTTTTCAACATTGTAATGGAAGTTTTAGCCACCGCAATTAGGGAAGAAAAGGCGATCAAGGGTATCCATATAGGGTCAGAAGAGATCAAACTCTCGCTCTTCGCAGATGATATGATTGTGTATCTGGAAAACACTAGGGACTCTACTACAAAACTCCTAGAAGTGATCAAGGAATACAGCAGCGTCTCAGGTTACAAAATCAACATTCATATATCGGTAGCCTTTATATACACCAACAACAGTCAAATTGAAAAAGCAGTTAAGGACTCTATCCCATTCACAGTAGTGCCAAAGAAGATGAAATATTTGGGAATTTACCTAACAAAAGACGTGAAAGATCTCTATAAAGAGAACTATGAAACTCTAAGAAAAGAAATAGCCGAAAATGTTAACAAATGGAAAAACATACCATGCTCATGGCTAGGAAGAATCAACATTATCAAAATGTCCATACTACCCAAAGCCATATATAATTTCAACGCACTCCCTATTAAAGCTCCACTGTCATATTTTAAAGATCTTGAAAAAACATTACTTCGTTTTATATGGAATCAGAAAAAACCTCGAATAGCCAAGACATTACTCAGAAATAAAAACAAAACAGGAGGAATCACACTACCAGACCTCAGACTTTACTACAAATCGATAGTGATCAAAACAGCATGGTATTGGCACAAAAACAGAGAAGTAGATATCTGGAATAGAATAGAGAACCAAGAGATGAATCCAGCTACTTACCGCTATTTGATTTTTGACAAGCCAATTAAAAACATTCAGTGGGGAAAAGATTCCCTATTTAACAAATGGTGCTGGGTGAACTGGCTGGCAACCTGCAGAAGACTGAAATTGGACCCACACCTTTCACCATTAACTAAGATAGACTCTCATTGGATTAAAGATTTAAACTTAAGACATGAAACTATAAAAATACTAGAGGAGAATGCAGGGAAAACCCTTGAAGAAATTGGTCTGGGTGAGTATTTCATGAGGAGAACCCCCCGGGCAATTGAAGCAGCTTCAAAAATACACTACTGGGACTTGATCAAACTAAAAAGCTTCTGCACAGCTAAGAACACAGTAAGCAGAGCAAGCAGACAGCCCTCAGAATGGGAGAAGATATTTGCAGGGTATAACTCTGACAAAGGTTTAATAACCAGAATCCACAGAGAACTCAAACGCATCAGCAAGAAAAAAACAAGGGATCCCATCGCAGGCTGGGCAAGGGATTTGAAGAGAAACTTCTCTGAAGAAGACAGGCGCACGGCCTTCAGACATATGAAAAAATGCTCATCATCTTTAATCATCAGAGAAATGCAAATCAAAACTACTTTGAGATATCATCTAACTCCAATGAGACTAGCCTATATCACAAAATCTCAAGACCAGAGATGTTGGCGTGGATGCGGAGAAAAGGGAACACTTCTGCACTGCTGGTGGGAATGCAAATTAATACATTCCTTTTGGAAAGAGATATGGAGAACACTCAGAGATCTAAAAATAGATCTGCCATTCAATCCTGTAATTCCTCTGCTGGGCATATACCCAGAAGACCAAAAAATCACAACATAACAAAGATATTTGTACCAGAATGTTTATTGCAGCCCAATTCATAATTGCTAAGTCATGGAAAAAGCCGAAGTGCCCATCGATCCACGAATGGATTAATAAATTGTGGTATATGTATACCATGGAATACTATGCAGCCTTAAAGAAAGATGGAGACTTTACCTCTTTCATGTTTACATGGATGGAGCTGGAACATATTCTTCTTAGTAAAGTATCCCAAGAATGGAAGAAAAAATACCCAATGTACACAGCCCTAATATGAAACTAATTTGGGACTCTCACATGAAAGCTATAACCCAGCTACAACTTAACAATAGGGGGAAGTGGGAAAGGGGGGGGTGGGTAGAGGGAGGGGAATCGGTGGGATCACACCTGTGGTGCATATTACAGGGGTATTTGCGAAACTTAGTAAATGTAGAATATAAATGTTTTGGCACAGTAACTGAGATAACGCCGGAAAGGCTATGTTAACCACTGGGATAAAAATGTGTCAAATGGTTTATGAAGTGAGTGTATGATGCCCCATAATCATATCATTGTATACACTTATGATTTAATAAAAAAATTAAAAAAAAAAAAAAAAAAGAAAGGAGCAGTACATTTGGGGGCAGAGGCCCTTCCCTGGGACCCAGCCATACAGTTGCTTCCCACCTCCGCAGAAGGGCTCTCATCTTCAGGTGCTGATTCATGCAGAAGGCTGCACTTCTCCTTTACTCAGTGCTGTTGCCCTTGCTGATCCTGGAGTGAGGGAGAAGAGAGCGCCCCTCAGTGGCCTGAGTCATCTCCTGGTTCTGTCTGTGATTTCCCCCTGCCCTAATCCCGAGCCTGTGGACGCCAGCGTCAGAAAACACCCTGAGTTTTCTGTTGCCTCCCACGGCTTGCTGTCTTCTGGTTTGGAGCTGTACATTTTGACTCTTTGCCCTGGGGTAAACTTTTCCACTCCAATATCTCGGGAGATTGAGGAGAGGTCTTGGGTCTCTAGTGCCTTCGGAGAGTTGTCTCAACCTGGCTGGCCACCCAAAGCGGCCAGTTGAGTGGGATGAAGACGTGGAAACTGAAAACACCTGTAGGTGGATTGAGTCTGCATCCTGGCTTATGAATCTCTAGCTCAAGAATTTCTTTTGGGCCCTAAAGCAAATACCCAATTTCGGCCATCTGTCAGGCCCACTGCTGGGTCTACTGACAAGTTTAGTGGGATTAATTATTAGGAGATTCATCTCCAGCTTATTTTGTTGCTGTGAGGCTCCTGTCACACTTCTCTGAACACTGATGCACAATTTCCTTTAGGTTGATTCCATGAAAAAAGAGAGAGAGAGACTTTGACATCATAAGGAAACTACTTTTAGTTGCCCCATTTCTGTGATCTGACAGCTGGCGAAATGTCTGGGACAAAAATGTATCCAATTCAAGTCACAGCAGAGTTGTTGGGAGCAGCAGATGGCCCACCTGAGGTGGAAAAATTACTTTCTTGTGGGGAAAGGCGGGGCGATTTATTCACCTCTTCCTTTAGGAAGGTGAGAATGTGGAGGCAAAGTAAATGAAAACACATTACAAACATGTTCCCCAGATGAACAGAATAGCTGGAGCTGAGCAAAACTGTGGGAGGCGTCTTCCAGCCTCCAGGCAGGCGGTGGGAGCTTGTCACAGGTGCATTAAAGTGTCCCCTAAAATTTGAAAATGATCACACCAGAGGAGCCTGAAAGAACCTAGATGTGCTTGGAGAGACCAACCATCAATAACCCTCTCGGAAGCCGGGTGCTGTGGCTCACAGCCCTCTGGCAGGCCGCAGCAGGTGGATACCTTGAGCTCAAGAGTCTGAGGCCAGCCCGAGGAAGAGAGAGACCCATCTCTACTAAAAATAGAAAAACTAGCAGGGCATGGTGGGGGGTGCCTGTAGTCTCAGCGACTCAGAAGGCTGAGGCAGGAGAATCTCTTGAGCCCAGGAGTTTGAGGTTGCTGTGAGCTAAGATGTCATGGCACTCTATCCACGGTTCTCCCAAGTCTGCAGGTGCGGACTCTGTCCTGTCCTGTCCTCTACCTGTTCTGGATGATTCTCCCTCCGGCCAGCTGCTTACATGGCTGCTCTGATTATCTCATGTCTGTGCTCAGGAAAAGAGGTTTCTGCATTTCCAGGGCAAAGCCTAGTAAGAGTCTACACTTGTCTGTCCCATTTATGCTTTAGGAGGTCATTTCCCTGCATCAGTTGAGAAATTTCTGCTTTATAACAATACACATTTAAGGAAAAAAACAAAATAGCCTAGAACTCTGTGGATTGCACCACAAACAAACAAAAACCACAATGAAAAAAAAAAAAAAACTTTGTCCTTTTCCATAAATTGTTGTCTAGCGCCACCTGGTGTTAGAACTAAATAGCGGTTCTAGAGAAAACGCAGGGAAGGTTTTTATCTCAAATTGAGGCTCTTCAGCACTGGGCGTAAAAACCGTACAGATCGTTTTAGAAAGCTGCCTAATTTTATAGGTTAGGATGCAGAATTTAGATAATTTGCAGAATTTAGACGCATAAATGAGTCCATATTTTTGAATCCCAAGCTTCCCGGTTTTCCAAATTGTCTTTTAGGAATTGGGTCAGAATGATGATGCTACCTTTGGAAGGACACACACAAAAAAAAGACTAGCATTTATTGATTCCTTATTATAAGGCAGATATTATGCTAAATGCACCTGCAAATGCAACCTCATTTATTATTTTCAAATAGTCTGATCTTATTCCTGTCTCATAGATGGACAAAGTAAGATTCAAGAGAGCTGTCACTTACCTTGGACCTGCAAGTACTTTTTTGTCTGTGTTTATGCAAGGACCTGTTCATTGCCGATGTCTTGGTGACTAGCATGGATTGCTGCATGAGCAATTTGGTGGCAGTGGTAGGCATAGATCAGGAAAACTGCTGCAAGGTAGTGCAAAACTCACTGAGGGTATTTTGTGTTGCTTATTCATAAATGTTCATTGCTTCCTCGCCCTTGCTGTTTCTGTGAAGGCAGAATCCACTTGCCTGTCCCCACTGACTTTGGGTTTGGCCAGTTCAACTTTTTACTGTCCAAGGAAAGTTAATGAAGTTGATATGTGCCACGTGCAAGCGGAAGCTCTGAGTGGAGTGGATTGCTGGGGCTGCCTTCATCCTCAATCTCCTGAGAATAGCCCATGTCGTAGAGTAGCTATTCCTTTGTCCCTGCTTTGGGAAATGAGATGACATACAGGCTGAGCCCGGTCCAGCAGAGCTGAGCCCTGCAGAGTCCCTCACAGCTGACCTTCAGTCAAGCTGCAGCCCTGGTAAAAAGGGAGCAAGAAATAAAGATTTGGTTTGGGGACTTTTTTTGTTTTTGTTTTTTGAGACAGAGCCTCACTCTGTCACCCTGAGTAGAGTGCCATGACATCATTGATCACAGAAACTGCAAAGTCTTGGGCTCAAGCAGTCCTCCTGCATCAGGCTCCTGAATAGCTAGGACTACAGGTGCCCACAACCATGCCCAGCTAGTTTTTCTACTTTTAGTAGAGATGGGGTCTCGATTTTGCTCAGGAACCTTATGACACACTGTATTATTAGAAAACTCATCTCTGATCTCTGCTGGTCATGCAACCAATATGTACAGGAGGGAAAAAAGTACCCATTAAAGGCAGTGCCTGTAGCTCAGTGGGTAGGACACCAGCCATATACACCAAGGCTGGTGGGTTCAAACCCAGCCTGGGCCAGCTAAAACAACAATGACAACTGCAACAACAACAACAAAATAGCCAAGTGTTGTGGCAGGCACCTGTAGTCCCAGTTTCTTGGGAGGCTGAGGCAGGAGAACCGCTTAAGCTCAAGAGTTTGAGGTTGCTGTGAGCTGTAACACCACAGCATTCTACCAAGGGAGATATAGTGAGATTGTCTCAAAAAAAAAAAAAAAAAGGAGGGCGGTGCCTGTGACTCAGTGAGTAGGGTGCCAGCCCCATATACCAAGGGTGGCGGATTCAAACCCGGCCACAGCCAAACTGCAACCAAAAAATAGCCAGGCTTTGTGGTGGGCACCTGTGGTCCCAGCTACTTGGGAGGCTGAGACAGGAGAATCACTTAAGCCCAAGAGTTTGAGGGCACTGTGAGCTGTGATGCCACATCCCTCGACATAGTGAGACTCTGTCTCAAAAAAAAAGTACCAATTACCTTCTAAAATTCTCTGTAATGAACTTATTTATAGTGTTTATAGTTTGTCTCTCCTGCTGAATTTAAAGGGGGAAGTGGTTTTGTCTGGTTTTCTTTCATTTATTTTTTGTTGCTTTGTTTGTTTGTTTACTGTAATTCCTTAAGCAGTGCTTGCCACACAGCAGGTGCTAAAAGGTACTTGCTAAATAAATGAATGAAAATAAGGAAATGAAAAAAAAAAAAAAAGAAAAGAAGGAAATGCTTCTCCCAAAACGGTAGCTGTTGTACTTTGGTGCCATGACCAGCAGAGGTCAGAGATGAGTTTTTAACTATCTCAGAAGGCAACTGCAGTGTGTTGTGTTTATACTGGATCCTCTCAAGTGCCTCAGTTGGTCAGCTCTGATTGCTACAGAGACAATTTGGTGGTGGCAATTAGCACAGATCATGAAATCTGCTGAAAGGTGCAAACTGATGATGCCTCGGGCTGGTTTCCTCCCCTTTGTGTATGACCTAGTCTTGGGAGCCAAGGAAAAAAAACACGTTAGAAAACAGGATGCCAGACAGAGCTGACAGTGTTAACTTTAAGGAGATGCTCATTCTTATAAATTGGTTGCAAACAAAAATTAAATTCAATCAAACAACCAGAGAGGGTAGTAAATGCTTATTTTCTATTTCAAAGATAGGAAATGACTTTTTTTTTTTTTTTTTTTTGAGACACAGTCTCGCTCTGTTGTCCTGGGTAGAGTGCCATGGTGTCATCACAGCTCACAGCAACCTCAAACTCTTGGGCTCAAGTGATCCTCCTGCCTCAGCCTCCCCAGTAGCTGGGACTACAGGTACCCACCACACAACACTCAGCTAGTTTTTCTTTTTAGTAGAGATAGGATCTTGCTGTTGCTCAGGCTGGTTTAGAACTCCTGAATTCAAGTGATCCTTCTGCCTTGACCTCTCACAGTGCTGGGATTATAGGCAGAAACCACTGTGCCTGGTCAGTAAATGGCTATTAAGAAAAAGGATCTGTGTTTTTGTTTTCTTTCTATTTGGTTTGTTTGAGGGGAACTGATTTGTTGTATATCCTTATGTTTCTGTTTAGCACTCCTTATTCATGACAGTTGTTCATTTCCTGGGCATGGGAAGGTATATGTCACCAAACACTGGAAGGTTGGGTGTGGATGGCGAGCTGGGATGGGGGGAGTTGATTCTGATCCTGCTGGAGCAGTTAACCCTTCCCTTTCATTCTATATAATAGAAATAAAAATAATACAATTCTGGCCAGGTGCAGGGGCTCACTCCTATAATTCCAGCTCTGGGAGGCTGAGGCAGGAGGATCCGTTAAGCTCAGGAGTTTTAGACAAGCCTGAGCAAGACCCTGTCGCTACTAAAAATAGAAAAACTAGATGGGTGTGGTGGCAGACACCTGTAGTCCCAGCTACTCGGGAGGCTGAGGCAGGAGGATCACTTGAGCCCAGGAGTTTGAAGTTGCCGTGAGCTATGATGTCATGATACTCTAGCCTGGGGCAACAGAGTGAAACCCTGTCTCAAAATAATAATAATAATAACAACAACAACAACTCAGTACCTGTAGTTCAGTGGTTAGGGCACCAGGGCTGACAGGTTCGAACCCAGCTCAGGGCCTGCTAAACAACAATGACAACTCCAACCAAAAAATAGCTGGGCTTTGTGGCAGGTGCCTGTAGTCCCAGCTACTTGGGAGTCTGAGGCAAAAGAATCGCTTAAGCCCAAGAGTTTGAGGTTGCTGTGAGCTGTGATGCCATGGCACTCTACTGAGGCCGACATAGTGAGACACTGTCTCAAATAATAATAATAATGATAATGCAATTCCAACCTTTCTACTTTACCACATGTCACAAGAAAAATGTAAGATGCCATATTTAAAGTTTTTTGAGTCATTAAGTGGGAAAGTTAGTCAATAAATTGGAGTTTAATGAAAATTATTTTATGAAGCTCACCAGGAAGGCATGTGACTATGTTGCAAACTCTATCTGGTGTCAGGCATTGCTCAGGCTGGCCTGGCATGGAGAGCGGATGAGCAGAACAGGACAGTGCCCTCAACATCGTGTGGTCCTCACACCTCTGCTGCCTCTTTGGATGGCATGGATTTCCAGGCTGAAGAACTCCACCATGCTATAATATTAGAGATGAAAGTTTTCTTGAACTTGATGTTGGAAAAGAGCCAGGTGACATAGTTCTTATTCTGCGAGGAATTCCACTTAACTACAGATAGATGCAAGAGCACGTCTTCTCCTGGGACAGTGTGGACTAGTGTATGCCAACTACTCAAAAATATTGTTGGCATGGAGTGGGGAAGGGACGGTTGGAAGAGGCTATGGAAGTGCGTGCTCACGCTATCGGAGGGCAAACAGGATTGCCTGCTTCCTCTCCTCTTTCTCTTCCTTTCTAACACATAGAGCTTTAGTTGGCTGTCGGACACATAATCTATAAATTGCAGGCATGATGATCACATGTGACATAACACACAGGAACAAATTAGAGGTTTCTTAGTCAAGTCCAAACAAATACGGACCTGATAATGACTTTGGCTGAAGGATATTTTTATATTTTATAGCATGTCCACATTTGCCAGTGGTTACCGGAGATTAAGCCTGCCAAACTTTAATGTGGTACAAATGCCATGTTGAAGACAAAGTGGACGGACTGTTCCAAAGTCTGGCAAATCAAAAACAGTGTCAGCAGCCGTGGTTTCCAGAGATCTGCAAGCCTGGGATAATAAAGTCACATGCGTTTGCAGTGAGGATTAATTTTCCCATTAATTAAAAAAAGTACAACTTAGGATCATTGATAGCTTTGTGTGGCGTTATAATTACAGTCAACTTCTGATGAGACATGAGAATAACCAGAGAATAACCTGTCACGTCTGGGTCGTGCATTTGGTATACTAACTGCGACCAGTCTCTTCATACGCTTCAGACACTTCCCCATCTCTAATTTTGCCAGAACTGCCATGAGTGTTAACTTGAATTTCACCTCTTCCCACCTATCTTCATGACTGAACAGATCTTTAAAAATGAAAAGGTCAAAATTGTGAAATAATTGACCTCTCTATCATGGAATTCAGTATCATGGTTCTGAATTGGTGATGTTAAAACGGTTTGAAAAGCAACAGAAGGCTGCCATTTTGCTTTACCTTGTGACTTCGCTTGATAGTTTCATCAAGGCTACGACCACGTATGACATCAGGTGTTACTTATTAATATTTTGGATTTTCATTTTATATTTTGATAGCTATCATTATAAACCTAAACAATTAACTAAAAAGTGCTCCCTCAATCAAGTTGAAAATAAAAAATGGCTGGGCATGGTGGTTCAAACCTGTAATCCTAGCACTCTGGGAGACCGGGGCAGGTGGATTGCTTGAGCTCATGAGTTCAAGTGCAGCCTGAGCAAAAGCGAGATCCCATATCTACTAAAAATAGAAAAACTGAGGCAAGAGTATCACCCAAGTTGGAGGTTGCTGTGAGCTGTGATGCCACAGCACTCTACCCAGGCGGACAGCTTGAGACTGTCTCAAAATAAATAAATGAAGGAAGCCTTTCAGAGAAATCAAAAGGGCACATTTTCTGGATAGGGTCAGAATTTACTCTGCCTTGTATAAAAGCTGTCGCTGAGGGTTATGCTTGGACTTTGGTTCTGGTTTCGGCTACTCTCAGAAAGCCCTGAGCGATCCATGATTCACCTGGTTAGCTTCATGGATGCTCACGACATTTAATTGGTTGTGAAGAAAACAATAACAATAATATCCATTATTAGGGTACTAATGTGTACTTTTTATTTTCTTATTTTTTTGTAAAAATTCAAAATTTTATTTACTTTTTCTCTTTTAAAAAACTTTAGATTAATATAAGGGTATGAATGATTTGCATGTTTTCATTTGTCAGGTAAAGTCCCCGTTGTAGTTGTGCCCCACCCAGGAGGTGTGCCATACACCCTCACATTGTGCCCATTAGGTGGGAGCTCACCTATCCCCTTCCCATCTCTCTCCTTCCCCTACCCTGCTCCCCTAATTGTGTACTTTTAAAAAGTGACTTGGGGGGTAGGGAGAGTGATTGGCAGGATGTCACCTGATGTGCACAATGTGAGGGTGTTCAGCATACCACCCTGGGTGAAGGGCTCAACTACAACTTGAACTTTACCTTAGAATTGGAACTAAGGTAATGTAAACATTCATATGAATCTAAAATTTTAAAAAAGGAAAACATTAAAAGTGACTTAAATGTCAGACTTCATATATACAGAGAGCCTCTATGAGAAAAAAGAAGTAGAAAATGTATAAATATCAGAAAATGTCAGACACAGAATCCATTACGGAAGACAAAGGACTTTATGTATGTGTTTGACCACAGGAGAGGAGAGGCAGGGATACAGGAGAGATGGTGAAGAGAGGTGATAAAGCGTAATTATCCAGATTGACTGATTTTGAATGAATTCTCCATTTTACTTCACTTAGGAAACAGGTCCACGAGAGACAGAGATGGAATCAAAGTTTACCCTTGAACAGTACAAGCAGCACCGAATCAATCAGAGCTATCTTTTTTTTTTTTTTGAGACAGAGTCTCAAGCTTGTCATTCTGGGTAGAGGGCTGTGGTATCATAGCTCACAGCAACCTCCATCTCTTGGGCTCAAGCTATCCTCTTGCCTCAGTTTTTCTATTTTTAGTAGAGATGGGAGTCTCGCTCTTGCTCAGGCTGATCTCGAACTTGTGAGCTCAGGCCATCCACTCGCCTCAGCTTCCCAGAGTGCTGGGATCACAGGTGTTGCCTGGCCTAGAACTGTCTTTTAGAGTAAAAGGGGCATGGAGGAAGCAACCATTTGATTTTTGATGACAAAAAAACTTAAATTACTATTATTCCACAAACAGCATCACTTGGAAAATGTTTACTGTAGAGTAACGTTTCCAAGCCCCTGCAGGGTCTAAAAGCAGGTGGCGCCTTTGGCTTCCACATTTGAGGAGAGATAATCACCCTTCATAAAACCAGAAAAGAGAGAATGATATTTGTCAGTTCATGAAGAGAGACATCTCGTTTGATCTCGAACTTTTCTTTTCAGGATATCCTCTGTGGAGGCCAGGTAACTAACACTGGAATGCAAGGCTGAGAGGGCAAGTCTTCAACAAGGTGAAGGTTATTTGTAAGAATCTGGTCTCCATTAAGGCAGAACAAGAGCAAATATGTTTGAGCTGCAGAAGGAAGAGTTTAGGTCAGATTTAAATACTCTCTGCCTGTGTTGGTAACCAGAAAAATAGATGTTCCAGAAAGGCTAAACAATTCTGTTTCTAAGATCTGTAATATTGTGGTAGAAACTCCTTTGCTAACAGTTTTCAAAATTGTAAGGTCTTCTGAATATTCTATCCAGCATTTGAAGTTTGCATTATCCTACCTACTTTTCCAGTATCACTCTTACTTTTTCTACATACTCTCTCCAATTATTACTCAATCCAATAAAATAGTATGTATTTTTTAAAAATCTTGTTGAGGCCATGCGAGGTGGCTCACCCTTATAATCCCAGCACTCTGGGAGGCCAAGGCAGGTGGGTTGCCTGAACTCACCAGTTCAAGACCAGCCTGAGCAAGAGTGAGACCTCGCCTCTAAAAATAACCAGGTGTTGTGGCGAGCCCCTGTAGTCCCACCTACTAGGGAGCCTGAGGCAAGAGCCCAATAATTTGAGGTTGCTGTGAGCTATGATGTCACCACACTCTATCAAGGGTGACAAAGTGACACTCTGTCTCAAATAAATAAATAAAAATAAAAGTGGAAAAATTAGCTAGGTGGTGTGGCAGGTGCCTGTAGTCCCAGCTACTTTAGGAGGCTGAGGCAGGAGGATCACTTGAGTTCAGGAGTTTGAGGTTGCTGTGAGCTGTGACAGCACAGCACTCTACTCAGGGCACAGAGTGAGACTCTATTTAAGAAAACAAATGAAAAAAACCCAACAAAGAAAACCAGCTTGTTGAGTGTTGAGTTTGACTGAATTGATCAACTGGAAAGTTATTTTTGGTGTTGTAAAGACATGGTCTTACAGTGTTCCCACACCAATGTTTCTATTAGAGTCAAGCCATAGAAAAATAGAAAATGGGAAGAGTTTCAAATATTAGCTCTAAGTCCTGATTTTCTCCTAGAGAGTGAGTTCTTTGAGAATGGGGCTGATCCTCTCTTTTGTTTTTCAAAGCTGATTCCAAGGAAACTTACTAATAAGAAACCATTCACACTCTGTTTTGTTTTGTGAGTATGAAAAACTTACCAGCTAAGATCCTGAGGGTGAGCAGACAGAGGAGCTGGACTCCCAACATTGATTTTTTTCTGGTGGTTAAAGGGTGGGGGGTGGGGCAGAGAATCGCACAAACCTTTTCACTTGGCCCAAGAAGGTATTTTCAGTCTAAGTCGCTGCAAGATCAAACGTGGTTATCAAATAAATCCATTTGCAGAAGTGACTTCATATTTAGAGGAATCTTGACAGATAACAAGAAGAGAAATGTTCAAAGTATTAATACATGAAAAAGAATAACATAAGACTTCGATTTCTAGCAATATTGCTGACTAGGTAATCTGAAAACTCTTACTACAAATCATTTAGATACACTGGGCAAAAATGTAACAAGCTAAGTTTTTAATGCTTCTAAGAAAGTAAGGAAAATACCCTGGAAACTGGTCTTTCAACTGCTCTGGGTTTATTTTGGTGCTAGTGTGGCCAACGGTGGTGTTGTAAAATGAAACTCTCTAGTTGAGTAGGAAGAATTTAAAGCTGGTCCTCGCTGGATCCGGAAAATCATGCAGGAGTTACGTTTTCCCTCCCTTCCTCTTTTGTGTTTCCTGATATCTACAAAAGAGCGATCCCTCCTCCTCGCCCTCCTCGTCTTCCTTCTCCCCTTCTCTTCCTCTTCTCCTTCCTCTTCCTTTTCCCCTTCCTCTCCTTCTTCCTGCCTCATCCTCCTCCTTGTCCTCTTTCTCCTCTTCTTCTGTGACCCTCCTTCTCCTCTCTCTCTATCATTTCTTCTCCATCTTTGCAAATTACCTTTTTTAACCCTTCTGCATCTGCCGAACGGTGGCCTTCCAGCTCAGCTCTCCTAAGCTAAGTGTCCCCATTCTGTCTGTGTCCAGGGCTATCAGCAGGTGTCTCTTCTAGCTTAAGGCAGGCATGGGGGCAGGTAGAAATAATCAGAGAGAGGGGTGGCACCTGTGGCTCAAGGAGTAGGGCGCTGGTCCCATATGCTGGAGGTGGCGGGTTCAAACTCAGCCCCGGCCAAAAAAAAAAAAAAAAAAGAAATAATCAGAGAGAGTGGAGGTTCCTTTTACCCTCTTGAGTAGAAACAGAACCACTCTTTGCCCTGCGGGGCAATTCTTCAAGCTGCCCTGGTGCTGAAGGCAGCCGGGCATCAGAAAGTAGAGTGCTTTGCAATGATTTGTGCAGCTTGCTGGAGCACTGCCCTGCTCTCTCACATCTTGGTGAAGCTGGGGGTCTTTGTTAGAGTTGTGGTTACCAGTTCTTCTGGGGGTTAAGTGAGGCATTTTCCCCCTAACAGTATGGTGAAGTTCAGAGACACAATTAGATTTAATATTTTGCAGATAGAATTCTATTTTTCCTCCTAATTATTTGATTTCACTTGTGTATATATTCTTTTCTCCTTTTTTATGGCTTTATAAACTAATAGATTTAAAAAGCAGCTTGGATTTAAGTAATACATTATTATTATTATTATTATTATTTTAGTGGTTTCGAAACAGAGTCTCAAGCTGTTGCCCTGGGAAGAGTGCCATGGCATCATAGCTCACAGCAACCTCTAACTCATGGACTCAGGTGATCCGTTTGACTCTGTTTCTCTATATTTAGCAGAGATGGGGGGGTCTCAATTTTGCTTAGGCTGATCTTGAACCTGTGAGCTCAAGCAATCCACCAGCCTCCCAGAGTTCTAGGATTTCAGGCATAAGCCACCTTGCCTGGCCTTTGTATTATTAATAGAAATTTGTATTGTCTTTCTTTGGAGATTAAGGTACGCCTTTTAGAACAGCATTTACAATGCTCTGAGGAATATTTGGAAGAAAAAGGAATTCACACTAGATCACTTTTAGAAAAAATTAAACAAAGTAAATCAGGTTGCTTTTCTGAGAGACTCCTTAGACCTTTTAATATGTAAAGGGCTTTTTGACACTCCAAGAAGGGATTATAAATATAGTTTTCCCAGAATTATTTGATCATCAAAAAAGTGCAGTCATTGGGCGGCGCCTGCGGCCCAAAGGAGTAGGGCGCTGGCCCCATATGCCAGAGGTGGTGGGTTCAAACCCAGCCCTGGCCAAAAACTGCAAAAAAAAAAAAAAAAAGTGCAGTCATTTGAACCTTGCTATTCTTAGCAATGCAAATTCCACTGCTTTTGTAACCTGATGTTTGATTAAGACATTGTCTCTCCAGGTGTGGTGGCTGAGGCAGGAGGATAGCTTGAGCCCAGGAGTTCGAGGTTGCTATGAGCTATGATGATGCCACAGCCCTCTAC
The DNA here is from genome assembly GCF_027406575.1 of Nycticebus coucang. NCBI lineage: Eukaryota > Metazoa > Chordata > Mammalia > Primates > Lorisidae > Nycticebus > Nycticebus coucang. The sequence continues at coordinate 105,010,014 of NC_069780.1, read as the reverse complement.
CCAGGGTGACAGAGGGATCTGACTCAAAAAGAAAAACAATTGTTTTTGAAACAAAATAAAACAAACAAACAAAATTAATTTACTTAAAAGGTCTTCAAAGCTGCCTATTTTCTAATTGATCCAATTGCCCTGTGAAGTCTTGGTTTCGGTAAGTTGGGTTAGTTAAGTGTTCTGGATTTGATCAGGAAATTCACCAGGCAAATAGCTTTTTAGTAAGTGGAATCCATTGGGAGGGGGAAAAAATCCCTGGCACATTGGGTGATTCAACTGGGCTTTCATAATTTGCGCTCATTTTACCCCTTTTGTTGTTTCCACATTCCACAAGAATCTGTTACTTCTGGCTGAGTTATGTGCTGCGTGGTGACTGAGGCTCATGCCACCCACCGGGGAGGGCAACCTCAGCTTCTCCGACTCACAGAACCTATTGTTCTGTCCTTTTCTTACCCAGGGGCTGTCTTTGCTGCCCAAGTGGGAGGGCAGGGGAATGACTCCCCTGAGAGCCATTTCTCATGGTAATAAATGTTCTGCGTTTTACTAAGTTCCATCAAAGTTCACCTCCACATTGCTGAAGCACAACAATCACTCTCTGTGTGGAAACACAAACAGTGCCCCTGAAAGTGTGCAAACAACTGCGTATGCAGGATGGGTATGCGGAGGCCAGGTCAGCCTCTGCACACAAACTGTGTGTGTGTGTGTGTGTGTCTCTCTGTGAATGTGCATGCACATTTGTCCCTACACCGGGGAGTAAAGACACTTTCATGCCTTGCTGAACCACCATCTTCCTCTGCCCCTCGGTGGAAACCATAGCTGCTTGCATGTTTGGGTTTTCATTAATTACTCTTCTCCAGCTTTCTTCCTGGGCTCCCAGATGTGTTGATTTTAATTGCTTCACTCAGTTAAGCATCTCCCCAAACCCTCATCGATTACTTAGCAGTCCAAGCCTGCTCTGCCTCTCAACCCACACCCCCAAATTAACCGGAAACATTATCTGCTCAGTAATGAGGTGGGGATTCTTCTCTGTGGAATCCGGGAAGATATAAAAGGCAGCTAGTCTTTATGTTAACATTGACTACTGCTTTTAACCTCTTTGTTCTGTTACAGCTCTGTGCTGACTTACACCAGAAAAGCATCAAACGCTACCCGGCTTGTGAGAGCATGAAGTCATGTTACTGAGCAATCTTAGAACAAGTATGTGAGACACTCAAAGCAAAATAAAACACACACCCACAGAGCACATCAAAACAAAACAATTTGGACATCTTTTCCTCATATTAAAACCTCACTTGTTTAATAGCATATTTAATAAAGCACAAATCACTTATTTTGTCTGGCAGTATTTAATGCAAAAACTTACATCCAACGAAAGGCCCAAATATTTAGCCATGGGTGTTGTCAAATAAAGGAAGGTTTATAATAACGGCTCTCAATTTGAAGAGATGACTTGTTAAGAAAGACAAAAGGACTTATTACCTCATTTGCTCTCCTCAATAAATCTATTTTTGAATTGGCTGCAAACACCCAATTAGAGCGGTAATTTATTAGGGTCATACATTAGCTGAAAAGAAAAGAGAAAGAAGAAAAGCAACACAGCTAAGAATTACCAAAGGCTTACCTTGTTTGAGTTAGTATATGACATCTTTTAAGAAGGCTGAAGACAACCTGTCCCTTTGTATATTAAAGATAAACGATTTAGACATAGTCACTGCCTGGCTGCCTTAATCATAGTTGCAGAAAAATTCAGTGTAGAAACAGATTTAAAAACAACAATAGAACAAAAAACATAGGCTATGTCAACATGCATAAACAAACAGCAGCTCTGAAATTTGTGCTGTGATTTTCTTCCAATCGGCCTCATGCGCTGTGATTTTCCTCCAATCGTTCCTCAGTCATTCTGAGGAACACCAAGACTCCCTGGATTTGCTGTGTATGACATCAGAAAGACCCACTGGTTTGACTCAGGGCATCTCCAGTTTACAACTAATCCCACATTAAAATAGCTGTCACTTCTATTGACATTATTTTAAGTTCTAAACTTTCATTCAAGATAAGGATATTTTTTGATAAAATAGTGGGATCTCAAAAATATATTGATTAATGGCTAAAGCTTTGTAATAATGGCTCATAATATTATATTACCTTAATTATATATAATTATATCATATTATAATTATAAATATAAATACATAATTATAAACATATGGTTATATGTACATGATGTGTAGTTATAAATATATTAATATATTATATATTAAATATATTAATATATTATTATATATTAAATATAGTAATGTATTATTTTAAACATTTAAATATATAATTTCAAATTATAATTTATACAAATATGTAATCATATCACTACATTATAATATATTAATTTCAAGCTTCTTATTAATAAAAATGAAACATCCACAAGAAAAGGTAGAAAAGCATCATCTAAATGTATGATTCATGGGATTCTAAATATAGGCCCTGTTTTTATCAGAGTCCATATTTTCAATAAATCTTTTATTTTTTACTCCAGTTCTTTTTTCTTACAATTCCCATTGGAAAAAAATATATTTATTTAACTTATGCAAGCCTTGATTATGGGATTTTGCTTCTTTCAATTTAAGAGGGTTTTTTTTTTAGTCAGAATCCCATTTTGTTACTCGGGCTAGAGGGCTGTGGCATCATCATGGCTCACAACAACTTGGGCTCAAGCGATCCTCCTGTCTCAGCTTTCCAAGTAGCTGAGATCACAGGTACCCGATGCAATACCAGGCTAGCTTTTCTATTTTTAGTAGCGACGGGGGGGGGGGGTCTCACACTTGCTCAGGCTGGTCTCGACCACCTGAGCTCAAAGAATCCTCCTGCCTTGGCCTCCCAGAGGGCTGGGATTACAGACATGTGCCACCTTGCCCAGCCTGAGCCCTCACTTCTATTTTTCACTGCTATTTATAGAAGGACAGACCAACAAGCCCCAAATGACCCTCCTGAAAACAAGGTTTCATGCCAGGATTTGAAAAGCTAGAAAAGTGATATCCCTAGAAAAGAAACATTAGCCCTAACATCAGCAAAAGGAGGATTTACTTTTATTTGTACTTTTTTTTTTCCGCATCAAGAGAGGGATGTCATCCATGTCGTTAGACACGTCTTAATTTGTGGATTTTTTTTTTCTCATTTAACTCTCTTAATTGGATGAAAGTGCGCAGCTGCTGATTTATGGATCTCCGGTTGTGCCAGGCATCGTTTTAAATGCACACAGCTGCTCTGCAGTAGTTGAACTTGGCAGATAGTATGAAACCATTGAATTGTGTCATTTGTTTGTGCATGTATACAACAGCCTCCTTGTGTAGTTCCTCAGGAAGCCTCCTGGGAATGCTTCAGAAATGTGCGTTTCAGGAGTCTCAGAGAGTGACTTCTCTTGGAAGACTTTCAGAACTTCCAGACTTAGGGATGAGATGGTGTTTGTGTGCCTCTGATCAGTCCCCCATGGAAGCACAGGGAGAGGTCTCCATGCCACGTTTGGGAGCTCCAATTTCAGTGGCCGTTTGGGCATATAAGACACGTTCCTGCTGACAATGTCGTTACGACGTTATGACATGTCTCAGGCCCAGCTGAAACAGGAGGGGGTGACCTAATGCAAGTCATTTCAGGCATAAATAAGTTGAGAAGCTCTGTTGACAATCAAAAAAAAAAAAGAAGAAGAAGAAGAAGGAGAAAAGTCTCAGTAATTAGCAAAGCCATCTTCAAATTCAGAAAGCCCTGGGACTTGTCACTGTGGTTCTCCCCTGTAGGCAAGTGTGGCTGAAAAGACCCAAGCATGACAGGTAAGGCCTTTCTGCAGAGGACACAGGGAAATACTTTTTGGGTTGTGTCCGCTGGCCTCCCAGGACATAGCCGGCCTTGTCATGAAGTCACTGTATGTCTTTCTGCAGTGGACCCTGCCTTTGGCATTCCAAAGATGTCCCCACTGCTTGAATGTTTGGTCTGTTCCTCGTCCCGGTGGGAGTCACCAGCCAGGCCAGTGCTGTGGCTTGTCAGAGGGGGGTTGTGCTCCTCAGTACACAGAACACCCATTCCCTGCAGACCTTATCCCACCACGTGAAGCTTCTGAATGTTTTCAGCTGGAGAGAACAGAGGCACTGAGAGAAATTCCCTTCCTTTCTGTTTTGCCTGTCTTAGAGCAGAAAAGAATTCAGAAGAAATATTTTTGGCCCAGATATGCCTCTCCCGTACGTTGGACATTATGCAAAAATGTTTCCACACCAGCCTGTACTCCAAAAAATGGCTTTAAAGCTAGAAATCCCCAAAGGCTCATCTGTGAAGCCTGATGATGGGTGTTCAGGAGCCCCTGTGAACAGCACAGAAGCCTCCAGCCGCTCAGGGAAAGTACTGGGCAGAGATTAGACAAGGTCAGGGTGCAGTGCTCAGAACTCATTCTTCTTTGGCAAATAAAACTTTTTTTTTTTTTTTTTTTAAGACAGAGTCTCAATCTGTTGCCTTGGGGTAGAGTGCAGTGGTGTCATCATAGCTCACAGCAACCTCAGACTCCTGGGCTCAAATGATCCTCCTGTGTCAGCCTCCCAAGTAGCTGGGACTACAGGTGCCCACCACCGTGCCCACCTACTTTTTCTATTTTTAGTAGAGATGGGGTCTCGCTCTTGCTCAGGCTGGTCTTAAACCACTGAGCTCAGGCAATCTACCTGCCTCGGCCTCCCAGAGTGCTGAGATTACACTTGTGAGCCACTGCACCTGGCCTGGGTTGCTTTTCCTGACATGAGCCCTCAAGTTCACCCAAATTTTCCTTGAAGGCTTACTCTGGTCTCTGTGAAAACTTCCAGGCTCACTTTCAGGACATAGTCCAAGGATGGATCTGAGTAATGCCATAGAAGCCATTGTCTCTTTACCCAGTACGAGGGTTCCTGCACTGTGACCCATGCAGCACAGGCAGCCAGAGCTCAGGGGACGTCCTGTGAAGAGAGATGGTCCCTGCCCCCTGTGACTCTGCCTCTGTGCTAGGACCATGGTATAGCTGACAGCCCAAGACAGCATCAGCCTCTTCATTAGGTAAGTGTTACCTATTCCCCTCGGGAAGGCCTGCCCCAGGTATGTGTTCCATGACCTATGATGATATGGAATGTGTTATGACCACATACATAGTAAATAGCTGGGGTTTTTATATCCTCTGAATATATAAAGTTTGAGTCCTGTCAACTTTGGGCTCTGGCACAAATATCTAGGAGTAAATATGAGCCCAGGAGTCTGAGGTTGCTGTGAGCTACATGGTGGTCATCCAGAGCCTCCTGTGATGATCTAGGGTCTCACTGTGGAACTGCTGAGGACCCAGGATTGCAGGAGGCCCCCAGGGGATGACACGAGCCCAGGGACACGGAAGGTGTCACTTCATTCATTTGTAAGAGGCACCTGTGAGACTTGCCTATTTGTCTCACAACAAGAAGCCAAGACTATTATATCAGAATAAGAAACCACAATGGGACACAGAATTTCATTCTTCAATCTTAAATTTAAAGACCTAGCTATTTAGCACTTACCTTATACATGCAAAAGTACGATTCTTAGTAAACATTTAAGCAAGGTTGGGCAATGCTAATCGAGCTAGAATTCTTTTTTTTTTTTTTTTTTTTTTGAGACAGAGTCTCTCTCTGTCACCCTGGGTAGAGTGCTGTGGCATCATCAAAGGCACAGCAACCTCAAACTCCTGGGCTCAAGCGATCCTCCTGCCTCAGCCTCCCGAGTAGCTGAAATTATAGTTGCCTGCCACAGTGCCTGGCTAATTTTTCTATTGTTAGTAGAAATAGGGTCTTGCTCTTGCTCAGGCTATTTTCAAATTCCTGTGCTCAAGGGATTCTCCAGAATGCTGGGATTACAGGTGTGAGTCACCATGTCTGGCCAAGTTCTCTGTATTTTTAAAAGATGAAAGCAACTGTGTCTGAAAATGCTATTATACTGTTTTGTTATTTCAACGCCATAGTTTGAACTTGTTTGAACTGATACAGCTCCTAAGTGGGCTAACCCTTCAATTCCTTCTTACCAAATGTTATCCCACCTTTCCTGGTCTAAAGAGTGAAATAGATCCTGAGAGTTCTACCAGTCCTGTCCCAGACGTGCATGGACCTTGCGCTTCCTTGCTTTGGATGGCACCAGCCCTCTCCACCACCTCGAACACTGCCCTCCTACCAGGCTCTTTTTTCTCTAATATTCTGGACAGGTTTTTGCATCCATTCTTGTTCTCCTAGATCACCCTTCACATTCTCCACACACTGATCTCAGCAGACAGCTTCCTGGTTGAAGACATTACATCTTTCCTGGCTACCTCCCTTTTTCTCTTAATTTATCCTCTCTGCCCCTCCCCCCTCCGGGCTTTGGACCAGGGACACTCACAGGAGCAGAGTTTTATTTTGAGGAATCTGCCCTGCTTCCTTTCAGGATCCTTGACCAGTTGTCCAAGTCAGGCTTTAATAATTTCCGGAGACATTTCTAAGCTCAGACTAACAGAGTGTATGTCTGGCAGTGAGTGACCCCATCTCTCTGGGATTTTCTGATGGCCAGGTGGCTATCTTCCAGGCATCCCATCACTTCTGATTTTCCACGCAGGGTCTCCTTCTTGGCCAGAATGAGAAGCAGGGTGTTAATCCTCCTCCTCACTTCCTGACCCTCGCCCTCTGAAAGATGACATTATCATGTGGGTTAGTAATTCTCACATTGAAGCCACTTTAAAGAATAAACCAAAACAAACAGACAAACAATGTTTGGGCCCTACCTTGAGAGATTCTGCTCTAATTGGTATGGGGTAGAGCCTGCCTATCCTTTTTTATTTTAAATTCTGGACTGTTCTAATGTGCAGCCAGGCTAAGAACCCTAATTCAGGCAAATCAGAGACTTATCAGATGTTTTTAATTTAGAAAAGGCGCCGTCTGGCAGATGCCTAGATAGTTGAAGATACCACTGTTCAGAAAGATTCCCAAGGCATCTCTCCTCTCATCCATGAACTTCTAACAGGGGTGATCACGTTCTAGCATGTCTACACAGAGTAATGACGACCAGAACCATGACATTGCTTTCTGATTGTTGATATTAATCTCCACACAGCTCTAACATCTTTAAACAAGACGAAGCTGCGCAGCAAATGTCCTTTGAAAGGCTCAGAAGACACGGCTTGGGATGTCAGAGGTTCTGAATTTCCAAACGGAGATGAAATAAATGTGCTGCTCTGGATGGTTTTCTGTATGAGTTGGAAGTAATTGGACAAAGGAAATCAATTTAAAATGGGAAAATGAAAACAAAATCACTTTTTTTTCACCTCCTCTGGTCAGTTTTTATTTTATGTATTTATTTTTGAGACAGAGTCTAACTATGTCACACTAAGTAGAATGCTGAGGTGTCACAGTTCACAGCAACCTCTAACTCTTGGGCTTAAGCGATTCTTTTGCCTCTGCCTCCCAGGTGGCTGGGAATACAGGCGCCCGCCACAACGCCCGGCTATTTTTTGTTGTTGTTGTTGTTGTCATTGTTGTTTAGCAGGCCTGGGCCGGGTTCCAACCTGCCAGCCGAGGTGTATGTGACCAGCGCCCTAACCACTGAGCTACAGGTGCTGAGCCCTCTGGTCAGTTTTTAGCATGTTAATTCTGTCTCAGTCAAAAGGCAGTTGAGATGTTAAATATACCACATCTTAGAAGCACTGTCTCAGTACACATCACATACTCAGTACATCATGAATTTGGGCTTTAAAAAATTTTTTATTTCCAGCCCATCAATCCATGAATGAATTAACAACTGTGGTATACGTACACCATGGAATATTACTCAGCTATAAGAAAAGATGGGGACTTTACATCTTTTGTATTTACCTGGATGGAGTTGAAACACATTCTTCTTAGTAAAGTATCACAAGAATGGTAAGAAAAGTATCCAATGTACTCAGTGCTAATATGAAACCAATATATAAACAACTACAGGCTCACAGGAAAGAAAAACACAAGTCTATTCGGGAGCAAGATGGCAGTCGAGTAACAGCTTCCTTGCATCTGGGCACCGTGAGTCTGGGGATATAGGACTCCAGGCACCTCTGGCTGGTGGGATCTGCCTATCATCACCCCTGATAGAATACAGGGAGTCAGCGAGAGACTTCTGGACCCCAAGAGGAGGACTAAAACAGTGGAAAACCGGCAAGTGGTCGCGTGTGTTCAATCCGTCTAAACCCGCCCGCAACTGTAAGTTCAGTAGCAGCGAGACTGCAAACCAGAAAGGCCTTACCTGTGAACTGTTTTGGTGTCTTTGGACTTGGCACTCAGCTGAACTGCCTTGGGGAGAGCCTGAGTGGGAGTGCGGAGAACTTTGGCCTTTGTCTAGGCCCCAGTCTGAGCCGCTGAGCCAGACGGAGCTAATAGTGTTTGGCTCTGGGTCACAGGCAGACATTGTGAGTGATCTGCCCCGGCAAGCTCCGCCCTCAGGTTAGCAGAGCTGGAATTGGGTGGGAGCTGGTAACCCAGCGACCAAATAGGCTAAGGGCGGGGTCTGAGCTGCCTTGCAGCCCTAAACCTCAGGGCAGAGGGAGACCAGTTTTGACACACAGGGTAAGTGGCTAGCCACCTCAGCAGTGATTCCAGTGACAAGCACTTCCCTGAGAAAGCTTCTGCTCAGTAAGTGAACAAGTTCAAAGTGCCTTTTAAGTGGGCTGAAGAGAGATTTAGGGTGTCTACCTGCTGGGGTTTGAGAAACTAGCAGCCTCCAGTCGTACCAGAACTGTGATTAACATCTCATACCCCAGAAGACCACGTGTTGCCCAGACAATATTCAATACCATATACATACTGCTTTGTTTTTGGTTGTGTTTTTTTTTTTTTTTTTTTTGGTTTGGTTGTTTTTTTTTTTGTTTATTTTGATGTTGTGGATTGTTGTTTTGTTTTTTAAGTTCAACCTTTTCCATACAGATCCTTTTTCTTTCTCAATTTTTCTAGTTTAATTATAATTCCCCATTGCTGCCTATTTCAATAATTAGAACTTCATTTTTGTCAGTGTTTCTACCGCTATTATTTGGTTTTTCCAGCCAATTTTATCCCATAAAGTTTTCTGTTTGCTTGTTTTGGTTTGATTTATAGCATTTTTGTCTTTCCTCTCTACTTGGTGGAGGTGGGGTACTGTGTCTGATCAGGTTAGCAAAGAGCTGCTCACCTCAAGGGAACCACCCAACTGGGCACCCCCAGAAGGTGGTTTGTTTTTCAAGGTTGTATCAAAGTACCCTACTGTACACCTATATTGCTCTGTCTCCCTCTTTCTGTGCCTCTCTTCTTTTTGTCAATATTCCTTTTACCCACCCCCTCTCCTTTCTCTATTTTTCTTTTTTTTTTTCTTATCACTCGGTGCTCCTTTCTTTCATCCCTTTTTTGCTCTTAAACCTTCTCACCCTTCTGGTCCTGTAACCGTTAGTCCACAGGCACGAGAACTTAAAGAGAAAGAGGAAGTGAAAGGAAAATTAGGGCAAGGAAACAGATAAAAGAAATCACCCATGAGGAAGAATCAGCAGAAAACTCCAGGCAATGTGAAGAACCAGTCCAGAACAACGCCGCCAAGGGACTATGAGGTAGCTACTGCAGAGGATTCCACCTATACAGAAATGTTAGGAATGACAGAAAGGGAATTTAGAATACACATGTTGAAAACAATGAAAGAAATGATGGAAACAATGAAGGAAACTGCTAATAAAGTGGAAAATAACCAAAAGGAAATCCAAAAACAGAATCAAATCAGAGATGAACGATATGAAGAATATAAAAAGGATATAGCAGAGCTGAAGGAAATGAAACAGTCAATCAGGGAACTTAAAGATGCAATGGAAAATATCAGCAACAGGTTAGACCATGCAGAAGAAAGAATTTCAGAGGTAGAAGACAAAGTTATTGAGATAACTCAGATAGTAAAAGAGGCAGAAAAGAAGAGAGAGAAAGCAGAACGTTCACTGTCAGAATTATGGGACTTTATGAAGCGTTCCAACATACGAGTTATAGGAATTCCAGAAGGGGAAGAAGAATGCCCCAGAGGAATGGAAGCCATACTAGAGAATATTATAAAAGAAAATTTCCCAAATATCACCAAAGATTCTGACACACTGCTTTCAGAGGGCTATCGGACCCCAGGTCGCCTCAACTCTAACCAAGCTTCTCCAAGACACGTTGTGATGAACCTGTCCAAAGTCAAGACAAAAGAAAAGATTCTGCAAGCTGCCAGGAGTAAGCGCAAGTTGACCTACAGGGGCAAATCCATCAGAGTGACCGCAGACTTCTCTAGAGAAACTTTCCAAGCAAGAAGACAATGGTCATCTACCTTTAATCTACTTAAACAGAACAATTTCCAGCCCAGAATTCTGTATCCTGCTAAGCTAAGCTTCAAAATTGACGGAGAAATCAAATTATTTATGGATATACAAATATTGAGGAAATTCGCACAACAAGACCAGCTCTACAGGAAATACTTCAACCTGTTCTGCACACTGACCACAAAGTAAGAAAAGCAAAGTAAGAACTCAGAAATAGATCAGCAGCAAAGTAAGAACTCAGAAATTAAAGGACAGAACCAAACCTCCACACTGATGCAAAAGATAAAACTAAGCAATGGACTCTCACAAAATAAGACAAATAGAATACTACCACACTTACCAATTATCTCCATAAATGTTAATGGCTTGAATTCCCCACTGAAGAGACATAGATTGGTTGACTGGATTAAAAAACACAAGCCATCCATTTGCTGTCTGCAAGAAACACACCTGGCTTCAAAAGACAAATTAAAGTTCCGGGTCAAGGGTTGGAAGACAATTTTTCAGGCAAATGGAATTCAGAAGAAAAGAGGAGTTGCAATCTTATTTTCAGATACATGTGGATTTAAAGCAACTAAAGTCAAAAAAGACAAAGATTGTCACTTTATATTGGTCAAGGGAAAAATACAACAAGAAGACATTTCAATTCTAAATATCTATGCACCCAATTTAAATGCTCCCAGATTCTTGAAACAGACCTTACTCAGTCTGAGCAATATGATATCTGATAATCCCATCATAACAGGGGACCTTAACACTCCTCTTACAGAGCTGGACAGATCCTCTAAACAGAAATTAAACAAGGATATAAGAGACTTATATGAGACCCTGGAACAACTGTGCTTGATAGACGCATATAGAACACTCCATCCCAAAGATAAAGAATATACATTCTTCTCATCACCCCATGGAACATTCTCCAAAATTGATCATATCCTGGGACACAAAACAAACGTCAACAGAATCAAAAGAATTGAAATTTTACCTTGTATCTTCTCAGACCATAAGGCACTAAAGGTGGAACTCAACTCTAACAAAAATGCTCGACCCCACCCAAAGGCATGGAAACTAAACAATCTTCTGTTGAATAACAGATGGGTGAAGGAAGAAATAAAACAGGAAATCATTAACTTCCTTGAGCATAACAACAACGAAGACACAAGCTACCAAAACCTGTGGGATACTGCAAAAGCAGTTTTGAGAGGAAAATTCATCGCTTTAGATACCTACATTCAAAAAACAGAAAGAGAGCACATCAACAATCTCACAAGAGATCTTATGCAATTGGAAAAAGAAGAACAATCTAAGCCTAAACTCAGTAGAAGAAAAGAAATATCCAAAATCAAATCAGAGATCAATGAAATTGAAAACAAAAGAATCATTCAGAAAATTAATGAAACAAGGAGTTCGTTTTTTGAAAAAATAAATGAAATAGATAAACCATTGGCCAGACTAACGAGGAATAGAAAAGTAAAATCTCTAGTAACCCCAATCAGAAATAATAAAGAGGAAATAACAACTGATCCCACAGAGATACAAGAGATCATCTCTGAATACTACCAGAAACTCTATGCCCAGAAATTTGACAATGTGAAAGAAATGGATCAATATTTGGAGTCACACCCTCTCCCTAGACTCAGCCAGGAAGAAATAGAGCTCCTGAACAGACCAATTTCAAGCACTGAGATCAAAGAAACAATAAAAAAGCTTCCCACCAAAAAATGCCCTGGTCCAGATGGCTTCACTCCAGAATTCTATCAAACCTTCAAGGAAGAGCTTATTCCTGTACTGCAGAAATTATTCCAAAAAATTGAGGAAGAAGGAATCTTCCCCAACACATTCTATGAAGCAAACATCACCCTGATACCAAAATCAGGAAAAGACCCAAACAAAAAGGAGAATTTCAGACCAATCTCACTCATGAACATAGATGCAAAAATTCTCAACAAAATCCTAGCCAATAGATTACAGCTTATCATCAAAAAAGTCATTCATCATGACCAAGTAGGCTTCATCCCAGGGATGCAAGGCTGGTTTAACATACGCAAGTCTATAAACGTTATCCACCATATTAACAGAGGCAAAAATAAAGATCACATGATCCTCTCAATAGATGCAGAAAAAGCATTTGATAAAATCCAGCATCCTTTTCTAATTAGAACACTGAAGACTATAGGCATAGGTGGCATATTTCTAAAACTGATTGAAGCTATCTATGACAAACCTACAGCCAATATTTTACTGAATGGAGTAAAACTGAAAGCTTTTCCTCTTAGAACTGGAACCAGACAAGGTTGTCCTCTGTCACCTTTACTATTCAACATAGTGCTGGAAGTTCTAGCCATTACAATTAGGCAAGACAAGGAAATAAAGGGAATCCAAATGAGAGCAGAGGAGGTCAAACTCTCCCTCTTTGCTGACGACATGATCTTATACTTAGAGAACCCCAAAGACTCAACCACAAGACTCCTAGAAGTCATCAAAAAACACAGTAATGTTTCAGGATATAAAATCAATGTCCACAAGTCAGTAGCCTTTGTGTACACCAATAACAGTCAAGATGAGAAGCTAATTAAGGACACAACTCCCTTCACCATAGTCTCAAAGAAAATGAAATACCTAGGAATATACCTAACGAAGGAGGTGAAGGACCTCTATAAAGAAAACTATGAAATCCTCAGAAAGGAAATAGCAGAGGATATTATCAAATGGAAGAACATACCATGCTCATGGATGGGAAGAATCAACATTGTTAAAATGTCTATACTTCCCAAAGCAATCTACCTATTCAATGCCATTCCTATCAAAATACCAACATCGTACTTTCAAGATTTGGAAAAAATGATTCTGCATTTTGTATGGAACCGGAAAAAACCCCGTATAGCTAAGGCAGTTCTCTGTAACAAAAATAAAGCTGGGGGCATCAGCATACCAGATTTTAGTCTGTACTACAAAGCCATAGTGCTCAAGACAGCATGGTACTGGCACAAAAACAGAGACATAGACACTTGGAATCGAATTGAAAACCAAGAAATGAAACGAACATTTTACAACCACCTAATATTTGATAAACCAAACAAGAACATACCTTGGGGGAAAGACTCCCTATTCAATAAATGGTGTTTTGGGAGAACTGGATGTCTACATGTAAAAGACTGAAACTGGACCCACACCTTTCCCCACTCACAAAAATTGATTCAAGATGGATAAAAGACTTAAACTTAAGGCATGAAACAATAAAAATCCTCCAAGAAAGCATAGGAAAAACACTGGAAGATATTGGCCTGGGGAAAGACTTCATGAAGAAGACTGCCATGGCAATTGCAACAACAACAAAAATAAACAAATGGGACTTCATTAAACTGAAAAGCTTCTGTACAGCTAAGGAGACAATAACCAAAGCAAAGAGACAACCTACACAATGGGAAAGGATATTTGCATATTTTCAATCAGAGAAAAGCTTGATAACTAGGATCTATAGAGAACTCAAATTAATCCACATGAAAAAAGCCAACAATCCCTTATATCAATGGGCAAGAGACATGAATAGAACTTTCTCTAAAGATGACAGACGAATGGCTAACAAACACATGAAAAAATAACAAACACATTTTTTCTCTATATATTAGAGAAATGCAAATCAAAACAACCCTGAGATATCATCTAACCCCAGTGAGAATGGCCCACATCACAAAATCTCAAAACTGCAGATGCTGGCGTGGATGTGGAGAGAAGGGAACACTTTTACACTGCTGGTGGGACTGCAAACTAGTACAACCTTTCTGGAAGGAAGTATGGAGAAACCTCAAAGCACTCAAGCTAGAACTCCCATTTGATCCTGCAATCCCATTACTGGGCATCTACCCAGAAGGAAAGAAATCCTTTTATCATAAGGACACTTGTACTAGACTGTTTATTGCAGCTCAATTTACAATTGCCAAAATGTGGAAACAGCCTAAATGCCCACCAACCCAGGAATGGATTAACAAGCTGTGGTATATGTATACCATGGAATACTATTCAGCCATTAAAAAAAATGGAGACTTTACATCCTTCGTATTAACCTGGATGGACGTGGAAGACATTATTCTTAGTAAAGCATCACAAGAATGGAGAAGCATGAATCCTATGTACTCAATTTTGATATGAGGACAATTAATGACAATTATGGTTGTGGGGGGGGGACAGAAAGAGGGAAGGAGGGAGGTGGGTGGGGCCTTGGCGTGTGTCACACTTTATGGGGGCAAGACATGATTGCAAGAGGGACTTTACCTAACAATTGTAATCAGTGTAACTGGCTTATTGTACCCTCAACGAATCCCCAACAATAAAATTAAAAAAAATAAAAAAAAATAAAAAAAAAATGGAGACTTTATATCCTTCGTATTAACCTGGATGGACGTGGAAGACATTATTCTTAGTAAAGCATCACAAGAATGGAGAAGCATGAATCCTATGTACTCAATTTTGATATGAGGACAATTAATGACAATTATGGTTATGGTGGGGGGGAAGAGAAAGAGGGATTGAGGGAGGTGGGTGGGGCCTTGGTGTGTGTCACACTTTATGGGGGCTAGACATGATTGCAAGAGGGACTTTACCTAACAATTGCAATCAGTGTAACCTGGCTTATTGTACCGTCAATGAATCCCCAACAATAAAAAAAAAAAAAGAAAAACACAAGTCTAGTGAGGAGGAGAGGAAAGGAGGAGAAGGTGATTGTCAGGATCTCACCTAATGTGCAGAATGTGAGGGTGTTCAGCACACCCTATGTGTGAAGAGCTCAATTATAATTTTACCTTAGAAATGGAAATAATGTAACCTAAACATTTATACCTTCAAATTAATCTGAAAAAAAAATTATATTCTGAGTTGCTTTGCTAAAAAAGCAAAAATAAAAAGTTTTTGTTTTGCAGTTTTTGGCTGGGGCTGGGTTTGAACCTGTCACCTCTGGTATATGGGGCTGGCGCCCTACTCTGAGCCACAGGCACCACCCCCAAAATAAAAGTTTTAAAATTCCAATTGTTAACTACATTCCCGAAGTTTGCAATTTAATTTTTCTTTCTTTCTATCTGTTTTTTGTTGTTTGTTTGTTTGTTTGTTTGTTTTTGTTTTGTGACAGAGTCTCACTCTGTTGCCCTGGCTAGAGTACCATGCTGTCACAGTTCACAGTAACCTCAAACTCCTGGGATCAAGCGATCCTCCTGTGTCAGCCTCCCAAGTAGCTGGGACTATAGGCACCTGCCACCATACCCAGCTGGTCTTTCAATTTTTAGTAGAGATGGTGTCTCACTCTTGCTCAGGCTGGTCTCGAACTCCTGAGCTCAAGTGGTTCTCTTGCTTGGCCTCTCAGAGTGTTGGGATTACAGGAGTGAGCCATCACACCTGAGCTGCTCTTAAAAAATCTTTAATTCAAATTTTTAATTTTATTCACCAAGTATGCAATTCAATTTCTCCATCACACTATTTTTCTTCTTTCTGAATAGAAATGGCCTGTTTCTGGTTAGTTCAAGAGTTGATTTTGCTGTCATTCTCAGAAGTAGGTTAGATTTTAGCTAAACGGAGACATCTGGGAATCAGTGGCAAGTTCTTCCTGAAGTCACATGACTTGGAATGAGGGTGTCTACAAGGGACCTTGTGAAGGGCATACCTGCACCTTGGGAACAGCCAAGCATGATCATTCCGTTACTTGGAAAGCTGAGGCAGGAAGATCACTTGAGCCCAGGAGTCTGACACAAGCATTTCCAGGCACCATGGGGGCATGAGTGGGACATCAGCCTCTTATGAACTAGAGATGACTGTGGAAGAACATGAGAACACAGTTGTCCTGGATGCCACTCAGGGGGTGAAAGACCTAGAAGTGTTGTACAACTCCAGCTTTAATCTGCTCCGTGTTTGCCCTGCTGTCTATGGACAGTAATAGGAGGTCTGTAGGAATCTGCAAACACCTGGTAGGCAACAGCGAGGGTAAGCAACATGCTCATGTCAAAACACCACAAGTGCCTGGGGTGGTGGCTGTGCCTGTGATCCCAGCACCCTGGGAGGCCAAGGTCGAGGATCCCTTGAGCTCAGGAGTTGGAGACCAGCCTGAGCAAAGCAAGACCCTGTCTCTAAAAAACAGCCTGGCATTGTGATCGGCACCTATAGTCCCAGCTACTTGGGAGACTGAGGCAAGAGGATCACTTGAGCCCAAGAGTTTGGGGTTACTGTGAGCTATGAGACCACAGCACTTTACCAAGGGGAACTGACTGAGACTCTGTCTCAAAGAAAAAGAAAGAAAAGGAAGGAAGGAAGGAAAGATGGAAGGAAGCAAGGAAGGAGGGAGGGAAGGAAGGAAGGAAAGGAGAAAGAAAAAGAAAGAAACACTAGCCAGACATGGTGGCAGCGCCTGTAGTCACAGCTACTCAGGAGGCTGAGGCGGGAGGATCGCCTGAGCCCAGGAGTTTGAGGTTTCTGTGAGCTGTAAAGATGCCACAGTACTCTACCCAGAGTGACAGATTCTGTCTCAATATATATATATTTCTATATATGTCTCAATAAATATATATATATAATAAAATGAAATAAAATAAAGAAAAGAAATCCAGCAGACCCTGTTGGGATCACATGCATTTTGTCAATAATTTGGTTTTGCAAATGTTTTGTAAGATGGTTTCATCTGACAAACTCTCCATGGTGTATTTTTCCAATTTCCAAAGACAGCACATGTAGGAAAATGGTGTCAAATAACATTTAAGGATGTATTTGGAAACTGTGGACACCAAGGAAACATGAGCATTGGTTCTCTCTCCTACCATGACTCATGCTGTCTTAAGCTAGGACTTGAAAACAACCCATGAGAAGATGGTGGGAAGAAAAAGAATGTCTATGGGAATAAGACAGTGCTCACAGCAGAATGAAGACAGATGATACAGGGATTCTTAAAATTGATTGGTTCAATTTAGACAATGTTATTTTAATGTATCCTTCCTTTTACTTAGATGGGCATATGTAAATGCCTACAAATAGTCACCATTTACTGCTAAATATCAACACTGAAAACAACATATACTTTTGCTCTGTATTAATAAAAATCACAGCTTCCTTTTTTTTGAGACCAAGTCTTACTCTGTCACCCTGGGTAGAGTGCTATGGCATCATAGCTCACAGCAACCTCAAACACTTGGGCTCAATCAATCCTGAGGCAATTCATCCATCTCAGCCTCCCAGAGCACTGGGATTACAGGCGTGAGCCACCAAGCTCAGCCTCAAAGCTTCATTCTTACGTGTTTACAGAAGTTAAAACAAAAAATAATCAAGCTGCATTTCTGCTCCTAACAAAACTGTACAGTCTGTCTAAGCAATCTTCCTGCCTGCCTGGAGTAAAGAGAAGATTCCTACTGCTTCAAATTAAGGTCCCCATATTAGCAAAGGGATTATTGGTTATGACAGATTAAAAACAAACTGGGTGTTCCTTCAATTAGAAATAAGTACATTCATTTTATAAATGGTTTGCCACAGGAGAGCAATCATATTTGAATCTGAGATATACATCATGGATTGGATTTTCTACTTCTTTTCTTTAGCAGTGCAGAGAGGGGGAAAAATCATACCTAACACTTCTAATTCTTTTTTTTTTTTTTTTTTTTTTTTGGCTTTGCAAGCAATACAATCAACCTCTTTATTCTGTCCTAAATTAGTAGGTGTGCCTACTTTGGTACAATTCAATCATGATTGCACAATTGCTAGGATCAAAAGAAGAAGCCATTCTACCTCTTCACTTGAACTGGAGTCAGTGCGAGTTAAATTAAAATGTCAAACTTGATTTAGATAAAACATTTGAAAAACAATACTGTTTGGTTAAGAAAGAGGTTAATGAGGAAAATGTAATCCCCACTCCATCGCCATTGGAATGCAAAGCCACATTTATTTGCATGTGTGGTATCTGTAGAACGTCCAAGGAATTTTGTTTTTGGTGTTTTGAATTGTTTATAATATATTCTCTTTTTATTCCATCTACTAACAATTCCCAGAAATGATGGAACTCGCAAGATGGAAAAATAGAAATGCATTTGGGTTCTAAGAAAATCACCAGTTGGGACATCAGCTCTAGCCACAGTTCATAAAACAGGTGATTATGGGGACAATAAAGAAAAATATCACTAAATCTGAAAAATGCCTTGAATCTTGCCAATTCTGTGATAGCGCCTAGGAGTCTGAAGATTCAGAATAGTCCCTGCCAAATTTTGCAACAAAATTTCACTAATGATGCTCATTTGGGGGATGTAGTTTAGTTAATCCAGGCTGTGGGACAGGAGACAGATTGAATAATTTCTTTGACATTATGTTTTATTAAATAATTTCCCAAAGTGTCAAGTAAAATAAATCTATTCTTTTAAAAGTAACCCTGGGAAGATCCCCCAATTTCTCAATGACTCGCTTCTCTCTTCACTTTGAGGTTATTCTCTCACACATGTTGGGTTCAGGAATTGCTCCACTAAGGATACTGGATTTCAAAACAGTTTCCCCGTGAGGCCCAGAGGCGGGCACTGGGAAGCCACAGGCCACCAATTAACAACTAGCCAGACCCTGGGGGCCAAGGACATCTTGGCAGCAAGTTTGTCACATTAATCTTCAGGCCACAGTTCCCATTAAGTGCTAATGGTCAGGATTATCAACGCTTAGACTTTTATTTCAATACCTTGATCTGCCACTGGAATGTCCCCCACCCCTCTAGGCTTGAAATATGCAAGAATAAAAATGAAACAAAGACATTTTTTATGGCTTCTCCTAATATTTCTATTTCTGGTAAGTTTTTCACATAGTTAGAGTAATACACTTCGACTGTAATTAAATCCCTCCAGAAATCTCTAGTGCCTGGACTGTAGGTTCCAGGGGCAGGACTGGCTGTATAGTGACCCCTGCACACCTTCCTGCCACCAGGCAGGAGAAGTGACTCATCTGATGGGTGCGCTTGGAAGAAGGATCAAAATGAGAGCTGGCCTGGCAGGGCCCCTCTCTGCAGTGGGGCGCAGGAAGGACTGTGGTGGCCAGTGATGTCAGGGCTTCTGGGGGGCTACCACCAGGGGGACATGTACTGTGGTAGCTGTCCCAATCTAGCTCTTATAAATAATTCTAACCTCTGAGGTAGAGGTATTTCTAACCTCTGTCCATCTGATTCCTGTCACCAAACCCTGGGAAGGATAAGAGGTGCCCTTTATGGAGCCTCTAAAAGCCCAATGACTTCACAGAAGTAAATTAACCAATACAGAATTCCTAAGAGATGGATAGAATTAAATTAATTCATTCAGTTAAGTTCAAGAACTCATCCTCGAAAAGATACTACATACCTTGTTGCTGAATAACACTACAGTTACCTTCCCAGTACTCCCCTTGGCCATCTGTGTCTGTGGTGATATTCAACGATGAGGTATGCAGCACTTTTTCTAGAATGAGTTTGTGAACTTAACTGTCAGACCTTATACAACAACTCTGAGGGCCACTCCAGAAAATGTTCCAAAATTGCTTTGAAGTTTGGACTAGCACTGGCATCAGTGATAGCTTCCCAAGGGGGAAGGACCTTGGAGGTGACCAAGTGATATTAAGAAGTGGGGTGTTTGTGGGGGTGGCGATTGTGACTCAGTGGATAGTGCGCTGGCCCCATACACAGAGGGTGGCAGGTTCAAACCCAGCTCCAGCCAGGTAAAACAGCAGTGACGACTACAACAACAACAAAAAAAGCTGGGTGCTGTGGTGGGCGCCTATAGTCCCAGGTACTAGGGAGGCTGGGGCAAGAGAATTGCTTAAGCCCAAGAGTTGGAGATTGCTGTGAGCTGTGACACCATAGCACTCTACGGAAGGCAACAAAAGGGAGATTTTGTCTCAAAAAAAAAAAAAGTGAGATGTGTAGCACGTTTTCAAGGATGGGTTCATGAACTTAATTGTCTGACCTTGTATACAGCAGAACCTCTGTAAGGTGACCACCCACAGGACTATAATACTGATCAACACACAGAGCTGATCACCATAAGGAACTGGGCCTACTGTTCTGATATGCACATGCGATGCATGTCCAGTCCATGAAAATTAGGTCAGCTTAAGGAGCTGGTCAGTGTAGGGAGGTGGGTAGCTATGGAGGGTTTACGTATATATTTTTTAATGTTTTAGCCACTGGTCCATCTTGGATTCCTGCTGCGTGGTCTTGGCTTCATGGCTGAGACTAGGGGCCTCCTCTCTGCCTCACTGCTGACATGAGGGCAGAGAGACTAAGAACCAGGGGTTTCTACTTCTTCTTCTGCTCACGTTTCAGTGGCCAGCACCAGTCCCATGGTCACACTGCATGTCACAGAGCAGGGACAAGTACTCCTCCTGTACAGAGGGGTACTGTGTACTCTTGAGCAATAATACATTTTCCAGAGATATCAGTTCATTCTGGGCAAATGTTAGTTAAGTGACGCGTATTCAGTCTTGTCTCTGCTCAGGAGGAACTGATGAGCCAAAGACACAGCTCCTGAGTGAGCCCTGCAGCTGCACAGCTGTGCAGGGCGTGTAGGCAGCGGGGTGAGCCAAGGGAGCGGCCCTGTTATTGACACCACAGCAGAGACTTGCAGCATCCACCAGCTCTGGTCCACACTGAACAGAGCTGATTTTCCCCAGTAACTAGCTGCTCAGCTGCCATGTTGGGAGCTGAAAACTCCTCTCTCCCTAGTTTAGAGCTGGTTTGGGGAGCCAATGTCCAGATATTAGACCATAAAACAGGACAGGTTTTTTTTTGCAGTTTTTGGCTGGAGCAGGTTTGAACCTGCCACCAAAGGAGTAGGACGCTGGCCCCATCTACCAAAGGTGGCGGGTTCAAACCTGCCCCGGGCAAAAACTGCAAAAAAAAAAATCCCCCAGTCAAGGATAGCCACCTTACCACTTGCAGGTTTATACGACGGCACATTCACACTAACCCTGACCTTATGTGTTCCCTGTATCAATCTTGGTTCAATACAGGATATAGAAAACACCCTGAATCTGCTGAGAACAGGGGAATTTAACACAAGGTGTAGTGTGGAAAGGCTGCAGGAGCACAGATGGGGGCGGCCATCTGAGTTCCCACATCCACGAGGCTGGTGTTGACAGACAGTGGACTGTGGAGTCTGGCTGCCGTTCATCCTCTTGTTTTCCAGAGCCTTCTTGAACAGCCACACAGCTGAAGAAAGAGAGTGTCTTCCTCTTCGGTGCCTTGCAAATCTTCCATAATTGGCTTTCATTCTCAAAACTAAATTGCAGGGGGCGGCGCTTGTGGCTCAAAGGAGTAGGGTGCTGGCCCCATATGCCAGAGGTGGTGGGTTCAAACCCAGCCCTGGCCCAAAACTGCAAAAAACAAACAAACAAACAAAAACCTAAATTGCCTCCTGGACTCTTGCTACAAAGGTGACTGGGAATTATAGTTTTGACACTCCTGGGCCCTGCAATACCAGGCAGTGAGAAAACTGAGGTAGGAAACTGATGTTACCTGCAACATCAGTCTCTAAGCCCCATGATTCAAAACTATTCAACCTGTCCCTGTTAAGACAATGGGTCCCCTTTCCAAAATGTCTGACTGTAGCCACCTCTCCTCCCATTCCTGGTTCGAGTGAGTCTCTGCTCCACAGTTCCTATTCCAATTGCCTTCCTATTCCAATCCTAGGCTTGCTGTCATTCTTTCTTGCCTGTCCTCTGCCTGAGGCCTGAAGTCTGACACGGTCTCTTCTGCAGTGTTACTTGTCATAATCAGGAAAAGAACCCACTGCACTGAGATTTTCAAACACCAGTGCCCACTTCCCAAGCTCGTTTTCTTTCTTTCTTTTTTTTTTTTTTTTTGAGACATACTCTTACTATGGTGCCCTTGGTAGAGTGCCAAGTGCAGTGGTGTCACAGCTCACAGCAACCTCTAACTCTTGGGCTTAAGCGATTCTTCCACCTCAGCCTCCCAAGTAGCTGGGACTATAGGCACCTGCCACAAGCCCGGCTATTTTGTTGTTGTTGTTGTTGTTGTTGTTGCAGTTGTTGTTGTTTAGCTGGCTCAGGCCTAGTTCGAACCCACTAGCCTTGGCACATGTGGCCAGCACAGTAACCACTGTGCTATGGGCACCCAGCCCCAAGTTCATTTTCATTGAGAGTCACACCCACTGCCATGGCTGCAAAGGGAGACAATGTCCCTGCTAGAGCTTAGTAGGATGGAGCACCGAGGGACAGCAGGGGCTTCAGCCTCACCATCAAAAACTAAAAAGCATAAAACTGATGGGAACATTGTTAGGAAAATATGGGATTTTATAAAACCAAAGCGTTTAGACTTTTTTTTTTTTCTTGAGACAGTCTCACTCTGTTCCCATGAGTAGAGTACCATGGTGTCATAGCTCACAGCAACTTCAGAGTCCTGGGCTCAAGTGGTCCTCCTGCTTCACCCTCCCAAGTAGCTGGGACTACAGGTTCCCACCACACACCCAGCTAGTTTTTCTATTTTTAGTAGTGATGAGGTCTCACTCTTGTTCAAGATGGTCTTGACCTCTTGAACTCAAGCAATCCTCCTGCTAACAATGCTAGGATTACAGGCATGAGCAACCACACCTGGCCTTTAGACTTCTTAATCTATAAGCAGTACATTTCCCATTGCAACCCACACATGTATGAAAAGAATTGTGAAAGAATACTTATCCTTCTGATATTTTCTATTCTATTTCTTTCTTTCTTTTCTTTTTTTTTTTTTTTGTAGAGACAGAGTCTCACTTTACCGCCCTCGGTAGAGTGCCATGACATCACAGGACTCACAGCAACCTCCAGCTCTTGTGCTTATGCGATTCTCTTGCCTCAGCCTCCCAAGCAGCTGGCTCTACAGGCGCCCACCACAACGCCTGGCTATTTTTTGGTTGCAGTTTGGCCGGGGCTGGGTTCGAACCCGCCACCCTCGGTATATGGAGCCCGGGCCCTACTCACTGAGCCAAAGGCACAGCCCTATTCTATTTCTTCTTTTTTTTTTTTTTTTTTTTTTTTTTTTTTATTGTTGGGGATTCATTGAGGGTACAATAAGCCAGGTTACACTGATTGCAATTGTTAGGTAAAGTCCCTCTTGCAATCATGTCTTGCCCCCATAAAGTGTGACATACACCAAGGCCCCACCCACCTCCCTTCTTCCCTCTTTCTGTTTCCCCCCCCATAACCATAATTGTCATTAATTGTCCTCATATCAAAATTGAGTACATAGGATTCATGCTTCTCCATTCTTGTGATGCTTTACTAAGAATAATATCTTCCACGTCCATCCAGGTTAATACGAAGGATGTAAAGTCTCCATTTTTTTTAATGGCTGAATAGTATTCCATGGTATACATATACCACAGCTTGTTAATCCATTCCTGGGTTGGTGGGCATTTAGGCTGTTTCCACATTTTGGCGACTGTAAATTCAGCTGCAATAAACAGTCTAGTACAAGTGTCCTTATGATAAAAGGATTTCTTTCCTTCTGGGTAGATGCCCAGTAATGGGATTGCAGGATCAAATGGGAGGTCTAGCTTGAGTGCTTTGAGGATTCTCCATACTTCCTTCCAGAAAGGTTGTACTAGCTTGCAGTCCCACCAGCAGTGTAAAAGTGTTCCCTTCTCTCCACATCCACGCCAGCATCTGCAGTTTTGAGATTTTGTGATGTGGGCCATTCTCACTGGGGTTAGATGATATCTCAGGGTTGTTTTGATTTGCATTTCTCTAATATATAGAGATGATGAACATTTTTTCATGTGTTTGTTAGCCATTCGTCTGTCGTCTTTAGAGAAAGTTCTATTCATGTCTCTTGCCCATTGATATAAGGGATTGTTGGCTTTTTTCATGTGGATTAATTTGAGTTCTCTATAGATCCTAGTTATCAAGCTTTTGTCTGATTGAAAATATGCAAATATCCTTTCCCATTGTGTAGGTTGTCTCTTTGCTTTGGTTACTGTCTCCTTAGCTGTACAGAAGCTTTTCAGTTTAATGAAGTCCCATTTGTTTATTTTTGTTGTTGTTGCAATTGCCATGGCAGTCTTCTTCATGAAGTCTTTCCCCAGGCCAATATCTTCCAGTGTTTTTCCTATGCTTTCTTGGAGGATTTTTATTGTTTCATGCCTTAAGTTTAAGTCCTTTATCCATCTTGAATCAATTTTTGTGAGTGGGGAAAGGTGTGGGTCCAGTTTCAGTCTTTTACATGTAGACATCCAGTTCTCCCAACACCATTTATTGAATAGGGAGTCTTTCCCCCAAGGTATGTTCTTGTTTGGTTTATCAAAGATTAGGTGGTTGTAAGATGTTAGTTTCATTTCTTGGTTTTCCATTCGATTCCAAGTGTCTATGTCTCTGTTTTTGTGCCAGTACCATGCTGTCTTGAGCACTATGGCTTTGTAGTACAGACTAAAATCTGGTATGCTGATGCCCCCAGCTTTATTTTTATTACAGAGAACTGCCTTAGCTATACGGGGTTTTTTCCAGTTCCATACAAAACGCAGAATCATTTTTTCCAAATCTTGAAAGTATGATGTTGATATTTTGATAGGAATGGCATTGAATAGGTAGATTGCTTTGGGAAGTATGGACATTTTAACAATGTTGATTCTTCCCATCCATGAGCATGGTATGTTCTTCCATTTGTTAATATCCTCTGCTATTTCCTTTCTGAGGATTTCATAGTTTTCTTTATACAGGTCCTTCACCTCCTTCGTTAGGTATATTCCTAGGTATTTGATTTTCTTTGAGACTATGGTGAAGGGAGTTGTGTCCTTAATTAGCTTCTCATCTTGACTGTTATTGGTGTACACAAAGGCTACTGACTTGTGGACATTGATTTTATATCCTGAAACATTACTGTATTTTTTGATGACTTCTAGGAGTCTTGTGGTTGAGTCTTTGGGGTTCTCTAAGTATAAGATCATGTCGTCAGCAAAGAGGGAGAGTTTGACCTCCTCTGCTCCCATTTGGATTCCCTTTATTTCCTTGTCTTGCCTAATTGCATTGGCTAGAACTTCCAGCACTATGTTGAATAGTAAAGGTGACAGAGGACAACCTTGTCTGGTTCCAGTTCTAAGAGGAAAAGCTTTCAGTTTTACTCCATTCAGTAAAATATTGGCTGTGGGTTTGTCATAGATAGCTTCAATCAGTTTTAGAAATGTGCCACCTATGCCTATACTCTTCAGAGTTCTAATTAGAAAAGGATGCTGGATTTTATCAAATGCTTTTTCTGCATCTATTGAGAGGATCATGTGATCTTTATTTTTGCCTCTGTTAATATGGTGGATAACGTTTATGGACTTGCGTATGTTAAACCAGCCTTGCATCCCTGGGATGAAGCCTACTTGATCATGATGAATGACTTTTTTGATGATAAGCTGTAATCTATTGGCTAGGATTTTGTTGAGAATTTTTGCGTCTATGTTCATGAGTGAGATTGGTCTGAAATTCTCCTTTTTGTTTGGGTCTTTTCCTGGTTTTGGTATCAGGGTGATGTTTGCTTCATAGAATGTGTTGGGGAAGATTCCTTCTTCCTCAACTTTCTGGAATAATTTCTGCAGTACAGGAATAAGCTCTTCCTTGAAGGTTTGATAGAATTCTGGAGTGAAGCCATCTGGACCAGGGCATTTTTTGGTTGGAAGCTTTTTTATTGTTTCTTTGATCTCAGTGCTTGAAATTGGTCTGTTCAGGAGCTCTATTTCTTCCTGGCTGAGTCTAGGGAGAGGGTGTGATTCCAAATATTGATCCATTTCTTTCACATTGTCAAATTTCTGGGCATAGAGTTTCTGGTAGTATTCAGAGATGATCTCTTGTATCTCTGTGGGATCAGTTGTTATTTCCCCTTTATCATTTCTGATTGAGGTTACTAGAGATTTTACTTTTCTATTCCTCGTTAGTCTGGCCAATGGTTTATCTATTTTATTTATTTTTTCAAAAAACCAACTCCTTGTTTCATTAATTTTCTGAATGATTCTTTTGTTTTCAATTTCATTGATCTCTGATTTGATTTTGGATATTTCTTTTCTTCTACTGAGTTTAGGCTTAGATTGTTCTTCTTTTTCCAATTCCATAAGATCTCTTGTGAGATTGTTGATGTGCTCTCTTTCAGTTTTTCGAATGTAGGCATCTAAAGCGATGAATTTTCCTCTCAAAACTGCTTTTGCAGTATCCCACAGGTTTTGGTAGCTTGTGTCTTCATTGTTGTTATGCTCAAGGAAGTTAATGATTTCCTGTTTTATTTCTTCCTGCACCCATCTGTTATTCAACAGAAGATTGTTTAGTTTCCATGCCTTTGGGTGGGGTCGAGCATTTTTGTTAGAGTTGAGTTCCACCTTTAGTGCCTTATGGTCTGAGAAGATACAAGGTAAAATTTCAATTCTTTTGATTCTGTTGATATTTGTTTTGTGTCCCAGGATATGATCAATTTTGGAGAATGTTCCATGGGGTGATGAGAAGAATGTATATTCTTTATCTTTGGGGTGGAGTGTTCTATATGCGTCTATCAAGCACAGTTGTTCTAGAGTCTCATTTAAGTCTCTTATATCCTTGTTTAATTTCTGTTTAGAGGATCTGTCCAGCTCTGTAAGAGGAGTGTTAAAGTCCCCTGTTATGATGGTATTATCAGATATCATATTGCTCAGACTGAGTAAGGTCTGCTTCAAGAATCTGGGAGCATTTAAATTGGGTGCATAAATATTTAGAATTGAAATGTCTTCTTGTTGTATTTTTCCCTTGACCAATATAAAGTGACCATCTTTGTCTTTTTTGACTTTAGTTGCTTTAAATCCACATGTGTCTGAAAATAAGATTGCAACTCCTCTTTTCTTCTGAATTCCATTTGCCTGAAAAATTGTCTTCCAACCCTTGACTCGGAGCTTTAATTTGTCTTTTGAAGCCAGGTGTGTTTCTTGCAGACAGCAAATGGATGGCTTGTGTTTTTTAATCCAGTCAACCAATCTATGTCTCTTCAGTGGGGAATTCAAGCCATTAACATTTATTGAGATAATTGACAAGTGTGGTAGTATTCTATTCGTCTTATTTTGTGAGAGTCCATTCCTTAGTTTTATCTTTTGCATCAGTGTGGAGGTTAGGTTCTGTCCTTTAATTTCTGAGTTCTTACTTTCCTGCTGATCCATTGTGGTGGTCAGTGTGCAGAACAGGTTGAAGTATTTCCTGTAGAGCTGGTCTTGTTGTGGTGAATTTCCTCAATGTTTGTATATCCGTAAATGATTTGATTTCTCCGTCAATTTTGAAGCTTAGCTTAGCAGGGTACAGAATTCTGGGCTGAAAATTGTTCTGTTTAAGTAGATTAAAGGTAGATGACCATTGTCTTCTTGCTTGGAAAGTTTCATTAGAGAAGTCTGCGGTCAATCTGATGGATTTGCCCCTGTAGGTCAACTGGCGCTTACTCCTGGCAGCTTGCAGAATCTTTTCTTTGGTCTTGACTTTGGACAGGTTCATCACAATGTGTCTTGGAGAAGCTCGGTTAGAGTTGAGGCGACCTGGGGTCCGATATCCCTCTGAAAGCAGTGTGTCGGAATCTTTGGTGATATTTGGGAAATTTTCTTTTATAATATTCTCTAGTATGGCTTCCATTCCTCTGGGGCATTCTTCTTCCCCTTCTGGAATTCCTATAACTCGTATGTTGGAACGCTTCATAAAGTCCCATAATTCTGACAGTGAACGTTCTGCTTTCTCTCTCTTCTTTTCTGCCTCTTTTACTATCTGAGTTATCTCAAAAACTTTGTCTTCTACCTCTGAAATTCTTTCTTCTGCATGGTCTAACCTGTTGCTGATACTTTCCATTGCATCTTTAAGTTCCCTGATTGACTGTTTCATTTCCTTCAGCTCTGCTATATCCTTTTTATATTCTTCATATCGTTCATCTCTTATTTGATTCTGTTTTTGAATTTCCTTTTGGTTATTTTCCACTTTATTAACAGTTTCCTTCATTGTTTCCATCATTTCCTTCATTGTTTTCAACATGTGTATTCTAAATTCCCTTTCTGTCATTCCTAACATTTCTGTATAGGTGGAATCCTCTGCAGTAGCTACCTCATGGTCCCTTGGCGGGGTAGTTCTGGACTGGTTCTTCATGTTGCCTAGAGTTTTCTGCTGATTCTTCCTCATGGGTGATTTCTTTTATCTGTTTACTTGCCCTAGTTTTCCTTTCAATTCCTCTTGCTCTTTAAGTTCTTGTGCCTGTGGACTAAGGGTTACAGGACCAGAAGGGTGAGAAGGTTTAAGAGCAAAAAAGCGATGAAAAAATGAGGACCGAGTGATAAGAAAAAAAAAAAAATGAAAAAAAAGAAAAATAGAGAAAGGAGAGTGGTTGGGTGAAAGGAATATTGACAAAAAGAAGAGAGGCACAGAAAGAGGGAGACAGAGCAATATAGGTGTACAGTAGGGTACTTTGATACAACCTTAAAAAAAAAAAAACACCTTCTGGGGGTGCCAAGTGGGGTGGTTCCCTTGAGGTCAGCAGCTCTTTGCTAACCTGATCAGACACAGAACCCCACCTCCACCAAGTAGAGAGGAAAGACAAAAATGCTATAAATCAAACCAAAACAAGCAAACAGAATACTTTACGGGATAAAATTGGCTGGAAAAACCAAATAATAGTGGTAGAAACACTAACAAAAATGAAGTTCTGATTATTGAAATAGGCAGCAATGGGAAATTATAATTAAACTAGAAAAATTGAGAAAGAAAAAGGATCTGTATGGAAAAGGTTGAACTTAAAAAACAAAACAACAATCTAGAACGTCAAAATAAACAAAAAAAACAACCAAACCAAAAAAAAAAACCAAACAAACAAACAAAAAAAAACACACATGCAACCAAAAACAAAGCAGTATGTATATGGAATTGAATATTGTCTGGGCAACACGTGGTCTTCTGGGGTATGAGATGTTAATCACAGTTCTGATACGACTGGAGGCTGCTAGTTTCTCGAACCCCAGCAGGTAGACACCCTAAATCTCTCTTCAGCCCACTTAAAAGGCACTTTGAACTTGTTCACTTACTGAGCAGAAGCTTTCTCAGGGAAGTGCTTGTTGCTGGAATCACTGCTGAAGTGGCTATCCACTTACCCTGTGTGTCAAAACTGGTCTCCCTCTGCCCCCGAGGGTTAGGGCTGCAAGGCGGCTCAGACCCCGCCCTTAGGCTACTTGGTCGCTGGGTTACCAGCTCCCACCCAATTCCAGCTCTGCGACCCTGAGGGCGGAGCTTGCCAGGGCAGATCGCTCACAATGTCTGCCTGTGACCCAGAGCCAAACTCTATTAGCTCCGTCTGGCTCAGCGGCTCAGACTGGGGCCCTAGACAAAGGCCAAAGTTCTCCGCACTCCCGCTCAGGCTCTCCCCAAGGCAGTTCAGCTGAGTGCCAAGTCCAAAGACACCAAAACAGTTCACAGGTAAGGCCTTTCTGGTTTGCAGTCTCGCTGCTACTGAACTTACAGTTGTGGGCGGGTTTAGGCGGATTGAACACACGCGACCACTTGCCGGTTTTCCACTGTTTTAGTCCTCCTCTTGGGGTCCAGAAGTCTCTCGCTGACTCCCTGTATCCTCTCAGGGGTGATGCTAGGCAGATCCCACCAGCCAGAGATGCCTGGAGTCCTATATCCCCAGACTCACGGTGCCCAGATGCAAGGAAGCTGTTACTCGGCTGCCATCTTGCTCCACCCCCCCCTATTCTATTTCTTTATTTTTGAGACAGTGTCTCAGTCACCCTGGGTAGAGTGCCCTGACATCATAGCTACCAGCAACCTTAAATTCTTGGGCTCAAGTGATTGCCTCAGCCTCCTGAGTAGCTGGGATTACAAGTACCCGCCAATAATCCCTATTTTTGAAGACAGGGTCTTGCTTTTGCTCAGGCTGGTCCTGAACTCCTGAGCTCAAGCAATCCACCTGCCACAGCCTCCCAGAGTGCTAGGATTACAGGTGTGAGCCACTGCCTGTAGTCTATTTTCTATTCTATGTAATTTTTAAAATGTTAGTCAAATCCCACATTACTGATGTCAGGAGTTACTGGCAGTTGACAACCTGCAGTTTGAAAAACACTGCTCTAGACCAGGCCTGGTGGCTCACACCTATAATCCTAGCACTCTGGGAGGTGTAGACAGGTGAATTGCATGAGACCAGCCTGAGCCAGAGTGAGACCCTGTCTCTAAAAATATCCAGGCGTTGAGTTGGGTGCCTGTAGTCACAGCTACTCAGGAGGCTGAGACCAGAGAATTACTTGAGCCCAAGAGTTTGAGGTTTCTGTGACCTATGATGGTACAGCACTTTAATGAGGGTGACAAAGGGAGACTGTATCAAAAACAACAAAAACTGCTCTAATAAACAGGCTACCAGTATGATGTAAAAACCAGCATTAGTAGCACATTGTCACACTACTAACATCGCTCTATGTATTTTGGTGTGTGTTACTGTCATTTCAATTAAAATCTTAAATCACCACAGGCCATGATACCAACTCTACTTACTTAGTATTTCAGTGAATACTTAAAAAAATTGCTTGTATTGAATTCATCTTAACTTCCAATTTGGTGATGATTTGTGAGAGCAGCACGTGTGGGTGACCAAGTTGTCATTACCAAATTAGGAGGCATTTTCCAAGATTTCAACACACATTTTGGGTTGATGAAGTGAATCAGTATAATCATGTAATGGAGGTTGTCCACTCTCCCTGTTAAATAAATAACAGTAGTTCCAAAAATGGAAGCCATATAGGGATAGAAAATGAATTGTGAACGCTGGCAAGAAAGTTCTGCCTTCTACAATGGATTTAGATGTAGTAAACACGCATGTAGTCTGTCACTAAGGCCACCGCACAAGACACCAGGGACATGGCCCCGCCCTCCCCACCCTTGACCCAGGAGGGCAGAGCGCTCCGTAAAACGCAGCAGCCCAAAGCAAAACGCAGCCTGAACCCCGCGCAGAGCCAGGACGCCTGGGGCTTTATTCATTTCCTTTCCCCAAGCTCCATGTGGCGCACAGGAAGCTTCGTGTTCCTTTAGCTTGGAAAGTGGAAGAAGATAGAAGCGAATCCACGTCTCCAAAGTGAGCAGAGACTGCGCCGCCACGTGTCGCCACCCAGCTCCTGGCGGCGCTCTGGGGGCCCAGGAAGAATCCACCAGCTCCGGGCCAGGGCGCCGCTGGGCTCGTTAAGGAAGAACAAGAGGAGGAGGGGCCGCACCCTGGCTTGTTAAGGAAGAACAAGAGGCCAAGTGGGGCCCGCACCCCTTTTTCCCAGTCCCTGCGCCCCATCTTTCAAGCCCAGGACAGCGCTGAGGACGAGGGACAGTCCCCTTCCCGGGAATCAAGAAAACCAGCAACTCCAGGCATGGTGGCTGGTGCCTGTAGTCCCAGCTATTCCTGAAGCTGAGGCAAGATTATCACTTGAGCCCGGGAGTTTGTGGTTGCCGTGAACTATGCTGGCGCCGGTAGCTTTGCGGGTCTGAATCCAGCCTGGGACTGCCAAATAACAATGACAACTGCAACCAAAAAATAGCGGGGTGCAGTGGCGGGGGCCTGTTGTCCCAGCTACTTGGGAGGCTGAGGCAAGAGAATCGCGTAAGCCCAAAAGTTGGAGGTTGCTGTGAGCTGTGACAGCCATGGCAATCTCTTTACCCAGGGCGGCAACTTCAGACTGTGTGTCAAAAAGAAAAGAATTTGGAAAAGTTATTTTTCTGAGCTTCAGTTTTTGAATCTGTGAAGTAAGGTTTAAAACAATGCCTATCGTTGTGAGGATTAAATGAAAAGTAGAAGTAAGTCTTTTGTAAGCTAATAAATGCATACCCCTATTTCAACATGGCCACATATTTTCTCTTTCTTTCTTTTTCTTTCTTTTTTTTTTGAGACACAGTCTCACTTTCTTTCTTTCTTTTTTTTTTTTGGACACAGTCTCACTTTGTCACCCTTGGTAGAGTACCATGGCATCACAGCTCACAGCAACCTCAAATTCTTGGGCTCAAGCGATTCTCTTGCCTCAGCCTCCCAAGTAGCTGGGACTACAGGTGCCTGCCACAGTGCCTGGCTATTTTTAGAGACCAGTTCTATTTTAGAGCCTGTTCTCCCTCTGGCTCAAGCTGGTCTCAAACCTGTGAGCTCAGGTAATTCACCCACCTTGGCCTTCCAGAGTGCCGGGATTATAGGCATGAGCCACCAGGCCCAGCCAGCCACACACTCTCATATGTGCACTTGGAGTGCTCCTATTATACTCATCCATGTGTCTCTGTTTTCCTTCCTGCGTGTTGCGTGACCAGAGACGCGAACGAACAGCAGCTTTGCCGTGGGTGTAAACTGGCTCCTGTAATTATTAAGTCAAGAAACAGACTACATGGGATGGGATGGCGTGTAGCGAAGTTCTTTATTTAGGGGTTTGATTTTATACCTTTCTAGTCACATACACACTTAATCTATTATCTGTTAATTTCACCATTACCTCAATTTTCCTATCTGGAATCAACTTGAAAGGAAATATCCTGTTAACCACATCAACTCAATCACTTTAGCAGTAAACATCTTCTTCTAGACACTGACTAATCTCTGGGAAGGTGTCTAAACAAAATCATAAAGAAGAAAGTAGCCACAGGGGAACAGAGTTAATGGAAGAATTTCTTCAAGTGTTCACTCATTTTACTCAGTATGAAGTAACAACTGTGTGTTTTCCTCAGGGTAGAGCACCTATAGACCTCTGACAATATGTTGTTAACATACGTCAACCCTCTAGCCTGTATCTCTAAGGAAGGGCAGCATGACCTTTGATCTCAGGCTTCATGGGGTGCACAGCTTCAGAGAATGGGCTTGTGGAATTTTTAATTCCAGGCAAGCCAACTCTGCATGTGTCCCAGGGGGGCCCAGGTCCCTTAAGCCTCTGGAAAAATAGCAAGTCATTTTAAACTCACACTGAGTTCACTTTGTGTGCTTGATGTAGGATATGTTTATTTCTAAATATTATCCTACACTGCGTGGTTGCATGGATAATCAGTTTCTAAACCACTATCTCTAGATTCCATCCTTTATTTTTAAAGGCATGCTGGAAGGGGCAGTGCCTGTGGCTCAAGGAGTAGGGCGCTGGTCCCATATGCCAGAGGTGGCGGGTTCAAACCCAGCCTCAGCCAAAAAAAAAAAAGGCATACTGGAATATGTGAAAAGATAATTTTTTTTTTTATTAAATCATAGCTGTGTACATTAATGCGATCATGGGGCACCATACACTGGTTTTATAGACCATTTGACATTTTTTCATCACACTGGTTATCATAGCCTTTCTGGCATTTTCTTAGTCATTGTATTAAGACATTTATATTCTACATTTACTAAGTTTCACATGTGCCCTTGTAAAATGCAAGATAATTACTTTTTGATGACTAGTCCAGGTTCTACATAAAGCAGTCTGTGGAAAGTCATTGAATCCATATGTTTAAATGGAGACTCGATGCAAATTATAAGGCATTGAATGGGTAATAATAACCTATTATCATTTTCACTATGATTATTATTATACCTTCCTGCAAAAATGGCAAGGCACTTTATCCCCAGTTTTTTCATTTTTGTTATTAGCCACTTGAGGCATAGTTCTCCCCCTCTTGCATGTATACACATTGAAGTCCAGGGCATTCATTTAACTTAACCCTTCCAAAGATGCAAAAAGGGGGAGACCAGATCCTAAGATGCCCTTTCTCCTGTCTTCTTTTTCTTCCCCCATGGGCCAGAGTAGAAATTTTGTAGAGAATAGGTGATTAGTAGAAAGAATCAGAGCAGATCAATACATAGGAAGTAAACTGATGGGTGCTTATTTATTTATTTATTTATTTTTACAACAGAATCTTTTTGTTGCCCTTTGTAGAGTTGCATGGTGTCATAGCTCACAGCAACCTCAAACTCTTGGGCTGAAGCAATTCTTTTGCCTCAGCCTCCCAAGTAGCTAGGACAATAGCCACCCAACACAACAATGTCTAGTTTTTCTATTTTTAGTAGAGATGGGGTCTCACTCTTTCTCAGGCTGGTCTGGAACTCCTGACCTCAAGCAATCCACCTGCTTTGGCCTCCCAATGGGTGCTTATTTATAAGATAAAGCTTTAATTGCCACAGGCATTTTCTCACTGTACATTTGCTTTAAATGTGGAATGCACTATTTTACTGTGAATAGAGAGAGAAGTTGCTGGGTTTCTTTGTTGTTGGTTGTTGTTGTTGAGACAGTCTCACTCTGTCACCCTGGTAGAGTGCCAGGACATTGTAGTTCACAGCAACCTCAGACTCCTGGGTTCAAGCGATCCTTGATCCTTTAGTATGATATCTCATTTAATCCTCATCACCACTTCATAAGGTAATTATTATGATTAAGTATTGTCCAGCGAGTAGGTTTCATACAATAAGACATCCAAACCAGGACCCTAGGGTTACTTTTAAGAGCAATGGTGGGAGAGCACTTCCTGTGGTGAAATTTAGGTCATCACCTGGACTTACATGTAGATGGCCACTTGTCCACCTCCAGTTGGCTGAATTCTCAGCTCCCTCCTTGCTCTGTTCCTACCTATGACAACTTTCCAGAGTGGCTCTCAGGGCTGGACAGCCCTTCTCTACATTCCCTATGCCCCTGCTGAGGGACACACCCTCAGACCTGGTGCTACTGGGGTTCTCTTAGCCCCCAAGCTTGAAGGTGATAAAGGAAAGGACTACTTCAGTAGAGAAACTGCCTGTTCTATTACAAATCCAAGGAAAACACATCAGCACTGTTGCTCTGAAACACTTTCTATTCAAGCCAGGTAGCATCATTCAGGCTAGTTAAGTTCAACCAGGGCCATGCGAATTGTCAACATGGAAGACAGTTCTTTGAGTTAACATCTCACGTTAAGAAAGCAGTCCCTGGAAACAAGCAAAAACAGCTTTACTAAGATTTTTTTTTTTTTTTGGAGACAGAGTCTTAACTCTGTCACCCAGTCCAGAGAGGCTTCAGTCTCACCATCAAACATTGAAAAGCGTGAAACTGATGAGAACATTGTTAGGGAAATATGGGATTTTCTAAAACCATAGCGTTTAGACTTTTTTTTTTCTTGAGATAGAGTCTCACTCTGTTCCCATGAGTAGAGTGCCATAGTGTCATAGTTCACAGCAACCTCAAATTGTTGGGCTCAAGTGATCCTCCTGCCTCAGCCTCCCAAATAGCTGGGACTATGGGTGCCCATCACCACACCTGGCTAGTTTTTCTAATTTTAGTAGAGACAGGGTCTGGCTCTTCCTCAGGCTAGTCTTGAACTTCTGAGCCCCAAGGGATCCTCCTGCCTTGGCCTCCCAGAGTGCTGTGATTACAGGTGTGAGCCCTGTGGCCCTGCCTTTAAAAGCCCTTTCCAAATTTAACATTCTCTGAGTACTTAGTAGGAGAAGGAGTGGGTTCTAGTGTTGGCTCCGCTACTTCCATCTGGCATGCGTAAGGGGCTCATTGAACATTGAAACATACAGTATCAGAGAACATGGGAAAAGAAATCAGATTTATGGGCCAATCACCTATGTTAAAAAATAATAATGTATATGTGTGTATATATGTTACATATGTGCACACATAGAGAGGGAAAGATCTACATACACAGAAGTATTATAGATCTTGAGAAAATGATCAAGATATGCAGCAAGTAGATGGCAAAGCCAGGTCTAAAGTCAAGGTTTTCCAACTGTAGGTCAGGTAATTCCCCTAATGGCCTCTGTATAAGTCATGCCTGTCACCAGAATGCTGGAAGATTTGATAAAATTAATGTTTAATCAGCTCTGTGTGTGGTGTGTTTCCTTTCCCCACCATCATCAATATGGCTCAAAAAAAGCCACATGTTCTGGCGACAGCATGGATCTGCTTTAAAATGGGAGCCCTATGAATTCAACCCCGCCTCAAATACTAACTCTCCATGTAAATTCACTGGAGGATAATATCCTCAGATCATTTTTCAGAGGTGGCAAAAGCAGTCCATTTTCCTTCAAAAGGCTAAAAGAGAGAAGAGTATCTGGCTTGTCTTTCCACTGAGGGTGATATGGGGTAGGAAGGCACGGCCCCAGCTCCATCTTAGCTGAGTGCTCTGGTAAAATGACTTCAGATCTCAGCTCATCTTCAGGATAATTGTAATGTTAAACTAGGTCACTTAAAGGTGATTTCACCTGGAGAAATTCCTGAAGCAAAGTGCCTGAACTTTGGCTCAGTGCCTGTAGCTCAGTGGTTTTAACCTGGCCTGGGTCAACTAAACAACAATGACAATAATAACAAAAAAATAGACAGGCGTTCTTGTGGGGTGCCTGTAGTCTCAGCTACTTGGGAGGCTGAGGCAAGAGAATCACTTAAGCCCATGAGTTTTAGGTTGCTGTGAACTGTGATGCCACAGCCCTCTACGAAGGGCAACATATGCTGGGATTACAGGCAAGAGATACCACACCTGGCTCTACTTAAACTTTTAGGGAACTGTCTTCCGGCTTTCTCTGCTAGGTAACTTTTAAAAACTGGGATAACTTGCTGGGCACCCATAGCTCAGTGGTTAGGGTGCCAGCCACATGTCCAGGGCTGGTGGGTTTGATCCCAGCCTGGGCCTGCTAAACCAAAAAAAAAAGCCAGGCCCTGTGGCAGGTGCCTGTAGTCCCAGCTACTAGGGAGGCTGAGGCAAGAGAATCCCTTGAGCCCAAGAGTTTTAGGTTGCTGGGAGCTATGACGCCACGGCCCTCTACCAAGGGTAACAAAGGGAGACTCTGTCTCAATTAAAAAAGTGAAAACTGGGATCATTATTTACAACAGTGGTTCTCAACCTTCCAAATGCCACTGCCGCGATGTACTTCCATTGTTACAGCAATGTACTTCCATTGTTACAAAGGGGTCAGGATCCACAGGTTGAGAAGTACTGGTTTAGAATAATAGTACCACTAGTAGTAATAATAACAATAATAACATCAGTTAACAAGGAAGGGGACCTTTGCAACTTAATCTTGCTTAGACTGAAATTGGAAAAGTGGCTTCACAGGCTAATGCATTCAGCTGTCACTAAGTATCTAGTCAGTGTGCAAAGTGCTAAGGCCTGGGGATCCCACTGGCATATCTTGACCGTATTAAGAAAGCAAAAAGTCCAGGTGTGGTGGCTTGCACCTGTAATCCCAGCACTCTGGCAGGCTGAGGCAGGAGGATCCCTTGAGGTCAGGAGTTCAAGACCAGCCTGAGCAAGAGCAAGACTGTCTCTACTAAAAATACAAAAATTAGCGGGATGTGGTGGCAGGTGCCTATAATCCCAGCTACTCAGAAGGCTGAGGTAGGAGGATCACTTGAGCCCAGGAGTTTGGGGTTGCTGTGAGTTATCATGACACCATGGCACTCTACCCAGGGAAACAAAGTAAGGAGAGAGAAAAGAAAGAACAAGAAAATGTGCTTTTGCATGAAAATAGTATCATATAATGCCCAAAGTAATCTAGCCTCTCTGAATCTGATGAGTCTCTGGGGTCCAGGGCAAGTCCGGGTCTTTCCCTGCCGGGGCCCTCAGGCCTAGGTAACCTGAGCCCAAGGCTCCCTCCCATTTAAGGAGAAAAAAAGAAAAAGTGGGGGCTGGGGGACTCGACAGAAAGGAAAAGAGACAAATCTTGAATAACATATTTTGGCAGGCTAGGCTTCCAGAGGCCTTCGGTGACAACCATATGTGCTCCACATTGAGCAAACATCAGCAACCCTCTTTGATGTTTTTCGGAACGCAAAGGCCTGATTCTTTACCAAAGTGGGCCCGAGCGCTACAGACATTGACACAATGAAGCCAGAACGGGATGGCCGGCTCCAAGCACCATCCGTTAGGGTCAGGATGAGCCCGGGTAGCTGGCTGATGATCCCGCTCAGGACCCCGCCGGTCTGGATCTCCCAACACCTTAGCGCCAAATTCGGAAGGAAACACTTTCCCGATGGCCGGCGAAAAGCCCTCAGGTGTTTTCTGAGTCGCGGGAACGAGTCCGGGTTGGCTTTCGGAACAGGACACACCGTGCGGAGGTGGCGGGTGGGAGGGGTCTTATTGCGGGCAGAATTAGAAAGCGCTAGAAGATCCCCAGGACATTTGCACCGCAATCTCGGAAAGGGTCTTTCGCGCGCGGCTTGTAAATTCCTCCCTCTGCCTGCTTTTATCCACCGCCGGCCCAACCAGCAACTTGAAAACCGGGGACCTAAATGCACTCGAGGTCTCCACTAGAAAATTACCCCTTGCCTCCCAGGCGCGGGCTGCTAGGACCCGAACGCGGCTCCGGCTCTCAGACCTCGCGAGGCGTCGCAAGCGCCGGCCCACCAATGCAAGGTCCGGACTCTGGCTGCTTCCGGGTCTCGGCGAGCACTTCCGGGGTGTGCGCCACGCGGCTGTCATGGCGCCTGCGGGTAACCGCGAACAGTACAGGGGGAGAAGAGCGCCGAGATTAAACCCTCACCGCCTCGGCGGATGGTGACATCGGGGTGGGCTACACTGGGTCCCCAGCTAGCTGTGATCCATTCCCGGTGCCCAAGCACGTCAGCGGCTACTTTCGGCCGTCTCAAACAAGGGGTGTTCTCGCTGGGGGTTGGAACTCCCAGGGAAGCCGTCAAGCCGGGGGCGCCGCCTCGGCCTCCCCACCGCACCCGCGGTCTCGGGCGCTGAGGCACCGCCTGGGGTCCCTTCTGCCCAAAGTAGGTGCACGATGAGTGTCCTTTCCTTCTCCGGGCCCTTTGGACAGACTCTGGAGTCGGTCGAGGGGGACCAGCTCACCGCGGCCCGAGAGGGTCAAGAAAGGGCTAGAGTTGGGCAGAGGTCACAGGGATGTCCTGCCTCTGTCAGCCTGCTTAGCTGAGCCTGGACCTCTCGGTGCAGGAGTGATCAGGTGGCGTTGAGCGCCAGGTCGAAGGTGAGAGTGTGTCCTCCTGAGTTGCGTATGTGAGCCTGGGACAAACGGGACCAGCACAGGACACGCGCCCTCTTTTGCTCCACTTGCTCTAGAACAATTACTCCTTCTCTTTCGAGGCACCCTTTCTGCCAATCACGATCTGTTGTGGCAGCGCCTGTGTGCTCAGATCTTTGCCAGGCTCTCTGGGGGATGGGGAGCCCCACAGGCTGAGGCACCTGCGATCGAACCTGGCCCAAGACTTGGAATTGGCGTGTTAGTGAAAGGAAGGGAGGGCGCCCTTTAAAATCACTTCTTACACTGTTTTTTTTTTGTTTGTTTGTTTGTTTGTTTGTTTTCTGGAATGAATCAAAGGCACTAGAAGAAGAATATAGTATTTGAGAAGAATATAATATTGCACGGCTGGACTTTGTGCTAAGCTTCCTTTATCTGACCCTTCCTCAACCCGGCTTTCCCTCTGCGGGAGGAGATTTGGAATTCCCCTTATGGGTGCAGGGGAGGGGAATTTAGTGGGGAAATGGCCAGCCCAGGTAAGTATGGGAGCCACATGGCCTGGTGAAAGGAAAAAGGGGAAATCATCTCCAAATGTAACCAAGCAGGTGGAGGTGGGGGGGGATTCTAGCTGAAAAAGAGATGGGAATTCTGAATAATCCCAAAGGCAGCAGAATGGTTAGGTGGTAAGGTGTGAGAAACAGTCAACATTTGGAGCACAGGACTCAGAGATTTTAGCCAGCTGTTAGATAACTTCCTGATCTGCAATAAAGTTCATGTGACTTGAGAGGATGTTTCAGCTCTTTGGTTGCCTGGCTCTTTTCCTCTTTAAAAGCTGCAAGTTTAAGAGAATGTACTGGATCTCCATTGAATGGAGGTGCCGGCCAAATGTAGGTCCTGGGACCGCTCACTTAGACAAGGGCAGGATGGTTCCAATAACTCCTCAACTCTCACCTGCAAGGTGACACCAAGGCCTGTTTTCAGAGTAGAAATCCTGGCTTCTCCCATTCCAACCACCAACTTGTCCTTGACCCTTCCTAAACTCTCCAAACTAAATATTAAAAAAATAACTAAAGCTCTAAGGGTCTTGCAACAGCCGTGTACCTGGACTGTGATCATGCATAACTAGGGAAATACAGTAAAACTCCCATGGTTGACCACTTAAGTTGATCTAATTTTCATAGATGGGTCATGCACCACATGTAAGTATCAGTACCGTAGGCCTAGTTCCTTACGGTGACCACCTCCATGTGTTCACGTGTGTTACAGTCTGTTGGGTGGTCAGCTTACAGAGCTTCTGCTGTATATGCAAGATATTGAAACGGGAGTTGTGGTGCACAGCACCAGAAAGCAGGGCCTCACACTGCACGCCTTGAACTCTTCTAGGCTGGGCAAGGGTTGGGGGAAGGACAGTGGAGTCCCAGCCCAAATACTGGGTGCGTCAGGGGTTGACACAAGTCTGGTGCTGGTGTTCTAGACCCCTTTGTCGCGCA
This sequence comes from Nycticebus coucang, assembly GCF_027406575.1. Classification (NCBI taxonomy): domain Eukaryota; kingdom Metazoa; phylum Chordata; class Mammalia; order Primates; family Lorisidae; genus Nycticebus; species Nycticebus coucang. Next base: position 104,969,369 of record NC_069780.1, on the reverse strand, counting down.
CATTAGCACTGGCCCTCCCAGCAGGTGCTCCTCGTTTTGTGCGTGGGTTACAGCTAGGTTCAGGGGACAGTGCCCCTGATTGATGGAGGGTTGAATGTGGGTTTCCCAGTCAACGCGAGGGTAGTGAATGTGGCTGAAGAGCAATCGCGGGAACTCAATGATCAGACCCTAAGCGTCAAGGTCGGAGAACGCAAACCGAGACAGTTCTGCCCGCTGGAAAGGTGAGGTGCAGGTCGGATCACGTCTCCCGACTTTCTAGGAAGAAGATTCGAGGATTTTCCCTGAAGACGACGATGAACGTGTTCTTGGCCCAAGATCGCAAAGCCTGTCCAAGAGCCAAGACTCGTCTCCGTGTGCCTGGCTCACATTAAGCAGGAGTCACACTCAGCCTCTGGTCAAAGCGGCTGGAGGGGAACTTGGCGACATCCCTGATGTACAAGAGCTGTCCTAATTCCGGAGGGCTTTTAGGTGGGTGTTATTTACATTTCAACCTGCTGGGAAAGGAGGAGGGGTTCACATACTTTGTTAAATGCACCAGGAATGTCTTTTATTTCCCATCGACGGCAAGGGCTATGCATGTTGAATTGTTTCAGGCAGTCGCCATCCAGTCCCACACAGCTGCACACCCCAGAGCCCAGAGCCCACCTGCAAGCACCTTCTTGTCCTGGACCTAAGGGATGAAGCCCAGGAGCCTGAGACGACCTCAGCTGTGCAATCCTTCCTCTCAGCTGTTCTGCTGACCCCGGACTACACTGATTTTCTCTAGAAACCTCATGGAGAAAGGCAGTGGATCGGATGCAAACACCGTTGACCTCAGTTATTGGAAATTCAGGCAAAGTCCCAAATGCCCCTGGAATTCTGCCCATGATTATTTTCCTTCACTTTTTCTTTCTTCCCGCAGTTTCCTGTTCTTCCTTTAATTTTCCTCTTGAATTTCTCCAGTTTTAGTGTGGCCAGCCCACTGCAGTCTCCACCAGGAGGGAAGATGTTGCTGCTGGGTTAGATGTGCTTTTAGAGCAGGAAAGACCAAGTTCATTCAAACTGGCAACCTCATTCCAGTCTGCCTGGCAGGCCCAGAGTCTTCCTCTCTGTGTTAGTAAAGTAGAATGTGGTGCCACCAGCCACAAGTAGCCTGGGAAGCTATGGCAGAGGATGACAGAGGAGAGAAAAATGTGCAACTCGTCTGTCAGCTTTCATCTTCACCACTGAGTTAGGTCATCAATGCTGTAATTGAAGAAAATAAATCACCATAATCTTTTCTTCTCCTGTTGCAACAATTGTGAAATAAGTTAATATACTTTTGTTGGAGTTTAGAAGTCCTACTAAATGACCATACCCCAAAGTCTGGAATATTGCTCCGGAGACAATTAGGGCCCAGAGGCCTTAAATGAACCAAAAATTCAAGAAATGCACACAATACTCCAAAACATCACTTCCATGTCCAAATGGAAAGAGATGGCTTCAGGGACTTAAACAAACAATGACTGATCCTTAATGCCCACCTGGAGTCAGTGACCTGTTTAGAGACCCCTGTGGGGTCCCTCTCCCCATTTCTTCTTGCTCAGCCTCCACATTAGGAGAATGAAGAAAACAAGAAGGGGGGAAGGGCTGGCTTGGCGCCAGCCATATACACCAAGGCAAGCGGGTTCCAACCTGGCCCTGTCCAGCTAAACAACAAAAAATAGCTGGGCATTGTGGTGGGCTCCTGTGGTCCCAGCTACTTGGGAGGCTGAGGCAAGAGAATCGCTTAAGCTGAAGAGTTTGAGGTTGCTGTGAACTGTGACATCAAGGTACTCTACTAAGGGCGACATAGTGAGACTGTCTCAAAAAAAAGAAAGAAAACAAAAGGGGAAGGGAACAGGTCTGTGCTGAGACTGCCTCTTGTAGGGGAGAAAATGAGGGGGATGGACATCTCTCCACTCAATTCCCAAACCACAAGTGCCTAGCCCCACAGTGAATCGGCCCCACAGTCTCCTTCCTTGCTTCCTGGCTTTGCCTGTGCTCTCTCACTCCTGCTGCCTTCCACAAATTCCTTAATGAAAACTTTCAAGTGTTTTCTCTGAGTGTAAGCAAGCAGTCATCAGACAGCCTCTCTGATAAGTTTCATAAGAAGAAACTTATGACATCAGAAGCAACTAATGAATCTACTGAATAAGAGCTGGGAAGTGTGCACTGCAATCTTTGGGAGATAGAGTTCTTGGGGCTGGCGGATGGGTTCTCAAAGCCACACAGTTTGTCCTGTCCCAGCTTAGGGGTGGTTGGTCCATTCTGCTCAAAAGCACAAACCTGGCCAGTGTGGAAACTCCCAAGGTTAGGAACAAAGTTAATCCCCTTCTAAACCTTTCCAGGCTTCTAAAACAGTGCTGTCTCTGCCCCAGGCTGAAGGGGGAGCTCTGGGCTCAGTTTAGATGGTATGAACAGAAACCCAAGTCAAGTGAGATTGAGTTAAATTCTTCTCAACCCCTAAAAACTCAATGAGTTTGAGAAAATTTATTTTTTATTTTTATTTTTTGTAGAGATAGGGGTCTCATTATATTGCCTAGGCTGGTCTTGAACTCTTGGCCTCAAGTGATCTTCCCACCTCGGCCTCCCAAAGTACTGATATTACAGATGTGAGTCACCTATGCACAACTGAATTTGAGTTTAAATCTCAAACTCTGCTGTGGTGAGGAAGGAAAGGGACATTTGGAGGATACACATGTAGTACACTCCAGGCTTCCCTGGTTGGGTAAGAGACTCCTGGTAATATTGATTTTCCTATGAAAAAATAGATATGTAGGTGCTGTAGATTAAAATGGTGCACAAAACTTGAAGTCCAGAGAATGTGATTTCCCATCCTGAATCAGTTTCTAGTGGGCTTTGGAAGAGAGTCCAACTCCCCCAGTTTTCTAGGGCTGCAGAGTTGAGCCCCCGCCCCCACCAGCCACCACCTTGAAGGAGGCCTGGGGTTTCTGTGGTTGCAGAGACCTCTGGCCCTGGCCAGATCTGTCCTCTTTGTACCTCAGTTTTCTCACTGGCACACAGGATTGGAAAATGCCCTCCTTATAATTTGTGGAGATTATTGCAGCCTGTGAAGTTTTTGGCCCTTAATAGCCACTTGCTAAGAGCGAGTTCCTTCCTCATGTCCTGTGGATGGGGAATGGGCAGATTATTTGACTCCTATTTTCTTGATGAAGAACTGGGGGTGGGGTGGAACCACACTGAGCTTCTTTTGACTTCCAGATTGAAGCCCCAAGGCCACCAGACTCAGTTCTGTTAAGTTGGTAGATTTGCTGGGTTTCTGGGGTGCCTTTCTGGACACTGCAAAGGCAAGTGTCCAGTATACCCTTCTGAGCCTGTCTGAGGGGGCTGAGAATCCCACTGCCAGTATGGGTTGGGTAGTGAGTGGCCCCAGTTCATTTGGTAGGCAAAGAGCAAGTGACTCCAGGATACTGGGGACTGTGGCTTCCCCTCTGGGCTGAAGCCTTCATCACATTCACCAAGAGGGACTCAGAGCTCCCCCTTCTCACTCCCTCAGGTTTCTTGAGCCTTCCTGGAGCTCTCAGAGCTGTGAGCTGCTGCATAGGACCGTGGCCAGAGGAGGGAGTTGAGGACCTGGTGCTCAGAATCCCTTGGTGGTCTGATGCCATGAGCTGGTGCTAATTAAGAAGCCCAGACCCCATTCATTGTACAGGCTTGGAGCATGGCCCTGTTCTTTTAAGAATCACCAGTGTGACTTCACACTACTACCAAAACCCAGGCTGTCTGCAAGCTCTTTCCTGCCCCACCACTGGCCCCCTCCACCTGCACACCAGAGCTCTCCCAACCAGAGGCCCCCAAGCACCAATACTACTTTGCTAGCCTCTGGAGACCAATCATAGGAAGAGCACAGAGAGGAAAGAAGCCCCTAACCTCAGGATGAGAGAGCAATCTTTTCTTTTATCACCAGAAAGCAGCTGATCTGGAGCTGTGCTGGGGGAGCTGGCTTCGTGCATGGAAGTATTTAGCAGGTTCAGTGCCATTATGGCCTAACAGGGTGTGAAAAGCAATATGAGTGTGAAATACTGTGGGGGAAATGGAGAGTTTCCAAAGTAGGGTCCAAGGCTCCCCTGCTGGCTGACCAGGGAGGGTCAGAATCTCTGCTGCCCCGCCAGTGGCTCCAGGAGACACAGCTACTGGCCTGAGCTGCAGAGGGAAGGGGGGAGGGGAGAAGTGTGGGGGCCCAGCTGGCAGCCAGGGGAAAAAAACTGAAGAAAGCCCTGCTTACTTCCTCCTCCAGGCTGCTGGAAGTTGATGCAAGACAGCTTCCTAGAACGTCCCCTCCAAATGTCTAAATGCACAAAGCAGGATTCCAAGTCCAAAAGTTAGGAAAGAGATCATGGGGAAGCCAGGTTGAGAATAAGATTTTAGGCAGGGGCTCATGTCTGTAATCCCAGCACTCTGGGAGGCCAAGGCAGGTGGATTGTTTGATCTTAGGGGTTGGAAACCAGCCTGAGTAAGATTGAGACCCCATCTCTACTAAAAATAGAAAAACTAGCCAGGGATGGTGGTGGGTGCCTGTAGTCACAGCTACTTGGGATGCTGAGGCAGGAGGATCACTTGAGCCCAGGAGTTTGAGGTTGCTGTGAGCTATGATGACACCATGGCACTCTACCCAGGGTGACAGTGTGAGACTGTCACAAAAAAATATATATATATATATATATTTTACTAATTGTATGGGAGGTAGGTGGCTGCTTCTTCAGGACATGGATGTGGGAGAGTGTGTGCAATAACTAGATCCTAGATGGATGGAAATTTCTCCAGTCAACTCCAGGTGAGAGCAGACTCATGGCCACGCCCTGCAGATGCCCCTTCCCAGGCGTCTGACAATAATCTTCCCACCAACACACACTCAAGAGTTTGGATTTCCCCCCATTCTGGGCCTCAGAAGCTTCTGGTTTGCAGGACCCCCAAGCTACAGACCCAACTCGGATGGAGCCAGACCACAGGTCGTCTCCCGCCCCTGCGCTAGGCTGGTGCCCTAGAGATTTCTCCTCAAGTGAGGGCAGGGCCACCGTCACACGAAAAGGGACTAGTGGGCTCGATCTGCCTGCCCTGTGCAGGGGGAGTTACAAGCCCTAATGCCCCGCCTGTCCGCCCTGGCCCTCTTCTGGCCCTGGCAGCCTCATTCCAGACGCGAAGGGCCCCATGACCACCAAGTGACCGCTGGGTGTTCTGGCTGCGGACGCGGGGAGAAGCTCCCCCTGGCCGGGGCGCAAACGTAGGGATGCCTCCCACATGGCATAGGTGCCCCGCCTGCGCTCGCTGGGCGGAGGCAGGGTCATTTTGGAAACGCCGGTCCCGCGCTCCCACATTGCAGCTTGCAGGGCCTGAGCTGGAGAGATGGCCTCAGCTGCCCTCCCTCTGTGTAGGCCATTTCCTTAAGCTGACTGCATCGCAACAGCCAGGTGGCGGTGCAGCTGGCCCTGCATGGTTGCAGGTGGTACTAGGTTTAGAAACAGAGCCCATGGCACTTCCCAATCGCCAAGGAGCACTGAAGAATTGATGGCCTCGGTCACACTATTTTTCTCAAGCAAATAAGGAAATTGGAATCGTCAAAGCTCTAGGACCTGCTTTGGCGAGGGGCATGGGAAAAGAGCAGGGACGTTGCGCATGCAGGGAAAGGTCAGCTGCAAAACCTCCCAAGGAAGGAGGATGGGAAGCGGGATACCGAGGCAGCGTCCACCGGGTAAATCCCTGGTGCTTCCTCCGTCTTTGACTCTCGAGTTCAGCTTGACGCTCCTTGGTCTGCGAGCTCCAAGGGCACAGAGCCAAGGTCCAGACGCAGCGGGTGCCCGCAGCCACCGCACTAGGGCAAAGCCGCCTAGGCCCCGGCCCCGCTGAGGTTCTTCCTCCCCGGTGAGCTCACTTCCTCCCGCGCCCTTCCGTCCTCCGGGGCCGGCTCCGAGGCACGCGCTGCCGGGGCGCACGGAACTCAGGATGCACGGCCGGCTCCGCGCCACCGACACCCAGCCCCCGGAGACCGGGAGACCCCTGAGCTGGGGGAGACTCCGCTGGGAGGACAGAGGGAGTGGAACGTTCTGGAAGGAGAGGAAAGGGCTTCTTTCATTGCCAAGCTCAGAGCGCGCGTTGAAGGGAAGTTGAGGCCGCCCGGGTCATCCAGATGCCCCCTGACTCCGGGAGGCGTGGCGTCTCTTTCCTCCTTTCTCTCCCCTCTTTTCTCTCCCTCCCTCTGTCTGCTACTCTCACTTTCATCCACTTGTGTTTTAAAAATTCATATGCCGGCACACGGAAAAAGCAATCTCGTCCTTGAAAGTCGGCAGCAGGAGAGAGAGAATTACAAACAGGATTGGATTTAATTAGCTGGTAATGCTCCTCTCATGCTCTATAATTAACAGAGACCCTAATGACGCGTCGGGGCCTACAAGTGATTATTACGAGCATATTTTACATTTGCGTTAAAACGCCGTCCCCGGGGTGCAATCCTGGATCTGGCTCCGAGTATTCGGATTTCTTCCCAGCCTGAGCGCTGAGGTTGTGGGACCTGCTGTTAGGTTTCCTTGGTCGGTTTTAATTTTTGTCCTGTTCCGTTTCTAAGGCCTAAGGAAAGACAACCGATGGCTTTCGAGGTTGCTCTATCCTGCCAGGGTACCCGCAGCCTTGACCCCACGGACGCCCAGAGCAACATGTGTGTGAATTCTTGCAAAACGCGGAGACGCCTTGGCGGGTCCCTATCACACACCGCGGCACCGTTAAGCGGCTCAGGCGGCAGGTGGAATCCGGTCGCTCTGCAGAGGGGCTATATCGTCCTCCAGGGGTTCAGGAGGCCCTTTTTGCCTTGGCACTCTCTCCCCTGCACGCTTCTCCATTTACCAGCCTCGTCTTTCCTTCCCTCCCTCCGCGATTCCCCGTGAACCCTGGCTAGTCCCCTGGGCCAAGCTACAGCATCTCTAAGTCCTGGAGCAGCGCCCTCCCTCCTGGAACCGGTACCCAGCATCCTGGCAACCTGGCGTCCTGGTTACGCCCTATCCCTCCTCTGCCACCCAGCAATCTCCAGGCTCTGTGTAAAGCACAGGATGGAGTTGTCATCAGATCCACCAGCACTCTTAATGAGAGCTGCTTCCCTTTTGGAAACACCATTCCCTCTCCCCAGGAGAGAGAAACCTATTGTCTTGGACTGTCTTAGAAGAAATAACAAGCCGGACATTCTCTATAGTGTGGAAACATCCAGCTCTAATGCTTGCTTTGGAGTGAAGGGAGAACTTCAGGAAGGGGTGGAAACAGTCCTGCTCAAGTACCCACCTCAGACTGTCAGTCCTCTGCCTTCCTCTCCCTCCCTCCCAGGTACCAACAGCATCTTTAGACCCAAGCCTTCTCCTCTGTAAGGAATCAGTGAGAAGAGATAACTTGGAAGGCCCATTTCACTCTTAAATTCAACACGTTCAAGACAACTTTTCTTCTGTATTCCTGAATGAGTATTTATATACACATGGACATACGTGTGTGTTTATATGTTTCAGCAATGTTCTGTGCCAAGAGGAGGATGAGGAAGACTTTTTTATTAATTTTTTTTTGAGACAGAGTCTCACTCAGTTGCCCTCACTCATAGCTCACAGCAACCTCAAACTCTTGGGTTCAAGAGATACTCCTGCCTCAGCCTCCCCTGTATCTGGGACTATAGGCACCCACCACCACACCTGGCTAGTTTTTCTATTTTTTTTTCTTTTCTTTTTTTTTTTTTTTTTGGCCGGGGCTGGGTTTGAACCCACCACCTCGGGCATATGGGACCGGCGCCCTACTCCTTGAGTCACAGGCGCCGCCCAGCTAGTTTTTCTATTTTTAATAGAGATGGGATCTTGCTTAGGATCCACTTGCCTCAGCTTCCCAGAGTGTTGGGATGACAGGTGTGAGCCACCTGTGCCTACCTGGGTCTGCGGATGACATTTTAAACTTTTATGTAGGTGTCTTCTCCAATTAGAAGCAGGAAGAGATTCTCAGGGTGGAAGGCATTTGGGGTAGGTTTCCTGATCATAGACACTGCCCAGGTCCATCATGGTCACATGATTCATGAGGACCTTTGTTCTCACCAGAGCAGTAGCATCAGACGGTCTGACCTTGCCAGTGTAAGCACTAACAGTGAAACCCCATAAAATTGGCCAAGAGGCTGGCCAACATATGCACATGTTCATTACAGTTATGTGAGCTTTGGTTTTCAGTCTGATGAACAACGCTGCTGGGAGCAGAGAGCTGGGAGTCCTTTTTACCCAGCAGATGATGCCCTTTGGTCCTGCCAAGGCATCGGTCCCATACAGTGGTGATCTGAAGGCTAACTGTCTTTGGAGAGTGGCTCAACCTTAGTAACTATGGCTGAAACCTGGTGATGAGGGGCACCCAGGGAGGGATGGGCAAAAATGTATTTAAAGGCGGAAGTGAGAATCAGCAACAGGGCCTTTGTTGTTATTACTGCAACTATTAGTGATATAAGACAGGGTTGAGGAGAGGCCCACAGTGACAGAAGAGAAATTTGGGGGGATTAGTGGAAGATGTGGATACTTACCAGCTCTCTGTGCGTGCACACTTGGCTATGGCTATGGGCCATCCAGAAGCTGAAAATGCTTCCAGCATCATTTACAAGGATAAGGGAAGGAGTGGTGAGAAGGAGCTTAAACTTGAGCCAACTTAACTGTGATTCTGGCCAGGTACCAGAAGCCACAGAATGTTTCAGAGTGCAGAACTGCCCCCATTCCTGGCAAGGGACACTAGGCATGACACTTTTACTACAAAAGGTGGCTTCTTCTCTACTCATATCTAACTGCTAGAGTGGGGATAGTCAGAATCAGTCACTGTCTAGATTAAACTTGGGGAGCAGGACCCCTGCCCCTCTGAAGGCCACACTGTTGTAAATGGTGGCATTACACGCTGTGCACTGAAAGCCTTATCTTCCTTTGGCCTTATCTTCATCTCTTGCTGAATTATAAATGACAAAATACCTAATGTCTAGCAAATACACACACACTTATTACACTGCAGAATTGATCTGCTTTATAATGTGTATTTCCCAATCCCTCCCCACTCCATCTATAACCCTTACAAAAGATCTACAGGCTAGGAAGTAGTGAACCACTCTTATGGTAGGAGAATAATTATTCATTATGTACAGCTTAGTCCTTTCAATTTAAATTAGAGGGGAGACATCAAAATATGAGGAGGAGCCACACTGCCATGATTTTAGATAGGATCGAGAACCTTGCTCTGTCTACTTGCTTTGCTGACTTTTCTTCTCCCTTATTTCTAATTCTTTGGCCCCAGTCTCTCAGAAGAAAATGATCTAATATGGAGCCTTAGGGATCATTTGTTCTGCACATGCCCCTGTCTTCTCTTTCCTAGACATTTTAAATTACAGACAGGTGGCATCCCATACTTTAACCAGATTGTATTTGGATAAACCTCTTCAAAACTTCCAGGGGTCTTTCCTCTCCCCCGGGTGCTGGTCAGAAGAACATGTACACCTGGAGAAATCTGCATCTTTCCAGAAGCAGAGAGATTATAATCCCATTTGCTTTTCTGATCATTATGAAGCTTTGAGAAGATGGCTGAGATGTTAATGATAACTGGAGAGAGTTTTCACATGTACATTTTGCATACTTTTAAGCTATGAGAATATATGGACATAAAGTTTGTGTGCAATTTAATATGTTAAACTATTTTAAATTACACAGGAAATGTATGTTCATCCTGTACTTCCTGTGCATTAAAAATTAATCTGATTCGGACATTTACGAGATTCTAGATGCTAAATATACTCACACCTAATATCACATATTGGGGAGGAGGATCCAGATGTTATGTGCTGAAAATGTGGGGTTGAAAAACTTATAGTAAATATTCTGTTTTGCTCAATGGCTTATGAATTGGGAATCTGACTAGAGAATAATAATTTAATAATTCTTTCCCAACAAAAGTACAAAACTTTAGGTGAGAAGAAAGACCCCTGGAAGTTTTAGTGAAGTGATTTGCGCACAGCTCCCCACCTGCTCCATCTTTCCAAAGGGGGAGATTTGCTCTTTTGAAACCATTTGCTCGGGCAGCACCTGTGGCTAAGTGAGTAGGGAGCTGGCCCCATATACCGAGGGTGGCGGGTTCAAACCCAGCCCTGGCCAAACTGCAACAAAAAAATAGCTGGACGATGTGGCAGTCCCTACTCAGGAGGCTGAGGCAAGAGAATCACCTAAGCCCAGGAGTTGGAGGTTGCTGTGAGCTGTGTGATGCCACAGCACTCTATGGAGGGTGATAAGTGAGACTGTCTCTACAAAAAATATATATAAAAAAATAAAATAAAATAAAACCATTTGCTCCCCTGGTTATGCCACTGGGGACACCGACTTAGCCCTCTCTTCCAAGAGAAAAGGCTAAACTATAATACAGTGGAAAAGAAGGATTGACATTTTTGGATAGATGTTTGAAAATGGACAATTTTTGTTAACAAAAATTGAGAGGATGGCTGAGATGTTAGTGATAACTGGAGAGAGTTTTCACATGTACATTCTGAAGATCAGACCCTTCCCTGGAGATGGAGGGCTGTCAGAGCAGCTTCCTCCATATATACCCTCTTAAGCTTCTCAGGGTAGGCAGGATAGTGTGTCCCTTTCCCAAGGCTTTAACCAGGTGTAAAAGTTCTTATTAGGCAAATTCTACTCTGGAAACTTAATATTTTAAACCTGAATTAAAACAAAAAATAAGAAGAAAAGAAAAAGAAAGGAGAGTAAAACACCCATTAGTGATATAAAATCACTAATGAAAGGGATCAATTAGGCAGGAAGTTCAACAATCAACCCAGCCTTTGCATAAGGTCTTTAAATGGCCGGGGAATTGTTTAAGTTGCAACTGCTGTGCTTTTCAAGAAATATGCAAATAAACAAATTCACCCTCCCAAAGAACGTTGCTCTTCAGCTCACTCTAATTGTTTATGTATTTCTGAAGCTTTTCCTGTTGCAGAGTCCTATCTAGTAAACAACTTAAGCCACTCTTAAGGAGAAGATCAAATTGTAAAATGAAAGGGACTACAACTGTCTCGTTGGGAGGCAGGATCTATAGTAAACCATGTGGGGAATAATTTCTGCTCTATCAGTTTGTGTTAATAAATCGACCCTCACAGGAAACGCAAACTCAGATTGCCTTTTCCCACAAAAGCAGGTGGTAAACCATAGGATTTCCGAGGGGTATTCATTTATGGTGGAAAGTGGGAATGACTGTGGTGTGACCAGAAGTTAAGAGTGGGACCATGTTTGTGAGACCCCAAAGGAGGCCACTGGGGGAAGTGGTGGAGCAGGAAGGAAATGAAAGGGAGTTGAAAGAGCCCTTGGTTTCCCCAGCTGTTTGCAGACGTTGGAACATATGGTGCCAGGATTTTTCAAAGATGATAAGGGATAGAAAGTAAAACTACCCCCCCCACCACCAAAGAATGCTTTCCCCCAAATAAAGATCTATCTTCAAGGCTGGAGACTTTTTTGCTTCCACAGGAAATGAGCTGAGCTCACTTAGAACCAACTCTCGGGTTTAGTGAAAATAACAAGATGATCATGGAAGCAGCAAGAGGGAGTAAAGGTGTTTGTGCTAAAAAAAACAAACAAAAAAAAAAAAAAACCTTTAAGACGGGGCCTGGAGTAGGAATATCCAAATAGGTTCTTCATATTTCAAGTTTTATAGACAGTCTTTTCCCTAAAGGATATACTTTCATTAGGTCATAAATGCAGGAACAGATGAGAGAAGGAAAGAGCTAGGGGGTGTGGGGGGGACGGGCACAGTCACAGCAAGCTTTTGGGTCTGGATGTGGCAGTATATGCCACCCACCTGCACCACCCACCTGTGGGGGCAGAGGCCAGGAACAGCGAGTTCAGGCTACCCTCTGCGAAGCTTCCTACTGCTTCTGCTTTGCTCTCTTAGTTCTTAGGTTTCCAGTAGTTTCCACAAAAGCTCCTAACTGCCCCAAGTCCAGGGGTTCACTTACCTAAAGGCTGCAGGAGGTGAAGCCAGAGGGTGGGGGTGGAGACATGGGAGAGAGGTGATATTTCAGGAGAGTTTGTTGAAAATTTAACTCAGAGGGGCTTTCCACTTGGGATCCCACTCCGTGGCCAGAGGTTCTGTTCCCCCTCTTTAGCTTATCTCCTCTTTTATCTTTCAATAAAGTCTGTCGTTTAGCTAAGAAAGAAGGAAGAAAAGAAAAGAAAGAAAGTGGAATGGAGAAAGGGAGAGAAAGGCAAAGGGAGGGAAATAAAGAAAGAAAAGAAAGGAAGGAAGGAAGAGAGAGAAAGAAAGAAAGAGAGAGAGAGAGAAAAGAAAAGATGATAGAGGAAAGAAGGAAGGAAGGAAGGAAAATTTTAACTCAGAAAGCTATTAGTTCAGGCCTCAGCACCTGAGCCTGGGCGGGAGTGAAATGGAAGTTATTTGGCAACTTGGAGAGATTCACCACCTCCAACACCCAGCGCTGCCCTCAGCGGTGAATGCTCTTCTTCAGAAAGGCCAGGACTTTGCAGACAGGGGCCGGTCCTGTCTCGCTAGCCACTGTCGACTTCTGTCTGTGCCTTCCCCGAAGTGAGTTACGTTACCAGCCAGCACCCATTAGGGTTTTAGTCATTAGTCGCCTCTGTGGCACCCCGCGAACGTGTAGCACTGATTCACACTTAGAACCTGGAAGTAGTTTTAAAATTATTGTGAAACACTACCTAGATTTACTGCTATCTCTCTCGGCTATATTAGCGAGAGACAGGCATAGCCTGAAACGCAGCGGAAATGACTCCATAACGACAGAGAAGAACTGAGCAGTAAGTATTTTCCTCTTGTTTGATTCTGAAAGAAAGCATTAGCATCTAGGACAAGAGAGGGAGTATGTATTAAAAGGCAAGCGGGTCGCCGTCGTTGACACCCGATCCCAGTTGTTAGTTTAAGGAAAACTACCTTTAATTGACACGGTGCCTGTTCCTATACGCCTCTCCGGCTGCCAGGGCCGGGACGCCCCAGGAGTATTTATTTCTAGGGCTGGAAACAAAACAACCAGCCCAGTCTACGGCGTAAGAGAGCGCTCCAAGATGGACTGCCAGGGAAAGGCTTTTTGACCCCAATGGAAATTAGTCATATTGACAGACGCCGGGGAAGGTAAATTACCCGGCGCGCTGACGTTACGCAGAAGCGCGCCGGGTTCCAGGGGGCCAGAGGCTCCCGGTTCTTTTCCTCCACATTCCCACAAAGCTCCACTTGGCTTCTCCGGGTTTGAGACCTCCATGTGGAGGTATTGGAGAATCAGTGAGGGGTAGTAAGGTGCAAGAAAGGAAAAAGGGACAGAGGAAGCCAGAGACGTAGAGAGAAACAACTGCTGTGCGCCCTGGCGCTGGAGAAAGGGTTAAATGTGCAGGGGAGGGAGAGGAGGAGGAAGCAGGGCAGGAGAGGGCCACGCGGCTCCCGGTGCCCAGGCCGCCACTTGGGAGGTCCCAGCTCCAGCGCAGACCTGGCCAACCGTCCCCGCGGGAGGCTCTCGGCTCGGGCGGGGTCACAATTACACCTCGGCTGCAGGCAAAGACTTAAAAACCAAGTGGCCCGCACTGCAGTCTGGAAGCAGAGCCCTGCGGTCACCAGAGGGGGGCCGTGCCCGTGCACAGGAACCTTTTACAAGGCATGTGGGTATAAGAAAAAAACAAGTCAAAATAAACCACTTTCATCCAGTGTGGGCAGTGAAAATAAAAGCTGCCTTCTAGAGAGGTGAGCGGGAGTTTTGAAGTTCATTGTGCGTTCTGCTTTTCTAGAGAATAGTTTTGCACTTTCATGGCATAACCAAGGGAGGTGGGGAATGGTGGAGAAAACGGCTAGATTTCTTCCCCACCCCCAGGGCTGTAATAAGGGGTTCACCAGTTACCCTCAAATCAGGCTGTGTCCCAGGGTTGCAAGCAACTGTGTACAGTACACTCTTCCAACTGATTCCACAAACCTGCCCGGGATATTTGCGTGAACCAGTTGTTAATACAAAGTAAGGCCTAGTGGTCTCACCTCTTTTCTTTGCAATAACTGATTCTGAGTAGGGGTCATTTTGAAAATATCCAAACTGTGGCATTGATTTGATCAGAGATTGGTCCAGATGGCCACAAGAGACACAGATCAGGGCACAAAGAGAAGGCAAAATGAGCGAGGTCGCTGCAGTGTGGGCCCCAGCCTGGCCCACCACCCTGGAGGTAGAAAGGCTAGAAGGTCCCCTCCAGGGCAGGACCACCTCCTGGACCGTGGGCCTCACGTCTGTCTGCAGTCTTTTACTGCTGTCTCTCCCCTAGAGTCGCTCCTCCTGCCCTGCCCTGAGGAGGGGTGGGGGGAGAGTGGAAGAAGCTGCGCTTGCATTTTCAAGAATAAAAGGAAACACTCAACCTTTAAGTTAAAACAAAATATAACCTTTCCTCTCTAGGTTTCTCTTCTTCTGGTCTCTCATTTTGTGCCCAGGAGAACAGGCCAAGTTCCATAGTTTAGAGAACCCTGGGGCAGGAATAGTGGGGCCTAGAAATCCACCTGGAATTCCAATCGGAGCCCCCCTGCACCTTCCTCTTGGCCCTCACCCCTCCCTCCCAGCCACTGCTGCCCCCGCCCCACGCTCCTGCAGGACTTGGCATCTGGAGTGCAAGACTGCGGGAGAAAAGGCATCTGTCTCCAGGGCCTCTGGATGGGCAGGGGCCCTGGGGGCATTTATTTAGGAAGTTTATCTTTAAAGAAAAGTTTAAAACGAGTCGAGTGTTTCTGCCACACAAAATGTGTCCAAGAAGGTGAGGCTCAGACTGGAAATCTCCAAGTGGGTAGAAATGTGGTCTCCACCAGCCCAAGTCCAGCCTCCAGGCTTGGGCTGCCCCGAGCTCCCTCAGTCCTCATCGTGAACCCTGGGGCTCACCTTCACCCGGTTTCCCAAACCCAGCAGTTAACCCCGGAGCCCCGCACCCCTCCTCAGGCTCTGCTCTGCCTTTCGGAAGCGTCTGTCTGGCAGCACAAAACTCCATGGCAGAGGAGAGAAGGGCGGGTGGCGGCAGGGCCTGGGTGGGGACCCCACCTTTGTGTGCACCCCCCACGCTCAGCTTCTCGGTGTCTTTGCACTGAAGCGTGTGGTCCTTACCTTCTACCCCGGCCCACGTATCCCATCCGCCGCGCTCTACCCACCGGATTGCCTCTGGGGCCTCTCGGTGTGCTGATTCCGTCGCTATCGCCCGGGCGCTGTGAGCGGGATGAACAGGTACCCCCAAGTGCGCCGCCTCTGTGCTCTTAGCAGCGGGATAGCCTTGCCGGGTCGAAGACGCTCAGAGAAGGAGGCAGGGGAGAGAAAGGGTGGGGAGAGAGAGAGAGAGACCCTGAAGTCCACCCTCGCACTACACATCAGCATCGGGGTTGGACTTTTGCAGTTTCACACGAAGAGACCCGGAGTATCTGGAGAAGGTTTTTGAAGACGTTTAGGAGGGAGGGTGAGTTTTCTGCTGAGAAACTCAATCTGCCATACAGTAGCGGCCCCATCTGGGATCTGTCACTGCTGACAGCACGTAGGGCACAGTCTGCACTCCCCGAAATACCCTCCTTAATCAAAGGACGTCTGCGGCCTGAGCTCAGCTGACCGTGCCGGGAGCAGAGCGGCCGCTGCCCACCCTCCACCCCCGCCCGCGCCCTCCTTCCGCGTGCGGCCACTGCCCCTCTCCCGGCACAGCAATTAAAAACGGAAAAGAGACAGAGGCTGATGTCATTGCTCTTGGAAGATAATAAACGTAAAAGAGTCATCCTGTGAGAATCCTTGAAAATGACTTTAATGAATAATTTCAGAGACAGTTATGGCTTTGGGTGATTACTGAGCCAGAATATGGAAACCAGGTTTGCAAAGCAAGGACTTGGTCCAGATGCCTGCCTGCCACGTTCTCCCCCAGTGGAAGCCGCACACCCTTTCCTTCCTCACCGAGGAATGGTTAGGAAACTTTGGGTGCATTTTCAGGTTTTTTTCCTTCAAACCCAAAAGGAACGCATTTTCCTTTTCCTATGTTTCTGCCTTATCCCAAAGACAAAAAATGTCAGCTAAAGGCGACTGTGGTTGATGGCAGTGGACAATGATTTCCTTCTTTTTACAAAGGAGGGATTTACTGCCAACTCCATTTAGGATTGTCTTTTTTTTTCTCTCTCCCTCCCTTTCTCTTTCTTTCCCTTTCTTTCTTTCCTCCTTCCTTCTTTCCCTTCTTTTCTTTCCTTCCTTCCTTCCTTCCTTCCTTCCTTCCTTCCTTCCTTCCTTCCTTCCTTCCTTCCTTCCTTCCTTCCTTCCTTCCTTCCTTCCTTTCTTTCTTTCTTTCTTTCTTTCTTTCTTTCTTTCTTTCTTTCCCTCTTCTCTAGGCCAAGTACTTAATGAAGGTTCAACATTCCCTGAGCCCCCAAGTGCATGGTCTCAGCTGGCAGGAGCACCATGAAAGCTGCTTCTGCAGAAGAATCTGAAGGTCTCCCTCTTTAGTTCTTGGTCATCAATGGACTGAAAATAATTTGGTGCTACAACAAGGAATCGTATTTTCAGACACCCCCTCACGGTCATATGGAGGCATCCATTGGCTGGGTCTGTTTGTCCTTGATAGGTTGTACATTAAAAATACTATTTGAAAAAAAAAAACATTTAAAAAATACTATTTGAGAAGACAATTGGTTTGTTAGTTGGGGGAGGGGGTTGTCAAGTACCCTTTGATGCTTCACCTGCAAGGCTACATGGCCTGCAAGCCTGCTTCTCTCTGGCTGGACCTGTGGCCATTTTTTATCGATCACATTTAATTAAAGTAGAAGTTCATTTATAAAAAATATTAATAAAAAAGAAGTTCATTTCTACTCTGAGCAGGAAAGTATTACAGACAAAGGTGATATAGATTGTTGTTGTTGTTTGTTGTTAAGTGGTTGGAGTGATTCAGAAAACCAGTTGTCTGAGTGGACTCCACCATTAAGGCAGACCATGGAGAATTCACTTACCTATACCCTGGAGAACTGTACTTTGTACAGACATTGTTTATTCCTCTGCCCTGTAGAAGCTGGGTAGGCCAAGGTCCTCCACTCATTAAGGAAGGACACAATTGCTAAAGCGCTTCCATCCCTGTAAGTCGTCCCAACCTGAGGAACAATTCTTTCATTTTTCCTTGGAGGGGGGGACCAAGCTTCCAATGTGACGTTTCCTTGACTTAGGAAGAAATATTTCTTTTTCATTCTAGATTACATGAAGACATTTTGGGTTTGTTATGTAGGGTTGCACCAAAGAATTGAGTTGGAGTGAACTTTTGGGATTTTTTCCCCTTCACTGTAGTCTCTGTTTATTTTTTGTTTACTCTTCATTTCCAAAATAGATCTTCCTGTCTCTCCACTCACAGCATGGGCTACCTTCTTTTCTCCCTAGTTAAATTCATGGTAGCTTCTGATTGAACACTCAGTTCAATCAATTGTAACCAATGCAGAAACAAAGACCATCTTTGGGTTTGCTCTGAATCCTTGGGCTATCCAATTAAATCGAGTTGCAGGGCTGATCTAGGATATGACCAATTCTCTACCTGTACATACTTTAAATAATAGAGGCCTCTCCCCATTCCTCTCCCAACAGTGATAAAGCTGCCTTTGTTTGCAGCCCCCACTACTCACCTGGGTGGATAGACTGGGTGGCCCTCAGGCAGTGGTTCTGGAACCCTGGGGGCAGGGGGTTGAAATTTGCAGGCTGCAGTCTGCCTAGCTCCTCACCTGCTGAATCACATTTTTTTTGTGAAAGTGGGGGTGAAATAGGGGCTGAATTTTTTATTTTATCCAGTTCTTGGGGAGTGGGAAATTCAGATGTTGGACTCATACCAGCACCCCTTATGTCAAGAAAGAGCAGGCCAGCCTGCAGGGCGCCAAGGTCAGAGGTCTGGGGAGTCCATCTGCCCCTCCATGAATTACACAAATACACGTAGCTTCTGCTCTGAACTCGGGGACTTAGTGGGGGACAAAGCCGTCACCAGCCATCCTGGCCCTTACAAGATATCGGTGTTTGTGCCAAGAACAACTTCCTGGGGTAGGGGTGCGGGGGAAGCGGGGCTGAAGAGGGTCCACTGCCTGGCTTTAATAGCAAGTGCAAAGGGAGGCAGCCAGAGGGACAGTACAGGTCTCCCCACCAGGCAGGAACTCCCTTGATTTTGGCCTGAGGGGGACTATCAGGTGGCAGTGAAGGGCGGGTGGGGCTAACAGCTGCCTGAGAGCGAGTCCCACAGCTCCTCCCTAACCCAGGTCTTGGACGTGCACTGTCACCAAGGGCTGGGGACGCAGCTGTTGGATAGGAGAACGGCGAGCCGCGTCCCGGGCGTTCGGAGATAGCAAAAGAGCTGCCGCCAATCAGGCCGGGAAGTGGGAGGCTTTTCCAGGCACAAGTTGGAATGCAGAGTGGGGAGGAGGCAGTGGAAACGTTAACCGGCTCCTCCTCGCCGCAAACAAGGAACACAAAACAGTCTTTTGAGCTAAAAATACAGATTTATAAAGTCCCCACGCGCAGGCGGGCTGCGCGTCCCAGCTGCCGGCCTGGCCCAGGGAGGACTTGGCCGCGCGGCCGCCCGATTACACCCAGCGCGGCCGGGGTGGCTCCGAGCCGTCTGCCCTGACGTCATTGAGGCCCGGGCCCAGCCTCGGCAAGATAGGCCAGCACCGCCGGCGCGGGCGCGCCACTAATCACTCCCAGATGTCCCTAATAGCGGAGATAAAGACGGACAGAGCGGGCCGGGAATAAATTTGTAATCAGGGCTCTACCATCTGATCATCAAAAGCGGCCCGAATGCCGGGAGAATTTGCAGGGAATGTGTGAGTGGGGGCGGGGGGGCGTTGGCACGTTTGGGGGAGTGGTAGGGGGTGAGCCTGGCGATAGCAGAGAACCGGGACAGGAGTCTGTAACTTTTGTGCGCCTGTGAGTCAGGTACCCAGGGCGCTGCACCCGGGTTAGCCAGACAGGCCCTGCCGAAGGGGTCCATCAGACCTGGGCGCAGCTGCTTGCGCCCGGGCCGGGGGCTAAAGCTGTGCACTTACGACTGTCCGGTCCCGGAAACATGGGATGGGCTTCCTCTCCCAGATCGCCCCCTCCCCCTTTTCTCAAGCAGTTAAAATATATGTTGTCCTCCTCCCCCAGCCCACCTTCTCCTCTCTCCCTGGTACACACAGGCCCCACACCGCGGAGCTTGCAGCCTGGGCCCTGGGCTGGCTAGTGGTGGCTCCCGGGATTTTTCTCTCCAAGGGACCCACGGCCTCTCACCAGCCAGGATTCCAGCGTCCGGGAGACCTTCTGCCGCCCCCTCCTCGCCCCAGAGATCTTGACAGCAGGAACTGGACCCTTCGGAGAGAATGTCAAGCAGTGTCCAAGCCCGGAACCAGCGCTCTACCGCGCCCTCGCCACACACCTCTGTCCAAGCCGTCTCTGCTTGGCACCCAGCAGACAGTTCCTCTGCGGAATCCAGGAGCCGTGGGTGGGACTCGCAGCGGGGAGAACCCAAGGCGGCCATGGGGGAGAGAAGCTCCAGCCGCACAAGCAGCGTGTGGTTACAGCTTCAGGAATAGGTTTCCCGCGCTTTGCAGTCCCGCAGGGCAAACGCAGGCTGGCCTTTAGTGGCATCCGTGATCACATTTACTGTCCCCTGCCGGCACACCCAGGCCCTTGCAACTGGCCCAGCTTCTCTCTCCGCTGCCGCGGCTGTAGTCTCTTAGAACTAGCCCGCAGGTCTCCTGCTGCTGCCGGTGGGTTTACCTTAGAGCACATTTCCATCTTGCACCCCTTCCTTCCAACTCCGCATGCAACCAACTCTGCCCTCTCCTTCAAATCACAGCCAAGGTGGGAGACTCCTTCTGTCCTAGCCACCTAGCCAGCGCTGAGATGGCAGGGGCCAGCAGTGTCCGGGAGGTGCTGGCAATCCGTGTAAGGGGGAGGGGGGAATCAGTGAGCACACTGGCAGTTCCGCAGAGCTGTGTGTGTGGGGGAGGGTAGGGGGGGCTGATGCAGCAACCAGGCCTCCTGGTCTCCACACACCTGAGTAGGGCAGCTAAGCCCAGAGGTCCACCTTTCCTAGACACCCAAGCCCACTGACTAAGCCACCTCAAGGCTGGAGCTTCCCACTGGGTCCCCCATTCCCACCCCATACCCAGAGTGGCACCTGGATTTAGAAGGCAAGCAGGACCCCCAATGATATTGGTGTCTCAACATGAAAAAAGCCCTTAAGGCTGTTGTCACTGCCCCAGGGAGGAGTGAAAATCCTGGAAAATTGTAGCTGGGATTAGGATCCCCACTCTACAGTGTCCCAAATTCTTTGCCAACCTCAGAATGGTTCTATACACACACACACACACACACACACACAGAGTGAGGGGCCGAGCCCTTGCCCTGCGGTGCTCCAGGGTTATCAGGATCCCGGCCCTGCGGCAGTCTGGGGCCGAGCCCTGACAGCCAGATGTACCATCAATTTACCTTCTGCCGCTCCAGCTTCCCATTTAGCTTTTAACGTCAAATCCTACATTTTTGTCGGCTCCGGCCTGTCTAGAACGCTTGTGATTTCCCTGCAGGAGTGATTGCTCTTAACAAAATGGCAGCAACCACATTATCCGAGCAATTAAAACAGGCCTTTTAGCCAGTCCGAACGCAGAAACTTTTTTTTTTTTTAAGCAAAGAAGAAGGGGAGTTTAAAGAGAAAGAAGCCTTCAGGGGAGGAACGCAGGGAAGTCCAGGAAAAAATGTCTGCTCAGCGAGGCCCTCAAGTTGGCCAGACTTGGCAACCCAGAGGACAGAGGTGTAGGGTGGCTGAGATCCTTGGATGGTTGGGATTCTGGGTGACTGGGCTGACGCATAATCTGGGGTGTCTTGTAGATTGAAAAGTCTGGCCAACAGGGGTGTTCATCCCATTAGGGGGATAGACTTTGCACTGGTGGGGGTGCCCCATCTGCTGCATGTCTGGCTGGTTGAGGTCTTACAGTGGGTTGACATGGCCAGGTAGATGGGGTGTCAGGCCTGGTGCCTGCTGCAGACCACCAGTAACAGCATGAGGGCAGGAGGCCCACAGCGCCTGGTGAGACCAAACAAAGAGGGTGGATTTGGGGAGCATGAGTTTAAAAAAGCACATGTGTTAGGAGGCTGCTTCCAGCCATGGCGCACCAGGGTTTTTTTGGTTTCCCCCTTGGTGGTGTTTCAGCAACCAGAAAAAGTGTTAAAACCAGCAAACCCGAGTTAAGGCCCGATGGCTAGGACCCAAGGCAGCACCAGCTTCTGTGCATGGTGAAAAGAACTTATGTCTGGTTCCTTGGTTCCTCTTTTAAAAACCTCACCTCCTCCAATACCATTTACTGCGACGCTTTGGTAGACGCCTTCCTTCCACCTCTAGGACCTGAAGACTTTCTCTTGAGTGCAGCAAAATAAAGATGCAGAAGGCAGCTGTAGGCCAGAGACAGAGGGGAGGGAGCCACGCGGTCAAACCCGCAGGGATTGAGAAAACAACAGAAAAATCAGGGCGCGCCTCCCCCCAGGTCCCAGTGCTATAAACAAAGGCAAGTGTCTGTAAACTCAGCCCTGAGTCCAGCGCCCGCTGACCCGAGGGGAGAAAGTTCAGATCGCTTTGGCCGAGTTGTTCTAACCCCTCACCCTCCTGTTGTCAGCCACCGGCTGAAGTCCGCAGAGCCACCACCTCTTGTCTGTCCCCCGGCCCTTGTGAATTCGCCCAGGCCTGGCCGGACCCGCGCAATGCAGGAGGCCGGGGCTTAGTGAGCATCTCCAGGCCCGCACATCCTGGGGATAGGGCAGGAGTGTCTGTGCCCGCAGCCCCGGACTGACGGTGGGTTGCAAAATGGAAACCCTCAAGGCAGGGTTCTCCAACACCAGATTTATTTCTGAGGGGTTGCATGGAACAAACCTCTATTTAATACGTTTCACCTTTCTCTCCCACCCCCCTGCCCTGAAGCTGCCTCTCTTGTTCCAGCCTGCACACCCAGGCACTTGGGTTTCTCTGATTTCTAGAGCGAATGGATATTCAAGCTGGAACCAAACTCTCAGATGAAAGAGGCGGGGAGACCTCGGGTGCTTTGTACTGGGCTGAGCTGGGAACTCCAGCAGACCAAAAACCCCAGTGGGGAGAAGTCACCGTGAGGCTGGTGGCTTGGGGCGTCGCTGTCTCGGCTGGGCTGCGGCCAAAGTCTCAGACACCGTATAGTCCATGTTGGGTTCCCCACAACTCCTTGTAAATCTAATCCACCCCTAACCCCCCTTTATATCCGTGGTCTTGTTTGTGATTTCTTACTTGACGTAAAATTCCTTGTTACCTAATCAGGGACTCTCCGCACCAAAGCCGGCTCCCCTGCCCCAGCCTGCTTAGATAAGAACCCCCGTCTAGATTCCACGCGAAATCTCCTCGCTCTCTCCCCCCCTTTTTTGTTTCTTGGATGAAAGCCCTATATTTTGAATCAAACACCCAGACTAGTTCCAGCACCTGGGGTCCTCGGTCACAGCTGCTCCTCAGAGATGCACTCCTCAAACAAAACCGAAGCCCCCACCAGAAGGCGACTGGTGAAACTCAGGAAAACTCTCTGAATTGGAGGTTCTCTTGTCCAGAATCTCTCAGCATTCTCAGAACTGGGGGACGGGGGCAGAGAAACGGCTCGGACAGTGCTCAGGCCTCTTAGCAGGACTTTCTCAAGGGACACTTATTTTTAAGAGCACCTCCTGGCCCTATGGGGACCACAGGTCACCTTGATGGGTTGCAACCACGGACTCTTTAAAATAAAGTTAGAGGCAATCACGATAATTTAGTTTACTTCTGGAAATTTTTAAATATTATGAAAACAAGTAGAACACGTTTGTTTTCAAAACGTTTTGAGGTATTGACCATTAAAAGATTAGGCTTTTGTAAAAAAAAAAAAAAACAACAACAACACAGTGGTTTATTGAATACTTACAACGTTTACACCTTCAATATTAATTAATTCCATTTAGTTTTAGAGGACGGGAGTGCACAAAACAAGTAGCTGTTGGAAACATCTTGGAACAGGGAAGGACCACAGATGAAACGGCAGCACTGGATACAGACCCCAGCAGAAATGTTAGCGACCCTGCCTTCTGCTTTGAAATAAAACTTTATAATCCCCAGAAATATTTATACCCAAAGGCCGTGTGTTAAAGATACACTCCACAAACGCGCTAGTGTCCGTTGTCTTTATCCGGAAAGGGCTGAGGGAAGTGGGAAGGGAAAAACGCTGGTGTCTACACAGCCAGGAGGGACCATTCACACAGAGAAGCTACAAGTCGATGCGGTCCCTTACCGCGCAGGACTGTCCTCTTCTTATTAAAATATGGAATGCTTTTCTTCAAATATCCATTTTTGGAGGGGGAAGTGAGGAGCGCTGCTTCATAGGAGGGGGTCAAAGAGAGGGGAAGGAAATTGCACATAAATAAACAGGATGGTTCCAAAAGCAGGGAGTCCGCAGAGCGCAGGAGCGAGGAGGGCTGGCTGGAGTCCTGCCTCTGCGTCTGGCGCCTCGGCGACCCGGGCTCCCTCGCGTTCTCCTCCGCCACCGCCTCATCTTACTCCTCACTGCTTGAGTTCCAGGGCCCAGACGTGCTGCGGCCAGCCCGTCCGCCCTTTGGTTTTCTTGTCGCTGCTGCTTACTGTGCTTTTCAAGATTTCGTTCTGGGCAGAGGGGAGGTAAGGGGTAGAAAAGTGGGAAGAGAAATTCAAAGAGGATATGTAGTACCTTGTCCCATGCCACCCCGGCGCTTCCCGGACCAGAGGAGAGGCTGAGCAAGGGAGGAAGAGGAAGGGAGGAGGATGGTCTCAGGTCTCAGCTCTTGCACCCCAGCACCTCAGCACCCCTCCACCCTTGCATAAAAACTACGAAGTCTGTGCTGCCCCAGCTATGCCAAGGCCTCCACGAGGCCAAGCGCTCCTACACAATCCACAGCTTTATAAACAACTGCTCCGTTTTCCAGTCGTTTCTGGAGGAGCTGGGGGCCTTTTCGCTGACTCCAGATGTAGGGGCCGTGGAGAGGGGTTCGGCGCTAAGTCTGGGTTCCCAATAGCAATCCCAGATCCACACTCCAGGAAAAACGAGGCCCCTGACTCCTGGCTCAGCCCCGGGGCCTGGGCCTCTCCTTCAAGGCCTCTGAAATCTCTGGTTATGCGGGAGGTCACTCAATTATGCGACAACCAAAAGTCCCCAAGGAAGAAAAACTAGACAGAATTATTTTCTAGGCATCATGGCAATAACTCCGGTCTGAACACCACGGCCCGACGGACACTTGGGAGGAACCCAGGAAGGACACATTTCGTGTTTTTGCTAATAACAGTGACCAGACTTGTATTTTTTTGTCTTAAAACGCTCATTTTGTCTTGAATGCTCATTCAAACAAAACTAGAAAATACCCATGGAGTCTACTCATCTGGGAAATCGCATTTTAAACGTCAACCCCCAGAGAAATTGGAATTGCAAGTCCACGTTAAAAGCCCTAAATTCACGTTTACCTTACATCTTCCTGGCCGAGAACAGCCACAAAACTCTCTTAGGGCTCAGAATCAGTGGCAGCCTCCTTCTAGGGGAGGAGGGGATGCGATTTTTAGTGGAAATCATCCCAGCTCAGAGCTCCTGGGCGGCTCGTTTTAGAAATACGTGAAAGCAGAGTGGGATTGGAGGCTAGGACACGACTCTACAGGACCCAGGACGCGGGATGCGGCGGCGCTGCTGAGCGTCTGGGGGCAGGGATCACTCTCAGGGAAGATACCAGTGACCCTCTCTACTCTCGCCTGCGGTCACTCTCCCCCACCTCTCCGCTTCTTTAGGAAACCATCCCTACCTACTACAACCCGGTGCAAACAACTTGGCGCGGGTACGCAGCCAAAGAATGCTGCTTGCTGTCTTTTCTCAGCCCAGTTGGAAAGAGGCCCCAGCGCTGGTGCCTTGCAGACCGCACTCCCGCCGCCCGCCGCCCGCCGCCCGGGTACTGACCAGCTCCTTCTTCCTCTTCTCCTCCTTCACGTCAGTCTTCTTGATCTCAGCTTTGAAGGCCTCCGCTTCGCCGTTCTGGTCGTCCTTGGCCAGCAGGTCCATGAGGTAGGCGATGTAGCTGGTGGCCAGGCGCAGGGTCTTGATCTTGGAGAGCTTGGTGTCGGCGGGCACGTTGGGGATACACTCGCGCAGTTCCGCGAAGGCGCTGTTGATGCTCTGAGTCCTGCGCCGCTCCTTGCGGTTGGCGGTGCCCCGGCGCTTCACCGGCCGCGGGCCCCCCAGGCCCGGGGGCCCGGCGCCCGGCGGCACCCCCCCATAATGGGAGGGGTCCAGGCCCGCTGCGCCACTGGCGTACTCCGGACTGTAGGACAGGGCCATGCTGTAGTCGGGGGGCGACATCTCGGGGTGGCCGATGAGCCAGCCGTGGAAGTAGGGGTTCTCCTCGTGGCCGCAGCGACTGGCTGCAGCGGCGGCGGCAGCTGCGGCGGCGGCGGCGAAGGGGTAGCCCTCATGGTGCACCACTGGGTGGTGGGGGAAGCCCCCAACTAGACTCATCTCGCCCTCCGCACCCCTCCACGCGCCCCAGCGCGCGCGCAGCCCCGCCGCGCCCTCGGCTGGGGCCCCAGCGCCGGCGCCCGGCGGCCTTCCCCAACGCCCGCCCCCCAACCCCCGGGCGCTTGTGCGGGCCCGGCAGCCACACAGGGGGCCGCTGCAGCCCGGGCCCCCCGCCTGGCCGGCAGGGCCGGGCTCAGCAGCGCCCCGGCCACCGGCTCCCCATGGGGCGCGGCAAGCTGGTCCCGGCACCGTGCGCCCCTGGCCGCCGCCGCCGCCGCCGCCCTCGCCTGCTCCTGCCTCGCTCCACTGCCGGCGCTCCGGATCCTGCTTGCCCGGCTGCTGCGGCGCGGAGGCGGGATCCTTTCGTGCTCATGCAAAGGCGCCCGGGCTCCCGCCGGGCCGCGTCGCGGGCTCTTGGGCCTCCGCGCCCGGCCGCGGTGCTGGCGCCGACCCGCAATCCAGGGTTGAGTCTGAGCCGCGGCTGGAGGAGCCGGCCGGGCTCTGCGGGGAGACGGAGGAGTCGGCTGCTCTCGGCTAAGCCACCTCGCTGGTGCGACCCTCCCCTTCCCGCCTCTTCGTCCCCTCCCCCACCTGCCCGATCAGGGTTCGTGGGCGCTTATTGCTTTAATGAAATGTTGCTTGTTGCTTTTTGGGTCCTTGAATGTGACTTTAGCTGCGAGTAACGTGTCCTCGCTCCCCTTGCCGGCTCTCTCGGAGGTTTTTCAGAGAGGTCTCAGCGCATCCATTTTCTCAGATCCTCTCCTTCGAGGCAAGGATCTGGGGCTCTGAGTGCGCCTTGGGCTCAGAGGCGGCGGCTGGGGCTCTCGGAGGGGTCTGCGCGGTGGCTGAGGACGCTCCCGGGTGGAGGCGGCGGTTCTCCTGGGTTGGATGACGTGTGGGAAGCCAGCGGATTTTCCCAGCAAGGTCTCCATGTACAGCTAACATCTTTAGGGCCGCTCGGGTTAATATATGTCGTCAGAGGCTCCCCACGCCAATCCCGGGGCGGCGGGGGCGGCGCCTCGCGCTCTCGGCAATAAAACTTTTTGATGTCCCCGTTGCTAATTGGCGAGGTCCCCTCCCAGGATTGGCTGCCTGTTCCTAACCAGAAGATAATTAAAACTGGGGAACGGGGGGGGGGAGGGGAAAGCAGGGTTAAAGAAACTTTTTATCAGCCAGAGGTTAATGCAAGTGTTTAACAGATGTTTCACTATTAAAATATTTTCCCTCAAGGCTCAAATATTGAAGAGTCTCCAACCAGGTACAGTATCACTCTGCTTTCTTTTCTGGTTAAAAAAAAAATAACGCAGATAATGCTTTTCGGAGTGTTTTGTAGGTAGCCGAGGCAAGAAAATAGGCGCCCTCGCGCAGTTTGGGGCTGGGGGTGGCGGGGAGCAGGGCCGGGACAGGGCGCGGCTGTGACCTGTCCACCGGCTTTCTAACGCGCCATCTCGGTGGCGATTTCCTTCCTCTCTGCGTTACTCGAATCCGCGCCATTTGGGGGTGGTGGTCAGGTTATTGCGGCAACGTTTGGGGATCTTTTTTGAGCTGCCCTCCCCCCACGCAGGGCGAACAGTCTCCCCGATCCCTGCACTGTAAATGGTCTTATTTCCACATCCTAGGGGACACGGGCAACGAAGACCTCGGGCGATTTCCAAGTGGAGGCATCTGATTGCCCGAATCCGTGCTGTGGCCGGCATCCGTGCGCCGCTGATTTCAATGGCCTGTTTGGTAAGTAACTGAATATTTTTTACAGCGTGTTCAGAGCTTATTTTGCCGTTTTTATGAACAAACATATAAATATATCTCCGCATTCCTGCCTCCCCTGTAAAAGCGGGCATCTGTGGAAGGCAGGTTTAGTTATCTGAGGGGAACCATTAAACTTTGGTTTAAGAGGCAGGCCAGGAAGACGGCTCGTGGATGTTTAGGCTGCCGGCCTCGGTGATCTTGAACGCATTATATCGGAAAATGGATCTGCGCTCGTGAGTCACTGGGCCGCGGGACACCAGCGTTCTGAGAGGGCTGCAGGCGGCACCGGGCTGGGGGTCAAGGGCAGGAGCTGAAACAGCCTGCAGTGGAGAGGGAGACTGACGCGTCAGTGCAGCTCCGGCCGGGCGCAGCTCGGTGTAGGAAAGGGTGTCCACAGGGCTGTAAATAACAGGGAGGGAGTTGGGGGTTGAGTGTGCATAAGCCAGCCCTACTCTGGGGTCGCCGCTGGGCCTAGACAGAGTGGTCCCCCAAAAACCAACGACTCCACCCTGGACGTCGGTCTTTGGAGGCCAGGCCCCAGGCCGCAAAAGAGGCCTCCCTCAAAGACTCGGCGCAATCAATCCTTGCCTTGCGGTACTGATCGCCGAGGACCTCTTGTCAGCGCTCAAGGAGGGCGCCGCCCCGGGACTGCCGGTGACCCAGGCCCGGTCCTGTCAGCCCCTAAACAGGGTCCCCGGGCAGCTGACTTGAGTGATATTTTTTAGGTTGGCAGCAGCTGGGCAGTAGGACAGAGAGAGGCAAAAGCCCAGGCTGTGAGTAGCTGCAAGGCCCTGTCCTCTCAGTCAGGGGTTAATATATTTCCTGGATGGCCCGGCAGAGAGTCCTGAGGCAGTGAACCCAGGGTGGGCTGGAACTAGCTTTGTGGGTGAGCACCCAGAGCTTGCATTTGGGCTCCTGCAGCGCCAAATCCCCAGCTGGATGGGTCTGCAGTTCTGAGGACTAGGAGAGTTGTTTTTATTTTTCAAAGGCCTGGTTCTTGAAGGACAGAATGCAGGTAGAGTGGTTGAGTTTGTGTTTATTCAGACAGAGACGAACCCTGAATGTGTAAATACTGGTAGTTCAATCCTCTTGAAATTTGATACATTAAAAAAAAAAAAAGCCTGTTTATGAAAAGACATTTAGGGTTGGGAGGGCAAGTAGGCCAAGTTAGATGGTTGAACTTGGGGGCTGGGAAAAGATAAAAATTCAGGGAAAGAAGTTGGTTGGCTGCTTTCAGATCCAGAGGGAGTTTTGGGGTATTGAGAATGAGTTTTAGGGGATCTAGAGGGACTTTTGAGGAATGAAAGAAGAGCCGGCTTCGGGGTGTCCAGTGGGATGCTGTGTCCCCTCCAGGCAGAAGTCTTCAGTTTCCAGTTTTGAAGACTTCAGAATTTGCCACTGTTAGCTTTTCTCAGACTCTTTGATTCAAAACAGAAAATGAGTAAATCATTTCATGGCCCCAGACAGCATCCCAAGTAATGAAAGAAATGGGTAACTTGGGGCAGAAAAAAAAATTATAAGAGATGCCAGTCTGAATACCAGCCCTCACTGTCAGCACTATTATCAGACAATTACTATCTTCTGGGTGGGGGTAAGGCTTCAGGTAGCTCAGAACCTCCAACCCAGAGACCACAACCTTAGGGAGGTGGCCTGCAGGCAGCTTGAAGAGAGGGAATGAACGCGTGGACTTCCCAACTGTAGTGACTGGCTCAGGGAGCTGACTTTGACTGGCTGGGCTCTGCCCTGAATGAACAATCAGATGCATCTTTGTTTTGCTTTTAGCATCCCTGGACACGTTTTCCTCCAGGCTTCCCAGGATGCTAGGTTAGCTGACCTGCTCCTTTGGAAAGCTGTGAGGCAAAAATGCCCCAAATTTAGGTGGCCTGTGTTTCTTGGGGGTTAGGGGTGATAAGGGGAAATGAGAGAAGAAACATACGTGCATTCCCCACCTAGATGTCAGTCTGGGGATTCCAGGCCTAGTCCGATGCAAATGTTTGGAGTGGCCCAGGGAAGCACCATGATGCTCCCTGGGGGCCTGTGGGAATAATCCCAGAGAGAGGTTCTTTCTGCCTCTCCCATAAAGTCTGAGCTAAAATCAGCCTTACTTAGGTTGGAGACTGTGTCCCAGGGAAGCAACCCAGGTTTAGGAGGATGAGGTTCTGTGTCAGAGGTCTGCAAAATAGACAGAACCAGATCCAAACATTCATCTGGCACCTATGTCTCTTCCCTTCTTCCTCATTTCCCTTGAGAAGATTCAAAGAGAGGCCACGCACTTCCTCGCAAATACTTTGGTCTTCTGAGATATCACTGTTACAATCAATCTGATTTAAACCATAATTTAAAAAATCCATTTTAGTCCACTTTGGGGGAAAATTTGGATTTTTTTTAGGGGTGTTCATGATTTCAAAAGCATGGGCAATTTGTATCTTGTATTGTGCTCATGAGAACTCAAAAATAAACCGGACCAAAAAGAGGCCAGAGGGCTGTAAACACACACTTCACATTTATGGGGATTATGGCTGGATTCCCTTCATTGTCTTTCAAATTTTGTTTTGTCTTGTTTTACTAACCAACCTAGTAGAAATGACTCTGAGCATTCCACTAAATTGCTTATATGAAATAAATCCCACAAGATGCTAAGCCCCCCTGAAGATGATCAAACCTGGAAGGTGACAGAAAAAGAAATATTTCCTGCAAGTACAGTGTTTCTTGCCACAACCCTAATCCTGCCGAACCCTTCATTCCTTTCTGCAGAAGGGTGGGATGGAGTCATTTTTAGTCCCAGAATATTTAGGACACCCAGAGCAAGGGATACTGTTTTAGTTGAGGCAAGAATCTCCCTCTAAAAGTCCCTCTCTTGTTTTCCTTTTGAGAAATAGTTGTCAATAGACATGGCAAGTGACAGTGGCTCCAGTAAAGGGGTGTTTCTCCCAGGGTTGCTTAGATTCTACCAAGGAGAATTAAATTCAATTGAACTTTTAAAAGTCTATTTCAAAAAGGAAGAATAAGAAAAACTGCTTTCGACTTTATGAGTTTTCATTTCTTCTGAGCAGTTTCTTTTGGGGTTTTGGGCTGGGGCTGGGATATTTAGGGAGTGGACCTTCTTCCCTCTTCCCCAAGCAAAGCAGATCTAAGGACATGGGGTGGGGGCTGGTACAGCCAAATGATGGCCGGGGAGGGGCTGATTGTTTATGATAACCCGTCAGCCCAGTTCTGATCAGAAAACTGTTGAGTTAGTAGAGATTTAAAATCACGACTTACTTGGTGCTGTGTATTCTCTCCTCTCACTCCTCTCCCTCCTCCTCCTTCCTCCTTCTGTCCTTTTCTCCCTCATAATTTGCCCTCCAACAGTGTTTAAATTTACTAGATTGTTTTCCCTGTCCCTCAACCTGAGACTGGTATAGAAGAATGAGACACTGCTTTATAAGAAAAATTCTCAAGATCCAATCTATGGTCAGTAGAATTTACATTTTCTCCAAATAATCAATAACTAGATCTTCCTTATAACCAGAAGATATGTTGCTGCTCTGTTTATTGATAAAGGAGAACTAGATACTTTGTCAGGTACCCAAATCTATCTGTAAAGCTAAAATACTTATTCAGACAATAAGGGAACATAAGCTAATCCTGTGACAGGCCTTACATGAGGTATATATGCATGGGCGGTATTATTAATGTAATTATACTAATTCTAAGAGGTCCAGTAAATTGATCTTTGCTAATCTTTGTTACCTTGTAGTAAAATATGGAATTTAGAACAAAATTGATGTAAGAAAATATATCCCACGGCATTTATGTGAAATACTCATTATTGTTTACAGCAAATTACATGCACACCAGCAATATTTTCTTTCAAGCTGGGGGAAATTGATCTTTCAAAATTCAAATGAGGAAGTGAGTATGAGTTTGCATCATGTCTTATAGAAATATTAAGTAGTAAGCAGTGAACTTGAACTAGCCTGCAGTGTAGTCTGGAGTTCAGAATAAAATCAGAATACAGATAGAAATTTAAAATGTTGGGCTTTAGAGAAACCATTTACGTGGCGGCAAGATTTGCTTATGACTTGAAGCTCTGGCATGGTCCTGTGTAGCTGGGACTGCAGTACTGCTCAGATTCCTGGAAAGTTCTATAGCTTCCTTTGCAAATTCACATAGATGGATTTCTTTAGCTTTAACAGTTTCTTCCAAATCTTTTCTACATTCTTCTGAGGTCTTTGCTTATAGACAAGGGACTTGAACCAGGATGGTTAGGTTTCAGGTTAACAAAAAGAAACACTTTTATTGTCAATATTAATGGCAAACCTCGATTTTTACAAGGCTCCAGTTTAGCAGTACAAGCAGATCAAAAGCAGCTTGGCTTGATTTCTCAATATTCTCTGGAGCTTAGACAATTAACTGCAATTTTGCTTCTAACGAAACAACACACAAAAAAGTCAGTTACAGAAATGTTAAAGGGAGTCTTTGGGCAGAGATTTTTACCTGTAGATAACATGTTAGAATCACATACATTTATCTACTGAATTGAACTTGAGTTTTGAAGGAAAACTCCTTAAGAAAATGTTACATGGGCGATGGCGTGAGGCGGTTTCAGTGTGTGCATTCGCCTCTTGCCTTACTGGTTGGGTAAGGATCCTGCAGACTGAGGTCTCTCTGGTAATTTGGGTACACCGAGTCTCCAGTTAATGATAGATAATCAGCCTTTGGGTCATTTGGTCATTCTCTTATTACAACCCCCTCCTGCTCTCTCTGATCTCCTTTCAAACTAAATTTCACACAAATAAATAAAGCAAGACAGGGACACGTTCTTAAAAAAGAAAAGAGGGAGAAATATTAGAAACTCCTGATACAGAACTCTAAGCAAGGGAAGGCAAGCTAAAAGAGGATAGGAAAGAACATCTTATCAAAATGAACATGGTGTGTACAAAACATTAAAAGGAAAGGCTCTGGTTTCTGTTAAAGTGACAGAAAATTAAAATAAAAATAATTGCAGGCAGAAGAGTTATAAACAGAGAAGGCAGGATGCTGGCTGGAAGTGCGCAGCGTGAGAGGGCTCATTTGTTGTTATGGATTATATATCTGCACCGTGATTGGAGAGGTGCTATCTTGTTCCATTTTCCAGAAGAGAATGGTTTTCTTTTTAATACTTGTGTGAGTGCCTGGTTAAGTGAACACAGGCCAAAACCTCGAGGAGCAACAACAACAACAAAAAAATGGGATTGCATTCTGCTTGCAAAGAAAGCATCCAACTTCAAACAAAGAAATGGGTACAAAGAGGCATATAACTTCATTCAGAACACATTTGGGGACTTCGCTATAAATTGGTGTGACTGATGGCTTTTTGTTTTGCTGACAGAAGGCGGACATCATTCACCGGATGTAGAACCGAAATCACCCCCCCAGGGGTCTCTGCTTTCTTAGTCTCCATTTGCCTGTGACTTCAGAAAGACAAACTTCAGACTGACCAAGGTACATTGTAGACAAGACCATGCTGGGAAAAGTGTGTGTGTGCCTGGTTCTAGGGGTTAGGGTCTCCCGTGAGAGCCAGAGCCTCCATTGCCATTTTCCCATCCCTGCCTATGATAATTCCCTTTGGCCTAAGTCCAGGGCTCCAGAAACATCAAAGTCTACCTGTTGGGCTTAGCGCCTGTAGCTCAAGCAGCTAAGGTGCCAGCCATACACCAGAGCTGGTGAGTTTGAATCCAGCCTGGGCCTGCCAAACAACAATGACAGCTACGACCAAAAAAAAAAAAAAAAAAAAAATAGCCTGGCCTTGTGGTGTACGCCTGTAGTCCTAGCTACTTGGGAGACTGAGGCAAGAGAATCGCTTAAACCCAGGAGTTGGAGGTTGCTGTGAGCTGTGAGGCCACAGCACTCTACTCAGGGCAATAGTTTGAGGCTCTGTCAAAAGAAAAAAAAAAGAGTCTACCTGTTGGTGTTCACCCCCCAAGCCTTAGGTTTTCACTCCTAACAGGATTTGGCTCTGGACATGATCAATCCACAGTCTCCAAGTTAGAGAGGCAGCCAGGTGTTGAAAGTGTGACTCCTGCTTTGTCCCCAACTCTGAGCCAGGAACCCCCTTGCCTTACTAGTGTCACTAGCATCAGCAGCGGCAGCTAACAACCCAGCTCTCCCTGGTGTTGGAGAATCCACCCTTTTTTGTTTCTTCTAGGTGGAGCCTGAATGCCACCTCCTCCAGGAAGGCTTCCCTGATATGACTTCTCCTCTTCCTCTCCCTCCCAGCCCCCCAACCCCGAATTGAGTGAACTTCTCCACTGAACTCTTTTCTACTCCTCCTGCTTATAATGGGGGTAGGTCTCCGACCACACGGATGCCACCTCCTGTGATTGTGGGGTCCCTGAGAGCCCAGCCAGCGCATTGCACCGAAGAAGTGTTCACACAGCTCAGGAGAAAGGGATGACTTAGAGGAATCCGGTGAATTCCACGCATCCCAACGGCAATCGAAGCGATTACAGCTAGTGGAGGAGTTGAAAGGCGTCTACCAGGGCGCAGACCTGCACCTCCATGCCACTTTTGAGACCAGCTTGGGCTGGATCTGAGCGTGGAGGGCCCAGCCTGGCCTCTCCGGACACCCCCCTTGAGCTCCGGAGTCAAAACTGGACTTCCCAGAGTCTGCCTGAGCCATCCGGGATCAGCTCCTCCCCGTCCCCAGGCCTTAGCGCCTCTGCTGAACAGCAGGGACGGTGACAGTAGCTGGGGAGACGAGGCTGGGTTGAAAATGACACAGACACGCCCGCAAGAACCACGCGGGACACGCACCACGCTCAGGGAGTATCCAAGCATTTTCTCTTCCTGCCTTTTGCGTTTCTTCCCCTCCCTTCCAGCTGCCTGAAGACCCCGGCGCACGACGGGGACGGGTGCCAGCCAGGCTAGGGGGGCTTCAAGGACCAGAGGCAGCGCTGCGGTGGCTGAGGTGGCGGCGCCCCAGGAATAGCGCCGGGCAGGGACCAGACCGCGGCCGGAGCGGCCACCCGGGATTGAGGGCGCCGGCTGTCGAGTTCTAGCGACAGGGGCCGAGCAGTCCTCCGATCCGTTTGCACTGTTGCTTTGCTCCCAGCTCCCTCTGGGTTTCCGACACCGAGGCGGGTGTAGCTTCCCGCTGCGGGTCTCCGAGGACTTTTCGCTGGAGGCGGGCAGGAAGGGGTTAACCGCCCCTCCAGTCCCTGAGCGGGGCGAAGGCCACTGCTTCCCTCCGGAGGTCTCATTAGGGAAACCTCCCTCCCCGCTATTTTCCACGTTTCCTCAATCAAGTGCCTTGAAATAGAGCTGCGCAAACAAAGTGGCGGGGAGTGCGCACACCTTGTCACAGCGGAGGCCGATCCAATATCTCAGCCTTGTTTGCTTTGCAATTACGGGGCTGGCGGGTGGCTGCGGTGCCACCGGGGCTAACGTGCGGCCACGTGGGGAGGGCGGGGGGGGCAGTGTCGGGGGGGTGGGCGCCGGCAGCCCAGGGCAACCAGCGCGCACAGCCATGGAACAGCGGACACATCTTCCCGGCTCCCGCCCCAGCCACTGAGCTCCGTGCAAGAGTCATGGTGAGATCACGTGTGGAAATGTGGAAACCAGCGCGTGTCCTCCCCGCTTCCCTTCGGTCTGTCCTCCTCCCCGTCCCCTTCCACCGTCTCCTTCCTTCCGTCTTCCTTGCAGGGCATCGTAGGGCCACCTGGACACCCCTTCTCTCTCCCGTTAAACTGCTTTCACCATTTGCCTTATTTTCCAGAGCTATTTATTCTCGTTTGACTTTCTGGGCAAAGGCGCTCTCAGTCTGCCCCAGGCCCTTTGGATGGGTCACTGCGGGCTAGTGGCCGCCCCCAGCCTACTTTGGATTCCTGTGGGGACATTTCTGGCGCGTGATTCGCCTCTGGGTCCCTCGCGTGGGCCCGGCCGGGTTTGCGCGTGCGGAACAGTAGTTAACTCCAAGCAGGTCGTAAGCCTTCTATTTCACAGACAATTAAATCTTGGCTGCCCTTGGACGAAATTGTGATATTCACTCTGCTCTATTCTGAAGAGCACTTTTAAAACTTAAAAAACAAAAGAAAACAAAACCAAAACAAATACTCCATTTAAAAAAAAAAAAAGGTAATAAATCTCTTTTTATGGATTCTCTCTGTATAAGTGGAAACAACATGATTTAAATCCTTAAATTTAAACCCTATCCTTGCCCCCCCCCCCAGGGCACAGCTGAAGTTTCACAGAAATGTTTTAAAGGCACATTCTCCATCTCCCCCTAGGGTGGGGAGAGCCCTGTATATGTCACATTCAGTCTGGTTTCTAGGTCTCAGATCCTGCCCTGGCCTGCCGGGACAATATGTAGTGAGGACTATCAAATGTTAAGGCCTTGGATTCAAAGTCTACTTTTTACATAGATCAAGAAAGATGGGTGATGGTTTTACCATATCAAGTTAGTTTCTAAATGGACACCCATTTTCCTTTCATGTGGATTTCTTAAAGAGATGGGTGTTGAGGCAGAGAAATATTTTTAGGATTCTATGTTCAAATGTACTTCTTCATTAAAAATGTGTAAGGCAGGACCTATATTTGCTTGCTGGTGTTTATAAAATAAATTCATAGCCATTGAGGCTAGCAAGCCATCTCTCTACTTAAAAGTTCTTTGGTTTATAATCCCATGTGGTTTGTGTCATCACTGTTCTGTGTCTCCCTCCTGTAATATTTTGATTCTCAATCTTCTTTAAAGCAAACCTCAAAAATGAGGCTTCATAAATCTGTGCAGTGACAGAGCCACAGAATAACATTTTAATCCACATAGACACACACACTTGTGTGTATCTCTCCTCAGTTTGCTAGCCAACTAAATGCTTTAGTATTTCAAGAAATAGGAAACAGTAGCTAGAAAGGGTACCATTTCATAAGAATTCTAGTCTCATAAAAAAAATTTGGCCTGGCACATTACTCAATGCACAAATTATAATATTACTTTCATGTGTGCTAATCTGTTTAGTATTAAAACTGCTGTAGTGTCTTAAATAGCCATTAACATGATTTACCATGCCACTCTCAAATGGGTGATCTCAGATAATTATGAAGATCCTGATGTTAATCCCACATTCAGTTAACAGCTATGAAAATAACCTAAAAACATTCTTATTCTCATATAAATGCCAGCAATTGCAATTGTAGAGGGAACACAATTACTTTTTCTCTGACATTATCCTATAAGGATACCGCTACATTCATTTCTTTTAAAATCAGAGCAGTTTTCAATTACTTCTTAAAATAATTTTTTTCTACACAGCATTTTGCAATGCTCATAAACCATAGCAACTTTATACTGACAGATACATATTTTTCTATGTTATTATTCATTAGCCTCTTTGCAAACTCACTAAAATAGAATAATATTAAAAAATCAACATATAGAGAACAAGTATTAGTTTCTACATATTTATTTAGGTAAGCTAATGCTATTAAAATTAAAAGCATGTGTTTGGCATATAAATGCTTCTTTAGGAATTCTCTTTGAATGCATAGTTATTATTTTTTAAACCAACTCAGATTTTCAAATACTGATTTTTCACTCTGAACAGGCATTGCATTGTTTTAAACAGTAGCTCCTGGAAAAATACCATCTTTAGTATTTTAGACTTTCAAACAACGATTGGAATTGGATAAATGCTTTCAGCTGGGAGCACTTTTCTAATACTCTTGTAGGTAATAGGATTCTTTATTTGTGCTGGGTGACAAAGGGACAGTGCCTTGGACAGACTGCCTACCCTCTGCATAATATACCCCCCAAATGGAGTTTTTCTGTGAGTTTGTGGTCCATCTTTTAAAAAAAAAATTGGTAAAACATGAAATCAGAGAAAATGAGTAATTGCTTTTCTAACTGTAATTATGAAGTGATGGCTCAAGGAGGTAAGAAAAACAGAGCAGGAGTAATGCAGAAACACAAATTCTAACACAAGCAAAGTTTGCTTGGCTGGGATGTCCATGAACAGGATTCGCAGTGAGGAGTTCGATCACATAACCAAATGGATTGGTTTTTGTTTTGTCCAATTCAGTGACTTTTAGCATTCTTTTTTTCTCTTTTTTTGCAGTTTTTTTTTTGGCTAGGGCCTGGTTTGAACCCGCCACCTCCAGTATATGGGGCCGGCACCCTACTCTTCTGAGCCACAGGCGCCGCCCTTTTAGCATTCTTTTTCACGAGGAAGCCCAACCAAGAAAATAAATATAAATTCTTCTGTATGGGAAAATACTAACTATTATAATTTTTAACAATAGGTTAAAATAGATGTACCTTTGCTTACTATGCTATTGCTCTTTCTAATGAATGAATGATGTATCAATTGGTGTCAAAAATCATTGAATTTTTTCAAACTGGGTTTAAATTGTAATAGTTACGCGTATTCATGAGATGATTGCCACAAACTTGTTGAGAAAAACATTTAAAAAGCTTTCTTTCTGGCAATTAATCTGGGATAACTAAAGCAAGAAACTCCCTTCTTGTCTTCCTAAGGTAATTCAGCTTTTTAAAACATTGTTCAGTTCTACATATCCTGTGTTATTCAAATAAAGACAATGGCAAGAATAAAATTCCTGAATCTAATCAAATGACTATTTTTGCTCTATTAAAAATTTATGTAGTATATCGGGCAGTTGTATTGCTTGATTGAATACTGAATTTTTTTTTTTCCAGATAGAGTGATATTTAATGAAGTACTTACAAAGATAAATACAATTGTTCATAAAAATAAGATGGCAACAAAGTGGCCTTTGAGTCTGTGTGATGTAGACTCTGCTATGTAAATTAGAACGCTTTCAAAATCATGACCTAGGCATTTATAATGGGAACATATGAGAAGAGAAAGTTTATACATCTAAGAAAACAATCATGGAGGGGAACTTGCCCACGGAAGCATTTCTCTGTTGCTAATTCTCTCTTTTGCCTCAGTACTTCTACTTGCTGTGTTTAACTAAAAGTACACAGATACAAGTACAACCCACTGGCCTCTTCTCTGCTGAAAAACTGTAATATCACATGTTATTAATATAGCTACATTAATAATTGAAAGGCTTACTCTGTTATTTTTCTTCTCATGAGTAACTATCTGAATATATATGTGTATATTATATATATATATTTTTTTCTTTTTTTTTGGAGATGGTCTCACTCTGTCGCCCTGGGTAGAGTGCCATGGCATTATTATAGCTCACAGGAACCTCAGACTTCTGGGCTCAAGAGATCATCCTGCCTCAGCCTCCTGATTAGTTGGGACCACATCTGCCTAGTTTTTCTATTTTTGGTAGAGACAGGGTCTCATTCTTGCTCAGGCTGGTCTTGAACTCTTGAACTCAAGTGATCCACCTGCCTCGGCCTCCCAGAGTGCTGGGATTACAGGTGCAAGCCACCACACTGGCCATAGAATGTGACAAGTTTTTAATATTAATTTTGTTGTCAAGAAATCTTAATAATGATATTCCACAAAGTTGCTACTACACATGTAAAGGGCCATC
Source organism: Nycticebus coucang (assembly GCF_027406575.1). NCBI lineage: Eukaryota > Metazoa > Chordata > Mammalia > Primates > Lorisidae > Nycticebus > Nycticebus coucang. The sequence continues at coordinate 104,930,597 of NC_069780.1, read as the reverse complement.
ACATAGTGATGAAGAAGAGAGTCTGTGGAGTCAAAGCCACAACAGTTATCAGCTATACCATCTCAGGGGCAGTATCTCATTGTCCTCTGCTTGAGTTAACACATCTGTAAAAAGTGGATAATAACTGTAGACTGTCATATTGTCGTGATGAACACTCAGTGAGACAATTCACACGAGGCTCTTAGCAGACAGTCTGGCCCAGAGTAAGTGCTGAATAAACGTCAGCCATTCTCTTTGGCACATAGCTCTGCACTGCTGAAGTGGCACAGCACACTCGCTGCACCAAGAGCCCTTGTGTGGGGGGATGTTGACAGCCCATGGATTTCCTGGAGATTTGCAGGAGGACCGTCACTGGTCACTGGCTTCCAGAGCTGGGGGTTGACAGAGTGATGGCGATGGCTCCTGGCTGTTTACAGGCTCTAGAAGGATGTGTGGAGAGGGCCTTGGGGCCAAAAACCCACCATACTGTCAATGCAAGTCTAGCTTTATGCATCTTTCTTATGCCTGCCATGCCACCTGACACAAAGGTTGAAAGTGGGGGAAAAGAACCCCTTCAAGAAATAGAACTCTCACTGTTCTCATCGGGCACTCAAGCAGGGAAACATTTTATTTATTTTTTATTTATTTATTTTTTGTAGAGTCAGAGTCTCACTGTACCATGGCTCACAGCAACCTCTAACTCTTGGGGTTATGCGATTCTCTTGCCTCAGCCCCCAGAGCAGCTGAGACTACAGGCGCCCGCCACAACGCCCGGCTATTTTATTTTTTGTTGCAGTTTGGCTGAGGCTGGGTTTGAACCCGCCATCCTCGGCATATGGGGCCGGCGCCCTACTCACTGAGCCACAGACGCCGCCCGAAATATTTTAAATATATTTACTTGTATATTATATATCTGCACTTCTTTACTGATTTATTTTGTATATTATAATCCCATGAAAAAAAAATTCACCAGAAAAGGCTAAGATAAAAAGAAGATTTAGGTAATAGGTTTAAATATTTGAGGGCGAGATATAGCATCATCAGCAGTGGGTATGACTCATTTCAAATAGTCTCAGTGGTTTAAAAATACTTTGGTTTAGGGTGGTCAGGATCCACAACCCACGGGTGTACTTTGCTTTTCATTTACATGTGAAATTTTAGATTTCTACAACTGGGGGAACTCAGTTTTAAATACTCTCCGTGACTCTGCTGGTTTCAAGGACACTGACGGTTGTGCCATTGTGTGGGGCCGTCCTCCTCATCCTGTCCCTCCAGCTGCTCTGTTTAGACGATGGGTGGAGCTAACACAGAGGGGGACGTTGTCACCCTGTCCCAGCCGCGGTATCCCTTTTTAGATGTGTATATTGATGATAGGTCAGAAAGTGTATACACTACAATAAAGTTCTGGTTCTAACTCCAAAAAAAGAAAAAAAAAATACTTTGGTTTAGGCTGTGTTGAGTGGTTCATGCCTGCAATCCCAGTACTCTGAGAGGCTGAAGTGCGAGGATCTCTTGAGCTCAGGAGTTTGAGACCAGCCTGAGTAAGAGTGAGATCCTGTCTCTACTAAAAATAGAAAAACTAGCTGAGATGGTGGTGGGCCCCTGTAGTCCCCGTTATTTGGAATGTGGGACGATCATTTAAGCTCAGGAATTTGAGGTTGCTGTGAGCTATGATGATGCCATGGCACTCTACCTAGGGTGACAGGGAGAGACTGTCTTAAAAAAAAAAAATAACAAGGGCCCAGCACGGTGGCTCATGCCTGTAATCTCAGCACTCTGGGAGGCTGAGGTGGGTGGATTGCCTGAGCTCACAGGTTTGAGACCAGCCTGAGCCAGAGTGACACCTTGTCTTTAAAAATATAGCTGGGCATTGTGGCAGGTGCCTATAGTCCCAGGTACTTGGGAGGCTGAGGCAAGAGAATCACTTGAGCCCAAGAGTCTGAGGTTGCTGTGAGCTATGTCATCACAGCACTTTACTGGGGGTGACGAAGTGAGACTCTGTCTCAAAAATAAAAGAAATATGTCCTAGTAATGTTAAGATAACAACATATGTTAAATTCAAAAGTCTTGCTTCCAATTTTTCTCAAATTGGAACTTTGGCTTTGGCTAAAAACCAACCATGCCAACAGCAAAAGTTGACGAGGATGTGGAGTCCCTGGGTCACTCATTCTGCTTGCTAGTGGGAATGCTCAGTAGGACAGCCTCTGGAGGACATTTGGACAGTGTCTAGAAAAACTAAACTTGCAACTACTATGTGACTCAGCAATTGTACTCCTGAGCATTTACTTCAGAAAAAGGAAGACTTAAAGTTCACACAGAAACCTGTACTTGAATGTGTATAGCAGCTTTATTCATCATAGCCCCAAATAGGAGAAACCCAGATGTCTTTTGATGGGTAGACAGATAGTGAACCACTCTGCCAGCAGTTCCTCATGGCATGGCCACTGGGTGCAGTGCTGCTCTCTCCATCCACGAGGAACACATTATCGATAAGCCAGTCTCCAGCAGACTGTGCTGGGCAGAAAAAGGCAATTCCAAAAGGTTGCATTCTGTATGGTTCCATTTCTAGAACATTCTTGAAATAACAAAATTAGGGAAATGAAGAAAAGATTTGTGGCTACCAGGAGTCAAGGAGCAGCAGTGGACAGGGAGGGAAGCAAGTGTGGCCACAAAAAGGCAATAAAATGGACCCTGGTGATAATGGGAATGTACTGAACTGAGCTGTGTCAGGGCGGACGTCTGGTTGTCATGTGATTGTACTATATATTTTGCAAGAGGTTACCATTGGAAAAACTGGGTAGAGGGATGTGGGATCTCTCTTTTGTTTCTTATTTATTTATTTATTTATTATTTTTATTTATTTTTAGACAGAATCTCACTATGTCAGCCTCATTAGAGTGCCATGGCATCACAGCTCACAGCAACCTCAAAGTCTTGGGCTTAAGCAATCCTCTTGCCTCAGCCTCCCAAGTAGCTGGGACATTGTGGACAGGCATCCGCCACAATGCTCAGCTTTTTTTGGTTGCAGTTGTCATTGTTGTTTAGCAGGCCCAGGCTGGGCTCGAACCCGCCAGCCTCAGGTGGTGGGTGGTTGGGAGCTGTATGTGGCTGGTGTCCTACCCACTGAGCTATGGGCACTGCCTGATTTTTACTTTTTTGAGACAGTCTTTCTCTGTCACCCTGGGTAGAGTGCCATTGCATCACAGCTCACAGCAACCTTAAACTCCTAGGCTCAAGCCATCCTCCTGTTTCAGCCTCCCAGGGAGCTGGGACTACAGGCACCCACCATCACATCCAGCTAGTTTTTCTATTTTTAGTGGAGACGGGGTCTGGCTCTTGCTCAGGCTGGTCTTGAACTCCTGAGCTCAAGGGATCCTCCTGGCTCGGCCTCCCAGAGTGCTGGGATTACAAGTGTGAGCCACCAAGCCCAGCCTCTCTTGCTTCTTATAACTGCCTGAGAATCAGAAATTATCTCAAAACAAAAAGCTTTATAAAAATGTCTATTTACCTTTAGAGAGTTCAGTTCCATGCTTTCAATAACGGATTGACAATAGGAAAAAGGATGGGATTGAGAATTTAGGAATTGTAAGCTCTGATTTTGTCCTTTTGAATTGTAAAGACTGCTTTTCACCACACTATTCCAATTTTTCTAAATTTTTCTCTCTGTTTTTTATTACAAATTATTGTTCATTCTAAATTATATTGGGGGAAATGCCACATTATCTGTTACAGGCCTTCTGCTTTACATAGAATTTTAAAGTCCACCAGCTGACTGATTTATATTAATACATTAGAAGATGAATCTAGAATACATTAGATCTGAACATGCAATTAATTTTAAAAGAAAATCAGAGTTTTTATGTTTCTTGTCCCCTGGTCCTGTCTTACTTCATTTTCTTCTCCACCCCTTATTTTATTTAAAACCACATGTCCTCATATTGTACTTTTCAGTGTAAAGCCCAGTAAGTGAGCACACTGATGATTACATTAGTAATGGTGCTCTTAAAATGAGAAATGAAGACATATTGAGTCTCTGCATGACACATGGTTGCATTGTGTTTGGGTGTTCTCATTTTTGGTGAGGAGTAGAAGAGATTATAAATGTTATTTAAAAAAATTTACTGATGATTTGATGAGAAGATAAAGTAACAATGATACTATAGAGGGTTTGCAGGCCTTGACTTTCTAAGTCTCCAGGGTGGCCACAGGGCCCTCTGCAAACACCTGAGAGTGCTGGAGAGTGATTTAGTCATTGCAGAGGGGCTGCCCTTATGACAAACACGGGTTAAATTGTGAGAATTTCAGGACATATTTTGGAGAAGGATTAAATAAATCAGGGGATGTGCTCACAGCAAATAGTATCTTTGAGTGGCTGATTTGAAACAGAGAATCAGAGAATTGAGATGAATCCCAGGTGGTGGTTGGGAGCTGGAAAAAGTCCCAACGAGTTGGCTGACTACATCTAGGTTTAATTTCAGCATCGTTAAATTGTCTTTAAGTGATGACTTTGTAATTGTTGCCCCAAGAAAAGATTATGCTAAGTATGATGGTGGAATTAAGTATGCTAATGTAGGGAACATTTTCTCTAAGTGATTTCTCTAAGACTAGGGTTAGAGGGCCCTAGAACTGCTTGAAGAAACTCAAAGTACATTTAATTCTTCTTCTTCTTTTTTTTTTTTCTTTGCCCTCGGTAGGATGCCGTGGTGTCACAGCTCACAGTTACCTCCAGCTCTTGGGCTTAGGCGATTCTCTTGATTCAGCCTCTCAAGTAGCTGGGACCACGGGCACCCGCCACAACACCCAGCTATTTTTTTGTTGCAGTTTGGCCGGGGCTGGGTTTGAACCCACCACCCTCGGTATATGGGGCCGGTGCCCTACTCACGGAGCCACAGGTATGGCCCCCCCTTTTTTTGTGGGGGCAGAGTCTCACTCTGTCACCCTAAGTAGGGTGTGGTAGCATCATCATAGCTCACAGCAACCACAAACTCTTGGGTTCAAGCCATTCTCTTGACTCAGCCTCCTGAAAGCTGGGACCAAAGGCACATACCACCACAGCTGGCTAGTTTTTCTATTTTTAGTAGAGACAGGGTCTCATTCTTGCTCAGACTGGTCTTGAACACCTGAGCTCAAATGATCATCATCCTGCCTTGGCCTCCAGAGTGCTGGGATCATAGGTGTGAGCCACCCCACTGGCCAAAGTGAATTTAATTCTTGTCAGAATGAAAAAGAATTTTTAAAATTCCATCAGTGCAATTAAGTTCTGATGTTCTTACAACAGTGAATAAGAAACTTTATCCAAGGATGCCATGGGCAGATGTTAAAATGAAGTGTTTTCACTCAACTAGCCGATGGTGGGCTAACAGGTGTCAGGAAGAGAGGTTGAGGCTACAGAGGATGAGACACCCCTGGCACATGGGGCATCTCAGGGCAGGACTGTGACACAGGTGGACTCCAGGCAACAGAGATTTCTGGTCCCACATCTATTTGTAAGATTTTGTGTCAGCTGATTCATCTCACCCTCTAGTTTTCTCAGAACAAATAGGCAAAGAGAAACAAAAACCAAAAACAAAATCCCCAAACTATAACGACAATACAAGCAAAGCTTGGACCAAAACAATAACTGGGCTGGTTTTATGAGGTTGACTTGAAGTCAGGAAAAAAAAAAAAAAAGATAAAATTTTGAGAGGAGACCGGGCTGGGTGGTTCGTGCTTATGATCCTCTGTAATCCTTGCAGTCTGGGAGGCCAAGGTGGGTGGATTTCCCGAGCTCATGGGTTCAAGACCATCCTGAGCCAGAGTGAGACCCCATCTCTAAAAATAGCTGGGCATTGTGGCCGGCGCCTATAGTCCTAGCTACTTGGGAGGCTGAGGAAAGCGAATGGCTTGAGCCCAAGAGTTTGAGGTTGCTATGAGCTATGACACCATGGCACTCTATTGAGGGCAACAAAGTGAGACTCTGATTAAAAAAAAAAAAACCAAAACAAACTTTTTTTTTTTTTTTTTTGAGAGGAGAAAAGAACTCATCAAAGGCAGAAGGGGCTCCATGTGGGGTTAATGGCAGGTATCATGCTGCACCCCACCTCCCTGACTTTGCAGGTAGCTGTCTTGTTTCAAGGTGTTTGGCCTTGTTCCACTCACAAAGGTCCCACAGTGACCTGAATGCACATAGCCAAGTACACAGGCCACCCAAGAAAGACCTCAGAGGGTTGCTCCAGGGGCAGGGGAATCAGAAATGGTAACATCCAATACGGCCTTCGGCTGAATTGTCGAATGAGGTTAACCCCAGTGAACAATTAGCCATAGTGGGAGTGTCCCTGTACCTGCGAAAATCACGCTGATGGGACTGTGTGAAAATTGTGTCAGTGTAGGAACGTTATTTTTTGTGTTTAGTAGCAGTGGAATGTCAGTAATAATTTAGACACAACCTTTTCTTTAATACTTAAGGGCAAGAATGGTGATGAGAGTCTTACTCTGGAGGCTATTATCAAACATTGCAAAGCATTAGCATCTTCAATAATTCATTTTGTTGAGTGGTGAGCTTGCCTTTTTATTTGCAAGGAGAATAATTGATTGTGGGGACAAAAATGTGCACAGCGTGATGAACACCTATAGCATTACATGAAGTTTTGGAAGTTGATTAAAGTCCACCCCACAGGCCAGGCGCAGTGGGGGCTCACACCTGTAATCCCAGCACTCTGGGAGGCTGAGGCAGAAGGATCTCTTGAGCTCAGGAGTTCAAGACCAGCCTGAGCAAGAACGAGACCTTGTATCTGCTAAAAATAGGAAAACTAGTCAGGCATAGTGACGGGCACCTGTAGTCCCAGCTACTTGGGAGGCAGAGGCAGGAGGATCACTTGAGCCCGAGAATTTGAGGTTGCTGTGAGCTACGATGCCATGGCACTCTACCAGGGTGACAGAGTGAGACTGTCTCAAAAAAAAAAAAAAAGGTCCATCCTACACCAGAAACTAGAGGTGATGATGATGATAATAATACTAATAATAGCACATACCCTGAGTCAAGCCTCATTCATCTCTCATATTAACTTATTTATTCTTCACAATTACTCAATAAGGTGCTATTATTATTATTACATATTTTTTGAGACACAGTCTTCCAAGTAGCTGGAATCGCAGGCACGAGCAACCTCCACTGGCCTAAGGTACCATTTTCATCCCTGTTTTATAGACGAGAGACTGAGACCCAAAGAAGTGCGGAGGGTCACGGAGTAAGAATGAAGCTGCTCTGTCACTGTGCTCTCTGATTCACTGTCAGTCATGATCGTCATGTATGGAAGGAATTAGGCTGCATGGAGGCCAGGCAGTTGTCTCTGCTTTCTTTGAGGCCATAGTTTGTTGGGCACAAATGCTAGTGAGTTATGGCCGAGGCGAGAGGATCCCTTGAGCTCAGGAGTTGAAGACAAGCCTGAGCAAGAGCGAGATCCCTTCTCTACTACAAATCGAAAAACTAGCTGGGTGTGGTGGCTGGTGCCTGTAGTCCTAGTTTCTTGGGAGGCTGAGGCAGGAGGATCTCTTCAGCCGGAGAGTTTGAGGTTGCTGTGAACTATGATGATGCCACAGCACTCTTACCCAGAGCACAAAGTGAGACTCCACCACAAAAACAAGCAAACAAAAGAAAGCCAAAAAAAGGCTAGTGAGTTCTTTATAATATGTGAGAAAGGCTCAGTCCCTGTTTGCAGGGTATATTGACTTTGGTACGAGGTCCTTCGTCCTTGTGAGGCTGGCTCTCCCGCAGCCGTGGCTGTCTCCTCCCTTCTGCTCCCCGTCTGAGGGGGGCTCACCTAAACGTGAACCCTCACTGTCTGCCTCCTTCACTGTTCTCTACTGGACATCTCAGGTTACAGGCTATGTGAGCAGATCCCCACCTGGATGTGGAGTGTAGCGTGATTATGCCGGTATGGGCAGTGGTGGCGGGAAGGAAAGGAGGGCTGCGTGATCTCAGAAGGCAGTGCTGGTGTTATCTCATTTTTCCTTTGTCATCCAACTCAGGAAGGTGACCCTGGCTTTGCCAACTCATGGACGGTTTCAAGAGGGGATTTAGGAGGTAACCCCCACCCAACGTCTCTCTTCTTTTATACTAAGGAAGGTTCAAGCTATTTCTTTTTTTTTTTTTTTTTATTGTTGGGGATTCATTGAGGGTACAATAAGCCAGGTTACACTGATTGCAATTGTTAGGTAAAGTCCCTCTTGCAATCATGTCTTGCCCCCATAAAGTGTGACACACACCAAGGCCCCGCCCACCTCCCTCCTTCCCTCTTTCTGTTCCCCCCCCATAACCATAATTGTCATTAATTGTCCTCATATCAAAATTGAGTACATAGGATTCATGCTTCTCCATTCTTGTGATGCTTTACTAAGAATAATGTCTTCCACGTCCATCCAGGTTAATACGAAGGATGTAAAGTCTCCATTTTTTTCAATGGCTGAATAGTATTCCATGGTATACATATACCACAGCTTGTTAATCCATTCCTGGGTTGGTGGGCATTTAGCCTGTTTCCACATTTTGGCGATTGTAAATTGAGCTGCAATAAACAGTCTAGTACAAGTGTCCTTATGATAAAAGGATTTCTTTCCTTCTGGGTAGATGCCCAGTAATGGGATTGCAGGATCAAATGGGAGGTCTAGCTTGAGTGCTTTGAGGTTTCTCCATACTTCCTTCCAGAAAGGTTGTCCTAGTTTGCAGTCCCACCAGCAGTGTAAAAGTGTTCCCTTCTCTCCACATCCACGCCAGCATCTGCAGTTTTGAGATTTTGTGATGTGGGCCATTCTCACTGGGGTTAGATGATTCCTCAGGGTTGTTTTGATTTGCATTTCTCTAATATATAGAGATGATGAACATTTTTTCATGTGTTTGTTAGCCATTCGTCTGTCGTCTTTAGAGAAAGTTCTATTCATGTCTCTTGCCCATTGATACAAGGGATTGTTGGCTTTTTTCATGTGGATTAATTTGAGTTCTCTATAGATCCTAGTTATCAAGCTTTTGTCTGATTGAAAATATGCAAATATCCTTTCCCATTGTGTAGGTTGTCTCTTTGCTTTGGTTATTGTCTCCTTAGCTGTACAGAAGCTTTTCAGTTTAATGAAGTCCCACTTGTTTATTTTTGTTGTTGCAATTGCCATGGCAGTCTTCTTCATGAAGTCTTTCCCCAGGCCAATATCTTCCAGTGTTTTTCCTATGCTTTCTTGGAGGATTTTTGTTGTTTCATGCCTTAAGTTTATGTCCTTTATCCATCTTGAATCAATTGTTGTGAGTGGGGAAAGGTGTGGGTCCAGTTTCTTTCTTTTTTTTTTTTTTTTCTTTCGGCCGGGGCTAGGTTTGCACCCGCCACCTCTGGGATATGGGACCGGCGCCCTACTCCTTCAGCCACAGGCGCCGCCCTGTGGGTCCACTTTCAGTCTTTTACATGTAGACATCCAGTTCTCCCAACACCATTTATTGAATAGGGAGTCTTTCCCCCAAGGTATGTTCTTGTTTGGTTTATCAAAGATTAGGTGGTTGTAAAATGTTAGTTTCATTTCTTGGTTTTCAATTTGATTCCAAGTGTCTATGTCTCTGTTTTTGTGCCAGTACCATGCTGTCTTGAGCACTATGGCTTTGTAGTACAGACTAAAATCTGGTATGCTGATGCCCCCAGCTTTATTTTTGTTGCAGAGAACTGCCTTAGCTATACGGGGTTTTTTCCGGTTCCATACAAAACGCAGCATCATTTTTTCCAAATCTTGAAAGTACGATGTTGGTATTTTGATAGGAATGGCATTGAATAGGTAGATTGCTTTGGGAAGTATAGACATTTTAACAATGTTGATTCTTCCCATCCATGAGCATAGTATGTTCTTCCACTTGTTAATATCCTCTGCTATTTCCTTTCTGAGGATTTCATAGTTTTCTTTATAGAGGTCCTTCACCTCCTTCGTTAGGTATATTCCTAGGTATTTCATTTTCTTTGAGACTATGGTGAAGGGAGTTGTGTCCTTAATTAGCTTCTCATCTTGACTGTTATTGGTGTACACAAAGGCTACTGACTTGTGGACATTGATTTTATATCCTGAAACATTACTGTATTTTTTGATGACTTCTAGGAGTCTTGTGGTTGAGTCTTTGGGGTTCTTTAAGTATAAGATCATGTCGTCAACAAAGAGGGAGAGTTTGACCTCCTCTGCTCCCATTTGGATTCCCTTTATTTCCTTGTCTTGCCTAATTGTATTGGCTAGAACTTCCAGCACTACGTTGAATAGTAAAGGTGACAGAGGACAACCTTGTCTGGTTCCAGTTCTAAGAGGAAAAGCTTTCAGTTGTACTCTATTCAGTAAAATATTGGCTGTGGGTTTGTCATAGATAGCTTCAATCAGTTTTAGAAATGTGCCACCTATGCCTATACTCTTCAGTGTTCTAATTAGAAAAGGATGCTGGATTTTATCAAATGCTTTTTCTGCATCTATTGAGAGCATCATGTGATCTTTATTTTTGCCTCTGTTAATATGGTGGATAACGTTTATAGATTTGCGTATGTTAAACCAGCCTTGCATCCCTGGGATGAAGCCTACTTGATCATGATGAATGACTTTTTTGATGATAAGCTGTAATCTATTGGCTAGGATTTTGTTGAGAATTTTTGTGTCTATGTTCATGAGTGAGATTGGTCTGAAATTCTCCTTTTTGTTTGGGTCTTTTCCTGGTTTTGGTATCAGGGTGATGTTTGCTTCATAGAATGTGTTGGGGAAGATTCCTTCTTCCTCAATTTTTTGGAATAATTTCTGCAGTACAGGAATAAGCTCTTCCTTGAAGGTTTGATAGAATTCTGGAGTGAAGCCATCTGGACCAGGGCATTTTTTGGTGGGAAGCTTTTTTATTGTTTCTTTGATCTCAGTGCTTGAAATTGGTCTGTTCAGGAGCTCTATTTCTTCCTGGCTGAGTCTAGGGAGAGGGTGTGACTCCAAATATTGATCCATTTCTTTCACATTGTCAAATTTCTGGGCATAGAGTTTCTGGTAGTATTCAGAGATGATCTCTTGTATCTCTGTGGGATCAGTTGTTATTTCCCCTTTATCATTTCTGATTGAGGTTACTAGAGATTTTACTTTTCTATTCCTCGTTAGTCTGGCCAATGGTTTATCTATTTTATTTATTTTTTCAAAAAACCAACTCCTTGTTTCATTAATTTTCTGAATGATTCTTTTGTTTTCAATTTTATTGATCTCTGATTTGATTTTGGATATTTCTTTTCTTCTACTGAGTTTAGGCTTAGATTGTTCTTCTTTTTCCAATTCCATAAGATCTCTTGTGAGATTGTTGATGTGCTCTCTTTCTGTTTTTCGAATGTAGGCATCTAAAGTGATGAATTTTCCTCTCAAAACTGCTTTTGCAGTATCCCACAGGTTTTGGTAGTTTGTGTCTTCATTGTTGTTATGCTCAAGGAAGTTAATGATTTCCTATTTTATTTCTTCCTTCACCCATCTGTTATTCAACAGAAGATTGTTTAGTTTCCATGCCTTTGGGTGGGGTCGAGCATTTTTGTTAGAGTTGAGTTCCACCTTTAGTGCCTTATGGTCTGAGAAGATACAAGGTAAAATTTCAATTCTTTTGATTCTGTTGATATTTGTTTTGTGTCCCAGGATATGATCAATTTTGGAGAATGTTCCATGCGGTGATGAGAAGAAGGTATATTCTTTATCTTTGGGATGGAGTGTTCTATATGCGTCTATCAAGCACAGTTGTTCTAGGGTCTCATTTAAGTCTCTTATATCCTTGTTTAATTTCTGTTTAGAGGATCTGTCCAGCTCTGTAAGAGGAGTGTTAAGGTCCCCTGTTGTGATGTTATTATCAGATATCATATTGCTCAGACTGAGTAAGGTCTGTTTCAAGAATCTGGGAGCATTTAAATTGGGTGCATAGATATTTAGAATTGAAATGTCTTCTTGTTGTATTTTTCCCTTGACCAATATAAAGTGACCATCTTTGTCTTTTTTGACTTTAGTTGCTTTAAATCCACATGTATCTGAAAATAAGATTGCAACTCCTCTTTTCTTCTGAATTCCATTTGCCTGAAAAATTGTCTTCCAACCCTTGACTCGGAGCTTTAATTTGTCTTTTGAAGCCAGGTGTGTTTCTTGCAGACAGCAAATGGATGGCTTGTGTTTTTTAATCCAGTCAACCAATCTATGTCTCTTCAGTGGGGAATTCAAGCCATTAACATTTATTGAGATAATTGGTAAGTGTGGTAGTATTCTATTCGTCTTATTTTGTGAGAGTCCATTGCTTAGTTTTATCTTTTGCATCAGTGTGGAGGTTTGGTTCTGTCCTTTAATTTCTGAGTTCTTACTTTGCTGCTGATCCATTGTGGTGGTCAGTGTGCAGAACAGGTTTAAGTATCTCCTGTAGAGCTGGTCTTGTTGTGGTGAATTTCCTCAATGTTTGTATATCCGTAAATGATTTGATTTCTCCATCAATTTTGAAGCTTAGCTTAGCAGGGTACAGAATTTTGGGCTGGAAATTGTTCTGTTTAAGTAGATTAAAGGTAGATGACCATTGTCTTCTTGCTTGAAAAGTTTCATTAGAGAAGTCTGCGGTCATTCTGATGGATTTGCCCTGTAGGTCAACTGGCGGTTACTCCTGGCAGCTTGCAGAATCTTTTCTTTTGTCTGGACTTTGGACAGGTTCATCACAATGTGTCTTGGAGAAGCTCAGTTAGAGTTGAGGCGACCTGGGGTCCAATAGCCCTCTGAAAGCAGTGTGTCAGAATCTTTGGTGATATTTGGGAAATTTTCTTTTATAATATTCTCTAGTATGGCTTCCATTCCTCTGGGGCATTCTTCTTCCCCTTCTGGAATTCCTATAACTCGTATGTTGGAACGCTTCATAAAGTCCCATAACTCTGACAGTGAACGTTCTGCTTTCTCTCTCTTCTTTTCTGCCTCTTTTACTATCTGAGTTATCTCAAGAACTTTGTCTTCTACCTCTGAAATTCTTTCTTCTGCATGGTCTAACCTGTTGCTGATACTTTCCATTGCATCTTTAAGTTCCCTAATTGACTGTTTCAGTTCCTTCTGGTCTGCTATATCCTTTTTATATTCTTCATATCGTTCATCTCTGATTTGATTCTGTTTTTGGATTTCCTTTTGGTTATTTTCCACTTTATTAGCAGTTTCCTTCATTGTTGCCATCATTTCTTTCATTGTTTTCAACATGTGTATTCTAAATTCCCTTTCTGTCATTCCTAACATTTCTGTATAGGTGGAATCCTCTGCAGTAGCTACCTCATGGTCCCTTGGCGGGGTTGTTCTGGACTGGTTCTTCATGTTGCCTGGAGTTTTCTGCTGATTCTTCCTCATGGGTGATTTCTTTTATCTGTTTCCTTGCCCTAATTTTCCTTTCACTTCCTCTTGCTCTTTAAGTTCTCATGCCTGTGGACGCTCCTGCCAGTTCCTCGGTCAGGCACAACGTAACCAACAGCAGCCACAACCCATGGTGCATGCTTGCAGCTCCTCCGGAGCTGGGTCCCGAGAGACTGCTAAGTGGCTCCGCAGCCCCGGCTCATCGGGGTTGGGCTGATGCTTGGAGGCTATTTCCTTACTCTGAACAGGGTTGGGAAGCGAAGTGGCCCAGTTTGGAAGAAACTAAACTCAGCTTTTTGATAAGAACTTCCCCAAAGGGAAACAAGCTCAGCGGTGCCCGTTACAACTTGCCGCACTCAGGAGATAGTTCCATGCACCAGGAGAGGAAGGAATGGAGGGGAAAAGGGGCGGTTCAAGCTATTTCCAAAGATAAATTCATGTCTGTTATCTCTGACCTCTGCCTAACCAATTCTGTCTGGATCTTTTGAACATTTTAAGACTATTTCTTCCTGGGATTCAAACTCATAATTAAGAAGAATTGACTGTATGAGGTAGATCTGAGCTTAGTTTTTTAAGAACTTTTTCTTTTCTTTTCTTCTTCTTTTTTTTTGAGACAGACTCTCACTCTGTGGTGCCCACCTCCATGCCAGGCTAGTTTTTCTATTTTTAGTAGAGATGGAGGTCTCACTTTTGCTCTGGCCAGTCTCGAACTCCTGAGTTCAAGGGATACACTTGCCTTGACCTCCCGGAGTGCTGGGATTATAGACATGAGCCACTGCACATGGACAGAGAATTTTGTCTTAAATGTTACCTAGGGATACCCTCTAGGAAACATCACTTTATGCATATGAGTTGGGATTCAAGTTTAGGTGCTGAGATCTATTTATTCCTTCTTCAATAAATGAATCTAAATAAATGAGATCTAAAATAAAGTCAACTTTTTTTTATTATTAAATCATAGCTGTGTACATTAATGCAATCATGAGGCACCGTACACTGGATGTCTCAGGTTACAGGCTATGTGAGCAGGTCCCCACCTGGATGTGGGAGGCTTAAAGGTTTTTTTATAGACCATTTGACACATTTTCATCACACTGGTTAACATAGCCTTCCTGGCATTTTCTTAGTTATTGTGTTAAGACATTTAAAAAAAATTTTTTTAAATCAACTTTTTATGTTTTATTTATTTTATTTATTTATTTTTGAGACATAACCTCAAGCCATCACCCTGGGTAGAGTGCCGTGGCATCAAAGCTCACAGCAACCTCCAACTCCTGGGCTCAAGCGATTCTCCTGCCTCTGCCTCCCAAGTAGCTGGGACCACAGGCACCCGCCACAATGCCAGGCTATTTTTTGGTTGCAGCCGTCGTTGTTGTTTGGCAGTCCGGACTAAATTCAAACCCGCCAGCTCAGGTCTATGTGGCTGGCGCCTTAGCCGCCTGAGCTACAGGCGCCCAACCATGTTAAGACATTTATATTCTACATTTAGTAAGTTTCACATGTACTCTTGTAAGATGCATCATAGGTGTGATCCCACCAGTCATCCTCCCTCTGCCCATTCACTCCCCTCTCTTCCCCTCCCTCTCCCTCTTCCCCATATTCTTAGGTTATAACTGGGTTATAGCTTTCATATGAACACCAATTAGTTTCATAGTAGGGCTGAGTACATTGGATATGTTTTCTTTCATTCTTGAGATACTTTACTAAGAAGAATATGTTCCAGCTCCATCCATGTAAACATGAAAGAGGTAAAGTCTCCATCTTTCTTTAAAGCTGCATAATATTCCATGGTGTGCACATACCACAATTTATTAATCCATTCGTGGAGTGATGGGCTCTTGGATAAAATCAACTTTTGGTCTTAGAGTTAGTTCATTGATTTTATTAAAGATTCTAAAAAAGAAAATTTTTAGATAAAGATTGTTAAGGAAAAAAATTATTCTACTCTAGAGGGGGAATATTTGATTCAAAAACATACATATAAATATAAATATATAGCATTTGGGAATGAGACAATATAATTTTTATGAGAATATATCGGATGACAAACATTGGGTTGCAGCCTCTTCGGAATGTGTAAAATGTTGGGGTTTTATTCGCACTAATGATGATGGAAATGATGTGTGTGCCTGGTGTGAGTCTGTGGTTGAAGGTCCAGGTGATTAGGAGCCGTGTTCTGTGGTTTTTGTCACTTTTGTGTGATTAAACCTTGTAAAATAGAGTCTGTCCTCATATATTTGGGACAGGAAGAAAACTAGTAAAGTTTGAATGAAGGGTGCAGCTTCTCAGAAGGGTAGACTATTGGCCTAACATCTCCCTAACTTGGACCTGTCAACATGTTTAGTTTGGTTCTAATGGGAGCTGGGCTGCAGGAGGGAAAGTTTTTGTAGTTTCCTATATGATATTAAGAAGAGCCACTTTCTGTCTGATGTTCTCCAAAATTATGTTTTTTATCTTCTTAAGAAATCAAACAATTAAAAAATAACAAATCTTCCTTTTCTGTGGCTCACAACTAATCAACATTTTTAATGATCAAAAAAATTTTGGTTCTGAAGATTTCCCCCCTTTCAGCTTGGCTTTATTTGCTGGGGCTGATTTATAGCTGAAAGCACCACTTCATATTTTTTCCAAGCATCAAAGTCAAAATGTGTTTTACAAATACAAGTTCTTAAAAATCCACGAACTTTTGTATTCTTTTGTAAGTATGTCTCTAAATTGGTTAAACAGATGGCTTTTTAACTTGGGGGGAAGAACAACCTGGGAAGATATTCATCTCACCGTGGAGAACTCATAGGTTGAATTTCATTCTGGAGTGCACTTTTACAACCAGGTGATTAACCTTTGAAAATGAGAGTGCTTGAAGGAAACTAGGAACATCTTAATGAGATGATCTCGCTGACGCTGGTGTGGTAGACGTGTCTGAAACACAGATGCTAGAAGTTAATTAAAGGCTTAATAAGTAAAGGCTTTACAATATTTAAAAGAAACTAGCTATCTTTAAAAGCGTTTCGATTTTCTCCCTTTATTACGATAACCTTAGGAGGTAAATATTTGAAGGAGTGTTCTTTTACAATGACAGGAATTGGCACAAAGATTTCTGGTAGGAAGAAGAAGGTGCCGAGGGCAGCACCTGTGGCTGAGTAGGGTGCTGGCCCCATATACCAAGGGTGGCAGGTTTGAAGCCGGCCTCAGCCAAAGTACAACAACAAAAAAAGAAGACGGTGTCAATCCTAATTAGTTAGTGAGTGTTTGCTGAGTTGATCAGCATGTGTGGAAGTCTCTTGCATGCTTGTGAAGGGGTGCAGCAATGGACCACAGGTCGAATAATCTCCCCTCAGGGGCTTGCCATTTAGTTGGGCCCAGCAGGAGCAGATTAATGACAAGTTACAAGGAAAAACAGAAAGGAGCAATAGGTGGAATGATGAGGCTGTCCGTGATTGTCACCTGAGAGGCTGGTTAATAATGCCACGTCAGAAGACTGCGAGGCTGCTGTGGGATGCAGTGGGCAGGAGTGTTCCTCTCACTGAGGCTTTGTGCTATATCTGGAGAGACAGCAATTTTGGGAAGGACAGAATTCAGAGGCATGCAGGGAAAAGAGGTGGGTTTTTTTTTTTTTTTTTGAGACAGAGTCTCACTTTGTCAGGGTAGAAGCGCTATGGCATCATCATAACTCACAGCAATCTCAAACTCCTGGACTCAAGCAATCCACCTGCTTCAGCCTCCCGGAGTGCAGGACTACAGGCATTAGCCATCCTGCCCAGCCAAGGGAGAAGAGTTTTGGAGTCAGACACATTTGGATTCAAATCTTGGTTTCATTGCTCTCTAGTCATGCAATCTTGGAAGTTGACTACTTTGTCAGTGTTACTTGAGAGAACTTGCGTGAAGTGGTATGTTACAAGCACTCAATAAATGATAATCCCCATTTTGGGAGGCTGAGGTGGGAGGATCCTTTGAGGTCAGAAGTTTAAGACCAGCCTGAGCAAGAGCAAGACCCCCATCTCTATTAAAATTAGAAAAACTAGCATAGTGTGGTGGCGGGCACTTGTAATCCCAGGTACTTGGGAGGCTGAGGCAGGAGGGTGGCTTGAGCCCAGGGGTTTGAGGTTGCTGTGAACTATGATGATGCCACAGCACTCTACCCTGACACAGTGAGATTCTGTTTAAAAAAAAAAAAATGCCATCCTCCTCCATTGTTTAAAATAAGTGTGGGACAGTGAGAAGACTATTCTGAATGGAGGGCACGGTCCAGGAAGAGAAGTGGACTGTGACCACACGGAAAGATAAGTCAGGCCTGGGTCAGTCCTTCACTTGCTTCCCCTTTTAATCGTGTACTGAGCTCCTTTATGGGGGAAGCTCCAATTTTTTTTCATAACCCCTTTAACTTTGCCTTAAATTTCTGTTGGATGTCAGGGTAAGGAATTGGAACATCATGCTGACAAGAACTACATTTTTGGGGGAGAGGAGGAGTTTGAAAGTAATATTTTTGGATAGTTGACATGAAATGTAATTCTTGTGATCCAAGATATGAGCTCAGTTGCTGTCTCCTAGAGGTAGGGCATCAGTGTTGTGCCCAGAGCGGTGCCTGGGATGGTGCATAGACCACACCCTGCAGAGTTCACTCAAATGAGTGAGAGGGAAGGGCTCACACGCTGACCTTCATCGCATCCCTTGACTGAAACGTTGGCATGGGAAGTGCTTATATTGCACTTGAAGTTAAGTAGCTCATCTAGTCTATTTTCTGTATTTGATGCGTATTGCATTGAGTCTGCAGTCTTGGTGATATCAGAGTAACAGCCCATTCTGGGCAAAGTAGAAACCTGGGGATGTGGATTTCCCTGACTCTCTCTAGGCCATGTGATCTGGGAGAGGAGGGCCACTACTTAGCAGGTCTCTAAATTCAGAGGTGCTGAGACGCAGAAACACACCAGACACTCACCAAACGGTCTACGTTCACTGAGTGAGCATAGATTATTATTTTTTCATGAAGCTTCGTCGAATAAACAGCCTGTGTCTTCTGGTCACACATTCTCAGCTCTTGTTCTTACCTCCAGCTCTGTCAGCCACATCCTTGTCTCCTCTTCCCCAGCTCAGTCCAAGGTTCAGTAGAACACAGCACAGACCCTATCTGGATGTGGGATCTGTTTCTTCCAGGGATTGCCTCACACATGTTGGCTAACTATTGATTTCAATGATTGACTTTTTAATCTCAGACTTGGTACCATACCAAATTCCGTTTCAGAACAGAAATAAAATTCCTTTGTATTTTGGTTCTCATGCTGGAAAATGCCACCAGAATATGGGGTACAAGATACATAATTTATAGGCGGATATAACACCTTCTTTGATACATAAGCACCAGTTTTGCTTTTTTTGTTATATATTATTTTGTACTTGGCTTTGACCTCCATGCACAGACATCCATCTACACCAAGTTCACATTCTATACTTTTTCGTGTCTGTTTGGCTCAGGTGGTCCGAGCATCGAGCTAATGAGAACGAGGTCACAGGTTCAATCTCTGTGTGGGCCAGCAAGGTTTGCTTTGTTTGGTGGCCACCAGCCTGGTCCAGCCAGCTGTCTAGCACATGGCTGCCCCAGGTTACAAGAGGACAGGCCAGAACTGTGTGGACGGACTAGAGCAAATCCATCACTACCATTCAAAAAAGTCAAGCCAAGCATGTGTCCTGCTAATGGGGGTCAGTAATGTCCCATTTAAATGAGGTTGACATTTTATTACCTCTTGCTGAGAGGATCTTTTGAATACCAAATTTAAATGTTGTGTGTGTGTGTGTGTGTATTTATTTCTAATAAACAGAAGGCAGTGGAAGACCTTAGATAATTACAGGTTTTCAAGTATAGAGTGATGACTTAAATAGTTAAAATCTTGGTGCGATATTAAAAAAGAAAATTCACTATGGCTAGTTAGGTTTTTTTTTTTTTTTGAGGCAGAGTCTCCAGAGTCTCCTGGGAGAGTGCTGTGGTCACATCTCACAGCAATCTCCAACTCTTGGGTTTAAATGATTCTCTTGCCTCAGCCTCTCAAGTAGCTGGGACCACAGGTGCCCACCACAATGCCTGGATATTTTTGTTGTTGTTCTTGCAGTTGTCATTGTTTTGTTAGCAGGTCTGGGCAGGGTTCAAACCTGCCAGCCTCGGTGTATGTGGCCGGTGCCACCTGGCTAGTTACTTTCACTTTTTTGTTGTTGTTGTTTTTGTTAAAATCTGTTTTGGATAGGGACCTAAATAGTAATTTATTTGTCAGAGAGTGGTTGATCATTTTTGCCTTCACTCACAAATGAAAAATACTTTTTACTAAACCTATAGATAATTAGACCATTAGATGTCAGCCAAAAGTAGACACTTTGAATTCTGTCATATTCAAATTTTGGCGTCTCACCCAGCTTATCCACCCTACATTTTGTTTTTAAGGCAAACATGTTCCTTAAATTATTTAGCATAGTACTTTAACCATCTTTAAGATGGTTGGTGAGTGACCGAGAGAGTAAGGTCAAGTGAATCCTGTAAATCAACCCAACCAAGGGATATTTGGTGGACAAGGGTCCAGCCTTGGAGATTGGGAGGGCATGGGGTGGTGGTGGTGCAAAATGGCATAGAAACCCAACACATTGGGGAAAACAGGATGGAGACAGATCATATGTATCTCTGTGTCTTGGTCTTGTTTTCTCAAATATGTACATTTGGTCTGAGGGGCTTCTGGAGAGAGGTACACATATGCACACGGGCACACAGATATATACAGCTGTCACTGGTTCAAGGTCATCCAAATGAACCAGGCAAGCAAACCCAGACAGGGCACAGATTTATAGGGAGACCACTATTGGTGAGTAGTCAGCTGAAGGTAAGACACAATCTCCATTAAATCTCACACAGAAGGTAAAAGATGACATTGATGTCATCCCAACTTAATAGTGGTTGACATACGGTATATCTTGCACCCACAGTTTGCTTTGTATTCTTAGTTTTTGTATAAATTATATCCATTGATTTATTCACCACCACCAGCTACACATATATATCTAGGGTTTAATTTAATTTAATTTATTTATTCTGAGACAGAATCTCACTCTGTCACTCTGGGTAGAGTGCCATGGCATCATAGCTCACTGCAACCTCAAATTCCTCAAGCAGAGGAATCCTCTTGGATTCCTCTTGGCGATCCTCTTGGCTCAGCCTCCCAAGTAGCTGGGATTAGGGGCACCCGACAACACTCCTGTCTAGTTTTTCTATTTTTAGTAGAGACAGGGTCTTGCTCTTGCTCAGGCTGGTCTTGAACTCCTGAGCTCAAAGAATCCACCTGCGTCAGCCTCTCAGAGTGCTGGGATCACAGGCATGAGCCACTACACTCAACCTCCAGAGGCTTTTTTTCCCCCTAGTGGTAGGAAAAACAAATGAGACCTAAGAACTCAATGGAACATTCCAAAGAGTGCACAGAGAAAAGTGGAAATTGTTAGAAACATAATTGTGTTTGGAAAAGGAGACAGAAATAAAAGTAAAACAGGGATGAAAAGTCATCTACCCTCAATGAATCCCCAACAATAAAAAAGAGAGAGAGAGAGAGAGAAAAGAAAAGTCATCTATTATTTGCACTTGAAATCCCCATTGTGAATGTTTCCTATTTTTTTTTTATTTCTCTAGTATTATAAAGGGAATATGAACTTATATTCATCTAGGGACATAAATAAAAAATAAAAATGCATCAAAATCACCCTTTAATCTTACTCAGAGATAACCATTGTTAGTCTTTCTTTTCCTTCTCTGTAAACCCTCAGTTGTAAATGTTTAGATAATGTTGTACAGAGCTTTGCATGAAAAATTTTTCATTTAAACTTAATAATTGAGTTTTGAATGGAGAATTTTTTGAAGAAAGGACTTTTTCTAGGGAGGCCTTTGTAAGTTGGGAAAGCCAGGCTGTGTTTTCCGCCTCTGCTAAGTTTTTAAGGACAGTAGTAAATTATGCCTTATAATCAGTTGTTAGTGAATTCCAAACGTTTTCTTTGCTGGTGTACTTTGGCAAGGGGCTTTATTCTAGCTTTATTATTTTTTACATTTTATTATTTATTATTATTCTAGCTTGGAATCTCATTCTAGGACTGGCTGTTGATACGAACTGTCTGTCAATCTGCTTCAAAGTCTTTTTGAGCCCACACTTGAGTCACTAGAGGCTGGGAATTCAGGAAATCCTGGGTACCATCAGTTGGCAGGGTCAGGAATCCCCTGCTGTCCCCTTTGCCTGGGGTGATTCCATTTGATCTGAGGGGTTTCAGGAGTAGCTTCAAGAGTCCTCTCCTGGCTTGGCACCGTGGCTCATACCTGTAATCATATCCTCCTTCTCTGGGAGGCCAGGGAAGGAGGATCCCTATAGCTCTGGAGTTCAAGATCAGCCTGAGCAACAGTGAGACCCCATCTCTACTGAAAATAGAAAAACGAGTCTACGCACCTGTAGTCCCAGCTAGTCAGGAGGCTGAGGCAAGAGGATCACTGGAGCCCAGGAGTTTGAGGCTGCTGTGAGCTATGATGCCATAGCACTCTACCCAGAGTGACAGAGCGAGACTCTCTGTCTCTAAAAAAGAAATGTCAATTCCTTTTTGCAATGAAACTAATTGATATTGATCATGTTGTATATATGATCTGAACTTTTCCATGCTATGTAAGTGGCGGAGAATGACCTCACGTGTTATTTTGCTTATTCCCCTGAAGGGATCCTTACTTTGGCAGTTTGGTAATTTTTTAATGTTCATTTCTGTTGCAAACAATATCCTATACAATGTGTTGTTAAAAATGATTAATTCCGTTCAGGTAACCTAAAATGATATGCAGTACTTTCTTTTTTTTTTTTTTTTTTTTTTGTGGTCTTTGGCCAGGGCTGGGTTTGAACCCACCACCTCCGGCATATGGGACTGGCACCCTACTCCTTGAGCCACAGGCACCACCCAGATACGCAGTACTTTCTAATTGTGAATTTTATAAATCAGTTTCTCATCCTCAGAGGAATGTATTATTTTTTTCCTGTCTTGGCGTAGTTTCCTGCACGATTATTGCCTCCTGTGACCTCACACTGCATTTGGTCTTTCAGATAAGGGAGGCCAATAATTCCTCAGCTATAACTTCATCAACACAGATAACCATCATGTCTCGTATGACATGCAGCTCATTATTCAGTTGTGAACCACCGTGGTCCTGTATTAAATGTTTTACAGCCCATGCTTTCATGGCCCGCAGAGTTACTAATATAACACTCATGGCTATTTTTGTGTCCTGGAGGGATAAAAACTCTTTGTGTTGTTTAATGGTATGTGATATTTAAATTAAAACATTTCAAGACAGCTTAGTACAAGAAAATAACTATAGTGAAGTCAATCTCCCTGTGCAGATTAGCTATTTTATTATATTCTCTCCAGTAAAGGGGCCTCCTTTCTTTGCTGTATCTACTAACTCTCTTTCTTGCCCTTTGGGTGAATTTTACAGAAGCAATATTCAGCTTCAGAAATTTCATGATCTGTATTTACTGATCTTCCATCACTTCTCCTTTATCCGTCTCACAATGTGCTGTTGAGTTATTTGTCCAGAAGAAAGACTTCTTTGGAATGTCATAGAAAACAAAAGATGGGTTCAAGAGCTAATCACATACTTAAGGACAATCTCCTACAGTTTTCAGATCACCAAATAAAGAGTTAGCAGACTAGAGATAGCTGGAAGAGCAGTTTCCTAATTTCGAGTCTTTGGCAAGCTGAAATTCCACCTGCTACAATGTAACAGTGTAGAGATTGTTATCCAGTGGGTGTTTTGCAATTTTCTGTTTGGTGCTCAATAAAGCCAGCTGTATTACTGTGCAGAAAAATGTCACTTGCTACTCATTGGGGTATTAATCTATCAAAATATTTCCTGGACTTAAATAAAGTAACAAAAGAGCTATTATACATTTACCGTCAGAAGGTTCTTAGTTCACGTTGATATTTTTAATGTCTTAATTGAATGGTTTTACTTCCTAGCTTAATGTAGACATCATTTTCAGATTATTAAAATAGGTTAATTTGTAATGTGAATTGGATTTTTGTTACAAACTGAAAAGCCTTTTTGTAGCCCAAGAACACTTGTTTCCCAGGACTCTGTTGCCACCACTGCCTCTGGACCTCACTGCCCTCACTCGAGACTTTCCCAGTCTTTATTTCTATTTCTTGTCAGTGGAGTGGCAACTCTGTGCGATGGTACACACTCGCTCTGTAGGACCGACTGAATCCTAAACATTTTATAGGGGTGCACACGTTTAATAGGAAAGCAAGGAGAAAAGAAACGGAACACAAAATTTTCTGGCATAGACATCAGAATAAAAGTCTGATCACTTACATCATACATTTGAACTCTAACTTAAAAATATATTTTCTCTTTTTTCCCCTGAGAAATCAGAGAAGATGATACTATGTAGTAGGTTCTTTGCTAATGTTCATATTTGGCACACAAATTCAGAACAAAAGCTTTTAAAACAAACTTGTGCTTTTCCCAGTCATGTCTGGGGGGTGTGTATTGTCATTATCATTGTTTTTTACTTCTCTTTGTATAAAAGTTTTAGCAGAGGATGTTTGCTTAGACTTGGAAACTAATAAAAAAAAATCTCAAAAAATAAATACAAGCTAAATCCAACCTTAAAAACACAAAATGAGAGTTGCTTTTTGTTTTGGGGGTGTGCATGTAGGGTTTGTGTGTGTGTGAACTATTGAAATCAATAGTGGAAATGACCATGGTAAATCTGAATTATAAGGAATGACAAGATGGTTGATTTTAGTACCAAATTCCAATTCTTTCAATAATAATCTAAAAATATGATGACAAATCATATTTGTGGGCAAGTCATCAGGATGAAATCAGTCAGGAGGACCATCTTTCCATAAAGATCTTCTTGGCACCTTCCCACATGAACGACTTACTTTGCTGAACTGCCAGATAATGCTATGAAAAGAGCAAGAGTTCTAGACTCAGGAACCTCCATTTAGAATTGTACAGCTGTGTGTGTGACTCTGGAAAACTCACTTAGCTTCCTGGAGACACAATTGTTTTTGCTGTAAAGGGGTGAGCAATACCGGCCATTTCATAGGACTGCTGATCAGACAAGTAATTCAGGGCGGGAAGGTGCATCATCCTGCTGGCACCTGGCAGGGACTGGCTTGCTTTATGGTGACAGAACATGATGGGAGTTATTATGAATTAAACACTCCACTGTAATTTGGAAGGCTGCATCAATCTTACTGTGTTTTTTGCATTATTCTTCATCAATGTGGCCCAACAACAGGAATTTATATGATTGTTCATTTGTGTTATCTGATCAGACGGAAATGAGGAGAAGAATAATGGACAGGATGCTTCTTTTAAAACTTCTGGAGAGGACAACTTTTTCTTTGAGACAGTGTCTCACTCTGTTGCCCAGGCTAGAGTACCATGCTGTCAGCCTTGCTCACAGCAACCTCAAACTCCTGGGCTCAAGTGATCCTCCTGCCTCAGCCTCCAGAGTAGCTGGAACTCCAGACACCTGCCACTAAGCCTGACTAATTTTTCTATTTTTAGTAGAGATGGGGTCCCACTCTTGCTCAGGTTGGTCTTGAACTTCTGAGTGAACCTCCTGACTCAGCCTCCCAGAGGGCTGGGATTACAGATGTGAGCCATAAAATAAGTATTACCAATACTACTTCCTATAGCTCTGTGAGCCTTAAAGAGAGATGAGATGCTGTGTCTAATGCACTTGGTATGTGGGAGGAGCTCAAATAGACACACTTCACTACTAAAGGTAACTAATAAAAACAAACCTTAGTAAGGATCGGAAGAGCTGCAGAATCCTGGGCCTTGTACTAGTTGAGAGAAGAGCCAGGATGTTGCTGGAGATGCTCTGAGCCCCCTGCCCTGGTCCTGGGAGAACTGGGCTGGTGGCCCCTGCACCTGTTCTGTTGCTTAAGCCACTGCTGGTCTGACAGCTGTAGGGAACACTGGCCGGGGAGGTGGCTGAGAGGGGCGGGACTGTTCTCGTTGGTTCCTCAGTGAATCACAAGTCTCTCAGAAGCTGTGCTCACACATGGCCTCCCAGCAGGTCTGGCAGTTCCATCCACGATACGGGCCGGGAGAAGCAGGGTCTGGAAAACTCATACAGCCAGACCCAGTGGGGAAGGAAAATCAATCTTCTCCTGCTTCGGACTCAGTTGATGAGAATTGTTCTCCCTGATTCTCCATAAATTGGAACAAGGCTTAGGGCACTAATCCTTCTGTAATGCCATTTGAGGACGAACGCTGACATTCGTGACATTTAAACAACAATTCAGGACTGGTATTAAGCCAGAGCCTCCAACTGTTTGACCTCTGCCCTTGTGCACTGTACCCTTGGCCCGGTGCACACAAATGTACTTACTAATGCGTTTCAGCTTTGGGACGCCACACAGTTACTTAGCTTTGTTTAATGTGAACTGCACTGCTCCAAACAGCAGACTTCTTTTTTTTTTTTTGCAGTTTTGGCTGGGGCTGGGTTTGAACTCGCCACCTCCAGCATATGGGGCTGGCACCCTACTCCTTTGAGCCACAGGCGCTGCCCACACCAGACTTCTTTTCCCGAGGACTACAGCTTCAGCTTAGGCTGCAGCCCCTGTGGACGGTGAGTCTGACCTGACCCAAAGTGGGGGCCTTCGGGGTCCTTTCCAGGGAATCTGGAACCCATGTGCAGACTTGGTCTGTGAGTGGCTATAGCTGAGACCCATAAACACCAGCACTGCCAGTCTTTCTCCAGAAAGAGAGGTGGTGAGGAGAGAAAGGAGAAGAGAGAAGGAGAAAGAGAGTTCTAGGTTCTTTATTTAAATAAAACTTTTCTAGTTTTTTGCTATATGTCTATTATGCATTTCATTGGTATTAAACTGTTTGGTCTATAGGGTTGAGGTGAGTGAGAGAATTCAAAGATGCTTTTTTCTTAAAATTTTTTCTTTAGGCTTGGCAACCACAGCTCAGTGGTTAGGGTGCTGGGCTGGCGGGTTTGAACCTGGCCTGGGCCTGCTAAACAACAATGACAACAACAACAATAAAATAGCTGGGCATTATGGCAGGAGCCTGTAGTCCCAGCTACTTGGGAGGCTGAGGCAAAAGAATTGCTTAAGCCCAAGAGTTTGAGGTTGCTGTGAGCTGTGACGCTACAGCACTCTATGGAGGGCGACATAGACTCTGTCTCAAAAAATCAAAAAAAATTTTTTTCTTTAAATTTCAGATTAATGTGAGAGTACAAACAACTAGTTTGCAATATTTGCATTTGTTAGGTAGCTGTGCCCCACACCCAAGAGGTGTGCCATATACCCTTACATTGTGCCCACTAAGTGGGAGCACACCCGTCCCTAAGCTTCCCACTTAGAACTGAAACCAGTGTCCACTATGCCACTACTGTTCATCATATTTCTGAAGGTTCTAGCCAATGCAGTCAGGAAAGATAGGATATAAAGGGCATCCAAATGAGGGCAGAGGAGGTCAAACTTTCACTCTTTGCCAATGATTTGGTCTTAGAGAACCCCAGAGACTCAACTGCAAGACTCCTGGAAGTAATCAAGAAATACAGTATTTAGATTCTGCATTTAGTAAGTTTCACCTGTACCCCAATGAAAATATTTCAAATTGTATATAAAACCAGCACGTTGTGCCCCATGATTGTATTAATGTACACAGCTATGATTTAATTAAAAAAAAAAAGAAATACAGTAACATCTCTGGGTATAAAATCTCAGAATCTCCACATATCACTTGCTTTTGTATAAGCCAGTAAAATAGCCAGGCTGAGAAGCAAATTAAGGACATAATTCCCTTCACAGTAACTTCAAAGAAAATGGAATACCTAGAGATATACCTACCTGGGTTCTTGATGGTTTTTCAGGCTCCAGAAAGATCTCTGCATTTGATTTGATGCACCTGTTCATTCCAAAACACTCTCCTGTTTGCTTCAGCTGGGTTGAGTTGGTTTCTGTTACCTGTAGCCATAGGACTTTGACAAAGAGCCCACCTTCTAGGTTCCTCTTCCAGTAACTTGCCTTGACTCTGGGTGCTACCTCGGGTTGGGGGTGGGCTTGTTCTCACCAGTGCGTGGAGACCCCTAGACCAGAGGACATGCTTTGCTTGGCCGCAGGACCCCTCCTGACCCGGCAGTAGGTGCTTGGCCCAGAAGCTGTCCCACATGGAGGTTAGGTTTGGTTCTGGACCTTGCTCCCTCCTAGTTGCAAGAAACTCTGGGCCACATTCTTTATCGCAATGTTTTATTCTTTAGAAATTCACTTGACAGCTGTGGCTATGTCCTTCCAAAATATCCAGTTAAAACTCCCCCAATAAATTGCATTTGGAAAATTTACGGACAAAAAATGCAGAAGCAATTTAATTTGGATGCATGTGCAGTTGGGAGCATGTAATCTCGATCTGTTGCTGCAGAGACACCGGGAGGAAAATGCACAGTGGCTGTGAAGATGCTGCTCCAGGGCCAAGCTCAGAGGACTTAGGCCGAGCTGTGTTTTCACTTCCAGTTTTACAGATGAGAAAACTGAAGCTCATGTTTGTGGTAAAGGTGAGTTCGAATTCAGGACACGTTGACGCTAAAGATATGAGAATAGTAGTAAAGGACTCAAGCCAGGGAAACGCAGAGATCAGTGGCTTCTTCCACAAGAGAAATTTGGGGAATGACTCTTATGTTTTAATATGTTTGTGTTGTGCAAGAAGACAGGTTTTAGGAAATCATGTAGAAATTCTCCATGTTACTTAATGATTAAGGCCTATGGGGTTGTCTTTTATTTTTTATCTTTGCTTGCTCACCTGAGAGTTTAAGTCAATTTCCATGAGAGCCTGTGGATTCATTAACATAGTCAAATTTTTGTTAAGGACAAAAAAGGCCAAAAGTCTTTTAGATCTGGTATAGTTAAGATAATGAGGCTGGGTGGTGTGGCTCACGCCTGTAATCCAGCACTCTGGGAGGCCGAGGCAGGAGGATCCCTTGAGCTCAGGAGTGGGAGACCAGGCTGAGCCAGAGTGAGACTCCCGTCTCTAATAAAAATAGGTAAAGTATCTGGGGGTGGTGGGCACCTGTAGTCCCAGCTACTAAAGAGGCTGAGGCAGGAGAATCTCTTGAGCCCAGGAGTTTGAGGTTGCTGTGAGCTGTGACACCACAGTACTCTACCAAGGGTTACAGAGTGAGACTCTGTCTCAAAAAAACAAACAAAAAAGATAACAAACTGCCTGCAGGGCTCCCTCTCCTTTCTGTTCTTGCTGACAATCTTTCCCTTTCCCCCCTGTGGTTTGTACCATCTTTTTGTTCTCATCTTTATCCAGGCTACTCTCTCAATGTCCACCAGTTTATTTGGGTGGATTTGTCTGGGGTTTTCTCACATATGGACTGAGGATTGTTGTCTGCCTAATAGAATCATCTATGGCACATTATTGTTAAGAGGAAGAAGAGAAATTCCAAAAATCAATTCTTGAGCTCTTAAATATCCTATGTATGTATTTCTAGGTGTGGCCTGGCTATAATCTTAAATTCAAGCACTGAATCTAATCACAGATCTACGTACAAAAGATGTTTAGAGTAGGTTTGTCATGATGCAGAGAATTCTATGCCAACAGTTTTATGACTTGATTTTGTTTATCCTTGAAATTCCCAGTCTAACTGCCTATCCAGAATTCCATCAAATAGGGACGTCTGAACATGGTTGCTGAGTAATTAGATTTTTTCCACCCAAATTACTTTATGTATGTTTTAATCAATAACTTACAACATTTAAATGATTACAAATCCTACCAGTTATGGGAGAAAAGTACCGGGCTCATTAACGACCTATGTCCACAGTAGAAAAAAAATGATGAATCTTTTCATCACTCGGCAGCATAGGGATGGATGCTCCAAATATATTGTTTTCTTTTTCTGCCTTGGAGTTATTTATTGGCCAGTGGGGAGGGTGGGCAGAACTGCTTTTGAAGTTAAACATCTTGCTTGGATGAGCAGAGATGTTGCATTGAATCAAAGTAATAAAAGACGAAATGCGTTATTAAATCTTCCTTATCACTACATTGTGCTCCGATGGGATGAGCTAATTAAAGGCACAGTTGAGACTCTTTTCATCTAAAGAGGAGTTCACAGGCTTTCGTTATTAAAAGGTTTGCCCAGAAACAAATCCTCGGCTGTCCTGCTTCCAAGTTGCTCCGTGGTGCCTCCTTCCTGTTACAGACCTGGCGGCCACGTCCTGGCTGGACCCTAATGAGTTCTTTTCATCTTCAAAGTACCTATGAGGCTCCACCATGATTAATATTCATAATACCACTCCCAGGTGTGCACGGGGGGTGCTAGGCTCTTTCCTGAGACATGGAAGCAAAAGAAAACATTTCAGGCTGTGTTTACTTGAATGCTGATGACAGACACTGGCCTTTCTGGTATTGAACTCCCGAATGTCACTTTGTCGTGCCTTTCCACCCACAGCCCCCTTCCCTGCTGCTGATTCACTCCACATAATGAGAGGCTTCAAGTAACCAAATTAATTTTGCACATTGTCAGAAAAATGTGCAAAAATTGGGAAAAATCTTGCTAGTGGTTGTCCCTGAGTTAGGTTCTTTCTAGGTTCTCTTAAAATTTTTTTTTTTAATTGAGACAGTATCTCCGTTTGTAGCACTGGGTAGAGTGCTGTGGTGTTATCACAATTCACAGCAACCTCAAACTCCAGGGCTCAAGCAATCCTTCTGCCTCAGCTTCCCATGTAGCTGGGACTACAGACACCTGCTGCCACTCCCGGCTAGAGACAAGGTCTATGCTCTTGCTCAGGCTGGTCTCCAACTCCTGAGCTCAGGCAATCCTCCCACCTCAGCCTCTCGGAGTGCTGCGATTATAGGTGTGAACCACCATTCCAGGACTGTTTCTCTTAAATTTTCAGATTTCTATATCATAAAACTGGAGGAAATCAACATGTTAAGTGTTAAAAGATAAATCTAAAACATTCTTTCTTTCTTTCTTTTTTTTTTTACTTAGGCTTCTCTCTTTTTTTTTTAAAACTTTAGGATAATGTGAGGATACAAACAACTAGGTGACAATATTTGCATATATTAGGTAGAGTCCCTGTTGTAGTGTGTCCTGCCCCCAGGAGGTGTGCCGTGTACCCTTACATTGTGCCCATTAGGTGGGAGCTCACCAATCCCCCCTTCTCCCCTCTCTGCCCTCTTTTCTTCCCTCTCCCCTCAACTTGAATTGAATTGAGTTTTTCATTTGCGTGGGCGTGTATCAGTTCATCCATTGGCATCATATTAGTATTGAGTATATTATATACCTGCTTTTCCATTCTTGTGTATTTCAACTCCATCCAGGTTAATACAAAAGATGTAAAATCTCCATCTTTTTCATGACTGAATAGTATTCCATGATGTAGATATACCACAGTTTATTAATCCATTCCTGGATTTAAATCTAAGACTTGAAACCATAAAAATTTTCTCTTTTTATTAAAACACACAAGAAGTCACACAAGGGAGGAGGATATTTTGGGGGGCTGAAAGCCTAGGGAGCCAGGAGGATTCTCTCCCCCTCCCTCCCCATTTCTATGTCCTTTCTAAACTAGATGCCAGGCAGCCTGGCCCTGAGAGAGTTTCAGATGCAGATCACAAACTTCTAGCTATGAGGAATGATCAGCTTGTTGGGGGAACAACCACTAGGAAGGGGAGTACATGGAACATTCCACTTGTAACCTATTTCAGGAGGGCTCTGGGAGGGTGTGTCTTCTGCAGCTTCCCCTCCCCACTGTCTCAACTTCACCCTTCACAGAGTCAGCTTGACCTAAGTCTTCAAAGTCTCCTGCAGCATAAAAGTAAGTCACTTCCCAGCATACGTCTGCATCTGTGTTCATTCCTCGGGGTCTTCCATTTTAAATTTTTATAGGTTTTTAGCTTTAGTTCAACAATAGTTTGTGATCAAGACAAAATTAAAGTTTATTTTATTTTTAGTGACATTTTCACAACTGATTTGAACTTAGGTCTCGCATTGGAGAAATATTTACAAAGAATTAACATCCAATCACATAGTGTAAATTCCGTGCCATTCAACTATGTAAATAGAGGCTGGGGTGATTAATTGAAAATAAAACACTGGTAAAATGTAAACTTCATTTTTGTTCCTGTTGCTGCTATGGAGGGTTCAGGGGCATGATGAACATAGTAACTGATGGTAGAAGTTAGAGTTTGTAACGGGACCCAATAACTCCAGCGTGTCTGGAAAAGCTTTGTGGAATCTCAATGCTCCTCAAGGCTGTTCAGCCCACTTCTCCAAACACACCCTTTGGTGTCATAAAGAGTTGGCACTTTAATGCACAGTTCAACACACCTTGGAGATGTAACTCCTTCACTCATTGTACAACTCTATGGCTGTAAATTAGCTCTCTCTCTAGATTGCTTTATTCTTACAGGCCAGCAGGAGTGCCTCTGGTACTCCGCAACATCCAATTACCTATTTATGTAGTTTTGACCTTGGGTGGTAAGGAACAACCTCTACAAAACCTTCATAGGGCTGTATCTTGACAACCATTATCCTGGAGGAAACCTACAGACTTGGATATAAAATAAAGAATGTATGAGGTGGTGGCGCCTGTGGCTCAAAGGGGTAGGGCGCCAGCCCCATATGCCGGAGGTGGTGGGTTCAAACCCAGCCCCAGCCAGAAACTGCAAAAAAAAAAAAAAAAAAAAAAAAAAGAATGTATGAGGTTTTTTTAATAGGATATAAATAATATTTTTTTTAAAAGACAGAATCTTGCCTTGGGTAGAGAGCCATGGTGTCATCATAGCTCACAGCAACCTCAAACTCCTGGGCTCAAGTGATCCCCTGCCTCAGCCTCTCAGGTAACTTGAACTATAGGTGTCTGCCACAATGCCCAGCTAGTTTTTCTATTTTTAGTAAAGACAGGGTCTTGCTCTTGCTCAGGCCAGTCTCGAACTCCTGAGCTCAAGTAATCCACATGCCTCAGCCTCCAGACTGCTGGGATTACAGGCATGAGCCACTGTGCCCAGTCCACTGGTTCCTAAAAAGCCTTTGAATTTGGGAAATAATTTTCTATTTCTGACAAAGTCCACTTTGAGTTTGAGAAATTGAATACCCTGCCATTTCTCAGCTGAAAAGAAGACATTGTTCTAACGTTGGATTCCAGCATTTGGTGAACTTAACTCAGATTTTTTTTCATTTTTCAGTTTCGGTGATTGCTAGCAGTTGATGGTTGAATTAATAGTCTTTGTATAAGACAGGAAATGTAAAAGCATTATTTGCACATAAACATTTCACTAGATGTTGGCAGAAAATGCAACTCAACATGGAACTTTGCTCCTCATGATATTTTTACCATTTGAATAAAATAAAATGGACTTTTAAAAGGTCAAAATATCAATTATTTACGCACTCATAGGCATTACTTTACTAACAAATGGAACGATTCTGCACCTGCTGTTTTATAATCTATTTCTGAACACAATAATACATTTTGAAATATTTCTATTCCCATAAATATTCACCACCACCACCCCACAAAAAGGTCAAAATAACAGTCCATTGAATATGCGCTTACTAAAGTCCAGATCCTGTTTTATTTTTTTTGAGACAGAGTCTCACTTTCTTGCCCTTGATCAAGTGCCCTGGTGTCACAGCTCACAGTAACCTCATGCTCTTTGGCTTAAGCTATTCTTTTGCCTCAGCCTCCCAAGTAGCTGGGACTACAGGAGTCCACCACAATGCCCAGCTAGTTTTTAGAGACGAGGGCTAGCTCTGGCTCAAGCTGTTCTCCAACTCGTGAGCTCCAGCAATCCTCCTTCCTCTGCCTCCCAGAGTGCTGGGGTTACAGGCATGAGCCACCTCACTGGGCCCCAGGTCCTGCTTTAAATGAAAAAAGGAAGTGTTCACACTAAGAATTTTTCCAGACTTGAGCACATTTTTAATCATATTCTAACTCTCCAAAAAGCATATAATGGCACAGAACTCTGCCCAGGGCAATAAAGTGAGACTCTGTCTCAGAAAGATAAAAATAAAATAAAAATAGAAAAACTAGCTGAGCCTGGTGGTGGGCACCTATAGTCCCAGATGCTGGGGAGGCTGAGGCAGGAGGATCACTTGAGCCCAAGAGTTTGAGGTTGCTGTGATGCTACAAGCTATGATGCCATGGCATTTTACAGAGGGTGACAAAGTGAAACTCTGTTTCAAAGAAAAAAAAAAAAAGGAAGGAAAGAAAGAAAGAGAAACAGGCACATTTATGGTTTATGATAAGCTTCTGTCGTGTGTGTGTGATATTCTATCATCCTGTTCTCTTTATATTAGTCTCTGAACCTGTTTTGGTGACGCTTCATCTGTTTGGAGTCCTGGGGGTGCACAGCTGATGGAGGGGGTCAGAGCTTCCCTGAGACGGCTGTGTGATTTAGATTTGGGCGATCAGCCACTGTTTTCAGGGGCTTTGAAGCTCAAGCAAGTGGTAGGGAGGGAAACGATGGACGGGGATACGTTCCCAGCAGCAGCAGCTGTGGAGTTGGGGGCCTGCTGAGTCCACCTGGCTGGCCAGCTCTGTCGGACCCCAGCCTGGTCCCCTGGTCTCCTGACCACCCTCCCTCCACACACTTCCATCCAGTTCTCTCCCCACATTTATTTTTCCTCATGATAATCAGAGTAGGTTTCTATGTCTTGCCAAAAAGAACTTGCATTGATGCAACAACTTTCAAAGCATGGGTGTATAAACAAAAGCCAACTTAAAAAACATTTATTTTTAACCTGATATATATTTTTTGAAGTCAATATTTTACACTGAATTATCAGTGCAGCCGATGAGAGCTAGTCTTCAGGTGACTTGCCTTGGAGTAGTGTTTTACTAGAAGCCATTTATAACAGCTATAGTGAAACTGTATCCTGCTTCTATAGGATATCACGAACAACGTTTGCCCAAACGTCTTCTGGTCTGGTGGCCATCTCTCACTGGGCAGGGGTACGTACGTTGCAACTCAGTTCTGGGTTTTCTGAATGGTCGCTTCTGTTTGGGGATTAGGATTTCGACACTATTGGAAGGAGTGATTCTATTGTCTTGAGAGGTGAGGAAAAGTAATTGAACAGCCATGTAATTTGTTTCAATACTGTGCTTTTCAAAAGTCAAATATCTGCAGTGGTGTTATTAGTTGAGATTGTAGATGGTTTTACATGTCAGGAACAATTAGCACAGATCCTATGGGTCTGATTACTAGCATTAAGGAAGTTCTGCTCTGTATAAACCCGAAAGCAAAGCCTCAGGCAAGTTAAAGGTCCCTGTTCTACCATTAAAATAGGAAAGTAATGTGCCCTTTTTTGATTGACTATAAACTTTGCCTCGTGGGACTTTGTTCTCTGAGGTGAAAACAAACACGAAGACAAGTTGTTTTCCTTAAAAATTCTTCAAGCTTTAGTCAAAACCGCTTATCAGACAATTTCTTAAAATAAAACAATCAATATTGCCTTTGCAGTCAGCACAGGAAAGGAACAAGTTAAAAAGCCAAAGTGGATATTTTCCTAAAAACACAGCACAGAAAGAGATTTTGTGTGTTTAGGCTTTTGCCCAGAAGAGTTATAAATTTGATAATTGATACGTGAGACCATTGGAGGCATTGCAAAAGAAGTATTTATAAAAGACATTAGGAGCAATTAAATGATTGGAAGCAAATTTACGAGATGTCCTGATTATTACATATCATAGATTCTTGAAGTACAAAAGCAATTAGGTCAGATTCACACACAGTGAATTAAATGCATTACTGTATAGTAATGCAGAGTACTCCCCTGATTCTCCATTATATGTGATCAGAAAGAAAGCCGGCACTCGGCCTTCTGTTCCCAGCTTCTCACCAACACCAAGTCCCTACCCCGAGTCCAGGCCCCCCCACTGAGAAGTGAAAACACGTGCTTCAAGAGTTCAAGCTTCCTGTCAGCTCTGGGATTACACCATCCAAACTATAATCTAGTAAAATGTTTAATCTCATGTGCAGTTGTTCAATTGTGTTTTTCTCCTCTTGGGATGATGGAGAAATGGAAGAGAAAGAAATTTGACGCCAAAGCACATGGTGTAATGCAAAGGGCCTGGCCTCTGAGTGAATTTGGGAATGCACAAGCCCCTACTTTGAACTCTTCCAGCCCAAAAAAGGTAAGTGGGAGGCATTGTCCATCTCAGGCCACTGGTCATCACCCAGGACAAAGATGACCCAGGGGAATCCTGCTGTCCACATGGAAAGTGCTGGATTAAAGAGGTGGCTTTGGACAAATTACCCAACCTTCTGTGAGCTTCAGAAGAGGAGGCCACCCGACTTTCACAATTCTTTCCACTCTCATATTCTTCAATTCGAAGAGGCCATGTTTGGGGTATAATGACCCAATGGTCTATCAACTTGAGGTGTCACTTTCTTACTTTGCCTAAACTGTGATTGTCTCAAGTTGTAAAGTAGAGATAGCTGCCAACGTTGAGACTAAGTTTGCTGTTTTAAACTACTACAGATGAGTTTTGGACATTTCCTCCAAGGACGAAAAATAAAAATAAAAAAATCAAAAGAGCTGGGCACATAGGCAGCCCAGCTGCATGGTTGTGGGGAGATAGAAAGGTTAGATATTTCTCCACCAAAGGGAAGAAAGTTGCAAGAGGAAAGTGAGAGAGAGAGAGGGAGGGAAAAAAAGAAAAATAGAGCAGCACAGGGGAAGATGTGGGGGAGGAAGAAGGAAGTGAGCTGGGGCAGGTCTTTGAAGTGAGGCCAGGACAGCCTCGGTGGATGGTGGGATGAGTGGTCAGGAGAGAGAGTAGATGGAGACCCTTTGTTCAGAGGTTAATAGTTACGTGTCAGAAGCATTTTATACAAGTAAAATGCCCTATGCATTTTTAGATACTTTGTGGAGGAGTAAACCAATTCTGTGACAGTTTCCCAAGATCTTCATGACAGAAGAGTTCTATGGTTTATGACCTTAAAAGAAAAAAAGAAAGAAAAAGAAAAACAAAGATGTTCTGCAAGTAGAGGATCTTTTAAAATTAGCAAGAACAGAAAGCTAGGAAATAGATCTGGTGTTTCAGATTTAAGATTATTGAAAGCAAACTGGTTTTATTTCTACCTTAGGGTGCGAGGGACAGGTGTGGGGTTGGTGGACAGGGATCTGGGAGCCCTTAAACTGCTCCCCAGCACCTGCGCTGTCTCTGCAAGTGTGCTGCCTTAGAGCTCTGCAAAGCATGAGTGAGAACCATCTCTGCTCTTCTGAGGCCTTCTCTCCCTAAGCGACTCTAATGAAGGTCATAGTGGAGGTAAATTTAAGTTTGCTTTGGCAAAACCTATTTTCTTACTCAGAGAGCTGAGTGTGCAACTGTGTAAAAAAATGTGCAAATGTGACTCTGGAAACATTAGGAAAGTTTACCCAAAGTGTAGGAGATGTTAGCTTCAGTGGTATTTCCTTGGATGAGTTATCCAAAGTGCTTCAGTCAGAAATTGGTAAGTTCCAGGGAGATAGTTTGGTCTTTTGTTTGTTTGTTGGTTAGTTTTTTCTTTTCTTTTTAAAATTATGTTTATTTACTTATTATTTTTTTTTTTTTTGAGACAGAGTCTCACTCTGTCACCCTGGGTAGAGTGCTGTGGCATCATAGCTCACAGCAACTTCAAACTCCTGGGCTCAAGTGATCCTCCTGCCTCAGTCTCCTGAATAGCTGGGGCCACAGGCATCTGCCACCACACCCGGCTAGTTTTTAGTAGAGATGGGGTCTCACTCTTGCTCAGGCTGGTCTCAAACTCCTGAACTCAAGGGATCTACCTGCCTTAGCCTCCCAAAGTGCTAGGATTACAGGTAAAAGCCTCAGTGTCCAGCCTTTTTTTTTTTGTTGTTTGTTTGCTTTTAAATTAGTAAAGCAAATGTTTTCCTTTATGTTTGTCAGGTTTCTTTGTGTGAAAATGAGTTGGTCAAGCTTTTATTTGCATAGCTCTCCCCACACAGCCACTGGGATGATTTAGAGGGCTCTCAGGAAAACTCCACCTCTGACTGTTTAATTTACCAGGACTTTTAAAAGCAAGGCTGATAAAATTCATAAATTTATCACATCTGTAGTAGTGGATGACACTCATCAAGTCCTTTTCTGAGACTCTTTGGTTCTGTGTTTTTGCAGAGCCAGGTCACTGATGACAACCCTGATGGAGGGTGACTGAGTCATAACTAACCTGTAAATGTTTCCTTGAGGGTTAAGACTAGAGGATCTGAATAAAAAAGTAGCAGAAACCTTGCTCTGATCTTTTCTGACACTTCCCAAATCGACGTGGCAGAGGGCATGGTCCAGGGCTGGGGCGTAAACTGTTCCATACTCACCTGACAAGTTGGTCTTTGCAGGCAGGGAAAGGAATAAAGACACATACATTATGCAACTAGTGTTTGATGTGCCTGTGGGTTTATGTTGAATAAGCTTATCGAAGACACTCATAAGCAAAGAGCAGTTGTGAGCACAGATGTAATAAAGAATCACAAACTGCTGAGATGTAAATTTCTATTGTTTGAGATAGTTTAAAAAAAGTTCTCTCATCCTTCTAAGATCTTCTGGTACAATTGTTAGTACAAAATTATGATTATGAAAATGGCTGGAAGTCCGTTTAATCCTGGGGAAAAGATTACATACCTTCTTCTTTTAATAGTTGGTCAGAATTTTAGGTAGAATGCAATATTTTATATATGCGATAACAAAGCAAACTGTTTCTTACAGGATGGACAGTTGGTTGTCTTCAAATAACCAAATACCATTCTGTGAAAAAGGGAGGCCAGGTTAGTTTTAGCTGTGGGTGCCTTGAGCACCTCTCAGATCAATAATGACAGAGGTCGCCTCATAGCAATTTATGAACCACAGTCCTCTGGGGGAACATGTTTCAAACCACAGCTTCATCTAAACTGTTTATCGGCTAAGCTTGTTCAAAGGTATGAAGTGTCAAAAAGTTTCCTTGACA
Organism: Nycticebus coucang; assembly: GCF_027406575.1. NCBI lineage: Eukaryota > Metazoa > Chordata > Mammalia > Primates > Lorisidae > Nycticebus > Nycticebus coucang. The sequence goes on along the minus strand of NC_069780.1, from coordinate 104,892,286 downwards.
CTAGTCTTGTTATTGTTCTTTGATTTATGAACTTAAGCAAAATGTAGTAAATAAAAAGATTGTTTGTTGGTTTGGTATTTTAAGAAATGATTAGAAACATTTGCCAAGGCTATTCATTTGATACAGTTTCTTTTTTTCCCTTTCAAAATTGAAAAGAAAATGTTTCCATTCAGCGAATGACTGCATGCTGTCAGAACCTTAAATTATCATTATAGTAAGTAAAATTGCTAATGAAGTTGCTAGGAAGTATTCAGAAAACTCTGAACTAAATATGTGCTGCTCATATATACATAGAAAGCTTTATTTCTCTGCTTAAATTTTTCATGCCTGGCAGTTCCCAAAATGTCCCATTTATAATCTTAGTCACACTTATGGTGGTAAATGTGACATTAAAATCATAGTCACATATCTTAGTTGGCTTTTCTGGAAACATTCATATGGTTTATTCTTTTGAAAAGCATCCGTAAGAAAATTCTTGAGTACAGACAATGCATTTTGATTTGCTTAGGAATGGAAATGCTCCCTTTTCAGATTGTTTGATGACAGAGTATTAGAGAGGTAAAAGGTGCATTAAAAGGCAAACTCAGACAAATATTTTGAATAAGATTTCATTTCAGTTTTGTAGTCCCTGATTTTATATTTCATTCCAATCGGAAGCTTTTCATTCTTATAAGCACTGAACCAGAAATATTAGGCAATTCCAGATAGAATGTATATAAAACCCTGCAGATATGATTATAAAAGTTGGCCTAGGATCCCACAGAATTGTGTTATGGGGTTTTAAAGGCTTAATTTTTCCTTATAAGACTAACATAGACAGAATTTATTTGTACATTGAAGGGAAACACGAAATGTATTGGAGACACAAACATTTTTAGTGCATGGGTCGCTTACACGGGGACTATTTCTATTTCCCATGTATCTTATTTGAGTGTTAAACCACTAACTTGATGGGTACCATAAAAAGCCACAGATATAAAGGAACAAATGAGTACACAGATATCTATGCCAGCATTGTTAACTTGTTAGTGAATCTGTTTCCTTGAAAACAGGATATAGTGAATCTGCATCTATTTAATGGAAAGTGGCCTCAAATTTACCAGAGAATTAGGAGAAAAGACTTCCCAGTGGAGTCAGAAGTTCTGATCTGCTATCCTTCAAAGAAGGGCTGTTTCCCAGCCTGGATGTATTTCTATGGAGTGCCTATGGATAAGTTATCGGATTTCTCTCCGGAATCAGCTGCTCAGGAAGGATGCAGAGGGGAGGGGGAGAGGAGAGGGGACTCTGATAGTGGCCCAGTCTGATCGCCAAGGTAGGAGGGGGTTGGGAATTGAGAAAGCGAGGGGGAAAAGATAGGGAAGAGAGAGAGGAAAGAAGAGAAAGAGATCAAAGAGGAACAAAGCAGAACAAAGGTAGAGAAAAGCTCCCTTGGAAATGGAACAGCTTTCCAAATTTCAGGCTCCTGAGAACAAAGATTTTTCACCTGGATTTCATGGAATTCTAAGTCTCAGAACCAACTGAAATTATATACATATTTGGTGTTTTATATATACCTGTTTCCCTCTGCCCTCCCCCCCCAATTGTCCTTTCCTTTGATCTGATAACTACTTACTACTTTAGCAGGTTCAAACACAAACTTTAAAGACACATGTCTTTAGATACCATTGATTGATCATTTGCATTACATTAAGTCAGCATTTTTCATATATTGTGTCCCGGCACAGTGCTTGGAGCCAGATATTCTTGGGATACAAGTACTGTGTGGAATGCTGAATGATGGCCTGAGACTGGGCAGGTGACATCGCTCCTTAACTCTGCCTCTTCTCCTGTGAGCAAAGGTGATGATGATGACTCCATAGGGCTGTAGCAGAGATGAATAGAAATGCAATACCAGCCTATACCTATTGGAGCTTACAATCTTCCATGCACTGTGACACACATTTTATATGCTTTATGAATATTAATCTTCTCAATAATTTAGCTCTTTTTAAATTCTTTTTTCTTTCTTCAGACAGAGTCTCACTCTGTCACCCTGGGTAGAGTGCTGTGGTGTCTGCTTAGCTCACAGCAACTTTCAATTCCTGGGTTAAAGTGATTCTCCTGCCTCAACCTCCTGAGTAGCTGGGACTCCAGGCGCTGCCATCACACCGGGCTAGTTTTTCTATTGTCAGTAGAGATGGCATCTTGCTGTTGCACAGGCTGGTCTCTAACTCCTGAGCTCAAGGGATCCTCCCACCTTGGTCTCCTAGAGTGCAGGGATTACAGGTGCAAGCTACTGAGCCCAACCAAATACCTATTTTTTAAAAATCAGAATTAGATTGAATACTTCAGAAGTATTATCTCAGAGAGATACATAAGATCCTATTTACTCTACACACGCTGAGCAAACCCCAGAAGTATAAGACTTTTTTTTTTTTTTCTCCTAGCAAACTTTCTGTGGACAGTTATGTAATGTAAACAGGCATTATATTATTTGGTACTTTACAGTCAAAGTGAGTTTAGAAATTTTCTTGGGTTGGAATGTTTTCTCTTTTTTCCTGAGGAATCTGGGTTTCACGAATGTCTTTACTTAAATTCTAGAAAAGCACATGTATAAAAATGTAAGTTTCTTTTTCTCATGATCAAACCTCTTCTCTCTCTCTCTTTTTTAGTGCTGTTCATCAATAAAATGGCCAAAGGGAATACTTCTTTTTCTTTCTTTTTTGTTCAAAGGGAATCTTATTATCCAAATTTGGGGGAGATTTAAGAAGATAGGCCCCTGTTGAAATAGAGCCCTTTTTCTTTCTTCTAGGAGAGAATGACTTCCAGTGAAGAGCTGGACACATATGGAAGGTCTTAGCTTATCTTTAGTGCCTGATACACCCATTCTGGAGTCCAGAAAGGCCAGCGAATGGAATCAGGCCTCAGAGACAGAATGTCAGTCACTGTGAGGGATAGTAGAGCATTCTTTAATTTTTTTTTCCTTGGGTCAGATGTAAGAAATAATTTGCCAGCATTGATGAGGATTATTAACAGTGAGTTGGGATCTAACTTTGTTTTCCCTGTGGCTGTGCTTAAAAGTAGAATAGCTATCTTTTCTCTTAAATGATTTAAATGAAGCTCTGGGGAGAAAAATGTGGCTGGCAGATTTCTCAAAAGAAGTTTCTATTTCAATGCTTTATTTGAAGGCTTAATATTTCAGCTCCCTACATTAAGCTAGTTCAATTAAGCAATGCTTTGAGAAATATGTTTTATTTGTTTGCTAACCTTCAGATCAAGATGCCAGACACACTGATTAAAAAATAATCACTTTCCTGCTGCATGGTCAGATTGCTGAGTTATTTCCGCCTAATTCCCTGGGAGGCATCCTTGAGATTTTGCACTAAAGCCCTCCTCTTTGCCTATTCCTTTTTCCAAACATAATTTGCTTCATTTTTGAACATTACCTTCTAAAAATCCAATGAAATAATGGTGCCTCACTACTTCACTTTTGAACTTGAATTCAGAAAATAAGTTATTTTTAGGTGTGGCATCTCAACATCTTTTATAAACAATCGCTCCTTTCGTCAGGGCCCATCTTTGTAGCATGTGGGACGTCCTGGTGGTTTGAAGCAGCATGAATCACTCTTCTCTGCGGCTCGGGAGAGGCTAGGAGTGGGGTGTCTTGACCCATCCCTCCCTCCTCATCTCCTTTCCCCCACCCCTCCCTCCTTCTCAGAAGCCACTTGCAGCAGCTGCACAACTGGGCTTCCCTGGTGCCTGGTGGAACCTTAATTCCTCCCTGTCAGCACCTGCCTCGTCCACTCTCCTAGTTTGGATAAGGGCCGGATAAGCAGTTGAACTTCTGGGTACTTTTCCAAATGAAAGTCAACCTTTGGACCTCTGAAGGTTTACCCAGCCTTCCTCACTACCGTAAGATGAGTTTGGAATGAATTTTCCCTTAATGGATTCTATTTGTGGGTGGGAGAGGCAGTGATTGCACAGATCCCAGGCATGAGCGTAACTGCAAATAAGGAGAAAGTGCGAGCAGGAATGTGAGAACAAATGGGGTCCCCAGGCAGGTACGTCTGAGGAGGTGCGGGAGATTCTGATCGGCTGTGGAATGGAGATACCATATCTCGAGGCAGAAGTCACCTCCTGACATTAGACTTGTCTTAAAGTGGTGATTTAAAAAAACAATAGAGCTGATGAAGAAATATGGAAGGCATCACTGCGATACAGTGAAATAAATATGCCACCTTCAAGCTGAAACACCCAGTACTGATCAGCTGGCGCAGATCCAATCAAAGCCCTTGACAAGGTGGGACCATGCCGCCTCCTGGTTGTTGCAAAGAGTTCTTTTTTGGGAAAATCTGATTGAATGGTGTGACTTGCAAATCTGGCTCTTTAACTGTAAATGTTATAAGAATTGAAAGAGAGCTATTTAAAAAACACCAGCATGTCTTGAAACCTTTTCAATTTTAGCATAGCAACTTTCCACATTGAAATTAGTCATCCTGTTTCAGTTTGCCCAAGTTACAGCTCTCCCAGGAGGGCCATGGCTACTGGTAAGTGTGTGTGGGGGGGCCCTGGCCTTCACTGTAGTGGGGGCTTGCTCTGTGATGCATGTTGGATGTCATGAGTGGCCCTGCCCCGGGCACAGTGTGTGCAAACACCCTGCGTCTCCACTGACTTGTTTTGGTTGTAGTGTAAATAACAGAGAGAATACACTAAAATTGGATAATGATACTCCTGGGCATGAAGCCTGTTCTTCCTGGAAGATGAAATGTATTGCCCATTGCAGAAAAATATGATCACTAATGCTTCCTTCCGGTGAGAGGCGAACTATTATGCAGCGACCCAGCCGATACAATCAAAAGTGAGGTTACAGAAAGGTGCAGTGGTTATTTATTTATTTTAATCTCAAATTATGAAGGAGGCACAGATGTTTTGTCCCATGGAGGATTGGCCTTTCTTTGTGCCCGGGCCAGGACAGTGTTAATTGTGCCCAGTAGGTGGCAGGGAATTTTATCCCTCATCCCCTCCTTTCTTAGTTTCCGATGTCCCTTCGTTTAGCTCCCATTCAGCAGTGAGAGCGTGTGCTGTGCATGTGTCTCTGCCTGAGGTGCTTCACTTAGGATAACCGTCTCCAGTTCCACTCAAGTTGCTAGGAAAGACATTAGTTATTCCTTTTCATGGCATAGTAGTACTCCATGCCAGACAACTACTATGTGTCTACAGAAGTACACACATTTTAAGAAAGGGAAAAAAACTGTATTAAAATTCTATCATGATTTGTTGATATCCCTCTCAAACTGGTGCTTCATACAACAATGTTAACCACCAGAGTGGGAACCTTCAAGGCCTTGGAAATTCAAGTGTGTCTTGTTCCAATATACATGCAATCTTTACCTTTGGTCTGAATACCCATTGTTATTTTTATTTTATTTATTGTATTGAGAGTAGAGTGCCCTGCTGTCAGCCCCACCCACAGCAACCTCAAACTCTGGGCTCCAGCAATCCTCCTGCTTCAGCCTCCTGAGTAGCTGGGACTACAGGAACTACCATGCCCAGCTAGTTTTTCTATTTTTAGTAGAGATGGGGTCTCACTCTTGTTTAATCTAGTCTCGAACACCTGAGCTCAAGGAATCCTCCCATCGTGGCCTCCCAGAGTGCAGGGATGAAGACCCATTATTAATGTTCACTTCTTATGATATGGATCCCGTGAAATCATGCAGTAGAAGGCAGATATTTAAGACACAGCAGACATGTAGACATGGTGTTAGTCTGTACTTATCACAGGCAGCATCTACAAAACCTCAACACACGCATGAACACAGATGGAAATTGACACCGAGTGGGGGGCTGTGTCGTACTCCTCAGTAAGACTTATTTGCCTTCTGTTTTACTCAGTACTTCACTTGCCGTGTGTCCACCCACAACTATCTGTCTTATCTGAGCACGGCAACTATTTTGCATGGAGTCTATGAGCCCTCTTGTGTTTTCCCAGATGATGTATTATTGAACAAATTAGTTCATTGAGGGCAGTGCCTCTTGCCAGCCCCCGCACACAGCCAGGAGGGTCATCTAAATGTTACAATCCTCTCCTGCACTCAGATGTGAATTTATTCCATTTCTAATCCCTCCCCAGACTTGTCTTGATTGTAGCGAGGTGTCCTTATTCAGCCTGATCACAGCATTAGCCTCCAATCTTGTAAAGTGTGGCATGTCACTGCTATTCCGAAGGTCTCCTTCCTTGTGAGTGACACGTTTAATGAGTTGAGAATATTGGTGCACATTGCACTCACTTTAAAAGGGAAAATCCTAGGGCGGCGCCTGTGGCTCAAGGAGTAGGGCGCCGGTCCCATATGCCAGTGGTGGTAGGTTCAAACCTAGCCCCGGCCAAAAAAAAAAAAAAAAAAAAAAAAAAGAATCAAATTCTACCGCTAAAAGGGAAAATCCTTCTAAATGGCTACAGCTACACAAATTCAATTTGGTTTGTTTAGGAGGAAATGAGAGACTTGGATTGTAGGTGTGAAGTCACAACAGTCTTTCAGACTGATGAAGGTGCAGTTTGGGGGACAGTCGGAACTGCGAGGAATTGCTTCAGCCACAATTATTTTTCTGAGCAGGTTCCCCAAACTCATGATCATGTTTTGATAAGAAAAAAATCCCTTTCTCCACAAGTTCTCAGGTCTCCCTCTCTGGCCCCTGCCCCCAATTCTGAGATGTTTTCAATTTGAGTTGACTTGATGAGAGAAAAATTACTAAAAAGTGGGAATGAGCTGTGAGGTGGATGGGGTTTTCCTATCAAAGTGGAGGTATTTTTGAAAGCATTTATTATTTCAAATGCAAACATTTATAGAAAGCCCTGAGTGTGAAGTGTATGCTTACCACTTGTGGCTTGCCGTATTGAAAAATTCACGTTCATAGGAAATACTTACTGAGGCTCTGGTTCACAAGCGGTTTGTTTCAGGGAACAATTGACTCCGGAGGACACGTCAGTTTAAAACAAGAGTTTGCTAACATAGTAGTAACAGGCAATTAGGATTCCTAAGCGGTGCCATGGCTGACACGTCTTTCAGGGTCATACCCGGAAACCGTTCTGTTATTAAGAGAACAGAATTCGAATGTTGTACCTGTGATGTCTTATATATACAAGATAGATGTCACAGGTGAGAAGTCCATGCCCACAGTTTCCATTTTTCACAGGCTCTAAAGTAATTCAGTTGCTTTTTTCTATGTTGAAAATGACGAATATCATTTTTGGCACATTTATTCCATTGTAGAGGAGTATTTAGCTTACAAGTGAGAGAAGTCTGCTGTGACTGTGTGTGACACCGACAGCCACTTAAGGAAAATAATAGAAAAATTTCTTCCACATTTGGGGAGATAGAGTGAGTCAACATGCAAAGGATACAGTGTGCTGCCTGGGAGGGGCGGGGCAGGTGTGATAAGTTCAAGTCGCAGAACCACCACTTTGGTGGTGTGGGACGAAGCCCTTCCTGCAGCCATGTGTGGATGTTGGGATGGGAAGAGGGCTGGGAAATTCTCCACTCCCTGCTGTCTGCATTACAGCACACGTGGACAGTAATAGCTCCCAGACAACTGCAGAGGGCAGAGAGGGTATTTCATGCAAAGCTCCGTGTCTTCTGCTTTTATAAATAAAGTTTCATCAGAACCCGGCAATACCCATTTGGTTCCTTCTTGTCTATGGCTATGATCTTTGCCTGCTTCCATGCTAAAACTGCAGAATTGAGTAATTACAATGGAGACCATATGGCTTTCAAAGCTTAAATTATGTACTGTCTGGCCTGCATGGATAAAATTTGTGGATACCTGTCATTTTATTATAATCAATTCAAGTTGGAGGCCAGGCCAAAGGCAGATAGTTCTGTGAAGGAGGATAAAACAAAGGTGTTTGATAATCCACAGAATGGCTACTGGATCCTTAATAAGTAATTACATATTTTCTGTTTGTGCAATTGCTCAGACCTGTTACATCTGTAAACAAAAATTTATTAAGTAAAACCATTTATCCTCATTGACAAACTATAATTCAGAACTGTTTCATTTTAGTTTGGGATTAGTTTTCGAGTGACATTGGGTGAATTCTGCCCACTAATTTGCAGTTCTTTAAGACTGTAAACAGCTCTGCATTTTATAGCACAAATCACACACCAATTTACCTTTTTTATATGTGTGTCTTACTGTACATTACTGGCGTTGAAATTCATTGCAAGTAAGCCCTGTTGCAGTGGCTTAGATTAGATACAATCATATCTCTTTAAATAAGTAAAAATATCTCTATAAATATATAGAAAACATATAACTATTTCACAGTGGAAAACTAGGTAGCATTAATATTATATATATCCTTGGGTCAGGACATTGGGTTTTATAAAAACAACTTCTTGCATTTTCTCAAAACAGAGACAGTGCCTATATGTTTAACATTCTGCTGTATTTCTGGAACATCAAGATAGATTAAAATGCCCTTGGAGGTGTGTGGACACTAATCAAAACTAAGTGCTGTGTTTAACATTTGAGACACTTTCCAGAATGTTATTTGCATTTGAGGATCTCTAAGAAGGCTACTATAACCCAGTGTCAAATGAAGCCTCCTGATATTTATTGGTAAATACAGCAATGTGTGACGCTTTTAGTATTGAACGTGACTCTAGAGGTCTGAAAAAGTTACACATCCCTATAAAGATATTACAATCAGATTTCCTCAGGCACTTTGGAAAGCGAAGTAGACTTCTGTCCATAAAATGGATTTAAATACAAAACCATTAAATTACCAACAGCAGAGACATCTGGTCCTGTGTTGTTGCATTAGACTCCATCACAAAATCAAAATGTAATAATAAAAATACCCACCAGGTCTAGGATCTCAGGAGTACCAGGCATGGTTCTGGGTACTTTCTGGGCACCGTCTCCTTTATCCTTCACAACAACCTCTTTGATCCTCCTTTGCTGATGAAGAGATCCAGGTTTGGAGAGGCTGAGAACCTTCTCTAGCACACAGAGGGAGGAAATTACAGACCCAGGCTTCAACTGATCCAAACACTCTGGATCAGATTACATCCATAAGAGTCCAAAAGGCTCCTGGATAATAACGGAGCTGGCCTTGCCTCATGAGAGTCCCTTTCATCCCTTGTATTTACTCCAACTCTTATGGATGTAACCTTAGCTATCAAAATGGGGGCAGCGCTTCAGGGAACCTTCTCATCTCAGCCATTTTTGTGTCTTGTGCAATCTGGTTGAAAACGGTGTTCTTTTCTGTTCTCTGTTGTACCACAGGGACAACGCCATACCTTTTGTACCTGCACACTTGATTGAATTTTACTGAAGGTCCCTTATAAATAGACAAAAGCCATTTTTCCCCAAAGCAGTTCTGTCATCCTTTTCTTATTTATCCTTTTCCTTGATTTTTTTAAAAAAGTTTCAGAATATTAAGAGTGTACGGTATTTTTGTTACATGGGTGGCTTTTGTGATGCCCAAGGCAGGATTATAAACGTGCCCACCGTCTGAATCGTGTTCATCAGACCCATTAGGTAGGCTTTTGCTACTCCCCTCCTACCCACTTGGAGTATGATTTTTAAATATGATGTAAACTCATCTATTGTCTATGACTTGAAATATGCTTTCTCATTAAAGATATAAAAGAAAGAAAAACACAGAAATTCCAGTGTCATTTCAAACAGCTGTATTATGTTGAGATGACTTAGGTCTGGAAGGTGTTCACTCTACTGGACATTTCTGGAAACAAATATTTTTAGCTTGATTTATGGTACTGAAATAATTACTGTTATTTTATGGATTTCACATACTTCCATTGGAAGGATGACATTTGGAAAACGTCTTCCAATTGTCCACTTGGCCAGGCACCATTCCCTGTCTGGAATTATTTTAATTTAATTAATGCAATGTGGTGCTTTGTGTCAACAGTTTTGGATAATACTTGTAAGTAGAACTGAAGGTGAAAAGTCCAGTTTAGCAGGAGCTCACATTATTGATACGATGACACCAGCCTGGATACGTGAAGGTGTCTATAAGAACATTCTCTGTACACTTTTATCATAGTATCTTGACACGAAACTTTGCCACTCTTTGGGAAGACTCTAAATTGTTCCACTCTTTCTCCCTATCCCAGGTCCTGGAGAATTGTCTCCTAATGATACCCTCACCCCTTTTGTACCTATTTTAAATACTATTCATTCCTGAAAACCAACATTTTGATTGATTACCTCTTTTCAGCCTTCTTGGTGCCTACATTTTAGAGAAAACTCTGACATTTCATTTTAATTACAGCTTCTGTCAAGGTTTTATTATTATTCTAAAATATACCTCCTCATTTCTAATGGTTTCATCTGAATCAGTATTTTCTTTCCCAGGAGGATCTAAGATCTTGGAGGGCTTATTTTGTACCCTCTACAACGCTCGGTACTGTAGATGGTATGTAAAGAATATATATGAGCACAGACCACAAAATGAATAACTGGCTTTAATTTCCCATCTGTTGTGCTACAGTGACCAAGGAAATAGAATTCCTAGACGAAGAATCTGAAATTTTTTATGACTTCATGGGTGTAGCATGCCAGGATTCCACAGCTAACTCCTGGCTTGACTTTGGAGTTTAATCTTGTTGTGTTAGTGACTTGTGTTGATTTATTTCTGATTAAATACAGGGGATGAAAGGGACTCTCATGAGGCAAGGCCAGCTCCGTTATTATCCAGGAGCCTTTTGGACAAGTGGGGCCATACAACGTGACAGTTGACAGCAGGGTGGAAGCAGAATCCTAAGGGCGTTGCCCACGTAGATGTGAATCATCAAGCAGCAGGTGCACACTTAGTGGACTCGGACTGGGCGTCTGCACAGCCAAGTCACATCACTCTGGCCCTTGATACAGAAGCAGAGAATGAGATCAGTATGAGTATATGAAAATTGTTTTTTTTTTTTTTTTGAGACAGAGCCTCAAGCTGTCGCCCTGGGTAGAGTTCCATGGCATTACAGCTCACAGCAACCTCCAACTCCTAGGCTCAAGTGATTCTCTTGCCTCCACCTCCCAAGTAGCTTGGTCTACAGGCACCCACCACAACACCTGGCTATTTTTTGGTTGCAGCCATCATTGTTAGGTGGGCCCAGGCTGGATTCGAACCCACCAGCTCAGGTGTATGTGGCTGGCAGCTTAGCTGCTTAAGCCACAGGTGCTGAGCCCGAAATATTTTTCTATAAAATATTTTTCTAAGAAATGTTTTTCTGCTTTTTCCCATATCTCTTAAAAAGAAAATAAAATGAAATATGTTTTTATTTCTTTAAAGTGATTTACAGATTCAGTTCAATTCCCATTAAAATACCAATGCCATCTGTTGCAGATCTAGAAAATATAGTTCTATCCTTTGTATAGAACCAGAAAAGATGCTGAATAGCCAATAAAAGCTTATATGATAAGAACAAAATGGAAGGCATCGCTTTACCAGATTTCAAGCTATACTACCAGGTGACAGTAACCAAAACAGCATGGTACTGGCACAGAACCAGAGGCACAGACCTGTGGATCAGAACAGAGAACTGAGGGATGAAATCATCCTCATATTCTCCCCTTATTTTTGACAAAACAGATAAAAACATATACTGGGGACTGGAAAAATTGGATAGCCACATGGAAAAGACTGATACAGGATCTGAACCTCTCACCACTCATAAAAATTAATTCTTGATGGATAAAAGACTGACACAAGGCAGTAAACTGTAAAATTCCCAGAAGAAAATGTTGGAGAAACTCTATAGATATTGGCCTAGGGAAAGAGTTTATGAAGAAGACCCCAAAGGCAATCACAGCAATGACAAAGTATGTTTTAAAATGAAAATAGAAGGCTGCTCTCTGGAACAGTGTTTTATGTAAGAAGCGTTATGGGGTAAATGAAGTGTAGGATTTGGAGCTGTGTTAAAGTGTGGACTGCACTACATGAGTCAGGCTAAATTACTCAGCCTTTCTGAGTTACTAGTAAATAAATAAGCCTGCTTCTTGAGATAATTTGAAAATGAAGTGATATGATACAAGGTAGGACAATTAAGTTCTTGAACTCATCCTAGAAAAAGTGCTGAATGAATACCTCATGGCTGAATATCACCACAGTCACCAGATAGCCAATGGGCGTACTTGAAAGCTGATGAGTGTAGTACTTTTTCTAGGATGAGTTCAAGAACTTAATTGTCCAACCCCATCTTATATCAAGCAACCAGCACAGGGTCTGGTATCAAAATGATAACTTGTAAATATTATTAAATAATTGACTCCTAAAGATGATTCATTATGGGAAGTTTAATGAATTAGAAACATCTCTTAGAGGCATCCCAGGTAAGAAATGGCCCAAGGTCTCGGGGCAGGATTTAATTCTGAGCCTGGGGACCCATCAAGCCTCAGGAATGGGCCGTAGTGGGTTGGCCTGGCTAGTGATGGGTTAAATCAAACCTTTCCATTCTCAGGGTCACACAGAAAAAGAATTTTGTAACTTTATGGATCTTTGTCAATAATTTCCCATGCTCAAAGTTGACATCTTTCTGACACTGTATGATGTTTGATAAAATGTTTGCCTGAGTTTAAGGCTGGCTTTTCTTTTTCTTTCCTTTTTTTTTAGGGAAGATGAACAAATACTTCATTTGTTATTTCTTTTTTTTTTTTAATTTCAAATTAATTTGAGGGTACAAATGTTTAGGTTGCATTGTTTTCAATTCTAAGGTAAAGTTGAAGTTGTAGTTGAGCCCTTCACAAGGTAGGGGCATGCTAAACACCCTCCAGGCTGGCTTTTCATATTTTTGTGTGTGTGTTTCATATTTTAGATTTTCCCATCATCAAGTATAAATTAGAAAAGTAGGGAGTGACTATTTGCCAAACTGAAATAAGGTAATTGGTAGTTTTTCAGGACAGCCTGAAGTGGGTAATTTACATTCACCGTGATCTAAATCCATTGGTTATATGCAAAGGATTAACATCTGTTAAAAGCGTTGGGCTTGGCATGCAGGTGTTTCAATATTTGCATTTAGTAGGTGTTTCAGAAACAGACTCTGAGAAAAACATTTATGTAACGATCTGCTGTTTTATTGTCCAAATCTGTCAGGACAGCCGTTTTGTGACTCAGATTTTGTGACCCTCTTGCAAGCTGTAAACTCTTTTAACGAAGTGAGTATATTGAGAAAGATGACAGACTCTCAGACTTTGGGGAAAGAGTTTAACGTGAGAAGGATCAGCGTTTCCTCCTGAGACTGAGCCTAATATGTGAACAGCAAAAACAATTACATGGGTGATTTTGGGAAGTCCAATAAATTCCTCTGGCGCAGTCCTGCTTTTGAAATGTGACATAGCTTAGCAAAAGCTCAGGCTCTTGTATTAGCTGTAGTGAACTAATCATGAATTAATCACCAGCAGTTGGTTTTGTGAATGGCGCCCAGGCTGAGGGCGAGCTCTGGTTTCACAGTGGCCACCTCTGGCCCCCGGTGTCTACCTGTGCAGGGCAGGCTGGGTGGACCTGCTACTCCAGCAGTCTCCCTTGGTCACTTCCCCTCTCACTGGCCTATAATCCACCTTGGTAGAGTAAGTCGTGCTCCGGCCTGTTGGTTTTGTAGGTGCAGTGGGGAAAATCAATGTAGTGCTGTCTCCAGAGATTCCTGCCTTAAAATTTGAAGGAGAAATCGATTGGTTTCACAACTACTGGATGATCCTTGGAGAAAAGGAGAACTGGGTAAAGCCGAATGGCCGTGATCTCAGCTTTATGAGAATCACCCGTGGCGGTGGTGGCGTGGTGAGGATGGCTGCCTTCAGCTTACTGACTTTACTAGTGTTTAAGTGTATTGAGGGTACGTGAGTAATCTGGTTAGAAGCAATGTTTTGTGTGTATGTAGCAATTAACTTTTGCTGTATCTACCGTGTGGCTTGTTCTTACACCACTCTACTCCAGATAGCTCCACATGGGGCGTTCACCCAGGCAGTTTCAGCTGATGGAGGCACACTGCAGGTAGCTTATTGCTTCAGGGAATTTTCTCCCATGAACCATCACAGGCGAAGCTATGTATGTGCTGTTGTATTTAGGTGCTGGCTTTGTGTGCTGGCTTCTGGAATGATCCGCACTTCTCCAGGGCTATTCCAACCTTCTGGGGTGCTGTATTCACTGAACACTAATACTTTCCCTAAGTGTGGAGTCAGCTTCATATCTCTGCCCTACCCTTACGTCTCTTTCAGGTGGTTTGCAGAATTTTGTATAAAATGGACCAGAAAAATCTCCAGAAAATGCCTCATGACTGGCTTATAGCCACTGTTCTTTTCTCAATTCATTGGAAACATTGATTGATACTGTTAAAGTCCAGTTCTCTTCACCTTGTTACCATGTTCAAAATCTCTTACTCTTCTTCTGGCATTTCTCAGCTGGACTTTAGAGACCTCTGATTTGGCCCCAACCAACTTCCAAATTATAGCTCACTGTATCTCTCATCCAATTTTTGTCCTTACCACCTCAAGCCATCCTCTCTGCTGGTAAGTGCTCCTTTCCAAGTCAGCCTTAAACTCAGACTGAGCTTGGAAAGGAGCACTTACCAGCAGAGAGTGGTCCATGACCACGCAGGCCGTGTCCTTCATAAATTTTGTCTTGATTCTCCCCAGTAAACACTGACGCAGACAAATCACTCACATTTAGTGTATGTCCCTGATAATGACGCTTCCCACTCACACCCCAATCGTTTGTGTTCTTGTTTTATTTCCCCTTAATAGCTCGTAGTAAAGCTTCTGGGGATAGACATCATTTCAAATTTTTTTTTTTTGTAGAGACAGAGTCTCACTGTACCGCCCTCGGGTAGAGTGCCGTGTTGTCACACGGCTCACAGCAACCTCTAACTCTTGGGCTTCCGCTATTCTCCTGCCTCAGCCTCCCGAGCAGCTGGGACTACAGGTGCCCACCACAACGCCCGGCTATTTTTTTTTTTTTTTGTTGCAGTTTGGCAGGGGCTGGGTTTGAACCCACCACTCTCGGCATATGGGGCCGGCGCCCTACTCACTGAGCCACAGGCGCCGCCCCATTTCAAATTTTTTTTGTATTTCTTATTGTCATAGTTGTTTACTTTGTTTGCCCTGATTTGTGGGAAGGGTGGATGTCCATTAACCATAGGTGTTCTTTGGCAACAATCTCTTTTGTCCTTCCTTCTCAACGCTTTTCTTCTTTTGCTTTCATGACTCACTATTTTCTTTCTTTCTTTTTTTTTAATACATAATTTTTTATTTTTTCTGAGACAGTTTTATCATGTGACCCTAGGTAGAGTGCCGTGGTGTCACAGCTCACAGCAACCTCAAACACTTGGGCTCAAGCAACTCCCTTGCCTCAGCCTCCCGAGCAGCTGGGACTACGGGTGCCTGCCACAATGCACGGTGATGTTTTTTATCACAGTTGCCGTTGTTGTTTAGCAGGCCTGGGCCGGGTTCAAACTCACCAGCCTCAGTGTATCAGGCCAGCGCCCTACTCACTGAGTACAGGAGCCACTCCTCTCGTTTTCCTTTATCTGTGCATGGACTATGCTGAGGACAGATGGGCAGAGATGAGCGAAGGGAGGAAAGGAAATTCCCAAATCGTTCCCAAGGCGTGTGTCTACCAGAAAACAACATAAGCACATGGATGGGTGAGAATATGCCAGTCTCACTGATTCTTATTTCAAGGGTAAGAAGTGACTACGATAGGAGACTGGCATTCCAGTTTTACGTGGCTCCTGATTTCTGCTGTGTCCTAAGTTGTCACTCATTGAAACTACATCATATGATATCTTGCTCTTGGAATCAAGATTACAAACAAGTTCACATCATCCCCATTTTAAAGATGAACACTGTCTTGACAAATGTGTTTGACTGGGGATTCAAATCTACCATGGCAACTCTCCTCCGTTTGGTGCCGGGCTGTCTTAACCACACACTTGAGATACATCAGACTGAAACACATCTCCCGGGGTTCTCTGAAGGGTACTTTGTGTGTTGTCTCCCTTTTTTCAGGGGTCCCTATGTTGCTGCTTTTCTTGGAGCTCTTCCTTTTTCTTGGGAAATTATTTGAGTCCCTCTTCTCCTCTTTATAGCCTCAAAGTTGGGTGTGTGAAAGCCTGTTTTGTGTGACTCCCTGTTTTGTCCTGTGAGTTCTAGATTTCTTAGATTCATTTCGATTAAGATGCTCAGAAGAAGTGGTTCTTTCTGACATTGATTTCTGAGAAAATTCCCCGAATGAAAAGACTGTATACCCCTAGGTCTACGTGCTCCCCAACAACTTGTGTGTGGTGTGACTGACCACATGCTACTTTTGCTGATTTACACCTTGGGTGGAAAATTGCACAGTGAAACCCTCAGGAAAGAAGGAGGGAGAGAGGAGGGGAGAAAGAAAGGGAGGGAGAGAGAGAGAGACAGAGAGGTTATTTTTATCTTAACTTCTAATTCAGGGCAGAGAGGAAACCCTCACAAATGTTCATGACATTGATGGCCAAGTGATGATGTTACTAAAACTTGTTCAGAAATTCAGTAATATTTTTGTTAAAATATAACCCATAGATTGAATGTATTTAACACAAATGCTAGAAAATATTTCATTGTTATTATTTTTACCCCTTCCTGAATTTGTTTTTTCTCTCATGTGAGCTTGTAGTTGATGATTTACTAATTTCAACATAGTATTGAGCACATAGATAGTTGTTTTTTCATTCTTGAGATACTTTACTTAGGAGAATGTTCTCCATATCCATCCAGGTAAATATGGAAGATCCAAAGTCACCATCTTTTATATGGCTGAGTAGTGTTCCATGGTGTACATACAACAGTTTATTAATCCATTCATGGGTTGATGGGCACTTGGGTTGTTTCCACATCTTTGTGATTGTGAATTGAATTTCTATAAACATTCTGGTGCAAATCGTCTTGTGGTAAAATGATTTTTATTCTTCTGGGTAGATACCAGTAAGGGGATTTCAGGATCATATGGAAGGTTGATTGTTAGCTCTTCGAAGATTCTCCATACTTCTTTCCAAAAGGGCTGTATTAGCTTACAATCCCACCAGCAGCGTACAAGTGTTCCCTTCTCTCCCCATCTGAGCCAGCATCTGCATCTTTGGGAATTGGTGGTGTAAGCTATTCTCACTGGGGTTAGGTGACATCTCAGGTGGTTTTAATTTGCATTTCTCTTATGATTAGGAATGATGAACACTTTTTCACATGTTTGTTGGCCATTTGTCCTCCTGGGAAAATATTCTGTTCATGTTTCTTGCTCAGTAATTGATGGGAATGTTTGGTCTTGTTAATTTGCTTGAGTTCTTTGTAGATTCTGTTTATTAGCCCTTTCTTAGAGGCATAACATGTGACTATCTTCTCCCATTCTGATGGTTATCTATTTGCTTTGTTGGTTGTGTCCTTAGATGTGCATCTTAGCTTCTCCTTTTTAAGTTCATCAGGTCCTGTTTATAAAAAAAGTTATTTTTGATTTTTTTTTTTTTTGGTAGCAATGGCAAGGGATGTATGTTATTGATCTTAGAATAGAAGTAATGACTTCAACCAGGTTTTCTAAGAAAATTAATGACTGCCTGAGGTTAATGGCCTTCAGTCAATCTCCCAGTCAGCCGTTAATCCCCAGGAAATTCCCTAGGTCTTGATCATTATTGTGTAAATAATACAAAAGTGGGTATAGTTCTTTTGTCAGATGGGAAACATACATTGCCCTTGTTCACTCCTGGACCACTTTTATGACAATGAGAATAACACATTAGGGGGAAAACACAACAATTTTGCCCCAATGAAAAGAAATAGTCTTACTTAAACAAAAATGATTAAACAAAACATTAAATAAACCTAAACTTTGTATGTTTGAGTAAGAAATAATGGAAGACAGTAAGCTCAGAATTCTTAGATTGAGTGAAGTATGTAGAGGCACAGATTGACCACAGTGCAATTACTGTCATGTCAGATACTTCCAATTACAACCAGGTTTAAACAAACACATAATTGACTACTTTAATGACTGCAAACAAAAGCTAGTACTGAAATTTACTTTTAAAGCGAGGACCCTGTAGTCTAATAAAAATATCTCAAGTACTACATTTTAAAACATTTCAAATAAATATTATGATGAACAAGGATATTTTTTCTTATCAGAACATATCAAAAGATTTTTATAGTCCTTTTCGTGGGTTATTTTGCATTCCAGGATTTTCAAGAAGGCGAATAGTAAAATGAAAAACATGTGCAGGAAATTAGTATAGCAGTTACCCTCAGCTTCCAAAGGGGCTACTACTGAGTTGGAAAAGCCTTCAAGGGGATTTTCTAACTTTTTGGGGGAGATAAGAGTCTCACTCTATCACCCTGGGTAGAGTGCTGTGGCATCATTATAGCTCATAGCAACCTCAGTCTCTTGGGTTCAAGCGATCTTCCTGCCTCCCAAGTAGCTGGGACTATATGGGCAGCTGCCACCACGGCCAGCTAGTTTTTCTATTTTTGACTAGAGATGGGGCATTGCTCTTGCTCAGTCTGGTCTTGAACTCTTGAGTTCAAGGGATCCTCCCAGAGTGCTTAGAGGCATGAGCTTCCATGCCTGGCCTATTAAGTTAACCTTTATTTACTTTTATCTTTTGTTGATATTTTAAACTTTTTTTTGCCACTATACCTTCTTTTTTTTTATTATTATTAAATCATAGCTGTATACCCACTATACCTTCTGACAGTTTATTATTTATGTAACTCATGTATAATTATATTTGGATATAATATCACCGATTTGGATATACCAAGTAAAGTATTATACCATATGTATAACTCATAGAAATTACTATTATTGTTATCCTTTTCTCTCTAGTTATCTTCCCTGGTTCAATTTTGTGCTAGCTAGGAAAGGGAGAATAGCACACATCTTTGCTTTGTTGTGCCTTTTTACTGTTCATGCTACTTAGTAAGTAATAGGCTAGCTTTAGAGTTGCAGTAAATATATTTCATCAACTTAAAGAAAAATTTCCTGTTTTTCCATTTTATAAAGTATTTTATCAGAAATTAATTTTGAGGTTTGTTAAAGTATGTTTTTTCATTATTTCCAATGACAGTCAGATAATTCTTTATTTTCGATGGTGCTCATAGTTTGGGTTTTCTAACACCAAACTGCTCATGCTTGATTCTTCTTGGTCATGATATTTCATTTTTTAATATGCTGTTGGATTCTATCCCCTAAAACTTGATGTACATTTTTTGGTCTCAATATTCTGAAGTAAGATTGGTCTATGTTTTTCTTTACTGTGTCATTTTATTAGGTTTATGCCATCAATAATATATTTTCTTCCCACTGCTTCAATTGACTAATAAAAAAAAATACATTTTCTATGTAATAAGATTTTTTGAGAATGTCTTCTTTTTCTGTGCTTGCAAAAATTTAAGTAGTATTGGATTATCAAGTCTTTGGCTCAATACCCCCATGAAACCAAATGGTTGTGGTAAATTCTCCATTTCTCTATGAAAATTGATACAATTTTTTTTAAAAGAAATCCATACTGGGGTCAGTAGTAGGCAAATAATGGCCCCCAAAGATGTCCATGGCCTAGTGCTCAGAACTTGTGAATCCCTTAAGTTACATAATAAAATGGACTATGCAGATGTGATTAAAAGGGTAAAGACCCAGAAGAGGGGAGGTTATCTTGGACACCTTGTCATGGAAGTACTTAAAAGTAGATGGTGTTTTCCTTCTGGTCAGAGGGGTACAACATGAGAGGGGTTTGACCTGCAACTGCAGCACTTACTGGCTTTGCAGATGGAGAAAGGGACAGCAGAATAGGAATGGGCTCTAGAAGCTGGTGGGACCCTCTGCTGATTTTCGGCTCTGGAAAGGAGGACTCTTGACTCCTTGATTTTAGCTCACTGAGATCTATGCTGGATTTCTAACATGCAGAACTGAAGAATAATGTGTTTGTGTTATTTGAACATACTGATTGTAAACGCTAATGGCAGCCACAGATAGAAATTGTTACCAGGACAGACAGGGACCAACCCTGCCAAATACATTCTCCTAGGGAACTGGCTCCTTTTGCTAGGTTTTCCCATTTTCATAGAAACGTAGACCCGTGACTTTCAAAGTACTATCTCTTGAATTGGTTATTTCCCCTTTGTCATTTTATATACAGAGGGTGCCTGAAAATGCATACAGATGAAAAAAAACTACATTAAAATTGTGATTCTATAGGTTGTAGGTCCCTTATCCTAGAATAGCCTTTTCATTGTATATTTTATACAAAATAATGTTTTTAAAAACTTATCCTATAAAAGAGAAAGGAAATAATTACCTGAAATTTCTGCACATTGAGAAATATCATTAATATTTTGATGACTTTCATGCATTTTTTAAGTAACATACACATAAACTCCTTTCCCCAAAGATTTTATCTAAAGATGGTCATATTATTATGCTGTTTTTAGTGTTAAAATGTTTTTTTTCTTTTTGAGACAGAGTCTCATTCCATTGCCCTGGGTAAAGTGCTGTGGCCTCCTCTATAGGGGACCAGTTCTTATACAACCGGTGGCTGTGCCTAGAGTTTGGTGGAGAATGAGAATGGAAGAAAATAAAGAGAGAAAGTAGGATTTAAAAAGAGTGGGCCTCGGGGGCCAATGTCACTAATAAGAGGAACAGTGAAGGCCGTGTGTTCTGGGTTAATTCAGTATTTATTACATATGTTGTATTTAAGTCAACTAATGAATAATTATGGGGGAAAGGAAAAAACTGTATTATATGTCATTTTATATCATTTTAACTTGGCTACACTTTAACATTTTTAGTCAAGTTGTTTTTTAACAACTTTTATTTTACTCTATGTTATTTCTAAACTAAAAAATTGGAATGTAGGGCGGCACCTGTGGTTCAAAGGAGTAGGGCACCAACCCCATATGCTGGAGGTGGTGGGTTCTAACCCAGCCCCGGCCAAAAACTGCAAAAAAAAAAAAAAAAATAAATAAATAAATAAAAAATAAATAAAAAAAAATTGGGATATGGTTAATGAAACAAAGAATAATGTTTAGAAGTAGGCTGTGAGAGCGAATAGCACGTTTTGACCATGTATATAGTTTCCACAGGAGGCGATTAAGTCTCTGGGACCCTGTGGGGAAGATAGGCTGAGCCAGACCCATATTGTGGGGGAGAAAGAAAATGTTTTTTATTTTTTCCCTCTAACCCCAAGAGGTTGTCTTTTCTATCAAGGAGTTAATCGTCTGTGCCATTCTCAGCACATTTTGTAAGGCTCATTTAGCCCTCAGAGACCTTTGTTTTTGTTTTGTTTTGGAGATGGAGACTGCTTAACTTTATTTATTTAAATCATAACTGTATACATTAGTGCATTTATGGGGTACAATGTGTTGATTTGATATACAATGTGGAATCCTTACATCAAACTGGTTAACATAGCCTTCACTTCTCTTACTTATTACTCTACTTTTAATAGTTTTGCTTGTTCGTTTGTTTGTTTTTTTGAGACAGAGTCTCACTATGTCACCCCGGGTAGAGTGCCGTGGCATTACAACTCACAGCGACCTCAAACTCTTGGGCTTAAGTAATTCTCTTGCCTCAGCCTTCCAAGTAGCTCAGACTATAGGCGCCCGCTACCACGCCCGGCTATGTTTTGTTGCAGTTGTTGTTATCGTTTAGCTGGCTTGGGCTGGGCTTGAACCTGCCAGCCTTGGTGTATGTGGCTAGCACCATAACCACTGTGCTACAGGCGCCAAGCCTATTCTTAATAGTTTTGAAATGTACCATTGCATTGTGCACATTAGGTGAGACCCCACCAAATACTCCTCCTCCTCCCGGCCTGCTCACTTCCCGCCCCTCTCTCTCTTCTTCCCTCTTTCTTTCTGGACTATAGTTGTGTTTTATCCTTTGTATGAATGTATAGGTGATTATATATTGGTTTCATAATGGTATTGAGTACATTGAATACTTTTTCTTCTATTCTTGAGATACTTTACTAAGAATATGTTCCAGCTCCATTCAGGTAAACATAAAAGATGTACAAATATTCAATAAGATCCTAGCAACAGAATTCAACAACACATCAAAAAATTATACACCATGATGAAGTTGGTTTTATCCCAGGGTTACAAGGTTGGTTTAACATACGTAAACTCTATAAATATAATACATCTCTTTTCCTCCTGCCAGCTGACTAACCTAGGTATCGGTGTTACCGATTTGGTATGTATCTTGGCTTCCCTTGGTTCACGGTTAT
Organism: Nycticebus coucang; assembly: GCF_027406575.1. Lineage (NCBI taxonomy): Eukaryota > Metazoa > Chordata > Mammalia > Primates > Lorisidae > Nycticebus > Nycticebus coucang. The sequence continues at coordinate 104,870,066 of NC_069780.1, read as the reverse complement.
GTGATTATATTTATATATGTATACATTTAACACATTCGTAGATGCAGCTGTATATCACACACATTTTAACACATTGCTGATGGTTACCCAGGAGTTACCCAGGAACCGGGATAGTTTCTGCATCAAATTGCCAGTTAACAATGTGTTCACAGAGCAGCTGTTCCCTGATTCATTTTTCCCACTCTCAATTCTTAGTTGTCCCAAATTCAGCCTATTTTATTTGTTTTCCCTTCATCTCTCAGCTGCTTGTAACATAGAATCACTTAGTGCCTCTAACATTTTAATTTGTAGAAATACTCAAATATTTCAGTAACATTTGCTTTAGAGAAATAAAATCATATATATTCCCCTTCTTCTTACCTTTTATATTTAACAGAATATTTCAGAAATTTCTAATATAACATTATAGGTTGGAATTATTCTTTGTAATTTCTGTGTGTTATGTGACATCATGGTTTTTACCACAATACTCAATTTTTTACCTATTAATAATCATTATCACCACCTCCATTTTATCCCCCTGCCCTAAAAAACTAACTATCCTTGTATACTAGGGTTTTATTTCTGTGTGATCAATTTCCAGCAATGGGGATGCTGATTTGAAGGGTGTATGTATTTTAAATTTTAATAGATATTGTCAGATTGTTTTTTCAAAAAGTTGCACAAATTCCTAGTTTTTTTAGCAATGTGTGAGTATAACTTTCCACACTTCTATCAACAATAGGTGGTATCGCTCTTTTAATATCTACTAACACCCTATGTCTAGCAAGAGTCTCCTTGCTACTTTAATCTTTCGTTTTAGAGTCACTGAGATTATGTGTGAATATACGTATATATGTATAGATATTGTGTATATATATGTATACACACACACACGATCTCAGTGACTGAAGGTCTGGCTTAATACCTTCATGAACCATAATATACGTGTGTGTGTGCGCATGTGCACGCCTATATTTGGCAGTTTCAGGCTATTTAAAAATAGCTTTAAAAATCCATGACATTTTTAGTATTTCAGTCATAAATATTACACTATAAATTTGTTTGCCAAAGGCCACCTCAACTGTTTGAAAAATAAAAAATCCGATGTATAATATTTTTGTGGTGTAATATAACCAGATAACTTCTGTCTTTATCTTCAGAAGCCATTTCAAAACTTAAATACCCTGATTAACTGGATGTTTTATTTTTGTTTAACCTAGTAGGTGATTAAATAGTAGGCGTCTACTGCCAGGGAGCAGCTTCCTATGAGTCTCATTACTTTAAAAGTAAACATATGTCTATTTTTGTAATGTTAAAAATACTTGGGTTACTTTTAATCTTAATTTTTTGGTAGTCAGGTTAGAAAACAGTTGATTACAAACTCTTCCAGATTGATACAGGTCTAAACAGGGTAAATTTTTTTTTTTTTTTTTTTGAGACAGATTTTCACTTTGTCACCCTTGGTAGAGTGTCATGGCATCACAGCTCACAGCAACCTCAAACTCTTGGGCTTAAGAGATTCTCTTGCCTCAGCCTCCCAAGTAGCTGGGATTACAGGCGCCTGCCACAATGCCTAGCTATTTTTTGTTGAGGTTGTCATCCTTGTTGTTTAGCAGGTCTGGGCCAGGTTTGAACCTGCCAGCCTCAGTGTATGTGGCTGGCGCCATAATCACTGTGCTATGGGCGCTGAGCCTATACAGGGTAAATTTCAGGAGACTATGGTTCTGGTCCTATTAGTTTGAAATGGATGAATTGACCTAAAGACTAAGAGAAATAATTGTGTCATAAGTTAGTATAGAAACATCCTCTCTGATTAGGTTCAATACTGAAACCGTTTATTATGTTGATATAATTGATTCTGTTGAACATTTAAACCTGTCTACCCAAGTACAAAAGTCTTGGGTAAGGTGCTTAGAGAGGACAGTAGGGTCAGACCAGGTAATTTTCAAATAGAATGATTAACTATATACTATCAATTTCTCCTATTTAAAATATAAAATCTAACGAGATTATTCCCTTATGTTATCACATTAATTTTAAAATATTATAGCGTCAATCACTTGTGTCAGTCCTAACTTTAAAGTCTATTCAAATATCCCAGTCATATATATATATATGTGTATATATATATATATGTGTGTATATATATATATATATATATATATTTTTTTTTTTGTAGAGACAGAGTCTCACTTTATCACCCTCAGTAGACTGCTGTGGCATCACGCAGCTCACAGCAACCTCTAATTCCTGGGCTTAGGAGATTCTCTTGCCTCAGCCTCCCGAGTAGCTGGGTCCCAGTCTATTTTTACATAGACAGTATATGTTAATTTTGTGGTCACAACTGGAAATATTTTCATAAAAAAGGGGCACAAACATTTTTAAACTGCTCTTGGAAAGTGTGTGGTTACTGTAGCTGGATATAATTGACATATATATTATGGATGCCAAATTCAAATACATGTATTTGATTTAGCAGATAATTTTACCCCTAGTGGTATCTTGTTTCTTTTAAATGTTTAGGGGCCTGTAGGCTGCTATATAAATTGTCTGAGGGGTGCTAGATAATTTTTTATGTAAAGATATACAAGATGGTAGCCACTTGTTTTTGTGTGATAGGGACAGACACTTATATAAACTTGGATGTCCTCGTGGCATTTTCAACAAGCAAAAAAGTTAAACTTTCTATAAAGAAACTGCATTTTATAAGTTTTATTATTAAATCCACCACTGCTTTGCTGACCAATAAAATGGAAAATGTGTGCTTTTATAGGTTTATAAAAAGGTAAGCTATAGTTTCATGAAAAATATCTTGCACCGATTGAATACAGGTGGCTACTTGTTTAGACTTTGAAGATGGAAAAGCTTAGTATAGATGTCTGAAAAAGGTAATATGGCACAATAAAAAAAAAAATCTTCCTTTCTTTGCTCATCAATCCTTTGGGTATTCCGTGTCAAATAAACGCTACAACAATTTATAGAAAATGTACACAGTGGAAGTGCCAACATTAACACTGCTTAGGACTGGATACCTGCCAGGTTTTTCTCACCAATATTTAACGTGAACTAAAATGTCTTTTCCATTGGAAGTGTGAGAAGGAGCTTGCTTTCCTATATTTGGCAACACGCTTCTGTGAAGTATAAAGTCAAATGCCCGTGATGTTCTCTTTATTTCAACCATGATGAATTGTGTTCATTTGTTTAAGTGCATGTGGCAACTTTAGTGTTCCAACTATAAATTTTGGTTAACTTCTATTGACATGCTGTATTAAACTTAAGAAAAACAAATTACACTTCACCCATTTTAATTGACTAAATGTGTCAAAAACACAGTAAGTATAACACGAGAGGTCAGAGCCTTGGTCTACACTGTAATGGGTGTCATGGCAGGAATCCAACTTTTCTTGTACATTTCATTTTTCATGGAGTTTTCGGTCAAGGCATACGTTTAATGTTCATTTCCACTTCTCATTTGTACTTCAAAGTTTATCATAGGCCGTGTTACTACCAAGAACACTTTTGGCTTGGGCTATTTAAAGTTCCCTTCAAACTGATGTGTGAGCCCAGAGAATACTGATGTTCTCCTGTAAACAGGTCTTGGGAATGGATGTTGGTACCCTGAGGAATGAGATAGTGGTTCATAATCACACCCATGGATCACTGCAGCATTCTTTGGAAAAGACCTGGTCTCCATATCTCGTCCCCCTTTCAAGGGCTGAACAGGCAACCACATGCTTAGGAGCTGGATTAAATTTGGCACAGTGGACTCCTCCAGGATCTGATTAAAGTTACCAGTTCTCATTCTCGACCTCTCTGTCCAAGAGTTTATATAAATCTTTACTACTTCAATAATTTATCAGCTTGACATCTGATGATGAAATGCCTTTAATTAAGTCCTTGCCCACCTGTTGCCACACACTTCTCTTTTCTTCCCACTAGTGCTATCACTTGGTGTGGTATCTTTTGATCTTCTTTCTCAGAATTAGCTCCTTTTCAAGAGTTTGAATGGTAGTTTCCAGCATGAATTTATGTCTGGGAATAGTCCACCCCAGAGCAGGTGTTTGTAAAGTGTTCCGTTTTGCATTGGAGAACAGAAATTCTAAATCTTAAGGATTCTTCCATTTTCATCACTACATGGAAAAGTCTTGTTCCTTAGCACACACTTTGCCAAAAAGAAACTAGAGTTTTCTGTTGGTGCCAGGTGTGGTGGATTTCACCTGTAATCACAGCACTCTAGCAGGCTGAGGCAGGTGAATTCCTTGAGCTCAGGAGTTTGAGACCAGCCTGAACAAGAGCAAGACCTTCCCTCTAAAAAAATAGTCAGGTATGGTGGTGGCAGGGCACCTCTAATCCCCGCTACTCGGGAGGCTGAGGCAGGGGATCACTGAACCCAGGAGTTTGAGGTTGCTGTGAGCTGTGATGCCATGGCCCTGTACCTAGGGCAACAGAGTGAGACTATCTTAAAAAAAAAAAAAAAAGCTTATGTTGGCAGTGTTAGAGGGCTGTCAATATGTATTCTGCATTGATGGATTTTGGGAGTGAGAGGATAATGGAGAGCTCTATCCAAGAAGCTTAGAAAACTGCTTGATGGAGGCTGATCTATGTTGTGAGTCACATACAACTCATGTGCAGTGTAAAAATTGATTCTGGTGCTGCATGAGTTGCAGATAACTCACATACAGAAAACAATAAAAAATAAATTTTTCTATTTTCACAGAAAAACACTGTGCCCCCAAAGAAAACATTTTTTTTTTCCTAATGTGGCAGTCGATGTTATGAAATTGCCTGCCACATCACAAGGTGTTAGGAGGAAAAATATGTGTAAGGCAGTTTATTTTTGAACTTGATTATCTTAAATATTGAAAATGTCTAAACTGATTAAAAAGGACAATGCCACCATTGTTGAGTTCTTATTATGTACTCAATGTGCATAACCTCATTTATTGTTTAAAATTCTGTGAGCTTTATACAAATAAGAAAACTGTGTTTTGAGTACATTTCTTTTTTTTTTTTTTTTGTAGAGACAGAGTCTCACTTTATGGCCCTCGGCAGAGTGCCGTGGCCTCACACAGCTCACAGCAACCTCCAACTCCTGGGCTTGAGCGATTCTCCTGCCTCAGGCTCCCGAGCAGCTGGGACCACAGGCGCCCGCCACAACGCCCGGCTATTTTTTGGTTGCAGTTTGGCCGGGGCCGGGTTTGAACCCACCACCCTCGGTATATGGAGCCGGCACCCTACCGACTGAGCCACAGGCGCCGCCCTTGAGTACATTTCTTAAGATCACACTATTTACAATTGGTGAAGCCTTTCATTCATATTTGCCTAATTTTAAAGGATGTTGTGACCAGGTTAAATCTTATTCCAGTGCATTCTTGATATCTGAAATCTTTTAATCACATGTGAACACTATCAAGTACATGGGAACTTTGCAGGAACTTCAGGCTAACTCTCAAGAGCAAGAGTTTTGGAGGAGGATGAACTCAAGTTCAAGTTCTAGCTCTTCCACTTACTAGTTTTTTGACCTTGGGAAAACATTTTTAAATTCCAGAAGCCTGTTTCCTCATTTAGAAAATGGACACCATAATAGTCCCTATCTCTTAGGGTTGTATAAGGACTAAGTGAGCTAATTCAGGACAAGCACCCCATGTGAGGCAGATACCAGTGACTCACCAAACGCCAGCTCCTTGTTCTTTTTTATCGTTAAGTAGTGACAGGCCTGGTATATATTAACTCTTTTAATTGACAGGAATTTCCTTAGCTCCAGAATAGATTTTTATATATTAAATATAATTAAGCAGAGAAGCCTGAAGTGCTTTTCTAGAATTAACTGTACAAACTGTATGAGGGAATGAGAACGGTTTTCAGAAGTAGATCTGACATTTAGCGACAGCTAGGGGAGAGGACAGCACTGATGTGTTTTCTGCTCTTGGATTAATAGCTTTATCCTTCTAAGGTGGTGACCTTGACTTCTCTCCGAAAGTTATCTGAATTCTGGCCCAGGCTGCTTTAGGGTCTGACCTACCACCTGACCCAGCTAAAGTGAGACAGGAGAATAAAATTTTCCCTCAAGTCACACCTAAGCCATTCAAAGTTCTTACGTTTTTGCTGTGGCTGGAGATGGTGTTAAGGCAATTGCAACAAAAACAACAAAAATCTAAATGAAACAGTGAATGGAACAAAAAATAGAGGAAGAAAGAGGAGAAAAAGAGTTTCTGTCTAGGGTTCAAACGCTTCCAGTGGTCAGTTGGTCTTAACCTTTTTTTGATAATTATATTATGTGCAACAGCAAAGAAACAAAAGGGGAATAAAGGTCTTGGGAGTTATATTGATAAACTATGTGTGCTGCTCAAAAATGGCATGGAATATCTTGTTTAAGCTGTAAAAATATATTAGCATGTCATGTTATCTTCATAAATTCTTCTCACACATAGAGTGGGTAGAGTTCCCGAATCCCAAGGCACATTACCAATTCGGCTGGTCACGGCAGTTCATCAATTGTTTTGTCACATATTTGCAGGCTCACAGTTGGGACCGAGGTATTATGAATCTGGAGGGTTTGATAATAGATGAATTATTAGCTGTTGGGGACAGATTTGTTTCTGAGCCTTTCTGTGGCAGTCTCTCATAGAGGAAGGCAATCATTCTCATGGAATTTGCTCCCTCAGACTTAAAGAGATTTTGAATATAGCTTGTAATTTTTTTTTCCCCAGGAAAATTTCATTAGTGGTTAATTATGACTAGTAGAGCTTTCCGGAAGTTCACCGAGTGTGTTGGGAGTTCAAACGTGTCACATTTTAAGCAGTCTCACCATGGGACAGCACTCCATACTCTTTGTCGTGATGTTTGAACACATTCTGCAGTTTCTTTTTAGAAGCATGAAAGACTTTTAGGATTTATTTTTTCTTAGGCTGGACAGTTTTACCTTTTGTTTTTTGAGCATGTGACTAATACTATCTGATTTGGGGTAAGAAAGAATTTGTGCCAAGGAATATTTAAGCAGCGTCTAACTTTGATAAATATACAAGACGTTAAACCCTGTCAGTGGATATTGCAAATCAAGCTGGACAAAGCTGCAGGTGTGATTAAACCAGGTCGTTCAGGTCTAGAAGCCTCCCAAAGAAGTCAGATCATATCAAGGGCAGATTAAACAGAATCAATTTCTCTTCCAAAGAGCACTTTTGTGTGGGAAGCAGAAAGAAGATAAAACACAGAGGAATGCAATAACCTCCATGTATTTTTTCTCAAAGTTTCGATTTTCTATTTTAGAAGGGTATTTTCATATTTACATGGTTATTTTATTTCACACATTGTCATTGACTCCCAAATTAGCTTGACTATTAAAATATTATAAATTGCTTAAGTTTTTTTTTTCAGTGAGGATAGGAGGATATGCAAATGAAAGGTTTCCAAAAAGTCAAAAAGTCCCATAGTTACATTGGAATACTTAGATAATTAAACACATGATTTAAATTATGCCAGACCCAAAGTTTTTGCTGAGAATACAGGGGCTGTCAGAGTTCTCCACTGTTTCTGTGGTCTGTCTTTCTGGAGGCTGGGCTTATCTGAAAACTTTACTGAAGGATAGGGAAAGAGAAATGGCAAAACTTAGAGATGAAGAGAAAAGTCACCTTGGCCGTGGAATTCCCAAGCGACACTCATGTCTACAGCAAGCACTCCAGAATACTGGAGTCAACTTAAAACACTGTTAACTCCTACGTAGAGTATCAGAAGATTTAAAAACAAGCATCTCATGTACTCAATACCAATTTGAAACTAGGAGATTAATGATCACAGCCCCACACGAGAGAAAATCTCAGTGAAATTCGAGAAGGGGGAAAGAAGGGAGGGACTTTGGAGCTTCCCACGCAGTGGGCACAGGACACAGCTACAACTCTGATTTTTACCTGTCATGTGTAAATCATATTAACCTAATGGTTTTTACCCTCAGAGTAATCTGAAATTAAGACAAGAATGAAAAAAAAGTTGTATGTTTTTGCTGCTTTGGGATATAAACATTTTGTGGGCAAGGGGCATTTCTGTCTTAGCACAAATGTGCCTGACGGGTCTGGAATGAGATTCAGGGCTTGAAAGGCCTTTGGCCGGGTGCTATCAAGGACTCATAACTGAAATGAGGTGTGAGTTACAGCTTATTTCTGATATGGTATTTTGAGCCCCTTGTCAGCTCTATCCCATGCATTTCAGAAAGCCCTTGGCTGAGGGCCGACTCAGCCCTAGATTTTCTTACTCAAAGTATATTGTGGGGAATACAAAAGAAATCTAGGCCATAGACTTGACACTCCAGAAACTTCTGTTTTATTTTTGGGATGCAGCACTCATAAAAGAGATAGCAGCTTAGAGACAATGAGCCCAGGCTTTGCTGGGGGTGGGCAGGCTGGATAGGAGCTGGCCGGGGAGTTAGATGGTCCCTCTTGCTCTCACCTGCGGCTGTAACTCAGCCACTTAATCAACTTGTGCTTATTGGGGCCGACTCTGTGTCGGGTGCCTTGACGGGGACGTGGTGCTGAAGACTGAACTCTGCTGCCTTCATGAAGCTTAAAGTCTTCATGACGCAGGAGGCATCAGGCATGAAACCAACACTTCACATAGCAGCAAGTGGCAGCAAAGACAGAAAAGCAAGATGCTGGGAGGAAGGCTGGCAGCCAGAAAACACAGGTCTGAACAGCGGCCTTTAAACCAAGACTTGGAGTTGCTGGGGATCAGAAGTGTTCAGAGTTCAGGTTTTCTTCTAGATTGTGGAATATTTGTATGTATATAACGAGGTATCTTGGAGTTGGGATCCAAGTCTAAACCTGAAATTCACTTCTGCTTTAACACACAAAGGCTGAAGGTGCTTTTATATAATGTTTTTAGTAATTTGGGGTTTAAAAGTAAGTTTTGACTTTGACCCATCACATGAGATCAGGTATGGAATTTTCCACTTGTGGCATCCTGTGAATAGTTTAGAATTTTGGAGCATTTTTTTGAGACACGGTCTCACTCTGTTGCCCAGGCTAGAGTGCAGTTGACATCATAGCCCAGCAATCTCAAACTCCTGGGCTCTAGGAGTTAGCCTTAGCCTCCCAAGTAGCTGAAACTACAAGTGCCCACCACCACCGTAGGGTAGTTTTTCTATTTTTAGTAGAGCTGGGGTGTCACTCTTGCTCAGGCTAATCTCAAACTCTTGAGCTCAAAGCAATGCCCCCACCTTGCCCTTTCAGAGTGCTGGGATCACAGCTCCAAATGCTTTTGGAGCATTTTAGATTTCCAATTTTCAGATAAGGGATGCTCAGGCTGTACTTATTAAAACAAAGACATATGTCATAAATAGGACATGCTAAAATTAAACAGGATTCTCTACCTAGCTGAGGCCAACTAGTTTCCACATGTTCTTTATCCGTTTACCCAATGATAGACATTCGGGTGGATTCTGTAAGTTGTCCTCACCACAGTTCTGAGCCAGATGAGAAGGAAAACAAAATCAGTCCAATGGGGACTGGAATATCAGTGGCATGACTTGGATGCTCACAGGGATAACGTGGCAACCATGGGCATGCACATGCTGAAGCCTGGCTTTACAGGATTTCTGCATGCAGTCCCAGGCTGTGTGGCTGTGGCACCATCTGAGAGAAGCAGAAAAGGGTGGAGGCAGAACATTCTGTGGGCAGCTGCTCCTGGGAGGAGGGTGGGCATGAGGCTGGCGGAGTCCCTAACCAGCCAGGGAGACTAAGGGAAGTCCCTCCTTCTCCAAACCACAAGAACGGGGAAGAATTCTGTTCTTGGTAAGGATGTCTTCACTCTTTTAATTCTCCCCGTGACCCTATAAAGCAGGTTTTACATGATTTCACAGATACAGAAGCAAAGGCGCTGAGAAGCTTCAGGAACAACTTGCCAAGTCCCCCAGCAAGGATGTGGGGAATGGCCTGTGAACCTGGGGAGTCCGGCCCCCAAATACATGTCCTCACCCCCTCTGTCCTCTGCTTCCCCAATCTTTTTGATCTGAGCTCTCTTATCTGAGAAAAGGAAGGAATTTGACTAGAAAAAAGTCTCCAAAAATTCCTTTCATCATTAAAATGCTTTACTATGTTCTTATCTGAGAAAACAAAGGAATTCAACTAGAAAAAAACTATAAAAATTCCTTTCATCCTTAAAATGAAGTATTTGAAACTCCTCGGGGAAGGGGTAATATGAAACAACAATATATACAACTTAAAATGTTATTTTGATGAGAAGCCGTAGTGGGTAGTTGTAACCCAATTCTGTTTTCAATGTGGAAAACTTAACAGTTTCAAAAAGAACAGACAGATAGAATTTTGCTAATGCGTCCAAGAAGGGAATCTGATTTCACACGCATGTTAAGCGCGAGTTGAAGAACGTGGACCCAGGCGGGAAGCCGCAGTGAAAATCTGTGGAGTGAAACGTCGAAGTAAAACATGGGGCAGCGCTGGATAAACCACCCGGGAGTGAGAACCACGCGCTATCCACGTGCTGACGGGTCCTGAATTTCCCCAGCGACCTTCATGGGCCACAAAATGAACATCCGCTGGCCGTGACTCAGGAGGCGACACGCTTAGCATACCTGGGGACACCTGGCGTTGCGGTCCCCAGCTGTCAATGGCGACATTTCTCTTTGCGTCATAAGTAAATAGACCCTCATTTACACGTTCCTAAGAACCTGTTTGGAGCAAAGAGCTAGGATTATAATCTCAGCTAAGGATGGAATGTTGTGATGGAGGGACGGAACTCAGCTCTGAATTAGTGAAAGGGCGGGGACCTTCCCAACGCGGTCCTGATGGGCCTGGTCTTGGTGCCTTCCCGGGAGCAGAGAATTCACTGCACATTTAATGGGTACCGTGAATACACTCCAGGCAATTAATTAGGAATGGTATTTTCAATGGGGGATTTAAAAAATAGCATCTTGAGTTCATAAACGTACAAGAATGGCCTCAAACCAATGCAAATTCTAACTATGTAGGTTATAGTTTAAATCACTTCAATCTTTATGTCAAATTAATCTGGTAGTTGGCAAGCGCCAAGTATCCTTTATTCAACAGGATACATGTAAGCTCTGGCTGGTGAGCTCCTCTTTTACCTTCCACCAAAAATATGCAGAAGCCCGTCTGCTGCTAGACGTTCTGTGCTCCTCCTTTGCTTATTAATCTTTCTATCAATCTTTCCATTAATAAACTCCATCCCGTTGCTTAAAAACACAACCCCAAAATATTAAACAATGGTATTGCCTTTAATAATCAAAAACTAAATCTGATGAATGTGACTTTTTTCTTTGTACTATTTCCTTTATTCAGGGTTAATTCTCAGCTTACACGACGAATCTGCCATCATCGTTAGTAGCACAATTTTCCAGAAGGCTTCTGCTAGCACCTCTGTGATTTATTTTTGTTTTAAAAAAGAGATTTTCTTTGCCTGCTGGAACTTCACATATACTCGTTCTTCCGAAAATATGTGTGTGTGTGTTTTAATATATACCCTATTCCTTTAAAAATATTATGGTATATAAAGCAAAAAAGCAAAAACAACCAAAATAAAACAAATAAAAGAATTACCGTATGAAGGGATATTATGATTCCTGATTTCCACAAGTCACCTAAGCACAAGAACAATTTCTGAACAATTAACCTTGGTTTAGATGGGCTCCGGTTTGCTTCTAAGGATAGGTTTGTTTTAGTGACTGATGTCTCCGGACAGAGGAGATGAAAGTGGTAAGGAGCATAGTATAGTTGGCTTATTGGAAGGGCTTGTGACTCATGCCAAGGGCCCTGCAGCAAAGTGGGTTAATAAAATAAATAGAAAAGGCACCAGGCTTCTCTCTTTACTGCGATATTACAAAGTGTGATAATGTTGCTGAACATGTAGTATCAACTAAAGCTACATTATTTGACTCCTTATAAATTATGTTGATGACTTGATAAGGACAAATGAATAGCAAGTAGCAAAAATAAATGAATTCAGGAGCTGATGTGTATTTAAAAAACCCCAAACATCCAGGATGTAACATCTACGGAGAAAGAAGATAGGTGGGGGACAGCTGAATAGTGGGACTCCATTTGCTGCTTATTTTGAGAGCAGTGACCTGGGCCTTTTGTGAAATATTCTGTGATTTCTGCACCTAGAAGTAACTTGCTGTGGGCGTGATGGCTTCTCATCAGCAGCAATGACTGTTGACTGGGCCCCAGTTATCGACAGCATTTAACTTTCATCACAACCCAGTCAGGATGGCAAATTACCTTCTTTTTTATCCACAAGCAAACCAACACTCAGACAGTTTAGGCCACTTGGAAAAGACTGTCAGGCGATGTCAACACAGCAGACCCTTGCTTTACCCATGCTGTGTTCTAGGCTCTCTGCTGGCCAGTCTCCTCAAGGAAATTGCCAGCAATAACCACAGAGAGGCTAAGAGCGGATGCATGGAGTGCTGCCTCAGTCTGCGGCGAGATGCAGATTCAGACTCCCAGCAGGGACAGAGCAGGTGGACAGAGTTCTCTGCTGGTTGTGCACCTGCCTCGTGAAGAGAGACTCCCTTCCACTCTCTCTGCTTCACAAGGCTTTGCTTCTTTGTAAGCACATTCGAGCTTGGAGACTACTCTCATCAGCATGTACAATGCCGGGATAGATCAGACGTTTATTTTCAGGGATATGTTTATGTATGGTGCCAAAGAAAATACACACTTGAGAAAAACACTGAATAATTTTCTAGATAACATGGACTCCATGGCTAGTTGTTTGTGAGACCAAGTTGCTATTTATAAACTCTCGATTTTAATAAAAGACATTTTAGCTACTGAAAACATGTTCGATATGTTGTTTTAAATGTTTTAATTTTTAGAAGTTCAGCATGACATGGACTTTCTAGCCATGGAACAATTCAATAGATTTACAGTACAGGGGAGCCATCTGTAGATCTGAGTGGATTTAGGAGTGAAAGATGGAATATCATTGATCAGTCATCCCTGATCTGAACAGTGGGACCGGAGCCCCAGCTCTTCCTAAGAACTGCCTCTCTCTTCTAAATTCACATGGTTGTCATAAGTTCCACTATGTTTATAGATGTGACGTTGATCCGTTCAGGGTGGGACGATTCAAACGGGGCCGTCGTATTGCTTGCATCTGGTCTCATTGATTAGGCTTGACTAGTCAGAATCTGTTCTGTTTTCAGGCTGCACTGGGTGGACTGCAATTCCATTCTGGCATTAACTAACTACTGAGAGGTAGCGTCACACTCCACAGGGTTAAGGCCATGATTTCCCCCGGGTGAGGCAGCACACTGGTGTGTGGTGAGAGGGGATTCCTCTTTAGCCTCTGTGGACTACTATTGCCACATTTCAAATAGGTCTTTGGTTGCTGGTTTTAGAAGGTGAGAGTATTGCTTTGAATTTTTTAAAGGAAATAAAATCTTTTCTTTTTAAAGTTTTCTTTTAAAAACTTTGCTGAGGCTGTAGAAAAATGTAAAATTGCCAATAATAGTTTAAAGCAATCTTTAGATTTGGAAATGAAATATGAAGTTAACAGATCACGTTCAAACGGTATACTGGTGATAAATTATTATCACAAAAAATTGTAAAATAGTTTAATTGTTTGGTATTTTATTTCTAATTTAAGGCCAGGATGCTTTGGTTTGAATGAACTTACTTAAGTAGGTTTTCCTTGGTGAAAATCCAGAAAAATTTGCTCATTTTTTTTCTACATGGTTCCAGGGAGAAGAAATATCTTACCATCTAGGAGAATTGGCCATGTATTTTAACTTAGCCTGATTAAATTGAACGATTTATTATAGCAAAGGCTATGCTATTGTATAAGCAGTTATTACATATCTCATATGCCAAAGTTGTTAAAAATAACAAAGGCCTATTATCTTGAATGTGGGAAACCAAATTATTTTTTAAAGTGTGATTATTTGTATGAGCTTGGATCTTTTAAGAACTTGTGGTGAGCGATATTCCCTGGGAACTTTCTCACTATATGTGCAACTATGTAAGCAAAAAGTTAAAATACAGCTTATACCGTCTAGCTGGCATTCATTAGCATAGCAAAGAAAGCAGGAACAAACCCACATTTTATGTAAAAAGACTTTAGAAATCTGTGTCTGCTTACACTTGCACTATTCAATCTGCGGGTGCCAACTATACGAATAGAAAAGATTTTTATTTATAGGCCTATCTCCAAAATGTGTTCTTCATTAATTCATATTTTTCTCAGCCTCACATTACTTCTTGAACCCATCCAGGAGCGTTTTAAATGCTGAGGGCAATTTAAAACTGAGCAAAATTTGTGCCACCTATTTTCCAGGGCTTAAGAATAATTGAATGGAAATGTCTTTACCGCTCATTTGCTATTTTGTCAATTTGTTTACTTTTAATTAATCTGAAGCATACCACAAATGTGGGCTTGGCTGGGCCTTTCGAGTTAATATCCATATTGGGAAAGAAATAAACCTTCAAAGTCCTGCCAAAGATATTTAGAAATGTATTTCTCTCAAGATTAAAGCTGAAAGTCCAAAGTAACTATAGTTTATTCCAACAGTACAGTCAGCGAAACTTTGTTATAGCAAACATTTTCTTATATATGACGTTCATTAAAACAGAAAAGCCCTCATCTAAAAGCTTATAAAGTGACTTTCTTTCATATAATATTTTCCTATATGTAATGTTCAAAAATTGCAGTGTCCTGGAAAACATTACGAAGGATTTTCCTTATAGATCTGTGCTTGTTGTTAAATTTATTTTGGGTTGTCTGTCCTCCTGCTTGGTTTTTCATAGTTTTTTACAGATTCATTTCATATATTATAGGAAAAAAACTATAGTTTGCCTTTTAATAATTCATGGGAAGCTGCAGTGAGGTCCTTGATCACGTATTTTGTTCTGATAAAGCTTCTGCTATGCCCTTCCGTTTATTGTCAATGAAATGTGTCACCTATGCTGTTCTCTGCAACTCAATGGAATGAGAAATTTTTGTTTGAAATTAAAGTGACCCTCCCAATCTGGAAGGTAATTTTATCTATATATTGTGTTGTAAAACTGTATTACATTGGGTAAAGCCTCCATTTAAAGAGTGACAGCTGATTTGTACTGCTGTGGTGTAACTTACCAATAAAATGATGGAAATATTTTTCTACAGCACCACAGGGCTGCCAAATTTCCAGTATATAGTGGAATCGGGATGGGGGGGTGTCCCTTTGCAAAAGCCCACAGTTTCCCTTTCATTGTGTCCTTTATGCTGTGTCTTCTCAGAGTGTCTTCCAAGCAGTCTGGGATGCTGGGTTAACCTTAGCAGCAGGAACCACACACATGGTCTTATGGGAGATTTCTATTCCTCCAAAGGTCTCTCCCACTGCTTGAGAATGTCTCGAATCCCAGTGTTCAATAATTCTTCATCTGGATGTTGAAGAGTTTTTATTTTAAAGAATTCTCTTTTAAAATATAAACATTCCTTTTGGAGGCTAAATTTAAATTCTTTCAAGGAATGGCAAATACATGTCACTAGATCCTAAAGAATTTTCCAGAGTAGGGAAGGTAAGTGCTCCAGTTGCGCAATCGATTAGTGCATGGTACTAATGAGCAGAGTAGGGAAGGTTAATGGGAGCAAGAGGGGAAAGAGCAGTCAGGAGAAGTTTCTCTGAGAAGGTGTCCATGAAAACTTGCTTCTTACAGTCTCTGATTTGTATGAGGCAGCCCGATGACATATTTTCATAAAATTGTGACCAGCCATGTATAGACGTTTTACTTGATGGATTCTTCTATTGTAATGCTTTTTTTTTTTTTTATCATTTTGACTGATTACTTGTTTCAAGCAAAGCAAATTATTTAGAAACATTTGTTAACCATTACTAATATATTCATACTTTAAAAAACTACAGTGTCCCAGACAATGTGAGAAAAAGAACTTACTTTAAAATTTGTTTGAATAACACTATTAGATCATGTGAAGGAAACAGTATAACTAGCATCATAAAATAAATCATACGTCTTTGGAAAAATCAAATGTCCCTTTGGGCTATAGTGGTGGTTGTGATTATATTCTTTTTTTTTTTTTTAATTTCAGATTAATATGAGGGCACAAATAATTAGGTTACATTTTTTTCAATTCTAAGGTAAAGTTCAAGTAAAAGTTGAGCCCTTCACCCAGGGGGCGTGCTGAGCACCCTCAACTGTGCACATCAGGTGAGATCCTGCCCACCAGGGGGTGTGCTGAGCACCCTCAACTGTGCACATCAGGTGAGATCCCGCCCACCAGGGGGTATGCTGACCACCCTCACACGGTGCACATCAGGTGAGATCCCGACCACCAGGGGGCGTGCTGACCACCCTCACACTGTGCACATCAGGTGAGATCCCGCCCACCAGGGGGTGTGCTGACCACCCTCACACCGTGCACATCAGGTGAGATCCCGCCCACTAGGGGGTGTGCTGAGCACCCTCACACTGTGCACATCAGGTGAGATCCTGCCCACCAGGGGGTGTGCTGAGCACCCTCAACTGTGCACATCAGGTGAGATCCCGCCCACTAGGGGGTGTGCTGAGCACCCTCACACTGTGCACATCAGGTGACATCCTGCCAATCACCCTACCTCCTCTCCTCTCCCTTCCCCTTCACTAGATTATACTCGTGTTTTTCTTTTGCATGGGCATGTAGTTGTTTATATATTGTTTTCATATTAGTATTGGGTACATTGGATACTTGCTTTTCCATTCTTGTGATACTTTACTAAGAAGAATGTGTTTCAACTACATCCAGATTAATACAAAAGATGTAAAGTCTCCATATTTTCTTATGGCTGAATAGTATTCCATGGTGTACATATGCTATGGTTTATTTTTTATTTTTATTTTTTTTGAGACAGAGTCTTATTCTGTCCCCCTGGGTAGAGTGCCATGGTGTCATTATAACTCACAGCAACCTCAAACTCCTGTGCTCAAGTGATCCTCCTGCCTCATTTTTTTTCTATTTTTAGTAGAGATGGGGGTCTCGCTTTTTACTCAGGCTGGTCTTGAACTCATGAGCTCAAGCAATCCACCCACCTTGGCCTCCCAGAGTGCTAGGATTATAGGGGTGAGCCACCACACCCAGCCTCTATGGCACAGTTTTTTAATCCATTCTTGTGTTGATGGGCACTTGAATTGCTTCCATATTTTGGCAATTATGAATTGAGCTGTAAAACATATTGTAGTGCAAATGCCCTTATGGTAAAATGATTTTTGTTCTTCTGGGTAGATATCTAGTAAGGGGATTACAGGGTCACATGGGAGATCTGCTTTTAGTTCTTTGAGGATTCTCCATACTTCTTTCCGAAAGGGCTGTGTTAGTTTGGGGTCCCACCAGCAGTGCAGAGGTGTTCCTTTTCATCCCATCAGTGCCATGATGCTGCATTTTCTGCAACATCAGTGAACCACCGAATTTATTATTCTCTTCTCCTGTTACATCTATTACTCTGGTTGTCAAGTTGCAATTAAGAAAAAACTACAGTGAAGATCCTACAACTGTAGGTAAGTCTAGGCAAATCAGACCCAACATATTAGAATAATTGATTAAAATGTGCAAATAAAATAATTATAAAAAATCATGGCCTAGTTAAAAATAATGTATAGTAACAATGTGAGGCTCGGAGTATTTGTGGCCTAGTGCAGAAAATGTCTTTTGTATTGATGGGCCTTTTAGATTTTATAAAAGGTGGTGAAAATGTGAGGGAGTGATAGCTGTGGAATTGAGTTTTGTCACCTATAAAAAAGTGTAGGTTGATGATACCTTTTGTACTGCTCAGGTATAGGGGGTGCAGACTTCTTTGTCAACTCCAAAGCCCCCCCTGTGATGGCCTCTGCCTGCAAGTAAAAGTGCAGGTGCTAGAGCCCCTTTTTGGTCAAGTTCATGAGCTCAGGTGGGATCAGTAGCTCGTTTGCTGCCTCTGGGGACAAGCTGCCAGCCCTCAGGAGATGGCTTGACACCAGGGGCTGTGTCTTCGGGGCTCTGAGTGCTGCAGGCCCTGTCCTGCCCCTAAGGGTCAAGGAGATCAACATGTTCATCCTGGGTGGCGTGGTCAGAAGCTCTGGACCAGGGCCTCTCAAACTCTGCTGTGCTCGGAGTTGCCTGAAAGGCTAGTTGAAACCTGGACGGTTGGTCCCCACTTCCAGTTTCTGTTTCTGTTTCTGTGGGACTCTGCTCAAGAGTTTGCATTTCTGGGAAGTGTCCAGGTGAAGTGGACACCTCCTGTGGGAAGGAAACTTTGAGAACTCCCACTAAAATCTCTCTCCCCTTTCCTGGGGTAAATTTCTAAAATCAATCTCTTAAAAACCTGTATCCCTCTGTCTTGAAGAAATTTCTTATAGTATACAGAAGATTCTTGTCATTCACAGGTTCAAGATGTGCAGTTTTGAAAATATTAACGTGACCCCAATAAAATATTTAATTTCACTAAAACATGAATTTGAATTTCATATTAGGTAGCTAGGAGTGTGTATGGATTTGCAGTCAGAAGCTGGTGAGCTAATCTACTTAAAGGTGGTATTAATGACTCAAACCATCTTTGTTTGCTACTCAGGACTACTGCATATTTTAAGTGAATCATTATACTCTCCTACTGGGGTCATAAACTCCTAACCAGTCCAGAGAAGCAACTGAAAATGAGTGGAGTGATCTGAGTAGAGGACGAGGCGAACTGGGAGGCTCGTGCCCATTTGGGAACAGAAGATGCCAGGTAGGAATGTCTTTGCCATGTCTTCCAATTTAAGAGAATTTAGAAATCCAGATTTTTGCACGAAATTCCCCACCCCTACACTTTTTATATTTGTCCTCTGAACGCCCATTAAAACACCCTTGTAAGGCAAATCTAAATTTGTTTTTACTATCAAATAATACCCCGGGATGTGAGCATTAGTAAAGATGCTGGAAAGACAGTTTCTGAGAATGTCAAGCATTCACGGTTCAAATTTAATATTTTGAGAATTCAGTTTTAAATAGGTGACTGACCTTTAGCAGCAGTTTTATTTTGATGAAGGACAAGCAGAGTGCTATGGAATTTCATTCTTGGGGCAGGAGATGGAGGAGGAGGTTCTTCACAGAATAACTAAAACAAATTTTAACAAGTATAAACTCAGTGCCATGGGTACAAAGTCTGGTGTCAAGCAGAGGCCATGTTCCCTGGGCTCGGCCTGATCATTATTCACATTCTTTTACTAGCTTGAAAATCATTTTGGGAAACAAGCCCCCATTTGATGAAAGCAGATATAATTTTCCTAAAACAAAATAATTTGCCAATAAAATATCTTTATCCAGGTCCAGCGTTGCTGTGTGACAACTGAGCTGTTTACGGTCAACTCCCAATTACCCAGGACCAGGCTGTTTAATTCTCCTTTCCTTTGCATACCCGTTGGCAATTTTATTGTTTGTACCACTGCCATCCTGAGCCTGGCAGAGGGGATGGTAGGATATGGTTTTACTAGCAATTATTTTAAGAGTCAGGTTGAGAGGCTCTTGGAAGCTCAGACTTAATTTGGAGTCAGGGTTCTGGCATTTTTCATTTGAACGCATTCCTGCCAATCCTGTTTTCATTTAAGTAGCTGAGGATGACTAGGAATTATGTTTCTGCTCTTTCCAAAACACCCAGGATTTTTGGTATTTTGCCTCAAAAGGGTAAAAAAACAATCATTTTATGGGAGAAGCAAGAGGGGAGAGGCTGGACATTAGTTAGAGCTGGCCAAGGGCCAGCGCTCGGTGCAGCCAGGGCGACCTGACAGCCTTGCTTCACACATCTCTATCTTGCTTTCTGTATACAGGAAGTGAGTCACACAGGCAAAATCTGTCCTGGGCCCGACTGTCCTCTGTGGAACCCCAGCCCTTCTGTCCAGGTGCCTCAGAAAATTGTAGCGAGAAGTAGAGAACCTTCATTTCACCTGGAGCAACTCCACTCTGATCTACATAAAAGTTTATGCCAGAGAATTGTTTGAAACTCCCCAATTCTTGATATGTAATCTTTTTAGAAAAGTGTTTTTGGGAATATGTGTGTCCCTCTGAAATTCCGGTGTTGAAACCTAACTGCAGGTGAGAGTATTGAGAGGTGTGGCCTCGGGAGGTGATGGATGGGTCAGTGGCCTTGCCAAGGGGCCCAGGAAGTTCGTGGGTGAGGACGGGGTGAGAAGTCAGAGAGAGAACGGGTCCTCATCAGGGGCTGGACCTTGTGGTGTCTTGACCATGGACTTTCCAGCCTCTAGAGCAGTAAGAAGTCACTTTCTGTTGTTTATCCATTACCCATTCTAGGACACTTTGTTAATTCTGGCCATCTGAGATGACTAGATAAAGCCCAGTTTACTCAATATGGAAGCCTCCCAGTCCCCTCAACCTCCTGTGGACTAGACAATCCCTGTCCATTTGAAACGTTTGATCTACATGCCAAGTGCCTCCGTGCGTGCTAGTTTCGTGAGAGCAGGAACCTTGTTCACACCATTCCTGGCTATTAGTCACATGGTCCTAATAGAATAACCATCCTTGATGAGTTAAGATATATTTTGATGTCTTCGTCAGTGGATGCAGCAGGAATATAACTTCAATATATTAAAGTTATATTTAAAAGTTAATTATATGGGAATTATATAAAGTTATATATATTCTTTTATATTCTTTAATATAACTTTACTGTCCTCTAACATTAATAAATTGCTATTCTAACACCACTCCCTCAAACTGAAATTCCTGCCATGGCAATTCTCCTCAAATATCTGTCTATGCCCCAGGTTTTTTTCTTCTCCCAGAACTTTAACTCTTGCCAATTGAGGCCAGCAAGATGCCTCTGTTTCTGCTTTCAGCCCTGTGGTGTCTCACTCGCGCTCCTGGTGCTGCGCATAGGCCATGCTACATACTTGACATCCGACATACGTTTTACGTACTTGAGTAAAGCTGAAAATGATATGGGTGGGGAGAAGGAAAAAGAAAAAAAATGTACTCAGAGAAAAATTTTGTTGGACTGTAGGTCTTGAGCTTGCAAAAATTGGGATGGTCTTGGAGGCCAGTGTTTTATCTTAAATACACACATGAATTCTGTTCTCTATTCACAAAATTAATCCTGTCTCAATATGGAAATGTTTCAGCATGCTTTCAATTAAAATATTAAATATTTCTCCAATCAAGTAAAACTAATGCATCTAGAATGATGCTACTTGGGGCATTGCACACCTTCAGGCACTGTGTCACGTGCTTGAAGACTGCACTTGGTGCTGGCATCAGAGCACAGCTTCCCAAGGGCAGCACTTCCAACATGACCGTAGTGAGATTCGCAACGAGGTAGGGAGCACTTTTCCTAGGATGAGTTCATGAACTGAACTGTCTGACCTGGTAAATTCTAATCTGACAGTACATTGTAATGTCAGAAAATTCTTTAGGCCAAACATTTCTGTCCTATAGGAGTATAGAAACTCTCTAATTTGGGAATTATAATAGGAAGGAAGCAAGGAATTTAGATGGAGTAAAAATTCTTTCCTTCAATTACTGAATAGAAACAATCTGAAGAAGTAATGTGAAAAAGCATTGTAAAATTCATTATGGATAATGATGAGGGGGAGTAGAGATCCAAATAGAAAAGCTCAAAGTTCAATGATAAATATGCATATCTGTGTGTGTGTATGTGTGCATGAGTGCTTAAAGTAATTAACTGGCTAAGATTTTTTTTAAGTTTATAAATGGCATGTATGTAAAAGGACATAAGTATGCTTTCAAGATGAGGTATTTCTGGCTTTATAATAACTGTACAATGACTCAGAAGAAAATCATATGTCAAAGTGGTAATTAGAGCAACCTATATACAATTCAAGCAAAAAGAAAACAACTTTCCCCAAATCAAATTCATTGGTTTTCCTTGAATGACCCAGATAATTGCTATAATACTTCTTTTCATTTTGACTATGGGGACCTGATTTTACATTTTACTTTTTATGTAGGAAGGGGAGAGACAGAGAGAGAGAGAGAGATGCAAAGAAACCATTAGCCCTTTCCTTTATGGGATTTCCCAATGAAATTGAAAAAGCAATATCTTATTTACTAACGACGTTAACTTCTGATAGAGAATCAGAAACACACTGGCGGTGGTTTTAGTTTTTCCCCATTCATTGCCAAACGATGTCTATCAATTTTGGGTAAAATATTCCAAAGAAACCTTATGTTTAATTAAATACCTGTATAAGTTCATAAATTAGTTTTAATATCTACTTATTTTTAGAGGTTGCTTTGCCGGGTCACAATTTTAAGAGTTGCAAGCAAATTTTAAGAGTTTGCTTCTTAAATGTAAAAAAAGAATTTGAACCATACCACTGGTTCATGAATTCAGAATATTTTAGTGCCTGAGGCCCAGGCAGAGTTATAAAGTCTTTCAGCAGAATGTGCACGTTGGTAGCCCAAGCCCTTAGAGGTGGGTGTGGTGGCCGGCACCCAGAGCGTTTATTACTAATGTTGAGTCTTCCCGGACACACATGCATATTCTCTGACTGTTGCCAGAGGGACATACTTGAATCACCCCTATCTGTTCTGTGTTTACAATCTCCCCTTGAGGTTGCTTGTGCTGAATTGTACTTAAAACACATAAATCTCCCTTCAAAGTTAGCTCGGGAGCCCTTAGTGTGATGAGGAGCTTCCAAATGGAGAGGGTGGGCAGTCTCCTGAGTTTTCTCAAATGTAGGTACTGACGTTTGTTTAAAACAGCGTGGTCTCTAAAGAATGGAACCTCTATGACAATTTAGTGAAAGGAAAAAAATACAGGTCCTGCTGAAAATAAACACTCCTATAATTACCCGAAGCCCTTATTAAATTAGGGCTATCTTGAGGATACATCTTGGGGTGCAGTGATTTGCAATCCACCCCAGCTTCCAGAAATAAGCAGACAAACAGAAACCAAACCATAGAGTGACGCTTCACTGCTTCATCATCTCGGCTTGTTGGAATTTCTTAGATGGTTCCAACTTGGAGAAAAGGGAAATTTGTGCAGCTAAGGAAAGCTGCAGCGATGCCTTAATCCATCCTTTAAATGCCTGAATTGCGACAGTTTCAAGTAGCCATCCATGCTCCCCTAATTTCCCTAATGCATCATTGACATCTCAGAGCTGCACACTTGGCCTTCTTTGTCACGAATTATAATTCTGCACCAAAGCTTGCAGGAGCCAGACTGGGTTACATCCCACATACCTTCTGTTTGGCAGCAGCCCCTTCAGAGCTGAATGAAGGCTGCTTGGGCCCGTCCCATGCTGCCTTGATTTGTCTGGCCCCAGGGCCTGGTCTTTTTCTTCTCCAGAAAGTGGCTCTGTACCCAGTGGTTTTATTTATGTTGCTCCATAGCCATTGTAGGCCTTGTTTTACTTGGAAGCTCATTTTCTTTTTGCTTTCCCCACCAGTAAATCATTTCCTATTTTCTGCCACTAGCATTTTTATTATAACGATTTTGGGAAGCCCGTGTCTGCAGAACATACTATTGATATTTGCATGAATGCTAAGACTTACAATAGATATCTGAAGATGAACAGGATCTTGCAAGAGCCTTCTACACAGGTGATAGAAATGTTACCTTTGCTGTGAGTTATACTGGATGATATGTATATTCCTGTCAAAGAACCCTGTCCGCTATACCTGGTGGCGGGTACCTGTAATCCCCACACTCTGGGAGACCAATGTGGGTGGATTGCTTGAACTTAGAAGTTCAAGACTAGCTTGAGCAAGGGCAAGACTCTGTTTCTAGTAAAAACAAAAACTAGCTGGGCATGGAGGTGAGCCCCTATAGTCTTAGCGACTCAGCAGGCTGAGGCAGGAGAATCACTTGAGTCCAAAAGTTTCAGGTTGCTGTGAGATAGGACACCATGGCAGTCTACTCAGGGCAACAGAGTGAGACCAGAGAAATAAAAATTGCCAGGGCTCAGTGGCTCACACTGGTAATCCCAGTGCTCTGAGAAGGCCAGGCAGGAGGATCCCTTCAGCCCAGGAGTTTGAGATCAGCCTTAGCAAGAGTAAAATCCCATCTCTACTAAAAATAAAAAAACTAGCTGTGTGTGGTGAGAGGTGTGGGTCCAGTTTCAGTTTTCAGTTTTCTACATTTGGGCACCCATGGTCCCAGCTACTCAGGAGGCTGAGGCAGAAGGATCACCTGAGCCCAGGAGTCTGAGGTTGCTGTGAGGTATGATGATGCCACAACACTCCATCCAGGGTGACAGAGTGAGACTTTATCTCAAAAACCAACCAACCAGACAATCAAATAATCTTGTCCCTCCTGTTTGTCTTAACTTTCCAATAGTGATATCCAAGGCAGAGTTGCAGTACCAATGAATCTTAGCTTATTTTCCCACTCTGAAGGCTATCTGTTTGCTCTGTTTGTGGTACCCTTAGATGTGCAAAAGCTTTTTAGCTTTGTCAAATCGCTGAGGCTACACCTCCATGCCCAGCTAGTTATTTATTTTTGGTGTTGCAGCAATTGCCATAGGGATCTGTCTTCCTCATAAAATTCTTCCCAGGCCAATATCTTCAAACATTTTTTCCACACTCTCTTCTAGAATTTTTATTGTTTTGTGTCTTAAATTTAAATTTTTTATCTAATAAGAATCAATTTTTGTCAATGGTGAGAGGTGTGGGTCCAGTTTCAGTTTTCTACATGTGGATAACCAGATCTCCCAGCACAATTTGTTAAATAAGGATTCTTTTCCTCAGTGCATGTTTTTATTAAGCTTTCCAAAGATCACATGATGATTTGTGGCTGGGTTCATTCTAGATTCTCTATTTTATTCTATAGATCTATCTACATCTCTATTTTTGTGCCAGTGCCATGCTGTTTTGATCACTATATCCTTGTAGTATAACCTGAAATCTGGCAATGGGATAGAAAGTCAATACCCACAGATCAGTAGCCTTTGTACATGCCAACAATAATCAAGTCGGGAGTATTTTCAGTTATGATTGACAAATTAGTGGTTGTATTGAGACTTCTATTCTCAGCTTGCTGCTTTACAAATTTGACCAAAGGTAGTTCTTCCTTAAAATTATGGTACCCAGATTTTTGGTTATTTTTATGCTTTATTGGACATAACTATTATCAAAGTGCCACAGCTAGCACCCCACTGTTTGCTCCTTTCACATCAGCAGCGGCATTAGATTCTCATAGGAGCAGGAACCCTGCTGTAAACCGTGCACATGTCCATGCTGTTGAGAATCAGTAGATTCTCTGATGATCTGAGGTGGAGCTGTAATGAGCTGGAATCATCCCAAAACCATCTCATCCTAACCCCTGTCCCCATCTGTGGAACAATTATCTCCCCTGAAACTGGTCCTTGGTGCTAAAAAGATTGTGGACCACTGTCTTAGAGCCATGTGTGGAAGGACCGTAGCTGGCTGTTGAATTTAAGTGAAGACCACAAGCATTCAGATTATCTTCCTGTTCTCCTAACTTCAGAAACACTTTGCCTGATGTATTTTCCCATATAATTTTAGTTTGAAAATCTATAAGAATTAATACAGAAGTAGACATCTTAAGATGTCTAAGAAGATCCCAACAACATAAGAAGAATGTGTGTTGGGATAGGTCAGGAAATTGGAGAAAGAATGTGAAGAAGAAACAGGCTTCTGAGAGGGGATATGTGTTCCTCGTGCTGAGCTTTCTTCCTCTGGAGGGCTCTCTCTTAGCATAACACCCTTGACTGCTCTCCCATGGGGAGGAGAAGTGACATGTGGCTGATGAAGTGGGAGGGAGAAGCCCAGCACTTTGCTTTCTCCCTTCCTCCGGGGCATGAGCTTCCTGGAGCAGCTCTTCCCCCGGGTATTTCCATGTCCTACCCTTGACAGGTGGGCAGGTGCCTGGACAGTGCCTGTTTCTGGAATGGAGAAAGTCTTCCCAATTTTGGAGGTCAGGGTTATAAAAGTCACTTGTCTGCTTCCTCTAACAAAACTTTATAAGGGGCAAAGGTAGTACTTTGGCAGCTGTGTAACAATGTCTTTGTTTTATTTCTCCATTGAAAAGATGCCCTGGGAAGATGCTGTCTAAATCCTCTATGAAGATTACTCACAAAGATACCCTACAAAAAGTCGGCTGTTCCAGACATGATGAAGTTGCTGGCTCCATGCTGCTCCTTTGTCTGGACTGTTCCTCCTGACCCCTGGCCCCCTGGGCCCTCTTCTCCTCTGCTCTCCATATTTTCTTGAAATTGTTCCTACTCAGTCTTTAGACCTGGCTGAGCTGTTATCTCTCTGTCAGGACTTCCCCGCTGTTCCTTCTGCTGTCTCCCTATCTCCTCCTAAAGGGATTAGTGTCTCTCGTGAGAATCTCACTGCTTTCCATTCTCTGGAATTGTCATTTCTGATTGTGTGTCTCCCCTGCTACATTGTAAATACAACGTATTTAATAATACTCTGGGAATAAAATCGTGCTGCCTTCCTTTTGACAACTTATAGTAACATAAGGATTCTAGAATTATTAATTACCAGGGAAAATATATGATGATAATTATGTAAATATAAATAAAAATATAAAAAAGTAAAACTGTGGATGTCAATGTTCAATAACTGTAATTTATATACTTTACCTGTGGTTACATACGGTATGTCACCCTCATAACCTAGGCTCTTATGCATTTTTTCTCTGTTCTATTGACAAGGAAAACAGAATTATTCGGCTCGGCAACCATAGCACAGTGGTTACGGCACCAGCCACATACACCAAGGCTGGTGGGTTCGAATCCGGCCCCGGGCCAGCTAAGCAACAATGACAACTGCAACAACAAAAAAATAGCTGGGCATTGTGGCAGGCACCTGTAGTCCCAACTACTCGAGAGGCTGAGGCAAGAGAATTGCTAAGCCCAAGAGTTGGAGGTTGCTGTGAGGTGTGACGCCACGGCACTCCTATGAGGGTGACATAGTGAAACTCTGTCTCAAAAGAAAAAGAAAGAAAGAAAATAGAATTATTTCTTTTGCTAATAAGCATCAGGACTGTTTTCGTTGTTGTTTTGAGATAGAGTTTTATTCTGTCACCCTCAATTCTGTGGCATCACAGCTCACAGCAACCTCCAACTCTTGGAGTAAAGCAATTATCCTGCCTCAGCCTCCTGAGTAGCTGGGACTACAGGCGCCCACCACAACGCCTGGCTATATTTTGTCGCAGTTGCCACTGCTGTTTTAGCTGGCCAGGGCCGGGTTTAAACCCACCACCCTCAGTATATGGGGCCAGTGCCCTACCCACTGAGGCATAGGCACTGCCCAGGACTGTGTTGCATAGAGATGAGAACAAAGTTATAGTTTTCTCTCAGTTTTCAAGATGAATATAATCAGATCTGTTTAACTCATTATATTTTCCTTTCATTGAGAGCAATTCTGAGCATAGAGTTACAGATATTTGCTTGAGAATTTATGACGCAAAGACTTGGTATCCTATCTGAATGCAAAATTGATGAGCTTTTGGCTGTGCTATGTCATTTTGCCTGCCTTTTATTTTTTTGCATTATTAAGTAGTAGTTGCCCATTCTCTTTTGCTCTTTAATTATGAACCTTCAAATAGTCAGTACTAAAATTACATCCTGCTGTCACCAATCGCCAGAGCCTTATTAGGCCAATAGCAGGTCCTTTAGAGATTAGAAGGGGTCAGAATGCCCTTTTGGCGTGATTCTCATACATTGTATTCTACTGTGGTGGAAAAACACAATCGTTAAAATAACATCATGCACAAATAATCATTAAACCACAATATAAATTTTTGGTCCATTTAAACATGTCTGGGATTTGGTGTATTTGCTAATAAAAGTGGCAAAGAATTTTGGGGTGCTACTTAAAAAATATAACCTATAGTTATGTGCTCATAATTTTAGCTTTCTTTATAATAGAGTAGGAGGAAAATCCTCACAAAACTAAGTGTGGTCGAGCATAGCCGAGAATTATCACTGTGTCAGCCCCAACTACGAATGGAGCACATTTACATGGGTCATTACAAAAGTTTTGAGATACACAAAAATCAAGAGACGTAAAATCGTGTGGACAGAAACAAATGGAGCCCTCCCAGCAACACCGATAAGTTGAGTGAGCTGAAACTTGCAGGGATGAATCAGAAAGGACACGGACCATTGCGTTTCTTGGAAGGGAAATAATGGACCATGATGCAGTCTGTCTCAAAACTTTCATAGTGACTTGCGTAGAAGTGTTCAAAGCAGAGCCAAGCTATACTTAGTACCTCAGTCCTAATTCCTATGCTAGGAGGAGGAAAAGAAGTCTCAGTCATATAGAAAAAGAACCGGACCCAGGCATCCTGATACTTTATGGGAATTTGATTACCCATAACACCTGATAAGAAACCATGACTAACAGATTGGAGCTTTAATTTTCATAGATCTGTGCTTTTTCATTTGTTGTTGGCTTTTGTTTTCTCATTTGAGCCATCAGTGGTCAGCCTACTGATATCATCCACCCTTTCATTCACTCATTCATCAGACTGACATTCATTTAATGTAAGTCAGGGATTATGCTATTGGGTTCCAGAGACAAAAACCACCCAAGCTATGACATCCAAGGGGCAGAGATACGGGTAGAGGCTGTAGGTGCTCCGTGCATTGTGCACACCTGTAGGGGCTTCCTTCTCTCTGAGGAGCCTCAGGTCCTGCTCCCGGGCTCCACTTGGAGGCCAGCCTCCATCCTGGTGCCTCTCCCAGGAGCCCTGTGGACATAGTTGCCCAAGGCTAATCTAGCTGCCCCAAAGATTTCACATTGGACTCTGGGTTATCCTTTTTTTCCCAAATAAATACATTTGGGTTACTACTGATCTTTTACTTAATTTAGAAAGAAGAGTCACTGGTACATTCCAACACAAGGAACACTGTCGTTCCCCTCGGTGCCATCTACGATGAATGAGGAGGAAGAAGCCTAGGACAGGCTGGAGGCTTCAAGCCTCTCTCCCTGCTCATGTGGGCTCACGCCAGGACACACTCCCATGATGGCTGAGTGGATTTCTCTATGCTTTTTAAATTTTGTCATTTTGTTCCTTAAAAGTTTCTCTTTTCTCCCCCTAGGGATAGAAGTATTTTTTCTCCCCCGTTTTACAGCCAAACCACTTCAATAGAAAATGGCTGGCAGCCATATGGACATATTAAGACTCCAACAATTAATTCAGCTAAAAAAACTGTGTGTAGCACATTTCGAATGTACCCTTTAAGGTAGCGCTTTGATGATAAATGAGGGGATGATTGCAAGCGAAATGCTAACATTTATAAAAATGTATGTTCCCCTAGACATTTAATGATATTCAAATTATTAGTTGTCCTTTATTTAATGTGAAGTCTATGGCACTTGTTGAAGGTACTTAACACTTTTTATGTATAATTTTATGGCAAAAATATGGTGTTAATTTTCAAGGAGCTTACAATCTAGTAAACTTTTGAATGAGTTGTTGTATTACCCTTATCTGAAACTCCCCTAGGTCTAGACTTTTGGCTGGCGTGGCTGCCAGAACTGGCTTTGTAAAGGGCTTTCAGAACCTGCCCTTTCAGCCAAAACCAGTAAGTGTGTATTGAATCTAAGATAGGAAACAAAACAAAATAAAAACCCCAGAACAGAAAAACAAACCCAACTTGACCAAACACATTAGAATCTTACAAAGAGTTAGGAATATCTGGGAAATCACTTATAGCTCCTTTTTTATTTCACTGGGTTTTATCTCACAGACTGACCCATCCCGGGACAATTGCTTCACCTCTGACATTTGCAGAATCAAAGCTGCAGCCGTCCAGTCACCTCTCACATGTTGGGAGAACACATGGTGTGGTTTTGATGCCCTCCCTTTAGAATTCCTTGGCGTCAAGAGTGAATAAAAGGGAAAGGAAAGGTATTGGGATAGTACAGTGAGCTTTGTTTACGTTTTACTCAAAGGTAACTGTTTAACCTCTGTCTGGGGAAATGAAAACCTCTGTAGCCATTCGCAGATCTGAGAAGTACACATTTGTAGTTAGATACTGTGAGAAGCATTTCCTCTGAAGAAGTTTCTGACAGCTTGCTTTTGTCTAATTTTATCAACACATTCAATAATGTCTTGTATTGAAACACTTGGATGTTTATTGCATGTGCCATAAAAATGTAAATCAGTTGAAATTCTGAACTGGAGCTTGTAGGTCAGACGCCAAAACTATAATTAGATTCAAATTAGTAAGACACTACAAACATAATGACAGTTGCAAAACTATCTGCAAAGTGCCCAGAGGCTCTGTCTGGGGGAGGGAGGTATAAACACTTTCTCAAAATATTTTACAAGCAGAGTTAAAAGGACATCTCCTCTGCTTCCTTCACTGAGTGGAAATGTAATTATTGGATGATATTTTTAAAAACCCCTAAAGTGGGTGGATAATATCACTACTCTATATTTCTATATGTGAAGCGTGCTGGCCAATTGCAGCTGGTAGAGTTATACAATTATCGGGAGAAGAAGCAAAGAATGGAAGCACGTCCTGGTGTTGTTTCTTTTCAGAAGCTTTTACATATACACCAGCAATGCAAAGAGGTACCAACACTGGGAAAGGGTCAGATAATGGGATCCCCATTCCTTTAGAGCTGCTCTCCATAAATCTCTTGACTTTCTAAGAGTTTGGGATGGTCAGACTCTTCCAGTATGTAGAAGTCAAGGATGATGCAGAAAGTCCATGGAAATGTTTGCATTGTTACATTTATCATGACGTCCAGTGTGCCAGGGCAACTACAAAACAGGATGAGCTAACAGACTACCCAGATAAACTATTTATATCAAGGAAAAGCAGCTTAGAAATGTTGAGGAGATGAATTAAAATATGTACTAAATGTTATTTTAATTCCTTTGTAAAATCCTGTTTCATCCTAGCTATTCCATTGTACTTTGAATTTGGTTTCATACTTAGAGGTAAATGGTTAGATTTTCTATTTCAAAATAATTACTTATTGAGTAATTACTGAATGAGTATTGTAATAGGGAGAATTTCTAATAGGGAAGAAAATCACTCACCATTATATATCCTAATTCAGAATTAAGAGATATCCAAATGTAGGCTCTGTTCTGTATTGTGCCTTAGCGCAAAACCCCTCAATACTTTCCTGGCTCTTCATGTATAAAGTAGAGAAAACAATAATTATAACCAGAAAAATCAAGACTTGATTAATACTTCATTTGAGAGGCTGGCAGAGCAAAGTGTGATCCCAATGTGATGCCCATTTACAGCCCAAATTCTTTAGTAGGCAGAAGTTAGTTTCCAATGAGTCATCTGTAATTGCCACATCTTCACAGGAATTTATATTGAAATTGAGCAAAAGCCTAAACTTTAAAGGTATAAAGACACATAACCCTTCATATTTTATCAGTGTGATCTGTCTAAAATGCAAAATTTATTGCAGAACGAGCTTGAATAGTAATGGTGATAGTGAGCACACTTGCCCAGCTCCAGACTTGACGTGGTAACCCTTAATCATGATATTTGTAATAGGTTTTCATATCATTTTCTAGTTATTAGACATTCTGTAGGAATCTTTACTCTTCTTTTAAAATTTTAACCAGCAAAAAGAATTTTAAGAATTGCTTTGCCAGCAGCTTTCAAAATAATCCTACAGGGTTTTTTCTTGTTATATATTAAGAAAGTGAATTCCATGGGTAGATTTCTAAATTTAAACCATCTTTAGCTTCCAAGAACAAACCTGTTTGTTCACTGTGTATTCTTCTCAGAACTCACTGCTGAGTTTGAATCACTAATATTTTATTCATGAATTTTTCAGAAAGTGTGTGTGGTAGTTAACGTTTCCAAGTCACTTATGAATGCAGATAAATTTTTCCTGTAGATTTGAATGATAATTTAGCTGGGTATAGAATTCAGGCTTCAGAATAATTTTAAGACATTGGTCCATTGTATTCTGGTATTCACTGCTGTAGATGAGGAATCATAAGCCAGTCTAGCTCAGAAACTCTGAGGAAAAACTTATGATTTGATGTGATTAGAGTAAAAGCTTTTAAGACTCTATATGAACTATTTTATTGTGCCTTTTATTTATTTTTTATTTACTTTATTTATTTTTTGGAGACAGAGTCTCACTTTGTTGTCCTTGGTAGAGTGTTGTGGCGTCATAGCTCAAGGCAACCTCAAACCCTTGGGTTCAAGCAATTCTCTTGCCTAAGCCTCCCAAAGTACCTGGGACTACAGGTGCCTGCCAAAATGCCTGGCTATTTTTAGAGATGAGGTCTCCCTCTGGCTTAGGCTAGTCTTATCTGGCTCAGGCAATCTGCCAACCTTGGCCTCCAAGAGTCCTAGGATTAGAGCCTGAGGCACCTTGTCCAGCTTTATTTTACTGTGCCTTTTAAAAATGTTTTATGTTCCACAGTTTTCACTGTAATAGGTTACTGGTGAGATAGGTTCACTGTATAGGTATGGGAAGTGAGAAAATTAACAAATATCATCTTTTTATTCTATTAAATATAAACAAATAAAGGATCACTCAAGTCAGATAGAAGTTAAAAATAAGAAATTCTTAATACTGAATGGAAAACAGATTAATACTTTGTCAATAGCAGAGGTAACACCAGAATCCAGGTCTCTTAATTATAAGATGTGTGAGATTCTTGCTCGGAAAAGGTTTGCTGTACCAAGAAAAAATTGTACCTTTTGTTCAAATGATAAAAGAACATTGGCAGTTGCTAAATCTCTAGGGGCCAAAACCATGGTAAATAAAATTCACAGTGGCATTTGCTTGTTCTATAAATTTGTTAGACTTGGAAATTTCAGCTATTAAAAATATTAAACTCCTTTTTAAATTGTATTTACCTATACCCCAATAGTGTCCATATGTAATATACATACTTATATGTTATATGAATATATAATGAACATACTTAGAGTGGACAAAAAGTTCATGTGCAATTTACTATGTTAAAATATTTTAAATTGCACACAAATTTTATGTCCACTCTGTATATTATATAATATTTTAATTTTTATATTTATATATGTTACTTCTTAAGGATAAATTACTGATTTACACTAAAAACTCATTTTTGTGTGTATTTATTTTCTGTATTTATGCTACCAGTCCATTTAGGAGTTATCTATTGGTTAAGAATTTATTACATTTGAGATTGAGAATATGACAACTTTTATTTATAAATTAATTGGCTCCTGGATTTGCCAAATAAAGTGTGCACCTGAAGGTCATATTACCAGGTGCTCTTCAGTTCTTTGTGCAAAAGAAATGTGATAATATAAAGAAATAATGCCTGTTGGATGAAATTGGCCATTTTAAAACCATATCTCTTGCCATCTTATTTCAGTTGTTATATCCAAAACCTTCTATGTCCACTTGACAGCATTGGATAGAATATTCCAAGTAAACAAAATGGAGAACGACCTTCATTAGTTTAAGGGGAGTAGAGGTGACTGCCTTAAATGGCAGAAATAACATAACTGTAGAGAAAAAAGTTCTCTTTTGATTCATCAGTGTAATTAAGAACAGAATGTATAGCACCAGGTAAAGATCTATAAAGACATAAAAAGGGCTTGTAAGTTTACTACATACTAAATGTATTTGTGAGTAAAACCTAGACCTATTCTTTTCAGTTGATTCACACTCACACTGAACAGGGTGATTTAGGAGTAAGTCATCTGTTCCATAGGAGGAAGATATTTTTAGAGCTTATGTAAGTATATGACAGTTCTGCAATTACTGGGCCATCAAATGCAATTTGGCACAGCATGAACGTTCCAACATTGCTCAAAGTCGACAGTGACCGTAGAGCTCTTTGTGATGGGATGAGGTTATTTTTAAACCTAATTCTAGATAACTCAGAGAAGTGCTGTTCTGTGTTACCCATGGCAATCTCAGCAGCATTCGTCATCGAAGACTCATTGCCTGCCATTACGCTAGTGATTCCATGTAAGTCCCTTTAATCATGAACCAGTGAAAATAGAACCTCAAAGGAGAAGCTGTGCTATTTTTTTTTTTTTGAGACAAGAGTCTCACTCTATTGCCTTGGTAGAGTGCCATGGTGTCATCCTCAACGTCAAACTCCTGTGCTCAAGTGATCTTCCTGCTTCAGCCTCCAGAGTGTCTGGGACTATAAGTACCCACTACAGTACCCCACTAGATTTTCTATATTTAGTGGAGATAGGGTTTGGCTCTTGTTTAGGCTGGTCTCAAACTCCTGAGCTCAAGGGAACCTGCGTTAGCCTCCTAGAGTGCTGAGATTACAGATGTGAGCCACTGCACCTGGCCAATTTTTATTTATTTTTAGAGGCCAGTCTCACTCTGTCACCCTGGGTAGAATGTCATTGTGACATCATAGCTCACCACAACCTCAAACTCCTGGGCTTACCTGATCCTCCTGTCTCAGTCTCCTGAGTAGCTAGGACTAGAAGTTCCTGCCACAACCTATCTGGTCAGTTTTTCTATTTTTAGTAGGAACCAGGGTCTTGCTTTTGCTCAGGCTGGTCTTGAACTCCTGAGCTCAAGTGATCTACTCTCCTCGACCTTCCAGAGTGCTGGGGTTATAGGTGTGAGCCACTGCTTCTGGCCAGAGCGGTGCTATTTGAATTAGACAGATCACATCTCATTCATTTAGGAATCTCATAGTATAATTTCTTTGCTTACTTGCTTGTGGAGGAAAACATCTTCACACCCACAAAGCTTTGAGATATTTGAGCACCTCTGTCTCATATGTTGGCTTCTGTCCTATCCTGTGTTAAGTTTCTAGGCAATTCCCGGGAGAACTCTGCATTCGTTTAACTCAATGACAAAACACCAACATGCTAAATAATCTGATTAAGGTTGTTAAAAGCCAAAATAAACACTTATAATTATCTCAAGAAAAATGTTGTCAAGCAGGCGCAGCTCTGTGAAGTGGGACCCCGCATGCCTCGTTCGGGCTGCACTGTAGATCACAGTTAAGGGTCTGTTAACAGACCTCTCACAGCAGAGCTGGGCAGCTTGTGGTTCCTTGTGAAACCTACTGGCATAATGTGAATTTATGTGCAAGGTGCAAATTGGAAGTTGCCTTCCATTGGTGCCCTGGGCAGAGCAGAAGCCATACTATAGGGTTACCAGCATGAAGTACATGGCTTTGAAATTACCCAGCAGGGTTTCCACTTGCTGCCCTCCTTGCTTCTGAGAGGGGGCCTTGTATTGTCTGGCGGTGATTAAAATCAAAGTGTAGGCTTCTTTGCTGGGTGCCAGTAAACTAAGGTGAAAAGCAGAAACAATCTGGGGTTCTAATTATTTTAAAATGCAATGTAGGCTAGGAGCAAAGATGAAAGCATTTTTGACTAATCTATCCCAATTGTTCCACATAAACAGACTGGCCAAACGGGGGGCCCATAGAGAGAGCGAGCTCGCCTTCACAGGAGACTTGGTCACATCACTCACTCACCGCTGTAAAATAGACCCATGGCAGGCATGCCTGTCTCCTGAAATTTATCAAGTAAAGTAAACGAGCATTATGATACTTTGGGTGAGCATCTTTTGACCCTTTATGTTATTCCAAACACAAGATGCTACTTGTATACAAAATAAGCCTTCAAAGCATCGGATAGAATTTCCTGGTTAATTACTTACTATCTCAAAATAGTCCATCAAAAAGGGAGTGTCTCTGCAGTATAATTAGGGCTTACCTAATTTCAGAGTCAGGTGTTGGACAGATAATTCCTATAGTTCCCACAGTGCCCAGAGCTGACAGAGCTGGACCTCTTTTCTTCATCTTCTTTTTCCATAAATAGTACAAAGATCACAAGTCACAGGTTCAGAGTTTACTGCCTCTAATAATCTACTGGAAGTCATAATGAGTAAAATACAAGGCGTGTAAACACATTATCGCACTGTATAGCAACCAGCTCTCAAATAGGTCGTAGTCACGATCAAGAAGGTAACAGTTAAGTTTTGTTTTTTTTTTGAAAACGTGCACTTAAACAGTGGCAAAGGTTTTTACATTAAGTTAACAAATATTTATGAGGACCTACTCAGTGGTAGGCATTGGGGTAAGGACTGGGAACCCAAAGATGGATCAGACGTTCAAGGGAAAATAGAAAAACAATTAGTCACACCTGTCACTCTGGAACCTGACAAGTGCCAAGCTCAGGAAGTACAATGTGCCCAGGTAGTTGTTGCCTAACCCACAGGTGGTACCCAACCACAAATGGAGATGTAGATATTACATTTGTATCATGATTGGCACTTGTCTATTTTTTTAAGGCATAAGAAGAGGGAAGATATACCAATTTGATTGCAAGATTAGAAATGGCTTATATAGACACAGTAGAAACCAGAAACTGACCCGCTTCCTATTTCATTGTGTGTTGTCTGATGGTGACTCATACTAAGAGTTTCCAGGTGATGTTGATCTTCCTGATGCAGGGACCACGCTTTGACACTGTGTAGGTGATCCATGATTCCTATAACATCACCAGCCCTACAGGCAGTGGCCCACCCTCAGGACCCTCACCACCCCCCGGAGAAGCCTGTCATTCACTGCCATAAATGTGGGGAGCCCTGCAAGGGTGAAGTGCTTCAGGTCGAAACCAAACATTTCCACTTCAAATGTTTCACCTGCAAAGTCCACAGGCACGAGAACATAAACAGCAAAAGGAAGTGAAAGGAAAATTAGGTCAAGGAAACAGATAAAAGAAATCACCCATGAGGAAGAATCAGTAGAAAACTCCAGGCAACGTGAAGAACCAGTCCAGAACAACCCCGCCAAGGGACCATGAGGTAGCTACTGCAGAGGATTCCACCTATACAGAAATGTTAGGAATGACAGAAAGGGAATTTAGAATACACATGTTGAAAACAATGAAAGAAATGATGGCAACAATGAAGGAAACTGCTAATAAAGTGGAAAATAACCAAAAGGAAATCCAAAAACAGAATCAAATCAGAGATGAACGATATGAAGAATATAAAAAGGATATAGCAGAGCTGAAGGAAATGAAACAGTCAATCAGGGAACTTAAAGATGCAATGGAAAGTATCAGCAACAGGTTAGACCATGCAGAAGAAAGAATTTCAGAGGTAGAAGACAAAGTTTTTGAGATAACTCAGATAGTAAAAGAGGCAGAAAAGAAGAGAGAGAAAGCAGAACGTTCACTGTCAGAATTATGGGACTTTATGAAGCGTTCCAACATACGAGTTATAGGAATTCCAGAAGGGGAAGAAGAATGCCCCAGAGGAATGGAAGCCATACTAGAGAATATTATAAAAGAAAATTTCCCAAATATCACCAAAGATTCTGACACACTGCTTTCAGAGGGCTATTGGACCCCAGGTCGCCTCAACTCTAACTGAGCTTCTCCAAGACACATTGTGATGAACCTGTCCAAAGTCCAGACAAAAGAAAAGATTCTGCAAGCTGCCAGGAGTAAGCGCCAGTTGACCTACAGGGGCAAATCCATCAGAGTGACCGCAGACTTCTCTAATGAAACTTTTCAAGCAAGAAGACAATGGTCATCTACCTTTAATCTACTTAAACAGAACAATTTCCAGCCCAGAATTCTGTACCCTGCTAAGCTAAGCTTGAAAATTGACGGAGAAATCAAATCATTTACGGATATACAAACATTGAGGAAATTCGCCACAACAAGACCAGCTCTATAGGAAATACTTCAACCTGTTCTGCACACTGACCACCACCATGGATCAGCAGCGAAATAAGAACTCAGAAATCAAAGGACAGAACCTAACCTCCACACTGATGCAAAAGATAAAACTAAGCAATGGACTCTCACAAAATAAGACGAATAGAATACTACCACACTTATCAATTATCTCAATAAATGTTAATGGCTTGAATTCCCCACTGAAGAGACATAGATTGGTTGACTGGATTAAAAAACACAAGCCATCCATTTGCTGTCTGCAAGAAACACACCTGGCTTCAAAAGACAAATTAAAGCTTCGAGTCAAGGGTTGGAAGACAATTTTTCAGGCAAATGAA
Organism: Nycticebus coucang; assembly: GCF_027406575.1. Lineage (NCBI taxonomy): Eukaryota > Metazoa > Chordata > Mammalia > Primates > Lorisidae > Nycticebus > Nycticebus coucang. The sequence goes on along the minus strand of NC_069780.1, from coordinate 104,832,172 downwards.
ATTCAGAAGAAAAGAGGAGTTGCAATCTTATTTTCAGATTCATGTGGATTTAAAGCAACTAAAGTCAAAAAAGACAAAGATGGTCACTTTATATTGGTCAAGGGAAAAATACAACAAGAAGACATTTCAATTTAAATATCTATGCACCCAATTTAAATGCTCCCAGATTCTTGAAACAGACCTTACTCAGTCTGAGCAATATGGTATCTGATAATACCATCATAACAGGGGACCTTAACACTCCTCTTACAGAGCTGGACAGATCCTCTAAACAGAAATTAAACAAGGATATAAGAGACTTAAATGAGACCCTAGAACAACTGTGCTTGATAGACGCATATAGAACACTCCATCCCAAAGATAAAGAATATACATTCTTCTCATCACCCCATGGAACATTCTCCAAAATTGATCATATCCTGGGACACAAAACAAATATCAACAGAATCAAAAGAACTGAAATTTTACCTTGTATCTTCTCAGACCATAAGGCACTAAAGGTGGAACTCAACTCTAATAAAAATGCTCGACCCCACCCAAAGGCATGGAAACTAAACAATCTTCTGTTGAATAACAGATGGGTGAAGGAAGAAATAAAATAGGAAATCATTAACTTCCTTGAGCATAACAACAATGAAGACACAAGCTACCAAAACCTGTGGGATACTGCAAAAGCAGTTTTGAGAGGAAAATTCATCGCTTTAGATGCCTACATTCGAAAAACAGAAAGAGAGCGCATCAACAATCTCACAAGAGATCTTATGGAATTGGAAAAAGAAGAACAATCTAAGCCTAAACTCAGTAGAAGAAAAGAAATCTCCAAAATCAAATCAGAGATCAATGAAATTGAAAACAAAAGAATCATTCAGAAAATTAATGAAACAAGGAGTTGGTTTTTTGAAAAAATAAATAAAATAGATAAACCATTGGCCAGACTAACGAGGAATAGAAAAGTAAAATCTCTACTAACCTCAATCAGAAATGATAAAGGGGAAATAACAACTGATCCCACAGAGATACAAGAGATCATCTCTGAATACTATCAGAAACTCTATGCCCAGAAATATGACAATGTGAAAGAAATGGATCAATATTTAGAATCACACCCTCTCCCTAGACTCAGCCAGGAAGAAATAGAGCTCCTGAACAGACCAATTTCAAGCACTGAGATCAAAGAAACAATAAAAAATCTTCCAACCAAAAAATGCCCTGGTCCAGATGGCTTCACTCCAGAATTCTATCAAACCTTCAAGGAAGAGCTTATTCCTGTACTGCAGAAATTATTCCAAAAAATTGAGGAAGAAGGAATCTTCCCCCAACACATTCTATGAAGCAAACATCACCCTGATACCAAAACCAGGAAAAGACCCAAACAAAAAGGAGAATTTCAGACCAATCTCACTCATGAACATAGACGCAAAAATTCTCAACAAAATCCTAGCCAATAGATTACAGCTTATCATCAAAAAAGTCATTCATCATGATCAAGTAGGCTTCATCCCAGGGATACAAGGCTGGTTTAACATACGCAAGTCTATAAACGTTATCCACCATATTAACAGAGGCAAAAATAAAGATCACATGATCCTCTCAATAGATGCAGAAAAAGCATTTGATAAAATCCAGCATCCTTTTCTAATTAGAACACTGAAGAGTATAGGCATAGGTGGCACATTTCTAAAACTGATTGAAGCTATCTATGACAAACCCACAGCCAATATTTTACTGAATGGAGTAAAACTGAAAGCTTTTCCTCTTAGAACTGGAACCAGACAAGGTTGTCCTCTGTCACCTTTACTATTCAACGTAGTGCTGGAAGTTCTAGCCAATACAATTAGGCAAGACAAGGAAATAAAGGGAATCCAAATGGGAGCAGAGGAGGTCAAACTCTCCCTCTTTGCTGACGACATGATCTTATACTTAGAGAACCCCAAAGACTCAACCACAAGACTCCTAGAAGTCATCAAAAAATACAGTAATGTTTCAGGATATAAAATCAATGTCCACAAGTCAGTAGCCTTTGTGTACACCAATAACAGTCAAGATGAGAAGCTAATTAAGGACACAACTCCCTTCACCATAGTCTCAAAGAAAATGAAATACCTAGGAATATACCTAACGAAGGAGGTGAAGGACCTCTACAAAGAAAACTATGAAATCCTCAGAAAGGAAATAGCAGAGGATATTAACAAATGGAAGAACATACCATGCTCATGGATGGGAAGAATCAACATTGTTAAAATGTCTATACTTCCCAAAGCAATCTACCTATTCAATGCCATTCCTATCAAAATACCAACATTGTACTTTCAAGATTTGGAAAAAATGATTCTGCGTTTTTGTATGGAACCGGAAAAAACCCTGTATAGCTAAGGCAGTTCTCTGTAACAAAAATAAAGCTGGGGGCATCAGCATACCAGATTTTAGTCTGTACTACAAAGCCATAGTGCTCAAGACAGCGCGGTACTGGCACAAAAACAGAGACATAGAATAGACTCTTGGAATCGAATTGAAAACCAAGAAATGAAACTAACATTTTACAACCACCTAATCTTTGTAAACCAAACAAGAACATACCTTGGGGGAAAGACTCCCTATTCAATAAATGGTGTTGGGAGAACTGGATATCTACATGTAAAGGACTGAAACTGGATCCACACCTTTCCCCACTCACAAAAATTGATTCAAGATGGATAAGGGACTTAAACTTAAGGCATGAAACAACAAAAATCCTCCAAGAAAGCATAGGAAAAACACTGGAAGATATTGGCCTGGGGAAAGACTTCATGAAGAAGACTGCCATGGCAATTGCAATAACAACAAAAATAAACAAATGGGACTTCATTAAACTGAAAAGCTTCTGTACAGCTAAGGAGACAATAATCAAAGCAAAGAGACAACCTACACAATGGGAAAGGATATTTGCATATTTTCAATCAGAGAAAAGCTTGATAACTAGGATCTATAGAGAACTCAAATTAATCCACATGAAAAAAGCCAACAATCCCTTATATCAATGGGCAAGAGACATGAATAGAACTTTCTCTAAAGACGACAGACGAATGGCTAACAAACCCATGAAAAAATGTTCATCATCTCTATATATTAGAGAAATGCAAATCAAAACAACCCTGAGATATCATCTAACCCCAGTGAGAATGGCCCACATCACAAAATCTCAAAACTGCAGATGCTGGCGTGGATGTGGAGAGAAGGGAACACTTTTACACTGCTGGTGGGACTGCAAACTAGTACAACCTTTCTGGAAGGAAGTATGGAGAAACCTCAAAGCACTCAAGCTAGACCTCCCATTTGATCTTGCAATCCCATTACTGGGCATCTACCCAGAAGGAAAGAAATCCTTTTATCATAAGGACACTTGTACTAGACTGTTTATTGCAGCTCAATTTATAATCGCCAAAATGTGGAAACAGCCTAAATGCCCACCAACCCAGGAATGGATTAACAAGCTGTGGTATATGTATACCATGGAATACTATTCAGCCATTAAAAAAAATGGAGACTTTACATCCTTTGTATTAACCTGGATGGACTTGGAAGACATTATTCTTAGTAAAGCATCACAAGAATGGAGAAGCATGAATCCTATGTACTCAATTTTGATATGAGGACAATTAATGACAATTATGGTTATGGGGGGGGGAACAGAAAGAGGGAAGGAGGGAGGTGGGTGGGGCCTTGGTGTGTGTCACACTTTATGGGGGCAAGACATGATTGCAAGAGGGACTTTACCTAACAATTGCAATCAGTGTAACCTGGCTTATTGTACCCTCAATGAATCCCCAACAATAAAAAAAAAAAAAAAGAAAAGAAATGGCTTATATAGGTTCATTCCTTTCCTTCAAACATTTATTTGTGATCAGTTTATTACCATGCCTCAAAAGCTCAGTTATAACAAAGAGCAGCTGAGGAGAACCTCTGCAAAATCTGGGCAAATCCTACGGCTCCCAGAAAAGCCTGTGTCTTACCTGATGGCTACTGCTCAAGGTCAAGGCTCTTGAGTGCTCAGACATGCTCAGACGAGAGGGAAATCTGGATTTATATTATATCTTCTTCCCCTTGAATGTCAGCATGAGCAAGCGAAATCGTAAGTACATCAAGTTATGTTTTAAACACATTTATGAGTATCTTTCTTGAACCCTAATAGTTGTAGACCTTTTGTGTAAGCATTCATTTGGTAAAGTACATGAGATTCAAGCTGCTCCTGGCTTTAAGACATTAATATGGAATCTGGCTGCTTAAAATTTAAATCCCCTTACAAAAATTAGCTCCCACTAATGGAAAAATATTTCTTTTCAGTATGAGAAGTTGTCAGAAGTTTTTTTCTTCTCCATCAAAGTCTCTTCTTGATCAGGTTTTAATCCTGTTCTCAAGTTGACTTTAATTTAATAAGCATGGTAATTTCATTCAGGAAAAATTTCCATGACATTTGTAAAATGAAATGTACGTATTCCGTCCCAGCAGCACCACCTATTGTTGTCTCTGTAGCTCTTCTGCTGCACTTCACAAGAACTTAACTTGTTTATTTCTCTGTGCATCTCTGTAAGGCCCCCAAATTGCTTTACATTTTACAGGTTATAGGGCTAAGCATTGAGGCTGTGGAGCCCTTTCTACAGTTATAAATCTGTTCTGTAAACAAAATGAATGTAGGACTGTAGGCCTTCATTTTAATTGGTGAAATGACACTGAATAGAGAGGAAAGATGCTTATAAAATATTTATGGAAGTTAAAAGAATGTTTGGCAAATAAGACACAAGTGATGCCTGTATGTTTTTAAAGATACTATTGACTAAGCACTGTCATTCTGCAATTAACACCAGAGTTGTAATTGGAATAGCGACCCTAAAGAACATTTGTTTGTACCTACTGTTATTTTAATTATAATATCATGTATTTATTTATTAAATATGATTGGCATTTTCCCCAATGGGTTTTAAAAACTCACTTATGATAAAGACAAATATTATTTGCATTTATAGGTAGAAGACAAACTTCAGGAAGCATTGAAGTGGGGCCCCCATTAATAAATAAATACATAAAAATGATTTCAGCCAGAAAACAATAAGCACCAGATGGAGTATTTTCATACATATATTACTTAATCTTCCCTACACATCTCTCAGGTAGGTTAGGGGCTTTGAGACCCTGGCCGTCATCTGTCTTCACTGTGAATACTCTTTTGAGATTTTATTTACTCCTATGGGTTTCAATTACATCTCTACCCTGTTAATTTCAAATTTTAAACCTGTGTTCACTACCTGTGTTCTCTCAACCAACTAAAAAAAAGTAGATCTTTGGAAGTTCCACAAGCATCTGAAACTTGACACAAACCTACCACCTTTCCTTCCAATATTTCTTGTCTTCATTAATGCTCCGCCATCTGTCTAGCCACCCCAGCCAAAGACCTAGGAAGTTATCTCAGCTCCCCCTTTCCACCGACTCCCTTCACCCCAGCAGGCATAATGAGTCTGCTTCCTCAGTGTCTACTAGTTCTGCCCCATTTCATCCAGGCCCTTCCATTTCCTCTCTGGGTCACTATGCCGTTGGAGTGACCTTTCTACAATTTAAGACTCTCAGTAAGACACTTCAGGGATGGCTTGTCAGTACTTTTAGAATGAGGTACAAAGTTTTTACACACATAACATGATGACATTTAAAAAATATGGTCCATGACAAATTTTCAACTTTTTATCTTACCTACCCCTGATTGTGCAAGACATTCTGACCACACTAAGATGTGCCAGTTCTAAGCATGGCTCCTTATTTGGAGACACATTAACATGACTTACCATATTATTAGAACTAAGGAACAAAGTCATATGATTGATGGTCATCTACACAGATGCTGAAATGACATTTGAAAAATTTAAAAGCCATTCATGCTAAAAACAATAAATTAGGAATGAATAGATATTTTCATATGGTAGTACACGTGACCATTAGACCATAATGAGCATCTTGTCTAGTAAGGAGCATAATGAGAGGCATTCTTACTAAAGTCAAGATCAAGACCAAGAAAGGACACAGGGTCCCTCAACTATTACCTAGCTTTGAGCTGGCAACATTGGCCTATGTCATGGGACAAGAGAAACTGGAGGCCTTAGAACTGGAAATGAAGGGGTTAAACTGTCTCTGTTGTAGATGGTATGATTATTTACCTTATAACCCAAAATTCTATCGAAAATAAGAATTTAATAAAGTAGCAAGATATATAATTAACATAAAGAAATCAACAGCTTTCACTGGAAATCGACAGCCTTGTTAGCATACAATGAAGGAGTAGATTCCCTGCGTGATAACAAATAGAATATGATGAAAGAAAACAAATAAAATTCTTTGGCATAAAACTAATAAAAATGTGTAAATGTGTACATGATAATAACTATAAACATGCTTAAAAGACACAAACGTAGACTTGGAGTCATGGACAAGGACACTCTGCGCCATAAAGATGCCAATTCTTTCTAAATTTTATTCAAGTTCAAAAAAATCACAGGAGTTTTCCCCCTTTAGAGCTACATAGTTTGTTATAGAGTTCACAGGGAAGAATAAACAAGTAATAACAATCAAGAAATTCCTCAAGAAGAGTAGAAATGCATTTCTCTTCTTAAAACGCATTATGATGTTTGTGTAACTGAAAGGCTGAGGTCCTGGGCACACAGGTAGACCCAACAAAGGGAACTAGAGAGAAAGTGCAGTAAGCGACCCAAGTATGCACTGACAAAGGGAGGACCTCAAAAGAGAGGGACACCTGGGTGACCAAAAGGGAAAAAGATAAAGGGGATATCTATCCATCACACATATGGTGGATATTCAAATGTTTGGAGATGGAAACGCACAAAACATTTCAGAAGCAATAAGGAAAAGAACGATAAATCGACATAGATTAATATCCCATACACATTAAACATTCCAAAGAATTGAGAACGAAAAACGCCAAAAACCCTATAGGAATATGGGCAAAACATACAAATGAATCATTCACAAAAAAAGAAAGAAAAACGGCCCTTATATATGAAAAGATGCTGAAGATAACTCATAGCTCATAATATGAGAAATGCAAAAAACACTGAGATACCATTTTTCATGGACATGACTGACAAAGATCCCCAAGTCTGCACCCATTCTCTGCTAAAGAGGTTTCAGTGAACTAAGAATGCAAAATGGAATGAGCTGTAATGGGGCGAATGTGGAATTATTGAGCCGAACTGCATATATCCTTCAATCCTGCAACACGACTCCTAGGCATCTGTTCCCAAAGTGCAAATTGACATCTGGTCAAGATTACTACTCACAGAATTGCTTATTGACACCAAAAGATAAAATAGCATATATATTAATAAAAGATTATTTTAATAAAATAGAGTACATTCACACTTGGAATACAGGGTCATTCTTGCTTAATAACAGTGTCCAAAATTCTTATTATTTCCATTATATTAAATAGGAATAATTGGAATGTTTATCTGACGATCTAAAACCCCCAACTAATTTCCTTAACATATGCAATAAATAGTCGTGCAGAGATGTAAAATGCCTAAAAAATCCACCTTCAAAAACAAAACAATCACTGTAGTTGTTAACCGTCGCCTGATACCATGACTTTGGGGGAACATGGCTTCTCTTATCTTCAACATCAGCCTTCTTGAGGCCACGCTGAAAGTCTGTGCTGGTTTTATCATTACAACAATTGTATTTGGAAAGGGATTCAAAACTTTATCTGGACACCGTTTTGTTTACAATGTTGTATTGAGGTTTGAGGACACAGATATGTATTTTACCTATATCATCCCTGGGCAAAAAAAAAATCATAAAGCTGTTATGGGGAGGTACAGGGATGAGGGTTTGGGTACTAAAACTTCCAGTTTGGGAAACTAAAAATCAAAAGGCAGAAAATGTTAATCGGGGCACGGACTGATATCAGAGAGATCTCTGAGGTCCCTTTTGGAATGATATTCAGAATTCAGCTTTAATTGACAAAAGTAAGGTGCATAACAGCATGTAGAGTGCGCTGCGCTTTGTGGGTCAAAGAGTAATAAGACTACATACCACTTCCTTATATTTTCAAAAGAAGCAATAATAAAAACACACACATACAACCCCAAAGCCAAAAACCATAGTTATCCGTGGAGGGAGGTGGTTCTGGAGTTATGCAAATATTTTCCATAACTGAAAATCAAAATGAAATCGAATGACAAAAGAGATTAAGATCCTGGGAGGCAGAAAGGTTTGGGGACCAGAATCACGTGCGGGATGGGGTGGGGGAGGCTCGTTACTGAGGTCATGGAGAGGCAGAGTCTGCAGGTGGGTGAGAGCTGGCGGAGCCTCCCTTCTGCCCTCCAGGCTTCTCGCGCCCCCTGCTGGCAGAAGGAAACCCGGTAGGGAGGGTGTGGGGCTGGGGCCAGTGGCTTAGGACCCCCAGAGTTGGGAAATAGGGCCAAGACTTTAGGAATCAAATGACACGGTTATTATAAGGTTGTCTGGACACCAATTGTGGGTTGGCATATTAGGCACAATCATTTCAAATGAGATAATAAGGCAGGTGAAACGGTTTCAGAATTTTATATAAAGTGTTCTGCAAATATATGCAATTGGTGATATTGCTGGCCTTGTAATTTCATTCTTAATCATGATGGAAGTATTTAATGAAAGAAAGTTTATGAAGCTGAAGATAATCATGAGCTAAATTATGAAACGATGCGTGCCAGTTTTAGAAATGTAGAAATAATTTACCATGACTTTCTCTGATTGAGCTGATTTTATTTTAATTTGGAAGTTAGGTGAGTTGCAGGTTTTCAAAAGGCACACATTTTCATTAGTTTTTCTGTAATAACTTACAGAGTTTTGTAGATCCTTGCAATAATGTGGATTAAATTTTCTATGGTGATGTCTATATTTATACATTGATTACATAACAGCACTGAATTACTGTATTACATCATCACAAGACTGATTATATTAATGTGTGTCTGCAGTGTAATATGTGTTTTGCATTCATTAAGGATAATTACGACTAATACAATTACAGTTTTGCTTTAAATTCATTATTCATGGTCATGAACTTAGAGATAAGAATAGAATTATATTCGTAAGTTCCTAAGCTGATGGCTGAAGGCCAGTCAGGTCACTTCATGCTTCTTGGTTATTGTGTCAAGATGTCACTCTTGGTGAACAGGTTGATTTGAAACAAAGATTTTGGAATTTAAGCCATGCTAAAGGAGCTGTTAAAATCTCTCACATAGCTACATAGTTTTCATATATGTGAAAACTACTTCGTGAGTTTAACAAGATTAACAATATAACAAAATAATTCTGATGCTTTATGAAAGAAATGGCACACTTTAATTTGGCAAAAACCATAAGTGATAATTAGCCAGAGTATTGAATGGGACTGGTTAGCAGACTATCATTTCCATTCCATTTGCATTATTATTTTTCCATCTTATACTCCTGAGATGAGATATGAGAGTCCAGCCTTAACTGAATCAGTGTTTATTATTATTTTAAGGATTGTTTTAATATGGCATTCAACATGAGAATATTTTGTAAACTAGCATCAAGTGGTTTCCACTGATATTTATGAATGAGGTTAGTACTTAATCAAATAAGGAAATAAAGAGCTGGACTTAAAATTCCATTTAGATTCTGATTTTGTTTAGTATAATATTTTATGCCAAATAACATCAAGTATTCTTAAGGATTCTAAATCACCACCAGATATTAAAGTTGGGAACTGTTTCAAATAACTTGTCAGAAGTCTTTAAGATTATTTAGGGAAATATTTAGTGATATAATTTTGGAACTTTTGCTTTGATTATGTTTTTTAAAAGGTTGTTAAAAACAAAACATAACTAGGTAAAACTCTAAGCTAAAGGGTACTTTGAGTAAGAGAGAGAACATACAATAACTGGAAATTTTTTTCTGGGGTGTCGTCTGTAAAAACACGCTGGAGGAAAATGTCAGCAAGATAAAGACATGCCGCTAATATAAACAGTTAAAATGTTCTGATCTAAATACGGTACACTCAAGATAAAATGAGACCTAAAATTAAACAAAATATGGCAAATAACTTGAAAATATGTAACCTAGAGATTAACACAAGCTGCTCTGACATGAGCACATGAAACGTACAGAATGCATAGAGCTAAAGATGAGTTTTACAGGCATTTAAAGACTTTGGACAGTGCCTGTAGCTCAGCACGTAGAGCGCTGGCCACATATACCCAGGCTGGCAGGTTCAAATCTGGCCCAGGCCAGCTAAAAACAACAATGACAACTGCAACAACAACAACAAAATAGCCGGGAGTTGTGGCAGGTGCCGTTAGTCCCAGCTACTTGGGAGGCTGAGGCAAGAGAATCGCTTAAGCCCAAGAATTTGAGGTTGCTGTGAGCCTAAGAGTTTGAGGTTGCTGTGAGCTGTGACGCTACAACACTCCCCAGGGTGACAGCTTGAGACTCTGCCTCTAAAAAAAAAAATAAATAAAAACTTTACTTTGCTTCTCTCAATGGAAAGATAATGTAATTCACTATCATCTGCCAGTGATTATATAACTTTGAGTAAAAAATTCACTTCCCCAAACCTTAGTTTCTTTGCATGTGGTATGATAACTTGTGCCCTGTCCAATACCCTGAGTTACTATTTGTGAAATGAATAAATGAATGAATACACATAAAAGCATTTTGTAACACATAATTTCGAAAGCTCTTAGATTCAAGAAGGGGTGGGGAAGAGGAAGGGAAGAAGAAGGAGGAGAAAGGGGGCTTGGTGAGCTCTCACCTACCGGGCCCAGCGTAGGGGGATGTGGCGCACTTCCTGCCACAACTTGGACTTTACATAACAAATGCGAACAGTGTAACCTAATTGTATTTGCCCTTATATTACTCTAAAACTCAAAATAAAAAAATAAAATAAAAATGAAAGAAAGACAGAAATAAAGAAAGATAGATACAGGTGCTTTATATGTAAACGATTGCAGGTTTGGGTTTAAGCCAATAAATTCTAGAAGGGACAGAGCGAGGTAGGTGACCAACTGTTCTGGTGTGCCCAGATCTGATGGGTTCCGGGGATGTGAGATTGCTCAGCTTTAAAATTGAGAAAGACCCAGGAAAACAAGGACCAGTGGCCCCTTAGAAGGAGGAGAAAGAGGAAATACAGTATTCCAAACTCAGCATGGAATATTTACACAGAACTCAAGCCTTTTACACTACAGAGACTAACCTTCTCTAAGCACATTTCCTATGACCTTAAAAGAAACTCAGTCTCTTTGTCTTAAGAAATATGTGTCTTAAAACCCTGTAATAAATCCCTGTCTGCTTAAACTAACTAGAGCAGATTTTCTTCTCTGCAACTGAACTCTACCTGACTCAGTACCACGTGTTATATTTATACTGAGGAGATTTCTTTAATGAGCTAAAAATCATTTTAAGAGAACTTGCATCTGGGAGTTCTGAGGATTCCCCCCACCCCAACCCCTGCCCCAGGCCACTACTTTTCCTTTCTTCTTTTGGTAGCAATATCTTTATTTTCCTTTGGAGAATCACCCCATCCCCAGTCTGGGCAGGGCTGATGCTACAGTCGGGCCTGGATGACACACGACTTTCTCTTTCTGGCCACCATGGTGCTTCGGGCATGTGACTCAGCAAGGCTGACAAGGATTATCTTGGGGAATTTTACTTGAGCTACTGGGAAAGCAGCTTGTTTTTGTTACATATGGCTGCTGTAGGAACAATTTAAATTTAGATTTGCCAATGGGCACAAAGCTTGCTAGAAAGTGAAACCAGCAAAGAAAAAAGCAGGATTGCAGGGAAAGAGCCTGCAGGTGATCCTGCTGGGGCTTCTGCACCTGAGTGTGCCTGACATGGCTTTGCTGGGACAGGAATCAAGAATACTCCCTATTTTACTTAAATGCGTCCGAGTTTTCTTTCTAGTCCTGGAACCTAAAGAGTAGCAAATTATTATTTAGCAAGACCAAATGAAATTTAAATTTAGGTGAAGGTAAATTTGGAGTTTGAGTACCATAAAATGATTCACCTATTTGGAAACTTAAGTTTGCACTTAATGTCCAATTCTATTGGAAATATTTGACTGGTATTATAAGCTTCGGGAACACACAGCACTTGAGGCCAGGGGAGTTTGCTAGAGCCTTTCTCTTAGCTTGGCACTGTCACCCACGGGCATGATGCCTTGAGCAAGTTACTTAACCTTTCTGTGTATCACTTGCCTTATCTGAAAAATGTAGATGATAATAGTAATCATCAATAATTATTTTAGTAATTATTATTATAATTCTTATTAACCTGAACTGACATTGGATCTAGGGGGCCCAGGTAGCTTGAATAGAGTGATCGGATAAGTGTGAGTGCCTGTTGGTAAGTAGTCTATCATATAGGACCCCAGCACTTTGGGAGGCCAAGATAGGAGGACCGCTTGAGGCTAGGAGTTTGACACCAGCCTGGGCAACATAGTCAGATCCTGTCTCCATAAAAAACCCACACAACTTATGGTGGTGCACTCCTGTAGTTGCAGCTACTCAGAAGGCTGAGGTAGGAGGATAGCTCAAATCCAATGGTTGGAGGTTGCAGTGACCTGTGATTACACCACTGCACTCTTTATTACTTATTAATAAATGAATAAATAAATAAATTAGATTAATTATTTTTAGCTTGTTTAAGTAAAAACATGTCACATCAAAAAGTCCCAAAGCTGCAGATGCTGGCAAGGGTGTGGAGAAAAAGGAACACTTACATACTGTTAGTAGGATTGCAAACTAGTTTGGAAAGACGTGTGGAGAATCTTCAATGAGCTAAAAGTACACTTTCCATTTTATTCTGCAATACTATTATGAGGTATCTACTCAGAAGAAAAAAATCATTTTACCACAAGGACCTTTGCACTAGATTATCACAGCTCAATTCACAACTGCCAAAACATGGAATCAACCCAGGAATGGATTAATAAACTGTGGTATATGTATACCATGAAGTACTATTCAGCTATAAAAAATGATGGAGACTTTCCATTTTGTCTTTACCTGGATGGAGTTGGAGAACATTCTCCTTAGTAAAGTATTGCAAGAATGGAAAAGCAAGAGCCCATGTACTTAGTAATATGAAAGTAGTAGATGAACTGATACACGCCCACACAAGAAAAAAACACACAATTAAATTCAAGTGGGGAGGAGGAAGAGGGAAGGGTATTGGTGAGCTCCCACCAAAGGCACACCTTCTGGGTGAAGGACTCAACTCCAACCTGGACTTTACCTAAAATTCAAACATGAACAATATAACCTAGTTTTTTGTACCCATATGATAATCTGAAATTTAAAAAAAGAAAAAAATAAATAAGAGCATGTAGCATCACAAAAATATAAACAAATATTTAAGACTGTTAAGTATAAAAAATGTGGGAAGTTGTTATATAAATAAAAAGTGCATACAGGAAGGCCATAAAGTTTGTATGCAGTTTAAAATAGTGTGCAACAGAATGTTTATTGTGGCTCAATTCATAATTGCCAAGTTGTGGAAGCAGCCTAAGTGCCCATCAACCCATGAACGGAGCAATAAGCTGTGGTATATGTACACCATAGAATACTATTCAGCCATTAAAAAGATGGAGATTTTACATCTTTTATATTTATTTACCTGGATGGAGTTGAAATACATCCCTCTTAGTAAAATATTGCAAGAATGGAAAAATAAATATCCAATGTACTCCATACTAATAGGAAACCATACATGCTCATATGAACAATAAAACACAAATATAGTCTAGTACAGGGGCAGGGGGAGGCAGGAGGGGAAGGAGGGAAGATGATTGGCAGAAGGAGGGAGAGCACTAGCTGGGATGTCACCTAAGGTGCACATTGTGAGGGTGTGTCACACATCCCACGGAACTTTTATAAATGAAACTTTACCCTGGAAGTGAGGACAATGTAACCTAAAAGTTTGTACCCTCATATTAATTTGAAATAAAAATAAATAAAACAAGAAAATAAAGAGGGAGAGATTAAAGATGGTGGCCGAGTAACAGCTTCCCTGCAACTGGGAACAGTGAGTCTGGGGAGACAAGACTCCAGGCATCTCTGGCCGGTGGGATCTGCCTATAATCATCCCTTTGAGGATACAGGGAGCCAGCAAGGGACTTCTGGACAAAAGTCCAGAGGAGGACAAAAACAGTGGAAAACTGGCAAGTGGTTGTGTGTGTTTGATCGACGTAATCACGCTGGCAACCGTAAGTACAAGCAGCAGTGAGATTGCAAACCGGAAAGGACTTACCTGTGAATTGTTTCGGTGTTTTGGACTTGGCACTCAGTTGAACTGCCTTGGGGAGAGCATGAGCAGGAGTGTGGAGAACTTTGGGCATTGTCTGGGGCCCCAGACTGAGCCACTGAGCTGGGCGCAGGAAGCCATTGTGAAAGAACTGCCCCAGCAAGCTCCGCCCTCGAGGTCTCAGAGCAAGGATTGGGTGGGTCAAATGTAACCTACTGACTGAGCAGCCTAAAGGCGGGGACTGAGCTGCCTTACAGCCTTAATCCTTAGGGGCAGAGTGAGATGGTTTTGGCACACTGGAGCCTTGGGCTGTTGCCCTGGGTAGAGTGCCGTGACGTCACAGCTCATAGCAACCTCAAACTGCTGGGCTTGACACCGCCCAGACCTCCATAAGAGCTGTGCAGTGACCCCCGACTGGTGACCCACACCCACCGGGCCTCTGCATTCCCTGACCAGGAACTGCGGGAACCACGCAACCCTGCGTCCTCCCTCCTGTGTCCTCCCAGCTTCCACACTAGCCTGTTCATCTGGACAGGGACTCTGGTAGCTGTGTGCCCTTTGGAGCCCTCCCTGTCTCTGCGCAGAGCTCTTCTCCTGGCCAGAGACTGCTGGAGCCTTGGGCTCTCTGTGCCAAAGTCACTGAGTGCCTGGCACTCCCAGAACCGTGCGCACCAACCCCAGCCCTGTTGCTGGATCTGGGTGTGTCACAAACTGGAGCTGCTTCCACAACCAGAACTCCCTAGCTAGAGCAGCCCCAGAGGAACTACACAGGGTCACTCCCTACAAAGATCCAGCAACAATAGAGTGATCCCGCTGGGGTCTAATCTTGGAGAGACACCTCCCCAACTCTGAGGACAGCCAGAGGCAACGGTGAAAAACAATCATGAGGCAAAATCAACAGAAAAACTCTGGAAATATGAATAATCAGAGTAGATCAACTCCCCCAAGGATCAGAAACAGCACAAGACCCCACGCACAAACAAATATCAGAGATGTCAGAAATTGAATTCAGGATCTGGATAGCAAATAAGATCGAATTAGAATTCCAAAAGCTATCTCAAGAATTCAACAGATTCAAAGACCAAGTGACCAAAGATTTCAACACATTGAGACAAGAAGTTGCATCCCTCAAAGATCTGAGAAACACAGTAGAATCTCTCAGTAACAGAATGGAGCAAGCAGAAGAAAGGATTTCTGACATTGAAGACAAAGCTTTTGAACGCTCCCAAACCCTCAAAGAAGAAGAGAAATGGAGAGCAAAAACAGACCACTCTCTCAGAGAGCTCTTGGATAATTTGAAGAAAACCAATATTCATCTTATAAGGATCCCTGAAAGTGACGAAGTGGCTTCACAAGGCACAGAGTCTCTTCTCCATGAGATTATGAAGAACTTTCCAGACATGCCAAGAGATTCCGAAATTCAGATAGCAGACAGTTTCAGAACTCCAGCACCACTCAACCCGAATAAGACATCCCCCAGACACATCATAATCAATTTCACTAAAATTAGTATGAAGGAGAAAATTCTGAAAGCTGCCAGACGAAAGAAAACCATTACCTACAAGGGGAAGAATATCAGAATAACTGCAGATCTCTCTGCTGAAACCTTTCAAGCTAGAAGAGGATGGTCATCAACTTTTAATCTCCTAAAACAAAATAACTTTCAACCCAGGATCCTGTACCCAGCTAAACTGAGCTTCATTTATGATGGAGAAATTAAATACTTCAATGACATTCACATGTTGAAGAAATTTGCCACAACTAAACCAGCTCTCCAGGACATTCTTAGACCTACCCTCCATAAAGACCAGCATAATTCTCCACCACAAAAGTAAACCCACCCAAAAAATTTTTGATCAAATTCCAACTTCCACAGTTGCAAAAGGATTAAAAATGTCCACCGGTCTCTCGAAAGGCTTATCAATACTCTCAATTAATGTGAATGGTTTAAATTGTCCTCTAAAGAGGCATAGGTTGGTGGACTGGATACAAAAACTCAAGCCAGATATCTGCTGCATCCAAGAATCGCATCTTACATTAAAAGACAGATATAGACTCAAGGTGAAGGGATGGTCACCTATACTCCAGGCAAATGGAAAGCAGAAAAAAGCAGGCATTGCAATCCTGATCTCAGACGCCATAGGCTTTAAACCAACCAAAATAATTAAGGATAAGGATGGACACTTCATATTTGTTAAAGGTAATATTCAATATGATGAGATCTCAATTATTAATATTTATGCACCCAACCACAACACACCTCAATTTATAAGAGAAACTCTAACAAACATGAGCAACTCGATTTCCTCCACTTCCATAATAGTTGGAGATTTTAACACCCCTTTAGCAGTCCGGGATAGATCCTCCAAAAAGAAGCTAAGCAAAGAAATTTTAGATTTAAATTCAACCATTCAACATCTGGACTTAACAGACATCTACAGAACATTCCAGCCCCCAAAAACTGAATACACATTCTTCTCATCAGCCCACAGAACATACTCCAAAATTGACCACATCCTAGGCCACAAATCTAACCTCAGCAAATTTAAAAAAATAGAAATTATTCCTTGCATCTTCTCAGACCATCATGGAATAAAAGTTGAACTAAATAACAACAGGAACTTGCATACCCATAAAAAAACATGGAAGCTAAACAACCTTATGCTGAAGGATACATCGGTTATAGACGAGATTAAGAAGAAAATCACCATATTTTTGGAACAAAACAACAATCAAGACACGAATTACCAGAACCACTGGGATACTGCAAAGGCAGTCCTAAGAGGGAAATTTATAGCACTGCAAGCCTTCCTCAAGAAAACGGAAAGAGAGGAAATCAATAACTTAATGGAATATCTCAAGCAACTGGAGAAAGAAGAACACTTCAACCCCAAACACAGCAGAAGAAAAGAGATAACCAAAATCAGAGCAGAATTAAATGAAATTGAAAACAAAAGAATTATACAACAGATCAATAAATCCAAAAGCTGGTTTTTTGAAAAGATCAATAAAATAGGTAAACATTTGGCCAACCTAACCAGGAAAAAAAGAGTAAAATCTCTAATTTCATCAATCAGAAATGGTAATGATGAAATAACAACAGACCCCTCAGAAATTCAAAAAATCCTTAACGAATACTACAAGAAACTCTACTCTCACAAATATGAAAATCTGAAAGAAATCGACCAATACCTGGAAGCATGCCACCTACCAAGACTTAGCCAGAACGAAGTGGAAATGTTGAACAGGCCTATATCAAGTTCTGAAATAGCATCAACTGTACAAAATCTCCCTAAAAAGAAAAGCCCAGGACCAGATGGCTTTACGTCAGAATTCTACCAAACATTTAAAGAAGAACTAGTACCTATACTACTAAACCTCTTCTAAAATATAGAAAAAGAAGGAATATTACCTAGCACATTCTACGAAGCAAACATCACCTTGATCCCCAAACCAGGGAAAGACCCAACAAGAAAAGAAAATTGTAGACCAATATCACTAATGAATATAGATGCTAAAATACTCAATAAGATCCTAACAAACAGAATCCAACAACAAATCAAAAAAATTATACACCATGACCAAGTCGGATTTATCCCAGGGTCTCAAGGCTGGTTCAATATATGTAAATCTATAAATGTAATTCAACACATAAACAAACATAAAAATAAAGACCATATGATTCTTTCAATTGATGCAGAAAAAGCTTTTGATAATATCCAGCATCCCTTCATGATCAGAGCACATAAGAAAACTGGTATAGAAGGGACATTTCTTAAACTGATAGAGGCCATCTACAGCAAACCCACAGCCAATATCGTATTGAATGGAGTTAAATTGAAATCATTTCCACTTAGATCAGGAACCAGGCAAGGTTGCCCATTGTCTCCATTGCTCTTTAACATTGTAATGGAAGTTTTAGCCATTGCAATTAGGGAAGAAAAGGCGATCAAGGGTATCCACATAGGGTCAGAAGAGATCAAACTTTCACTCTTTGCAAATGATATGATCTTATATCTGGAAAACACTAGGGATTCTACTACAAAACTTTTAGAAGTGATCAAGGAATATAGCAATGTCTCAGTCTACAAAATCAACACCCATAAATCTGTATATATACCAACAATAACCAAGCCGAACAAACAGTCAAGGACTCTATTCCTTTCACAGTAGTGCCAAAGAAGATGAAATATTTGGGAGTATACCTAACAAAGGACGTGAAAGATCTCTACAAAGAGAACTATGAAACTCTAAGAAAAGAAATAGCCGAAGATGTTAACAGATGGAAAAACATACCATGCTCATGGCTGGGAAGAATCAACATTGTTAAAATGTCCATACTGCCCAAAGCAATATATAATTTTAATGCAATTCCTATTAAAGCTCCATTGTCATACTTTAAAGATCTTGAGAAAATAATACTTCGTTTTATATGGAATCAGAAAAAACCTCGAATAGCCAAAACATTACTGAGCAATAAAAACAAAGCAGGAGGAATCACGCTACTAGACCTGAGACTGTTCTATAAATCCATAGTGATCAAAACATCATGGTACTGGCAAAA
Organism: Nycticebus coucang; assembly: GCF_027406575.1. NCBI lineage: Eukaryota > Metazoa > Chordata > Mammalia > Primates > Lorisidae > Nycticebus > Nycticebus coucang. Next base: position 104,813,319 of record NC_069780.1, on the reverse strand, counting down.
GCAGAGAAGTAGATGTCTGGAACAGAATAGAGAACCAAGAGATGGATCCAGCTACTTACCGTTATTTGATCTTTGACAAGCCAATTAAAAACATTCAGTGGGGAAAAGATTCCCTATTTAACAAATGGTGCTGGGTAAACTGGCTGGCAACCTGTAGAAGATTGAAACTGGACCCACACCTTTCACCATTAACTAAGATAGACTCTCACTGGATAAAAGATTTAAACTTAAGACATGAAACTATAAAAATACTTGAAGAAAGTGCAGGGAAAACTCTTGAAGGAATTGGCCTTGGTGAATATTTTATGAGGAGGACTCCCCAGGCAATTGAAGCAGTATCAAAAATACACTACTGGGACCTGATTAAACTAAAAAGCTTCTGCACAGCCAAGAACATAGTAAGTAAAGCAAGCAGACAGCCCTCAGAATGGGAGAAAATATTTGCAGGTTATACCTCCGATAAAGGTCTAATAACCAGAATCCACAGAGAACTCAAATTTATTAGCAAGAAAAGAACACCTGACCCCATTTCAGGGTGGGCAAGGGACTTAAAGAGAAACTTCTCTAAAGAAGACTGATGCAAAATCTACAAACACATGAAAAAAAGCTCATCATCCTTAATCATCAGAGAAATGCAAATCAAAACTACTCTGAGATATCACCTAACCCCAGTAAGAGTAGCCCACATAACAAAATCCCCAAACCAGAAATGTTGGTGTGGATGTGGAGGAAAGGGCACACTTCTACACTGCTGGTGGGAATGACCACCAATACGTTCCTTCTGGAAGGATGTTTGGAGAATACTTAGAGACCTAAAAATAGACCTGCCATTCGATCCTATAATTCCTTTACTAGGTTTATACCCAGAAGACCAAAAATCACAATATAACAAAAACATCTGTACCAGAATGTTTATTGCATCCCAATTCATAATTGCTAAGTCATGGAAGAAGCCCAAGTGCCCATCAACCCATGAATGGACTAGAAAATTGTGGTACATGTATACCATGGAATACTATGCAGCCTTAAAGAAAGATGGAGACTTTACCTCTTTCATGTTTACAATGATGGAGCTGGAACATACTCTTCTTAGCAAAGTATCTCAGGAATAGAAGAAAAAATATCCAATGTACTCAGCCCTACTATGAAGCTAAATTATAGCTTTCATATGAAGACTATAACCCAACTATAGCACAAGACTATGTGGAAAGGGCCAAGGAACGGGAAGGGAGGGGGGACGTTTTGGTGGAGGGAGGGTAATGGGTGGGGCCACATCTATGGTGCATCTTAGAATGGGTACAGGCGATTGCACTAATGTACACAGCTATGATTTAACAATAAAAAAAAGAAAATAAAATAATAGTGTGCAATGTAAAATTTATGACCATCTTATACAAGAGAAAGACTAAAGAGTCACCATAGGCACAAATGAAACATTATTTTGATATGCTGTTCAGGTTATGGTTAAATTTTGCTCATTAAAAATTAATTCATTTTATTGTTTTCTCTCAGGGAAAATCAATATCCGGGTATTAAAACATCACTATTATCATTATTTAGGCTTTTTAAAAATGCAACTCTCTGAAACATACCTCTGAAACAAAAAGATTTTTAAAAATCCTTTGTTAGATATTCTTCTTAGTAAAGTATCTCAAGAATGGAAGAAAAAGTACCCAGTGTACTCAGCCCTACTATGAAACTAATTTGGGGCTCTCACATGAAAGCTATAACCCAGTTACAACTTAACAATAGGGGGAAGTGGGAAAGGGGGGGTGGGTAGAGGGAGGGGGATCGGTGGGATCACACCTGTGGTGCATCTTACAGGGGTATTTGCGAAACTTGGTAGATGTAGAATGTAAAGGTTTTGGCACAGTAACTGAGATAACGCCAGAAAGGCTATGTTAACCACTGTGATAAAAATGTGTCAAATGGTCTATGAAGCGAGTGTATGATGCCCCACGATCATATCAATGTATACAGTTATGATTTAATAAAAAAAAAATCCTTTGTTTGAGTAAATATTCCCACTTAATATAATGAGCAACCTCATAAACAGCATAATATTTCACTGCCTTCATTTTCTATGAGGAAACAAAATATTAGAATTGAGACAATATCCCATGTAAAATACAGGGTATTTCAATTAAGATTCAAGTTGACTTTGTAAATTGTTGATCAAGTCAAACTTCTCTGTCAGCTGCTGAATGAGTTTGTAAAGTTATAGGGCATTATAGCAATGTTATAATAATAATAAGACAAACTAATAAATGAGACGTGAATGTTGCAGAAATATTTGTAGAACAAAGGCTGAAATGTGCATGTAAACTTTTAAAGGAAACTCACCAATTACTTTTCCATTTTTCAGTAGAAAATTGTGCAGTTATGTATGATGTTGATGCTTGTATTTGCTTTACTATAGGTTATTTCCTTGGAAAAATCATGATAATATTGTCAACTTTCCAAACCAAGAAATGCTGTGACAGTTTTAATTCACACAATTGCCATTTCAGAGGAACCTCATGGAATTTTGGGTATCTGGAGTGAGACAAAAATAGTACAATAGTCAAGCCTCGCCTACACTCCCTTACTCCATAAACCCTTCAGGTCAAAATGAAAACTAAATGGTGTCTTGAAACAAGTGTCCACGTCTAAAATTTCTTCCAGAATCCAGTGGTCTCAGATTGGAAAGGAAAAAAAAAGCTTCATTGCTGGCCAGGGGCTTATGCCCCATTTTTCATTTCTGTTTGTAATTCCTGTCATCTTTGTTTCTTATGTTTTGGCTAAAAAGAGCGACTCGTATTTATTGGAACTGGGTTTCAATAAACAGTATGCATTATGGCGAACCAAGGAGTGATTTATTGATAATTTGTCACTTATATTTATGAAAATGTAGACCCCAGAGCTCCAGAGCTGGTAAATCACGTTCCACGGCTCAGTGTGTTTGGTCCCCACACCTCCCTCCAGCCCCAGCTCCTTCACTGCCCAATCAGCCCACTACCCTGACAAGCTCGGGTCCTGGTCAGCATCCAGAACTTGCTAATGCAAGAAAAAAAACAACAATGTAGAGATTTATTTGTTGTTTCAATTTATTTCTCAGGTTGCAGAAATAATACATTGATAAAATATAATTAGATGTGAAGTTACAATGTAATGAGGCCAGAGAAAGGGCAAGAATGCAAGTGGAACAGTAGATGGTGGGGATTTATTATTATTATTTTTAGTTTGTTTATGATAACAGCTGTGTGGGGCTTTCACACAGTTTCCAGATGCAGGCAGCTGTTCATCCTTTGCTATTAAGGGAGCCAAGGTTCAGAGTTCATGTTGATCCACTTGTCCTGGGCTCATGGTGTTGAAGATGACACTTGGCTGGGTCCCGTACAAGTCCATGGAGATGGGCAGGGCCTGCCTCCTGCTGCTCATGCCCCTCTTCTGGCAGTCTCTCCAGCAGCAGTCTGCCCCCACCTCGTAATGTGTTTATATCTCCAGCGGTGATGTCAGCAGAACCCGGCAAATCTAATATGCGTGCTCACAGACTTGTCGGTGCTCTTTGTTTATAGGAATAGGCTCTGTATCACCCTCCCAGCTGCTTCCTCCAGATACGCAGACAAGGCTTTGTGTTTTTTGCTTCCTTTAGGTGGGGCTTGGGCGATGAACAAAGCTTTTTACCTATCTGACTCCAACCTATTTTCTTCTTTCACAAAAATTTAATTCCGATGTGTTTTTTTCTTCCCAGGGATGTGACTACAACCATATCTTTTTCCATTTGGCCAATTCTTTCATAAAATGTTTATAGCAATGAAAGAATTCATTTTTTTTTCCTTTTTAGAGGAGTAATCAAGAGAAAGAAATTGTTTTCCAAGTTTCATGTACCTTGTGTGATTTCAGTGGCAAAAATATGATTGGAAACAGGGGAAACAAACATAATTCTCTGTGTTTGCAGGTCTCTTTTTCACTGTTACTAGTGCAAATCTTTATCTGGGCAATGGAGAAATACTGACTGAATTTAAAATATGCAACTACTTGCTTCAGGAAAGTTAGAAGCTTATTGAGTGAAAGTTGTGGGACTTATGTTCCACCATTATTTTAAAGTAATTTGTTCTCATACTTACTCATTTACGTATCAGTCTGTACATGTCAAAATTCTTTTTTCTCTATATATCTGCTCAGAAAGGATTGCAAAATTCTTTCCAAATTGTTTCAATTGAATTTATTTTTAATTTCTAGGGCCTTGTAGTACCTGAGGGGGTCATGTTTGATTAACAATCAAGTTTTGTGTAATTTTATATGGCTTTTAAATTTTAAAGAGTGAAATACCGTATTTTTGTGCAATCACAGGATGGTTGATTGTTATTTCTTTCGAGGAGTGCAGTACTAAATGTTGACATATGACAAAGTGCAAAGTTTGTACTCAGAGAGCTATATACTCTGTACTCAGAGTCCTCATTTAACATCCAGCAGAGGTGCTTGGAAACTGTGGTTTTAAGAGAAACTGTGTATCATAAAATCAATTCTCTGCAGTAGGCTGAGGAGAGAGGATCACCTGAGCTCAGGAGTTCAAGACCAGCCTGACCAAGAGTGAGACTCTGTCTACTAAAAATAGAAATGCTAGCTGGGTGCTGTGGAGGACACCTGTAGTCCCAGCTACCCAGGAGGCTGAGGCAAAAGAGTTGCTCTAGCCCAAGAGTTTTAAGTTGCTATAAGTTATGATGCCATGACACTTTACCTAGGGCAACAGAGTGAGACTCTGTCTCAAGTACAAAACAAAACAAACAAACAAACCCAAACAAAAACCAGACAAAACCCCCAAACCAAGTCTCCCTTAGCCTACTTGATGGAAATAAGTGTTAAGTTCCAAAGTCATATTTTTGGTCACAGAAACATCATCAGAGCTCTAAATAAAGATCAAAACTCTCCTAACTGTAAACATTGAAATAAATGTGAGCTCTACATACTGTTAAGAAAGATTAATCAAAACAAGTGAGGTAAATATTTACCTGCTTATTCTAGGTGGGGGGGGGGGCACAGGTTGCCAGAACTCATTCTGGGAGCTTGGGGGTGAGGTGGGAACCAGCCTTGACTGGGCCCCACGCCCATACTCCCTGCACTGGGAAACCCAAATGTTCATGTGATCCATTTTATTGCAAATTTTTTTTTTGTGTGTGTGTGTGTGTGTGTGTATTTCCCTATGCTTTTCCTGATCGTCTAGAACTGTGGCTCAAGAGTAAGAGATAAGCAGTTGGAATTGCAAAGCCTTGAGTGGTGGTGCTGTCATGAGTGCCTAAGACCCTGACGCTTATAAAAACCGATGAACATAATATCCAGAAGTATCTTGAGGAAGGATGGTGGAAATATGTTTAACTCCAGTCAAAAAGCCAATCTGCAAAAACGTAATAGTTCTCGAAATATTGGGCATTTCATGACCATCTGCTCCAGCACCTCTCTTCCAGGGCTGGGGAGGTTAAAAGACCATTTAGATCCTTAAAGTAAGCTGATATTTTCACCTTGTAAAAAATACCTCTGCATGTTCACCTGAGAAACAGAAAAAAGCATCATTTTGTGGTGGCTTTCAGGCCCTGTCCCAGTACCTATTTTCAGGGGGAAAGAAGTGGAAAGCTCTTGATTTCCAGATGCTTGAAGATGGGAGGGAGGGAGGTAATGAGCATCCGTGGTTCTCCTAAAAGTGCATTGTTTTCAGGTAAGTGTAAAATCCTGTGTGTTTGCGTGTGCACATCTGAACAGATGAATCAACATTCGTTAGCAATAATAGCTCTGAGTCTTTCCCACATCTCCTAGATTCCTGTCCTGTCTGTAGACTATTTGCTTTTTATTTATTTATTTTGACTCACAAGACAATTTAATGAAATTCCAACCCTTTCGGACAATATAATAATATCTCATTTCTTAATAATAAAAAATGCTTGGCTGGGTATGGTGGCTTCTGCCTGCAATCCTAGCACTTTGCAAGGCCGAGGGTGGGGGGATCGCCTGAGCTCAGGAGTTCCAGACCAGCCTCAGGAAGAGAAAGACCCTATTTCTGTCAAAAATAGGAAAATTAGCTGGGTATGAGGGTGTGTGCCTGTAGTTCCAGCTCCGCAGGAGGCCGAGGCAGGAGGATTACTTGAGTCCAGGAATCTGAGGTGGCTGTGAGCTGACTGAGGTCCTGGCATATTAGTGACCCTAATAGCAGATGGGCCATAGAGATCCCTCCTTACTTAATCTGCTGTGGCCATACAGATCAAGCAGGCACACAATCTCTTCATATGCACAGTGAAAACATATAAAGAGAAAGGAGGACTCCTGGGACAGATTCTATACCAATTCTTCGAAAAGTTCCTTCATGAGACCAAATTATTATTTCCTCTAATGGAAAAGTTCATGTACTCGAAAATAAGAATCAAGCTCCTACTGACCTCTTAATTAGCTCCATTCTCTCTCTTGAGGTTCCTATGGTGATATATGAAGTTTCGATGTCCTTTCCAGATGTTCTGATACCACGGTGTTGCTTGCAGGAAATTGAATGCTAAGACGTCAGCAGGAGTTGGAGTCATTCTGGGGTGTGAATTAGCTACCCCATCTTCCTATATGTCAATTCTCTCTGACTTTTAAACCTTATGAAAGATGGCAGGTTTTAAGACAGGGTATAGGACATCCCTACCTTGTCTCTGCCAGGCACAAAAGACCGCCATCTAATTTGCTGGTCTCTCTCCTCTACTGAAATTAATATCTGAAATCTGAAAGCCCAACATTAGCACCAAATATTTTAAACATTTTATAGCCCCTCAGCTGTCCCGGGTGCCAGTTTGTTTTCCATTCCCTCCAGGACCACGACGTCTCAAGATGCTAAGTGCCCGGTGACAGCCTGTAGAGGTTTTGCCATAATCCACCTTTATCCATTAACAGACACTCAATCACTAAAGTGCTTACTAGACTAAACATATTTATCCAACCAAATCACACTTTACAATGCAAATCTGCCAATCAGACCCCAGCTATTAACGAGGAACTGCTTTAAGGGGATTTGGGTGTTTGTGCTGTGAAGAGGCTGCTTACCTCCAACAAACCACTACACCAAATTAACATAGCTGTGCCCTCATAAAAGAAACCAGATATCCTGTTGTGAAAGAGAGAGCGTGGTGGTGGCACAGGCCCCTTTGATGGTTAACAGCGTGGCAGGCAAGGCTTCAGACCTCAAATCTGGCTACCACAGAGTCATTACAGGAACCTTCAGCATTGGGCTTTTGATAACTTTAAAAGCAAAATAAAAATGTAGCATTGGGGGTAAGTTAGTAAATGGTCAACTGACTCCACCACTGTTATAATTGCAGTTAAGTGCTGTAATTGTTAGAGAAGGCTCCTTAATTCTAATTGCTCCTGCCCAAGATTGTGTTGTAAAAGCCTTTTGCATTAACCAAAAATAAAATGCAAGAGACGCAAATGTGGTAGTAATAATAATTCTTTTTATTGGCCTGGAAGAGAGGAAGAGAACAAAGCTTTAAAAACTTCAAAGTTCTGACAGGGGCGGGGGAAAGAACTCAGAATCTGAGACACTCCTATACTCTTTTTTATTAGACCAATATTCACTGAGTGCCATCACCATGAGTTAAGGGTTTGACAACACACTTTTTCCCCTGGTCTGCGGGAAAAAGCAGAGGTTACACCATCCAATGTTGCCGTCCTAATTTAAGATTTCTGTCAGAAACCACATAACTCAACTCTGTAGATCCTCACTGGAACTCTTAATCGCTTCAGACTTATTGGTATTATACCTCCTTTAAATGCCAATATTTTAAGGCAGCTTTGACACTTGGTAGGGTTTGAGGTAATTCTTTTCCCCCACTTAGCTAGCAAGAGCAGAAAGGTAGAATTTACTCAGAGTTAACCTACAGACACAAAGTAAATAGTAATTCCTAAAATAATAGGGCCGTTATGCTGTGCAGAGAAAGAAGGCTACTGTATCTCAACTCCACACTTACAAGACTAACTTGAAATATGAATTTCCAGTCTTTACTGTTTATCAAAAATAATGAGCACTTTCTTATTTTAGTAGATTTTATAGGCACTTCTGGGGAAAATATTATGTGCAGCTAAAACAAGGCTCATTTTGGAGGCCACTCTTTACTCTGGAATAATTTCCAAAGAGAATAAACCATGACATGTGCATTTCCCCAAAGATCAGCTGAGTAAAGTCTTCAAACCAAAGCAGAAATTAAATTATCATGCAGCCAAGTGCCAGTAGTCTGCTAGAAATATTTAAGGAACATGGGTACGTTCCCAGAGTAGAAATGATCAGCAAAACTTCTTGCTTGTGTATATGTTTAATCTTTATCATCTAATCTCATCTCTCATGGTATAGAAATCAGAAGTAGTTAAAGAAGAGCTTCTAGATGGAGCATGACACATTTGGAGCCATATTTTTGCTGTGAAACATGTGGAAAAATAATCTGGATGGCTTATTCTTAGTTAAGAAATGAAATAAAAACAAATAGCAATGTTTTTGTACATGTGTGAAGATAATGTAATCGTTTCAACATTTGAATTAATAATATAAACATCTGGTAGATATGTCATTACCCAATTGATGCTAATGTGCACCATTGAATGTTCTTATTAAAATGACCTGCATTAAATTTATGAAAAAAAAATCTGGAATCAAATTTTAAAGTGATAAATATTATGCTTCATAGACAAGCAAGAAATAATGAAAATATGCATTAGGACCATCGTGAATGATATTGGAAAGTTTAGACATTTATTAAGCTGTCACAGAGGACAACATTCATAAATGTAGTCATAATGCTGCTATTTTTTTCTTGTTTGATGGCTTTTTGTTGTTGTTGTTGCAGTTTTTGGCCGGGGCTGGGTTTGAACCCACCACCTCCAGCATATGGGACTGGTGCCCTACTCCTTTGAGCCACAGGCGGCACCCGCTTGATGGCTTTTTTTAGTTCATTTTTTGGATAGGAATACTAACCATTTATTATTCTGTGTTGGATTTTAAAGCATCCGTCATCCAAAGTGTGAACAATGCAGTTGGTGACATTCATTGAGACGGACACTGACTGAGACAGGTGAAAAAGTACACTCCACCTTACAGGTACTCAGGGTATCCAATTACAAAGAATTTTATAAAATATTTACAAGAAATATACAAATATAGTATACGAAGGAGTAAAGGAAAAAGAAAGGTGATAAATAGACAAAGTTTCCAACATGAGATTATAAATTCTTCCTGAGGAAGATGGTCACTTTCATTTCCTAATATCCTTAGTGCTTGGTATATAAGGAGGAGATTGATAATTATTGAATGAATGAGTAAAAGAATTCCTGGAGAAGGGGTTGACAATAGGTTTTGAGAAGACACTAATAGAACAAGAAGGTGGGCCACCACCTCAGGCCTCTGAAAGACAAAGGCCGTAGAAAGAGCTAAGCAGGGCTGGGGTACATGATGGCAGGTGCGATCTGAATGCCATGTGTCCTCCCAGGCCTTACCCCAAGAGAAGGCAGACAAAACCCACGTATTTCAAAGGCCAAAAGTTTAGAATAGGTGACTTTTGAAAACATCAAAACTGATATCCCTTCGTAGTAGAGAAAGCAGGACTGTTCCTTATGTCTTGAAGTGACATATTTTCAATTTAGGTCACTCCCCAGCCTGTGTAAGAATTTCTTCTGCAGCACCCCCACCACAGATCTCATGAGAAAATGCTTTGTTATTATAGAAGAAAGTTCAGAGAGGTAAGGGCTTGTTTTATTATCTCACAATCCAGGGAATGTGCTGGATTGGAACCTGGGAAGGTGCTCTGGAGCTGAGAGGGAAGTCTGTCAATGAAACCATCTGCCCTGCCACCGTATGAACTTGGCCTCATCAGTTGTAGATGTCTAACTACATTATCTTGTCATTCTTTCCCCTTCCCTGCAGTTGGAAACATCTGTGGAAGAATTGTTAGAAATTATTAGGTAAACCAGTTGGTGTTACTCTGTCTCCTGGGAGCTTAGAAGATTCTTCCTGTCTCTACCTGTTCCCATCAAAACTACCTCAAACCCAAGTTCTAGTAGTTAGGCTCTTCAGTGCTCATAGTCACAGGGACATGACAGAGCATGAATCTGTTTTGACTTTAGTTTCCCAAAGGCCAATCTATCAAAAAGTTGAAAGGTTTGAGGAATGAGGGATTTTGCTCCCAAGCCAGAAGGTATTTCTTTGGTCTGGAGAGTGGGAGAAGGAAAAGGGATGAAATTTTGAGAGAAGAGCTTGTGGGGCCCAGAGGAGAGGAACCCTGGACCTTAGATCTGGTTAGACTTGTAGGGATTTGGGAAAGCCTCAGATTTGTGGGCATGGAGGGCAGTGGGGCCTGACGAAGCCCCTGGAGGGAGCAGGCTGCAGAAATTCCTAGGGCCAGGCAGGCCAGGCTGGTGGCTGAGGAGGCCATGTGGACATATGCAAGTGAACTGATGGATGAGGACCACTTCCAACAGGGGACCTCATGGAACACTCATCAGAGCATGAGGATGCTGAAGACCAGATGGCACCCACTGCTCAGTGGGGCTGTGCACTCATCCAGGCCTTAGCTCTGGAGACTGTTGCCGTTTTCCACAGTGGCTGTGCTAATTTACACTCCCACCAACAGTGTACTAATGTACCTCCCACCGGCATCTGTTACTCTTTGTCTTTTTGATAATGACCATTTTAACTGAGGTGAGGTGGTATCTCATTGTGGTTCTGATTTTCATTTCTCTGATGATTAGTGATATTGAGCATATCTTCGTATACTTACTGGCCATGTGTGTGTCTTCTTCTGAGAAATGCCTGTTTAGATCTTTTACCCATTTTTATATCAGGTATTTGGATTTTTGCTATTGAGCTGTTTGGGCTTGTTATGTATTCTAACTTTTTAACCCTTCTCCAGTTGAATAGTTTGGAAATATTTCCTCCCACTCCGTAAGTTGTGTCTTCACTTTGTTAATTGTTTCCTTTGCTGTGCAGAACATGTGATCTCATTTGTCTATTTTTGCTTTGGTTGCCTGTACTTTTGGGGTCTTAATAAAAAAAGAATTGCCCGATCAATGTCCATGAGTGTTCCCCCAATGTTTTCTTCTAGGAGTTTCATATCTTCAGGTCTTACATGCAAGTCTTTAATCTGTTTGATTTGAGTTTTGTATATGGTGAGAGCGAAGGGTCCAGTTTCATTCTTCTGTGAATGGATATCCAGTTTTCCCAGCACCCATTATCAGAGACACTGTCCTTTTCCTAATATATATTCTTGGTACTTTTATCAAAAACAAATTGACTGTAAATGTGTTGATTTATTTTTGAATGTCCTCCATGCAAATCTGGGTTTCTGTAATTTTCCATTTGGTATTTTTGGACCATGGTTGACTAAGAGTAGTGAGACAGAGGGAAGCACAACCATGGATAAAGAGGGAGGATAAGGCTCACCTCATTCCTATCACAGTGGAAGGACTGTGTCCGCTTGAGGGACCATGGAGCTGCCAGCCATTCAGAAATGGGTTAAAGAGCACAAGGAGGGTTTCTTTGCAGATGGAGCACTCATCTAAAGTAATTTTTCATCAGTTAAAAAAGTAAAACAAGTGCTCAACACTTCCATGGTTCCCTTACCCCCAAAAATGATTGAATTACTTTCATTAGTTCATAATCCATGGGTAAGGGAAACATATTATTTTTCAGTTTTTACTTATAGTGACAAGGTTTCTCAGGGGGTTGGAAATTTAGCCTCAGAATGCTTTCAGATTTTCCCTTCTTACTATGGTTTGTGTAACTATTGATTCACCCCAGAAATGAGATATGGGTAGAAGGGTTTTTTTTTTTTTTACTATTAGAACATTCCAGAGAAACCTCATTCCCATTGATGAATGGCTATTTGTGTACAGAAATCTGGCATGTGGTTGAGGAGAAGGGATACAGCTGACATGAGAAAAGCTTGAGAAGGAAGCCATAATCCCCCTTCAAGTTCACTGCTTATTAGAGGAGCTAAAATGATTAAGCAGCTGGAGCTTTTGATGTATGAGGAAAGATTAGAAGAATTGCATGTGTGTAGGTGGGCTGCAGAGCTAAGGAGTGTGGGTGTCTGTGTGTGGGGTGGGTGCCTGATAGCCATTTGCAGATAATTGAAGGAATAAGCCCCATGGCGGGAGAGGGATTGTGAAGGTGGTCTTCAGGGGATTGTCTAAGGGTGATGAATGAACCGAGGAAAAGAAAAAAAAAATGATTTCACCAGCAAGACTTTCATAACGGGTGAAATTTAAGAGGCCATAAAATAATCTCCCTTGAGAGGTGGTGAAATTCCCATCCGTTGAGTCATTTGGGGGAAGCCTGTAAAGTTTTGGAAGTTCTAATGCTCCCTGGTGAGGAAACACACTTGGTATCAAGACAATCCTTGGCCCTGATGTTCCCCAGCTCAATTTCTAAGATGAATGGATTGATAAACAATAGTTCTGGAAAATCCCCAAGAACTAAGCCTGTCTCATCTCACTGATAATTTTCTTCAAGTAATAAAGGCATGTCCCACACCTCTTGCTCTGATTTCTACCCATTGTCCTTGACATTATATCATTTCTTAAGAGATGTATGAGCCCGAGGATGGAGGCATTGCAAGATTTGAAAGGATAAGGCAGTGTGTAATTCGTCAAATAGCAAATTAATGTCCCCTCCTCTCTGACGAGAGCGCGATTGCTCTCTATTATAAGAACTCGTGGCACTGTGTTCTTTGAGGTTCCTTGGTGTTAATCAGTGTTTGGACCATGCCACTCTTGCAAATGGAATTGGTCAAGGTCAGCCCTTCCCCAGTATCACGATGAGGCTGACATTCTTTCAGGCGACTTTGGATCGTGAGGACGAAAGTCTGTCATTTGTGGCTCTTTCTCCCAGCTGTTCCAGTTTTGCTCTATACTTGGGTTTTGATGGATGATCATAAATTGTCAGAGAATTTGAGCCTGTTTTGCTTTTTTGTTAAATTCTGGTATTGTGTTCCTCATGGATTTCTGTGTTCATGTTTGTTTTTTAGAATTATCGCATCAAAAATATTGTATTAAAATATTACTTGTCTTATTTCCCGAGTCCTTTAGCACTCCCTTTAATTTTGTGGCCAAATCAAGTACCTCACTCACCTAACTCTAGTTCTAATAGGCTCATTTAATAGAACTAGTTATTGAGCAACCTCAAAAGACAGCAAAATTATAACACAGGGTTTAGCAAGTCTTTTCTAACAGGTATGATTTAAGTCTCACCCCCACCACCCATTTTCCCTCTTGGAGCTAAAATGCTTATTAGTGTTTTGTTTCCTTCAGAACATTGTTGAGTCATCTTAGCTGGATAACAACTAGAGAGCCATTCATTTCTTGATTTATTTGGCCATTTTTTAGGAAAACTAACAGCACTTATTGACCAACAAAATGAATTTCTGCTTGTTTTTTAAAATCTTCATCTGCTGCTGCATATTTGAGAAAGTTTCTGGAATCTGGAAAGACCATGTAGCTCTGAAAAAAAAATAATCTAAATAATTTAGTACAGCATCTATTTGTAAATCTCCAAATAACAAAACCCAAAACGTTTAGACATTTTTATGTTTTCAGAAATTATTATTTCCCCGAAAAATGTTCTCCTATTTTATGTAAATGTGGAAATAATAGTTCTTGAGAAATTATTATAGGGGATTTTTTTGGATGTCTACAGACATGGGGTGATTAAGTGCAGAGAGAGGCTTCTGAGAGGAGCAGTTGTGAATAGTTTTTTGGGGATAGTTCATTGTTCCTGACACTTAAAAATCATAAATATTTACATATATTCTTTTGGATTTCAAGGGAGAATTCTCGTGAAAATATTATAATTAACCTTTGGAGGGCATTAGGGCACCGGATTAAGTATGATAAAGGCAGAATAGGACGAATGTAGACAGAACTGAAGGCCAACTGGAGGTCCAAAGGCGAGACATTTGGGGACTTTGTCTTCTCTGAGTCATGAATTTAGAAGAAGGAAGGGAAGGCTTTTAGAACAAATAGCCTGAGACAAAGTATGTTTGTCGACTGTCTGCCCCAGTAAGTGTGGTCTAAGGCACAGGCAGCATGGCAGGCAGGCCCTGGCTTATGTCCCAGTGTCCACCGGCCACCACTGTGCCATTAATTAAGCCTGGCAGATCTTCAACATCCTCATTCCCTGGCAGAAAGTGGGCTTTTCTCTCTGTGTTCCATTCTAGCCTCTGAGACTGTCTACATCTCCACGCCAGGCCTTTACCAGAGTCGTTAAAATCATCTCACTGGCCCCTGCTGCTAACTGCGTACATTGCAGTAGCCTTGGAAACAGTGGAGCTTCATCCAGGTAGCGTCTGTTTTCTTTAAAAAAAAAAAAAGAAAAGAAAAAAGGCCTGTGGCTCAAAGGAGTAGGGGACGGGCCCCATGTACCAGAGGTGGCGGGTTCAAACCCAGCCCCAGCCAAAAACTGCAAAAAAAAAATATATATATATCATAGAAGGACCATAGTCCCCTTTCTGTTATAATTATCAGAGTTTCTTGCTTGAGCTTATCAACCTTTCTATTCTCTACTTATTTGGGAATAGAAAATCAGAAAATAATGTACAGTAATATTGACTTGTTAATCACTTGAAATTAGATTTGTAGCCTATAATTAACATAGGGCTAAAGAGTGAGAATTATAACATTTTGGAATTGTGTGGTTTGACTTCCGTATATACATACACAATCTATCCCTAGACATCATGTCATTCAAACTCTATGTGAATCCTTTTATTCATTGACCAGAGATCTGTTTTTTTTTGCTGTTTTTGGCCAGGGCTGGGTTTGAACCCGCTATCTCCGGCGTGTGGGGCCAGTGCCCTACTCCTTTGAGCCACAGGCGCTGCCCTTTTTTTTTTTTTTAATCTAGCCAATTTCATGTTTAGGGAAGCAGGCTGGTTCAAAGGCAGAACAGAAGTGTGTGAGTCATACAATAAATTCAAAACTTGAAATTGATATTCAGGAGCCATATTATGTTGGGACAAGGAACTTAGCTTCTCATATCCTTACTTTCCCATCCAGGAAAGAAAGTTTAAATGTCTATTTCAAAGAGATGTTATGGTAATTAACAACTGGAAAATAGTGTGCATTATGTTTAATTTCATTTCTAGTAAAAGTTACCAGATTGGGGTCACATAATTATATGTTCACAATACAAATAAATAATTTCTCTTTCCACATCTGAATTCTCTTGATGATTGACAAAAAACGATTATCTAACTGGTAATATCACTGCCTAATTTTTAAAGGAATGGAAAGATAGACGTATTTGTATCAGCACAAAGAAAACACTTTATCAATAATGAAATTTGTTAGTCTCTGTCTATTTGACAACATCTGGAAAGCACAAACTATTTCTGCTTATCACAAGAGTTACTTATTAAACATTATATTTATAAAAGAGCAATGGGCTTGCCAATTACTATAAATATAAGTAATCTTTATAGGATTAAAATAGCCCTTAATTGTTTATACAGACAAAATTTCTGTAATTGATTTGATTTTACTTATCATTAAGCATTCTTTTAAATTAACTTTGGCTTCAGTTTCCCAATGATTCAACTCCAAGACTATTAATATTTGTTAATTTTGATTGAAATGTGCCAAGAAACCTCATGTTCTTTTTAACAGCCATGATAATAGAGAATTATTTTGTTTCTTTATTTTTTTATTTTTAATTTTTTGGCATTACTCAAAATACCATTATAGCTCTGTATTTTGTTCAAGGATAATTCCAACACATGTCAAAAAGGAAAAATAAAAATCCAAACCCCAGAATATATAAAATTTCTCTTTAGTCTTAATGATTTTTAAAAGTGTAAGATTCTAGATATGGTAAACTGTGATAATTTGCTTGTAGACAACAAACGTAATTATCCTACTTAGAAAAAAATTAAGTGACGCTATGATCCTACACATGCTGATCCATACTGTGCTGATTTGATCCATACTCGGTTAACATTCCTGTGTCAACTTTCGTGGGCTAGAGAATGCCCAGATAGCTGGCAAACACCATTTTCAACCTGGCAGTGAAGGTGTTTCCAGAAGAGGTCAGAATTTGAATTCATGGATGGAGTGAAGCAGATGGCTCTCCCCAAGGTGGGTGGGTGTCACCTAACGTGGTGATTGAATGCAAAGGCAGAGGAGAGGTCAATTTGCTGCCTGTGCTCGCGCTGGGCCAGTGTCACTCCAGGCCTTGGGCCTGTGTGATGCTTGGACTGGGTCTCCACTTTGCAAGGGGGTAACTCATGGGACTTCTCAGTCTCTATAATTTCACCACCAATCTTTTCAAACTCCCAGAGTTTCATTTTGGGAAATTTTGGATATTACCTTTCTTTGCCCGCATGTATAAATGAAAGGGGGCAAAGGGGGTCCTGAATGCAGGTGTGTGTGTGTGTGTGTGTGTGTGTGTGTGTGTGTATGTAGTGATGTCATTATGGCATGTATAGAGTGCAGTATAGTTAATATTTAATAAAAGAACAGTCAAATATATGGAATTGTAACTAATCATAGATAAACAACTCTAAGTTTCTTTGCTTCTCTCGGGCAATGTCTACAGAGAGCTTATAAAGGGAGCATTTGAGAATAAACCTCTTTCTTTCCTTCCTCTCTCTCAACCTCCTTCCTTCCTTCCCTTTCTCCCCCTCTTTCTTCTATCCTGTCTTTCATATTTCCTTTACTTTTTTCTTTCTCTCTTCTAGCACTCCAACTCCACTGTCTTATGTAATTGTTGATATGTCTGGTCATATACTAGATTAATATATAGGTTTAGATCATGCCAAACACTCATTTAATTATTTCCAATTTGGTTTTCTTCTCTGGATGGAAACAAAGACATTTTCCTATGAATAAAGCAGGAATTAGATCTACCCATGCCTCTATACCAACTACATTTTCTTTCTCCAGGGGTCATTAAAAAAATCAGTTAGTGGCAGTGAAAGTCTTTTATTTTTTTGTTTGAGACAGCATCTCACTTTGTTGCCCTCAGTAGAGTACTGTGACATCACAGCTCACAGCAACCTCCAGCTCTTGGGCTTAGGCAATTCTCTTGCCTCAGCCTCCCGAGTAGCTGGGATTACAGGTGCCCACCACAATACCTGGCTATTTTTTTGTTGTTGTTGCAGTTTGGCTGGGTGGCTGGTTTGAACCTGCCACCCTCAGTATATGGGGCCGGCGTCCTACTCACTGAGCCATAGGCGCCACCCGGCAGTGAAAGTCTTTAAGATCCATGTGTGAAATATTTAATCTCGAAATATTTCTGAGGTTGGAGGATCCCTTGAGCTCAGGAGTTAGAGACCAGCCTGATCAAGAGTGAGACCCCATCACTCCTAAAAATAGACAAACTAGCTAGGCATGGTGGCAGGCACCTGTAATTCCAGCTACTTGGGAGGGTGAGGCAGGAAGAACACTTGAGCTCAGGAGTTTGAGACCAGCTGGGTAATATAGCAAGACCCCATTTCTAAATAAAAAAGAAAAAATAACTGAAAGAAATTAAATCTCTCTCTTCAAGTTCAAAAGGAATGAAATTATCAGTTCTGATTCTCGTTCCTGCTCATAAACACATCTCATAATCTCTGTGTACCTCAATCTGCTCCTTTTGAGAATGGAGATCTATTCTGGGCACGATACCTCATGCCTGTAATCCCAGCACTCTGGGAGGCCAAGGCAGGAGGATCCCTTGAGCTCAGGAGTTAGAGACCAGCCTGAGCAAGAGCGAGATCCCATCTCTATTAAATACAGAAAACCTAGAAGGGCATGGTAGCAGGCGCTGTAGTCTCAGCTACTTGGGAGGCTGAGGCAGGAGGATCACTTGAGCCCAGTTATTTGCGATTGCTCTGAGCTAGGCTGAGGCCATGGCACTCTACCCAGGGTGATAGAGTGAGACTTCGTCTCAATTAAAAAAACAAAAAAGTCAAGTAATTAAGTTTAGATAATATTATCAATGCAGGATCTTCAGGACTAAAAGAAAAAGAGTCCATTTTGGCCACTGTACCAGGATTGCCATTTCCTGTGCTGTTCCCATTTTGAGGGTGTGTGACTTTTAACAGATTTCTGACTTTTGCAGGAGTTACAACATTTGAAAACCACAGGTTTATTTACTTATTTAAGGACAGCTCTCAGTCAGGATTAGTAACATTACTTAGAAAGACTTACTCATTTTTTTTCAATTACTGAAGTAATTTTAATGCAAATCAAAGTAATCTAGGTTAAAAGTTGGCAGCTTTTTCTGCATGAAGAAATAACAAGACCTTGTAGGCCTTATTAAACCCGTATTAAGCCATTGTAAAGGTTTTCTTTGGCTTTCAATGTTCAGAGCTATGTGGTCTACACGAAAGTAGCAAGGGGTTCTTTGCCTTTTCTACTTGTTAAGTGGTCCTGCTCACGGGTACTCTGGGCCCACTTCAGAGCAATATTCTGAAGACTAAATAATAAAACTAGTTTTGTTCAGTGCTTTTTTTTTAATTCTGAGGTTATGAAAAAAGAGATATATTCAATATTCATTCTTTTCCTTTCTACAAAACATTGTACTGATGCTGGAGTATTTTTCTAGTTTCTGCAACTTCAGGCAAATGGCGAGCTGGGGCTTCAGAAGTCCTAAGGATGCATTTTGATATTTTAATAGGGCTATTGCCAGTTATGATGAGACACTCAATAAATAATTGAATTGAATTGTTTGGGTGCTTTCATCAAGGGGAACATAATATAGATTTCTTTTTGTTTTTACTTTAGAAAATTCCTGGAAAGTCTTCATTAAGTAGAAAACAAAACAAACCAAGAGATCCATGAGGAATAAATAACAAAATTGACTTTGGGGCGATGGAGTTTGACTTAGCGGCTTGTACCCCGTCCTTTATGGCAAAACCACTCTGCTAATGCGAAGCAGCTGGGCCAATTTCACAAAATGTCCTAAACTGTTGAAAAGCCATTAAGAGTCTGATGTATGTAGAATAAAAAGGTTCATTCAGCTTTTTAAAAGGTTTCCCAATATGGAGTGTTATTTTATTTTATAACAAGTCTTAGTCATATTAAGTTTAAATGCCACAGAAAATTTTAATGACCATGTGGCTGGCCTTTTTTTTTTTTTTTTGGTTGTGAAATATCAAGAATTCTTCAACATACCTAAAATTCTTTCAGAAAAAAAGAATTGGTACAAATCGATAAGGCACGATGTACGAGTTCCCACTGTTAAATACAGATTTAGAAAATGTAATAACACAAACAGGATGACTTCCCATTTATGCTTGTAGAGGCACCTAAATAAATTGGAATCAGACTCTTTAATCCTAAAGCACAGAGTTTCTTGGAAATAATGAAAGCCACTTGCTTTCCCAACCCTTTCTTAGGTATCACCCTCAAATAGTAACTATATATTTTTGAATTTAGTTTTTATGGATCGTTTGACTTTTTTTAATTTTTAAAACTTATTTCAAACTTTTTTTTTTTTTTTAAACAGGGACTTGCTATGCTGCCCAGGCTGTTTTTGAACTTCTGGAAACTTGAATGATTTTCCCACCTCTGCCTCCCAAAGCCCTGAGTTTACAGGTGTAAGTCACCATGCCTCACCCGGATTACATGATTTTTTAAAATATGCTGGAATCTTTTCCTAGGATGCATAAAGGATTTTACTTGCACCTCCATTTCTCAGTCCCTTTTTTCCTCTGAAGGTAATAGCTATGGGATGCTTTCTATGTACCACCTGGTTTATTTGTTATCTTGATTTTTAGAAGACCTATCTTTGTGCTCTTTAAATTATTTCTAAGAGAGGTGAAGTGTCCACTTACTAATGTAGTCTGTATTCTACCTGCAAAGAAGTAGATATGGTATGATTCTCAGCAGACTTATAATTATGTAGCTACAAGAGTTGTAAATGTGTGCCTTAGAAATGAGTTGTGAATTTTCTTCTGTTTTTCTGATGTGTGCATCAACATGCATGCTATTAAGTGCCATTCAACTGGCGTGGATGGATGGTGCCAGAGAATGCAGGGGAACCCTGGGGCCCACACTCCAGAGCAGGTGGTTCCAACTTGTTGGGCATCATCACTTGCTGTGTTAGCTTGAAGGCCAGTGCGATGTCACGATTTGTAATCAGGAATATATATCTGGTCTTTACCCCCATTGTTAGTGCAGAGCTTCTAAAACTTTTGTAATTTCCTAAGTGATAGACATGAAGGGAGCACTCTTTGTTAAGATACTGCTTTTGTCCTTGAATGTCACCAAGTATCTGGGCATAATTAGGAAAGATAGAGCAGAGCTTAAGGAACTGTAAGAGGCGTTCAGGGAGCTTTGAACAATTGATTTTGTCCTTGATTCCTGGAAAAGCTTCAGAGCAATAACAGAGAATGGGGTGTCTCTTGTTGCTCATGACAAGCCCCTTTCAACTAAAGCTGAGTGCGAGTTGATGAGGTGATTTGGGGGAAGCCCCTGGATAACCAGGGATGGGGCTGGTTGCCTGTGAAACCAGCACTGGGATTAGAACTCCGGGTAAGGGCAGAGGCTGGGCTAGTCAGTACTGGCCAATGCTTTTAGCACTCCTGACTATGTAGTGCAGCCTGCATAAAACCCGAAAGGCTGGGTTCAGAGAGCTTCCTGGGTGTTGGACACAAACTGTGGGGGGATGGCTCACCTGCTGAGAGCCTGGGAGCTGCACTACCCTCCCACACACAGTGTTCTGTGTGTCTGTTTCTGCCTACTCTTGAGTTGTGAGTGTGTGTGTGTGTTTAAATAACAAACTAGTAATTTAGAAAGTAAACTATTCCAGCAGATCATTAAAGCTGAGGAAGGAGTGGTGGGAACCTTCTGCTTATCATGGCACAGGTGACGGCCTGGATTTGCAGGTGGCATCTGAAGTAGGAGCAGTCTTGGGGAACTGAGCTCTAAATCTGGGGGCTCTGATGTTGACCCTAGAGCAGTGATTTTCAACCGCTGTGCCATAGCACACTGGCGTGCAGCGAGAGGATCTTAGGTGTTCTGCGAAAATGTTTAAAGATCATTAATGAAATTATTTTCAAACGAAGTTCAAAGCACAGTAAGTATATTCTTTTTTTTTTTTAATCAACATAATTTAAGTGTGCCACAGAAGTTTTACTATAGGTTCAAGTGTGTGACGAGATAAAAAAAAAAGGCTGAGAAACACTGTTCTAGATAGATAGAATCAGAATGGAATTGAGTTGAATTATTGTGAACCTCCACCCCGACCCCTCGCACATCTGGAAACCAGAAGGGCTGTGTGGGAGCAGAGTGAGTAAAGAAAAACAGTGTGCTTTTCCTAATAAACTAGTTGCAGTAGAAACCGTGGTTCATGGGATGTAGGCCATCTTCCACGACAATAGATAAGCCTTAAAACTGAGAATCTAAAGCAGTGTTTTTCAACCTTTTGAAATCTCATGGCACACTTGAAACTATAATGAAACTTCTGTGGCCCACTTAAATTGATCAAAAAAAAAAAAAAAAGTAAAAACCAAGAACATACTTACTGTGGTTTGAAGTTCTTTGGAAAATAATTTAATTAATGGATCTTTAAAATTTCCAAGGCACAACTAAGATCCTTCCACAGCAGGAAAATCCTCTCACAGCACACCAATTGAAAATCACTGGTGTAGAGGATTTGGTCACATTGGAAGGGACATTTGGGGACTTTGATTCCCTGAGGACTGAATCGGCATCTACTTGTGGGAGGCATTTTGCTGGATGTTATAAGGGAGGTACTTCTATCCTGTTTGAGAAAAGCACTTTCATCCGAGTCCTTTTAGATGATCCAGACCAGACACACATTAAAATGAGACAGCAGTCCCAGCTTCTCGGGAGGCTGAGGCAAGAGAATCGCTTAAGCCCAAGAGTTGGAGGTTGCTGTGAGCTGTGATGCTACGGTACTCTACTGAGAGCGACATAGTGAGACTCTGTCTTAAAAAGAGAGAGAGAGAGATGAGGTCTTACTCTCCAACTCTCGGTTAGCTGCATACTGATTTCTTGAAACCGCTTGCTTTGGCCGCAGAGTTAATAGTTATAAATTAGCCTGATCAAGCCACACTGGACGTCATAACCCACAGATCACAGCCTCCCAGTGTTTAGCCAATCGCTGACCAGTGTTATTTCTGTAAACCAATGAGAATTCTTGATGGACAAGTTTGTATCCGCCCCTCTTTTACCTCTAAAATGGTTACTTGTGTCTGGGTCTCCCAGGCAGCTGTCCTCACTTTGGCTCAAGTAAGCTCTTTAAATTACATTTTGTCCCTCAGCCTCTTCTTTTTGGGTCCATATGTTGGGAAGCTCAGATACACATATTTTTTATTTTAATGCTGGGAAGTGCTGCCCTCTCCAGAAGGGGATCCCCTGGTGCCTGGCAGTGGGGATCAGCGTTGAGAGGTGCCTGTTTGCAGCTAGGGTTCTCAGAGGATGAGGCCCGTGGCAGGAAATGGCGTGGGTGAGGGCAGAGAGATTTCAGGGTGGGACGAATGAAAGAAATGGCTGGAGAAGTCCGTGGAAGTCAGTTTTTAGTCGTTACATTCAATCTTTTTAATCGTCACTAGCTGACATTAAGAACAATCTAGGTGGATTGCTTGAGCTCAGGAGTTTGAGAGCAACCTAAGCAAAAGGAAGACCCTGTTTCTACTAAAAAATAAAAAAATAAAATATTTGGGTGTGGTGGTTTACACCTGTAATCCCAGCATTATGGGAGGCCAAGGCCGGTGGATCCCTGGAGCTCAAGACTTGTTGACCAGCCTGAACAAGAGCAAGACCCTTTCTCTACTAAAAATAGAAAAAACTAGTCTCCATGCTGGCAGGTGCCTGTAGTCCCAGCTACTTGGGAGGCTGAAACAGGAGGATCTCTTGAGTCCAAAAGTTTGGAAGCTGCTGTGAGCTATGATGATGCCGAGGCACTCTAGCCAAGGAGACAGAGTCAGACTCTGTTTCAAAAAAAGGAAAGAAAAGAAAAGGAAAGGAAAAAAACAACAATCCAGATGTATTACAAAATCGTACTATTTCAAAACCCACCAGATAGCTTAAGATACAAAGAAACTGAAAGGAATCAAATTTTAGAGACTCCCAAGAAGTCCCTAAGAGAAGAAACCCAAGTGTTCCCTCCTGCTTCCCTGGGGGAATTAGGAATAAGGAGCAGATACACAGAACTCATCTGACTTGTAACCAACTTTTAATAGCCCCCTGTGGGCTGGGGTGATGGATTAGAACTCCAGGGAAGCTCCTCCCAAGAAGAGTCTACACACCCACTTGCCCTCTCTCTCCCATAGCTACTGAGCCAAAGGCTGTATACACAGGACTGTTCAGAATGAAGACCAACAGATCCAGGGGAAATTGTCCATTTTTATGCTTCAGGTCAGCAGAGGATGAACAACCCTGTACAAGTACAATAAGGATACGGTCTAATGCTAAAAAAGTAAGTGGGGAAGCCCAGCAAGGTCTGTCTAGACCCTTGTAGGCCTTCTGAGCAGCGTCCTTCCTTCTGGGTGTGGGGCAGGGCCACTCTAGAATGGGATCATACAGGTAGTAATTTTTTTATGGCCAAGTTTTTACACAGAATAGTTTGAGCTTTTACATTTGGCTTTCAAGAAAAGGGGTTCTGCGGGCCTACTAAACAACAATGACAACTGCAACAACAACAACACTCTCCGAGTGTTGTGGTGGGTGCCTGTAGTCCCAGCTATTTGGGAGGCTGGGGCAAGAGAATCACTTAAGCCCAAGAGTTTGAGGTTGTTGTGAGGTGTGACACCACGGCACTCTACCGAGGGTGACATAGTAAGACTCTTTCTCAAAAAAAAAAAAAAGAAAGAAAGAAAGAAAAGGGGTTCTGGTATCTGTGGTCTATCTTGGGGAGGAAAGATTCCAGTTTCTGTGGCTGGCCTCAAGGAAGGATGGAACTGAGAGATAGGAAGGTAGAGCTGAGAGGCCGGAGAGCAGAAGGAGAATGTCTGAGAGAAACATCTGCTTCTGAGGCCAGCATTTTGAAGTGCTGTTTCTGAGTACATGGTCGCTACCCACTGAAAGCTAGGGGCACAGCAGCAGGATGGAGATCAATCTCATGACATTCAGAAACTGAAGGTTGGGCTGTCCCAGCATCTCATGGATGCTCAGGGGCTGAGTCCTGCTAGAGAGATGAAGTCAGTGGGTCTAACAAAAGCTGCAGCAAAGTTCAGAACCATCTTAGCAATAGATTGGGTTGACTGTCACTCCTCACCTTTCACCCCCACCACCCTCCAGCAGGGGCCTGTCAAGGAATAGGACATATATATCAACTTCAGTCTCCCTTTTTTTTGTTGTTGTTTAGTACAGAATTTCTGGCATCTGAGAACACATTACAAGACACCTGAAGAAGCAGGAAAATGACTCCTAATCAAAGGGAACAAACAATCCATAGAAACTAACCCACGGATGGCGGAGGTGTTGGAAATTAGCCAACAGGGACCTTCAAATAGCTATAAACAAGCACATAAGAGGATCTGGTGGGAAAGGTACAGAGCAGTGGTTCTCAACCTTCCTAATGCCTCCTAATGCCATGACCCTTTAATACAGTTCCTTATGTTGTGCTGACCCCCAACCATAAAATTATTTTCATTGCTACTTCATAACTGTAATTTTGCTACTGTCATGAATCTTAATGTAAATATCTGATATGCAGGATATGTTTTCATTGTTATAAAGGGGTCATTACCCACAGATTGAGAACCTCTGGTATATAAGATGGCTCAACAGAATGATCTATAGTAAGGAATCTGTATCTCCAATGACCTACTTTGAGCTTATTATTTGCTAATGAATAATAAATAACTAAAATTAGTTTCATGAAGAAATCAAGACTTGGAGTATTTGAATAAACTTTCTAATGGCTCTCAGGGTTGAGACAGGATCCTGGGATTGTTTAATGCCAATTATTTTTTTGCTGTATTTTTAACTATTTTGGACATCGTAATCATATCATATACTGCTCATTTCCCCCCTTTTATTATTACTTTGAACTCAAGCAAAATTAAGAAAAAATATAAATCAGGCTTAGAAAATGAACACAATGACACTCGATGCATTTGAAGTCTACTTAGGCTACAAGAAACCTCTCCTTGGATAGATGGTGGTGGTTACACATACATCTAGGTCTATTAGGTTATTTATCTGTGCCAATTCAATGTAAATAGTGTCCATACAGGGCAGTGCCTGTGACTCAGTGAATAGGGAGCCGGCCCCATATACCAAGGGTGGCAGGTTCAAACCCAGCCCCAGCCAAACTGCAACAAAAAATAGCCGGATGTTGTGGCGGGCGCCTGTAGTCCCAGCTACTCGGGAGGCTGAGGCAAGAGAATTGCTTAAGCCCAAGAGCTGGAGGTTGCTGTGAGCTATGATGCCACCTCACTCTACCAAGGGCGACATAGTGAGACTCTGTCTCTTAAAATAAAAATAAAATAAAAATAAATAGTGTCCATACAGGAGTGGAACAGGGTTCCCTGTCATTATTCAGCCAAGAGATACCCCACAGGTATGCTGCTGAGATAGCCACCTTCTGGTGTCAGGTGGTGATATGAGGCTGGTTTTATCTCTAAACTCTGAATTTGGAGTTTACTAACCTTTGTAATATCCATTTAAATTCTTCGCAATTGTACTCAGGCATTCCATGTATCTGCAGATCTGTTCTGTCTCACATGGACTTAGTGGTAGCTCTTGTGTTCTTCTCATCCCAGGGACTGGAGCTCGATTCCACATGCAGACTGTTCATTAATCTAATTGCTTTCCCACAGATCATGTCCCTGTGTTCTTGCAGAGGCATGTGAGATTTACACACTGCGAGAGGAGTCCCTATTCCTGATGCAGAACCTGTCTCTGATTTATTGATGTCCGAGGCTCAGGTTTGCTGCCACTACTATCTCTTCATCTTTTCCCAGAAATATTGCAGATGGTGGGGATTTATAATCTGGAAAGTGTCTAACCCTTTGGTTCACACTGGCTGTTTTTGAGCATATTAAAGAATGATTTTGGGTGGCACCTGTGACTCAGTAAGTAGGGCACCGGCCCCATATACCTAGGGTAGCGGGTTCAAACCTGACCCTGGCCAAACTGCAACAAAAAAATAGCCGGGTGTTCTGGCGGGTGCCTGTAGTCCCAGCTGCTCGGGAGGCTGAGGCAAGAGAATCGCGTAGCCCAAGAGTTAGAGGTTGCTGTGAGCCGTGTGACGCCACGGCACTCTACCAAGGGTGGTAAAGTGAGACTCTGTCTCTATCCGCCTCCCCCCAAAAGAATATTTTATGGGTATTTACATGAGAAGAAGAAAATGGAAATAGTGTCTCTATGGAATATTTTCTTATAAGTTTTTATTTATTTATATGTAATTTTTGTAAGTAGCAAGAGGTGTGGGTCCAGTTTCATTCTTTTATATCTGGCTAGCCAGTTCTTCAGGCACCATTTAGGGATTCTCTTCCCCAGTGCATGGTTTTGTTTGCTTGATCGCGTGTCAAGTGGTGATTTGAGGCTGGTTTTATCTCTAGGTTCTCTGTTCCCTTCCATAGATGTATGTCTCTATTTTTATGCCAGTCCCATGTTGGTTTGATCACTGTGGACTTGTAGACTGAAGTCTGGTAACTAGATGCCTCCAGATTTGTTCTTATTTTGTAGACTTGTGTTGGCTATTAGAATTTTTTCTGGTTCCATGTGAAACGAAGAACTAATTTGTCAAGTTCTTCAAAGTGGAGCAATGGAATTTTAATGAGGATTGCATTAAATCTGTAGATTGCTTTCGGCAGCATAGACATTTAACAATGTTCATTCTTTCCAGCCATGAGCATGGTATATTCTTCCATCTGTTAACATCATTTGCTATTTCTTTTCTTAGTGATTCATAGTTCTTTCTGTAGAGATCCTTTATATCCTTTGTTAAGTAAATTCCAAGGCATTTCGTTTTCTTTGGAACTATTGTAAAGGGTATTGTGTCCTTGATTTGATTCTTGGCTTGATTGTTATTGGCATATACAAAGGATACCGATTTGTGAACTGATTTTATATCCCAAGACATTGCTATATTTCTTGATCACTTCCAGGAGTCTTGTGGTAGAGTCTTTGAGATTTTCTAAGTATAGCATCACATTGTCAGCAAAGAGTGATAGTTTGACTTCTTCTGTCCTGATTTGGATACCCTTAATAGCTGTTGTCTGGTTGTATTGGCTTGGAATTCCAGAACTACGTTTTAAAGTAGTGCGGCAGTGCACATCCTTGTCTGGTTCCAGTTCTAAGTGGAAATGTTTTTAGTTTTTCTCCATTCAGTATAATATTTGCTGTGGGTCTGTCATAGATGGCTTCTATCAGTTTAAAAAAAGTGCCATCTATTTCTATTTTCTTTTCTTTTTTAAATTTATTTTTATTTATTTTATTTTTATTATTTTTGCAGTTTTTGGCCAGGGCTGGGTTTGAACCTGCTACCTTCAGCATATGGGGCTGGCGCCCTACTCTTTTGAGCCACAGGTGCTGCCCTATTTTTACTTATTTTTTATTTTTTACTAAATCATAACTTTGTACATTGATGCATTTATGAGGTTCAGGGTACTGCTTTGATATACAATGTGAAATGCTTACATTGAACTAAGTAACACATCCATCACAATTATACTCATTTCTTAATACTTTTGAAATGTACCATTGCATCATGCACATTAGGCGAGGTCCCTCCAAATGCCCTTCCTCCTCCCATATCCCCCCTCCCCTCTCTCTCCTCTTCCCTTCTACTTTCTTGACTATAGTTATGTTTACCTGGATGAAACTGGAATATATTCTTCTTAGTAAAGTATCTCAAGAACAGGAAAAAATGTATCCAATGTACTCAATACTACTATAAAATCAATATATAATCACCTACACATTCATATGAATGGCAAAACATAACCATGCCTATTTTCTTTAGTATTCTTATTGAAAAAGGATTTTTCTGCATCTATTGAGTGGATCATATAGTCTTTGTTTTCACTGCTGTTTATGTGATGAATTACATTTATGGATTTGTGTACGTTGAACCAGCCTCACATACTTAGCCCACCTGATCATGATGCATAATGCATTATGCATTATTTTTTTGATGTATAGCTGAATTCTGTTTGCTAGAATTTTATTATTAATTATATTCATCTGTAGTTTTCTTTTTTAATTGCATCCTTTCCTCATTCTGGTTATCAGAGTGATATTAGCTTTGTAGAAGGAGTTGGGGAGGATTTCTTCCTTCTCAATATTTTGGAATAGGCTCTGCAATGTAGGTACAAGCTCTTTGAAGTTTTGGTAGAATTCTGGCATGAAACCATCTGGTCCAGGACTTTTTTTTCTTGGAAGTGTTTTTTTATTGTATTTATTATTATTTATTATTTATTTTTTTATAGAGACAGAGTCTCACTTTATCACCATTGGTAGAGTGCCATGGTGTCACACAGCTCACAGCAACCTCCAACTCCTGGGCTTAGGTGATTCTCTTGCTTCAAACTCCCCAGTAGCTGGGACTACAGGTGCCTGCCACATGCCCGGCTATTTTTTTGTTGCAATTTGGCGGGGGCTGGGTTTGAACCCACTACCCTCAGTATCTGGGGCCAGCGCCCTAACCACTGATCCATAGGTGCCTCCTGTTGGAAGCTTTTTTTATTGTTGTACTTCTGATACTTGGCATTAGTCTGTTCAAGAGATCTATTTCTTCCTGGTCAAGTCTAGGGAGGTAGTATGATTCCAGGAATTGGTCCATTTCCTCTACATTTTTAAATTTCTGAGCACAGATTTTTTTATAGTATTCAGGGATGATCTTTTGTATCTCTGTGGTATCTGTTATTTCTACTTTTTCATTTCTGATTGAGCTTATTAGACATCTTACTTTGGTGTTTCTACTGATAGTTAATCTGGCCAAAGTTGTATTGATTTTATTTATCGTTTCAAAGAACCAAGAACCAACTTTTTGTTTCTTTAATCTTCCAAAAGTTCTTTTGTTCTCAGGATTACTTTAATGGCTAGATGTGTCTGCATTAGATTCTTTTTTGTAAAGTTTCTTCATGAGACCTTCTTTTTTTCTAGTCAATGATGGCTTATCTAAGGATAAGCTTTAGCAAAATGTCTATTGAAATTCTTCTACAAATATTGATAGAAACAAAGTATATTTTGGGGTAAAGTATCCCCTTTCTGGTGATAATTATGGCATATACTAGAATTTAATCAACTAACCCACAGCAACTAATTGAGTGCAACCTGGTAGAAATATAGTTTCTAATTACAAGAATCTAATTTTATGGGTGAAAAACTTTAAAAATTTACCCAAGTATTTCTTGGTCATTGAGTACTTATGACATGGTATTAATTTCACTTTTCTTTTTTTTTTTTAATAAAAAAATTGTATTTACTTAGAAGCATTCAGAATGTCAATAAAACAGCTGCAACTTTTTTTTTGCAATTACAGAGTGGTATTCAGTTAACAGAACAACAATTATTTCGTATAAGCTGCATCAGAGACAACTGAAGATGAAAAAACTACCATCCCCATATATAACTAATTTGTGCTGTGCACCAACAAGAACCTGCTTTAAATTTCCATGCCAATTTACAACCCCCATACTGTACCAGGCAAGGTTAGTGGCTATTGAAAATACCACCAGGACAGGGCTATCTAAAGACACATTCGGTAGTGTGTCAACTATACAAAAAAAGACACTGTACAGTTTAAAAACAAATCTTACACAGCCTTACATTTCAATTTTTTTCTTTAAAAGGAGTGAGTTGTGTAAGGGGGGTTAAATGCTTTATAGACAAGAAAAAAACTGCGCTAGAACCAACTTATTCATCATCATCATCTTCTTCTTCATCTTCCTCCTCATCTTCATCCTCTTCATCTTCCTCATCTTCCTCCTCTTCCTTCTTTTTCTTGCTTTTTTCAGCCTTGACGACTCCCTTTTTCGCTGCATCAGGCTTTCCTTTAGCTCGGTATGCAGCAATATCCTTTTCGTATTTTTCCTTCAGCTTTGCAGCCTTCTTTTCATAAGGCTGCTTGTCATCCGCAGCAGTGTTATTCCACATCTCCCCCAGCTTCTTTGCAACATCACCAATGGATAGGCCGGGATGTTCTCCTTTGATTTTTGGGCGATACTCAGAACAGAACAAGAAAAAGGCCGAAGGAGGCCTCTTGGGTGCATTGGAATCCTTGAACTTCTTTTTTGTTTCCCCTTTAGGAGGGATATAGGTTTTCATTTCTCTTTCATAACGGGCCTTGTCCGCCTTTGCCATATCTTCAAATTTTCCTTTCTCTTTAGCAGACATGGTCTTCCACCTCTCTGAGCACTTCTTAGAAAACTCTGAGAAGTTGACTGAAGCGTCTGGGTGCTTCTTCTTGTGCTCCTCCCGACAAGTTTGCACAAAGAATGCATATGATGACATTTTGCCTCTCGGCTTCTTAGGATCTCCTTTGCCCATGTTTAGTTATTTTTCCTCAGCGAGGCACAGAGTTGCCCAGTGCCCGTCCGGCTCTCACTTGCCCCTGCGCTGTCTCTATGGAGCTCAATGTACTGCAATGGCTGTCTAATTTCACTTTTCTTAAATTTACAGAATCACATTTTTAAAATATAATTCAAAATACTTAATATTATTACAAATATAGTTTCTCAATCACTTCTAAGTCAAACAAAGAAAACAATATCTAGTTTTTAATTTTTAAGCAGAACTTTGTGAGTTTTCAGCAAAATCATCGTATGTAAAAATCAAGTGCTTGATTATTGAAAAAGAAATGCTAAGGATAACTTGGATAACTTCTTTAATTTAAGGTAATTGTGGAAGCCAACTTTGCTTTTGGCAATACGTCAATACTTTTTGG
Organism: Nycticebus coucang; assembly: GCF_027406575.1. Taxonomy (NCBI): domain Eukaryota; kingdom Metazoa; phylum Chordata; class Mammalia; order Primates; family Lorisidae; genus Nycticebus; species Nycticebus coucang. The sequence goes on along the minus strand of NC_069780.1, from coordinate 104,782,484 downwards.
TAGAGGTTTTATGGTGAAGTTTATTTTAATATTTGTTAGTTTAATTGATACTGTGACTGATACTACAAATTAAAACTTGATATGTTTTATGTGGTTTCTTTAGACAACTTGATTAGATGAATAAAGTTTATCATATTCTATTTGATGATTTTTATTCTTAAAAGGGGAGTTTTAAACAATGATGGTAAAATGATTGATTTAATGAAGAGATTTTTTTTTAAAAGGGGCCTTTTGTGGGGAACAGTTACACACTTCCTTGTGTTACAGAGCAAGCATCCTGTGTGTTATTTAGAGATCCTTAGTCACGGAGGGTGGTCCAGTGGTAATTTACCAGGGGGAAAAAGGGAGTGTACAAAAATTTAATTATTATTTGACCCCAAATAATTATATGCCACTGAACTAATTACGGAGCAAATTAACAATGTGCCACTTAATGGACAGTGCAGCTCCTTGCATGAGTCATTCATCTTTCATAAAGAATAAGTGATTTGTGTCAGAAAAGAGTTGCTAAGGATGTTTTTGAGGGTAACTATCGCTGTCATTGCCATGTTAAATTGCAGGCCCAACCTCTGGGAGAAAAAGAGACAGGCTTATCTTGAGCCAGGGAAACAGCAGCCCTGGCCTGATAGCTCTGAGTCCAGGCCTTGTTTGGGAGCTATGAGTCAGCTCAGGGCAGCCAGGGAGCTCTGTCCTCCTGGGTTCCTCCCAAGCCTGCCATTCAGCCTCTAATGTTCTGGTTGCGTGCTTCACGCCCATTATTTCTGTGAAGTCCATCAGGGTCGACCTTCTTTTTCTCCCAAGCATTCATCTTCATTTCCAAGTGAATGAAGGGGGATTTCAGTGGTACTTTTGTCCACAGAGCAAGGCTAATAGTTCAATCAAAAAAAAAAAAAGAAAGAAAGAAAAGAAACCAGCTGGAGAAACTGCAACAGAAAGAATGGTCCATTCCAACATAGAGGCTTTTAATGTATCCATGTAGAGTGTCCAGATGTTTGCAGTGAGTGTGTGAGTGTGCTTGTATAGCTGGCACAGTTTATTTTTATAGTGAGCATCTAAATATCCGTCAGTATAAACAGGGATCCCCCAATTAACATGTGTTATTATTGAGTGGATGTTTTTATTTTTATTCTATTGCTTTTTATAACTCCTTAAGACTTTTTGAAATCATTCCATTCCTTCTTATGACCAAACTAAAAATATTATAGACTTTTTGTTGTTTCTTTATTCAAAAGCCTATAGTTTAATAAACTGGTTGATCAAGAGTATGATAATGTTATAGTTCTCTCAACAACAGCACAAATGTGACAATAAGTGGCAATCCCCAATGTGTACACATAGCAGAGAATGTGGCTTACTGGAAAGCTATACCCCTGGTGGCAGTCTTGGGATATAAACTCAGGGCTGATCTATTACTACCATGCTTACAAAGAGTCTAAGTTGGAAATCCAGATTTTTATGTGAGTTCAATCAACTTTTAAAGGTTGGCAACTAATTTAAAAGTTTTCAAACACTGTGCAGACCAACAACCAATTTGCAAGCTGTTTCTGGGCTGTCTATCTGCACCCTCTGATTTAAACTGAGAGCTTTTAATGGCATCCTTTATTTCACTTTATTTTACTAAGAAATAACTGTCATTTTCTGTTATCTTCCCTCAATTGAAATTTCTACAAAAAACACTTTAAAATATGGTCAAATATAACTATTTTTGCAAATAATTTAATATAAATTAATATATAATATTTATAATAAATTAATTATGATGATGATTTTAATGTGTTAATGATTTGCCTCATAAGCACAATGCTGATAGAACTTGTCACTTCTAAATACAAATTTTGTGTTTTTTCAAGCACCCTGCTCTATAGACTGAATTGTGTTCCTTCAAATTTGTATGTTGAACCCTTAACTCTCAATTTGGAGACTGAACCTTCAAAGAAGTAATTATGATTAAAGGAAATCAAAGGGTGGGGCTCTAATCCCAATAGAACTGGTGTCCTAATAAGAAACAGGGGACATACTGAGGGTGTGTGTGCAACCACAGAGAAGGCCTTAGGAGCCATTAACCTTACCGACAACTTGGTCTTGGACTTTCAACCTCCATAATTGTGAGGAAATAAATTTTTTTATTTAAACTCCCCACCCCCCCAAAAAAGAGCAAACCACCACAACCTCCTTCATTCAAATGACCAGATACTGATTGCTGCATATTTTCTGCAAAGAAGTGACATTCCAACCAGTCTGTGATGTAAAGAAGCTGACAAGGCGTCTGATCTGTGTTGCACATGATAGGGATGGAAAAATATTTGTTGGATGAGTGAATGGAGTTAAATACTGTAATGTTTGGAAATGTCGGTATAATTAAAGTGCTTCCTCTTTATTTTTTAATGACAAATGCTGAGTGGGTATGGCTATAAATGTTAAAATCTTCAAAAGACATAAGGAAACTGCAGTAATTTTCTAAAAAAAAAAAATAATTTGCCAACATGAGCCCTTATTTTTCCTACTTAAAATGTGAGAAGAGTTCCTATTTAGACTTAGCACTATATTTAATTTCAGCCCAAGCTATACTTTTTCCATTCCTGTTTTCTAATTACATATTTTGACTCAGTTGCAACATGCCATTTAAAAAGGCTAAGGCCAAACCTAGGACACTGCATTATATGAATAAAAATATAATTAAACATAAACATCTAAAAAGTCTCATTAATATGACTATACAGTATTAAAAGTAACCAAAGTATTTCTTCTTATAAATTATATGGAAAAGTAAATAGCTAACACATGCCAAAATATGAAATGCAGAAACCAAAACAAAATAACATGTGTTATTGAATCACAAGAAAATGTTGTTTTTTTAATGAGAAATTAAATTTTAATAATGGCCATCTTCCAATTTTTTTCAGAATGAGGAAACTGAGTAATGTACATGTAAAAAATTCTCTCATTTGAAAAAATTTTAAAGTATGAACTTGGATTAAGGGATTATATTACTAGCTAATGTGAGAAAAAAATAAGGATTAAGAAATTAAAATATGTCTTTAAAATAGTACTCTTAAGAAGAAATGAAATATCTGCAAGTATAAAAGTAATTGGTTATTTAGAAGAGCAAAAATGCATTTGTTGCTTAGTTAAAATTCCTATAAAATTACATTTTATAATAATGAAAAGAGACATTTATTCCCATGATATTCAAATATAGGCTATGCTTACTTTATGTGTATAAATGACAGAGAAACTGGAAAGAGCTGGGGGCGGGGGGGAAGAGGAAAACGCCTCAATTTATACCAGATGTTTAAAATGCACCTTGGGATACATTCATTATGGACACACACAACTGACCCTTCACAGTCTGCTCTCTCACTGGCTTTCCTTACCTGCTCGTTGGTTTACACCTGCATGTTGGGGGCACACCTGGTTGAAATGTGAGCGACTCCCAGCACCAGCTTGTTAAATCTTTTCCTATAACTTTTCCTCTTTAAAATGTAGCAAAATAAATTCAGAAACAAAGAAACACACCTACGCAAACAAGTAGATCCCTGAAAAGCATAAGCAGCCACTGGACCCAACCAAAACGCACAGGTGGAAGGAGAGTTTAAAAGGCCACAGAACACTATGAATGTTTTTCATAGCGTCACAATTACAGAAACACCTGGTTCCTCAAACTGGCTGATCTACTGGGAAAATTTTCCACAGTGTTCAAGAAGCCTCCAAGTAGCTTTAATATACTGAATTGGGGCTCCGTGGTGACACAGACTTAAAAATATCTTAGATCCCAGACCAAAGAGCTTTTTGGTAACTGTTGTTCTGTTCACTGAGTAAGTATTTACCATGCTTTTTTTTTTTTTTTTTGAGACAGAGCCTCAAGCTGTTGCCCAACTCCTGGACTCAAGCGATTCTCCTACCTCCACCTCTCAAGTAGCTGGGACTACAGGCACCTGCCACAATGCCTGGCTATTTTTTGGTTGCAGCCATCATTGTTGTTTGGCGGGCCCCAGCTGGATTCAAACTCACCAGCTCAGGTGTGTGTGGCTGGCGCCTTAGCCATTTGAGCCACAGGCGCCGAGCCTACCATGCATTTTTATGGCACCTATTATAAATAGTTGCAAAACTCAAAACATTATGAGAATCTCCTGATTTGGAGAACATAGTGAAATTCAAATAAACAAGTTAGTATTTGATGTAAAGATTGAAGAAATCATTAGACAAAATAATAAGCCAAATTGCTCTCTGGGTAGGGGGTTGTTATTTCTCCGTGTTTAATTATATCTTCCATAACGATAATCACTAAAGATATTGTATCTTTCTGTTTACTGTTAATGCTACATGCAGTGCTCAATGTGATAGCTGAACTAGAAGAAATTTTTTGACACCTAAACAAGGTCTCCACATGTAGGACACATGAATAATATAGGTAATTGATATTTTAAAAGCACAACTCTTACTTTCATACTCTGCATCAGTTGAGGTGAGATATCATGTAATCCTAGCAGGTACAGAAAAGTCATTTAAATATTGTTCTTTCTAACTAAAGCCTTCCACCATATGGCTGCAGTATTCAGTTTTGAGTATCGCGACTTCTCAGACAGACCTCCAGATACTTGTGCAGATGTAAAGACAAAGCCACAAGTCCAACTGTCAATGCAGAAATAAATAATTCTGGACTTATCTCTGCCATTCTCCACTTGGTTGATATGGAAAATGGGAGTAGAGTAGGTATCTTCTCATTGCTACTTTATAGAAATGAAAGAGTAACAGAGCTGGGCAGGATGGCTCATACTTGTAAACCCAGCACTCTGGGAGCTCAGGAGTTTGAGATCAGCCTGAGCAAGAGCAAGGCCCCATCTCTAAAAAAATTAGCCATGCATTGTATGGGCACCTGTAGTCCCAGACACTTTGGAGGCTGAGGCAAGAGGAAAGCTGGAGCCCAAGAGTTGGAGGTTGCTGTGAGATATGACACCATGGCACTCTACCTAGGGTGACAGAATGAGACTCTGTCTCCAAGAAAAAGAAAAGAGTAGCAAGTACTTACAAGAGTGAAATGGCCTCACATATAACAGATTATCTATCTGGGGTGGGGTGGGGTATTTCTCCTCACAGTTGTCAAAGTGGTTGGATTGTGTCTGGCAGGTTTGATATCACATCAGAAGAGTGATGGATTAGAGACCCAGATCCACTAGGATCTTAAAAGTCATTGTACATATCGTAAGTTCTTCAGCTGTTACTCTGATTGAGATGGGGAGATATTGCAGATATGTGGCAACAGAGTGACACTATAGATTTCAGGCTTTATGGTTACTAGTTATAATTACTGTACCAATACCTGCAAGAGCACAGGCAGGGAGGCCAGAGATCCAGGAGGGATCAACAGTGGTTGGGATAAGCAGGGATAAGTGATAGCAGAGGATGTGGTAAGAAGTGGTCAAATCCACTGTATTTTGGAGGAATGTCAGATTTGGAATAATAGTTCAGATTTCAAATCACAGAGAAAAAAAGCAGTTAGGGATGAATCCAAGTTTTGTAGCCTGAAAAACTGAAAGGATAAAATTGATTTTAACTGATATGAGTCCACGCTATGACATGTAATACTTGGAAATACTATTTTTATTAATTGTGTATCATTGTGTCTTTATTTAACAATGGCTCAACTATGAAGCTTTAGGATTATTTCTATTTCTCCACTATTAAAAATGAATCTATAGTTAATATCCTTGGATACAAACACTTGAGCAGGTATCTGTTATTTCTGTATGATACATTTCTTACAAGAAATGTATTGAGAAAACATAAATTGAAACATGGCTTAAACATGGAATAAATTAAGAGACAGAGGTATTTCCCTCTTGGGACTTGAGTATCGTCCAAAACCATATAGTTGGTACCATCAGAATTAAAAAAATCCATGGATTTTAACACTCTTGATACATTCTGTCAAACTGTTTTTCAGAAATTTTGTAAATACAATCAGTATGTTTAAGTAAAAATGTAGAGCATTTTTAATCTAACCTTTTATGGTAAAGATAAGTATAAATACATTTCATTTTTTGAGCAAATAATATGTGTATGATGCTAAGCATTATATATACATCATATTTCACCCTCATGGTAGCATATGGTATAAATATTTCTTTTTGGTTGTTGTTGCTTACTTTTTTATTTATTTATTTATTTATTTATTAAACCATAGCTGTGTACATTAGTATGATCATGGGGCACCATACACTTGGTTCATAGACCGTTTGACACATTTACATCACACTAGTTAACATAGCTTTCCTGGCATTTTCTTAATAATTTTGCTTTACATTCCACATTTACTAGGATTCACATATTCCCTTGTAAGATGCACCACAGGTGTAATCCCATTAATCCCCCTCCCTCCATCTACCTCCCCACTCCCTTCCCTCCCTTGCCCCCTTCTCCCTATTCTTAGGTTGTAACTGGGTTATAGCTTTCATGTGAAGGTCCTACATTAGTTTCATAATAAGGGTACTTTTTCTTCTATTCTTGAGACACTTTACTAAGAAGAATATGTTCCAGCTCCATCCATGTAAACATGAAAGAGGTAAAGTCTCCATCTTTTTTTAAGGCTGCATAATATTCCATGGTGTACATATACCACAATTTATTAATCCATTCGTGGATCGATGGGCACTTGGGCTTTTTCCATGACTTAGCAATTATGAATAGGGCTGCAATAAATATTCTGATACAAATGTCTTTGTTATGATGTGATTTTTGGTCTTCTGGGTATATGCCCAGTAGAGGGATTACAGGATTGAATGGCAGATCTACTTTTAGATCTCTGAGTGTTCTCCATATCTCTTTCCAAAAGGAATGTATTCATTTGCATTCCCACCAGCAGTGCAAAAGTGTTCCCTTTTCTCCACATCCACGCCAACATCTCTGGTCTTGGGATTTTGTGATGTAGGCTAGTCTCACTGGAGTTAGATGGTATCTCAAGGTAGTTTTGATTTGCATTTCTCTGATGATTAAAGATGATGAGCATTTTTTCATATGTCTGAAGGCCATGGGCCTGTCTTCTTCAGAGAAGTTTCTCTCCAAGTCCTTTGCCCAGCCTACGATGGGATCCCTTGTTCTTTTCTTGCTAATGCGTTTGAGTTCTCTGTGGATTCTGGTTATTAAACCTTTGTCGGAGACATAACCTGAAATATCTTTTCCCATTCTGAGGGCTGTTTGCTTGCTTTACTTACTGTGTTCTTGGCTGTGCAGAAGCTTTTTAATTTGATCAAGTCCTAATAGTGTATTTTTGAAGCAGCTTCAATTGCCCGGGGGGGTCCTTCTCATGAAAAACTTGCCCAACCCAATTACTTCAAGGGTTTTCCCTGCACTCTCTTCTAGTATTTTTATAGTTTCATGTCTTAGGTTTAAATCTTTAATCCAGTGAGAGTCTATCTTGGTTAATGGTGAGAGGTGGGTCCAGTTTCAGTCTTCTACAGGTTGCCAGCCAGTTCACCCAGCACCATTTGTTAAATAGGGAATAATTTCCCCATTGAATGTTTTTAATTGGCTTGTCAAAGATTAAATAACAGTAAGTAGCTGGATTCATCTCTTCGTTCTCTCTTCTGTTCCAGACATCTACTTCTCTGTTTTTGTGCCGGTACCATGCTGTTTTGATCACTATTGATTTGTAGTATAGTCTGAGGTCTGGTAGCGTGCTTCCTCCTGCTTTGTTTTTATTTTGAGTAATGTCTTGGCTATTCAAGGTTTTTTCTGATTCCATATAAAATGAAGTATTGTTTTATCAAGATCTTTAAAGTATGACAGTGGAGCTTTAATGGGGATTGCGTTGAAATTATACATTGCTTTGGGTAGTATGGACATTTTAACAATGTTGATTCTTCCCAACCATGAGCATGGTATATTTTTCCATTTGTTAACATTCTCAGCTATCTCTTTTCTTAGAGTTTCATACTTCTCTTTATAGAGATCTTTCATGTCCTTTGTTAGATAAACTCCCAAATATTTCATCTTCTTTGGCACTACTGTGAATGGGATAGAGTCCTTAATTGTTTTTTCAACTTGACTATTGTTGGTATATATAAAGGCTACCGATTTATGAATGTTGATTTTGTAACCTGAGATGCTGCTGTATTCCTTGATCACTTCTAAGAGTTTTGTAGTAGAGTCCCTAGTATTTTACAGATACACAATCATATCATCTGCGAAGAGCGAAAGTTTGATCTCTTCTGACCCTACGTAGATACCCTTGATAGCCTTTTCTTCCCTAATTGCAGTGGCTAAAACTTCCATTACAATGTTAAAGAGCAATGGAGACAATGGGCAGCCTTGTCTGGTTTCAGATCTGAGTGGAAATGATTCCAATTTAACTCCATTCAATATGATATTGGCTGTGGGTTTGCTGTAGATGGCCTCTACCAGTTTAAGAAATGTCCCTTCTATACCAATTTTCTTAAGTGTTCTGATCATGAAAGGATGTTGGATGTTATCAAAAGCTTTTTCTGCATTGATTGAGAGAATCATATGGTCTTTGTTTTTTAATTTGTTTATGTTCTGAATTACATTTATAGATTTACGTATTTTGAACCAGCCTTGAGACCCTGGGATAAAACCGACTTGGTCATGATGTATGATTTGTTTGATATGTTGCTGGATTCTGTTTGTTAGAATCTTGTTGAATATTTTTGCATCTATATTCATTAGTGATATTGGTCTATAATTTTCTTTTCTTGTTGGGTCTTTTCCTAAGGAAAAAGGGATCAGGGTGATGTTTGCTTCATAGAACGTGTTGGGTAGTCTTCCTTCTTGTTCTATCTTTTGAAACAGGTTGAGTAATATAGGTACTAATTCCTCTTAAAGGTTTGGTAGAATTCTGATGTAAAACCATCTGGTCCCGGGCTTTTCTTTTTGGGGAGATTTTGTATGGTTGATGTTATTTCTGAACTTGATATGGGTCTGTTCAACATTTCCACTTGATTTTGGTTAAGTCTTGGAAGGCGACGTGTTTCAAGTAACGGTTAATTTCCTTTAGATTTTCGTATTTCTGAGAATAAAGTTTCTTGTAATATTCATTAAGGATTTTTTGGATTTCTGAGGAGTCTGTTGTTATTTTGTCTTTGTTATTTCTGGTTTATAAGATTAGAGATTTTACTCTTTTTTTCCTGATTAGGTTGGCCAAAGGTTTATCTATTTTGTTGACCTTTTCAAAAAACCAGCTTTTTGATTTATTGATCTGTTGTATTATTCTTTTGTTTTCAATTTCATTTAGTTCTGCTCTGATTTTGGTTATTTCTTTTCTTCTACTCAATTTGGGGTTGGAGTGTTCTTCCATTTCCAGTCTCTTGAGATGTCCCATTAAGTTGCTTATTTCCTCTCTTTCCGTTCTCCTGAGGAAGGCTTGCAGTGCTATAAATTTCTCTCTTAGAACTGCCTTTGCGGTGTCCCAGAGGTTCTGAAGTTCATGTCTTCATTGTCATTTTGTTCCAGAAATTTGGCAATTTCCTTCTTGATCTCATCTCTCACCCAGCTATCATTCAGCATAAGGTTATTTAACTTCCATGTTTTTGTATGAGTAGGCAGATTCCTGTTGTTACTCATGTCAAGTTTTATTCCATGATGGTCCAAGAAGATGCATGGAATAATTTCTATTCCTTTAAATTTACTGAGGTTAGACTTGTGACCTTAGATGTGATCGATTTTGTAGTAAGTTCCGTGGGCTGATGAGAAGTATGTGTATTCAGTTTTGTTGGGATGAAATGTTCTGTAGATGTCTGCTAAATCTAAATGCTGGATGGTTAGATTTAAATCTAGAATTTTTTTACTCAGCTTTTTGTTGGAGGATCGATCCATCACTGCCAAAGGAGTGTTAAAATCTCTGACTATTATAGAGTTGGAGGAAATCAAGTTGCTCATGTCTGTTGGAGTTTCTCTTATAAATTGAGGTGCATTCTGATTAGGTGCATAGATATTAATAATTGAAATCTCATCATATTGAGTCTTACCCTTAAGAAATATGAAGGGACCATTTTTGTCCTTCCTTACTTTTGTTGGTTTAAAGCCTATTGTATCCGCAAATAAAATGTCAACACCTGCTTTTTTCTGGTTACCATTTGCCTGAAATATGGATGACCATCCTTTCACCCTGAGTCTGTATTTGTCTTTTATGTTGAGATGTGACTCTTGTATGCAACAAATGTGTGGCCCGAGTTTTTGTATCCAGTCAGCTAACCTATGTCTCTTTAGAGGGCAGTTTAAGCCATTCACATTAATGGAGAGTATTGATAAGTTTGGTAAAATTTTGGGTATCAAGTTTTTCGAAAGTCCAGTGGGCATTTTTAATCCTTTTGCAATTGTGGAAGTTGGAGTTTGATCAGAAGTTTCTGAGTGAATTTACTTTTGTAGTAGAGGATTGGGTTGGTTATTATGGAGGATAGGTCTGAGAATATCCTGAAGAGCTGGTTTGGTTATGGCAAATTTCTTTAGCATATGAATGTCATTAAAGTATTTAATTTCTCCATCATAAATGAAACTCAGTTTAGCTGGGTACAAGATCTGGGGTTGAAAGTTATTTTGCTTGAGGAGATTAAACGTTGATGACTACCCTCTTCTGGATTGAAACATTTCAGCAGAGAGATCTGCAGTCATTCTAATGTTCTTCCCTTTGAAGGTAATATTTTTCTTTTGCCTGGCCACTTTGAGAATTTTCTTCTTTATATTAACTTTAGTGAAGTTAATTATGATATGCCTGGGGGATGTCTTATAGGGGTTGAGTCGTGCTGGGGTTCTGAAGCTATCTGCTATGTGAATTGCAGGTTCTCTAGGCATGTCTAGAAAATTCTCTTTCATAATTTCATGCAGAAGGGCCTCTGCGCCCAGTGAGGCCACTTCATCTGTTTCAGGAATTCCTATAGTCAGATATTTGCCTTCTTCGAGTTATCCCAGAGCTCTCTGAGAGAGTTATCCATTTTTGCTCTCCATTTCTCTTCCTCTTGGAGAGTTTGGGAGCGTTCAAAGGCTTTATCTTCGATGTCAGAGATCCTTTCTTCTGCTTGGTCCATTCTGTTGCTAAGAGATTCTACTGTATTTTTTATCTTTGTGGGCTGCAAATTCTTGCTTCAGTGTGTCTAAGTCTTTGGTGGTTTTGTCTTTAAATTTGTTAAATTCTTTTTTTCTTATTAAATCATAACTGTATACATTGATATGATCATGGGGCATCATACACTCGCTTCATAAACCATTTGACACATTTTTAACACAGTGATTAACATAGCCTTTCCAGCGTTATCTCAGTTACTGTGCCAAAACCTTTACATTCTACATCTACCAAGTTTCGCAAATACCCCTGTAATATGCACCACAGATGTGATCCCACCGATTCCCCTCCCTCTACCAACCCACCTCTTTCCCACTTCCCCCTATTGTTAAGTTGTAACTGGGTTATAGCTTTCATGTGAGAGCCCCAAATTAGTTTCATAGTAGGGCTGAGTACATTGGGTACTTTTTCTTCCATTCTTGAGATACTTTACTAAGAAGAATATGTTCCAGTTCCATCCATGTAAACATGAAAGAGGTAAAGTCTCCATCTTTCTTTAAGGCTGCATAGTATTCCATGGTATACATATACCACAACTTATTAATCCATTCGTGGATCGATGAGCACTTGGGCTTTTTCCATGACTTAGCTATTATGAATTGGGCTGCAATAAACATTCTGGTACAAATATCTTTGTTATGTTGTGATTTTTGGTCTTCTGGGTATATGCCCAGCAGAGGAATTACAGGATTGAATGGCAGATCTATTTTGAGATCTCTGAGTGTTCTCCATATCTCTTTCCAAAAGGAATGTATTAATTTGCATTCCCACCAGCAGTGCAGAAGTGTTTCCTTTTCTCCGCATCCACGCCAACATCTCTGGTCTTGAGATTTTGTGATGTAGGCTAGTCTCACTGGAGTTAGATGATATCTCAAAGTAGTTTTGATTTGCATTTCTCTGATGATTAAAGATGATGAGCATTTTTTCATATGTCTGAAGGCCTTGTGCCTGTCTTCTTCAGAGAAGTTTCTCTTCAAATCCCTTGCCCAGCCTGCGATGGGATCCCTTGTTTTTTTCTTGCTGATGCGTTTGAGTTCTCTGTGGATTCTGGTTATTAAACCTTTGTCAGAGATATACCCTGCAAATATCTTCTCCCATTCTGAGGGCTGTCTGCTTGCTCTGCTTACTGTGTTCTTAGCTGTGCAGAAGCTTTTTAGTTTGATCAAGTCCCAGTAGTGTATTTTTTAAGCTGCTTCAATTGCTCGGGGGGTTCTCCTCGTGAAATACTCACCCAGACCAATTTCTTCAAGGGTTTTCCCTGCATTCTCCTCTAGTATTTTTATAGTTTCATGTCTTAAGTTTAAATCTTTAATCCAATGAGAGTCTATCTTAGTTAATGGTGAAAGGTGTGGGTCCAATTTCAGTCTTCTGCAGGTTGCCAGCCAGTTCACCCAGCACCATTTGTTAAATAGGGAATCTTTTCCCCACTGAATGTTTTTAATTGGCTTGTCAAAAATCAAATAGCGGTAAGTAGCTGGATTCATCTCTTGGTTCTCTATTCTGTTCCAGATATCTACTTCTCTGTTTTTGTGCCAATACCATGCTGTTTTGATCACTATCGATTTGTAGTAACGTCTGAGGTCTGGTAGTGTGATTCCTCCTGTTTTGTTTTTATTTCTGAGTAATGTCTTGGCTATTCGAGGTTTTTTCTGATTCCATATAAAACGAAGTAATGTTTTTTTCAAGATCTTGAAAATATGACAGTGGAGCTTTAATAGGGAGTGCGTTGAAATTATATATTGCTTTGGGTAGTATGGACATTTTGATAATGTTGATTCTTCCCAGCCATGAGCATGGTATGTTTTTCCATTTGTTAACATTTTCAGCTATTTCTTTTCTTAGAGTTTCGTAGTTCTCTTTATAGAGATCTTTCACGTCTTTTGTTAGGTAAATTCCCAAATATTTCATCTTCCTTGGCACTACTGTGAATGGGATAGAGTCCTTAACTGCTTTTTCAATTTGACTGTTGTTGGTGTATATAAAGGCTACCGATTTATAAATGTTGATTTTGTAACCTGAGACGCTGCTGTATTCCTTGATCACTTCTAGGAGTTTTGTAGTAGAGTCCCTAGCGTTTTCCAGATACACAATCATATCATCTGCGAAGAGCGAGAGTTTGATCTCTTCTGAGCCTATATGGATACCCTTGATCGCCTTTTCTTCCCTAATTGCGGTGGCTAAAACTTCCATTACAATGTTGAAAAGCAATGGAGACAATGGGCAGCCTTGTCTGGTTCCTGATCTGAGTGGAAATGATTCCAATTTAACTCCATTCAATATGATATTGGCTGTGGGATGATATTGCGTAGATGGCCTCTATCAGTTTAAGAAAAGTCCCTTCTAGACCAATTTTCATGAGTGTTCTGATCATGAAGGGATGCTGGATATTATAAAAAGCTTTTTATGCATCAATTGAGAGAATCATATGGTCTTTGTTTTTTAATTCGTTTATGTGCTGAATTACATTTATAGATTTACGTATATTGAACCAGCCTTGAGACCCTGGGATAAAACCAACTTGGTCATGATGTATAATTTGTTTGATGTGTTGCTGGATTCTGTTTGTTAGGATCTTGTTGAATATTTTTGCATCTATATTCATTAGTGATATCGGTCTATAATTTTCTTTTCTTGTTGGGTCTTTTCCTGGTTTGGGGATCAGGGTGATGTTTGCTTCATAGAACGTGTTGCGTAGTCTTCCTTCTTTTTCTACATTTTGGAACAGGTTGAGTAATATAGGTACTAATTCCTCTTTAAAGGTTTGGTACAATTCTGACGTGAAACCATCTGGTCCTGGGCTTTTCTTTTTAGGGAGGTTTTGTATAGTTGATGCTATTTCTGAACTTGATATGGATCTGTTCAACATTTCCACTGATTCTGGTTAAGTCTTGGAAGGTGGCATGCTTCCAAGTATCGGTCTATTTCCTTCAGATTTTCATATTTCTCAAAATAAGGTTTCTTGTAATATTCATTAAGGATTTTTTGGATTTCTGATGAGTCTGTGGTTATTTCGTCTTTGTTGTTTCTGATTGATGATATTAGAGATTTTACTCTTTTTTTCCTGATTAGGTTGGCCAGAGGTTTATCTATTTTATTGACCTTTTCAAAAAACCAGCTTTTTGATTTATTGATCTGTTGTATTATTCTTTTGTTTTCAATTTCATTTAATTCTGCTCTAATTTTGGTTATTTCTTTTCTTCTACTGGTTTTGGGGTTGGAATGTTCTTCCTTTTCCAGTTGCTTGAGATGTCCCATTAAGTTGTTAACTTCCTCTCTTTCCGTTCTCTTGAGGAAGGCTTGCAGTGCTATAAATTTCCCTCTTACAACTGCCTTTGCGGTGTCCCAGAGGTTCTGATAGTTTGTGTCTTCATTGTCATTGTGTTCCAAAAAATTGGCGATTTCTTTCTTAATCTCATCTCTGACCCAGCTATCACTCAGCATAAGGTTATTTAACTTCCATGTTTTTGTACGGGTATGTAGATTCCTGTTGTTACTCAATTCAAGTTTTATTCCACGATGGTCCGAGAAGATGCATGGAATAATTTCTATTCCTTTAAATTTACTGAGGTTAGACTCGTGACCTAAAATGTGGTCAATTTTGGAGTAAGTTCCGTGGGCTGATGAGAAGTATGTGTATTCAGTTTTGTTGGGATGAAATGTTCTGTAGATGTCTGCTAAATCTAAATATTGGATGGTTAGGTTTAAATGTAAGATTGCTCAGCTTCTTTCTGGAGGATCGATCCAACACTGCCAAGGGAGTGTTGAAATCTCCGACGATTATGGAGCTGGAGGAAATCACGTTACTCATGTCTGTTAGAGTTTCTCTTATAAATTGAGGTGCATTCTGGTTGGGTGCATAGATATTAATAATTGAGATCTCATCATATTGAGTATTACCCTTAACAAATATGAAGTGAACATTCTTGTCCTTCCTTACTTTTGATGGTTTAAAGCCTACTGTATCTGCAAATAAAATTGCAACACCTGCTTTTTTCTGATTACCATTTGCCTGAAATATGGATGACCATCTTTTCACCCTGAGTCTGTATTTGTCTTTTAAGTTGAGATGTGACTCTTGTATGCAACAAATATCTGGCTTGAGTTTTTGTATCCAGTCAGCTAACCTATGCCTCTTTAGAGGACAGTTTAAGCCATTCACATTGATGGAGAGTATTGATAAGTCTGGTGGAATTTTGGGTATCGACTTTTTCAAAGGTCCAGTGGACATTTTTAATCCTTTCGCCAGTGTGGAAGTTGGAGTATGATCCGAAGTTTCTGAGTGAGTTTACTTTTGTGGTATAGGATTGGGTTTGTCATTGTGGAGGATCGGTCTGAGGATATCCTGAAGAGCTGGTTTACTTATGGCAAATTTTTTCAACATATGAAAGTCATTGAAGTATTTAATTTCTCCATCATAGATGAAACTCAGTTTAGCTGGGTACAATATCCTGGGTTGAAAGTTACTTTGCTTTAGGAGATTAAGAGTTGATGACCAGCCTCTTCTGGCTTGAAA
This sequence comes from Nycticebus coucang, assembly GCF_027406575.1. Classification (NCBI taxonomy): domain Eukaryota; kingdom Metazoa; phylum Chordata; class Mammalia; order Primates; family Lorisidae; genus Nycticebus; species Nycticebus coucang. The sequence goes on along the minus strand of NC_069780.1, from coordinate 104,766,900 downwards.
AGTTTCAGCAGAGAGATCTGCAGTTATTCTAATATTCTTACCTTTGTACGTTATAGTTTTCTTTCGCCGGACTGCTTTGAGAATATTCTCTTTCATGTTAACTTTAGTGAAGCTAATTATGATATGTCTGGGGGATGACTTATTGGGGTTGAATCGTGCTGGGGTTCTGAAGCTGTCTGCTATCTTAATTTCAGATTCTCTAGGCATGTCTGGAAAATTTTCTTTCATAATTTCATGCAGAAGAGCCTCTTTGCCCTTGGAGGCCACTTCATCGTTCTCAGAAATCCTTATAATTTTTATTTTGCTTTTTTTCGAATTATCTGAGAGCTCTCTGAGTGAGTGATCCGTTTTTGCTCTCCATTTCTCTTCCTCTTTGAGAGATTGGGAGCGTTCGAAGACTGTATCTTCAATGTCAGAAATCCTTTCTTCTGCTTGCTCCATTCTGTTGCTGAGGGATTCTACTGTATTTTTCATATCTTTGAGGGCTGTAAATTCTTGCTTCAGTATGTCTAAGTCTTTGGTGGTTTTGTCTTTAAATTCGTTAAATTCTTGAGACAATTTTTGAATTTCTCCTCGAATTCCTAATTCCATTTTATTAATCTTGTCTGCAATCCAAATTCTGAATTCGATTTGTGACATCTCAGCCAGTTGTTTATGAATGGGATCTTCAATCACATCTGCCGTATCTTTTCTTGGGGGGGGTTGATCTATTCTGGTTATTCATGTTACCAGAGTTTTTCCGCTGATTCCACCCCATGGTTATTTTACTCCCTTTGGTTTTTTCCCTGGGGCTTTATTGAGGGGCCGTATAGTGTTGTGGCCTGAGAAACTGGGGCCCTGTATGGTGTGGTGGGGCAAAGTGGTTGTGTCTTGTTTTCAGCTGGTTTCTGTTTGATCCTATTGCAGCTTCTACTCTGGCTTGAAGTCTCAGCTGTGTGGAAAAATCAGCAATTAACTCACCCCGCCCACCCACCTCTGGCCCCAGTTGGAAAAGGAGAATCAAACCTTCCTACAACCGCACACCCAGGGCACTGCCTGAAAAGTCCTTAGTCTATTAGCCCAGTTCAAAAGGTCCAAATCAACTGTCTCAATCAGCACCTGTCTCAGGTGGGAGAGTTCAAGAGGTCTCTGGGAACTGGATCACAGGGGCCTGGTGACTCCTCTGACACGGCTCACCCCAGTGCAGCGTGGAGTCAGGAGGAGCCACCCAGCAAACAGAGCAGTCTGGGAAGGTTGACGTCTCCTTCCCCACTTTGCCCCTCTGTCGGACCCAGTCACTGGTATCTCTGGAGATGGCTAACCCAGTTGCCTGCAGTGAACAGACACTCCAGGAATTTGCACCTGCCTGAATCGCAAGGAAGTCTGCCAGGCCCCCGCAGACTGCCGCTATCTAGCAGGAGGAGTTGGGGCCTGACATCTTTGAGTGCTTGATGCAGGTGATGGGAAGAAGGTGTTCACTCAGGCTTAGCCCCGTCCCTGATGGGTGCTGCTAACAGAACAGAACAGAACAGACAACTTTGCGGGGTTCTGTCTCTGTTCCTGCTGGAATTGCCTACAGAAGATGGGCTGTTCTGAGTTCAAACGTCTTTGCTGCTGGAGGTTTGTGTACTCTTTGGTACTGGAGGTTTGCGTCCGATCACCTCTCTGGGTCGGCCCCGCCCTGGAAGCTTCCCGGGTTTGTAAGCAGTGTCAGGAAATCCCCCGCTCACCGGTGGCCTCCTCTGGTTGCCCAGGGAGACAGGGGGTGTGGCCTCAGAATATCCAGAAGTGAGCGTTCTTCCGTTAAAAAAAAACGGCTGTTGATCTACCTCCAGGGAACTGCTGCTCTGGTGTGGGCACTCAGCTGACCCTTTTCTCCTCTGTCTCGCACCCCAGAGTCAGCACTGAGTGTTCGCAGTTTATGCTGGGTCCACACCCCTCAAGAGATCCCCCAGGAATCTGAACTCTTGGGGGATAGGCCCCCAGACCCCGATTGGGAGTGGGGGGGAATCTCGAGTTTTATTTAGTTTTACGCCCACCTGGCCGTATTGTTGCCCGGGGAGGGCTGTTGCACCGCACCACAGGGAAGTGCCGCCAAGGCTTGATTTCCCCTCAGCAGAGTGCCCTCTCCTTGCTCACGTGTCTCAGAGTCAGCGCTGACCTGACTCAGCTCGGGCACTGTGCACTCCCCTCGAGAAATCACCCAAGGATCCGAACTCCTGGGGGATAGGCCTCCAGACCCCGAGTGAGAGTAGGTGCTCTCAGCTCTCAGCGGGGAAGCTAGAGTTTTATTCGGTTTTGTGCCCAGCCCCGTAATTTTGCCTGGGGAGGGCTGCTGCACCTAATCCGCAGGGAAGTGCCGCCGAGGTGTGACTCCCCCTCAGTAGAGTGCTTTCTCCTCGCTCGCGTGTCTCAGAGTCAGCGCTGACCAGTCGCAGCTCGGGCACTGTGTGCTCCCCTCGAGAAATCACCCAAGGATCCGAACTCCTGGGGGACAGGTCCCCAGACCCCGAGTGAGAGTGAGGGGGAAGCTAGAGTTTCATTCAGTTTTATGTCTGGCTGTATTGATGCACGGGGAGGGCTGCTGCACCGCACCACAAGGAAGTGCCGCCGAGGCATGACTCCCCCTCATCCCAGTGCCCTCTCCTCACTCGCATGTCTCAGAGTCAATGCTGACCAGTCGCAACTCGGGGACTGTCCACTCCCCTTGAGAAATCACTCAAGGATCCGAACTCCTTGGGGACAAGGCTCCAGTGGGCGGGAGGGTAGTGTTGGGGATTCAGGGTTGCCGGCAAAGGATTTTTAAAGTTTTATTCAGTTTTATGCCCGGCAGGAGAACGCCACGGCACCCCAGTAGGGGAGGTAGGTCCAGTTTTTAGAAGGTCTCTCCCGTGGAGTGTAGTGGGAGGGCCTTTAATTTCTGCCCGCTTGTTCAATTGTGGGGCTCTTGAGCCGGTCTCATGGGGGAGGGGGACTCCCGTCCGCTTGGTGGTGGATTTTGTACCTTTAGTTTGCGTCCTTGTGATCACAGCTTGCCTCAGAAGTGTTGATGTGCGTTCTTCAACCTTCTCTCTTGGTGAGGCTCAAGTCCACCAGGATACTTACTAAATTCCTGCCCCTTAACTCTCCTTCTGGACGGGAGCCTCTGTTGAAAGCTGGGTTCAGTCTGCCATCTTGTCTCCTTCCTCGTTAAATTCTTGAGACAGTTTTTGAATTTCTCCACGAATTCCTAGTTTCATTTTGTTCTCTTGTTTGCCATCCAAATTCTGAATTCAATTTCTGACATCTCAGCCAGTTGTTTGTGTATGGGATCTTCAATTATCTGCCGTATCTTTCCTTGGGGGGGTTGATCTATTCTGGTTATTCATGTTACCAGAGTTTTTCCACTGATTCCGCCCCATGATTGTTTTACTCCCTTTGATTTCTCCCCTGGTGTTTTGTCGATGATCCGTACAGTGCTGTGGCCTGAGAAACTGTGGCCCTGTTTGGTGTAGAGGGGCTAAGTGGTTCTGTCTTGTTTTCAGCTGGTTTCTATTTGACCCTAGTGAAACAGTTACTCTGGGTTGAAGTCTCAGCTGTGGAGAAATACCAGCAATTAAGTCACCCCACTCACCACAGGCAACAAAGGGAAAAGGAAAATCAAACCTTCCTACAACCACACACCCAGGGCACCACCTGGATAGTCCCCAGGTGAGTGGCTCAGTTCCAAAGGTCCAAATCAATTGTCTCAGTCAGCAGCTGCCTCGGGTGGGAGAATTCAAGAGGTGCCTGGGAACTGGATCACAGGGGTCTGGTGACTGCTCTAATATGGCTTGCTCCAGTGCTGCATGGAGTCAGAAAGAGCCACCCAGTAAATAGATCAGTCTGGGAAGATTAATGCCTCCTTCCCCACCTTGCAGCTCTGTCACATCCAGTCGCTGCCAGCCCCACAGGGCTGTGACCCAGTCAGTTGTCTGCAGTAAGCAGATACTCCAGGAGTTTGCACCTGCCTAAGTCACAGGGTAGTCTGTGTCTGCTCGTCTAGGCTGCTACTCTCTGTCTTTATCCAGCAGGGGGTAATGTGGCCTGTCAACCTCGGGCACTTGATGGAGGCTGGAGTTGTTCACTCAGTTCCAGCCCCACCCTTAGTTTATGTTACTGGGTGAACAGAACAACCCTGTGGGAGTTTGTTTCTGACCCTGCTAGATTCTTCTGCAGAGGAGAGGGTGATTTGAGTTCCCAGAACCTGTGCCTCAGACCCTGTCTTTAGTCCTGTGGGTTTGTATTCACAGCATGATCAGTTGTTGGCTATAGCCTCTTAGCCTCCTTTGTCTATAGGCTGATGATCCCCTGAGGGCCAGGTACATCTTAGGCTCAGTAAAGCGGTCCTCTGGATCAGCCCCACCTTGGGAGTTTCCCGGCTCTGTGGGTGTGTTTTCTAGTCCCCGTGTTCCACCCAGGTCAGTGCCACCTCACGCAAACCCTTTACTCACGGGGCCTGTGTTTCAGTCCCAGGTCTGTTCCATGGTGGTTGCCATCTGAGAAGATGCTTGGCCTCATCTGGTTGCCCAGGAAGATAGGAGGAGAGGCTATGCGATATCTGGGGGTGGGCCTTGTTATTGCTGAAGACGGCTGTTGCTCTGCATCTCGGGGCACTACCGCACCAGTGTAATTCCCTCTTAGCCAACCATCGTCTTCTCACTCCTTTGCTACAGAGTCAGCATTGGCCAGCTGCAGTCCAGGTCCTGTCTGCACCTCTCGAGTGTTCACTCAAGAATCTGGACTCCTGGGGGGGGCAGGTCTCCAGATCACGGAGTGAGAGTGGAGGGGAGTGTTAGGAGCTCAGAGTTGCAGGTCATAACACCAAGCTCATTGAGACCAAATGAACAAATAAACAGATACAAAGGTTACCAGGCACACGGGCCCGTAGATACAGAGACAGATGGAAACACATAGACATACAGGTAACAGCCACGACAACAGCAATATAAGAACAACTGCAGTAAAAATAGTGATAATCATAAAATAATTGAAAGAAAGGAAAAAAAGAGAGAGAAAAGTGGTGTTAGTAGGAATGTTAAATGAGAAAAAAGAAGAAATTAAAATTGGAAGACATAGAAATAAAAAATATATCTATATAAAAAGTAATAATAAAAAGTTATTGAAATCTCCTCTAAGAAAATGGTGAGGAAAAAACAGACAAAAACAAAACAAACAAAGAAAAACACGAAAACCAAAAAAACCCAACAAAACAAAACAAAAAAAAGGCACCAACTACAAAAATATTCTTGTGTGTAGAAATATACCTATATATATCTATATGTCTGCTGTAGGGATCAACTTTCGTAGGAATATATTCATACTGTAATATACTTTCTGGATACCAGGTGGTGCTGTGAGTGGTTCTGAGACTTATACCTGATTTACAGTTTATACTGTTACCATGGTAACCACCTTCTATGGCTGATCGCCATTTTGGAATTTCTGCAAAAGTTTGTTGCCTAAGAATTGTGTAACCTCGTCTGTTCTTTTCCAGACAGCACTTGTGACCGACCTTCCCACTTAGTGCAGGTGTTCACACTTCCCAAGTCTTTCCACTCTGTTCCCATGTTCTCCTGCAAACTGGCGACTGCAATCAGCTGTAGGGGGGAGTGGTGCTGAGTTCACACAGTCATTGGCGGGTTTGTGGTTTTATCTGCTGTAGCTGGCTCCTGGGGCTGAAGCCAAGTTCGCGGCCTCAGCAGCTAAAGCCAGGTCCGCAGCTTCAGTAGCTTCCCAGCTTTAGCAGCCAAAGCAGGGTCCGTGGCTTCAAGCCCTTCCCATGGTTGGAGCGTTCGGGGAACTTATTCTGGGTTTTATGGTTCAGAGTTTCCCTTTTGTACTGGCGCCCGCCAGTTTGCCGCGCAGCCTAAACTGCTAGCCCCCTCCAACGCCTGGGGGAAAGGTGCCCGCCCTTTTGGGTAGTTCAAAATGTCTGTTTCCCGGGCAGGTCCCTTCCCTTCAATTGTCCAACAGTTTGCCCAGCTCCCCATGGTTTTGAGTGGCTCTCCTTTCGGATGCCTCCCTCAGTTCAGGAATAATTATTTGTCAATTGGATTTTGTCAGCATTTACAAGCTGCTGACCTCCATAGGGGAGGGGCCTGCTGGCCAGCATGGCCAAGCAGGGAAGAATCTCTACAACAGAGTCTGTGATTTTAAATTACTCCTCATATATAGCAATCCGCCAGTTCGCTGGGCGTCTCCAGTTGTCTGTCCACTCCAATAATCCACACATAGGGAAGGTCCAGACCACCTTTCCTCTCACCTGATGGCTTGGGAGAGGTGGGCTACATGTCCATCCTGTCCACCATCATGCTCTGCCTCCTCGGTATAAATATTTCTATCTTATTTTACACCTGAGGAAACAATCTCAGAAAAAATAATCTGTCCAAAACCGTATAGTTGGTACCATCAGAATTCAAATAATTGTTTAACTTCGAAGGTTTGTACCCTTAGTTACTTTAACACATTTCTTCCTTATTTTAAACTTTTATGTACTTGTTTTCAGAGTATTTCCTATAAGATAGCACTAGTTGTCTTTTTGTCTTCAAACTCAAGTTGAAGTCTATATTTTATTTTATTTTATTTTTTTATTATTTTTTTCGTAGTGTTTTCTTTTTTTTGTTGTTAAATCATAACTGTATACATTGATATGATCATGGCGCATCATACACTCGCTTCATAAACCATTTGACAGATTTTTATCACAGTGGTTAACATAGCCTTTCCGGCGTTATCTCAGTTACTGTGCCAAAACATTTACATTCTACATTTACCAAGTTTCGCAAATACCCCTGTAATATGCACCACAGATGTGATCCCACCGATCCCCCTCCCTCTACCCACCACTCCCCCCTTTTCCACTTCCCCCTATTGTTAAGTTGTAGCTGGGTTATAGCTTTCATGTGAGAGTCCCAAATTAGTTTCATAGTAGGGCTGTGTACATTGGGTACTTTTTCTTCCATTCTTGAGATACTTTACTAAGAAGAATATGTTCCAGCTCCATCCATGTAAACATGAAAGAGGTAAAGTCTCCATCTTTCTTTAAGGCTGCATAGTATTCCATGGTATACATATACCACAACTTATTAATCCATTAGTGGATCGATGGGCACTTGGGCTTTTTCCACGACTTAGCTATTATGAATTGGGCTGCAATAAACATTCTGGTACAAATATGTTTGTTATGTTGTGATTTTTGGTCTTCTGGGTATATGCCCAGCAGAGGAATTACAGGATTGAATGGCAGATCTATTTTGAGATCTCTGAGTGTTCTCCATATCTCTTTCCAAAAGGAATGTATTAATTTGCATTCCCACCAGCAGTGCAGAAGTGTTCCCTTTTCTCCGCATCCACACCAACATCTCTGGTCCTGAGATTTTGTGATATAGGCTAGTCTCATTGGAGTTAGATGATATCTCAAAGTAGTTTTGATTTGCATTTCTCTGATGATTAAAGATGATGAGCATTTTTTGATATGTCTGAAGGCCGTGTGCCTGTCTTCTTCAGAGAAGTTTCTCTTCAAATCCCTTGCCCAGCCTGCGATGGGATCCCTTATTTTTTTCTTGCTGATGCGTTTGAGTTCTCTGTGGATTCTGGTTATTAAATCTTTGTCAGAGATATACCCTGCAAATATCTTCTCCCATTCTGAGGGCTGTCTGCTTGCTTTGCTTACTGTGTTCTTAGCTGTGCAGAAGCTTTTTAGTTTGATCAAGTCCCAGTAGTGTATTTTTGAAGCTGCTTCAATTGCCCGGGGGGTTCTCCTCATGAAATACTCACCCAGACCAATTTCTTCAAGGGTTTTCCCTGCATTCTCCTCTAGTATTTTTATAGTTTCATGTTTTAAGTTTAAATCTTTAATCCAATGAGAGTCTATCTTAGTTAATGGTGAAAGGTGTGGGTCCAATTTCAGTCTTCTGCAGGTTGCCAGCCAGTTCACCCAGCACCATTTGTTAAATAGGGAATCTTTTCCCCACTGAATGTTTTTAATTGGCTTGTCAAAAATCAAATAGCGGTAAGTAGCTGGATTCATCTCTTGGTTCTCTATTCTGTTCCAGATATCTACTTCTCTGTTTTTGTGCCAATACCATGCTGTTTTGATCACTATCGATTTGTAGTAACGTCTGAGGTCTGGTAGTGTGATTCCTCCTGTTTTGTTTTTATTTCTGAGTAATGTCTTGGCTATTCGAGGTTTTTTCTGATTCCATATAAAACGAAGTAATGTTTTTTCAAGATCTTTAAAATATGACAGTGGAGCTTTAATAGGGAGTGCGTTGAAATTATATATTGCTTTGGGTAGTATGGACATTTTGATAATGTTGATTCTTCCCAGCCATGAGCATGGTATGTTTTTCCATTTGTTAACATTTTCAGCTATTTCTTTTCTTAGAGTTTCGTAGTTCTCTTTATAGAGATCTTTCACGTCTTTTGTTAGGTAAATTCCCAAATATTTCATCTTCCTTGGCACTACTGTGAATGGGATAGAGTCCTTAACTGCTTTTTCAATTTGACTGTTGTTGGTGTATATAAAGGCTACCGATTTATAAACGTTGATTTTGTAACCTGAGACGCTGCTGTATTCCTTGATCACTTCTAGGAGTTTTGTAGTAGAGTCCCTAGCGTTTTCCAGATACACAATCATATCATCTGCGAAGAGCGAGAGTTTGATCTCTTCTGAGCCTATATGGATACCCTTGATCGCCTTTTCTTCCCTAATTGCGGTGGCTAAAACTTCCATTACAATGTTGAAAAGCAATGGAGACAATGGGCAGCCTTGTCTGGTTCCTGATCTGAGTGGAAATGATTCCAATTTAACTCCATTCAATATGATATTGGCTGTGGGTTTGCTGTAGATGGCCTCTATCAGTTTAAGAAAAGTCCCTTCTAGACCAATTTTCTTGAGTGTTCTGATCATGAAGGGATGCTGGATATTATCGAAAGCTTTTTCTGCATCAATTGAGAGAATCATATGGTCTTTGTTTTTTAATTCGTTTATGTGCTGAATTACATTTATAGATTTACGTATATTGAACCAGCCTTGAGACCCTGGGATAAAACCAACTTGGTCATGATGTATAATTTGTTTGATGTGTTGCTGGATTCTGTTTGTTAGGATCTTGTTGAATATTTTTGCATCTATATTCATTAGTGATATCGGTCTATAATTTTCTTTTCTTGTTGGGTCTTTTCCTGGTTTGGGGATCAGGGTGATGTTTGCTTCATAGAACGTGTTGCGTAGTCTTCCTTCTTTTTCTACATTTTGGAACAGGTTGAGTAATATAGGTACTAATTCCTCTTTAAAGGTTTGGTACAATTCTGACGTGAAACCATCTGGTCCTGGGCTTTTCTTTTTAGGGAGGTTTTGTATGGCTGATGCTATTTCTGAACTTGATATGGGTCTGTTCAACATTTCCACTTGATTCTGGTTAAGTCTTGGAAGGTGGCATGCTTCCAAGTATCGGTCTATTTCCTTCAGATTTTCATATTTCTGAGAATAAAGTTTCTTGTAATATTCATTAAGGATTTTTCGGATTTCTGATGAGTCTGTGGTTATTTCGTCTTTGTTGTTTCTGATTAATGATATTAGAGATTTTACTCTTTTTTTCCTGATTAGGTTGGCCAGAGGTTTATCTATTTTATTGACCTTTTCAAAAAACCAGCTTTTTGATTTATTGATCTGTTGTATTATTCTTTTGTTTTCAATTTCATTTAATTCTGCTCTAATTTTGGTTATTTCTTTTCTTCTACTGGGTTTGGCGTTGGAATGTTCTTCCTTTTCCAGTTGCTTGAGATGTCCCATTAAGTTGTTAACTTCCTCTCTTTCCGTTCTCTTGAGGAAGGCTTGCAGTGCTATAAATTTCCCTCTTACAACTGCCTTTGCGGTGTCCCAGAGGTTCTGATAGTTTGTGTCTTCATTGTCATTGTGTTCCAAAAAATTGGCGATTTCTTTCTTAATCTCATCTCTGACCCAGCTATCATTCAGCATAAGGTTATTTAACTTCCATGTTTTCGTATGGGTATGCAGATTCCTGTTGTTACTCAATTCAAGTTTTTTTCCATGATGGTCCGAGAAGATGCATGGAATAATTTCTATTCCTTTAAATTTACTGAGGTTAGACTTGTGACCTAAAATGTGGTCAATTTTGGAGTAAGTTCCGTGGGCTGATGAGAAGTATGTGTATTCAGTTTTGTTGGGATGAAATGTTCTGTAGATGTCTGCTAAATCTAAATATTGGATGGTTAGGTTTAAATGTAAGATTTCTTTGCTCAGCTTCTTTCTGGAGGATCGATCCAACACTGCCAGGGAGTGTTGAAATCTCCGACGATTATGGAGCTGGAGGAAATCAAGTTACTCATGTCTGTTAGAGTTTCTCTTATAAATTGAGGTGCATTCTGGTTGGGTGCATAGATATTAATAATTGAGATCTCATCATATTGAGTATTACCCTTAACAAATATGAAGTGAACATTCTTGTCCTTCCTTACTTTTGATGGTTTAAAGCCTACTGTATCTGCAAATAAAATTGCAACACCTGCTTTTTTCTGATTACCATTTGCCTGAAATGTGGCTGACCATCCTTTCACCCTGAGTCTGTATTTGTCTTTTAAGTTGAGATGTGACTCTTGTATGCAACAAATATCTGGCTTGAGTTTTTGTATCCAGTCAGCTAACCTATGCTTCTTTAGAGGACAGTTTAAGCCATTCACATGATGGAGAGTATTGATAAGTCTGGTGGAATTTTCGGTATCGACTTTTTCAAAGGTCCAGTGGACATTTTTAATCCTTTCGCCATTGTGGAAGTTGGAGTTTGATCTGAAGTGAGTTTACTTTTGTGATATAGGATTGGGTTGGTCATTGTGGAGGATAGGTCTGAGAATATCCTGAAGAGCTGGTTTACTTATGGCAAATTTTTTCAACATATGAATGTCATTGAAGTATTTAATTTCTCCATCATAGATGAAACTCAGGTTAGCTGGATACAAGATCCTGGGTTGAAAGTTTTTTTGCTTTAGGAGATTAAAAGTTGATGACCAGCCTCTTCTGGCTTGAAAAGTTTCAGCAGAGAGATGTGCAGTTATTCTAATATTCTTACCTTTGTACGTTATAGTTTTCTTTCGCCGGGCTGCTTTGAGATCTTCTCTTTCATGTTAACTTTAGTGAAGCTAATTATGATATGTCTGGGGGATGACTTATTGGGGTTGAATCATGCTGGGGTTCTGAAGCTGTCTGCTATCTGAATTTTAGATTCTCTAGGCATGTCTGGAAAATTTTCTTTCATAATTTCATGCAGAAGGGCCTCTGTGCCCCTGGAGGCCACTTCATCGTTCTCAGAAATTCCTATAATTCTTATGTTGCTTTTTTTTGAATTATCTGAGAGTTCTCTGAGTGAGTGATCCGTTTTTGCTCTCCATTTCTCTTCCTCTTTGAGAGATTGGGAGCGTTCGAGGACTTTATCTTCAATGTCAGAAATCCTTTCTTCTGCTTGCTCCATTCTGTTACTGAGGGATTCTACTGTATTTTTCATATCTTTGAGGGCTGTAAGTTCTTGTTTCAGTGTGTCTAAGTCTTTGGTGGTTTTGTCTTTAAATTCGTTAAATTCTTGAGACAATTTTTGAATTTCTCCTCGAATTCCTAATTCCATTTTATTAATCTTGTCTGCAATCCAAATTCTGAATTCGATTTGTGACATCTCAGCCAGTTGTTTATGAATGGGATCTTCAATCACATCTGGTGTATCTTTTCTTGGGGGGGTTGATCTATTCTGGTTATTCATGTTACCAGAGTTTTTCTGCTGATTCCGCCCTATGGTTATTTTACTCCCTTTGGTTTTTCCCCTGGGGTTTTATCGAGGACCCGTACAGTGTTGTGGCCTGAGAAACTGGGGCCCTGTATGGTGTGGTGGAGCAAAGTGGTTCTGTCTTGTTTTCAGCTGGTTTCTGTTCGATCCTATTGCAACTTCTACTCTGGCTTGAAGTCTCAGCTGTGTGGAAAAATCAGCAATTAAGTCACCCCGCCTGCCCACCTCTGGCCCCAGTTGGAAAAGGAGAATCAAACCTTCCTACAACCGCACACCCAGGGCACCACCTGAAAAGTCCTTAGTCTATTAGCCCAGTTCAAAAGGTCCAAATCAACTGTCTCAATCGGCACCTGTCTCAGGTGGGAGAGTTCAAGAGTTCTCTGGGAACTGGATCACAGGGGCCTGGTGACTCCTCTGACACGGCTCACCCCAGTGCAGCGTGGAGTCAGGAGGAGCCACCCAGCAAACAGAGCAGTCTGGGAAGGTTGACGTCTCCTTCCCCACTTTGCCCCTCTGTCAGACCCAGTCACTGGTATCTCTGGAGATGGCTAACCCAGTTGCCTGCAGTGAACAGACACTCCAGGGGTTTGCACCTGCCTGAATCGCAAGGAAGTCTGCCAGGCCCCCGCAGACTGCTGCTATCTAGCAGGAGGAGATGGGGCCTGACATCTTTGAGTGTTTGATGCAGGTGATGGGAAGGAAGTGTTCACTCAAGCTTAGCTCCATCTCTGATGGATGCTGCTAACAGAACAGACAATATTGCGGGGTTCTGTCTCTGTTCCTGTCGAAATCGCCTACAGAAGACGGGCTGTTTTGAGTTCAAACGTCTTTGCTGTTGGAGGTTTGCGTCCGATCACCTCTCTGGGTCGGCCCCGCCCTGGAAGCTTCCCGGGTTTGTGAGCAGTGTCAGGAAATCCCCCGCTCACCGGTGGCCTCCTCTGGTTGCCCAGGGAGACAGGGGGTGTGACCTCAGAATATCCAGAAGTGAGCGTTCTTCCGTTAAAGAAAAAACGGCTGTTGATCTACCTCCAGGGAACTGCTGCTCTGGTGTGGGCACTCAGGCGACCCTTTTCTCCTCTGTCTCGTGCCCCAGAGTCAGCACTGAGTGGCCGCAGTTTGTGCTGGGTCCACACCCCTCAAGAGATCCCCCAAGAATCAGAACTCTTGAGGGATAGGCCCCCAGTCCCCGATTGGGAGTGGGGGGGGGAAGCTAGAGTTTCATTCAGTTTTACGCAACAATACGGCCTGGGGAGGGCTCCTGCACTACACCGCAGGGAAGTGCCACCAAGGCTTGATTTCCCCTCAGCAGAGTGCCCTCTCCTCGCTCACATGTCCCAGAGTCAGCGCTGACCTGACGCAGCTCAGGCACTGTGCACTCCCCTCGAGAAATCACCCAAGCATCTGAACTCCTGGGGGATAGGCCCTCAGACCCCGAGTGAGAGTAGGGGCTCTCAGCTCTCAGCAGGGAAGCTGGAGTCTTATTCAGTCTTGTGCCCCGTAATGTTGCCCGGGGAGGGTTGCTGCACTGCACCATAGGGAAGTGCCGCGTGGCGTGACTCCCCCTCAGCCCGGTGCCCTCCCCTCACTTGCACGCCTCGGAGTCTATGCTGACCAGTTGCAACTCGGGGACTGTCCATTCCCCTTGAGAAATCACCCAAGGATCCGAACTCCTGGGGGACAGGCCTCCAGACCTCAGTGGGCGGTAGGGGAGTGCCGGGAGGGTTGCCGGCAAAGGATTCTCAAAGTTTTATTCAGTTTTATGCCTGGCAGGAGAACTCCACGGCACCCCAGTAGGGGAGGTAGGTCCAGTTTTTAGAAGGTCTCTCCCGTGGAGTGTAGTGGGAGGGCCTTTAATTTCTGCCCGCTTGTTTAATTGTGGGGCTCTTGAGCCGGTCTCATGGGGGAGGGGGACTCCCGTCCGCTTGGTGGTGGATTTTGTACCTTTTGTTTGCGTCCTTGTGATCACAGCTTGCCTCAGAGGTGTTGATGTGCGTTCTTCAACCTTCTCTCTTGGTGAGGCTCAAGTCTACCAGGATACTTACTAAATTCCTGCCCCTTAACTCTCCTTCTGGACGGGAGCCTCTGTTGAAAGCTGGCTTCAGTCCGCCATCTTGTCTCCCTCCCCTGAAGTCTATATTTTAAAGTGGATGTTTAACTCATTAATATTTATTGTAGTTGATATTTGTTTTTACCTCTGTACCTTAATTTATTCCATTGTAGTTTTGTTTTTTCTTTTGTTTTATAAGCCTCCTATAAACAAACACATTTTATTTGCATTTGTTTAGTCCTAAGCTTTCTACAGTATATATTATACTTTGAATTTTGTTAATAAATAACAATTTTTCAAAGCCATACTTCAATTTATATTTTCTCAATCCTCAGTTCTATAACTTTTACTCACTTAATCCTTGACATTTTTTCATGAAACTTAAGACATTAATGTGTTTTTTGTAGATCGTATTTTTCTTTCTTTCTTTTTTTTTTTTTTTCTGTAGAGACAGAGTCTCACTGTACCACCCTCGGGTAGAGTGCCATGACGTCACACAGCTCACAGCAACCTCTAACTCTTGGGCTTACGCGATTCTCTTGCCTCTGCCTCCCAAGCAGCTGGAACTATAGGTGCCCGCCACATCGCCCAGCTATTTTTTTGTTGCAGTTTGGCCGGGGGCTGGGTTTGAACCCGCCACCCTCAGCATATGGGGCCAGTGCCCTACTCACTGAGCCACAGGCCAGAACAGTATCTCAAGTCCCAGTTATCCTTCTGAAACAGGAGTGGGCAGACTTCTGTAAAGAGACAGCTAGTCAAAATTTAAACTTAGTGGGCCATGTGGTACCCTACTGCAACTCTTCAGTTTTGCTGATATAATACAAAACAACCACAGACAATACATGAATATGAGTGTAGCCTATTTATGGCCTAAGGTATCTTTATTGACATTACCATGTAGCAGGACAGATTTGACTTCTTTGCTATAGTTTCCTAACCACTGTTCTAGAATCTTTACATGCCACCATCAAGAGGTAGAGACTTATTCTCTACTCTCCAGATCTGGGAGGATTTCTGTCGCATTTGCAATTAGTAGGATGTAGAAGAGGTGATGCTACGTGCTCTGAAGACCATGTATGTCAGAAAAGGCAATGAAACCTCTGCCTGGTGTACTGGAAAATGTTAGAATCCTGAGCCATCTGTGTAAGTGGCATGAATGCCCAGCAGCCACCATGACATGAAGGAGCTCAAGCTATCTCACCTGCCATGGATAGATCACAGGAGCAGACCTGAGATTACATGCGGAGGTGCATGCTCCCCAACCATATTGACACACAAAATCTTGACCCACAGGAGATAGAACAACAATTGTTGTTTCAGGCTACAAAGTTTTGTTGTTTGGGACAGTAACTGGGACATAACTTGACAGCTGGAGGTGAGGTGCTGCTGTAACAAAAACCCAAAATGTGTTGCATTGGTCAAGGTACTGAGCAGGAGGTGGAAGCTACTTCTCAAAGTGAGTTTCAGTAAAAATTGGAAGGATTTCTGGTTAGTGGAGGTTAGCAGAAGCCTGGGAAGCCTCAGGAAGCTGTCAGTGCAGGCTTAGAGGAAAGTGATGGAAATGTGACTAGAGGCTGGAAAAGTGAGATTCCTGTTGCTGAGTGGTAGAAAGTTTAGCAGAACTGTTCTTGGTAGTGACATGACAGAAGAGGAAGTCAACCTAATGATGCTGGTGATACAGCTGAGATTTCCAGGACAGGTGTTGAGGGTTCTTTGAGAGAAGAAAAAATGAACTAAAGGAAAATTTGGAGGAATGTAAAGGAGGAAAGAACAGTCTTTTTCTTTCTTTCTTTTTTTTTTTTTTTTACCAGCACAGAATTTATCTTAATTTACCTTATTGAATTTGCACATTGGGGGTGCCCCTAGAAGCAGAACAGACTCAGAACAATTCTAGAGCTGTTACATGGTCAGGCAACATTACTTATGGACAGAAAAAAGAAGTGGCTACAGAAAATGGAACTGAGGTATGGAAATAGCTGGGTTGAGTATAGTGGAGGTTTGCCTCATGTCAGCAAAGCTTGAGGAATTTGCCACTCATGATTGGCTGAAAGTTGGCTGCTACAATTGACCAAGACTTGGCCACTTGTCACGAGAGGAGGTTCCAGTTTGTTTATACACCCAATCAGGTTTCAGTTCACCGTGTATAGAAAAACCTTTAAGATGAACTTAACATAGCAAAGCGGCATCTTTGGGCTAAACTTAACAGCCATATACCTGTGCAAAGCACTTAACATCTCTGGAACTCAGTTTCCCTATTTTAAAAATCAGACTGTTGGACTCAAATGATCTCTAATTTCCTTCTCTGAAATATTCTAGAATTGTTAATGCTAAACCAAAACACTTCCAGTGTAATAATATTCTGCAGATATTAGGAATAAGAATGCCATTCTAGTACTAAATTAATTAAACATAATTCCCCTTACAGTAGTAAAAAGTACAAACATATACCTTTAGGATTATTTAGCAATTTGCTCATTTTATGTAGCTTGCCCACAGACATACTTAAAATATGAGATTTTAAATTTAGACTTTGGCCAAACATTTAGAAATTAATTTCAACCTATAGCTATATTTGAAGCTTCATAACTAAAATTAGTGTAACTGATAAAAAGTTCTGTATGTAGCCAACTTTAAGCCTAATGTGGGGGGAAGGGAAATGATTAGTAAGGATGAGTTTTGAAAGTTGTTTATAAAAGGAATTCTCATCAATCTTATTCTTATTTCAGCCAGCACCACAATTGGCCACAGTATTAACATCTAAGAAAAAGTTTTCAAGATATACATTTCTCTTTAGTAACTATGCCAACATTCAAAACAAAAAGAGTTTTAAGAGGACTTCATTTTTCTCTCTTTTTATTTTTTGGCAGTAATAATTTCTGCTTCTGAAACAAGTTCATCTAAATTTATTGTATCACTCTACACAGAGATTAGTACATTTGTACCGCAAATTGCTCTGTGTTGGTTTATTTAGGGTACAGTAATAGCAGTAGAAAGAGAACTGAGAGCATTGGTATGATCTGGTGTTAAACTGTATTTTACAATCTTTAGCTTAAAGTATCAATTGCATCGTTATGTAGTTTTCTTTACATTATTGCTTAGAGCTTCATTTTAATGATCCAATGTGGGTGAAACATAGCCTTTGCAAAATGGGCCGGACTTGACTTAAAGTTGATGACCCAATTTTAAAAACATTCAATGTGAAGCATTGGTGATATTGTGGGTTACACTAGGGAGGTGCATGTTAACAAAACATGTTTCTGAAGTTCAGAAGTTGTTTCTTACCTTTTCCTGTGATGATTTTCAAATTGAATTTAGATTGCACATGTATAACTGTGAGACGTCATCCCAGACCAGACTTCCACCTGTAACTGCTCATTGAGGACAGTGTTTTGACTCAGTCAGGTAATGATTGAGTGTTCAGCTCTTCATATTTTATTAAATCTGAAGTGAAATGATGCTCTATGCATATGTAAAAATTGAAGATGGTGGGTGAAGCCTAATTTAATAATCAAGGCATAATGTTTATGATGTAGTCCACTGGATTCCCAAGGGGAACTAACAAATAGATCCCCTCAGGCAGAAAGCACAGATAATTTCTCAAGTAGGTCCAATTGTTAGTTCCAGAGAATATTTAGTCAGCAAGCAATAGGTACTTGTTTTCTCTGTGTCTTTTCGCCACCCCTATTTTATAAACAACCCATAGGATAAAAGCCCCCAGAACTATAATGAAGCAGTTGGTGGTTTTGGTCATATTTGCTAAAAAAAATAGAGTGGATTGAATTAAAATTCCCATAATGTTTCTTATGCATGAAAATGAGTAAATGTTAGCTGTTTTATACATATAATGCTTTGGAATATTCTAATTTTTAAATAGTTTTTGGAGGAAAAATAACAGGAGGATCTATGTGGCAATCTTTTAAACAAAGTCTAAACCATGTTATAAGGATAAGCTGTCCCCCCCCGCCCCCCCGCCATGTGACTGTCACATTTTTATTGGCAGATAATTCTTATCATCGAGTGGTATTAGGTAGCCACATTTAGATAGCATCATGCTTCTGGTATTTAATGAATATCAGGATCTTTTAAAATATTACACAATAGAAAAATAATTGGTGGTAAAGCCAATTAAATCCATTACAATCAGAAATGTTTTATGAGTTTCTTTAAAAGTTACTCTTTCAGCCTACACCATTTTAATGGAAATGCCTGAGTGATTAAATTAGAGCCTTTCCTTTGGTGCAGAGGTTTCTTCAGCCATCTCATCCTGTATGTGTTCTTTGCTATTGTGAAAGAACATAACTTTCCTTTTAGGGACAGAATTTTGTAAGAGATCCTGCGTGGTATTACTCAGAATAAATACATGTCATGGGAGTGAATAATGTTTAGAATCTGTCAAACACTACCAGGAACTTTTTTTTTTTTTTAACCTGAATCTCCCACAAGGCCAAAATGTAGGTTCAATTCTTGGTCTATAACAGTATTTTTCAACCTTTTTTTTTTTTTTTATCTCACAGCACACTTGAACCTATAGTTAAACTATCATGGTACATTTAAATTATGTTAATCAAAAACAGAATTAAAAAAAGAATATGCTTCCCGTGCTTTGAACTTCTTTAGAAAATAATTTTTTTTTTTTTTTAACTATTTTTTTTTTATTTTTTTATTTTTTTTTTGGCCGGGGCTGGGCTTGAACCCGCCACCTCCGGCATATGGGACCGGCGCCCTACCCATTGAGCCACAGGCGCCGCCCTTTAGAAAATAATTTAATTAATGATCTCTAAAAATTCTGAGGCATACCTAAGATCCTCTCACAGCACACTGATTGGAAATCACTGGTTTGTAAAGTCACTTAGTTTCAAATGTCCTTTTGATTGAAGGTAAATGAATGTAGTGATGTTCAGCAATAGGTCATGTGGCACTTTTTCTAGGAAGACTTGGTGAACTTAATTATCCAGACTTGTGAAGGTGAGATTTGGCTTCTTTGGGTGCCTCAGCCTTTAAGTGGGGAACTGAAGGCTGTGAGTTCACATGAAGGGGCAGTGTGCCCAGTGAGGGAACAGCACATGCAAAGGCCATTAAGGGAGACCAGGTGTGTTTTAGGAAAAGCAATAAGAGTCAAGGGGAAGGGACTGGAGGGTAAGTGACAGGAGGTGGTGTCAGCAGGGGACCACCTGAAATGCTCCGACTTCTACCCTTGGGATGGAGGTGGGGGCATGTCAGCTCAATCAAGGAAAGGAGAGAAAAGAGCTGGAAGCAGCAAGACCAGGTGAGGCAATGCTGGGAGACAGAGGTAGTGGGGGCGGATGGGCGTGGCACAGGAGCTGAGGTGTGGTCAGACCTGGGCAAGCCAAACAGGTCCACTGAGGGATTGACAGGGGAAATCAAGGGAGGTTCCACGGCTCGGGCCTGAGTGACTGGAAGAACAGAGTGGCTGCTGACCGAGATGGGGGAACAATGTAGGAGAAGTTTTCACACGAGTGGAGGGGGGCAGTAATAAAAGAGAACCCATGCATTTTTCATTTTAAAATTTAAACAAATCTAGCTGGCTTTGATTTTGGCATGGAAAGTTTCACATCAATCTGCTGAGAATTTCTCTGGAACGACAGATCTCCTGTTTAAGGCAGTGCGTATGATTTTGATACATCATAATTTGAGGGACAATGGTTCAGCCTGGTCATGATAAAAGATGAAAATCTCTATAGCTGGACTGTGTATGCATCTGTCTTAGGGATGTTCCCTCCTTGAATAATGGGGGGTGATTTTGCGGGGTGTGAAGGCAGAGAACAGATGGCTCGTGTAAATAGCCTGCTAGCTGGATGGGATTTTAACAGTCTGGGCTTAGATTAAGGCAACGGAAAGTATCTTCTGAGGACCCGAGTACTAACTTGGGGATTTGCCTCAGGGATTGACAAGTGGCATAGATGCCTGAGAGAGGTCCTAGCTGCTCTGGTGGCTTGTCACTCATACATTTTGGCTTTCCTGTACCACACGCAGAGATGGGCATGACAGATAGATGGTCAAGAAACTCCTTCACTGTACAGAGATGCTCCAAAGTGTCCCTGTTGTCCAGTCTTCTCCATGTGTGCAGCTGGGAATGACTGGGTTTGGATTGGCTCTTTATATATGGGCTTCTGCTCCACTTCCTTTAACAATTGAATTGTCCTCCTCATGCCATCAAGACCATCTGAAATTCGACTGTGTCTTCACATTGAGTTGTAAGGAGGCAGCAGACCCCCACCTCCAAGCGGAGGAGGCGACAGCAACCTCCTCAGACACACATGCTAATAAGGCTCCCTGTGTGCGTTGTCTGTGCCAAACAAATGCCCGTTCATCCAGTGAACACCACGGAGGCTGACATCGGCAAAGAAGGGCCTAGGAATAGCAGACTTCTGTAAAGAGGTGGGACTCTATATCCAGCATCCTCAACATAGCAGCAATCTTGCTTCTAAACATAGAAGCAATTTAGGGCCTCTTTCAGGGCAGGGGGACAATTACTGCCAAAACAAATAAGGCAGTGTCTCTGGACCTCCGGCGCTGAGTGAATGCCGTCTAGCAGGGGCTACAGGGAACAGCAGCACGTTGGTTTGCCTGGGCCACCCTGGGCCGAGGGCTTCCCTTGATTGTCACTGCACGGTTGACGTGTGTCCCCATAATGGATGGATTTGCCAGCTAAAGCAGAATGTGAGACACGGGCCCATGTTCTGTATGCTTCACACCCATTTGCCCAGCAACAAACATGTGCTATGTGAACTTGAGTTGGGACACTTGGGAAAGGCTAACAACCTTTGCAACTTCAGGCTATAATTTTTTCAAGTTGTCTCAAAAATTCTGATTATGCCCTGAAACCTTCCCTTTGAATTTATCCAAATGTCGGGGTAAGGATGTGATGTATCAATGTTATTCTTTCTCTAATTACATTAGGACTCCAGGAGCTGAATAAATGCAGTTTCAGTAAACAGCTTCATTGAGCTCGCTGGCTGACCACTTTAGGGCATGCCTCTGGCCTCCATGCCGGCCACCTGCATCGAAGTGCTTTTTCTAGGATTCCACACCCCATCTTCATCTCCACCCATCTACAGTAACTTCCACATGTGAGTTTTAAGGAAATGTGAGGTTATTCTGGTTTCAAAATTGTTTTATCTTCTTTGCCCCTTCCCTTCTCATCTCCACATCCTTCAACTCTGAACAGCCTCAGTTTCCATTCCTCTCTGCTTTGCTCCTGGGCTCTGAAGCAAACCACTCAGACTCATTTATTTAATGGCCAGACTCATTTATTTATTTATCTTTGGCACATCTTCCAGGGCTTAGACCAATGATTTTCAACTGGGGTGCTGCGGTACACTGGTGTACCAGGAGAGGATTTTAGGTGTGCCTCAGAAAATTTTAATCATTCCTTAAATTATTTTTGGAAGAAATTTAGGGCACAGTAAGTATGTTCTTTTTTACTCTTCTTTTGGACCAACATAATCTAAGTGTGCCACAGAAGCTTATCTGTAGGTTCCAGTGTGCCCTGAGATAAAAAGGGTTGAAACCACTGGGTTAGACCCACGTGTCCTCACTGATCTCACTTTCTACCTTGGATGTCTCTCAGCTTCACTCCTCCTGTGTCCTTAACCACCCTGTCTTCTTTTGTTCCTTCTCTTTTTTTCTTCACCTGGCAGAAAGTAGGAATTCAGTAGATGACTTCACTGTTTTCTCTTTTAAATAGACCCTTTATTTTGATTATGTTCATCATAGAAAAAAATAGGCAAAACTATTTTAAAAAATAAAATACAGGTTACTTCATACAGGGATAACCATTAATGACATTTGGGCCTATGTACTTGTTTTTATGCTTTTACTTATTTTTTTCAAACTAATTTTACTCCTTTGGTTATTTAAAAACATTCCTTTTCAGCCCCTAGTTCTTTCTTTCTTTATTTTTTTTTTTAGAGACAGAGTGTCATTTCGTTACCCTCAGTAGAGCGCTATGATGTCACAGCTCACAGCAACCTCCAGCTCTTGGGCTTAGG
Source organism: Nycticebus coucang (assembly GCF_027406575.1). NCBI lineage: Eukaryota > Metazoa > Chordata > Mammalia > Primates > Lorisidae > Nycticebus > Nycticebus coucang. Next base: position 104,745,046 of record NC_069780.1, on the reverse strand, counting down.
TGATTCTCTTGCCTCAACTTCCCAAGTAGCTGGGACTACAGGTGCCCACCACAATGCCCGGCTATTTTTTATTGTTGCTGCAATTTGGCTGGGGCCGAGTTCGAGCCTGCCACTCTCGGTATATTGGGCTGGTGCCCTACCCACTGAGCCACAGGCACCACCCTGCCTCTAGTTCCTTCTACTCATTGCAACATTTCTTCATGGAGTCACTTGGAGCAAGTTACTTAGTTTCTTTGAGTTGAAATGTATGTACTTATGAAACTAACAGTGACACTCACTTGTGTGACTATAGCCTGTGGATAGCCTGTGGATAGTTAACATAAGAATTTGGTGAATAGCCGGCCACATAGTAGGTGGCCAATAAACATTACTCCTTGTGAATTTTGCTCTCCTTTTACTTTAAACTTCTTTAAAATTTGTCTTATTTGGCAAGGTGTGGTAGCTCACACCTATAATCCTAGTGCTCTGGCAGGAGGATCCCTTAAGCTCAGGAGTTTGAGACCACCCTGAGCAAAAGCAAGACCCCATGTCTACTAAAAATAGAAAAACTAGCCAGGCGTAGTGGCAGGCACCTGTAGTCTTGATTACTCAGAGGCTGAGGCAGGAGGACGACTTAAGCCCAAGAGTTGGAGGTCGCTGTGAGTTATGATGATGCCATGGCACTCTACCCAGGGTGATGCAGTGAGACTCTGTCTCAAGAAACAAATTACATGGACATATCATTGATGTCTGTCTCTGGAGAGTCATTTTAGGGACACTGATGGAGGTGATATGACTGGCATGTTATATGCTTGGGCTGCGAGTGCCTGGGGTAAGGAGGTTCTTGACTGGGCTACAGAGATCAAGGGGGCTGGCGCATTGGTTGTACAGAGGAATTTTGTTTTTATCATAAAAGCAACAAGAGCAAAATAGAGATTCCATTTCCTTTAGAAATTCAACAATAAGGTTGTCAGTTATTGAGGTTTAATATGTTGTTTAGCTATCTATTAATTTATTCATATGTACTCAAAAACGTGAGGACTATTGTATGTTGTGAACACTTCAGCTTACAGAAAATTTCTTCAGTTGTCAAATATTTGAAAACGGACTGTAATAAAAGGGACTCATAAAAGACAGTGGAATCTAAATGCTTTTACTGCTAAAGTAATTTGCCTTTCAGACTACTATAAACAGTGTTTATTAGCAATAAATGGAAAAACACAAGAAGCCTGAATTCCTCCTTACGTATATTTTTAAATTACCACATGGATTACCCCCAAATGGGCTCCTTTACAAGGATAAAGGTATATATTTGAAAGACTACAATGGTTGGAAGAAAACTGCCATTTTAGATCCCATCTCTCCTTTACCATCATTCCAAAGGCTGTGATGAAAATGAGCAGTTCTGCAGGTGATGGCTCCCAAATCTCCTGTGACATGGCCTGTTACGTGCCAGCTGAGTCTGCATCATGCCCTGACACCTCGACTGAGCCTGTTGGGCCTGGTACATTTCTGAGCTGACTCTCTCCTTCCCCTCTAGGCAGACCCTGTTGAATCTATTCTGCCTCTGGAATGTCCCTACACACCATTCTGAAGGCGGTGAAAGTAATGCTCCCTTCTCCCTAACCTTTTCTTCTAATCTGGAGGTTCCTGGAGGACAGAGGTGCCCAGACTTCCGTCACTTAACTCCATGATTTGGGACAAGTGTTTTTATTTTTGTTTGAGCCTGGGTCTTGCTCTGTACCCAGGCTGGAGTACAGTAAGTGATGTGAGTATAGCTCACTGAAGCCTCCAACTCCTGGGTTCAAGGGATTCTCCCACCTCAGCTTCCTGAGTAGCTGGGATACAGTGTATAGTGTCCGCCACTAATTTTTTTTTTTTTGTAGACACAAGTTTTTACTCTGTTGCCCAGGCTGGTCTCCAATGCTTGTCCTCAAGTGTTCTTCCTGGCTGAACCTCCCAAACCTCCCAATTGGGATTGATAGGCATGCGCCATCTCGCTCAGCTTGGGGAAAGTTTTAAAATGTCCTTCAGCCTCTGTCTCATTATCTGTGAAATAATATCATCAAAATGCAAAGTACACCTACAGAAGAGCCTTTCTTACGACATCCCCGTGAGTAGGTGCTGACATCATATCCATCTCAGAGCTGAGAAATGCCCATGTGCCCAGGTGGGTGATCCTGCCCAGGCCATAGAGCTAATAAGGGGCAGTTGTCCCAAGGTGGCAGGTGCCCAGGTTGGCTCCCAACTCCTCTACTGAGCAAGTACTAATCAGTTGTTATGTGGTCGTGAGACGCCTTCTTTTCACTGGGTTTTCTGACATGATTTCTCTGAAAAGCTTCTCCCAGTGCTAGGCCCCAAATCAACTCTCAAAATCTTCAATTAGCTTGAATTTCTCTTATTTTGGAAGAAAATAGGAATATATGCCAAATGTTTTTGTCTGTGCCTTTTGCTATTGTTTCATTATTTTAAATGAATAAAATGCTATATCCAGAGTGATTATGTTGTGTTTTGTTTTTCGACACAGTCCTGTACTATTTCTGTGAAGGAAAACTATGTTCTGTGTACTTCTCAGCTTCCTTTTGAATGGATTACAAGTGGAACTGACTTTTCCAATTACCGACTCAATTGACCTGGTACAAAGAAGGTTAAAGTTCCCACCTAATATATGATCATTAAAGCTTTTCACGGAGCTTTTCAGACAAGGCAGTCTGGGAAAACCCCTGGGACATCATTTTTGGTGCCAGACTGATAAAGCATTTAGCATTTGTCAGTTATGGGAGAAAGAAACATGTTGACATATTAATTAGATGTAATACCACTTTGGGGACAAAATGGAAAGAATTAACTTTTAAAAACAATGTCAGATAATAAAAGATATGTATAAAATTAGACAATCTAAAGAATACTTTAAATAATACTAGAATTTTGAAATATATACCAGATAGTTATTTGGGAAACATGCATTGAACAATATTTTACATCATCACAATGTCAATTTCATGCTTGATAATTTCACCAAAGATGCTTTCCAGTACCTGGTACCAGTTAAGGGAAATTTTAAAAAGACATTTTTTCAAAAATGTCCAAGAAAATCAGCTCTTTTGCCACCTAACACCTCTTGGATTTCATAAACATTTTTTTTTTTTGGTTGTTTGACCAATTTCTGAAATGTTGCAAAAACAAACAGTGAGTAGAACCAGTAATGGTCCTCCAAGATTGGTCGTAGTTGAAATCAATCATGCAGGCCATTTATCTCCTCTTCCTCCTCTCTCTCCATCCATGAGACTGGATGTGGGCTGATCACTTGAATAGCGCCCATCCACATGTGTTTCAGTTTGGGGAGACTTGGCCATAATTGATGAAGGATTGTTTTCCTTTTTCTTTAAGAACACATAAACAGCAAGCTTTAGGAACTGGGGCCCACAGTGGTTTATGTGAAAAGGACTTTAAATTACATCTTAACTTTTAAATATCTTACAAACCTTTAGGACATTGAGTTCTGTGCATTGGTGTTCAGAGACAGAAAGTGTCATTATTTCATAGTTCAGACAAACACTTGACTACAGTATTGCAATGCACTGATTCATTTTTATCAGGTTTAGAGAACTAGATGCTTATTGTAAACATAACATATATGTGCTTTAGTATAGACTAAAATGCTTCAGAAACCTTTACATTCCTGTTAACTTACACTTTGACATAAACCAAATTTTGTTTCTTAATTTATTTTCTTGCATGGAAATAAAAAAGAAATTTGTGTTTTTGTGTGTCTCTACAGAGATACTCTGCAGAGTATCTAATTTTGGTATATATCAGATGGTAGAAATTTATATTTAATTCTGGCAGTCCAACGTAGCTGTTATTAATCTCTCTCTGTCTCTTTCTCTCTGTCAAAGAAACGGAAGTATACGACATTTAGCAAAGCATATATGCTATGCATGTAGAATTGTCAGAGGCAATTTTATACCTTTGATTAGTGCTCTGTTTTAATTATAAAATAAATATTTATTTAGTTATAATTAATAATTTGAACTTATGAGAAAAATACAGATTATGGCATTTCCTCATATTTGAAGTCTTCATTTAAAACACATCCTACTTGGTGCCTTGTCAGTTTTGGACGGTGCAGACATGTTCATATGGTAATTAGAGAGATTTAATTCTATCCCAGAATATATAACTATTTCCCTTCATTATAAAGGGCAAAATCACTCTTTTTGACCTTAGGAATAGGGATTGGAATCAAAACCATCAACTCCAGTGAGATTAGTCCACATCACAAAATCCTGAATGTGCAAATGCTGGTGTGGATGTAGAGAGAAGGGAACATTTTTACATTGCTGGTGGGACTGCAAACTAACACAACCTCTTTGGAAAGAAGTATGGAGAATTCTCAAAGAACTAAAAGGGAACCTTCCATTTGATTCCCCAATCCCATTCCTAGGTATCTACCCAGAAGGAAAAAAATTATTTTACCACAAGGACACTTGCACCAGAATCTTTACTGCAGCTCACTTCACAATTGCCAATATGTTGAAGCAACCCAAGTGCCCATGAACCCATAAATGGATTAACAAACTGTGGCATGTGTATACCATGGAGTACTGTTCAGCCATAAGAAAAGACAGGGACTTAAAATCTTTGGTGTTTACCTAGATGGAGTTAGTAAAGTATCTAATATTATACTTAGTAAAGTATCTCAAGCATGGTGTGGGGGAAGTATCCAATGTACTCAATACTAAAGTGAAACCAATATATAAACAACTACATGCCCATACCAAAGAAAAACACAGTTATTGGGGAGGGGAAAGGGAGGAAGGAAAAAGGAAAGTGGAGGAGGGAGGGTGATTGGTGGAATCTCACCTAAAATGCACAATGTGAAGATTTCCAGCACACTCCCCGAGTGAAGGGCTCAACTGCAAAACTTGAACTTTACCTTAGAAATAAAAACACACAACGTAAATATTTGTACTCTCCTATCAACCTGAAATAATAATAATAAAAAAAGAAATAGGAATTAGAAATGAGAGGCAAAATACTTTGGAATATTGTTTTTGACTTTCAGTAAATTGTGCAGACCTCAGGATATTATTGCATGCCAAAGTGCTGTGAAATACTTGCTGAAAAGCAGTCATGTAATACAGTTGTGTTCATCGTAGCTCTGTATTGGTTTGTTAGCATTACAGAGCGCAAATACTTGGAAAAGCTGCCCCAAACTCTCTGTGAGGCATGAACCCTTCTCACTCTCGATCTCATCTGGGCTTGTCTTATCACAAGAGTTGGAGGAGTTGGTGAAGTCCCCTCCTGCGTACACTCAGACACGGGGCTAGCTTTCTTGGTGCTGCTGATACCTGAGGTAAGCTTGGATGGTGAAAGCTTTCTCTCCTGTGCTTTCTGGGGGAAAAACACTGTAATGCATTATACCCAACATTACACCCAACATCCACTTCTAGTGACATCAAGCTGGGAGTTCTGGTGGTCAACTAGTTGTTGCTGGAGTGGTTCAGATTTGTTCTAACGTCTTGATCACATTATACCTTTCCTCTCGTAAGAGTATTTAAATCCTAATGTTCTAATTCTCAGAATGCTGGATTTTTTTTCTTTTTTCTTTATTATTATTTCAGGTTAATTTGAGGGTACAGAGAATTAGGTTACAAAATTTGCATTTGTTAGGTAGAGTCTCTCTTATAATTGTGTCCTGCCCCAAGGATGTGTGCCATACATACACTCCAACATTGTGCCCTTTAGGTGGGAGCACATCCATCTCCCTCTCCCTCCTCTCTCCCCACTCCTTGTTCCCCTACTCCCCATCTTGAATTGATTTGAGTTTTTATTTTGTGTGGGCATGTATTAGCTCATCTACTGGCTTCACATTAGTATTGAATACATTGGATTCTTGCAATACTTTACTAAGAAGAATGTGTTTCAGCTCCATCAGGTTAATACAAAAGATGTAAAGTCTTCATCTTTTTTTAGTGGCTGAATAGTATTCCATGGTGTACATATACCAAAATTTATTAATCCATTTCTAGGTTGATGGCCATTTATGTTGCTTCCACATTTTGATGATTGTAAATTGATCTGCAATAAACAAGCTAGTGCAAATGTCTGGGAAAGATTTTATGACAAAGACTTCAGCAGCTATGCAACAACAACAAAAATATACAAGTGAGAATTAAGTTGAAAATCTTCTGCATAGCTAAGGATACAGCAAGTAAAGCAATAAGACAACCTTCAGAATGGGAAAAGATATTTGCATGTTACGAATCTAACAGAGGGTTGATAATTAGAATCTATAGAGAACTCAAATTCATCAACAAAAAATAGCAAACAATCCCATCTACCACTGGGCAGGAGAGATAAACAGAATCTTCTCTGAGGAAGACAGACAAATGGCCAACAAACATTTGAAAAAATGCTTGATTGTAAGAGCAATACAGATCAAACCTTCCTGAAATATGACCTAACCCCGGTGAGAACGGCCCACATCAGAGTCTCGAAGACACAGAGCACTAGGTCCTCTGTGCCACAATACCGTGCATTTCCAGTGGGTTCATGGTTGGGAAGTGATGCTCAGCCCCAGGCTGGGGGACCGCTACCCAGAAATGTTAAGTGATTAGCTCTTTGTAAATGATACTGAAAGAGAGCTTTAGCTTTACTGTACATGTTTACAATGTTTTCCTTTGCCAACTGGAGGAGACGCTGGAGCTTAGTGGAGACTCACACACAGGTTTTATAGGATGTCAGACAAAATGATTTTTTATTGAGGAAGGGTCAAACCAGTTGTGTTTTTCGTTGTGTCACACTATTCAATATGAGGACCATGTTATAAAAATTCAGGGCTCCCACAAGAAGGCAAAGGCTAAGAATGGTGATTTAAGACTACATTATCCTGTTTCTAATTCCTTCTCTTTCTTCCTGCGGAAATGTAATTGCAGAAGCTGGGACAAGGGATTGGAACGTGGGCTTCTCGATCTGTCCCAAAGTGAGTCGTAAAGTCTGTTTTATGAGTCTCTCTCCAGCCTCTTTCTACTTCTCCAAATTAAAGGAGACAATATGACAATCTCACCCAGCTCTGATCTTATATCTTAATTTGCAAACTCCGTGGCAGTATCAGTCCCTGGTTTGAATGGCTCAGAGAAAACAGTGTTGAAATGGACTTATCCATAGACATTCAGTAAAATGTCCTCTATACTGAAGCCAAAGCCGTTTTTTTTTTAAAGTAAACTTTTAAACAAAAAATTGTTATTTCTTAAAATTGATGTACTCAATGTCAATTCCTCAGCTGTCCACATGTACCATGGATGGAAGGTGTTAACAATGGGAGGAATTGGGTGAAAGGAACTCTATGAACCATCTTTACAACATTTCAGTAAATCTAAAATTAGTCTAAAATAAATTGATGTACTAATTACAAACACATTGTTCTTATCCTGATAACACTGTGACGTGATAGCCTAAAGACTGGGACGAAGTGAGAACTGTGCCGTTTCTGCTTAATATTTAACAGAGGGTGTTCAGGGTGTGGGGTTTTGCTTCTTTCTGTGACTTTTAGAACTAAGGGCCGTTTTGTTTCTTAGCATATGAACTTTATGAACTTGTCTGAGGCATTTGCACCAGCTATTTGTTTATGGGCAGGCCTTGTCACATTCTGTGGAGCCCCTTCCCTTGCCCGGGCTTTGTCAGAGACTTGAGACCAAACCTTCAGCAACAGTGTCCCTTGATTTTGGCCTCACAGGACCACCCACTTCTGGGGCTCAGAGGCTAATTCTACCTCCCTGTCAAGTCTGTTTTAGACCTTGGGAAAACAAGCATTTCATTTAAACTTTTCCAAACTGGACAACATTTATTAGGAGCTATGGTTCTAACTTTTTTTTTTTTGGGAACAGAGTCGAGATCAAACTTTAGCTCCATTCCTATAGCAGCAAGATGAGAATTTACAGTTTATCTCTCTTAAAAACCTTTCAGTGGGGAGAAAAAAAAATGTGTGTGAACTTTAACTACAATTATTCTATGGTAGTAATTGTATTATCTGGAGAAAATAGTTGATCATCTGGAGAAAAAAGTAACATTCTTTTACATAAATCTGCATATAGTGGTTATGGAATCTATAGGGAAACATTACTAATGAAAACCAAAAACTACCTTAACTTGCAAAAAAAAAAAAACCCTAAATTTATTGACACGATTTTGCAAATCACAGTTAGTTGAGTCACAGACAAAACTTCAAATAAAGGAAATAATGTGGTAATTAACCTCTCATCTTATAGGATATACTTGTTGGCATACGTTACGGGTTTGCTATCTTTTAAGAATATTAAATCATTGTACGAGAACATTGCCAAAAAAACTCTTCATTTCCTTTTAGTGACTTCTTACTGCCCTCAGTGGAGGTTTAATAGAAAAGGAAGGACATGATGCAGTTTTAATGACAGGAAACCCACGGCCTTCCAAATGAATAAATTCCGTCAGTGGCTGCCACAGAGTGAGCTAATTATTTCCTTTGATAAATTAAAAGCTGTAAAAGTCCGAAGTATATAAGCATGTGGTTTATAGTTTATGATCAACCTGTCTGCATTATTGAATGTTCAGATTATCTTCATTATTTTGTAAACATTACTTTTTAAAATTCTGTTATTATGGAAAGTGGTATGTAGAGCATGTGTTTAAACTCCTGTGGATCTGACAGATGATTAATAAATTAACCAACTTTTGTGTTTCAGACGTTTAGGATGCTAAAGTATTGATTTATTCCTCGGATGCCAACCTTGAAGATGAAGTTGGTTTATGTTTGTGAAATAACAAAACAAACAAAAATCATTTTTACAAGGTTGGTCATTAAAATAGAATATTTGATTTATATTATTTTATTTTTTATTTATTTTCATTCATTTCTTTTCAATATCAGCCAAATCATTTGAAAGCAAAGTATAGCAATTCGTTTAACAAAATTAACGTAGCCTTATGTGATCTGTGTGAATTGATTTATTAATTCTGTAGTTATTTAACACATAATTGTGTTTTAGCCATACAGTAGTAGCAAAAAGGACTCCATCTGTGAGTTTGTAGAGCTCAAACGCTACAAACTCAAAGGCGGGTGTGAAAGGTGGGGGTGTGGTTGGAGAAAGCTCAGGCTCGGGCAGGACTGCCCTGGTTAGTCCCAGAGTAGATCTTCCTGGCGGAAGGGGGCTGAGGTTGCAATCTGAGCAGTGAGCTGGGGAGGACGGTGAGACTCCAGGCCCAGGAAAAGGCTTTTTGGTGGCCTGAGAGAGGGTCCACTGGCATCAGGGCAGGAGAGGAAGGAGTAGGAGCCTGGCTCACCCACCCAGGCTATGTGGACCTTTTCCTCCGGAGGGCGCAGACTGAGCAGGTACATGGGCTGTCTGAGGGGGCCCCATGTCCTCTTCCTCAGCTGAGGACCCACATGCAGGGCACACCTGACTGGGCATGTGGGACATGGGAGTCTGGTAATGGAAGGGCTTGGGGAGGCTCGGGACAGGGCGCAGTACAGGTTAGGGGATGTAAGATCTCGCCACTTTGCAGCCAATAAAATAGAATGGCTTCTACTGAGTTTACTCCTATGAAATAAAACAATTCTACAACTTTAATTTTGCGCAAGTTTTAATATTGTGAAAGTTCCAACTCCATGTAACTCATCAGCTGAGGTGAATAGAAGGCCTCGTTGTAGTCACCTTGTTCTGCGTGTGTAGGAATATTATCACTGTGTTCTCTACCACTTCCTCTAACTCTACCGGTTAAAATGAAAGACATTTAATGTAATTTATAAGATATGTATGGTTAAATCGAAATTCATAATTCCTTATGTAAAAGTAATGTGGTTCTCCTAGAATTTAAATGTTTTGCTAAGACATTTAAATAATGTCTTACCATAGAGCTGGTAGGTAAAGAAATGATAGTTTTATTTGTTCATTCCTTCAATTTTTTTAGTTCTTAGAAAAACTGAACATGTGATCCCATTCCTAGGCATCTACCCAGAATAAAAAAAGTAATTTTACCGCAAAGACATTTGCACTAGAATGTTTATAGCAGCTCAATTCACAATTGCGAAGATGTGGAAACAATGCAAGTGCCCATCAACCCGTGAATGGATTAACTAACTGTAGTATAAGACTAGCATGGAATACTATTCAGCCATAAAAAGATGGAGACTTTACATCTTTTGTATTTACCTGGATGGATTTGGAGAACATTTTCTTAAGTAAAGAATCTCAAGAATGAAAAAGCAAAGATCCCATGTACTCAATACTCAGTTGAAACTGGTAGATTAACAACTACAGGCCCACATGACAGAGAAATACAATTAAATTCAAGCAGGGAGGAGTGTTTGGTAAGTTCTCACACAATGAGTACAATACCTGGGTATATGGCATACTTCCTGGGTGAAGGACTCAACTACAATTTGGACTTCACCTTACAAATGCAAACAAAATAACTTAATTGTATGTACCTTCATATTAATCTGAAAAAACAAATTAACAAACTAAAATATCCAGCATCTGCTTTATTCGGTGCTGGGCAGGGCTTAGGAGATGGGAAGAAGGCCCTGTTCTCCAGGTGCTCCCTCATGGCCAGGCATGGTGGCACATGCCTGTAATCTCAGCACTCTGGAAGGCCAAGGTGGGAGGATGCCTTGAACTCAAGAGTCCAAGACCACCTTGAGCAAGAGCGAGACTCCATCTCTACTAAAAATAGAAAAGCTAGCTGTGTATTGTGGCAGGTGCTTGTAGTCCTTGCTATTCCAGAGGCTAAGACAAGAGGATCCCTTGATCCCAGGAATTTGAATTTGCTGTGAGCTATGATGATACCACGGCACTCTGCCCAGGGTGATGGAGTGAGACTCTGTCTTAAAACAAAAAAAGGTATTCACTCACGCTGTGTACATGACCACAAAAATAAGTAGCAAAGAGACTGAGATTTATGGGCAGGAGAGCCCTGAGAAAGTGTCTTCGCTCAGGGGACTTGGGACGATTCCTAAGGCAGAGGCTGCAGCAGGCCTGCGTGGGGAGGGAGGAAGAGGAGATGGAGAGGACAAGAAGACTGAAAGCCAGGCAAGAGGAGGGTGCAGATGTGAGGGAGAGAGAACTGAGCTGAGACCAACTTGCTAGCAGGGGCCAGATCAAGGGGAGGCTGGAACGAGAAGGAGCTTGGGTTCATTGTGTCGTTGACAGGGAGCTATTAAAGAATATTGCTGCTACTTTGGGGACACCCCCACTCCCTGAGGGAGGCCATGTCTGGGTTTAAGGCCTCGGATCAGACTCAGTTTTTTGCAATGGTCCTGTGAGTCCAAGAGGCATTTCATAATGTTTTTCAGAATAACATAGTCTGGAACATGGTGGGAAGGTTGGTCAGTGACTCAGTTTAGTAGGTCAGATTTTCACTATAGACACATCACTGGGACATCCAGATGGAAGAAAGGCTTAAGAGCCCCTGACTCCAGGCATGCCTGCCACAGTGGCCGCTGTGCAGGGACACAGTTAGTGAGAACCTCAGTTAAGACTCTTGTGTACAGCAAAAAAGGCAAGAGGGGTTTAGGAGATGATCCAAAGCTTCATCAAATGTTTGGAGAAAAGGGAGAGGGAGAAATGAAGGATGACTCCCAGGCTTCTTCCTCAGAGTGTGGAAAAATTGGAAGAGATGAAGAGATCAAAAGGACCAAAGCATCCAATTTATGAATTAAATTGGGAAAAAACCAGAGCACAAAGTAAACTTTCAGTAAACGTGTGCATCATTGTTATTTCCTACCTTCAATGGCATTCACGGAGCACGGGATTGTCCAGGACAGTGGTAAAGAGAAGTCTTTCCTTGGCAAGATGCTAGTGCCCAGCAGTGCTCAGACAGACAAGACAGAGAGACGGCTTCCCGGCAGGGTCCCGGACAAACCCTCCCCTTCAGATGCCTGCCTCTTCTTTATTCTATCTCCACTCCTTCCTTGCAATGTTAGATCCTCACTTATCTCACCCAGCCTCCACATCTCTGCTTTCTCTTTCTCAATTCTAAATAAGCCTAATCCTGTTAACTTCTACTCTGAGACCACATTTTGCAAACTATGAATCACGTTACTCCTCATCTTGGGATCCCATCCCAGGAGCCCATGCTTTATTTTTAAGGCCACAGATCAGACACATTTCTCTACCACTGTGCTTTGCACGCAGTAGGTGTTTGATAAGCTTTTTCCAAAATGATAAAATCCTGAGGTTAGTGGGAATGCCGTCTAGGAACCCCCACATGCTAGAATCTTACTCATTCCTCTTTATTATCAACCTGGTCTTGAGCAGTACCGTAGTGCTGATGACTCACTGTGATGCTCTGTAATTGTCTTTGTTTATAGTCTGTTTATCTGTAACCAGGCTTTTATCATCCTGTCTTTGGGCTTTGCATTCCCCTTTTGTCTCATGCTCATTAAATTTTTTCTGTTTATTTTTTATTTCTTCTTATTTCTCTTTATTTTTTCAAGGCCTTTGAAAAGTATAATTATCTTCTTCAGGCGGCTGAGTTCCCATTCAGCCTGGTGTCACTAGTAGCTTAATAAGCTCCTCCCAAATTCACTCATGGCAATAAGGATATTCTTAAATATTTCTGGCTTCAGGGCAATTCCTTTGGAAAAGCATTTATGCCCTGTTAGCTGATATTACATTGCTGTACCTGACTCTTCCTGAATCTTTTTCTAACAAGATTGTACTCTTCATCTAGTCATGAAGACCTGTGAAACAGGAAGAAGAGAGATTATAGTTATTCCTGCCTCAAAGGTATGGAAGCTGAGACTCAGGTGGAGACATTTGAACAAAGTCACTTAGACCAGTCAGTAGAACCAGCTCTTAAGTGTGTGCCTTCTGACTTCAAAGCCAATGACCTTATTATTCTACCATGTCGGACCACTCTGTTTATTTGTTACTATGTGGCTTAGGACTAAATTGAAACCTTCATTGACTATTTCTGCCAACTCTATCCCAACGTGTGCTCATGACTCTTAATGCGTAATTGGTCTGCAACATAATTCGACTCGACATGCACTAGTTGCTCTTGCTATGTGAACATCTTGATGGGCATATAAGGCAATTGTGAGACGTTCCAGAGGAGGGAACAGTCTTCACTCACTAACACAGGGGAACACACATTCTCATAGGAGACTAAGAACCACAGAGGCAGTAAAAAAACTATGTGTTGAGGGCGGCGCCTGTGGCTCAGTCGGTGGAGCGCCGGCCCCATATACCGAGGGTGGCAGGTTCGGACCCGGCCCCGGCCAAACTGCAAAAACCAAAAAATAGCCGGGCGTTGTGGCGGGTGCCTGTAGTCCCAGCTACTTGGGAGCCTGAGGCAAGAGAATCGCTTAAGCCCAGGAGTTGGAGGTTGCTGTGAGCTGTGTGAGGCCACGGCACTCTACCGAGGGCCATAAAGTGAGACTCTGTCTCTACAAAAAAAAAAAAAAAAAAAAAAAAAAACCTGTGTGTTGATATCTAGAATTCTATTTATGTGCTATTTTGAATTTTTGTTTCATTTTTTCTTTTCATTATTTATTTCAAATTAATGTGAAGGTACAAATTTTTAGATTACATGTTCTCACTTCCATGGTAAAGTTTCAGTTGTAAAACGACAAATGCCTTTTTTTTTTTTTCTGAGACAGAGCCCACAGCAACCTCAAACTCCAGGGCTCAAGCGATCCTCCTGCCTCAGCCTCCTGAGTAGCAGAGACTACAAAACACCTGCCATCATGCCCAGCTAATTTTCTTGTTTTTAGTAGAGATGGGGTCTCCATCTTGCTCAGGCTGGTCTTGAACTCCTGAGCTCAAGGGATCCTCCTGCCAGAGTACTGAGATTACAGGTGTGCGCCATGTACCAGGCCCAGACTCTTGACTCTTGACTAGAGTACCAAGCTTTAAAGGCGAGCAGGCTTCATATTAGTATTGGGTACATTGGATATTTGCTTTCCATTCTTGTAATACTTTACTAAGAAGAATGTGTTTCAACTCCATCCAAGTTAATACAAAGGATGTGAAGTCACCATCTTTTTTGTGACTGAATAGTATTCCATGGTATGCATATACCACAGTTACATTACATATACATTCCTGAATTGATTGGCATTTAGGTTGTTTCTATGTCTTGGTGATTGTAAATTGAGCTGTGATAAACAATCTAGGGCACATGTCCTTATGATAAATGATTTTTTTTTTCTTCTGGGTAGGTGCCTAGTAGTGGGATTGTGGGGTCAAATGGGAGACCTAATATGAAGCCAGTAGATGATCTAATTCACACCCACATAGGAGAAAACTCATTTCAATTCAAGTTGAGGGAGGGGGAGTGAGGGAGGGAAGTTGGGGTGCCCTCACTGAATGGGCATTATGGCATAAGGAGTGCCATAATGTAGGGGTGTATGGCACTCCTTTTGGGTGTGGGGCATTACCGCAAGAGGGACTCTACCTAACAACCTCAAATATTGTGATTTGGTGTTTGTACCCTCACATTAACCTGAAAAAAAAAAAAAAAGGTGAGCAGGAAAAGGGAATAAACTTGGAAAGATCAGGTTGGTCCATATCACATTGTAGACCTTAAATACCAAGCAAAAATGTCGAGACTTTATGAAGTCTGATTTCACTATCAAATAAAGCCATTATCAAGGATGAGAACACGTGTTAAGATCATAGCATTGATTATTTTTATTACAAAGTTATTTAGTTATTCCAATTCATAGAAGCCCTTCTTAACACTTTGAAGTGAAATATATATTTCCCTCAGGGCTATTTCTGCCTATATGTCTATAAATTCTTAATCTAGCACATGACATGACATTACCATCCTTTTTCTCAAGTCTCAGTCCTAAAGTTTTTGCTTCCACTCCCTACACATTCATGCTTTCTGGGACCAATAAGCTGTTTCAGCCATCATTTGTGTTTGTAAATGTCTATAAACCCATCACATTTATGCCATGGAATACTATTCAGCCATTAAAAAAGATGGAGACTTTATATCTTTTGTATTAACCTGGATGGAGGTAGAACACATTCTTCTTAGTAAAGTATCACAAGAATGGAGACTCAAGAATCCAGTGTTCTCTATTCTAATGTGACGGCAGTAGAAGAGCTAATACAAGGGGTGAGGTAGAGGAGTGTGGGAGGAGGGGAAGACGGAGGGGGATGGGGGTCATGGTGTATTAGGGGCGGGACACAATTATAAGAGGGACTTTACCTAACAAATACAATCAGTGTATCCTAATGCTTTGTACTCTCAATGAATACCAAACAATAACAATAAAAAAAAAAACATCGTGTTTTCAGTCTAATGATTTGAGTTCTGTTTTGTGCTGAGAGCAGTTGGTTCATCCATCCATTTGGCAAGAAGGTCGAGGGAAAAATTTACACATAAGGGATGTGGATTCCAGGGCTAGGCAGACAACAGAGGAAGACCACAGGGGCCTCCCAGCTACCCTGATGCAGCAGAGTGCAGTTGTGCCACGGCTCAGATACTCCTGAATCTGAGAATACCGCAGTGGTATATTGTTTATTCCGTAACATGAAGCAACACATGATCAAAAACGTTTAATCATCTCATTTCTCTGTTCATGATTTTAGACAGAGTAAGAGTCACTTGTTCCATGATACTGAACAAAACATGGATGCAGGAGGTCGGCTGGGCCCACCCCTGGGGAGTGTGCTGTTCTCCAGTGGGTGGTTTGTTGTACGGATTCTGCCTCAGCAGCTTACATGGGACCACATGCTGTGAAGTGAGCTTTGCTGTTGCTGAGCGTAGTAAAACCCATAAAAGTGAAAGCCGAGAACTTTTAGGTCAAGTTAGGTGAGAAATAAGATTATATTTGTACAGAGTGACCCAATTACAAAGGGCCCTAACATACAGTCCAAGAAATTTGGACAGAGTCTAACACATACTATTTCGCAAAATTTTTTTTTGAGTGGTATATGCAAGAACATTTTTGGTGTGTCTGTAGTGTAAACAGAATCTGTCTGGATGGCCTCCACCTTCCAGCTACAGTGGCAGATGGCCCCAAGCAGCCCAGGGATCAGCTAGCTCCAAAGGGGGAATGAGATTCAGGAGCTGAGAGAAAGCTTCTTATCCCTTTCTTTCAAACCTGCTTATTAAACAAGCAGTCAATCTTTCCATGGGTTATAGATAAGAAAAGAGGACAGAGGTCTACCCCTCTCCCCGTGGGAAATGTCACCCATACGGGAGTGGGAGGAATGAGGAGTATGTGTCCCTAACTATCAGATGATTTATCTCCCCCAATTTTTGACCAAGTTGTTATTATAATTTTTATTTTCATATAGATTGGCACTAAAAGGGACTTACAATGGCAGTTTTGTGAATTCAGACATTCAGCCCAATGTCATTATTATAAAATCTCTGAAGGACTTTTCCTTCCATGGTGTCAAGGTTTGAATGGATGTGTCTCTCCCGAATGTGTATGTTGGAACTTAAACCCCAAGGTGATGGTCTAAAAAAGGTGGGGCCTTGCAGGGGTGAGTACGTCCTGAGGACTGTGACTTCAGGAATGGATCAGTGGTACTGTAAAAAAGGTGGAAGGGAGTGCTGTGGACCCGTTTGCCCTTCTGCTGTGTGACACAGGCTTGGCCCGGTCCTCCAGGTGAGGACGCAGGAAGGGGGCCCCACCCCAGCAGCAGAGAGCAGCCCTCAGCCTTACCAGGTTCTGGACATGCTGGGGCCTTGATGTCGGACTTTCCAGCTGCCAGAACTGTGGGAAAATACATTTCTGCTCTTTATAAATTACCCAGTTTCAGGTATTTTGTTATATAGCAACGCAAACAGACTAAGATAACAACACGTAGGGAAGTGGTATTTTGTTTAAAACAGTGTGAGAAAAATATAACATCTGCTAGCTTTGCCTGTCGGTCAGATCACCATTTTACTGCTCCAAGACCACAAACTACTGATAACAGAACTTACTTTTATTTAAAAATGATTTGTCATCGCATAATGTGAATGCATTTCTGTGTCAGCGATACTATCTGACAGCATGAACCCTGGCTGCAGGTGAGGGAGTCCAGTTCTCTCACCTGGTGGAGTCACTCGGGTACTGGGCCGGGGAAAAGGAAGGCAGAATGTGGAAACCATCCGTAGACCCTTAGAGTCCCGATTTTATGACCTGTGCTTAGCTCCAGGATTCTTTTTTCCCCCTCCTTCCTTCTTTTTAACTCCACAGTACAGTCAGTTTCCTCTTAATCCTTTATTGGAAACATCTCCTGATTTTGTCTGTCCTCCCCCTTTACACGGGGGTCAGGATCCCACCCTGTGCGGACTGTGCTAGGAGCGGCCTTTTCTGGCCCTGTCTTCTCAAATGGCTGCTTCAGTGGGATTTTTCGCCTTGCTCGAAATTCCTCGATGAGTTTTCCTTTGCCCACATCTCAAGCCCCAGATTCTGCCTCAGCATCCTTCACAAGCTTCCTCTTCGGAAATCTTCCTTCTAGACGCTTTGCTTAAGGTCCTCGTTACATGCAAACGGAGTCTCTCCAAGCATACCTTGTCTTTGCCGCAGCTCCTGAAACGCCTCACTGGCTGCCCCTGGGCCCCGCGCTGCGTCCCGCGGGCAGCAGGGCGGCGCTCGCGCTCCACCCGCCGCAGTCGCCGGGACTCGCGCACCCCGCGGTCTTCGTGTGCCCCCCACGCCCCTCCTGTTTCTCTCTTCCCTGTTCGTTATCTCTCTCTCAACCAGGCACGTAAACTCCCCGAGGTCAGGGAGTGTGTCCTCCTCCTTTTCAATTCTGTACATGTTTTCTGGGACATACTTATGTAGATATTTATGAAGGATGTCAGTGCAAAAACGAAACCCTTTGCTGGATATTTTCTTGGTGTAAACGAGGTTATCCTATCAGCATCCGCACGCACTCCGAGGCTAGTGAAAGAAAGATCTGGGGACATTAAAGAAATTGTGGAGGTAGGTTTTATAAGAAATCCTTTAGAGAGAGAGAAAAAAACTATAATAATAACTATCAATAAGTTATGGGATATACTCTTCCTTTTGATTGCTGTTGTTTATGTGTTTTAGCAACCCATGTGTATATGTTTTATTTTATTTTATTTTATTTTGTTATTTTTTGAGACAGAGTTTCACTCAAACGATCCTCCCGCCTGAGCCTCCTGAATGGCTGGGACAACAGGCATCGACCACCATGCATGGCTAGTTTTTCTATTTTTATTAGAAACGGGTGTCTCATTCTTGCTCAGGCTGGTCTTGACCTCCTGAGCTCAAGAGATCCTCCTGCCTCAGCCTCCCAGAGCGCTGGGATTACAGGTGTGAGCCACCGTAACCTGGCCATGTCGTGTTTTTTAATTGTGTGGGAATAGTTTACTTTTGGCTAGCTGGGTGGTAGGGACGATGCATGCAACATTTTCTAATTTCCTGGTGTCACAGCTGAGACAAATGTAGGAGGAGCTGATGGAAGAATATCCTCTGGGTAAGATCTGCTGAGTTAGTGAGGTCTCTCTGGAAAAAAACCAATTATCCACACTTATCTTAAAGTTGCCACTATCATGAATGGGAGGCCTAATAATATTATGTTAAGATATATTTCCTTTTCCAGTCAATGTGGGGACAAAGGAATGGGATAGAGATGAATCAGGTTCCCGTGGTCCTCAGAATTAACTGGGAGATAACATCTCAATGACTGTTCCTTGCAGTGATACTGGTCATGCTACTTGGTTAAGGATCTGAACATTTTTACAGTCAAATTTCTTTTCAGAGGCTTGTATCATTTTTAGAAAAATTAACTTTTGTCTGAAAATTGGCAAACAGTGCCTCAGTGTGAGAATAGATAATTTCATGGGAAGAAGGAAGGAACCAGGTATGTATGGGTGTATAAAGGAACTAATTATCTTTTAAGAATGATCTTTCTTTGTTCAAGGAGAATTTCTCCATTAAAACCAAAGAGAGCTATGTGTTCGAACTTCAGATAAATTATGTGTAGTAATCATCAGACAATGGGAATGTGGTAAAATGTAACAGGTGTTGTCTGGAAAGGCCCAAATCACTTTAGGTTCATTTGAAGAAAGTACTTTTATAGCTATTTTACTAACTAATTTTTAATTCTTTGTGAAAAGGATGTACCTAGAGAAAATTTAAAAGACCAGAGGAAATATAAGCAAATGATAAATTCAGGGCAGACCTCTGCTCTGGACACCTTGTTTTGTGGTGGCTGTGTTTCAGGGTTCACTTCTTTTTCCTGCATTTTTAAGAGAATAGTGTTTGGCTGCTAGTTAGTGGTTATACTCCCCCTGTTTTTCAAGGAGAACCAAGACAAAGGAATTATGATGTGTGCCATATTGTAAAAGGAAACGTCTGCTTAGAAGTCTGTAGATGACATTTTTATGCAGTGTCTTGTGCTTTCAAGGCAATGAAACACTGGACAATGTTTCCCTTTCAGAGTGGAGACTCTCAAATTAGAATGGACATTACTTACAGGTTTCTGATTAAACACAGCATGTTTGGGCTCTTCTTCCACAATTGCAGAATTAACATCACTACAGACCTGGGCTTCACCCTGAACTCCACATTGCAGTTACTGGACATGTAGGTTTTTTTTTTTTTAGAACTCTTGTAAAATGTTTCTGACAGTATTTTACTAAAACATGAAGAAGTGGTAAGTTCTTAGAGATTTATATTAATTTTGTTCAATGAGCTTATCCCTCCCTTGAAATGGCATATCTGGTCTTTAATTTACCAATTTTTAATTTACCTATTTGCTTGCTCACTTAAGAATCCTATTTTTCTGAACAGACTTAACACTTCACTCGAGGCCCTTCTGGAAGTGTCCTTGTGTGTTCTACTGTAAACTTTCACCCCTGCCCACAAAGGGCTACGTAGTCGAGTAGGTCAATGTGGCACCTTTGCTCTCCTCACCCTGGCTCATTGTTGGAGGGGGGAGAAAAAGGGCATGGAAGCATGAGCTCTTCAGCTGGGGCTCCATGTGCATTCAAAGATTATCTCTGGGGCCACCTGTGGTGGCTCATACCTGTGATCCCAGCACTCTGGGAGACCGAGATGGGAGGAGTTTTTGAGCTTAGGAGTTTGAGACCAGCCTGAGGAAGAGCAAGACCCCATCTCTAGTAAAAATAAAAAAACTAGCCAGGCATGGTGGTGGGCACCTATAGTCCCAGCTACTCAGGAGGCTGAGACAGGAGGATCACTTGAGCCCAGGAGTCTGAGGTTGCTGTGAGATGTAGCTGTGATGATGCCACATCATTCTACCAAGGTGAGAAAGTGAGACTCTGTTTCAAAAAAAAAAAAAAAGAAAGAATATCTCTGGTTGTTAGCATTGTTCATCATTTAGAGCAATTGGGGAATAAAATCCAAAATTCCACCTTTTATATAAACTATTTAGAAATTTCAATCCATTTTTAAGTTTTAAAATAGTCAAAACAGCACAGACCCTGACATGATTTGTAATTAGCGTTAACAAAATGAGCAAATGAATGTTACAAAATAAGTGTTCATGTCATTTGAAATTTTTTTTCTTATTCACAGACACGTCAAGTGCCCTGGGTAATAAGAGCTTCCTCACTGAATAGAGCTCCATATATGCAGGGATTGTTCTCTGCTTTCTTCTCCGAGGTGTCCTTGGTGCCTAACATTTGTTCATTTATGTAAGAGACATTTATGGGAAACCTAGTATGCCCCAAACCTTCCAGGTACAGAGAGCAAAGTGTTCAGTAAAGTGTGAATGACCCCTGCTTTCAAGGGTGTAGAGTTTAGGGTGATAGATGGGCATTAAACCTCTTACCAAAATAGTTACAACAAACATGTAAGTTTGTAGACATTATGTGCCGGGTTCTCCGGCAGTTGCAGTTGAGGGAAGATCGGGGCCAGCCCGATCTCGTCCCAGGGGATGAGTGGGATGGCAAGTGTCGGCGGCTCGAATAGGGACACACGGAGCCAGGAGTCTGTCGAAGCAGGAACTCAACTTCATTGTAACATGCTGCAATTTTTATACACTTCGGCTAGGGGGCAAGAGGTGGGAGCAGGAATGAGGGGGTACATAAAATGGGGTGACAGGCTTCAAGCCAATAAAATCTAACCCCATCACCTGTATCCAGGCAGAGGCCGTTTCAGGTCGGGTCTTGCCGAGTCACTCCTATGCAGAAGTGCGCGGATAGCACCAAGTCGACTTAGGCTTAGGAAGTTCCTCTAGGCCTCAAGTGGGCCTTGCCCACGCGAGAAGGCCCAACAATCATGATTTAGCGTTCGGGGATGCTGGCCGTGGAAGGCTTCTCTAAGGCAATGACGTTCATGTGAAAGCTGGATGACGGCTGGAGATTGGCCAGAGAGAGGAACAAGATTGGCAGGACAGGTAGATGAAGTGACTCATGCAAGACTGGGTAAGAATTGGAATTTATCCTAAGTACCAAGAAATTTTGGTAAAGAGTTTTGAGCAAGGAGAGATCCAAGTTACATTTTAAGAAGACCATCTGGCTGTGCTGTGGAGAATGGGTGGGAAGAAGTGGGAGCAGAAGCAGGGACAAAAATTAAGGGGCTATCATAATGCTTCTGGCAAGAAATTTGTTGACTTATTTCCCAGGGCAATGGCAGTGGAAATGTAAGGGACGAGAGTGGCTGGGCACAATATGTTCTGGGGGTCTGAGTTACAGATGTTGAAGATGGTTTGGGTGTAGGTAGGCAGGGTGAGAGGGGTGTTGATGATTGCTACCAGGTTTTTAGGTAACTAGGTGGGTCACAATGCCATTTATAGAGAGAAAGAAAGACTGAAAGTAGAGTAAATAGAGGGTAGATGATCACAAGATCAGGTGTGGATATGTGAAGCTCAGCATGCCTGTAAGACATCTTGGCGATTATGTCAGTACAGAGATGAAGGCCAGGGGCTTGGGAGATGGGAAGAAGGCCCTTTGTCCTCAAGGGGCTCATTCACAGCTGGGTGTGGTGGCTCACACCTGTAATCTCAGCACTCTGTGAGGCTGAGATAGGAGGAACCCTTGAGCTCAGGGGTTGGAGACCAGCCTGAGCAAGAACAAGACCCCATCTCTACGAAAAATAGAAAAACTAGCTGGGTGTGGTGGTGGATGCTTTTAGTCCCAGCTACTCGGGAAGCTGTGGCAGGAGGATCACTTGAACCCAGAAGTTTGAGGTTGCTGTGAACTATGATGACACCACTGCACTCTAGCCTGGGGACAAAGTGAGACTCCATCTTAAAAAAAAAAAAATTACAGAGATGTACAAGGGGTGTATGGATAGTATCCTCAAACTTGGACATCATCGGTGTATACATGGTTTCTAAGGCCAGAGGGATGAGTAAGATGGCCTCGTGTGGTACCTCCAAAACTTGTTGGATCATAGAGATCTCTGGGCACTTATTTAAAATACATATTCCTTGGCTCTACCCTAGACCCATAGAGTAAAAATTTCCAGGGTTGAGAAGCACCAATCTGTGTTTCTAGTAAGCACTTTCGTTACTTCTTATGAGCAAATAAATTTTGAAAAAACAGTGCAAGACAAGCATTTAGGCCAAATTTGGAAGAATTCCAGCATTTGAAGGCATGGGGAGAAGGGATGACGAGCACATGGGGACCACAAAAGGAGGCTGGGAGAACAAAGAGGGCAGCAGACACTGGGGGGTCTGCTCTCAACTCCTCTGCTGCAGACTTAACCCCGTGAAATGGCTTTATTTTATATTTTCACATTTCCTATTACTTTGTGGAGACATCACTATCTTTTCTCAATATGAATTTATACACTTATTTCACCAAATCATAAGGCATTAGATGATCATAATTGCTTGTGTTTTTTCTGTATTTTAAATAAATATTGTGTCCCTAAGTAAAACAACAACCCTTGAGGCAAATAAGCATATTTTAACCTGTTTGAGAGGGTAGAGATTAAAATCTTCTCTTTTCAAGTGGGAGCAGCCCCAGAACTCCTTTTGCTGATACGGATTTTGACCATGAGAGTGAGATGAGTTAGACATTAACAGCAAGTAAAATGAAACGGTGGAGATCACATTTGAGTTGCAACATTCTTTTCTGTGAATTTCAGTACTATGTTTTGATTTTGTTGTGGTTTGCTTCATTTGCAAACAGTGCTGTTAGGGCTGTTTTTAAACACGACCCTGATTTTAAAGCTCTTGTTCCCAGCCAAGCCCAAGCCACCAAAAGGGAGAAGAAAATGGGTCTTAATATTCCAGTGTCACAGCCGTAGACCACCAAGTTCAAGTCAGATTAGATTTGTCAAGATCAAGAGCAATTTCTGTAGTTATTTGTTTGCAGATTTGAAGTTTAAAGGAAAGAATTAAGTAGTCTGGATGTACTCACTACCGCTTCCCAGGGCTATGTGTCTGTTCGAAACGGCCTGAGTTTATTCTGGAAGGCTTCATGGCTTCATTCTCTGCCTTCACTGTCCAGTGTCTGTTAAGTGGAGGTGGGTTTAGCTGATCTGTTTTTTCTCTCTGTGACACGCATCCTCCTTCTTTTGGCTCTATTCTCCCCTTTGGGTCTTGACTTATACCACTATTTTGGAAAGTTAGGATGTCAGCCAGAATCAAGTGATGTCCAGGAAATTTGTAAAATGGGGTTTATTTAGGATGGTCATTCCCGTGGCAGCAGGGCCACCCTTAGCAAGGACCCACTGGCTACTTTTATGACTTTGGTCTGAATGCCTGGCCTGTCA
Source organism: Nycticebus coucang (assembly GCF_027406575.1). Classification (NCBI taxonomy): domain Eukaryota; kingdom Metazoa; phylum Chordata; class Mammalia; order Primates; family Lorisidae; genus Nycticebus; species Nycticebus coucang. The sequence continues at coordinate 104,721,405 of NC_069780.1, read as the reverse complement.
TGCCACGTGTAAACCCATAAGAAAAGATCGGACTGATGGCTTGCATTAACTCTGTGATGTTATTTTAAATGCCCAATGCATACTTGTTTGGAGGGAAATATCGCCTTCCTAGGAGATGGAGGGGTGACAATTAGAAGCAGAGCTGGGTTTCCGTGCATCACTTCATCCAAGCTCACTTCTCCAGCTAAGGATGGAGTTTTAAATGTATATAGGCAAGAACCCTGGCTTCTTCCTTTTGCCTACTTCTCTCATGACCAGTCTTGGCAGTGATTTCAAAACAATGAAGTTTGAATTCAATAGTGGACTGAGAACTTGCCTTTGAGCAACCTGTGTGTCGATGTGGACTCAGACACGTGCCGATGAGGTTCCCACTGACTGATGAAATTGGAATGTAATGAAATATGGGGACGGATCATCATAAGCTTTGGGGAAGAGCTAGTAATCAAAAAGCCATCTGGATTTCATGGCAACAGCTGTCCCTATTTAACCTTCAGCGTTAATGACTAACGTTTCTCATATTGGCTTCTGTACCTCCAGGCATTTCATTTATGTTGTTTTCTTTGGGAAGAACATTATGTTATTTCTAGAACTCATTCAGCATTTGTTTGATCACCAAAAAGGTAAAGAAAAATACTTGGAGACTAGACCTGTGTTCTAATACTGGTCTTGTTCGGCTTCCTTTGAAATTCCTGTCCTCAGGATGTGATGGACAGATGGGTGGACAGAGTGATGCTGGAAGCAGGGCTGGATTAAGTCACAAAAACATAGGGTTCAGAGCTTCCACTCCTCATCTCTGAGACTTAGCATTTTTATCTAGTGAACTGAGACAGTAAATCCTCCCCTGTCCGCATACAGGGGCTTTGTAAAGATCAAGGGGAATATTTGAGAAAGACACTACAAGATTCTAAGATCTTATACACATTTAAATACTTTTATTTTTTTATTTTTATTTTTTTAAATGTCTTTTTTTTTTTTTTTTGTAGAGACAGAGTCTCACTGTACCGCCCTCGGGTAGAGTGCCGTGGCGTCACACGGCTCACAGCAACCTCCAACTCCTGGGCTCAAGCGATTCTCTTGCCTCAGCCTCCCGAGCAGCTGGGACTACAGGCGCCCGCCACAAGGCCCAGCTATTTGTTTGTTGCAGTTTGGCCGGGGCTGGGTTTGAACCCGCCACCCTCTGGGGCCGGCGCCCTACTCACTGAGCCACAGGCACCGCCCTAAATACTTTTATTGAGATAGCCAAGCAAAGAACAGTTCAAAGAAATTAAAAACTTAAAATATAAATTAGTATTAGTACTGGTAATACTATAGGAGAAATTTCGGGAGTAGAATTAGCAGTAGGAGATATCAGTTATTGAGCATCGCATTCATAGTAAAAACTGTTCTAAGTGTCAGGTTCCTTATATACATTAATATTTAATGTATATATTAAGTATTAATACTTTAATATTTATAATAACTTTGTGAAGTAGACTTTTTTTTTTTTTTTTTTTTGCTCACTCTGTTGCCCTGGGTAGAGTGCCCTGAAATCATTACAGCTCACAGAAACCTCAAACTCCTTGAGCTCAAGAGAGCCTCCTGCCTTAGCCTCCCAAGTAGCTGGGACTATACCACGGCTGGCTTGTTTTCCTATTTTTAGTAGAGACGGGATCTTGCTGTTGCTCAGGCTGGTCTCAAACTCCTGAGCTCAAGGGATCCTCCCACCTTGGCCTCCTGGAGTGCTGGCATTCCAGGATTGTAGGCATGAGCCCCCATGCCCAGCCTGTAAAGTAGATTTAAAAAAACCAACTCAACACCATATAAGTTTCAGAGAAAAGTGAAGCAATTTGTCAAGGTCCTTCAGCAAGTAAGTACAGGTTAGTGTCAAATCCCCAAGATAGATATTACATCATTTTGGTAGAAAAGGGGCGATATAGGTTTTACTCATTTCTGGTACCTTGTATTTCTTCCTCCGTGAAGGTGGTACTAGTACGTCCCTGATTTTATATTTCCATTTTGTGTGTTAGGATCTGGGAGGACACAGATTGACGGGTCTCTCACTTCTCTTTGATTTCTTTTGTTCCCCCACTAGCATGACAGAGAGAAACCATGAAATTGCCAAGATCTTACCGACCGGTTCAACTTACAAAGCACACAGAGGTCTAGTGATAAGCTGTGCACATCTGCAAGTGTCCAACATAACCCGATGGAGATATGAAAATGTTTCTACCCGAGCAAATGCTTTAATGAGGCTAATCTCAAAGAAAACTAGGAAGGTGACTATGTAAGTCTTGAAAAACTTCAACTTGGTAAGGATTTCTGTCACCAGTGGTAGAAAGGAAGGTAATATAATTTTTATGAAAAGATATTTGGAAAAAAATAATTATTATTTTTTGTGACAGGGTCTTATTTTGTTGCCTGGGCTGGGTTGCAGTGACATCATCACAGCTCACAGAAATCTTCCATTCTTGAGCTCAAGTGATCCTCCTGCCTCAGCCTCTGAAGTAACTGGGACTACAAATGCCTGAGACCACGCCTGGCTAGTTTTTCCGTTTTTTGTAGAGATGGGGTTTTTCTTTGTTGCCCAAACTGGTCTTGAACTCCTGGCCTCAAGCAATTCCTCCACCTTGACTTCAAAAAGTGCTGGCATTACAGGCGTGGGCCACTGTGCCCCACCAGATATTTGTAAATATTATTAAGTAACTTCAAGCATTCAGAGTTTTGATCCAGTAGTTCTGTTTCTAAGCGAGTAGTGTTGAAACATAGATTAGGTATAAATAGAGTCATTTTGCTGTTTTTTAAAAGTTAGAAAAATGCCATGTTAAAGAAATAAATATTTTTGTCAGTATACTTTCCTATGAGGAAATAAATTTTAGTATTATCTAATATAATGCATTATAATTAGGTAGGAAAAGCAATATAAAAATACATACAGAATACACACATAATTTTGTTTGAAAACACAGCAGAGAAAAAATACTGGAAAAATCTACACCAAATTTGAGTGCAAGTATCAGATTTAGTTTTGCTTTATAAGATAAACACATTATATTAACTTGTTTTAGTGATAAACTTATTTTGACTGCTAATTATTAAAGTAACTATAATAGGCCATCATTTCATTTATATTATCTCTAAAAAGAATTTTGCCTCGCATTTGGTTTGCTTTTAGGTAAATCCTGAGGTTGCTAGACATTAAATTCTTTGATTGTTTAAAATGAGTATATTACTACGACTGCTTTCTTTTCACTGGATAAGGAATTCACACTTTTTCTTAATTGCCCAAGTAATCTATGCTCAAAGAGATAATATTTTGGCAATCTGTCCTGGTTGTTTCTAGCAATTCTGAAGGTAAACCCTTCAGGAGAACATTTCTCTAGCTTACTTGTTCATTATTTCCAGAGGCAAAAACTGGCAGGGCAATTTATAATTCAATTTTTGCTAAATCCGTGACACCCAATATATATGTCAGACATTTCAACGGCAGGGTACTTTGGGGATAGGTGATAAATTGTACTGATTATAAGCACAAGCTGTGCTTCTAAAGCATCACATCCAGAAGAAGGTAAGTATTATTAGGAAAATGTACTGCATCCTTAGACTGTCTGGAACCATCAAGGATAATCATTTCATGTGAATATATTCCCCTTAATGCTATGTGGCAAAATCTTAAGGTTCTTACTGTGTTTTCTTGATAGCACTCATCTGGAAAACGGACACTATAATTTCACAAGCCTATCACGGGCTGGTCGTCTTCCAGCGGCCACAGAGCTCTGGGCTGCAATAACTCATCCCTGCCAGAGCACCTTGCTCTACAATCCGAACATGCCCCCAGTCATATGAAGGCTGTGTTGTGTGAGTAGTATAAATATTATTTTATAATGTAATCTCCTCTGATCTTCCTAAACGTCCTTCCAGGTCTTTCCCTATGTGATACATGTGGCTTACGCAAAACTGAGCCATCCCTTGGGTTATCTCCCAAGAAATGCTGGGAAAAGTGGACAATTGAAATATAAAACACACATGCTGCCATTTAGTTTGGCATTTCATTAATGAGTGAGGTAATTAAGCAAAGCAAACTGGTAAGTTACTCCAGATCTGAGAATAGGGAACAGGGAAGGGGTCCTGGAGCCCTTCCCCTTGAGGTCAACGGTTTCTGTTTAATCGGGCTGTTAATGACCAAGCATCATTGTTTCCATCTGAGAGCTGTTTGTTCTCAATGGGAAGCAAGTTGGTGGTCTGTGAACAGCTTCTTATATGCAAACGTACAGAGCAGGAAATCCACTGATGCTCTCTGCTGCCCTGGTGCACGACTCAGCCAAAGCCATGCCTTTTGAAGGTGATGGCAAAGCAGCTGTGTCTCAGACAGAGTGGACCTCAGAAAGGAAATGTATTCCTAAATGGAAAAAGTTATACTGAAATAGTTGGCATGAAATAACAGAAGATTGATGAATTTGCTTTTAGGATGTATAGTGGGCTTTTTATTGGCATAGTTACTTTTACATATGTTCATTTATTTGAACTTCAGAATTCACATATGTGATATAGGCCATGGTGACGATAATATTACAAAATTTCTGAAACCAAATCTGTAACATCCCCCTAGCAGTAGGTTCCTATATTGCTTCTAGAGCAGTGGCTCTCAACCTTCCTAATGCCATGGCCCTTTAATACAGTTCCTGTGGGTCATAACCCACAGGTTGAGAACTGCTCTTCTAGAGCAATATGAAAAACCTCTTGGTAAAGGGGATGTGAGTCAGGATTCCCAGCACCAGGAGAATCCAGGTTGAGCAGAACAGTAAATGATCATCGATGAAGAATGTCAGCATGAGGAAATTCAAAAGGTAGGTCTTATCATCATGTGTTCCCAATAGAACTTGCCTGTGTTTACTCACACAAGGATACACAAGAAACATCTTGCAATGGATTTTAACATGCACTCATGACTACATTGTGTGAGCACCTGTGTATTCAAACAGGCTAAAGGTACATTAAACTAATGGCTGATGGTAGTGATTTTGCAACAGAAAAACTAAGCTGATAAAAGTATGTCTACCACTAAGCTGATAATAGTATGTCTTGATTAGGGAAGAAAGGCATCTGATAACCTCCACAACTAAATGACATTATTGTGGGACATTTCAGTCAAGAAAACTATGAAAGTTCTTACAGCACCGTGCTGGAGTTGTCACAGCAAACCCAGGGGTCTGCACTAGTCAGCTGGTGATGTCCTTTCCCACACACAGGGTTTAGAAAACAATGGGGAGAATTTTGGTTATCACCATGACTAATGGCCAAGGTCAGAGATGATCAGCTTCTGTTCCTCACAGTGAACCATGCCCACTAAGAAACAGGTGACATTTTCCTCATAACCCAAGACTGTAATCCCAAGACTGACAGATCCCAGGTGTAGGAAAATCACTACTCACTATCTCAACATTTTTATCCTTACTCTTCAGCTACTTAGAATTTGCCTCCACTTTAAAAAGTGATATTTGTACTAAGATTATAACTAAAGGGAATGCCTAATCTAGCAGATAACTTTCAGCTAACATTTTTATTAGACACATCCTTTTAAAAAAAATTTCAGGTTGATATGAGGGTACCAATGTTTAGGTTACATTGTTTTCCTTTCTAAGTTCAAGTTGTAGCTAAGCCCCGCACCCAGGAGGTGTGCTGACCACCCTTACACTGTGCACATCAGGTGAGATCCTGCTCACCAAGGGGCGTGCTAAGCACCCTCACACTGCACATCAGGTGAGATTCTACCCACCAGGTGTTGTGCTGTCCACCCTCACACTGTGCACCAGGTGAGATCCCACCCACCAGGGGGCGTGCTGACCACCCTCACACTGTGCACATCAGGTGAGATCCCGCTCACCAGGGGGTGTGCTAAGCACCCTCACACTGCACATCAGGTGAGATTCCACCCACCAGGTGGTGTGCTGACCACCCTCACACTGTGCACCAGGTGAGCTCCCGTCTACCCGGGGGTGTGCTGACCACCCTCACACTGTGCACATCAGGTGAGATCCCGCTCACCAGGGGGTGTGCTAAGCACCCTCACACTGCACACCAGGTGAGATTCCACCCACCAGGTGGTGTGCTGACCACCCTCACACTGTGCACCAGGTGAGATCCCATCATCACTGTCTCTCCTCCCCAATCATGCTCTCTGTCTAGACTATACTAGTGTTTTTTCTTTCCGGTGGGCATCCTTTTTCTGGAAACTCTCTTCAGCCCTGTCTTCTGCAACATATTCTCCCCAAGCTCAGTCATCTCCCTAAGTTTCTCTGACTTCCCCAATCCTTGAATCCGGATGTTCTCCAGGGTCTTAGCTTGCTTTCCTGTTGTTTTCTTCCCCACACCCATGGGCTTGGCTGTCACCACGGAAGATTTCCGAATCTCCACCTCCCGGGCTGATCAGTCTCTCCATACAAGCTTCCGTTGTCCCCTGCGCCCTCCCCTGAGCAGCATGGAGGCACCTGCGTCTGAACTTGAACTCTTTTCCTTCTGGCCTTCGTTCAGTGACAAGCTTTTATGGAGGGGAGCTAAACATAAGAGTAGAGCATGGAATGTGCCTTATAGGCCAGCTGAAGAGATGAAAATGAGTGATTACAGAAAGATGTATTCATGCTTCTGTGGGAAACAGAATAGGAAGGGCTCTATTCTGAAAAGGGAGAGAGCGTGAGGGCCAGGCGTGGCGTCCAGGAACGTGTTGGGGTGAGCGCTATTTTAGCTTGGAGCTCCCCACGCATTCAGGGGTCTTCTGAAGAAAGAAGTCATGTGTGCACATGGCTAGGGAAGATTAGGGCATGGTCTTGCCCCTAGCAGTAATCTGGTATGACCTCAAAGTGCCGGAATCCGGCAGAAGAGCAGTAAAAAAGGGGCCACAGCTGCATCATCAAGATGTTTTATTTGTATGCAAAATAATATGGACTTTGTCCTGCAGGCAATTGAGCAGTCAAGTAAGTTTAACCAGAGATGTGTGACAACATCACTTTTCAGGTGGTATTCTTGGTATGGGGGAGATGGAGTATTGTGGGAAGGGACACCAGAACAACATGTGGGACTGATGAAATCATAAGATCCTGACTTAGAATTCTAGAACTGGGATACAGAAAAGCCCACCTATACTGTCCTTTGAAGGTAAAACCAACAGGTTGTGGTAACCACTGAAAGTGGGAAGTGAAGAAAGGGCACAGAATTGAGGACGGCCCTCAGGAGTCTGGGTCGGGAGACATAGGTTATGGTGCTATGGAGAAAGATGGAAAATATAAGAGGATAGAAATATCTTGGGGAAAATAAAACTTTTATTTCATTATGGACTGTTTTTTGAAGTCACCTTGACAGTCAAAGCTGAATAATGACCTGTTATTATTACTTATTCTGATATTCTAGGATTCAAGTTATAACAGCGCTTTTCCTTCTTAGGACAATGTGCTTTGGCTTTATTCTTCTTGGTAGAATAGATGTAGAAAAGAAAGTGCATTGGAAAATATTTCAAAAACACTATTCTTAACTTCAAACACAATGTAATCTTGGGCAGTTTACTTTAATTGCCTATGTCCTAAGAGGACAAAAATACAAAACAAAAACAAAAACCTTAGCCAAAACCCTACCTTATAGTGATGTGCAGAAGGTCTATCTAATCAAAGGAAACATTTTATTTTTTTATTTTGAAATTTTTTGAGACACAGTGTCACTCTGTTGCTCTGGGTAGAGTGCAGTACTGTCATTATAGCTCAGAGCAACCTCAACTGCTGGGCTCAAGTGATCTTCCTGCCTCAGCCTCATGAGTAGCTGGGACTGAAGGCACCCACCATGCCCACCTAGTTTTTCTTTCTTTTTCTTTGGCTGGGGCTGGGTTTGAACCCGCCACCTCCGGCATATGGGTCAGGCACCCTACTCCTTTGAGCCACAGGCACCGCCCCCACCTAGTTTTTCTATTTTTCATAGAGACAGGTTCTTTCTCTGGCTCAGGCTGGTCTTCAACTCCTGAGCTCAAGCAATCCTCCCACCTATACCTCTCAGAGTGCTGATATTACAGGTGTGTGCCACCACCGTGCCCAGCTAAAAGGGCACATTTTAAAGCACCACACAAATTTGCACTTAGAAATTTCTCTAGAGACTAGATTAATCTTTCCTTTCTCATACCATGATTTTCAAATATCTGCCACTGTTTCCCAGATAGTCTTCTTATTTTTAAAATAAAACCATGGTCCTTATAACTCCTATATTTTAGCAAGCCTTACAGATAATAAATAATTTCATGGCATTGCAGTTCTCAGCCTGCCTGATGTATTCAGAGATTTTGAGGTCAAGACTTGCCTAATTGTAATGATTCATGTCAATGATATCTTTGAAAAAAGATAGTACTTGGAAGAAACTACCCTTTAAAGAGAAGCTTTCTGAGTTTAAACCATTTTAATAAAAGTTACCACACATAAGAGATGAATGACTGTAGTGGTTGGAATTTGAACATGAAGCTTTCTTCACTGCAGGGGTGGGGTAGTGAGGGGTGGAGGGATGGAGCAGAGACAGGCAATCCCAGCTTCAGATTTGGTTGGTCTAATGGACAAAACGCTTTAAAATTGATGGCTATGAGTGGAGTGTGACACAATGGAGTCCCAGGAAACCTGATAACAAAGAAATTATCTTTTATAAAAGCAAGGTTGAGGCAAACTTTTAGTGTAAGATAAACCAGACCTAATGAGCTAAATAGCTCTGGAGGTATTCCAGCCATTGGGCCCCTTATTATAATCTACACAACTCAGTATAGTTGATGCAGTTGTTTGAGTGATTTATGCTACCGATAGTAGAAGCTTATAAATTTCTTGGAGGGAAATACAGATCTTCCTAATAGGCTGTGTTTTAATTCACTTACACAGTTAGTTTCCACTAGCAGCAGCTTAAGTCTTTTCTATAAATTAAAAGAGACCGCCCTTTCCAAACCCCTGTGCACACACTGGAAGAGCCATTGAAAGCATGCCAGGTTGGGACACAGTCGGTTGGACTTTGGATCTGATCCATGTCCCCCTATCTCATGCTGTCTAATGTGCTTATAGAGCTGCAGGGAAGGCAGATGGTGCATTTTAATTTTGCAGCAGTTGTGTTCATCTGAACACATACAGAAATGTAAAAAACAAACAAACAAAAAAAAAGAGGACAAAAAAATCATGTACCTCTATAAAATGACATCCAACTGAGAAGTAAGTATTGATGCGCTTTCTACACAGGCACCAAAATAGGTGGACTGACTCATAGAGGAAAGAAAGAATGAGATGAAAACGCGTCCTACAGCTGAGCCTGGGCGACTCCAGACATTTATAAACAGGACAGAGGAGGACAGGTTGTCAGAGTTCATTGAGCACCAGAAACCCCTGATGAGGGCAAGTGTGACAGTTCATTCTCTCTGCAAAGCTAAGAGAGGAGAATCTTTGATTTTTTTTTTTAAGTTCTTCCTGATGTCTAATTTATTTATTTTTATTGTTTGGGATTCATTAAGGGCACAAAGAATTAGGTTACACTGGTTACATTTGTTAGATAAAGTCCTCTTATAATTGTGTCCTGCCCCCAAGAGGTGTGCCATACACTGTGACCCCCCCATTGCCTCCCTCCTGTCCTCCCCCACTCCTCATTCCCCTACCCACCCCTTGTATCAGCTCATCTACTGCCTTCATGTTAGAACAGAGTTCATTGGATACTTGCTTCTCCATTCTAGTGATGCTTTGCTAAGAAGAATGTGTTCCACGTCCATCCAGGTTAATACAAAGGATATAAAGTCTCCATCTTTTTAATGGCTGAATAGTATTCCATAGTATACATATGCCACAGCTGGTTAATCCATTCCTGGGTTGGTGGGCATTTAGGCTGTTTCCACCTTTTGGCAATTGTAAATTGAGCTGCAATAAACAGTCTAGTGCAAAAGTCCTTATGATAAAATGATTTTTTTTTTCTTTTGGATAGATGCCTAGTAATGAGATTGCAGGGTCAAATGGGAGGTCCAATTTGAGTTCTTTGAGGATTCTCCATACTTCCTTCCAAAAAGGTTTGCAGTCCCACCAACAGTGTAAAAGTGTTCCCCTCTCTCCACATCCACACCAGCTTCGGCAGCTTTGAGACTTTGTGATGTGGGCCATTCTCACTGGAGCTAGGTGATAGCTCAGGTTGGTTTTGATTTGCATTTCTCTGATGATTAGGGCCAATGAGCAGTTTTTCATATGTTTGTCAGCCATTCTTCTGTCTTCTGTAGAGAAGGTTCTATTCATCTCTTGCCAAGTGATATATGGGATTGTAGGGTCTTTTTTGTGTTGATTAATTTGAGTTCTTGGCTCGGGGCCCATAGCACAGGGGTTACAAGCGAGCCACACACACCAAGGGTGGTGGGTTTGAACCCAGTTAAATGACAACCGCAACAAAAAATAGCCAGGTGTTGTGGCAGGTGCCTGTAGTCCCAGCTACTCAGGAGGCTGAGGCAAGAGAATCGCTTAAGCCCAAGAGTTTCAGGTTGCTGTGAGCTGCGATGTCATAGCACTCTACCCAGGGCGAAATAGTGAGACTCTGTCTCAAAAAAAGCAAAGAAAATTTTTTTTCAGTTCTCTGTAGATTCTAGTTACCAATATTTCGTCTGATTCACAATATGCAAATATCTTTGCCCATTCTGAAGGTTCTCTGTTTGCTTTGGTTGTTGTTTCCTTAGCTGTACAGAAGCTTTTCAGTTTAATTAAGTCCCATTTGTTTATTTTTGTTGCCACAGAAGTCTTCTTCATAAAATCTTTCCCCAGGCCAATATCTTCAAGTGTATTCCTCACACTTTCTTTGAGGATTTTTATTGTTTCATGCCTTAGATTTAAATCTTTTATCCATCTTGAATCAATTTTTGTAAGTGGTGAGAGGTGTGGGTCCAGTTTCAATCTTTTATATGTGGGTATCCAGTTCTCCCAGCATCATTTATTGAATAGGGATTCTTTTCCCCAGTGTATGTTCTTGTTTGGTTTATCAAAGATCAGGTGGCTATAAGAGGTTAGTTTCATCTCACTGTTTTGTATTCTGTTCCAAATGTCAATGTCTCTATTTTTTGTGCGAATACCAAGCTGTTTTGATCACTATGGCCTTGTAGTATAGCCGAAAGTCTGATAGGGTGAAACCCCCAGCTTTGTTTTTATTACTAAGAATTGCCTTGGCTATATTGGTGTTTTTCTGATTCCATACAAAATGAAGAATTATTTTTTTCCAGATCTTGAAAGTATGATGATTGTATTTTAATGAGGATTTCATTGAGTCTGTATTGTTTTGAGTAGTATAGACATTTTAATAATGTTGGTTCTTCCCAGCTACGAGCATGGTATGTTCTTCCATTTGTTAATATCTTCTGCTATTTCTTTTCATAGGGTTTTGTAATTTTCTTTGTAGAAGTCCTTCACCTCTGTTGTTATGTATATTCCTAGGTATTTCAATTTTCTGAAGCTACTATGAAGGGAATTGTGTCCTTGATTAGCCTCTCATCTTGGTTGTTATTGGCATATACAAAGGCTACTGATTTGTGGACATTGATTTTATATCCTGAGTCATTGCTGTAGTTTTTGATCACTTCTAGGAGTCTTATGGTTGAGTCTTTGGGGTTATCTAAGTGTAAGATTATATTGTCAGTAAAGAGGGAGAGTTTGACCTTCTCTGCTTCCATTTGGTTGCCCTTTATTTCCTTCTCTTGCCTGATTGTATTGGCTAGAACTTCCAGCACTATGTTGAACAGTAGTGGTGGCAGAGGACAACCTGTTCTGGTTCTGGTTCAAAGTGGAAAAGCTTTCAGTTTTACCCCATTCAGTATAATATTAGCTGTGGGTTTGTTGTAGATGGCTTCAATTAAATTAAGAAATGTGCCAACTATGCCTAAATTCTTAAGTATTCTAATTAGAAAAGGATGCTGAATTTTATTGAATGCTTTTTCTGTATCTGTTGAGAGGATCGAAGAAACAATAAAAAATTTCTCAACAAAAAAAAGCCCTGGTCCAGATGACTTCCAACAGAATTCTACCAAACCTTCAAGAAGGAGCTTATTCCCATACTGCAGAAATTATTCAAAAAAATTGAGAAGGAAGGAATCTTCCCCAACACATTCTATGAAGCAAACATCATCCTGATACCAAAACCAGGAAAAGACCCAACTAAAAAGGAAAATTTCAGACCAATTTCACTAATGAATATAGATGCAAAAATTTCCAGTAAAATCCTAACCAGTAGATTACAGCTACACATTAAAAAAATCATTCATCACAATCAAGTAAGTCTCATTGCAGGGATGCAAGGCTGGTTTAATATATGCAAGTCCATCAACGTAATTCACCATATCAATGGAAGTAAAAACAGAAAATCTTTGGATTTTAAAAAGAAGGCAAAGATAAGGGTATTTATATATCTATATCTATATATATTTGAAGACAAAGTCTTACTTTGTCACCCTGGGTAGAGTACTGTGGTGTCATAGCTCAAACTCCCGGGCTCAGTGATCCTCCTGCCTCAGCCTCCCAAGTAGCTGGGACTACAGACACCTGCCACCACACCTGGCTAGTTTTTTTTTTTTTACTTTTAGTAGAGACAGAGTCTCACTCTTGCTCAGGCTGGTCTTGAACTCCTGAGCTCAAGGGATCCTCCTGCCTCGGCCTCCCAGAGTGCTGTGATTACTGGTGTGAGCCACCACACCTGGCCTAGACTCAAACATATGTAAATGCTGATTGGAAGGATGCAATGCACACTGACAAGAAAAGATGAAACAGCGGACCCCAAAGTGGTCTTATTTATGTGGGTTACAAATATATCTCAATACTTTATTGTACAAGAGATCAAAACTGAGAAATTATTAAAATATTCTTTAGTTATTAATTTAAAATTAGCTGTAATAAACCCATTGCACATTAATATGAATAACATGTTTTATTTTAAAAACTATGTTTTCCAAAATAAAAATCAGTTTGTGATAAAAGTGGCAGCTTCACATGTTTTCATGTTTCTTTAAGGTTGTGCTGGGTCCTTGTCTTGGCCTCTGCATGGGCCTGTTGCTGTATGTTGCTATGGGTCATGTATGTAAAGAAAATCTGGTCTTGCAGATACTGCATGGGACAAAGGACAGGTGCCAGTATGCTTCTTTGATACTACACTCAAACTCTGCTGTTTTCTTAATGATGATCCTCAGTGTGGAATCTGAAACCATGTGGGTGAACTTTTGTACTCTCACATCCATTTGTCTGTCTTTTACTTTGACTTGACTTGTGCAGATCTCCCAAATGTTGACAGATTTCATTAGATAATGTCAAAAAATTACGTTTCATATTATCAGCAATCTTATCAGAAACATATTTAAGTATTGGGAAGCTATCAACCTTAGGATGGTAGATGCAAGTTTCCCAAAATTCTAATATTCATTTGAAAGCCTGAATTTTGTCATTGGCAAAAATTAATCTCAGCTGATTTCCTGGAACAGCTGCTCTTAGGCTGTGCCAGTTTGCAGCCCCACTGGGGCAGGAGCAGTCTTCCTACAACTCAGGCTCTGCAGTGGCAGCCCATTGTTGCTGCTGTACTCTGTTCATTGGACAAGTCACTGTGTGCAGGTCACACTGAAGGGGAGATGGTCCGTGGGGACCATTTTGAAGGCTGCCTAGCACTATGGTAACCTCCAGCACGACCAGTGCACAGGTGAGAAGGAGCTGTTTTCGTCTCCCTGCAGGGCGACTTGGCAACACGTTCGCAACTCTTAACATCATTTTGGTCCTTCTGACATGCCAATTCTACCTCTAAAAAGTAATGACTGCAAAGAGTAGCATAAGTTATAGCAGTCAAAAACTGGAAGAGACCTAACTGCCTAGTGACATGAGATAGCCAAGTTACCACACATTCCAGGAGGATAAGATTTGCAACCATGAAAAATATTTTTGAAAAACTTTAAGTAACAAGGGAATTACTTATAATTGGTAGTTTGGGGAGGTTATGCAGGGTGACCATAATGCTTGTGTGCAATTTCAGGTAGTGTGCAATTTAAACCTCATGGCCACCTTGTATATGCCATATAATGATACTTTTTGTAAAACTTAATGCATGCTTATATGCACAGAATTCTAAATGTTAACAGCTATTTCTTTTGTGTGGCAGGGCTGCAGGAAGTTCTTATTTTCACCTTAGGTATTTTTTTGTATTCTCTAATTTTTTTTTATTTTTTTGAGTCAGATGCTAATGGCCTGGTAACCATCAGGGCTGCCACTGGCATCCTAAACTCTGCTCCTCCTCTTCCTAGGTGGAGTCTGAGAAGAAGAATGACAGAGTCTCACTTTGTTGCTCTTAGTAGAGTGCTGTGGCCTCATAGCTCACAGCAACTTCAAACTCTTGGGCTGAAGCGATTTTCTTGCCTCAGCCTCCCAAGTATCTGAGACTACAGGTGCCTACCACAATGCCCAATTATTTTTAGAGACGGAGTCTGGCTCTGGCTCAGGCTGGTCTTGAATCTGTGAGCTCAGGCATCCACCTGCCTCGGCCTCCCAGAGTGCTAGGATTACAGGCGTGAGCCACCACCATAGTCTCTAATTTTTCTATGACACAGGCAGTCAGAAATATTCCCTAGAGAGGAAATATCAAAAAATACAGAAATAATGGATAAATTTTTAAAAATCGACAGTAAGGAAACTTTGAAAGAAAGGATTTTAAAACCAGCTGTTAAAATACTCTATGAAAGTATAATAATTATATTTTCAGTTATAAGAATTATGAATTGTCTTCTGTGCTTAGTCTGATGAAACATGAGCTGAATAGCATCACTGTTTTAAATATGCAGTTACAAGTGAAATTTGGGCTCCTGGGAGTGGGAGCAACGAAAGTTGTTGATAGTCTTAAATTCCTTTTATTATTGAAAATGAAATTATCATTTATTTGTGGATTCCTAATAAGGCAGACAAATCATAAGTTCTTTATTAAAGGACTATTCTTTTCAGTAGGACATGAATTAAGTGATGTAAGAGGCTGTTGCTAGTGTAAATATGATGGTTTTAACTAATTTGATTGGAATTCTATGCAATAGTTCTGTTTCCCAAGTCAAATTCCCAAGCCACTGAGTGTCTTTCCTTGTGCCAGTGGCAGTCCTATGCTGGGCCCAAGAGCAGCATGGCCCTTGGTGATACTCTCAGTACTTCCTAAAGGCTCTTTGCAACATCTTACTACTGAGTATATACCTCTTATAAGTGAGGAATTTTTAAACAGAGGCATTTTTGAGACCATCTAACATCCTATGAGATTAAATTAATTTGGATTTGAGCTGACTAGCTTCAAGCAAGCAAGAAAAGAAAGGAAGGAAGCCAGGAAGGAAGGAGAAAGAGAGAAGAAAGAAGGGAAAAGAAAAAAGACAGGAAGGAAGGGAGGAAGGAAGAAAGGAAGGAGAGAGAGAGAGAAACAAAGAAAGAAGGAGGAAAGGAAGGAAAGAAAGAAAGAAAGAAGGAAGGAAGGAAGGAAGGAAGGAAGGAAGGAAGGAAGGAAGGAAGGAAGGAAGGAAGGAAGGAAGGAAGGAAGGAAGGAAAGAAAGAAAGAAAAGAAAGAAAATCATACTAACATATTTTTATTGGATATTGTAAAAAATCCCCTTGAGAAGTTCCCTTCTATAACTTTCCCCCATGTGATACGTTCAAAGTTAAAATTTCATCTGGTGTTCCACAATTGCCGTTATGACGGTTTTTAGTAGCTGATCCATTGTAATGTATCTTTAGAGAGTGTTTATTATATTTTAAAATTTGGATCTGAAACCATCCCCAGACTTAGTGCTGACATTCACAAGGGCTTGATGGGCTCTCTCTTGGGCCAGAGAAAGCTCTTATTGTGGTCAACCTGACTAAGCCAACTATTAATAATGTCAAATACCATTGTGCAAGACAGGGCAACACTCAGTCGCAGTGATTCATATCGGCTGAGCGTGAGCTAAGAGATCTGTGCAGGCTGTTTCAGGATCCTGGACTGCCCTTGAATCCATTGCTCTTGCAAACACAGTGGAAAAAAAATCCGGGTTCATGCTCCTGGCTGCTCAGACTTCTCAGTAAACGTTTCACTGTGTCCCAAGGAGAAGACAGAATGTTTTAATGTGGGAAATGGAACTTTCTGTGCTGTCTGTTGTGGAGAAAAGAATGTGGTTTCTAAAATATTACTTTTTGAACTTCCTGGACTGTATTTATTCAGTTCTGACTCTTTAAAAGGCTAAATTGTGTTATGACTAAACCAGTCACTGGTAGACCTGGTTTGCTCCGGGAGAGAAGGGTCCTTCCCCTCCTACGCGCCCTTTTCTCTGCACGGTGCATTCCTTCCCATCTGTGGGACTTAACACTCAGCAAATCTTTGACAAGGAAAGCATTAGCCATGACAGCCATTCCCCACTCATCGGGGCACACGATCACATCCTATCTGAGAAGGTGCTGATGGGCTAGTGGAGAAAAGGCAGGCATGGGGCACATCCCCCTTGGCTTTGGATTCCCTTCCATTAGCCTCAGTTTCCCCATTGTAAGATAAGAGACCACAGTCAACACCATATCAGGTAGGGTTGAAGATCAGAGTGTGCCCATAACATAATGCCTCAATTAGTAATTGTTTGAGAAATTATTGTATTTGACCAATCGGAACATTTTCTTTTATGTGGATATAAAAAATGTGTTGCAGTTGATGAATACATCAAAAAATAGGAAACTTTTGAACATTGACATATGCTTAAGGCCGCCTTTACAGATCCTTCAGGAACTCAAAAAATAGAGATGTCAGTGAGAAGAGAAAGAACAAAGTAATAGTTTTCATTTTTTGAAAATTGCAACCTCTAGTAAGAAATAGTCTACAATACATACACATGTACATGCTGTGTGTGTAATTGAAACGAGAGTTTAATAAAACAGTACTCTCATGTGTGTGACATACCCTGATACTTCATCTTCTCTGGCCATTCCCAGCTAAGCTGATTTCACAAGTCTATATACAACTTGAAAAACATGGATTCAAAGGAGAGTATTTATTAGCCCACATCACAAAGTCTCAAAGCTGAAGATGCTGGCATGGATGTGGAGAGAAGGGAACACTTTTACACTGCTTGTGGGATTGCAAACTAATACACCCCTTTTTGGAAGGAAGTATAAAGAATCCTCAAAGAACTCAAATTAGACCTCCCATTTGATCCTGCAATCCCATTACTAGGCATCTACCCAGAAGAAAGAAAAATCATTTTATCATAAGGACATTTGCACTAGACTGTTTATTGCAGCTCAATTTACAATTGCCAAAATGTGGAAACAATCTAAATGCCTACCAACCCAGGAATGGATTAACAAGCTGTGGTATATGTACACCATGGAATACTATTCAGCCACTAAAAAAGATGGAGACTTTACATCTTTTGTATTAACCTGGATGGAGGTGGAACACATTCTTCTTAGCAAAGCATCACAAGAATGGAGGAGCAAGAATCCAATGTACTCTATTCTGTCCTCTATATGAAGGCAGTAGATGAGCTAATACATGCCCACATAGGAGAAAAGTTCAAATCAACTCAAGGTGGAGGAAAGGGAATGAGGGAGCAGGGTAAGGAGAGGAGGGCAGGGGATGGACGTGTTCCCACTTAATGGTCACAATATTAGGGTGTACGGCACATCTCTTGGGGGCGGGATGCAATTATAAGAGGGACTCTACCTAACAGATGCAAACATTATAACCTAATTGTTTGTACCCTGAAATTAGCCTAAAACAATAAAAAATAAATTTATTAAAAAATGTTACATAAATTGCTGCATATTGGCTATTAAGTCTCACTGTATTTTGCCTGTAAAATTATGAATGACTTAGATTATAAATAACTATTTGACTCTAAGAAAGGGGAAGAAAACTATTAACAGTTCCTAAGTATGTTCTGTTGGCCAGATTATCTCATTTTTTAATAGTCACACAAATCCTGCTGTTATCCCCATTTTACAGATAAAGAAACCATTGTTGCAAGAGATAAGGTCTCCTCCCCAAGAATTCAAAGCCATCAATTTTCCAGTGTCCCTAATTGGAACAGGTTAGATAGCCAGAGAAGTCATTAAGAGCAACACATTTGTTAAGTTTTTATATCTAGGCTGCTGTAACTGTATAGTCTTCTCTCTAAATTAAATTATTCATCCTTGACTACTTAGGAATAGAATTCAGATCTAAATTATAACACAAATATATGAGGGAAAGACCACATATTAATTCTGTTTTTTATAATCTTACTTAAGAGTGGCCCTCACCGAGAAGTATAAGAATAAGTAGGTTAAGTCTTTGTGAAACAACACTCTTTGGCATGCGACTGTTTTGTTCTGCAATTCTAAATACAATTTTTAAAAAATTACCCTTAAAGGGGTGGAGACAAGATGGCTCACTGAAGCCAGCTTTCCATAGAGGCTCCCGTCCAGAAGGAGAGTTAAAGGACAGAAATTTAGCAAGTAACCTGGTGGATTTGAGCTGCACCAAGAGAGAAGGTTGAAGAATGCACGTCAACCCCGCTGAGGCGAGCTGCAATCCCAAGGATACAAACAAAAGGTACAAAATCCATCACCAAGCAGACAAGAGTCCCCTCCCCCATGAGAACAGCTCAGAGTGCCCCACAAACAAACGAGCAGAGTTCAAAGGTCCTCCCACTCCACTCCACAGGAGAAACCCTCTAAAAACTGGACCTACCTCCCCTACTAGGGTGCCACAGCATTCTCCTGCCAGGCATAAAACTGTATAAAACTATATATATTCTCTACCTGCAACTCTAAGCTCCCGGCACTCCCCTCCACTCTCACTCTGCGGTCTGGAGGCCTGTCCACCAGGAGTCCAGATTCTTGGGTGTGGACACGGCCTAAACTGCAGCTGGTCAGTGTTGACTCTGGGGCCCGAGAGTGAGGAGAGGACGGTCAACTGAGAGAAAACCATACCTGAGAGGCAGTGCTCCAAGGCGCAGAGCAGCAGCCATGTTTTAGCAACAATAGGGCTCACTCTCGGATATTCTGAAGCCACACCCCTGTCTCCCTGGGCAACTAGAGGAGGCTTGGGATCTACTCAGGTGGCAACCACCACGGAACAGATCTGGGACAGAGACGCAGGCCCCATGACTAAAGGGTTTGCCAGAGGTGGTACTGGCCTGGGTGGAGCGCGGGGGACTAGAAATGCACGCGCAGAGCTGGGAAGTTCCCAGGGTGGGACTGACCCAGAGGACTGCTTTACTGAGCCTAAGACACACCCGGCACTCACGGGATCATCAGCCTATAGTCAAAAGAAGACAGGAGGCTAGAACTGACAGGTAACTGAATACAAACCTGCAGGAGCAAAGACAGGGCCTGAGACGCAGGCTCTGGGAACTCAAAACAGCTTCTCTTCTGCAGGAGAATTTAGCATGGACAGAAACAAATTCCCGCAAAGTTGTTCTGTTTTGTTCTGTTTTGTCAGTAACATCAATCAGGGGCGGGGCTGTAACTGAGCGAACACCCCCCAGCCTCCATCAAGGGCCCGAGGTTGTCAGGCTTCACCTCCCACTGCTAGATAGAGGCAGAGCGCAGTAGCCAGGCTGAGCAGAAATAGATTTCCTTGTGATTCAGGCAGGTACAAACCCCTGGAGTATCTGTTCACTACAGGCAAATGGGTCAAAGCCCTGCAGGACTATCAGTGACTGGGTGTGACACAGGTGCAAGATGGGGAAGGAGGCATCAACCTTCCCAGACTGATCTATTTGCTGGGTGGGTCCTCCTGACCCCATGGAGCACTGGAGCAAGCCATATCAGAGTAGTCACCAAACCCCTGTGATCCAATTGCCAGAGACCTTTAAATTCTCCCACCTGAGACAGGTGCTGACTGAGACAATTGATTTGGACCTTTTGAACTGAGCCAATTGCCCCAGGACAATTCAGGTGGTGCCCTGGGTGTGTGGTTGCAGGAAGGTTTGATTTTCCTTTTCCAATTGTTGCCTGTGGGGGGAGGAGTAACTTAATTGCTGGTATTCCTCCACAGGTGAGACTTCAATCCAGAGTAACTATTTCACTAGGGTCAAACAGAGACCACTGAAAACAAAACAGAACCACTAAGCCCCACCACACCAAACAGGTCCCCAGTTTCTCAGGCCATAGCACTGTACAGATCCTTGACAAAGCTCCAGGGGAAAAATCAAATGGTGTAAAACAATCATGGGGCGGAATCAGCAGAAAAACTCTGGTAACATGAATGACCAGAATAGATCAACCCCCCCAAGGAAAGATATGGCAGATGTAACTGAAGATCCTATTCATAAACAGCTGGCCAAGATGTCAGAAATCGAATTCAGAATTGGGATTGCAAACGATATTAATAAAATGGAGGAAAATTTGGAATTAAAAATTCGAGCAGCGATTCAAAAGTCAGAATTAGAAATTCGAGGAGAAATTCAAAAGTTGTCTCAAGAATATAACGAATTTAAAGACAAAACCACCAAAGAGTTTGACGCACTGAAGCAAGAATTTGCAGCCCTCAAAGATCTGAAAAAGACAGTAGAAGCCCTCAGTAACAGAGTGGAGCAAGGAGAAGAAAGGATTTCTGACATTGAAAACAAAGCCTTTGAATGCTCCCAAACTCTCAAAGAGGAAGAGGAATGGAGAGCAAAAACGTATCATTCTCTCAGAGAGCTCTGGGATAATTCAAAGAAGGCTAATATCCGCCTCATTAGAATCCCTGAGAGGTGAAGTTGCTTCACAACGCACAGAGGCCCTTCTCCATGAAATTACGAAAGAGAATTTTCCAGACATGCCAAGAGATTCTGAAATTCAGATAGCAGACAGCTTCAGAACCCCAGCACAATCCCAATAAGACATCCCCCAGGCATATCATAATTAACTTCACTGAAGTTAATATGAAGGAGAAAATTGTGAAAGCAGCCAGATGTAAGAAATGCATTACCTACAAAGGGAAGAATATTAGAATGGCTGCAGATCTCTCTGCTGAAACTTTTCAAGCCAGAAGAGGGTGGTCATCAACTTTTAATCTCCTAAAGCAAAATATCTTTCAACTCCAGATCCTGTATCCAGCTAAACTGATTTCATTTGTGATGGAGAAATTAAATACTTTAATGACATTCATATGTTAAAGAAATTTGCCATAAGCAAACCAGCTCTTCAGGATATTCTCAGACCTATCCTCCATAATGACAAGCCCAATCCCCTACCACAAAAGTAAACTCACTCAGAAACTTTTGATCAAACTCCACCTTCCACAGTGGTGAAAGGATTAAAAATGTCCACTGGACTTTCAAAAAACTCTATACCCAAAATTTTACCAGACTTATCAACATTCTCCATTAATGTCAACGGCATAAACTGACCTCTAAAGAGGCACAGGTTAGCTGACTGGATACAAAAACTCAGGCCAGATATTTGCTACATACAAGAGTCACATCTTACCTTAAAAGACAAATATAGACACAGGGTGAAAGGATGGTCATCCATATTTCAGGCAAATGGTAATCAGAAAAAAGCAGGTGTTGCAATTCTATTTGCAGGCACAATAGGCTTTAAACCAACAAAAGTAAGGAAGGATTAGAATGGTCACTTCATATTTGTTAAGGGTAATACTCAATATGATGAGATTTCAATTATTAATATTTTTGCACCTAACCAGAATGCAGCTCAATTTATAAGAGAAACTCTAACAGACATGAGCAACTTGATTTCCTCCAGCTCCATACTGGTCGGAGATTTCAACACTCCTTTGGCAGTGTTGGATTGATCCTCCAATAAGAAGCTGAGCAAAGACATTTTAGATTTAAACCTAAGCATCCAACATTTGGATATAGCAGACAACTACAGAACATTTCATCCCAACAAAACTGAATACACATAATTCTCATTAGCTTGCGGAACATACTCCAAAATCAATCTCATCTTAGGTCACAAGTCTAACATCAGTAAATTTAAAGGAATAGAAATTATTCCTTGCATCTTCTCAGACTACCATGGAATAAAAGTTGACCTCAGTAACAATAGGAATCTGCATACTCATACAAAAACATGGAAGTTAAATAACCTTATTCTGAATGATAGCTGGGTCAGAGATGGGATTAAGCAGGAAACTGCCAAATTTCTGGAACAAAACGACAATGAAGACACGAATTATCAGAACCTATGGGATACCACAATGGCAGTCCTAAGAGGGAAATTTATAGCACTGCAAGACTTCCTCAAGAGAACAGAAAGAAAGGAAGTTAACAACTTAATGGGACATCTCAAGCAACTGAAAAAGGAAGAACATTCCAACCCCAAACCCAGTAGAAGAAAAGAAATAACCAAAATTAGAGCAAAATTAAATGAAATTGAAAACAAAAGAATTATACAACAGATCAATAAATCAAAAAGTTGGTTTTTTGAAAAGGTCAATAAAATAGATAAAACTTTGGCTAACCTAACCAGGAAAAAAAAGAGTAAAATCTCTAATCTCATCAATCAGAAATGACAAAGACAAAATAACAACAGACTCCTCAGAAATCAAAAAAATCCTTAATATTACAAGAAACTTTATTCTCAGAAATATGAAAATATGAAGGAAATTGACCAATACTTGGAAGCATGTCATCTTCCAAGACTTAGCCAGAATCAAGTGGAAATGTTGAACAGGCCCATATCAAGTTCAGAAATAGCATCAGCCATACAAAACCTCCCTAAAAAGAAAAGCCCGGGACCAGATGGTTTCATGTCAGAGTTCTACCAAATTTTTAAAGAGGAATTAGTAGCTATATTACTCAACCTGTTCCAAAATGTAGAAAAAGAAGGAAGACTGCCCAACACATGCTATGAAGCAAACATCACCTTGATCCCCAAACCGGGAAATGACCCAACAAGAAAAGAAAATTATAGACCAATATCACTAATGAGTATAGATGCAAAAATATTCAACAAGATCCTAACAAACAGAATCCAGCAACACATCAAACAAATTATACATCATGACCAAGTCGGTTTTATCCCAGGATCTCAAGGCTGGTTCAGTACCCGTAAATCTATAAGTAGAATTCAGCACATAAACAAATGAAAAAACAAAGACCATATGATTCTCTCAATTGATGCAGAAAAAGCTTTTGATAATATCCAGCATCACTTCATGATCAGAACACTTAAAAAACTGGTATAGAAGGGACATTTCTTAAACTGATAAAGTCGATCTACAGCAACCCACAGCCAATATGGTATTGAATAGCGTTAAATTGAAATCATTTCCACTCCGATCAGGAACCAGACAAGGCTGCACATTGTTTCCACTGCTCTTTAACTTTATAATGGAAGTTTTAGCCACCGCAGTTAGGGAACAAAAGGTGATCAAAGGTATCCATATTGGGTCAGAAGAGATCAAACTTTCACTCTTCACAGATGATATGATTGCATATCTGGAAAACACCACCGATTCTACTACAAAAATCTTAGAAATGATCAAGGAATACAGCAGCATCTCAGGTTACAAAATCAACATTCATAATTTGGTAACCTTTATATATACCAACAATAGTCAAGCTGAAATAACAGTTAAGGACTCTATTCCATTCACAGTAGTGCCAAAGAAGTTGAAATATTTGGGAGTTTATCTAACAAAGGACATGAATGATCTCTATAAAGAGAACTATGAAACTGTAAGAAAAGAAATAGCTGAAAATGTTAACAAATGGAAAAACACACCAGGCTCATGGCTGGGAAGAATCAACATTGTTAAAATGTCCATACTACCCAAAGCAATATACAATTTTAATGCAATCCCTATCAAAGCTCCACCGTCATACTTTAAAGATCTTAAAAAAACAATACTTCGTTGTATATGGAATCAGAAAAAACCTTGAATAGCCAAGACATTACTCAGAAATAAAAACAAAGCAGGAGGAATCATGCTACCAGACCTCAGACTATACTACAAATCGATAGTGATCAAAACAGCATGGTACTGGCACAAAAACAGAGAAGTAGATGTCTGGAACAGAATAGAGAACCAAGAGATGAATCCAGCTACTTAACATTATTTGATCTTTGACAAGCCAATTAAAAACATTCAGTGGGGAAAAGATTCCCTAATTAACTAATGGTGCTGCATGAACTGGCCGGCAACCGTAGAAGACTGGACCAACACCTTTCACCATTAACTAAGATATACTCTCACTGGATTAAAGATTTAAATGTAAGACATGAAACTATAAAAATACTAGAAGAGAGTGCAGGGAAAACCCTTGAAGAAATTGGTCTGGACGAGTATTTTATGAGGAGGACCCCCTGGGCAATTGAAGCAGCTTCAAAAATACACTACTGGGACCTGATCAAACTAAAAAGCTTCTGCACAGCCAAGAACACAGTAAGTAAAGCAAGCAAAAAGCCCTCAGAATGGGAGAAGATATTTGCAGGTTATGTCTCTGACAAAGGTTAATAACCAGAATCCATAGAGAACTCAAAGGTATAAGCAAGAAAAGAACAAGGGATCCCATCGCAGGCTGGGCAAGGGACTTGAAGAGAAACTTCTCTGAAGAAGACAGGATCCACGGCCTGTAGACATATGAAAAAATGCTCATCATCTTTAATCATCAGAGAAATGCAAATCAAAACTACTTTGGGATATCATCGAACTCCAGTAAGATTAGCCCATTATCACAAAATCCCAAGACCAGAGATGTTGGCGTAGATGTGGAGAAAAGGGAACACTTCTACACTGCTGATGGGAATGCAAATTAATACATTCCTTTTGGAAAGATGTTTGGAGAACATCTTTCCAAACTTAGAGATCTAAAAATAGATGTGCCATTCAATCTCAAATTCCTCTACTAGGTATATACCCAGAAGACCAAAAATCACATTATAACAAAGATATTTGTACCAGAATGTTTATTGAAGCCCAATTCATAATTGCTAAGTCATGGAAAAAGCCCAAGTGCCCATCGATCCACGAATGGATTAATTAATTGTGGTATATGTGCACCATGGAATTTTATGCAGCCTTAAAGAAAGATGGAGACTTGACCTCCTTCATGTTTACATGGATGGAGCTGGACATATTCTTCTTAGTAAAGTATCTCAGGAATGGAAGAAAAAGTATCCAATGTACTCAGCCCTACTATGAAACTAATTTATGGCTTAAGCCATAACCCAGTTATAACCTAACAATAGGGGGAAGGGGTAAAGGGACAGGAGGGAGGGGGGTGATGGGTGGAGGGGGGTGATTGGTGGGATTACACCTGCGGTGCATCTTACAAGGGTATATGTGAAACTTAGTAAATGTAGAATGTAAATGTCTTAACACAATAACTAAGAAAATGCCATGAAGGCTATGGTAACCAGTGTGATGAAAATGTGTCAAACGGTTTATGAAACCAATGTATGGTGCCCCATGATCGCATTAATGTACACAGCTGTGATTTAATAAAAAAAAAAAAAAAAACCCTTAAAAATCCTTTAGAAAAGGCAATACAGGGACCGGTATTATTTTTCAGTTAAAAATATAACCAACTTTGATAGTACAATTGTAAACCTTAGTTTGATTCCAGTGTTTGAAAGGATTATCAGACTAGAAGTTTATTTTTTCATGTTTTTTTCTCCTACAGATTCTTCTCTGCAATGGATTAACCACAGACATTTGAAGTTGTACTGTTTAAATATCTTTGAATTATTTTTGTTTAAAAATGTCAATGGGTACCATAGGAAAAGTACATTTTTTTCTCTGTAACTTCAAAACAACTGAACAGAACCTTTGGACTAAGACCAAGAGTTGGATGTTTTAGTTTTAAGAAGATTTTCTTCTCTGAAGAGTAATGAATGGGTCTCTTTGCAAGTTTAACAATTGCACATTTCAATTCTCGGACTCTTGCTGTATTAAGCAGAGAATGTTTCCTGAATAAATAAGCATTGTTTTTCTTTCTCAGTTATCTCTCAAAATCTGAAATTATATACACTTCAGACACACAGAAAACTTTTACACAGATAAGATGCCTGCAGTTTTTAATTATTTAAAAGGTAACATTCAATTTTGTTAATGGCTGCTTCTTTCATGTTTGCATTGGTGAATGGCACCCTTGAGAGCCCTCCCCCTACCATGGTCAGTGGAATGGGAATTGAGGAAGGCCCATTATTATCATATCTCTTGGGAGTGCAAAAAAAAGAATCAGTAACTTTCCCTATAAAAATTATAGGATTGTGGCAAACATTGGAGGGTCACCAAGGTCATATTCCTGAACTTGGTGTTGGGCAGTCAACTCCCAGGGTTGTATTGCAGACACAGAAATGCAAAGTAGACAAATTATGTGGGCTTCAGCCATAAGTGTCAGAGCAGAGCTCCCAGAGATGTCCTGGAGACTCATCATGGCTTGGAGGACCATGGGGGCTTCAAATGCCACCAAGGCTTGTACCCGCTATAGAAAATCCCAGGTCACAAAGCATACACATTCCCAGACTCACAGTGCCTGAGCTGAGGCTTCTCAAATCTCCATTTGTAGAAAAGATGAACCATGGGAGGATGCAAATTTGGAAAAGCAGATTTTAAATAGAAATTGCTTAATATACAACCATTCTTAACGTGGTTAACTGTATACTGACTCATTTCTTCCACAAATGGTCAATATTCTCAAAAAATATTTGCAGATTTTATGTGAGAACACAGTTCATTCCTCTCATATTTCCATTAAAAACTCTTTGTATCTATGAGGCAACTGGACTATTTTTTTGTGAAGGAAATTTGTAGAGATAAGATGAATGGTTAACTATTGCTGAATGTTAAATGGTGATTCAGTTGATAGTTGAAGGTTATCAGAATGAAAATATGGAATGATAGATTAGTGAGCCTATTGAGGTACCCACTCGGTTTTCTTATTTTTTGAAGCACTCTTTGTACCTTCTGATAAGACCAAATTTGTGACAAAATGCTGTAATACAAAACACACACAATATCAACTTGGTGGGAAAGAAAATTCATTATGTTTATTTATTTTATAGTCTCCTAAGTCATTCTACAGAAAATATGTAATATATAAAAGTGAACAATTCCAGACTCTTTCAATATAAGAATTTGTTATTTTTATTGATCAGAATTGAATAGTGTATGAGTCCATAGAAATAAAAGTGTTGTGTTTAGAACTGTACACATATTTTAGAAATGTTAATCTGTCATTAACTGTGCTAAGAAGAACAAGAGGCTGGAAGTGGAAAATACCCTTTCATTTTTAGTGATAAACATTATTTTAAGAATCAGTAGTCAGCATTCAATTTATTAGGATAAGATAGTGACATGGTAGAGTGAAAAAAAGACACCAGGGATATAGCTGGAGTTTGCTGACCAGTCAGATTGTGCAAGTCACTTTGACATGCTGAAATTTCACTTTCTGATCTATAAAAGGGGAATCAATCCATCTGTATTTTTTAAAGTTCTAAATCAAATTTTTTTGGGGAAGAACCTGTGAACAGACGTCACCTTTTCCACTTCTCAAGACCAGGTCCCCTCTGCCAACCACAGAGGCCATTCTGCAGGGTATGAGCCTGCCTGTCCCCACAATCCTCCTTCCTGCCCCTCTCTCCTCTCTGGGCTCCAGCCCTTCTATCTCAGGGACGATTCCGTGGAAACAGCACACTCCATTCTTCCCTGAGTTGTTTTCTTGTCTCACACCAATCTTCTCTGTATTCTCGCCATGGTCTAATCCTGCCAAGGTGCAATAAAACCGCTGGAGTTGGAGTTCAAACTCTGAGCAACCTTGGGCAAGCCACCAAGCCTGTTTTTGCATCTGTACAATGGGACGAGGACCTGCTCCTTCGGGTAGCTACGAGCTTTAATTGAAGTGTTTCATGCCGAATGCTGGCTCTGTACCTGCCACATAGCAAACACTCTTGAAGTGTTGAACAATATTATGAATTCCAGAGAGTCTGTTTCCCTGCATGACAGCATTTATTGGCTTGTTTTTGAATTGCCTATCTTTTTACATACACCCATTGCTGCCTCTGTATCTTAATTAGACCCTATGGTTCACCAGAAGAGACACTGGGTCTTGACTGCTGTATCCCAAATGCCTAAAATTAGCCTGTCTCATGGTGGAGGCCAAATGAACAAACAAATGAATTCATGACTACACACACTTTATACTCGAATAGGTAAAAGAATCAGACAGTAGTTCTAATCCACAGATAAAATCTGTAATCAGAATGATTTAGGAATTTTTTTTTAGCAACCTAAAACTTCTGGCACCTTTTACAGTATTTGTTTAATTTTTTGACCATTTTAAGGCAGAAGACTGAGCAGGCTTGACCTCCCTGCCCAGGCAGCCCTAGGCATTGAAGTCTTGTCCTCTGGAGGCCAAATTCTGTTAAGTTGTACATTAATAAAACAAGCTTACAGTATATGCAGGTTTTCTTTATTTTGAATCTCATCGATGAAAGTAACATGACTTGAGAATCAGATTTGCCTTTGGTCAAAGTAGCCAAGAAAATCCCCTGTTATTTATTTTTTAAAATCTCACCAGTAATTCAGGAGCAAGAAGGCAACCTGTGGAAAATTCTCTAATGAAACATGTAATGTTTGTTCATTACGAAAAAGAACAGAAGTTTACACAGATTCACATTTGGGGCATCAAGGCTGCCAACTGAATATAATTGTTCTCATTTTGTGAAGAACTAAGAGGAAGAAAAGAAGGGACTGTTTTGCTCATTAAGAGTTTAATTCCAGGTTTCTGTCTCCCAATCTCTTCTCCATAAAGTAAATGTATGTCTACACCTGCTGTCCCTTGTGCTGACTGCCTAATTAATGTTGTCACATCCCTAGGTCAGCAGACACTCTGGAGCCCTTGTCGCCCCAATCCCCAGCTTCTCCCCACTCCCTGCCTTCTTCTGGAGCATACTATTGGTCATTAGGTAGCTTTCTTATTTTAAATTTTAGATTGATAAGAGGGTACAAATAATTATGTTACAATGTCTGCATTTCTCAGGTATAGCTCAAGTCGTGGTCGAGCCTTTCACCTAGGGGGTGTTCTGAACACCCTCACATGGTGCTCAAAGGTGAGAGCTTACCAATCTCCCTCCCTTCTCCCCTTTCCTCCTCCCGCCCACCCCCACTTGAATGTTTTTGTGTTTTTCTTTTGTGTGGGTATATAGTTGTTTATTTATTGGTTCCATATTAGTATTGAGTACATTGAACACTTGCTTTTCCATTCTTGTGATACTTTACTAGGTAGAACTAACCATCCAGGTTAATCCAAAAGATGTCAAGTCTCCATTTTTTTTGGCTCCATGGTGTACATATACCACAGCTTGTTAATCCATTCATGGGTTGATGGGCACTTGGGTTGGTTCCATGAATTGGTAATTGTGAGGTACCTTATTCTTGAAGGCTCTCCTCTCCTCCACTCAAATGCCATTGCCAAAAAGCAGCAATGTGGGAGCCATTTATAGATGGGTGTGATGGAAGCTAGGACCAATTTGCGGTAAGTCCATCTGCTCCAAGACACCTAGCCTGAAGAACAGCACTCAGTTACACACAGACTCAGCTGGATACGTAGGGTCATGACTTTATAAATAGGTATTTGGGGGGTGCATGCAGAACAGAATAGAATCTTATCATGGGGATAAAGCACCCTATAAAATATAGGACTTAAGCCTTCGGGACAGGAGAAGAAAATATAAATATGCAATTTGATTTTCAAAATGATTGTTAGAGTATATGAAGTTTGCAAATGAGTTGGCAAAAAATAATTGTGAATTTATAAAATGTCTAAAGTCATCTTACAATTGAAAATGATATCCATGATTTCCAGCCAGATGACGATTTCAAAATAAAAGAGATGGATACCTACTCTGATTATTTAAACACATTCACCTGCTTCAGTGGTTGTGGCTTAGCTTGATGGTCTTTGGAGTTCTTTCTATGATTTAGTCAGTGATACTGAGCAGACTTGAAAGCAAGAAAAGAAGGAGAACCATGTAAACTTAACAACACAGAAGATATATGTACCCAGAGAATTAAAAAATTTAGAATATTTGTCTGATTTTTTCTAAGTTCACAAGTAATCTGTATTGATTATTACAGGAACCTAGTCTTCCAATTTAGACTATTAAAAAAAAAACCCATTGAACAATTTAAAAGGTACTTTGAGTAAATCACAACCCCCTATACTGTCTGCTGTTGTTAAGTCTCCAAAAACATTTTAGTCAATTCATACATGTAAATGTGTAGTCCTTTTAAGAAGTGGGTGTGTGTAAAAAAATCCACCAAGACCTAACTGCAAAATTGTTTTGGACATAGCAAAATAGTGTACATGATCACCACTGATGACACATGCTGGCAATGTATTTTATTTCTTTTTGTTAATTGTTAGCTTATTAACAATTTTATTTATTTTCATTCTTTTATATATTCTCTGATGAAGGATACCATAAATTAATAATTATTAATTGGCCCTCCATCTGCTGCTCACAAAGTTAAAAGTAAGAGACCTGGAGATGATGACAGCCCCATCATCCTTCGGGTCAACATTTCCGTGGTGCCAAATGTAGTGTGATGGCCCGCAGAAGACACAATAACAGTCTACATTATCATGGAATCTCATACCTTATATTTTTAATAATCGGTTTTCACTGAATATGGCAAACCCAATTTTTTTTTGGTTGGAATTGGGTGGGATGGGAGTGATAATGTTAAAGGTAAATGGAGGAAGAAGAATGTGAACAGGCAGCTAGTGAATTAAAATCATAGTGATGTCTGCCTTTTCATGCTGGGAACATGCACTCTGTCCCGCTCTCATGGGGGAGGTGTAGACGGAGGGTAAGAGGAAGGCCCGCAGCCAAGGTGAGATAGGTGCTCACCATGTGCCATCAGGTGGGAGGAAGGTGTGGCGAGACAGGAGAGCAGAGGAATAACTTGCTTAATGTCTGGTGGGATGCTGTGAATCTCTTCAGCAACAGCTTCTGTGCTGTGTGTGGGTTATGGGAGTTTGGCCTCGGTGTATATCTGCTACAAAGAAATGCCTCTGGGCTCAGGCTTAGTTGGGGTCACTTCAATTTGGCACCTGTTCACTGGAGTTGGCATTTATGGGTCATCCCCAGCCATGGCTGCAGTTAAGTCTTTAAGAGCTCCAAAACTATAAAATGCAAAACCACGTCGCATTCTGGAAACCAGAGAATATGGCAAATTCCATAAGGTAAGTGTCACGGGGTGGCACTTGACTGTACCGAGGACCCAGTTTATTACACTTCCTAATGGTGACTTTTACCAGTTAATTTGGTTCATTACAGCAGAAAATCAATCAGGAAGATAGAATAAGAAAAACAATGCTTCCACCAAACTTTTATAAGGTATTTAAATCAGAGGAATGGGTTTTTGGCTTTTGCTCAGCACCAAACAGAAAGAAAAGAAACAGACAGTTGAGGTAGGAATTCTTACACACTACCCGGATTACGGTGATTAAAACCTGCTAAGTAAACTGTGCTGCTGAGTATCCTTTACATTTTGTTTTTCTGAAATCCCAAATGCTTTTAAAATTTGAAAACTTTCACTCCTGGCCTATGAGACCCTAGAGAACCAGCAGACCAGGAAAGGAAAGCTGGCATAGTAAGAATAAACAGTGATTCTGCTTAAGATGGATGTGAACTGTCAAAAGAGACGTCCACAGCAGACAAATTTCAATCTCTCCAGACCCTTGTTAGACCTTTTCCTCTGCTTTTCTTTCTTCTCTGACAGCTCCCTGGAGCTTTCAGATATCTTTCTGGAATGGCTCTGGTAGCTTCGCTCCCTTCACGTGGGACTTCACAGTAGTTCCCGGCATCCCCCAGCGCCCCCTGGGTGTCCCAAAGGGATTTCTC
The DNA here is from genome assembly GCF_027406575.1 of Nycticebus coucang. Taxonomy (NCBI): domain Eukaryota; kingdom Metazoa; phylum Chordata; class Mammalia; order Primates; family Lorisidae; genus Nycticebus; species Nycticebus coucang. Next base: position 104,689,603 of record NC_069780.1, on the reverse strand, counting down.
AGCATCATTACTGGGGGTCAGAATAACTAGACTTTCTTTTTAAAACCTGCAGGAGTCCAAACTACATGTCTTTGTAAAGCGTTTGTGTTGCTTTCTTTTATTTCTTTGTTCTTGTTGTCAAAGCAGGCAAACATTACATGCTGTATCACCTTCCCTTGACCTTGTAGCTCCCAAGAGCAGTGGAACAAGCGTGGGCTTCGGAGGCAGGCAGGGCCGGCGTCACCAGCGCTGCGGCCTCAAGTGAGCACCGTAAGCTCTCCAGGTTTCTATTTTCTCACTTGCAAGCTAGGAATATTCTCGCTGCGTGGTTATGGTGATTGCTGAGTAGAAGTCCTTCGTATTTAACCTACAGAAATGCTCATATCTATTCCTCTCCAATTTGTCAAATGAAAGACGAATCTGTTACCCTGCAGATTGTGTGAGAGGGGTTTCTGGTCTTTTCTCTCCCCGAGCCTACTCTGAAAACACATGCCGGGAAAATGACTATTGTTAGGATGAGATAATTATGATTGTAATAGCTGGTTTAAAAGAAATGTCAACTGCTCATGTTTTATTTTTCACATAATAGAGCTGTGACCTGTTTTAGTATGATGTTTTCAGGACCTGGTATACATTTTTATTTTCCTGCATGAATCTTTCATCCTTTCACTGACATTTATTCGTGTTATATAATTATCCTAAAAGGGAAGCTCTGCCCAGGCAAATCGGTGGTTGTCTGTCTCTAAAGAGACGTCCATATCTCATCCCTTGGCTTTCAAGTTCTGTGATCAGGAACCCTCAGGCCCACTTTTAAGGAGGATGCAGGCTAGCTGAGCATTGCCGGCTCCCAAAATGTGCAAAATGAGATTATGTGTCGAACAAGATCAATTTGCTGGGTGATACTTAAGCAATAAATCTAGGGCTTTTTGTCCAGTCACTGTTTCTTTTGAGCTTTGGGAAAGAAAATTAACCCACAAGAGCTTTCACAAATTAGATATAACTGCCTCTAATTGTGTATGTGTAAGCTTATCGCACTGAATCGCAGTGTTGCGACCAGCTGTTATGCCAACAAGGCCTTCATTTAATTGGCATGGTGCCATTTATTAGCGATTAATCACCTGACTAAAATGTCATATTAAGGTCAAAGAAACTGGAAGGCTAACAAAGAGAGAACATTAAAGCCAGCTGATTAATAGAGGGAAAGAGCATGTCGTGCCCTGGGAAGTTCTCAGAGTTTTGTTGTGTTAGAAGCTGGCAGAACATGGGATGAGAATTCAGTCTTAACCTTCAACTGAAATCAGAAAAGGTTTTAATCCGCTTGGTTCAGCAGGAGGCCAATCTTTCAGTTCTTTAGTGGGTTTCTGTCTCTAAATAGGAAACTCCTGCCCACAGAACACTTGAAATTTTACAGATTCATGATTTTCATTTGAATTATTCTTCACTCTTTCTGACAGTTCCCCCTTGGCTATTACTTTTAAGAAGGTAAGAAATCAGGTTACAAGACAGGATGGAATAAACAGCACCAGCTGCACAGTCAGTCCCAAAGTACTTATAAAAAGGAAGGAATGGATTCACTTGTCTGCAAGGCAGTTTTTTGTTTGTTTGTTTGTGTGTGTGTTTGTTTTCTACTAAGATAACTGAACAGAGATGCAAGGGAGTTCTTATTTCTTAGAACTGAATGTTAATTGGACAAGAAGAAAATGAGCAAAGATAATTTTGTTTCTATTTTTATTACTCAGCGGGGTCCTGTGCTGTGCCAGTCTGTAGAAGTCCATGTTAGCCACCCACATACAGACAAACTGTGAGAAGTACAGATAATTTTACCCGTGTAGATTCTACTCCAGCTGGTCCCTGACATCCTGACCATGCCTGGCCCTCATAAATACTGCCCCACTAGCTAACACTAAAAGGGTATACAGAAAGAAGCCACACGGGAGGTCTCATTTCATTCAGGTATCCTAGGGAATTCCCACTAAACAGGGAGACCTAGCCCCAACATAGAATCAGAGTATTCTGTAATGTGATAAAACAGGCTGTTTAGAGTTGGAATAAATAGACGCTGGGAACAGTGACCACCATGAATAAGGAAAATGAATTTTAGTTTTCTTACCTCCTGAACCTATGAAACTCAGTAGGAAGGAGGTCCATGCTGTGAGCCAGCCTGCCTGACTGTCATCCAGCTTTATGCAGACCTGCAGGGCCACTGCATAAATACCTACTAGCCACATGGGACTACTGAAACCTAGAAGTGTGACTTGTCTAAATTGAGGTATGTTGTAAGGGTAAAATACACTTTAACACTTGAGATAGCTTGTGACCAAATATAAAAATGACTGTAGTTTATATCTGGTCTCATAATCTAATCTATTGCATATTTCAAACTAGCCAGAATAATCTGAATGTTTCTAGCATAAAGAGACAAATATTTAAGAAAAGAGATATCCTCGGGCGGCACCTGTGGCTCAAAGGGGTAGAGCGCCGGTCCCATATGCCGAAGGTGGCGGGTTCAAACCCAGCCCTGGCCAAAAAAAAAAAAGAAAAGAGATATCCTCATTACATTGATTTCATCTTTACAAACTATGAGCATATTAAATCATCACATGTATCCCCCCAAATAGGTACATATGTTATATGTCAATAAAAAATAAAATTTAAGTTCATGAAAAGAAGAAAAAAGAATATAAATTCTCCTTCACTAATAATTTTATTTGTTGATCAGATGATGAAATGCTTATTTGGGGGTATACTGTTTATTAAAATTAATTTCATGTGTTTATTTTCATGCTTTTTAATGTAGTCATAGGAATTTAAAATGATGTGTATAGTTCACATTGTATTTCCATTGGTACAGACCAAGGAACAGTCACCTCTGCTGGTATCATCACTGCCCTGAACTAGACATGGTCCAGTTACCTGAAGAGAAACACTTCCTGACCTAGTCTAGTCCCCTAAACTAGTTGGAGTCTTAATTAACAGCTGGAGTTGCTACAACACCAGATGGAAAATAAATATAATGACCTCCCAGATACACTTGAAAATGGAAGGATTACTTCTGGAAAGATAGGAATTGGCATCTTCTGGGGACATAACAAGAGAAGCTGAGACTGCACTCCTGAAGGTTGGAGGTTAACAGAAACAATTTCTTATGGGTGAGTGTTTAACACTGGAGGCAGGTTGTGACTCTTCTTTTCCTGGAGGGCAGTGAGGGTAAAATAGGCCTCTTCTGAAGTCCAGGATAAGGGTAAGGTTGGCGGAAACGACATAAGGCAGCCATGCTAGCATTAGGACTTTTCAGATGCCTTGAGCACATCTAAAAGTTGGTGGCGAGGCAGGACCAGGCTACCGGTCTTTCGAACCTAGTGAGCCCTCTTTAATTTCTCCCCTTAGGTGCTAATGAAATTCATCTTAAAATTTATTACTTTGGGATATGTATTTTTTCACTTCCAAAACTTTCATTTTAAAATTCATCAGAATCTTACATCTGGCACTTGATCAAAAAGTACCTACCTCAAGAGCTGGAACAGTCTATTATATTATACTACTATTATTATATGCCCTTGTGTGCGTGTAATTACTTATGTAATTAAATGTGTATATACATGATAGGCCATAGTATCCGTTCAAAAACGTATAATGAATGTAAAAAGGGTGACAAAAATGTATACACATTTTTAGAAAAAAAGTAATATTCAAGCCATGCTTGACTTCTACAATTACAACAGATATAAGATACAATATACAAGGTAACCAATGTTATCAGTGTCTATTAAGTATTGCAGTTATATCTACACATCCATTCATAAATGCAGACACCCGAGTTTTCAGTGGCTCTGAGCCGACCTTGAGTGGAGAAGTACTGTTCACACAATACATGGTATAGTGTCCAGGTGTAGCCAAAATACTGTACACCCATGAGCACCTCCAGTTACATAAGGAATTTAAAATTATCTCTTAACAGAATGTATTTGAGGTTACACCTATTCTGTAAATGAAGAAAACTACTTTAAACTAAGTTTTCCTACAAGGAATCAATTGTTTCTTCTTCTTCCTAAACTGCCAACTTCATGTCCGAAGCTTTTCAGCAATGCCATTTACTCCACGTTCAGCTGGACACATCCCTTTCAGAGCCAGTACACAACTATCTGGCCTTTTATAAAGGTCACATATTTTCCTTCCAGTTAGAGGTGCCCTAGCTACATGTTGGAGAACATGTGTATTGATTCTCCCAAATGAGGGCCTTACAGCCTCACAGAGGAGGATCCTAGGGTGAACAACTCAGCCTGTTTGTACTTAGTTTTGGGGAGAAACCCCCCCAAACTACTGGAACCTTTACAGAAGAAGACTTAACTCTTTTTAGGCATCAACAAAACACCTTGCTTGTCAGCGTAGCAATGTTGGATGGGCTTGCAGGGTTTATGCCCATGTTCATGCTGCAGCCAAAAACTGTATAGAAAGATGAAAAAAAAGTATGTATTTTTAAACATCTTTCCAACAGATGAGTAGAATTGGTCCTTTCGAATTTAGAAACACACCCTATCTACTATAGTTCCTAGTAAAAATTAACGTTATCACCACATGCTTTTTTTGAGGACCCCAATCGTATTTCCAAATGTCTTAAAAAAAATCTTCTTCCTTGTCCTCCTTTGTGGGGGCAGCCATAGTTTGGGTCAGGCAATTTAATTCTCAGTACTTTTATCAACAGGAGAGGTCCAAGCCTAAACCAGGAAACTTGATTTTTTTTCTTTTTATTTGTTTTCGTTTCAAGATACAGATGATAAGCCCCTATCAAACCTACAGTTTAGTGAGACGGATGACATCTCAGTAACTGGCAGTTCAAGGAAGTCATTGCCTGGCTTGTTTACGTGAACATGGTTGAGAATAGCTATTTAGCTTCTCATCCGCTCTGCCCTGCTGCCCAGTCCCATGGGGACAGGCAGTCAGTGGGCCCACAGGTTGCTGATAAACTATTGCCCCATTTGGCAAGCAAGGAAGGACAGTGATAAGGGCTCTGATTTGTGTTTTATCTGTTGCTTAAGTTTTCAGCCAGCCTAAAATGACACATTCCTGTTATTTCTTTGGATGCTGCAGGTTTCTTAAGTGAGGTAGATTCTTCAGCAACTTTTAAGAACTTCATTTCACCTCTTGGAGAAGGTTAGGTTGAGGATGCTGCTTTAAAACACTCAAATGTGGTTCCATTAAACTTTGAGCCTGTAGGCCTCTACTCCTTGGCCAATTCTTAACTGCTGTCTCACCTACGTGTAATGGTACTGCTCTTTTGGAAACATAAAGCCAATCTTGCTGCTGTCATGATAGGAATGCTTGAAGTAAAACGAAAATTAGAGGCAAAAAAAGTGTGAATCTGAAAATTACATGTACCATTTTATCCATACTTGAAAAGAAAACTTTCTATAAATAGCATTCATTCAGATTCTGAATTGAATATAGGTTGACTTCAGATAATGAGAAAAAAAAAACTTAAAGAAGATAATTTGCCTTCAGGAAGAAAAAGAGTTGTCAGAAGATACAATTAGAAAGCAAAAAAAAAAAAAAAACGTTCTGTTTACCATGTGATGGATGCTACAGACCCACGATGGGGGTCAATGAGAGATTAGCTGACATAAAAGCAAAGGGCTATGTCCTTATCTAGTAAATAACAAAGTCAGTAAATGAGAGCCCTCCGTACTCTTCCCCAGCCTATCTCAGGTTGCTTCCCCTTAAGTTTAAATGGACTTGTCGTTTTACAAGGATGGATGGGTATTATTTGTAAGCCTTTATTTTACAATAGAAGAAGGCGAGTGTTTTGCAAGTGAGATTTTCCCATGGAGAAGGGACGAGCAATGAATCATAAACAGGGTAGGCGCTCCAAGCTTCTTCTGTATGGAAAATTATATTCTAATATCCTCTCTCCAAACACTCTAAGATGGGGGTGGCAGAGGAGTGGGGGCGGCACTGGGGGTGGTGGAGGAGGCCAGTGAGGCTATTTTGGAAAGCAGTGGTGGTCTGTCTCCTGTACTCTCAACTGTGTCATCTTCTGGTTATCTGACACGGACTCAGAGAAATTGGCTTGTTTCCCCCAAGTAATATCCTTCTGGGACTTCCCACCATCCACCTGTTCCAGGATGAAACTTAAACTTCTTAGCAAGCTAAGACCTTCCTAAACCAGACCATTGGAATCTGCCTCTGTTTACATGCCTGGCCTCATTTGTTGCTGTTCTCCAGGAGCACTTTTTACGTGGGTCACGCTGAGATACCTCAAGTCCTTTGACTAGTCAATGCTTTTATATCTTACTGATTTTACCCCTGTCCAGGAGAACAAGGGTTTTTAAAATACCAGTTTTGATCATTGCTGTAATGCTGGTTCTGTTTCTAGAACTTACTAGGTGTCAAATAAGGACTTGTTAATTGGATGAGGTGCATGCACGCCTCCTCGGGTTTGGAAAATCTTTCTCCTTTCTTCTGCCCATTTTTTAAATTTAGATTTCAAAATTCTTTCATTGGGGGGAAGTCTTCTACCTCCCCTCTCTAGAATTGGAAAGAACATGGCATCCCTGTGACGTCTTCCTCACTGCATGTCAGCTGTGTGTGTCCACTACAGAAAGAGATAACCCGGGAACCTGTGGGGTGGGGGGGCATTTTCCAGTCTGGTATGCCCTGTGTCTAGGTAAGCACATAATGAACTAAATTAGTGCCCAAGTCCCCCCCAAGACCAGAGGCCTAGGTGATCCGCTCCCCAGATATCCTTTCAAATCTCTTTCCCTTGTCTCCACTCTCCCTCGCCCTCCTCCAGTCCCGCAGCTCCCTTGCCTTTCCTGCATGTAGTGTGAGCCTTAACCCCTTTGCGCTATGGTCCGCTGTCCACACTGCTCCTCTTCTGGGTGTAGTTCTGCCTGTATTTCTGCCACCATATTTGCACAAATGGCCACTTGTTTACTGAGGTCTCCCTGCACACCCTGCTTAAGCTGCAATCATACCTACCCTCAGCCCTGATATATGATATATGTATATTACATATGATATAATACAGTGACTTTGAGGCTCGTTGTCTCCCTACTTGATCTCAAGTTTCAGGAAAGTGAGATGATTCTTTGTTTTATTCACTGCCGTATCTTAAGCTCTTATAATAATGCCTAGAACACAGTTGACAATCAATAAATATTTGTCAACTAAAAGAATGTTTACTGTATACATATACATATACTAATTTATATGAACATATAAAGATATTCACTGTTTTAACATGTACACACCATAGAATCAATTATATAGGTGAATAGGCTCATTATCTGCCTTAATAAAAGAGAAATATCCATCTTTCCCTTAATAAAAGCTATAAAGTTTTCACTGCTTCTTCTGAAAGACCTATACACAACCTGATTGAATTCACAGCCCTGTTCTTAATGCATCTGTTACATTCCCCTTTTAAAATGAATTCTTTGCCTGTGGAAAGACTACTTTCTCTGACTCGAACTTTTCACAAAGTTACAATGTGCTTCACAAGCCACAGATTTTAGCCCCCGTTTAAAATCATGCTTGGTTTGGAATCAGCCTTCTCCATTTTGGAGACTTCAATAAAAATCAGTTTGTAAGCCCTTAAATTCCTTTGGGTATTCGCTCTACACGTTCGGTGAAGACAAATAGGCTGGGAGCTGTACAGCAGCTCCTAAACTTCAGCTTCTGAAACTTCCTGTTACTGAACAATTGACTATAAAAGAGTTCATATTCCCCGTAAAAATATTTTCACTTTATGTACCCACTTTTTTTAACCACAGTTTTTTTTAAACCACTAACAAGCATAAGATGAAAATATTTATACTTGTTTTCCCATCACCATGTGGGCACATGACTCCTGGCATGAGGCATGGCAAAGAGATATCCTGGGAGTCCTGTGTACATTTTATTATTCTCTCTGTAGTCCTGTCAGTAGAGAACAGGGAGCTCTGAACTTGGTGGAAACATGGCCATTTAATATTTCTCTTGAGCTTGTATGTGATGGGTAGAACATAGGACTTAAGGAAATGACACCATCATACTATTTGTGTTGTTTTCAGTTTTCCCTGTTCTTTGTGTCTTGTTGTACCTTTTTTTAATTTTATGTCTTCCTTTTAACTTTTTTACTGTTTCCCCCCTCAGCTGTTTAATGAGGTTGTCTCAGATTATCATCCTCATTTTGTATTTACTTGGTATCTGCTTAAATTTGTATTAGTGTCATCAGACAATCCAGTTATGTGGCTCCTTTTTCCTTGTTCCAGGATATCGCATCCCCATGGAATTGACACAGGTACTAATGTGGACTGGCTTCATGTCTATTGAATGACAAAGAAGTTAGCTGGCATGAACCAACTTCATGCTAGTTACAACAATTGTGCACAAATGGTATTTATAATTGTTACCCTTAAATCATTGCTTATGATTTATAATAAACATTTTTCATATACTCTGTTAAAAAGTTTATCTAAAACAGTCTTAATGACTTAAAAATATATATATATTTATTTTGCAGTTTTTGGCTGGGGCTGGGTTTGAACCTGCCACCTCTGGCATATGGGGTCGGCACCCCGCTCCTTTGAGCTACTGGCACTGCCCTAAAAATATTTTTATCTTAAAAGTATTATACTAACAGGATACCTGTGCCTTATGTACAATAAAATAATTGTTTGTTGGGTGAGATGTGGCCAAACCCAGTCTCAACCAAATATTTAATGGTATCCCTTCTCTGACACTTACTGGACACCTTCTGCCCATATAAGGCAAAGGCTTGATGATAATTTTTTATTTGAACAACATGTATGATGTCCTGCCTGTTAAACTTAATCTCTACAACTTTCTGTGGTTAGATATCTTTTAAAAAATAACTCTTTAAAGTAGCTTTACCCAAAATCATCTATTTGTTGAATGGAAGAGCTGTTTTTATTACTCTACATTAATACACTTCGTTTATGGATTTAGTAATGAACTGTGTTTTACCCAGCTGATAATAATGTACTCCTGGAGGCAAGACAGTTCAATTTTTAAAGGGAAGGAGGGCAGGTTTTGAAAGCCATATAGTGTACCCCAAGCCCAGTAGAGTGCTACAGTGAAGTCTGTAGGTAACCTGGGAAGGTGTGGGGGCCTGAGTACTAGGTAGACTCTGAAGAATAAGGGAGTACAAAAGGCTAAAAAATAAAGAAAGAAATAATCCCTACTTCACAGGGTACAGCTGTCATATTCCAAAAACTTTATGGTGAAAAGTATTCTATTTTTATCATAAAATAGTGGGATGTACAGTGGATAATATGTTAGAGTGATACTTGTTTCTCTGTCACTGAACTTGACCTTCCAAGTACACAGACCTTGAGGCCCTTTCTCCACTCAACTTGGCTGGACCATCACCTGATACTTAATAGAAGAATGCAAGAAGGCCAAACCTTGATGGACACGTCAGAGAGAAAGGGTTTAGAGAAACGAGTTCCTGACTGGTTGGCCTAGGAAGAAATTTGTAAATACAGGTGGATGGGATCTGGATTGGACCTAACGAGGCAAGTGGGAAGTTTTTGTTCCCAGCACCCACAAGCCCCAGGAGAGCCAGAGACTACCTAAACTCCCTGCCTGTACACAAGTGATATCAGCATGTAAAATGTGCAGGCACCGGGTATCACTGGTGTTGACAGGGTCTTTCAGACAACACGGTTTGCTATTCCCAGCTGGACCTTCCTTGGATTATAGCATTTCCTTCTGTCATCTAGGACAGCAGACCCCAACCTTTTTTGCGCCAGGGACTGGTTGAATGGGAGACAATTTTTCCATGGATGGGGTGGGGAGGGCAATGAAGAGATGGTTTTGGCATGATTCAAGAACATTCCATCTCCATGTCAGATCATTAAGATTCTCACAAAAGAGGCACAACCGAGACCCCTCCCATGAGCAGTTTATTAGAGCAGGGTTCTCTCCTGTTAGACAGCAGGCGGAGCTTAGGTGGTGACGCGAGCGATGGGGAGAGGCTGTAGACACAGAGGAAGTTTCTATGCTTGCCCTCCGCTCACCTCCTGCTGTGCGGCCTGCTTCCCAACAGGCCAGGGACTACTACCACCAGCCCTCTACCATTTTTTTCCTATAAAACTGGAAGTTACCAAGTCAAAATAGAAACTCAACCAGATCTGAAATAATAATGATGAGCAGCGTCCCCAATTACCCTGTGCCTGCGGATCTCGCTGCTGTCTCCTTGAGATCAAGGCATTATTGCTCCCAAATGCCATGTGATGCTGTGGCATCAAAAACTACTTGCCACTCACTAGGCAGACCACCAGCCTCTGGGTAGGCTCGGAACCCAGGCCTCTCAAGGTGGAGAGGTCACAGCCTAACCTCACAACGCTGCCTTGGGTCTGTTACTTATTATTACCAAATAATTTCCAGAAGGGGACCAGGCTTGGGCCTCATTTTTCAGTAGCTGCGCAGAGGAAAAGAGAGAGTGAGAAAGAGGAGTGAGCTCCTCTGGGCTTCTTGAGGGACTGATGGTGAGAACCGTACCTGTGCCGGGAACGAACGCAGCTCTCCCTCACCCCAACCACAGGATAAATTCTGGCACCTGTTTTTTAGAGGACGGAGGTGTAAAGCAGATGCGGGAAAATGAGGGTCTGCCAACAGGAGGCCCAGCAAATCCCCAGAACCCCACTCAGAACAGAGCCTTCCGCAGGTCCGGTCCCCAAAGAGAAGCCGAAAACCGCATTCACGCGCCGGAGGTGAAGGATAGCCGCTAAAAGTGAGTGAGAACCTCCAAATGTGCAAATGCAGCATAAGCCGAACTATAAGGTACCACATTTTCTCCCCGTCCCCCGGGTGGAACTGTCTCTGACTAGACCTTGCCTGCGGGAAAGTATTCGCAGGCCTGTTGCCGCGGGATCTCTCGGCTGATAGAGGCACCGTCACCGTGAGCAGTCTCGTAGACACTTGCTCGGTTGGCGTGGCCACGTGCATGAAAAGAATCTTGTGCGAGCAGCACCCACGCCCAAGTCCCGGGCTGACACCACATACGCTAGTGGCCTTCCGTGGTGAACAAAGTCGTTCTTCAGCCAAGTCGTACAGCAGCCAAAAAAGCAAGTGTTTCAGTGTTTGCTGCAAACGAGGCAGCGGCCTGGCCGGCAGCCTCGGCGTCGTGGGCAGCCCCGGGTCGGTGTCCAGGCGGAGGGCTCCGCCCTGCGCTGGACCCCACGCCCCGCCTTCCGCGTGGTGGCTGCCAGGAGCACACGCGTCACGCGTCTGACAAGGCCAAGGGCCATGGCTGGTTTACTCTGCGTAGCCTCCGCTGGAGCCGCCTTTCGTTCATTCCAAGAGAATCGTTTGAAGCTGTTTGTAGAGCTAGGGAGTAAAGATGAGCTCCCAACAGGAAGAAAGCCCGTATGCAGAGAGCCCTGACGGTGCAGACGGGCAGCCACAATTGTGCGCTGACGCGGGGAAACGGCTGGCCCGTGAGAGGAGGCACCGGGGTGTCCTGGCAGCCGAAGCAGCCGTCTTTAACGGTGGCATTTTCAACTGGGCCTTGACGTCGTTCTGGACAATCAGATAAACCCTCTCAGTGTCAATTAATTTCCCTTAACAAATAAGGGAAATGTTATATGCTTCATTGATGCAGGGGAGAGTTGGGGAGGAAATATCGATAATGTGCTTTGAGGCATTTTGATGAAAGGATGATCATATTATCTATCCATCTACCCATATTATATATAATATATGATTATATGTAATTATTATATATATACACACACACGTATTATTTCTGTAATGTTCTTTTCTCTCCCGTCCTCTACTCCAGCCATAAACCTTGTCTCAATTCCCAGCCCTCATCATTTCCATTTTCTGGGACAACTATGGGAACTACAGATAGAAGGTTCTATGGTTCACTTTTTCTTTTCTTTCCCTCCCTCCCTCCTTTCATCTTTCTTGGAAAACTATGGGAACTAAAAGGTTCTATGGTTCGCATTTTCTGTTTCTTCCCTTTCTTCCCTCCCTCCCTTCCTTCCTTCCTTCCTTCCATTGAGACAGGGTCTGGCTCTGTCACCCAGGCTCAAATGCAATGGCTCACTACTTTGAACTCCTGGGCTTAAGTAATACTCACGCTCCAGGCTTCTGAGAAACCAGGACTACAGGCACCTGTCACTATGCAGGCTAATTTTCTTTTTAACTTTATTATACAGGGCCATGCTATATTCCTCAGGCTGGTCTGGAACTCCTCTCCTTGAGCAATCCCCGTCTTGGCCTCCTAAAGTGCTGGCATTACAGGCACTGCCCACCCATGCATTTTCTTTTTTATTTGATTGAAGCAATCAATGTATACAAAACAACTCTGTAGATCTTAAAGTCAAACCGAAATATCAGTTACTATTTTTTTTTGTTTGAGAAAATATAATAGCACAGAATGCATGCTGCACATCAGACAGATCTGATCTTAAACCCCTGCAGGGGCCACGTACTCACACGTATGATCTCAAGTGTACACATCTGCACATACGCCACACCTGGCCAATACCAGTGTTTTTTTTAAGGGAATTAAAAACTTAAAAACAATTAAAAAGCTATAGGATTAAAAACATTCACCTAGCTTTTGATTTTCCCCCCCCAACTTCTCAAAGTTGCACCACCCAGACCCCATTCAACAGCAACCAGCTCAGAGACCTCCTTTAATAAATCTTTGCAAAGCATTCCTTTTAGTTTTCATAGAGAAATGTCTGGGGTTTTGCCCTGATATTTTATTGATTTGTATAATATCTAAATTAAGATAAACATCGTAACAAGTGCAGCTGGCATAAACAGGTTTAGAAGAAGCACAGCTGACTTTTTTTTTTTTTTTTTGAGATAGAGCCTCACTCCATCATGCGGGGTAGAGTGCCCTGGCATCATAGCTCACAGCAACCTCAAATTCCTGAGCTCAAGGGATCCTCCTGCTTTGGCCTCCTAAGGAGCTGGGACTACAGGTGCCCAACACAATGCCTGGCTAAACATAGCTGACTCTTGAAAGTGCATGGGACTCAGACACAAAAGCTTCCATGTGGGAGGGAGCCCTCATGGGCTCTAACAGCAGCTGCTGTGCTGTATTCACAGGGTGGAAGTGCTGGTTACCCAGCAAATGGGCAAAGCAGAGACTGGTGAAGAGCGTACATTTGTCTGTACAGAACGCACTCCTCTTTTCAAAAGCTAAATGTAACTGATGTTTATCAGAGTTACTGTTTGAACATGGAACTTGATATGAAGTGTTCCTCATTTTAATATAAGAGGACAGTTTGGCTTAAACACACAAATCTTTCTCATTTTCCTTTGGGCACATGTCAGTCCAGAATGGAATAAATAACAGTTTTTAAATTTGTAGCAGAATCCAGGCACCAGAATATAAGAAATAATAGAGCTTGATATTTATTATAAGGTAAAAAGTTTAAGAAGTCTATTTAAGCCACAATTTTATTCTTATATTCTCTATTTTTTAAAATATTTTCTTATATTCTCTAATGGTTACTCTAAATAGGCACTTACTCATTTTTTTTTTTATTAAATCATAGCCGTGTACATCGATATAACCATGGGGCATCATTCACGAGCTTCACGGACCATTTACCAAGTTTCGCATATACCCTTGTAAGATGCACCGCTGGTATAATCCCACAAAGCCCCTTCCCTCTACCCACCTCCCATCCCTCTCCCCTCCCTATCCCCCTTCCGCCTATTCTTAGGTTGTAACTGGGTTATAGCTTTCATGTGAAAACCCTAAATTAGTTTCATAGTAGGGCTGAGTACATTGGGTACTTTTTCTTCCATTCTTGAGATACCTTACTAAGAAGAATATGTTCCAGCTCCATCCATGTAAACATGAAAGAGGTAAAGTCTCCATCTTTCTTTAAGGCTGCATAATATTCCATAGTGTACATATACCACAATTTATTAATCCATTCGTGGATCGATGGGCACTTGGGCTTCTTCCATGACTTAGCAATTATGAATTGGGCTGCAATAAACATTCTGGTACAAATATCTTTGTTATGATGTGATTTTTGGTCTTCTGGGTCTATGCCCAATAGAGGGATTACAGGATTGGATGGCAGATCTATTTTTAGATCTCTAAGTGTTCTCCAAACATTTTTCCAAAAGGAATGTATTAATTTGCATTCCCACCAGCAGTGCAAAAGTGTTCCCTTTTCTCCACATCCGCGCCAACATCTCTGGTCTTGGGATATTGTGATACGGGCTAGTCTCACTGGAGTCAGATGGTATTTCAAAGTAGTTTTGATTTGCATTTCTCTGATGATTAAAGATGATGAGCATTTTTTCATATGTCTGAAGGCCGTGTGCTTGTCTTCCTCAGAGAAGTTTCTCTTCAAGTCCCTTGCCCAGCCTGCGATGGGATCCCTTGTCCTATTCTTGCTAATGTGTTTGAGTTCTCTGTGGATTCTGGTTATTAAACCTTTGTCCAAGACATAATCTGCAAACATCTTCTCCCATTCTGAGGGCTGTTTACTTGCTTTACTTACTGTGTTCTTGGCTGTGCAGAAGCTTTTTAGTTTGATCAAGTCCCAGTAGTGTATTTTTGAAGCTGCTTCAATTGCCTTGGGGGGGGGGTCCTCCTCATAAAATACTCGCCCAGACTGATTTCTTCAAGGGTTTTCCCTGCACTCTCCTCTAGTATTTTTATAGTTTCATGTCTTAAGTTTAAATCTTTGATCCAGTGAGAGTTTATCTTAGTTAATGGTGAAAGGTGTGGGTCCAGTTTCAGTCTTCTACAGGTTGCCAGCCAGTTCACCCAGCACCATTTGTTAATTAGGGAATCTTTTCCCCACTGAATGTTTTTAATTGGCTTGTCAAAGATTAAATAACAGTAAGTAGCTGGATTCATCTCTTGGTTCTCTATTCTGTCTATTCTGTTCCAGACATCTAATTCTCTGTTTTTGTGCCAATACCATGCTGTTTTGATCACTATCAATTTGTAGTACAGTCTGAGGTCTGGTAGCGTAATTCCTCCTGCTTTGTTTTTATTTCTGAGTAATGTCTTGGCTATTCAAGGTTTTTTCTGATTCCATATACAACGAAGTATTGTTTTTTAAAGATCTTTAAAGTATGATGGTGGAGCTTTGATAGGGATTGCATTGAAATTATATATTGCTTTGGGTAGTATGGACATTTTAACAATGTTGATTCTTCCCAGCCATGAGCATGGTATGTTTTTCCATTTGTTAATATTTTCAGCTATTTCTTTTCTTAGAGTTTCATAGTTCTCTTTATAGAGATCTTTTACATCCTTTGTTAGATAAATTCCCAAATATTTCATCTTCTTTGGCACTACTGTGAATGGGATAGAGTCCTTAACTGTTTTTTCAACTTGACTATTGTTGGTATATATAAAGGCTACTGATTTATGAATGTTGATTTTGTAACCTGAAATGCTGCTGTATTCCTTGATCACTTCTAAGAGTTTTGTAGTAGAGTCCCTAGTGTTTTCCAGATATACTATCATATCATCTGCGAATAGTGAAAGTTTGATCTCTTCTGACCCTATATGGATACCCTTGATCGCCTTTTCTTCCCTAATTGCGGTGGCTAAAACTTCCATTACAATGTTAAAAAGCAATGGAGACAATGGGCAGCCTTGTCTGGTTCCTGATCTGAGTGGAAATGATTCCAATTTAACTCCATTCAATATGATATTGAATATGATATGTGGGTTTGTAGATTGTTTCTATCAGTTTAAGAAAAGTCCCTTCTATACCAATTTTCTTGAGTGTTCTGATCATGAAGGGATGCTGGATATTATCAAAAGCTTTTTCTGCATCAATTGAGAGAATCATATGGTCTTTGTTTTTTAATTTGTTTATGTGCTGGATTACATTTATAGATTTACGTATATTGAACCAGCCTTGAGACCCTGGGATAAAACCGACTTGGTCATGATGTAAAATTTGTTTGATGTGTTGCTAGATTCTGTTCGTTAGGATCCTGTTGAATATTTTTGCATCTATATTCATTAGTGATATTGGTCTATAATTTTCTTTTCTTGTTGGGTCATTTCCCAGTTTGAGGATCAGGGTGATGTTTGCTTCATAGAATGTGTTGGGTAGTCTTCCTTCTTTTTCTATCTTTTGGAACAGGTTGAGTAATATAGGTACTAATTCCTCTTTAAAGGTTTGGTAGAATTCTGACATGAAACCATCTGGTCCCGGGCTTTTCTTTTTAGGGAGGTTTTGTATGGTTGATGCTATTTCCGAACTTGATATGGGCCTGTTCAACATTTCCACTTGATTCTGGGTAAGTCTTGGAAGGTGATGTGCCTCCAAGTATTGGTCAATTTCCTTCAGATTTTCATATTTCTGAGAATACAGTTTCTTGTAATATTCATTAAGGATTTTTTTGATTTCTGAGGAGTCTGTTGTTATTTCGTCTTTGTTGTTTCTGATTGATGAGATTAGAGATTTTACTCTTTTTTTCCTGGTTAGGTTGGCCAAAGGTTTATCTATTTTATTGACCTTTTGTTTTCAATTTCATTTAATTCTGCTCTAATTTTGGTTATTTCTTTTCTTCTAGTGGGTTTGGGGTTGGAATGTTGTTCCTTTTCCAATTGCTTGAGATGTCCCATTAAGTTGTTAACTTCCTCTCTTTCCGTTCTCTTGAAGAAGGCTGCAGTGCTATAAATTTCCCTCTGAGAACAGCCTTTGCGGTGTCCCAGAGGTTCTGATAGTTTGTGTCTTCATTGTTGTTTTGTTCCAAAAAATTGGTGATTTCTTTCTTAATCTCATCTCTGATCCAGCTATCATTCAGCATAAGGTTATTTAACTTCCATGTTTTTGTATGAGTATGCAGATTCCTGTTGTTACTCAGCTCAAGTTTTATTCCATGGTGGTCCAAGAAGATGCATGGAATAATTTCTATTCCTTTAAATTTACTGATGTTAGACTTGTGACCTAAGATGTGATCGTTTGGAGTTCCATGGGCTGATGAGAAGTATGTGTATTCAGTTTTTTTGGGATGAAATGTTCTGTAGATGTCTGCTAAATCCAAATGTTGGATGGTTAGGTTTAAATCTAAGATTTCTTTGCTCAGCTTCTTGTTGGAGGATCGATCCAACACTGCCAAAGGAGTGTTGAAATCTCCGACTATTATGGAGGTGGAGGAAATCAAGTTGCTCATGTCTGTTAGAGTTTCTCTTATAAATTGAGGTGCATTCTGGTTGGGTGCATAGATATTAATAATTGAGATGTCATCATATTGAGTATTACCCTTAACAAATATGAAGTGACCATTCTTGTCCTTCCTTACTTTTGTTGGTTTAAAGTCTATTGTATCTGCAAATAAAATGGCAACACCTGCTTTTTTCTGATTACCATTTGCCTGAAATATGGATGACCATCCTTTCACCCTGAGTCAGTATTTGTCTTTTAAGTTAAGATGTGACTCTCGTATGCAACAAATATCTGGCCTGAGTTTTTGTATCCAGTCAGCTAACCTATGCCTCTTTAGAGGACAGTTTAAGCCGTTCACATTAATGGAGAATATTGATAAGTCTGGTGAAGTTTTGGGTATCGAGTTTTTCAAAAGTCCAGTGGGAATTTTTAATCCTTTCGCCAGTGTGGAAATTGGAGTTCGATCCGAAGTTTCTGAGTGAGTTTACTTTTGTGGTATAGGATTGGGTTGGTCATTATGGAGGATAGGTCTGATAATATTCTGAAGAGCTGGTTTGGTTATGGCAAATTTCTTCAACATATGAATGTCATTAAAGTACTTAATTTCTCCATCATAAATGAAACTCAGTTTAGCTGGATACAAGATCCGGGGTTGAAAGTTATTTTGCTTTAGGAGATTAAAAGTCGGTGACCACACTCTTCTGGCTTGAAAATTTTCAGCAGAGAGATCTGCAGTCATTCTAATATTCTTCCCTTTGAAGGTAATAGTTTTCTTTCTCCTGGCAGCTTTGAGGATTTTCTCCTTCATAGTAACTTTAGTGAAGTTCATTATGATATGCCTGGGGGATGTCTTATTGGTGTTGAGTCGTACTGGGGTTCTGAAGCTGTCTGCTATCTGAATTTCACAATCTCTAGGCATGTCTGGAAAATTCTCTTTCATAATTTCATACAGAATAGCCTCTGTGCCCAGTGAGGCCACTTCATCTGTTTCTGGAACTCCAGTGATTCGGATATTTGCCTTCTTCGAATGATCCCAGAGCTCTCAGAGAGAATGATCTGTTTTTGCTCTCCATTTCTCTTCCTCTTTGAGAGTTTGGGAGCATTCAAAGGCTTTATCTTCAATGTCAGAAATCCTTTCTTCTGCTTGCTCCATTCTGCTGCTGAGGGATTCTACTGTATTTTTCATACCCTTGAGGGCTGCAAATTCTTGCTTCAGTGTGTCTAAGTCTTTGGTGATTTTGTCTTTAAATTCGTTAAATTCTTGAGACAACTTTTGAATTTCTCCTGGAATTCCTAATTCCACTTTGTTAATCTTGTTTACAATCCAAATTCTAAATTCCATTTCTGACATCTCAACCAGTTGTTTATGAATAGGATCTTTAATTACATCTGCCATATCTTTCCTTGGGGGTGGGGGGGTTGAACTATTCTGGTTATTCATGTTACCAGAGTTTTTCTGCTGATTCCGCCCCATGGTTGTTTTACTCCCTCTGATTTTTTCCCCTGGGGCTTTGTCAACGGCCTGTACAGTGTTGTGGCCTGAGAAACTGGGGCCCTGTCTGGTGTGGTGGGGCTAAGTGGTTCTGTCTTGTTTTCAGCTGGTTTATATTCTACCCTAGTGAAACAGATACTCTGGATTGAAGTCTCAGCTGTGGAGAAATATCAGCAATTAAGTCACCCCACCCCCCACCAGCAAACAATTGGAAAAGAAAAGTCAAACTTTCCTACCACCGTGCACCCAGGGCACCACCTGATTTTTCCTCAGGCGATTGGTTCAGTTCAAAAAGTCTAAATCAATTGTCTCTGTCTGCACTTGTCTCGGGTGAGAGAGTTTAAGTGGTCTCTGGGAACTGGATCACTGGGGTCTGGTGACTACTCTAGTGTGGCTTGGTCCAGTGCTGTGTGGAGTCAGGAGGAGCCACCCAGCCAATAGATCAGTCTGGGAAGGTTGCTGCCTCTTTCCCCACCTTGCACCACTGTCACACCCATCACTGATAGCCCTGAAGTTGGCTGACCCAGTTGCCTATAGTGAATCGGTACTCTAGGAGTTTGCACCTGCCTGAATCACAAGGAAGTCTGCCAGGCTGCTGTGCTCTGCCTCTCTCTAGCAGGAGGAGGTGAGGCCTGACAACCTCGGGTGCTTGATGAAGGTTGTTCGGTTTTCACTCACGTCCAGTCTTGCCCCTGATTAATGTTACTGACAGAACAGAACAACTCTGCAGTTCCCCTGCAGAAAAGAAGCTGAATTGAGTTCCAAATCAGCTTGTCTTTGCTCTTGTATTGTCACTAGGCTGACCATCCTCTGAGGGCCAGGTGCATATTAGGTTTAGTAAAGCGGACCTCTGGGTCAGCCCTGCCCTGGGAGTTTCCCCGGTTTACAAGTTGGAGTTGCCTCAGGCAAATCCTATACTCAGAGTCTCCCTGGTTGCCCAGGGAGACAGGGGGTGTGGCTTCAGAATATTCGGTAGTGAGCCATATTGCTAGCAAAAGAGGGCTGCTGTTTTATGGCTCAGGCAACCACTGCTCTGGTGTAGCTCCCTTCTGGCCAACCGCCCTCTCTCCGCTCCTGTACCCCAGAGTCTGCACTGACCGGCTACAGCCCAGCACTTCCTACACCCCTCGAGCAATCACCCAAGACTTTGGACCCCTGGGGGACAGGCCTCCAGACCTTGAAGCGAGAGCAGAGGGGAGCACGGGGAGCACTGGGAGCCTGGGGTTGTGGGCAGAGAACACACACAGCTTTACACAGTTTTATGCCTGGCCGTATTGTCACCAAAAGACGCTGTTGCACTATGCCTCAGGAACTGCCCACTCCGGTGCGGTCCCCTCTCTGCCGACCGGGACTAGCCTCCAGACCTCAGTGTGAGTGAAGGGGAGCATTGGGAGCTCAGAATTCCAGGTAGAGACTATATACAGTTTATACAGTTTTATGCCTGGCACGAGGACGCCATGGCACCCTAGTAGGGGAGGTAGGTCCAGTTTCTAGAGGGTCTCTCCTGTGGAGTGTAGTGGGAGGATCTTTGAACTCTGCCCGGTTGTTTGTGGGGCACTCTGAGCTGTTCTCATGGGGGAGGGGACTCCCGTCCACTTGGTGATGGATTTTGTACCTTTTGTTTGTATCCTTGTGGTCACAGCTTGCCTCAGCGGGGTTGACATGTGTTCTTCAACCTTCTCTCTTAGTGAAGCTCAAATCCACCAGGTTACTTGCTGAATTTTTGTCCTTTAACTCTCCTACTGGACGGGAGCCTCTGTCTTCCTCTGGCTTCAGTCAGCCATCTTGTCTCCTCCCCCCTTACTCATTTTTTAATAACTGTATTTTTTCCAGTGTTTATAAAATTACAAAATAATTACTTAAAAAAACCACTTTGGGATTTTTTTTTTTTACAGCCTTCAAAAACACAAAAATCAGCAGATGACTCTAATTTCTAATTAAGTGTATTGAGACAAAAAGTTCCCATGTACCTGTGTCTTTCAGCCTTTTTTATCTCATGGCACACTTGAACATATAGTTAAACTTCCATGGCACATTTACCTTATGCTGATTTAAAAAAAATGTAAAAAAAAAGAAAGAAAGAAAAAAAGAATATACTTACTATGCTTTGACCTTCTTTTTTCTTTTTTTGCAGGTTTGGTCGGGGCCTGGCTTGAACCCACCAACCCTGGTATATGGGGCCAGCGCCCTAATCCTTGAGCCACAGGTGCCACCCTGACCTTCTTTTGAAAATAATTTAATGAATTATCTTTAACAATTTTCATGGCACACCTAAGATCCTCTCATGACACAGCAGTGTGCCACAGCACCTCAGTTGAGAATCACTGTCCTGTACTGTATTTCTCAAAGTTACCCTGAAGGTCCACAAAAGCAAAGACTGTGATAAGGCATAATTTCACAACATTTATCCTTTGACATGATGCTCCTTCATCTGTTATTCTGTCTCATTCTTTTTTATTATTTTTTTTTTGTCTCATTCTTTTTTAAATCCAGCCTTCCATGAATCTATGTGAAGGCAGAACTTTGGTCTCACACTGGCTCCCTGGCTCCAGGGAAGGTTGGTCAAGTTAATTTCTTTCTTTAATGCCCTGGCATTCCAGGCCTCACAGATCACAAAGTCCTGAAGCAGAAGGTATTAAAATTATAGATTATGGTAACTATACACAACTGCAGTAATCAAATTATGCTATCACATGTCAAAACAAATCTTTTTTTTTAGATGAGGTCTCTCTACCTTGCTCAAGCTAAAGTTTAGGGATCATTCACCAGCACAGTCAGAGAACCCAGGGCCCAAGGTTCCTGGGCTCAAGTGATCTTCTCACCTCAGCATCCCAAGTAGCTGGGACTATAGGCATATGCCCTTGCGCCCAACTCTAAAATGAAATCATTTTTAAGGGTAAAAGGTATGCGTGTGAATATCTCAATTCCTTATTTTAAAATGTAATCAAATTTAGCAAAGATTAGATTATCTAAAATTAAAAACGGAAGAAAACTCAAATGCATCAATCATGGAAGATTATTTCTATATGTGATAACCATGCCACATTTGGTCTTTGGAGTAAGTCTCAAACATCCATTTTAGTGCATATATTTCATACAGTGAGCATTTGGATGACCATTAACAGCTTTTAGGTTTCTTGGAGATTTTTAATTATGACGGGGTAGGTAGGCATGCAATGTAACACCAAAAAACAGCAATACATTACTTCCATGACACTGTACTTAAGCAGCAAGGGAGTTTGCTGCTGAGTACTTTAGCCGATAAGACACTCATTTTTCACATCTCAGTTCCAGTTGTCTCTGGTTTCTTAAGTAATATTAATTTTGTTGTGTCAACTATGCTAGCATTAGTTGATAATCCAGGAGGCAATAAATGCCAAGCATATTTCACCCTTCATTTGCTTCGTGGTGTTTCAAACATGGGAGGAAGTCAAATAGTGGTCACTATGCTTTACCTTTTGTAAAAATCCGATAAATTGTTAGCAGTTTTGAGCAGAACCAGTGGGACGCTTGGGAGTAATTATTCCGATTTCTGCAGGGGAAAATGCTGGCAGATTTTCACTGAAGATGTCCTTATTCACTGAATTTGGAGTTCATTTGTGTTTCTTGTATTAACTGTGTGGGGTTACAAAGTACTTTGAGAGTTTTAGCATTCTATATTTGCCTCCCATTCAAGCCTCTGAAGTCTGAAGTCCTCCAGGTTAAGGATGAAATCCCAGTGTCCATACAGCACTTTGCATAGAGAGTGTGTGTGTGTAAAACCTGGGAGGAGAAACAGGGTTTCATTTGTATGAAAGGAACATCTTCAGAGATGATTTTGGAAGGAAGGATCAGGAAGCTCCAGGAACATCCTCAGAGATGATTTTGGAAGGAAGGGTCAGTCCCCAGGAAGCCTGTTGATCAGCCCTCACTGCAGACCCCAGCTGCAGGGCCGGTTTGCGCTGGGCTTGGCAGGAGCCTATGTCACTTCTTAATGGCTGATTGATAACATGAGCTGCCCAAGAAAAACCATGGGCAGGAGCGTGAAGAAGTCAGTTGCTTCCTGGACAATGTTCGGGCTACCTATAGCCATCTAGGAATGGGGTTGGCCTGTTAGGGGAAAAGCCCAGTGTGTTTCTGGGTTCACACTCACAGACTAGCTTTAGTCCTATTGTAGCAGATTTATTCACACTACGATTTTAAACAGATTTAACTCATACAACTTAGATGTAGAAGAAAAAAATGTAGTCAATTTATTTTGTCTAGAACTGGTCTTTTAAAGAGTCCTTAAAGGGAACCAAGACATGAGACAAAGGTAGTTCTTCCTGTTTCCCACCCTAATTTCTGGAGAAAGACTGCCATTTAGACTGTCCTGTACCACTCTGAAATGTGACCATGTCCCAATAATTTTGGCGGCTCCTTGTCATCAGGCAGAGAAAGGCCTTGATTTTCAGTTTTCTTTGGCTGCTCTCATTTCCACTTGAGAAATGGCCTAGATGGCACCCCAAGTTCCTAAGGGAACTGGGAAAGAGGAGAACTTGCTAACTAATGGACCTGTCATTGGACCTGCTTTAGGCAAAGGTGAGGTGATCCCACAAAAGTCAGGAGAGAAGCATGTAGCAGGAGCTAGATGGAGAATGCAGATGGATGTGATTTTTTTTTATGTGCTACTCTGGATTTTCTTGGTCTCTCCCACCTTTTCATTTTTTGCTGAAAGAAGGGACTAGCCACTGTCACCCTGCACCATAGCTGCTGCATCTTATATGTCATTAGAAAGGTGATAGAATTGTCTTTCAATGTCTTCAGCAACATGTAAAAAAAATTACGATAATGTATAGTGAAAGCTCTTTCTGAATGCCCCCCTCCCAAACAAGATACCTCTTTTAATAATCAAAATTTTGATGTAAGAAAATTACACTTGCTTGGGTGGCCATAGCACAATCTTTTCTCTTTTTCCTTTCTACATATAAAAAAGATCTCAGTCTACCTGTAATAGGAACGTCTCCATTATGAAAGTTGCTCCTCAACTGTGATGCAAGTAGTGAAGACCTATGTTAGGAATATTATGTGAGCTCTTTCATAAAAATTGTTGGTGATGAGCTTTGCTAAATTCTACTTTTTACATCTTATCTGATTTAAAGAGAAGAGATTATTATTATCATTGGGGATAATGAAATGATACAATAGTGTTTTAGAGTTTAAAAATCTAATTATTAGTAATTCTCATTGCTTTTTCTTTTAAAATATGTACCATTTTACTGTATAGGGAGATTTTAGCATCTGGCTATCAACTGAGCAGGGAATAAGTGACATGGTTGAAGTGCCCTTGTCCTGGCCCTTCTTACCAAGAACTTAGACAAGTTAGCAGCAGCCTCATCTCTCTTGAACTTCTCAGGCCATTACTGTAAAATCTAATGAACTGAAAAATACAATGATAAACGATTTTGGAAAGAAGGCCAAAATACAGAACATTATGTTTTGAGTTGACTATAACAGGTAACTTCTTGGAAATCAGGGAGAAGTGCAAAAGGGGTGTTTAATTCTTGAAAAAGGGTTAAAATCTGCCGCATTTGAGACCATGAATATTTTCCTATCAAAAGAAAGAGAAAACTAGGAAAACCACTCTGCTAAAGACTATAATTCCCCTAAATCATAGCATCCATTCTTTGAAGTTTTTAGCACATTGTTCACAAAAATAATCAATAACCTGGAAACTGTGACCAATCGTGGACTCTGAAAACAAAGAAACCCTAGGATAAATTCTTGAATGTTTCCCTATGTACTGTTTACATTATGTTTTCCTATTTATCCAGTCCCCTGTTAATTTGAATTATGTGGTAAAAGGATATTTGATTATGTTAGATTTCTGCCCTAAGGTTAATAAGTAATGTTTGTGATCTGAAACAGGGATACTACATTGATAGTGTCAGGAATGTCCCCTGCTGTGCCAAAAAGGTGTCAAAATGCTAATAACCAAGTGTGTGGTGAAGGTCATGGCAGCTCTATCTGGCCACTTGGTGGGCAGATCATAAACTCTTAATCAGTGGTACTTGAGCTGGGAAAGCCCCATAATTTATCCACACATGTCTTTTTTTTTGTACCACCACCCCCCATCAATTCACAGCCTAGGGCTTTAAACATTTTCACGAGCAATCTCAAGGTATTTCTTTCTAACTCCCCTGTAAATAGGTGGTAAAGAGAAATATCTCTTTTGCTTTCAAATGTCTAATTATTTTAGACTTCCAATGCAACCCATTCATTTCTTTTTAAAAATAAATTACATATATAAATTGAGCATCCTTGAAATGATGTGTCCTGCAAATTATCTGAAATCATGAAGTCATATTCAAATCCCACAGCTGTCACAGGAAGAGGCTCTGCTTCATCAAGGACTTCAGAACCAGTTTATGGAATTTCTAATCCATTTACTCTGCTGGCAGATACAAAGACTGCCCCAATTCCCCAATTGCCTGGTTTTAAAGTGGATTTAAACATTTTGCATCTGTTTTATCCAATTTAATTTTCATGATCATTTGCAGGGATATTTCTTTCTTTCTGTTATTCAGCATTTATAGAGAGCCTACTGTGTGCCAGGCGGAATTCTGAGATTTGGGTTGTTAAGTAGAGGGAACGGATATGTTTGCGAACTTTGTTTTTATATAATTCTCTATTGGATTTTGACTAGTTTTATATGTGGACTATTTTTATATCACTGGTATCCATCACTGGTATCCAGTGAGATCAGGAGAATATGCAGTTAGTTACATACACAATGGTCTTTGTATAAGAGTAGACATGACAATTTACTGCATTATTTTCTATTCTTTTTTTTTTTTTTTTTGAGACAGAGTCTCACTATGTTGCCCTCAGTAGAGTGCTGTGGTGTCATGGTTCCCAGCAACCCCAAACTCTTGGGCTTAAGCAATTCTCTTGCCCCAGCCTCCCAAATAACAGGGACTACCGGCACCTACCACAATGCCCAGCTACTTTTTGGTTGCAACTGCCATTGTTGTTTAGCAGGCCCAAGCTGGGCCTGAACCTGCCAGCTTTAGTGTATGTGGCCAGCACCCTACTCACTGAACTATGGGCACCGAGCCTATTGCATTATTCTTATATAGGAATCAGGTATGTTGTTTCTCTATGCATCTGAAGTTGAAGGGAACCGTTCTTTTTTCCTTTTGAAGTTTATCAACTCTCAATCAAATAAATAAACTGCCTACCAAAAAACCAAAACAACCTGCCTACCAAGTCTTAAATAACTATGATTCAAATCCTCTGCAACTCATGCCTGGGACAATGTTGAGGGGAGATCAAAAAAGGGGGTAAGTTCCTGTAACCTCCAAGGGTTCACTCTTTCTGTCTCTGGCTTCCTTTTTCACTTCCATCAACTCAATCATTAGCTTGAATTGAATTCATTTAAGAGAAAGATAAAAGAGATGGGAAAAAGCCAGATGTACATCCTGACATGTGGCACTGACCTTTCTAGATGAAGTTTTTTTCAGTGTCCTGTTGAACCCATGCTGCCACTGGCTTCTACTGGGATGTGTTAGGTGGCCTTGCTGGATCCTCTGAAGTCCCATCGATGTTCCCTGCTGTTGGAATTATGTCTATATCATGAGACATCAGGGATTTGGATCAGAGGTTAGAAGGCATTAATACTCAAGTCTTCTAGTCATGGCTGAAGCATTTTTCTTAATTTTACAGTAAAAAATTTTTAATGAGTGATACTGGTCTTAATGGTCTTTCTTTAGAAACATGATGTTGTGGCACATCATGGCCACCAACCCCACCCAACTGTCCCTCCTGGTTCTGCAGGTGTCTTTCTACTGCCCTGCCCAGCGGCTCTCCAGACACAGCTCAGTGGACCGGTTCAGTGGACTGCCAGAGCAGTTGTGTGGGACCAACCCACACCTCCAGGCCTGCTAGGGAAGACCCTGCAGCCTAGACCAGCCGTCCAGTACTTTGGAGGCCCCTCAGACCACCAGGGCATGAAAGGGGCTAAGACTTTAGATCTGCCTGTGCCACAGACACCCCTGGCTGGGCTGAGCAAGCACTCAGACCCCTAGTGGGCTACAGTTATCCACGTGGCCTTCTCCCTGGAGTGGCTTGGGAAGCCTTGGCAAGTGTCTTTCAACGCTACCAGGGCCTGGCCTCCGGGAGCGGAAGCTGGCCCAGGAGATGCAACGCTCTTTCTGAGATACAGGCAGATAAAAGCCTGGTTTCAGAATCCCCACCTTTTTGCGACAGATGCAAGACTTGCAGCGGAACATCCCCTTCTCTGGTCCGCTGCACCAGCCACTGGCCACTGCAAGTGGCCTTGAGTGGTGGCCTGCAGGTGCCGGGGCAAGGCTCTTGTGCTGCCCCTTGGTTCCTTCTGGGATCTCTGTCAAATGGAACAAGAACCACCCCTGGCCTCCGTGTTGGCCTTGTGCTGTCGACAGCCCAGGCCAGAGGCCCCATCCCGCCTGGAGGCCAAGTGCACACCTGGCCTCGGCCCTGGCCCCACCCATGGAACCCTGGGGGCTACGCGCCCCACCGGAAGTCCCGGAAGCCCTCTGAGGACGCCCTTCCGGCGCAGTTGTGCAGCCATGGCGGCTGCGGTGTTTGCTGCTGCACAGTGCCTCGTGTGTCAGTCCCGGAGGGCACTTCTGACCCTGAGCCGCCACTGGGTTCTGGACATTGCTAGTTGGAGAAGTTTTCAAGCTGCCTTCCCCTGAAGATTCTTGAGTAAGTGATGCATCCGTGGGCAGAGGCAGAAGCCGGAAGTCAGAAGTGGGTTTCTTAATGTGTAGAGAGTATAAAAAGATAATTTATCCAGTAAAAGGTGTGCATGATTTTTTTAAAAATACGGTATTATATCTTAAGTTTAAATAATCCCACACGCTGTCTGAAAGAATTTGAACCCAATTCCTGTCCTCCCACTCAAAGCCTTTCCCTGCATACAGGCCTCAGGACGCGTTAATCTTTTAATGTAAATGTATGGGAGAAGGAGGTACTATCAAAGTGACAAAATGGTGAGAAATGTGGTTTTCTTTTCTTAAAAGGAAATTTAAATAGTTGGCATTTCTAAATAATTATTCTTCATCTCTGAACAGAAACATTTAAATTTTTTTTTCAGAAAAGAACGTACATGAAAGCAAAGGCATTCATTATTCATTGGAAAAATATTCTCTGGTGAATTATGACAGTGTTACCATTTTGTTATATAGTTCTGGCAAAACGTGATAGAAATAAAACTTAATTTCAAGCAAGGTAATATATGTGCATGTTAGCATCTGATGACCTTGGGTACTGAAACCACATCATCAGAGAGACATATATATATATATTTTTTTGAGAGGTTTTAGAGCTTATTGAAGATATTTAATAGCTTCTGTGGCTTTTTCACATACCTATAAATCTATAATAAAACATATAGAAAATATTCAGATGATGCAGGTGTTCCTACAAGTAACTATTACAGTTTGTCTTCATTCTTATTTCTGATTTTTATTCTTCAGGTTTCATCTTGGCTAAAATTTCAAATTAGCTGTCTTAGTAAAAAAAAACTCATCTCAATTAAGATTTGAGTACTCACAGAAAGCTGTGATGATACAATTAAAAATGGGTTACATCATTTCTTAAAAATTATGGCACATCCATTGCATCCCAGCATATGATCCTTTTAATGGGATGTTGAATGCATTTTGCTAGTATTTTTTTTTTTTTTTGAGACAGAGTCTCAGTATGTCACCCTTGGTAGAGTGCTGTGGTGTCGTAGCTCACGGCAACCTCAAACTCTTGGGCTTAAGCCATTCTCTTGCCTTAGCCTCCCAAGTAGCTAGGACTACAGGTGCCTGCCACAACGCCTAGCTACCTTTTTGTTGTAATTGTCACTGTTGTTTGGCAGACCTGGGCTAGGTTTGAACCCACCAGCCCCAGTGTATGTGGCCAGCACCCTAATCACTGAGCTACAGGTGCTGAGCCAATTTTGCTAGTATTTTGTTGAGAATTTTTGTATCTTCTTCATCCATAATATTGTTCTGTAATTTTCTTTACTTGTAGTGTCCTTTTCTAGCTTTGGTATCAGGATAACACTGGTCTCATAAAATGAGTTGGGATGCATTTCTTCCTCTTTAAGTATTTTGAAGAGTTTTGGAAGGATTGGTATTAATTCTTCTTTAAATGTTTGGTAGATTTCACCAATAAATCCGTTTAGTTCTGGGATTTTCCTTGTTGGAAGGTTTTTAATAATGATAAAACAACAATATTGTTTTAAACTGCTACATTTGGTGTCACTTTTATGCACCAGTAGATGTAGGGAGTTGTTTTATAGTTGGTCCTTCTTCTAAGAATGATGTTTGAACTTATTTACTTCATACAATCAAGATATGTGGACCAACAGACATCAAAGTCTCACTGCTCCCTCTGCTGAAGTTAAGTCAATCTTCCTCTCATGAAGGCCTTGGGGGAGATGTTTTGCAAATATTAATTTTCTAAAAGAAATCTCTTATGGAAGCATGAGAACAACTTTCCCAACATTGGTGACTGGGAGTAAAACATAAAGCAAAACCATGAGTCAAAGATGACTTTAGATACAGCCTACATAGAGACAGAGATAGGCTTTATATTCTGTGGGTTCTGCTTTGTCACGCACGTTCAAGGAAGGAGTATGGGAAAAGCCTGGTGAATGGTTTGGGAACATTCTTTTACAAACCAATTCTCCTTGATGGAGAATAATTACTTCTGCTTCTGTATTTGGTAATAAATATTTCATATTTCTACCCAGAGTAGCTTTTATAGGCACTTTATTTTCATTAATCCATTCAAAGCGTTTTAATTTAGTGCTAGAAATGCTTGAGAAATATTGTCACAATTTTACTTCCTCTTACCACAACAGATACTTGAATTCCTTTTTACTTTGATAGTATAAATCTAAATCCAGAATCACATAGCAGGCATATGCCATAAGAATACAATATAAATTCTAGTAATAAAAATAATTTAAAAATCACATCATAAAAATTTCAAGTGAAGTATTATAAACAATGACTTTTAATAATTATAATTCATTGAGCCCATGTTAGATTTTTTCCCCCTTAAACTAACATCATTGAATTCTCTCAGAGAAAATTAATTTTGGATGAAAACATAACAGTATTTTGAATACAAGAAAGTGGTGGGACTATTGCATAATTATAGAATTATTATTATTATTAAGTAACGGTAGAGTAGACAGCAAAATTGACAAGTCAAACCTTAACAAATAAACAAAAATCCTACATTACAGCATTAAGTACCACAGTTGAGCTCTGTGAGTGAAAATACTGGGAAAATCCTGTTTGCTCAATTTGCAGCAATTTACTTGCAGTAAAGTAAATTGCAATGGCATTGTAGTGGCAATGAGGAGTGAAAAATATTTTTGCCTTAATTCCAGAAATAATTGGTTTAGATATTCATTTAATGTTGACTTCAGTAGCACTTAATTTTATCCCAACCTCTTGTAAACAGTATAGTTTCACAGTTATCAAGAATTGCCTTGTTAAAATTGACACGTGATCATATCAATGTATACAGTTATGATTTAATAAAAAAATAATAAAAAATGAAAGCTTGAAATTAAAAAAAATAAAATAAAATTGACACATGAGACTAAGACAGGGTCTCTACCTTTCACTTTATGGCTGGTTTTTCATTTGTAAATGACTAATAGAGTAACCATTGTTTTATACAGGAAATAACATACCTATAGAACTGGCTTTGCTAGAGGATTTAGTAGCAGTATGCTTTAAACAGTAGAAAAAGAAAATACAATTGTTTATATGCTATTTGCTATGTGTGAGTTTTTGGATTAATAAAATCTTTAATTTAGTCTTTTTTCTTATATCTTAAATTTTCTACTTTTTTTCCTTTAAAGAAAAAACTCATTCAGCTCATTCTGCTGAGGTAAATTCTCTAAGCACAAACTTTCTAATCACAGGAAAGGTGCATACATCATATTTTTTTATGCAAAGTATATCTTTTCATTTTTGTGTTTCTCCTGACATTTATACCAGTATTTAAAAGATGCAATTATGTCATCATCCAAAACACAACTTCATACCACATAAAAGCACATTAGGGAAGAGGAGAGACTCCAAGGCAACAGATTTCCTATAGCCATCCTTTTCTAAGAGTACTAAGGTAATTAGCCTCAACAGGAGATAATTTCAGTTCACAGGGGTTGCTGTTGTTTTAAGTCTTTCTGGGAAATTTGGATTTTCCATTGATAGCAGTTTTAACATGTCATGCTGGAGCCAGAGTGAATTAAAGTGAAGAGCTACACAGTCTAAACAAACATTCCTTCCCATTATCAGAAGCCTGACAACATAATAGCATAAACTATGGTCACGTGGTCACATTCACAAGTAATGCAGGAACAATTAAAAATCAAAGAAATGCTACATTTCCTAAACCAGACTTGAATGGGGTAAGCATGTTTAAAATCACCACTTCTTCCTCCTCCCCTGCAAGTTTTATATTGTGTTTTAAATTGAAAAACATATATAGCAACGTTTCCTGGAATCCTGATTAGTCTACTGCTAGCCTGCATTTTGTAAAATTAAGGTGGACTGTGGTAATGTTGCAGTGTGATTCATGTATTTAAACCTTAGAAACACTTGCATCTGGTATGTTTAATTTTCTGTATTTTTCTGTTTTATAAAAATATCATAATTAAACAAATTTTGAGCTAAAATTCTACTATATTTTACCTTTCCTTCAGGATATGAATAGAATTTGGTTATACACATGTTAATGAAGACTTTTTATACATGTAATGGCTGATAAGATGCACACGTTAAAGTGAAATATACTTTCTTTTTATTTATTTTTTTATTTTTTTATTAAATCATAGCTGTGTACATCAATATGATCATGGGGCACCATACACTTGTTTCATAGAATATTTGACACATTTTCATCTCATTAGTTGACATAGCCCTCCTGGCATTATCCTAGTTACTTTGTCAAGACATTTACATTCCACATTTGCCAAGGCTCACATGTACCTTTGTAAGATGCACCACATGTGTGATCCTTTCAATCCCCCTCCCTCCACCCACCTCCCCCCTCCCTCCCCACGCTTTCCCCCTTCCCCCTGTTCTTAGGTTGAAACTTGGTTATAGCTTCATGTGAAGGTCCTAAGTTAGTTTCATAGTAGGGGTGAATACATTGGATATTTTTTCTTCCATTCTTGAGACACTTTACTGAGAAGAATATGTTCCAGCTCCATCCATGTAAACATGAAGGAGGTGAGGTCTCCATCTTTCTTCAAGGCTGCATAGTATTCCATGGTGTACATATACCACAATTTGTTAATCCAATCATGGATCGATGGGCACTTGGGTTTCTTCCATGACTTAGCAATTATGAATAGGGCTGCAATAAAGATTCTGATACAAATATCTTTGTTATGATGTGGTTTTTGGTCTTCTGGGTATATGCCCAGCAGAGGAATTACAGGATTGAATGGGAGATCTATTTTTAGATCACTAAGTGTTCTCCATACATCTTTCCAAAAGGAATGTATTAGTTTGCATTCCCACCAGCAGTGCAAAAGTGTTCCCTTTTCTCCACATCCACGCCAACATCTCTGGTTTTGAGATTTTGTGATTATAGGCTAGTCTCACTGGAGTTAGATGATATCTCAAAGTAGTTTTGATTTGCATTTCTCCGATGATTAAAGATGATGAGCATTTTTTCATATGTCTGAAGGCCGCTCACCTGTCTTCTTCGGACAAGTTTCTTTTCAACTCTCTTGCCCAGCCTGTGATGGTATCCCTTGTTCTTTTCTTGCTAATGCGTTTGAGTTCTCTGTGGATTCTGGTTATTAAACCTTTGTCAGAGACATAACCAGCAAATATCTTCCCCCATTCTGTGGGCTGTTTGCTTGCTTTACTTACTGTGTTCTTGGCTGTGCAGAAACTTTTTAGTTTGATCAAGTCCCAAAAGTGTATTTTTGAAGCTGCTTCAATCGCCCGGGGGGTCCTTCTCATAAAAAAATCACCCAACCCAATTTCTTCAAGGGTTTTCCCTGCACTCTCTTCTAGTATTTTTATAGTTTCATGTCTTAAGTTTAGGTCTTTAATCCAGTAAGAGTCTATCTTGGTTAGTGGTGAAAGGTGTGGATCCAGTTTCAGTCTTCTACAGGTTGCCAGCCAGTTCACCCAGCACCATTTGTTAAATAGGGAATCTTTTCCCCACTGGATGTTTTTAATTGGCTTGTCAAAGATTAAATAACGGTAAGTAGCTGGGTTCATCTGTTGGTTCTCTATTCTGTTCCAGACATCTACTTCTCTGTTTTTGTGCCAATACCATGCTGTTTTGATCACTATCGATTTGTAGTATAGTCTGAGGTCTGGTAGCGTAATTCCTCCTGCTTTGTTTTTATTTTTGAGTAATGTCTTGGCTATTCGAGGTTTTTTCTGATTCCATATAAAATGAAGTATTGTTTTTTCAAGATCTTTAAAGTATGACAGTGGAACTTTAATAGGGATTGCATTGAAGGTATATATTGCTTTGGGTAGTATGGACATTTTAATAATGTTGATTCTTCCTAGCCATGAGCATGGTATGTTTTTCCATTTATTAAAATTCTCGTCTATCTCTTTTCTTAGAGTTTCATAGTTCTCTTTATATAGATCTTTCACATCCTTTGTTAGATAAACTCCCAAATATTTCATCTTCTTTGGCACTACTGTGAATGGGATAGAGTCTTTAATTGTTTTTTCAACTTGACTATTGTTGGTATATATAAAGGCTACTGATTTATGAATGTTGATTTTGTAACCTGAGACATTGCTGTATTCCTTGATCACTTCTAAGAGTTTTGTAGTAGAGTCCCTGGTGTTTTCCAGATATACAATCATATCATCTGCGAAGAGCGAAAGTTTGATCTCTTCTGACCCTATGTGGATGCCCTTGATCGCCTTTTCTTCCCTAATTGCGGTGGCTAAAACTTCCATTACAATGTTAAAAAGCAATGGAGACAATGGGCAGCCTTGTCTGGCTCCAGATCTAAGTGGAAATGATTCCAATTTAACTCCATTCAATATGATATTGGCTGTCGGTTTGCTGTATATGGCCTCTATCAGTTTAAGAAATGTCCCTTCTATACCAATTTTCTTAAGTGTTCTGATCATGAAGGGATGTTGGATGTTATCAAAAGATTTTTCTGCATCGATTGAGAGGATCATATGGTCTTTGTTTTTTACTTTGTTTATGTGCTGAATTACATTTATAGATTTACGTATATTGAACCAGCCTTGAGACCCTGGGATAAAGCCAACTTGATCATGAAGTATGATTTGTTTGATATGTTGCTGGATTCTGTTTGTTAGGATCTTGTTGAATATTTTTGCGTCTATATTCATTAGTGATATTGGTCTATAATTTTCTTTTTTTGTTGGGTCTTTTCCTGGTTTGGGGATCAGGGTGATGTTTGCTTCATAGAACATGTTGGGGAATCTTCCTTCTTTTTCTACATTTTGGAAGAGTTTGAGTAATATAGGTATTACTTCCTCTGTAAAGGTTTGGTAGAATTCTGATGTGAAACCATCTGGTCCCGGGCTTTTCTTTTTGGGGAGGTTTTGTATGGTTGATGTTATTTCTGAACTTGAAATCGGCCTGTTCAACATTTCCACTTGATTCTGGTTAAGTCTTGGAAGGTGACGAGCTTCCAAGTATCTGTCCATTTCCTTCAGGTTTTCATATTTCTGAGAGTAATGTTTCTTGTAATATTCATTAAGGATTTTTTGGATTTCTGAGGAGTCTGTTGTTATTTCGTCTTTGTCATTTCTGATTGATGAGATTAGAGATTTTACTCTTTTTTTCCTGATTAGGTTGGCCAACGGTTTATCTATTTTGTTGACCTTTTCAAAAAACCAGCTTTTTGATTTATTGATCTGTTGTATTATTCTTTTGTTTTCAATTTCATTTAGTTCTGCTCTGATTTTGGTTATTTCTTTTCTTCTACTGGATTTGGGGTTGGAGTGTTCTTCCTTTTCCAGTTGCTTGAGATGTCCCATTAAGTTGCTAACTTCCTCTCTTTCCGTTCTCCTGAGGAAGGCTTGCAGCACTATAAATTTCCCTCTTAGAACTGCCTTTGCAGTGTCCCAGAGGTTCTGATAGTTCGTGTCTTCATTGTCGTTTAGTTCCAAAGATTTGGCAATTTCCTTCTTGATCTCATCTCTGACCCAGCTATCGTTCAGCATGAGGTTAACTTCCATGTTTTTGTATGAGTATGTAGATTCCTGTTGTTACTCAGCTCAAGTTTTATTCCATGATGGTCCGAGAAGATGCATGGAATAACTTCTATTCCTTTAAATTTACTGAGGTTAGATTTGTGACCTAAGATGTGATCAATTTTGGAGTAAGTTCCGTGGGCTGATGAGAAGTATGTGTATTCAGTTTTGTTAGGGTGAAATGTTCTGTAGATGTCTGCTACATCCAAATGCTGGATCGTTAGATTTAAATCTAAAATTTCTTTACTCAGCTTTTTGTTGGAGGATCGATCCCTCACTGCCAAAGGAGTGTTAAAATCTCCGACTATTATGGAGCTGGAAGAAATCAAGTTGCTCATGTCTGTTAGAGTTTCTCTTATGAATTGAGGTGCATTCTGATTGGGTGCATAGATATTAATAATTGAAATCTCATCATATTGAGTATTACCCTTAACAAATATGAAGTGACCATTCTTGTCCTTTCTTACTTTTGTTGGTTTAAAGCCTATTGAGTCTGCAAATAAAATTGCAACACCTGCTTTTTTCTGGTTACCATTTGCCTGAAATATGGACGACCATCCTTTCACCCTGAGTCTGTGTTTGTCTTTTAAGTTAAGATGTGACTCTTGTAAGCAACAGATATCTGGTCTGAGTTTTTGTATCCAGTCAGCTAACCTGTGTCTCTTTAGAGGACAGTTTAAGCCATTCACATTAATGGAGATTATTGATAAATTTGGTGAAATTTGGGGTATCGAGTTTTTCAAAAGGCCGGTGGATGAATTGAATCTTTTTGCCATTGTAGAAGTTGAAGTTTGATCAGGAGTTTCTGAGTGAGTTTACGTTTGTAGTAGAGGATTGGTTTGGTCATTACGGAGGATAGGTCTGAGAATATCCTGAAGAGCTGGTTTCGTTATGGCAAATTTCTTCAACATATGAATGTCATTAAAGTATTTGATTTCTCCATCATAGATGAAACTCAGTTTAGCTGGGTACAAGATCTGGGGTTGAAAGTTATTTTGCTTTAGGAGATTAAAAGTCGATGACCACCCTCTTCTAGCTTGAAAAGTTTCAGCAGAGAGATCTGCAGTCATTCTAATGTTCTTACCTTTGTAGGTAATGGCTTTATGTTGCCTGATAACCTTGAGAATTTTCTCCTTCATGTTGACTTTAGTGAAGCTAATTATGATATGTCTGGGGGATGACTTATTGGGGTTGAGTCGTGCTGGAGTTCTGAAACTGTCTGCTATCTGAATTTCAGAATCTCTAGGCATGTCTGGAAAATTCTCTTTCATAATTTCATGCAGAAGGGCCTCTGTGCCCCTCGATGCCACTTCATTGTTTTCCGGAACTCCTATTATTCGTATGTTTGCCTTCTTCAAATTATCCCAGAGCTCTCTAAGAGAAAGATCCGTTTTTGCTCTCCATTTCTCTTCCTCTTTGAGAGTTTGGGAGCGTTCAAAGGCTTTATCTTCGATGTCAGAAATCCTTTCTTCTGCTTGGTCCATTCTGTTGCTGAGGGATTCTACTGTATTTTTCCTATCTTTAAGGGCTGCAAATTCTTGCTTCAGTGTGTCTAAGTCTTTGGTGGTTTTGTTTAAATTCGTTAAATTCTTGAGACAACTTTTAAATTTCTCCTCGGATTCCTAATTCCATTTTATCGATCTTGTATGCAATCCAAATTCTGAATTCTATTTCTGACATGTCTGCCAGTTGTTTATGAATGGGATCTTCAATTACATCCGCCATTTCTTTTCTTGGGGGGGTTGATCTATTCTGGTTATTCGTGTTACCAGAGTTTTTCTGCTGATTGCACCCCATGGTTGTTTTACTCCCTTTGATTTTTACCCTAGGGTTTTCTTGAGGGCCTGTTCAGTGTTGTAGCCTGAGAGACTGGGGCCCTGTCTGATGTGGTGGGGCTGAGTGGTTCTGACTTCTTGTCAGCTGGCTTCTGTTTGACCTCAGTGAAGCACTTACTCTGGGTTGCTCTGAGTCGGCCCTACCCGGCATGTTTCCGGGGTCTGTGAGTCACCTCAGGCAAATCCTATACTCAGGGGTGGCCTCCTCTGGTTGCCCAGGGAGGCAGGGGGTATGGCTTCAGCTGCCTCAGGGAACTGCCGCTCTGATGTGGGTCTCCCCCAGCCTCACTCCTGTGTCCCAGAGACAGGACCGACAAGACGCAGTTCAGGCACTGTCCACACCCCGACAAATCCCTCAAGAATCTGGACTCCCGGGGGGACAGGCCTCCAGATCCCAGAGTGTGGGTGGGGTGGGGTGCTGGGAACTCAGAGCCACCGGCAACAAGCTCAGTCCTTTTCTCCCAATCTTTGGCTCCACTGCACCGCCGCAGCCCAAGCCTCCAGGCTTCAGAGTGGGGTGGGGGAAGCGGCTGGAGCCCAGGACCGCTGAGCAGCGAACAGACTCAGCTCCACCCACTTCCCTGCCCGGCCACACGGCAGATGCTCAGGTCTCCAGAGCACAGAGCGAGGGCGGGGAGAGCTCCAGGAGCCCAGAGCCAGCAGGGGCTCCGAGCCGCAGGGAGCCCAGTCGGCAGCGAGCAAATTTAGTACCTCCCAGACTCTCCCCTGGTTGTACCGCCGCAGCTCAAGCCATCAGGCTTCAGAGTGGGGGCAGAGTGGAGGGAGCGGCTGGAGCCCAGAACCATCGGGCAGTGAACAGACTCGGCTACCCCCAGTTCCCTGCCCAGCCACAGGGCAGGCGTTCAGGTCTCCAGACCACAGAGTAAGGGCGGGGGAGCGCCTGGAGCTCAGAGCCAGCAGGGGCTCCGAGCCGTAGGGAGCCCAGTCGACAGCGAGCAGATTCAGTTTCTCCCAGTCTCTCGCCCAGTTGTACTGCCGCAGCTCAAGCCTTCAGGCTTCAGAGTGGGGGTGGGGTGGAGGGAGCGGCTGGAGCCCAGAACCGCGCAGGCATTCAGGTCTCCGGACCACAGAGCAAGGGCGGGGTGAGTGCCGGGAGCCCGGAGCCAGAGCCCAGTTGGCAGCGAGCAAATTCAGTTTCTTCCAGTCTCTCGCCTGGTTATACCACCGCAGCTCAAGCCTTCAGGCTTCAGAGTGGGGGCGGGGTGGGAGGGAGCGGCTGGAGCCCAGAACCGCTGGGCAGCGAATAGACTTGGCTATCCCCAGTTCCCTGCCTGGCCACACGGCAGGCGTTCAGTTCTCCGGACCACAGAGTGAGGGCGGGGGGAGCGCCAGGCACTCAGAGCAGCTGGTAGCGAGTTCGACTCAACTGTATGCCTGGTTGTATTGTTGCCCAAGGAGGGCTGCTGAACCTCTCCTCGGGGAAGCGCCACCCTGGTGAGGGTCTCCCTCCGCTGACTGTCCTGACCTCTCTCCCGTGCCCCAGAGTCAGTGCTGACCAGCCACAGCTCGGGGACTGTCCTCTCCCCTTTAGGAGTCACCCAAGAATCCGAACTCCTGGGGGACAGGCTTTCAGACTCAGAGAGAGTGGAGAGAAGTGCTGGGTGCTCAGAGTTGCCGGCAAAGGATATTTACAGATTTATACAGTTTTATGCCTGGCAGGATAACGCCTAGGCATCCTAGTAAGGGAGGTAGGTCCAGTTTGTAGTAGGTCTCTCCCGTGGAGTGTAGTGGGATGGCCTTTGATTTCTGCCCTTTTGTTTGTGGGGCCCTTAAGCCAATCAGGTGGGGGAGGGGGGACTCCCGTCTGCTTGGTGATGGGTTTTGTACCTTTTGTTTGCTTCCTTGTGGTCGCAGCTCTCCTCAGCGGGGTTGATGTGCGTTCTTCAACTTTCTCGCTTGGTGTTGCTGGAATCCATCAGGTTACTTGCTAAATTTTCATCCTCTAACTCTCC
Organism: Nycticebus coucang; assembly: GCF_027406575.1. Lineage (NCBI taxonomy): Eukaryota > Metazoa > Chordata > Mammalia > Primates > Lorisidae > Nycticebus > Nycticebus coucang. The sequence continues at coordinate 104,650,954 of NC_069780.1, read as the reverse complement.
TTCGGGACGGGAGCCTCTGTGGAAAGTTGGCTTCAGTCCACCATCTTCCCATCATCTAAAATATACTTTCTTATAAATTTTTTATTTCTGGAAGTAGATTTTTTAAATACCACAAAAATTGGTAGAATTACACATCAATGAACTCTGAAATTAAAACATTTTGTCAGTAATTTTAGAATTCTAATATTACCTTACAAAATTCACATAAGAATTATACAGATAGTAAAAATATATCAAAATGCTTTTGGCTACAGAATATTTGTCACAAATAAGCAACAGATTTTTTATTGTTGCTTAAGGGAGGTTGTAGTAGTTATATTTCAGGAAATCTTTGAGACTTAGACTTTCCATGTCTATATGCATGACAGAAAGAATTTGCCTTTGCATGCTTTGAGCTTTGTGACCATACATTCAACACTGTCCAAAACTCTCATTTTGGAGAACTCTCTGTTCTCATAAATACATTCACGTTTGCCTAACCTTATTGTTGCTCAGAAAAAGAAAAAAAATCAACTACCATGTCATTAAAACATCTGCAAGTGAGGTTTTTCTGTATTAATTCCCTAAGCAGGAGTCTGGCAAACCACTCTTTTCTCCATTAACTTCATTCTAGTTTCATGTCCCTTTTCAATTACTGAATATTCTTTTGAATTCAAAAATTAGGGTCGAGTGATGAGCAGGGAATACCAAGGTGCTGCAAAATAAATAGAGGTAGGAGTTCAATTCAACTCATGTAAAAAATACTCAGTGTATACTAAAAACTGCCAGCCACACTAGGGGATACATTAATTAGAAATAGCAAGCCATAGGGAGATAAACTAGAAAAAAATTAGTGCACAAGCCACATAATGCAAATACTTAAAAAAAAAAAAAAGAACAAAGTGCTAGAAGAACAATAAAAAAGATACAAGTTTTATAGGTATTCCTAGTTCACTAATTCCCAAGCCAGGAGATACACTGAGAAACATCTAGGAAAGTGTTTCAAAAAATCAAGATTAGTACTTCCCCGGATCACTGATTAAGCATTTCTGGGGAATAAACACTGGGAATACCTATTTTTAAAAATATCCCCTAATATTTTCAAAGTACAATTAGGTTTGGAAACACTAATCCATAATATCCAGGTGTAGGATATGAGGTCGGACAGATAATTTCACAAACTCATTCTACAAGAAGTGCTACATACCTTATTGCTGAATACCACTGCATTTACCTTTGAGGTACTCCCCTTCGGCAACTATGCACCAATGCCAGTGCCTAGTCACTCTTCAAAACAATTTTGGTATACTTTTTCTGGAATGGTCATCAGAGCTGTTATTGTATGATGTCTGACAAGTTTGCAAACTCATTCTAGAAAAATTGTGGAAGTGGATCATCATAAAGATCTTCATGTTGAGTAAGCTGAGGAGAGAAAAGAAGGAGGGGTTGTTGTTGCTGTGTTAGGGGTGGTAGAGGCAGAAGAAAATTCACCTGTAACTGGACCCACTTAGTTCAAACCTGCGTTGTTAAAAGATAAAAAAAAAAGCAATTCTGAATATTGTAGTATCTCTAAAGTATCACTATTGAAATAATCGGGCTAAATGGGAAGGAGACTAAGGTGGGTGTTCCAATGTTCTGTTAGTTTATCATATTGATTGACCTTGAAAGAAATAGAAAACATGGTACCGAGGGAACCTAAGCAGCCATGAGAAAGGTACAGAAAAGAGTTGACACCCACAAGCCCCAGAAACAGGCCCCAAACAAGATTCACTGGATGAGGAAGCAGGCCTTGGATGGTGGTCTTGGACTTTGAGAGAACCCTGTTCACAGATGGAATGCAAAGAATGCATTGGAAGAAGATTGATAAACATACCAAGGAAGTGATGCTAAAGTGGCCAGAAACATATTCCTGTGCTTTCCTTGTATTGCCTCTTAATGTCTGGCCTTGACTTTGTTATTAATTGGGTGGATTATAGAGAAAACAAGGATTAAAACAAAGTAGCAAACAGCAATATCACTTCTTTGTACTAGATTGAAGCTAACCCAAATCATTTTTGATTAATCTCTCTGTGCTCGATTATTAACAAGTAAGATCATATGTTTATATGAAATTACCCTATGCCTAAAGAAAAAGATTGGGTATGGTGTTTATATACATCAGACAAATATATTTTGAGATCATTACAACATAAAGGGTAGAATGATTGATATGAAGTAGTTTACTAAAGTCAGTTTGCATTAAAACTTGAATGGGTTTCTTTGGAGATTTCTGACAGGGGGTATAATTTTGATCTGACAACCTGCTCATTATATGAGTTAAATTAAACTGTGAACTTTTTGAGAGAAAAGAGTATTTCTTTTTGGTTTTATGCTTAGCACACCTAGAGACCTTGGTTTTTTTTAAAAAGCATTAGGGTAATGAAAAATTATTTTGAAAAGATAATTCTACCAGACATCTCCTTCATATCATGCCCCAGTTATGTTTGTTTTGTTTTGTTTTTTATCTTTTTTCCTGACATATTGTTCTCCTATGCGTCTACTTCTCAGTAAATTGCACTTTTATAAGTCAATGACACATTTTGCTTAGGCCAAAATCCTTGGAACCACAACTCCTCACTTTCTCTCCCCCCCATATCCAATCTATCAGTAGATGCTATGAAGTTTTCTATTAGTTAGGGCAGAGGTTTAGCTGCTGCAACAAGGAGGCCACAAAACGGCCTAAAAACCTTAGAAGTTCTTTTGCATTTAAGATGTCAGAGAAGATAGTAGTTATTCAGGGTTCTAGGACGGGGGCCAGAATTGCTTTCCTCAAATACACTGTAAGGTGTGCCAGTCATACCATTTCTTGGAAGAATAATGAAAAGGGGGAAGCAAGTGAAGGGCAAGTCATCCTCAGGAGGGGCCAGGAGCTGCGCACCACTTCCACACAGGCTCCTATTGGTGAGGACCTGGTCACATGGACATGGTCTGCTGCAAAGGACACTGGGAAGTGTAGTTTCTGGTGGACGTCCCTATGTCCACAAGGAAGGGGAGAACAGACTCAGGGAGACAGCCAGTGGTCCCTGACACAAGTTTGTATTTCCCAGTTATACCTAGTTCTTGATTACCGACAACCTCCACTATTGTGCTCCCAAAAGCCCCATCGTTCATCACCTGCAATATTTTCACTGGTATTTCTGCTTCTGCTCTAGCCTCACTAAGTTTATTCACAGCCTTTCGGCAAAGATGTTAAAAGATACATCAGAGCACAGCGTTTTTCTACTCTTAACCTCAACTCTCATCACAAGGTGGGCCCTGACTCCAGCAGGCCCTGCAGGACACCTATGCCCCTGCAGCTGAGCACTCTACTGTGCCAACTCTCTGCAAGGCTAACCCCTCAATCTGGGGTCTTTATTCACCTGGCCTCTTGCTGGAAAGGCCTTGCCTGGCCACCCTACTTAAAACTGCATCACTTTCGCCACCTCGAGGACATCACTTTCAACACCTCGAATCCTCCTTGCCTGTTTTATTTTTCCCCTCAGCACCTTCTGCCATAGTGTGTATTTTCTGATTTGTCTCTGCTCACCTGCTATAGCCCCTTTCCTCTGACCCCAGAAGGTACCGTCTAAGAGAGTGGATGTTTGTCTGTTTTGTTTTCAGCATCTTATATGGTACCTGATCCCACAGTAGTTGCTCAATAAATACATTTGAATAGATTAACGAGAGATGATATAAGTCCATAAGCAAATCTCAGACATCTCACTTAACATTTAAAGCTCCACTTGGGTGTGAATACTTAGGAAATAAGGAATCGATAACAATGACTAAAGTAAAGCTGTCAGACCAGGAACAGAAGGAACTACTCAAGGAACCTGAGACTTGAAATTGGAAGATTTTAGTTTAATTGCCATTTTGAGACTAACCTTTTCCTGAAATTTAACATTTAATTTCCTCTCCGTTGGCTTCGGTCTCCTCAGCTAAGTAAAACATAAATATCTCCTTCAGGCTTATAGGGATTAGAAGCCTAAATACAATGCAACATCTGAAAGTAGTTGCGTATAATTTTACAACATTAAAAGAGTACCACAGAATTTGCTAATTTCCTGAAGTTTATCTGGGTCATTTGCATAAAACAGTATTTTTCTATTTAATGTTTCAGTTTTTGGCTGGGTGTGGTGGCTCAGGCCTGTAATCCTAGCACACTGGGAGGCCAAGGCGGGTGGATTCCTTGAGCTCAGGAGTTCAAGACCAGCCTGAACAGAGTGAGACCTGTCTCTACTAAAAATAGAAAAAAACTAGCCAGGTGTGGTGGCACAGGCCAGTAATCCCAGTTACTCAGGGGGATGAGGCAGGAGGATAGCTTGAACCCAAGAGTTTGAGCTGGGCTGTGGGCCGTGATGCCATGGCACTCTGCCCAGGGCAACAGAGTGAGACTCTGTCTCAAAAAGCAAAAAATAGTTTCAGTTTCTATCCGTACAGTTGTGGTGAACCCCAAAGATGGCTTGAATGTGTTTAATATAACTTCTTGTATGTAACTTAAATACTTTCAAATATATCCATATTGATATGTTATTACATCAGCTCTTCACTAAAGCCCTAGGTAGGTAGGTACCTAAAGAGCCAGGTAAGATATGATTGTAGCAGGCTTTAATTAAAATGATTATAAAATACAATTTAATAATTTAAAAATACTTCAAGTTAAGTATTCTGTGTAAACACAGAATAAATATTTCTTCCTGAAATGAGTGATTACTTCCATGGCAAACTATTCCACTTTTCTCCCGTGATCTATTTTGCCAAGTTCAACTAACAAAGACTGTAATTTAAAGACTTAAAAGTAAAAAAAAAGTACTTTCTCCTCTTTTACACTGTGATAAAAGTACATGAGAAACATTAAATGAAAATTAATTAAGATTTTTTCCCCCTAAATCAGAAAGAAAAAGAACATGTATTCCTCTACATGTTAACCACATATAGCCCCAGTAATGATTTTCATACATAAATTTAAAAGTGTGACAAACTTAATAAAGGAAGGAAATTGTGGGTAAATGATAGAGTATGAAAATATCAAGTAAATAGTCCAGATTCCCTGGTAATTTAGTTTCAGGAGATGACAGTAGTACTTATTTATCTCGGACTTGGCTCAAGCTTGGGAAAACGTGTTTCCCCAAGAAGTCTTAGCCTAGCTCAGCCAATTGATTCTCATTGACTGTGTCCAGCATCCTTGTTCCTCAATTTTCACTACCCGATGCACAACCACTCAGTCATACACATTAGAATGGCTACTCAGAATTGAATCAACAACTTCTACAGAGTTAATATCTCTGCTGACCTTTAACAGAATGGCCTTGTTATTCCAGAAGATGGACAAGAACCAGAACAGACATCCCAGTTTCCTAGCAACATAAATTTAGACAATCAGAAGCAGTGTGTGAGCATCCAGTGTTTCTCAAGATCATGGAGGGAGCATGTATTTCAAAAAGGACATGCCACCATTCTTCAAAAGGATAGAAATTATTTAATTTTTTAAAAAATTAAATAAAATTTACATCTCAAACATCTTATTTTATGGGTGAATCTGGACACATTCACAAAGCTTATTTCTACAAAATTTCTACAAAATTCTCAATAGTGGTGGCCATAATAAAATTCTTGAAAATCTTACTTTGAACACAAAACAGCAGATACACTGGAATAAAAATGTAAAAGTCCTTTGAATGCTAAAGGAATAATTTAATAGCTCTTTTCAAATCTTCTACTGAGATAAATTTTGTACTGATTATGGAAGTTTTAGTATCACCATTACTTTCATTAAGTTTAATGATAGTTGAGATAGGTAGGGTTAAAAAAAATTCCATCATGTTCTTAGGTTTAAAGGGTCATTTTCTTAATAGATTGAGGTATGTCAGATCTACTTTAAAATGAGATAATACATATAAAAATACTTTGAAAAGTTAAAAGCATCTTACAACCTTTCTTAGATGGAGACCCTGTGTTGGAAGCACTTAACTATAATTACAAATGCTGATAAATGAAAAAAATGAGGCACCAAAAATGCTTTCATAGACTTTTTTTTCCCAATGCAAGTGCATGCACTTCCTGATGAGAAGAAATCCATGTGAATCATTGTGAACAGGGCAAGACTATTTAAATACCAATCACCCAACAAGTCAGCAAATCTGAGGGCTCCTTTGGGCTTAGCTCAAGGATGAATGTTTCCCTCCTTTTGGTTCTGTGTAAATTTAACTTTGTTTTAATAATATTTTTAAATTATGGTAGTCTAAGGACCACAGTTTTAAAAATTGTCCTCCAAGTCTGCTTTGGAAACCAAAAAGTTTCTCCTGACTTGTTCTCCTCATGGGATTTGGAGGGCTTAATTTACTCCTTTACATTTACAGGAAAAATAATTTGCAACAATGTGTTATTGATGGAACATTAAAAAGCAACTTCATGCAAAGCCATAGTGTGGCCTTAGGTTGTGCCCTGTGGAGCTGTTAGATAGCTCTATCTCCCTCTACTGGCTACAGTGCCATCCCAGCTTCTGAGTTCTTTTGACCCAAGACTGTCACCCCCAGAAACCAGGAAGAAAACGAAGGCAAATTACTCCCAGAGTCAGGCTGAGAACTTTCTTGCCATGTTAAAAACCAAAAACCAAAAACCAAACTGAATAAAACCCACCATGAATTAAGAATGCTCAATGGGGGGGGGGGGGGGGGAAGGGACATAGTCTTCTTAAAAAAACAAAAAACTACCAAGAAGATCCTTGAAGATTACAATGCAAGTGTTTGCCGACCTATGTGCCTAGAGTGTGACTTTTCTAAGGAGAAAGAAAAAAGAACTAAACACTTTATAAAACGCATCCATACCAAATCTCATGGTTGAGAATGCATGTAAGTTAAAAAAAATTAAATATTTTACCTTCTTGATAAATGGCTCATTAGGGCACCACTACTAGGAGTCTGTGAAGGCAGAGCCCACGTTGAGGTCTTTTAAGTGGCATTACATATTTTCTTCACGTTCATAAGGTTAAACAGGTAAGTGGTTTCACATGTGGGTCCTTCCTAAAAACTAAGGACAACAATGATGAGCTAGCCACTTTTTTAGAAGTGGAAAAAAACTAGAGTCCATGCTCTCTGGAGAGAGAGTTCTGCAGTAAGTGGAACCTTCTGACAATTGGGGGCCTGGAGCCGGCAGCTGGGCTCTGTCACCCTGTCTGGGGCAGCCGTGTTAGTGTAGTGTGACCCCTGGCGCCCTCACACAGATAATACCGGCACCTCTTTTCCCTCTAATCTCCTACTCGTCTGAGCAATTCAGCAGGAGATAGGGGCATTGAGGCCATATTATTCCAAACAACATTTAGCGCAATGGTAGCTGAAGATTATGACAACAAAAGACAAATACTCTCCTTCTCAGAAAAGTTTCCTGTTTTAGTACTTCTGAGACACACAAAAAATGTCATTAAAATGGAACCACAGTGAAATCCCACACCATTCTTAGCTGAACCCATGAAACTTAAATTTTAGGCAGAAATTTTTGGAATGTCTCTTGCCACAAAGGGCTAGGATAAACACCACCCAATAGTTAGGTAAGGACTAAATCATTTATTCATGTATTTGTGAATTTTGTGCACATTATGCCATGATCTCCAGAGAGGTTGTTTTTGCAGTGTGTCTCTGAACACTCAGTGGCATGGAGCCTTCTTCCTGGAGTGATGTGGTGTTATAAGCACATGACCAAGGTCAAAACTCTAAATGCCAGTGGCAAAGTGTGGCTTTATATGTCAGTGTTACAACGTCCCCTCCATGTACACACTAGTGAAAGTGTTTTCTCAGCCCAAGGAGGCAAAATAAAAACTTTCCCAAATTCCTACAGATAAATTTTATTGCTCTAATTGTAGCCTAGCATTAAATTGCTATTTAATATATGCTAAGTAAGAACATTCCTCCTGGTTGCTTTTTCTATATCTGTTGTGTTTCCTTTCAAAATACACAGCAACAGGATTTTTCTGTGATGTCGTAATAATTCAATTTGGATTTTAAATTCTGGCAATGAGACTTGGGGAAAAAGTAAACTATCTCTCCGGTAATCAGCAATGCCTGGTTCTCTGAAATAAAATCAGACAGCAATCACAGATTATTCTTTTGTGTGACGGGGCACTGTATTTTGGCAAAGGTGGGTTATTCTTTTAGTTTTGACTGCACAGAACAAAAAGTGGTTTATATGGTAAAATTTGATTGGATGCTACAGTCAAAGGGTCTGTCACGCCTTTGAGATTCGCAATAGTTATTAATTAAAAATAATACTAACAATTTAAAAAATCTCCTTTTCAGAAAAGCATGTTATATACTTGAGAAGATGTGACTGTGGCAATAGTTATCTACTATATCATTCTTTTAAACCGTACTTCACAACACGTTTAATAATAAGAATTAGAGTTGAACAGCATATTGTATAGCACCACAATTCCTCCTTCATCTGAGAAAAATATTATTTCCCACACATCTGCCAAAACCAGTTCATTTGATGATGCTCCCTTGGCCAAAGGAAGCAAGCTCACTTGGTGCACACATGTGACCATCAGAGAAATTGAGGAATTGGGTAGAAAAAAGTACAAAAACATATGAAGAAATGTAAAGAATATACTTTCCTTATGTCCATGGAATATTTTTTAAAAATGATACATACTTGGTCACAGAGAAAATCTCACTGGCTTCCGATGATAAATATTTTGTACCTACATCCTTGAGCCAAAATAAAATAAAGCTCAAAATTAAAATTTCTGAATTATTTAGAGGAGAATAAAAATAAGAATATTCTATATCAAAGCCCGTGGGATACAGCTCAAGGAAAATTTACAGCTTTAAACTATTTCACTATTTAATAAGAAAAAATTTAAAAGAAATAGACTATCCATTCAATTTAAGAAACAGGAAAAATGGAGCAGAAAATTAATAAAGATAAAAGCAGAATTTACTGATTTAGGAAACAATAGAAATGGTTAACGTTACAGAGCATTTGCCATATACCAATTACTGATAAGTGCTTTGCAAGCATTGTCATATTTAATCTTCATAATACCTCTATGAGATAATATTTACCATGAAAAATGACAGTCATGGACCTTTATGAGCCAAATAATTGCATCAGACTCTATAAAGAAAAATAGAATTGTAGTTGTTACAGACATCTTTTAAAGAACTTTCAGCCTTTGACTTTAGAAAATAAATGGCCAACCCTTTTTGTAAAACTAAACATAACAAGAGCAAAGCTCAGAGAATTTAAAGAATAAGACAAGGCAGAAAATATATGTACATATATATTTACACATCTGTGTATACTCAAGTATATGATGTGTGTGTTTCTCATACAAACATGACATATGCTTTCAATTAATAACTATAGTTAATATATTAAGACCCAGATAAACACTAAATCCCCAAAGCAAAATTTTATACAGATCTTTCTATCAATCCTGTCCTTGGCTACTTGGAACCAAAAGATTTCTTACTTAACTTATTGTTAACACATTGTCTTAATCTTGCAATTGTTATTTAGAATTTAATATATTAAGCAGTTAAGTATTTTCAAATACAAAAATCCTAGAATTTGAAATATATTCTCACCTGAAATTACATATTAATAGGAAAATAACAAACAAGGGTATTGGTTATTAAAATTTATGGAAAGAGGCCAAATCTATATGTATAAGCAAATTAACAGCTTGAAATGTTTTGAGTATTAAAACAAGAAAGAATGGAAATAAGTGAACTAATTATTTTACTCAAGAAGTTCTTATACATAAAAACTAATCTAAATTAGCAAGGAAGGACTTAGGAAAATGAGTATGGATAAGTTAAGTATTTTAAAGTGGATAAAAAGAATTGTTAACATTTTTCTTAGCTTTTATTTCTTTTTTCTATTCTAATTCATTCTGAGTGAATTCTAGTTTGTGTCATAACTTGTGTCAGTGTTAATTCAGTTCTGTACCATTTCTAAAGTTGATTTCCATGATGGAATTTCTTTAATGTTTTTCTCCCAATCTCATTCATATATGTCTGCCTCCTGTTTCAGTACCATTTCTTTTTTTTTTTTAAGTGTTAAAATATGAGTTTATTTTATTTTATTTATTTTTTTGAGACAGAGTCTCACTGTCACCCTTGGTAGAGGGCCATGGCATCATAGCTTACAGCAACCTCAAACTTCTGGATTCAAGTGATCTCTTGCTTTACCTAACAAATGAAATCAGTGTAACCTGGCTTATTGTACCCTCAATGAATCCCCAACAACAAAAAAAAAAATTAAAATTAAAAAATAGCCAGGCATTGTATTTGGTGCCTATAGTCCCAGATACTCGGGAGGCTGAGGCAAGAGATCAGTACCGTTTCTATGCCCTACAGTGGATGCTGTTGTATGGTGGGCCCAGCTTCCTTTGCCATGGATTGCCTATTCCTTCGTGAGATTGCACTGGGTGTTCATTGGGTTGCACAAGATCCAGGGTGGAAAGAAACCGTCGCTTTTCCCTTGAAAGAGCAAGAGACAGCAGACAGGCTCTCCCTAGGTATGTGGACCTATAGACTGCACAGCCTGATGCTTCTGGTAGCCTTTTTAATGTTGTATGGATGAGTCTGTAATGTGAATATAGAATGGGAAAGATGCCCCCAGGAGAGGACTGAGGAGAGAAGACAGTGCCTCTGCTATGTCTCTCCCAGTGGTCAGGCTGCTCAGGCCTTGGTCAGTGAGCTGTCCCATCATTCTTCCTATCCATTAACCCTAGCTTTGGCTACTTGGAACCCAAAGATTCCTTTTCTGGCACATTTTCCTACCTTACAATTTTTATTTTATATTTCTAGTAATTATTTTTCACTGACTATTGAAAATACCATCCAGATTCTTTATTTTTCTTTATTTAGTTCTGCTTCCCTTAGTCAGTCTTTTCTACACGTGTGCTCTACACAGGGGAATCCCTGTGTCTTGAGTACCATGTTCTCCATCTTTTCATTATAGATATGTTTAATAATTTCCACGGAGGTTGTTCTTTTTTAAGTCTGTCCAATCATTTCTTACTCTCTCTGATTGGTTTTGCTTCAGTGGTGTTTGATGGACACAGACTGTGCTTTACTGAAGGTTTGTAGCTCTTTGTCCATGGGACCCATTGGCCTGTGGTGGGATTTCCTGGCCATCTCCCTGTGAGTGGTAGAGTTCATCCTACCAGGATCAGCAAAGCAGAAAATCCATAATCCCTGCATGAGCCACTGTTGGTTCTCTCAGGCTTAGCAGCTGATGCAATATCTTGGAATGCTCAGTGCCACTCCCCAGCCAGTCAACCTCCTGCCCTAGTGCATTGCTGGCCAGGCAGTCCTGAGGCTGAAATTCACCCAGGTGTGCTTGTTTGCAACACACTGACACAGTGTGAAAACCACTGTCTCCTGGTGTCCAGACTGGGTATTAAATCAAGCAGGTGGAAACATGAAGTTTAGATAGCATGGAAAATTAATAGCATTTATAGAAAATCTATAGCAAAGTGTAGAACTTAACATAAAGAAAATAAGTTGTCCTGTGAAGCATTAACTTTCAGGTCCCTGAATATTCTGAGGTTAGTTTTCCAGAGAGATGATTTTGGAAGTGATTATGGATTGATTGAGGAAACTGGCTGGAAGGCTAAGGGGAGAACTAAGAAAAAGGTCCTTCATCCTCCTGTTTGAGATGGGCGTCCTCTACGACTAAATGGTGTTGCCAGAAAAGACGAAGGCTGCAGTCATGGAAGAGGGGGCACCCCTTGGTGGCCTGAGTTCCCACATGGGGAGGCACAGAGGAGGCCTCTCCCTGACCCTCCTCACTGCCCACTCTAGCCCTGGCCCTGGGTCTCTCAGGACAGAAAAGGGGCAGAAAAGAGAAGTGAATCTGGAAGGCAAACAGAGAAAAATCAATCTGAAGAAAGGGAGTTTAAGGCCAGAAAATGAAAACAAAAATAGAAACACAAAGGCATCGAGAGAAGGAGCTGGAAATATTGACACATTTACAATATTAAATAAAAACTAAAAAGTGTATTACTAGTAGGATTATGGATTAAGAACAAAAATTAGGGGGCTAAAATTCTAAGTGAAAATATGAAACACTAACCAGGTGAGTAAGATTCTGAACAAATAATTTATTTTAGAAAATGAAAGCCAGGAAGGAAGTCCAAATATTAGAGATGATAAAATTAGAATAAAGCAGTAAAAATAAAAACAGTGTAAGTCGAGGCCATGTGTGACCAAAAAATGTTACCTCACTGTGAATATTAGTAGAATTCATTTTATTTTGATGCTTTATGTATTTTGAGATTTTTTGAAATAATTATGCATTATTTTATAATCAAAGATGAAAATAATTAAAAAAATAAGAAACACACACAGAGTTCCACTGGCAAGTTGAAAGAGAAATGCACCAATTGAAATATTAATTATGTAATTATATTTTCCTCAAGATTTTCCAGGCTGTCCTGTATCAAATGTTATAAGAAAACAAAGTACTTGAGCACTTTTACTTCAGCTCCTTCCTTGCTAAGTTGACTTTCAAAATGCTCTTATGAAGATAATTTTTATGTATTTTTAAGAACTGATATTTTATTTTACTTTCTTTTCTTTTATTTTCTGTTATTAAATCATAGCTGTGTACATTAATGCAATCATGGGGCACCATACACTGGTTTTATAGAACATTTGACACATTTTCATCATACTGATTTACATAGCCTTCCTGGCATTTTCTTAGTTATTGTGTTAAGACACTTACATTCTACATTTACTAAGTTTCACATATACCCTTGTAAGATGCACCGCAGGTGTAATCCTACCAATCACCCTCCCTCCGCCCATGTTCCCCCTTCCTCCCCTCCCTTTCTCCCTTCCCCCTATTCTTAGGTTTTAACTGGGTTATAGCTTTCATATGAAAGCCATAAATTAGTTTCATAGTAGGGCTGAGTACATTGGATACTTTTTCCTCCATTCTTGAGATACTTTACTAAGAAGAGTATGTTCCAGCTCCATCCATGTAAACATGAAAGAGGTAAAGTCTCCATCTTTCTTTAAGGCTGCATAATATTCCATGGTGTACATATACCACAATTTATTAATCCATTCATTGATCAATGGGCACTTGGGCTTTCTCCATGACTTAGCAATTATGAATTGGGCCACAATAAACATTCTAGTACAAATATCTTTGTTATAATGTGATTTTTGATCTTCTGGGTATATGCCTAGTAGAGGAATTATAGGATTGAATGGCAGATCTATTTTTAGATCTCTAAGTGTTCTCCAAACATTTTTCCAAAAGGAATGTATTAATTTGCATTCCGACCAGCAGTGTAAAAGTGTTCCCTTTTCTCCACATCCATGCCAACATCTCTGGTCTTGGGATTTTGTGATATGAGCTAATCTTACTGGAGTTAGATGATATCTCAAAGTAGTTTTCATTTGCCTTTCTCTGATGATTAAAGATGATGAGCATTTTTTCATATGTCTGTAGGCTGTGTGCCTGTCTTCTTCAGAGAAGTTTCTCTTCAAGTCCCTTGCCCAGCCTGTGATGGGATCACTTGTTCTTTTCTTGCTTATAAGTTTGAGTTCTCTGTGGATTCTGGTTATTAAATCTTTGTCGGAGACATAACCTGCAGATATCTTCTCCCATTCTGAGGGCTGTTTGCTTGCTTTACTTACTGTGTTGTTGGCTGTGCAGAAGCTTTTTAGTTTGATCAGGTCCCAGTAGTGTATTTTTGAAGCTGCTTCAATTGCCCGGGGGGTCCTCCTCATAAAATACTCTCCCAGACCAATTTCTTCAAGGGTTTTCCCTACACTCTCTTCTAGTATTTTTATAGTTTCACATCTTAAGTTTAAACCTTTAATCCAGTGAGAGTCTATCTTAGTTAATGGTGAAAGGTGTTGGTTCAGTTTCAGTCTTCTACAGGTTGCCAGCCAGTTCACCCAGCACCATTGGTTAATTAGGGAATTTTTTCCCCACTGAATGTTTTTAATTGGCTTGTCAACAATCAAATAACGGTAAGTAGCTGGATTCATCTCTTGATTCTCTATTCTGTTCCAGACATTTACTTCTCTGTTTTTGTGCCAGTACCATGCTGTTTTGATCACTATTGATTTATAGTATAGTCTGAGGTCTGGTAGCGTGATTCCTCCGCTTTATTTTTATTTCTGAGTAATGTCTTGGCTATTCGAGGTTTTTTTATGATTCCATATAAAATGAAGTATTAGTTTTTCAAGATCTTTGAAGTATGACAGTGGAGCTTTAATAGGGATTGTATTAAAATTGTACATTGCTTTGGGTAGTATGGACATTTTAACAATGTTGATTCTTCCCAGCCATGAGCATGGTATGTTTTTCCATTTGTTAATATTTTCAGCTATTTCTTTTCTTAGAGTTTCATAGTTCTCTTTATAGAGATCTTTCACGTCCTTTGTTAGGCAAACTCCCAAATATTTCATCTTCTTTAGCACTACTGTGAATGGGATAGAGTCCTTAACTGTTTTTTCAGCTTCGCTTTTGTTGGTATATATAAAGGCTACCGATTTATGAATGTTGATTTTGTAACCTGAGATGCTGCTGTATTCCTTGATCACTTCTAAGAGTTTTGTAGGAGAATCCCTGGTGTTTTCCAGATATACAATCATATCATCTGCAAAGAGCGAAAGTTTGATCTCTTCTGACCCTATATGGATACCCTTGATCGCCTTTTCTTCCCTAATTGCGGTGGCTAAAACTTCCATTATAATGTTAAAGAGCAGTGGAAACAATGAGCAGCCTTGCCTGGTTCCTGATCTGAGTGGAAATGATTTCAATTTAACGCCATTCAATACCATATTGGCTGTGGGTTGCTGTAGATGGCCTCTATCAGTTTAAGAAATGTCCCTTCTATATCAATTTTCTTAAGTGTTCTGATCATGAAGTGATGCTGGATATTATGAAAAGCTTTTTCTGCATCAATTGAGAGAATCATATGGTCTTTGTTTTTTCATTTGTTTATGTGCTGAATTCTACTTATAGATTTACGGGTACTGAACCAGCCTTGAGACCCTGGGATAAAACCGACTTGGTCATGATGTATAATATGTTTGATGTGTTGCTGGATTCTGTTTGTTAGGATCTTGTTGAATATTTTTGCATCTATATTCATTAGTGATATTGGTCTATAATTTTCTTTTCTTGTTGGGTCATTTCCTGGTTTGGGGATCAGGGTGATGTTTGCCTCATAGAATGTGTTGGGTAGTCTTCCTTCTTTTTCTACATTTTGGAACAGGTTGAGTAATATAGGTACTAATTCCTCTTTAAAGGTTTGGTAGAATTCTGACTTGAAGCCATCTGGTCCCGGGCTTTTCTTTTTAGGGAGATTTCGTATGGATGATGCTATTTCAGAACTTGATATGGGCCTGTTCAACATTTCCACTTGATTCTGGCTAAGTCTTGGAAAGTGACATGCTTCCAAGTATTGGTCAATTTCCTTCAGATTTTCATATTTCTGAGAATAAAGTTTCTTGTAATATTCATTACGGATTTTTTGAATTTCTAAGGAGTCTGTTGTTATTTTGTCTTTGGCGTTTCTGATTGATGGGATTAGGGATTTTACTCTTTTTTTCCTGGTTAGGTTAGCCAAAGTTTTATCTATTTTATTGACCTTTTCAAAAAACCAACTTTTTGATTTATTGATCTGTTGTGTAATTCTTTTGTTTTCAATTTCATTTAATTTTGCTCTAATTTTGGTTATTTCTTTTCTTCTACTGGGTTTGGGGTTGGAATATTCTTCCTTTTCCAGTTGCTTGAGATGTCCCATTAAGTTGTTAACTTCCTCTCTTTCTGTTCTCTTGAGGAAGGCTTGCAGTGCTATAAATTTCCCTCTTACGACTGCCTTTGTGGTATCCCAGAGGTTCTGATAATTTGTGTCTTCATTGTCATTTTGTTCCAAAAATTTGGCAGTTTCCTTCTTAATCTCATCTCTGACCCAGCTATCATTCAGCATAAGGTTATTTAACTTCCATGTTTTTGTATGAGTATGCAGATTCCTGTTGTTACTGAGCTCAAATTTTATTCCATGGTGTTCTGAGAAGATGCAAGGAATAATTTCTATTCCTTTAAATTTGCTGAGGTTAGACTTGTGACCTAAGATGTGATCGATTTTGGAGTATGTTCCGTGGGCTAATGAGAATTATGTGTATTCAGTTTTGTTGGGATGAAATGTTCTGTAGATGTCCTCTAAATCCAAATGTTGGATCCTTAGGTTTAAATCTAAAATTTCTTTGCTCAGTTTCTTATTGGAGGATTGATCCAACACTGCAAAAGGAGTGTTGAAATCTCCAACTATTATGGAGCTGGAGGAAATCAAGTTGCTCATGTCTGTTAGAGTTTCTCTTATAAATTGAGGTGCATTCTGGTTGGTTGCAAAAATATTAATAATTGAAATCTCATCATTTTGAGTATTACCCTTAACAAATATGAAGTGACCATTCTTATCCTTCCTTACTTTTGTTGGTTTAAAGCCTGTTGTGTCTGCAAACAGAATCACAACACCTGCTTTTTTCTGATTGCCAATATGGATGACCATCCTTTTACCCTGAGTCTATATTTGTCTTTTGAGGTCAGATGTGACTATTGTATGCAGCAAATATCTGGCCTGAGTTTTTGTATCCAGTCAGATAACCTGTGCCTCTTTAGAAGACAGTTTAAGCCATTCACATTAATGAAGAATATTGATAAGTCTGGTAAAATTTTGGGTATCAAGTTTTTTGAAAGTCCAGTGGACATTTTTAATCCTTTTGCCACTGTGGAAATCGGAGTCAGAAAAAGTTTCTGAGTGAGTTTACTTTTGTGGTAGACAATGGGGCTTGTCATGGAGGATAGGTCTGAGAATATCCTGAAGAGCTGGTTTGGTTATGGCAAATTTCTTCAACATATGAATGTCATTAAAGTTTTAATTTCTCCATCATAAATGAAACTCAGTTTAGCTGGATACAGGATCTGGGGTTGAAAGTTATTTTGCTTTAGGAGATTAAAAGTCAATGACCACCCTCTTCTAGCTTGAAAAGTTTCAGCACAGAGATCTGCAGTCATTCTAATATTCTTCCCTTTGTAGGTAATGGATTTCTTAAGTCTGGCTGCTTTCAGAATTTTCTCCTTCATATTAACTTTCGTGAAGTTAATTATGATATGCCTGGGGGATGTCTTATTGAGATTGAGTCATGCTGGGGTTCTGAAACTGTCTGATATCTCAATTTCAGAAGCTATTGGCATGTCTGGAAAATTCTCTGTCATAATTTCATGGAGAAGGGCCTCTGTGTCTTGCAAGGCCACTTTATCACTTTCAGGGATTTCAGTTAGGTTGATATTAGCCTTCTTTGAATTATCCCAGAGCTCTCTGAGAGAATGATCCATTTTTGCTCTCCATTTCTCTTCCTCTTTGATCGTTTGGGAGTGTTCCAAGGCTTTGTCTTGAATGTCAGAAATCCTTTCTTCTGCTTGTTCCACTCTGTTACTGAGGGATTGTACTGTATTTTTCAGATCTTTGAGGGCTGCAAATTCTTGCTTCAGTGTGTCAAAATCTTTGGTGGTTTTGTCTTTAAATTCGTTAAATTCTTGAGACAACTTTTGAATTTCTCCTAGAATTTCTAATTCTGACTTTTGAATTGGTGCTCAAATTTCTAATTCCAAATTTTCCTCCATTTTATTAATCTTGTTTGCGATCCAAATTCTGAATTTGATTTCTGACATCTTGGCCAGCTGTTTATGAATGGGATCATCAGTTACATCTGCCATATCTTTCCTTGGTGGTGGTGGTGGTGGGGGGGGGTTGATCTGGTCATTCATGTTGCCAGAGTTTTTCTGCTGATTCCGCCCCATGATTGTTTTACACTATTTGATTTTTTCCCCTGGAGCTTTGTCGAGGACGCGTACAGTGCTATGGCCTGAGATACTGGGGACCTGTTTGGTGTGGTGGGGCTCAGTGGTTCTGTCTTGTTTTCAGCTGGTCTGTGTTCAACCCTAGTGAAGGAGTTACTCTCGGTTGAAGTCTCGGCTGTGGAAAAATACCAGCAATTAAGTCACCCCGCCCCCCCACAGGCAACAATTGGAAAAGGAAAATCAAACCTTCCTACAACCATACACTCAGGGCACCACCTGAATAGTCCTCGGGCAATTGGCTCAGTTCAAAAAGTCCAAATAATTGTCTCGGTCAGCACCTATCTCAGGTGGGAGAGTTTAAAACGTCTCTGGCAACTGGATCACAGGGATCTGGTGGCTACTCAGATATAGCTTGCTCCGGTGCTCCATGGAGTCAGGATGACCCACCCAGCAAATAGATCAGTCTGGGAAGGTTGATGCCTCCTTCCCCACCTGCACCTCTGTCACACCCAGTCACTGATAGTCCCGCAGGGCTGTGACTTTATTGCCTGTAGTGAACAGATACTCCAGGGATTTGCACCTGCCTGAATCACAAGGAAATCTATTTCTGGTCAGCCAGGCCACTGTGTTCTGCCTCTATGTAGCAGGGGGAGGTGAGGCCTGACAACCCCAGGTGCTTGATGGAGGCTGGGGAATGTTCACTCAGTTCCAGCCCCGCTCCTGATTGATGTTACTGACAGAACAGAACAGAACAACTTTGCATGAATTTTTTTCTGTCCCTGCTAAATTCCCCTGCAGAAGAGAAGCTGTTTTGAGTTCCCAGAGCCTGCACCTCAGGCCCTGTCTTTGCTCCTGCAGGTTTGTATTCAGTTAGCTCTCAGTTCTACCCACCTGTCTTCCTTTGTCTATAGGCTGACAATCCCCTGAGGGCTGGGTTCGTCTCAGGCTCAGTAAAGCAGTCCTCTGGGTCAGCCCCGCCCTGGGAACTTCCCGGCTCTGAGCATGCATTTCTATTCCCCGTGCTCCACCCAGGCTGGTACCGCCTCAGGCAAACCCTTTACTCACGGGGCCTGCATTTCCATCCCAGATCTGCTCCGTGGAGGTTGCCAGCTGAGTAGATGCCCAGCCTCCTCTTGTTGCCCAGGGAGACAGGGGGTGTGGCTTCAGAATATCCAGGAGTGAGCCCTATTGTTGCCAAAAGACAGCTGCTCCTCTCCGCTTCGGGGCACCGCCACTCCTATGTGGTTCTCTCTCAGCCGACCATCATCTGCTCACTCCTGTGCCATAGAGTCAGCACTGACCAGCTGCAGTTTAGGCTCTGTCCATACCCCTCGAGAAATCACCTAAGAATCTGGACTCCTGGGGGACAGGCCTCCAGACCTCAGAGTGAGAGTGGAGGGGAGTGCTGGGAGCTCAGATTTGCAGGTAGAGAATATATACAGTTTTATACAGTTTTATGCCTGGCAGGAGAATGCTGTGGCACCCTAGTAGGGAAAGTAGGTCCAGTTTTTAGAGGGTCTTTCCCGTGGAGTGGAGTGGGAGGAACTTTGAACTCTGCTCGTTTGTTTGTGGGGCACTCAGAGCCGTTTTCATGGGGAAGGGGACTCCTGTCCGCTTGGTGATGGATTTGGTACCTTTTGTTTGTATCCTTGGGGTCAAAGCTCACCTCAGCGGGGTTGATGTGCGTTCTTCAACCTTCTTTCTTGGTGCAGCTCTAATCCATCAGGTTACTTGCTAAATTTCTGTCCTTTAACTCTCCTGGATGGGAGCCTCATTTCCCGGCTTCCTTGGTGTCCCAGCATCTTCCTTCAAGAACTGCTATTTTAATACCATTCATCACATTATTGTTTTTTAAGAAGATCTATATGATAAATTATTCAAGTTTAGTATAAATTAAAAGTACACTTTTTACATAATCTGGCATACTTCTTATGTAGTAGAACCTCTGTTAATTGACCACCTAAGGGACTGCAACAAGTTGACCAACATACAGAGGTGGTCACCATAAGGAACGAGGCCCACTGTGCTGATAGGGACATGTGGTGCATGACCCGTCTGTGAAAATCTAAGTCAACTTAAGGAGGTGGTTAGTTATGGAGGTGCTCAGCTATGGAGGTTCTATTAGAATTGGAAAATAAAAATGAGGTGATTTGCCCTATTCTCATTGTCTTGGTTCCAAAGAAATTAGATCTAGTGAAAATAATAGCTTCCATTGCTGGGATGCTGCTTATATGCAGTTATTAAGTAAAGCTTTTTATTTTACTTTATACCATGACAATTCTGCAAAGTAGTCTTATTTTTTCCATCTTACAAATGAGGAAATTGTTCATAATGATTAAGTAATTTGCCTAAAACCACATCAGTAGATAGTGATGAAATCAAATTTTTCTTCTGTGCTATACTTACTCTTTCTCAGCTACTTTTGAAACTCAATCACAGTAGCTCTTCTTTTTCAAGATTTCTGCCACACACTTTTTAAATTTCATCTTCTTTCAATTAGAGAAAAAAAATTTTTCTCTATCTTGCATTTCAAACCCAGACACAGGAGTTTGGTACTCAAACTTCTAACTCAAGGATTTAAATTACCAAATGGGACCAGAGTGGTAGCTCATGCCTGTACTTAGCACTCTGGGAGGCTAGGAATTCAGTACCAGCCTGAGCAAGAGTGAGACCCTGTCTCTGCTAAAAACAGAAAAACTAGCTGGGTATTTTAGCAGGTGCCTGTAGTCCCAGCTACTCAGGAGGCTGAGGCAGGAGGATCACCTGAGCCCAGGATCTTGAGGTTGCTGTGAGCTGTGAGGATGCCACAGCACTCTAGGCTGGGTGACAGAGCAAGACCCTGTCTCAAAAAAAAAAAAAAAGAAAAGTTACCAGGTAGAAACTCAGCCTGGTCACCAGAACTTTGCTAAGGTCAGCTCAGGTTCAGGAAAAGGGACACTGAAAAAGAAATGTCATGTCACTGTCATGTCCGTCAGAGCACCCATGAGAATCCATGAAGGCACTCGCACTGTTCTGAGCTGCTGCTCTGGGCATCGTACATTAGGAGAAAGTCAAGGCACCAAACAGAATGTAAGGGGGAGTGGAAACTGAATATGGACAAAGAAAGTAAGCCCTGAATAATACTACATAGTTGCAAATGGTCCTATAATTGATCCTTGCAATTTTATACAGCAGATGGGATGCCTAAAAGATCTTAAGAATGATAACTAGAGGGTGGCATATATTACATTATTATATAACTGTCATATTCTGATCTGAAGGAGAGTTCGGGGGGGGGATAACTAAATTAGGAGCATGTAAAACAAATGTGTTTATTGTTATCTATTATTTATGGCCTTCTGGATAGCTGGTAGTTCATTTGACTATACTTCTGCCTAAACAAATTTAAATTAATTTAGCTGGTAAATTGAATAATGCTATATCAACTGCTTTTCTGCAATCAAGATATATTGCATATACTCATCTCTCTTAATCTGCTGACCGTATTTTCCAGTGTTGATGGAAAATTGCCTTTAAGTGCATCTTTGCCCTCTCTGCTTTTAGGTCTGGCTCATAGTACCATTACTGGAAGGGGTATGTTCCCAGAACCATTTTGAGAATGCAATTTGGCTTAACTCTCCCGTCAGTAGTTATCAGTATAATCTGAGGGCTGTGAGGGCTATTAGCTTTCTCTAATGGTCTTTGGCTTCCTTAAATAATGACGAAAAAGGGCTCATTGGACAAGAGGAAAACAAACTTCAACTCCCTAATATTTTGTCCACTTAGGGATGAATGTTCACTATAGTTCATAAAGCACATAGACCTGAGGGAAAAGAACGCCTCTCTTGTGATTTGTGTGCTGTGTCAACAAATGCAGAGAATGTAGCACAATCAGACCTGTAATTTCCAAAAATAAATTTATAACTGCCATGAATGCATCTGTTTCTACTTATGCTTTACTTGAACATTTGTATTACGGCATATCAGGAAGCTATAAAGAAATAGAGTGTTGGTAAAACATCTTGCCTTATAGACCTATATTAACAACTAAGCTAGAACACATTTCACTTAACACATGAAATTTCAGGTCTCCTTCACCAGTATGAGAGACCCCGAATTATGAACTGTTTACACTTCCTGTTTCTTTTAAAACAGTTTACTGGGTATCAAGAATGGCTTTAAAATCTTAGCTTGTATATGCCCAAGAAAACTTTCTTTTAATTTTTATCACTTAATAACTTATTTCTTCAAACTCACTGATGTTAGAGTTTGATCACTGATCACTTATGCTTCTAATGTTTGACATCACAGTTTGAATGTTTGAAATTGCAGTGTAAATTTATGAACTTGGCTTAAAGGTCTGCTTTACTTTTTCTCATTAGGTTTCTGAAAACTAAGCTAATAGTGATTACTCGTAACTATAGTGATTGATGGGAAGATGATTGTCTTCTCATAGTCAACTATGCCCTGGAAGGAATTTTCCAAATATGGTTATCAATAACAAGGTTTCCCCCTTTGTCTGCTTCCTTCCTCTGGTGCCCAGAAAATCCAAATGTTGATGTAGCATTTAGGTCAGGCAGTGTCATTTTGGATAAGAGGGGAGAGGCTTCCTGCTGTAGACCATAAAGGCAAGCAAGTATTTCTGAAAACTATAGTTCTTTTCAGCTGAAAAATAAAGAAGATCCATAAAACCTCAGGCACTGATTAAACATTTTAAAAGATATCTCTAAATTATGTACCTCAAACCTGTAATGCCAAGGAGAAAAGCAAAACTAAACAAAATATGCTTCTGTTTTGTTACAGCTTATTAAATGAAACTGTTGATAAACAAGTGTTTTGTTTTATCTTAGTTGACATGAATGTGTAAGTTTGGTATATAAATTTATAACTGAAATATATTTCTATGTATTTGGACAAAAGTCAAAATGAGATCATGTATGAGAAGTTATTTTATGCTTTATAATACATTTAAAATACAAGATTTATTATGTATAGATTTAGGTCAGCCTAAGAAGCAAAATGTTCCTTTTGCACTATCACGTTGAATTTATCCAATTCAATGTTACGTGATTCTTCACCAGCATTTTTAGGTAATCATTTTATCGTCATGTAGTTTCCCAGCCCAAATCTTTCCATAAATGGAAAATTGTAAATCATAAAATATTTACCAGAAGAAACAAAATGACTGTCTCAAATCTTCTTTTGTTTTCAGATACATGTGTTAGGTAATATTTCAAAGGTCATAAATATGTATAAATGGTCCATGAAAATCCATGTGAGTTGTTATCAGATGTTAGGTAATTCTCTATACAGACAGACACACACACAAACACACACGTGTGTATCTACATATGCATATGAAGTTTAAAAAGACAAAATGAAAGTGGCCAGTTTTATGTATCTTGCTGAAAAGTTGTTTTAAGGAACAGAGACGTTTGCATTCACCGTTTCAAAAAGTGCTTTAACTCAAAACCATACTTTTAAAAACATAAAATGCAAATAAAGTAAACTGTATGCTCTTTGAGGGTGGAGATTATAGTATTGTTCCTGGCATTATTTTACTACAGATCTTAGGACACTGCTAAAGCCAAAGTAGATAATTAACAAACCTTTCCATTGAATATTTGGCTGGAAAATGTTTCAAATATATTTCAAAAATAGAATTCTATGCTTGACTTGGAGGTGTTCAGTTACTGCTAATGATCTCAGGAGTATATGTTAGCAGCATGCAGAATGTGGGTGTAAAAAGAGATTAATAAAAAGTTAAGCCAGCAATAACCATCTGAACAAACTGGAACAGTGGAACATCATCTTCTCTTTTGCAAAGAAAGATTTAGCTTGCAAAGTGATGCCTGTTTATCTAGGTCATCCTTGCTTATTTCAAACAAGTGTTTGGGGTCATTTACTCTACTACTGCCAGACTGTGAACAGTGTGTGATGATTACCCCTCAGTTTACAGCAGGGCTTGAAGTAACAAGGCACTTTAGTCAAATAGATCCTATGAGTGTGGAATGTTCTGGGGAGCCATTATATTAATCCAGTAAATGCTCTAGTTAGATTTAAGTCAGCAGATTTTTACCAAGTGACTCCCACGTACTTAGCATTTTGATATGGACTCCTGAATAGCTTCCATCCCCAGGATTTACTCTCATTAGGGAGGATAGATTTACACACACACACACACACACACACACACACACACACACACACACATATATATAACAAAACAATTCTATGACCCAGTAATAAAATCTATGCTGTGGATTATAGATGTTTGAGGGATAAGGAAATTCAGGTGAATGGGCATGTTCACATTTGGGTTTATGAGGGGAGTGGGTCTCGGAAAATTAGCAGGATTTTGGTTGCTAGGAAGGATGGCAAAGACGTGAGAGAGGGCAGTGGCTCAAACAAATGCATAAACACCAGAGCACACACATCTGAGCACCAGGATTGCACTGTGATAAGAGCCAGTTGTGGTATCTCCCTCTTCCTCCTGAAACTCCATTAAAACGACAATTACACTATAAGTAAACCTACAAGGAGAAGATATGGGGAAGAAAAATATCCAAGGAAAGAGTTCAACAGTGGTTTTTAAAACTGATTCAGCAAAGCAGTGGAATCTACTCAGTGAAAGAGCAATCAATGAGAAGAAATGTAAATTAAACCTCTGAGGGCAGATTCAAGGGTAAAGGGTAAAGCAACCTTCCTAATGCTGTGACCCTTTAATACAGTTCCTGTGGGTCGCGACCCACAAGTTGAGAACCACTGGGGTAAAGGAAGCCCTGAGGACTAGGAGATTAGATTGGTGTAGAGAGCAGCCACACCCGACAGAGCTTCCCTGCTCCTCCACCAGACCAGAACCACTTGCTCTCAGACCAGAAACAGGAAATCTTCTATCTGGAGAAATTAAGAGAAAGAGGTATAGGATCTGGAAACAACAGGGTACCATGGGTTGGCGGTACAAGCTGGGATCAGAAAGAAGTCTGCTTATTGAAAGGTGGTGTTAGCCAGGTGTGATGACTCATACCTGTAATCCCAGCACTCTGGGAGGCCAAGTCAGGCACATTGCTTGAGCTCAGGAATTCGAGACCAGGTGGAGCAAAAGCAAGACTGTCTCTAAAAAAAAATAGCCAGGTGTTGTGGTGGGCGCCTTTAGTCTCAGCTACTCCAGAGGAGGATGGCTTGAGCCCACACTCTGCCTGGGGTGACAGAGACTCTGTCTCAAAAAAAAAAAAAAAAGGAAAGGTGGTTCTCCCCAGTCCCAATCAATGCCTTACCTTACTTCTAGAATGTAAGCGACCAAGTGTTCATCAGCCAGGTAGGAGATTGGTCAGTTCTTTAAAGACATTTCTTAGTCTCAGAAGGAAAATACTGATGTTTAAAGGTGCAGAGGTTTTTAATTATTCATTCAAGCACACAGAATTTCCAGTCAATTCATTGATATATTTCATTATCTAGAAGAGTACCTGAAATATAGTAAGAATTCAGTAAATATTTACTGAACAGAAACAGAACTTAATATGACCATAAAATTAAAAGATATAAGTTTAATAGCACAAAGGTAGTTTGGTATTAAGTGGGAACTGCCAAATCATGTCCATTTACCTACTTATCGGTGGCCTCAAATCTGAAATCAACTATGCTAGAAAAGGAGTTGCATGGTAAATAAATTTTAACGCTCTTTGCTTATATACATTCCTATTTAGAGATTTTTGTCCCTATTTTTGATAAATGTGCTGGATCTTTGTATGTGAAATTTCAGTAGAAAGCATTTGTCTTACACTGTTCTTAATTTATCCATCTTTGGGAAAGCCAGTCAAAAGAAAGACATGAGAGCTATTTGGGGGAGCTTTTCTTAACATTTTTATTGCCTTTTAATGAAAAAGATCTTTGGGTTTTTGAGGAGGAGATGATAAATAGTAGGGAGTGTGAACTTTAAAAGAGCATATATCTTGGCTGTAAATTCCATAATATGGATATAGTCCCCTTACTTAAATCTCTTAATTTTTCTCCCAGCAGTATACAGCCTATTTGAGAACTGTTCACATATTTAAGCTCTATTTACATATCAAAATCATGTTTTGTATTTTAGTTAAGAAAAAAAAATCCAGTAGCCATTAAAAGTTAACAGTGATAATTTTGCGAGGTCAAAATTAAGAATCTAGAACTTGACTTTTCCTCACTGATTTGTGATAATGGCTTTAACCTATACTAAATTTCTATGAATACTTTTGCTTATGGACTTTCTATTATGTGTTGTTTCTGTGCATAAGTACAGCATGTTTCACCTTTTGAGGTTTATGAATATTGGACATCCCTATTTATAGCCTTATCATGACCGACTGCCTGTTTGCTTAAATTTCTATTCATGCTTCTGGGGTTCTGCTCCACTCATTATCGAAGAGGCCATCCTACAGATACATCACATAGACTCTGGTGAAATCTACATCTATTCTTCCGCACCCAGCTGCTGATATTTAAGTCAAATGAATGTCTTGAGATAGTTATGCTGGCATAACAGGAGAGAAAATAGCACAAAACTTGGTAAGGGGCTCCACTGACTCATACCTGGAACCTCCAACCCTTAGCAATTCTGTCTGACTTATGGAAAGAATCATCTGCAAAAGGAGGCACTTTTTTCTTTTTTATATATTCTCCTTTGGCATGAAACTTGCCCTTTGACTTTGGCTAAGAGCCCCAAAGCCAGATCATATGTACTCTGTCCTGTAATTAAATGCCACTAGCATTTGCCAACACCCCATCCCTAAAGTTGGCATTGACCACAAAGTTCCTTGCACTTGGCCTTGAAGATCAGCTGCACAGGTTTGCCTGTTTAGCATGGCAGGTGGTTGAACAAGGCCTCTTCTGTTTCAATTCTTCCTGAGGTCTCTAGATCTTAGAATGATGGACGCCAAGTATCCTTTCATCCTAATGCAAAAATCAAGGTACACTTGCAAAGGAGATGGTGCTAATTCTTCCAGACCTCTGTCCCTTTATTCAACTTTTGAGTATAAAAATTTACGGGTGACATGAATGGATTGACAAACTGTGGTATATGTACACCATGGAGTACTATTTAGCCATAAAAAGGCAACCTTACATTTTTTGTGTTTACCTGAATGGAGTTGAAACACAGTCTACTTAATAAAATATCACAAACGAAAAGAAAAATCCAGAAGTACTCAGTACTAATATGAAACCAATATATAAACAACTACATGCCCACACCTAAGAAAAACACAAGTATAGTCTAGCAAGGGGGAGGAGAGAGATGGAAGGGGACAGGGCAAAGGGTGATTGGTGGGAGTAGGGAGGGCAACTGGTGGGATCTCACCTAATATGAACAATGTGAGGGTGTTCAGCACGCCCCCTGGGTGAGGGGCTCGACTACAACTTGAACTTTACCATAGAATTGAAAACAATGTAACCTAAACATTTGTACCCTCATACTACTTTTGAAATTAAAGAAACAGTTATGGGAGAAAATTCTAGTAGTATGAAGTATTTTGGATAAAGATGTCCATATTCTAAGCTCCCCAGGTAAAAGAACAAGCTTAAAGACAACCACTCTGGTCTTGAGTAGCAGGACTGTCACCAGGAGAACTGCGTAGGTGAGAGCACGACTGAGCTGGGAAGAAGCTGCTTTCAAACTGCAGTGCAACAAAGATGTTTATGGACCCGGAGAACATCCTGCAGCAGTAAATGAGCATGGAATACATTAAGAATTATTCCACCCAAGAAGATCACTTCATAAGACCAATGTGATCTAATAAAGGGATGGGCCCCAGGAAGCCAAGGGGCAGAATGGGACCTCTTAAATACCTAGCCATACAAGAAGATGTTAAGCTGAGGGAGAGCTGCAACAAGAGGTTTCCGGAGTGGGCTCCTGAAGAGAACCATTTCTGGATTTTCCCGCCAATGCAGGGTTACCATTCCTGATCACACCTGCACAGAGAGTGCGGAGCTAGTGGGTGAGAGAAAGGAGAAAACAGCCACATCCCCTTTCCTTCTTGTAGTCTTCCCAGCGAGTCAGACCTAGCTAGTGGAAAGGGGACATTTAAATTGGGTAAGAGTTTGGGATTTTGATATTGTCCTGGACTGGACCAGTCTTTTTATTTTCAAAGAGTGGAATTTAAGGACTCCAGCTTGAGAGCCATCTTAGGTATGGGAAAAAAATAAGTAGTGAAGCTGATTTGAAAGAGCAGTGGGAGAAAGGTAAACAAAACTGATTTTCAGTTATCCCTCCCAGATCCAATGCATGCAATAATTTTGTAACAAATATACACCCTTCTCGCAGCACTTTTATATGTCTACATTCAGCAACACCGGAACAACACTCTTCAGTATTTAATGAAGACCCCATTGGCATTTTGTTCAGAATGATTCATCGATAGCTGGCCTATGTATTGAATGGCTTTTAGTATCCTATTTTCTTATCCTTTTTCTTATCCTTTAAATGTCAAACTCTCCATAATTTTTAGGAATGTTTCTAAGGGTGATACCTCCAAAAATTGAGAAACACTAACTGTGTAAATGAGTTAATGCTAGCAATCTGGGTATCTTCAAATGGCCTGTTAATCCCCAGTAACATATTGCAAAAGGTCAATTTCTCTCTCCAGTTAAGGTCTTATGCATTTAATGGCTTCCATCTCAGCAGGAATAAAAGAAGAATCAATTGAACCTGATCAATTTCCTTGTTATGCACAGTACCACTTAAAATAGAACATAAAATTCAACTAAGAATCCAGAATAAATGCCCTGTTGGAAAAATAATGGGTCTCTCTCCAGTTCTACACAAACATAATATGATAACATAAGTTTATGGTCCCCTGGTGTCATTTGCAATAATGGTGAAAATGAAATTCAACATAGTTATAGACTGAGAACAGCTAACACAATTACTGAAAAAAGAAGAGGTAGAGGAGAAGGAACTGATGATGGAGAAGGAAGAGGAGAAAAAGGATAAAGGAGAAAGTTAAAGGAGTGAAGGAAGGGAGGTGGTCCTAGGAATGATATGCCAAAGAATTAGTTGTCTCTTGCCCAGGGGTCTTGAGAGATGAACTGCCAATAGTTATCAAGGAATAAGAATCTGAAAATAAAGGAATAAGATTAGCATGGGCTATATCAAAAGTTAAAATGTCAGCTGGTCATGGTGATGTGCCCCTGTAGTCTCAGCTATTTGGGAGGCTCAGGGGAGATGGTCGCTGGAGCCCAGGAGTTTGAGGTTGAAGTGAGCTATGGTCATGCAGGTGCACTCTACCCTGGGCACCAAAGAGACCCTGTCTCAGATTTTAAAGAAATGAAAAAAAAGAAAGAAAGAAAACCTAAAAAGATGCAGCCTTAAAGGAGTACAACTATAGCCAAAAGTATCCCTTGCAAGAGGTTCTTGAGCCAAATCACTCAAAGGTAAAGAGACCTCAAAGGTAGATATTGCAAAAGACACATTACCTCCCAATATTCTGCTAAACTGGCAGGTTTATGACAATAGCCAGAATAAGTAAATTACTGCAATTGAGAGTGTAAAATAAGTGATCCAGGGGGAATAGTCCTATAAACTGGAACTTTCTTGTAAATGTATAGAGATTCATTTTACAAAGTAGAAAGACAGATTACTTACCCAGGATATAATATCTAAACTACTGTTCCACAAATAATAAAGAAATAAGAAAGTTTCTGTAAACTATGATTTAAAGGTTCCCATGGTTTATTGCTCAGTAGAAGAACATAATGAAACAATCATTACTATACATAACTTACTCCTCTCCCTTTATGAAAAACAACTCCAGGAAAATAACTGTTAAAACAGTCCCTATGGTTATTTCCTATTTTTTCTTTTACCTCTGATGACTTTGGGATTTACTGAATAGTGTAGCAGCCAATTTCTTTATAAATTGGTCAGTTGTTCCCTATCTGAGTGTTTCTGGGTCCCCTCTCCACATCTTTTGTTGGAATTCTACCCTCAAAGGTACTGATGTTAAGAGGTAGGGCATTTGGAAAGTGATTAGGTAGTGAGGGTAGAGCCCCATTAATTGGCATAATGCCCTTATAAGAGAAACCCTTTATCCTTTCAACCATATAAGAACATGAGCTGAAGGTACCATCTAGGAATCAGGAAGTGGACCCTTAGCAGACACTGAATCTTCCAGTGCTTTGTTTTTGGATTTCCCGGCCTCCAGAACTATCTAAATTTATTATTTATTTGAGAAGAAATTTCTACTGTTCATAAGCCACCTATTTAGTGTATTTTGTTATAGTGGCCCAAACAGATTAAGAAATATAAAATTGTAGTGATAACACAGTAAGTAGTTTACCTGCAACTTTATTAAATTGAAACCTTCGAGGGCTTGTTCATGGTGGTTCACACCTATAATCTCAGCATTTTGGGAGGCTGAGGACAAAGGATTGGTTGATGGAAGCCAGGAATTTAAGACCAATTTGGATAATATAGCAAGACCCCATCTCTAAAGACAAAAAAAAAGAAAATTAGCTGGGTATGGTGTCTCTTGAGCTCAGCAGTTCAAGGTGAGCTATGATTTATACCATTGCTCTCCAGCCTGGACAACAGAACAAGACCCTGTTTCTAAAAAGAAAAAAGAAAGAAAAATGTAAGTTGGATCAAGGTAATAAAGAACCTGGAAGGCCAGTCAAGAGCTCTTTGTTATAGATAAAAAAACATCTGAATGACTGAGTTTTTCCATCTAGATATTTGGGATTATTCCAGAATTTGACTCAGAATCTCAAGATTTTTTTAAAAATCAAGAAAACACAATTCTTAAGCAAAGGTCAGGGAATAGCTGAATTTAATTTTGGAATATTTTTCCAAACAGAGCAGTCTTACCACTATTCCTTGAGACTTAAGACAAAAGGAGACCATGGTTAAGAAAATAAATTCTAACAAAATGTCCAAAAATCAGATAGTCTAATTCATACACTGAATCTACTTCTATTCTAATTTGTGTAATTGTATCAACACTAACATCTTAAAATGGGTCTCTAACATGGTAGAGTACTCTCACCCACATTCAGTCAACACACAATGTCATTGCAGTGGCTATTCTTAGATCAGTATTTTAAATGATAACTGCGGGTTAATTTTCCCTGAACTTACTTTGAGGTTCAAGAATCCTTATTTATTAGAGCATGCACTTAAATCTGTAAGCTGGAAAGTCGTGAGTTTGATCATAAATTTGGGAGTAATGAATTTGTAGGCAGTCTAGAGTTCAATCATAAATTGTGGAGTCATGAATTTGGCACTGGTTTCAGTCTTACCAAAATGTATCTTCCTGACTTTAATCCAGTGACATCACTACGGCCTTCAGACCTTAATCCTGGGCAGGCTCAACTCCAGCTATAAACACCAAGAGGTTTTCACATTTTTAAACTCTAAAGTCCATATAACCAAAAGTTTGGTTGTGACTTTAGAATTTATATAAAACTCTGATTTTAATCCCTATAAGCATATATAAAAACAAAAATTCTTCAAGCATATGCTTTAGCAAAAAAAAAAAAAAAAAGTGTTATTCTCTTTTTTGAGCAGGGCATGAGTTAGGGACAATCTGTCACCATAACTTTGAACCACTTGATCTTGGTATGCTTTTTGGTCTAGTTTTAATGTTTCTTAAACCCAATTTCTCTTGTCTTCTTTAAAATGGACTAATCTCCAATCATCATGGAAATAAGTCAAGTAAATGAAAAATCATAAATTATGTAAGGACTCACTAACTTCAGTCAGTTTATTTGGAAACAAATGCCCAGGGTTTCAAAGAGAAGCAATAGCCTGATCTCCAATTCATGGTGTGTTGGCCAATTTAACTTGCCAGGGAAATGATAGATGATTTAACAGAGTGGCCAACGTGACTTTATGTTCCACCCAGAGGACTTTTGGGGGTGGGAGTGAGTTAGGGGTTGGGGGAGGATACAAAAAGCCTGGAGCATTAATTCTAAACCATGGCTTTTAAGAAACACCCACATTAGTTACATTTTCCCCAGTAAGAATCTGTCATAAAACATCCTCACCATTTTCAAAGCTAAATGCTTTCAATCCCATTCTCTTTTAATTATACACACTCCAGAGCACTTTTAGGAAGTTAAAAATCCCACAGGGCTGGCTATGAGGTACAAAATTAGATGTGTGCCCATCAGAAAATAATTGAAACTCCCCTACGGTTCAAGTTACATTATTGGAAGCAAAAACTATAGAATTCCAAGAACAACAAAATTAACTGAAGATTTAATTTTGTTAGTTATAACTATAAATGATAGTTATAGCCATATTTTGGTTTCCAGGTATACATTAATTTCATTATGTATCTATTATAACACAATCATGTTAGATATAAGGGGTAGATATCATTGTTACAGAAAACGAAAACTGGGAAATAGAGCAAATGACATATTTAAGGCCATACAGAAGAAAAGAGATCTCCATAATTTCAGTTTTTCCACTATGGTTCGCTAATTATCCAGATAGAGGAGAGAAAAAGGAAATATTGATAAAAAAATTTATAAATTATAAGGTCCATTCACTCATTTGGAACATGACTTCATATAGTAACCTGTCCCACATTTTATTATGAACTAATAAGTAAGATAAAAAAATAAAATATAGTTTTAAAACAAAGAGGGAGTCAACTATAGAATTTTTATAATGGCAATTAGATAAAATTGATTTTTTTTTTTTTTTTTGCAGTTTTTGGCTGGGGCTGGGCTTGAATCCGCCACCTCCAGTATATGGGGCTGACACCCTACCCCTTTGAGCAACAGGCGCCACCCTAAAATTGATATTTTCTTATGACCTTTGTCTTTATACCATTTACAGAGATGCTGAATCCCTCCTTGTTTTTTAAAAATTTTCTGAAGATATTTGGGATGAAAACTGTGAAACAACATTGTATGTAAAAGTTTCATTATAGAGGAATTTTCTACCAATTTTGGCCTCAATATCAAGTGACTTATCTGAAATAACATATTAATGGGCCAAGATACTTAAAAAATAGTCAACGACTATTTCTACGAACATTACTAATCTGGCAAAAATAAATAAATTAATGGCTACATAATGACTACTTGGCCATCTTTACTGTGGAATCAAGTAGGAATTTTATCTCTCCCTTTTAATTCTCTCAATTTGGGGTGGATATAGTATGGATTGGTAAGTGTAGACCTAGCCTAAGGGGTAGTTTGGAAAAAGATTCCTGAGTTCTTGCATTGATGTACAGGAAGTAGAAAGCAAATGTCAAATATAAATGTAAAACAGGACAGAGTATAAACTATTACAGCAGACCACGCAAGTGGCTCAGTTCAAACAGACTTGTCTGGGAATTTTGTGCTATCCAGATGGGTCAATTTGATACATGCACTTATATACATCCTATGAGAGTCAACTAAAGTCTCTTATAACTGGAATGCATCACAAGCTGACAGCTTATGAAATACCAAAGTATTGAAACACAAGCATAGTGTGAGGAAAATTAGAATAACATAACAAAAATCAACTTTAATTACTTGTGCATTAATTGCATCCAAATTAGTTGTATACTCACAAGTGGAAGCATTTGGATAGATGAACTGGACATTCAATAGATGGGTAGGCAAAGGCAGAAAGGCAGTTTTATTTTCAGCTGCTTTAGGAAGGAAACAAAGAAAATATAACCAATATAGCAGGCTGATTAAATTATATCTTTTCAATTGCTATACAGTGCATTATCATGTTAATCAAAGAGTTACCGTGTTAGCTTGGGCAAAGCAAAACAACAGTCAAAAATGAAAATAAAATAATCATGAAGACAATCTGTTTTCTAAGTAAATGTACTTATCAGAGCCTTGGGAATGAGAGTAAAAACATGGAATAAAGATAAAATAATAAAAGATTAACATCTATAAAATGTTGTTTAAATAAGGGGGGAAAGCTTTATTTCCTGGTAATAGCAGTCTTGTTAGCTTACGTACAACCAAAAAGATTGCCAAGAGGGATGTCTACTTGTAGCTAAATTGTAAACAATTAGGTGAATTAACACAGAACTTGCTGCTCCGTCTCCCTGCTCCCTCCCTCCCTACCAATCTTCAGAAAAAAAGACAGGATTAGCATAGCAGGCACAACAGAATTCTGTTCTGCTGGCACTATGTTTGAGTTCTTCTAGTTCTAGTCATCATACATTGAATTTCCACTCTAACCCACAGAGCTGGAGAAAATCCATTGCATTAAGTGCCTTCATGTTTAAGGATCCTAAATAAACTACCTTCAACAGACTATTCCTGTGCCTGCATCCAGATTTAAAGCCATGTAACACCTGGACTTTGTGAGCTTAACCTGCTGTGACAAATAAAAATAAACAAGAAAGTTTCCCGTAGTTGACAACCCAGGTGGAGGTTTTACTACAATTTCCATCAGTCACTGGGGCAGGATTCAAGTGAAATAAACTGTATTTACACACAGATTTGCTCAGAAAGGTGGCATTATTACAGCTTTACACAGCCTCTGAAACTTGCAGAGAGATCCACAGGTATAAATAAACTGTGAAAATAAAGCCCCTTGTCCACTTGAAATTTTTATGTATCTGTTTACATGCATCTTTTCTGTATCTAGACAACTTGGGCCAAGTGAATTTTGTCCTAGTTCAGGGGGGACAAATCTGGGCATTCTATGTAGAATAGCATAAATGCTATAAGGGAGGGAAGCAAAGTTTTGCACAAAACCCAAAAACACTTCACTCAACTATAATCTAAAATAGAACACTGGGTAAAGAAGGCAAATGTCCAGAATCTGAATCAAATCTCAAAAGTATTTTTTTAAATAACCAAATTCTTCTTAATAAAGTTAAAGCCTAAGGCAAGTACAAAACTAGAGTTGTATCCTTAAGATACAAAAATGTGTTCCAGAGCAACCACTGTTAATAAAGGGGGTTGAGACTGACACAAAAACAAAACCAAACTAGAATTCCAAGAAAGAGAAAACACTACAGCAAACAAGAATATGGCATATAATAAGAATGGGACTTAAAAGCAATTGGAAAAGAATGACTTGGCCATTAAATAATATAGTTAACTTTTTAAGGGAAAAAAATGAAGCTATACCCCTACTTCTTTCCACTAACAATATGGTTTAACCATCTAAGCCATTTAGATCGTTGAAAACCCTAATATTTAAGAAAGAAAAAAGAAATCATAACAGACCAAGAAGAAAATACAGATGAGAATTTACATGATCTCAAGGTGAAGAACTTAGGCAAAGGAAGAACATAAAAGCAAAAGCAGAATGTTTTAATAACATAAAAAGTAAAGCCTTTGAATCAGAAAACAAAAATAGAATTAAAAGAAAATTACAAGTTAGAAAAGCAGATGACAGATTAGTAGACAAAATCTTAACAAAGAACTCTTACAAATAAATAAAATGACAAAACCACTAGGATTACACACAAAAGACAGGAACAACTTACCAAAAAGAAATAAAGTCATTCAACATAGCAAAGAAGTTCCAATTCCATTTTTAATCTAAGAAAAAAATGGAATAGCATTTGCAGATTTTAGAAAATCTGAAAAATAAATAATATCCAGTGTTGTTTGGGTAAAGCAAAACACTCAAATGTTGTAGGCAGCAATGTAAATTTGAGTATTTTGAAAAGATAAGTTGCCAGTAGTGAATCAAGATCCTTAAAAATGTCTGTGCAACTTGGTCCAGCAATTCCATGTCTGGAGATTAGTCATATGGAATTAATTTAGAGACACACACCAAGATTTATGTATAAGAATAGTCATCATAGCTTTATTTATAACAGAAAAATAACTTAAAAACTCAATAATAAAAGATGAGCGGAATAAATTACAATGCATACTAAATGCAATCTCCTGCAAATATTATAAATCATACCTTTATTTAATGGCATACAAAATATTTAATGGCATACAAAATATTTATAAGAAAATCAGGATACAAAATGCTATGTACAATTTGGGTTAAACTTTGTCATTATACACAGACACACACAAACACAAACATAAGCAAATACTACACTGAACTACATCAAAATGTTAGCCTAGATTAAGTATCACTCTTGGATTATAGTTGATTTAAATTTTCCTCTTTACATGTTTATTTTCCAAACTTTCCACAATGAATACACATTGCTCTTACAGTAAGGGCAATACTATTTTAAATCCATTTGGCAATAGCTTAACTAGCAATGTGAGCCTAGACAGGTTATTTTATCTTCTTTTTTTTAATTTCTTTTTTTTTTTAATCATAGCTGTGTACATTATTGCGATCATGGGGCACCATACACTGGTTTATAGACCGTTTGACAAATTTTCATCACACTCATCAACATAGCCTTCCTGGCATTTTCTTAGTTATTGTGTGAAACTTAGTAAATGTAGAATATAAATGTATTTTATCTTCTTTTTAAATCCTCCTTTACAAAAGGTCCCACCCTCCAGTATACTTTTCAGAGGTAGATATTGTAATATGTTTAACAGTTATGGAAAATAAATAAATGAAAGGATTATTCTATTTAAAGTTGTTTACATTGCCATTTTAAAGTTAAGAGGACATTCATTGTTAATCTCCAGTGTTAACCTGTATATTAAGAACAAAATGTCAAAAATAGTTTGGGCTTTCTAGTCAATAGCATTAATGTGAAAGGTATGCTTAAACACAATTCCACTCTAGGTTTGCTGATGGCAAAATGTTTACGTTTCATCATCCATAAACCAAAACCAAACTGAAAGAAAATTAGGATATAACTATGAAAGTAAAGAAATCTTTGTATAATATTCTTGATTTTTAAAAAAATATGACGTATGAAGGATACCAACATATTTCCTATTAAAGAAAAGTTCAAATAGATTTCAGCCCATCACTCATATTGATGCATTATTTCTGAAATGTTAGGTCATAATAGATTCTGATTCTCAGTCAGGAATCAAAATATATTTGTGTCTACTAAAAGTGGTTACAAGAGGTTGTAATGTTCGCTGGGACCCCCTTGCTGCTGACCAATTTCTAGCCAATATGAAGGCAACAGTTATCATGTTAATGATAAGGCAAGAGTAAGGATAAACTGTGATATGTGGAAATAGAAAGGGCAAGGTAGGGTTACAGAGCTTGCAGAGACCCACAGCTGCACCTCACTAGGGAATGATAACAGTACTTAGAACAATAGTAACAAGCAACATTACTCTACACTTCTGAGTGCAGTCACCTTGACATTGAGTCATGCTGTTCCAATGTGTTTCTTTAATTATCTAGGGAAAAATATTAATAACAGTGGTCATGTCTTTACCAAGAATCCTCTTATACTTGAGGTCATAGGGTTTTTTATTGCATAGAAAAAGATCAAAGGCACAGACATTTCCAATATTTAAATTTTTTTTATTTCCTTGCTTATTTTGATTTTTTTCTTTTTATTTCCTTGCTTTGTTGTTGTTGAGACAAGAGTCCCACCCTATCCCTCAACAGAGTGCAATGGCATCAGCTCACTGCATCCTCAGATTTAGCCTGTGGGCATCCTGCTGCCTCAGCCTCTGGAAGCCGCTGGGATTACAGGCGCTTGCTGCAGTGCCTGGATGGGTTTTTCATTTTTTTAGGAGTTGGGGTCTCACTGATACTCAGGCAAGTCTCCAACTCCTGAGCTCCCTCCTCAGCCTCTCACAGTGCTGGGATTACAGGTGTGAGCCACCTCGACTGGCCGATATTTACATTTTTATATGTGAAATTATAGAAACAAAGTTATGAAGGTACACCAAGCTTAGGTCTCACAGGGGATTTAGGAATGCTAAACACCTACCTCTTATGTTGAATTTCCTAGTCATATTCTTCCTATAATAAAAACTGGCTGAGGTGTTTTCCCGTTAGAGGGAAGAGTAAGCCATCTCACCTTTATCATCCTTTGCAGTAGTCTGTTATTCAGCCAGAAATTTACAACAGCCTTACGTTCCAAGGACAGTAACTTGCAGAGGCAGATACAAACCTTAATCCTACTTTGGTCCTCTGGTACAAGTTGGTCATGTCTGTTTTTAGAAAAATTAAGCAAGCTATGCTTCATTATTATAACATCAAACTCAAAGTATATTTCCTTAGCTGAAGAAATTTGAAGGAATAGGAATAAATGGCACAGTCTATTTGTTGCATGTAATAATCTTCTCCCCTTTAAATCACTATATTTTTCCATGTTTCTTTTGAAAAGCTGAGAATAAGTTCCCCCAGGAAGTGACCAAAGCGATCAGGATACCAACATATTTCCAAACAAAACCAGGAGAAATATCACTTAACTCTGGGTTCAGAAGCTCTCCTCTCAATGACCGCCTTCCTCCTTGTGAAGGAAAACAAATTTTTCCTCCCAGGGTCCAGTCATACTCTGCCTGCTCATCCTCAGTCTAGAGACTTAAGTTCAGCACAGTTATTTTCACAGTTAAAGCACGTATCAAATTTGATGTTACTTCTCTACTAAGCTTTATTTTAAAAGTGTAAGCATATGTATTCCACAAAGTGGTAAAGACCTGTGAGTGTGCCCACTATATATGCCTGGACAAACCTATAGAGACTTGGTCTTGCAAGTTCACAGCTGCCTATTTGCTATGCACTGAATGTATACATTCAATGATAATGAAAGTCATTTCCTCACTTATTTTTAAGAATTTGATAGTTGAGAGACAATCAGCAATGTCAGAAATAACACAAAGCTGGGAGCTTAATACTACCTTGCTCTAATCTCAGCTCTAATTTACAGTCTCTGTGATCTGATAGGTATGACCTAACCATTGTCATCCTTAGTGTCTTTATTATGAATGCTTACTTCTTTGGGAAATTTGGCTGGTAGGGATTAAATGTGATAAAGTATGATTGAATGATTCTTATATAATATATGCTCAGTAAGTGCAAATGGGTTTGCCAATGCTTGGATGAAATACACTAGAAATTATCTAAGAAGATATACTTCCTGGACGTTGAAAATATGTACCCTTCCTGTCAAAAAACACTCAAAGCATGAGAGGATTTTTTTTTTTTGCATTTTTTTTTGGCTGGGCCTGGGTTTGAACCCACCACCTCCAGCATATGGGGCTGGTGCCCTACTCTTTTGAGCCACAGGTGCTGCCCAGCATGAGAGGATTTTTAAATAAAAGTTGTTTGTGATCTAAATAACAATTTCACATATATAACTTCCAGCTATGGGGGCACATACCTGTAATCCCAGCTACTTGGGAGGCTGAGGCTCATGAGGATTTCATGAGCCCAGGAGTTCAAGGCTGTATTGAGGTGTGAATATACCACGCACACCAGCAGAACCTTCATAGCTGACCTCCTCCCTACAATGACTCCCTCCTTAAGTTGACCTAATTTTCGACTGGACGTGCACTACTTGTGTGTATCAGGACAGCAAGCCTCGTCCTTGTGGCGACCACCTGCGTATATTGACAGTTTGGTGCAGTCCCTTGGGTGGTCAGTCCACAAGGGTTCTATCATATAGACTAGTACTTCTTTCCCTTATTTTTATTTGTAGGCTTAAATTCAGTTACTGGTTTTCTATTTCTTTAACATCTCTCTTTGCTTCACAACTTTGATGAGGTTAAGTACAAGTTCTGTTTTGCTACCCATTGCTATCCCAGTTCCTGAAAAACAATAGGCATTCAGTAAATACTTGTTGATTGAATAAATGAAAACTAACAAGCTACCTTTAAGAATAAGTGAGTGACAAGCGTGATGAGTGTACAGCCAACCCCACGGGCCCTGTCCACTCCCTAGCGAGGGAGGAGAGCACGAGTGGTGCCCAGCCCTCTAACCTCCGCCTCTCTGCTCAGTCCACTGAATCCTTGTTTCCATTAGTACAAATGATACATGAAATTTATTTCATTTTGCATTTATAAATGACTTGGTTACAGATTTGAGAAAAGAATCAGAAAATGTTCTTGTCTATAAAAGAACTCATAGAAAATGTATAAAAGAAGCCCTCAATAATAATGTCCAGCCAGCCTCTAGCCTGTTAGCATTTAGTATTACAGGAGACCTCTGCAAGGAGGCCACTCGAGGCATCAGAGGCCCACGTGGAAGGATAAGTCAGATCTCCCTTCTGTACTAAGACGTCAGGCGGCCAGCGAGTGGGAAACCTGAGGAAGGGGCAGTTTAGCTTTATATTTTACTGTCTGACACTTCTTTTGAACAGCGTGGGTGGTGCTGGAGGCCTCTGGCACCATTCCCAGAAGCATTGCCCTGGCCAGGCAGAGTTTGCACCTTTACATGTGCTGATTGACTGTGAGAAGAAGATACAGTTCCCTCCTGGAAGCTGCTCTCTGGGAAAAGCATTACACCTCCAGTCTGCTTGTGGGGAGGACCCGAGGAAAGAGGACTCTTTGTCTGGTATTAGTAGGTAGTGAATAATTTGATTCATTCTCATTGCATTTGTTCAGTCTACCATTGATTTTGAAGACCTAAGTTCCCTAGACACAGAGTATAGAAAAATAATAAAATATGAAAGCAATGAGGTTCCTCTTTTTCTTTCTCTCTTTTTTTACGGAGTATTATAAAAAGTGTGTTTTGCTGGCTAACAGCAGCTGAGGTACAAAGCTTTCTTCGTTAGGGTCTGCCATTTAAACCATCAGCTCATTCTGCGTGAACATCAAACATGTGTCCACCAGATGCTGGGAACAGAGCTATGCTAAAGACTTGACTCAAGCAAACAACAGTCTGTGGACAGCGGGTGTGAACCTGAGCTGGGCCAACACCTCATCAGACCGAATGGCTAATTGATTTCAAAATTAGACTTGGTATTTCTGAACAATAATCTTAAAAGGCAGCAATAAAATACATCAGGATCCTTTGAGCTGGCCAACCTTTCATCCAAATAGCTTATTACAAAGAGCTGGCACACCTGAACTTTGGCACAGTCAAATAAATCCCCAAACAGCAAATGGAAACCACATTTGGCACTGGGGGTTTGTCAGGAGAAGTTTGTATTCATGCGGAAACATGATTTTTGATTTTGAAAATAATTTTTGGGTTAGTGGCAGGAAGCAATTCATTGACTGTGTTTTATTCTGACACCTGTGATTTATGCCATAAAATATGCACAATAGGTATTTGAAGGCTTTTGAGTCTCACATAATCTTTGGAATGCCAAGAGCATCAGGACACAGTGAGGATTATGGTAGTTCCATTAGTGATAACTTAATCGCGGGGGTGGGCCACCCCTTTGAACTCTGAAGAGCTAGCTGTTTTGTGGCATCAGGGTCCAGAAGGGTTTAAATCTGACTACACTGCAATGACAATAAATTATATTAAGTATTTTAGAAATGCTTGGAATCTTATCTTGCCTTCAGAGTGAACGAACTGAGATTACAATCCCTGGTTTAAAAAATGGCATAAATTCTGAGAACAAACACCTAAGATTTGCACATGGCCATGGTGGACTTCTACAGATCTATACTGAAAAGAAATAGAGAGAGAGAGAGGAGGAAGGAAAGAAGGGAAAGAAGAAAGGGAGGGAAAGAAAAAGAGGCAAACAAATGTCTGGGTGGGTAAAATGAACTAAAGAATTGACTGATTACATCATCCATCTAAAACTGGGCTCATTAATGTAATTTTCTGGCTATTTTAAGACAAAAGATTTTGACATATTCTTTGCACTTCTTATCCAAATAATTGACTCAATTTTTAAAATTTAATTTTATTTAAAGGCAGACTTAACTGAATGTATTTGTTAAGCCGTTTAACTGCTTTGCTAGATGTACTCCAAAGATGGACAAAATATTTCATGGAGGAAAGGAGAAGAAATAACATTAAGGACAGGAAATGGAATCACTAACATTGTTCTAACCCAGAACACGCATAGCTAAGAATTGCCGTGAGAACAAAGAGGTGGGAGGGAGTGAACTTGAAGAATTTATCCCCAATTGAAAACATTTTCCTCTTCATCCGTCTGTCTCCATTCTAGGCCAGTCTCTCTCGATTTTTATTTTTTAAAGAGCAGTTGTGATTATGACTTTTTAAGCTATAAGGTGACTCCCAGGTGTACATGGGACTTGGCAGTAAGAGATGTGAAGAAAGGGAACAGATAGGGGGCCTGGCCCTGGCCATGCGTGGGTTCACTGGATGGTCTTGGGCACATCTTTTCTGAATGTCTGAAATGATGAGATTGCTGAGGACTCTTTCAGTTCTAAAATACTGCAAAGCCATAAAATAGTTCCTTCAGTGAAGGAAAACAAGCATGCTGCACCTCCTGCTTGAAAGAAAACAGAAGAAAATAAATATTTAGGTGCAATATTTCATAAGTTGAATTAGGACACGTGCAATGGTTTCAGGAGGTTGGTGTAGTGAGATTAAAAAAAACTTTTTTCAGCATAATGAGATAAAAACTTTATGAAGTATGATTTGAATTGGAAATAATTTTTTAGACAGAATTAAATAGACGGAAAAACCTCTTGTTAAGTCTACTAGTACATGGTAATAGCAAAATTCTCCAGAATAAAATTATTTTCTGGGAGCATATCCCTGAAATCAAATTCTCCGTTGTATCGGGTTAATCAGCATATTCTGAGTGCTCCTCTTATAAAGATGAATGAATCCTCAAGATATCCAAATTCTCTAGAGAATTACTAATGCAGAGTGTTGACTTCTCGGGAGTTTTAGATATTG
Organism: Nycticebus coucang; assembly: GCF_027406575.1. Classification (NCBI taxonomy): domain Eukaryota; kingdom Metazoa; phylum Chordata; class Mammalia; order Primates; family Lorisidae; genus Nycticebus; species Nycticebus coucang. Next base: position 104,608,515 of record NC_069780.1, on the reverse strand, counting down.
AGATAACTACGTAATACGTACTCTGTTTACGTATTATGTCAGCATGAGTTAAAGAGATTAAAGCATATATTTAGTTTCAAAATTTTCATTCTCAAAAATTGGAATCCAAAATAGTGCTTAAATTACTAAAATACTTAGATGTTCTATGTTCAAAACCAAAAATCTTAAGGTTTTCCATTTCACTATGTACTCAGGTATTAAAATTTATATGAACATGACTATGTTACCTATATCTTTTTTTTTTTAATGTTGGGGATTCATTGAGGGTACAATAAGCCAGTTACACTGATGACAATTGTTAGGTAAAGTCCCTCTTGCAATCTTGTCTTGCCCCCATAAAGTGTGACACACACTAAGGCCCCACCCCCCTCCCTCCATCCCTCTTTCTGCTTCCCCCCCCATAACCTTAATTGTCATTAATTGTCCTCATATCAAGATTGAGAACATAGGATTCATGCTTCTCCATTCTTGTGATGCTTTACTAAGAATAATGTCTTCCACTTCCATCCAGGTTAATACCAAGGATGTAAAGTCTCCATTTTTTTTAATGGCTGAATAGTATTCCATGGTATACATATACCACAGCTTGTTAATCCATTCCTGGGTTGGTGGGCATTTAGGCTCTTTCCACATTTTGGCGATTGTAAATTGAGCTGCAATAAACAGTCTAGTACAAGTGTCCTTATGATAAAAGGATTTTTTTCCTTCTGGGTAGATGCCCAGTAATGGGATTGCAGGATCGAATGGGAGATCTAGGTTGAGTGCTTTGAGGTTTCTCCATACTTCCTTCCAGAGAGGTTGTACTAGTTTGCAGTCCCACCAGCAGTGTAAAAGTGTTCCCTTCTCTCCACATCCACGCCAGCATCTGCAGTTTTGAGATTTTGTGATGTGGACCATTCTCACTGGGGTTAGACGATATCTCAGGGATGTTTTGATTTGCATTTCTCTAATATATAGAGATGATGAACATTTTTTCATGTGTTTGTTAGCCATTCATCTGTCGTCTTTAGAGAAAGTTCTATTCATGTCTCTTGCCCATTGATATAAGGGATTGTTGGCTTTTTTCATGTGGATTAATTTGAGTTCTCTATAGATCCTAGTTATCAAGCTTTTGTCTGATTGAAAATATGCAAATATCCTTTCCCATTGTGTGGGTTGTCTCTTTGCTTTGGTTATTGTCTCCTTAGCTGTACAGAAGGTTTTCAGTTTAATGAAGTCCCATTTGTTTATTTTTGTTGTTGTTGCAATTGCCATGGCAGTCTTCTTCATGAAGTCTTCCCCCAGGCCAATATCTTCCAGTGTTTTTCCTATGCTTTCTTTGAGGATTTTTATTGTTTCATGCCTTAAATTTAAGTCCTTTATCCATCTTGAGTCAATTTTTGTGAGTGGGGAAAGGTGTGGGTCCAGTTTCAGTCTTTTACATGTAGACATCCAGTTCTCCCAACACCATTTATTGAATAGGGAGTCTTTCCCCCAAGGTAAATTCTTGTTTGGTTTATCGAAGATTAGGTGGTTGTAAGATGTTAGTTTCATTTCTTGGTGTTCAATTCGATTCCAAGTTTCTATGTCTCTGTTTTTGTGCCAGTACCATGCTGTCTTGAGCACTATGGCTTTGTAGTACAGACTAAAATCTGGTATGCTGATGCCCCCAGCTTTATTTTTGTTACTAAGAACTGCCTTAGCTATACGAGGTTTTTTCCGGTTCCATACAAAACGCAGAATCATTTTTTCCAAATCTTGAAAGTACGATGTAGGTACTTTGATAGGAACGGCATTGAATAGGTAGATTGCTTTGGGAAGTATAGACATTTTAACAATGTTGATTCTTCCCATCCATGAGCATGGTATGTTCTTCCATTTGTTAATATCCTCTGCTATTTCCTTTCTGAGGAGTTCATAGTTTTCTTTATAGAGGTCCTTCACCTCCTTCGTTAGGTATATTCCTAGGTATTTCATTTTCTTTGAAACGATGGTGAAGGGAGTTGTGTCCTTAATTAGCTTCTCATCTTGACTGTTATTGGTGTATACAAAGGCTACTGACTTGTGGACATTGATTTTATGTCCTGAAACATTACTGTATTTTTTTATGACTTCTAGGAGTCTTGTGGTTGAGTCTTTGGGATTCTCTAAGTATAAGATCATGTCGTCAGCAAAGAGGGAGAGTTTGACCTCCTCTGCTCCCATTTGGATTCCCTTTATTTCCTTGTCTTGCCTAATTGTATTGGCTAGAACTTCCAGCACTATGTTGAATAGTAAAGGTGACAGAGGACAACCTTGTCTGGTTCCAGTTCTAAGAGGAAAAGCTTTCAGTTTTACTCCATTCAGTAAAATATTGGCTGTGGGTTTGTCATAGATAGCTTCAATCAGTTTTAGAAATGTGCCACCTATGCCTATACTCTTCAGTGTTCTAATTAGAAAAGGATGCTGGATTTTATCAAATGCTTTTTCTGCATCTATTGAGAGGATCATGTGATCTTTATTTTTGCCTCTGTTAATATGGTGGATAACGTTTATGGACTTGCGTATGTGAAACCAGCCTTGCATCCCTGGGATGAAGCCTACTTGATCATGATGAATGACTTTTTTGATGATAAGCTGTACTCTATTGGCTAGGATTTTGCTGAAAATTTTTCCATCTATATTCACGAGTGAGATTGATCTGAAATTCTCCTTTTTGTTTGGGTCTTTTCCTGGTTTTGGTATCAGGGTGATGTTTGCTTCATAGAATGTGTTGGGGAAGATTCCTTCTTCCTCAGTTTTTTGGAATAATTTCTGCAGTACAGGAATAAGCTCTTCCTTGAAGGTTTGATAGAATTCTGGAGTGAAGCCATCTGGACCAGGGCATTTTTTAGTTGGGAGCTTTTTTATTGTTTCTTTGATCTCAGTGCTTGAAATTGGTCTGTTCAGGAGCTCTATTTCTTCCTGGCTAAGTCTAGGGAGAGGGTGTGATTCCAAATATTGATCCATTTCCTTGACATTGTCAAATTTCTGGGCATAGAGTTTCTGGTAGTATTCAGAGATGATCTCTTGTATGTCTGTGGGATCAGTTGTTATTTCCCCTTTATCGTTTCTGATTGAGGTTACTAGAGAGTTTACTTTTCTATTTCTAGTTAGTCTGGCCAATGGTTTATCTATTTTATTTATTTTTTCAAAAAACCAACTCCTTGTTTCATTAATTTTCTGAATGATTCTTTTGTTTTCAATTTCATTGATCTCTGATTTGATTTTGGATATTTCTTTTCTTCTACTGAGTTTAGGCTTAGATTGTTCTTCTTTTTCCAATTCCATATGATCTCTTGTGAGATTGTTGATGTGCTCTCTTTCTGTTTTTCGAATGTAGGCATCTAAAGCGATGAATTTTCCTCTCAAAACTGCTTTTGCAGTATCCCACAGGTTTTGGTAGCTTGTGTCTTCATTGTTGTTATGCTCAAGGAAGTTAATGATTTCCTGTTTTATTTCTTCCTGCACCCATCTGTTATTCAACAGAAGATTGTTTAATTTCCATGCCTTTGGGTTGGGTCGAGCATTTTTGTTAGAGTTGAGTTCCACCTTTAGTGCCTTATGGTCTGAAAAGATATAAGGTAAAATTTCAATTCTTTTGATTCTGTTGATATTTGTTTTGTGTCCCAGGATATGATCAATTTTGGAGAATGTTCCATGGGGTGATGAGAAGAATGTATATTCTTTGTCTTTGGGGTGGAGTGTTCTATATGCGTCTATCAAGCATAGTTGTTCTAGGGTCTCATTTAAATCTCTTATATCTTTGTTTAATTTCTGTTTAGAGGATCTGTCCAGCTCTGTAAGAGGTGTGTTAAAGTCCCCTGTTATGATGGTATTATCAGATATCATATTGCTCAGACTGAGTAAGGTCTGCTTCAAGAATCTGGGAGCATTTAAATTGGGTGCATAAATATTTAGAATTGAAATGTCTTCTTGTTGTATTTTTCCCTTGACCAATATAAAGTGACCATCTTTGTCTTTTTTGACTTTAGTTGCTTTAAATCCACATGTATCTGAAAATAAGATTGCAACTCCTCTTTTCTTCTGAATTCCATTTGCCTGAAAAATTGTCTTCCAACCCTTGACTCGGAGCTTTAATTTGTCTTTTGAAGCCAGGTGTGTTTCTTGCAGACAGCAAATGGATGGCTTGTGTTTTTTAATCCAGTCAGCGAATCTATGTCTCTTCAGTGGGGAATTCAAGCCATTAACATTTATGGAGATAATTGATAAGTGTGGTAGTATTCTATTCGTCTTATTTGGTGAGAGTCCATTGCTTAGTTTTATCTTTTGCATCAGTGTGGAGGTTAGGTTCTGTCCTTTGATTTCTGAGTTCTTACTTTGCTGCTGATCCATTGTGGTGGTCAGTGTGCAGAACAGGTTGAAGTATTTCCTGTAGAGCTGGTCTTGTTGTGGCGAATTTCCTCAATGTTTGTATATCCGTAAATGATTTGATTTCTCCATCAATTTTGAAGCTTAGCTTAGCAGGGTACAGAATTCTGGGCTGAAAATTGTTCTGTTTAAGTAGATTAAAGGTAGATGACCATTGTCTTCTTGCTTGGAAAGTTTCATTAGAGAAGTCTGCGGTCACTCTGATGGATTTGCCCCTGTAGGTCAACTGGCACTTACTCCTGGCAGCTTGCAGAATCTTTTCTTTTGTCTTGACTTTGGACAGGTTCATCACAATGTGTCTTGGAGAAGCTCGGTTAGAGTTGAGGCGACCTGGGGTCCGATATCCCTCTGAAAGCAGTGTGTCAGAATCTTTGGTGATATTTGGGAAATTTTCTTTTATAATATTCTCTAGTATGGCTTCCATTCCTCTGGGGCATTCTTCTTCCCCTTCTGGAATTCCTATAACTCGTATGTTGGAACGCTTCATAAAGTCCCATAATTCTGACAGTGAACGTTCTGCTTTCTCTCTCTTCTTTTCTGCCTCTTTTACTATCTGAGTTATCTCAAAAACTTTGTCTTCTACCTCTGAAATTCTTTCTTTTGCATGGTCTAACCTGTTGCTGATACTTTCCATTGCATCTTTAAGTTCCCTGATTGACTATTTCATTTCCTTCAGCTCTGCTATATCCTTTTTATATTCTTCATATCGTTCATCTCTGATTTGATTCTGTTTTTGGATTTCCTTTTGGTTATTTTCCACTTTATTAGCAGTTTCCTTCATTGTTGCCATCATTTCTTTCATTGTTTTCAACATGTGATTCTAAATTCCCTTTCTGTCATTCCTAACATTTCTGTGTAGGTGGAATCCTCTGCAGTAGCTACGTCATGGTCCCTTGGCGGGGTTGTTCTGGACTGGTTCTTCATGTTGCCTGGAGTTTTCTGCTGATTCTTCCTCATGAGTGATTTCTTTTATCTGTTTCCTTGCCCTAATTTTCCTTTCACTTCCTCTTGCTCTTTAAGTTCTTGTGCCTGTGGACTAAGGGTTACAGGACCAGAAGGGTGAGAAGGTTGAGGAGCAAAAAAGGGATGAAAGAAAGGAGGACCGAGCGATAAGAAAAAAAAGAAAGATAGAGAAAAGAGAGGGGGTGGGGATAAGGAATATTGACAAAAAGAAGAGAGGTACAGAAAGAGGGAGACAGGGCAATATAGGTGTACAGTAGGGTACTTTGACACAACCTTAAAAAAACCCACCTTCTGGGGGTTGGGTGCCCAGTTCGGTGGTTCCCTTGAGGTCAGCAGCTCTTTGCTAACCTGATCAGACACAGTACCCCACCTCCACCAAGTAGAGAGGAAAGACAAAAATACTATAAATCAAACCAAAACAAGCAAACAGAAAACTTTACGGGGATACAATTGGGTGAAAAACCAAATGATAGCAGTAGAAACACTAGCAAAAATGAAGTTGTAGTTATTAAAAAAGGCAGCAATGGGAAATTATAATTAAACTAGAAAAATTGAGAAAGAAAAAGGGATCTGTATGGAAAAGATTGAAATTAAAAAACAAAAGAACATCAACAACGTCAAAATAAACAAACAAACAAAAAAAACAACCAAACAAAAAAAAAGAAAAAAATACACAACCAAAAACAAAGCAGTTTGTATATGTTATTGAATATTGTCTGGGCAACACGTGGTCTTCTGGGGTATGAGATGTTAGTCACAGTTCTGATACGACTGGAGGCTGCTGATTTCTCAAACCCCAGCAGGTAGACACCCTAAATCTCTCTTCAGCCCACTTAAAAGGCACTTTGAACTTGTTCACTTGCTGAGCAGAAGCTTTCCCAGGGAAGTGCTTGTCGCTGGAATCACTGCTGAAGTGGCTATCCACTTACCCTGTGTGCCAAAACTGGTCTCCCTCTGCCCCCGAGGGTTAGGGCTGCAAGGCGGCTCAGACCCCGGCCCTAGGCTACTTGGTTGCTGGGTTACCAGCTCCCACCCGTTTCTAGCTCTGCGACCCTGAAGGCGGAGCTTGCCGGGGCAGATCGCTCACAATGGCTGCCCGTGACCCTTAGCCAAACAGTATTAGTTCCGTCTGGCTCAGCGGCTCAGACTGGGGCCCTAGACAAAGGCCAAAGTTCTCCGCACTCCTGCTCAGGCTCTCCCCAAGGCAGTTCAGCTGAGTGCCAAGTCCAAAGACACCAAAACAGTTCACAGGTAAGGCCTTTCTGGTTTGCAGTCTCGCTGCTACTGAACTTACAGTTGCAGGCGGGTTTAGATGGATTGAACACACTCGACCACTTGCCGGTTTTCCATTGTTTTAGTCCTCCTCTTGGGGTCCAGAAGTCTCTCCCTGACTCCCTGTATCCTCTCAGGGGTGATGATAGGCAGATCCCACCAGCCAGAGATGCCTGGAGTCCTATCTCCCCAGACTCATGGTGCCCAGATGCAAGGAAGCTGTTACTCGGCTGCTATCTTGCTCCGCCCTCTATGTTACCTATATCTTTAAATAATTTATATGGCTTTGGAGATAACTTATCTTAGAGGCTATCTATTTTTATTCTGTTGACTATATCTTTCATCTCTTAAAAATTTTTCTAAAAGGTCAATAATAATGACAATAATATTTGACAAGTGCATTCTAGTATGCCGAGGTTAAATTTAAATTTCATAATAAACTTACAAGGAGGGTACTGCTCTACCTATTTTACTGATGAGGAAAATAAGTTTAGAGAGTTTAACTAACATATCCAGTTTACACGTGTGGTAGCTTTTACCTGCTCATTGCTTATGAATTACTATTTTCTGCAATAGGCACTATTATAAGTAAATATATAAATAAGTAAGATTATTTCAGTGAGAAGTGTTAAGAGGGCTGCCATTCCTAACCTTGAAAGCCATAACTGGAGTATTGTGATGAAAATATATCAGAATGATGCTAATATCAGAGAGTGAATAGGGAGTTATTTTAGATTAGTAGTAAGGGAAGGCTTCTAGAAGGAGAAGACATTTGAACTGGGATTTAAATGACAAAGAGCACCCTGCTGTGGGAAAGCAAAGCAAACAACTGGCACAAAAATCTTTGCCACCCCATGAGTTTGCTGAGGGTAAGAAACATAAAGAAGGCTAGTGAAGCTTGAGCCTGTGACCTGGGAGGGGGTCATGTGTGTCCTTAGCACTGATAAAGAGCATGAAATACGTTACCAAAATACTACTGTCCATTTACCTTTTTGACCATTATCATTAACAACTGTTTGAATGGTTTGAAACAGAGGTTTATTAACTTTTCTGACTCTCAAGATACTTGGAGATTTGAGGTATCTTCCCTGGAAAAATGTACATATATATAGAAATGTGCATACTATTTTAGGAGTTATTTGGGCTCACGTATTCCTGGAGCCCAGTCACAGACCCATGGATTTCAGGTAAAAAAAAAAAAAAAAAAAATTCACAAAAACTATTTTACTATATTAGTAATTTTACTATTTTACAATACTTTAGTAATTCCCAACTAAGTAGACAGTTTCCCTCCTAAAATTAAATAGTCCAGACCATAAGGCATTAATAATTTAAGGGCAGCGCCTGTGGCTCAAAGGAGTAGGGCACTGGCCCCATATGCCGGAGGTGGTGGGTTCAAACCCAGCCCTGGCCAGAAACTGCAAAAAAAAAAAATAATAATAATAATAATAATTAAATAACTCATTAACCATTATGTGGCAAGAATTTAATAACTCATTTACCATTACCTGAACCATTATGTGGCTACTTGTGATGGTTATTTTTGCTACCTGTGTTTTGCAGTAGACACATGCATTGGAAGACAGAGCAATGCCCCGGCATTGACTTACGAGGTCCTATCATATACGCTGCATGATATATTATCTAGGTCTACATATGTTCACCACCTATACCCAAAATAAATGAAAATCCTAAAATACATGAGGCCTTGAGATTTGCAGGTAAACAGCCATAGACTTGTATGACTTCCCATTCTTCTGAAATTCTTCTAGAGTATTTTACATCTTCCCTGTATATTGAGGACACCAAAAATAAAAACTCAGCACACAGGGCTCACTCACACCTGTCTGGCATCCTGACAGGTCTGTAGATGAAAGCCTACTGTTTCTTGGTGTAGACCACCTCAAGAGCGAAGGCTTATAGGACACCGTGAATGTGCTCCCTCAGGGCATAAAAGATACACCTGAGCCAAACTAACATGTGCTGATCCAGTTTCTGAGAAGTTCACAGGGTCCCTATGCCTCCCTTATCTATGAAGGGTGGTCTATTGACTTAGCCGATGTCTTAACAGGGCTCTGCAGGCAGTCCCGCCTCTGGAAGGGCTTTTCCAGGAATTCTTCCTATTTTGTTCCCAAGCTTGTTTCTTTTTGTTTGCTGTGTTCTCACTTAACCTTAATTTATATAGTCTAATTTTGTATTGTCAAGGCACTTTACCATTGTTGAATGGCTAATACTTACCACATTGTCCTAAAGGAGGCAGTACTCTCCTCGTGCTGTGCAGAAACCCAGGGATGGGTGAAATTGTTGGAGGAATCAGAATGTGAGTGAGTTATTGGGCTTAATTAGAACTCAGTGTTTCATGTGTGTACTGTTCTTTCCTCTGGTCTCTGGGGCACAGAGTTATTATCTGGAAACCATTCCCAAAGACTGAACTAGTTATCCCTACTGATGATGTTACTGCCTAACATATAAACACTTCTGGGGGCAAGAGATGAGGGAGGAACTGTAAAGCAATGATTTCTAATTTCCCTAATGTATCAGATAGAATGAAGGCATTAAGCTTATTCAGTCTTTGTAAAATGGTTTCCCTTTACTTTAATATATTTTGACAAAACCATTTAAAACCTAACACAATTACACTTTAAAAATAAAATAAGATTCAATTTTGCAGGCAGTAGAATATTAGGGGAAAATGTATATTTTAGCAATGTTTCTATCAGAGATCTGCTGATCCTCAAATATTTCTCTTAATGCAAATCTAAAAGTTGACATATGATTTAATAAGGAAAGGAAGTAAAATTTGGAGGAATTACTCTTCTCTTTCTGGCCCGGCAGTGTGTAGGGATACCTAGCAGTTTTCTTCGTCTGCTGCTCATCTGGCATCTCAGTAACTGACTTATTTCCATGTTGTACATGCAGGTTGCATCCAGGTCTTTCTTAATCTGTACCGCAGGCTCAAATTACTGTAGAACTTGCTATTGTACATATATAATTTCCATCGTGGCATGTTCCACGAACTCAGAAGTCAACTATTGTATTTTCACCCTGCCATGCTTTCCAGCAATGCCAGTGACAAACATCTCTTGGGCCATCTCTTTGGGCCCTTGGGCCATCTCTTTGGGCCCTTGGGCCATCTCTTTCATTATGTATCTGGCGTTTACAGAAAGGTGACACACTTCTATTTATAAAATTTTACTTTGCTGGAATTTCTCACTCCCTTAGAAGTCCATTAAGTAGCTTTATCTCTCTTTTGGATTCCCTAGAGCACCACCAACATCGTTGGCTAGTGTTCATTGTTCAGACCATGTCATTTCCATTCCCCAAATCCTTTCATTGTCTCTCAGGATTATAGTGCTCAAAAAGGATTACACTAACCACTCTTCATTCCTCATCCAAATATTACATTTGTGTGTTCCTTGAAACAATTGAGGGTATGCCTTTTACTCCAGTCATGGCCTCTAAGGGGTTGGCAGAATGTTCTCCTGAGCACTCCCCAGCTTTCCACTTGGACACTTGGACACATCATAGCCTCTGCCATTCCATTCTCCACATTGTAGTCTTCTTCCTTTAATCTTGAACTCTTCTACTTCTATTAAAAAGTTTCCCCTTACTAACATTACATGCCCCAAATCTCTCCATTTGCCCATTGTTCATTACTGCTATTTTCATTCTTTTCGCTTTTTAAATTCCCGTTTGGTAAATTCTTATTATTCCCTCATCTCTTCATCATGTCTCCCTGTGTTTCAAAGGACCCAGGCTTTATGGATTTGATACCTCTTCAATCCTAAATGTGCAATGACAATTCTATGTGGACCTAAATTATTTCTTGTCTATTCGAAAACATTTTTTTTGTTGTTGTTGTTTAAAAAGATATGTCTTGAAAAATGAGTGTACCTTTTTTATGAGGAAAAGCTCAATGTGTGATAGTAACACTTCATGTCTCAGAAGGTATGTGTTAAGGTCGGACGGTCTGGGATGCTGTCCCAGCCCAACCCTGTTATCAGCTCAGTGCACTCAGCAGTTCCCTCATTAGTCACACAGGAATGATCATAACACCTGTCCCTTAAGATGACTGTGAGGCTTTAATGAGAAAATACACTTAAAGAGTAAATGCTCAATGATATACAGTTATTATCAATTTATTTAAAAGCTGATTTAGTTTATTGGGTGAACTTCAACATGCTGACAGTGGAGGAGAAGGTGGAGAGAGTAAGGTAGAAAAGAAGGCACTATCGTCTTCAAAGGAGTTTGCCACATAGATATTCGGTGTGAGCAGGCATTAAAGTTCTGACTTTCATTACAGTATGTCCTACTGGGAAGTTTCATATTTTTAATGATTTAAGTTAAACATAGTATGCATTAAAGATTTGCACACACAGATGTAGGGAATTTCCCTGTGTGTTTTCAGCATTGAAGAAACTTGAATGTGAATGTGAACGTTCTTTCCCAGTCTGTTCCTCTTTAGCAATCCAGACAGAAAATCTTAGAACGGCCGTTCTCAACCTGTGGGTCGCGACCCACAGGAACTGTATTAAAGGGCGGCGGCATTAGGAAAGTTGAGAATCACTATCTTATAGTATTCTCATTCGACTGGAACATTAGCCCTAAAAACTGACCCATTGAGTTTTGGGGGTTTTTTGCAGTTTTGGCCAGGGCTGGGCTTGAACCTGCCCCCCCCCCACTCCCCTGCCCCCAGTATGTGGGACCGGCACCCTACTCCTTGAGCCACAGTCACTGCCCCACTCAGCGAGTTTTTGTATGTCTTTCTCGGCAGCCATACTTATGTCTAAATTTTTTCCCAAATCTGCAGTCAATGGAATGATCCCAGTAATATTACTCTCTATAACTTGCTAGCAGACAGGAAATTGTCAAGTAATATCCAGTGAATTTAATAATGTTTTGCTATAAGTATAAAATGAAAATAAATAATTTCTAATTTGTGAAAACCTCATTTGCAGCAAGTATACATACATGAGTATAGTTTACATGAGTGAATAAAATAAGCCTTGCAAACAACTAATAAAAATGTCATTTTACTAGTTTAAGAGCTGAAAGTCCCTTCAAGCTATTTTCTTGATAAGAAATCAAGAAAGGCTTCCCATCAAGATTGCATAGTGAGTTCATATTCTGAAGAATCTCCTGCTCACTGGGCACGTAGCAGTAACAGACGATATGGAAAGTAAGACTCAGAAAGCCAGATAGGAGCCAAAAGCAAGACACTCATCCCTAACTGTCTTAGTCTGTTTGGGGCATCATCAAAAGTTCCTTACACTGGGTGATTTATAAACAGCATGATTTTTTGCTGCATGGAAGAGAATTTTATCTCTTTGTGTAATGGTGCATTGACGCTACGGTGTCTTAAGGGACCTGAACTTCATTCTTTCCATCCAGTCATTTTTAGCGTGTGGCTTTGTCTGTCACACCCCTCATTTCCACTCACAAGATGACCACTCTGCCTCTGGAATTAGAGTTTTGATCCAGGTAGAAACAAACAGGAAGAACAAAGTTAGCTGCTCCTTTTAAAAATAGTTTTCCAAGAAGCCTGACCCAGGGTTACTGTTGACTTCTCACCAGCTAGACCTGTGTCACCCGGCACCCACACAGGCACACAGGCCTGGGGAGATGGCCTCGTAGCTGGAGAAACACGAGACGAGGAGTTAACTAGTGTTGGGTTGGGAGACAGAAGGACAGCAGCAAAGACTGCAATTCTATGCATTCTGCAAGGACCTCCGAATTTTCAGTCAAGGCTTACTTTTCTGGTATGTGATGGCTTCAGAATCCTCACCTAGCAATGACTTTGTGGTGGCAATCTGGTAGGAAATGAATTTCTCTGAGTATTTTGGTTTAAGTGCATAGTCAGGGCGATACTTTAATTAAACTGCACGCATGTTTGGGGCACCAGGTGTGGAGTTGAAGGGGAAGGTGATGGAGTGGAGGGTGAGGAGAGTTCTGAACCCCGACCCCCCATGCCACCTCCTCAGCCAAGCCCCAGCTTCTCACAATTACACTTTTAACATCTCCACACATAAACACTTAAAATCAAGTTTTCTTTGCTCTTGCAGTAAATCAGCAAAGAACAAAGATCACAACTATTGTTTATAATACTTTCTCATGAGGCAGGTTGGCTGGATTTTTGTAGAATTGTGCTTTTCTCCTTTAAACTTCTTTATTTCTCTTCTCATAGTCTTCTAGAAAGAATCTATTAGAACTAATTTTCTTTTTTTTACAGAGAAAACAATACTTCCCCCAGGAGGGATCTTGCCTTAAGTCACCTGTTTTATATGGTGCTTCCCAAGGCTGCCGGCCAGTCTTTCCCAGGGAGCAGGCAGCACAGGTGTGTTCGCAACGCTAATGAGCAGCACGTGCATTTAGTTACAGTCTCATTTATGGTGTCATCAGGGCCCAAGAAAGCAAGAAAATTACATATTTAAGTTAAAAAAATGAGAAAGATGCTGGGCTCTTTGAAATTTAATTATAATAGGAATCATGATTAAAATCACAACTTTTTCGAACTATTGCAGTGCACCCCTTTTATGGCAAATCATTCACCAGTGAAAATTACATGGACAAAGAATGTATTCAATTCTGCAGGAAAAGGCAGAAGAAAAACTTTTCCTGTAATGTCAATCTGGTTGGTGAAGGTTGCCCTAGACTAGAGGGCAAAGATTGGTCCAATGCACTGACCTATATTTAAATTCTATTAACACCAGCTTGGCTCCTGTAGCTCAGCGGCTAGGGCATCAGCCACATACACGGGAGCTGGTGGGTTCGAATCCAGTCCAGGCCTGCCAAACAACAATGACAACTACCAAAAAATTGCCGGGCATTGTGGCAGGCACCTGTCGTCCCAGCTACTCAGGAAGCCAAGGCAAGAGAATCGCTTAGCCCAAGAGTTGGAGGTTGCTGTGAACTGTGACACCACGGCACTCTACCAAGGGCGACAAAGTGAGACTCTGTTTCTAAATAAATAAATAAATAAATAAAATATAAATAACACCAGCTTTCCATGACAGCTAAACAAGGTCAAAAATGGAATTGATTAATGACTTACCTTCAGTCTTGGTTAGCTTCAGTGCAAACCAAACTTTGGGCTCCTAAAAATATAACTGGCTCACTTACAAAATTTTACCTTGGTTTGAGTTGTAAGTATCATTCATGTTATTTTCAAAGATAGTTATGAATGGTGATTCTCCCTTTAGAATCTCCCTATAGCCAATAGAATCGGAGATAATATGAATGGTCTTGGACATGGGCTTAAGCTCCCTTTTACACTAATACAGATTAAGAAAGACAAGCAATTCCTAACCACATCATTTTCTTTTTTTTTTTATTTTTAACATTCTGCTGCACAAAAGTTTAAGATTGTCCTATGCATAGGTACTCATATGCACAAAATGTGCAAATGTCTTTCCATTTTGATTTTTAGCTCCAAGCCATTTGGCAGTGAGACCAATGTAGTAAGTGTAGTGACAAGCAAAAGTGTCAGCCTTTTATGTCGCCTGCTGTAGTGGCCTGAGCATGAGAGAAGTATGGGAAGATGGGAGATGTTTGCCTACTGTCAGAACTGTTGAGTTCCTTGCAATGTAGACTGATGATGCAGAAGTTGCAAAGTCACTAGAGGGTAAGGCAAGCTTAGAATGGACTCCAAGGCCCAGCATTTGGGCAAAAGCAGAGCAGCAGCCAGGCGGGGCACATGCTAGTCAGTTGGAAGAGGCTGCCAAACCCAGGCAAGGTAGGTGCGAGGACCAGGGTCCCAGAGCACATTGAAGATTAAAGGATTAGAGTTGATGAGGAGGAAAGGAAACCAGGAAACACCCCTCCACGTGGAAGGGCAGAGTTCTTCTCTATGGGGGCTTTTCCTGAACGTTTGTGCTTCCTCAACCCCCGCATGCCATGCCATGCTGGCTTTGACACTCAAGGGTTAGCATTTGGCGATATCGTCTGTTGTTATCTCCCCTGCACACCTTTTTAGTTTTGACATGTTTCACACAGTTGTCATACCCATTGTCCTCAAGTACAGACCAAGCTGTACCAACATGTACTTGTACATCTGCAACTGAAAGAATGAGACACCTGGGAGAATTACAGCAGCTAAAACCAGGAAAGAGCTCTGTCCCTGCCCTTTTCCTCTTTGGAAATGTATACTCTTCATCTTCCCATCCTCACACTCATGCTTCCAAATTTTCCATTCTTAACACAAGCCAAGATCATTCTTGCAGGTGTCAAAGCTGCCATCTTTGATTCAACCCTCTCCCTTCTCTCCCTCTGGAATCTCATCTAATCTGCTCGTCTCTGCTTTGGAATAGCTTTCAAATTCATGCTTTTCTTTTCCCTCTCACTGTCACCACTCAGTCCAGACCTTGGTCACATCAAATCTGGATTATTAATAGGGACTCTCCTAATTTGATGTGTGGGTCCAGCCTTTCCCATCCTTATCTTTTCACAGATCAAACCCCACTCCCACCACCAGTGTGTCGGGGTCCCTGAGGAGATCACATTGTGTAATATCAAGTCTAAACTCCTCCTGGGACCCTCAGCGTCTGAGCCCTTCTCTGTCCAACCACGCTCCCTCTCCCACTGCCCCCCACTCCTCTCTCTGTCCACAATCTTGTCATTCCCCCACCTCATCAATTTTATTTGCTTAAAATGTCTCCCCCTTTGTGTTCATCTATCCAAACACTAGCTATCCTTCCAAGATCATGTTGGATAATCGTCCCTACATCTTCTCTGAAAAATTGGGTCCCTTTAAATTTCATACCTCTAACTGCCAGTATCACTTGTTTAGGTTATCTAGAAGATTACCTTGTGATTGTTGTTAATGTTTGTTTTAGAAATCTAAGTTTGGCTCTTGAACTCTTCAGAGCATTGCCTTGGCCTTGAGGTTTTCCCCTTCAGGGGATACACAGGGGCACAATGGGCACATAATATGTGCTTAATATATATTGATGGTTTTTCTGAAAACATGGATAAAAGAAAAAATTACCTTAGAAAGTACTGTTGGAAAGTCTGCTTAGGATTTGGAGAACTTTAAATACTTTAAATGTAAGAATTAGTTTAAAGATGCAAGAAATGAAGTGTTCCTCTGCCTCCGACCTCGGGGCCAGCAGTTCTGCTGGCAGCGTTCTCCTCTCTTGTTTTTTGGCCCTTCTACCACAGTCTTCTGGGCAGCTTAATTGGCCTGCATTCCAACTTCATCACTGGAATGTAAGCCATTACCTACATGTTTAAATAAATAGTTAAACCTTATCTTTGGCTTTACCAAGTGGAACAGTGGTTTCCAAGAATGGGAGCCCACAGCTCTGCCACATCCTTTGCAGCTTGGGAAAGGCTCTGTTGTGATTTCCTCTATCTTTGCATGAATTTACTTTCTTCTTCCCTGAAAGCGACACTAAAAGCAGGCAATATGAAAAAATTAGAGCCTATGAGAAATGGAAGGATACAGAAATTTTGATTTTAAACTGAGAAGCAGTTTGTATTTGTTAACTTTCAGTTAAACAAAATAATATGATTTTTATTAAGCACCAAAGGGATAGAAAGCTTGGGTGAAGCTGCAGCTAGCTCTGGGCCTTCTTAGATGATCTATTAGTAAACACTGCAACAAAGTAGAAAATATACCCAGAATATGAATATTTACTAAATAACAAGAATGTGAAAATTTGCCTCTGTTATATCTTGCATATTCTATATTTAAAAGCCACAGTAAAATTGTTTAAAGTCTGGAAACCACATAAATTTTGTGAAAATCATAAAGGAAAATTTATTTTCAACTATACAAACACCACCAGGACTGGGGTCCTGGAAAACTGAATTGACACATATCATCTACGAGGGATTGAAAAATTGATTTTGAATAAGGGCATTTCTCTTTTATCAATCTTTCTTAATACATGTGGTTTTGGTTTCAAATTTCAGCAACAAAACCATAATGGGTTGAAAATACCAAACCAACTCACCAAATTTGTGTGTAGACAAGATTAGGGTTCAATAATGTGCCAACTAATCTCACTCACCCTGAATGTATTACTTTCAGATCTGACGTGAACAGCTAAGTTACTGCTTTATCTCCGTGTTCGTCCAAGCTAGTGTCTTCCCTCCCTTCCTTTCACAGTACCATCTCTTCTTCTTGTTCAGTATTATCAAACCAAGCCACAAATCTAATTAGGCTGTCTTGATGCCAAAACCCCTGGTCCTGGAGAAATGCATCACGCAGCCCATCTAGGTAAGTGAATTAAAAAGGGATCCAGGCAGGTATCTGGCGAATGTCTCAGTCCATCCTTGCATAATAAACTATCTCCTTCTGCCCATCCATTTGTCAGTCACAGTAACTAAGGATGATTATTTGCTGAACGTACGTGACACCAGCAATTTGCAAAGTCTGTTGGAAAGAAAATCAGGTTAGAATGACAGAGTGAGAAATTAAGCAGAAGCCTGATGTAATTAGCTGCAACAATCAGCGCTCTAATTTCTGATTTATTGTTTCCTGTTTTCCTGCTCCACTCCTCTCTCTGTGTATACTGTATGGACTTCATATAGGTCAAACAATTGCCTTATCAGTCCCAGCAAAGGGAGAGGTCAGCGTTAACAATATTTATTTAAACATGCAGGATGCTTCCCGCTGCAATTAGGAAATAACTATTACTAATAGGCCCTTGGCATTACTTCCTCATTTATATAATTTTTTGGGAGAAGAAAAAAACAGAAACGAGAAAGAATTGTGATCCATTTCTTGGATAATGCACAAAAGTTGATTTAGTTCTCCCTCTTGGAGAATTCTTTTATTCTCAAAAGATCTATGATTCTAAATGAGCCAAATGCAAATCATTATTATCACAGCTGAGTATTTATTTATAAAAATATGAAAAACTATCTTTCCTGATACATAGTGGTGTTCTATTTTCAAAGCTCTGTTAAGAGGTTATTCTAGCCTCACCCCCAACATTGGAAACTCTTAATCTCTAGAGAATTTCCTTTCTTTCCATCATTCAATCACAAAGAGAAAGTGGAAGTTAGTTGTTCTTTCATATTTTAAGAAAGCAATCTTTAAAAGTGCATGTAAGATCTACCTTGAGGAGGAAAACCATGAGTCTAAATTTAAAATAGTATATTTTAAAAACCTCTAAAATAAAGCAATAGACTCCTATAAGATAAAAGTACCATAATGACTTAAGCAAAATAATGTTAACATTTCTGATAGAATGAATATAACTCAATTCAGGATGCATTCATAGGTCATATAAAGGAATATTTTATAGGCCCCTTTAAATGAAAATAACCTGAACATAATGAAACAAATATTTTTGTTCTTATTATTTCAATTTTAGAATTTTATATATCAAACTCTCTCAGAGCACACTATATACCTATAATAAGATAAAATATAACATACTTCCAAGACCTTCAGGAAGTTCTTAAAATGTAGTCAGACTGAAAAACATCAGACTTAGAAGCCACCTTAGGCTGCCAGGAAATGTGCACTTCCCCAAAGTCATCTCTCTCACCAACTAGTGACCTTGGCCAAGTCATTGGACCTCTCTAAAACTGATTTTTTAAAAAGACAAAATGAAAAGTTTAGACTTAATTTTTAAAGTTCTGTTTACAATAAAAATTATTATACTATTTTAAGTGCTTTTGCTCTGTTCCAGGTGCTAGGCTAAATGTTTTAAATTCTCCATATCTTTTGATTCTCACAACACTGCTCTGTAATAAAAAATTATTTCCTGTACTTTACAAATGAGGAAACCAAAGTTCTGAAATTCTGTAACTTGCTGAGGTTATTCAGTTAGAATAAGACCAAAAGATCATTCTAATGGATTCTGTGGATTGATCTGTGCCATAACCCAAGTGCTTAAACTTTTTGTCCTACAGCCTTCCATCATAAAATCAGCTGTGTTTATTATGGGGAAAAAAAAGAGAAGAGAGACTTCATAATCAAAAAAGATGTTTAGGCATCATTTAACAGTTTTCCCTTATAACATTAAAACCTGAAATAAATGCCAGTGGAAAAAGGGAGGAAGAATGGACCTGAGAAATAGTTTTGAAATAAATGTTAAAAGGTTTTTATTAGTTACTAACTCAGTAACGTAATGACTTGACTGATCTTGATTGTAAACTTATGTTCTTAGGCTGCTTGAGCTACTGAAATACAGAGTTCGGGGGTCTAGAGTGAGAAGGATTAGAGAAGAAGGCTGAGGCAACATCGTACAGGGTCTGGAAGAGTCTAGGACATCTTCATCTGAAGATATTGGGGAGCAATGAAGAGAATTTGAATCTTAGAAAGAATGGATGGCAGGAGAGCCAGGAGACAAAAACACTATTTGAGATGCTTCTGTTTGGAATCCAGAGACAAACAGATATGATGAAGAGCTGCAGTATCAAGGGAGGACAGGCGTGAATTAAGTTGATCCAACAAAACTCAGTGACCAAGTGGTTGTAGAAGATTAAAAAGGCCAAAGAGTGAAGGGCAGTTCCCAGATTTGTGTCTGGGTGGGTCCTGGTTTTATGAATGAGGCAGGAGCACTGGGCAGTGATGATAAATCTAAAATTTGGCACCAACTACACTGAGTTTGGGATGTCTGTTATAAGCCTTAGTAAGCATATCAAATACTGAATAGTCAGATATCCAAATCTGATAATAGATCAGGACCCAAGACACAGGTATACAGATGGCATTTAAAGCCTTAGGAGAATTAGGTGAGACTGATCACCCAGTACGGGATTATAAAGAGAGATGAGAGAGGTCTTAAGACTGAACTCTAAAACACTTTAACTAAGAGGTTCAAGAGAGAAAGGAAAGGATATGGAGGATATGGAGAGGAATAAACCTTGCATGATTTGATGTTATGGAAGCCAAGAAATGGGAAGAGAGGAGTCGTTAAATTTTGCCAAATATACCGACTGGAAGAGAAAGATAACAACAAAATGGAAGTTAAGGATGCCCTGGACTACAGCAGTTTCATGTGTTTTGAGGTACACATTAGTTTAATCTCAGGTTCTACCACTTAACACCTGTATGACTTTGGGCTAGAAATTTAAATCCCCTGTGCTTCAAATTTTTCATGTTGGCCCTGGGGCCATGGTGCAGACAGGCTGGATGATTAAACACAACATGTGTGGGGGAAAGATCTTCACGTGACTCAATAGTCCTTCTTTCTGTCCTTATTTTCCCAGTTCACCAAGAAGTTGGAAATATTGTTAACTAATCAGGTTCGTTACAATCAAATACAATTCGAGCATCAAAATTTTCAAAATAGATGGTAGAATTCTCGAAGCTACTCTTCTACTCATAATTTTTTTTTTTAGGACAACAAAGTTTAAACTTTGTAAGGGCAATAGTCATAAATTAATAAATAATCACATAACAGCTGATAATTCTAACAAATGCTCCAAATTTCTGTCACAAAGGAAATAACTAAAACATTTTCCTTACTCTTAGAACTAAAATTTCTTCTGAAATAAAAACACAATGAAAGAAGAGGTGATGACAATGGAGTATTCTTAAAGCATGTTAACTTCAATGGTATGACTGTCCCAGTAGGAATGAACATACGATGTTTAGACTGAATGAACAATTTCACGAATAATCTGTGATGAAACAAATGCCCCTTTAGAATGGCCCCTAGCTACCATGATTGCACTGCGACCAGGTGGGGTTTCTGGCAGTCGTGTAAACTGAGACCTTACAAGACCCTTCACAGGCCCTGCCCCACACTTTGAGCTGCCATGGAACCAAAGTGTTCCAATGTCTATACATCTTTATGTGTGTGTGTGTGTGTGTGTGTGTGTAATATATCTGATGGCTACGTGATGTGACAGAGGCATCCCGCCCATCCTCTGCCTCCCAGGGCTTCCCAGTCTGAACTATTTGTTAGCTGCTGCTTCCTACTATATGATGCTGAATATCTGTAGAAGTAAGTGTCTTACGTGTCTCTCTAGATAATTTAAATTTCCTCTAAGTATCCCCTGGACCCCAGACAATGAGCAAGCACTCAATATCTACAATTCTTACAACTAAAGCAGGAGAATTTCAGGGTGGGAATGTGCATTACCATGGGCTACTAAATGGGTTATTAAGTGGAATATTTAGTGTGACATAAGAAAGATATTGACACTGAACGTGGGTAACGATGTCCCCTTGTCCACTCATCCCCATGCGTCTGTCTCTGTCTCATCTCATACGCTAATGTCAGACCTCAGACTTATTCCTTGTAGATTCTCCTTTCACTCATATCCATCCCTTGCATTTTGTCTCAATTTTCCTATTCCCTCCACCCCTAGTTAAGTTCCTTGTCACATCCTTCCTGAATGGGAATGCTTAACTACCAGCAGGAGCCCCTTCCTCTATCCAGTGATCATGCTAGCGCCATCACTGTTAACTGATCAGAGTTAACAGCTCCTCAGTTTAGGGGACAAAAATCACCTAAAGAGTCACTGCTTCAGTGAATTTTTCTTAAGATTTGCCCTAAAATGATCTTTCTGAAATATCCCTGTGATCAAACTATTCCCTACTCATGCACCTTCAATGTTATTTCATTCTTGCAGAATGAACAGCAAGCTCCTAAGAACTTCCCATTACCTGACATAGCTACCTGTAAGCTCTGCAAATTCCAAGCTAGTCTGTCCCTTGTGTACAGAACCTTACCTCCCTCTGGGTCTCTCTCCCCTGACTCCCTGTCCAGAGAGCTGCACACTGCCTATGGTACATCTGATTATAATGTGTCTATTTATGTTTATCATTTTATTCTTGCAATCTCCACTTCAACACTAAACGTCTTAAACAGTAGAAACCATATCTTAAAATTATTTTTCTCCCTCTGGGTGCTTAACACAGTGCTAGAATGTATAACGAACAAATTAGATTTAAAAAAAAAAAATTGCTCACTTGGTTCAGCTTAGCACTCTATTCCGAAGCCAGAGATAAAGTGGCTAAACCAGATGACCTGTTAGGTTTCTTTTTCTGGATTTTTGACTAGAGATAGGGCTGTAATTGGAAGGAGCTCTTTTGTTTGCAAATGCAAATCTGTTAAATCACTGAACACACTGTATGACTCACTTTCTGAAAAGTTAAGCTTTTATATTTACACGATTTATCTGATAAACCTAAATTTTTTTATTTATTTTATAAATACGCAGTTCTAACAATTATTTGGTAGATGAATCATAAGTTTATGGTGGTCCAGAGCCTCTGGGAATTTATGAATCTGTGAAAGAAAATTTCTATGTGAAATGGTAATTGTTTATTTCCATTGTAAAGTCAGATGCAATCTTTGCTAGAAAGCTGTGATAAAATTTGGGAAGCTAAGATCCAATTCAAATTAGCAAGCACCCTGCATTTTTCGGTTAGAGTTTTGAAAAGTCAGCTGGGTTCTGTAGCTCCATAGTTAGAGTGCCAGCCCTGCAAACCCAGGGCATCAAGTTTAAAACTTGCCTGGGCCTGATTAAGGAAAAAAAAAGAACTTTGAAAAATCTTTGATAATAATGATTATCCTTAAAAATTAAGGTTGTTTTAAAAATATACTTAGGACACTAATAATTCTCATATGTGTCTGGATCTGTCTGTGTCTGTCATTCTGTCCATCCATGTGATCACAACCACTCTCTCACCTCCTCCCCTTTCTCTGCCACTACAGGAAAATATAACACTGTGAATAAAAAGTATTGCTCACTCTTGAACTGCAAAGCAACGTTAAATGTAAGTATAATCTTAGCAGTTAACATCTAAGAAAGATCCAATAACACGTCAGGGTTTGATTTTTGTAAACATTAAAAAAAATTATATCATCACATCTACATTTATGGAGAGAAACCAAAATGAAAGACTCCACTTGGCTCCCTTACGTGGTGCCCCAAGATCCACATGTCGCCAAGACACACACCATGTCATGTTTCTGGGGATTGTTTCAGGAGGCAGAGACATTGCAAGACATTATCACTTACTTAATGCCAGTAAATGTGTGGTACTAACCAGAATTTCAGTTTGACCCTGGATTTTATAATTGAATACCAATATTATTTATGTTATTAGTTTTACTGGTAAATCAGGAGGAAGTTCTTTGGAGCCCAGCTGCGACCCCAGGGCAAGAACTTTTTGCCTGCTATCACCTTCTGACAGTTCTGGCTGTTAATTACCTCAATCA
Source organism: Nycticebus coucang (assembly GCF_027406575.1). Classification (NCBI taxonomy): domain Eukaryota; kingdom Metazoa; phylum Chordata; class Mammalia; order Primates; family Lorisidae; genus Nycticebus; species Nycticebus coucang. Next base: position 104,585,758 of record NC_069780.1, on the reverse strand, counting down.
ACCAGAACACAAGCCCTTCTCTGTCTGCCAGCTGGCAGACCTGGCTTCAGAAATTAGCAGCTTGGGAAGATTTAAAGCCTATAAAAAGGGCTGCTATGTAAACAGTTTATTGTATAATATTCGATGAACACAGTGGACCCAGCATTAGTAATCAAAGGTAGGCTCTCCTGTTGGGCCTTGATAGGTGAGCAAAGAAGAGAGTTTAAAATGGCCTTTGTTTATAGCTTTTCATTCCCCAGAATAAAAGTTCCAGAAGCGCTATGCTGGTGCCTTGGTCGAACTTAATCTTTTAGTTCTACTGCAATAAATGGAGCCCCAGTGAAAAGAAAGGTAAGTCAGTGGTTGTGTTGACCTTGAAGAAATCACAAATTGGGTGGAAAAGCTTAAAACTTACTCCTGGTCAAGGAAACTGAGTGGGCCTTCACTAGACGGGGGAATCTGTACACGCCATGTGATCCAACTGATTATGCTTCCTATTCTGACCAAAATGAATTTTCTAACAACTGGTTGGTGTTTAAAACACGTTTTCCAAAACCATTCTCAGATTTTACAGACTTTATCTGGCATTTCAGTCTTCTTTCTAAACTTCACAGAACAGTTTTAAACTGTTAATTCGATTAAGCCATGAAATCAATCACAATGCTACCAAACAAAGCTTACTTGAGCCATAATTCTATAGATTGTACTTGAACATGAATATTCAGTCAGCTGGTCTTTAATGGCTAGTTTAAAAAACCCAGTGGCTTAAGTTTAAATCACAGTCAAAATCCAAATTAATTATTTGTTTTAAAGGAAAAAAAAATTAAGCATAATACCTGGTGATAAAACAATTTTTGGCAAAGGAATGAAATCTTTTTTTTTTTTTTTCTTGTAGAGACAGAGTTTCACTTTATTGCCCTCGGTAGAGTGCCATGGCGTCACACAGCTCACAGCAACCTCCAACTCCTGGGCTTAGGCGATTCTCCTGCCTCAGCCTCCTGAGTAGCTGGGACTACAGGCGCCTGCCACAACGCCCGGCTATGAGGTATCTTTTTATAAACATTCCTAGAAGAAATAACAGCCTTCCTGACATTTTTCCTTAGAAATTCATTTTCATAGAATTCATCAGACCTGTTTAGAATCATCTATTTTTTATTCCAGTATACGCATGCATGCACACACGCACACTTCCCATCCAAATATTCTACAAGTGATATTGATAAAGATGACCCTCTTGCAAAAAGACTTGAAAACCCCATTCTATAATTTTTGCCCTGCCTGCCAGAGAAGATCTAAGATCTGCACCTCCTTCGTTCTTTGTAACCTTTCCGAAGCACCTGTTACTATGTTTGATGACATTTGATAATAAGAAATGCTTCCTGTGTGCCACATAGAGGGAGAAGCACTGTGAGGGCACTATTTCACATGTGTTCTTTGTAACAGCCTTTGAGATAGGTTATAAAATTATCCTCACTCTACACATAAAGTTACATAATGTACTCAAAGTCATGCAGCCATCAGCAAATGTTACAGCAGATTCAACAAGAAGTCTTTCTGACTCCTGAGTCCCTAGTCACTCAACACTAGGGAGTGACAGCCTCCCAGTCATGGGCACTTTATTGTAACTTTCTGGAAAGACAATCCCAATTTTGTGCTCTCTTGGCTCTCCTTTCTTCTACCAGAATTTCACTGACATTATTTCCCATATATATGGAAGACTTTTTTCTTTCCATTCTTGGGTTGGCTTTCTATCCCTGTTTTCCTTTATCTCAGTAGCTTGACTTTTACTACTATGGATGTTGTTCTAAAATCTTTATCACTTTCCTTGAGTCCCAGAATAATTTCTTTGGCTGTGGTTATATCTCTCCTCTTCCACAAACCCACCCATCTCAGTTAATGACACTACCACACCTCAGGATAATCACTCATTTCTTCCCTTACCACCCATTCAGGTGAAAAAACTCTTATGAATTTGACTTTGAACAAAAGCATTTTGTTTCCTACGCTTGCCTCTTGGCCTAGCTGAAGTCCTGGTTACTACTCACGATAGTATTACAGGAGCCTCCTAGCTACTTTCATTGCCCCTTGTCTCTGTCCTCCCTAATTAGTACCACATTGTGTCACCGGAGACATTTTTCTGAACATAGTTCTTAGAACACCCTTCTTCAAAAAACATCAATGATCTCCAAGTGTAAACAGACCAATATCCAACCAGCATCAGTAAACCCCTAGACTCAGTCCTGGCTTATCTTGGCTCCGTTTCCTTTAGCTTCAAACTCCCAGATGCATGCTCCACCATTCCCCTGCCGTGCCCTTCCCTGGCCTCCCTTGATGACGTTTGTGCTATCTTTTCTTTGCAGGCTTTTTTCCTCCCTCTCTCATTTTAATCCCTCTTAATCTACTTCTGTGAAATTCTTTATGATCCTCCTAAAAATTCATCCTCCTCTTCATTTATTGTACAAGTATGTATTGAATACTTGACACCATACTAAACCTTGGAGTCTTATCAGACTTCCATCAAAGAGTGTGATGGTGAAGAGAAACAAGTAAATATGCAAATAAAATTACGTTTAGTTTTCAGGAAAGACACATGCTAGCTAAGCTTTCTCTTTCAAAAAAGCAAAAAATTTTTAATAATGCTATAACTTTTTTTTTAAAAAAAGATTACTTCATTAGTGAGTTCTGCTAAGCATTTAAGGAAGGAATGATATCACTTATACACAAACTCTTCTAGAAGTTAAAGAGTTCCCCATTACACTGGTACCAAAACCAAAGACCTTATAAAAAAAGAAAATTAAAGATGACTATTTCTCATCAATATAGATTCAAGATCCTACATAATATTTTCACAAATTAATTCAACCAATCAATATGTAAGAAAAGGGTAATGCATCAGAACATAGCAGTGTTTATCCCAGAAACATGGGTTTGTTTCAACATCTAAAAAACCAATTAAAGTAATTCATCATATTAATAGATTATGAAAGAAAAACTGTATGCTCATCTGAATGGAGAAAAGTCATTTGCCAACATTCAAAGTCATTTGTGCATGATAGAAACTCGCAGAAAAGTATAAATAGAAGGAAAATTCCTCAACCTGATAAAGGGCATTAAAGAAACCCTACAGACAACTTTGTTACTAATTGTATAATAGTGAGTATTTTCCCCATGTGTATACATACATATATATATATACACACACACATATACACATACACATATACATATGTGCACACATACATATACATATATATATATATATACACCCACACACATACATACATATGTAAACAGACCAATATCCAGCATCAGTAAACCCCTGGAGTTAGTCCTGGCTTATCTTGGCTCTGTTTCCTTCAGCTTCAAACAATATATATTGTTTATTAAAATTTCACTGATTTAAAGATGTGTAACACACAAATTATAGGTAATAACAAAATACCTGAAACTATAATATTTGAATTTCACGTTGCCAAATTATCCCCACAGAAGGCTTCTGTTGATTTTTGCCAAATTCTTAAATCCATAATCATCTGGTTACAGTAGATGAGTGAACTATAGTTCCAACAGGAACATTGGTTAATATTTTCATTTACTTAACAAGCAAGATAAAAGGAAACACGGAAATATGTTGGAACTTTACTCATTTTCCTTTGCTGAGTCAGATACTAGTTTGCAAATATAATACTGGTAGGATATGTTGTTAAATACTGCTCCATTCGCGTGTAGCAGCTATAGCTATCACATGCTTCAGATTTGATCTTCATTACTAACATTTCCCCCATCATTTTCTTAAGTCTATGCCATCAAAACAGAAAAAAACCCCAGCAATAAATCAAGCCTTGATTTTTAGCATTTGCTGATTTCTGTGTTTTAAGTACTCCCACTAGGACAGAATTCAAGCTACCAATATCCCTGAATGCAGAATGACATAGTATTACACAGTATTAGCATTAGGTATTTCCCCCCATAGAGATAATAAATATAAATTATCTCAAGAGCATAGATAACATTTAGATGTGGTAAATTAATTAGGAAGTAATGAACTTGAGCATTACCTTTCCTTTTAATATAATTTATTTAATTGTAAATTTATCTAATTCTATTTTAAATAATGGCTGTCTTGAACAACCAGCTCAGAAAATTCCTGAATGTTTAACAACTGCTCACACTGTGACCCAGTGTGGACCAGCTTCAGCCTTTCATTGCCTGCTATTTGAAGTTCCCTAGGGACTTGAGTATGTGGCATTTTGTGATGCCTTCACAAATCTAAATTCCTGCCCAGGTAAAAGATTACTGCAATTGCCAGAAAAGTATTTTGTTTTACTGCATTAAAGACTATACCACTCAGTAAATGCTTTTAAAACCTCATTTGTTAACATTATAACCATCTTACAACAGTGAGTATCCCTATTGGCACACCTCAGAAGAACAAGAGAGGGTTTACATGGGCTGACATGCTACATAGGGGTAAAGATTTCGTTTCTTTGTTTCTGTAACAGATTACAGTGAACAGACCATTCAGAACAAATGTATTTATAGTAAAAAATCAAAAACAGAAACAAAAAACCATGCACTATAAAATTACCAAAGCCCCATCTTTAAGAGTGTAAATAATAGATACTTGGATTTACAGGTTGAAGCTTGGCCACATTTCATTAAGTGATATTGAGCTATATCAGAGAGCTAAAAGATACTTAAAAATAGGTCAGATTCAACTTAATTATGACTGACACTGTGCACCGGCTAAGTGAAGAGACAGTGACAAAGTGAGAGAAAACAAGAGGATGACAGAAGGTATGGATCCAAATCCCAGTCAAGCCACTAACCACTACAGTAAATGTGGGAAATGTTTAGCCAGTGCTCTTAGAGTTACATGGAGGACTGTATGAATGCCACGTGGCACACAGGAGCAGATCCAAAAGTGATTGGATTGTGCAAACACTTACCCTCCACCTACCCAGACTGGTCAGACTAAGGTGGGGACCTCCTGGGGGACGCACGCTACTGGCCCACTCAAGATGCTTTTTCTAGGCAGACTTTATTTGAAACCAAAGTAAGCAAAGTTTTGCAGCTGCTCCAGAGGCTGCTGCCTTAGGCCCTCACCATCTAAATCAAAAGATGGAGTTTCTCCTTTGGGTTAAGACAATGTGCATCAAATTCCGGGACACCAAGGCCATACGGACTCTGGTCACTGTCAAACACAAGATCTCTGGAAATGTGGCTGACTGCCTTCTGCAGTCTGTTCCAACACTCTAACAAGGGACACGGTTGTCAAAGAGTCACATTCCCCTTAAAAGGCACAATTCGGGTCTAGTGATAATAGAACATTCTAGTTAGAATGCATGTTTTACCTAAATTTGATTTCATTAGTCTTCCACACTCACTGGATTTACTGCAATACATTGTTTTGGTTTAGTTTTCCTGAGAGTAGATGGGACAAGGGGGCAGCAAGTTACTGCCACCTGAACGGGAGGCTGTTGTCCTTCCCAGGAGGCAGTCACAGAGAGAGGGAGATGGGGTTGGGCGTCTCCCAGTCCTGGACAGCAGCGTGAGGAAAGATAGGGGCACAGCTGACAAAACAAAATTATTTCATTTTTCAGTTTTCTGTGAAAGTATTTCTGGCCAAAGTCGTATAATCACTTTTTTTTTTTTTTCGGAAGCCCAATGAATATTTTCTTGGCTGTTCTAATTAATATGGAAGTATGAACAATTTTGTAAATATTTTTTAAAAATTAGTGGGACTCTTCTTAAACTGCAGAAAACCATCATCTGAGGTAACCAACATGAAGAAATGCTCCAAGTGAGTTGTGCATGTGGGACTTGAGGAAAAATGTCTGAGCAGCATCCCTGAATTTGCAGGTAAAGGAAACAACAGTCAAGTGGGAAATTCACGTCCAAAGCAAAAGTTACGGCAGCTCCATAATCTCTACAAAGGAGAGGCACCAGGGTTCCCCTCCAGCTGGAAAGAAAACTGGAGGATTTTCCTTGATATAGTATTTGTACACAGCTTTTGCTAACTGAGTATATATATTTTAGGGCAACTTGGTACAGAAATCAGAGGGAGCCCTGATGAAGGTAATGAGGGAGCTAAACTCCCTACAAGACCAACAGAAAGAAAAGAATCTCAGTCTTTACCTAGACATCTGTCATTCTTAAAATGAGCAGAGAAAAAAATCAAAAATTATACACCTAGCTAAAAAACATTACCAAAGTTTTTTATTACAAGAAATTGAATTTTAATCAATAGGCAATCAAAACGTATTGATGGCCTACAACAGTGGTTCTCAACCTTCCTAATGCCACAACCCTTTAGTATACTTCCTCACGTTGTGGTGACCCCCAACCATAAAATTATTTTTGTTGCTACTCTATAACTGTAATTTTGCTACTGTTATGAATCGTAATGTAAATATCTGATATGCAGGATGTATTTACCCGACCCCTGTGAAAGGGTCGTTCAATCCCCAACGGGGTCGCAACTCACAGGTTGAGAACTGCTGGCCTACCATATGCTTGGCACTGAAATTAGTACTACTAGGAACAAGATGTTTCTCTGCCCTCTTGCTTAGATCAGGAAAGAAGACAGGCATTGGAAAAGAAAGTGATGTGATTGGCTTTGGTAAAGGTGGAGGGGTGGAGGTCGAAGCCAGTCTAGGGGTCAGGGTCAAGGAATGCTACTGAGGAAGGGGCATTCTAGGAAGAGCTACCTAGGCAAACGCTGGAGGGTGGGGGAGGGGGAGAACAGGGCAGGAGAATCCCTAACAGAGAGAAATAAATGTGGGAAATGCAGGGAGCAGGCCTGTAAGTAGTCTGAGGATTTCACAAAATCTTGTCCATCTGTCGCTAAGAGAATGCATCGGCCGGGTCATAAGGAAATGAAAACTGCAGTGAGAATGTGGAATGGCTTCATAGGCATTAGGATGCAGAAAACCCTTGAGGTTGAGACAATAGTGAGAAGAACTAGAACATTTAGAAAAAGGCACACATCTCCCCTTAGCTGTTGTCCCAGTGAAATATTTCTAACTGGAGATGGGAAGATAGGAATTGGGACTGAATGAAAAACTAGAACATAGATGCTTGAAGGAAGGGATTCTGGCCAGCAGGTCCTGATTATATCTGGGAGTGTGGGGAAGGCTGGAAGCTGGAGCCCACCACAGGGGGTGCAGGGCTGTTCTGGTGTGACACTGCACCACAGGGGAAGACTCAAAGCAGCCCTGGCTTAAGGGCACCACCCTCCCTTGCAGTGGTTCCCTGCAGCATCTCTGCCAGCGCCACCGTCATGAGGTCAGGAGGTTTTGCCCTAGCCTAGGGGAGAGAAGGTGGCGACTTGGACTTGGGTAATAGATGCCAGTAATTTAGGAAATCAGGCTGAAGGATCAGTGATGGATTTGATTGGAAACTGAAGGAAAAGGAAGAAAGAGGATGAATCATAGATCTCACTTGAGCAAGTAGGTGGGAGGTGAGGCTATGAACCAGTACAGCGTCCAAGTAGCAAGAGGACAGGAGATTAGTTTGAGACACGCTGAGTATGAAATACCTGTAAGATACTCAAGTATCTTAGGTGCACTCTGGCCTAGGAGAGGATGTGGGTTACAGAAATGGGTTTGATACTAAATGCTGGGACAGATGTTTAAAGGAAGCTTGAGTTTCAGACTGGTGTAGAGCTAGAGCGCTGCTTCTGATTATCCACCCGTATACCCATGAACTGGGGAATTAGTGCTGCTTATGGAGACAGCAGCACAGCAACAGGAGATAAGAGAATAACCCCATCAGTCAAGGTTATTCTGGTTTTTACTAAGCAGTGGAAACTTCATGGAAGTGTCGAGTTTGACTCAGAATAAAACTACTGCTGTCATTTTATCAATCACTATCTTCCACCTATGGGAAAAACATGCAATTGAATTTGACACTTTCCTTAAGAAAGTTTCCATGTCCATATCCAATTATATTTTGATAGGAAATTATTTCCCCTTCTTTATATTAATACCTTATTGTCACAATCTTTTCATAGTCAAAGGTACTATCTCATTAGAATATTATCAAATTGGCTTTTCCCTATTATTTTCCCCTTCATTTAGTCCCAATTCCCATCTTCTCATCCTGAATTAGAAATATTTCATTTTGACAACAGCCTATGGAAGATTTGTGCCCTTTGTTCTTTCTTAGCCCTGATATCCCAGGGGCTCCCATCAGGGCTCCCCATTCCTCAGGTAGCTGTAGAGAGAAAAGTACAGAGAGGCAAGGCAAGGAAAAATGCAGGGAGGTGTTTTGCTCTTCTGCTATTTTAAAATTTGAGCACTCAGAAGAGCTTTCATCTCTGTCCTTGATCTCAATAGCAATTGAAATTGAAACAGTAAATAAAGAAGTGGGATTTACCCTCATGCCTGTAATCCCAGCACTCTGGGAGGCCAAGGCAGGTGGATTGCTTGAGCTCAGGAGTTCAAGACCATTCTGAGAAAAAGCAAGAGCCTGTCTTTAAAAATAGGAAAAACTAGCCAGGCACTGTGGTGGGTGCATAGCAGTCCCAGCTACTTGGGAGGCTGAGGCAAGAGGATCACTTGAGCCTAAGAGTTTGAGGTTGCTGTGAGCTATGATGCCATAGCACTGTACTGAGGGTGATAGAGTGAGACTCTGTCTCAAAAAAATAAAATTAAATCTAGATCTTCTGGCATTTCTAACTGTCCCTTATTAAGGATGAGAAGGCCAGCCTCTGTAACATCTAGCAGTTACGAAGTTTTATAACAGTTTTATGTATTGAAGTCTACAAAGTACATACTAGAATGAAAATACAAATTTCAGGTAGTTTCCAAAAAGTTTTGCCTGACCTTTGTATTTTTTTTCCTTCCCCAAACATGTTACAAAGTGTTGTTAAATAGTGACAACCTCCAGAACTTCTTACTTTATTTGCTTTGGGCTCCTAAGTCTGTTTCATAGATGCTACAGCAAGGATTAGAAAAGGCAGGAGAAAAAAAGAAAAAAGGCAAGGCTTGCTTCATCATTTTCAAACATCAGAACCAAAATATATTATGTACATAAATATAAACTTGGAGTTTCCAAAGTGGACATAATTTGCACGGCTCAATGTTTGATATCTAGATATATTTGTAACATCTCAAAGTGCTCTGTGCTGATTTTTTTAGACAGATTTTACAGAACCCAGCTTCAGTTAACAGAAGTTATAAATTAAGTCTAAGTGGAATTTATAAACAAAAGTTAAAGTTGGGCATGCAAGGAAATATTGAAAAGTTTGCATAATGCTGTCAACATCCATAGTGCCAATGTCCGTCCTTTCTTTTATTATTAACTGAACTTTTTTCTATATACGTGGATATATGCTCACATAAGTATGTGTCTACAGATTTATGTTTTCAAATGAAATAAGGCTGTGCAGTTATTATTGCAGGGCTCGACCAGCACCTTACACCACGTGCTTCCTCTGGCCTCTTAGAATATAGTGCCAGCCTTTCCCTCCAGTGGCATTGTGAGCATGGTCCCACCTGAGCTTGAGTTTCTGGGATGGCGCCTGGAGAATAACAGTTTAATTTAGAAACTGCTCAGCTTACGTGTTTGGTTGGGCTTGACAGCAGTGAATCAGGCAATCAGATACATTTTCAGAAATTTCACAAAGAAAATCTAGAAACGTCTCCAAAAAGTTTTGCATTGAAGTGTAGCTTTCCTGTGAAGAAATTGATTTTAAACATCATTTAAATTTATAACATGTGCCAGATTTCAGTGTTTTCTGGCATTAGCATTTAGATGTTAGCACCCTGCTTTCAGACTGTTTGAATACCTGCTGTGGGCTTTTTCTTGATTTACAAATGTTGTTACACTATGAAGCCAACAGCCAACTGGGAACTCTTACATGGTGGAGATGAACAACTATTTCTCCTTTTAATTGAAATACTGTTATGTTGGTTAAAACAGTATTTTTGGATACGTTCTTTCTCTTCTATAGGCTTTTAAATTCCTATGTCAATCAGATCTTAAAATACACTCATACAGATATACACACACACACAACTTTGTTTTTAAATTGCCCTGTAATATCGTCAAAAAATATATAAAATAATTTATCCTTCCCCACCCTCACCTATAAAGCACAAACTCACCTCAAACTTTATTGAACATACGTAGGATATCTTAAGTCATAATACATACCGTCCTTGAAATTAATAGGGAAAAGTATTTGTCTAGATGAAAATCTGTGTCCATCAGTAAACAATATAATGTTATTTCCAAGGGTAGTCAAATTTTCCTTTTGATTATATTCTAAAGAGAGGAAAAAGTCATTTAATTCAAAAATTGGACTGCTTTCTTCGTAAGTGTCCTATCAGCTTGCTTTTTGGCCTGCCTTTTTATTGAATCCACACTTCATACTTCAGTGGCCCATTAAATTCTTCCTGCTTTCGAGAGTTTCTTTGAAAATACCTTGTGAACGCTGACGGAGAAAAATTGCACTGAGAATCTCACAGATCTCCGTGTTCTCTAAACAGGCACAAAGACAGCTTTGGGTCTTGTTTACTGTGTTTTGTTTTATTTTTTAAAGGAAGAGTAGAACATTAACACGTGACAACAGTTGAGATTCCCCAGATAAATTTTGGAGTTCTTTTATCTAGTAAACATTCTAATGATCTACTTCAAAGGCAGACTGGGAAGAAGCCTCCCTGTGCTCCTGCCAGAATGTGAGCCAGTGAAGCTCTTTACCGCTCATATGGGAGATATGAGGGGACTTTGAATGGATCATTGCTTTTTATGAGCAGTAATGAGGTGAGAAGTATTCTAGTGTGTGGTACAGGCCTTCATTAAAAAGCGTGAAACAGAATGGCTTACGGTTAAAGGGGGTAATTTGTTCTAACATACTTGCTAAATTGTGCTGTAACCATGCCAGTTAACAGCACTATATTTTCTGTAGGATTCCTGAGTGCATTTGTGTGCAATTATTCTGCCCAAACATACGAAGTTCAAGGATTTTTCCAATAGCGTGTGTTAGCTTACTCCTTCAGTAGAAAGTACACGGAGCCTCATAGTTACAGAGGGGTGAAAGAATCCAGGGATGTTCTCATCCTTCTTCTAAAGCCAAAGGGTTCTTGTAAAATCAGAAATTTACAGAACCCAGATTTAAATGAACACCATTTCAGAAGTAAGACTTAGCTAGTTTAATAACTTTAAAGCTTAAAGTTTTCAGATATGTGTTATAATTAGCAGGATCCATAAGAAAGAAAATAAAATTTGGCAGTTTTGAGTCCTTCATTTAAAAAAAGAAAGAAAAACTGGAAATTAAGAACAATAATTTTATTACATCTGTAAGGAAACTCTGCTCGTAAGGGAATTTGACATTCTAAAACACACCAACATAACTTGTTAAGACCCTTACTGGGAACATTGAGCTAAGATTTTATTCACTGGAGAAATCACTCTACTTAGAAAAATATGATATGAAAATATAACAGTTTTTTTCCACATGACTAGCTATCAATAGAGAAAATGAAAATGTTATAGGCTAGAAGTGTTAAGTTTTGGACAAGACTTAGAATTTGAGTATATCATATAAAACAGACTATTTTTATAAGTAACAACTTTTTAAGATAGCTCTACCATTACACTGAAAATGTCATAACATCAAAATTTGAGGGGAAAACTTATGAATTTTCTAGCAATACAATAATACCAATATTCTTTGTTTCATAAAATATTTTACAACTGATGGCACAATTGTATCAGAACACAAATATATTAATTAAATACAATTGGTATGCAACCATACACTAAATGTGGAGACTTAAATTTAAGAAGTAGCGGCGTATACCCAATGGAATTTCTGAGACTTTGAGATTGGGGAGAACAACTTCAGTTTTGTCACTTTCCATACATATAATTACTATTTAGCTTTTGTATATTAGATATTTGGGGTAAAAAAACATTTACAATCATAGTTCAGTATATTATTTTAGTCTCCAAAATAAATACTGTCAAAGTTAATGGAAAACAGGCTACCGGCCTCCAATAAAGGTAACAGGCTCAGCCTCTCCTTTCTCCTTTTTATTGGGTTTTCAGGAAAGTCTATGAAAGAAATTCTAATTGCAGTTGCTCCTAGCAAATAAATGTTCAGGTTTTTTCAGTCTTGGAGAGGGAAAGGGTAGCCCTGAGCTATGATGGAGTCAATGACCTAATGTTTGTTTTTTATTTTCAATCTAAATTGAATGTGTGAGTATAGTAAAAAAATTATATTTACTAAAACACAATGCCTAGACCTCATCCTTACACAAGAAGTCACATCACATAGAGCTGATACTTGAAGACGAGAATCACATTTTATTCAATGCTAAATTCATTGACCTAGAACATTGCCCAGCAAGAAGAACAAATCTTTTTATCAATGAATGCATAGTTACTCTGAATAATCGGAACTTCCCCTTTCCTTAATTTAACACAGATATGGACACTCTGAATTAATAGATGACCAACTAGGATAAGAGACCTAGAGACCTAACGTGGAAGAAAATGTGTTAAAAGGACATCTGCCATTCTTTAAGTTTTCTTTTGCATTGTGCCTCATTTATACCTGATAAGAGAAATTAAGACTTCTTTTTTTTTGAGACATAATCTCACTCTGTGCCCTGGGTAGAGTGCTGTGGCATCATCATAGCTCACAGCAACCTCAAACGCCTGGACTCAAGCCATCTTCCTGCCTCAGCCTCCTGAGTAGCTAGGACTACAGGCCGCCCACCACTACATCTGCCTAGTTTTTCTATTTTTAGTAGAGATGGGGTCTTGCTCTTGCTCAGGCTGGTCTTGAACTTCTGAGCTCAAAGTGATCCACCTACCTTGGCCTCCCAGTGTGCTGGGATTACAGATATAAGACTGCAGCCAGGGAAATAAAAGTTTTTGAGACTGATAAAAAAGAAGCAATACAGGGCTGAGGTGAACACAGACTGAAATGAGGCATTCCGTTGAAACTGGTCTGCGTTGAGCTCCTCTAATTCACATGACATCATGGCTTCCCTGAATGGGGATTCCCATACCTTCCTCATGTCAAAAGCCTCTATTAACTTGCACCTAGTCTCCAGGTTTCTCTGAAATTGGTAAAGAATTATTTTTAAGGGCAGTGCCTGTGACTCGGTGAGTAGGGCGCTGCCCCCATATACCGAGGGTGACGGGTTCCAACTGCAACAAAGAATAGCCGGGCATTGTGGTGGGCGCCTGTGGTCCCAGCTACTTGGGAGGCTGAGGCAGAGAATCGCCTAGGCCCAGGAGTTGGAGGTTGCTGTCAGCTATGACGCCATGGCACTCTACCGAGGGCGATGGAGTGAGACTCTGTTTCTAAAAACAAACAAACAACAAAAACAATAAAAACCATTTTTTTCTTTTTTTTTTTTTTTTGTAGAGATAGAGTCTCACTTTATGGCCCTTGGTACGAGTGCCATGGCATCACACAGCTCACAGCAACCTCCAACTCCTGAGCTTAAGCGATTCTCTTGCCTCAGCTTCCGAGTAGCTGGGACTACAGGCGCCCGCCACAATGCCCAGCTATTTTTTGGTTGCAGTTCAGCCGGGCTGGGTTTGAACCCGCCACCCTCCGTATATGGGGCCAGTGCCTTACCGACTAAGCCACAGGCACCGCCCAATAAAAACCATTTTTATAATCAAGAAGGAAACAAGTAAAAAGAAATGAAAAGATAATAAATATTGGAGAGAAAATGCTCATTGAATTGAAACTAAATGTCATGTAATAAAACATGAGTCTGGGGAAGGAAAACAGGTAAAGTATCCTAAAATGTATGTCTACACTTTTTATAACAAAGTCAAAGCCATTTGATAAAATGGCTGCATGCTCTGGACCTTTGGCAGGTGTAAAGGAATCCCTGCCTGGGTAGGAGCTACCAGGGCAAATGAAAGGAAAAGATAGCACAGTTCTCTGTGCTCGAGCACAACGCTCAGGTGTGATGAAAGCAGCAGAATGCGCGGGAACATTGAGAAAAACATCTGGCTTTATTCTGCTTCATCAAAGAGAAAGTTGGGCAGCAAAAAGGAAGAAGGATAAATACACTTGGCGCAATACCAGAAAACTCCAAATTATAAAGCAATCAATGTTGATCTTTTGGTTGTATTCACATATTTGTCCAAATCTTTCTCATGTGAGCCCTCGACGGATACTAAATTTATGTAGGAATTTCATGGCTATGCCTTGGCCTTCCCCAGGTTAATCTCTGCTGTATTACCGTAAATGTTACTGTACTTGGAATTTTATCTCTGTTACATCTGGTCAGTGACAATCTCAGGGACACCTATAGTAATGCAGGGCCCAACTCAAGTCACCTCCACTCATAAGGAGACTTTCCTTACTCTGGCTGCTATCTCTACCACGATTATTTGAAATGGTCGTATTTAATCTCTCACCTTTTTAATTAGCTTTCTTTAATTGTCCGCTGTTTAGGTCTACTGGGCTATTTCATAATAAACTCCCTGAGGACAAATGATGTGTATCATAAACTGTTTTTTTTTTTTTTTTGTTTCACCAAGAACAACATACAAATGAAAAGGAATATTAAAGTAGAAAGGCAAAAGGAACACGTTAGCTTTGATGCCCTTTTTCTTGTTGGATATATTTATATATTACATGATAATAATCTTTCCTTAACGCCTAATGTCTAATGAATTTACTACTGGAAATTACTATCCAAATAAGGAGAAATGAAAGAAAATTGACCAACAGTGTGAGTCTTTCAATGAGCATCACTTTGTGGTACTTTTTGACATTACCCAGTCTTCTTCAGATTGTCCAGAAAAAGACAGAACAAAACATGAAAGTAAACATAAATCTGAAATTTCAGATATTTGGAGAAAAATGGGGTACTAACTTGAGAGGATAGAAGAGAACACGGACACGCTTGCTCCTTAAAAGCCATTTCCAGAACTCCTTCAAGTGCTGAGAGTGCCGATTGGGCACAGCGAGCCAGCGGCCTGATTCTTCCTGTTCTGGACTTCTGTAGCATGAAGAGATTATGACGACATCAAATGCCTAAAAATAGCAAAGCATGACCAGCCATATGTCTTATTTATTGAAAGTCACTAAGTAAATACAACGTGTCTTGCTCTAGTCATGATATTGAAAGAATTTCCTTTTATACCTCACTGAATAGAAAAGCCTTTTATTCTTATAATGAGAACAGCACCTTTCCAAATTAATGAGCCAGAAAAGCTTCTCTTACAGTATGATTTGACATCTTTCAGGTCACTTGTGAGAAACCTCCTTTGAATTATTAGTCATATTTGTGAACCCAAACTATATAGAATTAGGATCTCTGCAATAAGACTAACCCATTTAATTTTTTTATTTATGCTAGCTAACTGAAGGAATTTGAGTAAAGTATTAAATATTGCCTCATTAATTTTCTCTTTATTCAGTTTCTACATAGAAATTATTGAGATTTGATTCCAGGTTCCCAAGAAGTGCCGTAGTTAAGGACATTTAGCTAGACATTTCAAAGCTATAAATAAAATTCCAACTTAATTCTAAGCACTGTTCAATACTCTAATACCCAGAATCATAGAAAGTAGCTGGCTAGCTGCCAAAAATTAAGGAGTGGGATGGAAAAGGGTTTTCATATCTTAGTTGCTGAAATGAGAAATTGTAGTAAATGCTTCTTACAATGCTGAGAAATCTCCATCATCCTTTAGTCCAACTCAGATCAGTTCAGTTTACAAGTTAATATGTCTGTTTAAAATAGATGTATATGAATTGGCTTAAAATTTTGTCTAAATAGTTTCTGGCATACAAAAGAGTTCCCCTACTTTGCTCTCCCCACAGCCTAGAATTAGGGTAAAGTTGTTAATTTCCCTCAAAAATTTTCTTTCTCAGTAACAGCATTCTAAAATCCAATCACTTCTTATTATATTATTATAATTTTTAAAAATTACTAGCTTATCCAATTCTGATCTGAAAAACCTTCCTCTAATTAGTGTCTTTCCAAAACTGAACAAGGTAGATTTCAATCCTTCATTTACTGATTTTATTTCAATGCTATTACTCAGCATATGTTGGCTACATTAAACCATTATAGTAAAAATTAAAATGAAAGTCATATGATTTATCCCCCCTTTAAACTGCTCAATCAGTCTAATAAAAGTCAAGTGCCAAATACCAGATGTCTGGTTTAAAAGAAATTCTGAACAAGAGAGAAAAAACTCTCCCAATATTCTTCTAAGATATTTAGTTGAGATAAATGCCATCCAAGAAAAAATATAATAATATTTACATGTAAGTAAATAAGTACAGTTGTCTGTATTGATTTGATTTAAGTAAAAAGATACAAGGACTAAAAGTAATATATTAATGTTGACCCTAATTGATTTAAACCTTCATCTTGATAAATAAAGTTGTAATGCTTTTATACAAAACCATGAGGCCAATTTGCTATTTTACAAAGAAAATAAGAGTGGTAGTTTCAACTTAGAATGCAGAAGGTCAGAGTAGAAACACAAGATCTAACCAAGCTAGATAAGTATAATCATGTTTTTCATACTACTTTTCCTTCAAACTTTTGTTCTTCCTCACTGTTAATCAGCATAATTTCCAAACAAAATTTATTGTCTGGGAAAATAAACTGATACTCTCAGATCAATAGAAAGGCATTTTCAAGAGACAGAGAAGGGGACCTACCTTTTCAGTTTTTATGACATTTTAACTCAGTTACTTCATATTCACCACTCCCCAAACACAGTTATTCCCTAGTTCAAGATCTTGGCCCACGTTACTTTCTTCCTTCCTAAAATTGCTGTTCTCTTTCCAACAGTTAAGAGCTACGCCTCAAAGGGGATCTCTTTGATCATCATACATTCCTCCCATGAATTCTTCTTCTGTTCACTCCCCTCTACCACTGCCCAAACTTCATCCTACTGCCTGGCTGGCAGTTCCCAGAACGCTTTTGCCATTTCTCTAGGATGCAGGAAGATTGCATTTCTCAGCCCCTTTGTGGTGGGGGGCTGACCATGGGCTGTTAGCAGGGCGGTATGAGTCCCCCTCTCTCTTCTCCTTCTGCTGGCCAGATTTGAGTCACAGGATAGTTGTGGCCAAAGCCATGTGCTGGAGGCAGCCGACCTGGGGGGCCCTGCTCCCAACTGAAGCGAAAAATATCCTATTGTTTCTATTCACTGAGATTTCTGGGTTTTTCAGCAGCTGAAATGATCTTAACTAACACAACCAAAAGTAAGATCTCTCCATAGACTGAGTATCCATGATACTTTGTGTTTTTAATATATGAACAATACCTCTTCTGGCAAGTTCCTTAAGGTCAGAAACTCCTTTCTTTTCAGCTTTTATTCCTCATGGTACTAAGCACTGTCTCTGCTGCAAAACATGCTTAATAACCTACTCTGTACCTGTCAATCGGAGCTTACTATGTTGCCTCAAACTAACAGTGTCTTGATTTACTCATTTACTACTTTATTCATTTATTCAACATACTTTTGGCATCCCTACCATGTGTCAGTGCAGGCTACACCTTTGGGATATCTTCCAAGCTCACATCCACTCACCTTTTCTGAGAAACCCCCATCCATAAGGGGTGACCTGCAACTGCAGTCCCAGTGTGTGAGCTTCAACTGGACCTGAGTGGATTATCTCCCTCAGGCTGGGCCAATTAGATTCTGTCCCCAGCAAGCTGCCAGGAAATAGCCAGTTAATCCCAGACTGGAATTGTACTGTTTCTACCTTGCAGTAGCTGGCAGCTCTGTAATGCCACATTCGTCTAAGAAGCCTAAAAAGCTATGGAGGAGAGAAGAAAAACAGAATATGCACGCTAAAAGAAGCACAAAACGCCAAAGGCTCTCCATGGCCTGTTTGCAATCCCTTGGTAAGACCAGGCTGAATTCTACTACTGTGCTCTGTAGCCTTAAAGGACATGACCTATAGAGTGCACACTTTGTCAGGGTGTTTCTTGTTACTTGCAACTAATCTAACTTTAGTTAGTACAACAAGACCTTTTGCTTCTCTCTAGGGGTAAAACAATGAACAAGAGATGCACAGCTCATACCCTTAGAGTAAGACCAGTAGGGGGCAATTCAGTAAAAAAGCCAAGGACAGAGAGGGACTTACCTTTGCAATGTTTTCAGATGCTGATTCTCCTTCTTTTGAAGAGTGAGAGTTCAAGGTGATTTTTGTTTACACATTTTGTTGCACGTTTAACTAGAGCTTTATGACCCGTGAGCCATGATTTTTTTTTCTCTTGTTATCTTGCCATTCAAGAGTATCAGAAAAAGAAGCCAAATGTATCAGTGTTGGAAAGAGAGAGGTGGATGGGATGATGGTTGACGATGTGACAAAGTGGACGGGTATGAGGCATTAGTGAGGCTGAAGATGGGGAACTGAAGGGCTGGTCACCCACATGCACCCGGCACACCAAGGGAAAACTCAAGGACTGCGGCGTTCTGAGCGTGAGTCATCAGGAAAATGGTGCAAGACTCAGATGGTTTAAAGAGAACGAGTCAGGGCTGACTGCTGCATTTCAGAGAGTCTAACTCTCAAGGCGCATCAGGGTGTTCTAGAGAGGTTTTAAGAGATACCAGTGCCCCACCTGCAGTTCCAGAGATCAGGATTCCCTTGGTCTGAAGGGGATTCTGTGTGTTTGTGTTTTGTCAAAGCCTCCCTTCTCCCCAGTGATTTTGGTGTGTTGATGGGGTTGAAAACAAACTTCCTTCGAAGAGTCTGGACCTTCCATGAAAGTGCTTGTTTAGTTTTGAAAAGACATTTCTATTTAAAATAATAAAATCGTACAGAAAACTTGAAATGATGACATTTAGGAATGTGGAGTTACAAATTAAGGAGAAGGCTGGGGGTGTTGGCTCCTGTCTGTAATCCTATCACTCTGGGAGGCCGAGACAGGATCCCTTACACTCAGGAGCTCAAGACCAGCATGAGCAAGAATGAGACCCTGTCTGTGCTAAAAGGAGAACAACTAGCCAAGCATAGTAGTGGGCATGTAGTCCCAGGTACTCAAGAGGCTGAGGCAGGAGGATCACTTGAACCCAAGAGTTTGAGATTGATGTGAGCTATGACAGCATGGCACTCTATTCAGGGCCACAAAATAAGACTCTGCCTGAAAAGAACAAATAAATAAAGCTTAAAATAAGACAGAGGATAAGGGGAGGAATGAAAGAATGAAAAATAAATGAAGCAAAGTATCTATTGATTGAAACACAGGATTGAAAGATGAGAGTATATTCTGGAAGTCCTGTTCTTGCAGCTTCTTTTCCTCTCAGACACTGGAGTCAAGGCTTGCTCTCTGACGTCACGTCTGTGCCTCAGGCCACGTTCCTTCGCTCATGCAGTTAGCTGATGCTCAGACTCCGACTTTGGTTTTATTTTCTTCGTTATTCTCTGGGATGGTATCCCCTTACCCAGGTGATTAGCCAAAACATCATTGATAATTACCTATTAAATAATTATTTCCTATAGATAATGAATGAATGAGTTACTACTTAAGAATCAACTGTAATTCTGTTCCATTTCTTCTTTTCAAAAAGAAAAAGAAGAAACTTTATTCACCTTTTATTCAACTTAACATAAACAAGACCTGAAACCTGATTCGTTTCTCCTCCCACACAGCTATAGACAAAACAGGTGTCTATCCAGGAAGCAGAAGCCATGCAATAGAAAAAGTGGGAAGTGATGGACTTGGCTCCCGTGGTGTTTGGTGAACAGATACCCTACATGGTGAAAATGACAGAAGTCCACAAAGACTGGGAGAAAGGTGTGTGTGTGTGTCTGGGTGCATGTGCCTGTGAGCACGCACGTGTATGTGGGTATGTACACGTGTCTGTGTGTGCATGTGTGTTTTTGAATGTGTGCGGGTTTGTGTCTGTATGTGCTAATATGTGTGTGGGTGCATGTACATGTGTGTTTGTGTGTATGCATATGTTCTATGTGTGTGCGTGTATGTGCACATGTGTGTTTGTGTGTGTGTGCACACACACGGATTTTGTAGGAGAGGAATAGACTCCTTTCCTAAGAACATGTCCAGAGGGGAAAAACCGTATCTGCCACCTAGTGGTAGAAATTAAGCTGATGCCTTTCAACCAAGGAAAGCAATTTCACCTTTCTTTCATCAGAAAATCAGATGAATGCATTAACATAGTGTAATTACACAGCAGTTAAAATTGAAATGTCATCATTATGTTATAATGTTTCACCCACCAATGGCGTCTGGAAATATGAAGTTTAAAGACCCCTGGGGTCAGGGTTAGAATAACTCCCATTTCTCTTTCTACCACGCCACCAAACCACCTTGAGCTCATAAAGTTCCACAGAAGGTCAGGATAGATGGGCTCCTAGCTGCTATCATGCTCGTAAAATCCCATGCGTTGGAATATGCAGCAAACCATATAATAAGGGTGTTCTTATCGAATGACAAAGTCAAGCTACTATCTTTATTAACCAAAGGCTCAATTATATGACGTGCTTTCCACACCATTAGCCTCATTCCAGTCGTGTTTCAGAGACTCCACTCTTCACTGCAAGTCCTTCGTTATTGCTGCTTAGCATCACTGGATGCCCTTAAGAGCCCCTAGATGACAACTCTTAATTTCTGTGAACCTCAGTGGTGCATATTTGTAATATATTTTTCTAACTTATGAGTGCCCACATATTCAATTATCCCTTGAAATAAAGTCAATTATTCCTCAAAGGGGAAAAGTAGTAGAGTTTGGAATTATGTAGCCATTATTTCTCAGACATGGTGAAGTATAATCTTTCCTTTCTCCCACCCTTACTAATAATATACATCCAAGGGTGGCCCTGCTCATCATTTTTAGAAAAGACATTCAAACCCATTAGGAATCGGAGCTGTTGGGAATATCTAACCTGCTAATGAGCACTCTACCCTCATAATCAAGAGAAAAGAACATGAAGATTCTTTTTGAATTCCAAAAGAAAGAACATTTTCTTAAAATGTAATTATTCATTACTCCAAATTTGATGGAAAACCCACAACATTTTTCTGAAGTAGAAAAGTGTCAGAGTCAACAGCCAAAAGCCCCTTCAGTTAGATTTCTGACCTTCTCTATACCAAAGTCCTGCTCCTCACCCTCGGCCCACCCAATGGCAGGGACGGTAATTAGCTCTCCAGAGAGCATGAGTGGAAGAGCATGTCAATTTGTTCCTAGAAGTCAGTGTCTAGTCTTATTTACAGTGTCACTGTTGACAACCCAGTGTGTCCCAGATGACATTTTCCCTAGGGTCCAGGGTCCAGTTTCTTTTCCAAACTGCAGAATAGAAAATAAATGGGACAGGCATAGGAATGGGGCTGGGCCAGTGCTGGCACATTGTAAACACACACAGTGACTGGCAGCTGCCTCATGCAAACTCACAAGTATAAGGCAAGAAGAATTGTCCAGAGCATACTTATTGCTGGATTTATTTCTTTGCTCAACTCCCTTCTTTATTTACCGTTCTCAGGCATCCTTCCAGTCTCCAATCTCCCCCACAGATGTACACACAAATATATCCAACCACTTCATTTTTTGCCCTGTCACCTTGTAATACCTCTTTTAAAGCCTTTTATCTCCTTAGATTGTGTTTACTTGTATATCTCACTAGCCTGTTAATTACAGAAGGCGGAAACCTTATCTTTGTTAATCCCAGGACTTGCTATTATGACTAGGACCTGTATTGAATTGAATGGAGTGTGTTATTAATACTGGAGCAGGTGGTTCTATCTTATCCACTTCTCATTGCTAAGGAGCTATATATTTTCACTAGTAGAGTTTTATACATGGAGCAGCCTCTACCCCTTAGGAACTTCTATAAAACACTGCCTTCCTCAAAACACTTCTCAGAGTATACACAGTACGCAGCTAAGTTCAGTGCTGATGGTTCTTAAACTCTTCCCGTACAGGGGCAGCAGCTAGGAAGTCTCCTTCAGTGAGGTCAGAGGCAAGAATCAGAGGAATTTCTTTCCTTCATTTCCAGAATATTATATGGCAGGATAAAATTTTAAGTTTCCTTAAAACCTTCCATCCCTCCCTCTCTTCACCCACTGTAAAGAGAAGAGCTCTTAGCATAATACATGTTGAAGTTAAACAATTAGACACGGGAAAATATAGGCTGAGAAAGATGTTGTTTTGTTGTTGACATCTTTTGCTTTGCAAATAGTTTACTCTGGAGAATTCTCAAAGAACAACCCAAGTGTGTTCTTAGACAGGATTTATCTATTCCTATAAATGGAGCCAAGAATGAAAGTCTCAGCGGCTTTGACACTGACCTGCCACTAAATGGAAGCCAGGCCCCTGGAGGAGGGGATGGGGTGAGGGCAGATGGGTAGAGTGAGATGGGGAATTTACCCCTTATCCCTAAATTTCTATTTGCAGCTAATTCTGTCTGAACTATATGGTGCTATGATAGTGAAGCACTTGGTGGCATGCTCCAGATTTCATGTGTTTTGATAATCTAACATTAAAATTGTTTTCCAGTAAAATCATCTTTCTAATAATGATCTATACCAACATAGTCTTCCAGATGGTGGAAGAAACAATGGAGTGACTGCCATCACGACGTCATTAAGTTTCTAGACACCAATGAAGAAACCGTCATTTGGTGGGTGCTCAGGAAGGCACAGACAGGTTTAATGTCCGAGGAGGCAGGGCCACCAGCTCTTTTCTATCTAACCAGCTCCTCTGATGCTCATTTTCTTTTGGATGCATTTCTTTGTGAGATCTTTCTGGTAGTGCAGCAGTGAAAGTGCTTTTTGACTCCTGAACTGAATTGTGCACAACTTGAAGACAAGCTGAAGAAGTGGTGCTATTGGCTGTTTACTCCTGTCTCATCCTCCGTCTTAACCTGCCACTGTCAGCCTCAAATAATGTTTCTCAAAAAACAAATTCTGCAGGTGAAAAAATCTGGAGTTTGCTGTGCAAATTCCAGAAGGAACTGAAAGAGTGCGTCCAGGTCGGAGGAAATGTAGCCATCATGATGAACTGTTGGGTAGTCAAGGAGAGCATGAAGAATTAAGGGGTTTTTTTGCAGTTTTTGGCTGGGGCCGGGTTTGAACCCACCACCTCTGGCATATGGGACTGGCACCCTACCCCTTTGAGCCACAGGTGCCGCCCAAGAATTAAGTTTTTTTATGGTTGATGATTTTAAATGGTCAATATTTACTGAGCTTCAATTAGGGTGCAAATTGCCATACTAGATTATTTTCATGTATCAGCTGATTTCATTCTCACAAATGCCCTACTCTATTGGATATTAGCAGCCCAAACTCAAGGGGACTGACTTGCCCAAAGTCACTCTGCAAGTAATTGGTAGAAACAACTCACACCTGGTAACTTGGTAACTATAGCTCAGTGGCCAGGGCACCAGCCGCATACACCTGAACTGGTGGGTTCAAATCCAGCCCAGGACTGCCAAATAACAATGACAACTACAACCAAAAATAGCTGGGCGTTGTGGCAGGTGCCTGTAGTCCCAGCTACTTGGGAGGCTGAGGAAAGAGAATCTCTTAAGCCCAAGAGTTTGAGGTTGCTGAGAGCTACGATGCCACGGGACTCTACCCAGGGCAACAGCTTGAGGCTCTGTCTCAAATAAAAAAAAGAACTGTTAACAATAGTTATTCCTGATAATGTCAAGAATGTCATAGTAAGGTTTGAAAAAACTTTTTAAAAGAAGAATATATTTTGTCATATTTTTCATTCTTATGGACCAGGATGGTCAATTGCAACAGCAAGTGAATGAGTCAAATATTATAGCTGATATATATGAGGTAAATGTTTCTTTCATTTTTGTATGTCATCCTTTAGCAAAACATTTTATTTTACATTTTCATCCAATGAAATACTAATACATTCAAGTACTCTTTATTAATAAAAATAACTCATCAAGCCACACATTCATAACTGTTAGCCTAGTAATAAATTCGGTGACCACATGTGGGTCAGAATATATGAATTTGCCACAACTCAGCCATTTTTATTTTACAAAAACAGCAATTTCATTTGGCTCAACTACCTGACTTAGGATAAAAACTGTCTTTATCTTAGACTAAATAAGATGGAGTGTGTGTTGGACATGGAGAATTAAAATCATTTTGCTACACTGTTTTTTTTTTTTTTTTTTTTTTTGTTTTGTAGAGATAGAGTCTAACTTTATGGCCCTCGGTAGAGTGCCGTGGCCTCACACAGCTCACAGCAACCTCCAACTCCTGGGCTTAAGCGATTCTCTTGCCTCAGCCTCCCAAGTAGCTGGGACTACAGGCGCCCACCACAATGCCTAGCTATTTTTTGGTTGCAGTTTGGCTGGGGCCGGGTTTGAACCCGCCACCCTCGGTATATGGGGCCGGCGCCTTAACGACTGAGCCACAGGCGCCGCCCTTAAATGGAAAAGAACTTTTAAAGTTCTTCTAATTTTTAGATTTTATGATTCTCTGAAATCATATTAAAGATTCCTACAAAGAAAATACTATCTACCTTCTAAATACACTATTGCTTCTCAAATTTCAGTTCATCAGTGAAATACATTTATTATGGCTGTAATATGTTTCCTTGAAGTTGAATTTTCATGGTTCCCCCCCCACCATTTTGGTGGTGAAGGATTGCTTTTCAGAGAAGAATATCAGGCAAGTAGCCTCAAGAAGTGTGTAACAAGATACTTTGTATTATCCAAATCTAAGCTAAAAGTTTCCTTACCTCTTTTTAAGTTAATCAGCAAGGAGGCTGCAGGGATGTCAGCTTTGCATCTAGGGGACTGACACCCACTGGCCTACAGATTCAGGGTGCTCTTGAGGTCAGTGTGACCCCAAATATGTGTGACCCAAAATATGACTGAGAATTTAAACTGATCACCAAGAGTAGCACTTTGGATTCATGCCTTATAGAAAGTGGGGACCCCTCCCTGGAATTCACTGCTATGGAAATAACTTTATGGCCAGAACCACTGCAGCAAGGCTGTTTTTGTTCCAACAAGAGCAGAGAGCTCAGAGGAGCGTCACAGCCAATGCCCTTCCTCTGTGAGGAGGCTTCATCTGTGGTGGTTGATCCTGGGGTGCTTTGTACCAAGATGTGCATTTTAGCACCCACGGCCCCCCGCCTGGCCTGCCACATCGCAGTCACTGCCTGGGGGCAAGAGGGAATTGAGAAAGCTTCACACTGAAGGGCCCTAGCCTCACACATAGCGTGGGGCGCCCTCCCTGGACTGTAAGAAAAGAGCCTCCTACTTCCTTAGGATCTGGGGAAGGGCACACTCTCGCAAGGTCTGGAGTTGGGGGCTATGCCCGCCCTGGTAGTTAGGCACACCGCCGCTAAGGATTAATTTCACTTGGAATGCATCTGAAAGTGGTATCACAATCATTAGAGATTCCTTTTCTCAAATCGCAAAGACGGCTGCTTCAGGCTGCAGGGCCGGAACAGACAGATGGAAGGGGTGTTATAGCAAATGTGAACAGCAGCTATTAAATGTTTATATACAAAAAGGTTGAGGAGTAGTAAAATTAATTCTTCCAGGTTGGCGCCAAAAAATAAAAGCTCACACAAATCTGCTTGATCTTAATGTCATTAAATTCAGACTATGTTTCCTTTAAATGAATGTAGGACACTCAAGTCTTTAAATCGCAAAAGGGAAATGTTTAGATGGGCTATTAGCAAATGTGCTGTTAAAGTAAAACTCTACATAAATGATGGGTGGGAACTGATTTCTTAGTGGAAAAGCAGAAGGTCCCTTTGGCCCCTGGCACTGGAATGTTCCTTTTGATGAATCCTGCACAAAAATCAGAGAAATATTTCCAAAAAAGGGTTCTAAAATGCTTCCAAGAATACACAGAATGTGTGGGCCATCCTTGCTTCTTAGACTTCTACATCAAAACTTTTTAATTCAATCTATTGGAAGTTATTTTTTCTAATGGAAATAATCTTTAATGGAAACCAAATGGAAAATGAATTCACATTTCCAACATTTGCTTTACAGTTATTCACACTTATATTGTTTAAAGCAAGGGCTATTCTCCTTACAATGGTGATTGTTTTAATCAAGGATTTTCAAGATAACCTTAAAACAAATTATTTATTAGAAGTCCAAAGGAAGTAACACAGGCCTTCCAATTATATGATTCACTGTTGCTGGAATGTCTGTTTTTAAAATTAAGAATTACAGTGATATATTTATTTAGTGGATGCAATGAAGCCACAATACTTAAAGCCTATTCTTTAGGTATCATTTTACTAGCTAAATGCTACCTTGAGGAACAACTACTTACAATAACTACAAAAACTTTCTCACTATTAAATTGATGTCATGGGGCATAAAATAATTGATCAATTTAGTTTTAAAAGTAGATCCATTTAAAGAAGATAATTCAAACCAATTATTTTATAGCAGGAAAGTGTGTTGACTGTCTATGTGGCTCCCTTTCAATGAGAACAGAAAAAGCTTAACAGAAATCTAAACATATACGCAATTTATACCAATTATTTGTTGTTTTCCTCTGTTGGAAAAAATTCTTGCATGAATACATAACATAAAACGTTATTTATTTATAGAATTTCCCTACCAGTGACTAAACAAAGAATAAAACTTTAAATTCTATTCTTTAAATAAAATATTTAAAAGAATAAAATAATTAAGGAGCTTTGAGAAGGTTATATTTCAGCATTCTAAATAATGGAAATAACCAAAAAAGTCAAAGTTATCTCAGTTACTGAAGCAACATGACAAACTTGTATTTGGCTAAACAAATACAAATTTAATATATCTTAATATATTAAGATATATTATATAAAATAACCAGTTTAAATCTAAAAATCAGCAACACAGAGACACTCTTTGGGCATCTACTAATGCCAATTTTAAAAGAATGTATAATGTAATTTGCATGGAATTCTATGAACCTTTAATGTTTGGTAATGAATGTCTCTTTGTTACTTCAATAACTCTCAAAGATTGCAAATGGTACAAGCATTTATTTTTAAAACACATTTTCAAGGAGATTTTCCCCAAATGTTTCATCCATGAAGAAGAAAAAATACATATCTAATAAGGGAGGAGTATTGTATGAACAATAAAAGGTAAATATATTCTGTATCGGTGTTTATTAAAAATCAAATATTACAAAAGAAAATCTTGAAAATGTATTTGTGTACAAATCTTTGTGTGTTTTTTTTAACATTCAAGGATCCCACTTTGACTTTGATTCTAGTATTATACTTTTGGATTTTTTTTGTTATTTATTTTAAGAAACAGCTTGTATCTTTAAAACTCTGGAATAGTGTAAATCATTACAGTGGTTTCACATTTTCATGGGATCAAGGAAACAACAGTAAGCTCATAAAACAGATACCACTAATTATGCAGAAGAGAAGTCATAAAATCACTGGGAGAAGCATGTTTTATATTCATGAACACATCATTAAAAGTTTAAGACATGCTATCAAATTCTACATTTTAATACTATACCCAACAGCATTAAACCCTCCCAACAAGAAAATCAGATTGTTTAATGATCCCTTTTTGTCACACCAGTTTTATATGTCTGCAGTTGAAGCAGATGTGGAATTCCTATTGCTGATTTTTGTTCTTTAAATCACTGGATAATCAGAAAATCATTTATCCTTTATAACTAGTTTTAAAAAGAAGGCCTGAATTATCTTCCAACCACAAATCTCTTAAAATGTATTTATTGAGGTTATGAGCCTTGATTCCATATTGTATGTATGGATATTTCAAATAATGGTTTGGACTTCTTTGAAGCAAGAAAGTGGAAGGGGGTTCAGTAATGATAAATAAGCTTCTAGAACACTTTAATTTCTAATTTGTGAAGTAAAACTGAGAAATAAAATGAAATCAAATTTCACAAGGCTCATATGAAACACCAAAGTATGTCCTATCACTGAGAAATCCAAGAACCATACAAAAATGTTAATGTTGCAGATAGCAATTTTAAGAGCTGTTCTTAGGACATCCCAAACATTTGCCAACACTGGCACACTTATTCAAACTGCAGCCTTCCTCCACTTTCTTACCAAGGGACTCCAGATGTTCTAATATTTCAATTTGTGTACAATTCTAAAATTTATCTATTTATACACAAGTAAATGCTTTACATTCCATGGTCTAAGCACAGGTCCAGAATACACACTTTCTTGGATATTTTAACAGGAATTTTACATGCCAATAAGGTTCAAGCTTGATCTCAAAGTGAAAGTAAAATAGAGTCATGACAAATTCAGAGCAAAAATGCTGCAAATAGGAAAAAATAGAGGGACTAGTTGTTTCAGATAAGAATTAAACCATAGGAAAAGCAAAGACGTTGAAAATCCTTACAGTCTATAGGAGAGATTTATGCCACAGACCGGAGCTGCACTGAGGAGCCAGTCTCATCCAGGGATTGAGTGAAGGGTTATTGCTGGAACATGAGGAAGTCGGCTGTGTGGGTAGATGTCCGCCAGCAGAAGACAGGAAGCCCGGGGCTGCCCCTGCTGTCTGGTTCAGCAGTTTTACTTTGAATTATATTATGATTATATACTTTGGATTAATTATAATTATGAATTATAATTTCACTTTCATTCAGTAATTTTTTTTTCATGCATCATGGTTGACTTCCAATGGCAAGAATATGTGGGTGAAATATTGAGTAAAAATCCTCAAGCTTGGAATTTTGGACTGACCGAAGCAGGATAAACATTATTTTACAAATTTAAAAACTCCAATATGTACTATCAAAATGCATACTAGCATGTTGTATAAGCACCAATTAACAAACTTTGAGGATTCCAGGGTGAATAGAATTTCTTCAAAACAGTAACTTTACTGAACTCAATTTGAACTCAATTGTGGAGAGAAAGGTAGGTAAATGAATGGATAGATGGACAGATAGATAAAAAGAGATTATTATTCTATGTCCTTTTGCCTCTTGATAAAACTATATTCAATTTATAGACACACACACAATAGCAATTACTAAGTGATAGACATACCCTAAGCACTTAATGTATATTAATTTATTTAATCCTCTTAGAAGTTTAAGAGTTACATGCTATTATTTTCCCATTATTCTTCCCATCTTCTAGTGAAGAAACTGAGGCAAATTAATGTTCCCAAGGACCCAGACCTTGTAAACAGAAAAACTGAGATTAAAAACAAGGCAGTACAAAAAGTGGGGACCAAATAAACACATGTATGTGTAAAAAAAATGAAAATTAAGAAAAAAACAAAACCAAGGCAGTTTATGATAACTTGATACAACATGATATACTATGGTCTATGTCACAAATCAGGTGCTGCATATGCAAAGTACACAAGCTCTAAATTATAGATATTCTCACAATAATACGAACTTTTATTAACACTTCTGAGCTGATGTGTTTTATATTATCTGAATCTCGATGTATTTTATACTATCTGAATCTCCGCTTGTGAGTAAATCTTCACTGTTAGACATCCAAGGACCCAATGACCTTGGTACTAAATCCATTTAACCTGATAATGTGAAGAAATGCAGATTTGGTGCTTTCAGATTAACTAATATGTAAATATTTTTGTGAAAACTACTGGTGTACGGACAAGCACAGAGCTTTCCTAAGCTTTCAGGAATCAGCTTTTACTGATTCTGAGCTGGTTTTAATTTCAGCACTACAAGTGAAGTACAACAAGCTTGGAAGAAAATACAGCCACTCATTTGCATCTCCAATCTAATAATGCCTTGTAATTGCTCAGTTACCAAAGTTAGATCCCAAAGCTCTTTCTTTGCCAAATTCAGCTGCTGGACAAAATGAATGCTGATTTGATTTTTCTGCAGGGTCCACATTCACTCGCTGCTTCCCAGGATGAATAAATAACGCCATGATGCCGTGGACTTGCGGGCCTTGCCCTTCTGTGAAAGGGGCTACGTCTGCTGATTCTCAGACATTCACGACCCTAAAGGAATAAGACACCCGAGGCCTGCAAATGAGAAGGGCTTTTCAGACTTACAAAGCTTTTGCCCCTGCATCCACCTTAACCAGTAGGGAGAAAAGAGCTTTTTGGCACCAAGTTGTCCTTCAGAGAGAGACTGATAATGATCGCTGAAGACATTCTGGAGGCTGCTGCCTCACTCACTTCAAAGGCTTTCTCTCTTAATCAACATTAAATCATCATTTTGCCAGGGGTAGAGGGACAGCTGTACACAATCTATTTATTTTAAAACAGATTATAGCCAGGTCCCTCTGCCAAAGTATGAACTTCTTAATGTTGCATGTGCTTTAATATTTTTTTTTAACTTGAAACTTTTATTTTAATTTAGTGTCCCAAATTATAATTTCTATCTCAGCGACTGTGTTTTCCCTTTAAAAGCTGAGCTGATAGTTTTATCAGCAATCCAGATAATTTAAGCCACAAAACAAAATAGACCAAAGCAAAACTTTTAACAATTATCCAAATGTTTCAGGTTAAGGAATGTAAAGTCTCCATTCACAATGTCCATCAGTGTGCTGTGTAGACACTAGGCCGGTGTAGTCATCTTATTAGTTTGTATTAGCCATCTCATAAAATTATGCCTCTCCTTTTTCTCACCTCTGAAGTGTAAATCCACATTCCCAACATATTTTGCATTTATTTTGGTTCCATGACAGTGGTAACCCTCATCCTCCTTATCCCCTGGTGGTCTTGATAAGTCAAGGAAAACTATAAAGGTGTTTTATTACTCAATTAAAGAGAAGTTGATTTTGAAAAAGTAAAAGATGATGATCTAGGACCCTAAATTCCACCCTCATTCCATTACTTCAGTTTTATGCAAAAGAATATTAAGCTACAATATCTAAAATTAACCAGTGATCATCTTTTCAAATTTGTATATACTAAGTAGATACAATTAAGTAGATACAGTGTACATTACACACAAGTTCTGCCACATTAATTATAATCAATTAATACAAAATCCTTGATTAGTTAAATTTAGTTCAAAACAATATCATTAACATTGCAAATGATTATATAATTAGATGGTGTTTATATTATGTAATATTTTTTATCAAGATCTGAGTTGATTATAATTATTATGAGTTATTTGTACTGAGTAGTGAATGGAATGGTACAGAATAATTTTCAAATTTTTACTAAATTGCTTTGTGACAGTACTTAATGAGAATTAATATTCACTTTTTTCCTTATAATTCAAGTGTTTCTTGCTATCAACACTTCATAAAATCAGTTACTTTTTTGTTATAAATGTAGAAAGAAAAAATTGAGGTAGATTAGAATTTTCTTAAAGTATGTATTAGAAGATGGCATTTTATGACTCTACACAATCTTAGGTTGAAAAATCTTCTTTACTAAATGAAAAGTTTTAATCAGAATTTATATCAAGTAGATGCTGGTGGATGTTTTGAATGTTTATTGGAGAAGACCATTGAATTTCTATTGCTTTCCATCATCCAGAGGAATTTGATAAATGAAAAATGAAAAAGAGGAAGAAATGGAGAACCGTAGATTGATGACCTTCTTTCTTTTGTCTGTGTTGAGAGGAATGCCAAAGGCTAGTAAAGGCCAGTGAGTCTCCCTTCAAGAGCAAATAGAGCCTAAGCCCCCAACTCCTGCCCACCCATGTGCCCTAAGCATGGGGAGATCCGAGAGAGATCCAGAGACTGAGACCATGCCACATTCACACCTTCTAGTGCAGGAGGAAACTTCTGCCTCTTTCCATATTTCAAGTGCTGACAAATTTCATAAGTACTTTAAAGAAAGCCCAGGAGGACCCCTGCCTGAAGACCATCCCAGGAAGACCCCTTCTTCAAGACCATCTTGGAAGGACCTTTTCCTCAAGACCATCCTGGGAAGACCCTGCATCAAGACCATTCAAGGAGGACCCCTGCCTCAAGGCCATTACAGGAGGGCCCCTTCCACTAGGCCATCCTGGGAGGACCCCTTTCTCAAGACCATCTGGGGAGGACCCTCCCTCAAGACCATCCTGGGAGGACACCTGCCCCAAAACCATCCCAGGAGGACCCCTGCCTCAAGACCATTCCGAGAGGACCCCTGCTTCAAGACCATCCCGGGAGGACCCCTGCCTCAAGACCATCCTGTGAGGACCCCTGCCTCAAGACCATCCTGGGAGGACCCTTTCCTCAAGACCATCCTGGGAGGACCCTGCCTCAAGACCATCCTGGGAGGACCCTGCCTCAAGACCATCCTGGGAGGACCCCTGCCTCAAGACCATCTTGGAAGGACCTCTGCCTCAAGACCATCCTGGGAGGACCCCTGCCTCAAGACCATCCCAGGAGGACCCCTGCCTCAAGACCATCCCTGGAGGACCCCTGCCTCAAGACCATTCCAGGAGGACCCCTGCCTCAAGACCATCCCTGGAGGATCCCTGCCTCAGGACCATCCCGGGAGGACCCCTTCCTCAAGACCATCCCTGGAGGACCCCTGCCTCAAGACCATCCTGGAAGGACCTCTGCCTCAAGACCATCCTGAGAGGACTCCAGCCTCAAGACCATCCTGGGAGGAGCCTGCCTCAAGACCATCCTGGAAGGACCCCTTCCTCAAGACCATCCCTGGAGGACCGCTGCCTCAAGACCATCCTGGAAGGACCTCTGCCTCAAGACCATCCCGGGAGGACCCTGCCTCAAGACCAGCCTGGGAAAAGCCTGCCTCAAGACCATCCTGGAAGGACCCCTTCCTCAAGACCATCCTGGGAGGACCCCTGCCTCAAGACCGTCCTGGAAGGACCCTGCCTCAAGACCATCCCTGGAGGACCCCTGCCTCAAGACCATCCTGGAAGGACCCCTGCCTCAAGACCATCCTGGGAGCACCCCTGCCTCAAGACCATCCTGGAAGGAACCCTGCCTCAAGACCATCCTGGGAGGACCCTTCCTCAAGACCATCCCTGGAGGACCCCTGCCTCAAGACCATCCCTGGAGGACCCCTGCCTCAAGACCATCCCAGGAGGACCCTGCCTCAAGACCATCCCGGGAGGAACCTGCCTCAAGACTATCCCGGGAGGACTCCTGCCTCAAGACCATCCTTGGAGGACCTCTGCCTCAAGACCATCCCAAGAGGACTCCTGCCTCAAGACCATCCCAGGAGGACCCTGCCTCAAGACCATCTGGGGAGGACCCCTGCCTCAAGACCATCCAGGAAAACTCAGCAATGGATGAATGGAAGTGTCTACCCTAGTTCAAGAGATCTGGTTTTGTCTTTTTGTTTTCCCCATTTCCTTTTACCTCAAGCCTTCAGTCATCCTGATAAAATTCCTAACCCTTCCCCCTTATCTCCGCAGTTCTTAAACAGCCATAAATGGTGCAGTTATGAGGCAGTATAAGATGGCAATTGAGGGCATGTGTGGTGGAATCACATGCTCTGCCTGTGGTGGAATCACATACTGAGTTCTAGGCCTGACTCACCCCCATCACTTAGCATGCCATTGAATACCACTTAAATTCTCTAATGTAAGTGCTTACATGTCTGCCTGCAAGATTGCCCCGAAGGTTAAATGAAGAGGCATGGTCCTTTGTATATAGTAAATGCCCAACTAACGCTGCATATTTTCATTATTACCTCTCCCTGAGTAGCATTCAGAGCTGTGAGGCAATAATATAAAGGTGAGAAAATAGTTGTTATTAGTTATATATAGCATGATGTTATTTCAGTATCACTAGCTGGCCTACGCTATAAAAGGACTGTTCTCATTCCTTTCCTGAACAAAAAAGAGCATGACTCCAAAATAACAGACAGCTACTAACAGCCATAATGGGAGAGAGGAGGAATT
The DNA here is from genome assembly GCF_027406575.1 of Nycticebus coucang. NCBI lineage: Eukaryota > Metazoa > Chordata > Mammalia > Primates > Lorisidae > Nycticebus > Nycticebus coucang. The sequence goes on along the minus strand of NC_069780.1, from coordinate 104,552,057 downwards.
TACTTTTTAGGTTGATTTATATGATGGTTGTAAGAGGCTGCCTTCAGAATTCCTAAGAAGACACCCAACTCCCAAGTGAAGCAATGGAAATCCTGATTGCTGCATTCCACAAACCATAATCAAAGTGTTTATTTAGTCTAAAGGTCTAACTGGTTTGTCATCTCCAGGGTTTTAGAGCTAATAGTTTATCCTTAACTACAAGAATTCATATCACCAGTGGAATTTTTCCCATCAGAGGGAAATAGCTGAGTTTCAACACTGAGGATATACATCTGAGCATTTACTGACTCAACTCCTCAGGACTTCTGGGGTCTAAGTGAGAGTTCTACTCTAAATGCTATGGGATACAAACATTTATTCTTTATCTTCAGATTACTAATCGAAATATTTCTCTTAATTATGCATCCTTGAAATAATATTTTATTAGCATCTTGTAATTTTCATTTTTTGAGAAATGTCATTCTATCATTTTGCATATTTTTATTGCCAGAGTTGCATAAAGTTGAAGGCAGTGTCTGGAAATATTGAAACATCAGAGTTCTGAATATTGAATGGGAGACATTCTAGACAACTAAAATATTTATGAAGGTTGAATATTACTGAGCACATCTGAATTTCAAAATCTCTGTATATTCTAGGACAATACAATTTTTAAAACTTTATTTAAAAGAAACCAAATGAAAAAATCAGAAGGGGGGAACATTCCCCTTAAGTAAGAGCGTGTTAGAGCTGATGTGAAGAAACATAAAATGGATTATATTTCCTGTCCTTTTAAGGGGAAGTGATGAAAGATACTGATAAACAAGTACTGATAAAGGTTATGTAACACTCCAAAAATTGTCTAGGTAGTATAATCAATATACCCATTAATTAGGACAACATATAAACATATAAAAGGTATACTTTCATTGGGGTAACTGTATTTTGGATGATTGAACTTCCTAAACTAAGGCCAGGTTTCCATACTTTGGGGCAGAGCCAGCTGAGAAACTGGCAACCCTGGTTACACACAGCTTCCTCTGCTTCTTCTCCTCTTTTTTTTCCATCATGCCTCCCCTGGTGTGTGGCATCCTAATTTTGTCTCCTGCTTCCCACCAGCACACTTCCCAGAGTAGAGTTCCATCTGTCAAAACATGTTTTGTGAAACTTACAACTACCTACACACATATCTGACCGTCCCACTTTGACTGGCTGATGAAGTGGTTATGGTCATATCTAGTTTAAGTATCTTATGAATCGATGTTTTAATGTGACCACTTCCAAGAATCAAGGAGTGATTCCTTAATAATAATTTCAAATTAATAGTAAACGCTGAAATTTCTTGCTGGAGAGAACTTTCTGAAACTTCATGTAAGAAATTATCTACTTTGCTTCCATCTATTGCTATGCAATTAATCACCTGAGGTGCCTTTTTGCTACAATACATTTTATTCAGAGCCTATAAATCATTTCTTAGAATGTTCTTACTGTTTGTAAAAGTAGCAGTATGAAATCACTCTACCTAAAGAAAGAAACAAATTGATGGTAACTTACCTTCTCCAACATTTTAATGATATTTGAGAGCAAACAGTAAAGCAGGGGAATGTTTTATTACTCTATATTTTCTAAGCTTCTTATACATTAAATTTTTAGTTTATGTATGATAAAGTGTAATTAAAATAGTATTAAATAATTTTATCAGCAATAAAAAATCAAGTGAAGAATTAGAGACATGTCCTGTCAGAACGTTCAATTTCATGAAATATCTATATAATTAAGACAAAATGACATTCCAGCTTGAAAATGGTGATGATTGGCTCAATCCTCAAGTACATTTACTTTGCACATATAGTCACCATCAGAATGATAAAATTATATGTATTATAAAGATACCTTAAAAGGCTGAACCATCCAGGTCAGAAAATTGAAAACAAAGCCAAATATTTACTCAAAATCAAACCCAGAAGTTCTTTTGAAATTCACTGAAAGAGCAATCATTTCCAATGTCTTTTCACCTTCTGGTATGAGATGGAGTCAAACTAGAAATACTGAAACACTTTAAGAAAGGCAGTAAAACAAAAATAAGCCTTCTTGTAAGACTTCCAGATGAAAGAGTTTGAATAAGCATTTAATCATGTGTATCCTGGCTCAAGCCAAGCTGAACCTCAAAGGTTTACCTGTGCTCATTATTTAGAATTCATAATAAATGGAAACGCATTGCATCTATAGGGAACACTGGCGATACAATGAAACAATCTTTGCAAGGAGACTGAAAGTTTACAGTAAGCCCATAGTTGTGGTCCATCTGGCAACAGGGAAAAACATAATATCACACTTCTGCCAGGCTGTGTGGAGGTAGTTTCGTTTTCAGCATCAGTGTTCTCACCATCTGAGTCTTTTTATGCCTGCGCAGAATTTTAAGACTGAATCATTGTGCAATCTTCCTGGCTGGTTTTAAGTTTCTATAGATTTGTGTAATGGAAGACTGTTCTGCTTAAAAATACATTTGGAGAGATAGTTATTTAGAATGTGGTGAGGCACATTAATCAGATTAAATATTATTAACTATAAATTGTTCATAAAGCACAAATCTGATGGAAATGTAATTTAAAAATTAATTTAACTGCAAAAAAAATTAATGACTGTTGTGAGTCAATTAAGAATGCCAACCTCCAATATATGTTTGATTAGCTGCAAATCAACCTGGTAAAACTTACGTTTTCTACTGTAAGCTGAAGATGCAACTAATAATCAAAGGGGGGAAAAACAGAATTTTTCCATATTTTTCTATAGCAGAATTATCTTTTGGAACATTAGGATCTTGATCCTTTCCTGAAATCTTGTCTTAAGAAGTACTGGAAATTATAAACTGAATAAATTGGCATGACCAAGTGGTGGCCCTAACATAATTTGGTGTAATTCCAGAGATGATTTTATTTCTTCTTCCTTTTCAAAGGTGACAGCGCCTCTTCCCCAAGACAGGATATCCAAGCATACTGTATACATACTCTGAAAAATCATGCTTACAACTGTCACATGAAAGAATTTACAAAGCTACATTTCCACACTGTTTTGGCTTCCGTCATATCCTGACAATAACCAGACTATATGTTTCACTTGCTCTGTAGCCATATATAAATAATAGAATGATATAAAGAGTAAAACAAACTGCTTTCCAAAAATGGGGCTTATAAATCACATTCTGTAGCGGGTTTTGCTTCTAAAACATCTAAACTCTTCCTGGGTGCCAGTAATATCTACCACAGGTTAATCTTAGAAAAGGTAATTATAGAAAGAAGAAAAAAGTAGAGCTCCTGGGAATATTAGGAGTTTACCACGCATGCAGTGACATCACCAAAAAAAAAGGTGTTTTTTAAACAAGTAATAGAAAAAGGACTTTCTTATTGTAAACCTAAACAATTAAGGGAATGAAATCAATATTGATACGCTGCTGCCCACTGGTGCACTGGTCATAATTACTAACTCTGCCAGGTAGAATCTGAAGGTCATTAGCATGGTTTAGATTCTTTTCTTTTTTTAAGAAAATTAAAGTCTTACACGGAAGTATAACACATAACACATTCTACGCAGCAGAATGAATTTTTACAATGTAAAATATACCCAAGTCGTCATGTCCAAATCAAGAAATGACTCATGACCCACATCCTAGAAGACACCCTCACTGTCCCTTCATTTCCCCGCCTCATCCTCAGCTCATGAGATAATTAATAGCTTACCTTTGGAAGACCATGAATTGCCTGTTTTGGAAGCATTTACAAATGGAATTGCACAGTGAATTCTCTCCCTGTCTGTCCTCACAGCATTCTATCTGTGAACATCGCACTTGTGACGTCTGGCTGGTTGCCTGCCACAGATCCTCCTTTTCATTAAAATATATGATTTGGTTGTATGAATATCTCACGAAATATCCATCCTACTGCTGAGGAACATGCAGGCCATTTCCAGTTTTACACGATTACAACTTAACACTGTTCTAAGCACAGTCATGGCTGGCTTTTTGAGCATGTTTTAAGTATTTCTGTTACAGCCACCTGAAGGGAGGATGTGGGAGTCCTAAGTGACGCACGTCTTTAATAGATAATGCTGAACTGTCTTCAGAGCTGTCTCAGTGAGTCATACTCCAACCAGCAGTTTATGAGTGCCCCAGCTGTTCCCCATCTTTACCAATTCCTAAAATTGTCTTCGTTCATTTCAGTCATTTGAACAGGTATTTTTTAGTGTACCTTGATGGCTTTTTCCCAATAATTCATATGTTTATTGTGAATTTGGGTATCTTCCTTTGTGACATACTTGTTCAAGACTTGGCATAGTTTAGTCTTGCTTAAATTATTTTGCTTTTCTCTCCTTTAAGGTGCAAAATTGTATCTGTGGCAGAACAACTCAGAAGATTCCTGTGCCAAATCTCATGTTGGCCTTCACTCAAGTCCTCATAGCTCCATCAGGTGGTCTCACCTCCCCCTTTTCCTTGTTTGTCAGTGAGAATGCTGAGTATCAGAGATGGTAAGTCACGGATCCAAGGTGACACAGCTTATGATGACCAGAGCTAAGATGGTTTAGTTAACAATCTTTCTACTTGGAGTATTGAATCTAGGCAATGCTGTCATAATCAAAGAAATGGCCAGTAATAAATACTGAAGAATATTTAAAGGAAAATATGTAACAAGTATAAGTGCATTTATTTCCACATGTCCTAAGAATTAATACCCTACAGAGGAAAGAAGAGATTCTGCCTGATAGTAAAGTCCTAGCCAAGCAACTCATAGAATCACAGAATAGAACACCAGGCTGTCAGAAACAAGGGTCCTTAGTCACATATGTTAGTTGGTTAAGAATAAAATGTCCGATTCCCGTAAGGACTAAATTTGACAGTTGATCTCTCTGACATGTCACTTTGACACTTCTTGTTTTATTTCTATTGTGAAGGTATGTTCTCATTCTTTCAAATGCTCGTTTGCACTTGTGACTATCTTTCAAGCTTTTTTAGAGCAATTTGTGTGAAACCATGAATAAGCCAAAAATTCATGTCATTTTCAAATAGGAATTCCATCATGGAACCAGTGCAGCACAGACATGTGGAAATATCAACTAAGTGTTTGGGAAGGACATGGCTAATGAAGGCACAGTACCTGGGTGGTTTGAGAAGTTGAGTTCTGGTGATTTTAATCTTGAAAATGAGCCACATGGGCATAAACCAAGGTGGGTGATGAGCCAAAAGCTGGAGTGGAAGTGAAGCCCCCTCAAGCTACTGCGTGAATTAGCAGCAAGATTTGACGTCACTGTTCCAATGGGATTGGACCATTTGAAACAAATTGGTGGGGTTCAAAATCAGGCATTTCATATTTAATGACCTAATACTTATAATGTTACTCATCTTTTTCACAAAAATTTGAGTGGGAAATTGCTGTATTAGACATTTCTACAGATCACTGAGTTAAAGCTAGGAACACAAAGCTTCAACTTCACATTTTACCTACACAACTCTTCTGCGGAAAACACATTTTACTAGAGCATTCAATGAAAGCCTTGGCTATCCAGGCTTCCTAGGCCTTTCTATAAATTTAAAACACAGAAGACATTCTTTCTATTTAGATGATGTTTAAATTGAGAAAGAAAAGGCGGAAAGGAAACCTGTCATGTCAGATGAGTGGAAAGAGTTGACAGGCCAAATACATAATGGCCTATTAAGAGACTACCTAGTTATAGAACTTTTATTATACACATTACTGTAATCATCATGCCATCCATCTACTGTGAACATTGTTCAAACTGGTCTCACAGCCAAGAGAGATCAAAATAGTTGCAACTGTTGGTCCATTAGAGAGTTCTGAACTCTGTAGGATGCAGACATGGCACCCCAAAGACAACTTATAAAAATTGGAACTCAGAATTATTTTTTTCAGAATGTTAATTTACTTAAAGGCTTTTCTGGCTTTTAAAAATATATACAAATTCATATGGTAAGCCTTCTATGAGGTTTATACTGTATAATTGGGACGTTTTGCTATTTATTTTAATATAAATGAATCCAAAGTTCACAGCAGTGAAAAATGGATTGTCCTGAACCCAGCAAGGAGAAATGACTTCTCATCCTTCCGAGATTTTACCTTTCTCGTTTCTGTGCCCTTCCCCATAAAGGAGGATAAACGCTGTATCTCTAATCTCTCTTCCAATCGAAAGCCCACCAATTAGTAGTCCTATTGCTTCCATTTGTAAGCACCTGGGGAGAAAAAACAAAGCTCTAAAAATAAAATCCAGCTTAATGAAGGGACGTGACTTGCTTGGTTTGTGTTTTAATCCCTTGTATCTTGGTACACAGTTCTGGCTCTGCCTTTTTCTAGCTGAGTGATTGAGGACAGTTATCTCATCCGCTAAAGGATCTTTGTCAATTGAGGAACAATCTTGGAGGAGTTGGAGGAAGTTCTGAGGAGAGAAATAAGAAAGATTCAACTGGATGGGGAAAATAAGAAAGCCTCATGCTTACAGATCGCCCTAGATTTCCCCAGGTAGCAGCTCCTGGCAAACTAGGACCAATAATGACGGGATGATGAAAGGACACCACAAGCCATGTATGAAAATACTTCCCACCTGTGAGGTTCTTTGTCCACACACTCACGTGCACACAGGAAAGCACAGCAGGCCGCTGGCTCTCCTAACCTCCTCCTTTCTGCAGACACACCTCAAGTCCAAACTTCTACCCAGGTGTAGTAGCTACTCAGGAGGCCGAGGTGAGGGTATCACTTGAGGCCAGGAGTGCCAGGCTGAGAGCGCTACCATGGCATCTGTGAACAGCCATGACACTAGCCTGGGTGACAGGCTAAAATGAAATACAAGGAAATGAAATGAAAATGAAACAAAATAAAGTCCAAAGTTCTTTATAGTTTGATACTCGTATTAAAATTTTAACCAATAATTAGCCATATGTTGTGGTGCACAGCTGTAGTCCCAGCTACTTAGGAGGCTGAGGCAGGAGGATCACTTGAGCCCAGGAGTTTGAGGTTCCTGTGAGGCAACATGCTACCACATCACTGTACCCAGGGGGACAGAGTGAGACTCCATCAGAAAAAAGTTCTGTAAACCACGTATGCATGCTGCCACATTGGATGTTCCCTGTTTTAAGCTATATTTTATGTTCCCCACAGAAATGATTTCTACTTGTCAAATGTCTTGCATGGCCTTAAGCAAATAGCTTTCTTCATCTGTAAAATGGAAATAATAATAGAACCTTCTTTAAGAGGGCTCTTACCAGAGTTACATGAACTCGTTTTTTTAAAAGTACTTAGAACTGCACCGAGCACATAGGAAGAACAATGTGAACATTTGTTAAACAAAATAAATCTCTTCTGTTGTAATTTAACTTTTCATATTTTGATTTTTTTTCATGGTGTTTTCTTAGGGGGAAAGGCTATATTTCCTACAGAAAGGCAGTAAAGTGGGCCAGATTGATGAAAATAAATGAAGTGATATTTTATTGAATAGTTTCAATGAGCTAAGCATTGTGCTTCCCATTTAATCTTCTTAAAAAACGCTATGAATCAAGTATGGGTATGATTTCTCATTTTAAAAGGAGAGAACAGGATCAAAGAAGACAAATGTCTTGCCAGCAAGACATAACAGTGGCTTTAAAAATAATTTTAAAAGATTTGCCTTTTGCATTTTGTTGCTCATAACTAAATCTGGCTTTTCAGAATTTCTAAATCTGAAATAAGCTGAAACTGAGCGGTAGCACTGAACGCTGCGTACACGCGAGTTAGAGCATGATGTCCATCTGTTTACCTGCCTCTCTGTCCATCAGCTTTTCCAGCCCACCTGCTTCTCCCGGCTCGCCTGCCTGCCTTCTTTCTGAGGACGTCTCCTTATCACAATGATCATAAAGATCACGCTTGGTCAAGTGAACCACCAGCACTTGTTAACTGTAGGATCTAGAGCAGCATTTCTGAAACTAGGAACTGAACAAAATATCAATGGATGTTCTCTTAAAATCACTTCTGAGATCAAAAATGTTCAAGAAATTCTAGGTTAGACCACATTAAATTGATTGCTTTGGTGAAGGACTTCTGAGAACTTTGAGCATTTCAATGTTGCCCCACATATCCTGGGAGACAGTAGGGTAGTCATAGTTCCAAATGTATTTTAATACAGGTTTTTTCTTTTATTTCACATTAATATTTAATGCCCATTAATATTTCACAAGCTACTAGTGTTCAACAGATGATGGTTTAGAAAATTCTGTCTTAAAAAAAAAGAAAGACCTGCCACAAAGAGAAAGCACATAAAAGTTGAGAACAAGTTAACACAAACATCAGACTACCGAGAGGAATCTAGAAAATAAAGAACAGCATTTTAACAGGACACTTAAAATGTAGCTTTCACAGGCAAGTGGCTAGCAGGCCCAGCCCCTTCTAGAAACTCAGAGAGTGTAATTTAAATAATGAACGAATAAGTGACTATGAGTCAGTTGCTCTGTTTAAAGAAAATAAATCACTGTATTCTTTTTCTTATCCTATGTGGAATAAAAGTTACAGAAAAGAAGGGGAAAGAGGTGGTGAAATACTTCAAAATGTTGGTGTCTCTCTTGAAATCCTTACATGCTCAAAAAATGTTTAAAAGTTGTCTACCCATTTATTTCATAAATAGCTGATGAAAGAATAAATAGAGGAATCTCAGAGTAAGAAGAAGGGGTGTCATGTGAATAAGGAGACAGGAGCCAGATCTGTGAGAAAAAAGATCCTACCCACACTTGTGCGCACACCAACACATATGCACACACCAACACACACACCAACACACATGCACACCAACACATGCATACAACACACATGCACACCAACACACACTCACACACGTGCACACCAACACACACTCACACACGTGCACACCAATGCACATGCACACACCAACACACACAACACACGTGTACACCAACACACTCACATACAACACACCAACACACATGTGCACCAACACACACAACACATGTGCACACCAACACACATGTGCACACCAACACATGCACACACCAATACACACTCTCACACACACCAACACACGTGCACACCAACACATATGCATACACCAACACACATGTGCACACCAATGCACACACATAATACACCAATATGCACACACACCAACATACACCAACACACATGCACACATCAACACACACAACACACCAATGTGCACATACACCAACACATGCACATGCCAACACTCTCATGCATACACCAATCCCAGATGTCCTTTGAAACAAAACTTCCTCACCCTACCAAGGCAAATGTGAATATTCTCGCTATTCATCTCTACAAAAGAAATTGGTGGAAGCAGGAGAACATCTGTCCTGTGGGGAGCTTTTGATAAGAATTTTCTTTTTCTCTTTTCATATGAATTTGAATTAACCTAATACAAATACGTATGCTAAAATGTAGGCGGGACAACAGGTTAGTAGAAGTAAAAAGGGACTAAGAGAGAAGGGTTGATCATTTGACTTCTGAGTTAATATGTTTCAGATAAATCTCTTTTTCTTCATTTCTCCACAAATCTTTTCTTCTCTGCTTCCTACCCTGTTTTTCTCCATGGCCTTCTGGTCTTACTAGATGACCTTATGTGGTGGTTAGAAGGATTTAACAAAAGGAAAGAAAGAAAAGAGGAAAATGGGTGATAGACATTTTTCAGATGAGCATTAGAAATGCAAAGCTACATGTGGCACAGTGTTGCTTCATGAAGCAAATGTTTCCAACTAGCTGCTGTAAATGCTGCCTCTGCCTCATCTCACCGGACCGTGTCTTGCTAGAGCATACCAATTAAAAGTAATTCGCTTGTCCACACTCCTGATGGAGACAGCACGGATCTCCAGCACAGCATTTTCTGAACCAAAGCCCTCTGTTTTCTCAGGCTGAGCGCTGGTTACAACCATTTACAAGGAGAAAGGGGGTTAAGAGGGAGTCAGAATGCGTGTGTAAATGCGTGGGCAGAATATAAAAGAATTTCCAAACCTCCTTGAGCTGCTGCATATGGCCCTGCCCTTTAGTGGCAGCCCTCCATAGAAGCCCCATATCTTTCAGTCCTGTGTGTAAATTTGCTTCGTAAATTAAAATGTTGGCTTATTCTCCCCCGGTGTTTGAGAAGGTGAGTGATGGCCTTGGTGGGAGTATATTTGTGTAGAAATGTGTCATAAAAGATGATGTCTTGGCCCATGCAATGCAGGATCCAGGTTTAGTCATTTGTTAAAAAAAAATTTTTTTTTAAATACCAGAGTTATACATAACTAACACATCATGAGAGTAAGTCTCTTGCCAAATGCTAACTTTCTTTTGAATCTGAGATGACAGCTTCTACCCTGTGTTTTTAAGAAATATTTTTAGCATTTACCTTTAAAGAGTTTCCTTGCTAACTTTGGTCATTTTTCAAGTTACAAACAAAACAATAAGTAGTGCATGTTTTTCACTAATAATTCAGCATTCAAATATTATCAATTGACTATTTCTCTCCTGGATATACACTTATTGGATAATTATGAATTCCATTCAGTATGGAATCTCTTTTCTGAAATAACTAGGAATGGAGAAGTTTTTTTGTATCCATTTATACTAGCATTTTAAGCTTTGAACATTAAAGTCTTATCAATAGATTTGAGTGAGGACAGACTTCTTTTAACCATTCTTCTTCCTGTCTTCTGTGTTACTGGTTTTTATGTTGGATGTTAAGTGAAATAAACAAGTTTATGCCACTTGTCCACAGAGCATTTTGGCAAATCACATTCTAGGGGAGGCCCCTAAGACAAATATCAAAACCAGATTGGCTTCATCTGATCATATTACTCCTCAGAAAATGGTTCCCATAATGTTTTTAGAGTTTCTTGCTGGTTAAGCTATTGTTTAAGGGAGAAATGGAATCTATATTTTAGGTTGACAAATACCGCCCCTTGGGGCAATTCATATATTGGGATATCACATAGGCTGCGAATGTGCTATTTCAGAAGCAGCTGTCCCACAGAAGCATGCTACAGGTGCAGATTTTATAAACCAAAAAGAAAAAAAATCCACTAATGACAAATGAAAAAAATGATTGAAAGTATTATATGTACCTGAGATCTTCAACACAAGTTTTCCAAACATTCGCTGAAGCTCTTACTGATGATTTAATATCTCCAGGGAATGCCTAGATTGATAAATATTTCACAGGGAAGGAGATGGAATATTATTTTTTGTAAGCACAAAAAAAATTGTAATTTGTAAGGACAGAATTATTGCTAAATTATTTGCTGAGTACCAGTGGATGCTTGTAAAGACTAAGTAAAATCCTTTGTGATTTGAACTATGTATGCTGTATGTCACTTTAGTCCAGTGGAAAACGAACAATAATGTAAGAACCAAACAGGTGTATTCACAGTGATATCTGGAAAGTTCAGTTGATTAAAATCCAGCAGTGCCCACACGAACCTGCCCCCTCTTCTCCAGGCTTCTCCATTAACACTTAAATAATATGTTTTTGGCTTATTTTGTCCATTGTTTCTGATGATAATTTGACACACCATTTGCAGCTATGAAAATAATTCATTGCGCCATATGTGCAGCCATGAAAATAATTCATGATCTAAATGGCATGTCATGCATTCTTGGTACCAAAACTGTCTTTTAATCTTTATTGTATAATGAACTTACATCAAAATAAATCTGAGTCGTCATTTCTGTTTAAAGTGTCTGGGGCGGGGGCAATCATTTTGTTTCTTCTCTGTATTCTTTTTTTGTTTGTTTGTTTGTTTTTGTTTTGCTTTTAATAATGTAAACTTTTTGTAAAACTCATTTGTTTTCAAACTCTCTTGACACTTCATCTCAGAGGTAGAAACAACTAGAAGAGCAGGCCTAGACCTCAAGTGTTAGAGCCGGACCCAGGTGGCTCTCCTGGCCACCAAGAAAACAAATCCTTGAACACTCATTGCAATTAATTCTTTTCAAAAGCACCTCTTCAGTTTGCTTGTTATGGAAATGAGCTCCATCCACACGCAGGGTTGCCCTGTTTGCTGCCCAGTCCTGCAGGCACAGTCTCAACCCCAAATCTAAGCAACAAATTCAATTACAGGGAAAGGAAATTCTCTTCCAAGGAGGCAAAGACAAACAAAACAACTGCTTTTCTTTACCATAAAGAAGAACAAATTAGAATTCTGATAATGAATAAAGTTTGGCAGGTTTTTTCTCTCTCTCCTCTACCTACCTCTCTCTCTCTCCCCCCCCAAAACTAAAATTTAAAGCCTAGAAAAGTCATTTGCAGCTGATTTTAATTGAATCTTACAAGTTTGTGACAGGATAAACTGGAAAGGTGGGCTTAATAAAGGACAGATCCTTCATAAAATTAAGACATAGTAAAACAAAAGTATAGAGAAAAAAATAGGGCGAAAAGCATGTGAATAGTAAATCTGTGTTCAAACAAGATGTGTTTTAGATTCTGCTCTTTTACTTGAATTCCATTTTTATTTAAAAAATTACATTTTAGTTTTTTCTATTATAAATGTTTCTAAAGTGTAATAACAGAAGGTCGCTGATCAAATAGAGAAAATATGGCAAAAATCTGACTAACAGCTTTCTCTCACTTTTAAATACTGATACAATGATTAATAATGGAAGGGAAACATTAAAAAAAAAAAAAGCACAAAAGCTTAAATATTTTCTTTCCTTGCCCATTTCCTCCCTCCCTAGCAATCTCTGTCTGTCCTACTTTTATTGTCTTTTAAAGGAAAGCTCATTTTTTAAACGTTCTTGAGTCCTTTTTGATCAGAGCTCATTATGCTGCAGCAGCCACGCTTTCACTGGAGCTGCTGCAAATAGGTGCTGTGGACTTTCTGCATTTTGTTGGAAGCCTGAATTGGTCCCTCAGTGCACTGTATATTTCCTGAAAGAGAGGCAAGAGCTAGAAAGTAAGCTTAGCCGTCACTGTAAATGTCAGCATTTTTATTTAGTTTTGCTAAAACACTCATCCCTTTTACTCCCCCCTTAAAAGATAAAAATGACTATTGATGATGTGGAAGAGCAGGGCACTAAGGTCAGACAGTCAGAATGCTCAATGTTCAACACTGCACTTCTTTTGAACTGCACGAGTTCGTCCTGAGTGCTGGCATTTTACTGGCACAAATTGAGAAAACCACAATTACACAAAAAGAAATGCAAAATAAATGCATAGAAGAATTGGAAGTGGAATCCAAAGTAATTCAAATTATAATAGAAGAACACTTTTCCCAATACACATCTGAGGTATGTCGTGTTTTCATTTCACTTCATTTTTTCATCCTTTGCAAATGTGAATCTCCATTTTTTGCACATGGGACATGACAGTTGTAAGTAAAACCTAAAACAAAATTGAAAAGACTTAAAGTAATCAGGAAGATAAAAAATGTGATGGGAAAAGGAATTGCTGATTTCTTCCACTACAAGAAAAAAAGAAGCAAATATTCAGAATAATTAATGTGAAGAAAACCAAAGATGCAGATGCTCTCAGCAGCGGGACAGGGCCGTCCCTGCTGGTGTGCTCACATCTGTTTATCTTCCACAGTCCAAAAGCCAGCCAGGTGAATCATTCTCAAGAAGCTGCTGCAGGACCCTGCCATCCCAAGGGTGACACAGGTTTCCTACTGGTAAAATAACTGCTGTCTTTTCCCGTTTGTCAGGAAAGACATATTGTCCGTGGCTAATATCTTTTCAATTCGAAATTTTACCCACATAAATTTTTCTTCAACTTGCGAAACGTACAACTATCTTGTCAGCAGCTGCAAGCAAAAGGCAAAATAAATAACCAGGACAAAAAACATTAACTTGCGAAACGCTGCATAACAATATTTGTGACTGTGAATTAATAAGCTTAAGATTGTGATTGTATTCTTCATATATCGTCAGAAATATTCCTACTTTGAATGATGCAGTATTTTCTGGTGTTTTACAAAGAGCGTGAGGACTCTGCGGAAGCTTTTGACCTCAATGAGTTGGAGAGGTGGGGCATAGGATTCATTTAATGAATCTTATTAATTTAAAGACAAATTAATCTAAAAAGAAGCTTCCCTTTCTATCTAACTGAAAGCAACCATAGAGAAGGCTACTCTAACCAAGGAATTAGGAGGTACATGGCACCCAGTGGTCTTCGATGAATTAATGATTTTACTTTCCTTTGTCAAAATCAAAAGCTGCAGAGCGGCTTGACAGAAAATTTTCTGTGTATTTCAATCTAAAAAAAGCTAACGTCTCACATATCTAAAAATGGCTATTACTCTGTTTTTCAAGATGCTTTCCATACATTCCTGCCAAGAGGCCATGCGTCTAGTTAAGGCGCTGCAGTCTTAAGGAAAGGGGTGTGTTTGTCTGAATGTTTTTTCCCTTGAGGAGGGATACAGAGAGGCCTGTAGTGTGGAGAAACATGGGTAGGTTGGGAGTTCAGGAAGGTCAGACGCTGGCTGCGGGGCGAGACCCTGCCCAGAGCGCCGCAGAGACTCGCTCGCCGTACCCGCACAGTGACAGCCAGTGGCCTAGGGGCGCGCTCGACGCCGGACAAGGTACCCGCGGAGGCGGGGCTGCCCACCCGGACCACACCCCTCGGGCTCCAGTTCCCCTCTCGGCTCCCAGCGGTACGATCGCTACCTGTCAGCCAGCTGAGCGGCTCAAAACCGACAGAGTGAAAAGAGTTCAGGGTTCCTACTCAAGTCAGACTGTTTCCCAAGTCCTGCAGTTTCCGCGTTTGCTCTGCACGCGGGAGACGTGCGGCCCAGGACAGGGGAGCGGCGCTGGGGCCGGAGAGACCCTGTGCCTGCGCCTGACCCTGGCACCCTGGGGACGCGGTTCTCAGGTTCAGACAGAGTCTGTAGTCAGTAGCGGGCAGGGCTAAGCCCGGGTCTCCGGACTTTCCTTCCGCAGGCAGCCTCTGAAGGACAGCGTCGCGCCGCCCGTCTCAGCGCGCCCCGGGGCGAGGGCCGCCAACCCCCGACCGCGCCGCAGCCCCAGCGGGACGCAGAGTCCGGCCTGGGAACGACGGGGCCGGGGCCTTCAGACCCCGCGGGCAGGACAGCCGGCTTAACGCTGGAGGGCAAAAAATAAAACAGAACCCTGTACCTCTTATGACATGTGCTTGCGATATTGGGAAGACTCGAAAATTAAGCTTGTCTCCCTTGAAATTTTAGATTTTCTCTTTTCATTAGGAAGCAATAAATCGTCCCCTCCTCTCTTTGCTTAACAAACGGCCAACTTACAGCAGAGGGTTTGTCCCTCCCTGGAGGCAACACGGTACCTCCCCCCTTTCTCGCCCTCGCTTGTGCGAGCTGGAACTGCCTTATGAACAAGCACCATGATTGATACACGATATACTTTGTGGCTTGTAAAATGTCGATTTTTTTTTTTTTTACTCAAGTACTTTTAAGCGAGCTTTTTAATATGATTGAGGGCCTGTTCTTCAAAATATTTAAAGTTTGATCCTACAGTTTTGTTCTCCTTTCTAATTGATCACGTGTGCCCTATGTAACGTGGTAATCTGCGCGCGATGTGTCAGACAGACTTGTATGTTTAGCTCCTGGGAATGTTTTCCCCAGATAGTTCCAACTGGGATGAAGCGGACACACCCACAAGGCGAGTTAGAGCTACCAGAAACCCAGCCACGTGGCAGCACTCCAAAAAGTAAGACCGATTTTCAGTGTTTAAGAAACCTAATTCAAAAAATAATAAAAGTCATGAAAAAAATACATGCACAAGTACCAGGGTTTGAGAATTGCTTTATCTGAAATAAAGTCCTGTATACTTTTAAGTGACTCTAAATGTAGATATGTTTATAAGTCCATTTAATTTAAAAATTGCTACATTTGTAGATATATGATAAGCAAATGAGTAATAAAAATATATTAATTTAAATATGTTAATTATTTTAAAAATATACAGAATATGAATGTATATTTATAAAATTAAATTTATCTGTAGTATGTTTATAATAAAATATACAGTTTAATATTATAACAGGATTACATGAATATATAATATAAAAATTTTATAATATACAAAATAAATTTTACATCTATTTATATAGTATTACATGAAATATTATATTGTATACAATATAATATATTGAATTTGTGTATATGTTTTATAAGCAAAATATATTGTTTTTAAGCTTAGGGTTCAAACTTCACTAGTTCAGCAAAGAGAACTTAAAATACATATTTTATTTCTGTGATTCCATCCAGAGAACATGATAGATATTGAAACTGAATTTCCATTTATATTTTAAAAGCCTGACACATAGATCTTGATGTTTTTATGTTCCAATGCTGCCCTCTTGAAGTATTCTCTTTTTTGTATATTTGTCTCAAGTTCTTTTTTGAGCAAGGCAGGATACTATAAACCAACAACATTTAATGGCCATTTTGCTGAATAAAAAATCTAATAAAGTTTACAGCCTTCCTCACTTACATGATCTCCCAGGAGCTGCTTTAAATTTCAGTGGCAAAACATGGTCATCAATATTCCATATTCCATATTTCCAAATGCTTTTTCTTTCAAATTGTTTATTGACATTTAACTTACTATAAACATACATTCCGTGAGGAAACTTTAAACTGATAAGACAATAAATACTACATCACTTAGGAGACTGAAGCTCTGGTTTGGATTAGAATTCTTCTCTCAAACCACATTGCAATTTGTGGCAGGGAGGACTCAGCGTCTGATGGCATATTGTGCATCAGATACCTAATGATTCAGACAGTTGAGATTATAAAAAATTATTGGGTTCCCTTGTTCATTCCTACAATCTGTTTCAAGAAACAAATATCATTCTTATCCATAAAACAGAAATATTTGTCAATCACAAGAAATTGAGTAATCTTAGAATATCTGGATTACAGTTCATCCAAAGAAAATGGTAGATTCATTCTGGATCAGCGAGAAAGAAAAAAAGGTAATATTATTTATTTTCTACTGTGTATTTCCAGAGATGAAGCTGTTTGATTTTTTTCCCAATTTTTTTATTTTGAAAAATGTCTCACCTACAGACACGTTGAAAGAATAATACAGTCAATGGCCACAAATGTTAGAGTTATCGTTTCAGTACCTTGCTTCACTCACATTTTCGTTCTTCATCTCTCTCTATAGACATTTTGATCCATTTGAAAGTTATTTGCAGTCAACACTTCAACCCCAAATGCTTTAGCACATTTAGCACATCACCCAAGAACAAGAACATTCTCCTACAAAACCATAATAGTGTCATAATATACCCAAGAAATTGAGTATCTAATTAGACAGTCCTTCCTTGATGCCTTATTGCTTTAGATATAGGAGCCATGCAACAATTGCACGTTGTATTTACTTGTCTCTTCAGACTCTTTTAATCTGGAATGAGTTTTTAATTTGATACAGCGAAATGCACATTTTAAAAATTACTTAGTCTCTAGAGTATCATCAATTAATACCCATAGCAAATAATCGTAAAAACAACCCTGTACTTAACTGAGGGGGAAAAAAAACCCATAATTACTTCGCTAGGAAAACTTTCCAAATTCAAAGCACCTCAACTGCTGTGAGATAAAATAGAAGGGAAGCAAATTTGGGCATAACCACAGGCTTCCCATAGAGACCTCACACGTCAAGTTTAGCACTTCGAATTGAACCCAGTAAATGAATTGGTGGTCCCTCTAGTCTGTGCAGCCCAGGTAAAAGTGCAGGTGATGCACCAGGCCTGGCCAACAGAATGAAGAAACATTTTTATTTCTTCCTCACTGTCCTTCCTTCTCCCTGAAATCCTCAATGTCATTTTCCGTAAGAATTTATCCAATGTTCTGACCGAAGTTATATGAGTACTACTAATGAATGTGTTATATTAAACATATTTATACTTAATTATATATTATATACTTAATTATATATTAAGTATTCCTTCTCAGAATACTTCCCTTCAGCCTACTTATCATATGGGCAATAAGCTCACTGCTTGTTAATCTCTATGGAGAAAGTCTTCACTTTACTAGAAATGCCATGTGAAAAAGGTATCCAAATCAATTATATTAGACTATTTTGTAAATAGAATTTTATGTTTCATATTCAGATGCATCCAAGAATACATCTTTGGACACTATTAATAGAGGGACTTCACCCAGCAAATGCAAGCAGTGTAACCTGGTTCATTGTACCCTCAATGATTCCCCAACAATAAAAAAAAAAAAAGAAAGAAAATGTCTCATCTTGGTACAGTGAAATATTAATGTATCTTTAGCGTTTATATATTTATAGGCAAATGTAGCATTTTCAGTGCTTTTCCATAGCTAAATACGCAGATGACAAATGTAATAAGGGTCCTGAACTGATTTTGCAAATCCTCTGTCAAACACACACGATACATACATTTTGTTTCACCTGAAACATAACTCTTCATAAAAAGAAAAGGGACTATTACAGTGAGAAAATAATAGCAGAAATGTTGCTGTTTTTCTGTTTTTCATTTTTATGTGAAAGTCAGAAATCAATCAGAGATGGCCTAGATTTCAAATGTAATAGACAAAGGCAACAAAGGGGGTTTCTATTGCCCCCTACTGTCTGACTTTATAATGGGCCTATTTTTTGAACATGATCCGTCCTGCAACCTAGAACAGACTCTTGAAAAAAGGAAAAGGCCGTTACGATAGAATCTTGGAGTCTGTTTCTCTTAAGGCCAATCTACTGTCACTGTATAAACTTGTCTATATATGACAATGCCAACAATTTACATATTAAAGAGTAATATTCATAAAGATAGTGAACTGTGTTCAAAATTTTATTATTAGTTTGGATCAGTATAAATATTTTGAAGGCATAATCCCCGATGAAGCAAGAAATATTATCTAATAAGATCATCACTCCACTGATATATACTTGAAATATTAGACTTTTTTTTCACTTTTAAAGAGACCTAAATAAAGAAATCTATTTAATATGGATAACACATTTTATGCGCCCAAGGATTTTCCTACTTTACAATGAGATTCAAATTTTAGAAATTAAGCAGCTTATTGCATCATTATGTAAAATTGTTCATTTCCCATCTACCCCCTCAAAATGTTCAGTAGTTCACTGACACAGGGAACCAACAGAACAGATTTAACTAGCTTCAACAGTGCAACAGAAACACTCCAGTTAAATGTCACTGGAGATAAGCCCCAACATAATCCTAATGATCTGATTCAACACATATTTGAATAGTCATGTATTTTTCATCCTTTTCATGTCATGGGTATAATGCAGTCCTGTAGATTATAATAGCATCCAGGGAGTGGCTTAGATTGGTGTTTTATTGGTCTGCAATGC
Source organism: Nycticebus coucang (assembly GCF_027406575.1). Classification (NCBI taxonomy): domain Eukaryota; kingdom Metazoa; phylum Chordata; class Mammalia; order Primates; family Lorisidae; genus Nycticebus; species Nycticebus coucang. The sequence goes on along the minus strand of NC_069780.1, from coordinate 104,532,759 downwards.
AGTTGTCAAAATACAACTCTTTTCTTTTACGAATATCTGTAGTTGGCACAGAGATGTCATTTTCTCCTATAATGGCCTGATAAAGATCAGGTTTTAGCATTTAAAGTTTTGTTTTAAAGTCAAGTTGAAGTTTTTAGCCATTAATTTTATCTGGTATGAGGCAGGCTGGAGTGGTGTATGCAAGTGATAACCACTCCTTCTCTGAAAATAAACTGCTCAGTTGGCTTTGGCAGGGTTTCAACAGTGGAAAACTTATCTGCTTGTAAAGTTCTCCCTCACGTATGCACTTTTCCATTTATATTTTACATTTCTCAGTCTAAAGAGATCTGCAGGATGGAAAAAGCAGGAACAGGAAAGTTTAGGATGCATATATATAAATGCATTTGGAATAATGTTAACTCTACCAATGAGCAAATTCTGCCTTTTGGTTTTTCTCTCTAATTTATGTCTTAAGAATCTTAGCCTTTAAAACCGTAAAATACGGTATTTATTTTTGTAAGACTAACTTGCAATCATATAAGCCACGTATTTTGTCATTTTGTATTTTTACATGGAGGAAAGGTGCTTGAGGGCTTATGAGGGTCCTGAATGACCAATTACTCACAAAATCAGGTCTGCGTCATTGCTCCTTTGGCCTTGAGTGTTCATATTACCAAGGCATTGAGTCAAATATGGCAATGAGATACTGGATATTTTTTAGTAAATGTGCAAAAAATAGTTGTAGAAAAATTAGAAAGTGTGCTAGTAAATGATGAAAGTGGAAGAAAATTTGACCAATACGGATTCCTCATGTAAAAGGGAGAAAAATAAAAAGTAAACAAATGTCCCCAGAGGCCTGAATAGAATGTCGGTCTTTTCAGTTTTATTTAGTAGCAAAACAACTCATTCCCAGGCTTTCTTTCTTTATGGCACCTACCCCACCGGCACACACAGACCTCAGCCATCACTGACTTATAAATGTCACCTCTGTGTCCCTATCTCCCACATCCTATAGAAAGGTATTTTCCTTTCGTTATTTCTATCAAAGTCAGGATTTGAGCCTTGAAAACTCATACAAGGTATAAACTCTGTCTTAGTTTGGGGTCCTATAGACTAAGGGGCTTGAACAACAGAAGTTTATTTCTCATGGTTAAGGAGGCTGAGAGTGTGAGACCAGGATGCCAGCAGGTTGGATTAGGGTGATGGCCCTCTTCCAGGCTATGGCTGGTGGTTTTCTCATTGTGCCCTTACATGTTGGAAAGAGAGCAAGAGGACCTATTCACTGCCTGTAGACCCCACGTCTTAATACTGTCACCTTAGGAGTTAGGATTCCGGGCTGGGCGGGACACAGACATTCAATTTATCACAAGTGTCCTAGAAAGCAACTCTGTAGGCCATAATCATCACTGTGGGGGACAGAAGTGACTCTGGAAGGCTGCATACTCCTTCACAACTTTGGTTATCCTACTTATAGGAAGAGACAGACACTTAAAGGGGATTTGGAGCCAGGTGGAAAAGCCAGTGCCTAAAATCTATAAATATGTGTCACAGTAACAATAAAATTTAGCATTTTTCTATGAGCAAAAATCAGCCAGCCCCTTTTCTACATCCCTAGGAGATTCCAACGGGCCATAGCTATGGAAGGCTGTGCAAACGGTCCCTGGAGATGGTGACTTATGTGTCTTCCTTATTAGGTTTCTGCATCTCAGTGCCCCACACTTTAACAGTCACGTATAGGGATTTAATTATGCTCAGAAGGAAAATAGAATTATAAGTGCCTTATATACCACAGAGAGATTGATCAACTTTGGGGAGCTTTAAGATCTATTTCAAGAGATCAGGCAACATTCATCAAATTGTCTAAGAATAAAAAAATACATTGTAGACTCAAAAGTGTTACTAAAATGCTGAAAATTAACTATAATAGAACCTCTGTAAGTTCACCGACCTCCAAGGCACTGTACCAAACTGGTCAATGCATGGAGGTGGTCAACATAAAGAACTAGGCCTGCTGTACTGATGCATACATATGTTGCATGTCTGGTCAACTTAAGGAGGTGGTCAGTGTAGGGAGGCAGTAGGCTGAGGAGGTTTTACTGTAATTTTGACTAGTTCCATATGGGAAAAATATATTGAAAAGTGCAAGAAGTATAAAGAAGGTCTCAAGCCCTGAAGTTGGGGAGCACATGTAATGTAGGATTAAATGCCAATTCAGTAAAACAGACCACAGATGCTGACAGAGTTCAGAGGGAAGGAAGAGGTGCTGGGAGTAGCCACATGGACCACAAAGAGTCAGGATCAAAGCTAATCCTGTAGGGACACTAGGACATGGACCAGTGGGCATGAGCTAGGGAGGCAGGACAGGCAGGAGGCAGGCACAGAGGACAGGGTCTGGGAGTGCTTGATCCAGAGCTGACTGGCAGGGCAGAGACAAGATGGCTGACTGAAGCCAGCTTTCCACAGAGGCTCCCATCCAGAAGGAGCGTTAAAGGACAGAAATTTAGCAAGTAACCCGGTGGATTTGAGCTGCACCAAGAGAGAAGGTTGAAGAACGCACATCAACCGTGCTGAGGTGAGCTGCAAACCCAAGGACACAAACAAAAGGTACAAAATCCATCACCAAGCAGATGGGAGTCCCCTCCCCCATGAGAATGGTTCAGAGTGCCCCACAAACAAACAAGCAGAGTTCAAAGGTCCTCCCACTACACTCCACAGGAGAGACCCTCTAAAAACTGGACCTACCTCCCCTACTAGGGTGCCACAGCATTCTCCTGCCAGGCATAAAACTGTATATATTCTCTACCTGCAACTCTGAGCTCCCAGCACTCCTCTCCACTCTCACTTTGAGGTCTGGAGATCTGTCCCTAGGAGTCCAGATTCTTGGGTGATTTCTCAAGGGGTGTGGACAGGGCCTAAACTGCAGCTGGTCAGTGCTGACTCTGGGGCACGGGAGTGAGGAGAGGATGGTCGACTGAGAGGGAACCACATGTGAGTGGCAGTGCCCCGAGGCGCAGAGCAGCAGCCGTCTTTTAGCAACAATAGGGCTCACTCCTGGATATTCCAAAGACACACCCCCTGTCTCCCTGGGCAACCAGAGGAGGCCAGGCATCTACTCAGGTGGCAACCACCACGGAACAGATCTGGGGATGGAAACGCAGGCCCCATGAGTAAAGGGTTTGCCTGAGGCGGTACCGGCCTGGGTGGAGTGCGGGGAATAGAAATGCACACACAGAGCTGGGAAGTTCCCAGGGCAGAGGACCGCTTTACTGAGCCTAAGATGCACCCAGCCCTCAGGGGATCGTCAGCCTATAGACAAAGGAAGACAGGAGGCTAGAACTGACAGGTAACCGAATACAAACCTGCAAGTGCAAAGACAGGGCTTGAGGCACAGGCTCTGGGAACTCAAAACAGCTTCTCTTCTGCAAGGGAATTTAGCAGGGACAGAAAAAAATTCCCACAAAGTTGTTCTGTTCTGTTCTGTCAGTAACATCAATCAGGGACGAGGCTGGAACTGAGTGAACACCCTCCAGCCTACATTAAGCACCCGAGGTTATCAGGCCTCATCTCCCCCTGTTAGATAGAGGCAAAGCACAGTGGCCTGGCTGAGCAGAAATAGATTTTCTTATAATTCAGGCAGGTGTAAACCCCTGGAGTACCTGTTCACTACAGGCAACTGAGTCAAAGCCCTGCGGGACTATCAGTGACTGGATGTGACAGAGGTGCAAGGTGGGGAAAAAGGCATCAACCTTCCCAGACTGATCTATTTGCTGGATGGGTCCTCCTGACTCCACGGAGCACTGGAACAAGCCTTATCAGACTAGTCACCAGACCCCTGCGATCCAGTTGCCAGACACCTTTTAAAGTCTCCCACCTGATGCAAGTGCTGACTGAGACAATTGATTTGGACCTTTTAAACTGAGCCAATCGCCCGAGGACTATTTGGGTGTTGCCCTGGGTGTGCGGTTGTAGGAAGGTTTGATTTTCCTTTTCCAATTGTTGCCTGTGGGGGGCGGGGTGACTAAATTGCTGGTATTTCTCCACAGCTGAGATTTCAACCCAGAGTAACTGTTTCACTAGGGTCAAACAGAAACCAGGTGAAAACAAGACAGGACCACTTAGCCCCACCACACTAAATAGGTCCCCAGTTTCTAAGCCCATAGCAGTGTACGGGTCCTCAACAAAGCTCCAGGGGAAAAATAAAATGGTGTAAAACAATCATGGGGCGGAATCAGCGGAAAAACTCTGGTAACATGAATAACCAGAATAGATCTACACACCCCTAGGAAAGACATGGCAGATGTAACTGAAGATGCCATTCATAAACAGCTGGCTGAGATGTCAGAAATCGAATTCAGAATTTGGATTGCAAGCAAGATTAATAAAATGGAGGAAAATTTGGAATTAGAAATTCGAGCAGCAATTCAAAAGTCAGAATTAAAAATTTGAGGAGAAATTCAAAAGTTGTCTCAAGAATTTAACAAATTTAAAGACAAAACCACCAAAGATTTTGATGCACTGAAGCAAAAATTTGCAGCCCTCAAAGATCTGAAAAATACAGTAGAATCCCTCAATAACAGAGTGGAGCCAGCAGAAGAACGGTTTTGTGACATTGCAGACAAAGCCTTTGAATGCTCCCAAACTCTCAAAGAGGAAGAGAAATGGAGAACAAAAACAGATCATTCTCTCAGAGACCCCTGGGATAATTCGAAGAAGGTTAATATCTGCCTCATTGGAAACCCTGAAAGTGATGAAGTGGTCTTGCAATTTCTCTTTCTTCTATGAAAGAGAATTTTCCAGAAATGCAAGAGATTCTGAAATTCAGATAGCAGACAGCTTCAGAACCCCAGCACAACTCAATCCCAATAAGACATCCCCCAGGTATATCATAATTAACGTCACTAAAGTTAATATGAAGAAGAAAATTCTGAAAGCAGCCAGATGTAAGAAATGCATTACTTACAAAGGGAAGAATATTAGAACGACTGCAGGTCTCTCTGCTGAAACTTTTCAAGCCAGAAGAGGGTGGTCATCGACTTTTAATCTCCTAAAGCAAAATACCTTTAAACCCCGAATCCTGTATCCAGCTAAACTGAGTTTCATTTATGATGGAGAAATTAAATACTTTAATGGCATTCATATGTTGAAGATATTTGCCATAACCAAACCAGCTCTTCAGGATATTCTAAGACCTATCCTCCATAAAGATCAGCCTAATCCTCTACCACAAAAGTAAACTCACTGAGAAACTTTTGATCAAACTCCAGTTTCCACAGTGGTGAAAGGATTAAAAATGTCCATTGGACTTTCGAAAAACTCAATACCCAAAATTTTACGAGACTTATCAATATTCTCCATTAATGTGAATGGCTTAAACTGTCCTCTAAAGAGGCACAGGTTAGCTGACTGGATATAAAAACTCAGGCCAGATATTTGCTGCATACAAAAGTCACATCTTACCTCAAAAGACAAATATAGACTCAGGGTGAAAGGATGGTCATCCATATTTCAGGCAAATTGTAATCAGAAAAAAGCAGGTGTTGCAATTCTATTTGCAGATACAGTAGGCTTTAAACCAACAAAAGTAAGGAAGGATAAGAATGGTCACTTCATATTTGTTAAGGGTAATACTCAATATGATGAGATTTCAATTATTAATATTTATGCACCCAACCAGAATGCACCTCAATTTATAAGATAAACTCTAACAGACATGACCAACTTGATTTCCTCCAGCTCCATAATAGTTGGAGATTTCAATGCTCCATTGGCAGTGTTGGATCAATCCTCCAATAAGAAACTGAGCAAAGAAATTTTCAATTTAAACCTAACCATCCAACATTTGGATTTAGCAGACATCTACAGAACATTTAATCCCAACAAAACTGAATACACATACTTCTCATCAGCCCAAGGAACATACTCCAAAATCAATCACATCTTAGGTCACACGTCTAACCTTAGTACATTTAAAGGAATAGAAATTATTCCTTGCATCTTCTTGGACCACCATGGAATAAAAGTTGAGCTCAGTAACAACAGGAATCTGTATACTCATACAAAAACATGGAAGTTAAATAACCTTATGCTGAATGATAGCTGGGTCAGAGAGGAAATTAAGAAGGAAATTGCCAAATTTTTGGAACAAAATGACAATGAAGACAGGAATTATCAGAACCTCTGGGATACCGCAAAGGCAGTCCTAAGAGGGAAATTTATAGCACTGCAAGCCTTCCTCAAGAGAAGAGAAAGAGAGGAAGTTAACAACTTAATGGGACATCTCAAGCAACTGGAAAAAGAAGAACATTCCAACGCCAAACCCAGTAGAAGAAATGAAATAACCAAAATTAGAGCAGAATTAAATGAAATTGAAAACAAAAGAATTATACAACAGATCAATAAATCAAAAAGTTGGTCTTTTGAAAAGATCAATAAAATAGATAAACCTTTGGCTAACCAAACCAGGAAAAAAAGAGTAAAATCTCTAATCTCGTCAATCAGAAACGACGAAGACAAAATAACAACGGACTCCTTAGAAATTCAAAAAATCCTTAATGAATATTACAAGAAACTTTATCCTCAGAAATATGAAAATCTGAAGGAAATTGACCAATACTTGGAAGCACGTCACCTTCCAAGACTTAGCCATAATCCAGTGGAAATGTTGAACAGGCCCATATAAAGTTTGGAAATAGCATCAACCATACAAAACCTCCCTAAAAAGAAAAGCCTGGGACCAAATGGCTTCACATCAGAATTCTACCAAACCTTTAAAGAGGAATTAGTACCTATATTAATCAACCTGTTCCAAAATGTAGAAAAAGAAGGACGACTACCCAACACGTTCTATGAAGCAAACATCACCCTGATCATCAAACCGGGAAAAGACCCAACAAGAAAATAAAATTATAGACAAATTTCACTAATGAATATAGATGCAAAAATATTCAACAAGATCCTAACAAACAGAATCCAGCAACACATCAAACAAATTATACATCATGACCAAGTTGGTTTTATCCCAGGGTTTCAAGGCTGATTCAATACCCGTAAATCTATAAGTATAATTCAGCACATAAACAAATTAAAAAGCAAAGACCATATGTTTCTCTCCATTGATGCAGAAAAAGCTTTTGATAATATACAGCATCCCTTCATGATCAGAACATTTAAGAAAATTGGTAAAGAAGTGACATTTCTTAAACTGATAGAGGCCATCTACAGCAAATCCACAGCCAATATCGTATTGAATGCGTTAAATTGAAATCATTTCCACTCAGATCAGGAACGAGACAAGGCTACCCATGTCTCCACTGCTCTTTAACATTGTACTGGAAGTTTTAGCCACCGCAATTAGGGAAGAAAAGGCGATCAAGGGTATCCATATAGGGTCAGAAGAGATCAAACTTTCGCTCTTCGCAGATGGTATGATTGTATACCTGGAAAACACCAGGGATTCTACTACAAAACTCTTAGAAGTGATCAAGGAATACAGCAGCATCTCAGGTTACAAAATCAACATTCATAAATTGGTAGCCTTTATATATACCAACAATAGTCAAGCTGAAAAATCAGTTAAGGACTCTATTCCATTCACAGTAGTGCCAAAGAAGATGAAATATTTGGGAGTTTATCTAACAAAGGACGTGAAAGATCTCTATAAAGAGAACTATGAAACTCTAAGAAAAGAAATAGCTGAAAATGTTAACAAATGGAAAAACATCCCATGCTCATGGTTGGGAAGAATCGACATTGTTAAAATGTCCATACTACCCAAAGCAATATACAATTTTAATACAATCCCTATTAAAGCTCCACTGTCATACTTTAAAGATCTTGAAAAAATACTACTTCTTTTTATATGGAATCAGAAAAAACCTTGAATAGCCAAGACATTACTCAGAAATAAAAACAAAGCAGGAAGAATCATGCTCAGACTATACTATAAATCGATAGTGATCAAAACAGCAGGTACTGGCAGCAAAACAGAGAAGTAGATGTCTGGAACAGAGTAGAGAACCCAGAGATGAATCCAGCTACTTACTGTTATTTGATCTTTGACAAGCCAATTAAAAACATTCAGTGGGGAAAATTTTCCCTGTTTAACAAATGGTGCTGGGTGAACTGGCTGGCAACCTGTAGAAGACTGAAACTGGACCCACACCTTTCACCATTAACTAAGATAGATTCTCACTGGATTAAAGATTTAAACTTAAGACATGAAACTATAAAAATACTAGAAAAGAGTGCAGGGAAAATCCTTGAAGAAATAGGTCTGGGCGAGTATTTTATGAGGACTCCCCGCGCAATTGAAGCAGCTTCAAAAATACACTACTGGGACCCTATCAAACTAAAAAGCTTCTGCACGGCCAACAACACAGTAAGTAAAGCAAGCAAACAGCCCTCAGAATGGGAGAAGATATTTGCAGGTTAGGTCTCCGACAAAGGTTAATAACCAGAATTCACAGAGAACTCAAACGTATAAGCAAGAAAAGGACAAGTGATCCCATCGCAGGCTGGGCAAGGGACTTGAAGAGAAATTTCTCTGAAGAAGACAGGCGCATGGCCTACAGACATATGAAAAAATGCTCATCATCTTCAATCATCAGAGAAATGCAAATCAAAACTACTTTGAGATATCATCTAACTCCAATAAGATTAGCTCATATCCCAAAATCCCAAGACCAGAGATGTTGGCATGGATGTGGCGAAAAGGGAACACTTCTACACTGCTGGTGGGAATGCAAATTAATACATTCCTTTTGGAAAGATGTTTGGAGAACACTTAGAGATCTAAAAATAGATCTGCCATTCAATCCTATAATTCCTCTACTAGGCATATACCAGAAGACCAAAAATCACATCATAACAAAGATATTTGAACCAGAATGTTTATAGCAGCCCAATTCATAATTGCTAAGTCATGGAAAAAGCCCAAGTGCCCATCAATCCACAAATGGATTAATAAATTGTGGTATATGTACACCATGGAATATTATGCAGCCTTAAAGAAAGATGGAGACTTTACCTCCTGTATGGATGGAGCTGGAACATATTCTTCTTAGTAAAGTTTCTTAAGAATGGAAGGAAAAGTATCCAGTGTACTCAGCTCTACTATGAAACTAATTTATGGCTTTCACATGAAAGCTATAACCCAGTTATAACCTAAGAATAGGGGGACGGGGGAAATGGAGGGGAGGCTGGAGGTAGGCAGAAGGAGGGTGATTGGTGGGATTACACCTGTGGTGCATTTTACAAGGGTACGTGTGAAACTTAGCAAATGTAGAATGTAAATGTCTTAACACAATAACTAAGAAAATGCCAGGTAGGCTATGTTAACCAGTATGATAAAAATGTGTCAAACGCTCTATAAAACCAGTATATGGTGCCCCATGATTGCATTAATGTACACAGCTATGATTTAACAACAACAACAACAACAAAAAAAAAAAGAAAAACAGAGCTGACTGGCTGCACTGCCCATCCCCCAAACAAGCATCTACCAAGTTCTTTCTTTTTGAGAAATGGGGAGGGCAGTGGGGGGAGGGAATATGAGGGAAGCAGGTATTTAAGAAGGAAGATTCTTACTGATTGTCCTGCTTCAAAGCACAGGCCTTACACTAATCACTTTACTGTTGAATTCATACTCAAGATGTCTATAGTTTAAAAAAAAAAGCAAAGCACACCAATAACTACAGTATTAGGTGAAAGAGAGCATTGCAGGATAATTTATAATGTTAGAAAATTCCCAACGACGAGACACTTGATTCCCAGCTAGTGGGAATCAAGGAGGGCTCCACAGAGAAGGAAGCATGATTGTCAGGTCTTGAAGCTCAGGTGGCATTGGAGACTGATGGAGAGATGTTCCAGAGGAGAGAGATGGTTAGAGCTGGGCCTCATGGGCATTAAACCTAACACCGTATACTTAAATGATGCTTTGCAGTCAGTGAAGACCACTGGAGATGTAAAACAGGGAAGTGGAGGCATGAAAGTTAAGCTTTCAATTTGGTGCTTATGAATGGAATGAATTTGTGTGAGAGGCTTCATTTAGATAAACCATGGGGGAACCCTACTCAAGCGAGAGAAGCCCTAGTCAATAGATGGTGCTGGGAAAACGGGAAAGTCACGTGCACGAGAATGAGCCCTTGTCTCTGGCCATACACAAATTAACTCACGATGCATAAAAGACTTAAATGTAAGACATGTAAACTGTAAAAATTCTAGGAAAAAATGTGGGAAAAACTCTTCTAGTCATCAGCCTAGTCGAAGAATTTATGACTAAGACCCAAAGGCTAAACAGAAACAACCAAAGTAAATAAAGGGGACTTAATTAAATTGAAAGGCTCTGCACAGCAAAAGAGTAAACAGACAGTCTACAGAATGAGAGGAGATATTCATAAACTATACAGCTAACAAAGGACTGATGTCCAAAATCTATAAAGAACTCAAAATGATCAGCAAAAAGAAAACAAACAACCCTATTAAAACATGGGCAAAACACATGAACAGAAGTTTTTCAAAAGAAGACAGATAAATGGTCAACAAACATATGAAAAAAATTGCTCAGCATAACTGATTATCAGGGAAATGCAAATTAAAACCACAGTGAGATACTACTTTATCCCTATAAGAATGGTCATTATTAAAAAGTAAAAAAAAAAAAAAGTAGATGCAGAGAGATAGGAATGCTTATTCACTGTTGGGGATGCAAATTATTAAACCTCTATAGAAAATAGTATGGCAGTTGCTCAAAGAAATAAATGTAAACCAACCATTCTGTCCAACAATCACATTGCTGGGTATCTGTCCTAAGGAAAAGAAGTCATTTTATCAAAAAGACACCAGCACTCAAATGTTTATCACAGCACAATTCATAATTGTGAAGATATGGGATCAACCTAAGTGTTCATCAATTCATGAGTGGATCAAGAAAATGTGATACACACACACACACACACACACACACACCATGGAATACTCCTCAGCTATAGAAAAGAATGAAATGAAGTCTTTTGCAGCAACTTGGATGGAACTGGAGACCGTCATCCCAAGCAAGATATCTCAAGAACAGAAAAACAGACACAACATTTACTCTTAAATATTTAGGAGCTAACCCATGAGCTCACACAGGCACAAAGAGATATTAAAGGTCATTGGAAACCAAGAAGGTGGTAGGGTGGGAGGTATTAAGGGGCAAAAACTAACGTGATTCTGGTGATGAGCACATTAAAATCCCAGGCTTAAGCAGTATACAAGATATTCATGTAATAAAAACATTTGTACCCCCTTAATATTTTGAAATTAATTAATTAATTAATTTGGAAAAAATGTGTTAAACTGATGCCCCAGTAGAGAGAGAGAGAGAAACCTCATAACTCAAAGAGCTCCTGAAAAAAGCAGCAAGGGCACTAATTTCTAAACTGGATGAATGTATGTGTTATCACACAGAAATGTTTAATTAAAACTAATTTCATCACCTTCCACTTCTGTTCCAAAACCAGGCTATGGGGTACTAAGAAGTGAAAATAAGAAAAGCATTGCTCCATCATCTCAATCTTAATAAAAAATAAAAAAATCAGTTATTGGACAATGTACACTTTGAGAAATGTGATCTATGGTCCAATGAATAAAAGGCATGAGAGAGAACGTGAAATTGGAAGCTGATGTATGGGAACTGAAAAGGGTCAGAGACAAAGGGGAAACGAACATGAACTGATTTTGTTCGGTAGAAGCTCCCGGTACTGATTTTGCAGTCAAAGGTGAACTGTGAATTCCACACAGACAACTCAGTCTCACATGAGGAAATAAGATTCTATGAAAAAGGACACACACCCCAAAATTGCTTTGATAGATTTGCAGAGATGTTAGCTAGTCATTCTAACCATAGAGGATAAAAGACTGTAGATATTGCATCTCTGGCACACTCTTCACTCCATTCTTTGTGGAGCACAGTATGTCACTCTGTTAGGATGGAAAAGAACATCAAGAGAGGCAACATCTTTCCGGTGAGACCCCTACTTCTCTCTTGCTATAAGTAGTTTACTTCTGCAACTACAAAAGATCATGATTACTCTTAACTTTTAAAACACGAGCTTTGAATTAAAAAAAAAAATGGTTGAACATATCCTATTTGAATTTCACAACTGCAAAACGTTCTATCACAATTGCTCACTACAAAGAAAGCTTATCAGTTCATCCTCCTTGTAGGAGATAATCAGTGTCTGATCCATTAAGTTATCCTTGGAGAGCAGAAAATTTATCATAATTTATCCTAGGATATTCTAAATTTACTCTGTTGATTACCACTGTGTAAACAGTGTCTTCTGTGACCTTGGGTCGGATGATTGCTCATTGGAACGGTCACTGGTTTGAAATTACCACTTGCAGAAGAGCTTCACAATGGTCCTATCAGTACAAACTCCAAGGATGTCTAACAGGAAGGTCAGCGGTTACAGAAAAACATGTGGCTCTTCCTCCATATAACGTTAATGGGCCACTTACTGAAATACATTTCTTTGGAGAGCTGAGTCTAAAGGGCATGAGGTTAAAGAACATTAGAAAGTTGTTTATGCATGTATATATACAGCATGGTTTTTTTCACTAAAAAAAAAATAAATAACACTGCACCTTGGATAGTTGTAGGTCAGCATTTGAAACAGTTTTTTTGTCTGTTTGTTTGTTTGTTTTGCAGTTTTAGCCGGGGCCGGGCTTAAAACCACCACCTGCAGTATATGGGGCCGGAGCCCTGCTCCTTGAGTCACAGGCACTGCCCTGAAAGGGTTTTTTTAGGAAAAATATTTTCAATGACCATATACCAAACTAAGTTATTAGTAAGTTGTCTCATAACGATGGTAGGAGCTGTCCAGATTGGAAGGAAAAACATTTTTTTTTAATCTGCTGTATTTCTATATTTCAAAGAATAGAGCAACTTATTTGACATGGGCTAAAGCCTGTGAGTGTTCATTAAAGTTAATAGCTCATCTGGCCCTTCTTTTCCTTCAAACACTGCTCATCACTCCTCTACCCCCACAATCTTTCTCTTGCTGCGTTTCCAGCCATATGTTTGAGATAGTTATTCCAGTTTTCTCAGCTCCGTAGCCATCAGCATTGGTAAGCACTTGATTTTTTTCTATTCAATTTTACCTTTAAATTTGCCCTTATCTTTCAGAGCAGAAAAATATTGATGTAAAATCTTATTTGAATATTTTTACTTCTGCTACAAAAGTTTCCCGCTTTTCTTGACTCTCTGTTTTTCTCGTAAGAAAAACTCTAATTTTTTTTTCCTACAGATCTTTGTGTTGGACTAAATACACTGAGCTTGTTGCTAGGTAACACCAATAGAAAGAAGAAATTCTCACAAGCAAAGGAAGTATATCTAATATTTTCTTCCACATAGCTCTCTCTTGTTTCTTTGGCTTAAATCAAATTCAGGCTATGTCCTGACATCTCATTACTGCCATTTTATTTCTTTTTTTAGTAACACAGTTGCCTCATTGAATGTATTTTAAACTCAATTGATAGTTAGCAATAATGTCTATGTGACACTATAATTGCTCTGGATAATCCATGATATTCTAAGTGTTATATGCATAGCCTCATTCTTTGGATAATAGTCACATAAAGATGTCATTCTTCATATTGTATTAAATGTCACTGTGTAATCTGACACAGGATTGGCTGATCCAAAGCACAGCCACAAAGAGGCAAGTTCAGCTGCCTTTGTGGTGTCTTCATGAACTATTCTGTTCAATATGATGGGATAAGTGAACCCGGTCACATCCCTTATGGAATTGGGCTGTTTCTTTCCTTCAGACAATGCTCATAATTCTTCCACCTGTGCATTTTCAATTTTTCTTTTGCTACCTTATCTTCATGGTAACTTACTTATTTCCAGTCTCTTTAAGCCTGGGCATTGTTGAGGACTTGACCACACAATTTTCCCTTTAAATTTGCTCTTTCCTATCAAGTGAGTTTTTTTTTTTTCCATTTTTGCTCATTCAGAATGGTGAAATATAATGCAGAATATTTCTGCTACAAGAGTTACTTCCTTCCCTTTGTTCTGTGTTCTTCCTCTTTAAAAGGCCTTTCAATTCCTTCAGAGGTGGCTAAATGGAGGTAGAGAAAGCAGCAGGCAGACAAAGTGACCAGGTCATTAGAACAGTTGCTGAAGTCTAAATTAAAACGGTGCCATCTTCCACAAGGTCTAGGACCTAGACTCACTCTAAAGCTTCTAGATGTTTCTATCTTTCCATGTTCCCCATGTATCTTTACCAAAAAATCCATTTCTTCAAAACCTTAAAGAATCTCACGATCACCTTTTAGTCTCAATGAACAAAATTGTCCTTCAGTAAGTTTACCTTCTTCTGATCTCCCCCATTTTTACTCTAATATGACACATGAGTTTCATTTCAGAGGAGAAGGTAGAAACCCACATGGCCTAAAGTAAACAGGAAAGATTCTCTAGACTCATTCTATATTTTAAAACATAGAATTATGTAACGCATAATCAAAATAAAATAGCTATATAAAACTGAGAGAAAAAATGGAATACTTAACTATAAATTTGGGAAAGAAGATGCTAGCAGTATACAAAATCTTTGTAATTGAGGTGCCGGAAATCTCTCTCCCTTTTATTGTTTTCCACATCTGTGTTGTCTCCTTGAAAATTACAGAATGAGATCAGTCTACACATACGTTCCTACTTACTAGTTGGCTTTGAGTGAGTTGATCTGTTTCTGAGTAATTAGCTGGAATGCAGTGGTAATATGGAGAGATGTCAGGTCTGTCAGTCAGAGGAACCACGTGGGAGGTCTTAAAAAGGCCACAGCATGGTAGGGGGGGAGGGTGCCTCTTTTTCATTTTTAAAAGAAGGGACTTTTTTTTATCCTCTTTAAAAATCTGTGAGTCAGAATTCAGTCTGACTCCACAAATTCTCTGGATTTGTCTGGGATTGTCATACAAAGAGAGGGAATTTTACCCTGGGAAGGGTCTTGATGTTTCCAAGGTCTAACAGTAAGGCAATGCCTCTGTCAAATGCTGCATTAGAGCCTGATGAGTTTGGGGCAACACACACACTCCTAGAAGCACACCTTTATCCGTGTCACTTTGTGTCTTTATGGTTTAAAATATGTTTGTAATATTGTCCTGAGCTACACGAGTAGAAACTGTGACTGTGGTCTGTGTTGAGTGAAGAATTTCAGTGGATTACTTTCATCTAATTGATCTAGAGGTCATATTTCAGTTATAGATTTTTATCTCGTTACCTTCAATAAGCTTTACTGTGATGTTTTCTACATCCAGTAGCAAAATTAGGAATCCAAGCATTTGACAAAGACCTCAAACACTGGGACAATTGAAATAATATACGAGTGCCTTGCATCTTTTTCCTTTTGAGTTTAAAGAAAGAATAAGAGGCTGGGCGAAATGGCTCACACCTATAATCCTTGCACTATAGGAGGCTAAGGTGGGTTGATTGCCTTAGCTCAGGAGTTTGAGATCAGCCTGTGCAAGACAGAGATCCCCTCTCTAATAAAAATAGAAAAACTAGCCGGGCATAGTGGTGCATGCCTGTAGTGGTAGCTACTCAAGAGGCTGAGGCAGGAGGATCCCTTGAGCACAAGAGTTTGAGGTCGCTGTAAGCTGGGATGCCACACCACTCTACTCTACACAGGGCAACAGAGTGAGACTTTGTCTCTAAATAAATAAGTAAATAAACGATAAAATGAAAACAAAGGAGCGAGGGCGGCACCTGTGGCTCAAAGGAGTAGGGTGCCGGCCCCATATACCAGACGTGGAGGGTTCAAACGCCCCGGCCAAAAACTGCAAAAAAAGAAAAGAAAAAAGAAAAGAAAAAGAGCTAATGAGAACCAGAAACTATCAAATAGACAAACATTCTTTTTAATCCTTAACTTCAATTCAAACTACGGCAAATAAAGAAAAATAACATTTGTTATAAAGACCCGACTGTTAAAGAACAGCAGACAGAAAAATGATTGTTGAAGATAATGGTTTGGAGAAAGGGAAGAAAGTATTGGTGAACGGTCTGGGGCAAGCTGGAGAGAACAAGAGCCTATTTATGTTTCGGGCCATAGGACACCAAGCAAGCAGAAGCGAATAAACTGGGAAGAGAGTTGAGCCGAGAGAAGACGGGTAAGGGCATCCGGCGGACTCTCAGGTCTAACTTGTCACTGACAGGTGCAGCATGATTCGGAAGTCACAGCGCCTCCTAGCGCCCCCTAGGAATCAATGCCCCACCACAAAAAGGTGTCTGATGGAAAAAATCAGACTTTCTTTTTTGTTGACTACAGATATTTAAAAATACCTTAAGGATTTAAGGTAATTAAAACAATTTGCATGTCAAAAAGCATTTATTGTCTTCTCCCTTATAAAGAAAATATATTTATTAATTGAAGAAAAGTTCTAATAAAAAAGAAAATGCCTCATATATATATTTAAACATAATTTCATTTTTTTCTGTAAAGATGAACAAACATGATGGACATATTACTACATCTAATGGGGAAACACATATGTATACTAATATATATACAGAGGGTGCCAGAAAAAGTATACACATTTTAAGAAAGGAAAAACTGTATTCATATTGTAATACCCAACATACACTGTTAACAAAAGATGCATACAAGTCACGTTGAGCATCTCTTGTAATTGCAGAAGTCAAATGTGACTTGAGTATTACAAATTTAATAGAATTTTTTTCCTTTCTTAAAATGTGGATACATTTTTGGGCACCCTCTGTGTATAATTTCTAGCATTTATATAAGTGAAAATTTAGCAAACCAAACTATGGGTTAAAACATCAAAGAATGAATAGTGACTACATAAAACAATATTCTCAGATCAGGTATACAGTCTTTTCTATATACCATAGCACAATTAGATAAATACTGAAAAGGTTATTCTTACCATTGTTTTCAAGCTACTATGTATTTTTTAATCCAACCACTTTGGTCTCTCCATTTCCTAAAAATATACTTACTCTCTATCACTCCTATAAATTCTTCCACAAAGAAATAAAAATCTGTATAAAATAGGTTGAGCATTGGGAAACAAAATATACATGAGAAATCACAACACTATGCTAATCACTCAAGTATCTGGTTTAATGACATATAGTAACTTTAAAAAGGAAATTAATGTTGACAATCTTATACATAATTTTGGCAAGAAGATAAGTCAGACAAATTACTCATCTAAACAACATAATCAGTGTCAATATATTAAAATTCTGGAATTATGATATCCAGTACATTATAAAAGCTTGACACGTTGCATTCTAGCTACATTTTAAGTAAGTACTATGTTCTAAGGAATTAACATTTAGTGATCACTGTTATAGTTGTAAACACATCTTTCATTAAAAGTATATCCATATATTACTAAAGTATATCAGTCCTAGGGCAAAATCTCTTTAAAAATACTACTAGCATTATTTCTAGAATATGTATAAAATAATGCTAGCTCAAGTAAAATGTTTACATATCTGCTAATAAAAAATAGTAGATATCTTCAATCATGAACAACATTCAAAAAAGTATGTGTTTGTTTTAAAACACTGTATGTAACTTTTTAGAAGCACTAAACTTTATAATAGTCACATCAGTGTATTAAGATGTTTGTCATGAGTATCAAAATATGAATAATTCATTTATATACTGACTTCCTATCAATGGTTCTGATTTCTTTAATTCTGTTCAAATTTTGTCAAGACTCTACTAGATAATAAAACAAGCATTAAATAAAGTACATAATCAAGTACCAGGTGAGAGGTTTAACAGAAAATATTCTTAGTGAATTTGAGATGTGTCAATATAAAAATTGGACAATCACCTAGTAATTCAGTCAAAAGCACCAAATGGAAACTTCTTTAAATGCTAGTGGAAACCTAGAATTTGGGTGGCTTTGTTTGTTTGGTAGAGGGCCTGAGTAGGGTGATGGAAGTTATGTTCAAAGTCCCCAATTTATGTTTGGTGGCACAATAATTTGTACATTCCTAAGAATTTTTTTAAAAAGCAATAGTTAAACTCAAAGCATCATCTTCCTCCTTAAATTGCTTTCACTTAAATGTTAAGATTTTCCTCTTCTAGGAAGTCAAATGAGGAGCAAGTACAGCTGGTTTTTCTTTGAACATGGGAATGGCTTTTACAGTAGTTATAAGTTTGATTATATCCAGAGACAGACTCTCCCAGGGGAAGATTTATCAACCAAGTCAGCATCAAGTACAAATATTCACAAACAGTTGTTGAAACAGTTGTTTATCGATAACATCCAATGACATCTGCTCTGTCTCTTGTGATGGGGGGAGAGAGGACAGAAGATCTTAAGTCTCATTCCTTTCCCAAAATGTGCTTTGTGTATTTGGGCTCATGTATTATGAAAATCAAGAGAGAACTGGAAAAGCTATGAATAGCACATTGATGGCGCTGGAAATGGCCAAGAGTTACTAGAGGAAGAGCTTAGGCCGACAGGATCAGTGAGGGAGGCGAGGGAAAGGCAGTAGAAACAGAATTGGTTTACTATACACAAAGCTACAATAATCTTAATATCCTGTAGGAGTATTACTGGTCCTTTTGGGATGGGGCTTGGGGGAATTTGCAGTGAAGGAGGAGAGAATAATATGGAGGAAAACTGCCTTGCATACAGGAGGTTGAGAGGTGGAAAAGAAGAGTTTAAAATAGTTTCTGTGCATGTAACTCACATTGGCAATTCCTGGAGGGTCTTCCCACCTATTCTGCCTGTGGACAGTGAGTTGTCTGGCTGGGATAACATGCAGAGACTGTGTTCAGGTGAAGTTTGTTTGATCAGCCCTTCCCTGGAGGCTTTTTCACAAGTCCTCTCCCTTCCTCCATGTTTTACCCCCAGTTTTATGCCAAATTCTCCCTTTCCAAAATTCATACCTTGAAGTGCTAACCTCTAGAAACTCAGAATGTGACTACAGAGATGGAATCTTTACAGAGCTAACTAAAGTTAAATGAAGTAGGCACTAATCCATCATGACTCATGTCCTTTTAAGAGATTAGGACAGAGACACCCACAGAGGGAGGACCACGTGAAGACACCACGCCAAGGAGGGAGGCCTTCAGAAGACACCTGCCAGCTTCGGGACCCTGGACTCCGGCCTTCAGAATGGTGTTACAACAGATTTCTGCAGAAGCCACCCAGTCTGTCGTCACTTGTTCTGGCAGCCCTAGCAGAGTAATCCAACCTGCCCCCAAAATCTACTTTCCTTTGCTACCATTTTTTCAGTTTAATCCTCTCTCTTTGCCACCTTGACTGCCCAAAATATCAAAGGCTGTCTGTGCCAGTGCTTCTCACAGTAGGTCCGCATAGGCTCCCCAGACAGCTGAACTCAAATGAGGTTACCAAGAGAAGGCAGAAAGTCATCTAGGTCCATGAAGTTTTAAACAAGGGACAGGTTGCTGAAAGGACAGAGGGAAGTGCTGGAAAGAAGAATTCATTCTAGAAATCATCCCTGGGCCAGGAGGAGGATGGGAGATGAGATGCTTGAGAGACAGAAGCATATTTCAGCATGGGGACGAGAACGCAGAAGAAGAAATGGTATCATTACTTGACTAATCCCTTTGTGCCAGACAATTCAATGCACAATATGTTTAATGATGTTTAAATGACATTTATCCCCCTTACTGACTAGAGTGGGTAGGTACTAGTATTATCCCCAATCACCTGATGAGGAACTGAGGTTCAGAAAGGTTGGGTGATTTGCCCAGGATCTCCCAGAAGAGAAGTGATTAAACTCTACAACCATACATCATTCACCTTGCTCCAGGTCCTGGGCCCAATGTCATTACACTCTACTCAGGCTAGAAAGCAGACAAATGAAGGAAATGAAATCCCAGGCTAATAAAGATGGGGAGTCAAGGCCCTGTGCCACTGTGGCTACCCACCAGAGAGAAGGGACAGAGACAAGAAAAAGAAGCAAAGGGAAAGAGGTCGAGAACTGACGCCAAAGACCAAAGTGACTGTGTAGACACTGGCCAAGCTGAGGCCCATAAATCCATCCGGTTTCTGTCATTCTCCCCTTCCCCACCCAAACACAGGACTTGGGTGTGTGGAATATCCACACACTTATGAACGTCCTTACTTGATTTTTAGCCACTAAATATGATTCCCTTTCTTACCACCCTGGCTCCTCCCCCCAACTCAACTGTATTTAACAGGTCCCAGGAATACCCCCACAAGGCAGCGGCCAGTTGACCTCAGTCCACAGAACAACGTGTGGCTTGCACAGATGTGTTCATTCACCTAGTGACTCAGGCACCCGCTGACTCTGAGACCTGCCTGGAGCATCTGATGGCAATGGCTCTTCCACAAAAGATGACTTTAGAAAACACAAAAAACATGGCAAGTTAGGCTCTGGAATTGCTCAAGAGTCACCAGGATCAAAGGATTTCATTTCTCAAGAAATTCTTTGGCAAACTTAAAATGTTTGCCTTTGTGGCTAAAATAGGCAAATTCTATCAAAAGAATGTTCAGATAAGAAAATCCTGGCAGCAGACTGTAGCCCCAATTCTGAGTAGTGGAGTTTCAACTGTTCAATCAGTGCTTTTGCTCCTGCAAGCCGTGCTGACTGAGTGCAGCTTCTGTGTATGAGAATAGGATTCTGCAAGATGTTTATGAATTCAAAGGCTTTACTGGGGACTAAAAGCCCTGCCCTAGACACTCCACTTGTAGCCTTCATAAATCAAATGACTGAAACCTTCCTACATCTTCCAGATGCAGCTAGAAATATTTTCAGTTGGCACAACAGCAGAAGTGAGGAAGGGACATTAAGGTACTCACATCCAGGTTTTAAATGGCTGTTGTGCACATAAGTCTGAAATATATTTAAAAACTAGAATTTTAGCCTCTCCCCTCCAATTTTCCTCTTGTATAACATAACTTGAAGCCATAATGGCCTTATGTAAAACATAAAAGAACCAAGCAGCTTTACTACAAGGTTTTTGCACATTTTAGAATTAAAATAGGAATTGTGGTTTTAACTGTCACTTTCTAAATCTGTGTATCTTCACCTGTACTGGTGAGATGTCATATAAGTGATTTTTAATGAGATCATGTGTTTGCTTGTTTCAATTTTTTTAAAAAAAATATTATTTTGAACACTTATCAGCAAAGATTTCCGTGTATTATTCTCTGCAAATTATGATATTTCCTACTGTGACAATGAAAATTTGGTGCTGTAAAGAAATTTGTATTTGTCATGCTGAATAGAAAACTGCATATTTATGAAGAAAAGCCAGCACAACAAATTTTATCTCAACTTTTTGATTCTGATATTACCCATTTAAAATATTTTCATGGTGTCATTTTAGTACAACTGTTTGTTTGTTTTTTTAAGTATCCTCTCAGGGCAGCACCTGTGGCTCAAGGGAGTAGGGCACCGGGCCCATTTACTGGAGGTGGTGGGTTCAAACCCAGCCCCAGCCAAAAAAACTGCAAAAAAAAAAAAAAAGAACCAGCCTGGGCAATATACTGAGATCCCATCTCTTAAAAAAAAAAGTAAAAGTATTCCCTCATTCTTATTCTATAGAAAACATAAAACTACTTGGCAGAATTTCCATATTAATGGTAAAAATAAATTTAAAGAAGAAAAAAACATTTCCAGCCTAACAACTTACATGGGCCAAAACTGGCCTTATACCTCAAGACAAGTGAAATATTTCAAGGAACAGTTCTTTTGGTCAATAGTTATATCCACAAATGTGCCTTATCATCTTCGAAAAAGGGAGTGACAGAGAGGGACTAAGATTCCAGAAAGGTATATTCCAAACAGCTGATAACCCACAAGCCAAAGAAACAAATCGACATCAGTGCCCAC
The DNA here is from genome assembly GCF_027406575.1 of Nycticebus coucang. Taxonomy (NCBI): domain Eukaryota; kingdom Metazoa; phylum Chordata; class Mammalia; order Primates; family Lorisidae; genus Nycticebus; species Nycticebus coucang. The sequence goes on along the minus strand of NC_069780.1, from coordinate 104,510,927 downwards.
AGTAAAATATACAAATATTTACCAAAAATTCAGTTGTTTATTTGCAACATACATTAGATGTCTCATTGCTAAAAAAATATTTCAGAGCAGATATAACTTGCTATACCAATCAGGAAACTTCCACAGAAAGCCTGGCTTAATTTTTCTCATGTATACCCATGAAAAAGCCGATAAATATTGATCCTATAAGTAAACACTTCCAAAATGTTCTTAAATTCCCAGAACAGTTTAGTTATTTTTGCTGTGGAGTATTGGTCTTTTTATAGTTTTTCGCAGTAATAACAGATCTATAGGAAAATGTAAAAACACAATGGTTATTGGAAAATGTAAAAAAAATAGAATATGAATGATCTTTATAAGAGAAATTGAGTAAAATATAGTAAAAGTAGAGTTTTTACATGGACTAAAAGAGGTCCACATGGCCGTTGCCTGAAGGGTGTCAGGAGGATTTTATGATGCAGGTGCTGGTTCCCTTGGACTTCAAGGGTGGTCAGGATGTGACCCAGGTGAGCAAAGCAGGGCACTTCCACCAGAGAGAATTGAAAAGGAGGCCGTGGTAGCTCATGCCTATAATCCCAGCACTCTGGGAGCCCAAAGCAGGATGATCCCTGGAGCTTGGGAGTTTGAGACCAGCCTGAGCAAGAGCAAGACCCTGTCTCTACTAAAAAAAAAGAAAAAAAAAAATAGAAAAATTAGCCAGGCACTGTAGTCCCAGTTACTCAGGAGGCTGAGGTGGGAGGATCACTTGAGCACAGGAGTTTGAGGTTGCTGTGAGCTATGACATCACGGCACTCTACCCAGGACGACAGAGTGTCTCAAAAAAAAAAAAAAATTGAAAAGGAGAGAAAGCAGATGTGAAATTATTCACCTAGAAAATGCGAATGCCGTAAATCACAAAATCCCTAGATGCTGACACATCCCGAAAATACTGAGGCCGGTAGGTTCTATTTAAAATGAATGTTAAATATGTGAGCACCCAACATTGATCATTTTAAAACAAAAGTGAATAAAACACAAACCTTCTGTAAGCTTCCAGTTCCTAATAAGCTGAGGAGTTAATTTTCACTTTAATGTGGATGCAGTAAATTGAACGAGGGTCAGCAGAGTAGATTCTAATATAAATCCCACTGCCCTTCCCCTGAGGGACTCTAGGAGACCTACTTGACTCTCTGGATCTCACCCAGAGAATGGAAAAGATAAAAACTTCTCCATCTTCTTCCCAAGGTCGTTGAGGTTGGTGGCAATTAAAGAAAACAGAATCCAAATGGAAATAAACACTTTCAGAAATGTATTACTTGCATGTTATGTACAGATAACTACTACAAATGACCTTGAGAAGCAATGCCACTCGTTTCTCACACAGAGACACACACATGCAGGTGTTTGGTTCCTTCCTTCCTTTTCTTTCCGTTCTTTCTCACAGTCCTTCCCAGGGCTCTAGGAAACCACCCACAGCTTCATCCTCCATCAACATGGAGCTTTATCCCCTGCAGCAAACCTCTGACAGCCCGTTTCTGTCAAACATTTGATGCCCTTTAGAAAGTGGCCTTTGGCCATCAGCTCCTCAAACCACACTAGACCTCTCTTTTAGGTATCAGAAACTTGGTGTATTTCCTTCTTCTTCTCTGTAGACTTGACAAAACAAAGTGGTTTCTTTCTGCCAATACTGAATCAGGAGTGGGAGTGTGAGATTAGTGTGTGCTGTGGGACGTGACAGACACATGTGGGACTCTCATTGTGCATCAATTTTTAAAAACGTTTTTAAGGCTCAGCGCCTGTGGCTCAAGGCGCCAGCCACATACACCTGAGCTGGCAGGTTCGAATCCAGCCCGGCCCATCAAACAACAATGATGGCTGCAACCAAAAACTAGCCAGGCATTGTGACGGGTGCCTGTAGTCCCAGCTACTTGGGAGGCGGAGGCAGGAAAATCACTTGAGCCCAGGAGTTGGAGGTTGCTGTGGGCTGTGATGCCACAGCACTCTACCCAGGTTGAAGGCTTGAGGCTCTGTCCCAAAAAAAAAGAAAAAAGTTTTTAATATCATCTTGTAATTTTAGTAGGCATGAAATTATCTGGATAAAGTACTACCTAGATCAGTGTTTTTCAACCTTTTTTATTTTGCAGCATACTTGAACCTATAGTTAAACTTCCGTGGCACCCTTAAATTATGTTGATCAAAATAAAAGAGTAAGAAAAAGAATATACTTTTGCACTTTGAACATCTTTCAAATATAATTTACTTAATGATCATTTAAAATTTTCTAGGCACATCGAAGATCCTCTGACAGCACACCAGTTGAAAATCACTGATATAGGTATACATTCTTATTAGTCTAACCTGTAGAATCTTTTAAAGAATAAAAAGTCCTTCTTGAAAGAATTTTAAAGGTCAAGTGTACAAATTTTGTATCATAGGTTAAATAAAAAAATAAGATAATCTGATGAGAAGTAAGTGTGCACAGTTAGTACATACTAGTATTTATTAAACTAATTAATGCATATTTGCATCAGAATGTTTATTGTAGCTCAAGTCACAATCACCAAGATGTGGAATCAACCCAAGTGCCCATCAACCCATAAATGGATTAACAAACTGTGGTATATGTACACCACGGAGTACTACTCAGCCATAAAAATGATGGGCACTTTACATCTTTTTTGTTTACCTGGATAGAGTTCAAACATGTTCTTCTTAGTAAAGTATCTCAAGAATGTGAAAAAAGTATCCAATATACCCAATACTAATATGAAGGCAATATATAAACAACTAAATGCCCACACAAAAGAAAAACACAAGTATATTCCAGTGAGGGGGAGGGGAGGGGAAGGAAGGAAAAAAGAAAGGGGAGGAAAGAGGGGGATTGGCGGATCTCACCTAACGTGCACAATGTGAGGGTGCTCAATAGGCCCTCTGGGTGAAGGGCTCAACTACAACTTGAACTTTACCTTAGAAGTGAAAACAATGTAACCTAAACATTGGTACTTATATCAATCTGAAATTTAAAAAAATAATCTAACGATAAAAGAAAAACTAATACCCAAATGTTTGTTATCAAATGTTTCCTCCACGTATGATTGAGGGTATTGACAAAGGGAATTTTTAAAACACTCACTGTCTGTTTTCTACTTTGCTTTATTTTGTATCCATGCTTCCCTCAAATGAATTTTTGGAAAAACAAATCAGATGCATATCCTTTGGATGCATGTGTCCTAGACTTCACTATGGGAACAGGGAGCAGCAGCGACACTAATTCTCCTCTTCTGAACAGCCGTCCTTCTGCGCTCTCTGAAGGGCAGGCTCTTCCCCTGCAGCACAGCTGTGACACAAGACAGCCCTGCCTGAGATGCACAGCCACGTCTGCCCAGCCTCTCACATGAACTACGCTTTCATCTCTAGTGCGCAAGGATAATTACTTCCAGAAGTCACCAAAAGGAGCCTGATCTTTGGAGGACATGGAGTGTTAGAGATTGTCTTGACTTTCAGACAGTGAGAAAAAGTGAAAATCTCCAAAAAGAAGGATTTGTGAGGTTCTGTGGGAAATACGTGTTCTACAGTTTAATTTTTTATTGTACAGCAGGAGAAATCTATCCATCAGAAAATCTGACAAGGGTGGGGGAAAGCATGATGTTGGGTAGTCATTTTGATGATTTGAAGAGAGCTTCAGGAATAAAAGAAAAGGGAAATTCAAACCTGCTCTGAAACACTGAAGAGCCCCCTTGGAGGACTCGGGTCCAGCATCAGCACGGAGCCACACACGGCCCTCCTATCCCCTGTGAGCAAGAAGAGGCTCACATCGTAGCCAGGGAGTACTGTTAAGGCGTCATCATCATTGTGCTGAGACATGTCATGGAGTATTGGGTGTCCATTTATTAATTAAGCAAATTGAAATCATTCTCACTTGCTTAAAATGTTGCAGGCACCTTTAATTTTGTTACTACTATATTATAACATCCAGAAATTTCTTAATTTTTTTCCTTTTTACCATTTTAGATGATTTGAGTATGGCAAGATGAAAAAGTATTACTAGTAGGTCCTTTATGTTTGTAATAAATAATGAAAGAGTTATATCGTATTCAACTAAAAAACCCTGATAAATAACAGGGACATACTTGCTGGTTATCCTGCAATATTACTCAGACATGAATTGCTACAAATGAAGGTGGTGTCACGGAAATGGTTACATGCCTCTCTTGATCCCTGCTGGATTAAGTCCATTGACACTTACAGGTGATACCTCAATGTACAAGTGATATACAAGTATACCATACACACATGATACTCTCAGTATACAAGAAATACAAGGATATCACACACATGTGATACTCAGTATACAAGATGTACAAGTATATCACACACACTCTCAGTATACAAGAAATACAAGGATACCAGACACATGTGATACTCAGTAACAAGATGTACAAGTATATCACACACAAGTGATTCTCAGTATGCAAGATACAAGTATATTACATATACATGATACTCAGTGTGCAAGATATACAAGTATATCACATGTGATACCCAGTATACAAGAAGTACACCACACACATGATACTCAGTATACAAGAAATACAAGTATATCACATACATAGTACATAATACAGATGTCCTATGTGTAACATGTATGTCTTGTGTCTGACTTGTGACTTAGATATACACATGGGATTCCAGATCTAAAGTACTCTGAAGTACTAAAGGTCCAGAGAGCTGCAGGTAGCCCCTAGGCAAGGGCTGATGGAGATATGGGTGAGTCTCAGGAGCGAATGCTTCCATACAACTTAAAACTTGCCCCAGCAGTGTGGAGGTGCTGCTGTCTGGTTACAGTTTCTGTTTTTGTTCTGAATGTCACCATTCTACACAAATCCCAATTCGAATAAAACATACCTCTTAAAATAATGTTTCACATCTTACTATTTTTCCCTAAGGTGAGTCATTTATATCACTGTACAGCCTGTGAAGCCATCGTGGAATTACTTTCGTGTTCCACTTATTAGTGAATAGTGACAGCTATTGCATGACACGGAATTTCTTCTTGGGAACAGCTATATAATCACAGCCATTTCCAGGCAAATTATACTGGATGTCGTTCTGGCCTAGAGAAACTAACCTGTAATTTCTGATCACCAGGTTACGAGAAGAAGCTGTCAGAGGGGCAGGCATAATAGAAACAGGGACAACACAGAGCTTCAGGATCGAGAGGCTGGCCCAGCAGATGACACTCTCGTCTTGCCAGGCTTTAAGCAAACCTGCCTTTTGCCCAGTAGGCAACATAATCTTTGCCTTTCAACGACATCCTAGAGAGAACAATCTGGATCAAAAGGCAGTCAGTGTCTCGCTTGCAAGACATTCCAAAATGAAAGTAACTCATGACTACAGGTGCACACTATCGTGCACAATCATTTTTTTGTATTTTTCATAGCTACAAGGTCTCACTATATTGCTCAGGCTGGCCACACTTTCCTAACCCAGGGCCAGTGTGCAGGCATTTCTTGCACATTTATGACTCAAATTCTAGCACTACACCAATTTTTTAAAGTTTTTGACACTTATTCCTGTTGTTTCTGCATTCCTCCCTGAAACCACTATAGACTCTTCTTTCTTCAACCCTATGAGTGAGGATGACGTTACCAATGCCAGGAAGAAAGAAATGCTAAGTGGGACATCAACATAGTGGAAGTGTCACAAGAAGAAGCTTTGTCAGAGAAGGTACTGGGAAGCATGCCTTCTGCAGATGCTCTTTCGAGATCTCATCACCTAGAAAACAACAATAGGATCAATAAAACGAAATAAAATGGAAGCACAAGACTAGTGCTCAACAGATCACAAGGATGACTGTAGTTTCTAATAATCTATTGCATATTTGAAAATAGCTAGAAGAGAGTAATTTGGAGCATAAGGAAAAGACATATTTTACGTGATGGATATCCCAAGAACACTGATTTTATCTTTACAAATTATATCAATGTATTAAGTTATCACATGTACTCTAAAACTATGTACAAAGAAACTCCATAGCTGCCCACATCCTGAAGTTGGCCCAGTTGTCATGGAATGGACATGCACCCGATTGATGTACCTATCAGTACAGTAGGCCTACTTCCTTATAGTGACGACCTCCGTGTGTTGGCCAGTTTGTTATGGTCCCTTGAGGGTCACCTCACAGAGGATTTACTGTATACCTATTATTTATTGATTTAAAAAAAAAAATAGAACTTTGGAAAGGCATTACAGTTTGTGGTTGAGAACATAAGTTCTTGACTGGGCAAGGTGGCTCACACCTGTAATCTGCACCCCTGGGAGGCCAAAGTGGGTGGATTGCCTGAGCTCAGAAGTTTGAGATCAGCTTGAGCAAGAGTGAGACCCTGTCTCAAAAAATACCTGGCTGTGGTGGCAGCACCTGTAGTCCCAAGTATTCGAGAGGCTGAAGCAAGAGGCTCACTTGAGCTCAACAGTTTGAAGTTGCTGTGAACCATGAAGCCACAGCAGTCTACATAGGGCAACAGAGTGAGACTCTGTCTCTAAAAACAGTAAGTTCTTGAATCATACAGTTTGGATCCTAGTTCTGACACTAACTCATGATCCCAGATGAGATATTTAACCACTCACAACTTTGAAGACTAAAAATATAACACAAAGTCCTCACCAAAGCATCTAGTCGGCATCAAATTCTCATTAAATCTTTGCTATTACTACTGTTCTCAACTTCAATTGGCTACATCTCAATCAAAATACCTTCTGGGAAACTTAAGCCTTTAATCGATATTGCACACAATGTTTTGTGAAGAGCCTAAGAAGTCAGCAATATCATAGTTATAAATATTCAGTGTGTGGCAGATACCATCTATCTTAGATGGCTTCCCAGAAACAGAGGCTGCAGGGGAAGCAGATGGGCTCACCCCTTTCTTAGAGAGCGCAATCCAGAAATGCAGTATGGGACTAAACCCAAGGGAGTAAGTACATCATTTTTCTGGCTGTGACTTCATGCTCAGCTGATTGCTTATTTTCACAAGATACCTCTGGTGTGCATTTATGAAGCTATTATGTCTGTAGACAGTCCTTTTGAGGTGGAGGAAGAGAATAAAACTTATCTCCCAGCCTTCACACTGTTCAAGATTTGGCCACACTTAAAGGTTCCATATGGGGCTCCCATTGGGTTCTCTACGATCTTTGTGCTCAGTAGCAGAGAAGCCCCAGGGCCAGTGAAAGAGGTGCTCCTGGGGGAGGGCGAGCCAATGCCTTAGGAACTGGGGGAGGCCCGCTCACCTACAGAAGCAGAGTCTCCGCACTAACTCTGATCACACACACCAGCTCAAGGAGCTCAGTGTTAAGGGCCAGGACTGAGAATTCCTAGACCAATCAAATAGCACCTCTTTGTCTTCTGATTCAGCTGGAGCTGGAGTATAAAAGTTTCTCTGGATATCTAAAGCATTTCATGGATGGATTTTCTATGACCATCTCCATTAAAGCCCCTTGCCCAAGGAATCTACTACTGCAATTGATTTTCAGCTTTTTCAAATAGCATTTTATTTCCTGGCACACAAATGAGCTTAATAACAAATAATCAAACCTAAACAAACAAAAAAACCAAGCTGAGACAACCCAAAACAACAGTACAGTTAGAAAACATGTTACATGTTAAAAAAAGAACCTCCTCAGTTATCGTTTTCAAAAGCTATGTTAAAAACTGGTTATGTTGAATAAACAGAAGCATCTTTAGGAGACAGGAGGATTCCTTGAGCTCAGGAGTTCAAGGCTAGCCTAATCAAGAGTGAGACTCCATCTCTATTAAAAATAGAAAAACTAGCCAGATGTGGTGCTGGGCACCTGTAGTCCCAGCTACTCAGGAAGCTGAAGCAGGAGGATCACTTGAGCTCAGGAGTTTAAGGTTGCTGTGAGCTATGATGAGGTCACAGCACTCTAGCCAGGGTGACAGAGTGAGAGTCTGTCAAAAAAAAGGAAGAAAGCAATTAGAGATGGTTCATGTGTTTTTTATTACAGTATCTTGGTTAGTCCTTCAAGGTTTTTGACTTGTGAACAACATTGTCATTAGATGAATGAACAGTCTTGAAGACCAGTCCAGAAACCATAACGTCAGTGTCCACACACACAAGCAGGCATGATGACACAGCGAAGAAAGACATCAAGCAGGTGCCGTCACGTGTGCACATCTATGCACAGTCCACACCCTTGACCCCCCAGAGGACGTGTGCTGTGCTCTTCCTTGCAAGTGTGTTCACTAGCTATTTGGAAGACAAAGTGTGTTCTAAAAATTATCTTTTGACTTCCTTCCAGGTCCTGTCCCCTTGCAGGTCAGTGTGTGTCTGAGATAAAGAAAAGATACTATTCAAATTTCACCCACTGACCCAGTGGGCATACCACCATCTAACCTGATAGAGGATGAAGTCAAGTTGAAGGGAGACAAATAACTGAGAAAATATTTTCATGTGTCCACAAGTTAACCCCTTAAAGTACTTCCATGTCTTTCCTTCCAATTATCAGCCTGTTTGCATATTAAGGTGATTTGCAAGCTGACCCAGGCCACACCAGGTGCAGAGTCTCAGAAGACTAGCTTTCTTATACTTACTTCCCTGAGTGTGCCATTCTCTTTTACACTTACACTTCTTCTCACATGCCTTTCGCTCTGTGTTCTTTAGTGGGTGTTCGTCCTCATTGGTCTGGTGACTTCGATCTGTTTATTCTTTAACAACTAAGCTCTCTGATGATTAGGGACCATGAGCATTTTTTCATATGTTTGTTAGCCACCCATCTGTCTTTGTTAGGGAAGGTTCTATTCATCTCTCCTGCCCAATGACATATGAGATTGTTGGGTCTTTTTTTGTTGATTAATTTAAGTTCTCTATAATTACTAGTTATCAAGTTTTTATCCAATTCATAATATGCAAATATTTTTTCCCATTCTGAAGGTTGTCTCTTTGCTATGGTTGTTGTTTCCTTAGCTATACAGAATCAAAACTACCCTGAGAAATCACCTAACCCAGTGAGAATGCCTCAACATAACAATGCCTCAAAGCTGGCGTGGATGTGGAAAAAAGAGAACACTGTTACACTACTGGTGAGACTGCAACTTAATTCAACCTTTTTGGAAGGAAATATGGAGAATCTTCAAAGAACTCAAATTAGACCTCCCATCTGATCCTGCAATCCCATTACTAGGCATCTAGTAACCTCAATCAGAAATGATAAAGAGGAAATAACAACTGATTCCACAGAGATACAAGAGATCATCTCTGAATACTACCAGAAACTCTATACCAGACAATGTGAAGGAAATGAATCAATATTTGGAATCACACCCTCTCCCTAGACTTAGCCAGGAAGAAATAGAGCTCCTGAACAGACCAATTACAAGCACTGAGATTAAAGAAACAATAAAAAAGCTTCCAACAAAAAAATGCCCTGGTCCAGATGGCTTCACACCAGAATTCTATCAAACCTTTAAGAAGAACTTATTCCTGTACTGCAGAAATTATTCCAAGAAATTGAGGAGGAAGAAATCTTCCCCAATACGTTCTATGAAGCAAACCAGGATACCAAAACCAGGAAAAGACCTAACTAAAAAGGAGAATTTCAGACCAATTTCACTCATGAATATAGATGCAAAAATTCTCAACAAAATCCTAGCCAATAGATTACAGTTTATCATCAAAAAAGTCATACATCATGATCAAGTAGGTTTCATCCAGGAATGCAAGGCTGGTTTAAGATAAGCAAGTCCAAAAACGTTATCCACCATATTAACAGAGGCAAAAATAAAGACCATATGATCCTTTCAATAGATGCAGAAAAAGCATTAGAGAAAATCCAGCATCCTTTTCTAATTAGAACACTGCAGAGTATAGGCATAGGTGGCACATTTCTAAAACTGATTGAAGCTATCTATGATACATCCACAGCTAATATTTTACTGAATAGAGTAAAACTCAAAGCTTTTCCTCTTAGAACTGGAACCAGACAAGGTTGTCCTCTGTCACCTTTACTATTCAACATAGTGCTGGAAGTTCTAGCCAATACAATTAGGCAAGACAAGGAAATAACGGGAATCTAAATGGGAGCAGTGGAGGTCAAACTCACCCTCTTTGCTGATGACATGATCTTATTCTTAGAGAATCCCAAAGACTCAACCACAAGACTCCTAGAAATCATCAAAAAATACAGTAATGTCTTAGGATATAAAATCAATGTCCACAAGTCAGTAGCCTTTGTATACGCCAATAATAGTCAAGATGAGAAGCTAATTAAGGACACAACTTCCTTCACCATAGTTTCAAAGAAAATGAAATACCTAGGAATATACCTAACCAAGGAAGTGAAGGACCTCTATAAAGAAAATTATGAAATCCTCAGAAAGGAAATAGCAGAGGATATTAACAAAGGGAAGAAAATATCATGCTCATTCAACATTGTTAAAATGTCTATACTTCCCAAAGCAATCTACCTATTCAATGCCATTCCTATTAAAATACCAACATTGTACTTCCAAGATTTGGAAAAAATGATCCTGCATTTTGTATGGAACCAGAAAAAAAAATCCATATAGCTAAGGCAGTTCTTAGTAATAAAAATAAAGCTGGGGGCATCAGCATACCAGATTTTAGGCTGTACTACAAAGCCATAGTGGTCAAGACATCATGGTACTGGCACAAAAATAGAGACATAGACATTTGGAATCGAATAGAAAATGAGGAAATGAAACTAACATCTTACAACCACCTAATCTTTGATAAACTAAACAAAAACATACCTTGGGGGAAAGACTCCCTATTCAATAAATGGTGTTGGGAGAACTGGATATCCACATGTAAAAGACTGAAACTGGACCCACACCTTTCCCCACTCACAAAAATAGATTCAACATGGATAAAGGACTTAAATGTAAGGCATGAAACCATAAAAGTCCTCAAAGAAAGCATAGGAAAAACACTGGAAGATATTGGCCTGGGGAAAGACTTCATGAAGAAGACTGCCATGGCAATTGCAACAACAACAAAAATAAACAAATGGGACTTCATTAAACTGAAAATCTTCTGTACAGCTAAGGAGACAACAACCAAAGCAAATAGACAACCTACACAATGGGAAAGGATATTTGCATATTTTGAATCAGACAAAAGCTTGATAACTCGGATCTATAGAGAACTCAAATCAATCCACATGAAAAAAGCCAACAATCCCTTATATCAATGGGCAAGAGACATGAATAGAACCTTCTCTAAAGAAGACAGACAAATGGCTAACAAACATATGAAAAAGTGTTCATCATTCCTATCTATTAGAGAAATGTAAATCAAAACCACCCTGAGATACCATCTAACCACAGGGAGAATGGCCCACACCACAAAATCTCAAAACTGCAAATGCTGGCATGGATGTGGAGAGAAGGGAACATGTTTACACTGCTGGTGGGACTGCAAACTAGTTACAACCTTTTTGGAAGGAAGTATGGAGAACCCTCAAAGAACTCAAGCTAGACCTCCCTTTTGATCCTGCAATCCCATTACTGGGCATCTACCCAGAAGGAAAAAAATTCTTTTATCACAAGGACACTTGTACTAGACTGTTTATTGCAGCTCAATTTACAATCGCCAAAATGTGGAAACAGCCTAAATGCCCACCAACCCAGGAATTGATTAACAAGCTGTAGTATATGTATACCATGGAATATTATTCAGCTATTTCAAAAAATGGAGACTTTACCTCCTTTGTATTAACTTGGATGGAAGTGGAAGACATTATTCTTAGTAAAGCATCACAAGAATGGAGAAGCATGAATCCTATGTACTCAATTTTGATATGAGGACAATTAATGACAATTAAGGACATGGTGGGGGTGGGGGAAGGGGAGAGCAGAGAGAGAAAGAAGGAGGGAGGGGCGGGGGAAAGGAAGAGGAGAGAGAAGGATGGAGGGAGGGAGTGGGGCCTTGGTGTGTGCCAACCCTTTTGGGGGCAAGACAGGATTGTAAGAGGGACTTCAGCTAACAAATGGAATCAATGTAACCTGGTTTCTTGTACCCTCAATGAATCCTCAACAATTAAAAAAAAAAGAAAAGAAAAAAGAAAAAGAATCCAGTGTACTCCATTCTAATATGAAGGCAAGAAGATGAGCTGATGCAAGGGTGGGTAGGGGAATGAGGAAGTCAGGACAGGGGAGAAAGGAGGGTGACAGGGGTCACGGTGTATGACACACCTCTTGGGGGTGGGACACAATAACAAGAGGGACATTATCTAACAAATGCAAACAGTGTAACCTAATTCTTCATACCCTCAATGAATCCCAGACAATAAAAAATTTTTTTAAAAACTAAGCTCAAATTTCATATCCTCAGTGAGCCCTCACCTTATAAAAAATTATTTTCAAAATCTATTTTAAAGCATTTTTAGATGAGCCTGTAGAAAACATAGGAAAATAATGTAATTTAATTTGGAATAATTTCAAGGATCTTACAATTATTCAAATGTAACAAGCTTGTGTGAAAGCCTAGATTATATCCACACATACATCCATCCATACATATATAACTATGCATCTGTACTTCCTTAATTGCTATCAGAAAGTGATATGGAGAATTCTATACAAGCACACACAGCGTATTTATGTTAACCAAAAATATGATATCTTGCAACTATATTTGTTAATATTTTGGAAACAAATAGTTACTGGAGATATATTCACTATTATTTTGTACTTAGACGATTTCCTCACTAAATGACTAAAAGGGGTAGTTTATGATGATTAAAAAACAACCAAACTGCATGACATGCAAACAGTTACAAATTAAAATTTCAACCTAAGTCATGACAACAAAAACATGTTTCTCTTCAAATTTAATTTCCAAGAGAAACTATTCTAAATAAAAACCTTCCTGTGCAGTGTCCTTCCATTTTTTTGCATTTTTACTACCTAGAGATCAAACAGTTTGACACAGCAAAAATTCTGGTGAGTTACGAAGAAATGCTGATTGGTTTGTTGGCTGGTGGCCGGGGTAATGTTATGACCGAGTAATTATGTGTTCTGGACAGATGCATTAACCAGGCTTGGGGCTGGAGCCACTGGATATTATTTTAGTCATAAGGCTAGAGGAACTGAATCATTTTCAAAGCCTTGGCTGGCTGACATGGCCTTACTGATGCCTGTTCCAATGACTCTTTGGCAGTAACTTCCAACGCTGCACTTACGACACGGTAAACAAAAACTACATTAAAGGTTTGCTTTTTAATCATGTAGGAGTCCAGCGTTTGCACTAAGCTCTCTTGCTATTCATCAAGCGTATGGAAGGCTGTTGTGGATTGTCACAGTCCTGTCTTGTGACGAGGGACTGCAGGGACGCAGCAGGCACAGGGGCTGAGTTTCTTCACAGCAGCAAGGAAGCACGTGATCCCAATTCAAAATGGCGACGCACTCGCCCAAGGGTTTCCACCGGGGCAGATGGAAAGGCGACTTCTACCTGTTACTCATGATTCATTTCAATTTTTAAAATGCCATTCTTTATAAAGCAACTGCTTAATGATTAGAAAAATACACATAATAAAAAAATAAGAGTCAAAACGAGGGCTGGTGGGTTTTAGAAAAAGATACGTCCCATAATAAGGGATTGATTGGTTAGCTTGAGGTAGTTTTTCCTTTTGTGTCATTTAGACTTGAATTTTAATTTTGACAGCAGGCACTAACTACAAAATTAGTAGTCATTTAATGTGAACCATGCTGAATTATTGCAAATATCTTTACACTGGTTATTTTTAAAAAAGTTAAATAACGTAATTTGAATGCAAGTTAAAATAGAAGCATTTTGGTTTTCTAAATTATTTTTTTGAAGATATCTTTCAAAATTTTATTCCATGAACCTGCTAGAAAGATTGATAGGATGTTTGTATTTCTTAAAATGTAATATATGTATACTACCAAACCCAGGGCCTAGAATACAGTGGGCACTCATTAAATGGTAGCCATCATAATTTTTAAAACATTTTTGTTAAGCTTTATAGCCAGAAAAATATTTAACTCTTCTAAGAAATTTGTTTGCTTTTTAACAAAACAAAAAGCAATTATATTCTCACATGTTTACCTATTTTATGTAACTGAGAAACTCAAAGCTAAATTTATTTTAGTTTTTGTTTACTTCAATAATTATCTTATTCTGGATACTTAACACATCTATCTCTAGTCATTTTACAATGGGAAACAATTAAAGTAGATCAAATGTTAAAGCCCATATAAAATAAGACAGCTATATTGTTTAAAATGGTTTTGAATGATGAGGGCAGAGTGACAACTTTCTCAAATGTGGTACTGCTAAGCTGAAAGCCAGATCTTCAGAACATTTGAAAGTCTTGAATAACTTTTTCACATTAGCAAATGATTGATTTTGATAGGTAGCAGGATAGATGATGAATGGGCAGATGGATGGATAGATGAACATAAATAGTTGATAAATACAGGTAAAGATAGGAGACTGTCCTTGCTTTTTATTTATTTTTATAACAACTATAAGTTTTAAAACTATAACAGAAGTATTGGGAAGTCTTCTTCAGAATCATATACATTTTAAAACTGTTCTTTGACGATTTATTATTTTTTATTCAGTTTATAATATTATTTGGTGATTGTTTTTTCTTTTGGTTATTCACAAAGCATCCATCAGGATAAAAATGAAAAAATCACTTTCCTGATGGAGTTAGGTTGGTTTTTCTTTTTTTGCAGTTTTTGGCCAGGGCTGAGTTTGAACCCACCACCTCCGGTATATGTGGCTGGAGCCCTTACCCCTTTGAGCCATGGGCACCACCCGCTGATGGAGTTTTTTAAAAATATAATTAACCCTCATAAGTCCCATAAATAAATAAGTCTCTCAGAGTAATTATAGTGTCAGTGTGTATGTTATAACTGAGTATGGCCCACAAATAAGTGCAAGTAAATTTCTAAGAAAAATACTCCAAAAGAAGATTATATATTAGTAAAGAAATATATAATATGATCACTAAAATCATGATCACTAAAGAAATATTTAATGTGATCACTAAAATAATCAAACTATTATTTTTATTAGAAATTTTACTATAGAAAGTAAGTGTCATTCTATTGTACTAAAGAGTTATCAAAAATCTGGAGGGCTTAGTTAATTGGGAGTACTTAATGAACTTCCTAGGAAAAATTTAGAAAAACTCCTTCTTAAACCATAAAGCATCGCCAAAAACAGAATACAAACTGAAAATTTATGTGCTACCTTGGAAGGATTTACTGAGAGAGAACTTTAAAATGCATCTCAAAGCAAATGAAGCCATAATTATAAAAAGATTTTCTTTTCTACAAAATAAAGAAAGAACACATAGGAGAAAACAGGATTGAAGAGGGAGACCGACTTACAAACGCCAGCTGCATTGGCTCAAGTCAGATCATATGATGTTTTAAGAAATGGTTGTTTATGATTCTGAAATATAGATTACATTAAATTTTACTATGTGAAGGACAGTCTAATTAGATTAAAATATTGCAACAGAAATAAAATATTATAATGATACTATAATGAAATAATATGGTCCACATCAGAATTTAACACATGACAAATATAATTAGCAGAAAAGGTTTTACAAGAGAAGCACGTGTGCTATAATCCCACACTGAAAACACAATGTAGACAGCTGGGCATTGTGGCGGGTACCTGTACTCCCAGCTACTTGGGAGGCTGAGGTAAGAGCATGAGTTACGCCCAGGAGTTGGAGGTTGCTGTGAGCTGTGACGCCACAGCACTCTACCTAGGGCAACATAGTGATACTCTGTCTCAAAAAAAAAAAAAACCACAGTGTAGAAACCTCTCATTTTTTATTTCTATTCTTTCTTTGCACTAGAGACTCAGGTATTTGTCAGCTTTTAAAACCTATTTTAATCATTGTAATAAAGTCACTTTGCTCTGAATTGTTACTAATTCCACAAATATAGTTAAATAGTGGAATTAATTGCCACTTAAATCAATCATTGGATAAATGAATGGAATATGGATTAGCACAATTTTATCATACAAGGCATATTCAATTTGTTTCTGAAAAACAAGCAATTGAAATAGTTGATAGTGTTTAGATTGTAAAATGAAATTACTTAAAGCAATATTTGCCTCATACCAGGTAATTAAGAAACATCATTAATAAATTGGCTCTTAATAAATGGATATTAGGGCCTTGGTGTGTGTCACACTTTATGGGGGCAAGACATGATTGCAAGAGGGACTTTACCTAACAATTGCAATCAGTGTAACCTGGCTTATTGTACCCTCAATGAATCCCCAACAATAAAAATAAAAAAAAAGAAAATTCTCAATAAACTTTATGACTTTTAAAATATTCTAAAATAAATAAATAAATGGATATTTTTGTTTACAAGATCTAATAGTCAGCAATTTGTTTTAGCATTTTATCTTCATGCATTGTTTTTATTCAGTATGTATACTGGATACTTACATCAATTATAGTAATACTCTGTTTAACTGTAAATTATTCTGAGACTTGTTTTTTGCCAAAAGTTTTTGTAAGATGCTTTTTGTTTTGTTTTGGTTTTCTTTGAGACAGAGTCTCACTTTGTCACCTTCAATAGGGTGCTGTGACGTCACAGCTCGCAGCAACCTCAAACTCCTGGGCTTAAGCAATTCTCTTGCCTCAGCCTCCCAACTAGCTGGGACTACAGGCGCCAGCCACAACGCCCAGCTGTTTTCAGAGACTGGGGTCTCTTTCTGGCTCAGGCTGGTCTCAAACTTGTGAGCTCAGGCAATCCACCCTCCTTGATCTTCCAGAGTGCTGGGATTATAGGCGTGAGCCACAGTGCCCAGCCACGTTTTTTGTTTTTTAAAACCTCTATTCAGTAAGATGTTCACCTTGCTGAAGTAGTAAGAACAGGAGCTGGAGTCAGGGGAACAAAGGGATTTGGGATGAAAAAATAGATCTTTGAAATAGCAAAGTATAAAATATGGTGAAAATGTTTAAAGGTATTTTATTCCCCCCATAAGCTGCAGTGAATGTGAACTTGGCATGAATTAAATACAGAAACCTAGTATTTTCTGCAGTGGGCCTAATGAAAATACAATATTGAAGTAAGCTTCAAAAAAGGAACAAACAAAAGAATGTATGTTCCTGTGAAATGGTCCTCCACTAACATTCTCTTTAAAAAAAGAAAATCTTTCTATAAAGCCCAAACGAGGCAGAAAAGACACACATCTGTCATATGTTTGCCACTTTACAGCCACTACTTTTAGGAAGGATGTGAGTTATGAAGTGAGTCCTTCTGTAAACATTTTAATAAAGTCTGCTAAGATATACAAGGCATCAGAAGCCTTCAAACCGCTGCTCTTTAAATAATACCACGAATTACATGAAGTCTCCGAGTTCCTGGTATAAATTCCTGCACCAATCCAAATCTCTAGGTTGCTTTATCATATTTTGAATCCTTTTTAAAGAAAACCTGTTTTTCTTTCACTTGCAGAGAGGTGAGAGAACACAGCAATAAAGAATCTGTATTTTATGAGATATCCATGCTTTTTGGAGAAGGAGATCATTCTTTTTCTTTTCCCCTCCTAAAACTTCAAATCATTAGCCCTGTGGATACCAAAGGTGACTTGAGCAAGAACACATCTTAGGCATCTATTCTTAAGAAAAGAATTGGTAAAGGAGACACAGAAAATTCAATTGAACTCTGGTTTCCTTAGTCACTGAAATCTTCGAAAACTAAAATGAAAGGATAGTGGATTTTGAAAGTGTCAATTTATCTTCTTGGTTTCACCTATCTTTTAGGCGAAAACTACTGAATAGTTTTGAATTAAATTATTTAAGTTCTTTGGGACTAATTTTTGTAGACTGTTTAAAAAACTTAACTTCCATCCTGCCTTCACTGTGCAGTGTGGCTTGTTCAGCCCTCTTCCTGAGCACACTCACTGACTCTTTCTAACAGCTTCTTCTTCTTTAATTCTACACTAAAATCTTCTCTTGGAAAAGGAATATTAAAAATGTTTAAATCTATCCCAATAATTGAAGGAAAAATATTTTTCTTCATTTCTAAAAATACTTAAAGGGAAGAAAAAGGGTCACATAGCAAGAAAATCTGAAGCTAAAGAAAGAAAATAGTCTTAAACGAACAAACTATGTGTACCCAAGTACCCTTTCACAAATTTTCATTTGTTTCACAACTACAATGCTATACTAGTTGAAAACAACAAAAAATACAATGACAGAAAAAATAAACTAAAAAAACAAAAATTAACAGTGCAGTTTACATATGTGGCTCATGTAGGATATGGAACGATATAATTGTTTTCCTGAGACACGCCAGTTAGTATTTCTTATAATCTCATGAAAATTTCTATCCTTTAAATTTACCATTAAATTTAGTCTGTAAATCTAACAATATGCACTTATTTGTATTTTTCTACAATAGAAATTACTCATTGAAAACAATGGCTATCCCACAGTTAGAGGGTAAAAAATTGGAGTTTAAGATTATAGAAGCTGCAGGGATATTTTAATTCTTGCCTCTCTGTTAACAACACCCAGATACTCTTTGCAACCTCATCCTCTTTACTGATGCTGTAGAATATTTATGCATGCATGACAACTAAATATGTTTCAATAAAAATATATTTGAACTAGCAAAGCAAAACTGCTTTAAGCTTTTGATCTACCTCATAGCTCACATCTCTGAAAGTTTTTTCCTTTCAACAGTTACACTGAAAAAGTCAAAGATATACAGTGAACGATTCAAGCGGAATGACACTACGATAAACTATGGTTTCTCCTGCAGATAAAATACATCATAAATCGGTACAACACTTACCTCATTTTAAATATTACTGTCTTCTTTTATCAGGTAACACTAGATGACCTCCCCTTACCTCCTTTCTTCCCATATTTTACGTGGGATTTTAGTTCTATGCAATGATTATGGCCAGAATTTTTTTAATTAAAATAGGATATATGACTTTAAAGGCTTAGGTTATCTGACAAAGAGATTTAATTTAAAAATAATAATAATAATGAGGACAAACTGACTCCTGATGCCTTGTAAAATGTGGCAATAACAGAATTATACCTATTTTGAAATTGTAATAACTCTTTATACTTACCTGCAATTTACTGCATGCTATAAACTGATAGGCAGCACTGTCTAATAAAATGGAAATGCATTCACAAGTGAATGACAAAGGCATTTTTGTGGGTATTGTACAAAAAAATGGCTTTTTCTCACTAAAATATGTTCCTGGATTATAGTGGCCCTATGAACCCTGTGTCTCCGATGGCCTGCCTGATTTATGCCGCCCAGTCTCCAGCCAGAAGCTACTCTTTCTCTGGATATACAAATCTGGATTACACTCCCCAAACTATTCATTGCATTCAATGCCCTAGTATAAATCCTGATTATCATCTACACAGTTTTGGATTCTAATCCTTCATTCTCGCTGGGCTGTTGAGAGGTGGGCTTTCTTATGAGCTGCAGTAACAAGAAAGGTGGGCTCCTCCTGTCAGGAGAGGCAGCAGGCCTCAGACACCTGTAGCCAGCACTTATCTATCCCTTTTCTTCCACAGTTGCCCCAGAGCAGACATGAGAGCTGGTCTTCCAGATGCTCATGGTCCCCCGAAAGGATTTTCCCTAGTTCCAGTTGGTTTTAACCTGACACTGGCCTTGGGAATGGCGATCTGGGGGCTCAACCACAGCCCCTTCAAGCCTCCACATTATTCCATCTGCTGCATTTCTAACCTTCCAGGACACCTCAGACAGAAGCCATGAAATGAACACTGAACCATGTCTTTACCTTGGGAGACCCATGGCCACTGCATGCTGATGCTCCTGTCACACAGTCTTAGGGACCCCAAGACTAGAGGGGAATCCCTGCACTGCTTCCATCAATACTTTTAGAAATCACATGGGGACAGCTTTTCCCATATCAGTAAATAATGTGTCCTGTTTTCCATAATGCCTCTTACACAATCCTGTTGATTTTAAAGATTCCCATTTAGGTCATATTTGTGAGAGTTTTCACATGAGCAGGGCTGGAATTCTGTGGAGTTGTAGCAAACTCTGTTTCATCACACCAGGCTATCGGTGATCACACCATGCTTGAGTTGACCTGGGGTTAACAGTGCAGTCCATGAAAGAGAAGGTCTTAACATAACTCCCCATGTGCTAGTCCAGATTAGTATTCCTGGGTGGCTCCTGTGGTTCAGTGGGTAGGGCCCCGGCTCCATATACGGAGGGTGGTGGATTGGAACCTGGCCCCAGCCAAAATGCAACAACAACAAAAAAAGAGACTCATATTCCTCTGGCCTCAACCTTACTCTGAACACACAGACTTGAAAATTCTCAGCTTTCCTCTCCCAACCTCTAAACAGCATTACCTCTGTACTGTGGTTTTCTTTTCTTCCTGCCTGCCTCAAAAATCCAGTGTCCTGGGCAGCACCCATAGCTCAGCGGGTAGGGCGTGGGCACATATACCAAGGCTAGCGGGTTCAAACCTGGCCCAGACCTGCTACAATAACAACAACAACCACAAAAAAAAAAAAAAAAGAGAGAGAAAGGAAAAAAATCCAGTGTCTGTCTTTTCCATGAGTAAGCCTCTCCACCTACGTTTAATCCCATCTCCTCTTGCCTCCCTGAGAACTCATTGTCAATTATCTGCTCTTGTCTTCCAAGATACATGGCTCTACTTGGGAAAAATAACCATTTCCTGTATCCTCACCACATTCCTCCAGCTATTTTTCCATTTCTACCCTTTTTTCATTGCTGTAAATTTCACGGCACCTGTTCTTCTATGGCACATAACCCACTCTGCCTTACTAACTTGTTTATTGTCTATTTCACAAGATATCAACTCCATCAAGGCAAGGATTGAGACTGTTTTGTGTCAAGCTATATCCTCAGTACCTGATATAGCTTCTAGCATGACACTTGACTATTTCATTCTAATAGTGCTTCTTTTTTTCTTACCACTTCCACCATCACTCCCGAAAACTTGGTTTCCACTCCCTTCACTTATGGAGAGGTACATTCACCAAAACGCATGCTCTGTCTATACTTTCTCAACAAACATCTTCTCAGCCCCCTACCTTGAAACATCCATTGCTAATGAGGGCCCTGTCTTTGGGGACCCTCCAGCATCTGGGTTCTCCTCACTTGCCAACCACGTTTTCTCATTCTGATCACTCCAACCTTTACAAACTAACCCCAGCACTTGCACCCAGCCCCTTTACCTGGAAGATTGGATTAAATTCCAGTTTCTCCCAACCCAGTCCACACAGAGAATTATTAGGAGACCAATTTTCCCTGTTCAGAAACCTCCAAAGTTTCTCACTGCTCATATTATTTAAAGCTTAAGCTTCTTATCCTGGCATTTAAGGCCACTTCCCAATCCATACCCTAATTTCTACAGCCATACCTCCCAAATTGCTTATAGTCAGTCCTGTCTACTATGACCACAAATGTTGAATTTTCCTCCTTCTGACTTTTGCTTACTGTCAGTTTCTGTGTCTAGACCGTTTCCCTGTACTCTGAGCCTATCCAAATATTATTCATCTTTTAATATTCTTTCCAGATTACTGTCTTTTCACTAAGGTTCACACAGAATTTCAAGGTATAGTGATGTCTATTTGAACCGTTATTTTGGAAACCAACCATGTACATAATTATTTTGTTTTGTTTTGCTAGTTTTAGTTTTATAGTTCAGTTGCAGTGTTGAAAACTCAAGGGGAGCAAAAGTATACACAAAAAACTATCTCCCTCCCAACCCTGTCCTTGAATTATTTCTTGTGTACCCTTGAAGAGATATTTTATTAGAAGTAAATAGAAGTTACTGCCTTTTAATGTATTTAACACTTTGTAACAAACAAATATGTATCTATTTATCTCTTATATAGATATTTAACATTTTGTGTACTTACATATTATCCTCCCATTTATGGAGAGAAGGTGCCTTGGCTTCTTAACACAAATATTCATTAACTGATTGTACAATTCTTTCTTTCAAATTTGGGGTAGACTATTCAATAGTAAAAATAGATTTCCGCCACCTTCCTCCTCAATTAAAAAGGATAGAAAAGTAAGCGGTAGGTTTTTTCAAAAGCTTCCTCCCCATATGTACCCATTAAAAGGGAAATTAAAGCGTGACTAATCGTATATTCAGATGTGCATTGCTTTACTGTGATAGTTTAATATGTTCCAGATACAGACACACATTACCATATTTCCTTTGGTTCTGATACATGCTGATACAAAGAGAAACAAAATCACTGATTTGTAATGGACGAATATGTTTCCTTTTAGAAATTTCCCATTCCTGCAGCATTCCAAGTTCCCTGAAGGTCTGTTTGAATTAAGATTATTTTCATAAATACATCCCTCTCCATCTCACATTGCCCATATTAGAAATGGCATGAGAATCTACCCACCTTGTTACTGCTTCCTACACACCCTGCTTTCTTATGATTATCTTCAACATATGTACCAATCTATGAAATGATAAAACCTTAAAATGATGTTTCTATATAAAGAAATAAAATAATAGCTAAGAGTCAACCATTGGAGGCAAACTAAGTTTCATTCGTAGTTAAACACTGTACCTAACAGAACTATTTCAAAGTATTATGCAGATGTTTAGAATCGAATGGTTTATTTGGTCAATAGAGAGACATACTAGAAAAGTTAGAATCCCTAGAAACCCATTGGCTGATTTATTATTTATTTTATTATTATTATTATTATTATTATTATTTTGGGTACCTAATGTCATAGTTCCCAACAACCTCAAACTCTTGGGCTCAAGTGATCCTCCTGCCTTAGACTCCTGAGTAGCTGGGACTATAGGCATGCCCGCCAAAACATCTGGCTAGTTTTTCTATTTTTAGTATAGACAGGTCTTGCTCAGGCTGCTCTTGAACTCCTGAGCTTAAGGGATCCTCCTACCTTGGCCTCCTAGATTGCCGAGATTACAGGTGAGAGCCACCTCATCTGACCTAAATTGGTTTCTTTTAATGGATTAAACTAACTGGGTAGGTGCCAGACATCCCCTCTCCTCTATACCATATAAAAAAAAACCCCACCTTACTGTGTATCTCAAATGTATCTTTTCAATTAGGACATTTCTGATTAAATCTTGTATTTAAACTAATGTCCAATGTTTAAATATTAGTTACAAAGACACAGATTTTTTTCCATTTTTTTAAATTTAATTTTTATTAAATCATAACTGTATACATTTATGGGGTACAATGTGATGATTTGATATACAATGTGGAATGCTTAAAGCAAACTGATTAATATAACCATCATCTCATTTACTTGTTTTTTTGTAGTAAGACATTTATAATATATGCCTAATTATTTTTAAATGTACCCTTGCGTTGTGCAAGATATAAAACTTTATTTAAAAAGTTAAATTAGTTTTTAACTATATCATTATTGACACTTTTAAAAACCTGAAAAATATTTTTTCTCAGGACTCCATGGAAAATGCCAGTATTTTAGGCTCAGAATTTGAGCAACTCATTAAATCGCAAGGTTGTTACATATTTCAGTTTATGTTATATTTCTTGAAAATTGTTTCCTTCCTAATTCAAAACATACAAAAATATTTATATTAATTTACACTTATTCTTATAGGACTTTTAACCAGAAGAATGTCATAAATATAGAATGTATAAATGACAAAATAGTCAGGTGTGGGTGAGATTAAATAGGAATCAATCGTTTTGATGCATCGTAAAGATTTAATTTATTGTTTATCCTTAATTTGGATAAATTTTGTGTTGGGTTTTAGTTCAGATTTGGGTGTACCTAATTGTCATAAATGGTCTTAATAGTTACCAACAAAGAAATTAAATGACATTTAACAGTTAAACATGTTGCTCAAATGAGATGCTGAGCCCCTGCCAAGGTGGGTCGGAAGCACTTAGCTTTGATAGGCATGATGTATAGCTAGGGAAGTGAGTGTGCCCAAATAATTATCCTGTCTTTCAAAGAGTGGCTTATTTAGAAGCAGAATATACAAGGAGACTGAGGTAGTAGTTGTCAAATTTACAGGAAGCAATTAAAGAAGCAAAGATTTTTCTTCTTTTACTGGATGTTTCTGGGTTACATAGAGATTATGAAGAGAGACAAGAAAAGTGACAGCACAGACTGCACAGCCCCTCAAGTTTGCAACCAAGGAAATTGTTTTTCTTCATAGACAAATTTCCTAGCTAACAAACACTCGTTGTTTTTATTTTGTACTCTATTAATGGCAAGTTTAAGGGGGAAAGTATGATTATACGTTTTAACAAATATATAGCCATTATAAAAAATATATATCCTTCTCAGGATTTGTTCTCTATTTTGCCAGCATTTTGAAGCCCTCTCCATCCATGAGTCCTTTGGTCAGTTACCATCTGGCATTCCGCCTTTAATTTTATGAGTTAAGGTTCCCAACTGTTGTAGCTATTACCAGTGGAGCCTGAACTGTTTCAAATAGGGATAATAGGGGCAGCATCACCACAATTTTCCCAGCATTTCATCCTAGTGGCTTTTCCCAGACCCCAAATTGTGATTTTATATTCCTCAACACAGATGGTGACAACACAGATAGCAATTAGACCTCTGGTTCAAGAAAGTTCAAAAGTGAATTCTTTTCAATAATCATTGTTTATACATATATTTATGAATCTGTGAATATAAGATCCATTAATTCTATATACATTATATGTGTATATAGATATGGCTATGGTCATGGTCACATATATATGGATGATTCAAATTACACGATTTCTCTCTACCTTCAACTAGTGGGTCCTTACAACTACAGTGATCTGTACACCTTTCATACTGACCTCATGCAAAATAATAATTTTCCAACAGTACTCCCAGGAGCACAGGGAGAAGAAGTAGAAGAGACAGGAGTGAGGGGTGACTATTAGCCTGGCTTTCCAGGTGGTGGGCCTGTCAATCTCCTTTCATCCAGGGCAGTGCTTTTCATTGGGTATGCAGATCGGACTTGCAAGTGAAATTCCATTTGGAGAAGTGATTTCGCTATTCATTTCAAGGGTAAGTGAATTCACTCAGTATTAGAGGTGGCTTCTGGCCAGTTCAGCCCATATAGAGACAAGATATTCTTACAGTTAAAAGGTTCTTTATAACCTCCCTTCAATTGTCTCTCCTTGTAGTGAAGTTGCCTAAAATTTCCACTTCTAATTCCACCCTTTTTTAAGGCATTGAAAACATCAGTTTAAGGATAGCAATAATAAGCTGGACGGGAGAACACATTAAAACATCTGTTAGCACCTCCATATGTATAAGTTTATCTATGAGCTCTGGGACCTTGCAGGGCCTGGAGGAAACCTAGTAAGTTTAGGGGGAAGAAGATAAAGAAATGTTCCCTAGGTTACCACTTCAGGGAACTGGGGCTGAGGAGTGCAGTGGGGGAGTGGGGAAGGGAAGGGACAGAACCCAGCAGTAGAGAGCTATGACAGGAAACCCAGGCTGGGGGTGGCGGGGGGCACTGCACACCCACTCCTTCCCTCTGTCAGCAGAGCATCCCTTCCAGATCAACACAGATTTTTCTTTTTTCACTGTGAGTACTTTATTCTGTTAATTATATCAACTTTAGTTTTCTTTTAACTTAATTCTACTCTAAAACTGTTCTGTTGTCACCAATACTAACAATAACAGCTGACACACCTGTATATAAGATATTCCATTCTTCCCCAAATTTGGGCAGGAATATTCTCAAATCTCTGCACAAAATGTGTTATACATACAGACATTTAGCATCTTTATTTTTGCACAGGGAATTACTAATAAATAGTGGTGAAGTAAAATGTAATACTATAATTTCCCTAAGTATATTCTCACTGAAAGAGGATGAGGGCAGGGTATTTATTTAACTTCTGCATTTTTTTAATGAAGGGGAAAGGACTATGGGGACTAGTTTTACAGCATAGTAAAGTGACAGGTAAGAGTGAGTCACTCTGTGCAAATTATTATTATTATTATTATTGAGACAGAATCTCACTATTTCACTCTCAGTAGAGTGCTGTGGCATCACAGCTCACAGCAACCACAAACGATTGGACTCAAGTGATTCTCTCGCCTCAGCCTCCCAAGTAGCTGGGTCTACAGGCGCCCACCACAACATCTGGCTATTTTTTGTTATTGTTGTTTAGCTGGGCCGGGCCGGGTTCAAACCCACCACCCTTGGTGTGGGTGGCTGGCGCCGTAACCACTGTGCAACAGGCGCTGAACCTGTGCAAATTATTTTTATTCCATGTCTCCGGCCTGCACAGCTCTGAACACACGGTAATGTTGTGTTTCTGAAGAGTGGGTGATCCCTGGTTAAATCCAAAGCCAAGTCTGCTGGCAGCTTAACTTTACAGAAGAAAAAGAAAGCATCAGGCCTGTGCATTTTATAAGTAAAGTTTCAGTCAGTGTCAACTTCAGACGAGAGTAGGATCGAAAGAAGCGATGGGGCCCTTCAGCAAAGGAAAGCAGAACTCTATCCAGTATTTTCTTACAAACCTTCCCGCATATATACGCGAAATCTTCAGATGCGCGTGATGGTTATGTTGCCATCGGAACCTTCCTAGTTGACAAAGCGCTTTCTTTCATACGCTTTTTTCCATTGTCTGCAGGCTGAGCAGTCTGACCCTGGGAGGAGGCGTCCAGCATGCGGCTGCGGACGAGCGCTGGCAGTAGCCACCACCTCTGCGGGAAGCTACCCCACCCGCGCCGCGCGCAACTCCGCGCAAGCCGGGCCGAGCGCTCGCTCTGCTCTGACCTTGTCCAGACGCGAGGAACAGCCGCGCCATCCCGCAGGTAAGCGGCTGTCTGTCCATCTCCTAACACAGAAGCCACTCCCGAGTGCAAACACCTTTCTAAAATTCTCCGCGCTTCCTAGGGCGCAAGCCGGGGTGCCTTGCTGAGCTACTCATTCCACTGAAGAGCAAACAAAATGAAGCCGAGCTCCCTGCTGCTCGGCGTGGCTTTGGTTTATCTAAGGACGGCGTAAGCCCTGACTCCTGGCCCTGGGCTTGGTTTGGGGGTCCCACCTCTGCCAAGATATCGATGACGGTGTGATAGTGGAAGCGGCCTTTTCCTGCGTGTCCTCAGCTCCCTTTTCTAAACTCTGTGCATACAAATTACTTTCTTCGTTCATTAGACTAGCAAGATTTTTTCTCTGTCTCTGTCGACCATGCACACTTCGTGCTGAAGAACCCGTCCACGTGCTCTGTTCCTGTTTATTTTTATTTCTGATGAGGCAGGCTCAAATCAAATAGCAAAGTCAGAGAAAGAGTCAAACAGCTCTGGGTGGCCATTTTACATTTTTTTCCGGGTTTTCTCTGGCCAAGCATTTTTAATTCTGTTCACCTTTATCTTTGTGCTCAGCGCCGGCAATGCTAATCCAAAGGAGGCCCTGAGCGCTCCATGCTCTTTCTTTCCCACAGAGAGATTGGAAACTCTCCCAGAGAAATCCGTGAATCCCTGAAGGAACCCGCACGGACTCCAGCTGCCCTTCAGGAGCTGCTAATTCTCATCCTTCAGGGAACCCCAGGTAGGGGAAGGAGCCACACTCAGCTGGTGGAGAAAGTCTTGGAGGGATGCAGCCTGCTTTGTGTTTTGAAGTTGGCTTGTGTCATCCCTGAAGATCTATGGGGCCAAGATTCCTCAGAGGCACTGAACACAATGAATCACTCACTCCGAGGGCTGGACAGTGACCCACCCTAGCTGAGAGCAGCTGGGTGGCCCTGGACTTCCTTCTCCCTGCTTCCTGGGGAGGAGAACGGGCTCTGTTAGGGGGGAAAGACACAGAGGAGGTTACCTGCTCTGCAGTGGGCCAGTGATCCAGTGCAAAGGCTGTGTGACTAAAGCCACACATTGCAGAGAGCTCTTAGGTGACAAGGGGAGAGGTTCCGCTTAGCTGGCTGCCATTGTGTGTTATGGTCCCATTTAAAAATCCCATCCTCTCAGCGCCCAGCCCAAAGGGGGCCCTAATATTGGAGTGGATAGAAGTTCTAGGAAAGGGTGTGTGTGTGTGTGTGTGTGTGTGTGTGTACTGCTGGGTCCCACTGCCTAGCAGTAGCCATTGAGTAAATATTTGGGAACTGTATAATAGAACATCAGAACCCTTCTCAAACTCCTCCCCGCCCATGAAAAATGTGATTTACCCAACAAGATTAGGAAAAGAAGGAAGAAACAGTGATTTCAGTGCTCCTTACCCACGTTTAGGGAAAAACTGTCCATCTAGGAAAATAAAACTGACCCACTGACACCTTCAGCTACTCCTTATAATAAAGGGAAGTGAAATCACAAGCTGGTGGAGGTGGGGGGGGGACACAGTAAGTGCTTTTCAGTGTCCTTAGGCTCTTGGGGAGAAGAGATCCTGGGGCAGGGGGCTCAGTTGCAAGGTGGCATCAACTGTCAGACCAATCATAAAAATGTGGAGACCCAGACTGTAAACTTCCAAGCTACTGTCTCTCCATTCAAAGCACACCTGGCCGTTCAGTGAGTTTTGGAAAGGGCCCTAGTGGGTGAATGTTCACCTGGGACTCCCATTCTTCTCCTGCCTCAGGAAGCCCCTGTCAGTGACCGCTGTCTTGGTCACTCCTAAGCTGGAAGTTGGACGGGCTGCTGTAGCCCCCGCCCGGCTCTGGGTCCCCGCGGTCACAACCCGAACCCCAAACGGGGTGCAGCCGCCATAACGCGGCAAAAGAATCTCCTGAGAGTGGGTTTCTTTTCTTTCTTCTCTTCTTGGAATGCTTTTCCCAGATCTCTGGGGAGTCAGAACACACGTGGATCTTTCTTTCAGGCTGGATTCCGAAGCGCCAGTTGGTTGGTGCGTCCCACCACCTACCCCGCTGCCCAGAAGGGCACTTCGCCTGCAGCTGTCCCGGCGCGCCCCGGCGACCCCAGCCGTTCAGACGTCCTTGTAGGCAGAACCTCACTCAAAGCCTGGAAGGTCCGGCTGCCCCGGAGAGCTGCGCTGCCCCAGCCTGGACAGGCTGCTGGGGCCACCTTAGAGCTGCTGCAGACACCAGGAACACCAGCTGGCCCAGGCTTGCGGATCGCCCTCTCCTATTTCTGGACGCCACGTGAAGCCCTTACGGACCGACTTCGTTCCTGTGACCCGCGGGCCAAGGAGCCTGTGGAGCAGAGGGAACGGGGCCGCGGGGAGGAGAAAGGACCTGGGGCAATGAGGAGTCACGTCTGCTGACCTCTAGCTCTTGGACTTTGATTTTAAGGGACCCTGAAGCTGGGCGGTTTCCCCAGCACGCACCGCCCCTCCCCCAGTCTCTGTCTCAGACCGATCCTGGAGCTAGTTACGATGTTAAACTGGTTCACTGGTGGGGCAATTCATTAGGCAAGAAATGGATTAGTTGTTTATTATCTATAAACATTCCAAGCACGGCGACCAATCATAAAACCGCGGAAGGACTTCTAAAACAGCGCAGTGGCCAAGCCGCTGTGTGGGCCCAGAGGTCCAGCGGCTGTTCCGGCTGACAAAGGGTCAGCTGGGTAAGGAGTGGGAGACAAGAGAGGAGGGGAAAAAATAAAGCGATGCTTCAGGAAAATAATTTCCTAGACTAGGAATAAGAATGACTCCTAGTGGGACAGGTTAGGAAAAATGCTGGGGGGCAAGTTCGAAGTAGGTGATAAGAGAAAGGAGAAAAATAAGGATAGGGAGGTCATTCCTGAGGTTGGTGCCGCAGTAACAGCTGCTGAATAAGGACAACTTCGTCTTTGGTTTCTTGGTGAAATGCTTAGTCACTAACCTTGTAAGGTGGCCTAATAATATTTTATAGAGACAAAAGGTTTAGAACTATCATCTTTATGGTAGCAGAAATTCACGTTTGAGTGTGGCTTTTTAAAATTTTTGTTTGGAATACATCCTTTTCTAATAAAAGTATAAACTTTTTATTTTTAACCACGTAGCTATTTATTTTCTTTGGCTATTTCTTAAAAGAAGCTTTAAACTCTCATTGCACATTTGACAATATTTTTTCTGGTTTCTGAATAACTAATTCAAGGATATTGTTTTCAATTTGATTTAGAACATGTTACTCAGAAATCAAGTTATTGGCAAATTAATATAATTTAATATCATTTGTTTGATAGGAATAACTTTTAGAAGATGCTGATACTCGCTAGAGCCTTTCTCTTTCCTCCATTAAAAAAACTTGTTAACTTAAGTACCATGGTCCTAAATTTACATAAACCATAGTGAAAAGCTGGATAAATTGTAAAAAATAAGACTTTTCATTTAACAACTTAAATCAAGTTGAAAAGCCTTATCAGCACTCTACAAGTCTGTCTCTTGGGAGAGACTTTTTAAAACGAAAATTCATTTATTAGACTATTTGTTTTCTGGTCTGGTTACATTCAAATAATTGCTGTTTGGATTTCTTTTCAGGACCAATATTGTAGATCTTATTTTTTTACTCCTGGGGATTATCTTCTTGTAAATAAAAACTACAATAGTTTGAGCATTTTGGAGAGGGAACAAAAAACGTTCCACATGCATTTTTTCTTCCTCTGGAACACACACCCCTTCCCCTGCTCTCTCTGCTCCCTACCCAGAGACATAACAAACGATCACATGCTGGGAAACGCGTCTGAGAACAGAAAGGTCACAGCACTCGAGTCCCAGGAACAGTGATCTGGTGTTTGGAACACAGTTGACAGTTGAAGGTTGGAGGTTCCTCTAGAGAGAGAGATTGGGGTTTGAATGAGTATAAATGGCAGAGATCCCTTTAGGGCCTTTCATTTCAGAAATAAATAATATGGGGGCTTCCAACCTTCTAGTAAGATTTCAAAACACACACACACACACACACACACACACACACACTCTCACACACAAGAACTAACGATTCTGAAATGGCCCTGAGTTCACATTGTCTGGGATGGGGAGGTGGAGGAGTGTGTGTGTGTCCCCCCCCACCCAAATAATCAATGTGAGTAATACGAAATCACAATAGCACCAAGCCCTAAGCTCCTATGGGGAGAGTCTGTTGGAGGAAAACCAGTGCCAGCTAATAGGCCCTGGGAAAAGCAGGCTCCTGCCCGCCCTGCTCCAGCGGCTGGATCCTTTTTCAGACTCGATCAGGGGCGGGTGATTAACTCCAGCCGCTGAGGCCTCCGGGCTTCTAAAACCCTGATCTCTAGATGCCTCCGATCTGAATCTACCAGGAAGAACCGGACAGATCTGGAGTCCGTTCCTGGAGCTGTGACTGGGAAGGCTCAAACTGAAAATTGTACTGATAAATGGCAGCAGGTAGTGAGCCCTTCTTTGGGGACGTTCTCAGACGGGATCTCTCTAAAACAGAATGAGTTTTCGAGGCAGGGTTATACAGCTTCCAGGCCGTGAGAGCCGGGAATCAAAAGCCTCAGGCTCAGTTTTAGCAGAGCGTGTGTGACCTTGTGCGTGTCACTTTAATCTTGGCGGGTTCAGGTCCCCAGTGCCTCCGTCCCCCCAGATCCCCTGCACGAAGTCTGGTGGAGGATGCCCCCTCCTTCTCCGAGTGCAGGTCACTAACCAGGCCATCCTGAGCAGACGGGCGTGGTGGCCAGAGCCGCCGGCGCAGTGATGCGTCCGTTCAAGCTGCCAGCGTACACTTGGAGCTTCTGGGACACTCGGATGGCCAGGCGGGGCACATACTCTGTGCTGACAAGTCTCGCCCGGACCCCCTGCAGTGACCCTGTCTGTGGCCGGAGTGTTCACGGCGAGCTGGACAGGAGAGCTCTGCACCCACTGGCCAGGCTGACAGCAACTCTTGTGACATTGCTAGACTGTGTTGGGAGCCCCGCGGCTGCTAACGCAGAGGACCGACGCTCTGGCCCGCACGACTGACCTCAGCTCGTCCGCTGGGGCTCCGCAGCAGCGGGACTCAGGGGTCCCAGCTTTCCTCGCCCCCCCTGGATTCCACTGCAACCCCCTTGGTTAGCTGGAAGCATCCTCCTGCATCCGGGTCACAGATCCCTGGAGCGCTTCGATGGGTGTGGCGTGGGGGTCCCGGCTGCCACACGCCCAGCAGAGGTGCGAAGCCCCTGCAGCCCCCAGCCCCCAGAGCTGGAGATGGGGACGTGGGCCCTGGAGCTGCACGAATTTGCCTTGACGGTGAGGGGTGGGACTCGCCTTTTGCCTCCGGGAAAAGTTCCCCGTGATCACTTATTTTAAGATGCGCCCTGGTCCGGAACCCGGCGGCGGCGGTGGCCTGCCCCCACGCCAGGCAAGCGGCCAAACTGCGCTCCGTGTGAAGAAGCGAGACTGGTTCCATCTGGTCCTAAATATACCTTTAAAAAAGAAGAAAGAAGCCGTCAGGCGCTGCAGCTCGGGCCGCGTCACTAACCGGTGAGGCCGTCGTCTGACCCCCCCTCCGCCCAAGCAGTTCGAAAATTCGCTTTATAACCAACTATCTGCAACCAAAAATACCACGAAGAAAGATTGCGAAGACTTCAACCAGCCAGGCGCCGGAGGTGTGGGAGGGTTTTCCTCGGAGACAGGAGGAAGGGGCAGTCGACGTTTCTCCCAGCCTCGGTCCTGGGGTTATTCGTCGCAGCCCGAACAGAAAGGAACGGAACGTGCTGTCCACCCGGTCACGGGTTAAGTCCCCAACGTCATTCCGGTCCCCGCCGCGGGAGAGCTCGGGACAGGACGGAGCAGGCCCTGCGCCCTACAAGGAAGATCCAGCCCCTCCTGGTTTCTATCGCCCGCCCCCCACACCTGGGGAGGGAGGGAGGGGGCGGCCAGAGGCAGCTGGACCGGACCCACCCCGCCCTCAGCCCCGTGGTGGGGACCCCTAAAGCCACAGGCTGTGCTTCCTTCTCCGGGAAGTCAGGGAAAAAGCGATCCGGGCGGCAGCTCCAAAGGGGACAACCTCCCTTCTGTTTGGAATCTCCCGCCGCTGCTTTTTTTTCTTTTTTTTTGACACAGAGTCTCACTATGTCATCCTCCGTAGAGTGCGGTGAAATCACAGCTCACAGCAACCTTCAACTCCTGGGCTTAAGCGATTCTCCTGCCTCCTCCGGAGCAGCCGGGACCACAGGAGCCTCCACAGCGCCCGGCTATTTTTAGAGACTAGGTCCAGCTCTGGCCCAGGCATCCACCCACCTCCGCCTTCCAGGTGGCTCATGCCTGTAATCCTGTGGCTGTGTTTTAGATACCCCAAAAGACCCGTCAGGTATGATTTGTGCCAGTCACGTGCCAGGACACCAGAGAGCAAGAGACTTTCTAAAAGGACGCAGGTGGCGTGTAAGATGACCTCAAACGGGACGCTCATATCATTTCTATAAAAGAACTTATAATTAGGAAATTACATTTCCGATTTGATACAATTTAGTTCTTAGTCGTTTATACACTTGATGACATTCAGTTTAAAACTGCACTTTGCACGTAAAAGTGTCATTTCCCTATCAAATTATAACGCCCTGACAGCAAAGAATGTGGCTGTTTGGCTTTTAAATATACAGTTGTTTTGAAACAAAATGTGTTTAACTTTCTGACTGCTTTTACACAAAGTAGTGAAAACAGTTGTATTTTAGAAATTATGATAAGACATTCATTCCTCTCTGTGACATCAGAATTCACCCTAGTTAAACTAAGAACAGCTTTTTGGGGTTAGACAACTTTTTCTTAATTCCCAGACATGAATCCAAAAGTAATAAATGCACATTATCATTACAAGATAAAAATGTTACATAATCTTCCTGGGAAAACACAAACATACATACATGTGATATCTGACCATATGAAACTGTCATTTATAAATGTTGTATTTTCATGAAAAATAATCCCCTTACAACGTATATATTTTATAGCAAAATGGGAAAAGGCACCGTTAGTTTTCTTTTAAAAGCCTCCCCCAGATGAAAAACCTTTCATAGAAAATTACATTAAAGTCCTTGGTGTGTGTCACACTTTATGGGGGCAAGACATGATTGCAAGAGGGACTTTACCTAACAATTGCAATCAGTGTAACCTGGCTTATTGTACCCTCAATGAATCCCCAACAATAAAAAAAAAAACAAACAAAAAAAAACCCTTTTATTATTAAAAAAAAGAAAATTACATTAAAGTATTAAATCTGAAAGAATTAACTATTTGAAAGTCTTTTGGCAAATTTAGGGATAATATCTGTGGATTTTATCTCTCTCTTATTTCAAAATTTACAAGTGTCAATATTTAGGCAACCTTCACTATATTTTCCACATGAGTGAGGCATGTTAGGTAGGAAAAATTAATTTTGAAACCCTCATTTATCTTTTAAAAAATGATACATGTTATTACTGTGAGGTAAGTTAAATGTGCCTTCAGAGGGGGTTGGGAGTTTATTTGCTTTTTAGTCACAATGATAGAGCAAATCTAAGTAATACTGTATTATTGATGTCAAAAGGCAAAACTAATCTTCACCTGTGAAAACCACCTACCTATTTTCTTTCGATTTTAACAAAATGTATATTGAACTTTTTGGTCAGGCTCTATATAATGTGTGGTTTCAATAAATTTTATAGTGAATATTAATATGGAAAGTATAGATCTAGCTTTACTCCAATCAAAGACAGCTTTTCTAAACAACACAAGCACAGGAGGGAAAAGATACCCATTTCACACATCCCCAAATTCCTATCCCCAATGCAGCAGGAGTAATCCTTTTATTCCATTAAAATGGTCTCTAACCTTATTATAATACAGGAACACTTTAATCTCGTACCTGAAGGAGTCTTGTCAACATAACAGGAGCTGAAAGCATCACTGTGTAACTGCTCTGTGTGGCCTGTTACAGTGGTCTGCACTGCTTTGCCTTCCTGACGGGCCTACCTAACAATACACAACCACTGCCTCCGGGCCTTATGATAATGAGACCTATAACTTGTTCTCATAAATGCTTTAGACCTTGACTCAGGGATATAACAGAAAAACAAATTCTTTTACATACAGTAAAACATAAGTGCTATTTTAAACTTGTATGTGTGTGTTATTTTGTATGTGCATATTTATTACTGTAACTCAATCACAAAGATATGTAGGAAATAACTGGACTTAGAAAAATGTTATTTAAATTACATCCTCCACCCCTATCCCAGGGCAGAAATTACCCTAGAAGGCAATTACATTGTAAAACCCTTTGCTGTTTTGTGGGCTATGGATGTGTAAGGTTGCATTTCTCACTGACTTTGTCAAAATTAAGTCATCATTTGCTTTGAATTTAATACATATTTGGATGTGTACATATTTATTTAAAATTATGCTCTCTGGGGAGAGTTTTAATTCTATGTAACATACATGAGTTTTATGTAATGAATATATACAGCTTTTGCTAATATAAAATAAGATTTATATATCAACATTATACTTTTAAAATGTGTTAGGATATTTTCAATCTTAGATCAGCTTGATTTTAAAACAATAGGTTCTTTTAAAGAACTACTGACTTACTATTTTATGTATACACTTTTTCTTCGCTGACTTTAGAATAGAAAAAAATACTCCTACAAAAGAAATTTGAGGTGGATTACCTAATAAAATTTTTCCAGCCTAAATTTTAAGGTGCTAACACATAATCACTTACTTAGCTTTTTAAAGTATTATTTTCAAAAGAAAGTCCAGAAAATCAAAGAGACATTAAAGGTACACTCTACTTAAAAACATTTATCATTAGTCTGCTTTTTTTTTTTTTCATCACTAATCTTTATGTCAGGAGAAATATGTTTCAGTCATTAACACCTTAGGCTCACTAAAGTAGAATGAAATGTTATTTTGAAAAATAAAAAATGAAAAAAATTCACACATTTGCATATGTACTCTTTTTAAAAGGAGGGTTAAAAGGGCTTCATAATTTTGGGGAGCAGAAAATAGGGATAGCAAACATCACAGCCCAAAACAAGAATAGAGCTAATAATGGTTTTTAGACAAAGGAGAAAGGGTCTTTCTTTTTCTTTTCTTTCTTTTTTTTTTTTTTTGAGACAGAGTCTCACTCTGTTGTCCTGGGTAGAAACTTAAACTCCTGGGCTCAAGTGATCCAATCACCTCAGCCTCCCAGAGTGCTAGTATTACAGATGTGTAGAAAAGGCATTTTCTACCGTGTGGTTTGTTTTATTTGGGGCAGTTGGGACAAAAAGAAAGTAGGCTTTCAATATTTTAATTAAAGTATCTTGATTACTTATTTACACAGAGCAATAATGACATTTTCTCTTCCTCGTAAGCCTTTTAAGGTAGATACATCTCTAACAGAAGAATATAGACCTCACTATTCTTTCTAAATAACTCAGGGCTTTCATTTCAGTGAGGAAACACTTATTGCCACCATCATATTGTGACTTTATTTTCAATTATATTTCCCATAAAAATAGTCTTTAAACACTTACCTCCAGTTAAGTGTTCCTCACTCATGTAACAGTATTTATTGAATATCTACTAACGTACTGGCGGTATATAGGAGAACCAAAGAACAGAAGAAACAAACCGCCTGTCCTAGGTAGAGTTAGGTACTCTTTCTGAAGAACACAAAAATTGTTAAGGGAGAAAAAAAATCTTGTAGTTTTCAGGTTAGCCACTAGGTGGAAAGGATGCAAAAGTGACAGAAAAGCAAAATTTGGTGAAAATAGTGACTTTCTATGAAAATTTCCACCTAGGGTTTGCCTCTTCAGGGAGGGAAGAGAGCCAGCTGCCATCCCTGGAGGCCCATTCGCCAGCTCCCCAAGTGTATCTGAAGACATTTTCCTCTTTTCCTCCTGGTATTTCTCTGTGTCCCCACATGTGTGCCTTATGGAAATTTGACTAATGGTCTGGACATCTGGCTATACACAGGCCTGTAAAGCCTTCAATCAGTGTTATTCAAACTTACCTAAATAAATTTAGATATCACACTTTAATTTGCTGATTTGGGGTGAGGTTGTGTCCAAAACTCTAACATCTTAGAATAACATCCATGCTTACACTAGTCAGACACATATGCCAATACATACATAACATGCAATCCTCTGTGGGTTGACCACCAGAGGGACTGCAACACACTGGTCAACACGTGGAGGTGGTTACCGTAAGGAACTAGGCCTACTGTGCTGATAGGTCCAGGTGGTGTATGTCCGGTCCGTGAGAATGAGGGCAACTTAAGGAGGTGGTTATCTATGGACGTTGTACTGTATTTTGGTTTCAGAGACTCCTTATGAGTAAGACTTTGCTTCATTTAATCAGATCTCTTCCAGAACAGAACTGTGATATCCTTCCCAAATGGAATTGGATCTTTATCTTTACATCTTCCAAAGAGATTTAAAACAAAAAACTTTCCATCTTTGAAAAAACGGTTTAAATACCATGTAAACTCATTTAAATACAGACTTTGAGGTTTTTCTGTCCTTACTCACTATATGAAAAAAGGGTCTTTGTTTTCACATTAGTATGCATTCTCTAAAGTGAGATGTTAGAGGTAAATATTTCTCTGTGTAAAGAGGCTCTCTCCAACAAGTCTATGTGTTCTTTTCCTAAGAACTAATTACTATTACTTTTCCTAATCACTACAACATTAATGATTTATCATATATACCTGAAAACTTTCTCCTTACATATTTACTTTGGCTGGGGTCATTCTCAATACACTTGACATGTGTGAATCAGAGCAGATTTATAAGTGTGGCCATGAGTTTTGATGGTAGTTGTGAATAAGCAAAGAAAAAAAAATATATATATATTTTGGCCGGGGCTGGGTTTGAACCTGCCACCTTTAGGCATATGGGACTGGCCCCTACTCCTTTGAGCCACAGGCACCACCCAGAAAAACAATATTTTATACATAAATTGGAAATGTTGATTGTTTTCTGGTAGATGTGGGTGTTTTGGAGTTACAAGAATTTTAGGCAAACTATTGTTTGAAGTAAAGAGAAAACATTTTCTGTGATATTCTGTTCCTCTCAGTACACAGCAGACATCAATTTATTCCTGCCCTGCTTGCCCAGGGCCCTACACAAGGTAAAATTGGTAACCTCAGGGATGGATAAACTATGATTTTTTTCACAAAGAAAGATTCCTATAGCCAGGTCTCATTAACTTATAACCTCTAAAGAAGGCTAAATGAGTTAAAGAATTCAAAGCCCTTATCAGAGTAAGTCTAGTAAAATAGTAAGTTATATGTTACATATATATAATTTTGATTTTATTATCATTAGTGTCAATGAAACATTTCCACATTTTCCCCAGAGATTTCTGAGACTCATTTCCACATAGTATTGGCCAAGTGCAAAATGAGCTCAGCTGCAGGAATTCTGAGTTAGCGAATACATTTCCAAGACAGTGGAAGAGTATTTTCTCTCAGAGCCAGGGCTCTGCCATGCAGCACGATGCAAATATTCCCAGCTCAACACAGTGTTGAGGGTATTATTTTTAATCATGATGCCAATTAAAAAATAATTTTGAGATTTTTTTCATTGGAAACAAATTTTGACCCTTTGGTGTATTACATTCAAAATGTCTCTACTGGCAAATGTTCAAGCTTGTATTATTGCATTTATCACCTTGTGTTACACTCATGGGTGGGGGGCCATAGATCCCAGATTTATGTCTGTTGTCCTGAAGTGCCATCTGGTTTAGCATTTTAGCATGCTCAAAAGTGTCCTGGTTTAGACAATAAAGTCTGCAGTCCCCCGTTATGAGGCAGGTGCCTGGCTGCAGAGGCAGAGGAACACTGGGGTGGCCCTGACGTGAGTGTGGGTGTAGGCCTGCTGGGGACCTGAGATGGCTGGCTGCTTTGCATATGAAGAAAGACTTTGAGGAGAAACTTCCATGCTGAGGGCCAGAAGCAGACTCAGTGAAAGGGAGTTTAAAAGAGCCTCAACTCTGCACAGAGAGTGTCTTCCATAGCCCACTTCTGCTAAGAACACAGCTATCCTGAGACTCAAGTGACCATCTCACCTCAAACAGGTGCTGGATTACAGGCATGAGCCACCTCTGTCAATTTGCAAAGACCTTTTACCACCTTTTCTTCTGCTGATGAAGGTTAGTTATAAACCAAAGGTACTTGGAGGCAATGTCTCTCTTGGTTCCTATCAGAGGTCCTCAAACTTTTTAAACCGGGGCCAGTTCACTGTCCCTCAGACCGTTGGAGGGCCGGACTATAGTTTAAAAAAAAACAATGAACAAATTCCTATGCACACTGCACATATCTTATTTTGAAGTAAAAAACAAAATGGGAACAAATACAATCACACCACCACATGTGGCCCGCGGACCGCAGTTTGAGGACCCCTGCTGTGATCCTCCAAACCTCTGCAAAATTGCTATGACACATATGAATTATCACAAAAGTGTGATTATGGCTGCATTTCACCAAAATCCTTGATGAAATGGGGGTGACCAGTTTTCTTTTTTGTCTCTTTCCCAGTACCTAGTAAATTCCTTCCTTGCACAAAATGGGCTATCTTTAATATTTAAATTAAAACGTCATTGTAATGTAAAACAATGCTTTAACCTTACTGTCCTATTATAGGTATTTGGGGGCAATTGCGAACCTGATTACGTGTAGTGGAACTGGAATATGTGAGAAACAAAATTTTATTTAAACAGTGAGAAAAGCACAAAATGCCTTATTATTATTATTTTTTGAGACAGTCTCACTCTGTCACCCTGACTAGAGTGCCATAGTGTCATAGTTCATAGCAACCTCAAACTCTTGGGTTCAAGCAATACTCCTGCCTCTGGCTCCCGAGTAGCTGGGAGT
The DNA here is from genome assembly GCF_027406575.1 of Nycticebus coucang. NCBI lineage: Eukaryota > Metazoa > Chordata > Mammalia > Primates > Lorisidae > Nycticebus > Nycticebus coucang. The sequence continues at coordinate 104,471,216 of NC_069780.1, read as the reverse complement.
ACACCCACCACCATGCCCAGTTTTTCTATTTTGAGTAGAGATGGGGTCTTGCTCTTGCTCAGGCTGGTCTTGAGCTCCTGAGCTCAAAGCCTTCTCCTGCCTTGGCTTCGCAGAGTGCTGGACTACAGGCAGGAGCCCCCCGTGCCTGGCCCTGTACAGAATGCATTATTCGATTGGCTTTAGGATGGTAGTCCCTAACTGTCAACTGATGGGTGATATTAAGCCTTTAATAAATTGCCGTAATAATAAATGAAAGGATTAGAAACATCCTGAGTGGAAGGACAGGGAAACTGGGGAAGAAAAAGGCAAAACACAGTTCTACTTACATAATAAAAGGAAAGATGGATGCAAATGCTAGCGGTCCATGGTAGAAAGTGATTTTATTGTAATAGCTATCAAATGTTAAATGTGTAAAATCATTTCCATTGAGAGATGCATCTGGCTATTTCAGTCAGATACAAAATTCAAATTTTAAACATATAAAATCTCCTCTATTGAGAGATGTATCTGGCTATTTGAGTCAGATGAAAATAGGAAGCATTGAATTCAGGTCACTGCGCTGGCTCTGATTGCACTGCCAACAATCAACTTCCTGCCAGCTGGTGAAGACAGAGATGATCATATTCTATAGGTTATCCCTGTAACTGACATTTCCTTTACTTCTGGATTTAAAGTTCTGTCATGATAATAGATTTGTTTACAGTATGTTCTTATAGAGCTCAGAAGAGACAACCACTCTCAAATTGTACAGCAGGACCGTTCATGGTTTTGTCTTTATAAAAATCAACAAACGCACATTATGTTACATTTTTACATAGTCCTTGTCTCATCCTCAAGATGTTTCCTATGAGGATTTTGTCCGAAGAATTTCCTTTCCTGTGGCATGAACCCTTTTGGATAGGTTTTAAAATAAAATAATGACCAGTGGCATTTTATTGGTATTGGTGATTGGGACAAATGCAGATAATTTGTATAACTGTTACTGTAATTTGGTACTGTCATTTTTCTTGGGTTTGGTGTTTAAATTGTATCAGTACACTTGTTAACTCTCAGTTCAACACAAACACTGAATACAGTAAATTGTACAATACCAAATATTGCCTAATAATTAGCCTTCTTTAGTAATTGCTTTTAATCATTATTTTTAAATAAGTAAACAAAAAAAGTGTTCAGTAGGTCAGATTGCAACCGTATAGCTTCATTTAAAAACCTGATTATAAAATTAGTCATACTTTTTTATTTTTTATCATTTTTTCAAAAAACCAATTTATGTCAGGTTAATGTGAGGGTACAAACAACCAGATCAAAATATTTGATTTTGGTAGATAGAGTCCCTCTTGTGGTCATGGGTTTGTTTTTAAAAAGTATTTTTAAAAGTGAAAAATGATTTTACATTAAAAAATGCTTTAATTCATTAAAAAAAAATCAGAAAGTAACCTGAGATCCTAAATTTTCTTATTTAATCTTTAAAACAAATTAGGGAGGAGAGAGGGACAAAAGTAAAGATTTTTGTACCAGCAACTTAAATTTTTAACACGTGATTACTTGCAAATGGACTAAAAACAGTATCTTAAGTTTGTGTGTCCCCCAGCATACACATTTCTGATTCAGACTTTTAAGTTGTCAATACCATAGCGACAATGGCATTGACATGGGGCTGGCACTAGTCCTCCCAGTTAATTTTTCCCCCGGAGAGTGTCTGTGGGCGACAGAGTGGCGACTGGGCTCCCCGGGTTGTTGCACTGACAAACAGCAGTAGTGGCAGAGTCAAGGAGCCTGACAAAATCTCATTAATCATTTTAAATTAAATCCAACCTTCCCGTCCAACCAAGCCAAGAATGAAGCCTGTTTTTTTAACAAATAAAAACTTTCTCAGTAAAGATTTGGTATCTTTCTCCTGTTGGTCTTTAATTTGATTTGACAAAAATAAAACAATCCACTTTTCTAAGCTTGAGTACAAAACATTCACCCAAATACGATTCAATAGGTCAACCAAGTGTCTTTTAAAAATAAAACAAATTTTGAAAAAAAAAAAAAAACACATGGAAACATTGAGGGGAAACTGTACTGGTACATTAGGGATATTGTTTATTTTACTTTTCTGAATAGTGAGATGAATTTATTTTGTTCTACATAAAATACAGGGTGCCCATAAACTCAGTGTGCATTTTTAAATTGCACAGGATCTTTATGGTCACCTTGTATATGATCTTTAATAAGATTTTAAGGAGGAAATAAAAACAAATTCATTATCCATAATATTTTGGTATATTTTATTCCAGACTTTTCTACTTAATAGGTTTTTGCTTATTTTACATAGTACTTATAGTGTATGTACAATATACATCTATGTACAATTTTACATACTCTTAAATATTTGTAAGTATTTTCTGGTATCGTCACTGCTCTGTAGTGATACATCAGGAGCGTGGATTTTGTTTTTCCTCACCAGTGTTTGGCAGAGTATCTGGTATCTGTCCTCAAATATGCATTGGTTATTTGTTAGATTTTCAGTGTTTTCATTTTTTTCTCTTTAAAAACAATGATGAGATTAAGGGTATGCATACTGCCTTTCCCTATTTTGGATTATTTCCTTAAGGTGGCTTCCTAGAAGAAGACATATTCACTTATGAATGTTTGAAAAGAAATTGCAGGCTCAGTGCCCGGAGCTCAGTGGTCAGGGCGTCAGCCATATACACTGAGGCAGGTGGGTTGGAACCTGACCTGGGCATGCTAAACAACATGACAACTGCAACAAAAACAAAAATAGCCTGGCATTGTGGTGGGCACCTGTAGTCCCAACTACTTGGGAGGCTGAGGTAAGAGAATTGCTTAAGCCCAAAAGTTAGAGGTTGCTGTGAGTGTGACACCACGGCACTCTACCAAGGGCAACATAGTGAGACTATTGTCTCAAAAAAAAAAAAAAAAAAAGAAGAAGAAGAAACAAACAAATTGCAGGCAGTTGTAAAATTCACATTAGAGGCAGGAAAAAAGATTTTAATTAGCATAAATAGGCTGTTATCTTTTACATGAATACACCTAGCAGTGCTTTATCCATATATTTAAAATTAGAACTCCTGGAGGGATGAATTTATGTCTAGAATAATACATAGGTGAATCCTGGTATTTAAAAAAATTAATATATTGATTTGTAAATTGCATACACCTGAAAGGTCTAGATACATTTTTTAAAAGGAGAAATAGCTGACCGGGCATTGTGGTGAGTGCCTGTGGTACCACCTACTTAGGAGGTTGACACAAGAGAATTGCTTAAGTCCCAGAGTTTGAGGTTGCTGTGAGCTGTGATGCCACAGCACTCTACGGATGGTGACATAGTGAGACTGTCTCCCCTCCCCCGAAAAAAAAAGAGAAATAGCAAAACCATCTTTCTATATGCTTATGTAGAAACTAAACCAGAGCTAAAGGAATTCAGTTGGATTTATTGAAAAGGTGCTATGTATGCGCCAAGGTCCACATTAAGTATGGAGGGAGATGTAAGAATGAAATGTCCACCTGCAAGAACTAAGGAAGTTGTCCTGGAGAGGAAAGAGTCTGAGAGGACATGGAAGGACAAATAACATTCAACAGGTAAAGATGGGGAAGAGTTAATAGCATTCCAGCAAGGAAAACAGCAAATGAATAAGTATGAATATAGCATTCATCTAGATTATAGAGTATGTTAGTTTTCACAGAATGTACTCAGGAAAACTCCTATTGGTGACAAATTTAGAAGTTCTAGAATTTGTTAAGCATTTTTCCCCTTTTCTTTCTTCTTTTTCTCCTTTCCTTCTTCCTTCATCTCCTTCTTTCTTATCTCTTCTTTCTCTTCTTTTCTTCCTTTTCTTCTTTTCCTTCTTTCTTTCTCCCTTTTTTTCTGAAAGAACTTTTTCAAATTATGACCTACATCTTGGAAAACAGAGCTGGTGACTGTCAGTAGGAAGGATTCACTGGCAGGACCCAGTTGGTATGTAAGTTCTGGGTTTGAAACAGCACAGCCCTTATTGCAGGAGGGTACAGACAGGCTTGAATTACAGTGGACCACAAGCACTTCTGTGGGTTTCAGCAGAGCTCAGATTACACATCGGGTCAGAGAGTACCCAGTGACAAGGTAGAACCATTAGCAGTACTGTGATTTCCTAGCTTCAAAGGATTCAGTCCCAAGTGGAAAAGGGGGATTCAGAAAGGCTGCCTGGCAAAAAACTACTTACTTGGTTTTTAGCAAATGGAAAGCTCACCACCCTTCTTGAAATTCTTCTTCCTTAGCTTGCTGGATACCATTCTTCTCTGCTACAGTTAATGAGCACTCTTTTTCTGACTTTGCTCTATCCAACCTTAAAATGTTGATTTCCGATTTTTTTCTTGTTCTGCAACATATTCTCTTCAGGATTTATCTTTGCCCATGCTTTAGTACAACATACTTTAACCACCAATATGACCCAAGGCAAACTAATTCAACTCCCTTTTCAATTCTAGCTCTTCTCTTTAGATATAGTCAATGACTATTCTAATAACACTTTCAAGTTACAAAAATTGGAATCATTATTTTTTCCATTTCATTCCACTAGTTGCTTCTCCTTGTAACTACCTCTGATAACAGCCTCTTGTAATAAAAACCCTTCAGCAAAATCTTATCAATCTCTAGGGTTTTTAAAATTCATCCCTCCTCTCTAAGCCTTTTGCAACATCCCTAGTTCAGGTCTTATAATAAATATAACATAATAACAGGCTGGAGTAGCTCTTGGATGAAGGAGCTAGACATATAGAAAATTATAGTATAATTATTAAAGCAAAGCAGAGATTTGTACAAAGTGGTTTACAGAGGAAGAAGCAATGAACACTAGTGGACTTTATGGTAGAGGTAGTCTTTGAGAGCTTTGATACAGAAATTACATTTGAGGTAGATCTCAGATGATTAGCAGGGGAACTTTGGATCCAGAGGAGGAAAAAAGGTTATCAGAAGAAAAGACAGACTGAACCAGACCCCAGTTAAGGAACACTGAAGCAGACACGGCTTTAAACTAGGTAGGGTGAGGCCCTATTGTCAAAGGTCTAACAAATATATTATGCTATGGAGGCTACACTTATTTTGTAGGGCAAAGGGAGATGCTGAAAGACTTCACATAGATAAGTGTCATCAGGATATTTATGTTTCAGAAAGATAAAGTTGCTAAATCTGAAAGAAGACACAATAGTTCTCAACTTCAGTGACTTGTGTCCCCAGCAGGCACTTGGAAATATGTGACGACCATGTTTGTATGTCACAATAACCAGAGGATGCTCCTGGCATCTAGCAGGCAAAGTCCAGGCTTGTGTATCTCCTCCACGGCAGTAAGACAACCACTAAGAAACACGGAATTGCTAATTCACTAAACATTTAGTAAATGTTTAATATTAAGGTTTTTTTCATAGATGGAAAATGAATTCCTACATAGCTAATTGCATAGATGGAATAAAAATTCTTATCTACCTACTTTTAAAATTAACCAGGAACAAATCCCTTCTGGGTAATCACAGGAGGTAGTAAAAAGAATACTACCCTATTGCAGAGGGTTCCACATCAAGTGTTGGCCAACTACTTTTTTCAGACAAACCCTCTGCCAACAGATAAAGCTACCTTCTGGACAAAACATAAAAACCACTCAAATGAAAGCAATGAAAAGCAACCAAAAGCAGGTTCCCCCTACAGAGGAGAGAACCCCTGGAAGAACTGATTATCATTGGGTGAGTTTCCTATTTTTATAGCTCTTACCCTGAAGGCAGTCCCCACTCTGCACCATGGGGAGCCTATAGTTTTACTGGCTTGAAGAAACACAGAACAGACTTTGGGACAGTGACAGAAAATTCAGAGGGAAATCCTGATAAGGAGAGAATCAGAGAGAGCACCCCAAATTCTATGTATGACTCCATCCAAACTTCTGACCAGTCTCTGAAGCTTGCATATATAGAAGAGATTTCAATTACAGTCAGGTTTAAGAACGGAACTGAAATCTACACTGCCACCAACTGCTGATAAGTCAAAGTCAGAGCTTCTAGTTAGGAGTTCAGCCAGCTGAACTGCCTGCTGTAAAAAAAAAAAAAAAAAAAACTTTCTGGAGAAACGTTTATCAGAATCCCAGGTTTTCAAAGCATTTTATTTACCATGTCAAAAACTCTAGAAGAAAGTTTGGGAAAAACTCTTTTAACAATATCAGCCTGGGGAAAGATTTTATGAAGACGACCCCATTGGCGATTGCAGCAACAATAAAAAGAAATAAATGGGACCTGATCAAGCTTAAAAGCTTCTGCACAGCTAAGGACACAATCCACAAATCAGACAGACAACTTCAGAATAGGAGAAGATACTCACATATTACAAATCTGACAAAGGGCTAGGGACCAAAGTCTACAAAGAACTCAAAACAAATCAACAAGAACAAACAACCTAATTAATCATTAGGCAAGAGACATGAACAGAACCTTCTCCCAAGAAGACAAATGAGCAACACACACATTAAAAAATGCTCATCATATCTAATCATCAGAGAAATGCAAATCAAATGAGAACAGCCCACATCATCACAAAGTCCCAAATCTGCAGATGCCAGCATGGATGTGGAGAGAAGGGAACACTTTTACACTGTTGGTGGGATTGCAAACTAGTGCAGCCTCCATGGAAAGAAGTATGGAGAATCCTCAAAGAGGTAAAAGCAGACAATCCATTTGAACCTGCAAGCCCATTATTAGGTATCTTCCCAGAAGAAAAAAAGTCATTTTATCATCAAGTCATTTACACTTGAATATTTATCATAGCTCAATTCACAATCACAAAGATGTGGAAACAACCCAAGTTCTCATCAACCCATGAATGGATTAATAAACTGTAGTCTATGTATACCATGGAATACTATTTAGCCAAAAAAGATGGAGACTTTACATCTTTTGTAGTAACCTGAATGTAATTGAAGCACATTCTTCTTAGTAAAGAAGAATGGAAAAGCAAGTATCCAATGTACTAAATACTATGTTGAAACTAGTAAATGAACAACTATAGGCACACAGGAGAGAAAAACACAATTAAATTCAAGAAACGGGAAGGGGACACCTTGGTAAGCTCTCACCTAATGGGTACAATATAGGGGCATATGGCACACCTCCTGGACAAAAGGACTCAACTACAACTCAGACTTTACCTAACAAACGCAAACAATGTAATCTAATTGCATATACTCTTATATTAATAAAAAAGAAAAAGATTAGGAATATAGTAATATATTAATTAAAAAAAAAAGATTAGGAATATCGTCAAGTTTGACTAATCACATCAGATATAAACAAGCAAAAATTGGTTACCAGAGTTCTAATAACATTTTATTTTGTTCTTGTGAGTGTTCTTTAAATTTTGTTTTGTTCTTGTTCTTTAAATTTTGACCTTTAAAATAATCCTAGATGGTATAATCAATGAAGACTTAACTAACTCAGAAGTTTTAAAAATGAAAAATCAAATGATAAATTTATATTATAAAATAAGAAATGGTTTTGCATAGTAATAACAAATCAACACTCTTCAGAATTCAAAGGAAAAAGCGGCTGGTATTGGTTTCCATCTGAAGTCGGATCCAACTTTTATGAAGAAAATAATCCCAGATCAGAATCAAACAAGTTTCAGAACTCAGTTAAGAGAAAAGGAAGAACCATTACAATAAAATAATTATGATTATAAATCTCTTTAAATATGTACACATTACATGGTATTTAAAAAAAGAATGAAAATGGGTGAAGTTTTTCAGGCAAATCTAATGCACAAATACACCATCTTTTAGAATATAATTCAGTCTAACATTCCTTAATAGCTGTGTCAGGCAGTGGTTCTGCTTTGTGCAAAACATGATAGGCAAAATAAGAAAAAATTCTGCAAAATTATTTAGTTCCTTAAGAAAATACTAAAAAAGAGCAAAAGAAAAATAGGTTGTACACTCAAGCTTGATTGTATACACAGACTGGAAGAACCAGTGTGGATGCAGTCTGCTAAGTCAGCCTGTGGGTGGCTTCAATCTGAAGGCAAAGCTGAAGTCCTAGCACTTGTGCTTTTACGCAGCCACGTGGCCAATAAGGTAGATGTTGTCATAAAGGTGCCCTACAAAATCTTCACTAATGTTTTGAGCAGCACGACGGGTATTTCGAATAAATTCTCTTTTTGACATTTTATTCTTCACGTGAGGGCTACTGAGGTCGATAGAAAGTAGAATCAGAGAGTAGCACAGCACGTAGACACCATCTGGAAGGTAAATGCCTCAGATTACTAGCCAGTTCAAAGAGTATGACTCCAAAGGCATCATAGAATGCAAAAATGTCTACAATGGTAAGAGGTCGAAATTAGCTAGGAAGTCAACCTAGGATGATGATCAACTCTTCCCTCCTTGTCTCGGCTTCTCCTGGCTTAACACCCTGGGAAAGTACTCAATCCTGGCCAAGCCCAGTCATCACCCTATATGGATATCAATTCAGCAAGCATCTTCTTCAGTCCTAAAGAATTTTAGAGTAGTTTAAGGCTTCCTAGTAAAAATTCATTCTAGATTTAAATATTTCAGAATTGGCTTTATTTTCATCTTTCCTTTCAAATGTGATCTATCTACCTATCTATAAATATATTTGTATTATCTAAAAAAAGAAGCAACCTATTTATTCATATAGAATGCCTTTACAAATACCCGATTTAATTTGTAAGCATCTTGAATGACAGGAAAACATGTTAACTTGGTACTAGAAAATAAAATATAGGCCAGATCATGGTGGCCCACACATATAATTTTAGCACTCTGGGAGATCAAGATGGGAGGACTGCTTGAGGCCAGAAGTTCAAGACCAGCCTGAGCAAGAATGAGAAAAACTAGTTGGGCCTGGTAGCAGGTGCCTGTAGTCTCAGGAAACTCAGAAGGCTGAGGCAGAAGGATCACTTGAGCCCAGGAGATCGAGGTTGCTGTGAGCTACAATGACACCACTGTATGATAGACTGAGCAACAGAGAGAGAGCCTTCCTTCTCAAGAAAAAAAAAAAAGGAAGAAAGAAAAAGAAAAAATAAAGTAAAATATAAAAATATAAACAATTGGAAAGATTATTAAATTGATATTCTTGTTTGAGATATGTATTTTAGAGGTCAATGGAATTTATATGTTAGTTTCAAAAGTAAATCTTTAGGGACAAGACTGTATTCCTGAGCACCAGGTGACAGAATTTTATGTATGCTCAGGGTAGGATTTCACGTTTGATATTATGATAATAGTAACAAGCGCCATGACACCTCACTACAATGGTGGTTATATTTCACAACCCTGAAATCTTAAGAAAGCTATGTTAAACATCGTGTCTTGTAAAGCACGTTCAAATTTCATGTGATAGGTAAATGCTCTGTAATCTCTGCTTAGTAGGATGAGCACAATAAAATGTTTGATATTAAAAGATAGTAAAACAGTATCCAATAAAAAATGAAGGAAATTCAGCCTATATCATACACATATACACATATACGTATAAATACATACACAATGAAAATCAGTTGTACTGAAAGCAAATTTCAGTACAAGTATGGTATTATCTATGCAATTTATGGATTATTAAGAGTTTAAAAAATAATTTCTTAAGTTTTCAATTAGATTAATAAATATACCCAACACTCAAGAATAATTTTAAAGAATTTATGTAGCTAAGTGTAACTTTCTTCCTAAAACAGTATATTTAGTGTATATATATATATATATATATATATATATATATATATATATAAAACATCTATGACAGACTAAAGTATTCCTTCCAATTTTCAAAAATGATATAGTCCATAGAAATAGTCACTGTTACAAAAAGTAAAACAAGTATTTGTAATTACTGGGAATGTTTTTATGCAAGTGCAAAAAATGTGTCATACATACTTCTGTTTTTAACCTAGAGATGGGCTGGACATAGGAAGTAATAAGGTACTATATACGTTCTTACCAGGACTAAGGCCAAGTTCTCGCATTAAGTCAGGATTACAAGCACAGAACCTATGTGAGAACTTTGTTATGAGAGTTTCGAGATACTCCCCACGCTCTTCAGGGGCATGAATGTGACGAAAAAATTCTCTCAGTGCATTTGGCAAGAATTGGTTCCTAAAATTGTGCAGTGTTACAAGGTCGTCCAAGACATCTCTCCTATAGGATGAAAAAAGAGTTATGGCTTTAGTCAACTCTTCTCTATTAAAAAAAGTGATATGAAAAATCATAAATTGCCATTTTTTGGATAAAAACACTTTATTTTTGATTACCAGATTAGCTAATCCTTTAAAAGTACATATAATTTTTAAAATAAAAAAATCTAAGTATGATCATTTAAGAGGTTAACCTATTTTGAAATCTTCCATGTAAAGGTTACAATAAAATAATATAAGGTGAAACCTAGTAATTTTATTTATAAAATAAATAAAAAGGGAGTTTTGTAGTATTAAGAACAGCTTCTTAGCTGAATCCAAATAGCAATGGATTTCTTTATTTTAATTATGAAAGTAATGAAGGTCTCCACCTACCATGCCAAACTATATCTTCAAGGTAACAACTAATTATGTAGAATTTAAAAAATTCCCACATTTTATACAGGATGTACCCAAAGTTGCAATACACAGGGAAAATGGGAAATTGTAGCTAGATAGACCTTTATTTACAAAATCTTCATAACACAATATTTATATTATATTCTCTATATGTTGGCCATCTCTTTGTAAAGTACATTGTTTTAAAATTTGCTTTTGCTTTTTACACATGTATATTATGCATGGCTTTTTATATATCTGGATGCACTTTACTCTTCTTAACAGATTCCCAGCATACTATTTCATGAATGCAGCAATCCTACTGATATACATTTAGGTTATTTACTATTGTATAAACATTTGTACAAGTGTATGTGTGCATCTATAACTTAAAAAAAATTAATAGCATTCTGGGCGGCGCCTGTGGCTCAAGGAGTAGGGTGCCGGTCCCATATGCCAGAGGTGGCGGGTTCAAACCTCAGCCCCGGCCAAAAGAAAAAAAAAAAAAGAAAATTAATAGCATTCTAATGCTGGAATGTAAACTCCTCGAAGACAAAAATTATATTTTAATCATCTAAGTACTCCTATTCTAGTAATGTTTCTGGAATATTAATGAACTTTTAGAGACTATAATTGAAAAAATCCTGAGAAATAAAAAAGTTTGAAAATTACAATGAAAAGTAAACTTATGTTTGAGCTATAAAAAAAATTAATTCGATGATGTCACATGAAAATGTCCCTAGTGGAGCCTGTAGCTCAGTGGGTAGGGTGCTGACCACATACACCAAAGCTGGCAGGTTCGAACCCAGCCTGGGCCAGCTAAAACAACAATGACAATTGCAACAACAACAAAAAGCTGGGTGTTGTGGTGGGCACCTGTAGTCCCAGCTACTTGGGAGGCAGAGGCAGGAGAATTGCTTGAGCCCAGGAGTTGGAGGTTGCTGTGAGCTGTGACACCATGGTTCTCTACCCATGGTGACAGCTTGAGACTCAGTCTCAAAAAAATTAAAATTGTTCCAATATTTTCTGTCCATTAATAACCAGAATTAAGGAGTACAAGTGAATGACTTGTAGAATAGTGCACTGATCACTGTCTCTATTTGCATAGAATGTACTACTAAATGTCACATTTTCATCATTTTCAAATTTGCATATGACACAAGTGTGTAGTCTACATGCAAATATATATGTCTTATATCCCTAGGATTCGTGTCTTTGTACTAGGTTTTTATATGAATAATTTCAGAATTCAAAACTTTTACTTACCTGAACACTTACACATCTATTATGGCTAGTTATTTAACAAAAGTCAGGGTTATGGTTTCCTGAAAATACTTGACTTTTTTTTGCTATTACAAAGATGCTGGCTTCCATTTTGTGTGTATACATGAACTTTTTTTGTTTTCCAATGGCAACTTCCTCATCATTTAGTTAAAGCTCACCAAAATAATAAAATAATAACAGCAATAATGATGTGTAAGGTAAAGGAGTCTTTCCCTGTCTTGACTCAATGTTGCAACCTTGTGATTACTATGTAGTGTACATTTGTAAAGTAAACTAAACTCATCGAAAACATTACTTAGCACATTTCAGATGAAAACTTAAAATTTTTTTTACCTTTCATCAAGGTAGATTCTCAGTTTTTTCCAATTTAGTGTTCTTGTACAGAAGATGAACTTGGCTATCTCCTTTGGTGAATCATCTAGGATTCCTTTGGACATAAAGTAGTTCACTCCCTAAGGCAGAAAGACAGGTCTACATAAAAAAAGTAGCTTCTTATGAATTTTAACAATTAAGCAACAGCAGAACAATAGCTATAAATTCTTTCTAACAGTAATAGATTTTTTTATAGGTTTATCATGCAAAATACAAGCTATAACTTGAACTAACACATTTATGATTGATAGTTTACATGCAATGAAAAGCAGGAAATTCAAAGTTAAGATTCCTAAAGAAATCTTAATTTAATTTTCTGGCTTGTGTCAGATAAAACTAACTATATAGAAATACAGCCTAATTTGGGGGAGGAGGGCTGTGGAAGAAATCACCATATAGACTTCAAGTTAGGCTTCTGTAGCAAACACTTTCCCACGTAATAGAAAACATGATTTCTTAAAGTTCAGATATACAGTAGTATTCTTTCCAAGAAAATAAATGCTTAAAGAAAAAAAGAAACTCTCCAGATAAAAGCCTAATAATTTTATTCTGGAAAGAAAAATAATTAAGTCATTTAACTTAAAGTCAAATAAAGCAAGTCCCATTCCAGGCTGGCTGCTTGAAATCTTGCTACGTTCTTTGAGAACTTAGCTACCATACACATGAGACAAAACCATGTAAGATGACACAATCTCAGTGTTTTCACAGGATTTATCTTTGAATTTCCTTTTTTCTGCATGCAAAGGTTTCCGGAGAAGCATTATCTGTAAGTTTGTACCTACTTCATATTTAAAGCACCACCAACAAAACATGAACAAAAAAATCAAATGCTGAAACCAGTGATCTCTAGCATATATGAAGGTCACATTCAAACAAGTGTCTGAGGTGGATTTGAATGTGAAGTTATTGAAATAAAAGGTAGATGTGTTTATTTCAACTTGCAGCTATCCAGATCCAAGTGTTCCCATGAAAGGTTATGTCTGGATACTGGCACACTGTGTGCAGGTAATTGGTAGAGATGATGATGTATTATATACATGCAACATACTGTTTTCACACATAAATTCCTTGGCATTTCTTCACTTTACAAACACATAGTACTCAGAAATAATGTACACATTTAGAATCTAAGAAGTTGAAAAATTTTCTGTAAAAAACTCAAGATAAAACTTCCCCATAAAATTTTGTATTAAAAAATTTAAAAATAATTTGGTACCATAGGTAATACCTTTGAAAAGCTATAAATATCTGTAAATTGTAGTTCATAGATAAGACGCTTTATATAAAATGAACTTTATGAGCCATCAAGATAATATACTAATGGCAACATTATCAAATTTTCATTTGAATTGTAATAAAACAAATGTCAATACACTGATTTTAAAAATGTACATTAAGAAAAGTGAAGTGTGATTAACATGAACATTCTAATCAACTTAATTGTAAGCTGTATTTTAAACTAACTCCTGTATCCGATGGCTAGAAAAGGTCTGATCAAGATGGAAAGCCAAAAAAATTGGAATGAGGCTCTCAGGAATTGTCTGAGGGGGCAGGAACTATAGAAATACCAATGCTTGTTCTATCCTTTCCTCCATTAGTTTGAATAATCGAGAGTTGACTGTATATTTAATTATATATTTAACTGCTTACAAAAGTTAAGTCAAACTTCATGGTTTCCCAGATTCCTCAGTTTAAAAGGGTAACAACATTTCAGAATTATTTCCAGGGTTTATTGTAAATGAAGTGATTTAAAGTGAAAGGTATGTCAATGAGGTATTATTTGACAGATTCTTTATCCATTCCTGAATCAATATTTAAAAGATGTAAAACTAAGTCTAATCTCTTTTAAAAACTATGCAAAATAAACCCAATAATATGATTCAAAGGGAATATAATTCTTTATATGATTTATGCCATTTTATTATCATTTGATGCTACTTAGTTATAAATTAACATTGATACCCTGTTTCCCCGAAAATAAGACAGTGTCTTATTTTAAGGTGTGCTCCCAAAGGTGCGCTAGGTCTTATTTTCAGGGGACGTCTTATCTTTCCTGTAAGTAGCTCTTATTTTCGGAGGATGTCTTATTTTCAGGGAAACAGGGTACTAGCCTCAAGTAAGCATCATGTTGGCGATTTTTTCTTTCATGACATATTTTGAGCACTTAATACATCATCTGAGTTCTCCAAGATCAACCAAATATGTAGGAGGAGGGATATACACAGAGTTTTAGGTCCAATCCTGAAAAATGGTACCACAGCTTGTAATAGGCCAACTCTGTTGGTTTTATGAGGAAAGGAGGCATTGGTTTCAAGCCTGGATTCCCCTGGAAAGGAATGTGACTTTAGAAGGACAAACAGAGAAGGCGCAAGACCAGATTACAAGTGTCTCCAATAAGCACACTGGCAATCAACTGAATGTCCATCTTTTTACTTAATGAAATATAAAACAGTGCTACAGTGTGAGATACAGTGAATAACTGTGAGTTTGCTTAAATAAGTGGTATAAGCATTTTTATTCTTAAATTAAGTTTTAGCAGAGTGGTACAGAGTGATCCCCAGGCCACAGCACACCAGTGGTCATGTAAAGACAGGGCTTCTCAGCAGCGTGCACATGCTCACAACCCCTGCACTGATGAGGAGATGTTCTCTATCCACAGAGCAGTGGGAGCTGCTCAAGTTCAAGGAGAAATCCCGGGGTGAGCTCAGTGAGGCAGCTCACTTTTAAGTGAGTACTGCCCGTTCAATTTGAAAAATTTGTTAACACAAAAGAGGAAAAAGTAAATGGTAAAATCAAAGGCCAGAAAGAGAAAATGGATTTTATTCAAGTAATCTTGACCTCATTGCATCAGAAGACCAAAAAGAAGGGAGTCCATGGAAAGGAAGAGACTGCGGTGCAGAAGAGTGAGTCTGCTGCAGGCCTGGACTGGGGCTGCAGCTCACAAAGCTGCCCAGTCTACAGACGGGACAATAGCACTAGTCCGGGACAGGCAGAGTGAGAAAGAGAAAAGCAGAAAGCAGAGCACGTGCTGGCTTCTTTCTTAGGGAGGAAGAATCATCTGGGGAGAACTGGTAAATGAAACAGCTGCTCTGGACCACTGAGCAAGTGGTAAAGATTTCTATCAGCAACAGGTGAGTGTAACTGGAATCCACCAGCAATAAACCAGAGGATGCCAAAAAGCAATGAGAAGCTGGGTGAGTTAATGTGAATTCATCCCATTTCATGTTAAAGTTAAGCAAAATCTATCACATATATGCTCTGGACCAATAAATGTGTATTTGGGCACAGAGTGAATTCCAGAAAATAAGGTGTGCAAAACCAAATAGAGACTACTGACTACTGGCACGGACACATGGCAGGAATGCTGTGTGACTGGTGTTAAGAAATCACTAATAAAACAAAACCGTCACATACTAGGGAGCACCCTTAATTTGTTTTCCTAAAGAATAACTTAGTAATTCAGAAAAAAATTTGATTGAGCTAGTTTTATTCAAATTTGTCCTTGTATGTAATGTAAAATCAGGTATCACGGCTACCACTTTTAAGGTAATAAACCTGTCCTTGGACTATTATATGAGAGGAATGGACACTGCATTTATTTTTTTTTCCAGAGTAACAAAGAGAATTTTTATTAAAAGCCTTTAGTTTGTAACAAAGAGATTTTATTAGGAAGAACAAAGAGAAAGTTTAGAGCACTTCCAAAAGGAGTTGGAAGTGGGTCCTTCTCATGAAGGAGAGAAGGTGAAAGAGACCTGCATTTAATTTTTTTAAAGGATATTTTGAAGACTTTAAAAACAATCCTTAATTTTTAGCTATACAATTTATAAAACAAAATAGTTCAATCCAAATTTCAAACTTTTCTTTTAGTATGAGAACCAATATATTAATTTGCAAGTATACATTGTAACCACAGCAAAATGAACAAGTGACAATTAAATTGAAATGTAACATTTTCATAGGAAAAGTAATATAAAAATTAAGAGAGTCAATATGCCATGAAAATTTTACTTCTGGATAGTAAAAAACAATTAGCAGAAGGCAGCCCCCTACAGGGCAGATGTGAATATGCCAATTGTTTTGTTTGAAAATAGCTGTAGCAATAGTGCAGAGGAATGCTGTGATATTATTCTTTTCTAAAATGCTTTCAAAATTGCTAAATAAAAATCTATTAATAAAGTTCAGTCCAACAGTTCTCATTTGCCTATTTAATCAGAGAACATGTGCTCTATAGTTAATGAAAAAAAACCCCACAGAACTTAAATAATTGAAAATAACTTATCTGGAGATATTTTCTCTACACATAATAAAAAAAGCCTTGCCTTTTAGCTGCAGTAAAACAAATGCATAAGATTTCTTAAAGAGCAAGTTTTAAACTAGGCGTCTGTGTTTGTATCTTATCATTTCATTTTACCTACACTTTCTCCCTTCTGTAACTTTCCATGCCTCTCTCCTATGGTGAATGCTGACCTCCAGCACCTACTTCAGAAATGTCACATATTCCAGCCTGAGCCAGAGTGAGACCCTGGCATAAAAAATAGCCAGATGTTATGGCAGGCACCTGTAGTCCCAGCTACTTGGGAGGCTGAGGCAAGAGAATCACTTGAGCCCAAGAGTTTGAGGTTGCTGTGAGGGTTAACATCACAGCACTCTCCCAAGGGCAATACAAGGAGACTCCATCTCAAAAAAAAAGTCACATGCTTTTATAATGATAATTTAGGTTGCCTATATAAATTATAATTCTTATTCCTAATATAGTTACTAGATTCAAAGACTAAAGCAGAAACGATGCCTGGGGTTTTAAAAGTGTCCTGTGTAGAATATTTTTTTGAGTGACAATTTTTTTCTTATTGAGGTAGCATAACTAGGCCACCCACTGGAAGGCTGTGTGTTAACACACAGCAAAGAGGAAAGGGGGTGATGAAAATTAGGAAAGAAACACAAAAATGATGTCACCCTGCAGACTGGGCTGCAGATTTCAATCTGCCCTCTTCCCTAGTGTGGACAGAGCACGCGCTGTCCACACTCACGGGAGAAGTGACGTGGGGAGAAGAGAGAATGCCAGGACCCACTGCCAGTTCTCTCATAGCTACAGTACCCTGCTAGCTACTGCAGTGACTCAGAACATCAGAACAGCACACCTTGTCTGGGGGGCAGTGAGGACTCACAATTTTCAGTTCTGAGGAAGGGATAGAGCTGCCAAGTTTCTCTACAGATGTTGTGTGAGTGGGCAAAGGTTTCAGGTTCCCAGAAAAATTTATGGAGGACTCTTCAGCATACTGAAGGGCAAGGTGCTAAGGGATTGCTAAGGACAGTGACATACACTCCTTAAATTATCTGTAGCTCTGTAGCTAAAAGATATCAACAGAAAATCTCACATAGAAGAGGACAGTTCAAGGAAAATCTAAATAAAAATGGAAAATCCCTTCTAATAAAGTCCAGAGAAAATGGAGGCAAAGTACAGGATAAATCTTTCTGCTTAATGACATTAGGCAAAATAATATGAACCTCATCAAAAGTTTTAAACAAATAATAAAAACTTCTATTAATTAGTTCTAATAGCCTCAAACAGAGAAAGAGCCATATTTGTAAGTTCTAATAACCCCGAAAAAAACCACCCTTATGACTGGGATGGATCAATAAGGTGATAGATAAAAAAGCACTTCACAAATGATAAATTACTACTAATGACTAAATGTAACAATCATTATTTTAATTATAATTGAAAAAAAGTTGCTGGTGGCTGTGTCAAGGGGTAACTTTTTGAATGATGTCACTGAAGAGTCCTCTATAAATTGTTCTGGGAACCTGAACCCTTTGCCCACTCACACAAGGGGCTTCTTGGAAAAGCCCCTGTATTTCTAACCTGTCTCTAAATCAGGAAAACAAAGCATTATAAACAAAATATGGAGAAACACCAATTGTAGCTAATTAAGAATTCTTACATTATAAAAATTACAAATACTATATTTGCAATGTGTGTATATATATATATATATATGCCTACTTAAATGACTAACAATTCCAGTAAATAAAAATTGATTTTATCATATTACCTAGATTCTTTTTTTTTTTTTTTTTTTGAGACATTATGTTAACCTCGGTAGAGTGCCGTGGCATAACAGCTTATAGCAACCTCAAACTCTTGGGCTTAAGCGATTCTCTTTCCTCAGCCTCCCAGTAGCTGGGACTACAGGTGCCTGCCATAACACCCGGCTATTTTTTTGTTATTGTTGTCACTGGTTAGCAGACCCTGGCCGGGTTTAGCCCCGGTGCATGTGGCCGGCACCCTAACCACTGAGCACAGGCGCCAAGCCATATTACCTAGATTCTAATATGTACATTTACAAATACATTTTAACAGCTCTGAGATAATTTAAAAAGTAAACATTTTAAAAAAGGCTGAATAGCAGACAAAAAGAGAAGTGAGCTAGGGTTTCAATTGCAGTTTCACTGCCAGCATATTTGTATACTTGCTCAGGTAATAAGAGTATCTGTTCATCCAACCACCAATTCAGCCAAGAAGTTTTAATTTTAACATAATTTTGGACCCCAATTATCATTGAATAAGATATCATTGAAGTGTCTTGAAACTAAGCAGCACCACTGAAATGAAATGTTACTGTATGTGCAAAAGATTGTTTATCTCATGCAAAAAATGCAATTAAAGGTGAAGAATATGAACAAAGCTAGGAGATGCTGTTGTGACCAATACATCCTTCACAAAGGGCCATTACTCAGGGTCAAATTCAAATAGTCATCTACTAGAATCCAAAAGCTCCAGGAAAGGAAGAACCCAAAGGCTGGGGCGGCACGTGGCTTTTGGTATTTTCAGTTGTCTAGGTGTAAAACCTCTAGCATAAATAAATAGCTACATTTTGGTGAGCACGTGGACTTCACATGTCATTTACCTTGTCTTATTTCACTTAATCTTCAGAACACCCCGTTATAGAGTGTACAAATAAATAAAAGGCAGAGCTGGTGCAGTGGCTTGGGCCTATAAATCCCAGCACTCAGGGGGCTGAGGTGGGAGGATCACTTGAGCTCAGGAGTTCAAGAGCAGCCTGAGCAAGCGCAAGATTCCCTTTCTAAAAACTAGTCGTGGGTGTGGTGGCAGGCACCTGTATTCCCAGCTGCTGGGGAGCCTGAGGCAGAAGGATCACTTGAGCCCAGGAGTTTAAGGTTGCTGTGAGCTATGACACCATGGCACTCTACCCAGGGTGACAGAGTTAGACAGTGTCTCAAAAAAGAGACAAAACCAAAATAAAACAACAGCCCTTGAGAAAGATCTCCAATAATCTCAAATTGGAATGTTGCTCTAGGGCCTCAATGTCTTCCTCAGTTAGATAAAGATCAGAACAAGGTCTGGGAAATTGGTTTCTCTTTGAAGCTTCTAAAAGGTTTATTTCATATCCACGAGTTTCCTCTGTGAACTGAATAAACCACACACTGGAAAGATTCTTGGAGACAAGGGGAAATAGGAAGGGTGGCCAGGACAGAGCACGGCTAAGGCAAGGTGTAAACTAAAGGTGACCTTACAGACACGGGATAAACTTGCCTTCTCCACCATAAAATCACCTGATGGGTCAGATTAAAGAGAGAGAGATCATACATATGTACATACACACATATCCACACACACATTACTCTCAGAAAAGTGGATGGCCACCAGTTTAGCATGACCTGACCAGTTGTAACCAGTGCTGGAAGGTATAGAGTTGTCTAGAGAGAGGATGGGATTCAGTGTCTGTGAGGCATAATTTCTCACTTTGACTCTAACGCCCACCCAGAGGAAGGAACTTTGCTGATGAACTTCAGCATTTTCACTTGCTTATACGGGAAAGGCTAGTTATTAAGCTCTTTTTGGGTGAGGGCTTCATCTCATTGTCAACTAGCTCCTTTTGCTCTGATTAAGTGTTTAATGGCAAATTTGTAGATAAGTTGATTTGCTAATGAGAATTAGCAATATTTTTCAAAACTTGTATTCAGTGTTACATATGATCCTCTGTATATTAGTCATTTGTATATGATTTTGTTGCTATATAAAAAGTTGTAGAGGGGTGGCACCTGTGGCTCAAACGAGTAGGGTGCCAGCCCCATATACCGGAGGTGGCGGATTCAAACTCAGCCCCAGCCAAAAACTGCAAAAAAAAAAAAATGTTGTAGGTATATCTGAGATACTATTCAGAAGAATTGAACATGAATTCCCAAGATCCTTTTTATAATACAAATTTCTTGTTTATACTTTAGCTGGTCCAACAACAAAGATAATGTATTATCTTGAAAAGAACTTCCGTATTATTTCAATCTGAAACATGTATAGGTCAAATTTAAAATATCTTCATAATCAAATCTAGTAAAATGCATAAAATTCTTTGCATGTCAGTTTTTCTGTATGAATACAGAAAAAATGTACTTTCATGGACTTTTTTATCTGACCCTAATGAGGATTTTTTAAAAATAAAATCTGTTTAAAAACATTTACACAAAAAAAACAAGCCTATTAAAGTGAAACCATGGTCACTACCAATTTTTAAGACTCTAAATTTGAAAATAACTATGTCAAGAAAATATTTTAATATGAAATGGAGCACAGGTAATAGAGCTTACTGATTGGTAGTAAAACTACTTTATTATAATACTGTAGTGGAATAAAATCAACACACACAATTTGTACATGCAGGGAATACCATGGTAATGTAAAGAGATGGTTTCCAGCACATTCCTTTACTGGATTGTGGTCACCTGCCACAAAGTACACGAGCTCATGCACAAGGTCAAGACATACGGACAGCAGAGACCACAGTGTCATGCACATAGCAATGGCGTGCCAGTACTCGTACCACAGCTGCGCAGAAGTTCTCCCCCACCCCATGAGCCACTGCCAGCAGCCGCTGTGGAGTTTGGTTACCCACATCCGGGACATGAACGGTGTCCTTTGGAGAATCTTGTTCCCTGTGGCTGTAAGTATTCTTATTTTTATAATATTTTAATGATGCCTGCCATCAAAATGTTAAGTATACAAAACTAGAAATTATGGAAAAGTAGACTTTTTACAATAATACTGAGCAATTATATACATATTATCTCAGGTACTTGCAATAACACCCCTTACATTTAAACATATCATCAAAACGAAGTTACTGCTCAGAGGTAAATAAGCCCCAAATAATAATATGTCTGATGACAGTGCTCCAGCAAGTGGGGGGAAAAATTAATCTCCAAAAAATACTCCTGATTTCTAGCACTCAAAAAATTGGAAAGAGTCTTTCTAATGCTCTAGCTAAAATACGACTCATATAAATAAATTCTACATAAAAACATCTATTAGGACAACTCTTTCCCTTACATGATTTCAATTTTGAAGACTTAACTTGGTAAATAATTAAGCAATTAACATTAATTATTTATATTAGTCAGTAAAAGAGCCATTAAAATATTTCCCCTCATTTTTTTGAACTATTACATGTATTTCAACATCCTTTTTTTGCCTATATATATCCTAAGTGTATTCTGGTAAAGACAGAATTCTGTTTTGCTACTCAGCAACACCTGCTGACGTTCATAAATCAGAGAATCAGAATTCCCGAACCATAAGACACTTCGAGTGGTTCAGGTCTATGCTTCTTGGCAGTACTATCTGGCCCTTCCAAAACAGTAAATTCAGTACTTCTGGAATCCTCCAGGATATCTTTAAATCAGGCAGTGGAGGAAAAAAGAAAAAAATACAGCCAACTCTCAATAACAATGGAAGGTAGGATTGATAAGTAAAAACTGAAGAACTAAAATTCTTATTTTAAATTAATAATCTCAATCTCCTATCTTAGCCAATATTTGACTTAAAAATTATTTTTAATTTTTCTCAGATTAAAAAACGACTTAGATTTTACTTCTTTTCTCTGCCCCCTCTCCAAACTCTACAGAGGAGGTACTAACAAGAACTGTATCATCTGACAGATGCAGCTGCAAAGATGGAAATGTATTTTGACATCTAGTTTTTCCAACTGAGATACTTAAAACCATCCATATCATATTTTAGTATACATGGACCTATATATATTTTCATCTTTGCATAAAAGGATGGTTTTGTCATTTGTTTAAAAAATGGATATTCCTATAGCAGAGAATGACTACTTACCATATTCAAGATAATCAGTTACATCCAACTCTTTTGATTTTGTAACAATCTACACTTAGTACTTACCAAGCTACATTTGCCTTAGAACGTTACACTTGCAAGTGATATCAGTTGAAGATGAGAGTCTTAGTCAACATCAGAATAATTCATAACAGGAGCCAGTATGCCTTGGTAAACTGAGCATAATAAGACCAAAGCTTACAACAGCTGCTTCTCCTGATTCTTATGTACTATTCTGCCTCTAGCAGTTATCATTTAGTTATCTCATTAGACTGACACAAAGTATGTATCTTATTATAAAGTTCATTGGATGAACTGTTTTAATTAGCAACAAGTAATGTCTAATTCTAATAAAGAATTAAGAATAATGAAATCTCTGAAGCCATGCCATTCTTTGAATACATTAAATGCAACAGAATCTCTTGTACATAACAGGTATGCCACAGTGCAAGATCAAAAGGTGACATATTTATGTTGCTATGTGTTCACAAGGCAGACAACTAGGATTTGACCAAAACTAAAGAGAAAACAAGTATATTTTGTGATCAAAGGCATCAGGGAAAATGTGCAATAAATGGACAAGTAACAAAAGGCAAATTTATGAGAGTTTACCCATTTATTTGCCCTTTTAAAGAATGATCATTAGATTCTATAAAGCAGTATTAGGGCCAGGCACAGTGGCTCACACCTGTAATCCTAGCACACTGGGAGGCTGAGGTGGGTTGATTGCCTGAGCTCACGAGTTCGAGACCAGCCTGAGCCAGAGCAAAGCCTCATCTCCGAAAACAGCCAGGCATTGTGGTGGGCACCTGTAGTCCTAGCTACTTGGGAGGCTGAGGCAAGACAAGAGTTTGAGGTTGCTGTGAGCTATGACACCATGGCATTCTACTGAGGGCTACAAAGTGAGACTCTGTCTCAAAAAAAAAAAAAAAAAGAAACAATATTATTTTGGTTTCAAATGTATAATTTCACCTTCTTATAAATAACTCTACTTTCATTAAGACTATCAGTTTTCTATTCATTGAAAATAAGATATCTTTAAATAGTGGTGAAGGAAAAAAAAAAACCTAAATACCTGAATTAAATATCTGAATTTAAATATTATACCATGTTGTATAATGTTTATGCTTTGTTATATTCTTGGGGATAAGACTTGAAGGGTAAGAAGTATATATATTGGTAAATTTTTGCAATGGCATGTTATTTTTTATTTATGTATAGGAAAAATTTAACAACAAAGAAATCATATATAATAAGTAAAAATCAGTTTGTTTTAAAAAATATGTTATTGGTATTATTATATGCACATTAACAAAATCAATATTGCTGTTTAAAATGCAAATATTTTACTTGGGAGAAATATTTGTCTAATTATAACAAGAGTTAAAATAATTTTGGAAAATATTTAGCTGCATGATTTCAACAGTTCTTAATACTTCCACAACAATTAAAAATTTTTTTCTAAAAATTAAGTTAATTAATTCTGCTGGTTAAATTTTTTTGCTTTCAAAAGTTGTACTTCTGGGTGGCGCCTGTGGCTCAACGGAGTAGGGCACCAGCCCCATATGTTGGAGGCAGCGGGTTCAAACCCAGCCGCAGCCAAAAACTGCAAAAAAAAAAAAAAAAGTTGTACTTCTGAGTATTGTATAACTTGCATGTAAATTTCTAAGAATAAGTCTAGAAATATATAAGCATTTCTGAAAATTTGAACTTTTCCAGGATATAATAAAATGAGAATAGAAAAAAAAACCAGAAAAACAATTATCTTCACATTTTTACCATTCTTACATATTATGTTAGAAAAAATAATTAGTACAAGCTTGTTTTATAGCAGAATTTATAAGCAGTTTCTATGGCAATATGGAACCATACTGTTAAAATCATGCTTTCTGATAAAATACAAAATTCTGATGTCAGAGACTAGAATGCTGTCCTCTATGGTTATCTCCGATAAAAGTTAACACTACTACTAAATGAAACCATAAACAGGAAAAATGCTGCGGATAAAATTTGATGAACATACTATGCTCTCATTATTAAAATTTTGTGCTCTCTTAACTTACAAAGTGCTAATATCTCCATCAGGTCAGCAAAAGACTGTACAATCAGGTCAGCAGAAGTGTACAAGCACAGGTACAGCCATACAAGTGAGTAGCAGAAATATCAGAATGGGACATCACCATGTCAGATGGCACTGACTTAAAGGACTCGGCCTCTCAGTGACTGAACAGGCTATTCAATGACTTTCTCTGCTAGTTTATGACATTGGAAAGCTGTAGAAAGACAGTAATTTGTATCACTGGATACAAATATTCAAGTTGTTCACTTACCTCATCTGGGTTGGCATTAAAGGTGAGGCTGCCTTCATCCAGCTGCATATACAATTTCCTAAAAGAAAACCCCAGAGGTGGGTTCTTATTGTATATGGAACAGTGACCCCAAGTGGATTTGCACAACCTGTAAGAGAAAATGAACAAGAAAATATGACTATGCTTAATTTTCTAATTAAACATGCATACATATAATGCAATGGTAACATGCAGTGATATAAAATTGGATTTTCTAGTTTCTAAATTTAAAATTTTTAAGTTTGTCTTTGTTTTTTATTTATTTGCTGGAATATGACAGATCCTTATATTTAGTAATTTTGATAGCACCTAATAATGTGGGTTACAAAGATTGATAATATTCATTCATACTATCTACAGTTAAGCATAAACTATTAACAATAAAAGTAATAAAAGCTCCCATTTACTGAGTGCTTACTAGGTGTCAGACACTATTTTAAATATTTTAGTTGTATTAGCTTGCTTTTGTCTTCACAACAATCATGTAATGTTGATGCTATAAGAAACAGAAAGACAAAGCACTATCCAAGGTCACACAGCTAATATGCACAAAGGTAGGATTTGAACCCAATGAATCCAGAGCTTATAATCTTTAACCAAGGAGGTAAATAGGATTTATTAAGTAATCCATTTGCTTTATTATGAAATAGAACTAAATCAAGGCAAAAGATTGCTAGCAGGATAACCTTTTGCTTTTCCAATAACGGATGTATTACAATAGACAAATTAAAAGCTGTGATGTTAACTATAGGTGTTTTTAAGGTATTGCTTCAAAAACATTATTACCATCACAATGATACATGTTTGTTTAAAAATTGTATAAAACCTATAATACTAACAGTTAATATCTCAAGGTACACTATTTTCTGCAGATTGGAATGGTTGTTTCCAACTCTGCACAGAGGCAGTAACTACTGGTTACCATTTGAAAACTAACGTTTTATCTTACTATAATGTCTGGAACTTCATGGACACCCATATACCACAGAGCGTTAAATATATATATATATATATTTTTTTTTTTACAGAGCCTTAAATATAAGTGCATTACTCAAGAAGCACACAATATTGAAATAACATCTTGATACAACTTTAATGATTCTTTGCCTCAAAATTATTTTTTTGTTTTTTTTAATTTTTTTCTTTTCTTTTTTTATTGTTAAATCATAGCTGTGTACATTAGTGCAATCGCCTGTACCCATTCTAAGTTGCACCATAGATGTGGCCCCACTCATTACCCTCCCTCTATATTCAAAAACACTTGCTAGTTGTCAAGACAAATAAAATAGCTTTACTTTCTGATATTTACTACTGATTTTTGCTTTGTACTTTCTTCTTTTCTCATCCACACACACAGGATAGGACATTATTGTCTCAGACTGTAACATCAAAAATTGTGAGAATAAGTGGGTAGAACATCTAATTTGAGACTATCCTCTTAATAGTTAATTTGTAACATTGCATCATTTTTACCAACCATATAAAATCAGTGATTCTAAAACTGTAAGTATAATAAATTGTTTAGGAAATTACCAATATTTTAGTCATCTCTTTGGTCCCCAAACTTTCAAGTTTTCTCACTAAGCTATAAGACAGAACCTTCCAACATTAATTAAGTATTCAACACATCTAAAGTTAAAATAAAAACCAAGCCAGCCTTTAATTTCAAATGGAAGTATTTGTCACTAAGAAAAGAAATCCAAGTGTCACAAAAATAGGCACAATTATGAGGCAAACCACAATGGAAACATTTTCAGAGATGAACAGTTAAGATTAAAACCCCAAATGAAGACTACATTCTGATTGAGTTCAGATAAACTTAGAAATAAGTTTATTTTAAAATCAAACATAGAAGCACAAATTAAGATCACAGGGGATACTAAAATGTACAAAAAGGATTAAAAAGAATGGACCAGTTTAAAAATATGTTCATTTTCCCTTATTTGATTAAAAATTAATAATTGTTACTTAGACCCTACAAATAAATAGAATTTCTTCTCACACAGTACTTTCACCATAACAAGGCAATGAAAGAATAACAAAATGCTTGTTGGTTATTTTTTTAAGACTGAGAAATAACCTATATAATTTATACTATAATTCTGTGATGGCTGGAAGCCTAAGTGAGAGATGCCATTACTGAAAATATATTTTCACTAAACTTTGACATTTTAGATTAATTTATTAATTCTCCAGTTAGAAATTATTTGAAGTCTTAAAAAGACTTTTGTGTCTAGATATACCCTATATCTTTATGAAGTTCCACTTTAAAATAATAAGAGAAATAAACTTTGGAAAGGAATGCTAGAAAATCTGAGCACCAATGATTTTTCTAAGTTTGGTAACTTTTACAGGACTCAATAGAAAAAAAAATCATGAATCGTGTACCTACAATTTTTTGTAAATGAATGATGCTATTTAAAAAGTAACTTAAGTTCAACAGAACATACTATTCCACCAAACAAGCTTAGATTTGCAGTTTAAATTTAAACTGGTATAACAGCTGCTGGAATTTCTATAGTCTACTTTAAGTTCAGCAAGTAAACTGTTTATCCCCTTGCTTTCTAATATAGATATTTGCCACCACCGAAATAGTAGTTAGAAAAAATTAAAAGTAGATGAAATTTTCATCAGTTAAAGTTGATAAAGGGAAATACATATATAAATGAGTAAATACAAATACACAGATACTCCATTTGTAACCAATAAAAACAATAACATGTGAGGATTAATTGATTTTTAAGTATGTCTATGCTTCCCATGGGATGCCACAGTCAGTATAAACTATAACTACCGAACTTTTGAATTAGAAATTTTCATTTCACAATTGTTATACTACTGGTGATTTCTGATTTATGATAAATTGACACATCTCCATTGGTCACTTCTATTTTAACTGAAGTCATTATTCTATTTTCTTTTCTATTATCTTTCTTTGCCCAATATATCAAGTTTGACTGTGATAATTACTGTATTTTTATTTTTTCAGGGTTTAATAAAGGAGAACTCAAAGTACAAAGTTAAAAGGAAATAATAATACAAGCTATAAAAGGAATATTTAAGCATGATTATGTTTAGTGATGTGTGAATCAAACATCATAGGTGGGTTTAACTTACCCTTGCCAGAGAAGTTCATCGTTAGCAAGGTCCTGCCAAACACATGAAGCCAAGCAGAGGTCAGTTGCATTCAGGTAGGACAAGATGGTAAAGCTTAGCTCAGGAGGCAGCATTTCCAAGTTAATGAACCCTTCCTGTTCTTTAGATCTCCTTGCCTTCAGAAGGTGGTAAATGTCAATGCCTCCCTGGACTTGTTTGCGATGGCCAGGGTGAGGGGCGCTGCTCGGGGCCATCCCCCTGCTCTGCTCTCTGCCCAGGCAGCCTTGCTCCCCGTAGCTCTCCTGCTGGAGCTGCTGGTTTCTGGCCACTCTCCACAGACCCTGACCCATCTGCAAGCCTGGGAGAAAGCCAGAAGGTAATGAGGGCGACATTGCAGAAGTACAAACCTTGGACAGAAAATTTTAGAAATCACCTTTATCCCAGTTGCTAACTACTTTTAGAGTCCACAGGTGACACAATCATTTTTCATGTACTAAGATTTAAAAGTTACTGATGTCCTAAATACTCTTACGTATTATAATTACGTGGACTTATGGGCCAGTGTTAAATACAGATCTGATCAGAGTACAGGACTCCAGTTAAAAGGCCTCTAGACCCTGTTTTTTATCACAGCTTAGGCCAAGCTATGCTAGCCCCTTTTAACCAAACTCCCAGATGCATAACAGCTGTGAAACAGGCTTTTCGTTTAATTCTTGCCATTCTACACTTATGCCGTAGACTGTAATAAAATGTAACATAGGCCCTGAAGTCTAATTCAGAAACCTTATAAATTAGACACCTAGAACTCCATGATAAACAGCTCAGTAAGAGCTGACTAAAATTTGGTTTTGTTGTTGCTTTAAATTAAAAACTGTATTTTAGACAAATTTCCGATTCTTCTCTACATAGCCCTACGGATTCTTCAGAGGTACCTGGGAAAAGGCAGGAGAAGAAGGTGGACTCCTTCCTCTGACCTCCAACTCAGAGTAGATCTTTATGTATTGACCTCCCAATGGACAAATGTACTTAGAAAATGGCCCACACTTCTTATTTGGCGTTGCCTTTACAATAAGTAGCTTTTATTGAGCCAACAAATTCATTAAGAAAAACAAAACCAGAAAGATTTTTTTTAACTAATACAAAGAACTACTTTTATAATCTCTTTTTCAAACAAAATATTCTTGCTTTATCAAAAATAGTTGACTATTCACAACTGTGTACTTCAGAAATCTCAGGCAAAAAATACTGACTTTTGCATAAAATCACTAAAACAGTCAAATAATTTTTATACCATAACTTCACCTTAAAATATGGTGTTTCAATTAACTGTTTATAATAAAGACTAACAAAAACAAAAGCAAAAAACCTAAAAAGACAAAAAAAAAGCGATGACCAGATATTTTGAAGTTAGGAATAATTTGAAAATTGGGCAGAACTTCAAAGAATGTTAAAGATTTTTTTTTTTTTAGTAATTAAAAAAACATCATCCATGAGTCTATTTACTAAATTACTGGCTACTGCTTGGATTATGGCCACCATATTATGTCATCTACTGATCAAAACCAAACAAATAGTCTAAGATAATTTTTAACTTGTCCTGCTCTTTACATTGCACTGCTTAGAATCCCAGCAGCTTAAACTATAAAGGGTTGGGGGGAGTACAAAGAGAAGGAACACATTAATAATTTTTAAATGTGGGAAAATTTGTTTAGTGCTCAAAAAGGCAGAAAAGATAACGTTTCTCTCCATATACCACAACAATGTCAGCTTTATAAATTATAAAAATACAGGATATCAACAAAATGAAAAGACGAGCCATGAACCAATAGAAAATCTTTCCAAAATACATATATGATAAAGGACTTTATCCAAAATATACAAAGAACTCTTAAAATAACAATAAGAAAACCAACCACTTTAAAAACAGGCAAATGATCTTAATGTAACAGATGCATCATGAAAGAAAATATACAACTGGCAAATAAGCATATGAAGAGATGTTCAACATCATGTGTCATAATGGGGAACTTCACATCAAAACAACAAGATATGAGTACACACCCATGACGATGGTCTGTCCAAAACAATACCAAATACTAGCGAGAGTGTAGGAATGCAAACTGACACGGCCACTTTGGAAGGCAGTTTGGTAATTCCTTTCTTTCTTCCTTTGTTTGTTTTTAAGAGACAGGGTCTCACTCTGTTGTCCATGCTAGAGTGCAGTGGTACAATCAGCTCACTGCAGCCTCAAACTCATGGGATCTTTTTGCTCAGTCCCCCAAATATAGACAGGGTCTTGTTATTTTCCTCAGGCTGGTCTTGAACTCCCAGTCTCAACTGATCCTCCCACCTTGGCCTCTCACAGTGCTGGAGTTACAGGTGGGAACCACTGCACCCAGCCTAGTTTGGCAGTTTCTTACAAAACTAAACATACTTTACCACCGTCTGATCCAGCATTAGCACTCTGATATTTTCTCTAGGTAAGTTGAAAACTTACGTCCACACAAAACACTGCACGTGAATGTTTATGGCAGCTTTAGTCATCATTATCAAAACTTGTAACCAACCAAGACATGCTTAGAAGGCAAATATATATGCAAACTGTGGTATAGCACATTCATATAACGGATTGTCACTAAAAAGAAAACAACTATCAAGCCATGAGAAGACATGGAGGAAACTTAAATGTATATTATTATACAATGTGAAAGAAGTCCCTCTGGAAAGGTTCCTGACTGTATAATTCCAGTTATAAACTTTCTGGAAAGGGCAAAACTATGGAGACAGTAAAAATGACTAACAGAAGAAATACAGAAATCCAACACAAAGTTTTAAATTTGTTTAATGTTTAAATGTGCCATGTCACATCCAAACATGAGTACAACTTAACTGTGACACAAATTTAACATTAACTTAAAGCAAACAAAAAAATCTAGAAATTACATTAATTGCTGAGCTCATCTGCCTATTTGTTAGCTTTTTTTTTTTTTTATTGTTGGGGATTCATTGAGGGTACAATAAGCCAGGTTACACTGATTGCAATTGTTAAATAATTATTTTCTTTTGCTTTTGTCCTACTGCAGGTAAATAGTGAAACATAGTAACTGTGGTATCCAAAGCCTCAAGATCCAAGGGATTTATTAATTTCTGTATATTTTTCCTACAGAATCTCTGTAGCGGCATATGGTTATGCAGCTGCTGTTACGCCCAGGGCTGTTGGGAGGGGAACAGAGAAAAAGGGTGATTTCCCTAGGCTCTGGACTTTAATGGGGATGGCTTAAATTGAGCACTGGATAATGTGGCTCAGAAAGCATCTGGCAGGTAGAAGGTAAAGCCAGGATCTGGTTCTCAAAACAAAACAACAACTAAAAAAAAGATGAGAGGGTGGAGGGTTAAAGTTCACTCCTATCTATTTCCCAGGCCAGCTAGAGTTTTAACTAAGATAATGTATATAAAGGTATCTTTCCATTGGTAAAGCATTATGTAGTTTCTGTTTTTTTTTTTAAAGCAAAAAGCAGAGAAAATTACATTCTGACATAATTTAAAAAGGACAGTTTAGTCTATATAATTGTTACGAAAAGCATAAAAGAGCTTCCACTTAGAAAGCAATATAAACTACAGATAAATTAGCAACAACTATACAGGTTATAAATTTGTTGAAATTTACAACGATAGTTTTTTATACTTGTTACTCCAGTAGACAGCTACATTTATAAAAGAGAAGGTATTCCTGATGGACTATCTGTAATGTTTTGTTCTCTTTTCAAAAGAGTAGAGTATTCATAAAAAAATGATTAAAATTTTATTAATAGCTATTAGTAAATCCAATGTCAAACATACCTGTAAAACATTTAGTACTTTCATTCAAAACATCCCCATGTAACCAGTTAAGGATCAAATGAAATACTCTTCACCTGAGAAGAGGGTAACTAACGCTGTTAGTAATTTGATGGCATGGAGCACTGGAAGGGCCAATGCTGTGAAGGCAACTATATGCAATGGAGACTAGTTTATACATGATTTGGCACATTAAAGTCTACCCAGTGGAAGACTGGAAGAATAGAAAGGAGTCTGGAGGTTTCAAAATTACATTCTGCTTTAAATACTTTTATTTGAAATGAACCAATTCCATAAAGCTTCCTGACCAAACTGTTAAATCACTGGTATGCAATGACTGACAGATGAATATTCTTATTTAAATATTTATTACAAATGCTTACTTGCTTTCAATATTTCTTAGGCACCTAAGTGGTGAAATTTATAAATAAATATTCTATCTCAGATAAAGGTCTAAAATGTGTACTGAAATAGCTATTTCTAAAAGACAAATTCTGCTAAGGCTTAAGGAAATCCACTTACTTATATCTTTTAAGAAATTTTCAATGTTTTTTAAGTACAAAGTAACAACTATTTTTGCTTATTTTAGTGGTTTTAAAAATCTTCAAGTGATATCATGTGGTATTATTTAATGGTGTACGAACATGGGAGTCTGTGAGATATTTAGAACCAAATGAGCAGCCCAACATTTATTTCTCCACTTCCCAAAGAATAGACCACCAAAGTAGTTTAGAACAGACTGGGTAGAGAAATTAAAAAAAAAAAAAAAAAGAAAGAAAAATCCGATAACCAATCACATCCCTAAAATTTAAAGGCAACAACTGTAGACAAATGAAGGTTGGGTAAGTCTACAAGGAGGTCTTTCTAAGGAGAAAAGGGAAATAGCTAAGTACTAAGAGGTCACAAGGTACGTTAAACACATAAAAAAGCACCAACTCATTAAATTTAAAGGTCTGGTTCTGCAAGAGCAGTTTTTGTTACTAAAAGGCATACCACTTGGTGGTTTTGGTTTTTTTAAATTCAAAAAGATTTATAATATTACCTTGTTTTCTGAAAGTTCTCTCATGTCATTCTATAATACATTAACAAAATAGCATCTAAACAAATGTAAAAATTAAGATTTATTATTTGACTATAACGCCAAATCTGAAAATTTTAGGTTTAATTTCTTTCACTATATATGAAAATTAACTCAAAATGGACCAAAGAAAAATGAAAGACCTAAAACTATAAAACTTTTAGAAGAAAAAAATAAGGCAAAGGCCTCACAACATTGGATTTCACAAGTTCTTTTGATATAAGACCAAAGGCATAGGCAACTAAAAAAAAAAAAATGGACCAACTGAATATCACAAAAATTTTAAAGCTGAAAGACACTATCAACAGAGTAAAAAAGGCAGCACACAGAATCAGATAATACTTACAAATCATATTATCTGACAAGAAATTAATATCTAGAATATATAGAGAGAACTCTTAAAATAGCTGTATATGGAGAGGAACTCTTGAAATTCAACAACAAAACAAAACTTGACTTATAATAATGGGTAAAAGACTTAAACAGACATTTCTCCAATGAAAATATGTGAATGTCTAATAAGCACTTGAAAATATACTCAACATCACAGGTTATTAGAGAAATGCAAATAAAACAATGAGATACCACCTGAAACCCCTTAAAATAGATAGCATCACAAAACACTCATTGGCAAGGACAGGAGAACCTGGAACCCTTGTGCACTGTCAGTGGGAATGTAATACAGTATAGTCACTGTGGAAACAGCATGGAGCTTCCTCAAGAAATTTAAAAATAGAAAAACCATTGATCCGGCAATTCCACTTCTGGGTATCTACCTAAAAGAACTGAAAGCAGGATTGGGAAGAGATATTTGTACATCCATGTTCCTAGCAGCATATTCACAAAACCTAAAACATGGAGAAAGCCCAAGTGTCCACCGATATATGAATAGGTAAGCAAAATGTGGCACATACAATGCAATGTTATACAGTCTTAAAAAGAAAGGAAATTCTAACACATCCCACAACACAGATAAAACTTGAGGATGTTATGGCTAGTGAAATGAGCCAGTCACAAAAGAGAAATAGTGTCTGATCCTACTTACAGGTAAGTATGAAGTATTTAGTCAAAATCAGAAAAGTAGAATGGTGGTTGCCAGGGTCTAAGAATGGGTATGAGGATGGAAAGTTAGTTTAATGGAGTTTCAGTTTTATAAGATTCAAGAGTTACAGAGATGGATATAGCGATGATGGCACAAAACTACATTTAAATGCCACTGAACTGTATGCTTAGAATGCTTAAAATGGTAAATTTTATGTGTATTTTACCACAGTTAAAAAATTGGAAAAACAATTATATAACTTTATAAAAAGAAAATGAGTTGGGAAAAACTCTAAAAAATAAGTAAAATGAAGAGGTGGAAGAAATTGGGGAGTAGGGTGTACATGCAAAGAGCATCTGTCCTTCTCAGCTCTTTGTCCCCTATGTTAATGACTTCTGTACCAGCAGATAGTGTGTCTCTAAGGTTGGCTTACTTGCTAAAATCTGGTTTCTTTATTCGAATATCTTATGAAACCCTATGCAATCTATTAAAGACTACACAAACTACTGATCACAGAATTAAACTCCCCCAAACTGAAGCTACAAATACCTTTTTAAAAAAAATCTCTGTATCACTAAAAAGTACTTTTTCCAAATACTTTGGGAATTTGAACTTAGCAAAAACACAATGAACACACAAAATATATACTTAAGTCAGCCAAGGATGATTTGGCATGCATGTCAAGAAACTTGTCAGAAAAACAAAAGAACAAAAGAGAAAAAATGAAACAGGAACCAAATTTACAGAAATATTTTTTTCATTATAATTGTTTTAAAATATTATGTAAGTAAAATAATTCAGTGAAAAAGCAACATGAGTTCTTAGCCTTCAGTATTAATACTTAATGGATCAGTTAATGGAATGGCTTCAGTTTCCAAATCTCAATCAAAATGAGAAAAAAATTAGTTGTGAATTAGCAAATATTAAGTTATAAATCTGAGAGACTAATTTCAATGAACTATGATCAAAGGAAAGATAAATCCCTTGATAATCATTTATATTGTGAAATGAGGAAAAAATATTTTTGAACTTAGCAAAAACACAGTAAACCCACACAATATCCCCCATTAAATGAATTGTATAACAAAGGAAGATGAATCTTTTGGCTTATTTAGACGTTATTACCATAAACAGCATATGCGATTTTACATTGGCTCATAGCCCAAACAGTGTTGGAACAAACCTTGAGCCTGAGGACTGTACCTATTTATTTCCAACAAATTTACACAGCTTACTGACAAAAGCTGTGCTGGTGCTGTGCAACTAATTTAAAAGAGACATCCAACATAGATTTCTTTTCTAAGAGAAATCTCTTCCTATTTAATCACACCAACAGAAAGGCTGTCCCAACCTGCAATCTATATAAGCTTATGTCTAGCTCCTTCACAATTTCTTTCCTCCTTAAAAGCTATCTTTGCTTATGTTTATTTTGACCCAACTTCAACCCTATACAATGGTGGAGGGTAAGAAACACAAAATCTCTAGTTGTGATATGCGCTGCTCATGTAGACCCTGAAAACTCATAACATTCATCTTCCATTCCTCAGACAGTTTCCTCAGAAAAATAAGAAATAAGCCTCTCTTGAGAGAGCGGGGGAAAATAACTACAAGAAAACTTTTCCCAAAAGAGATAATACTAATATGAGTTTGTTATTTCTTTCCAAACTGGCATTTTCCTTGTCTGACCCTATTTCTCTTGGATACACTTTGCTCAGTTATTCCTATTAACTCCTAAATTTTTGCCCAGAGTATCTATGGTAGGCAGCCTCTAAGATGACACGCATGATTCTTGACTCCTGGGATTCATGTCCTATGTGAAATCTTGATTTTTGAGTTGGATTTAATGACTCATTTCTAACAATTACAATAGGGCACTAGTGATGGAATATCACCTCTGAGATTAGATTATTATAAAAGACTGCAGCTTCCACTTTGGATGCTGTTTATTAAAGCCATTGCCTTTGGGGAAGCCAGCTCTAATATCCTGAGGTAGTCTTATAAAGAAACCCACGTGGTGGTGAACCTAGGCCTGACAGCAAACACCTGAGTGCCTATGGAAAGCGATCCTCCTCCACTCCTCCTTGGAGTCTTCAGATGAGATCACTGTCCTCAACTACAGCTTGATTTCAACCTCATGAAAAGAACCTGAGCCAGTGTTACTTGGTTAAGCTGCACCCTTACTCCTGACCTACTAAGATAATGTTTGTTGTTTTTTAAACTGAGGTAAATTTGAGGGTAATTTATTAAATCAGTAACATAACTAATGAATGATCTCATCAGACAAATTGTCAGGTTAACTGGATAAAAATTAAGACTTCTGACTCAATCTGAAAAATAGAGTAATGTGTATCATTCTGAGACCTGATTTATTTTGCAAACCATTTTTCCTGAGAGGTACAGTTGAGGAAGTGGGAAGAATCAATTTCATAAATATAGTTAACCACACTCCAAACATTAAAGGAAGGGAAAGGAAAACTGAAATGAAAAACATAAATTGGCTTCATTTTGCAATAATAAAAGTCATGATATACTAATTTGGGGGATAAACATCTAGGATCTTTGAAAATAAAAATTTTCCTTGTAAAACAAGTAGAATAAATTATTACATTAGTAAATACATACAGAATCTAAAAATAAAACTAAAAAAATCTATTAAAGATTAAGGTTTATGCAACTCTGTCAAATAAAATTCATTGAGCAACTACTAGTTATCCAGTCACAGAGAAACAAATAAGACAAATTAATATTTTGCCAAATTTTTTAAACAAAGTTTAAACCCTGTAGCAATTGGCAATCCATCGTAACCCTAACTGTCCTGTGTGCGTTTACGTTGGTGTTACTGGAAAGTGGCTAAAACCCAAAATTGTGCTTAGGAACCAAAATAACGCTACTATCCCCTCACCCCCCAAAAAAAGCAACAGGTGGGCCTGAAAGTATTCTTCGCTGGTTCTTGGCTTCTCTTCAGAATGATCTGGGTTCCCAAACCGACCCACATCCTCTGGCCTAAGAACTGGAGGAACACGCTTATCCCCATATCTTGACACCGATTCCTCGCTTTCATAAGCCACCGCCGCTGTCACTCAAAATGCCTGGCCCTGTCACTGGCCCCAAACTCTTGCCAGTCGGACAGCCAGCTAACAAGCATTGGTTGTCTTTATTCCCTAGAAGAAACGTGAAGGTGGTGCAGGGAAAAGACGCGAGCGACCTGAAGGAATCACCCGAGACTGCGGCGCCTACCTGAGCGACCTGCGATCTCCACCGCCGCCGCGACGAACCTGCCTCTGGGCGGGGGCTTTCAGCCAAAAAGAAGAACTGATGCTCAGGCCATGGAGAACTCGCTCGCGCCGGTGGAGGGGATGGTGGTGGGATCTCAGAAAACAGCACCAAGACCCCTCTGAACTCAGAGCACCTCAAGCTGCAATGGCCAGCGCTGCAGCCTGTCCGGGTCTTGACGTTTCCTATTGTTGCCGGAAGTGACGTCGGGGGTTGAGCTTCACGAAGAAGCATTTTCATTTTCGCTCTTCACGATTTGCCACAAATCCCTTGTCCCCTCGTGTCGCAACCCGAGCCACTCTGACCATCAAAATTA
This sequence comes from Nycticebus coucang, assembly GCF_027406575.1. Taxonomy (NCBI): domain Eukaryota; kingdom Metazoa; phylum Chordata; class Mammalia; order Primates; family Lorisidae; genus Nycticebus; species Nycticebus coucang. The sequence continues at coordinate 104,433,895 of NC_069780.1, read as the reverse complement.
CACAGACTTAAAATCCACAAGGCACATTGGGCCGGCCACTGAGGAGGCCTCCTCGGCAGAATCGCCGTCCGCACGAGTGTTGACGAGCACTGCGTGGAATCTGCCGAGAGGAATCCCAGGTCGCTGAAGAGTTCGCGGCTGTAGATGCTGCGCGGCGGGGCGGGGAGGGCTGCGGCTCCAAACGGTCGGCGCGAGGGGCGCTCCCGGGCGCTGGGCGGCGGCGACGCGTTGCTGCGGGCTGGGAGCCGGTGGCTGTCGCCGGCTTCCTATGCTCTCTCCTGACCCTGCGGCGCCAGGCCTGAGGCCTTCGGACCCCGCCTCTTGGCTCGGCCGCTGGGAAGACAGGCCTCATCTGGCCGCCGTGCCGGGGCCGACGACTAGGTCCGCCTTTTCTTCCTTTCACTTCTGCCTTTCAACTCAAGTGGCGGGAGGGAAGATTGCAGGTGCCTTCGGAGGCACCCAGCGGGTTAACCACCAAATGGGAGGGATCGTGGCCGCTCCTTTTTCTCGGAACCAGGTGTACTCGGGGCTGGGACGCGCGACAGGTGGACCCACACCGATTGGTGTCGGGTCACCCGCGGTGCGCCGGGACGCTGACTGCAGGAGGCATGTCCTATTTCCCTCGCTTTGCTTTTCCTCAAGGTTTCAAATATTTTTTACAGCTTCCTGGAAGACTACAGATTTTCCCTAACTATAAAAAAAACCTTGGATTTTTAAATTCTTTTTTATTCTGGAATTATGACTGTGTTAGACTTTTTCCCGCCCCTAGAATTATCTGCAAGCCTTTTTAATAGTTTTGCACGTGAACGCAACAGTCACATTGAGCTATCTGTCCCTTACTCCCTTTTTTTTCCATTGTTTTTTCAATGCTGTCTCTTCCCCACACATTTTTTGTTTTTATTTCTTAGAGAAATGTTTTCCTATTGTCTTTTGTGAATAGTTCCATAACCTTAACTTTTTCTCTTCTTTGCTTCTCCATTTTTTTTTTTTTTTTTTAGACAGAGTTTCACTTTATGGCCCTCCGTAGAATGCCATGGCATCACACAGCTCACAGCAACCTCCAACTCCTGGGCTTAAGCAATTCTCTTGCCTCAGCCTCCCGAGTAGCTGGGACTATGCTTCTCCATTTTTGACAGATGGTTTGGGGATGATACGGAGCCTCTTGTGCTGTGACCTAAACTCTTTTCAGTGACTGTAATTGTTACGGTCGGCGTGGTTGCTTCATTGTGAACAATAATCACAGGGACCCCAGTGACATTCCACTGGGAGGCTGGTTTTAATGACCTTGAACAGCATGGGGATTGAGCTAAGGTTAAACCTGCTGGAGTATTCCATTTTCACTATCGCGCCCACAGGTTTAATTAGGCAGATCTGACTTGTAAAAAACTCTGCGGGGGAAGCAAGGAAGCAAAATTGAGACCTTAATGATCCAAATACGATACAGAGTCGTGTCTTCCTTTTTCTTGTAATTTCTCTTGATAAGGATTATAAGGTGAAACTATTAGTTGAAGTAAAGTTATTTTTCAACATCTCTGAGGAATGTGCATAAACAGTAGATTGGCTTATTTCACTATCTTAATCTTATTGTTTAATAAAACTTAATCTTATTAAGATTTGTAATGAACTTTAATGAAGCCTTTCATGAAACTGTAGAGCAGTAACTATAGTTTTTTTCCATAATGACATTTTGGGGTCTCTTTTTTTTTTCCTGTCCTGTTTCATCTCTTATCTCCTTCACCTACAGATCCAGGCTGTACTTGTATCTTGCTCTTCTTCCAAATATTAATTCTGCTGGTAATGAAGAGGATGTGTTCCAGGGACATACTTTGTTGTCAGAAATGCCATGACCAGAGGTAGAAATGATGTGAGAGACATTGAAATGTGTTCCAGGACATCAGAAAAAAGGAAAGATGAAAAGATACCATAAAGTGTTACATAAAATTATACATTCGGGGAAGATAAAATATACATTGGAAGAGTAAGGGAAGTCTTTGGGAAAAGAGAACAATTTACATTAAAGTTACAGAATGTCTTCCAGGAAGATAGGCATCCCTGGAAGAATTGTGTTAAGGTAGTTGAGTCTGGAACCTAAAACAGTCTCAGACCCACAATATTAGCCAATGGTAAAACCGAAGGATTTCCTTTTTGCAGTGATAGCCAGATTCATTTTTATTGTACCTCTCCCGGGAAAGTAAAGGTTGGTTTTGGAAAATTTCTCTTACTGTTTGCACATGCTCGTTATTGCTAGTCATCCTAAAAATTAGATGTGAAATAAGTCTTAACTCTGCTGACAAGTGTTTTGGATAGTGTGATTTCAAGATCATTTTCTCTTTTTTTCTAGTTATCTCCTATTTGACAGTACTTGAAATTTTCTCTGCCTAAAAATGTAAATGTTAGTAATTGGTTGACTGAGAAATAGTGACTGAGATGCCCATATGGAACCATTTAGAAGCATAATCAGTAAAGTGATAAAGGAGAGCAGATTAGGAACAGAAAGACAGTGTTCCTTAAGAGAAGGAGCATCGCTCCACCCTGGGGAAATGGCTACAGAAACGGGCAGCTAGGGGCTTAAAAGAGAAAACTTAACTAAATCTAGGTATTTGCAAATTGCTAGCCCTGTTACCTGTAGTTATGTAGTGATACAGAGAGAGTGTGCAAGGAGATGGTTTGTATCCTGAGCAGTTTACTGGACTAGGGGAAAAGAATCACATTAACTTGATTTGTGAATTGTTCTGGTTCTTTTTTATTTTTTTCTGTCATTTTTAATATCAGTAACTTCATTTTAAAGGAGCATCATTCTCAGAGGATTCATTACTCAAGGTATTATTATATAATACTCTTCTGTGATGTGTACACAGACAATTAGATATTTTTAAGTACATTCTTTAGTTTTGCCTTACTGGTTGACTAGCCTTTTATCTCCTAGCAATTTATTTGACTGTCTACCTATTTATTCTACGAACCTCGTTTGGGAAAAACCTTTGAGAATCTAATGAAAGCCCTACTCCTTGTAATAAAATGAGTTATTTGGAAGTAAATTCCATAGTATTATTTTGGGGGCAATTTTAAAAAATGATCCATTTCATTTAAAATCTTAGATTGTTTCTATCTTTTGGTTCACATATATATGTACTTCTATTATACAGAATAAAGAGGTATTTTACCTCTTCTGGCCTGATTTGCTGTGATGGGGACTTACAGTGCTGTGCTAATTATAGGGTATGAGAGTAGGCATTCTGACTTTGTGCTGGATCTCAGAAGAAAAGCTTTCCACTTTTCACCTTTGAAAGTGATGTTAGCTGTGAGATTTTCTTAAATGGGCTTTATTTTGTTGTTCCTTCCATAAATAATTTGTCGTGAGCTTTTGTTGTGATAGGGTGTTGAGTTTTGCCAGATGCTTTTTTTGCATGCATCTATTGAGATGACCATGTGATGTTTAATTCTTCATTCTGTTAATGTGGTGTTTCACATTGGTTGATTTGCATATGTTGAAATATGCAATACTGTCCTTGTATCCCAAGGATAAATCTTAGTTGGTCATGGTGTATGATTTGTGTAATGTGCTGTCGTGTTTGGTTTGCTGGTATTTTGTTGAAGATTTTTGCATTTTTATTCATCAGGAATATGAGACTGTATTTTCTTTTCTTGGAGTGTCTTTGTCTGGCTTTGGTATCAGGGCGATGCCAGCCTCACAGAATGCATTGGAAGTGTTCCCTCTTCTATTGTGTTTGGAAAAGTTTAATAAGCATTAGTATTACTTCTTTAAATGTTTGCTAGAATTTACCCGTGAAACCATCCACCCATGCATGGGCGTGCATTTAGTCTACCATATTTAGTCAGATGAAACTTGCATTTTTTAAAAAAACTGACATATTTTTATTTGGGGGAGAAAGGCATGTGATTGGCAACTATGTAAGGTAAGAGCCCTGAGACTCTGACTGAATTTTGTGTTAGATTTGTCTCCATTTTTCTTACTGATTGTATCATGTATTCTCTGAAAGCACCCAACATAGTCATTGATGAAAGTTATTTCTACTTGATGTATCTTTTCAAATGGTACTTTATTGTTCCAAATAAAGTATTTGAGGTAGTGTTGTATGAGACACATTGTACAAACAGGAATATAAGGCACACTTATTTTTTTGTAGAGAAATACTGGTGGGTGGGGAAGAAGCTTACCTTATATTCAGGAATTTTTGGTAGATGTAAGGCAGTACTTGTACTTGGCTAGTGAGGAAAATAAGAAGAAAAAGAGCTAGGCTAAAATAAATAAAAGTAAGTACCAACAGGAGATAGGAACAAAATAGAATAGAGAAGCTTCAAAAAATACACAGACCAGTGTTTCATAAATTTTCATTTTTAGGTGAAAAATTAGATTATTTCAAGAGTTGGAGCTGAATCTAACATTCAATAATGGCAACAGGTGACTTAAAAAGAAGCTTACGGAACCTAGAACAAGTGCTTCGCTTGCTGAACTATCCTGAGGAGGTGGACTGTGCAGGGTAAGCTATAACGTTGAGGTTCTTTGCATTATTTTAGCTGGTGATTTGAGATAATATTTGATATGGAGGAAGAACCTAAAGAAAAATCAGATTTTATATGTATTCTATTTAAATTTATCTTGAAATTGCTGGAGATTATAGCTAAGTATTAATTCATGAAAAATTTCAACCCAAGAGATTTATTAGGGCATTAAAATCGAAATGTCAGATTCCAGATCAAAAGTTTGGTTTATATCTTGGACAAGAGCAATACAATTAATTAAAGTATGCACCTAAACTATTGACATAGTCTTGTCTTCTTAATAGTAGCTGTTTATGCCAGCTTAGAACATTTACCTTTGCAAGTTTGTGGTAGAAAGCAAATGAAGTAATATAACAAGTGTTTGCAAAACCAGAAAGTGTGCTTCTGTAAAATAGTACATTTGTTTCAATATTAGGAGAAAATGGAGTAGATCAAGTAAGACCAGTGAAAAAATCAGTGAACACTGTAGTAAATAGACTTGGTACTAGAGAGCTATGTTGTTGTTTTTCTTGGTCAGGAACCAGTAACATAGTAAGAGCTCTAATTTTCTGAGCAGATGAATGGTAGTATTTCACAAGCGGTCTGGCTAGACCAGTTTAGAACGGGGGATGATCTAGAGGGTCTTGTATATTACCCTAATTATTTAGAGTAATATATATATTACCCTATATTACCCTATTGTGGCTGTAGTGTTAAGTTATAAATTACTAACATTTCTCTTATTTTCTTGAAATTACACTTCTTAAAAGCGTTTTTCTTTTTTCCCTAACAGTTTGGTAAAGGGAGACACAGCAGCATCTTTGCCAATCATCAGTTACTCTTTTACGTCGTATTCACCTTATGTGACAGAACTTATAATGGAGTCCAATATAGAACTCATAGCAAAGAATGACTTGCGCTTTATAGATGCTGTCTATAAGGTACTTGGAGTTTATGAAATAATAATTATCTTAGGAGTTATTAAATGGTTTTTAGGAAATAATGTGTTAGCTGTTACTCCCTAAATATATACAGCATGCATCACTGGCAGAATGTTTTCATATGCATTTATCCCATTTCAGTGTAGTCCCTATTGAAATCAGGATGAATTCAAGTTTGCTTTGTGTTTCCTGTTCTAATGGTAACGTTGTCATTGGCTATCATTCGTGCTTTTTGTGTCAAATTCCAGTAAAAATGAGTATACTGGCAGAAGTTGAGAAATTTGATTATATTCAGTATAAGTTGTAATTTAAGTTAATTTTTACTGAATTTAAGTTAATTTAGTTGTTTGTAAGAAGGAACTAGGACTTTGAAATATCATGTTTTTTGATGTCTATGACAGTGTCTTATTTTTATATCTACCCTAGGATTCACTTTTATACTGTATGATACTGAATTTAATCCATATTTGATTTTTTAAGCCCTACTTTTATCATTGATTCTTGCTCAAGTATATATTTTTTAAAAACTTTGTTTTTAATGGTAAAGCTCATTTATCAGATTGAATTTTTTTAAACAAAACTGAGATTGCACTTGATGAAATAGGAGCTTTTATAATGTGTAGAATCTCTGTCTAATCTTCCTGTCTCTTGTTTCTAATCTCAGAAAGCTGCCGTGAAACCTAAGAGGCACTTCTCAGATATTTTGGTGTACTACTACATGGTAGCTTTTGGAAACTACTGGTCTAGTCAGTTTCTCTCCTTTTACAAATGAGAATTTGAGACCGGAAGGCCTACTGACTTGTCTAAAAATTACATGATGGAAAAATTATAAACAAATGGGACTGTGGTTTTTTAGCATCTGGTTTAAGAATAGCATTGAGAATAGCAAATTCTATTAATAGCTAAGGAATTTTTCCAATACCTATGAGGATTTTTAGACTTTTTGGTGATTGGCTGTGTTTTTCCATCTCTCTCCTCTGGCACGTCTCTACCTGTTTTATACCTGAATCCCTCTCTCTTCCTGGTCGAGGCTCATACTAGCCCTGTACATTTCTTTAGTGCCATTTAGTTAAATTGTCCTTGTTCTCGTTATTCTCCTGCCTGGGGTGGCCATTTATCATTTTGGATTTTAAAAGGAAATTTCTAATTATTACATTGATCTGTTTACTCTTTGCAGCTACTTCGTGATCAGTTTAATTATAAGCCAATTTTAACAAAAAAGCAATTTATCCAATGTGGGTTTGCCGAATGGAAAATCCAAATTGTTTGTGACATTTTGAATTGTGTGATAAGGAAGCACAAAGAATTAAGTGGCCTTGATAAGGTAATTTTATGAATAGATTTTAATGGTAACTTATGCTAAGTAGCTCAGTATTTTAATGTATTAAGTCTGATTATAGTACAATACTGCATTACAAAGCTTGATGTTTATTTTACATACTATTGACTTATTTTTACACACCTGTGAAAACTGCTAGATTGAAATTAACATTTTGTTTTTAAAATATGTGTAGTCTCACTAAAGCCTCATTATTTGACAATTATAGTTCATATATGAAAATTAAAGTGATAATGGAATTTTAACTTTATGCTTTCACACAAAATTTGTTATTTTGGCTAATACTTTTTTATTTCTTTAAGACTTCATCACAGCAAAGAAAGAAAAGCAGTTCTAGTAAATCAGAACCTTTGAATAATGAGAAAATACCTGCAGAAGCTATTGGCGTTGACATCACTGGCAGGTTTCTGACTTCGGGAAAGGTATGGGATCACGTCATGTAGTTATCTAGCTGATTAATCCAGTGTACAAGGTTCACTTTTCTGACGTGCAGCTAGTGAAGCACTCTAGTTAGATATTAGAATACAGGGATTTTTGAGTGTCTGCTGTGTTAACATCTAGGTAATGTTCCTAAAGTTATAAGGAAAGGATAGAAATGAAAAATAAAGCTTTCTGTTTATATTTCTAAAGTCTAATTCTTCCTTATTTCCCAAATGGAGTAGCATTGATTTAGGAATTTTATGTTATGTAGTCATCTACATAATTTGCTTTTGATTATGTACCTGGTATCTCTAAAACGGGAACACATGAAGAGCCTACATTAGTAATAGTAATAGGTTATGGTGGTTCACTTACAAACTTTCATACTTCCCCAATAAAGAACATTAATTATTTAATTATTGATAGTCCCTAAACCTGGAATCTGGTTTTGGGTTAATGTTTTGAATATTTTCTCATTCTTGGTAGTTTTCTTTCTTTCTTTTTTTTTTTTTCTTTTTAGATCGTAACTGTACATTACTGCATTTATGGAATACAATGTGCTGATTTTATATACCGTTTGGAATGCTTACATCAAACTGCTTAACATAGCAATCACCTCACTTATTTAATTGTTGTGTTTAGGCATTTTTACTCTACTATTAATGTATTTGACATGTACCCTTGCAAAATGCACAGTAGGTGAGGTCCCACTGATTACCCTCCCTCCACCCATCCACCCTCCTCTCTTCCCCTTGTCCTCCTCTTCTCTCTTTCTTTCTGGGCTATAATTGTGTTTTATCTTTTATATGAAAGGGTGGGTGATTATATATTGATTTCATAATATTATTGAATACATTGGGTATTTTTTTTCCATTCTTGAGGTACTTTACTAAGAATAGACTCCACCTCCATCCATGTAAACATAAAAGAGATAAAGTCTCCATCTTTTTTTATTATTTTATTTTTCTTATTATTTCTTAATATTAAATCATAGCTGTGTATATTAATGCAATCATAGGGCACCATACTCTGGTTTTATATACCATTTGAAATATTTTTATCACACTGGTTAACATAGCCTTCCTGGCATTTTCTTAGTTAAGAAACTCTGTTAAGACATTTATATTCTACATTTACTAAGTTTCACATGTACCCTTGTAAGACGCACCATAGGTGTAATCCCAACAATCCCTCTTCCCATCCTCCCCCCTCCCCTCTCCTCCCTTTCCCCCTTCCCCATATTCTTAGGTTATAAGTCTGTTATAGCTTTCATATGAAAGCCATAAAGTAGTTTCATAGTAGGGCCGAGTACATTGGATACTTTTTCTTCCATTCTTGAGATACTTCACTAAGAAGAATATGTTCCTCCATCCATGTAAACATGAAAGAGGTAAAGTCTCCATCTTTCTTTAAGGTGTACCTATACCACATTTTATTAATCCTTTCGTGGAACTTGGGCTTTTTCTATTAGCAATTATGAATTGGGCTGCAATAAACATTCTGATACAAATATCTTTGCTATAATGTGATTTTTGGTCTTCTGGTTATATACCTAGTAGAGGAATTATAGGATTGAATGGCAGATCTATTTTTAGATCTCTTAAGTGTTCTCCAAACATCTTTCCAAAAGGAACGCATTAATTTGCATTCCCACCAGCAGTGTAGAAGTGTTCCCTTTTCTCCAAATCCACGCCAACATCTCTGGTCTTGAGATTTTGTGATATGGGCTAATCTTATTGGAGTTAGATGATATCTCAAAGTAGTTTTGATTTGCATTTCTCTGATGATTAAAGATGATGAGCATTTTTTCATATGTCTGTAGGCCCTGCGCCTGTCTTCTTCAGAGAAGTTTCTCTTGTTCTTTTCTTGCTAATACGTTTGAGTTCTCTGTGGAGTCTAGTTATTAAACCTTTGTCGGAGACATAATCTGCAAATGTCTTCTCCCATTCTGAGGGCTGTTTGCTTACTTTACTTACTGTGTTCTTGGCTGTGCAGAAGCTTTTTAGTTTGATCAGGTCCCAGTAGTATATTTTTGAAGCTGCTTCAATTCCCCGGGGGGCCCTCCTCATACAATATTCGCCCAGACCGCTTTCTTCAAGAGTTTGCCCTGAACTTTCTTCTAGTATTTTTATAGTTTCATGTCTTAAGTTTAAATCTTTAATCCAGTGAGAGTCGATCTTAGTTAATAGTGAAAGGTGTTGGTCCAGTTTCAGTCTTCTACAGGTTGCCAGCCAGTTCACCCAGCACCATTTGTTAAATAGGGAATCTTTTCCCCACTGAATGTTTTTAATTGGCTTGTCAAAGATCAAATATCAGTAAGTAGCTGGATTCATCTCTTGGTTCTGTATTCTGTTCCAGACATCTACTTCTCTGTTTTTGTGCCAGTACCATGCTGTTTTGATCGCTATTGATTTATAGTAGAGTCTGAGGTCTGGCAGCGTGATTCCTCCTGCTTTATTTTTATTTCTGAGTAATGTATTAGAATTCGAGGTTTTTTCTGATTCCATATAAAACAAAGTATTATTTTTTCAAGATCTTTAAAGTATGACAGTGGAGCTTTGATAGGGATTGCATTAAAATTGTATATTGCTTTGGGTAGTATGGACATTTTAATAATGTTGATTCTTCCCAGCAATGAGCATGGTGTGTTTTTCCATTTGTTAACATTTTCAGCTATTTCTTTTCTTAGAGTTTCATAGTTCTCTTTATAGAGATCTTTCACGTCCTTTGTTAGATAAACTCCCAAATATTTCATCTTCTTTGGCACTACTGTGAATGGAATAGCGTCCTTGACTGCTTTTTAGCTTGACTATTGTTGGGATATGTAAAGGCAACCGATTTATGAATGTTGATTTTATAATCTGAGACGGTGCTGTATTCCTTGATCACTTCTAAGAGTTTTGTAGTAGAATCCCTGGTGTTTTCCAGATATAAAATCATATCATCTGCGAAGAGTGAAAGTTTGATCTCTTCAGATCCTATATGGATACCCTTGATCGCCTTTTCTTCCCTAATTGTGGTGGCTAAAACTTCAGTTACAATGTTAAAGAGCAGTGGAGACAATGGGCAACCTTATCTGGTTCCTGATCTGAGTGGAAATGATTTCAATTTAACTCCATTCAATAGGATATTGGTTGTGAGTTTCCTGTAGATGGCCTCTATCAGTTTAAGAAATGTCCCTTCTTTACCAATTTTCTTAAGTGTTCTGATCATGAAGGGATGCTCGATATTATCAAAAACTTTTTCTGCATCCTTTGAGAGAATCATATGGTCTTTGTTTTTTAATTTGTTTATGTGCTGAATTATACTGATAGATTTATGTATATTGAGATCCTGGGATAAAACTGACTTGGTCCTGATGTATAATTTGTTTGATGTGTTGCTGGATTCTGTTTGTTAGGATCTTGTTGAATATGTTTGCATCTATATTCATTAGTGATATTGGTCTATAATTTTATGTTCTTGTTGGGTCTTTTCCCAGTTTGGGCATCAGGGTGATGTTTGCTTTATATAATGTTTTGGGTAGTCTTCCTTCTTTTTCTGCATTTTGAAACAGGTTGAGTAATATAGGTACTAGTTCCTCTTTAAAGGTTTGGTAGAATTCTGACATGAAGCCATCTGGTCCCCAGCTTTTCTTTTTAGGGAGGTTTTATGTGGTTGATGCTATATCAGAACTTGATATTGGTCTGTTCAACATTTCCACTTGATTCGGGCTCAGTTTTGAAAGATGACGTGCTTCCATGTATTGGTCAATTTCCTTCAGATTTTCATATTTCCGAGAATAAAATTTCTTATAGTATTCATTAAGGATTTTTTTAATATCAGAGGAGTCTGTTGTTATTTTGTTTTTGTCATTTCTGATTGATGAGATTAGAGATTTTACTCTTTTTTTTCCTGGTTAGGTTAGCCAAAGGTTATCTATTTTATTGACCTTTTCAAAACACCAAGTTTTTGATTTATTGATCTGTTGTATAATTCTTTTGTTTTCAATTTCATTTAATTCTGCTCTAATTTTGGTTATTTCATTTCTTCTACTGGGTTTGGGGTTGGAATATTCTTCCTTTTCCAGTTGCTTGAGATGTTCCATTAAGTTGTTAACTTCCTCTCTTTCCGTTCTCTCGAGGAAGTCTTGCAGTGCTATAAATTTCCCTCTTAGGACTGCCTTTGCGGTATCCCAGAGGTTCTAATAATTCGTGTCTTCATTGTCGTTTTGTTCCAAAAATTTGGCAATTTCCTTCTTCATCTCATCTCTGACCCAGCTATCATTCAGCATAAGGTTATTTAACTTCCATGTTTTTGTATGAGTATGCAGATTCTTGTTACTGAGTTCAACTTTTATTCCATGGTGGTCTGAAAAGATGTAAAGAATAATGTCTATTCCTTTAAATTTACTGAGGTTAGATTTGTGACCTAAGATGTGATCGATTTTGGAGTATGTTCCGTAGGCTGATGAGAAGTATGTGTATTCAGTTTTGTTAGGATGAAAGGTTCTGTAGATGTCTGCTAAATCCAAATGTTGGATGGTTAGGTTTAAATCTAAAATTTCTTTGCTCAGCTTCTTATTAGAGGATCGATCCAACACTGCCAAAGGACTGTTGAAATCTCTGACTATTATGGAGCTGGAGGAAATCAAGTTGCTCATGTCTGTTAGAGTTTCTCTTATAAATTGAGGTGCTTTCTGGTTGGGTGCATGTCTATTAATAATTGAAATCTCATCATATTAAGTATTACCCTTAACAAATATGAAGTGACCCTTCGTATATTTCCTTTCTTTTGTTGGTTTAAAGCCTATTGTGTCTGCAAATAGAATTGCAACACCTGCTTTTTTCTGATTTTCATTTGCCTGAAATATGGATGACAATCCTTTCACCCTGAGTCTATATTTATCTTTTAAGGTAAGATGTGACTCTTGTATGCAGCAAATATCTGGCCTGAGTTTTTGTATCCAGTCAGCCAACCTGTGCCTCTTTAGTGGACAGTTTAAGCCACATTAAACTCACATTAAGTTCACATTAATGGAGAATATTTCTAAGTCTGGTAAAATTTTGGGTATTGAGTTTTTCGAAAGTCTAGTTGACATTTTTAATCCTTTGCCACTGTGGAAGTTGGAGTTTGATCAAAAGTTTCTGAGTGAGTTAACTTTTGTGGTAGAGGATGGGGCTGGTCATTATGGAGGATAGGTCTGAGAATATCCTGAAGAGCTGGTTTGGTTATGGCAAATTTCTTCAACATATGAATGTCATTAAAGTATTTAATTTCTCCATCATAAATGAAACTCAGTTTAGCTGGATACAGGATCTGGGGTTGAAAGTTATTTTGCTTTAGGAGATTAAAAGTTGATGTCCACCCTTTCTGGCTTGAAAAGTTTCAGCAGAGAGATCTGCAGTCATTCTAATATTCTTCCCTTTGTATGTAATGGATTTTTTACGTCTGGCTTTCAGACATAAAAAATTCAAAAATTTCAGAATTTTCTCCTTCAATTAACTTCAGTGAAGTTAATTATGATATGCCTGCGGGATGTCTTATTGGGATTGAGTCATGCTGGGGTTCTAAAAGTATCTGCTATCTGAATTTCAGAATCTCTTGGCATGTCTGGAAAATTGTCTTTCATAATTTCATGGAGAAGGGCCTCTGTGCCTTGCGAGGCCACTTCATCACTTTCAGTGATTCCAGTGCAGTGCATATTAGATATGTTGTTAAATTTCTTAGAGCAATGTTTTCTTTGTTATCTGTCCAAGTTTAGTGAATTTCATTAGATCTTTAATCATCAAAAATTAGAATAGCCTTTAAAAGTTCTCAGATTTATTAAGTTAGAGTCTACAAGTACATTTCTTTGTTGACAGGTGAAAGTTAAGTCAATATTAAAGGAAAATTTTCCCTTTCTTAGTGCCTTATACAAAGTTCTATTTGTGCCTTAACTCACAGTTTTTATTTATTTATTTATTTTTATTGTTGGGGTTTCATTGAGGGTACAATAAACCAGGCTACACTGATTGTATTTGTTAGGTGCAGTCCCTCATACAATCATGTCTTGCCCGCAAAATGTGTGGCACACATCACGACCCCACCCCCCTCCCTCCTTCTCTCTCTGTGCTCTTCCTTTCCCCCACCCCTTTCTCCTCTCCTTTCTCTCTGCTCTCCCCTTCCCACACCGTGTCATTAATTGTCATTAATTTTCCTCATATCAAAATTGAGTACATAGGATTCATGCTTCTCCATTCTTGTGTGCTTTACTAAGAATAATGTGTTCCACTTCCATCCAGGCTAATAGAAAGGCTGTAAAGTCTCCTTTCTTTTTTAATGGCTGAATAGTATTTAATGGTGTACATATACCACAGCTTGTTAACCCATTCCTGGATTGCTGGACCTTTAGGCCATTTCCACATTTTGTCAATTGTAAATTGAGCTGCAATAAACAGTCTAGTGCAAATGTCCTTATGATAAAAGAATTTTTCCCTTCTGGGTAGATTCCCAGTAATGGGATTGCAGGATCAAACGGAAGGTGTAGGGTGATTTCTTTAAGGTTTCTCCATACTTCCTTCCAAAAAGGTTGTATTAGTTTGTAGTCCCACCAGCAGTGTAAAAGAGTTCCCTTCTCTCCACATCACCAACATCTGCAATTTTGCTGCAATTCTTGCTGGGGTTAGATGATACCTCAGGGTGATTTTTATTTGTATTTCTCTAATAATTAGGGATGACGAATATTTTTTCATATGTTTGTTAGTTGTTTGTCTGTCTTCTTTAGAGAAGATTCTATTCATGTCTCTTTCCCATTGATACATGGGATTGTTGACTTTTTTCATGTGAATTAATTTGAGTTCTTTATAGATCCTAGTTATCAACCTTTTGTCTGATTCAAAATATGCAAATATCCGGGCGGTGCCTGTGGCTCAAGGGGCTAGGGCATTGGTCCCATATGCCAGAGGTGGCGGGTTCAAACCCAGCCCTGGCCAAAAACTACACATGCAGAAAAATATGTGCAAATATCCTTTCCTGTTGTGTAGGTTGTCTATTTGCTTTGGTTGTTGTCTGCTTAGTTGTACAGAAGCTTTTCAGTTTCATTAAGTTCCATTTGTTTATTTTTGTTGTTGTTGCAATTGCTTTCACAGTCTTCTTCATGAAGTCTTTCCTCAGCCCCATATCTTCCAGTGTTTTTTCTATGCTTTCTTTGAGTATTTTTATTGTTTCATGCCTTAAATTTATGTCCTTTATCCATCTTGAATCAATTTTTGTGAGTGGAGAAACGTGTGGGTCCAGTTTCAGTCTTTGACATGTGATATCCAGTTCTCCCAACACCATTTATTGAATAGGGAGTCTTTCTCCCAGTGTATGTTCTTGTTTGGTTTTTCGAAGATTAGGTGGTTGTAAGATGTTAGTTTCATTTCCTGGTTTTCTATTCAATTACAAATGTGTATGTCTCTATTTTTGTACCAATACAGTTCCATGCTGTCTTGACCACTATGGCTTTGTAGTACAGCCTAAAATCTGGTATGCTGATGCCCCCAGCTTTGTTTTTATTACTGATAACTGCCTTAGCTATACGGGGTTTTTTCTGCTTCAATACAGAATGCGGAATCATTTTTTCCAAATCTTGAAAGTACGATATCGGCATTTTAATAGGGATGGCATTCAATTGGTAGATTGCTGTGGGAGGTATAGACATTTTAACAATGTTGATTCTTCTCAGCCATGAGCTGGAATGCTTTTCCATTTGTTAATATCCTCTGCTATTTCCTTTCATAGGATTTCATAATTTTCTTTATAGAGGTCCTTCACCTTTTGTTAGGTGTATTCCTAGGTATTTATTTTTCTTTGAAGTTATGGTGAAAGGAGTTGTGTCTTTAATTAGCTCTCATTTTGACTGTTATTGCCATATACAAAGGCTACTGATTTGTGGACATTGATTTTGTATCCTGTCCTCACCATGGGTTTGTCAGAAATGTCCGACATGTATTTTATGATGACTTCTAGGAGTCTTGTGATTGAGTCTTTGGGTTCTCTAAGTATAAGATCATATTGTCAGCAAAAAGGGAGACTTTGACCTCCTTTGCTCCCATTTGGATTCCCTTTATTTCCTTGTCTTTCTAGAACTTCCAACACTATGTTGAATAGTAAAGGTGACAGAGGACAACCTTGTCTGGTTTCAGTTCTAAGAGGAAAAGCTTTCAGTTTTACTCCATTCAGTAAAATATTAGCTGTGAGTTTGTCATAGATAGCTTCGATCAGTTTCAAAAATGTGGCAGGTATGCCTATACTCTTCAGTGTTCTAATTAGAAAAGGATGCTGGATTTTATCGAATGCTTTTTCTGCATCTATTGAGAGGATCATAAGGTCTTTGTTTTTGCTTCTGTTAATAGGGTGGATAACATTTATGGACTTGGATATGTTAAACCAGCCTTGCATCTCTGGAATGAAACCTACTTGATCATGACGTATGACTTTTTTTGATGATAAGGTGTAATGTGTTGGCTAGAATTTTGTTGAGAATTTTTGCTTCTATATTCATTAGTGAAATTGTTCTGAAATTCTCCTTTTGAGTTGGGTCTTTTCCTGGGTTTGGTATCAGGGTGATGTTTGCTTCGTAGAACATGTTGGGGAAGATTCATTCCTCAATTTTTTGGAATAATTTCTGCAGTATGGGAATAAGCTCTTCTTTGAAGGTTTGATAGAATTCTGGTGTGAAGCCATCTGGACCAGGGCATTTTTTTGTTTGAAGATTTTTCATTGTTTCTTTGATCTCAGTGCTTGAAATTGGTCTGTTCAGGAACTCTATTTCTCCTGGTTAAGTCTAGGGAGAGGGTGTGATTCCAAATATTGATCCATTTCCTTCATACTGTCAAATTCCTGGGCATAGAGTTTCTGGTACTATTCAGAGATGATCTCTTGTATCTCTGTGGCTTCTGTTGTTATTTCCCCTTTATCATTTCTGATTGAGGTTACTAGAGATTTTACTTTTCTATTTCTAGTTATTCTGGCCAATGGTTTATCTATTTTATTAATTTTTTTAAAAAACCAACTCCTTGTTTCATTAATTTGCTGAATGATTCTTTTGTTTTCAATTTCATTGATCTCTGATTTAATTTTGGAGATTTCTTTTCTTCTGCTGGGTGTAGGCTTAAATTGTTCTTCTTTTTCCAATTACATAAGATGGCTTGTGAGATTGTTGATGCACTCTTTCTGTTTTTTGAATGTAGGTATCTAAAGCAATAAATTTTCCTCTCACAACTGCTTTTGCAGTATCCCACAGGTTTTGGTAGCTTGTGTCTTCATTGTTGTTGTGCTCACGAAAGTTAATGATTTCCTCTTTTATTTCTTCCTGCACCCAACTGTCATTCAACAGAAGGTTGTTTAAATTTCATGCCTTTGTGTGGGGTTGAACGTTTTTGTTAGTGTTACTGTCCACCTTTAGTGCCTTGTGGTCTGAGAAAATACAAGGTAAAATTTCAATTCTTTTGAATTGGTGAGGTTTGTTTTGTGTCCTAGAACATGATCAATTTTGGAGAATGTTGTATGGGGCCATGGGAAGAGTGTATATTCTTTATCTTTGGGATGGAGTTTTCTATATATGTCTATCAAGCACATTTAAGTCCCTTATATCTTTGTTTAATTACTGTTTAGAAGATCTGTCCAGCTCTGTAAGAGGAGTGTAAAAGTCCCCTGTTATTCTGGTGTTATAGGATATCATATTGCTCAGACCGAGTAAGGTCTCTTTCACGAATCTGGGAGCATTTAAATTGGGTGCATAAATATTTAGAATTGAAACGTCTTCTTGTTTTATTTTTCCCTTGACCAATATAAAGTGACCATCTTTGTCTTTTTTGACTTTAGTTGCTTTAAATCCATATGTGTCGGAAAAATAAGATTGCAACTCCTTTTTTCTTCTGAATCCTGTTTACCTGAAAAATTGTTTTCCAACCCTTAACTCAGAGTTTTAATTTTTCTTTTGAAGGTAGGTGTGTTTCCTGCAGACAGCAAATGGATGGCTTGTGTTTTTTAATCCAGTCAATCTGTGCCTCTTCAGTGGGGAATTCAACCCATTAACATTTATTGAGATAATTGATAAGTGTGGTAGTGTTCTATTCATCTTGGTTTGTGAGAATCCATGTTTTTATCTTTTGGGTCAGTGTGGAAGTTAGGTTCTGTGCTTTAATTGCTGACTTTTTAGTTTGCTGTTGATCCATCGTGATGGTCAGTGTATAGAACAGGTTGAAGTATTTCTTGTAGAGCTGGTCTTGTTGTGGCGAATTTCCTCAGTGTTTGTATACCGGTAAATGATTTGATTTCTCCGTCAATTTTAAAGCTTAGCTTTGCAGGATATAGAATTCTGGGCTGCAAATTGTTCTGTTTAAGTAGATTAAATATAGATGGCCATTTTGGGGCGGCGCCTGTGGCTCAGTCGGTAAGGCGCCGGCCCCATATACCGAGGGTGGCGGGTTCGGCCCCGGCCCCGGCCAAACTGCAACCAAAAAGTAGCCGGGCGTTGTGGCGGGCGCCTGTGGTCCCAGCTGCTTGGGAGGCTGAGGCAGGAGAATCGCTTAAGCCCAAGAGTTGGAGGTTGCTGTGAGCTGTGTGAGGCCACGGCACTCTACCGAGGGTGGTACAGTGAGACTCTGTCTCTACAAAAAAAAAAAAAAAAGTTTCATTAGAAAAGTCTGCAGTCACCCTGATGTATTTGCCCCTGTAGGTCAACTGGTGCTTAAGCACTGGCAGCTTGAAGAATCTTTTCTTTTGTCTTGACTTTGGACAGGTTCATCACAATGTGTCTTGGAGAAGCTTGGTTAGAGTTGAGGCAACCTGGGGTCCGACATATTTGTGAAAGGAATGTGTCAGAATCTTTGGTGATATTTGGGAAATTTTCATTTATAATATTCTCTAGTGTGGCTTCCATTCCCCTGGGGCATTCTTCTTCCCCTTCTGGGATACCTATAACTCATATGTTTGAACGCTTCATAAAGTCCCATAATTCTGTCAGTGAACATTCTGCTTTCTTTAATCTGAGTTATCTCAAGAGCTTTATCCTCTACCTCTGAGATTCTTTCTTCTGCGTGGTCTAATCTATTGTTGATACTTTCTATTGCATCTTTAAGTTCCCTAATTGACTGCTTCAGTTCTTTCAGCTCTGCTATATCCTTTCTATATTCTTCATATTGTTCATCTCTTATTTAATTCTGTTTTTGGACTTCCTTTTGGTGATATTTTCTACTTTTTCAGCAGTTTCCTTCAGTGTTTCCATCCTTTCTTTCATTGTTTTCATCATGTGTATTCTAAATTCCCTCTGTCATTTCTAAAATTTCTTTATAGGTGAAATCCTCTGCAGTAGCTTCCTCACGGTCCCTTCGGTGGGGTTGTTCTGAACTGGTTTTTCTTTTTTTTTTTTTTTATTGTTGGGGATTCATTGAGGGTACAATAAGCCAGGTTTACACTAATTGCAATTGTTAGGTAAAGTCCCTCTTGCAATCATGTCTTGCCCCCATAAAGTGTGACACACACCAAGGCTCCACCCCCCTCCCTCCTTCCCTCTTTCTGCTTCCCCCCCCATAACCATAATTGTCATTAATTGTCTTCATATCAAAATTGAGTACATAGGATTCATGCTTCTCCATTCTTGTGATGCTTTACTAAGAATAATGTCTTCCACGTCCATCCAGGTTAATACGAAGGATGTAAAGTCTCCATTTTTTTTAATGGCTGAATAGTATTCCATGGTGTACATATAGCACAGCTTGCTAATCCATTCCTGGGTTGGTGGGCATTTAGGCTGTTTCCACATTTTGGCGATTGTAAATTGAGCTGCAATAAACAGTCTAGTACAAGTGTCCTTATGATAAAAGGGTTTTTTTCCTTCTGGGTAGATGCCCAGTAATGGGATTGCAGGATCAAATGGGAGGTCTAGCTTGAGTGCTTTGAGGTTTCTCCATACTTCCTTCCAGAAAGGTTGTACTAGCTGGACTAGGGTTTCAATGAGTCTTTTTGGTATAGGATCAGAAGGATGAGAAGACTGAAGAGCAAGAAGGGAAAAAAAGAAAAAAAAAGTAAAAAGAGAAAGGAGAGGGGGTGAGTAAAGGGCATGTTGACAAAAAGAAGAGAAGCACAGAAAGAGGGAGGCAGGAGCAGTATAGGTGTACAGTAGGGTTCTTCGACCCAGTCTTAAATACGCCCAACCTCTGGGGGTGCTGAGGTAGGTGGTTCCCTTGAGGTCAGCAGCTCTTTAATAATCTGTTCAGACACAATACCCCACCTCCACCAAGTAGAGAGGAAGACAAAAATGCTATAAATCAAACTAAAACAAGCAAACAGAAAACTTTGTGGGATAAAATTAGGGGAAAAACCAAATAATACAGGTAGAAACACTAACAAAAATGAAGTTCTAATTGTTAAAGAAGGCCACAATGGATAATTATATTTAAACTAGAAAAATGAGGAAAGAAAAGAAAGGGGAAAATGTAGAGGGAAAATGTGGAAATTAAAAAGAAAAAGCAGTATATATATCTTGCTGAATATTGTCTGTGCAACAGGTGATCTTCTGAGGTATGAGATGTTAATCACAATGCTGACATGGCTATAGGAAATGGAGACTGGAGGCTTCTGCTCATTTCTCAAACCCTCCAGGGGTTGAGGAGCATAAATCTCTCCTCAATCTGCTTAAAAGGCGCTTTAGACTGCTAAGCTTGGCTATGTAGAAGTTTTCCCAGGAAAGCACTTGTTGCTGGGATCACTGCTGAGGTGGCTGTCCACTTACCCAGTGTACCAAAACTGGTTTCACTATGCCCTTGAGGGCCAAGGCTGTAAGGTGTCTCAGTCCCCGCCTTTAGGCTGCTCAGTCACTAGATTACTCACCCAAGGTCTCCCGCCTGCTCCTTGCTCTGCTACCCTGAGGGTGGAGCTTGCTGGGGCAGTTCTCCCACAATGGCTCCCTGCAGCCCACAGCCAAACACTATTAGGTCCATCTGACTCAGTGGCTCAGTCTGGGGCCCTAGACAACACTTAAAGTCCTCTGCACTCTTGCCCAAGTTCTCCCAAGATAGTTCAGCTGAGTGCCAGGTCCAAAAAAGAGAAACCAAAACAGCTCCCAGGGAAGGCCTTTCCAGTTTGCAATCTCACTGCTGCTATACTTACAGCTGCTGGTGGGATTAGACCGAATAAACACACGCTCCCACTTGCCATTTCTCCACTGCTTTTGTCCTCCTCCTGGGGTCCAGAAGTCTCTCGCTGATTCCCTGTGTCCCCAAAGGGGTGTTTCTGGGCAGATCCCACCAGCCAGAGATGCCTGGAGTCTTCTTTCCCCAGTCTCATCGTGCCCAGGTGCAAGGAAGCTGTTACTCTGCCACCATCTTGCTCTTCCCCCCTTTCCTCACAGTTTTTATGGTGCAAATACAGACTTAGGAAAACAAAGTAGGTGGAAGATTCCTGTGTAAATGCATAGTTTGATCTAGTGCCTTTTTGTCAGGACTTCCTTTTGTTGTTATGAAGTTTGCATCATTAATTGAAGATCTATTATGTTGTGGTTTGTTTAACAGAAAAAAAAGTTAATGAGTCTACTCACAGAAGCAGTTTTTGATTATTTATATGTGAATTATGTGACAGGCTTTTTTAAAAATAACTTTTGGCTCTGGAACATTGCATACATTTATAAAAGTACTCATCATCCAGTTTCAACAATTTGTCAACTCTTTTGCTAATCTTTATTCCCCAACATCTTCCCTCCCCAAACAGGAATATTTTGCAGCAAGTACTAGACATCATTTAATAAATATTTTAGTGTATTTCCAAAAATATAAGAATGCTTTGAAAATTATAACCACAATTTCATCATCACACATAAATCATTACGAATGTTTGTAATTATAGTGTTTTAGTATACATTGTGTGTGGTAATTTAAACTTTTTAAAATCTTTAAAAGAAGATTGTTCTTTTGCACAAATACTGTATATTTGAAAGTAATTGTGGGAGGAAAACATTAAAGCATTTCTTACACATTTTTCTTCATGCAGAAGAAAGCAGTGGTGATCCGTCACTTGTATAATGAAGACAGTGTGGACAGGCCTGAAGACATAGGGATAAGCACAGTAACAGGTGTTAGTGAAGCAGTGGCTGTGTCTGACTTAAAGCCTGCTGAAATAAAGATACCCGAAGTAAAGGGCCCTGAAATCAAGGCTGAGCAGCAAGTAAGAGTCTTAGACCTCTTTAACAGATGCCAGTATTTCTTGTTTTGATGTATGTGATTATTTCAGCATCTAACTTTGGGGCACTTCTGACCTGTTAATCGTGACACATTACTTATGTTATCACCATGTAAGAATCAGCATGTTTTACTGTATATGATTCAACAGGTATTATTTGCTGCTTATGTTTAGGATGCTGGGCTGAGTGTTACAAATAATGTAAAGAAGAATAAGACACAGCACTCAGCTTCAAGAGAGACACTGTGTACAGTGGAGGTTCTCTATTGCCCATTTCCTATACTGGTGAATGAAAAAGATGGATGCTTCATTCCCTTTTAATTTTCTTTTCTGGGTCCTTTTTGTCCTTTTCTGTCCCTCTTGAAATACCCTTTATATTGTTCTTAAGTTCTTAATAGCCACAAATGCTCTATGGCAGGCGTCCTCAAACTTTTTAAACAGGGGGCGGTTCACTGTCCCTCAGACCGTTGGAGGGTCAGACTATAGCTTTTTTTTTTTTTTTTTTTGGCCAGGGCTGGGTTTGAACCCGCCACCTCTGGCATATGGGACCGGCGCCCTACTCCATGAGCCACAGGCGCTGCCCCAGACTATAGCTTTTTAAAAAAAACTATGAACAAATTTCTATGTATACTGCACATATCTTATTTTGAAGTAAAAAAAAAACGGGAACAAATACAATCACACTGCCTCATGTGGCCCGCGGGCCGCAGTTTGAGGATCCCTGCTCTATGGTTTCTGCTAAAACTTTTTCTTTAATCCTTCTATGTCTTGTGACTTCTGTACATCTCAGTATGTCAATATATACTGGGCACTGACAAAAACTACCAGATGGCCATTCAACTTATTTTCTATTATATGGCAAACCAAGCAATCTTAGGGCACTGTTGTTTTGTCCCTTCCTCTTAGCTTTGTGCTACGTGGTTTTCCAAGAAGCTAGTTAATGACAGTTTTATTTTACTACTTGGTCTGGTTTAAGAATATTATACAAAATAACTCATTTGCTCATCACAAGAACAATATGAAGTAGGTAATCTTATGCATATGTTTTTAGATGGTCATAAATCCCAGATGAGTTTGTCTAGGGGTCCAAATAGTCTGCCTCCAGAGACAGCCTTCGGAGCCCTCATATCATCCTGTCTCTCCTAACTATTGAAATGACAGTGGCAGTGAGAATACATTTGTTTTAAAGGAACTGTAATTCGTGTAATATTATTTTTAAACTTTCTAATCATTATAGGATATAAAAGTTAGTCCTGAGATTATTATACTACAGACTATGCTTGCTGAATGCCAAGAAAAGCTTAAAAAACTGACTTGGATAGAGAAAAGGTTAGAATACCTGGAAGAAAACATGAAAGGGAAAGTTATGGTGAATGAGAAGACCTGGACTCATCTTCTGAGTCGGATCACTCTTCTTGAAACAGAAATGCTATTGTCTAAAAAGGTATTTACTTTTCTTTACACTTAGAGAATATATCAGGCACAATAAAGTATTTTATATGTGTCCTTTTTGGTAATGGGAAGGCTAGTTAGAATGAAGTCTTGTTTAAAGATAAAGATTTTGTTGTTGCTCTGGCCATTGTTTTTCTCTTCATCAAATGAGATAACCTGAAAAACCTGTAATGAAATGAGAACATGATTGACTTTGTTTATGAAAAGCTTGAAATTATTTTATATCTTGTACAAATGTCTTATTTTCACAGTGTTGAAAAAATTAGAGAAAAAATTAAAATTATAACTGTTCCTTTCCTTTTTCAGATTCATTTACTACAATCATATTGTGGATCTCACAGAAATATTTACCAAATTAGCCATTGCTTTATCAAATCTAAGAAATTTCCCCCCACCTCAGGATTTCAATTTTGGGTCTGTTTTTCCTAGAAGAAGTTGGTAGATTTGAAAAGTTTGCTATCTGCTTTCATATTTAAAAGATTATTCATATTAAAAGATTTTTTATTCATAGGAATATATAGTATATATAAATACATATTTATTTATAAATTAAAAATTAAAATAATTTAAAAAATTTAAATGTTTATCTTTTCATCTTTTTATTTTATGTTTGGCAGTAAGAATATAAAATGAGAACATTTTTTATTTTCTTCTGAATATCTCACTGTGTTGTTCCAGACTGATGGATGTATAGAGTTTAATGAAATGAGTGAAGACTACACTTCTTGTAGTGACATGGATCTTCCGAATCTTGGTAAGTCCCTAAAGGGTATTAGACTGGTAGTATGATAAGGAGTTTTCAGAAAAGTGCTTTTATGGGTACTTGGTCATTTTAATTTTCTTGAGCTTTATTGTTTAAAGATTGCAAAGCTCTTAAGTCAAACACAGTAATGACCAACAGACTACTCAAGGTACCAGTGTGGTGTGTTCCAGTACGATTAGGAGGAAGGGTGCTGTGGGCACACGAAGGAAGTTGAAACAGAAGAGTAAAAGGATCAAACCATGGAGTTTATCCCAGAGCCCTGGAAAGATTGCTTTTCAAGCTAACATTCTCGGATTTGTGTTTCAGAAAGGTCATCAAGATAGCAGGAAGGTGATTTATTAAAGGAAAGATAGGCAAGGACAGTATTACTCTGCTATGACAGTGATAGGATAAAGAGCAGGTGATTTATTTGGGAGATAAGCAGTGGTTACAGATAGAAGTTGGGGGAAGAGGTTGGACTGACTAGCATTTGGCCCATATGCTTGAGTAAATGGTCATTACTCTTTAATAAAATAGAGAATTCAGGAGGAGGAGAAGATTTGAGAAAAATAATAAGTTCATTTTTGAACATATTAAATTATATATGAAACAGGACAAAATATCCAGAAATCAGTTGGATATACACATTGGTCCTTGATTTGGAAGTACTGGCTTATGGATTATTAAATAGGAAAGGACTCAACTGGTTCTCTTCATGGAATAAAATGATAATCCTTCAAAGTTGACAGTGAAAGGTCATGTAGGGAGAGTTGCCTGGAAGATCTAGTGTTGGAAGATTTCCGTTTTTCACAGAGCTCTCTTAGTGGTCACTACTGACTGATGCTCTGAACAGCTGTCCACTGCTTTCCCTTTCATTTTTAACCTGAACTTAGGTACTGTTTCTTTTCTCAATCCCCTATAGTGAAGCTAAGGAATTATTGAAGTTATCAAATAAGACTTTGATAAAGGCTTGGGAAAGCAATATGAAAAATGTAACGTGCACTTAAGTGATCTGGCTATTAAGTATAGCTGGTGTTCTCCCTACATGCCTCACTCCATAACTCTGGAATCCTTATAGGGATATCTCTGAATAGTGTGCCATCTCCCTTATCCCAGCCTTTTCTCACAATGAGGCATACACTTGAATAAGGCTAACAACCACAAACTCTGGACCCAAAAAGCAAGGCTAGGAGGGCCATTCCTTCACCCTCTTATTTATTGATGTCTCCCCAGTCCTGTTCTCTGTTCTGGGTCCTGTCTTTTTGGAGTGACATAGGAAATGTTCATTACCTTCAGAGAGTACCTATTTCTACCCATAGAAAATATTACAAGATCTATGGTATATGAGGTAGATACACTGCCTGCCTAGTTTCACATTATTTCTTAAAACCACCTGTTGTCTACAGTTCCTTCCAGGAAATCTGGGTCTAGGTAGCCTTCAGGGTTGTATCATATGATCTTGCCCCCTGGCCTCAACCAAGTGGACCAAGAATAGACACCCAGTCTAGGGGATGCCAGCCCTAAAGTGTGTAGAGCCAAATTACATTCTCTCTCTTAGGATCTGGAATTAGGACAACAAGAGTAAGTCACTCAAATGATGTCAGCCCGGGACTGGACTAGCCATGTGGTCCAAGTTAATGCTGGTGAGTGAGCTGAGAAAGCCATTATACAGAAAAACATAGGAGAATGGGACAAATGGCAAGAAAGATGGGCAGAAAAGACTGTGGCTCCCTGAGAAATAAGGGCTGGTCCTCTACTAGTTGTTGTGGTCCTTACTCTCATTCCTTTGTAGGAAAGACTTACTCTCACTTTGTCAAATGAATACCTGAAATGTTCAGTATTTTAGCTTTTTAGAAAACTATGTGATCTTAAATTTCAAGTGTTATTTCTTTCCATAAGCATCAACTTAGGGTAGAATGTTTCTTGATTTTTAAAAGGTATAGGTAATCAGTTTTAGTAATAGTTGCTACTTGCCATCAGCGGTAAAACTTTTATGAAATCCTTAGACATTGCAGAATGAAAGCATCAAGACAAATTCATTGCTATTCATTATTTAATATCTGTAGATACCACTTTTTTTTCTTGTTAAGTCCTATACAAGGCTATCAAAGATTTCATCATTTTAAGAAAAGAATATACATGATTCAGTAGGTTTCATTTAAAAATAAATTATTAGGCCGGGCATGGTAACTCATCATGCCTGTAATCCCTCTGGGAGGCCAAAGTGGGTGGATCACTTTAGCTCATGAGTTCAAGACCAGCCTGAGCAAGAGCAAGACCCTATCTCTAAAAATGGCCAGGTGTTGTGGCAGGTGGCTTATAGTTCCAGCTACTTGAGAGGCTGAGGCAAGAGGGTCTCTTGAACCCAAGAGTTTGAGGTTGCTGTGAGCTATGACGCCATAGCACTCTACCAAGAGTGACAAAGTAAAACTTTGCCTCAAAAAGTAAAAAAAAAAAAAATTATTAATTTACCTGTTTATTCAAACTGTTATCATGACAATGATTGTATTGCCTTTAGTAATTATTATCAGCCAATTCTTTTAACATCTAGATCTAAGCTGTTACCTTAAAGAGTACTGAAAACTCTTCTTTGATCTGTATATACAAATAGCCTATTTTTATAAAAATAATGCTATTCTTCCACCTATCAATAACACTTTTAGACATTTTGCTCTATTGTGAGAGGAAAACGTAATGTAAAACTTAATTTGTTCACAGATAGAAAAATCAAAGGAGAGAGACCAGTGAGTATTCCTCTGTCCTCTGGTTACAGTTCAGTATCAACAGATTCCACCCCCAGAGCCTCGACCATTCATTACTGTTTGAATGAGATTTCTCAGGTAAGAAACACTGGCAGCTGCTTAGACAATTTCCTTTCTAAGGTCAGGAGAACTAGCCTGAGTTTTAGTTGTATATACTGTTAGCCAGAAAATAGCAACACTGTATAAATCTTAAATCTTTCAAAAATTCTTTCGGACAAGTAAATAGTACTTAATGCAGTGTTTCAGACTGTGTTTTATATGTTCATGGTCCATCTTTAATGGTGGTTTTCTTTGAGAAATTGCCTAAATTTGTTGCTTTTTAAATTAAAGGAAACAACAATCCAGAAAATGGAAAGGATGAAAAAAATGTAAGTAACAGAAAGGGGCAACGGGAATTCATTTCTCTGTAGGGAACTGTATTGGATTGCAAGTAGATATGAGAGACCTCAAAGGGGTCTCTCAGTCAGTTATGGAATTTCCTTCAGGACTCCAGTGGATAATAAATCCACCTACAGTATGTGTTTGTGAGATGAGTCACTGTTGTGGTTTCCAACAAGTAATGTAAAACATTGTTAATGGAATTAACTGCAGATTAAAGACTTTAGAGATATTTTGGTTGGTAGTCTATCAGTATTATTTGTTTTTGATTCATAATATTATCAGAATATTAATATATTGATGGATGGTTTGGAGATATTTTCAGTTACTGTTAAAGTATCACTGGTCCTTTGTTTCAGGTTATTGATAATACTGAAAATGATATTTTTATCCAGTATGAATGAAATTATGTATGATTTTGTAAAGGGCAGTTCAAAGGAAATATGAAACTATATATTAGATTATTATACAGCCTGCTATTTTAAAACACTAATTTTCTTTTGAAATTTTAAAAGTACTGAAGTAACTTACACTCCAAGAATATAAGCCTCCAAATTAACTCTAGTTGTTTTTCTTCCCCTCTGGCTGTAATATACTTAAGTTTACTTATTAATAACTATACTTATAAATAAGAACAACATTCAAATTATTTCGGGCCAAAAAACATAATTTCAACAACTTAAATCCTATGCCTCATTATAAGTTATTTGTTTACTTAATACATTATCTTGTTTATTATGTTTCAGGTTTGAAGAAACTGCAGAGTTACTGAAATGCCCAAATCATTAATTGTAGAATTTTCTACATGAACTTCTCTAGGACTTTGGCTATTGTACGTTTTGTATATGTTAAGAATTCTTAATACAATTTTAATATAGTGCACTTTTATGTTAATATAAATTCCATTTGGTATATGAGTTTTTTCATTATTGAATAAAAATACTTGAACACACAGCTATGATTATACTGTTTTACTCTGTTTCACTTTTCTTAGGGAAACCTTATGTTCCAGTGCATTTCTCCTGCAGAGTGATGTCATCACATTGCTTTATGTCTGTGTTAACATTTGTTGGCAGTTGCTAAGTAGTATGTTTTTTAAAGTACAGGCTGGAGGGTTTACATGCTGTTGGAAATATTCCAACTGGGACTCGGTATTGTACCCGGGAGGCTCTCGTATACCATCTTGCTATCTGTACTGATGAATACATTGTACCAAGAAGTTAAAAGTGCTCATCAAAAATTAAGTAATGCATGGGCGGCGCCTGTGGCTCAGTCGGTAAGGCGCCGGCCCCATATACCAAGGGTGGCGGGTTCAAACCCGGCCCCTGCCAAACTGCAACCAAAAAATAGCCGGGCGTTGTGGCGGGCGCCTGTAGTCCCAGCTGCTCGGGAGGCTGAGGCAAGAGAATCGCTTAAGCCCAGGAGTTGGAGGTTGCTGTGAGCTGTGTGAGGCCACGGAACTCTACCGAGGGCCATAAAGTGAAACTCTGTCTCTACAAAAAAAAAAAAAAATAGTTAAAAATTAAGTAATGCAAAATACAGCTATTTTGTGCTTAAATAAAAAAGTGACATCTTTTCAATTAACACTGAGAATTGAAGAATAAGATTCCCTTTTGCTATGTGGAAGTGGGTCTGAAGGCTCAAGTGGGGAGCACAGCGAGTATTTAGTGCTCAGCCCTGTAGCACATTCAGGCCCGCAGGGCAGACTGACACTGTGGCTGCACAGTGTTATAGGTACAGGGAGATGTTTTGCTTTTTAATGGTGAGAATTTGGCGGGGCTTTTTTTTTTTTCTTAGAGAAAAAAGCCTTAGATGAAGCTAAATCAAGGGGTAAATGAAATTCATTTAAAAACTGCTATGTTGGGTGGTGCCTGTGGCTTAGTGAGTAGGGCACTGTCCCCATATACCAAGGGTAGAGGGTTCAAACCCAGCCCCAGCCAAACTGCAACAAAAAATAGCCAGGCGTTGAGGCGGGCGCCTGTAGTCCCAGCTACTCGGGAGGCTGAGGCAAGAGAATTGCCTAAACCCAGGAGCTGGAGGTTGCTGTGAACTGTGACAGCACAGCACTCTATTGAGGGTGACAAAGTGAGACTCTGTCTCTTAAAAAAAAACAAAACTGCTAGTTAATTATCTTTTCAAAACTGGATAATCCTCAAGAAAATGGATTCCATTTTTTTTTTGGAGACACAGTCTTATTTTGTCACCCTCGGTAGAGTGCTATGGTGTCACAGCTCACAGCAACCTCCACTTCTGGGGCTTAGGCGATTCTCTTGCTTCAGCCTCCCAAGTAGTTGGAACTACAGGCGCCCGCCCCAATGCCCGGCCATTTTTTGTTGCAGTTTGGCCAGGGCCGGGTTGGAACCCACCACCCTCGGTATATGGGTGTCAGTGCCCCACCCACTGAGCCGCAGGCACTGCCCCCATTATTTCGAATGAAAACAGGAGTGTATTTTTCTTTTTTATTATATAGATCAACTGATTATATTTTATTTATTCAGTTGTTTATATTATATAATTCAGTATTTCACTGTCAAATATAAAACAATAAATACTTATTAAATTATAAGTAAAAATATCCTTTTTAGTATCCTAACAAATGCTTAGTTACTAGACTTTAAAAATATGAAATTTTATGTTAGCATACAGAATCATACAACCCTGAATTTAATAGAGTTGCAGTAAACATTTATAGAATTAATGAAGCCTGTTATCTTTGTTTTTTCAATTGCAATACAGATACATTTATAAAAATCAAGAGATTACAGTTATAAGAGAATAAACTACCAATTAAGTGACATATCAGTACCAGCATGGAATTATAGCACCACCTTGTGGTTCATAAAATAAGTGATTTTCCATAAAACATAAGATCATATTTCCCTGTTTGAAAAACTCCATTTCAATTTTAAAAAGAAACATTTTTGAAGTTGTCTTATAGAAGACAAAAAAGGTAAACCTCTTTCTCTTTAATGTTTCTCCCTTCCCTGTCTTTTTTTCTTAATGTAGATATACACACAATTGGGTGATTTAAAACATTTCTAATTGCCTAGCATACCTATAGTATGTACCACACAAATGTATATTGAAAATACAATTAAGTATTTCATGTATATTATCATGTAGAAATTTTTAATCCAAATTCTCATACTTTAACAACTATGTAACAGGAACTAGTAAAATTATCTGATAACACCACACATGTACAAAGAATATACTGTTTTGACAACATAATCTTTGGAAAAATAAATTTGACTTTGTGTAAGTTATTTAAGGGATAACCAAATTATTTATTATTTTTAAAAACTTTTGTAGGCAATTTGGTAAGTGGTTTGTAACTATAAACCAGCCCCTTTTGATTAACTTGAGAAGGTGAAATAGTGGTGTTCTAGAGAGATTATCTGAGGCTACATAATTAACTCTTAGTTAACTAACTCCATCTTCATTCTTTCATGCCCTGGATGAAAAATAATTATACTAGCAACAAAGGCATCAGGGGTTTGTGCTGCCCTGTCTCTGCTGTGCTGGATGTCTAGGGCTAGGAGAGGTTACATAGGAATGCTGTGAGGATGCATGCAGGTAAAGTGCTATTCAGAAGGAGTTGAAAAGAAATAACTAACTCCATGACCATTCTAGGCA
The DNA here is from genome assembly GCF_027406575.1 of Nycticebus coucang. Taxonomy (NCBI): domain Eukaryota; kingdom Metazoa; phylum Chordata; class Mammalia; order Primates; family Lorisidae; genus Nycticebus; species Nycticebus coucang. The sequence continues at coordinate 104,403,541 of NC_069780.1, read as the reverse complement.
AAGCTAAGTACTTTTAAGTTGGATAAAGTAATTCTGTCTTGTTTTTGTTTTGTTTTGTTTTCTACCATTTTTTAGTGTGATGTTTCATGTAATATATTTCTTAAAAAATAGAACTTACAAACTTTGGAACTGTGTCTTATGCTGTTCATTACTCACAGCTTTATATAATTTATACACACTTAGGGAAGCATTAAACAGTAAAAAAAAATCTTGTCAATTTAATAAACTACAATACTTTTTTGAGTTCACGTAACATCATAGTTTTAATTTTTCCTGTTTGACAATCCCCAGTTCTGTCTGTCTCCTTTCTTTGAAGGATGTAGTAAGAGTGAAGTGGTGGAGGCAGTTAAACTTTAAAATGCAAAATTGTTTAGTCACTTGAGATGTAATGTTGTAAGTGAAAATGGCCTGTTTCTTATGCTGCTCAAAGAGAGAAGAAACCTGGAAAATCAATACAGTAGTGACAGCAGTTACAAGGCTAAGATTGTACAAATTTGTTTTGAGGGAGTTATTAAAAAAACTTGAAGACCTGAATTGCCAACAGAATTTTATAAAATAACCAATCTAAAGGCATAATGTTACCAGTCTTCAAGTTATACTACAAGTCTATGGTGATCAAAAGAACATGGGACTGGCATAACAATAGACACACAGATCTATGGGACAGAACAGAGAACCTACAGATGAAACCAGCTTCATAGCACCAGCTGATCTTCAATAAACCAAAGCATACACCAGGGAAGAGAATCCCTATTTAATGAATGGTGCTGGGTGAACTGGTTAGCTACATGTAAAAGGTTAAAACTAGGCCTGCACCTCTTGCCACTTAAAAAAAATTAACTCATGATGAATAAAAGATACAAACCTAAGGCACAAAGCTATAAAATCTCTAGAAGAAAGTGTAGGGGAAACTCTTCACAACATTGGTCTTGGGAAAGAATTTATGAAGAAGACCCCAAAGGCAATTGGCAACAGCAAAAATAAAAATAATGAGACCTGGTTAAGGTTAAAAATTTCTGCACCATGAAGAGACAACCTACAGAGAGGGAGAAGATATTTTCATGGTTCAAATCCAACAATAACCAGAATCCACAAAGAACTCAAGCACATCAACAAAAATAAAGAGCAAATAACCGCATTAAAATCTGGGCAAGAGACATGAATAGAATCTTTTCTCATGAGGACAGATGCCTAGCCCTCAGACTCATAAAAAAGTGCTCATTGTCTCTATTAGAGAAATGCAAATCAGAACTGCACTGAGATACCACCTGACCCCTGACAAGGGTGCAAAGCTGCAGTTGCTGGCATGGGTGCAAAAGGAGGGGAACACTTCTGCACTGCTGTTGGGACTGCGCACTAGTATAGCCTTTATGGAAAGAAGTGTACAGTATCCTCAAAGAAAAAGTAGACCTACCATTTGATCCTGCGATCCTATAATTATGTATCTCCCAAAAGAAAAAGTCTTTTAACCATAAAAACATTTGCTGTCAAATGTTTATAGCAGCCTAGTATACAATTACAAATATGTGGAAACAACCCAAGTGCCCTGCAACACATGAATGGATTAATAAACTGGTATATGCGTACCATGGAATACTATTCAGCCATAAAGAAGATAAGAGGTTTTTGTATCCTGTGTTGTTGCTGGGAAGAATTTGGAGAACACTCCTAAGTAAAGCATGACAGGAGTTGAAAAACAGGAATCCTATGTACTCTACGTGTTGAAACTTGTAGATTAACAATGTGCTCATATGAGAGAAAATATTAAATCTAAGGGAGCAGGATGTCAGTAGGTTTCCTCCCAGCAGGAACAAAGTGCAAGCGTATGGCACGCTTCTTGTATGAAGGACAGAGCTACAACTTAAACTTTACTTACAAATGTAAACAATGTAACTTAATTGTACCCTCATTAATCAGAATATTTCTTAAAAAATGCAAAATTCCATACAACGGATACAGGATAGCATAGTATAACAGATTTACCCTGGGAAGAATTAATAATAGTAATCTTTGAGTGAGATTCTGTATAGCGTCTTGGTTAGTGAATGATGGGAGAATATACTATCACAAAACATCACTTTGGAATAAAATCTATTTTGAACTAATGACACTTGAAAAACACATGCAAAGGAGACACCCTGCCATCCCTATACCAAGAGGAAAAGAAACATCTTTATCACCAGAGAAGAGTGGAAACTCCTGTGTGAAAAAGGCTGTGCATGCACCTGGAGAGAAGAAACATTCTCACCAGAGATGAGGCAAAGTGGAGAAAAAGCTGTATGAAAAGTCCTTAATGCTTACCTCCTCTTAGCCTTCCTGTGTATTTTAGTTACTTTCCATAACTGCCCCCCTATGTTCAACCTACTATGTAAACATTTAGGTTTTGCCCCTTCTTTCGGTCTTCATCTTTCCATGAAGGTCCCCATGTGCATGTTTTGCGTGTTTTCTGAATCACTCTTCCACCTTTCTTATTCATATATTGTATTTTTCAGTTTTCAAATGTGCTTGACTTTCCATGGCCTTATGTTTGCTGTTCTGTCTACCAGAGGTGTTCCTTGTTGCCCTCTTCTTTTCCTGTCTTCTGTACCATGTTGCCTGATAAGGTTTCAAATGAAACTAACTTTCTCCAAGTAATGTCCACTAATTGCTTAGAATGCATTAGACACCCCGTACATGCTATTAAAGCACCCTGTAATTTGGTTTTTTTTTCTTTCAGTTTATGCATTGTAATAATAACTCTAACCCTAATGTATGTATACATCATACATTTTAATGTATAAACTGCAGTGTCTTGTGAGAAGGGATCCTGGGTTTTGTTTACTGATGTATTCCGCATGCCTAGCACAATGCCTGGTAAATAGGACATTCTCATTTCGTTTTATGGTTTAATAATCAAACATTTTAGACCTCTTCCTACCCCCCATATTATTATATAATTCAAATGTTGTAGGTAACTGTTAACTAATTTCTAAATTTTAATCTTAAATTTCACTTTAGTTAAATATAAACTATGCTGTCATACTACATTTCTATATTTGGTAAAATTCAAATGGGGAATATAGTATGTAGCATTAATTCCCAAGTTGATTACTTTAAAAATGGTTTCTCCATAGTTTACAGATTGCTATATTTTGAGCCTAAATATTAGTTTTTCCCATAAGAAAATGTGAAGAGATTTTATGAAGTGCTGTATTTTTTAAAGTTTTCTTTAAAAAGTATCCAGGTACGAAAAGGCAGAAATTTTTGGAGAAAAAGAGATTTCTGCTTGCAATAATATGACAGATAAATTATTTTTAAAATGTAAAAAAAATTCCACAACAAATCATCAAATAATTTGGAGAAAATACAATAAATATTTTTCACGGATATTAAATTCCTAAAGGCAAACACACACACATATACACAGTATACCAAAGCTAATAAATATGCTTTACTTTGATATTAATGTAGCAATTCTACCTTTTAGAAAGTGTTACTACAGAGTTTCCAATTTTTTTTAGTTTTAATGTGTCTGTCTCTATATACTTAAAGTGATTTCTTGAAGACAACATATAGTTTGGTCTTGATCATCTAATATGAAAATTTCTAAATTTGGGGGTTTGGGGTTTTTTTCTTTCAGTTTTAGAAATTGGAATATTTAGATATTTACATTTAAATATGTATATGTAAATATCTAAATCTGGGCAAGAGACATGAACAGAATCTTTTCTCATGAGGACACATGGATGGCCCTCAGACTCATAAAAAAGTGCTAATTGTCTCTTAGAGAAATGCAAATCAAAACTGCCCTGAGATACCACCCTGTGAAAATAGTCCATATCACAAAGTCCTAAAGCTGTTAGGTGCAGCTGGAATAGTTAGATATTTACATTTAACTTGGAATATTTAGATATTACATTTAACTTGATTATGTGTATAGTTGGATTTAAATCTACTACCTTAGTTTTCTATTTTTACCATTTATCCTTAGTTCCTTTTTGTCTTTTGAATATTTTTTGTTTCTATTTTATCTCTTGTATTAGCTTATTAAGTATATTCTGTGTACGTATGTGTTCACACAAATTTTTAGTATGTAACTTGTTATAGGCTATCTTAAAATATTAGAACACTTCAAGTATAAGAACTTTATACTATACTTCCATTCTCTCCCCAACCCCCAGCTTTTTTGTCAAAGATCTCTTTGTGTTTTAAACTCAACAAAACATGCCACCATTTTTACCATAACAGTTCATCATTTTTTTCTTAGGACACTATTGAAATTTCCATTAAATATTTCTTTGGGGAAGGGGACACCACACTTCTGCTCAAAAAAGAGAAACATTTTTATAGTAGCCTTTTATTTTTTACACCTATTATGCCAGAATTCACAGGGAGTAGGTTACAGCAGCTCCAGGTCCTTCCCATTGGCTGTTACAAAGCTTGCTATGCCTGTTAGGCCATGAGTTTATAAGGGACTTGGTTCCAGCATTATGCCCCTGTTCAACTTGTTCTCCTGTGTGCTACACTGTGTGTGTGTTGTGCCATGAAATCATAGGGAACAGGTTCCAGCAGCTCATACACCTTTCCACTGGTTCTCACAAAGTGCGCTACTGGTGGAGCAGGCGGGAAGTTCAGTTGAACCCAGGTACCTTCTCTTTGGCTTCCTTCTTTTTCTGATCATTTTCCTTGATGTGTTTCAGGAAGTGATCTCGGCTCTTAGAGTGCTTAATATGCTCAACATGAACGAGCTAATTAAATTCTGCTTAGGAGTTATCAATTGCTTTCCAGGCCCAAACCATAATTTAGCAATATAAATTTAAAAAGTTTTTTAATCTGAAGTTATGTAGAACAATTTATAATGAACCATTTTCTATTTCAGATTTGGGCATGCAAGAGTAACGGTGATTACACATTTCCATTTCATTAGAAGGGTGGATCAGGATGAGTAGGTAAATATCACAGAAAAGCACCTTCTCAAACACACACAAAAAATCCACACATTTTAAACAAAAATTAGTTATGAGAATTTTCAGAAAAGTTGTTAGCCATTTTCCCTCTCGGTTCCAGTTCCAGTTGGCTTTAAGTTGGAAAAGCTAAAGGAGACATATGTTTTTAAATGTTTTGATGTATCTTCAAAGTTGTAAAAGTTATAAAGCAGTCAGTGTTAAAATATAGTTTGATAGTTTAGCAATAATGTCTTGCTTCCGGGATACTGTTCTCACACTTTATAGCTTTAGGAATGTACTTTACTCATGGGAACTAAAAATGTTATGCTTTGAGAAACCAAAGGGGAAAAGTTCAAAAGGTGGTCCATGGCTTTTTTTTTTTTCTTTTTAAGGTTTAGAAAAAGGATAAGACTGTTTGGGTTATGTTGTTCTCTGATTTAGTATTAAAAAATAACTAATAAATATATGGTAACCTTCAGGTTATCACCATTCTTGCTCAAGATAGATTTATGGTAAAAATAGACTACTGGGACTGTCTTGTGAAATTGTTAAAGACACGTTTTAGATGAGTTGCAAATAACATCCTCTATCCTTAGGTCAAACAAAATATGTAAACACAAATTTTTTAGATAAGAATACTTATTATAGTTTCATCTGTTATACTTCCTATTAAGATGATTATATAAGAACATATTAATACAGTCTTTTCAATGTTTTTATTCTGAATATGTGCTAAATTTTTAACACATGATCATTTTTTGACACGCTCAAAGTAATATTCATTTTATTTTCATTTAAAAATTTGTGAGAAGTGCAAAGAACACATTTCATCCAGAAATGACCTTTGTTAATATTTTGATGTATCTTATTTTTTATTTTTTCCTATCTACATGTGCATTTATATGGATTGTGTGGTTATTAAAAATGGAGATCATGTTGCAGATATAATTTTTATTCTTCTCATGGAAATCATGAGCATTTTCCATGTCATTAAATATGTTTTCAGATGCAAAACCTGGATTTTAATAAAAATATTCTCTCCTAGAAGTTCAACAAACATGTTACCTTCTTCAATATGAAAGGCATAATAAAAGAATCTTTTAAATTCCCTTTTGTGCATTTTGCTGCTTTATAGAGTTTTTTAATGTAAAAGGTGCTGTGATAAACGTTTCTACACATAAATATTTGATAGTATGTATTATTTTTTCCTTGGATATGTTTTAGGGTATGCAGTGGTTAAGGTACTTAGCATCTACTGCTAGCTGTGTCTATAGAAGCTACACTCTTTTATAGAAGTTTTTATTTAAATGTACACTTACCATACCACAATTAAATATTTTAGTGTTTTTAAATCTGTGCCAATTAGTACACAAATTATATTATTTCATCACTATAAACATTACCAATTCTTTTTTTTTAACCTCAGACTAATACAAGAGTTCATACAATAAGGTTACACTGTTTGCATCGTAAGATAAAGTCCCAGTTGTTGTGCCCTTCACCCAGGAAGTGTGCCTACATCCAGGCAGTGCTCCTGTTGGGTGCGAACTTGCTGAGTTCCCTCCTCCTTCTTCTCGAATTTAATTGAGTTTTTCTCTCATGTGAGCCTGTGGTTATTAATCTCTTAGTTTCAACTTAGTATTGAGTACACGGGATGCTTGTTTTCTCATTCCTGTGATATTATTTAGGAGAGGCCTTCCTCTTGGCCATCTGGTGACCATAGTGTTATTCAACAGTGAGATAACACTTTTTCTAGGATGAGTTCATGGACTTAATTATTGACCTCATAGTTGGTACAAGATCATTAGAGAGAAATTTAAAGATTATAGAAATACCGAAGTAGTCCATCCTTACTTTCTAGCCAGTAGAAAGTGCTTACTGTCTAAGTAGATAAAGTGCTACAAATCCAGAGTGATGAAAGGGACAAACATTGGCTGAGGGATGGAATAATTAAAACAATGAACAGGACAGGGAGAGAGCTGGTCAAGGCCAACGAGAGCCATTTGTGGGGTTGCTAGCCTAATGTCCTTTGTACCTAAGATCCCTACTTCTGTGCTGATTGAATAATCATTGGCAATGGAAAGAGCAGAAGAACAATGGGGATGGGATGTTTTTATTCTGAGCATGCAATACTGGCAACACTCTGGATTCTATTAATTGCACCCACCACATCTTATAAAATATATTTTCATAGTCCACCTGTAGTGGGCTTTTGGCTTCACTCATTGCATTCATTGACTCTAAAAAATACTAAAATGTAATTTTTTCAGATCATTTTCATTAAATAAAATTCACTTTAATCTTTATGACCATATTTAAAGTGAAAAAGATAAATATCTTCTCAAATGGTCTATATGTCAAAGTGGCTGATACTGTGTGTTTCCCATTCAAGATGCCTGCAATGTCAAGCACACTGCACATTTATTATGACTTTACAGAATGGGTTCAGCTGTTGCCTCAGGGAACAGGGAGAGAACCAGAGTATGCCTTAAGGTAGAGTGAAAATTATTCAAGCCAAGCATATCTATAAACTGGCTGAAGTGGTGTATTTTTGAAGTAAATCTGATTTTGTACCTAGTTAGAGGGGTACAATGCTTAGGATTGAACCTGTTATTTCCCTTGATCTGAGGTCTGGAGCACATGAAGACATCCTTTTCTAACTAACATACACGCTAACAGAAACAGTTCACCAGGATATCCAGCCAACATTTCTTGCAGAGGGCAGAGTTCTTTGGAATTTACTGAAAATGGAAACTGATTAAATTTGGCAAAGAGGACATTTATATTTATAGAAACACTTTAGATAAGACAAGAGTTTTAAAAGCCAGAAAATAAATCACTTTTAGTTGGTATTTTCAGAAAAATAGTGTCGCCTTTTAAAATTTTTAATAGGCATAAAATGATTGTTATGTTGATATTGGCAGAAATTAGATGGTTAATTGGAGATTTTAATCTAAGAGGATGAATTACTTTAACACTGGTTTAGAATTTTTCTTTACTATGTACAGTTTGATTTTGTGGTCTGGCAAAGGCCCAATAGTCATTTATCTAGCATGCATACCTTTCTGCAGATGGATTTTCAAATATGATTATAAAGTTCATACAACAGAACTATTCTCAAAATAAATATGTCAGCGGGCTTTGTGTTATTTTATGCATTTATTGTGGACACAACATAACTTGGTGTACAAGCACAGACTACAATTTAAGACATTTTGCCAAAGCTATCCAAGTAAAGCATCGTTTGAGATTGTGGAAGTGATTTAGAAACACCTGGGCTTAAACCTTAAAAAACTTGCAGTTCTACAGCCCTTTTGGGAAAAGACAGGAACTGTATTAACACTTGTTAGTATTATACTTAACACACTGCCGAGAGAAACCAGTGAAAATTTTGAAAATAATGCAAATGAAGAAGGAAAGATTAAAAGGGATTCATCTTTGGGCTGTGTTGATAGGCTTAGAAATGTATTTTTTAGGAACATATCTTTTATAGTTTGGGGTTTGGGATCATGATGAGAAGATTCCTTGGCATAACTTTCGAATCTTCTATGTAAATGAATATCATTATTTGTTGTGATATTTTTATTTTTTTAATTTAGATCATAACTATGTACATTACTGCATTTATGGGGTACAATGTGCTGATTTTATATGCAATTTGGAATGTTTATATCAAACTGGTTAACATAGCATTCACCTCACTTATTTAATTGTTGTGTTTAGACATTTATGCTATTAATATATTTGGTACAATGTGCTGATTTTATATGAAATTTGGAATGTTTATATCAAACTGGTTAACATAGCATTCACCTCACTTATTTAATTGTTGTGTTTAGACATTTATGCTATTAATATATTTGACAATATATTTGTACCCTTGCAATTTGCACAGTAGGGGAGGTTCCACTGATTACCCTCCCTCCACTCATCCAACCCCCTCCCCTCCCCTCGCCCTCCTCTTCTCTCCTTTTTTCTGGGCTATAATTGTGTTATATCTTTTGTATGAAAGTGTGGGTGATTATATATTGATTTCATAATAGTATTGAATACATTGGGTATTTTTTTCCATTCTTGAGATACTTTACTAAGAAGAATATGATCCAGCTCCATCCATGTAAACATAAAAGAGGTAAAGTCTCCCCCGTCTATTTTTTGGCTGCTTAATATTCCATAGTATACATGTACCACAATTTGTTAACCCATTCATGGGTCGAAGGGCACTTTTCACTGGTTTCTTTCCTCAGTGTGTGATTTTTAATGCGATGTACTTAGGAGTCCCAGCAAATTGTGAAACAAGAGTGAAGGGATTCTTCTCAAGCTCTATGTGGTCCTCTTGGTACCTCTGACTTTTTAACAATGTTGTTCCCACACCCTCCATCTCTCCCTTACATCTGTTTGGTCTAATTTGATGCCACACAAGACAGAAAGATTCCTGGATGAAGAATATAAGCTGATAGAGTGGTGAGCAGAACCGTAAGTCCTCTTCCTCACCAGCAACACTACACGTAGCAGCCATCATCTGGAGGAGCTTCTGCAACTTTTTTTGTCAGAAAGAGTGATTTTCAGACAGTATAGTAGGTTAGCGGCCCTATGGCTCATGATGTCAATCTTTGCTCAGAGCAGGGATTCTCCAGGCAATCAGATTACACATGAACCCCATAATGTGCTATATGTTAATCTCTGTTAAAGATAAATCTTTGCTGATGTGTTTGAGTACTTACTCTGGCCCAGCACAGAGTGGTTTGCATGTATTATCTAATTTAAACCCCCCAGGAATCCTATCAGGGAGATACTCTTGTTATCATTTTACTGATGAGATATCTGTGTTATTGATTGATATTAGTATCTCTGGAATCAATCAGGATTCCCATGTGGTTATTGGTTTTAATTTTGGATCACAGATATGTGGTTCTCTTCCCTGGGTTATTTAAGCATGAATTTAATTCAGATCTAATTCAACCTCGACAAAGTAACTTTAACATCACCACACTCCCTAAACCTACAAATTCAGGCTCTTCAAATTGGAAATATGGTTAGCTTCTCCTTATCTCAAGGAGCATATTATATTCATGTTGTATTTTCACTTTTTCCTTTGATTAAGGAAGAATAGAATTCAGGTGAAATCGATTCTTCTTTTTTTTTCCTTCTGTTATCCATCACCACGTGCCTCCTGGTTATTCCAGTACCCTGTGTTCTGGAGAGCCTCAGGACTCGGCCTCAAATCCCATGGGATGGTAAGAGGTGCCCCACATAATGGCTGTTCCACTCCAGCCAGTCCACGTGCTGTTGCTTTTGTGTCTCTGCTTCCTGATGGAAGCAGCAGGGTGGGAGGGCAGCCTCAGAAAATAGGCAGCTTCTTTCCAGAGCCAGGTAATCAAAAGAGGGATGGTTGCAGATTGGCTATCACTCCTTTTTTAGACATCTCCTGTGCTTCCCATTTGTTCTACTGAACCCCTGGTTCATCTCTATATTTTCACAAAAAAGGACCACATTCCTCTTTTGTTCTTGTGTGTATTTTGTATATTTCCAACAAACACATATATTTCACTTATTAAGGGCCAAGCATCATTTTAACTGTTTTACCAGTATTAAGACTCATTTAATCCATATAATAACCATACCTAATAGGTATCATAATGATTATGATAAGAATAAGAATATGAATAAGAATTATCATAATGAGATAATTCTTATCATAATGAGATAATTCTAGCAGGTTTCCAAACGTTGATCAATGGTATAAAGAAAATGACTGGGGTTAATGTGACAGGAAGTTACTTGTAGCCATCTGTACCTTATATAGCCAAAGATGGTCTCTCTGAAGAGATGAAGTTTGAATTGATATCTATGGACTTTAATCCCTGGTTGTGTGAGGACTGGATGAGCTGATACATCTGAAATGTGTGAGATGTATGTGTGTATGTGTTTGTACCCCCACTCCACATTTTCTGCTTTTCTTCTACCCTCCAACCCCCTCTTATCCCTACCCCAAGTATAATGCAATTTAGGGACAGGACAGAAAGTAGAACTGGGCTGCAAATCGTTCTGTCTTATTTCTGCAAAGCCTCAAACCTTCAGAGAATTTAGAAGGAGGAGAAACAGAGGTAGAGTGCCTGGAAAGAACCTAAAGAACACGGGTTCCTTCAGGACACCAAGGGAGCAGAGGAGGCAGGATTGTGCTCCCCCAGGTGGAAGTGGCCACTCAGTGGCAGTGCCCGAGAAGCTAGGGGGATCCCCAGGGCCTTTGGCGGGGAGCCTTGCACAGACTCGCACTAAGGACACAAGACAGCAGCAAAGATTGCCAAACTGATACGGTCAAGAGATAAGTGGGGTAATTTCAAGGACGGTTGGAGATGGCCAGAAGCCCCTGGCTGTTATTTATGTGACCCAGAAATGGACCACAGCTCTGGTTTGGGCAGAGAAAGACTCCAAGAAGGACAGAGTCTCAAATCAGCCCCATGGTACAGGGATTGGAAATTGAATGAACTTTCTTATGAAAAAGAGAGAGGGGCGTGGCGCCCATAGCTCAGTGAATAGGATGCCAGCCACATACACCAAGGCTGGCGGGTTCAAGCCCAGCCTGGGCCTGCTAAACAGCAATGACAACTGCAATCAAAAAATAGCTGCGTGTTGTGGTTGGCACCTGTAGTCCCAGCTACATGGGAAGCTGAAGCAAGAGAATTGCTTAAGCCCAAGAGTCTGAGGTTGCAGTGAGCTGTGACGCCACAGCATGCTACCGAGGGCGACAGTTTGAGACTCTGTCTCAAAAAAAAAAAAAAAAAAAGAAAGAAAAACAGAGAGAGAGATGAGGTGCATCTGAACTAATAAATTGAGACTTACTTCCAATATCTACTTTAAAAGTGTCATTAACAGCATTTACTTAGCTACTATGGATATGGAGGTGAAGGAGCTCGGGAAATTTTGCCCCCAAACATGACCCCACGGTCTAAAAAGTATTTTGAATTAAAGGCACTCAAGGGGGTTTCTCTCTATCTGTATAAAACAGATGGATCCATAGAAAAGAACTTACCTTCCCCTCCCTAGTATCTCAGTATATTGCAGGAAAGAAGATTTAGAATGGGACCAGACCTGGCCCAGATCATTGTAAACATAACATCTGTCTCTCAGGTTCAGGTACAACTTGGTTTGTTTCCCTCCATCCATTCGGCCTCCCCAGTATCTATTCATCCTCCCTAGTGACAATGTCATGTCCCTAAACAGAATTACCTGTAGTCCTCATTTCCTGTCCTCTAAAAGTGGGGCATATAAATTTTGGGATACCGAATGATCTCTCTGAGATTCTCCCCTTACGTGTGGTAAATAGACCTCTTTCTCTTATTAATCTGCCTTATTGTGAGTTAATCTTTCAGTGAACTTTCAGGGAAAAGGAGAAGCTTCCCCCCTCATCCTGCAGAAAAACGTAGAAAATGGATCACTGTCTAGCTGAGGCCTTTTAAATAATTCCTACCTGCTACTGGATCTCGCTTGATCAGTTAGATATAATTTTAAGGATTTCAAATCTTTCCTTTCCACTGGCACTTGTCTTCAAACAGGCTAAAAATCCCTTTTATCCCCCAAACAACCACCACCAGTTTCTCTTGATCCAACCATTACATTAAGTTCCTGTGGCCTTCCTGTCCTTTATCACATTTCTTAAGAGGGTAGTCACACTTGATGTGTCTCCTTTCATAATTCCCATGAACTTTCCAGCTGATTAAAGCTTGGTTTATTTTCTCACCATTGAGGGAAACTATTTTTACTAGGAAGACAATGGCCTCCTGCAGGCCAAACCCAACATTTTTTATTCTGCGTCCTATTTAGGCTCTAAATAGCATTTGACCCACTGTATGCCACTCCTATATGTCAAGATTTGTTTTTTAAACTCTTTTTAAGGAAATATTGCAGGAAATGGAAGTCACATTACTCCCCCCCTGCCGCTCGAGCCCTGTACCAATGATTTATATTTCATACTTCAGTTAATGCCCATTGTATGCCACATTCCTCCTTTCTTTTACTTAACTCTCACCTCCAAGAGAAGCCAAATCCTATAGCTTCTACTTAAGAAATATTTCTTAGCGATTTGTGTGTGTGTTTATTTTATTTTTTTTTTTTTTGAGACAAAGTCTCACTCTGTACACTGGGTAGAGTGCTGAGGCATCAGCGTAGCTCACAGCAATCTCAAACTCCTGGGGTCAAACAGTCCTCCTGCCTGAGTAGCAGAACTATAGGGGCCCACCACAATGCCCAGCTAGTTTTTCTATTTTTAGTACAGATGGGATCTCTTGTTCAGGCTGGTCTCAAACCCTGAGCACAAGGGATCCTCCTACCTCAGCCTCTCAGAGTGCTGGAATTATAGTCAGGAGCCTCCGTACCTGGCCACTTAACCATTCATCTTTCTTTCAGCTTCTACCATAATAGGAAGCTCTCATTTTTCTCTTGGTTAGAACATTTTAATAACGCTAAGTTGATTTTCCTTCTACTAGTATCTCATACTTTACTCGAATCTTCTACTGTAAGCCAAATCCGATATGATATCTCTCCTGTAAGGTTCTCTGCTGTCTCTCTCTTGCCCCAGGATGAAGTCCAAATCTCACAAGGGTTTTCCTGGGTCTAGAGAGTCAACATCTCCTGGGAGTTTGTAAGCAAAGCAAAATCTTGGGCCCTATCCCAGAGTACTGAAACCCAAACACATGTGTCCAATTATGTGTGGTTTAATAGGCCTTCCAGGTGATTCTAATTCTCACTAGATCTGGAGAACCAGGGTCACTGCTGCTTATGAGAAGGACCTTTTGTTCTAGCTGCTGCTAGATGTTGCAGCTTCTCCTGCATTTGAGTTTTTCATGTTCTTTTCTCATTGACTGTCTTGGCTTATAAATGTCAGATGTTAGAACTATTCTTTCAAGATGGCATTTTAATTTCCTTTTCCTGGAAAATTACTATTATTTCTTCACTACCCATCTCCAGTGCTGTGACAATTCTGACCTTCTACAAGAAACACATTTGTCCCTATCCTCCACAGCATTTTGTTCATATCTCTGTAAGAGCATTTACCATAGAAAGTACATTTTAATTTTTCTCTCTATATACAGTATTTTCCTCCTTTTTTTTGTTTTGTGGGTTTTGTTTGAGACAGAGTCTCACTTTGTCACCCTGGGTAGAGTGCTGTGGTGTCACAGCTCACAGCAACCTCGAACTCCTGGGCTCAAGCAGTTCTCTTGCCTCAGCCTCCCGAGTAGCTGGGACTACAGGCACCTGCCACAACGCCCGGCTATTACAAGAGACAAGGTCTCACTCTGGCTTAGGCTGGTCTGGAACTGGTGAGCTCAGGCAATCCACCTGCCTCGGCCTCTCGAGTAGCTGAGACTACAGACTCCTGCCACCACACCCAGCTAGTCATTCTATTTTTAGTAGAGAAGGAGTCTCACTCTTGCTCAGGCTGGGCTTGAACTCCTGAGCTCCAGGGATTTGTCCACTTGGGTCTCCTGAAGTGCTGGGATTATAGGCCTGGCCACTATATTTCCTCCTAAGACTGAGGATTCCTCAACTACAGAGGCCAGTCCCTGTTTATCTTTGTGTCCTAGTGGCTTAGTTGTTTTCTGTTTTTCTCTTCTTTTTACTGCATCCTCTTTCTTCCACTTTAAAAGCATGGAAAAAAATACTGCTCAAATGAAATATTTCAACTCAGCACCAAAATGGAGATTGAGAAGATTGGCAAGTATCACAGTTCTATAGAAGTCTTTTTACACATCAGAGTAACCAGGTTCCTATAGCTCTTTTGTCCACCTGTGACCGTAAAAATGGTAATAATTAATTGAGAGTCAGACTGGCTCCTCTCACGTCTGACCATATGTTATTTCTATTCTGCTTTATCTACATGTCCCAGTAGGCCCCATTATACAGCTTCCTATGTGACCACAAGATTCTGACAACAAGGATATAATGTTTCCCAGGTGATTCCTCTCTATTGTTCAGACATCCTATTGCCTTAGGTGCAATTATTTCAATCCCTTTCCCTGTTTTTTTTGTTTTTTTTTTAATCTTATTTCCATTCACTGACAAAGGAAGTACGTGGTAAAGAGATGAAGGAAGGTTTTGGACCCTGTTTGATGGCCTCTCTCACTAAAATGTAGCCCTCTCCTCTTTTTTTACTTACTTTATGAATATGGACATTTTAAAAAGAGGCACTTTTACTCCAGGTATGAAAGTAGTTTAGAAAACATGGGCACTGATATTTGCAGACTTGGGGTAGCTTCGCTGTTACCGTTGGCTGACTGCAGATGTTCCCATAGCTTGATGTTAAACCGTGTAGTAAATAACTCCACCCAAAGCACCTAATTTAATTCATTCCCTTAAAAGCTTAACATGGTTTCAACTGGTAATTTTACATTTATAGAGAGAGCCATGTGCCTTATTTCCAGGAAGTGAAATTAAAGAATAAAGTCAAAATAGATTATTTTAATTACCGATAAATATTATATCTGATTAATATATAGTGAAATAAGATCAACCAATAATTTTAAAATGACCATTTAATTTCATCATTGAGTATTCAATATTCTTTGATTACTTCCTTAGATTTATTTTATACTATGCAGAAAACCACTTCTGGGAAAGCCTAAGTGGCTAAGTGGCTTCTTAATGTGATTTTCATAGTCATTGAAAGGGACAGATTTTTGACAAATCTCAGCATTAGTTCCGAACTGTAATAGCAGCTTATTTTCCAGGAACAAGCAATTCCAGCTCAATGCAATGGTTAACAAGAACATCTAGTTCATTAGCTAGATCTGAACTTCTCTAACTGTTAAATTCACTTCATGCAGAAAAGTCTTGGGGTCAGCCTGGAACAGTTTCTGACAGCAGAGAAGCAGAACTCTGCAACACTTTGAATTCCCAGATAAGCAAGAGACATAAAATTGTTGTATGTCTGATGTTCCACTTGGAGGTGGTAACGGTGGAGCTATTCTTAAGGAAGTACATAAAGCTTATACTGTCTGAGTCAGTGTCTTCATGAAGAGGACACATTTGGAGACCAGTTGTTTGAGGTGCTGGCATGCTGTCCATATGTCCCCAACTGCTGCAAGGGACCACTGAGGCCATCTAATGTGAAGCTTTCCCCCTGCAGGCTCTCCATAATCCTTTTACTTATACTATAGCAAGACTCTGAACTTGAACATTTTAGCCTCTGCCAATGGCTAGAGTTGTTAATCAGCTATCATAAATTTGCCTTCTCTTACAATCATCCTGAGGTGGGAGAATAATCGGCCTCATTCTGCACTTCGTTCACTATAAAACTTTGTATGACACTGACTTGTTTTATTTGCGGTTTTCCAAATGCTCAAAGCTAACAAAACCCCTTCATTTCCACAAAATTACAGTGATGATCTTAGACCCAACTGCATCCTCCCTCCCTCTGAATTACGATCACTCTTCCTCCAGTTGATCAACTATATTTAAGCAGAAAGGAAAAGGAGAGAAAGGCTGTCACTGTTTAAAAGAAACACAGAGGCCAGGGCTTTTCAGGTTAGTGCTAAAGAGTTTCATGACATTCGGCTTCTGTGGGTGAACTTTCCTTCCTGCTCCCATGCTGGAAATGTGAGCTTCAGCAAACCATGCAGGCCTTGGCTATTGCTATGATTTCAATGTCCCCTTGAATTTCGTGTGTTGAAAACTTAATCCTCGATGTGGGAGTATCAAGAGGTAGGATATGTAAGAATTGATTAGATTTTGAGGGCTGTGCCCTCATGAATGGATTAATCTTTTCATGGGTTACTGGATTAATGGGTTAATAGATGAATAGGTTATCATGGGGGTGGAATGGTGGCTTTATGAGAAGCGGAAGAGTGCTGGGCGTGGTGGCTCACACCCGCAATTCTAGCACTTAAGGAGACTGAGGTTCCTTGAGCTCAGGAGTTTGAGACCAGCCTGAGCAAGAGCAATACCCCTTCTCTAATAAAAATAGGAAAACCAGCTGGGTGTGGCAGTGGGCACTTGTAGTCCCAGCTACTCAGGAGGTTGAGGCAGGAGGATCGCTTGAGCCTAGGAGTTTGAGGTTACCCAGGGCAACAAAGTGAGACTGTCTCAAAAAAAAGGTAAAAAAAGAAGCACAAGAGAATCTACCAAGTATGTTAGCTTGCTCAGGCCCTTACTATGCAATGCTTTCTGGTGTTTCATGACTTTTGGAGAGAGTCCCCACCCACCAGCAAGAAGGCCCTCAGCCGGGCGGCGCCTGTGGCTCAGTGGGTAGGGCACCGGTCCCATATGCCGGAGGTGGCGGGTTCAAACCCAGCCCCGGCCAAAAAAAAAAAAAAGAAGGCCCTCAGCCAGTGCCTAGCCATGTCCTTGGATTTCCCAGCTTTCTGAATTGTAAGAAATAAATTTCTTTTCTATATAAATTACCCAGTTTTAGGTATTCTAAGTAAATACCTTCTGAAGGCCATCTAAGAAGCTATGTTGTTAAGACTCTCTTTTGAAAAGACATTTTATGATCCTGAAAAGAAATATGTGTGTATATTTTGTTGTGAGATACATAATTCTAAGATTTGTTTTCTTCAAAATATTAAATATACAACCAAGTAATTAATAGAGAAAAGTGGCACAGTACAATGTCATTATTGTGCACAGAAAGTTAATAGGCTAGGATGGAGAAAGCGATGGCATGTCAATAAGGGGAGAATTTGACTTTTAAGTTAGATCTGTTTCTTTGTTGCACAAATATGTAAACTTTTTTAAAAATCTGAAGCTTGCCAAACTAGTTTATGGTTTTTGTTCCAACAATGACTTCTCTGACTTATAAAGGGCTTGGCTGGCTTCTCTGAGGCCTCTTGCTTCTCTGGGTAAGTAAGGTATTTGCTCTCAGTGAAGCGGGCAGGTTGCACAAGGGGTTGACACCTACCCTGAGTCGCATGGGTGGCAGTGGTGTGATCATTAATAGAGATAAATATAGTTGATAAGCTGTCTTTTGAAATAACGATTTATTAAAAAATATTATGGATTGGGCTAGGCACAGTGGCTCACACCTGTAATCCCAGCACTCTGGGAGGCTGAAGCAGGAGAATCCCATGAGCTCAGGAGTTCGAGACCAGCCTGAGCAAAAATAGAAAAAAGAAATTAGTTGGGCATTGTGACTGGCACTTATAGTCCCAGCTACTTGGGAGTGTGAGGCAAGAGGATCACTGGAGCCTAAGAGTTTGAGGCTGCTGTGAACTATGACACTCCCCTGAAAATATGGATTAGAGGAGCATGATGGCGGACAGGACGGATGTGTAGCCCACCTCTCCCAAGCCATCAGGTGAGAGGAAAGGTGGTCTGGACCTTCCCTGTGTGTGGATTATTGGAGTGGACAGACAGCTGAAGACACCCAGTGAACTCGCGGATTGCTATATATGAGGGGTAATTTAAAACCACAGACTCTGTTGTAGAGATTCTTCCCTGCTCGGCTGTGCCGGCCAGCAGGCCCCTCCCCTACGGAGGTCAGCAGCTTGTAAATGCTGACAAAACCCAATTGACAAATAATTATTCCTGAACTGAGGGAGGCATCCAAAATGAGAGCCACTCGAAACCACGGGGAGCTGGGCAAACTGTTGGACAATTGAAGGGAAGGGATCCTACCCGGGGAAACAGACATTTTGAACTACCCAAAAGGGCGGGCACCTTTCCCCCAGGTGTTGGAGGGGGCTGGCGGTTCAGGCTGCACAGCGAACTGACGGCACCGATCCAAAAGGGAAACTCTAAACCATAAAACTCAGAATAAGTCCTCCGAACACTCCAACCACGGGAACCGGCTACAGCTACTGAAGCCGCGGACCTGGCTTTAGCTGCTAAAGCCGCCAACTTGGCTTTAGCCCCGGGAGCCAGCTACAGCAGATAAAACCGCAAGCCCACCAATGACCACACGAACTCAGCACCACTCCCCCTACAGCTGATTGCAGTCGCCAGTTTGCAGGAGAACCTGGGAACAGAGTGGAAAGACTTAAGAAGCATGGACACTGGCACTGAGTGGGAAGGTTGGTCGCAAGTGCTGTCTGGAAAAGAACAGCCGAGGTTACACAATTCTTAGGTGACAAACTTTTACAGAAATTCCCAGCTTTTGCCTTGTGCATGCCCTAATTTTGCTTGCAGGCTATGAAATGCAATCTAGCATGGCACTCCTCCATTGCTTTTCAACCCTAGTAGCTAACACAGCACTTGTACAGATATTCTTGAACTTACATTGGGGTTGTGTAACAATAAACCCAATGTAAGCTGAAAACATCGGGGTGAAGAGAAGACTCTCCTTTCCCCTGGAAGTTCGCTGAAACATCAAGTCACAGTCCAGGCGGATGAATAAGAGAAAGGCTTATTTACCACATGCATGAGCAGAATCTCAGAGTGATGGTCCAATATCCCCACAAAGTTCAGGGATTTTTATACCCGAGTTTTGAGAAAGCAGGAGAAATGAGAACAGGTAATTCTGTTTACGGGTAACAATCAGTTCCAGGGAGGACGCATGGATGGGGGCGCAGATTGGCTTGTAAATTAATCCGAGAGACAGGCATTAAATGGTTTGTACCAGGACTGGTTGCAAATCATGGCTGAATGCTGCAAAATGTTTTTAATTTGAAAAAATTCATAGGAACCACTGGGTGGCAGTAGAGCTGTGTCTTTTTGTTCACTTGTGTGATTTGTTTTTATTTGGAAGCTGAGAAAATAAGGAACTAACTTCATTCCACCCTCAGAAAATAAAAAAATCTGTAGTGGTAGTCATTACTGGTGATTGGCAATGTTTAAGCTGAAAATCCAATTATTAAAAAGATTAGTGTTGGTGTAAGCTAAAAATCAAAAGAAGTAACACACACTCTGAGGGAAAATTAAACCTTGGGCTAAGAGTGAAAAGTTAAAAAGGATAATTTTAGAGAAAAATCAGTTTGGCATTGAGTTCTGTAATGGCATTTGGGATTTTATGATTCAATTTATTTTCCTTTTTTTTTTTTTAGGGAAGGGGTCTCCCTCTGTCACCCAGGCTGGAGTGCAGTGGTGAGATCATATCTCCCGGTAACTTCCAGCTTCATCCTCCCTCCTCAGATTCCCAAGCAGCTGCAAAATTTTAATAGTTTTCAGAGACTCCAAGCAAATGCTTTATTTCTCTGATTCCTCCCACTAATAATTACACAAAAGTTCAGCTGGTCTTCTTCTTTTTAATTTGGGAGAAAGGCTTCCTCTTTTAGATTCTAGATTCAAGAAACCCCAGTATATGAGGCAGAGGGGGAAAAATCCTGCTGTTTTTATGATATCACATTTCAGAAATACTTAATTTATCTTTTTGTCTTGATAAATTGAGAGAAAAATCTGTATACAATTTGCTGGATTTTTCATAAAATTTACTTCCTAGGGGCAAATTGAGACATTGACCTTAATATTCAGGTTGAAGAGATCATATGCTTTTCTTCACAGCTCCATCTCACCCCTAAATATACATTGCCACCAGGAGTATTTCTGAGGCATTTATTTACATATGTTATTGTTGTTTTGTGTCATCTTACTGTCATATAGAAAAAAAAAATGGCCATTAGGCCTGGCACTGCCTATAGAGGAGGGACATACCCCAAACCTGTGCTGAATATTCATAGTAACATTGTCAAACTAGATTTCCATATGAGTCAGCCATCAAAACAATTTTTACAACCCTATGTTCCAATTTTTAGCCAGCCTTCTCTGCTGCCATCTAACCCTTGTGGATGCCAGATGATGAGGGAGGGGTGGAATGTGGAGGCACCACAGTGAGGGTGGGGTGGCGGTGCAGTCCTATCATGCTGTGTGGCTGGAGTGAGATGGTGTCATGAAAAATCTGGGTGCTGCACCTGCCTCAGAACAGGTGACTACAGGCTGGGGATCAGAAGATGTGAACGCATGTTAGACTTTTGAATAGCAGACAGTTGAAAAATAGCTAACATAGCCTTAGCAGAATAAAATATTTTCTCACTTTTATTCTTGTTCACATTATTCATCACAGCCCTTAAGAAAAATGACATTCATAACACAGTCATACTTCTGTATATCTACTTTTTATGTAAATAGCAAAACCAGCTTTCTGAGGACTGTGCATGTTTGTAAGGTCAGTTTTTCACTAGAAGGATGATTGTTTATTTTTCCTTGGTTCTTAAGTCAATAATAAAATAGTTAATTCACGAGTAATAATGAGGAAGTTTACAATAATTGGTAATCAGATGGAAAAATTAAATGTCCTCCCCTCTTTAGCATTTATCACTATCAAAATTTCTAGTTTTTCCTTAGCTTGGAGAACAAACATTATTTTGGAGTTCAAAAAAAGTTTGAAAACTTTTCAAAGTTTTCTGAAAAAGTTTCACTAGAGACATCAAAGCTAATGGAAAAGAGATCAATACTTAATAGCGATCCTTAAAAATCTACTGAGGTGGAGAGATTAAAGATGGCGGCCGAGTAACAGCTTCCCTGCAACTGGGAACAGCGAGTCTGGGGAGACAAGACTCCAGGCATCTCTGGCCGGTGGGATCTGCCTATAATCATCCCTTTGAGGATACAGGGAGCCAGCAACGGACTTCTGGACCCCAAGAGGAGGACAAAAACAGTGGAAAACTGGCAAGTGGTTGTGTGTGTTCGATCGACCTAATCATGCCGGCAACCATAAGTACAAGCAGCAGTGAGACTGCAAACCAGAAAGGCCTTACCTGTGAACTGTTTCGGTGTTCTTGGACTTGGCACTCAGTTGAACTGCCTTGGGGAGAGCATGAGCAGGAGTGTGGAGAACTTTGGGCATTGTCTGGGGCCCCAGACTGAGCCACTGAGCTGGGCGCAGGAAGCCATTGTGAAAGAACTTCCCCGACAAGCTCTGCCTTCAGGGTCTCAGAGCAAGGATTGGGAGGGTCAAAGTAACCTACTGACTGAGCAGCCTAAAGGTGGGGGCTGAGCTGCCTTACAGCTTTAATCCTTAGGGGAAAAGTGAGACGGTTTTGGCACACTGGAGCCTTGGGCTGTTGCCCTGGGTAGTGTGCTGTGACATCACAGCTCATAGCAACCTCAAACTCCTGGGCTTGGCGCCACCCAGGCCTCCATAAAAGCTGTGCAGCAACCCCCAACTGGTGACCCGCACCACTGGGCCTCCACATTCCCTGACCAGGAACTGCGGGAGTCACGCAACCCTGCGTCCTCCCTCCTGTGTCCTCCCAGCTTCCACACTAGCCTGTTCATCTGGACAGGGACTCTGGTAGCTGCATGCACTTTGGAGCCCTCCCTGCCTCTGCGCAGAGCTCTTCTCCTGGCCAGAGACTGGTGGAGCCTTGGGCTCTCTGTGCCAAAGTCACTGGGTGCCTGGCACTCCCAGAACAGTGCACACCACCCCCAGCCCTGTTGCTGGATTTGGGTGTGTCACAAACCGGAGCTGCTTCCACAACCAGAACTCCTTAGCTAGAGCAACCCCAGAGGAACTACACAGGGTCACTCCCTACAAAGATCCAGCAACAATAGAGTGATCCCGCTGGGGTCTAATATTGGAGAGAGACCTCCTCAACTCTGAGGACAGCCAGAGGCAATGGTGAAAAACAATCATGAGGCTAAATCAACAGAAAAACTCTGGCAATATGAATAATCACAGTAGATCAACTCCCCCAAGGATCAATGGGGCAGAAACAGCACAAGACCCCATGCACAAACAAATAGCTGAGATGTCAGAAATTGAATTCAGGATCTGGATAGCAATTAAGATTGAATTAGAATTCCAAAAGTTATCTCAAGAATTCAACGGATTCAAAGACCAAATGACCAAAGATTTCGACACATTGAGTCAAGAAGTTGCATCCCTCAAAGATCTGAGAAACACAGTAGAATCCCTCAGTAACAGAATGGAGCAAGCAGAAGAAAGGATTTCTGACATTGAAGACAAAGCTTTCAAATGCTCCCAAACCCTCAAAGAAGAAGAGAAATGGAGAGCAAAAACAGACCACTCTCTCAGAGAACTCTAGGATAATTTGAAGAAAACCAATATTCGTCTTATACTGATCCCCGAAAGTGACAAAGTGGCTTCACAAGGCACAGAGTCTCTTCTCCATGAGATTATGAAGGAGAACTTTCCAGACATGCCAAGAGATTCCGAAATTCAGATAGCAGACAGGTTCAGAACTCCAGCACCACTCAACCCGAATAAGACATCCCCCAGACACATCATAATCAATTTCACTAAACTTAATATGAAGGAGAAAATTCTGAAAGCTGCCAGATGAAAGAAAACCATTACCTACAAGGGGAAGAATATCAGAATAACTGCAGATCTCTCTGCTGAAACCTTTCAAGCTGGAAGAGGATGGTCATCGACTTTTAATCTCCTAAAACAAAATAACTTTCAACACATGATCCTGTACCCAGCTAAACTGAGCTTCATTTATGACAGAGAAATTAAATACTTCAACGACATTCACATGTTGAAGAAATTTGCCACAACTAAACCAGCTCTCCAGGACATTCTTAGACCTACCCTCCATAAAGACCAGCGTAATTCTCCACCACAAAAGTAAACCCACCCAGAAAATTTTTGATCAAATTCCAACTTCAAAAGTCGCAAAAGGATTAAAAATGTCCACCGGTCTCTCGAAAGGCTTATCAATACTCTCAATTAATGTGAATGGTTTAAATTGTCCTCTAAAGAGGCATAGGTTGGCGGATTGGATACAAAAACTCAAGCCAGATATCTGCTGCATCCAAGAATCGCATCTAACATTAAAAGACAGATATAGACTCAAGGTGAAGGGATGGTCACCTATATTCCAGGCAAATGGAAAGCAGAAAAAAGCAGGCATTGCAATCCTGTTCGCAGACGCCATAGGCTTTAAACCAACCAAAATAATTAAGGATAAGGATGGACACTTCGTATTTGTTAAAGGTAATACTCAATATGATGAGATCTCAATTATTAATATTTATGCACCCAACCACGATGCACCTCAATTTATAAGAGAAACTCTAACAGACATGAGCAACTTGATTTCTTCCACTTCCATAGTAGTTGGAGATTTTAACACCCCTTTAGCAGTCCTGGATAGATTCTCCAAAAAGAAGCCAAGCAAAGAAATTTTAGATTTAAACTCAACCATTCAACATCTGGACTTAACAGACATCTATAGAACATTTCATCCCCAAAAAACTGAATACACATTCTTCTCATCAGCCCACTGAACATACTCCAAAATCGACCACATCCTAGGCCACAAATCTAACCTCAGCAAATTTTAAAAAATTGAAATTATTCCTTGCATCTTCTCAGACCATCATGGAATAAAAGTTGAACTAAATGACAACAGGAACCTGCATACCCATACAAAAACATGGAAGCTAAACAACCTTATGCTGAAGGATACATGGGTTATAAATGAGATTAAGAAGGAAATCACCATATTTTTGGAACAAAACAACAATCAAGACACGAATTACCAGAACCTCTGGGATACTGGAAAGGCAGTCCTAAGAGGGAAATTTATAGCACTGCAAGCCATCCTCAAGAAAACAGAAAGAGAGGAAGTCAATAACTTAATGGAACATCTCAAGCAACTGGAGAAAGAAGAACACTTCAACCCCAAATGCAGCAGAAGAAAAGAAACAACCAAAATCAGAACAAAATGAAATGAACTTGAAAACAAAAGAATTATACAACAGATCAATAAATCCAAAAGCTGTTTTTTTTTTAAAAAGATCAATAAAATAGATAAACCTTTGGCCAACTTAACCATGAAAAAAAGAGTAAAATCTCTAATTTCATCAATCAGAAATGGTAATGATGAAATAACAACAGACCCCTCAGAAATTCAAAAAATCCTTAACGCATACTACGAGAAACTCTACTCTCACAAATATGAAAATCTGAAAGAAATCGACCAATACCTGGAAGCATGCCACCTACCAAGACTTAGCCAGAAAGAGGTGGAAATGTTGAACAGGCCTATATCAAGTTCTGAAATAGCATCAACTGTACAAAATCTCCCTAAAAAGAAAAGCCCAGGACCAGATGGCTTTACATCAGAATTCTACCAAACCTTTAAAGAACTAGTACCTATACTACTAAACCTCTTCCAAAATACAGAAAAAGAAGGAATATTACCCAGCACATTCTACGAAGCAAACATCACCTTGATCCCCAAACCAGGGAAACACCAAATAAGAAAAGAAAATTATAGACCAATATCACTAATGAATATAGATGCTAAAATACTCAATAAGATCCTAACAAACAGAATCCAGCAACACATCAAAAAAATTATACACCATGACCAAGTTGGATTTATCCCAGGGTCTCAAGGCTGGTTCAATATATGTAAATCTATAAATGTAATTCAACACATAAACAAACTTAAAAATAAAGACCATATGATTCTTTCAATTGATGCAGAAAAAGCTTTTGATAATATCCAGCATCCCTTCATGATCAGAACACTTAAGAAAATTGGTATAGAAGGGACATTTCTTAAACTGATAGAGGCCATCTACAGCAAACCCACAGCCGATATCGTATTGAATGGAGTTAAATTGAAATCTTTTCCACTTAGATCAGGAACCAGGCAAGGTTGCCCATTGTCTCCATTGCTCTTTAACATTGTAATGGAAGATTTAGCCATTGCAATTAGTGAAGAAAAGGCGATCAAGGGTATCCACATAGGGTCAGAAGAGATCAAACTTTCACTCTTTGCAGATGATATGATCGTATATCTAGAAAACACTAGGGATTCTACTACAAAACTTTCAGAAGTGATCAAGGAATATAGCAATGTCTCAGGCTACAAAATCAACACCCATAAATCTGTAGTCTTTATATATACCAACAATAACCAAGCTGAAAAAACAGTCAAGGACTCTATTCCTTTCACAGTAGTGCCAAAGAAGATGAAATATTTGGGAGTATACCTAACAAAGGATGTGAAAGATCTCTACAAAGAGAACTATGAAACTCTAAGAAAAGAAATAGCCGAAGATGTTAACAGATGGAAAAACATACCATGCTCATGGTTGGGAAGAATCAACATTGTTAAAATGTCCATACTGCCCAAAGCAATATATAATTTGAATGCAATTCCTATGAAAGCTCCATTGTCATACTTCAAAGATCTTGAAAAAATAATACTTCATTTTATATGGAATCAGAAAAAACCTCAAATAGCCAAAACATTACTGAGCAATAAAAACAAAGCAGGAGGAATCACGCTACCAGACCTGAGACTGTACTATAAATCGATAGTGATCAAAACTTCATGGTACTGGCACAAAAACAGAGAAGTAGATGTCTGGAACAGAATAGAGAACCAAGAGATGGATCCAGCTACTTACCATTATTTGATCTTTGACAAGCCAATTAAAAACATTCAGTGGGGAAAAGAGTCCCTATTTAACAAATGGTGCTGGGCAAACTGGCTGGCAACCTGTAGAAGATTGAAACTGGACCCACACCTTTCACCATTAACTAAGATAGACTCTCACTGGATAAAAGATTCAAACTTAAGACATGAAACTATAAAAATACTTGAAGAAAGTGCAGGGAAAACTCTTGAAGGAATCGGCCTGGGTGAATATTTTATGAGGAGGACTCCCCAGGCAATTGAAGCAGTATCAAAAATACACTACTGGGACCTGATCAAACTAAAAAGCTTCTGCACAGCCAAGAACATAGTAAGTAAAGCAAGCAGACAGCCCTCAGAATGGGAGAAAATATTTGCAGGTTATACCTCCGATAAAGGTCTAATAACCAGAATCCACAGAGAACTCAAACATATTAACAAGAAAAGAACACGTGACCCCATCTCAGGGTGGGCAAGGGACTTGAAGAGAAACTTCTCTAAAGAAGACCGACACACAATCTACAAACACATGAAAAAAAGCTCATCATCCTTAATCATCAGAGAAATACAAATCAAAACTACTCTGAGATATCACCTAACCCCAGTAAGAGTAGCCCACATAACAAAATCCCCAAACCAGAAATGTTGGCGTGAATGTGGAGGAAAGGGCACACTTCTACACTGCTGGTGGGAATGCCCACTAATACGTTCCTTCTGGAAGGATGTTTGGAGAATACTTAGAGACCTAAAAATAGACCTGCCATTCGATCCTATAATTCCTTTACTAGGTTTATACCCAGAAGACCAAAAGTCACAATATAACAAAGACATCTGTACCAGAATGTTTATTGCAGCCCAATTCATAATTGCTAAGTCATGGAAGAAACCCAAGTGCCCATCGACCCACGAATGGACTAGCAAATTGTGGTACATGTATACCATGGAATACTATGCAGCCTTAAAGAAAGATGGAGACTTTACCTCTTTCATGTTTACATGGATGGAGCTGGAACATATTCTTCTTAGCAAAGTATCTCAGGAATGGAAGAAAAAGTATCCAATGTACTCAGCCCTACTATGAAGCTAAATTATAGCTTTCAGATGAAGACTATAACCCAACTATAGCACAAGACTATGGGGAAAGGGCCAAGGAAGGGGAAGGGAGGGGGGAGGTTTTGGTGGAGGGAGAGTAATGGGTGGGGCCACATCTACGGTGCATCTTAGAATGGGTACAGGCGATTGCACTAATGTACATAGCTATGATTTAACAATAAAAAAAAGAAAAAAAAAGAATAATAGGTGGAGAACAGGAAAGTTGAAAACTCCCCAGGAAGAAAAGTATATATGCCAGGGGTGGTGGGTGCCAAAAGGCATATGCACAGTTTAAGAGATGTTATCTATGTATTACTTTTACTCAAGAAGTACTTTGCCAAAATCAGACGTGTCTGATGGCATATGGTAACCACTCTGAGCACCTCTTATAATTGTAGTAGTCAAACGTGTCTTGTATTCATCTTTTGTTATCAGTATATATCAAGTATTACAATTTTAATACAGTTTTTTCCTTTCTTAAAATATGTATACATTTTTTTGGCACCCTCCGTGTGCATGTATGTGTATATAGATATTTTTTTAAGGAAATAAAGATGATTAAGTTATTTGAAGAAATATTAAAAAAAAATCCGCTGGGGCATATACTTTTTAATCACATCTCCCATTAGTTTTTTTTTTCCTCAAAAACATGTTAAGGTTCTTGAAAACCTCCCAGGGGGTGTATCTTAATTCCCCTTCACTCTGCTGCTTCCTTTCCTTACCTTTTCAGCCCCTGCATCTTTCTGTTTGCTCTTTACTTGTGAAGTTTCCTTTTAAAAATCTATCCTTGATTCCGGTGACTATTTCAGTGGGTAAATGAGGTCTGACAACTAAGTTTGCAAACTTGCCACTGTCTGCCTTCATTGGCAGCTATACAAACAGCTCGGCAGGGTTCATAATCTTTGTATGTCTCACAGCTGTGTTTATGTCGACATACGGTGGTGGTGTGCTGAGGGGCGTTCATTACTGTTCTTGCATGCTTTTGTGTGAGAATGTTCTGAGCTTGATTACAGCAGTGACAAACATTATGAATTTTTTTGTTAAACCTGTCAAGAGTGGAAGTGAAATAATGTTAGTCCAAATGTAAGGGGATAATGCCATGAAGAAAATGGCAATGTACAAATGAATCAAACAGTCTTCAGAGGGGAGAGACAGCACCACTGAAGAAGAGTGGTCAGGGTGGCCAGTAATGAGTAGGACTGATGAAAATATTGTAAAAATTCATTGAATTGTGTGTCGCAGACCAAGTAAACATTGATAGAGAAACAGTTAGGAAAATCTTTTTTTTTAATTTATTTTTTATTTTTTTTTTTATTTTGGGGGATTCATTGAGGGTACAATAAGCCAGGTTACATTGATTGCAATTGTTAGGTAAAGTCCCTCTTGCAATCATGTCTTGCCCCCATAAAGTGTGACACACACCAAGGCCCCACCCACCTCCCTCATTCCCTCTTTCTGTTTCCCCCCCATAACCATAATTGTCATTAATTGTCCTCATATCAAAATTGAGTACATAGGATTTATGCTTCTCCATTCTTGTGATGCTTTACTAAGAATAATGTCTTCCACGTCCATCCAGGTTAATACGAAGGATGTAAAGTCTCCATTTTTTTTAATGGCTGAATAGTATTCCATGGTATACATATACCACAGCTTGTTAATCCATTCCTGGGTTGGTGGGCATTTAGGCTGTTTCCACATTTTGGCGATTGTAAATTGAGCTGCAATAAACAGTCTAGTACAAGTGTCCTTATGATAAAAGGATTTTTTTCCTTCTGGATAGATGCCCAGTAATGGGATTGCAGGATCAAATGGGAGGTCTAGCTTGAGTGCTTTGAGGTATCTCCATACTTCCTTCCAGAAAGGTTGTACTACTTGGCAGTCCCACCAGCAGTGTAAAAGTGTTCCCTTCTCTCCACATCCACGCCAGCATCTGCGTTTTGAGATTTTGTGATGTGGGCCATTCTCACTGGGGTTAGATGATATCTCAGGGTTGTTTTGATTTGCATTTCTCTAATATATAGAGATGATGAACATTTTTTCATGTGTTTGTTAGCCATTCATCTGTCATCTTTAGAGAAAGTTCTATTCATATCTCTTGCCCATTGATATACGGGATTGTTGGCTTTTTTCATGTGGATTAATTTGAGTTCTCTATAGATCCTAGTTATCAAGCTTTTGTCTGATTGAAAATATGCAGATATCCTTTCCCATTGTGTAGGTTGTCTCTTTGCTTTGATTATTGTCTCCTTAGCTGTACAGAAGCTTTTCAGTTTAACGAAGTCCCATTTGTTTATTTTTGTTGTTGTTGCAATTGCCACAGCAGTCTTCTTCATGAAGTCTTTCCCCAGGCCAATATCTTCCAGTGTTTTTCCTATGCTTTCTTGGATAATTTTTATTGTTTCATGCCTTAAATTTAAGTCCTTTATCCATCTTGAATCAATTTTTGTGAGTGGGGAAAGGTGTGGATCCAGTTTCAGTCTTTTACATGTAGACATCCAGTTCTCCCAACACCATTTATTGAATAGGGAGTCTTTCCCCCAAGGTATGTTCTTGTTTGGTTTATCAAAGATTAGGTGGTTGTAAAATGTTAGTTTCATTTCTTGGTTTTCAATTCGATTCCAAGTGTCTATGTCTCTGTTTTTGTGCCCGTACCATGCTGTCTTGAGCACTATGGCTTTGTAGTACAGACTAAAATCTGGTATGCTGATGCCCCCAGCTTTATTTTTGTTACAGAGAACTGCCTTAACTATACGGGGTTTTTTCCGGTTCCATACAAAACGCAGAATCATTTTTTCCAAATCTTGAAAGTACGATGTAGGTACTTTGATAGGAACGGCATTGAATAGGTAGATTGCTTTGGGAAGTATAGACATTTTAACAATGTTGATTCTTCCCATCCATGAGCATGGTATGTTCTTCCATTTGTTAATATCCTCTGCTATTTCCTTTCTGAGGATTTCATAGTTTTCTTTATAGAGTTCCTTCACCTCCTTCGTTAGGTATATTCCTAGGTATTTCATTTTCTTTGAGACTATGGTGAAGGGAGTTGTGTCCTTAATTAGCTTCTCATCTTGACTGTTATTGGTGCATGCAAATGCTACTGACTTGTGGACATTGATTTTATATCCTGAAACATTACTGTATTTTTTGATGACTTCTAGGAGTCTTGTGGTTGAGTCTTTGGGGTTCTCTAAGTATAAGATCATGTTGTCAGCAAAGAGGGAGAGTTTGACCTCCTCTGCTCCCATTTGGATTCCCTTTATTTCCTTGTCTTGCCTAATTGTATTGGCTAGAACTTCCAGCACTACGTTGAATAGTAAAGGTGACAGAGGACAACCTTGTCTAGTTCCAGTTCTAAGAGGAAAAGCTTTCAGTTTTACTCCATTCAGTAAAATATTGGCTGTGGGTTTGTCATAGATAGCTTCAATCAGTTTTAGAAATGTGCCACCTATGCCTATGCTCTTCAGTGTTCTAATTAGAAAAGGATGCTGGATTTTATCAAATGCTTTTTCTGCATCTATTGAGAGGATCATGTGATCTTTATTTTTGCCTCTGTTAATATGGTGGATAACGTTTATGGACTTGCATATGTTAAACCAGCCTTGCATCCCTGGGATGAAGCCTACTTGATCATGATGAATGACTTTTTTGATGATAAGCTGTAATCTATTGGCTAGGATTTTGTTGAGAATTTTTGCGTCTATGTTCATGAGTGAGATTGGTCTGAAATTCTCCTTTTTGTTTGGGTCTTTTCCTGGTTTTGGTATCAGGGTGATGTTTGCTTCATAGAATGTGTTGGGGAAGATTCCTTCTTCCTCAATTTTTTGGAATAATTTCTGCAGTACAGGAATAAGCTCTTCCTTGAAGGTTTGATAGAATTCTGGAGTGAAGCCATCTGGACCAGGGCATTTTTTGGTTGGAAGATTTTTTATTGTTTCTTTGATCTCAGTGCTTGAAATTGGTCTGTTCAGGAGCTCTATGTCTTCCTGGCTGAGTCTAGGGAGAGGGTGTGATTGCAAATATTGATCCATTTCTTTCACATTGTCAAATTTCTGAGCATAGAGTTTCTGGTAGTATTCAGAGATGATCTCTTGAATCTCTGTGGGATTAGTTGTTATTTCCCCTTTATCATTTCTGATTGAAGTTACTAGAGATTTTACTTTTCTATTCCTCGTTAGTCTGGCCAATGGTTTATCTATTTTATTTAATTTTTCAAAAAACAAACTCCTTGTTTCATTAATTTTCTGAATGATTCTTTTGTTTTCAATTTCATTGATCTCTGATTTGATTTTGGATATTTCTTTTCTTCTACTGAGTTTAGGCTTAGATTGTTCTTCTTTTTCCAATTCCATAAGATCTCTTGTGAGATTGTTGATGTGCTCTCTTTCTGTTTTTCGAATGTAGGCATC
Source organism: Nycticebus coucang (assembly GCF_027406575.1). Lineage (NCBI taxonomy): Eukaryota > Metazoa > Chordata > Mammalia > Primates > Lorisidae > Nycticebus > Nycticebus coucang. Next base: position 104,371,783 of record NC_069780.1, on the reverse strand, counting down.
TAAAGCGATGAATTTTCCTCTCAAAACTGCTTTTGCAGTATCCCACAGGTTTTGGTAACTTGTGTCTTCATTGTTGTTATGCTTAAGGAAGTTAATGATTTCCTGTTTTATTTCTTCCTTCACCCATCTGTTATTCAACAGAAGATTGTTTAGTTTCCATGCCTTTGGGTGGGGTCGAGCATTTTTGTTAGAGTTGAGTTCCACCTTTAGTGCCTTATGTTCTGAGAAGATACAAGGTAAAATTTCAATTGTTTTGATTCTGTTGATATTTGTTTTGTGTCCCAGGATATGATCAATTTTGGAGAATGTTCCATGGGGTGATGAGAAGAATGTATATTCTTTATCTTTGGGATGGAGTGTTCTATATGCGTCTATCAAGCACAGTTGTTCTAGGGTCTCATTTAAATCTCTTATATCCTTGTTTAATTTCTGTTTAGAGGATCTGTCCAGCTCTGTAAGAGGAGTGTTAAGGTCCCCTGTTATTATGGTATTATCAGATATCATATTGCTCAGACTGAGTAAGGTCTGTTTCAAGAATCTGGGAGCATTTAAATTGGGTGCATAGATATTTAGAATTGAAATGTCTTCTTGTTGTATTTTTCCCTTGACCAATATAAAGTGACCATTTTTGTCTTTTTTGACTTTAGTTTCTTTAAATCCACATGTATCTGAAAATAAGATTGCAACTCCTCTTTTCTTCTGAATTCCATTTGCCTGAAAAATTGTCTTCCAACCCTTGACTCAGAGCTTTAATTTGTCTTTTGAAGCCAGGTGTGTTTCTTGCAGACAGCAAATGCATGGCTTGTGTTTTTTAATCCAGTCAACCAATCTATGTCTCTTCAGTGGGGAATTCAAGCCATTAACATTTATTGAGATACTTGATAAGTGTGGTAGTATTCTATTCGTCTTATTTTGTGAGAGTCCCTTGCTTAGTTTTATCTTTTGCATCAGTGTGGAGGTTTGGTTCTGTCCTTTAATTTCTGAGTTCTTACTTTTCTGCTGATCCATTGTGGTGGTCAGTGTGCAGAACAGGTTGAAGTATTTCCTGTAGAGCTGGTCTTGTTGTGGCGAATTTCCTCAATGTTTGTATATCCGTAAATGATTTGATTTCTCCGTCAATTTTCAAGCTTAGCTTAGCAGGGTACAGAATTCTGGGCTGGAAATTATTCTGTTTAAGTAGATTAAAGGTAGATGACCATTGTCTTCTTGCTTGGAAAGTTTCATTAGAGAAGTCTGTGGTCACTCTGATGGATTTGCCCCTGTAGGTCAACTGGCGCTTACTCCTGGCAGCTTGCAGAATCTTTTCTTTTGTCTTGACTTTGGACAGGTTCATCACAATGTGTCTTGGAGAAGATCGGTTAGAGTTGAGGCGACCTGGGGTCCGATATCCCTCTGAAAGCAGTGTGTCAGAATCTTTGGTGATATTTGGGAAATTTTCTTTTATAATATTCTCTAGTATGGCTTCCATTCCTCTGGGGCATTCTTCTTCCCCTTCTGGAATTCCTATAACTCGTATGTTGGAACGCTTCATAAAGTCCCATAATTCTGACAGTGAACGTTCTGCTTTCTCTCTCTTCTTTTCTGCCTCTTTTACTATCTGAGTTATCTCAAAAACTTTGTCTTCTACCTCTGAAATTCTTTCTTCTGCATGGTCTAACCTGTTGCTGATACTTTCCATTGCATCTTTAAGTTCCCTGATTGACTGTTTCATTTCCTTCAGCTCTGCTATATCCTTTTTATATTCTTCCTATCGTTCATCTCTGATTTGATTCTGTTTTTGGATTTCCTTTTGGTTATTTTCCACTTTATTAGCAGTTTCCTTCATTGTTTCCATCATTTCTTTCATTGTTTTCAACATGTGTATTCTAAATTCCTTTTCTGTCATTCCTAACATTTCTGTATAGGTAGAATCCTCTGCAGTAGCTACCTCATGGTCCCTTGGCGGGGTTGTTCTGGACCGGTTCTTCATGTTGCCTGGCGTTTTCTGCTGATTCTTCCTCATGGGTGATTTCTTTTATCTGTTTCCTTGCCCTAATTTTCCTTTCACTTCCTCTTGCTCTTTACGTTCTCATCCCTGTGGACTAAGGGTTACAGGACCAGAAGGGTGAGAAGGTTTAAGAGCAAAAAAGGGATGAAAGAAAGGAGGACCGAGTGATAAGAAAAAAAAAAAAAGAAAAATAGAGAAAGGAGAGGGGGTGGGTAAAAGGAATATTGACAAAAAGAAGAGAGGCACAGAAAGAGGGAGACAGAGCAATATAGGTGTACAGTAGGGTACTTTGATACAACCTTAAAAAAAAAATCACCTTCTGGGGGTGCCCAGTGGGGTGGTTCCCTTGAGGTCAGCAGCTCCTTGCTAACCTGATCAGACACAGTACCCCACCTCCACTAAGTAGAGAGGAAAGACAAAAATGCTATAATCAAACCAAAACAAGCAAGCAGAAAACTTTACAGGATAAAATTGGCTGGAAAAACCAAATAATAGTGGTAGAAACACTAACAAAAATGAAGTTCTAATTATTGAAATAGGCAGCAATGGGAAATTATAATTAAACTAGAAAAATTGAGAAAGAAAAAGGATCTGTACGGAAAAGGTTGAACTTGAAAAACAAAACAACATCAACAACATCAAAATAAACAAAAAAAAAACAACCAAAAAAAGAAAAAAAAAAAACACAACCAAAAACAAAGCAGTATGTATATGTTATTGAATACTGTCTGGGCAACACGTGGTCTTCTGGGGTATGAGATGTTAATCACAGTTCTGATATGACTGGAGGCTGCTAGTTTCTCAAACCCCAGCAGGTAGACACCCTAAATCTCTCTTCAGCCCACTTAAAAGGCACTTTGTACTTGTTCACTTACTGAGCAGAAGCTTTCCCAGGGAAGTGCTTGTCGCTGGAATCACTGCTGAAGTGGCTATCCACTTACCCTGTGTGTCAAAACTGGTCTCCCTCTGCCCCCAGGGTTAGGGCTGCAAGGCGGCTCAGACCCCGCCCTTAGGCTACTTGGTCGCTGGGTTACCAGCTCCCACCCAATTCCAGCTCTGGGACCCTGAGGGCGGAGCTTGCTGGGGCAGATCGCTCACAATGGCTGCCTGTGACCCAGAGCCAAACACTATTAGCTCCGTCTGGCTCAGCGGCTCAGACTGGGGCCCTAGACAAAGGCCAAAGTTCTCCTCACTCCCGCTCAGGCTCTCCCCAAGGCAGTTCAGCTGAGTGTCAAGTCCAAAGACACCGAAACAGTTCACAGGTAAGGCCTTTCTGGTTTGCAGTCTCGCTGCTACTGAACTTACAGTTGCGGGAGGGTTTAGACGGATTGAACACACACGACCACTTGCCAGTTTTCCACTGTTTTAGTCCTCCTTTTGGGGTCCAGAAGTCTCTCGCTGACTCCCTGTATCCTCTCAGGGGTGATGATAGGCAGATCCCACCAGCCAGAGATGCCTGGAGTCCTATATCCCCAGACTCACGGTGCCCAGATGCAAGGAAGCTGTTACTCGGCTGCCATCTTGCTCCGCCTCTCCAGTTAGGAAAATCTTAACTGAAAATTGTGGCCAACAACTCACAGTTTCTGCATCATGACAATGCACCAGCTCACACGGCACTGTCTGTGAGGGAGTTTTTAGCCAGTAAACAAATAACTGTATTGGAAAACCCTCCCTATTCACCTGATCTGGCTCCCAATTACTTTTTTTTTCTTTATCCAAAGATAAAGGATATATTGAAAGGAAGACATTTTGATCACATTCAGGACATCAAGGGAAATATGACAATAGTGCTGGTGGCCATCCCAGAAACAGAGTTCCAGAATTGCTTTGAAGGATGGACTGGCTGCTGGGTTTGGTGCATAGATTCCTGCATCAAAGGTGACCACTGTGCTATTCAACAATGAGGGATGCAGCACTTTTTCTAGGACGAATGCGGGACAATTGTCTGACCTCATATGTCCTTAGATATCATGGACAAAAGGGTTTGTTGGAATTAGCATGGCATCAGAATTTTTTTTTCACTTTTTTATAGCAGCTTTATCATGATATAACTTCTCTACCAAACAATTCACTCATTTAAAGTATGAAAGCCAATGTTATTTTAAATGTATCACTATTTTATTTTATTATTAATTAATTTTAATTATTAAATTAATAAGTGTACATACTCATAGGATACACTGTGACATTACAATGCAGGGATGTATGGTATAATGACCAAATCAGGACAATTACTATATCTATCACTTTAAACATTTATCTTTTGTAAGTCTTCTCTTTTAGTGATCTTGAAACATCCACCACATTGCTATTTGCTGTAGTCCCCCTGCCATAGGATAAAGCACCAGGACTTACTCTTCTTTTCTAACTGTAACTGTAACTGGCACTGAAAAATTTTATGGACTCTTATTCTGATTTTACTTAATCTCTGAACATGGAATATTTTTTTTTCCCTTTTATTGGAATGTGGTTTATTTTACTTTGACCTTTCAAAAACATAATCCACTTGCTAGCTATGTAAACATAAGCAGGTTACTTATCAGTTTTGAGGTCAATTTCCTCATCTTTAAAATGGCGAGAATAATAATGATATGTTCTTCATAGGGTTGTTATAATGAACAGTGGGTTAATTTTTTGAAAGTGATTATAATAATGCTTAGCAAACAGTAAGGGCTGTGTGTTTGCTAAGAAAAATTAAAGAAGGATAATTAAATGTCTAGAGAAATACTTTTTTACTGGATAATTTCTAATTCACTTTCTTTCAATTATGAGAAATCAAAATGTAAAACACTGGTCCCTTACTAGAATAATCAGCATTTTGTTTTTGGAAGTATGTCCAGGGGGTTATCTGGAGTATGTCAGAGGGCTCAGACCTCTTCCTTCCCAAACTGCAATTCTCCAACCAGAGTGTCAGTTATTCAAAGGCCAGAAATGTATTTTATTTATTTTTACCCTTAAAGCATAACAGCGAATCTGCCAGAAAGTCGGTGTCTGATAAATGTTGATTGAATTAATGAGCTTTTAATTCATTCTTATTTTCCTGGAATTCTCAGCTTATCAGTCAAATGCCTCCTCTGTCAGGGTTCCTGATTAGTCGAGATGCCTGTGACCCTGGTGGTCAGCCACAGCATTACTGCCATGGGAGAGATCTAATAGGCCAGAGGCCAATGCACAGTCACTTCAGGAAACTATGTCACAAGTTCTGCACCCTCTGCTTACATAATTTGAAATAAGTTTTTGAAAATGTGACAGCAGCTCCAGTATCCTTCTGTCTGTATCAGTGCAAGGAAGTACATCAAAATATCTCATGCTAAAAAAAATTTGTTATGATAATTGCCTGGAATTTTAAAACATTTTGTCTAATGAATAAAATAGCTTTTTAAAGCTCTTTGTAGGGAGGCTGAGGTGGGAGGATCACTCAAGCTCAAGATTTGGAGACCAGCCTGAGCAATAGTGAGTACCCTGTCTCTACTAAAAATAAAAAAAACTAGCTGGGCCTTGTGATGGGCACCTGTAGTCCCAGTTATAGGAAACTGAGCCAGGAGGATGGCTTGAGCCCAGGAAGTTGAGGTTGCTGTGAGCTATGAGGCCAAGGCACTCTACGAGGGTGACAGAGTGAGACTCTGTCTCAAAAAAACAAAACAAAACAAAACAAAAAAACAGATCTCTCTAGGGAAATTCAATACTTTAAAAACTGTGTAGAAAATGTTTATTGAACAATCAGGAACATAAGATGATCTCTTGTCCTCATTCAACCGTTTTTTGGAAGTTGTAGATAAGTAATTTTTTAAACATTGCCATTGTTTTTCAAACTATTTATTAATGTACCAGTTCTAATGGAGACGATGTACTTGGCATCTGGTGTTCAGCGAGTTTTATTGTCACTATTCTTATTAGTGGTAGTATTGGCCTCAGCATCTTCAATGCCCTCCATCTCTCACCTCTCCAACTCTTACTCTGCCCTACTCCCTCTGGTCTAAGCACAACCTTCCTCCGGCTTGATTCAAGCCTGGCTTTTGAACTGGCTCTGCTTCCTCTCCCCCTGAGTCAGGCAAGCGCTGTGCATCGGAGTTTGCAGCCAGAGCTCTAGGACACTTGCACCACCTCCTTCGACAGGCGCCGCGGTAGCGACCCAGCAGCAGCAGCAGCATGGCGCTGGGTTCTCCAGAGTCAGGTGGGAGAGGCCCGGACGGAGCGGGCGGGAGGCTGATGGAGTTGGGCGCAAGGTGGGTGGGAGCAGGGATTCGCTCCGGACTCCGGCATCAGCGGTGGAGAAGAGAGTGAAAGGCTGGACGTGGCGCCGCGTGGGCACAGGCGCTTCTCTTGAGACTTTCTCACTGTTTCTTCCCTTACGCGTTTCACTTTTGATAATGTTATCTCAGAAAATCGCCTTTTCCCCCTCACAGCCTCCTCCTTAGGTCTCCAGGGTGTAAGGCTAACGAAGTGGAGGTATTCAAGTTAGAGATCTCACAAGGCCCAGGTGTTTCCTCTTAACCGCCTGCTGCCCCGGGACGCAGGTGGACGGTCTGCCGTGCCGCGCGCGGTGGAGGTCGCGGTGCTGGTCTGAGGCTGCCTTCCGAGGTCAGCGTCTGCAGGGCTGGCTGCTCCTCCGGGTCGTAGAGATGAGGCCGGGGCCTCCTCCCGGATTCCCGGGACTTGCAGACGATCCGCGGCGTGGAAGCGCCCCTGGCACCGGCCACCGTCTTCTCCCTGCATGGGTGTCTCTGTCCAAATGTCCAGTTTTCAAGAGAACGCTGGGTCAAGGGGCCGGCTCTTCTCCGTGGTGACCTCGTCTGAGTTATCACATCTGCCACACCCTGCTTTCACGTAGGTCACACTCTGATCTACGGGGACTTAGGACTTCAACAGATTCATTTGCAGGGAGGGGACACAGTTCCATCAATAACAGTGCCAGTTTGGGGAAATCTAACTTAACTTACTGGAAATACCATCATTTGGGTTGGGTGTTCTTTTCTTGAGTAGGTCTTTTTAATGTATGAAACCCATGAACTTAAAGACCACTAATTAACGAAGTACAGCTTCCACACTGCCCAAATAGAAACACCATGGATATTTTGCCTGGAAAAACCTATCTACAGAGAGTGAGAGAAGGGCACTGGGGTGAAATGGCCAGGAGCAGAGAGTGCAGTTAACTCATGGGTCCAAGTTTTCTCTCCCCTAGATTAGTCTTGAAATCATAGAGTCCTCCAAATATTTCAAGATTCCTGCAATCGGTACCATCAGAGAACTATTCTTGTTGTTGTTAGACTTTGTCACTCCTTTCTGTGGTACTGGGAGAGTGATTCCAGGGGGGCAAATGAATACCTACACCATACACACCCACACAAACACTCTTACTTTCCCTCATCGCTCAACTTGGTTTATTAGCACAGTGTTGAGGATCGTGCTGGAGACTGTGGTGCTCACTCAGCATTCTGTCCCATCACTACTCATCCTGTTCGGCCTCCTTGCAATTTTGCAGAACCATCTGATTTGTTGAGGTCAATAGATATGGTTGAAAGCAGAGAGAGGGAATGAGGGAGAGCGGTGGGGCCTTGGTGTGTGCCACAACTTCTGGGAGCAAGACATGATTGCAAGAGGGACTTTACCTAACAAATGCAATCAGTGTAACCTGGCTTATTGCACCCTCAATGAATCCCCAACAATAAAAAAAAAAAGAAAGAAAATGATGTGTATAGTTGTAAATGATTGTTACTTTAGCATAGCAGCCTCTCCCAGGCTGATGTGATATGAAAGGTTTTGCACAATGTACATGACATCACACCTGAATGCTTCAGATATCAGCAATTCCTGGTGTAAAAAATTACAAAAAGAAGAGGCTGGACACGGTGGCTCACACCTGTAATCCTAGCACTCCAGGAAACCAAGGTGGGAGGATGGCTTGCACTCAGAAGTTTCAAGACCAGCCTGAGCAAGAGTGAGACCCTGTCTCTACTAAAAAAAGAAATAGAAAAAAAAATTTAAAAAGTTGTATTCTGATGGTTGGAGACTCCATGTTCTGGATCATCATTCCAGCTGGAGCAAAGGAGAAGCTGACACGTCTTTCTAGCTGGGCATGTCTGTAATGTCCCAGAAGAGAGACTGGAGTGACCCACCCACTTTCAGAGGACAAAGTCACCACTTGAGTAAAATGTTAGAGTGCTAGCTGATACCTTTTTCACATAGGGGACACCCAGGGTCGCACAGAACATTAATCATCTTTGTATAACTTAGACACATTTTTAACTTTGATTTCAAATGTTTCATGTGTAAACATTTGCATCCTTCTGCCTTGTTTTAAGTAGCAGCTTCCACTCTGGCAGCCATTGTGTTATCTCAAAAGAAAATGCACCTTAAAATCAATTGAGCTTATTCTCCTTGAATACTCAATTTGTGATTAAAAAATTAAATGTTTTCTTCAAAATCAATTTTAACAATAATCAGGCTTATGAACTTTATCTCTCAAAAAGGCAGTTTCCTAAAGAAGCAGTACAAAAAAAAAGGAACTGCCTTACCTCTTCTTTGCTCTGGGACAATCTACCTTCTTTTCTGTGCAGTGATATTTCTGTACAAAAAGGACAGAGACCCGCAGCCTCTGTGACACTGACAATTAGGGATATAATCCATCCCACCTCCATTGCTATAAACAGGGCATGTGGAATCCCACCCACTTTCTACTCCACCATCTGGGGCCCCAATTAAAATCAAAGAAGCAAGAGAGGATCTACTATTTGTAAATTATCACATGAATGTTGGAAAAAATATTTTCAAATAATTTTATTCAAGTAAAACCAGCTGCAAGTAATTTTTAAAAACTATTAAACAGAACATCTTCCTTTAGCATTCTGTCACACCATTAATCATAGCAAGTGTATCTCAGAAAACTCCCAAGGCAAATCATGAATGTGGGAACACAGAGGGCATTTAATACAATTAATCTTTGTCCACAATTTTAAATGTAGGATTAAAAATTACATTAAAAAATTAAAATTAAGGCTCGGCGCCTGTGTCTCAAGCGGCTAAGGCACCAGTCACATACACCTGAGCTGGCGGGTTTGAATCCAGCCTGGTCCCACCAAACAACAATGATGGCTGCAACCAAAAAGTAGCCAGGTGTTGTGGCAGGCACCTGTAGTCCCAGCTACTTTGGGGGGTGAGGGCAGGAGAATCGCTTGAGCCCAGGAGTTGGAGGTTGCTGTGATATATACTATTAAATAGGTTTAAAGATTGGGGTTCTCTGCTTCAGAACCAGAGGTGTAATTCTGTGTATCTCTTGAGTATTACAATTCGAGAAAAACAAAACCTTTGTGTTCTTAACAAGAGGAGCTTTTAAAAAATTGTTTGGGATTCATTAAGGGTACAAAGAATTAGGGTACACTGATTGCATTTGTTCCTCTTATAATTGTGTCCCTCCCCCAAGAGATGTGCCATACATCTCCTCCCTCCTGCCATCTCCCAGCTCCCTCATTCCCCTATGCTTCCACTTTGTATTAGACCATCTTCTGCCTTCATATTAGAATTGAGTACACTGGATTCTGGCTTTTCCGTTCTTGTGATGCTTTACTAAGAAGAATATGTTCCAACTCCCTGCAGTTTAATACAAAAGACGTAAAGTCTCCATCTTTTTAATGGCTGAATAGTATTTCATGGTATACATATAGCACAGCTTGTTAATCCCTTCATGGGTTGGTGGGCATTTAGGCTGTTTCCACATTTTGGTGATTATAAATTGAGCTGCAATAAACAGTCTAGTACAAGTGTCCTTATGATAAAAGGATATTTTTCTTCTAGGTATATGCCTTGTAATGGGATTGCAGGATCAAATGGGAGGCCTAATTTGAGTTCTTTGAGGATTCTCCATACTTCCTTCCAAAAAGGTTGTATTAATTTGCACTCCCATAAGCACTGTAAAAGTGTTCCCTTCTCTTCACATCCACACCAGCATCTGCAGCTTTGAGACTTCATGATGTGGGCCATTCTTACTGGGGTTAGATGATATCTCAGGGTAGTTTTGATTTGCATTTCTCTGATGATTAGAGATAATGAGCATTTTTTCACATGTTTGTTAGCCATTCGTCTGTCTTCTTTAGAAGTTCTATTCATATCTCTTGCTCAGTGATACATGGGATTTTTGGGTCCTTTTTTGTTGATTAATTTAAATTCTTTATAGATCCTAGTTATCAAGCTTTTGTCCTATTCATAATATGCAAGTATCTTTTCTCATTCTAAAGGCTGAAGATTCTCTGTTTGCTTTGGTTGTTGTTTCCTGAGAGGTGCAGAAGCTTTTCAGTTTAATTAAGTCCCATTTGTTTATTTTTGTTGTTGCCATTGCCACAGAAGTCTTCATCATAAAATCTTTCCCCAGGCCAATCTCTTCAGGTGTATTCCCCACATTTTCTTTGAGGAATTTTATTGTTTCATGCTTTAGATTTAAATCTGTTATCCATCTTGAATCAATTTTTATAAGTGGTAAGAGATGTGGGTGTAGCTTCAGTCTTTTACGTGTGGTTATCCAGTATATGTTCTTGTTTGGGTTATCAAATATCAGGTGGCTGTAAGAGGTTAGTTTCATCTCATAGTTTTCTATTAGATACCAAATGTCGATTTTTGTGCCAATACCATGCTGTTTTGTTCTCTGTGGCCTTGTAGGATACCCTAAAGTTTGGTTTTTATTACTAAGAATTGCCTTGGCTGTATGTGTTTTCTTCTGGTTCCATATAAAACAAAGAATTATTTTTTCCAAATCTTGAAAGTATGATGATGGTATTTTAACGGGGATTGCATTGAATTTGTAGATTGCTTTGGGAAGAATAGATATTTTGACAATGTTGGTTCTTCCCAGCCATAAGCATGGTATGTTTTTCCCTCTGTTAATTTTTTCTGCTACTTTTTTTCTTAAGTTTTTGTAATTTTCCATGTAGAGGCCCTTTATCTCTTTTGTTAGGTATATTCCTAGGTATTTCTTTCTTTTTTTCTTTTTTTTGAAGCTACTGTGAAGGGAATTGTGTCTTTTTTTTTTTTTTTATTGTTGGGGATTCATTGAGGGTACAATAAGCCAGGTTACACTGATTGCAATTGTTAGGTAAAGTTCCTCTTGCGATCATGTTTTGCCCCCATAAAGTGTGACACACACCAAGGCCCCACCCACCTCCCTCTGTCCCTCTTTCTGCTTCCCCCCCATAACCTTAATTGTCATTAATTGTCCTTATATCAAAATTGAGTACATAGGATTCATGCTTCTCCATTCTTGTGATGCTTTACTAAGAATAATGTCTTCCATTTCCATCCAGGTTAATATGAAGGATGTAAAGTCTCCATTTTTTTTAATGGCTGAATAGTATTCCATGGTATACATATACCACAGCTTGTTAATCCATTCCTGGGTTGGTGGGCATTTAGGCTGTTTCCACATTTTGGCGATTGTAAATTGAGCTGCAATAAACAGTCTAGTACAAGTGTCCTTATGATAAAAGGGTTTTTTTCCTTCTGGGTAGATGCCGAGTAATGGGATTGCAGGATCAAATGGGAGGTCTAGCTTGAGTGCTTTGAGGTTTCTCCATACTTCCTTCCAGAAAGGTTGTACTAGTTTGCAGTCCCACCAGCAGTGTAAAAGTGTTCCCTTCTCTCCACATCCACGCCAGCATCTGCGTTTTGAGATTTTGTGATGTGGGCCATTCTCACTGGGGTTAGATGATATCTCAGGGTTGTTTTGATTTGCATTTCTCTAATATATAGAGATGATGAACATTTTTTCATGTGTTTGTTAGCCATTCGTCTGTCATCTTTAGAGAAAGTTCTATTCATGTCTCTTGCCCATTGATATATGGGATTGTTGGCTTTTTTCATGTGGATTAATTTGAGTTCTCTATAGATCCGAGTTATCAAGCTTTTGTCTGATTGAAAATATGCAAATATCCTTTCCCATTGTGCAGGTTGTCTCTTTGCTTTGGTTATTGTCTCCTTAGCTGTACAGAAGCTTTTCAGTTTAATGAAGTCCCATTTGTTTATTTTTGTTGTTGTTGCAATTGCCACAGCAGTCTTCTTCATGAAGTCTTTCCCCAGGCCAATATCTTCCAGTGTTTTTCCTATGCTTTCTTGGAGGATTTTTATTGTTTCATGCCTTAAATTTAAGTCCTTTATCCATCTTGAATCAATTTTTGTGAGTGGGGAAAGGTGTGGGTCCAGTTTCAGTCTTTTACATGTAGACATCCAGTTCTCCCAACACCATTTATTGAATAGGGAGTCTTTCCCCCAAGATATGTTCTTGTTTGGTTTATCGAAGATTAGGTGGTTGTAAGATGTTAGTTTCATTTCTTGGTTTTCAATTTGATTCCAAGTCTCTGTTTTTGTGCCAGTACCATGCTGTCTTGACCACTATGGCTTTGTAGTACAGACAAAAATCTGGTATGCTGATGCCCCCAGCTTTATTTTTATTACTAAGAACTGCCTTAGCTATACGGGGTTTTTTCAGGTTCTATACAAAACGCAGAATCATTTTTTCCAAAACTTGAAAGTACGATGTTGGTATTTTGATAGGAATGGCATTGAATAGGTAGATTGCTTTGGGAAGTATAGACATTTTAACAATGTTGATTCTTCCCATCCATGAGCATGGTATGTTCTTCCATTTGTTAATATCCTCTGCTATTTCCTTTCTGAGGAGTTCATAGTTTTCTTTAGAGAGGTCCTTCACCTCCTTTGTTAGGTATATTCCTAGGTATTTCATTTTCTTTGAAACTATGGTGAAGGGAGTTGTGTCCTTAATTAGCTTCTCATCTTGACTGTTATTGGTGCATGCAAATGCTACTGACTTGTGGACATTGATTTTATATCCTGAAACATTACTGTATTTTTTGATTACTTCTAGGAGTCTTGTGGTTGAGTCTTTGGGGTTCTCTAAGTATAAGATCATGTTGTCAGCAAAGAGGGAGAGTTTGACCTCCTCTGCTCCCATTTGGATTCCCTTTATTTCCTTGTCTTGCCTAATTGTATTGGCTAGAACTTCCAGCACTATGTTGAATAGTAAAGGTGACAGAGGACAACCTTGTCTGGTTCCAATTCTAAGAGGAAAAGCTTTCAGTTTTACTCCATTCAGTAAAATATTGGCTGTGGGTTTGTCATAGATACCTTCAATCAGTTTTAGAAATGTGCCACTTATGCCTATAGTCTTCAGTGTTCTAATTAGAAAAGGATGTTGGATTTTATCAAATGCTTTTTCTGCATCTATTGAGAGGATCATGTGATCTTTATTTTTGCCTGTGTTAATATGGTGGATAACATTTATGGACTTGCGTATGTTAAACCAGCTTGCATCCCTGGGATGAAGCCTACTTGATCATGATGAATGACTTTTTTGATGATAAGCTGTAATCTATTGGGTAGGATTTTGTTGAGAATTTTTACATTTATATTCATGAGTGAGATTGGTCTGAAATTCTTCTTGTTTGGGTCTTTTCCTGGTTTTGGTATCAGGTTGATGTTTGCTTCATAGAATGTGTTGGGGAAGATTCCTTCTTCCTCAGTTTGTTTGAAATAATTTCTGCAGTACAGGAATAAGCTCTTCCTTGAAGGTTTGATAGAATTCTAGAGTGAAGCCATCTGGACCAGGGCATTTTTTGGTTGGAAGATTTTTTATTGTTTCTTTGATCTCAGTGCTTGAAATTGGTCTGTTCAGGAGCTCTATTTCTTCCTGGCTGAGTCTAGGGAGAGGGTGTGATTCCAAATATTGATCCATTTCCTTCACATTGTCAAATTTCTGGGCATAGAGTTTCTGGTAGTATTCAGAGATGATCTCTTGTATTTCTGTCGGATCAGTTGTTATTTCCCCTTTATCATTTCTGATTGAGGTTACTAGAGATTTTACTTTTCTATTCCTCGTTAGTCTGGCCAATGGTTTATCTATTTTATTTATTTTTTCAAAAAACCAACTCCTTGTTTCATTAATTTTCTGAATGATTCTTTTGCTTTCAATTTCATAGATCTCTGATTTGATTTTGGATATTTCTTTTCTTCTACTGAGTTTTGGCTTAGATTGTTCTTCTTTTTCCAATTCCATAAGATCTCTTGTGAGATTGTTGTTGAGCTCTCTTTCTGTTTTTCAAATGTAGGCATCTAAAGTGATGAATTTTCCTCTCAGAACTGCTTTTCCAGTATCCCACAGGTTTTGGTAGCTTGTGTCTTCATTGTTGTTATGCTCAAGGAAGTTAATGAGTTCCTATTTTATTTCTTCCTGCACCCATCTGTTATTCAACAGAAGATTGTTTAATTTCCATGTCTTTGTGTGGAGTTGAGCGTTGTTGTTAGAGTTGAGTTCCACCTTTAGTGCCTTATGGTCTGAGAAGATACAAGGTAAAATTTCAATTCTTTTGATTCTGTTGATATTTGTTTTGTGTCCCAGGATATGATCAATTTTGGAGAATGTTCCTTGGGGTGATGAGAAGAATGTATATTCTTTATCTTTGGGGTGGAGTGCTCTATATGCATCTATCAAGCATAGTTGTTCTAGGGTCTCATTTAAATCTCTTATATCTTTGTTTAATTTCTGTTTAGAGGATCTGTCCAGCTCTGTAAGAGCAGTGTTAAAGTCCCCTGTTATTATGGTATTATCAGATATCATATTGCTCAGACTGAGTAAGGTCTGTTTCAAGAACCTGGGAGCATTTAAATTGGGTGCATAAATATTTAGAATTGAAATGTCTTCTTGTTGTATTTTTCCCTTGACCAATATAAAGTGCCCCTCTTTGTCTTTTTTGACTTTAGTTGCTTTAAATCCACATGTATCTGAAAATAAGATTGCAGCTCCTCTTTTCTTCTGAATTCCTTTGCCTGAAAAATTGTCTTCCAACCCTTGACTCGGAGCTTTAATTTGTCTTTTGAAGCCAGGTGTGTTTCTTGCAGACAGCAAATGGATGGCTTGTGTTTTTTAATCCAGTCAACCAATCTATGTCTCTTCAGTGGGGAATTCAAGCCATTAACATTTATTGAGATAATTGATAAGTGTGGTAATATTCTATTCATCTTATTTGGTGAGAGTCCATTGCTTAGTTTTATCTTTTGCATCAGTGTGGAGGTTAGGTTCTGTCCTTTAATTTCTGAGTTCTTACTTTTCTGCTGATCCATTGTGGTGGTCAGTGTGCAGAACAGGTTGAAGTATTTCCTGTAGAGCTGGTCTTGTTGTGGTGAATTTCCTCAATGTTTGTATATCCGTAAATGATTTGATTTCTTTGTCAATTTTTAAGCTTATCTTAGCAAGGTACAGAATTCTGGGCTGGAAATTGTTCTGTTTAAGTAGATTAAAGGTAGATGACCATTGTCTTCTTGCTTGGAAAGTTTCATTAGAGAAGTCTGTGGTCACTCTGATGGATTTGCCCCTGTAGGTCAACTGGCGCTTACTCCTGGCAGCTTGCAGGATCTTTTCTTTTGTCTTGACTTTGGACAGGTTCATCACAATGTGTCTTGGAGAAGCTCGGTTAGAGTTGAGGCGACCTGGGGTCCGATATCTCTCTGAAAGCAGTGTGTCAGAATCTTTGGTGATATTTGGGAAATTTTCTTTTATAATATTCTCTAGTATGGCTTCCATTCCTCTGGGGCATTCTTCTTCCCCTTCTGGAATTCCTATAACTCGTATGTTGGAACGCTTCATAAAGTCCCATAATTCTGACAGTGAACGTTCTGCTTTCTCTCTCTTCTTTTCTGCCTCTTTTACTATCTGAGTTATCTCACAAACTTTGTCTTCTACCTCTGAAATTCTTTCTTCTGCGTGGTCTAACCTGTTGCTGATACTTTCCATTGCATCTTTAAGTTCCCTAATTGACTGTTTCAATTCCTTCAGCTCTGCTATATCCTTTTTATATTCTTCATATCTTTCATTTCTTATTTGATTCTGTTTTTGGATTTCCTTTTGGTTATTTTCCACTTTATTAGCAGTTTCCTTCATTGTTTCCATCATTTCTTTCATTGTTTTCAACATGTGTATTCTAAATTCCCTTTCTGTCATTCCTAACATTTCTTTATAGGTGGAATCCTCTGCATTAGCTACCTCATGGTCCCTTGATGGGGTTGTTCTGGACTGTTTCTTCATGTTGCCTGGAGGTTTCTGCTGATTTTTCCTCATGAGTGATTTCTTTTATCTGTTTCCTTGCCCTAATTTTCCTTTCACTTCCTCTTGCTCTTTAAGTTCTCGTGCCTGTGGATGTTTTTCCACTGTTTTAGTCTTCCTCTTGGGGTCCAGAAGTCTCTCGCTGTCTCCCTGTATCCTCACAGGGGTGATGATAGGCAGATCCCACCAACCAGAGATGCCTGGAGTCCTATCTCCCCAGACTCACGGTGCCCAGATGCAAGGAAGCTGTTACTTGGCTGCCATCTTGCTCTGCCTCGATAGCTCACTATTTTAACTTGAATGAAGGAGGAGCTGTATCTGCACATGGAAAGAACCTTCCAAGTATGCAGACGGTGTTGTAGGAAATTTGATACAGAATAAAACACAACCAAGATGAATCCTGGTAAATTACTGAACACCCCAAAGAGAGCATCTCTTAGGCATCTTGGGAGCGAACACAGATGCAGGTGAGCCCACAGCTCCCATAGTGAGTACTCTGGTGAAAACCAAGCCTTGGCAGTGGAATTGTGTCTTTTATTAGCTTCTCATCGTGGCTATTATTGGCATATACAAAGGCTACTGATTTGTGGACATTGATTTTATATCCTGAGACATTACTGTATTTTTTGATCACTCCCAGGGTCTTGTGGTTGAGTCTTTTGGTTTTCTAAGTATAAACATCAGTAAAGACTGAGAGTTTGATCTTCTCTCCCCCCATTTGGATATGCTTTATTCCTCCTCTTGCCTGATTGTACTGGCTAGAACCTCCAGCACTATGCTGAATAGTAGTGGTGATAGAGGACAACCTTGTCTGGTTCCAGTTCTAAGTGGAAAAGCTTTCAGTTTTACTCCATTCAGTATACTATTAGCTGTGAATTGGTCATATATGGCAATCAGTTCTTCAATCCATTTAAGAAATGTGCCACCTATGCCTATATTTTTAAGTGTTCTAATGAGAAAAGGATGCTGAATTTTTATCAAATGCTTTTTCTGCATCTATTGAGCAATCATATGGTCTTTGTTTTTGCTTCTATTGATATGGGGAATTACGTTCATGCACTTGCATATGTAAAACCAGCCCTAGGATGAAACCTACTTGATTGTGATGAATGACTTTTTAATGTGTAGCTGTAATCTATTGGCTAGGATTTTATTGAGAATTTTTGCGTCTATATTCATTGGTGAAATTGGTCTGAAGTTCTCCTTTTTAGTTAGGTCTTTTCCTGGTTTTGGTATCAAGATGATGATTGCTTCATAGAACGTTTTGGGGAGGTTTCCTCCCTTCTCAGTTTTTTGGAATAATTTCTGTAGCATGGGTATAAGCTCTTCTTTGAAGGTTTGATAGATTCTGGTGTGAAGCCATCTGGACCAGGACACTTTTTTGGGGGGAAATTTTTATTATTTCTTTGATCTCAGTTAAGTCTGGTTAAGTCTAGGGAGAGGGTGAGATTCCAGGTATTGATCCATTTCCTCCACTTTGTCAAATTTCTGGGCATAGAGTGTCTTGTAGTGCTCAGAGATGATCTCTTGCATCTCTGTGGCATTTGTTGTTATTTCCCATTTATCATTTCTGATTGTGGTTATTAGAGATTTTAGTTATTTGCTTCTAGTTATTTGGCCAAAGGTTTTTTGATTTTATTTTTTCAATAAACCAAGTTTTTGGTTGTTTGTTAATTTTCTAAATGATTATTTTGTTTTTAATGTCATCCATCTCTGATTTAATTTTGGTTATTTCTTTTCTTCTTCTGGGTTTGGGATTGGATTTTTCTTCTTTTTTCCAATTCCATAAGTTGGTTCATAAGTTTATTGATGCACTATCTTTCTGTTTTTCAGATGTAGGCCTTTAATGTGATAAATTTCCCTCTTAGGATGGCTTTTGCTGTATCTCACAGGTTTTGGTAACTTGTGTCTTTATTGTGTTATGTTGGAGGAATTTAACAGTTCCACTTTTATGTCTTCCTGGACCCAACTATCATTCAGCATAAGGTTGTTTAATTTCCATATCTTTTTGTGGAAATGAACGTTTTTGTTGGAATTGAGTTCCCCTTTATCTATTCTTTCAAATTGGCTGAGGTTTGGTTTGAATCCTAGGATATGGTCTATTTTGGAGTATGCATGATGATAAAAATATATTCTTTTGCTTTGGGATGATGTGTTCTGTATATGTCTATTAATCCTATTTGTTCTAGGGTGACATTTAAGTCCTTTGAATCTTTGTGTAGTTTCTGTTTAGAGGATCTGTCCAGTTCTGTCACAAGAGTGTTGAAGTCCCTAGCTATTATGGGACTACAAGCACCTGCCACAACACCCAGCTATGTTGTTGTTGTTGTTTAGCAGGCCCAGGCCAGGTTCAAACCCACCAGCCCTGGTGCATGTGGCTGATACCCCAACCACTGAGGTATCATATTGCTCAGACCCATCAAGGTCTATTTCATAAATCTGGGTGCATTTAAGTTGGGTGCATAATTATTTAAAATTGAAATATCTTCTTGTTGTATTGTTCCTTTGACCAGGATAAAGTGTCCATTTTTGTCTTCTTAACTTTAGTTGCTGTTGGCTGGGCACCCATAGCTCAGTTGTTGGGGTATCAGCCACATGCACCAGGGCTGGTGGGTTTGAACCTGGCCTGGGCCTGCCAAACAACAACAACAACAACAACATAGCTGGGTGTTGTGGCAGGTGCTTATAGTCCCAACTACTAGGGAGGCTGAGGCAAGAGAATCGCTTGAGCCCAAGAGTTTGAGGTTGCTGTGAGCTATGATGCCACAGCACTCTACAGAGGGCAACAAAGTGAGACTCTATCTCAATTAAAGAAAAAAAAAGGGCAGCACCTGTGGGTCAACAGAATAGGGTGCTGGCCCCATATGCCAGAGGTGTCAGGTTCATACCCAGCCCCAGTCAAAATTGCAAAAAAAACCAACTTTAGTTGTTTTGAATCTGCTTGTATCTGGAAATAAGATTGCAACTCCTCCTTTCTTCTGATTTCCATTTGCCTGAAATACTGTTTTCTATCCCTTAACCCTGAGTCTTGATTTGTCCTTCAAGGTTAGATGTGTCTCCTAAAGACAGCATATGAATGGCTTGTGCTTTTTTATTGAGTCAGCTGGCCTGTGCCTTTTCAGTGGTGAATTAAATCCACTGACATTTGTTGACAGAATTGATAAGTGTGGTGGAGTTCTATTCATTTTATTTTGTGAAATTTCATTGTTTAGTTTTATCCATTGTGCCACTGTGGAAGCTAAGTTTTGACCTTTAGCTTCTGGGTGTTTACTTTGATGGTGGTCCACTGTGATGGCGAGTGTTGAGAATAGGTCTAAGATTTCCTGTAGAGATGGTCTTGTTGTGGTGAATTTCCTCAGTGTTTGTATATCTGCAAAAGATTTTATTTCTTCATCAATTTTGAAGCTTAGTTTAGTAGGATAGAGAATTATGAACTGAAAATTGTTCTGTTTAAGAATGTTGAAAGTGGATGACCATGCTCTTCTGGCTTGGAAAGTTTCACTTGAAAAGTCTGCTATCATCCTAATGGCCCTGCTTTCATAGGTCAGTTGGTGCTTACTTCTGGCTGCTTGTAGAATTTTTCTTTCATCTTGACTGTGGACAGGTTCATTACAATGTGTCTTGGAGAAGGTCTGTTTGAGTTGCAACAAGCCAAGGTTTGCTGTCCATCTGAAAGGAGTGTGTCAGGATCTTTGGTAAAACTCAGAAAGTTAGCCTCCAGTAGGGCTTCCATTCCTTTGGGAGAATCTTGTTCGCCTTCAGGAATCACTATTTTTCATATGTTTGAATGCTTCATGGAGACAAAAGGAGCTTGTCAGGAGATAAATCTGTTGGCTGTCTGCATTTAAAAGGCTGAATTCATGTATTTCCTTTTATATATGGATGTTCCTAGTTTGAGGTATCAAGATTTATATATTTGAGCTGACAAATTTGAAACTGTCTTGTAATTTTGGATTTATAAGTACTATGCTAGGCACTAGATGGCAGTGAACAAACTAAATACAACTCTTGTCACCATTTTGCTTCAGGTAGTGATGGAGACAGTGATTACCCAAATCACTTAAAATTATATATATATATATTTTTTTTTTTTTTTTTTTTGCAGTTTTTTGGCGGGGGCTGGGTTTGAACCCGCCACCTCCGGCATATGGAGCCAGTGCCCTACTCCTTTGAGCCATAGGTGCCGGTATTTGGTTCCATAATGTCATGTAGTCAAAAGACATAATGTAGCTTGTATGTCAGCCCAAACTTTTTTTTTTCTTTTGAGACATAGTTGCACTCTGTCATCCTGGGTAGAGGGCCAGGGCATCACAGCTCACAGCAACATCAAACTCCTGGGTTCAAGTGATCCACTTGCCTCAGCTTCCCAAGTAGCTGGGACTATAGGTGCCTGCCACCACACCCAGTTAAGTTTTTCTATTTTTAGTAGAGATGGGGTCTTGCTCTTTCTCAACCTGGTCTTGAACCCATGAACTCAAGGGATCCATCTGCCTCAGCCTTCCAGAGTGCTGGGATTACAGGTGTGAGCCACTGTGCCCTGTCAGGAAAAACTTCCTTAAGAAAATAGTAGTAGAGATGGAATCTGAAGACCGGCATTTGGCAAATGAAGTGGGAGAGGAGTAGTGTTCCCAATAGAGACAACACATGTGTTAAGGATTTGTGATCAGAGGATACTCAGATTTGCATTTTTCATCTCTAGAAGTTTGATTTTTTTTTTTTCATTATCTTCAATGTCTTGCAGAGTCAATGCTTAGGCTCAATGCTTCTTGAGCATATGCTGTATAGTTACACAAGCTGCTTTGATGGTCTCAGCTACTAAATCTGTATTATTTCTGGGTCTGTTTCCATTGATTTAGAAGAAAAATACACGATTTTTCTCTTGTATTTTCTTGTGTCTTTTTATATCTGAGAATTTGGATTGCATGCTAGAAGATAAGAATTTTACATTTTGGGGGAGCTGAATAAATTTTGCATTTCTAAACACATTCTCCAATTTGTTTCTAGAATGCTGTGAAATTACTTAGAAAGGCTTTGATTCTGTCTTTTAAGGTGTGTTAGGTGGGTCCAGAGCAGCCTTTAGTCTAAGGCTAATCTTGCCCTATTAGTAAGCCAGTAATCTTTTCAGTATTCCATCCACTACTATACCTTGAATTACAATGTGTTCCACTCTGTGCTACTGATAAATAATGTTAGAAGGAAGGTAAACTTCACTTTTTTTTTTTTTAATAAATGCTGAGCCATTTTGAACTATGCCACTATTTAAAAAAATTATTCATTCCTTCTCAGTGGGAGAGCCACCTAGTCCAATAAATTGAAAAAAAAAACTATTATAATGAATATTTTTACCACATAAATCACCTAAGGCCATGTATGCTTTAAGGAAGTAAAAGTCCATCAAATTAATTCTACACTAAGAGATACATTCTTTCTCAGGTCTGAGGCTCCTTCCTTCCCTCAGGCCTTTCCAAGTGCCTGATTCCATTGTTAACAACTGTCACAGTTTATGAAGAACTTTGAATACATCTTATCCAGATTATCCAGATGGTTTTGGTAAGGCACACTGATCAAAATTAATTAGTAGCTGGTTGATTTGACTTCTAGTCCCTCTTGTAGCTGCTTTTATCTCATAAAGCTTACTTTTGCAAAAGGCTGATGTCAATTATTTTTTTTTGTAACCTTGCCTTTTGTTACATGTAATCCGTTTTCTTCATGTGTCCACTGCAGGAAGAACATTGAGGTTTCGTATTCTGAAGCATTACTTCACCTTTAAAAGCCAAAAGTTGATTTCTGCCCAAATTTATCTTTCTGTATTTTAATTTAACTGGATTTAAATCCAGTGGATTTCTTTTCTTTGTTTTATTTTTAATTACACAGGTAGTATCTAAATATATGATTGTTATGAGACAATTGAAAGATACTGTAAGTAAAATGTAAAAAAAAAAAAGTCATTTGCAGCAACAGCACAGTGGTAATTGCTGTTATCTTTGTGTATCTTTCCAGACTTCATATTATTGTTATTTTTAAACAAAAAGACATCATACTCTATATACTGCTTTGAGTCTGTTTCTTTTATTTAGCAATGCATTATGAACGTGTTTTCTTCCCAGTAAATATTATTTTAAAACATTTTATTTTTTTATTTTTTTGAGACTGAGTCTCACTATGTCACCCTTGGTAGAGTGCTGGGGCATCACAGCTCACAGCAACCTCAAACTCTTGGGCTTAAGCAATTCTCTTGCCTCAGCCTCTCAAGTAGCTGGGACTACAGGCACCTGATACAATGCCTGGCTATTTTTTTTTTTTCTGTAGTTGTCATTGTTGTTTAGCAAGCCCAGTCCAGGTTCGAACCTACCAGCCACAGTGTATGTCTAAGCTACAAGCACAGAGCCTTTTAAAACATTTTAAAAGGATATCTAGTAGTTCATTATATGAAGGTGCCATACTTTACCTCATTTTGTTTTTGGAACATAGCTACACAATTTTACAAACAGTTGCAAAAACAGCTAAATGTCTGCACACATTTCAGGCTACTTCCTTCAGTGTAATTAGGAAATTTACAATAAATCTGAGTGTCTTAAAATTGGCCCCTGTTGCCATTTTCTTGTAAAATACATCTTACCTTCCTACCTCTAGCATAGAAAAATGTGACATAACAACACTATGTTAAGCCATGGAGAGAGCCAATTATGCATCTTCAGACTCCCAGTGGTACTAATTAGGTTTGCAAGGCTGGTCTCACCAGGCAGTTGAAGTCAGGAGGTACAGGGCACTGCTAATGACCCAATGACTCACCGAAACATACTTGAACAGTTAAAAAAAAATAAGAAGGAAGCTCAACGTGTGTAACTGTAATAGGAAGAGAGACTGTTGTTTGTAGGACATCTCATAGGAAGAATAACAGCTTTCCTTCCTGTATATTAGCAGTGAATTACAATTCCACTCTTGGCCAGATTTTCATTTGGGCACACTCACAGGAAGCACCCAGTAATCAGCTCGGTCTTAGAGACCTGTCACTAAAATGCAACTCAGGTAAGCTATTCACTGAGTTGTGGGGGAGGGCCCCAGGGAGTCCAGGGCTGTAATGCATAGTTCCTGTTTCTTCATTCCCTTTTCTGTGTAAAGAAGAGAAGTGCTGGAGAGAGAGAGAATGAGGAGGAGGAGTTAGAAGTTACAGAAACAGGATGAGAAAGAGAGGGAGGGAGGGAGGCAAGAAGAGAGAGAGGCATTGGTTGGCTTGGCTCTGGAAGTGGTCAAGCAGAGAACTTCTGGTATTTCATTTTTTAGATTTCTGTGTTCTTGACTCTTAAAGGATCAGTTGGAGCAAACAATTTAGAAAGTGAGAGCCCACTAAGAAATAAGCTTTAGACCATACATTTGGAGCCCATGAGAGGGTGTAACTATTTTGGTAGTAATTATAAGAGCACTTATAGGTTCACACCTATCATCCCAGCACTCTGTGAGACCCAGGCAGAAGTTGGAGACCAGCCTGAGCAAGAGTGAAATCCTGTCTCTACTAAAAACAGAAAAACTATCCCAACATGGTAGCTTGTAGTAGTCCCAGCTATGGGGGGTAGTGGGGGGGTAGTTGGGGGGGATGAGGCAGGGGGATTGTTTAAGCCCAAGAGTTTGAGGTTGTTGTGAGCTATAATGATGTCTGAGCACTCTATCCAGGGTGACTCTGTCTCAAAAAAAAAAGAAAAGAAAAAGGAATAAAAAGAACACAGTAGAAACCTATAACTCATATGTCCAGATTTGTCTCTGATTACAAGTCTGAAAGAGAGAGAAAATGAGCAGTGTAATGAATGGTGGAAACACACTGAGACCCTATTACTACCAAAAAAAAAAAAAAAACATTTAAAGAGATTTCACTGGATTACTGGGACATCCAAAGCTACATAAAACTGTGCTGACACCATCACATTTTCCTCTAGAGCTAAAGTCTGGAAGACTGGAATTCCATGTTCCTGCTTCTGCTCTACAGAAGCAAAGGCAATGATTAACACTGCATGCTCGACATTCTGTCGGCTGGGAGTAAAGGGCATGTCTGCGTCCAGCTAGCTTTGTGCCTTTGTGCTCCTTGGTTAAATTCTATGGGCCTTAGCTTTATTATTTTAATTGACAGATAATATTTGTATATTATGTATGGTGTCCAATGTGGTGTATCCATACATGTTCATATTGTGGACTCAACAAATTAGGCTGAATAACATACCCATCACTTCAAATATTTATCATTTCTTGGTGGTGGCATTTAAAATCCTCTCTTTGGGCTATTTTGAAATAAGACAATACATTATTATGAACTGTAGTCACAATGGCTGTAGTCACAATGGATCACCAGAACTCACTTCTGTTGTTTACTGAAACTTTGTACCCTTTGACGGGTATCTTCCCTATCTTCGCTCCCTGCCACCACCAGCAGCAGCAGCAGCCTCCAGTAACCCGTTTCCACTCTCTGCTTCTGCGGGTCTGACTCTCAGGTTCCACACAGAAGTGAGATCATGTGGTGTTTGTCTCTCTGTGCCTGGCTTATTTCACTCAACACAATGTCCTCCTAGTCCATTAAGGTCACAAGTGACTTGCCTAATTTTTTGCATTTTTTTGTATTACAAGTCATAATGTTTTCTTTTTCATTCTTAGTTTATTCATCTGAGCCTTTTCTCTTTATTCTAAGTCTAAGGGCTGTCAATTTTTTATTTAGTTTACAAAAAAATCCAATTCTTAATTTCACTGATCTTTTCTATTATTTTCTAGCCCATTTTATTTATTTCTGTTCTGATCTTTGTTATTTTCTTCCTTTCTGCTAACCTTGGGCTTGATGGTTCTTTTCCTATTAAGAGTTCTAGGTGCAATACTGTGTTAGGTTGTTTACTTGAATTATTTCTTCTTTTTTGATATAGGATGTAGAATTCTTTCTTTCTTTTTTTTTTTTTTTGAAATAGTCTTAAATAGCTCAGAGCAACCTCAAACTTCTGGGCTCAAGAGATCCTCCTGCCTCAGCCTCCTGAGTAGCTGAGATTACAGGTGTCCACCACCAGGCCTGGCTAATTTTTCTATTTTTAGTAGAGACAGGGGCCCCCATTTGCTCAGGCAGGACTGAAACTCCTGAGCTAAATGGACCCACCTGCCTAGGCCTCCCAAAGTGCTGGGATTATAGGTGTGAGCCCCATGCTGGCCTAGAGGTGTTTCTTGATATGAATTTCCCTCTTAGAACTACTTTTACTGTATCTTGTAAGTATTAGTGTATTGTATTTTTCTTTTTTTTTTTTAAGATCTTTTTAAATTTCCCCTTTAATTTCTTCTTTAACCCAGTGGCTGTTCAGGAAACCTATTTCCACATATTTGATAATTTTCCACGATTCCTCCTGTTACTGATTTCTAGTTTTATACCATTATGGTTGGAAAAGATACTTGACGTGGAATGTTGGTTTTTAAAATTACAAATTAATGTAGTTTGACCAAATGATCTTGATGGTCACTTATAACTCCTAAACATAACGCTCTTGTTTTAAGTTACTGAGGATTTCCCTCTTCCCCTATTGAACTGAGTCAGAATACTTTGGTTTTTGTTAAGTGATATAATTGTGGTTCATCTAAAATTGAGTAGAATTTGTTTAAGCTATTGCAATGAATAGACGTAATGAAAATATTGTAATGAAATGTTTTCTACTACATTTAAAGGAAAGTCACCAGTACTAGTAGATAGTTAATAATTATATCAAAGTATAAAACAGTACTTATAAAAGTAGGTAAAATTAGTTATCGTATAACTAGCCCTACGTACATTAACTTAAGAACATTCCTGTGGTGAAGATGTGCATATGTTCTAAAAAAATTTCTAGCCATTTTATTAAAAAGAAAAAACAATCTTCTCCATCCATCTAAAGAAAAACAACAATTTCTCAAATTTCCATTTTCTTTCAGGTTTCTATGTTTCTGGATCATTTTTTAAAAATATTTGTTGACTATTGAAAGTATAACATTTTTTAGTTCAACCCTCCCAAGACCTTGTCAGTAATGAAAAAGAGAGAACAGTGAGAAGAGGTGGAAACAGACAACAGTGAAGAGAAAGGATCTAAGAAAATGAAAGAGAAGAGAAAAATACGCACAATTTTGTAAAGCTGATAGCCTTTTTGGGCCAGCTGAACACGTATTTCATGTTCTAGAAATAAAAATATCTTTTAGTTTGACCTCATGAAACACATTGTAAATGTGTTTTGTTCTTCCTGACTCAACCTAAGAATAGAACATTGAATTCAAGATGGACTCTAAAAACCCAGTATAAGAAAGTTCTGTTTGATGTTTACCATGACAGGACACACTTCATCTTGAAGCCATTTTCTGAAGGTCAATTTAGAGAGTGTGTTGTCTTTTTCAAATAGTTCACTGGTGAGCAGCCAGACATTTGAAAATAATTTCTGTTTTTCCACAGCCTGAAGATTGAATCAGAAAAAGTAACATGGTAGTTTTGAAAAGAAATATTTTTGAACCAAACCACTTGGAGGAAGATTTGTTATATATAAACAAACTATATAAAATATCTTTTTACTTCTTCTCTATGTAAAAATACTTACTCAAGGCAAATGATACTTTGCTATATCATGTTAAAAAGCGGTCTTCCCTTCCTCCCATGGGGCTGTTCTGTTTACCTGAAAAGGTTGTGCTTTCATTAGTACTTTTTAGGTCACTTTGGCAATTTGCTGTCAGTACATGAAGTATTATATGAAGTGTTCTTGTACCCACCAAGGATGACAATTTTGAATGTGTAGAGCCAGCATTTTGTTTTGGAGACAAGATTGGCTCAGCATCTAATGCTTGATGAGACAGAGGGGAAATAATTCACCAATCCGTACCTCTAAAACAAGATTGGTGGGTACAATCTTAGCATTGTCTGCCTCTAAAACTTTATGATTAGAGTAAAAACCAGAGAGAAATGAGGCAATGCATGAGGCAAATAATTACATTAAAATTCTCCTATACTGTGTTTCAGGGACCCTAAACATGAAGCTGTTCATGGTTGTCAGCTGACGGCACATTAGAGCCATGTGAAGTAAGC
Organism: Nycticebus coucang; assembly: GCF_027406575.1. NCBI lineage: Eukaryota > Metazoa > Chordata > Mammalia > Primates > Lorisidae > Nycticebus > Nycticebus coucang. Next base: position 104,344,642 of record NC_069780.1, on the reverse strand, counting down.
AGCAGACTGCTGAATCTATTTACTTAACTTCTGTGAGCCAGGATGCACAGTAGGTGTTAAGAATACAAAACTTGACCAGTTGCAGTAGCTCTCACCTGTAATCCCAACACCCTGGGAGGCTGAGGCAGGTGGATCACCTGAGCTCAAGAGTTCAAGACCAGTCTGAGCAAGAGCAAGACCCAGTCTCTACTAAAAATAGAAAAACTACGGCGGCGCCTATGACTCAACAGAGTAGGGTGCCGGCCCCATATGCTGGAGGTGGCGGGTTCAAACCCAGCCCCAGCCAAAAACTGCAAAAAACAAAAATAGAAAAACTGCCTGTAATTCCAGCTACTTGGGAGGCTGAGGCAGGAGGATTGCTTGAGCCCTGGAATTTGAGGTTGCTGTGAACTATGATAATGCCACGGCACTCTACCCAGGGTGACAGAGTGACACTCTATCTCAAAAAAAAAAAAAAAGAAAGAAAGAATACAAAGCTGAGTGGGTCATAGTCCCATCCCTGCACCAGTGTGTCAATGTTTGCAGAAGACTGTGTCAACTGAGGTAAAGTGTTACGTAATGGTATGTAGAAAGTGTGTGCTCAAACAAAAGGATTCTGGGATTGAAAATATTTGCTGATTGTATGTATTAGTTTCTCATTGCGGCTGAAACAAATCACTGCAAACTTAGTGGTTTTAAGCATCCCAGATCTATTATTTTATAGTTCTGGAGGTCAGAAGTCAGGTGAGTGGGGCTCAATCAGACTGAAATCAAGGTGTTGGTGGGGCTGTGTTTCTTTCTAGGGGCCCTCAGAGAATTTGTTTTCCTGTCTTGTTCAGCTTTGAGGAGCCACCTGCATTTGTTGGCCAATGCCCACCCTTCCACCTTTGGAGCCAGCAGTGACCCATCCAGTTTTTCTCTGACACTCACCATTTTGACTCTTCTTTCCTTTAGAAGGACTCTCATGATTACCTAGGGCCCATCCAGTAAATTCAGGATAGTCTCCCCATCTCCACGGCAATTTATTAGCAACTTTAGTTTCATCTTCAGCCTTAATTCCCCCTTACCACCTAACACAACTTATTCATAGTTTCCAGGAAGCAGGATGTGGCCATCTTTGGGAGGTCATTATTTTGCCCTCCAGACCAATGGAATTGTACATCTTGACTTTTTTACTTAGCTTTCACGAGCAGTTCCAGTTAATCTAACTCATGATATGGTCATTTAAAAATAAGCCCTTTTATCCATGAATTTGAAGTCCTCGTCAAGTCTGGAATGAATTTTTGAAAATTCACTCAGGACGAAAGAGGGAACTGGGCTAGGACATTGTTGGCACTGCTTTTATGTGGAGCTGTAGGCCTATAGTCCTCATCCTGACTTTTAAATCTAGTTCATGGTGACTTCAATCACCATGGAGCAATTGAGTTGCTTCAGTTTGTACAACTCTGAGGAACAGTTTTATTACTACCATCTGTTTATTTCAGGCTGTGAGTCATCAACTGGCTCCCAGAACCACACGGCCTCAGATACTCTAATTCTAATTCATAGGGCTTTGATGGTGTCGTTATACAAAATACAGCAAGATCCTTTTGATTGAGACAGCACTGCAGTTAAAACTTATTAATGCATTTCAGCATTAAATATAATTGTTGCTTCCTGAAAAGATGTGATGCTAAAAAACGATGATAACTAATAATGTTTTAGAACTAGTAGGATCGAGGGTAAAAAATGCCATCATAGCAGGCATCACAAGGCTCACAAAATCATCGAAAGGAAAAAAAAAGAAAACTGGATTTTTAACAGAGGATTACTCAGTTCTTTCCAAAGAAGAAAAAATTATTGACATCAAGATGTTGACTTTCAGGTGGCGCCTGTGGCTCAGTGGGTAGGGTGCTGGCCCTTTATACTGAAGGTGGTGGGTTCGAACCCAGCCCCGGCCAAACTGCAATAAAAAATAGCCAGGCCTTATAGTGGGCACTGTAGTCCCAACTACTCGGGAGGCTGAGGCAAGAGAATTGCCCAAACCCAAGAGTTGGAGGTTGCTGTGAGCTGTGATGCCGTGGCCCTCTACTAAGGGTGATAAAGTGAAACTGTCTCAAAAAAAAAAAAAAAATGTTGACGTTCCCTGCTTACCCATTCAGTTGCAGGAGTGCTGGGACCAGATGCCAAGAATACCAATCCCTTAATGCTTTTATGGTTTCAAAGTACATCTTGTAACATGGGTCCTACTCTGAAAACCTATAGAAGGCACCTAGTACAAACCCACATAAACGCTTCTTTCTTTTGGAAATAATAATTTTTTTTATGGTAAAGGAAATTCTTGTTAACTGTGACATTTTGAAACTTCTAAAACTTAAAGAATTAAAATCACCCCAACTCTCTTATCTACTTGTAGTTCAGTTTTTATCATATTCCTCTACAATTTGTAATGATCTCTTCTTGAGTAATGTGAAAGGAATCGACAATTCTTAGCATCTTATCATTTTCTTTTTTTTTTTTTTTTTTTTTTTTTAATTTGGCCGGGGCTGGGTTTGAACCCGCCACCTCCGGCATATGGGACCGGCGCCCTACCCGCTGAGCCACAGGCGCCGCCCTTATCATTTTCTTTAATCATGATTTAACTAGTCTTATTTCACTAACTTGCTTGTAAATCTTATATGTAATTTTCAGAGCCCAAAAAATTAATCAGCCAAATTTTCCCGCCTTGTGGAAATTCAGAAATGGAGCTTATGCAAGTGTTACCTCTCCACTATTCCTAACTCCACACCACTACATGACAGGATTTTGAAAAAAGAAAAGTGTGAGTAATTATTTTTCAGCATACATGCTGTTAGCTCTGTGGAAAAAAAGACGTATAAAACACAGATTTGTCTTTGGAGAGTTCATAGCACACTTGCATAGGAAGACATACCTTTAACCATAATTTCAGGGTAAGGAAGCAAATCATTAAGGATCAAGTAAGGGCTTTACACAAAACTTCCAAAGGAATTTATCAGAATTTATTTTGGTTTACAGTAAAAAGGTAGTTGGGGAAGGCTGTGTGAAGGTGGTGGGATCTGAGTCATTCCTTCAGAGAAGACGAGGGTTTCAATCACTCACTTGCCTTCCTTCCTTGAACGAATATTCATTGATGACTTGCTAGAGATAATGTGGGAGTCTGTAGCAGGCATTAGTGGTCTAGGTTTGAATGGCTGCTTAGATTGGTTTAGGTTGTGTTCACGTCCAACTACCACCCCATCAGCAGGGGACAAAGAGCAGAAAGAAGTGGTTGAGGTTTCCTCATGTCCCCTCAGTTCCTCCAGAGGGGCTCCCGGTGAAATGAACTCCCAGAAGGGCAAGGACATCTCTTTCCCTTAAAAACAGGGAACAGGAGAGTAGGCACCTGAAGATACAGGGAAATTTTGACGCCTATAGACACAGAGATAGTTCAAGATGGAGGGAAAGGTATATGAGGGGTTTGTGACGAAGGATTTGTCTTCATAGTCATTGTGGAGGCAAGACCCAGCCTGAGCTTTAGACGGAGTGGCTGAAGATGGAGGAAAAGGGTTCGAGCAGGTGCTGGAGCAAGTCAGCAGGAGCCGAGGTGTGTGAGGGTGGGCTGCTCCTCCTCCATGGCTGTCTGCCTTGCATTTTAATGTTTGAGAGCCGAGAGCAGAACTGTAGGAAGGAGTTTCCCAGTGTTGGAGGGTGGGCAGAAATGGACATTGAAGGAAGGAAGATGTCTGGACTCTAATCAAGGCGGTTTGAAGTTGCTGATCATGCATTTTGGCTGAACAGTTAGGCAGGAAGTCAGAAAGGCCTGAGGAGCTGGGTCAGGTGGAGGTACTGAGGCCTTGGCCACCAGGAGGAACAGGGCAATAATTGGGGGAGGGGAGTGCGAGGTCAGAAGGTCATGGTCAGGGAGGGAGATGCCAGAGTGAAAGGAGGCAGCAGAGAGGATGGTTCTGGAGATGCAGACACCTGCCCTGGTGGTGGGCCTTGCATGCCAGCTGTGGAGGCCGTCAGTAAACCACAGGTGTAATGGATGAGTGGCATACTTAGGAGTGTGAGAGAAGACTAGGAGAGCGGAGTGAGGGGTCGGGACTGCCCAGCAGTGGGGACATAGGTTTTCCAGGTGTGGTCAGGCGGGCCTCACTGAGAAGGTGTGATTTGGGTCAAGATGGATGGAGGAAAGAGAGTTCTAACTGGGGACACAGGAGAAAGAGAGTTAGAAAGAGAGTTCACACCTCTAGTGTGAGGTGCTTGGGGACACAGGAGGCTGTCTGCTGCTCTATGCATTGCTGCTGGGCTGTGCAGCTCGGTTTTCATGTTCCTGCCAGAAATGAGGACAGTTCACACCTGCTCTGATTCCGTCCCTCTGTGGGGTGACAGTGCCCACTTCGCCATCCTGCTTCTGAAGCACAGGAGTCTGGAGCAGGCATTAGGCCTGCAGTTCCTGGCTATGGGGGAAACAAAACAAAACAAAATAAAAAACTTTACCTAATCTAATCCTAAACCAGAGGAATCAACTCAGAATGGAGCAGATGAAACTCAACTTCATCCCTTTGTGATTTGGGTATTCTGGGAGGGAGGTATATTTATATATATGTAGGGTATTTCAACAGGATTTTAAATATTTATTGGATTACAGAGGCTTGTGGTTAATAGAGTCATCCAAAAGATCCCAGTTAGAAAGTATATTCTTAGTACCAACACAGAAGCCTTCTGAAGAAGAAATTCAGCCCTCCTGTCAAAATGCCCAGTGGGAAAAGCCCTTGGGGAGTCAGAAATGCCAGCAAAGGATTTGGACCTCAAGGCTATAAAACTGAGGAGTCACATCAAGATTGTGGATTCCTTCAGGAATCAGGGAGTGGGGCCTGGGCCTCGATCTGGATTATGTAGAAATTGTGAGTGGTTGTGAAATTGCCTAAAGGCAGAAAGGATATTATTAACAGTGGCTATTTGCTTGCTAGTTATAAGATCATACACATTCTATTAAGTGTTGTTAACATATTCAGAGATAACTCCTTGACATGGAATTATCCCTAAAGCACAAGAAGTCTTGGGCAAATATTTCCTAAGTACCCATCTATAAGAATGAAATGAGGGCAGCACCTGTGGCTCAGTGGGTAGGGCGCCAGCCTCATATGCCAAGGGTGGCAGGTTCAAACCCAGCCCCGGTCAAACTGCAACAAAAAAATATCTGGGCATTGTGGCGGGTACCTATACTCCCAGCTATTCAGGAGGCTGAGGCAAGAGAATCCCCTACGCCCAAGTTTGGAGGTTGCTGTGAGCTGTGTGACGGATGCCACGGGACTCTAACACGGGTGACAAAGTGAGAATCTGTCTCAAAAAAAAAAATTAAAAAATTTAAAAATAAAAAAATGAAATACGAAAGGATTTACATAGATCAAAACAAGCTTTGTAATCAACAATTAATTTCAGGAAGAATTTGTAAAATTACATTCATTACAGGAAAGCCCCAATTACTTTATCATTCTATCAAATAAATAATTTGAAACAGTGCTTCAGGAAGCTATAACCAAACACAAAGACAAAGCTCAGAATCAGGGTGTGACAGTGCTCTTTGAATATGATGATAAGATTTGATAAAGCTCCTGGACATGGTTCTCCGTGACCCAACCTGGAGGGCAAAGGTGAGATATGGCTCTCTGCAGCTTCAAACTCAGGGCTCAAGCCATCCTCCCACCTTGACCTCCTAAGGAGCTGGGACTACAGGCCCAGTTGTAGTCTTCTACATGTTTGTTTATAGGAGTAAAGCTAAGAATGTTTAATTTATGAAAACAAAGTTGTCTTTCCAAGATTTTCTTATAAACAACATTAAGACCTCATTGTCTAAGATGAACTCCTGCCCACACATAATTAAGAATTGACACTACAGTCTTCTGAGCCCTAGTGTAGTGAAGTTAGCATCTTAATGGTTTCTACTGAGCCAGATTATGCAGGATGGCCAGTGCCACTGGGATAATGCAATTGCTCACAGCTTCTGCAGGGAAGTCTTTAGTTCTCTCTTACTTGCTCTATCACGATCCATGTTGGGAAGTTTGATATTCAGGCACTTGATTTGGTTTTGGCCTTTCCCCTTTAATGAGGTTGCTCAGCTTGAAACACTTGTCTCCTTTGCTCTCCTCTCCTCTTCTTTTTTTCTTCTCCTCCAATCCCAGGGAGGCAGAAAACACATTAAACTTCTGAGCTGTCATCCTAATTGACACACTGTGATCTGCTGAAGCCCATGACTTTGTGACCAGGGATGGCTCATAGGATCTTTGGTCTGTCTGGCTTCATTCGGGGCCATTCTCACCTCCCACCGCAAGCACCATCTGAGGGGTGGGGCTGTATCAGGAGAGAATTTCTGGTAGAAGTGACATATAAGCTGAAACCCAAAGGATGGGCTGAAGCTACCAAACCAACGAAGATAGCAAAGAGTGTTTCTGGAAGAGGGGAGAGATGCTTAGAGAATTAATTATGTGAAAGATCTTTGTAATGTGGTTCAGTATCACAGTGGCACATGAGAGCTCTGGGGCTGCATTGTTGAGAACAGTCTGAGGGAAAGAATGGAGGTAGCAAGTGTGGGGCTCAAAATGCCCGAAGCCATCAAAGTAGCTGTGTCCCATAGACAGGTATGCAAAATGAGGCGTGACAAAGAAATGTAACTTAAAGATTTGAGATTAATACCCATGACATTGACGAAATCACTGGTGGGGCATGTGGAGAGAGAAGGTGCTATAGAACTAAACCTGGAGAATTATTTCATATTTCAGTGGGGAGCAGAAGTGAGCCTTGAAAACCTATCTGAAAGGAAAGGAGGTTAGAATTATGGAAATCAATGGAAGAAAATGTCTCAAGGAAGGAGTGGTCAACCAGTGGTGAAAACTCTCCAGCAGATCTATCAAAAAAAGAATTCACAGGTGACCTGACAGTGGTGGTGTCAGGGGCATGGCAGGAGAGAAAGTGGGATTGCAGTGGGTGGAAGAAGAAGTGGGAGGAAAGGGGAAGAGGGGAGAATGCTAAGAGAATTAATTATGCTAAGGATCTTCACAGAGATCAAAATTGATGACTGTGTCAGTAAGTTAGCTGAAGAGAGAGAGGCAAGCGCATGTGCTGTGGGCAGTTTACTTTGTCATATAGGAGATCAGCATGACACATACTTATGAGAAACAGTCATTAGGAAGTGAGCGATTGCTGACTTTAAACCAGTTAAAGAAAATGTTCTGGTCTGTTTTCTAAAATATATGTGACATTCTAATCTGTGGATAGAATTAAATAGCAGGAAAATACACTTAAGTTTCACAACAGTATTCTATTTTCATGCCATTTCCATTGTTTGTCAAACACTGTAGAAGATTTAAGTTAGGCATAAAATTTATTTTGACTCATAATTTCCTTAATTTAAACCTGGTTTGGATTTCATGATTTACAAGATATTTGAAATCAGACTTTTTGGAGCATATCCATCCAGTTGTTACACATTTCTTGGAAAAAGTCTCTTTAACTTTGTAACAGTACTGAGCATTTTGTTAAATAGTCAAAGGATACCTATGCAAATCCCCCATTCTGGGTAGAGCCAAAAAGTTTGTGGTAAAAAAATTAATCAAATATGTTACACTGATGACAGCAAAATTAGTTTTGACATATTTCTGGCATGTCTAGAGTAATGTGAGATATGTTCTTTACCACACACAAAGAGCCACATGGAGTAACAAAGGATATCATTGTTGAGCCTAAAACAAGCAGGAATATAATGTCTTTGGACACACCCACCCTGCCCATGGGACCAGAGTGGAAACTCCAGTGATTCTGCAGGTTGAAACAATTCAGAGATTTTGGAGCAATCTTGAAGATCGGACTAGAAGGGTAGGGACCACCACTGAAGAACTCAGGAGGTGACACATTCCACAGGGACGCACACTTGGTGAAGACTGGCCCCTTCTGTAAGCTGTAATTAGTTCCTCTTCAAAGCAAATGGAAGGAACCCACAGAGAACTTCACTGGGAATATTGGAAAAATTTAAAAAGAAATTTGAATGTCACTTTGATTTGGGTGGCTTTCTTTTTCTTCCTATGGATCTAGTTGTAGAAATCATTCTAGGAAAAAAATAGAAAATACAAATGTTGCTTTTAAGTTCAATTATGAAAACTTCTGCAATTAAGTTTTTGAAAAGTTGAAATGGAAAGGGAGAGTAAATTACAGCACATAGGCCAAATTGAGCCCCTGTCCATTTTTGTTAATGAAGTTTTATTAGGACACAGCCTCACCCATTCATTCTGGGTCTAATGGCTGCTCTCACACCACTGGGGCAGTGAGTGGCTGTGACAACCTTGTGGCCTGCAAAGCTGAAAATAGCTACCATTGTGCTGTGGAGAAAAAGTTTGCCAGCCCCTCATTCAGTGAACCAGTTTACTATTTACACATTTTTTCCCATAGCTTCCTCTTTTTCATCCCACTTATGAAAACATGAGAAAGCAAATACAATATGCAAAAGGCTTAAATTATGGGTCGTAAATTTTGTGGCTTAAGGCTTGATGACCTCTCATTCAGCTCCCTTTGTGATTTAATGGGAACTGATGGGAAGCTATGGGAGAAAGGTGAGTGTGGAAAAGTACAAAGTGACAGGAAGTAGTCCAAAGGAAATGGTCCCAACGAAAATGTGTCACTGTCCTTTCTGTCCTTGGCTGGACAACTCACAGACTAGAGTTTTAAAGGGTTTCCAAGACTAAAACCAACAAATGGATTTTAGTCTTCTTTGTTTCTTGCCCTCATCAAGAGTTCATTCATTCATTCATTCATTCATTCATTCTTCTTCTTCTTCTTTTTAATACAAAGTTTCATTCTGTTGCCCTGGGTAGAGTTCTGTGGCATCACAGCTCATAGCAATCTCAAATGCCTGGGCGCAAGTGATCCTTCTGCCTCGGCCTCCCAAGTAGCTGAGATTATAGGCACCCAACACCACACCCAGCTGGTTTTTCTATTTTTTTTTCTTTTTTTTTTAAGTAGCTGGTTTTTCTTTTTTTTTTTTAATTTTTTTATTAAATCATAACTGTATACAATGATATGATTATGGGGCATCATACACTCACTACATAAACCATTTGACACATTTTTATCACAGTGGTTAACATAGCCTTTCCGGCGTTATCTCAGTTACTGTGCCAAAACATTTACATTCTACATTTACCAAGTTTCGCAAATACCCCTGTAATATGCACCACAGGTGTGATCCCACCTATTCCCCTCCCTCTACCCACCCCCCCCCTTTCCCACTTCCCCCTATTGTTAAGTTGTAGCTGGGTTATAGCTTTCATGTGAGAGTCCCAAATTAGTTTCATAGTAGGGCTGTGTACATTGGGTATTTTTTCTTCCATTCTTGGGATACTTTACTAAGAAGAATATGTTCCAGCTCCATCCATGTAAACATGAAAGAGGTAAAGTCTCCATCTTTCTTTAAGGCTGCATAGTATTCCATGGTATACATATACCACAATTTATTAATCCATTCGTGGATCGATGGGCATTTGGGCTTTTTCCATGACTTAGCTATTATGAATTGGGCTGCAATAAACATTCTGGTACAAATATCTTTGTTATGTTGTGATTTTTGGTCTTCTGGGTATATGCCCAGCAGAGGAATTACAGGATTGAATGGCAGATCTATTTTTAGATCTCTGAGTGTTCTCCATATATCTTTCCAAAAGGAATGTATTAATTTGCATTCCCACCAGCAGTGCAGAAGTGTTCCCTTTTCTCCACATCCACGCCAACATCTCTGGTCTTGAGATTTTGTGATATAGGCTAGTCTCACTGGAGTTAGATGATATCTCAAAGTAGTTTTGATTTGCATTTCTCTGATGATTAAAGATGATGAGCATTTTTTCATATGTCTGAAGGCCGTGCGCCTGTCTTCTTCAGAGAAGTTTCTCTTCAAATCCCTTGCCCAGCCTGCGATGGGATCCCTTGTTTTTTTCTTGCTTATGCGTTTGAGTTCTCTGTGGATTCTGGTTATTAAACCTTTGTCAGAGTTATACCCTGCAAATATCTTCTCCCATTCTGAGGGCTGTCTGCTTGCTCTGCTTACTGTGTTCTTAGCTGTACAGAAGCTTTTTAGTTTGATCAAGTCCCAGTAGTGTATTTTTGAAGCTGCTTCAATTGCCCGGGGGGTTCTCCTCATGAAATACTCACCCAGACCAATTTCTTCAAGGGTTTTCCCTGCATTCTCCTCTAGTATTTTTATAGTTTCATGTCTTAAGTTTAAATCTTTAATCCAATGAGAGTCTATCTTAGTTAATGGTGAAAGGTGTGGGTCCAATTTCAGTCTTCTGCAGGTTGCCAGCCAGTTCACCCAGCACCATTTGTTAAATAGGGAATCTTTTCCCCACTGAATGTTTTTAATTGGCTTGTCAAAAATCAAATAGCGGTAAGTAGCTGGATTCATCTCTTGGTTCTCTATTCTATTCCAGATATCTATTTCTCTGTTTTTGTGCCAATACCATGTTGTTTTGATCACTATCGATTTGTAGTAAAGTCTGAGGTCTGGTAGTGTGATTCCTCCTGTTTTGTTTTTATTTCTGAGTAATGTCTTGGCTATTCGAGGTTTTTTCTGATTCCATATAAAACGAAGTAATGTTTTTTCAAGATCTTTAAAATATGACAGTGGAGCTTTAATAGGGAGTGCGTTGAAATTATATATTGCTTTGGGTAGTATGGACATTTTGATAATGTTGATTCTTCCTAGCCATGAGCATGGTATGTTTTTCCATTTGTTGATATTTTCAGCTATTTCTTTTCTTAGAGTTTCATAGTTCTCTTTATAGAGATCTTTCACGTCTTTTGTTAGGTAAATTCCCAAATATTTCATCTTCTTTGGCACTACTGTGAATGGGATAGAGTCCTTAACTGTTTTTTCAATTTGACTGTTGTCGGTGTATATAAAGGCTACCAATTTATGAATATTGATTTTGTAACCTGAGACTCTGCTGTATTCCTTGATCACTTCTAGGAGTTTTGTAGTAGAGTCCCTAGTGTTTTCCAGATACACAATCATATCATCTGCGAAGAGCGAGAGTTTGATCTCTTCTGACCCTATATGGATACCCTTGATCGCCTTTTCTTCCCTAATTGCGGTGGCTAAAACTTCCATTACAATGTTGAAAAGCAATGGAGACAATGGGCAGCCTTGTCTGGTTCCTGATCTGAGTGGAAATGATTCCAATTTAACTCCATTCAATATGATATTGGCTGTGGGTTTGCTGTAGATAGCCTCTATCAGTTTAAGAAAAGTCCCTTCTAGACCAATTTTCTTGAGTGTTCTGATCATGAAGGGATGCTGGATATTATCAAAAGCTTTTTCTGCATCAATTGAGAGAATCATATGGTCTTTGTTTTTTAATTTGTTTATGTGCTGAATTACATTTATAGATTTACGTATATTGAACCAGCCTTGAGACCCTGGGATAAAACCAACTTGGTCATGATGTATAATTTGTTTGATGTGTTGCTGGATTCTGTTTGTTAGGATTTGTTGAATATTTTTGCATCTATATTCATTAGTGATATTGGTCTATAATTTTCTTTTCTTGTTGGGTCTTTTCCTGGTTTGGGGATCAGGGTGATATTTGCTTCATAGAACGTGTTGGGTAGTCTTCCTTCTTTTTCTACATTTTGGAACAGGTTGAGTAATATAGGTACTAATTCCTCTTTAAAGGTTTGGTAGAATTCTGACGTGAAACCATCTGGTCCCGGGCTTTTCTTTTTAGGGAGGTTTTGTATAGTTGATGCTATTTCTGAACTTGATATGGGTCTGTTCAACATTTCCACTTGATTCTGGTTAAGTCTTGGAAGGTGGCGTGCTTCCAAGTATCGGTCTATTTCCTTCAGATTTTCATATTTCTGAGAATAAAGTTTCTTGTAATATTCATTAAGGATTTTTTGGATTTCTGATGAGTCTGTGGTTATTTCGTCTTTGTTGTTTCTGATTGATGATATTAGAGATTTTACTCTTTTTTTCCTGATTAGGTTGGCCAGAGGTTTATCTATTTTATTGACCTTTTCAAAAAACCAGCTTTTTGATTTATTGATCTGTTGTATTATTCTTTTGTTTTCAATTTCATTTAATTCTGCTCTAATTTTGGTTATTTCTTTTCTTCTACTGGGTTTGGGGTTGGAATGTTCTTCCTTTTCCAGTTGCATGAGATGTCCCATTAAGTTGTTAACTTCCTCTCTTTCCGTTCTCTTGAGGAAGGCTTGCAGTGCTATAAATTTCCCTCTTACAACTGCCTTTGCAGTGTCCCAGAGGTTCTGATAGTTTGTGTCTTCATTGTCATTTTGTTCCAAAAAATTGGTGATTTCTTTCTTAATCTCATCTCTGACCCAGCTATCATTCAGCATAAGGTTATTTAACTTCCATGTTTTTGTACGGGTATGCAGATTCCTGTTGTTACTCAATTCAAGTTTTATTCCATGATGGTCCGAGAAGATGCATGGAATAATTTCTATTCCTTTAAATTTACTGAGGTTAGACTTGTGACCTAAAATGTGATCAATTTTGGAGTAAGTTCCGTGGGCTGATGAGAAGTAGGTGTATTCAGTTTTGTTGGGATGAAATGTTCTGTAGATGTCTGCTAAATCTAAATATTGGATGGTTAGGTTTAAATCTAAGATTTCTTTGCTCAGCTTCTTTCTGGAGGATCGATCCAACACTGCCAAGGGAGTGTTGAAATCTCCAACGATTATGGAGCTGGAGGAAATCAAGTTACTCATGTCTGTTAGAGTTTCTCTTATAAATTGAGGTGCATTCTGGTTGGGTGCATAGATATTAATAATTGAGATCTCGTCATATTGAGTATTACCCTTAACAAATATGAAGTGACCATTCTTGTCCTTCCTTACTTTTGATGGTTTAAAGCCTACTGTATCTGCAAATAAAATTGCAACACCTGCTTTTTTCTGATTACCATTTGCCTAAAATATGGATGACCATCCTTTCACCCTGAGTCTGTATTTGTCTTTTAAGTTGAGATGTGACTCTTGTATGCAACAAATATCTGGCTTGAGTTTTTGTATCGAGTCAGCTAACCTATGCCTCTTTAGAGGACAGTTTAAGCCATTCACATTGATGGAGAGTATTGATAAGTCTGGTGGAATTTTGGGTATCGAGTTTTTCAAAGTTCCAGTGGACATTTTTAATCCTTTCGCCAGTGTGGAAGTTGGAGTTTGATCCGAAGTTTCTGAGTGAGTTTACTTTTGTGGTATAGGATTGGGTTGGTCATTGTGGAGGATAGGTCTGAGAACATCCTGAAGAGCTGGTTTACTTATGGCAAATTTTTTCAACATATGAATGTCATTGAAGTATTTAATTTCTCCATCATAGATGAAACTCATTTTAGCTGGATACAAGATCCTGGGTTGAAAGTTTTTTTGCATTAGGAGATTAAAAGTTGATGACCAGCCTCTTCTTGCTTGAAAAGTTTCAGCAGAGAGATCTGCAGTTATTCTAATATTCTTACCTTTGTACGTTATAGTTTTCTTTCGCTGGGCTGCTTTGAGAATCTTCTCTTTCATGTTAACTTTAGTGAAGCTAATTATGATATGTCTGGGAGATGGCTTATTGGGGTTGAATCGTGCTGGGGTTCTGAAGCTGTCTGCTATCTGAATTTCAGATTCTCTAGGCATGTCTGGAAAATTTTCTTTCATAATTTCATGTAGAAGGGCCTCTGTGCCCTTGGCAGCCACTTCATCAGTCTCCGAAATTCCTATAACCATTATGTTGTTTTTTTTCGAATTATCTGAGAGCTCTCTGAGTGAGTGATCCGTTTTTGCTCTCCATTTCTCTTCCTCTTTGAGAGATTGGGAGCGTTCGAAGACTTTATCTTCAATGTCAGAAATCCTTTCTTCTGCTTGCTCCATTCTGTTACTGAGGGATTCTACTGTATTTTTCATATCTTTGAGGGCTGTAAGTTCTTGTTTCAGTGTGTCTAAGTCTTTGGTGGTTTTGTCTTTAAATTCGTTAAATTCTTGAGACAGTTTTTGAATTTCTCCTCGAATTCCTAATTCCATTTTATTAATCTTGTCTGCAAACCAAATTCTGAATTCGACTTCTGACATCTCAGCCAGTTGTTTATGAATGGGATCTTCAATCACATCTGCCGTATCTTTTCTTGGGGGGGTTGATCTATTCTGGTTATTCATGTTACCAGAGTTTTTCCGCTGATTCCGCCCCATGGTTATTTTACTCCCTTTGTTTTTCCCCTGGGGTTTTATCGAGGGCCCGTACAGTGTTGTGGCCTGAGAAACTGGGGCCCTGTCTGGTGTGGTGGAGCAAAGTGGTTCTGTCTTGTTTTCAGCTGGTTTCTGTTCGGTCCTATTGCAACTTCTACTCTGGCTTGAAGTCTCAGCTGTGTGGAAAAATCAGCAATTAAGTCACCCCGCCTGCCCACCTCTGGCCCCAGTTGGAAAAGGAGGATCAAACCTTCCTACAATCGCACACCCAGGGCACCGCCTGAAAAGTCCTCAGTCTATTAGCCCAGTTCAAAAGGTCCAAATCAACTGTCTCAATCGGCACTTGTCTTGGGTGGAAGGGTTCAAGAGGTCTCTGGGAACTGGATCACAGGGGCCTGGTGACTCCTCTGACACAGCTCACCCCAGTGCAGCATGGAGTCAGGAGGAGCCACCCAGCAAACAGAGCAGTCTGGGAAGGTTGACGTCTCCTTCCCCACTTTGCCCCTCCGTCGGACCCAGTCACTGGTATCTCTGCAGATGGCTAACCCAGTTGCCTGCAGTGAACAGACACTCCAGGGGTTTGCACCTGCCTGAATCGCAAGGAAGTCTGCCAGGCCCCCGCAGACTGCCGCTATCTAGCAGGAGGAGATGGGGCCTGACATCTTTGAGTGTTTGATGCAGGTGATGGGAAGGAGGTGTTCACTCAGGCTTAGCCCCGTCCCTGATGGATGCTGCTAACAGAACAGAACAGAACAGACAACTTTGTGAGGTTCTGTCTCTGTTCCTGTCGTCGCCTACAGGAGACGGGCTGTTTTGAGTTCAAACGTCTTTGCTGCTGGAGAATTGCGTCTGAACACCTCTCTGGGTCGGCCCCGCCCTGGAGGCTTCCGGGTTTGTGAGCCGAGTCACCGGTGGCCTCCTCTGGTTGCCCAGGGAGACAGGGGGTGTGGCCTCAGGATATCCAGAAGTGAGCGTTCTTTTGTTTGCGTCCTTGTGATCACAACTTGCCTCAGCGGTGTTGATGTGCGTTCTTCAGCCTTCTCTCTTGGTGAGGCTCAAGTCCACCAGGATACTTACTAAATTCCTGTCCCTTAACTCTCCTTCTGGACGGGAGCCTTTGTTGAAAGCTGGCTTCAGTCGGCCATCTTGTCTCCCTCCGTGGGTTTTCTATTTTTAGAAGAGATGGGATCTTGCTCTTGCTCAGGCTGGTCTCATACTCCTGAGCTCAGGTGATCCACCTGCTTCAACCTCTCAGATTGCTGGGATTACAGGTATAAAGCTATCACACCTTGCCTAATTCATTCTTTATAAAGAAGGAAACAAAGAAGAAAATATGGCATTTATTGACATGCTTGTCTGTAGTCGGAACTAAGTGGAATTAGGTCAAAACTTTCCAAATAAAACCTAGAATGTATTTCCTATGATTTCTTCTGTCAGACCAGGGCTATCATATTTTCACTTTTCTCAAAGTTTTTCTGTGGTAGATTATTGTAGAATTTGATAAATGAAATTTGAATAATCTGTGTTACCCATTCCTGAGCAAAAATAGATACCAAATGCTTAAAAATTCATATCCCTTGACCCAGCAATTCCTTTACTTCAAAATCATCTTTAAAAATTAAGCAAATGGCCAACTGTTCAGATGCAGAATATATAACAGAATTCGTTATAAAAGATAAACATTAAAAATCTCTAACTGACCAGTAATAGAAGATTGGATAAATAAATTATAATTTATACATTAAATGGCATACTTACAGCTATTTATTGTGAGTAAATATATCTTAATGTGGAAAGTATTCATAATCTAATTGGAGTGAAAGAAAGTAGGATACAACATAATTTGTACATTTTGGTCCAATTTTTATTTAAAGTTATGCCTTTGTGTAATACCTATATACTGTTTTTTAATTCTAAATTTTATATATTTTAGTATATAAATTTTTTTATTTGATCTAATTTAGAAAATGAGTATTAAATTTTTTTTTTCTTTTTTTTTTATTGTTGGGGATTCATTGAGGGTACAATAAGCCAGTTACACTGATTGCAATTGTTAGGTAAAGTCCCTCTTGCAATCATGTCTTGCCCCCATAAAGTGTGACACACACTAAGGCCCCACCCCACTCCCTCCCTCTCTCTTTCTGCTTCCCCCCCCATAACCTTAATTGTCATTAATTGTCCTCATATCAAGATTGAGTACATAGGATTCATGCTTCTCCATTCTTGTGATGCTTTACTAAGAATAATGTCTTCCACTTCCATCCAGGTTAATACCAAGGATGTAAAGTCTCCATTTTTTTTAATGGCTGAATAGTATTCCATGGTATACATATACCACAGCTTGTTAATCCATTCCTGGGTTGGTGGGCATTTAGGCTGTTTCCACATTTTGGCGATTGTAAATTGAGCTGCAATAAACAGTCTAGTACAAGTGTCCTTATGATAAAAGGATTTTTTTCCTTCTGGGTACATGCCCAGTAATGGGATTGCAGGATCGAATGGGAGGTCTAGGTTGAGTGCTTTGAGGTTTCTCCATACTTCCTTCCAGAAAGGTTGTACTAGTTTGCAGTCCCACCAGCAGTGTAAAAGTGTTCCCTTCTCTCCACATCCACGCCAGCATCTGCAGTTTTGAGATTTTGTGATGTGGGCCATTCTCTCTGGGGTTAGATGATATCTCAGGGATGTTTTGATTTGCATTTCTCTAATATATAGAGATGATGAACATTTTTTCATGTGTTTGTTAGCCATTCGTCTGTCGTCTTTAGAGAAAGTTCTATTCATGTCTCTTGCCCATTGATATAAGGGATTGTTGGCTTTTTTCATGTGGATTAATTTGAGTTCTCTATAGATCCTGGTTATCAAGCTTTTGTCTGATTGAAAATATGCAAATATCCTTTCCCATTGTGTGGGTTGTCTCTTTGCTTTGGTTATCGTCACCTTAGCTGTACAGAAGCTTTTCAGTTTAATGAAGTCCCATTTGTTTATTTTTGTTGTTGTTGCAATTGCCATGGCAGTCTTCTTCATGAAGTCTTCCCCCAGGCCAATATCTTCCAGTGTTTTTCCTATGCTTTCTTTGAGGATTTTTATTGTTTCGTGCCTTAAATTTAAGTCCTTTATCCATCTTGAATCAATTTTTGTGAGTGGGGAAAGGTGTGGGTCCAGTTTCAGTCTTTTACACGCAGACATCCAATTCTCCCAACACCATTTATTGAATAGGGAGTCTTTCCCCCAAGGTAAGTTCTTGTTTGGTTTATCGAAGATTAGGTGGTTGTAAGATGTTAGTTTCATTTCTTGGTGTTCAATTCGATTCCAAGTGTCTATGTCTCTGTTTTTGTGCCAGTACCATGCTGTCTTGAGCACTATGGCTTTGTAGTACAGACTAAAATCTGGTATGCTGATGCCCCCAGCTTTATTTTTGTTACTAAGAACTGCCTTAGCTATACGGGGTTTTTTCCGGTTCCATACAAAACGCAGAATCATTTTTTCCAAATCTTGAAAGTACGATGTAGGTACTTTGATAGGAATGGCATTGAATAGGTAGATTGCTTTGGGAAGTATAGACATTTTAACAATGTTGATTCTTCCCATCCATGAGCATGGTATGTTCTTCCATTTGTTAATATCCTCTGCTATTTCCTTTCTGAGGAGTTCATAGTTTTCTTTATAGAGGTCCTTCACCTCCTTCGTTAGGTATATTCCTAGGTATTTCATTTTCTTTGAAACTATGGTGAAGGGAGTTGTGTCCTTAATTAGCTTCTCCTCTTGACTGTTATTGGTGTATACAAAGGCTACTGACTTGTGGACATTGATTTTATATCCTGAAACATTACTGTATTTTTTGATGACTTCTAGTAGTCTTGTGGTTGAGACTTTGGGGTTCTCTAAGTATAAGATCATGTCGTCAGCAAAGAGGGAGAGTTTGACCTCCTCTGCTCCCATTTGGATTCCCTTTATTTCCTTGTCTTGCCTAATTGTATTGGCTAGAACTTCCAGCACTATGTTGAATAGTAAAGGTGACAGAGGACAACCTTGTCTGGTTCCAGTTCTAAGAGGAAAAGCTTTCAGTTTTACTCCATTCAGTAAAATATTGGCTGTGGGTTTGTCATAGATAGCTTCAATCAGTTTTAGAAATGTGCCACCTATGCCTATACTCTTCAGTGTTCTAATTAGAAAAGGATGCTGGATTTTATCAAATGCTTTTTCTGCATCTATTGAGAGGATCATGTGATCTTTATTTTTGCCTCTGTTAATATGGTGGATAACGTTTATGGACTTGCGTATGTTGAACCAGCCTTGCATCCCTGGGATGAAGCCTGCTTGATCATGATGAATGACTTTTTTGATGATAAGCTGTAATCTATTGGCTAGGATTTTGTTGAGAATTTTTCCATCTATATTCATGAGTGAGATTGGTCTGAAATTCTCCTTTTTGTTTGGGTCTTTTCCTGGTTTTGGTATCAGGGTGATGTTTGCTTCATAGAATGTGTTGGGGAAGATTCCTTCTTCCTCAATTTTTTGGAATAATTTCTGCAGTACAGGAATAAGCTCTTCCTTGAAGGTTTGATAGAATTCTGGAGTGAAGCCATCTGGACCAGGGCATTTTTTAGTTGGAAGCTTTTTTATTGTTTCTTTGATCTCAGTGCTTGAAATTGGTCTGTTCAGGAGGTCTATTTCTTCCTGGCCAAGTCTAGGGAGAGGGTGTGATTCCAAATATTGATCCATTTCCTTCACATTGTCAAATTTCTGGGCATACAGTTTCTGGTAGTATTCAGAGATGATCTCTTGTATCTCTGTGGGATCAGTTGTTATTTCCCCTTTATCATTTCTGATTGAGGTTACTAGAGATTTTACTTTTCTATTTCTAGTTAGTCTGGCCAATGGTTTATCTATTTTATTTATTTTTTCAAAAAACCAACTCCTTGTTTCATTAATTTTCTGAATGATTCTTTTGTTTTCAATTTCATTGATCTCTGATTTGATTTTGGAGATTTCTTTTCTTCTACTGAGTTTAGGCTTAGATTGTTCTTCTTTTTCCAATTCCATATGATCTCTTGTGAGATTGTTGATGTGCTCTCTGTCTGTTTTTCGAATGTAGGCATCTAAAGCGATGAATTTTCCTCTCAAAACTGCTTTTGCAGTATCCCACAGGTTTTGGTAGCTTGTGTCTTCATTGTTGTTATGCTTAAGGAAGTTAGTGATTTCCTGTTTCATTTCTTCCTGCACCCATCTGTTATTCAACAGAAGATTGTTTAATTTCCATGCCTTTGGATGGGGTCGAGCATTTTTTTTAGAGTTGAGTTCCACCTTTAGTGCCTTATGGTCTGAAAAGATACAAGGTAAAATTTCAATTCTTTTGATTCTGTTGATATTTGTTTTGTGTCCCAGGATATGATCAATTTTGGAGAATGTTCCATGGGGTGATGAGAAGAATGTATATTCTTTATCTTTGGGGTGGAGTGTTCTATATGCGTCTATCAAGCATAATTGTTCTAGGGTCTCATTTAAATCTCTTATATCTTTGTTTAATTTCTGTTTAGAGGATCTGTCCAGCTCTGTAAGAGGTGTGTTAAAGTCCCCTGTTATGATGGTATTATCAGATATCATATTGCTCAGACTGAGTAAGGTCTGTTTCAAGAATCTGGGAGCATTTAAATTGGGTGCATAGATATTTAGAATTGAAATGTCTTCTTGTTGTAGTTTTCCCTTGACCAATATAAAGTGACCATCTTTGTCTTTTTTGACTTTAGTTGCTTTAAATCCACATGTATCTGAAAATGAGATTGCAACTCCTCTTTTCTTCTGAATTCCATTTGCCTGAAAAATTGTCTTCCAACCCTTGACTCGGAGCTTTAATTTGTCTTTTGAAGCCAGGTGTGTTTCTTGCAGACAGCAAATGGATGGCTTGTGTTTTTTAATCCAGTCAGCCAATCTATGTCTCTTCAGTGGGGAATTCAAGCCATTAACATTTATGGAGATAATTGATAAGTGTGGTAGTATTCTATTCGTCTTATTTGGTGAGAGTCCATTGCTTAGTTTTATCTTTTGCATCAGTGTGGAGGTTAGGTTCTGTCCTTTGATTTCTGAGTTCTTACTTTGCTGCTGATCCATTGTGGTGGTCAGTGTGCAGAACAGGTTGAAGTATTCCCTGTAGAGCTGGTCTTGTTGTGGTGAATTTCCTCAATGTTTGTATATCCGTAAATGATTTGATTTCTCCATCAATTTTGAAGCTTAGCTTAGCAGGGTACAGAATTCTGGGCTGAAAATTGTTCTGTTTAAGTAGATTAAAGGTAGATGACCATTGTCTTCTTGCTTGGAAAGTTTCATTAGAGAAGTCTGAGGTCACTCTGATGGATTTGCCCCTGTAGGTCAACTGGCGCTTACTCCTGGCAGCTTGCAGAATCTTTTCTTTTGTCTTGACTTTGGACAGGTTCATCACAATGTGTCTTGGAGAAGCTCGGTTAGAGTTGAGGCGACCTGGGGTCCGATAGCCCTCTGAAAGCAGTGTGTCAGAATCTTTGGTGATGTTTGGGAAATTTTCTTTTATAATATTCTCTAGTATGGCTTCCATTCCTCTGGGGCATTCTTCTTCCCCTTCTGGAATTCCTATAACTCGTATGTTGGAACGTTTCATAAAGTCCCATAATTCTGACAGTGAACGTTCTGCTTTCTCTCTCTTCTTTTCTGCCTCTTTTACTATCTGATTTATCTCAAAAACTTTGTCTTCTACCTCTGAAATTCTTTCTTCTGCATGGTCTAACCTGTTGCTGATACTTTCCATTGCATCTTTAAGTTCCCTGATTGACTGTTTCATTTCCTTCAGCTCTGCTATATCCTTTTTATATTCTTCATATCGTTCATCTCTGATTTGATTCTGTTTTTGGATTTCCTTTTGGTTATTTTCCACTTTATTAGCAGTTTCCTTCATTGTTTCCATCATTTCTTTCACTGTTTTCAACATGTGTATTCTAAATTCCCTTTCTGTCATTCCTAACATTTCTGTATAGGTGGAATCCTCTGCAGTAGCTACCTCATGGTCCCTTGGCGGGGTTGTTCTGGACTGGTTCTTCATGTTGCCTAGAGTTTTCTGCTGATTCTTCCTCATGAGTGATTTCTTTTATCTGTTTCCTTGCCCTAATTTTCCTTTCACTTCCTCTTGCTCTTTAAGTTCTTGTGCCTGTGGACTAAGGGTTACAGGACCAGAAAGGTGAGAAGGTTGAAGAGCAAAAAAGGGATGAAAGAAAGGAGGACCGAGTGATAAGAAAAAAAAGAAAGATAGAGAAAGGAGAGTGGGTAGGGATAAGGAATATTGACAAAAAGAAGAGAGGCACAGAAAGAGGGAGACAGGGCAATATAGGTGTACAGTAGGGTACTTTGACACAACCTTAAAAAACCCCACCTTCTGGGGGTTGGGTGCCCAGTTGGGTGGTTCCCTTGAGGTCAGCAGCTCTTTGCTAACCTGGTCAGACACAGTACCCCACCTCCACCAAGTAGAGAGGAAAGACAAAAATGCTATAAATCAAACTAAAACAAGCAAACAGAAAACTTTATGGCGATAAAATTGGGTGAAAAACCAAGTGATAGCGGTAGAAACACTAGCAAAAATGAAGTTTTAGTTATTAAAAAAGGCAGCAATGGGAAATTATAATTAAACTAGAAAAATTGAGAAAGAAAAAGGGATCTGTATGGAAAAGATTGAAATTAAAAAACAAAAGAACATCAACAACGTCAAAATAAACAAACAAAAAAACCCAACCAAACAAAAAAAAAAGAAAAAAAAAATACACAACCAAAAACAAAGCAGTTTGTATATGTTGTTGAATATTGTCTGGGCAACACGTGGTCTTTTGGGGTATGAGATGTTAGTCACAGTTCTGATACGACTGGAGGCTGCTGATTTCTCAAACCCCAGCAGGTAGACACCCTAAATCTCTCTTCAGCCCACTTAAAAGGCACTTTGAACTTGTAAACTTGCTGAGCAGAAGCTTTCCCAGCTTTCTCGCTGGAATCACTGCTGAAGTGGCTATCCACTTACTCAGTGTGCCAAAATCGGTCTCACTCTGCCCCTGAGGGTTAGGGCTGCAAGGCGGCTCAGACCCCACCCTTAGGCTACTTGGTTGCTGGGTTACCAGCTCCCACCCGTTTCTAGCTCTGCTACCCTGAGGGCGGAGCTTGCCAGGGCAGATCACTGACAATGGATCCGTGTGACCCACCGCCAAACACTATTAGCTCCGTCTGGCTCAGCGGCTCAGACTGGGGCCCTAGACAACGGCCAAAGTTCTCCGCACTCCCACTCAGGCCTTCCCCAAGGCAGTTCAACTCAGTGCCAAGTCCAAGGACATCAAAAGAGTTCACAGGTAAGGCCTTTCTGGTTTGCAGTCTCGCTGCTACTGAACTTACAGTTGTGGGCGGGTTTAGACGGGTTGAACACACGCGACCACTTGCCGGTTTTCCACTGTTTTAGTCCTCCTCTTGGGGTCCAGAAGTCTCTCGCTGACTCCCTGTATCCTCATAGGAGTGATGATAGGCAGTTCCCACCAGCCAGAGATGCCTGGAGTCCTATCTCCCCAGACTCACGGTGCCCAGATGCAAGGAAGCTGTTACTCGGCTGCCATCTTGCTCCGCCCCCGAGTATTAAATTTTTACTAGGTGTATTAACAATGCAATTGTAGGTATATTAATGCTAAAAAGTCTGCCTATTCTCAATTATTTTTCTAAATGAATACCTTGATACTTTTTATAGAATAATATTATTTTAAATTGTATTAAAGACTATTGTCCAATAATGTAGAAATGAAATTATAGGATATTCAATTTCACTTAGACAGTTTTTATTCGTTATTTAAATTTTCACTTAAAATATTTATGCATTATTTTGAAAAGTTTCTGAAGTGAAAATGATACTGTCTTTGAATTAGACTTACTTTAGCAAAAATCTCAGAAATAAGCCTGTCTTGATCTGAACAATCTTGATTGAGGAATGACCGAGGGCAACGAACTAGATGAACTTTGAAGTTCTGCTCTAGTCTCATAATTGATTGGAAGTACCTGAGGACATGGACCTCAAGTCCTAATATACTTCACATCAGAGATTCTGCTTTCAGAATTGCAATTAATTCTGGTATTCTGGTATTAGTAAAACGTAGTGGCTAAAAAATTCAGTCTGACCAATAGGAGTTAAATTTAGATGTGATCATTTGTAAAGAACTGTTCATGAAAAATAAGTTAGACTGGCTAGACAGAAGTCATCCTCCAACTCTTGGTTCATAATGTTCTATTAAAGCCGATGAGTTTGCACATAATTCTACAGGCAGGAGGATGAGTCACCTGTCTAAGCCTTGCCTTTTTTTTTTAATTTCAAAATATTAAGAGGGTACAGATGTTTTTGTTAAATAGACACACTGTATAATGCTAAGGTCAAGGCTTTCAGTGTGCTGTCACCAGAATGGTGTTCATTGTACCAATAGGTTAAATTTTTAATGCCGCACCCCTTCTGCCTCCCCACTTCCCAGTTTCCCATGTCCCTTTGTGTCCCTTTGTGCCCATGTGTCCCCATCGTTTAGCTGCCACTTACTAGTGAGAACATATGGTGTTTGTTTTCCATTCCTGAGATGCTTCACTTAGGATAATGGTCTCCAGATCTATCCAAGTCAGTTTGAAACATATTATTTCATTCCATTTATGGCTTACTGAGACTCCATGGTGTGCATATATATACTCACATTTCCCTTCTTTTTCTCTCTCTTTTTCCCCCACATTTTCTTTATCAACTCATGAATTGATGGACACTAACATTGATTCCATATCTTCACAACTGTGAATCATGCTGTGAATACCATTTGAGTGCAGGTATCTTTTTGATAAAATGATTTTCTTTCCTTTGGGAAGATACCCAGTAGTGGGATTGTTGGATTGAATGGTAGGTCTACTTTTGACTCTTTAAGGAGTTTCCATACTATTTTCAAAAGGGATTGTGCTAGTCTGCAGTCCCACCAATGGAGTATGTATGTTCCTTTTTCTCTGCATCTATTGGTTTTTGACTTTTTAATAATGACCATTCTAATGGGAATCATGGTATTTTATTGTGGTTTTAATTTGCATTTCCTAAAGATTAGTGATGTTAAAGATTTTTTTCATATATCTGTTGGCCATTTGTATATCTTCTTTTACAAAAATTCTGTTCATTCTTTTGCCCACTTTTTGATGAGGTTTGCTTTATCCTTGATGATTTGTCTGAGTTCTTGGTAGATTCTGGAAATCAGTCCTTTTCCAGATGTATAGCTTGAGAATGTTTTCTCCCATTTTGTAGAGTGTCTGTTTACTTTGCGGATTATTTCCTTTGCTTTGCGGAGGCTTTTTAATTTAATTAAATCCCATTTATTTATTTTTGTTATTGCTGTTTATGCCTTTGGAGTCTCAGCCAAGAGTAGAAAATGGCAACCACATCCCACAAAATCAAAGGACTGTGTGCCAGAGCTAGGGAAAATTTAATCCCCTGAAGGAACCAAGACTGAGAAAATTATTGTGGAAAATAAGGGGAGAAAATTCTGACGAGAGTTGGGGGAAGCATGGTGGGTCCTGGGAGAGTTGGGACAGTCTCACTCGCTGCCTGTGGTCTCAGATCAGTTAATAGTGAAGGCCAAGGCTGAGAGAAGCAGGGCTGTGGAACAAAGCACGTGGTCAGGCCACATGATCTTTGTGATAGAATTTAAAGTAGGCTTACTGGATGGAGTTGAAACACATTCTTCTTAGTAAACTACCACAAGCATTAAAAAACAAGTATCCAATGTACTCAGTACTAATATGAAGCCAGTTGATGATCTAATACATGCCCACATAAGAGAAAAGCTCAATTCAATTCAAGTTGTGGGAAGGGAGGGGGATGGGTGAGCTCCTGCTTAATGGGCACATGGCACACCTCCTGGGTGAGGGGCACAAGTACAATGGGGACTTTAACCTAACAAATGCAAACATTGTAACCTGATTGTACCCTCCCATTAATATGAAATAAATATAAATAAATAAATAAAAACAAATTACGTTTATTTTCTTCTTTATGTTTTTCCTGTTTTCAATTTTCTACTGATGAAAAAGAATGAATTTAACAGATGGTTAAAAACCAAAACAAAAGGGAAAAAAAAAAGCCAAGACAAATCTCTCAGAGGCCCCTCAATATCATTATGGCTTTGGGCAAACTGTTATTGTTCTCTCCCATTTATGCTTCAGAGACTCTAGCTGTGCTCAAACACTTAGAAATCTTAAAAATGATCTTTCTCCCTTCCACAACTTTGCAAATGCTTTTCCCTGCAGCTATCTTGGGTGTTGCTTGTGATTGCTTCTTACTCTGCTCAGAATTTACCTTCTTCATGATATGTCCTGTGATGTCTGCAAGCAGGATTATATATTTCTACTTTTGCAACCGTGGTGTCTCCTGT
This sequence comes from Nycticebus coucang, assembly GCF_027406575.1. Classification (NCBI taxonomy): domain Eukaryota; kingdom Metazoa; phylum Chordata; class Mammalia; order Primates; family Lorisidae; genus Nycticebus; species Nycticebus coucang. The sequence goes on along the minus strand of NC_069780.1, from coordinate 104,319,020 downwards.
CAATATCTCAGGAGAAATACTCACCATAGTGGTGAATTGTTTGTGTGCCCATTTCTCTGTAGAACCGGAGAGCACCAGGCCTGCGGGGATTGTGCTAGTTTAGACCTTGGTATTTAATAAATGTTTGTGGAATCAACATGTAAGAAGTGGGGCATTTATATTTTACTTTCTTCAATTCTTCACCAGGGAAAATTTCTCACAGTACAGTCTGGAGAAAAACTTTTGAGTAAAAAAGGAATTTTTCTTACTCATATATATTTGTCATTGCATAGTTATTTCAAATGAGTAAGCATTTAATTATATTTTATTCATTCCACATTTATATGCCATTTATTGTTGCCCAATATGGAGACCTTGTTGCTTGTGTTTGATTTGCTTTACACATGGGGTAAGTTGCGTGCATGTGAATTCACTTAAATTATTTCACAATGTGATGATTGCATTTTCATTCCATCAGCAATAAACGTCACTGGAGCAAGTAATTGTCTTATTTATCAGATGTGGGAGCAAAGGGGTTTACAGTGCACTGTGCAGAGGTGGTATCCTTTTCGGGGTTTGAGAAAAATAAACCTATAGCTTTAATTTTTCTCTACACTTGCCTGCAAAGAAAATTTCTGAGCTGGCTTTTAGATTTTAGTAGATTAAATTTATGGAAATTAGAAAAATGTTCCTATGTAAAAAGTTTTGTTTAAATATTTTAGGCTAATATTTAGTGAATTTCAAGCTTATTTAGACTAAAGTAACCACTAAGTTCTTTCCAGTTGGTAGAGATAAGAAAGCAAAAACCATTCAATTATATAAGAAAAGTTAATTTCAAAAATGGATGATTAAAGATTTTGACTTTCTTATAACATAATTTTTTCATTTCTTTTTAAGACAAACCACTAAATTAGTCCTTTCCACAATTTGCTACAAATTCTTTTAATTGTCCTCCATCTCTTTGAGAAATTAGAAGGGTCCAGATTTTCATAAAGTGCTAAACCCTGTCAAAACTTTTAAGTTTTTCTTTTCTCCAGATGAATGTGACAATACCTGTAAATCATAGTTAAAAGGATTCTTATCTAAAATTGCCCTGAAAGAACTGGAAATAAGGCAAAAGCTTTTCTGAAGGTATGCAACACTTTACTCTTCAACCTTGGATAAAATCTGAAACAGTGTGAGCCTGGACCAAGAAAGGGAGGAGAGAGAGGAGGAGAGAGAGGAGAAAATACCTAGAGGCCAAACACCACTCTACTAAAAATGTAATTTTACATTTTTTCCCAAATCCTGCATTTTTAGCTTTAATTGTGATTCATGGTACTATTTGTGAGTCACTGATGTTACCACATGCTAAAGATTACAGTTCAAGTAACACAAGCCACATTTCCAGCTTTCAGAATTTTGGGCTTGGCAGTTCAGCTTTTTCAGGAGAGGGGAAAGGAAGAGACAGAATTTCTAAAGAAGTGTTATTTCTTCTAAAACCATGATCTAGATATGCATGGAAACCTTGAATTTGCTATTGAGGCCACTCAAGAAATATAACTTTTTCTTTTTTGCTGTTGTAAAATTCATCCTTGCAGCTGTGGAGCAAGATCAAACAATGCTCCATAAACTGTGTGTTTTTCTATGGAGTCTCACAGCTGCAGATGTAAATTCAGCAGAAATTGTATCTCTCCCTAGCTTAGATGACTCTAAATAAACATTTAACCTATATTTCTCTGCAGATATAAACATAGCTTGCTAAATCATGCATGCATTCCAGAATATGTATAATGCAAATCTTGCTAAAGTGATTGATTTATAGATAATGTGTTTTCTCCCCAGGTGTTTCCTGAAACAATGAGTTACATATTATGATGTACTAAGGGCAAGTCACAGTCTGACTCAGTGACTCAGGTATTGGCCTTGGCCATGTAAATATCTAGCCACCATTTATGGAGGTTATAGGTGGCTAGATACCTTCTTGACAGCTCAGTAAAAAAATTAACTTCTAAGAATTTCAAAACAAATAAAACATTTGCAAGGGTTTCATTTCTGAATCTTTGAATTTTGTTATAAAATTTTTCTTTTTTTTTTTTTTGAGACAGTCTCACTTTGTTGCCCTCAGTGGAGTGTTGTCATAGCTCACAACAACTTCAAACTCTTGGGCTCAAGTGATTCTCTTGCCTCAGCCTCCCAAGTAGCTGGGACTACAGGCGCCCGCAACAACACCTGGCTATTTTTTTTTTTAATTGTAGTTGTCATTGTTGTTTAGCAAAGCCTGGGCTAGGCTTGATCCTACCAGCCCCAGTGTATGTGGTCGGTGTGGTAACCACTGAGCTATGGGCACCAAGCCTGAAATTTTTCTTTAAAATAGAATTAAAAACTGAACTTCCAAATTAAGATCTGCTCTATTTGGGAATTTATTCTGATTCCCCAAGCCCATTGTTTAATTTTTCAGACTGAATTAATATCATCTATCTCTGGATCTCCTGCATTGTAATTTCTTCCAGACTTATGAAAGTATATTTAAAAACTATTTTTCAACTATGTCCTCTTGCTAGGATATAGTTCCACATGACAAGATAGTGATAAGTAGACCATTACCTTTATTCCAAGAACTCATCTAGAGAAATCTATTTAACAATTGATGGCTTTGAACAATTTATCCTTAAAGATTTGATTTTGTTTTTGGTTTTGGTGCTTTTTAGGAAGTTTTTACCTGAAGTCAGATGCTTTTGATTTTATTTTCCTATTCAATAGACATAATCTTGTTTATTCATGCAATAAGCAGATACAACTGGCCAGAAATAATTGTTTCCACTTCACAGATAGAAAGATCGATGCAAAAAAACTCATTTTGTAAGAGCTGCACTGCCTGGACCTCCGTAAGAACTGCACCATGACCATGATTGGCGCCAGCCCGGACTTCGTCAACCCGACCCGTGACCCATGCCCGCTGGGCCTCCGCACACCCTGACCAGGAACTGCGGGAGCCGTGAAACCCCGCGTCCTCCCTCCTGTAACCTCCCTGCCTCCACACCGGCCTGCTCGTCTGGCCAGGGACTCTGGTAGCTGCATACCCTCTGGAGCCCTCCCTGCCTCTACGGGGAGCCCTTCTCCTGGACAGAGAGTGCTGGAGCCTTGGGCTCTCTGTCCCAAAGTCAGTGGGTGCCAGGCAATCCCAGAACCGTATGCACCACCACCCCAACCCTGTTGCTGGATCTGTGTATGTCACACTCGGGAGCTGCTTCCACAACCAGAACTCCCTGGCTGGGGCAGCCCCAGAGGAACTACACAGGGTCACTCCCTACAAAGATCCAGTAACAATAGAATGATCCCACTGGGGTCTGATCTTGGAGAGACACCTCCCCAATTCTGAGGATGGCCAGAGGCAACAGTGAAAAACAATCATGAGGTGAAATCAACAGAAAAACTCTGGCAATATCAATAATCAGAGTAGATCAACTCCCCCAAGGAACAATGGGGCAGACACAGAACAAGATCCCATGCACAAATAAATAGCTGGTATGTCAGAAATCGAATTCAGAATCTGGATAGCAAATAAAATCGAATTAGAATTTCAAGCAGTAACCCAAAAGATATCTTAAGAATTCAACGAATTCAAAGACCAAATGACCAAAGATTTTGACATATTGAAATAAGAAGTTACATCCCTCAAAGGTCTGAAAAACACAGTAGAATCTCTCAGTAACAGAATGGAGCAAGCAGAAGAAAGGATTTCCGACATTGAAGACAAAGCTTTCCAACGCTCCCAAACTCTCAAAGAGGAAGAGAAATGGAGGGCAAAAACATATCACTCTCTCAGAGAGCTCTGGGATAATTCAAAGAAAACTAATATTCATCTTATAGGGATCCCTGAAAGCGACGAAGTGGCTTCACAAGGCACAGAGTCTCTTCTCCATGAGATTATGAAGGAGAACTTTCCAGACATTGCAAGAGATTCTGAAATTCAGATAGAAGACAGTTTCAGAACTCCAGCATGACTTAACCCAAATAAGACATCCCCCAGACACATCATAATCAATTTCACTAAAGTTAATATGAAGGAGAAAATTCTGAAAGCAGCCAGACGAAAGAAAACCATCACCTACAAGGGCAAGAATATTAGAATAACTGCAGATATCTCTGCTGAAACATTTCAAGCTAGAAGAGGATGGTCATCAATTTTTAATCTCCTAAAAACAAAATAACTTTCAACCCAGGATCCTGTACCCAGCTAAACTGAGTTTCATTTATGACAGAGAAATTAAATACTTCAATGACATTCACATGTTGAAGAAATTTGCCATAACTAAACCAGCTCTCCAGGATATTCTCAGACCTATCTTTCATAAAGACCAGAATAACCCTCCACCACAAAAGTAAACCCACCCAGAAAATTTTGATCAAATTCCAACTTCCACAGTTGCAAAAGGATTAAAAATGTCCACTGGACTCTTGAAAAGCTTCACAATATTCTCAATTAATGTGAATGGTTTAAATTGTCTCTAAAGAGACACAGGTTGGCTGACTGGATACAAAAACTCAAGCCAGATATCTGCTGTATTCAAGAATCTCATCTTACATTAAAAGACAAATATAGAATCAAGGTGAAGGGATGGTCATCTATACTCCAGGCAAATGGAAAGCAGAAAAAAGCAGGCGTTGCAATTCTATTCGCAGATGCAATAGGCTTTAAACCAACCAAAATAAGGAAGGATCAGGATAGACACTTTTTATTTGTTAAAGGTAACACTCAATATGATGAGATTTCAATTATTAATATTTATGCACCCAATAAGAATGCACCTAAATTTATAAGAGAAACTCTAACAGACATGTGCAACTTGATTTCCTTCAGTTCCATAGTAGTGGGAGATTTTAATACCCCTTTAGCAGTGCTGGATAGATCCTCCAAAAAGAAGCTAAGCAAAGAAATTTTAGATTTAAAGTTAACCATCCAACATCTGGACTTAACAGACATCTACAGAACATTTCATCCCAAGAGAACTGAATACACATTCTTCTCATCAGCCCACTGAACATACTCCAAAATCAACCACATTCTAGGCCTCAAATCTAACCTCAGCAAATTTAAAAAAATAGAAATTATTCCTTGCATCTTCTCAGACCATCATGGAATAAAAGTTGAACTCAATAACGACAGGAGTTTGCATACCCATACAAAAACATGGAAGCTAAACAACCTTATACTGACGGATAGGTGGGTTATAGATGAGATTAAGAAGGAAATCACCAAATTTTTGGAATGAAACAACAATGAAGACGTGAATTATCAGAACCTCTGGGATACTGCAAAGGCAACCCTAAGAGGGAAATTTATAGCACTGCAAGTCTTCCTCAGGAAAACAGAAAGAGAGGAAGTTAATAACTTAATGGGACATCTCAAGCAACTGGAGAAGGAAGAACATTCCAACCCCAAACCCAGCAGAAGAAAAGAAATAACCAAAATCAGAGCAGAATTAAATAAAATTGAAAACAAAAGAATTATACAACAGATCAATAAATCCAAAACTTGGTTTTTTGAAAAGATCAATAAAATACATAAACCTTTGGTCAACCTAACCAGGAAAAAAAGAGTAAAATCCCTAATTTCATCAATCAGAAATGGTAATGACGAAATAACAACAGAGCCTCAGAAATTAAAAAAAATCCTTCATGAATACTACAAGAAACTCTACTCTCAGAAATATGAAAATCTGAAAGAAATCGACCAATCCCTGGAAGTACACCACCTACCAAAACTTAGCCAGAACAAAGTGGAAATGTTGAACAGGCCTATATCAAGTTCTGAAATAGCATCAAATATATAAAATCTCCCTAAAAAGAAAAGCCCAGGACCAGATGGCTTTACGTCAGAATTCTACCAAACCTTTAAAGAAGAACTAGTACCTATATTACTAAACCTCTTCCAAAATATAGAAAAAGAAGGAATATTACCCAGCACATTCTACGAAGCAAACATCACCTTGATCCCCAAACCAGGGAAAGACCCAACAAGAAAAGAAAATTATAGACCAATATCACTAATGAATATTGATGCAAAAATACTCAATAAGATTCTAATGAACAGAATCCAACAACACATCAAAAAAATTATACACCACGACTAAGTCGGATTTATCCCAGGGTCTCAAGGCTGGTTCAAAATATGTAAATCTAAAAATGTAATTCAGCACATAAACAAACTAAAAAATAAAGACCATATGATTCTTTCAATTGATGCAGAGAAAGCTTTTGATAATATTAAGCATCTTTTCATAATCAGAACACTTAAAAAAATTGGTATAGAAGGGACATTTCTTAAACTAAGAGAGGCTATCTTCAGCAAACCCACAGCCAATATCGTACTGAATGGAATTAAATTGCCCATTGTCTCCATTGCTCTTTAACATTGTAATGGAAGTTCTAGCCATCACAATTAGGGAAGAAAAGGCGATCAAGGGTATCCACATAGAGTCCAAAGAGATCAAACTTTCACTCTTTGCAGATGATATAATTGTGTATCTGGAAAATACTAGGGATTCTACTACAAAACTTTTAGAAGTGATCAAGAAATACAGCAATGTCTCAGGCTACAAAATCAACACCCATAAATCTGTAGCCTTTATATATACCAACAATAACCAAGCCGAAAAAACAGTCAAGGACTCTATTCCTTTCACAGTAGTGCCAAAGAAGATGAAATATTTGGGAGTATACCTAACAAAGGATGTGAAAGATCTCTACAAAGAGAACTATGAAACTTTAAGAAAAGAAATAACTGAAGATGTTAACAAATGGAAAAACATACCATGCTCATGGTTGGGAAGAATCAACATTGTTAAAATGTCTATACTACCCAAAGCAATATATAATTTTAATGTGATTCTATTAAAGCTCCATTGTCATATTTTAAAGATCTTGAAAAAATAATACTTCATTTTATATGGAATCAGAAAAAAACTCGAATAGCCAAAACATTACTCAGCAATAAAAACAAAGCAGGAGGAATCACACTACCAGACCTGAGACTGTACTATAAATCGATAGTGATCAAAATACCATGGTACTGGCACAAAAACAGAGAAGTAGATGTCTGGAACAGAATAGAGAACCAAGAGATGAATCTAGCTACTTACCGTTATTTGATCTTTGACAAGCCAATTAAAAACATTCAGTGGGGAAAAGATTCCCTATTTAACAAATGGTGAACTGGCTGGCAATCTGTAAAAGACTGAAACTGGATCCACACCTTTCACCATTAACTAAGATAGACTCTCACTGGATTAAAATTTAAACTTAATACATGAAACTATAAAAATACTTGAAGAAAGTGCAGGGAAAACTCTTGAAGGAATCGGCCTGGGTGAATATTTTATGAGGAGGACTCCCCAGGCAATTGAAGCAGTATCAAAAATACACTACTGGGACCTGATCAAACTAAAAAGCTTTTGTACAGCCAAGAACATAGTAAGTAAAGCAAGCAGACAGCCCTCAGAATGGGAGAAAATATTTGCAGGTTATACCTCTGTTAAAGGTTTAATAACCAGAATCCACAAAAGAACTCAAATCTATAAGCAAGAAAAGAACAAGTGATTTCATCGCAGGCTGGGCAAGGGACTTTAAGAGAAACTTCTCTAAAGAAGACTGACACACAATCTACAAACACATGAAAAAAAGCTAATCATCCTTAATCATCAGAGAAATGCAAATCAAAACTACTCTGAGATATCACCTAACCCCAGTAAGAGTAGCCCACATAACAAAATCCCCAAACCAGAGATGTTGGCGTGGATATGGAAGAAAAGGCACACTTCTACACTGCTGATGGTAATGTACACTAATACGTTCCTTCTGGAAGGATGTTTGGAGAATACTTAGGGACCTAAAAATAGACCTGCCATTCAATCCTATAATTCCTTTACTAGGTATATACCCAGAAGGCCAAAAATCACAATATAACAAAGACATCTGTACCAGAATATTTATTGCAGCCCAATTCACAATTGCTAACTCATAGAAGAAGCCCAAGTGCCCATTGACCCATGAATGGACTAGCAAATTGTGGTACATGTATACCATGGAATATTATGCAGCCTTAAAGTAAGATGGAGACTTTACCTCTTTCATGTTTACATGGATGGAGGTGGAACATATTCTTCTTAGCAAAGTATCTCAGGAATGGAAGAAAAAGTATCCAATGTACTCAGCCCTACTATGAAACTAATTTGTAGCTTTCACATGAAGGCTATGACCCAACTATAGCACAAGACTATGGGGAAATGGCCAAGGAAGGGGAAGGGAGTGGGGAGGTTAGGGTGGAGGGAGGGTAATGGGTGGGGCCACAGCTAAGGTACATCTTAGAATGGGTACAGGCGAAACTTACTAAATGCGGAATACAAACGTCTACATACAATAACTAAGAAAATGCCATGAACGCTACATTGAACAGTTTGATGAGAATATTTCAGATTGTATATGAAATCAGCACATTGTACCCCTTGATTGCACTAATGTACACAACTATGATTTAACAATAAAATAAATAAATAAAAAAAAGAAAATCTTGAGATACCTTTACATATGCACATGAACTTGGCTTGACCAAAGAACCCATTTGCCAGTGCTGTCCTTGGTGAATCTTAGGTCCCTCAAATATAGGTCTGCAATCAGCTATGGTCTGCAGGTCAGCTCTAGGATGGGAAGTAGCACTTGGCAGGTCTCAAACCCACCCTGTTGCATTGCTCAGCTGTGCAGGTGGTAGCCATCTTGTCAATATCCTCCTAGGTAAACATCCTACACTTAACTGCTACTCATCTTCCCCAATTGCCTTTAGTGAGCACATAGTGGTATTTGACTCTCTCTGTGACTTTTGGCACAATCTCAGTTTAAGTGTACCATCTTAAAGGAAAATTCTTCTGTTCAAGTTCTTTATCTGCACCTGTTTTTCCATTTGGTTTTCTCCCTCCACTCTTCTGTATCTTAATACTGTCAGAAGCAAAGACCAATAAATCGTAAATTTTAGTTCAGAGCAGTTAATATCAATGCTTCCTATAGTTGTGAAGTTTGGATTGTTACTTAAAACTGTGAGAGTTAATTAAATGCAGTTCTGTTTTTCAGTGGAGGAGCCTAAAGTTAACATGAATCTTCCTGAGCACCCACCCCACTGTCTTGTGAAAATTACTTTGTAGAAACAATGACCATAACTAAATCATGTCAGTTCATGTCACTACTTTGTCCAGAAGGGGCTTAATGCTTCTGTTAAATCATATTATTTTAAAATTGTTCTCAACCTCGGACTGGTATACCGAATTACTTTTCAATACATTTGCTAAACCATCAAAAAAAAATTCATTTTGTTTTGGGCAGTCATCAATCAGAAATAAAGCCCAGGCTTCTCCAGCTTCTGACCTTACTCTTGACTATCTAGCCTGGCTGAAGGGGTGGAGGTTGTTAGTGAAGAGAGGCACCCAAAAACTTAATTATTAGTGGTAATTTAAATCCCCTGAAGCTAGGATCACTTCAAGCTAGGAATTTGGGATCAGCCTGGGCAACAGAGCAAGATCCTGTCTCTTAGAGAGATAGACAGATGAGCTCCTGGCAGGCAATGGAAACAAGTAGCATGAGGGAGCAAGGTTTGGTTTTCGCTGGTGGCTCTGTTGTTCATTGCTGTGTGACATTTCAGCAGGTCACTCCTTAGCTGTCTGGTTTTCATTTGTTCCTTTGCAGGCAAGGTAGTAGATGGTTGGACCAAATCTGAAATGATTGACAGGGGAGCCTCCACCTCCCCTTACCAGGCCCATCACCTCTGAGTGGATTTCAGAGAGTTGACAGGTCTCTCAACTTCCACATGCAGTTTTCTAACCAGGAGCTTCAGAGATAATAATATCAGATTTTCAAAGATGTTTATGATCAAAAATCACTGACAACAAACAAATGGATGAAATTAGAATATATGATTTCAAAGGCCATATGGACTTAAATACTTACGATTCCAGGATTAAACATGATATATAATAAGAAAGCCCTTTGCCCGGTATAATTTCCATGTCTTAATGGTTATAGAATTTCAAAACCAATAGGAAAGGGCAAGCCATCATATCCCTGTATCTGAATGCATCTGCAAGCCTGATCCTTCAAAATCCTCCGCTGTCTTTCCTTCGGGCTATATGCCTCTATTTCATTTGTGAGAACTCCCAAGGATTTGTTGAATCATTCATTTTGCAGACACGTGGGTGCTCTGACTTCTCACAATATGTTAATGTTTTTAAATAAAAATGTTCCCATGAGGGCAAACTTAACTTGAGATTGCAATATGCACAGCTCATATTTTTGTTTGCAAACCCAATTAAATTTGTCATGTTAAAATCATGAAATAATTCCAGAAGCTGTATTTGGCTTTTGGAAAGCAAAGAAAAGAAGGAGAAGAAAAAGGAGGAGGAGGAGGAGGAGGAGGAGACCACGATGACTATTTGGCAACAAACAGGGGAGTTTCCTTGAAGTTTCTGAATGCTTGCATTATTCTCGGTGGGAGTTTGCCATCAGGGTGCTTGGAACTTGTCTGGAAAGCTGGGAAATTATTATCATTATACTCATGGGAAAATATAGCAAGTTTTTATTTGGAGGATACAATGAAATGAACAGTGGTCCATCTGGTGATGAGGGAAGTTGTATGAATCCTAAGTTGATTTTTTTCCCTGTTTAGCACCAGAATGTCTTACATAAACATTCCGATGCAAAGGCCCTTAATCTCTTCAAGGCAACTGAGCTGGTGACCGTGCAGACTGAAGCCACTAGGAAATTCTAGACTGTCTGTCACTGCTGTTAACTGCTGTACCTTCTCCTTCATCCCTAGGTCTAACTCATTCTAGATGATTTCTGGATTTCTCCCTGACACTGAGCAGTAAGAATGAGCTTCTTCATGCATCCCTATTCAAATACTTGGATAAAAATATAATATACACATATAATTTTCTTCAGGATCCTTCAGTACTTATCAGTCAAAAGACCAATAAGTAAGTCTTCTATTTTTTCTCTCCCTATGCATATTACGTATCTTAGTAAATTTGTTCAACACATATGTTCTACAAGGTGCTAAATGGTAAAATTGGAAAGATGAGCCGGGGAGAGGGACAGTGCATATGCCTGTAATCCTAGCACTCTGGGAGGCCAAGGCAGGTAGATTCCTTGAGCATAGGAGTTCCAGACCAGCCTGAGCAAGAGCAAGACCCAATCTCAACTACAAATAGAAAAACTAGCTGGGCATGGTGTTGGGCACCTGTAGTCTCAGCTACTTGGGAGGCTGAGGCAGGAGGATCACTTAAGCCCAGGAGTTTGAGGTTGCTATGAGCTATAATGTCATAGTACTCTACCCAGGGTGCCTCTTTCTCAACAACAACAAAAACCAGAAAGATGATTTTTAAAGGAGTTTTAACATTGAAGGCAATCGCAGTTTTGTAGACTGTGAAATAGACATGTAGATAATTATACTTTTTAGCAGCAGTGGCAATTAATTGACATAATTTAGTATTATCTCTCTCACCAGGGACCATAGCTGTCTATTCATTGTTACTCCCACCACCTACCTCAGTGTCTGGCACACAGAAGGGCAAACCATATATTTGTTGAATTAATTAATGACAAAACTATTCTCAGAGAGGCTTCAGTGGAGGCATCTAGGATTTTCCACTTCTGCATAGAGAGATCAGAGGCTTCACAGAAAAGAAAACATGTGAGCTGAGACTGAAAGAATTAATTAGCAGGAGGGGCAGGAAAACAGGCAAAGGATAAATATAGGAGCTGTTAGGAGACAGAGCTGAAGAGAACTTTTTTTCCCTAAAGTGTGTTCTGAGGGCACTGGTCCTGCTGCTTATCCAGAGAAGACAGTTTTCCATGGGCAGTTGTGTGCTGGTAAATGATTGACAGCTGGCCTCCTTGAAAAAATGAGAAGTCCTGACTTGTAACAGTTATTGCAGAGAGACACAAAATAGCACACCATGTTAGAGTATTCCCACCACAGAGGTACAGTGACACACAACCTCAAGAATACAGGTAACACCCCACAGAATACTATTCAGCCACAAAAAGATGGTGACTTTATATCTTTTGTATTAATCTAAATGGAGTTGAAACACATTCTTCCTAGTAAAGTATCACAAGAATGGAAAAGCAAGTATCCAACTTGATACTTACATGAAGCCAGTAGACGATCTAATTCACATCCACGTAGGAAAACAACTTATTTCAAGTTGGTGGGAGGAAGAACAAAGAAAGGGGGAGAGGAGAGGAGGGAGGGGATTGGTGTGCTCCCACTAAATGAGCACAACATAGGGGTGTATGGGACACCGCTACAAGAGGGACTCTACCTAATAAATTCATACATAGTGACCTGGTTGTTTGTACCCTCACGTTAACCTGAAATTAAAAAAACAAAAAACACAAAAGAATATAGGTAACAGTAATACGTAGGAAGTGATGCCTTTTTGGCATTTATTACTTTAGTGTTTAGTATACTTCATTGTAAGTTTATATGATTTAATTTTTTACAGTGGCTTTTAACAAGCTGACTTTCAAAGTTCTTAAAACTTTAACATTTGGCTTTTATAAGGTGACATGGGCTAGATGCAGCATGCCACGGCTCAAACACATGTAGAGAACATTGGTTCATGTAGTTTCATTTTAGAGATTCACTATGCCTATTTGCAACACAGTATGGAGCCTGAGAAGGATTGAAGCAAAAACATGTGCCTGTCTTTGTTGTTTGGATGATGAAACCTATTTTTAGCCCTTGCAGGGATTAACACCTCATGGAGCCGGAACAACATGGCATTACACATTCTGGGGGCATGAAGACCTCTCCATCACTGTGCTTCAGATTACTGGAAATAGCAACAGAATTTACTATTTCCTGGTTAACTATTTACTGTTTTTCTTTTCCTCAATTCCTGATAAAAGTAGTTTCCCCCATTTAGAATGCCTACTCTAAATCATATTTTGCCTTTTAAAATTTCTACTTAAGTCACAGCTCTTCTAAGCAGTTTGTTTGTTCACTGGCAACCGTGTACTGCCTGAAGTTACTCTCATGGCCCTGATTTTCTATTCCAGTCTAAATTGTGCCCTTCCAATTTCTACTTTCCCAACAATACTATATTTTTTTCTGTCATATCATCTCTATCAGCTACATGTAGTTATAAAGCTAATGGACTTGTGCTCATGCTTATCTTACCTCTGCTGGTGGACAGATCACAGTCTCCCAGAGGAGACGCCATGGCCTCCATGTTTTTATAATTCCAACAGTGCCTGAAACAGAGTCCCATAGGCATGTTCATCTATAAAAATATTATGTTCCCTACAAACTGATGATGATGATGATGAAGAAGAGGTAACACCACGCTGCTCTGAAGACTTCACGTTCTGTTTCTAGCTAATGCATGCTTGTTAATCAGAGCTAGAGGCCAGTATATTGGGAGATTTTGGCAGCACTTGGAAAATAATTCTGAATCTACATAATGATTAGCTGAAGCAGAGGGCTTCCCGTTGCCCTTTCACTTGTCATTTGCATCTAAGATCCCTCCTGGGAGTGTGCCCAAAGAACACAGAGAAGAACTTCTATTCTCCCATTTACTCACTTTCTTTTTTTCCTCTTCCTCCTCGTTCCCCTCCCCCTCCACCTTTTCTTCCTCACCTGCTCCTCCTGTCCCTCCCACTCTACTCCTATTACTCCCCTCCTCTTTCTCTTCATTACTTTTAACGTTATATAGAATAATTTTTCAATACCAAGCATACTCTACAAATTATGGAAATAGAGCTGCGAACTTTAGAAAGGAAAGGAGGCAAGTAACGATGAGGAATGGTTACTCAGTCATGACGGAAATCAACTTCCATTAACCCAAGGCTCCTCCTGTGGTCCGTGGCCACCTTGCCCAGCATCACTGCCATGTGCATTTCCCCCGAGGTCAGAATCTGGCCACAACTGTACATCTTGAATGGGACACAGCATAGTTTCCTATCAGTCATGCACTCAGTGACATAGCTGGGATTTTGAAAGAGCAATAGCGATTTAAGCACTTATCATAGTTGTGACCAGTCTTCTGGTCTTGCTTAACTGTGGTCAGGTGGAATGTTAAGCTGCCATCTTTTAAATGGCAAATTCTCCATGAAGAGTCATACATTCCCTAGCTGTGTGTTGTAAAAGAGGCGGGCAGATTGTGTTCCTCCCCCAGGAGAGCACACAAGATCATTAGGACTTTCTGGGTGAAGGGCACACTTGGAACCTTGACTTAAAGTATACAAAAGCAAATTATGTGACCAAAATGTGTGTGCTCCTGTAATATTCTGAAATTAAAAAAAAAAGTCATTAAGCCTGGAGGAAAAGGCAACATAAAAGGGTTATGGGGACTGAGCATACGTCTCACAGTAATGCTAGTCCTCCAAGAGAATAAGCCTTCATTTTGTTCATCCTCAAGGCCCCTACAGTCAACACAAACCTCTCACCATCCAGCAAACCCTGTAGGTCTCCCCAACTTGGGGGACACTTAAAAAAAATAAAAGGGGGAAAAGTAAAGGAATAGGGCTCCAAAAGCCAGGTGAAGAAACAACAGACATCTTTTAGGAAATAAAGAATAAATATTCCTTAAATATTGTGCTGCAAAGAAGTAGCACAGTTCTAAAGTGAGAACTTCCTGCCTTACACCATCAGCAAGTTAGTTTTGGCCATTTAAGTTTTTCCTCTTTGTAATGTTGTAGATGCAGTTAAGCAACATGGCTTCTCCTATTGCTAACATGATACGTATATTTATTCAATGGTAAAATAAATATTTTAATCTTATAATACAGCATTGGGAGGAAAGGTTCTTAAATGCAGTCTGCATATAACAGACATAGTTCAACATGAAGCGATGCTAATGTAAACAGGCGAGTTTATTTCCGTACACCATTGTTCAGCATGACAGTTGGCATTTCTAAGAGTTTCAGGTAAGACTGGGAGCAATTGAGCCACCTGCTAAGTTTCTCAGATTTCTAGGGAAATAAATCAAGAAGTTTGTTGGTAAGAAATTCTGTGGCTAGAGCAAACGACATGATAATAACTGGATTTTATTTCTTAATCCTTTCCTCCTTTCCTTTCTGAAGTTGGCAGCTCTATTTCCATAATTTGTAGAGTATGCTTGGTATTGAAAAATTATTCTATATAACGTTGAAAGTAATGAAGAGAAAGAGAAAGAGGAGGAAAGTACTGTGAGACGTATGCTCAGTCCCCATAACCCTTTTATGTTGCCTTTTCCTCCAGGCTTAATGACTTTTTTTTTTAATTTCAGAATATTACAGGAGGAGCAGGAGAGGAAGAAAAGGTGGAGGGGGAGGGGAAGGAGGAGGAAGAGGAAAAAAAGAAAGTGAGTAAATGGGAGAATAGAAGTTCTTCTCTGTGTTCTTTGGGCACACTCCCAGGAGGGATCTTAGATGCAAATGACAAGTGAAAGGGCAACGGGAAGCCCTCTGCTTCAGGTAATCATTATGTAAATTCAGAATTATTTTCCAGGTGCTGTCAAAATCTCCCATTATACTGGCCTCTCGCTCTGATTAACAAGCATGCATTAGCTAGAAACAGAACGTGAAGTCTTCAGAGCAGCGTGGTGTTACCTCTTACTGGCACAATTTATTAAACAACATTGATAACAGGCAGCACAGGATAGAGATTCTTTTTTTTTTTTCTGAGACAGAGTCTCATTCTGTGCATGGGGTGGAGTGCCATGGTGTCGTGACAGCTTACAGCAACCTCAAACTCCTGAGCTTAGGTGATCCTCCTGCCTCAGCTTCCCAAGTAGCTGAGACTACAGCTGCCCACCACCATGCCCAGCTAGTTTTTCTATTTTTAGTACAGATGGGGTGTTGATTTTGCTGAGGCTGGTCTCAAACTCCTGAACTCAAGCAATTTACCTGCCTTGACCTCTCAGAGTGCTGGGATTCCAGGCAGGAGCCACAGGGCCATGCCAGGACAGAGATTCTTGAGAGAAAGGGAACAACTAAGGTGGGCCCTGCAATCATGTTAGCTTCCCCTTTCTGGGTTGCTTCACATGAAATCCTGGGCTCAAGCCATCCTCCCGCCACAGCCTCCCAGACTGCTTGGATTGTAGACATGAGCCACTGGTCCTGGCCTAAATAGCAAACTTTTAATAACAGTATAATAGTAGCAACACTGCCTTCAAAAGAAAGTAGCACCACTAATCTTTCATAGCTGTAAAAAACAAAGCTCACTTTCAGATCCTCTCTATCATGTTCACTCATAGCCTATAGCCTGTCCTTTATTTGAATTGTTTTTCCTCCTTAGCTCTGTTACGCAGCTCTTATTCCATTTTATCTCTTCCCCACCAACTTCAGTTTCATATTTGAAACACCAATTCAGCTTGCAGACTTTAGGACATTGCATCAGTATTTTATTTTATTTTTTTAATTTCAGATTAATATGAGGGTACAATGAGATTACAATGTTTGCATTTGGTAGGTGGAGGCCCTGTTGTAGTTGTGTCCTGCTCCCAGGGGGTGTGCCATGCACCCTCACATTGTGCCCTCACCCACCCCCCTCCCTCCTACTTTCTCTTTCCCCATTCCTCTCTCACCCCAACTTGAATCGAGATTTTCTCTTGTGTGGGTGTGTATTAGTTCATCTACTGGCTTCATATTAGTATTGAGTGCATTGGATACTTGCTTTTGATTCTTGTGAGACTTTACTAAGAAGAATGTGTTTCAACTCCAGGTTAACAATGTGTCAGTATTTTAAGATCTATATAGATAGAAAATTATAAGGCTTCAGAAGCAGAATTGACATTACAAGGAGTCCCTCTAGCCCAGGTGTGTAGATTGATGAGATTTTTAAGTGAATGGTTAACTGCCTGTGAGGTTAATAGAAGATCCATTTGTAGGACAGTTGTGTATGTCAACAGTCTAGTGTGATGTAGGGGAGGAAAAACTTTTCCTTCACCCTCTTAGTTTTGGGGGCTGAGCTTGAGACTAATCTGACATAAAGTAGATTAACAGGAAAATATGTGTTCACCTTCACAGGAAAAAAAAAAAAAGAACGAAAGAAGTGGTTAGGATTGAGACCTTATTATCTTTTTTTTTCCAAGCAAAGACTGATAAATCTGTGGTAAAGAGACAAGAAAAATTGCAAGAGGGACTTTACCTAACAATTGCAATCAGTGTAACCTGGCTTATTGTACCCTCAATGAATCCCCAACAATAAAAAAAAATAATAATAATAAAAAAAAAAAAGAGACAAGAAAAAGAAACAGGGGTTTAAACCTGGAGGAATGTAAAATGTGGGAAGTTGACCAGGAAGTTTATGGGGAAACAGATGAATGACAAGAGTTATTTCAGTAGGTTTGTTTGCATGGATCCATTTTAGTGTCAATTCCCAAGGGCTAGGGAGAAAAATGCTCTTCCTTTCTAGCTATAGGGAAATTTTATGACTTATTTTTAAGGAAAAAGAGGGAGGTCAGAGACCCCTTCTTGCACCTGCTGCGTCCCAAGTCCCTTCCAAGTCCCTTGGCTCAAAACAGCCGATATGCCAAGGCACCATATTTGGGTGACATGTTCTGAACGCAGACAGTGGCATGCCTGTGTTCTCTTTTCTGACCAGTGTATCACAGAACTGAAATCAGAATCTAGGCTGGGCTGATGTGTTGTCTGGAGCATTCTCGGGAAAATCCACTTCTAAGTTCCTTCCCATTTGAGGCCTCTCTGATTTCTCACTGTCTGCCAGTGAAGGCCCACCACCATCATCCCCAGGCTGTCTGCATTGTCTGACACACGGGCCCTTCTTTGTCAAGCCAGAAGTGAAACATCACACCTTTCTCCTACTTCTGATGTTCAATTACCTCTGCCTGCAACCTTGTTTCTTTACATATGCAAAGTTTAATGTATTAACATATTTATATGTATATTTATAAATAGGCCTGAAAGCCCTATAATATATTCCAAAGTCCAAAGTGAGTCATTTGAGACTACATGTGGCTCTGCCCGGTTAACATATAAATTTGTAATTGAAGTGCACCTATTACAATGTGGTATGAGGAAAGATTTTAAGAAAAACAATCTTCAAAATTAGTGTCTTCTAAAGAAATACTGGCAGTCCCCAAGTAACAAACATCTGGCTTACATACAACTCACCCTTACAAAAGGAGGCTATTACAGATCATGGGCAAACGCACCTGTACCAACCTACATGCAAGTTCAACTTAACAACAAACTTACAGAACCTATCTTGTTCCTATCCTGGGCGCTGCCTGTTTGTGTGAGGTACAGTCTCGGTTCTCTAGAGCAACTTTTGGACAGCTAAGATACCATTCTTTGCAAAAGAAAAGCCATTTTCTTCCTTTTATGATAATGTACATTTCTCCACTTATCACAGTAAGTCCCAGGTATGTTATGGGATAAATATTGGTCTTTTGTAGACTAACAGTCACATCTGTTTTGACTTTGGACTTGTGAGTCATACTTTCAGGCAATGTGTATGCCAACTGTGTCAGGGAGCATTTGATTTCCTCCTGCTTATTTCCTACCTACTGTGGGCTTGGGAATACACAATTGCACTTCCCTATTTCTGTTGGCTTTTTAACATTTGTTTCTTCAGGACAATATTTGTTCATGTTGGGTAAAAATGCCAGTTTGAGTTAAACTGAATTCCACTGATAATCTCACAAGTTCTTGATAAACACACGCCCTTGCTAAAATAAAGATGCAAGCAAACAATACCGATTATAATATCAGTAGGGCTTACTAATTTAATGATATTTTGCCTTCTTTGCCTTTGCATTGGTTGGTAAAATAGAAGTTATTTTAATTTTTCAATTTTAAGTTCTAATTTTTTAAGAAAAGATGAATCTCTAATTTTTAATTAAGAATATTCCATTATAGATACTTTTCAGAATTTAATTTGTGTAACTAGTATTTTTCACTTTGATTTGCCATTGACTTTATGTGGTTCCCTTATCTAGATATTGTGCTTGATGATAAAGCATGGCTTTCCATAGCCAGTGAGTTTAGCCCGTCCGTGAATTAGTCTCGTTGGGATTTATCTGTCCTGCGACAACTCTGACTAAAATGCAGTTTACGGTGAAAACTCACTGAGCTTTAATGCTTCTCTGCACTCTCTTGAGCTTGTCCCAGTAACTCAAAGGATGTGGCATTAGAGAAATAATTGTAAAACCTCAAAATCATGTACTAAAACTGTTTTTTTTCAAGTGGACACATTAATGATAGAGTTCTGCAAGTGAACATTTAGTTTTTCCCTCCTGCCAAACATGTTTATCTCTTTGTAAAGGGAAGAGTATGTAGGTTACACAAATCTAAAGGTTTTATTTTGCTGTAGTGTCCCGGACCCAGCACTGGGAAGGGTTTCTCTTCCAGGTAAAGTGTGCTTGCCCTGAGGGTCTCTCTCCTTGTCTCATTTCTCATCATCGTATTGGTTGCTGCTGTCTGTCTGCCGGGCACCGCGACTCAGATCTTCTCAACGCCTCAGTTCTTAGACAGGCACCCTGCGTGGGTGTGGAGGGGAGTGGGGCAGTGGAACGTTGGTACAAGTTCTAGAAGCAACCTCATTTTACAAACTGCATGCAACGATCACGTGTATCAGGATGATTGTTTCCAAAATCAGTGGCAAGTCTTGGTGTTCAGGGAAGCAAACTGATTTTCATTCCACTGATTTTCTTAGGAAGCCACGACCTCATCATCATTTTAAATCATCATTCCCTGGAAAATTCTCATTTTCATTTTCTCGTTTGGGAACAAGAAACACTCTGTCCCGCCAAGACCGAAGTAGAGACATCCATCTCTGGCAGGTGGTGAGGTGACTGGGAGAAGCTGAGCTCACAGAGTGGGCGACAATAACTTTCCAACTTTCCTGAGCCAGTTCTACTTTTACTGTTTTGTCTGAAGGCTAGGCACACCCACATTGCGTGTGAATACAAAACACACTTGGAAGCCAACTGCAGTTGAGTTTTTTATTGCCCATCACTTTGATCGATCTTGTTGCCTCTCCCCATCCATCCTTCCCTCCCCAGTTAAATGTAATAATCAGAAGCTATCTCTGTTTACTGGGAAAAATGAATTTAATAAGGAGGTGATTTACGCAAGGGACTTTCCTGTGTAAACAGATATCCCACCGGCCTCTCCCCTTGCTGAGCACTCTGAGCCCTGCCGGGTGTGATTGATGTGCTGTTTCTCAGCAGCACTGCTGACCTTTGCTGAGAGGTGGAAGGACTCTCAGATCCAGCCCTTGCTGCTGCTGGGCCTGTTTTCTTTTCTCACACAAGATTAAGGTTAGCTTACTTGAGATCCTATGTTCTGGCAAGCCTTGTTGCTGAACTTGGCAGAAACATTCAAATATCTTTATTAGAAGCCATGAATCAAGTTCCACTGCATAATTCATCACTTGCCAACTCTGACGGCCTTCTTTCATCAGCCTCACCAAAAGGTGTGGCTTAAAATAAAGTTTGTTTTGAGGTGCAAAGATCCCGTGGTAATCTTGTTCCCTACTCTAAGTAAGAAGTCTCATTTAAATTAAAACAACTAATCCGTGATTTAAAATCTTCTCTATAGATGCTCTAAACATAACCCAGAGGGTTTTGCCAAAGAGCTGGGCTGCAATGGAATTGTAACAATTTTTTCAAATGCCACTATTTTCTCTAAGCCTGATGAAAATCCATTGGCTTTTGTTCTTTGAAGATGTACATGGGGATAGAGTTATTGGGAAATTCTGTTTGTACTTCCTTAAAGCAAAGGTTTGAAATTGCCTTGAATCCCAAGTCTGGCCTGCGGGAATCTAAAGTCTCAGAGATCTACAAGACGTGGCGTGCCATTTAGGCCAGAGCCCAGCTGTCGGGAGAAGGGATAGACAGTGAGAGAGTTTAGGAAACACTGATGCAGCAAACTTTAGCGTGTGTGTGTGTGTGTGTGTGTGTCCTGCAAACTTCAGTGTGTAGGCTCCCAAACCCGAGTCTTGATAATGTGAACTGCAGCATACAGGCCCCTGTCTCATTCAACAGACAAATCCAGAAGCCAGTCTCTGCACCAAAGTAGAAAAGGGAAAAAGAGAGAATATTGATCTTCAGGGATTAATAAGGGAAGATAGCATCTTCAAGGATGGTTTTGGTGAGTTTTAACATCCAACGTAGGTGACAGGGGATAGAGCAGAATAAAAATTGTGGTCCAACTCTGAGATTCATAAAATTGTCCAGAGAAACAGGGTTCAATGGCAGTTTTGGAAGATCAGTAGGTAGTCAGATCACTGTCTGGGAAGGGAACAGTGGTGGATGTGCATGCCTGATAGACCTACTGCTTCATGAAACTTCTATTCTCTGTTGATGAAAATACCTTCTTGGCTCGGCGCCTGTGGCTCAAGCGGCTAAGGTGCCAGCCTCATACACCAGAGCTGGCGGGTTTGAATCCAGCTCAGGCCTGCCAAACAACAATGACAACTACAACCAAAAAATAGCCGGGCGTTGTGGCGGGCGCCTGTAGTCCCAGCTACTTGGGAGGCTGAGGCAAGAGAATCACCTAAGTCCAGGAGCTGGAGGTTGCTGTGAGCTATGACACCATGGCACTCTACCAAGGGTGACAGCTCGAGGCTCTCAGAAAAAAAAAAAAAAAAAGAAAGAAAGAAAATACCTTCTGTGAGCTGAAGGCATTGGTTTTACAGCAGCAGTGCTGTGTTTTGGTGTTGTGTATGGTTATTTCATAGAGAATAGTTTCACATTAGAACAAAGAAGGAAAGGCACTTGCTATTTTGGCTCCTATTTCTGATTCTGTGAAGCTTTGAAAATTGACCTGTGGATTTAGTGGAATGAACCATGAAGGTGTATTATGGCCCTTTAAGATTACCCAGGAATTTATTTTTTTTCTCCAGTTGTGTAATAGCAGCTGACTGAAAACACAGGTTAAATTCCATTACCTCTGTAGTGTCCGTCTAATGCTCTGAATCGTCCAGGGCCCTCTGCCAGGGTGCAAGCCTGCTATTCTAAGAGGACAGATTAGAAGATGGGGCACCTTAGCTGCATCTGAAGGCATGGAACACTGTCAGCTGCAAACACCCTCTATTTATTAAGTTTTACAGCACAAACTGGACTGAGTGGCTGAGAAACATCTCTGCCATACTTTGTCCCCAGCTGCCATCCATTAAGGACATTCTGACTGGAAGTTACTCTCCCCTTCCTATATGTCTAAGGCTTCTGCACAAAAGTAAATGGAATTTGAACAGGTTTTCAAAGATTTGGAGGACATGTGATGACTTTACTCTGAAGCTCTGGCTTCTTATGCTGTTTTTGTTTTTTGGTAATTGCTGTGTGCTCCCCCTCTGAGGCAGACCCCCTGCAAATTAAACTTCTTTCCCTGCAGTGGAGGGATAAAGATGGAACCCCTCTGTTTTAGCATCCTCCATAGAACAACGCATATTTGTTTCAGATCATGAAAGGCCAACAGTTTTGGGCTCTGCTTCCAAATGTCCAGATGGTTTAATACAAAGCAGAGAATATATGACACATTGTCTTTTTCTGACCCAGGAAGGAACAGCTTTCTGTCAAGTCATCTTGCAAGTTGTAAGTTGAAGGAAACTGCTATGTAAATAGAAAAGACTGATAAAACAGAAGAAAACAGGGCAGGGAGAGGCACCCTGCCCAGGAAAAAGAAAAAAAAGGCATACAGTAAAAAATGACTTGTTTTAAACAAAGACTGAAATGTTTATGTGACTTACCACAGTCTGAGTTTACATGCAGCTGTAGCCCTGAGGCCATCTTGCATCCAGTGTTTCTTTTGCAAATAGCTAGTGTCCTTAGGTCCTCACCGTATAATACATAAAGACCATGTTTTGAGTTAAAATTGAAAAAGTATGAATAAACAAGTTAAGACTCTGAAGCCTTTACCTAAGGGCAGATATTTACTCAGACACAGACAATCTGGAGCTAACTTGACTTATTCAAAATTCCTTAACCCCTAAAAATGAAAATTTTCCTTTCCAATATAAATTTCAGTACAGTATTTTTAGAGCCTCTCGGTTTTCTTTTATTTGTTTTTATTTATTTAGTTAGTTTTGAGACAGAGTCTCACTCTTTCACCCTGGGTAGAGTGCCCTGGTGTCATCACAGCTCACAGCAATCTCAAACTGTTGGGCTCAAGCAATTCTCCTGCCTCAGCCTCCCTAGTAGCTAGGACTACAGGCACCAGCCACCACAGCTGGCTAGTTTTTCTGTTTTTAGTAGAGACAGAATCTCACCCTTGCTCATACTGATCTTGAACTCCTGAGCTCAAGCAATCCACATGCCTCAGCCTCCCAGAGTGCTAGGATTACAGATGTGAGCTACCGCAGCTGACCTTTTCTTTTCTTTTTTAAAAAATTGAACCTGCTCTTTCCTCAGCTGCCACCAAGGTGCTCATTCCTTCCAAGGAAGCTAAGGCCACACTGCGGTGAGGCAACTAGCACTGCAGCTATCTCAGTGCTCGCTCACGCCATGGCCTAAGTCTCCGAGTTTGCCTACATCTACTTGTCCCTCATTCTTCATGACAATGAGGTGACCTCATGGAGGAGAGGATCAATGCCCTCACTAAAGCAGCTGGTGTAAATGTTGAACCTTTTCACCCGGTTAAACAAGCCCTGTTTGCAAAGGCCCTGGCCAATGTCAACATTGGGAGCCTCATCTGCACTGTGGAGGCTGGTGGACCTGCTCCAGCAGCTGGTGCTGCACCAGCAGGAGGCCCCGCCCTGTCACTGCTGCTGCCCCAGCTGAGGAGAAGAAAGTGAGAGCAAAGGGAGAAGAATCTGAGGAATCCGATGATGACCTGGGCTTTGGTCTTTTTGACTAAATCTCTTTTATAATGTGTTCAATAAAAAGTTGAACTCCAAAAAAAAAAAAACATTGAGTCTATGCAAATAATTACATTGCAGTGATTTTCCCCTGGTATGCCTGTGCCATGAGAGGATCTTAGGCGTGTGCAGAAAATTTTTAAGGAGCATTAATTATTTTTGAAGAAAGTTCAAAGCACAGTAAGTATATTGTTTTTTTTTTCTTTTTTAAAATAACATAATTTAAGTGTGCTGCAGATGTTTAACTGTAGGTTCAAGTATGCGATATGATTTAAAAAGGTTGAAAAACACTGTCATATTGCCATGAAATTAAGAACAGTCAGAGTTTCCAAATGCTGGAGGGATCAATCAGGAAGAAAAATATGTCATTTGCAAATGTTCATTTTCGTTTACAAAAAAAGGTAGTCTCCTAAATTATTATGAGTTACAGATAGCTTGAAAGAAAAGTTCTTTGTGTATATTCAGAAAATAGGACATTAGAACATCAATGATATATCAAGCAAAACCTACGGCTACCCACATCAGTGAGTTTAGCCCTGTACAATTAATTCTCTTGTTCTGCCCAGTCTTGGCGTAGCAGTCTCATGAATCCATCTGAATCCACCAGAATCCTGGAAACCCTGAATCAGTCCAACCAATATTTTTTCTATATTCAAAAAATAGAGGTTAAGAAGAAAACAAAAATCCAACTACTCATTGCCTATGAAATTTGGCTCCCTGACCCAGGTTTTGATAAGCTCCCCTTTCTCATCTTTAAAGGGAGAAACTGATGAAGATTTGACATGTTCAAAGGCCAGGTGGACAAGTGACCAGACAAAAAGCTAGACCCACAGGCGGACAGCTCTGACAGTTTTCCTCAGGTTGCAATTACGTAGGGCAAATCAAGGAGGTAATTTTAAAGATCAAGAGGGGCTCCATCACAAAGAAACTGTGCTCACAACCAGAAGGAAGATTCCCTTAGATGGTGTGACCTTCTACCAGGCCTTTGCACTCTCTCACGGAGTCAGATACCAGTGAATTGGCCAATATGTAACCTACTGGGATGAACTTTAGCTATACCTGTGGGAGGCTTAGCCCCTAGTTTTCTCTACTAGTGAGTCAGTGGTTTAAAGTGTGTCATGGGCCATATTGGGCAATCTATTTACAATAAAACCAATAACAGTATGTGCAAATGCTTTAAGAGAAAGACATTTCAAATTCAAGGTATTATCATTATAATTGCTGAAGTAAGAAACTAAAACCTATTGCCACAGTACTAAAAATATTTTTTCTGGAGCCTAATTTCCCCAGTGTTCAAGATTTGGTTCCATTTCCTTGAAAGTGGGTAGGAGAGGCAGAGGGTGAGTAGCAAGAGGTAGGCCCCTGGGTCATCTAAGAGCTTCTTTATAGGTGCAAGGTAGAAAAGTGATCGATGATGGATCACTATGTATCCATGATGGATATTTCTTTCCTCTTGTATTTTGTATTCAAAACCTGAAGCTTGCAGTTGAGCTACATATACTATTTATACTTGGTTTTTTTTTTTTTTTTTTAGAAATGGTCTGCTAAAGTTTGAGATCTGGAAAGGTAAGAATAATAAAATATGGTGTATTTTTTAATATTATAAAGTTGATTAAAAATATATAAATACATTCAGTTTTTTTTCCATATACAACCTTATGTTTTCTGTAGATATTTTTATTTTCTTCATCTTTGAAATATACCAATGTACTGAAGGTTAGAAGTTACTGTGAGGAATTTGCTCCTTTAAGATGTTAGCAAATGCCAAATTCTAAGCCTGCCACTTACATAATCAAAGCTCCCGTTTTTGAAGTAGAGATTTTTGGAGGTAAGATCTGGAGTTTTCCTCATGTCTTTTTAAAAATTCTTCTTCTTTTTTAGTGCTTTCTAATAACTACTTCAAATGTTTTCTAGCAATTGGATTCTTTGGCTGTGAGAATGAAATATAATTATCAATTTGGTCATGGGACCACAGTGAGAATTGTGCACGTGTGTGTGTGTGTGTAAGCTGACTTCCTCAGTTTTAATTTTTTAGCATCATACTGATGAGTGTTTTGTATGAGATCCATTAATAAGTTTGAATTGATCTTTCTTCTGAGTCTCTGAAGATTCTATTTGACTTAGTAACTCCAAGTTTCTCTTTTCTGGATTGTATTACCAGTTTTTAGGGTGGGAGTAGGGATGTGGAACAGGGAGTAATGAGGAAAATTTCAGACTATGTAGTTCCTGTGGCTTGATAAACTTTGATATTCTACCGGGCTATGTCTGTTTTTGCCAGACACCAATGCAGGACAGGCTTCTGGCAAATGAGCTGATTTGAAACCTAGAAGGCTAAATGGAGTAATTTTAAATACTTTCTGATTAAACAAAATAAAAGGAAAGGTCAGAATTTCAAATATAGGAGGATTTAACATTAATCTACTGATAAATTGGAAACATGGTTCAAACGAAGCTTGAATGGTGCCCTTTTTCCCCTTGAAATCAAACCGCAAACCAGACAAACAAAGCAAGAGTTTTCATTTCTAAAAATGATACACAGCATTACTTTCCCTTAATATAATAATTGTATACAACAAAGTGTTTTCTTAGTATTAAACATTTTCAAAATAAAATATTAGGCCAATAAAAAGTAGTAGCTTTATACCTTAATATAATACTTACTCTCTCCCTCTCTCTCTCATACACACAGAAAAAAAAAATTAAAACGTATTTTAAGACCTTTATTGTGTAGGGGAAGCATATCTTTCCAAAAGTGATTTCATGAAGATTTTTCTTTCAAGCTACTCCATAAATATTTGGAATCCTCCCCCACATCAAATCATTTTTTATTTGATGTGTTAGAAAAAAATACAGCTAAAGATGTGGCAGACAGATAGCAGGGTAGAAGGAGAGCAAAGTTTATTAAATAAGAGCTGAACCAGCTTCAGTTATGTCTGGACACAATTCTAGTACTTAATCATTGCTTTTTATTTTTATTTTTTTTCAGTGAGACAAGTACAAGTTTTTCAAAAAACTGGTTCGTGTCCAGTTGGGAAGGGAAGTGACTATTTTGTAAGGACTAATATGTCTGCTGCGCATATGACTGCTCAGGGCGGGGTGGAGGGTGGGGGAGGGAAAGTGATAGGCGGGGCCAGCTGTGAGGTTTGTAATGGGGCCTCTGTTCAGGCTTTTTCTGCAGAAAGTTTCTGGCCTGAACCCTTTTTGAGTGCTAGGACATATTGTGATTACTCTGCCAATTATTGGCACTGGAGTTATTGCATAAATAATGCAGTCTCAGCACTAGGATAGATTTCGTGAACATTCCTTACATAGAACTGGCCCTGAGGAGGATTAAAGTAAGAGAGGTTACTTTAGGGGTCATTTTGCCACTTGACTGCTCTTTGCTCCCTCCACTTGTCCTTAAAATCTGCTCCCTGCTTCCTCAACAGTCTGTCCTGGGCGAGAGCTCTTTCTCCCCTGCCCTTTCTCCCTTGGATAACATTTGCATTCTATGTCAGTAGGGTAATTACCTCTGCTGCAGCTAATCTGGTAAACAAGGAAGGATGAGTTGTTTAATCGTGTACAGAAACTCTGACCTCGGACATTTAATTCTGTGATTTTGAATGTAAGATTTTTCAAAGTTTGAGATCTGGAAAGGTATCTCAAATGAATAACCAAGTTTCAGTGGTATTTCATATAATAGAGCAGCTGGTCAATACAGAGAAAATTTTAGACCAAGCAACATCCAAATGGCTCATTTCCCTTTCTGGACATATTTTTCCAACGAGACTTTCAAACTTGACTTCAAACATTTATAAAAATCACTTGAATTGACAACTATATATATATATATATATATATATATACACACACACAATATTAGAAGAGTGCTGGATTCTAATTAAATCTTGGTCTTTTTTCCATCCGAGTTTTAAACAAAAATTTAAAATTCCTAATTGACAAATTAAATTATATATATTAAAAGTGTGCAATGTGATGGTTTAAGTGCCTATGCATTGTGTAATGATTACCATAATCTATGTAACACATGCATCACCGCCATCCATCCATCACCTCTCATAAGTTACTATTTATGTGGCATGTATTGAAGATACTTAAAATCTGCCCTTGTATCAAATTTTAAGTAAAGAATACAGCACCATTAACCATAGTGATCATGCTATATACAATAGATTCCTAGGCTTTAACTCATTTTGAGTTAATTTTTTGTATATGTTGTAAGGCAAGAGTCCAGCTTCATTCTTTTACCTGTGGATATCCAATATTCCCAAACACCATCCATTAACCAGTGTCTTTTCCCACTACATATTGTTGGTACCCTTCTCAATTATTAGTTAGCCACATATGCATGGATTTCCATCTAGTATGTATATATTTTTTTAATCTGAGATAGAGTCTCACTCTGTCATCCAGGCTAGAGTGCCATAGCCTTAGCCTAGCTCACAGTAACCTCAAACTCCTGGGCTCAAGTGATCCTTTTGCCTCTGCCTTCCAAGTAGCTGGGACTACAGGCGCCCATCACCATGCCTGGGTAGTTTTTCTGTTTTTAGTAGATATAGAGGTCTCACTCTTCTCAGACTGGTCTCAAACTCCTGAGCTCAAACAATCCACCCCCTTCAGTTTCCCAGAGTGCCTGGATTACAGATGTGAGTGAGTACACCTTGGTCTTCATTTGATATTCTTGAGTCTATGAAATGCTGTAGTGATTGAAACAAATGATGGTGATTAATTTAGTTGTCACAAAGGTGTAGTATTCAGTCCTTGAATAGGACCACCTTTCCCCATAGTTTACATTTCAGTAGGTGAAAAGTGCATGTGGGAATACTTAAGGGAAGAGTCATATCTTGATGTGCTTGCATTACTAGTGATAATGATTTTATAAGTTTGAAACCAATATTCAATTATTAATTGTTAGTAGATTAGAAATATTATTAGGAATAGGGAACAGAGTCTGGACGAAGGGAGGCAGTAATAGAGGATTGATTTGGATACATTTTCCTGGCTTTGAGCACAAAGCGCAAGACCCTGTCGCTGTAAGATTCTGCAGCCGGGGGTATTAAATATCCCCTCTCCCCTCACAGCTGCCACTGCAGCTGGCTGGAGGCCTTGAGGCTGCTTTCTGCCAGGGTGGGGCTGTGTGCTCTGGGAGAGTGGTTTTGGGGAATTAAGAATGTGGATTCTTTAAACTTTGTCCAACATAGGAAGACTTGCTCCAGACCAGATAAGGAATCTTAAGAAACATCTCTTTTCATAGTAGGGCTGAGTTCATTGGATACTTTTTCTTCCATTCATATGAAAGCTATAACCCAGCTATAACCTAAGAATATGGGGCAGGGGGAGAGGGAGGGGAGGGAGGGGGGACGATGGGCGGAGGGAGGGTGATTGGTGGGATTTTACCTCAGTGCATCTTACAAGGGTCCATGTGAAACTTAGTAAATGTAGAATATAAATGTCTTAACACAATAACTAAGAAAATGCCAGGAAGGCTATATTAACCAGTGTGATGAAAATGTGTCAAACGGTCTATAAAACCAGTGTATGGTGTCCCATGATCGCATTAATGTACACAGCTATGATTTAATAAAAAAAAAAAAAAAAAAGAAAGAAACATCTCTTTTCTTCTGTCACCTTAATTGGGCCAGAGGAGTCTATCTATTTGGACACAAGGCCGTCAGAGTATTAAAACATCACATCTGTGGTGTGTGACTATGGGTCAGCTAGGATTTTGTCCTTGAGTCATCCTGTAATTGGCTTCCTTATCAAGACTTTGTTTACATTAAGACCACACTACTTCGAAACAGTAAAAAGTAGTAAGCAAATCCACGCAATTAACGTAAATGCAAGTACAACAAGAACCATGACGGGATTGTTTGCCTTGTCTTCATGAGATTTATGATTGTAACACTAATGTATGAAATAAATACAGAGCTAGCCTGATACTTGGGGGCATATTAGAAGCCTCACGAAGAAGTGTATGCCACCTCGCAAGCCCTGCTGCTCTTAAAACTATCTTTTTGTCTCTATTATTTCTCTATATTAATATTCTATAATTCTTATTAATAATTTTCCTTGGTCTCCTGCACCACTAGGCCACTAGGAAGTAAACACACAGCATGTCAAGGCTGGCTTCCCCAAGTAGGGATGCGCTTGGTTGCAAGTAACAGACCTCCAGTTCAAACCAAACTTACTGGCTCACATATCTAAAAAGTCCAGGTATGTTTTGATTAAGGCTGTCTCTCTGATTTATATGCTTCTCTGGGCTGTTTCCTCCTCTGTATTCTGGCTTCATTCTCAGGTCTTCCATCATCGCCACAAAGTGGTTGCCATAGCAACCAGCCAGGGCAACATGGTACTTTGTTCCCAACCAAGCAGAAAGAGGCTGTCACTTTCTGTAATCACTAAACAAAATGCTTGAGATTTACTCTGATTAGGTCTATCACTGTGGCCAGGAAGAAACCAAATGCTGTTTGATCTGGGTTTGAAGCCCCTATTGAACCAATCTTTGTTTTAAGTGGGGTAAAATACTAGAGGCTGGAGCTGAAATGGAGTCAGTTCTTCCAAAGCTTATGGCTATAGTACAGTGGGGAAGGGGTGAGGAAAATTCGAGTGTAGTCAGCGAAGGTAGAATAAATTCTGAGTGCACAACCAAATATTATTCACCAGCTTTCTTTATGTAGAGTCTATTCTTTCAACCTCTGAGAAATGTAAAGAAAAACAGAGGTATGGGGTTCCTCGTTTGCCAAATGGAATAATGGTATGTGATTCATACCTGACTTGGTGAAGAAAGCTCCTTTCTTCTCTAAAGTAGCCAAGTCTTTATTCATTTCTTAGAACTGGATATACAAACTTAACCATGTGACAGACTGCAAATATGATGTAATTAAATGGCACTTCTTGCTCTCAGCCATAGGGGAAAGTTCTGAGATGCCTCATATAATTAATTCAAGAGGAAAAGAACCAAGATGATACCCAGCCAACGTTATGAAATCCATGTGGAGATTTTGTCTAAGGTGTACAATCCCATCTTAAGACTGAAGACAGGGCATGAATGAATACACATTTAAGAAAATAGTGTTCTGAGGAAAGAACAAATTGTATTGGAAGAGTCTTCATCTATAAGTCAATTTATTTTGTCCTCACCTTGCTTCCTGATTCTATTGCTGCTGTGTCTTCTATCAGTAGTTAGCACTGTAATTTTAATCTTATTACATCCCCCTTCATTATAGTGGTTTTCTTTTAAATAAATGAAGGGCAAAAAAGCTTAGAGAAAAATCTATCTTTGATTTCCTCGACTTCGGATGATCATATTTAAATAAGACCAATGCAGGTGGCAGAAAGCATCAAGTAACTATTTTCTTGCTTGGTGGTAAGACAAAGGTTCACAGCTGTCATGCTCCAACCCTGACCTACATCCAAAAATATTTCTTTACTTTACTCTGGTGCCTAATAATTCTTTTTTTTTTTTATTGTTGGGGATTCATTGAGGGTACAATAAGCCAGGTTACACTGATTGCAATTGTTAGGTAAAGTCCCTCTTGCAATCATGTCTTGCCCCCATAGCCTAATAATTCTTATATGTACAGTTATCCCTTATTTGCTTCAACTGTGTCCCAAGAAGTGTCCTGTTAGAGTTCTTAGCCCAGCTTAGCTATAAAAACATGTCTAGTTCCTTATATGCTCATTAAAATGTTTCCAGCTCAACAAGTGAAGTGGCTGGCCATCTACTTTTTTCCTGCCCTTTCTATAGGTCTTTTGTCACCTACTTGTTGGAACGTTCAAGTTTTGAAGAGGGGGAATGTGTATGGAGTGCTCCTTGCCATCCCCAAGGGGCGAACATGGATGAGTCCTTGCTGGAGTATGGAGTGTCTTCTCTAAGGATGGTCACTCCAGGAGAGAAAAAAAAAGCTCTCCCGTTTGGAAGTGATAAGACCTAGAATTTTAGTTCTGAACTGCCACCATTTTTTGTTCAAGATCAATTTAATATCTGACCCTGCCTTATGTGGTTATGGTGAAAGCAATTAAATATCAAATTGTGTTGGAAAATGATTCTAGTGAAAAGCCAAAGGAATTACAGTTACGTGCCAACAGTTTCCCCAAGGGAGTGGAAACTCCGTTGGTTTCCTACCATCAGGATAATAATGGCATTTGTTTTAGAGAATTGTTACAGGATTTGAAATGAAGTTTTGTCACAGTATCTGGGACAGAATCAACCTTGAATAAATATCAGCGATGCTGTTGCTGTTTTTTAAAACTTTGCAGATAGCATCGAGAGAACCTGTGAGCTATTCTAAAGTTCTCCCCACTCTTCATTTCTCAGTTCCGATGGGACGCTGTTGACTCTGATTTCCTAATTAGGCTCCTGCCTGCATCTGCCTCTTCTTCTCCATCAGGACTGCATTTACTGAGGCCTTTTTCATCTCTCGTGGAATTTTGCCACATTCTTCTACTCAGTTCTCTAGACTCGCAGGGCTGCCCTATCTGTTCCATTCTGGACCAACTGCAAAAAAGCCCATTCAAATGATTTCTTGATTAGCATCCGTGAGAGGCTCCCTTTGGCAAGACAAAGTGCAACTCTTTTAGAATGGCCCTAAGGATGTGCCTTCTTGTTTTCCACCCTGAGTGTGATGCCAAACTCACAGAGAACTGATTAAATTCTGTAGACCTAATTACAGGGTCTTCAGGTTGGAATTACAGGTGCATTTCTTCGCCCTGGAACATCCCTCCTCCAAACTCTTCAGAATCTTTTAAGGCTCTGCTCAAGTGTCTGCTATGTTGTGAAGCCTTCTCCTTTCCGGGCCCACTTAAGCAGCGTTCTCACAATAACTGCTTGAACATAACTGTATCACTTTTTCTTTTTCTCTTACACATTGGATCTCCAAACACTGTGACTTCCTCGAAGGCAGGTACCAAAGCTTACTCATTTTTGCTTTTTGGATAGTTAGTACTGTGCTTGGAATGGAGTAGTTCAATAAATGCACATAGAATTAAAAGCAGATATGTTAACATTCTTGGAATTCCCAATATTCCAAACTAAATTAAAAAATTCACTCAGGAAAGATCCTATTCAAGAAGTCTGGGAAGATTATTTAACTTCTGTCCCAAGTTTCTCTTAAGTTGGGGGGAAAGACTTTTGAAAAAGCACTAGAATAAAATAAAACAAGTTTTTCCCATTCTTTAGGTTGTGGGACAAAAGAAGAACAGAAAAGTATTTCATTTCGTTAGTTTTTTACATGTAGGTTTGAAGATCAGTAAAGTGAGATTTTTTGCAGATAAGCTGGAGTGTAGCAGGGTTGACTGTAAGTTAAGCAAAAGAGACTTAAGGAAGGGCTAATTATCCCACTTTTTAACTTTTTATTTCTACATAATAAGAAAGGATACCAACAAGGATGGATTTAAGGAGGGCTGCAATTAAGAATTACTATGAGGATGACTCAACCTCTTTTCTCTACTATTAATTTAAAACACTTAAGCAGCTAAGAGAAAGTAAGTGAAAAATGTCACCCACATCTGTCTTAGAAATCTCCAAAAAATGAGTAATCTTTTAAGAGTAAGCATAATTGGAAACCTCCATGTCTGATATTCGAGTCTGGTTTTGAGTATGTGTAAGGAGCTCTCCAAATGGTGTTCTTCTGCTTAGCTTTGTTTTTCCTCAATATTTGAATGTTTTACAGCCCGCTCAGTATCCCTCACTAGTTACCCATACAAGGTGCAGTGCGATGGTTGGGGGCAGAGATCAGGGGCACTTGGTTGTACCACATGCGATTTCGAAATAGATATGGGAACCACCCAGCAATGCTGGCGTCCAACTGGGGATGCTTTAGAACATGAGAAAGGGAAGCTTTCCAGAGATGAAGTCCTGCCATGGAAAGGTCAATTTTGGATTATGACTGATAAATGCCCATCACTGCATGCTTCAAATCAGCCAATAATGAATAAGCATCGCTATGTCCTGGGAAGGTGCTGGGACCCAGTCTTCGGTGCCTTAATTATAATATAAAAAGCTAACTCATTGCCCAGTTGAATCAGAATCAGCAATGATTACAAACATCTGTATGCAGAAAATTAAATTCAGCAATCTATTCCTTATGTCTTTATACTAGGCTAAATATGAAAAACATATTTATCCAAAGCTCTTCCAAGTATCTTTACTCTAATACTCCTGCCATTCCCCATGTAGCCTCTGATTTTAATTTTGTCCATTGTTAGGAATTCTACTATAACCATCTCCCTACACACTCTCCTTACCCCTTCAATGGTGGGGGAGGGGGGATTTACAGATGAGTATAAAAGAAAAATATAGTGAGCAAAGCCAAGGTGGGATTTGGGGAAGCTCATAATGTGATCAGAAACAGCCCTGGTAAGGCAAAAAGTGGTGAACCACAATCTGATTGTGTAAGTCCTGACATGTCTAGCTGGAGGTTTGGACTTATACCTCTGGAAATTGGAGACAGAAGGTTTTGAGCTGGAAAGTGACCCAGTTAGAGACATGTGTTAGATAGATCACACCAACAATAGTATGTAGGGCTAATTGACCAGACAGATGCTGTGAGAACTTGACTTTGGGCAGTGGAAGTGGATGAGAGAAGAAGGGATGAAAACAAAACAAAACAAAACCTTGAATTCTGGAAAGATCCAACTTTCTCACTTGATCACCCCCATAAAACCCTAGGTGTCTCTTTGCCTTATTCCCATAAACTTACACCATTCCCTCACTGATAAGATAGAGGAAGGGGAACAAACAAAAAAGATAAGTGTTATCATAACAGTTTAGTGGACATCAGATAAGGACAATGAGATTTACTTTAGAAGACTGATGCTCAAAACATTCTCTTTTCCATGGAGCCTCCCTGCCCTCCCCCAACCCCATGGACAGGAAGAATGGAGGAGGCCTCTAATTAAATAACATTTCTATGGGCCATGTCACAAAATCTGGATAAAATGAGCATTGGATTTATCTAAAGTTAGGTGACCCTGGTGATCATTTAAAAAGATCCCTGCCAGAGGCTGGGAGGGAGCACATAGGGGGCTATAGGATGTAGAAGAAGCCGTCAAAGACCACGCAGTGCTGGAAACATTCCTACCAAAATGCTTCAGATATTAAGTGAATATCTAATATCTATCCGGAGAAGCTAGATATTTAAAAAGAGGCAGGGTGCAGTGGCTCATGCCTATCTTCCCAGCACTCTGGGAGGCTGAGGTGGGAGGATCCCTTGAGCCCAGGAGTTTGAGACCAGCCTATTCTACTAAAAATAGAAAAAAAAATCTAGCCAGGTTTTGTGGCAGGTGCCTGTAGTCCTAGCAACTTGGGAGGCTGAGGCAAGGGGATCTCTGGAGTCCAAGAGTGTGAGGTTGCTGTGAGGGACAAACAATAACCCCCCCACCCCCGCTGCAAAGAAACCTAGCCAGTTGAGCCCAGATGCAGGAGGATTTAGTAAGCCAGCATGTTTTAGCATCCTTGCATCCTTTATAGCACTATATAGGAGAGGAAGACAGTATTTCCTGAGTACATATCTAAAGTCATAATAACAGGACAAATGACCTTAAGCATTAGTGATAGGATTTAGCCATAAAGCCATACATCTCTATGGAAAAATGTTACTTACATGCAAAATGATGAAATGACTACAGGGCCATTGCCTATAGTGGAACTGGACCCCAGAAATCTCTCACTGTTTTTATTCCTCGAGAGTTAGAGTAATATCTTCACTCATCACTCTCACAAATTAAATTTTAGTAGGTAGTAGGTAGCAAGCTCAAATCTATATTGCGGCAGGGAAAAATACCAAATGTACTTCATGGCCATCATTTGCCTGTTGGTTCTCAAATCCCTTCACTTCCCTTGTGCTGCTCGGCTCTGTGATAGAAGGGACTGACTCTATCAATTACACCTTTGTGGCTCACTTGTCAAGTAGGAAACACTGAAGGACAGACAGACTAGAGGCTTCAGGGTGTGCCCTCCCCCTGCCCTTTCTTGGGGTGGCATCTGGGGCAGTGACCATCTCCTCCAGGACTTGGACTCCACCACCAGCCCCTGCTCTGGGGTCTCCACTTTGGATTGCAACATTGCCATTCATTCCGGGCACTGGTAGTACCTGAGTCCACTGTCCTAGCCACTGCTGGTGCCTTCCCGCTGGGGCTGGGTTGCCCCACCATCCACATCTGGCTCACTAGCTCTTTTGAGTGTTGTTTTCCATTCTGGATATAAAAACTAATACATGTCTGCATTGGTATCCACACAGAATATGATATATGTAAACATGTGTATAAATTCACCGACAAAACAATTGGTCAGTAATTATTTGTTGATTGAGTAAACGTATGTGTGCAGGTGTTACTCACTTGAAAACCAAGGAGAAAAATGACATTTTCATGATTCCAAATTAAACTTAGAGATTCTTATAAAATCTGATGTTAATTTTACATGCCAACATGAGATTTTATCAGGAGGGGTTAGAAGTGGTGTAATAAATTTGCATGTAACCACAGAATTGAGACAGTGGCATGGGTGGAAACTCAAAGGTAAAGCAAGTTTCAAGGCAATGATTGCTGTCCCTGTAAAGCATGTAGCTTTTGAACCTTTTTCACCAATTTGCAATAAGAAATGTATTTTTCTAGTGAGAATGAGTACACTCACATACATAGTCATGAGATGACTTCTGTGCTTTCTATTCATTTTCTCCTGTTCTCTTTCACCATATCCTACCCATGTGATCTAGGCATGTTATGGTAACCATGACAGTATGGAAATGTGTCCCAAGGATTAAGACATAAGTAACTTTTGTCTTCTTCTGTAGTGGTTATCTACTTGCTGGTGATGACAGCATACTCTTCCTTTTGGGAAATCTCCCCTTTCCTTGTTAGTCTCTAATCCTACTAGCCATGGGGGAGGCATTCCATTTAGTTCTGGACGGACAAAGGACTGCCTCAGTAGCAGGAACATAACCCAAGCAAGGCCATGAATTCTTTCACCAAAAGTAAGTTCCCATCATTTTGCTAGAAGGAAAGCTGGGGGGAGTTGGGTCATTCTCAGGAGCGGAGCTAATGAGTGAAAAGGTGATGGACCCTCAGGCAGCCATTGTGACCACTCATCCAAGCACCTTTTCCTAGGTGCCCAACACAGATTTTCCACTTGAAATTCTAATGTAAGAAAAACTACCCTTAAGATGATATTTATTATGTGAAAAACTTGTATTTTTATTAAAGATTTACATTTTCAAACTCCATCAGTATTCCTACATTTATAGCATAAAAATAGAGATCATTCACTTGTATCCTAAAGGATACTCAAGTATCTAAAATTGTTTTTATATGAGAAAATTAAGTGTGGTAGACATTTAAATGCTATTACCAAGCCTCTTAAATCTTTTTTTTGAATGTCCATAGATTTATAGTTTTGCTGTTTTGAGAATCTTGATTTCATTTATTGAGAAAAAAATTTAAAAAATTATTTACATAAGGATTTTCACTGAAAAATACACTTAAGGAAATCAAAGTATTCACCCCATTCAATTTAATTAATTTTCTCAACCAGTAATCAGAGTTATTGAAAGTTACTTGTAGATGACTGGGCTTTCTGGCTCATGCCTATAATCCTAACACTCAGGGAAGCCAAGGTGGGCGGATTGCTTGAGCTCAGGAGTTCAAGACCAGCCTGAACAAGAGCCAGATCCTATCTCTACTAAAAACAGAAAAACTAGCCAAACCTTGTGGTGGGCATTTGTAGTCCCAGCTACTCAAGAGACTGAGGCAGGAGGATCACTTGAGGTCAGGAGTTTGAGGTTGCTGTGAGCTAGGATGACACCACGGCACTCCACCCAGGGTGACAGAGTCAGAGTCTGTCTAACAACAACAACACAAAACAAAAAACTATTTATAGATGAAACATTTTAAAATAAGTTTTAAATATTTTTCTCAGTTCTGGTCAGTATTTGATTTTTAGATGTCTACATAATTTATTGATTTGGAAAAAAATTAATTCAAAGCACAAAGTATGTTGAAGACTGCCAGTCCAAAAAATTATCCATAAATAAAAAGTTTAAGCTCCAGCTTTATATTGCAGTGAGAAAATACATAAGAGAAGGAAGGCTGCGCATAGCTGTACCATTCACTGATTGGTCGCTGCCAAGTTTGTGTGTTAATTATAATTTAGATCTGTTAGATGTTCACTGAAATGCATTTCTTGGTTTTTGTCAAATAGATCACAGTTATTTGCCCTTAAATTACTCCTCAGAAGTGAAGGCAGTGGTTCTGTGTGGCAGAGTCAAAACACGGTGAGTTATGACAGCTCTCTGCAGTGTCTCCAGATATCCCTACCAACCTCTCATGGATGGGCTCCGCCCGCACCATCTCCAGACGTCTGGCTTTAGCAGACAGAAT
This sequence comes from Nycticebus coucang, assembly GCF_027406575.1. NCBI lineage: Eukaryota > Metazoa > Chordata > Mammalia > Primates > Lorisidae > Nycticebus > Nycticebus coucang. The sequence goes on along the minus strand of NC_069780.1, from coordinate 104,280,832 downwards.
GAATCACTTCATATACTATTTCTCTGTATAGTAGATGATTGATTGATTGATTTCTGAAATGATTGATTCAGAAAACTTGTGCTTTCGTCGTTATTAGCATAATTACTCCCTGAGAGTGTTACCTAAAGCAGCTGCTTGTAAGGACCCTCTCCTAAAACACTTAAGAGCAAAGCATCACAACTCTTTTTACTTCTGTTTTATTAGGATTTTCAGCATATGTACATAAACATTTACAAGTTTTGGCCATGGCAACATTGGTTTCATGTCCTCAATAGCTATACAGGGAAGACTAAGAAACTTCTGGGGAGATTAGAATAAAAGCGTTTGATTGAAGGGTGGGCACTTTTAAAACTGGCTGCAAATCAACTAAGTAGTAATCTGAACAAAATTTTATTTGTATGTTTCTTCTTAATGAGTGTATGTTAAATGTACAATTTTTCAAGCATTATCTCTTCTTTATTGCTATAGCTGTAAGAAATTTAATTCCTGAGGTTTTTGAAGTCAATTAAAGTTCTTGAAGAAAGCAAAGAGGAAGTAAGTTATTTTCCCAGGTGGGAGGCTGAACTGCACATCAACATCCCAACCAGGTACTTTCCATCGTTTTTCGATACATCAGTTTTTCATTCGGAATACATTCACACCACAATTTATTCATTATCTACTGGCCTCCAAATATGCCACTTGAAAAAGCAAAAATGTTCAACAGAATGGTGTAAGAGTAAGAATTATCATCACTTAACACAGCTTCCCTCTCTACAGTGTGAAAAATACAAATAAAGTGAGTTTATTACATCTGGTTTGATTTAAATAACAATTCAAGTATCTCCTTTAAAATCATGCTCTGGAAAACATTCATGAACCACCACAGATTTAAATACATTTTCTGAAAAGCAGAATATTCCTTGAATAGCCTCTGTTTCAAACATTTCTTAAACTGTAGAGACCACAATCTACCTTGGGTCACATCATATTTTTGTTGGTTCATCGTGTTTATCCACATAAGTAAATAAAAATGTAGAAAATCAATGTCAAAATGCATGAAGGGAAGCTTCAGAGTATCATCTTTCATTTAAAAATCTGTATTCAAATGAAGACATGCTCTGTGGCATTTCTGCATATTTTTGGTTGCGGATGCTGTATCAGGCAGTCACTGAGTTTTTCCATGAGGTGGAATGGTGTCATAGTCCTGAAAGTGAATCCCCTTAGACGTCGTGATCTTCATGACAGCGCCATTTAAAGCGTCATCCTCGATGAGTGTTATCAACCCATTGGCAATCATCGATGGGCTACAAATAAAGGAAATGTTAGCATTTTGAAACCAAATGATGAGGCATATATCATCACTTCACCTTAAGTTATTTTCTGAAGAATGTTCTACCTTGAGTAAGAAATACGTTTACTTAATGTAGTTTTATTCACTCCAGAATTCCACAGAATTTCGTCACAGCCTTAGATGATCTGTGTATTCTATATAAGCTCTGGCTACTTCTAGTTTTTATTCCATGGGATAGTAACTAAATCGCATGATAAATTTAGTGGTAATTTTCATGTCTAACCTGTCAATTTTAGCAGGAAGGATTTATATTCATTATTCACATCGAGAAAAAATTTCCATTTTCTCCTCTTTATCATATCAGCAGGTTGTAGACTTACTAGGTAGATGAGCCTGCATTCAGGGAACGGTTGCTGTTTTAAGTACCTTACTCGTGCCATTTTATTCAAGTCTTTTGGAAGTTCTCAAGTTTGTTTTGGTTATCTGGTATTGCAAAACCCCTAACTATTCTAAGTCAGACATAAACCATATATGGGGGTTATGTGGGTGTTAATCAATTGTGTCTTATGAAAATGGTTGAAGTTATGGAACCAAACAATACTTCAAAAAGGGTTTATCTGAATATGGCTTGGAATTTGGGCAGATAAGATATCATTGCCTTCAAAGGTGACTAGATATGACCGTTTAAAAAAATATTATGGCTGAAGGCATTGCCTATACTTCAAAGAACAATTCATAGCATACAAGCACATTGCATTCAGAAACTCAGAAAAAAGTTTTCTCCAGAGACTTCAGCAACCCAAAACTTGGAACTTGCATTCTTTTTTCACACCTAAAAGCTTATTGATTATTATTTTTTCTTATTTTTTTATTGATTGTCTAAATAGTACCTTACTGAATCACATTAGGGAAAATATAGTTTTACTTACTCCAGAATTCCATAGTATTTCATCATAGCCTTGATGTGATGTGTATATTCTATATATTGCCCCATGTTTTCTTCTTTTTCAATGGATTGAAGGATGGGCGTGTTGACAAAGCCTGGACAAATGGCATTCAGTCTCACACCACTGTTCATAAGATTAGCAGCCATCTGCCAATTAAAAGCAGAAGGTTGCAGGTTTCAGCAGCTTTGTAAATATTAAGCATATAGGATGGTCTGATAATGAGAGCTATCTACACTCTCCGCTGTAAACAATTCTAGTGAGCTGTCCTCCCAACTCTCTAACAGTGACAAGTAGGCAGAAGGACAGTGACAAAATAACTATGAGACTTCCAGGAATGAATACATTCATATCTCACTTAATTAATTTAAAATATATATTATATATTTATATATTAATTAATTTATATATAAATAAATATTCCCTGAGCTGCTCTTAGCTACTAAACTCGGCAGGAACCTGCAGCTGTGCCTTAGAAGCCCCCATGGTGAGCGTGGGCTCTGCTCTTGGTGCCTCAACGTAGTCCTCTACTTTAAAGAATGTGTGTTTTGGAGACGCTCACACAGAGGAAAAGGGACGTGGTGGTGGGTGCAACCTCACCGCTGCGGAGCGTGTGAATCCCACGATGCCGTGTTTTGATGCACAGTAGACGGGCTGTTGTGCAACTGGCATTAGTCCTGAAACAAAGAAGACATTTAAGTAATGTGCTTAAAAATAAGCACACTCTGTCTCATAATGACTATACAAATCAATATGTGTGTGGCAATTTCAGTTTAAGATTGGTCTGATTGACGCACTAAAATAAAAGCAGAGAACTTTCTTAAACTCAACAGCCTTAGTATAGCTCATTCCCTGTCCAGGACTTGTAGCAGGTAAGTTACACCTAGGAATACAGAGGGAAGTGATGTGGAGATGTATGTCCTCATGCCTCCTGGGCTTTCTGGAAAATCAAGAAAAGTAGACATTATCTAGAATACAAAAATAGTCATCTTTAAAGCGGGTCAATCACTACCTAAATTTTCAGTTTTTAAGTCTGAATTAATTATATACAATTATTATATATTATTATGTTACATAATACATAATATATTATTATATTATAAAATATGTTATAC